>NC_137893.1:13340118-16166833 GCF_963455335.1 Martes martes
TACATAAAATCTTTAAAAAGAACAAATTAAATTTTTTAAAACTAGTTTTGATATTAGTTCTTTTTTATCTACCTGGTGTATCTTCTTTTGGCAAAGTGACCTCATTTCTATTGCCATGGTTCTCGTAAGTTATCAGTCTTAGTACTCCAAACCTCAATCAAAAAAAAAAAAAAAAAAAAAAGGAGAAGAAAAAGAAAAGAAATGGCCAAATGACCAGGCAAATAAATCAAATTCTCTTCTGAGATTCAAAGGGACTTGACAGGCATTTGAAGCTGTGTCACATAATGTTTCTTATCTCTGGTTTTGAGTTTTGGAGCTATGTTGGTTCTTACCCATCAAGGACCCTGGTTATTCAACTATTCATGAATCTGGAAGTTACTCTATATTATATCACTAAGTTGCTTTTACATTTTCAGTGTTAGTTATCCAGAATTGCGTTACATTGTGGGCAAAAAGGAAACTTTACTCAAAGTGGCCAAAATAAATAAAATATTTTCATAAATAATTTATAAAGCAGGAAAATAAATGATATTAAACAACTAAACAGCAAGCCTCATTAAATAATCAAAGATATACCAAAAAATCAGTAAGCCGGATCTTTACTAAGAACTCTACAATATATTCCCAACTTATTTCACGGGAAGTAAAAGCCAAATTTTAACAGTTCATAACCCTCATTAATATCCTGACATCTACAGGTGTCTCTTACTTTCCTCTCCCTGTCTCACCTCTTGCTATTTCTCAATTACACCAGGCATACTCCAGTCTTAGAACCTTACCTCAAGCTAGTCCTCTGTCTCTAGCTACTTCCTTGGCCATATGCTCATGCTTCTCTCTGCTTAAAGCTCTCTTATTCTGTTAGTACTTCAACCCGTCATCCTTTTAAGTTCTTATTCCCTAAACCTATTCTAATGTTGTTTTTATAGATAGCACTTACTGAGTTTTAGCATGATATATAATGTACTCATTAATTACAAAACTTGTATTTTCTCTTTCTGTCCTACAATGTAAGCCTCATGGAGACAGAGATCTATGCTTTGTACATTGATGTTTCACAAGTAATTAGAACACTGTCTAGGACACAGTGATTGCTTAGCAAATACTTATTGAATAAAGTGCATGCTACTTTAACTTTTTCAATTAGCAAATTTTTTTTTTTTTTAAAGATTTTTATTTATCCATTTGACAGAGAGATCAGAAGTAGACAGAGAGGCAGGCAGAGAGAGGGACGGAAGCAGGCTCCCCGCTGAGCAGAGAGCCCGATGTGGGACTCGATCCCAGGACCCTGAGATCATGACCTGAGCCGAAGGCAGCGGCTTAACCCACTGAGCCACCCAGGCGCCCTCAATTAGCAAATTTTTTAAATGATGCAAATGTGGTAAAATGGAAAAGCAAATAAAGCTTTGTGGAGAGGCATCCAGAAACCAGAACCAAACTGCCTTGCTTCAAACTTTAGATCTATCGCCTGCTTTCTGTCTAACCATAAGCAATTTACTTCATATATTTGCACCACAATTTCTTTATTTCTAAATGGAAAGGATAACAAAAACCAATGTTGTATGGTTCCTGTGATGCTCACAAGTAAAGCACTCAAAAATACTACCCAGTGCGTGGAAAACAATAAATGTTGCCTTAAGTAGCATAAAGCTCGTGCAAATGAAAAATTATCAAATTTATTTCTGAAAAGCCAATAAGGCTATTTGCCTCAGTAAATCTGGTTGACAAATTTTTAAAATATATTAATAATCATGGAAAAAACATAGTGAAATGATTATAAATCATTTAGATATTTGATAATATAGAGTGGTTACATAAATGATAAGATAATTTAGGCATTAAATTATATCCACACGAATGTAGTAATGTCTGGAGAAGCTTCTGCTTTGATAACATGTAAAGAGAGTAGGATATATTTTAGAGTGCTATTACCTAAAATAGATAAAGAGTGAACAAAAAATATTATAAAAATAGCAAAATATTAATAATTGTTTTTCTGTTATATATTTGGAAGGAATTCAAAATATACTTTTTTTATAATTTTCTTTTCCTGTATTAGTTTTATAATCATAATAAATTTATTTAAAAGATAATCCTTCTGACTCTGCAGCAAACAATCTTGTTTCCCATATGTAATCTCAATCACATGAATGCACAGTTTAATATAAAATTTATAAGAGAAAGCACAAAATACAGTGTTTTATGGGACAATCATATATCAAGCTCCTGGCAGTATATTTTCTTTTCTTTTCTTTTTTTTTAATGTGAGGTTGCAATAAGAAATTTTATCATACTCAGTGGGTTAAGCCTCTGCCTTCGGCTCAGGTCGTGATCTCAGGGAATCGAGCCCCGGATTGGGCTCTCTTCTCAGCAGGGAGCCTGCTTCCTCCTCTCTCTCTCTGCCTGCCTCTCTGCCTACTTGTGATCTCTCTCTGTCAAATAAATACATAAAATCTTAAAAAAAAAGAAATTTTATCATACTGTGCTACATTTCACAGAATTGGAAAAAGGAAAACAGTATCTGCCTATACTTTTTGAATAATACCATTCTATGGTTAAAATATCTTCCAATGAAAGAAATATATATAATTGAGAGTTAGTACTTATATTATTTAAGGGCAAGTTAAACCTCAACTCTATACGTTTATTTGTCATTGAATAGTCAAGTCTTCTCCAGAGGTGAATGTGAAACTTTTAAACATTTGCAAAACTTAAAAAGACAACTATTGTCCAGTTTCATCTCTAAAGAGTTTAGGACACATCATTATTTTATCCTTACAACAAATATAACCTGAAAAAATTGAGAATCAATGACTTTTATTAAACCATAAGAGAATGGAGGTCACAGGGTAAGTAAATCACCACTTCAAACCTAAAGAGGTACATCCAGAGACATACAGAAACCAAAATCCACTCTCCTGAAACAGAAGACAATGGTAGCAACACTTAAATGTACCAATAGCTTAGGCTGAGTAAGGACAGGATAAGAGTAGGAAAACTCCTGGTACTGTAGCTTAAAGCGGCTCTAGCGCTTGCTTTGGTTTTATCTCTAGGACTCTATTAGGCTTTCATGGTGAGAATTCCATAGTGATCCTCTGTGGCCCTAATAGGGGGAGGGGAAGAAACATTCAGATCCTTCCCCCTACAAAGGGCCTACTCCTCAGGAGAAAGGATCTTGCCAAAGTGCAATTATGAAACCGTATATAGCTGGAGAAAGGGGAATCCTTTCCCCTCTTGCTTCTTCTAATTTTTCTTTTTACCTAAAGGAGTGGGAGAAACACAGCCAACGAGGGCAGGTATTCAAGGAAACAGATTGGGAATGCTACTGTCAGGGAAGGGAGTTGGGAGCACGGCAGAAAAGAGCTATGGTGTTGGAAGACATATTAAAACACTTGCAAAGGCTACACCTTGATTTATGGTCCAATAAATGATTAAGATTTAATTGGGAGATTAAAGAACTCCCCATCTCCAACTCCTTAGGATACCATCAGCGAGATTCCAGAATAAAAAACAGTGGATTAAAAGTATAAGAACTATAGACACAGAATCTCTGAGAAGTACTTGAGAAAGACCCGGGGCCAAGAGAAAAGATTAAAACAAAAACACTGGATAGAACTGGAGCCTCTTATACTTGTAGGTACAACAATGAGTAAACACAGAACAACTCTTAACCAAATTGACACAGGCTACTTACCTTAGTCTTTTTTATCTAAACAATAAGTCTTGCTTTCAAAAATCACAAAATATGTCCTGTGTGGGGGCTCCACACTCAGTGGGTAGCCTGTTTCTCCCTCTCCCTCTGCCTCTCCCCATTGCTCATGTGCCCTCTATCTCTCCCTCTCAAAGAAATAAATAAAATCTTGTTTTAAAAAATCACAAGATATTATGAGAGGAAAATTATACATTGATATATTCCATCAATAGATACAAAACTCCTTAACAAAATATTAACAAACTGAATCCATTAATATGTGTAAAGGATAATTTGTCACCACTAGTGTTCACTCAAGAAACGCAAGGGTGGTTTAATGCTGGTAAAATAATCAATAGACTTCATCATAGTAACAGACGGAATATGAAAAAAGCATATGACCTTATCACAGACGGAGTAAAATAGTTCAACAAAACTCAACGCCAATGTATAAAAACTAGGGATAGGAGAATATTTTCTTAACCTAATAAAGGAAACATGCAAAACTAATGGGTAACATCATAGAACATAAACAGAAAGGTGAAGCAGAATGCAAATAGTTCTAGTAGTCTCTTGGAGTATTGGGTAAATCTCCATTTTTGGAATGCATTAAAAGACATTAGTATATCCTCAAGAGAAAAGGTTTCAATCATCTCAGCATAATTTTAATAGTGAATATTTGAAAAACCCATAATGGAGGACAAAAAGAAAAATTGTCCATAATGGTTATCAGATTTTATGCTTTGTCAAATAATAGCTTACTTGATTCACATGTTACAGCTACAGAGATGTTCAGAAATGTCATGGTAAGGATATTCAGCAACAAGTACTTTCATAGGACAGCTCCCCATGCTTTCTTGGTCCTAGAAAGATGCACTTTATGCAGTCTATAACCGAAGTGTCTATCTCCTTCACAACCATGTATTCAACTCCTTATGTACCATAAAAATAAAGACTTTTCTTGAAGAATAATTTTTAGGTGGCAAAACTAGGGCACAAAAGTATTGTCATAGTAGCTTTCCTATAGACACCGAGCCTTATGATGACGGTATATTTTTATTTCAATATTTCTTACCTATCATTATGTAACGTACATGTTCTGATCTGAAAAAGTCATTTATCTCCTCCAAATGTTAGTTTTTTTCTCTTCAACAAAATGAGAAGTCTGTGACATTTTTAGGTTGTTTCTTCTGAGTAATAAGAATCTATGTTTGCATGTTTATTGGTCAGGGTAATTGATGGTAGCTGACATAGTGATAGACCCTAGCATTTCAGTAGCTGAACACAATAAAAGTTTGTTTCTCATTAATATTACAATTTATTTGGTTGTTTAATAACCTCTTCATGGACTGATTTGTGGTCCCAGATCCTTTCATCTTGTTGCACCACCATCTTCCCAGACCTCCTCTGGTTCTCTACTGCTCTGTGTTTAGTGAACTAAGGAGTAAAAAGAAAACAAGAAAGATTGGGTGGCGTATGTTAGGTGCCAGGTCTAGGAGTGGCATTTGTCATTCCAGGTCACCTTCAATTCCAAACTTCTATTGTATAGCTCCAAACTAACTGTAGAGGAGTATGGAAAAAGTAGCCTTCTTTTATACCCAGGAAGAGAAAATGGGATTAGGGAAATTTTAGCTGGCGTTTGTCAAACCATGGTTGAAAACGTATATGTGGGAGCCAGATGGCCCAAGTTAGAATCCTTGTTTTTGATTAAATCATGTAACCTCTTTCTGTAATAATAGTACTTACATGGTTGATGTGAAATTTAATGAGATAATCTATGTAAAGCTCTTTGAAAAGGGCTTTGCACTTGTTAAACACTGGCCAAATTGTGTGTTCTCAGATGTTCGTATGGTGAAGTTCTAAACCCAGTACTTCAGAATGTAACGGTGTTTAGAGATGGGTTCTTAAAGGTAATTAAATTAAAAGGAGATAATTAGTGTGGATTCTAATCCAGTGTGTCCTTATATGCAGTTTGGGTGCAGACGCACATGGAGGAAAGACTATGTGAAGACACAGAGGGAAGACAGACTTCAAGACTTGACAGACAGTCAAGGAGAGAGGTCTGGAAGAGACCTTTCTCTTGACCCTCAGAAGGAACCACCCCTGCTGACACTGTCATCTTGGTCTTCCAACCTCCAGGGACTGAGAAAATAAAATTCTGTAGTATTATAGTACTTTGTTATGGCAGCCCTAGCAAACAAAAACAGGCACCGTGATTGTTAGCTGTAAATAGCAATTTATTCTGAAAAACAAGCCTTTTAATCTCTTGATGTAAATTTAACCTTACATATAAGGTAATTGGGAAAAACTACTCTTTCCTAGGGAATAGATCTCATGTTACACTTTCATGAAACTGAAGTCTCTTTGTCAGCAAACTCCCAAATATCTAAAGGAGGTAATACGATGCAGTTCATATTGTGGACAATCCACAGTTGCCTTCCTCCCTCTGCGTTTTATTCCCACTTCTCCAGTCTGAGCTCCCTGTGCTTCCCTGAATCAAACATTTTGTGTTCTAAGCCAGAAAAGACATTAATCTTGAGGAAGTTCAAGCATCATTTTGTGACTCTAGCTGAGGCTAGAGTTTTAGTTAAGAAATCATCTCTTTTCCCTGAATCCTTAAAAATGTCACACATTTTATATCACAGTGCTCTAGACTGAAAGTATTCTCTACGGCTAGCTTTCTACCATGTCCCATAGAAGATTGTGCAGGGCTTGTAAATGATAATAATAATGTTAATGATCATAACGTCATAGGCTTTAGAGTTTAAAGCCATCTGGGAAATCATCTAGTCCATTCCTGCATTTTGTCTGATGTGGTAGCCAAACCGCAGAAATTGTGTGTGGTTCTCACAGACGAGCAGGGGACAGAGTTCAGGTCCCCCAACGCTAGGCTTTTGCTCCTTCCACTGAAGCACAGCATCAGTAATGAAAGTGAAATGTATATTCAGATGAGATAGAGAAACTACTGGCACAAAACATTGAAATTATGACATTTTTCCCAGCCAGAAGACATCGGGTTTAGTTTTGCTCTGCCTTGTGTATGACTAAACATAAGTCTACCATGATTGCAAATGGTCTCTCTCTGAACCTGAGAGATCAAAACAGCATAGCAGGGAAATGTTGAAGGCTGTGCTTTTAAAACTCTCTAATCTAACTAATCTAAAACTCTCTAATCTAACTCTGTAATCACCTTTCAGTGATGAAATGGCTAACCAACCCCAAAATAGTGGCGGTGACAGAAAAGAACATGACAGTCTTATTACAGACTAGTCCTTAACTCTTACTTTGTAAGATGGCCTTAAATACTCCTACTTTTAGAGTGATATCAACTTAAGACTCTGATAGTCAGCCTAAATGGTGGGTTCCCATTTCCCTACAGTGCTCTAATCACTTAAGCTTATTAATAGACTGACAAAACATAAAATGGGGGTGCCTAGGTGGCTCAGTGAGTTAAAGTCTCTGCCTTCGGCTCAGGTCATGATTCCAGGGTCCTGGGATCGAGTCCCACATCAGGCTCTCTGCTCGGCAGGTAGCCTGCTTCCTCCTCTCTCTCTCTCTCTGCCTGCCTCTTTGCCTACTTGTGATCTCTGTCAAATAAATAAATAAAATCTTTAAAAAAAAATAAAATGGCAGTGCTTATTCCTTCAGAAAGGAAAGACATTCATACTCCTGTTATAGCAATATATTGTTATAGCAATATATATATATGCATATATCTCATATATGTGTATATATATATAATTTTGTTTCATTATTATAATAAATCAGCTAAACCTTAAGAGGCCTATTCAAAATATGCTACTTTTAATAAGAAGCAGGGTATGAATCATATATATATATACACACACATACATATATATAAAATAAAAAGTCCATATTGCATTAACCTCTTTCCAGGAAATTGTTCAGCCTAACAAAAACACACTCGGTGAACGTGACTCTCAAGGCAAACTGAATTCCACCTAAGGATCGTCTCCACTTGGAGAAGTGTTTCTTATTTCTGGTGGATTCTCAGCACAAGAAAAATAACAGACTTTCCTGGTGTTAAGAGAAATAGGAAACTTTGAATAAGATATGTTTGCCATCCTGATATTTTAGTCCTCCTTTATTCTATTGGTAATATTCCTACGATTGGGGCAATTGCAAGATGATTTAAACTTCTTTTCTTTCCAGGCAATGACAGGCTGTGGAGTAATCAAAAGAAGTAGGAGAACAACATTGTCTCATTTCTCATTTGTCTCATTTCTCCAGGTTTGCAGTACTTCCGGTGGGAAAGAGAGTACATTTTTATTATTGCTGTCGTTCATCCACGAAAATTTTGTATTTAAAATTTTCTCATTTATATTCTGTTTTCCTGTGATTTTAAGTTGAGTGGTCTTCGGTATTCCATTAGTTACTAGACTTTTCTGCCCACTAAAAAGGGTGATCTCACTAAATCTAGGAAGTCTTTAGTGGAGCTGTACTTAAAGCTGTGATCCTATTCTTTTCCTTTAGAATGACAGAAAAAATCACTAATGGTGAGAATATGATTATTTTCCTTATTTATGTGGAATCCTTTGGCAGCACAGAGAACATCTTTCTTACTCAGTGTATCTTTGGACAGGTGGGCACTTTGTTTGGCAGGAGGGATAATCACGTTGACGGATCTGAACTCCTCGCTTAGAAGAATCGATCTCCAGGGAGAAGCAGCAGTGTTACTTCAATTCCAGCTCCCATCGTGGGAGAAATAAAGTGAACCATTTCTTCAAATGGCTTTTCAAAGACTCTGCACGTTTGAAAAGACTTCCATTTAATCATGCCTTTTCTGTATATTAGTTACTTGTCTGTTAATGCCACTGACATTAACCACACATGAATGAGAGGCAAAACTTTTGTAGAGGTTCCAATTAGAGCTGGTTAACTCTGGAATTTTAAGTAGACTAAATAAAAGTGTCCCAAATGAGCCACAACAGAAAAGGCTTGTCTAGTTTTTCTGTTTATTAGCTGGATGACCTTTCTCCTCTCCTTATCTTTGAAGAGAGGCAAGTCAAACTGTGAAAAGCTTGTTATTTATTTACTTACGATCAGAATAAGAGTAAAGTTGCAGAAATTCTTTCTCTTTGGTGATTACAAAACTTATCCTGAAAATAAAATGCAAATCTTTTGCTTGTTTTATGGAAGAGCATTAATTTTTCCAAGTCTCCTGCTGTTTGGAATTCTCTCCCTGATATGAGTCTGCCCACCCTCCCCTTTCTTACCCTGGTTAACACCTCCTCATTTCTCAAGATTCCGTTCAAGGTACATTTCCTATACATAGTATTTGTTAAATGATGTTCTATTCCCCCACCCCTCCCCCACCCCAACTACTCCCTCCCATTCATTCTCTCTGCTAATGCTTCAATCGCAATTATTCAACTCTCTTCAGAGTTCTCCCTCTGCGAGAATATAAATTACTTAATAGTGGGAGCCTGTATTTGTGGGAGTCATTTGTATTTGACTCCCATTTCCTCATGTACTGTTGGGTACTTTATTGATAATAAACCCATATTTATTGGCAGAATACATGGGTTACAAAAAATTTACAATTTTCTCCCTATATATTTATTTAATATATATATATATATATACAACCACACCGAGATACATGCACACATACATATGTACCTATCCTCCATATTGTCATAATCACTTATAAAATTATAAAGGGTGTTCAGTAAGACTCTAATATAAAAAAAATAAAACCATTTGGCTAGGTTCTTCTGTTTTGACCTGTTCTAAATTGCTTTTCTAGCTTTGTTCAAATTTTGCTGGCCCTACTTGATACATCCTGCCGTGGTCTTGCCCCTCACCAACTAATTTTCCTGACACAGAAACCCCATCTTCTGTCTTCTCCAGTGACCTCACACACAAAGTTACCTGAAATGTAATCCACGTCCATTGATGCTATGACTTGTCTCTGCTAAGGCTGCCTGCTTTCTTTCTTGTCCCAGAAACAACTGCAAGTTTTTCTTTATATGCCATCATAACTATGCTCCTGAAAAAGTTCAGGAAAAATGCCTTGCATTCCTTTAAGCAGACAGTTTTTGATGTGAAGAGAACAGTTAAAAATGGTTTACCCACATGTGTTGAATATGCCTTAGAAAATTCCAATGTCCTTTTACTATTTTTTTCAACAGAGGTAAAAAACTAAAAGCCTGCCAGGTTCAAATGAGATATTTAATTACATCAGTAAATATGCAGTAAGCATAGTGATGATTGAGTGATTTAATATATAAATAGTATTACTAAAATAAAAGGTGACCTGGTATTATTCCATCACAATGGCTTATTCTCCATATGCAAGCTTTGCACTTACTACCTAAATGAACTCACCTGCCCCAGATCTTAAGTCATTTGAATTAATTTTACTTTTCCAGAATAACTCTCAACACATTGAGGGCACAGTCTATTTTCCTAAGTGACTTAGGGACAACAGTTTTTTGTTTTTTGTTTTCTCCCTCTGAAGTCTTAAATTCCATCCTTACATATGATTTTCTCAAAATTAGCGGTAGTTACAATCTATGGTGGTTTATTTCTGGGGCATGTTCCTTTGCAAAAATGGCCTGATATTCTGTCCAGTCATCCTGGAATGTCTGTGCTCTCAGTTGGCTTGGTCCTGCTTCCCATTCTGGAAGGATCTTTGAGAATAAGGCATTGATAAAGAAAATAAGACAGCATAAAACCAACTGCCAGTCATACTGCTTTTCGTCCTTCCCCCCGCTGAATTCAACTGGTCTATGAAAAATGATGTCATCTGATACTCTCATCTTTGAAGACCAGAAACCATTTTGAGAAATTGAATTAACTCAGTTCTGAAATCTTACCTCATTTGGGTATTTTTTTTTTAAAGAATTTGTGAAAGCAGTTTTAGGTATCCAATAAAACTGAAAGTAAGGTACATAGATTTCCCGTGTACCCCATCCCTCCATACAAACAGCTTCCCTCGTTATCAACATCACTTACCAGAATGGCACTATTTTTTTTTTTCTTTAATCAAGGTTGAACGTGCTCTGACATATCATCATCATTCAAAGTCCATAGACTACATGATGTTCCATTCTTGTTGTTGTGCATTCTATGGGATTGAACAAACATGTAACGACACATCTCCCTCATTATCAATCGCGCTCTTAAAACGTCTCTGTGCTCTGCCTATTCTTCTCTCCCTCTTCACCCTCCCCGCTAAAAACAACTGATCTTTTTACTGTCTTTTCCAGAATGTCATATAGCCAGAATCATACCGTACATAGCCTTTTCAGATTGGCTTCTTTCATTTAGTAATATGCGTTTAAGATTTCTCTATGTCTTTCCATTGGATTATAGTTCATTTTTCTTTTTTTTTTAAAGTACTGGATAATATTCCATTGTCTGGATGTATCCCGGTTTACTTACTCATTTACCTACTAAGATGTCTTTTTTGTTTCCAAATTTTGGCAATTATGAATAAAGATTAACTGGATGTTTTGAAAACAAAGCGAAACAAAAAAAACAAGACACCCTCCCCCCAGCATCCCAAACCACTGTTTCTCAGACATTCATGTGTGTATGAATTACCTGGGGATTTTTAAAAGTGGAGGGGGATGGGGCTGAGTTTCTGATTTCTTACAAGTTTTGAAGTGACATCCACACCACATACCCAGGGCCACATCCTGAGTTCCAAGGTTTTAACATCTTCTTAAAACTTATGAAAAAATGGTGTCTCAGAGTGGGTCAAGGAACTTCATATTTTTAGTAAGCTGCCCTGGTGAGATATATTTAGTCAGTTAGCTTCCATGGGTCAGCATTTGGGGACAAATGGAATATATGATCATACCCTGACTTTTAGTTTTTTATGACTGAATTTTCTTTGGTCTTATAGAGACGACATTGTAAAAGGATGCTTTTAATAGAAAAGTTCAGTTGCTATGGACATTTATTAAATATTAAAATGAAAATGAAGGACTTGTAATTTGTATCCTAGGGTAACTTACACATGATACCCATCATTTTTAAATTAAAAATATGAATAGCAGAAATTGACATGCATGTACTCTTAACTATATGTGCTGTCCCAAAGGTAAATTGAAATGATTAAGTATTTTTTTTTTCATATAGAGCTGAGATTTTTAAAAAGTGATGTTATAAAACACTGCCACTGGCATGTGGGATTATTCCTACATCTCTAGCATTATTATCTCTACTTGACACATTACCATTCATCAGCCTTTATTATATAATTTCAGTTGGAGAAGCTTTCCCTTCAACTCAGATTCAGAAATTATTTGTGATAAATTTTGAAAGAAAGATAAGTTATATAAAGTCACATAATTCATTGATAAGGGATTATCTGGGACAGTGGTGAGAAACAGATAGCCAGACAAATGACTACTATTAAATATTGTATGATAAGTATGTATCTAGAGAGACAGACTAAAGCAAGTATCTGATAAACACTCACAAGACAGTGGGCTTAGAATTATGATACTTTAGGCACTAAGAATTGAGCCTCTTTGTCTCATAGTGGTTGGTTTTATTAGCATGATCTTTAACAATTATATAATTTACTTGAGGTTATCAATCCACTTAGGGAACACACTGAAATCTAATTGTATACTAACTATGCTATGCACACATAGCTGCCTCTACATGTACTCATATATTTTTGTAAAGGTCACTGTATTCAATTGTAGCTATCCGTTCAATAAATAGTATTTTGCTGTGTATCCAGAAATTCTTAGGGTCTGGTGGGAAACAAAGATAGGAGCTAGACTCTTTGTACCCTATCTAGAGCTTGTTTTGATGAAAACTTTTCTTGATCAAAACACATTTATCTAGGGGCGCCTGGGTGGCTCAGTCAGTGAAGTGTCCAACTCTTGATTTTGGCTCACATCATGAGCTCATGGGTACTGGGGTGGAGCCCATGTTGGGTTCCACACTCAGTGGGGAGTCTGGTTCTCTCCTTGTCCCTCTCCCTCTGCCCCTCTGTGTGTGTGCACTTTCTCTCTCTCTCTTTCTCAAATAAATAAATATATCTTTAAAAAAACCCACACTTATCTAAATAAGAAAGGCTTTATTAGTTTTTAAATATTTTTGTATAGATTGATCATATCTCTGAGATGTGTAACTGCTGAAGGAATACAGCATTATCTTTCTACCTTAAATCTTATGGTACAAACTGAAATGATACAGAGTATAAGAAAATTTAATCTTGGCTCCAGTGACATGAATAATTATTGAAAGTCTTGATTATACCCTTTCCACTTCTCACTTAAAATTGTAATGATGACTTTTGAAACTTTCTCTATTATGATAGTAATTTTAAGTGCTTTCAAACAATTCTAAGGTGTCCTGTATTTTTAAAAATTAAAATATGTTTTGATTATTTCTTTTGTATCATCACTGAATATTAATTCTCATCTCATTTTTGGCCATAAAGGAAAAGTAAGCAGAATAACTTAAAATTTAAAATCTTAGCAAGCTTTAATAATTTTTCCCTATTCCCCACCTAAGAGGCTTTCTAATCCTTCAGCCCCTGCTTAAATTAATAAGAAACATTCCACACTTTGAGCACACTCCTACAAACCGCACTTCAGTGTTGTATAGAATACAAATCTCTGAGTCTCATTCTTCCTCCATATCTATTTATTTCTAGGTTGGCTGGGAGAATCATAGGTTTTGCAGAATAAAGATAACAACAACTGGAGAATTTACAGATATGAAGAGAGATTTTGTGATATCTTTTGAGAAGGAAGTATGCATATCCAAGAGTCTTGACCTTTAGAGAAGACCCATGAAATAGTAAACATGCTTAAGCCTAGAATGTGTTAAATAATCAGCAGAAGCAGTAAAGTGTAGAATGCATGATGAACCAAAGGAAGAGACAGAAAAATGAGACGTTTCCGAGAAAATTATTTGCATCAAAACGTGCAAAATACTTGCTATGCTCTTTTTAAGCTATAAATAGTTCCTGAGCTTTACTTATTAGATATAACAAGCTAATCAAAGGAGTGCTCTCACGAACATGTCTCCAGCGCTCTCTAGTTCTGCCCCAGGCTGGATCTTTTCTGCGGCGTGTATTTAAGTCAGACAAATTTGTTTCTCGTTTCTGACCCAGATGACTTGTGCCTTACTAATTTCTGCTTTTCTGGTCTTTTGAGTTTTAATTCATTAATTGCTGCAAATATTTTTCTTTCCTCAAAAATGCTTTACAAAATTACAGTTATGGAAGTCTAGTCTTTCTAAATTGGATGCTATTGATCTGTCACAATCAGCAATTATACTTCACACGGGGCTGCTAGCAGGCCTGGGTTTCTTTTTCTTTTTAAGAGAACATTTTCTGATTTGGTGTTTAAATTTAAAAAGTAATGACTTGTGTGCAGCCATTTCACTTGCCAATTCCTCTGTGACCCCATTTAACAGCCCCCTGTCAGCAGTGTTGCAGACTGTAACTCCATGATCATCTATGGAAATTCTGTTTCTGAATTGATGGGAGTTGGAGAATAATTAAAATCATCTATACCCTTTAAAAATGCACTTGGAAATAACAAGTGAACACAATCTTAAAGTGTACAGCACTATAGGAAACGAGGATGCAATTTTCTGGGCTAGTAAAATACACTACATTCCCTGCCTTACAGTGGTTCAACATTCAATTTTTTGACTGTATGATGGTGCAAAATCCATATGCATTTAGTAGAAACCATACTTCAAATTTCAAATTTGGATCTTCTCTGGGGCTAGTGATACGATGCTGGGCAGTGGCAACTCCCAGTTGGCTATGTGATCGCAAGGATAGACAACTGATACACTTACAACCCTCTATATCCATACAACTATTCTGTTTTTCACGTTCAGTAAAGTATTCCATCAATTACATGAGATACTCGACACATTACTATAAATTGGGCTTTATGTTAGATGACTTACCCAATGGTAAGTTAATGTAAGAGTTTTGAGCACATGGAAGGTAAGCCAGGCTCAGCTCTGATACTCGGTAGGTTAGGTATATTAGAAATATTTTCAACTTATGATACTTCCAATTTATGATGAGTTTATCGAAGCATTAAGTCAGGAAGATCTGTATCATCGTCAATAACCTTTGGGCAATGTAGAACGGAGATCCAAAATTCAGAGGATAGTGAATATACATTTCAGGAATTTTAGAGATGGTTTAATAACGACAGCATGAGATGAAAAAAAACTGGATGTACTGCACAATAACACATATGTATAAAGTAACAGAGGTGAGACAGTGACTAACATCACTATAAGGTACAACAAATGAAATATTTGAGCCATATTTCTACTATACCTACGAGAGATGGAAGAGTCAAAGTTTAAAGCGCAAGATACAATGTAAAGGACTTTTGGGGAAAACAAGTTTCTTAAGTAACATAAACAAGCTTGGAAAACTAGATTATTCTCCAAAGAATCTGGATGCAAATTGTATTTATTCTTAAAATACTCTGTGTTGTTTCTCAGAGTGAAGGGGGAAGCAAGGGTGTAAGCTCTCCCAGGTAGTTGTAATTATTAAATTTGACAAAGAAAATGTAATAAACTGCATGAGTTCTAACAATATAGTAGGATAATGTAAAGCGATTTAAGAAAAAAGGATTATAGACAATACCATCCACTATTTATGTAATACTGTGTTATTGCACACTAATTGTCGGTCAAGTTATAATATCATCTCTGCTTACCAGAAACTGTCCCAGTAAGTATACATATTATTTTCATTTTACAGGTGAGAAAACTGAAGTCCAGATATGATATATAGCTCACCTAAAGATATCTCTCTATGGAACCTGGGCAATTTTTAGATTACTTCTCTCTAACTCCAGATCTTTGCCTTGGGCCATGTTATCTCATGAACAAGGAAGTTGCATTAACATGGAGAAGCCACATCTAAATGCACTGACTCTAAACAAAAAATAAATGTGAAAATGAATACAATCATTTCAACACTTTCTGCAGTTTGCTAGGTATTGTTATTTTAAGTATCATTAAATAAGAGAAAAATGATTCATTTCTCGGACATGTTCAAAAAACCCATTTAATGAACATATTTTAAATACATAATCAAAAATTTTAATGACTCATTTAAACTAAGAAATATAAATATACTTCAATGCCTGATTACCAAGCATGGTTTGTTAGGGAACTTACCACTGCGTGGATTTGATAATCCAGTATTTAATAATTTACTTTTGGAGGCTCTGAGGAAAATTGCTCTTGGAAATTCCAAGAAAATTGAGAGATTTAGAACAGACCCCTTGGGGTTCCCTAATGAAAATAATCATGGTAGTTGTGGACATGCCTAACTTTTAAAAACTGCCCAGGGGTCCATTTGATGTACACCAAAATACACAATTACCCACATAGACCTCACTTAAAGTCAATTCTAGATTGCTCAGGGTTTGAATAGTTAGGCTATAAAATTTCCAACCCCCGTCTATTCTTAAGAGACAATATATCTCCTGTAGTTATGAATGCATGGTGGGAGTACAATTGGAAATAAAGTTGAAAATTGTAGTTTGCAATTGAGTTATAAATAATAAGGCATTTTCTGTTATTAGGCCCTTATGCTCAAGAATCAGAAAAGGCAGATTTCAAAACATTAATAATGCCGATTTTTCTCCCCCGGCCATGTCTCATGTATGTCCTTGTCTCTTCTCTTTGTCTCTTTCAGATCACATTTTTCCTATTAGAAACTATAGAAGTGTTGAGCAATAGCGTATGTTAAAATAATTTGTGATAAATGAGTGAAGGATAAAGATATTAACATACCTCCTAAACTCTTGACTGTCCTTGTTTCAAAGTTGCCCATGAAGGCAGTGGCACTGTGGTGTATGAAACTTTGATGAATTTCTCAGTATTGTTGTCCCTGGGTATTTAGTCATTACACAAGGACTTGTTGATGTACAGATTAAATAATACAGGGAAGTTTCCAGTTTTGGAATGAATAAGCCAGAGGAATAAAAGGTGCAGCATAGGGAATATAGTCAAAGGTATAACAGATCTGAGTGGTGACAGATGGTAGCTATAATTGTAGGAGCATAGCATAACATAGCATAACACAGTTGTTGAATCACTATGTTGTATACCTGAAACTAATGTAACATCATGTGCCAGCTATACTCAATCAATCAATCAATCAATCAGTTCCCTGATTTAGTTAGGTGAAGCATACTAGAAATGACTTGTGTTTTCACTTGGATTTTTTTAAAGTGAGTATGATTACCTTGGGTTTTGCCTAAGTTCCTCAGTATATCCCTATATCTATACCCACTGCATTTTCATATAATTAACAGATGATGTATTTTCTTAAGAATAAGACTAAGAATATATAATTCCTCAACTATTATTAAATATTTAAAATAGATTTAGAAGTATACTGTAAACACCTCTCTTTTCCCCTCTTCCCAGCTATCATGAAAACTTTTAATTCTAAAAACTTCGTTTTGGTGTGTGTGTGTATGTGTGTCTGTGTGCATATGTATGTGTGTGTGGATATGTGTGTGAATCCATTATGACAGACAATTACCCAAGAGTATTTACTTTGGGAGGCAGAGAGTTGAGTTATTGCCTTAGTTTGACAACAGTTTGAGAAACCCAAAAGGAAGTCTTGGTTATTGGTGATGAAGAACTAATTAATAAAAATGGCATTAAGAGTAAAAAGGCAAATAGTTCAGCCAGACTGTCAATTTCTTAGACCGCTTGGAATCACATTTTAGGGCATTAGCATTATTTAACTTGAATTAAAACAGCAGCATTAATAATTCAAAAGAAATTGTAGACACAAGAAAACTGAACCATTATGAGCAATGGACCAGTGAAAATAATTCAGAAAATAACTAAAAGGGGGGTTTATATTTTGGACCCTTTGCATATCACTGAACTAAGATAATGTTTTAAAAATTGGTAATATTTATTTAGCTAGAACATAAGGCTGATGTGGGATGCCTGGCTGTCTCAGTCAGTGGAGCATGCAATTCTCGATCTTGAGGTTGTGGGTTCAAGCCCCACATTGGGTGTAAAGATTATTTAAAAATAAAAACTCAAAAAAAATATGAGGCAGATGAGAACGTACTAGTAAACAAAATATATTCCATGGTTCTTTTATTCAGCAGTCCATATATCTCAAATATAGTAAATTTACTTTGCAAATAACTACTTTCCAATGGCTAGAAACCCACTAGATTTGGCAGTATTAAGATTATTTATTCTCCAATGTATACAGAGTCTGATAAAAATATGAATAGCTCACTAGTAGTAAAAAATTAGTAAATGGATTAAATAATGGAAACAATAATGATGAAAAGGCAGATTAAAAGCATTTTAATTAGAATAAATATGTGTTCTTTAACATCCAAGAAGATGAGATATATTAATTTCATAGGAATTGGATGTAAGTTGGAAGTAATTCAGTTACTGTAAGAATTAAATAAGTAAAGCACTTGAAAAATGCATTTTATCAATTGGAGACGTTTGATAAATCATAGTATCATTACTACTAATAATATCTGCTAAAGTACGTACCAGTACTAAATGATATGACATCATATGTGTACATAACTTGGTGTCAGTATTAGAGAATTTAGTATAATTTGCATGTTCACTTTCAACAAACATTTCCAGTCGATTGAATTGAAAAAGACCAACTCATCTTAATGTATCATCTTGCCAGAGCTAGAAATCATTTGCCTACTGTCCATAAGCATACAATTTATCATTCAAGTAGCTCAATCAAGTCAACTAAACAAATAGGAAAATATGATTACTTCAGTGATCATAAAAGTAAAGAGTATTGGGTTTGGGAGAAGACTTACAGAAGGAAATTTAATCTGATCTCCTTTCAAATGCAGAAATCCTTCTACAACATTCTGTGAAAATAGACTTCTAAGTTCTAGTTAAATGTGAATAAAAAAAGAAATTTTCTTTGCATTGATAGTTTACCTAGAAACAGAGTGGAAACTCTCATTTGCTACCATTCTCTTATTTTCAACAAAGTTCTCTATTTTAGTATTTTTCCATCAGCATTTAATGTGGTCTCAAATCTCATATCTAGAAACCACTCTTCAAATTATTATCATCCCACAGACCAAATAACCTAATGTACATTCACAGAGTTAATCGTCATTATATACATTCTTATCCCTTAATATTTGTCTAAGGTTTTTGAAATCATAAGTATTCCTTCTTAAAATAATCCCTTCTTGTTATTTTTTTGAGACCACATTCCCCTGGTGTTTTACCTTACTTTTTTGTCTTCAGTCTTCCTCGGGTTCTTATTCTTTCCTTCTGTTAAAACTATGCTATTAGTTGGCCCTCTCTTTTCCTTATTTTACATACTCCCTCAGGCTAAGTCTATCCAATCACATGGCTTCAATTACCATCCATATGATACTGAGGTTACTAGGTCAACTGTTTTGTTAACCTATTTTGAGTCATGTTTCTTTGAAAAAGAAACCTTTGCTTATAAATAAATGATGACCGGGTAAGTTTTCTTTGAGTTCCATTGGTTACTGAGAGCCACATCTCAGGTAATAGCAATCTATTTTTTTAATATATATAATGCTTTATATAATGCTTTTTTTATATAATGCTTTCAAGAAACCCAAGTAGAATGTTAACTATGTTTCTATGCCCTGGTGAAGATGGGGTACTTTTTGGTGGTATATCAAATGAAAAACTGCCACATCATGAGTTAGATTCTGTTCAACTGATCAAGTTATAAGATTGGACAGGTCCAAAAACAGTCAATCTTTTTTTCCTGAGGTTTTATTTATTTATTTATTTTGACAGAAAGAGAAAGAACACAGCAGAAGGAGCAGGAGACAGAGGGAGAGGGAGAAGCAGGCTCCTCGCTGAGCAGAGAGCCTGACGTGGGGCTCAATTCCAGGATCATGAGACCATGACCTGAGCTGAAGGTAGCTATTTAACCGATTGAGCCACCCAGACTTCCAAAAACAGTCAGTCTTAGAATAAATGTGGTAAAGCCAGAATCATGTAAACTGTGAGCTCTGAAGATGTAGAATCTCAAGTCATTTACCTTGATTTCATTTTTCCCTAAGCTCTCACTATGGTTGTTTCGGTGCCGGTGTATGTATGTTAGGGAGAGGGTTAGAGAAGGCTTCTAACAATCTGTGGGAGTTAGAAATAAGCCAACTTTGGGTCACAGAGGAGTCATCTTGGTGTGTAGACACAAGTCAAAAGTGGACCGTGCTACAGGACAGCTCCATTCATGGGTGCCTTGAAAAACAGTGGTGTGGGAAATCCTTCCAAAAGGCATTGCTTTGGGAAGCATATCTTAAAGTTCACATTATGTGAAAAGACAAGTGGCCCATGTAAAGAATACTGTTAACTCAGGGGTAGAGATGAATTGGTCAGGGTACTGGAAGGAAATAGACTAGAAAAATAAGAATAAGGACTTCTGGGTAAGTGGCACAAAGATAGACCTATAACCATATGGTCACAAAGTATGAAGATATTTTATCACGTGTTAATTCCCCCCAGAGGGCATCTACCACAGAAGAGATATCCAACAACCATTCAGTAGGCTGAATGACCTGATGCGGCATCAGTCACCTTGGCCAGACCACCCTGGTCCAAACATGACAGCCAGAGGAATGGATCCTCGATGGTACCAGTGTGGAGCGGTATAAAATTCTCCTACTCACTGAGACTGATCCAGGTCCAGTCTCCAAACGTCCAACTTGCCAGCAATAGTCCCCAGCTTAGACCACACTGATTTATCTCTCAAGGAGACAAACTACCTACTTGGCAGCAGCTTAACATTAGAAATGGCAGCAATTCATGTGACTTGACTGAAATGAGTGTGTATTCTGGGCTTTTATTTGCTTTTCCTGCCTTCGGTGACTAAGCCAGCCTTACTACTCAGGCCTTATTGAGTGTTTGATTTAGCAATACAGGATCAGACATAATATCACATCAGATCAAGGCACTCCTACCTTTATAGCCAGTTCAACTTGTACCTTCTTTCAGTTCTGATGTATTCACCTATAGGTTTTGTTGCCCAGAACATCGCAGTAAATCCCTTTCTGCAGGTAAAGCTCAGACACTCAGTGTTTTCTCAGAAAACTCAAACTAAGACAAAGCGAAGTAGGATTGCAGTGATGTCTGCTCCCTTAACTCCTCCGTCTCTTACACCAACATCAAGGAATGTAAAATTTCCTCCTATTCTTACCCACATCCAGTCCTTGGGAGGGGTCAGAAAGGAGTATGTCCACAGGGATTGGTACTTGATTAGAAAATTCTGTTTAAAACATAAAATACCCTGGGATACCTGGGTGGCTCAGTAGGTTAAGCATCTGCCTTAAACTCGGGCTGTGATCACAGGGTT
The DNA here is from genome assembly GCF_963455335.1 of Martes martes. NCBI lineage: Eukaryota > Metazoa > Chordata > Mammalia > Carnivora > Mustelidae > Martes > Martes martes. The sequence continues at coordinate 13,361,166 of NC_137893.1, forward strand.
CTGGGATTGAGTCCAGCATCAGGCTCCTTGCTCAGTGGGGAGCCAACTTTCCCCCTGCCTGCCTCTGTCCCTGTTTGTGCTCTCTCTCTGATAAATGAATAAAAAAAACCTAACAAAACATAAAATACCCTGAAAATTGATGTTCAATTTCCTATTTGTTTCAAAGTGTAATTGGCTTGCAGTTTAAGAAATAATTGTGATTATATAAAGTAATGAAGAAAATAATCAGCTGTAATAATAATCTATGCAAATGATGATATATACACAGATACATAAAAATTAAAAAGTAATAATTTAGATGCTATTAATCCAATTAGAGTGTGCAAATAAAATTACTTTCCCAGTTTACTATTAAGTCTGTTTGACTTGGGAGAAGGAAGATCATCTTTTGACTGTTATTTTAAATAATTTTGGATTTACAGCAAAAATGCAAAAGCAGAATATAGCATTCCCATATACCCTTCCACCAGTTTCTCCCAGTGTTAACATAACTGTAATGTATCTATCAATATCACGGAAATTGTTGCAATAATGGAAAGGGAGCTCTTTATAATTTTTGGCTGGAGATAAATCTTCCTGGTAACCTGTCTTATACAGACCTGTAAAAGCAAACAAAATAGTAGCTTTATCTTATACTGAGCAATTCAATTACATGGCTAATTGAAGCTGAAATTTCAGAATCTCGGAAGCTATTTTTTTTTAAAGATTCATTTTATTTTATTTTTATTTTTATTTTTTTTTAAAGATTTTATTTATTTATTTGACAGAGAGAGAGAGAGATCACAAATAGGCAGAGAGGCAGGCAGAGAGAGAGGGGGAAGCAGGCTGATGCGGGGCTCGATCTCAGGACCCTGAGATCATGACCTGAGCTGAAGGCAGAGGCTTAATCCACTGAGCCACCCAGGCACCCCAAAGATTCGTTTTATTTTAGAGAGAGAGGTGGGAAGAGAGGCTTAGGCAGAGGAAGAGAGAAATTTAAGCAGACTGCCCTGAGTGCAGAGCCCAGCAGGGGGGCTCTGTCTCCAGACCTTGAGATCACAACCCAAACCAAAACCAAGAGTTGGTGGTCTAACCAACTTCACCACCCAGGTGCCCTTCTTGCAAGCTATTTTAAAGAATATCTAGCCTAAACCTGCACCTTATGTAATTACTTTAAAGGTAATTTGCATATTAGCAAAATCAATATAATATTATTATTTCATTACTTAAAAAGTTGCAATTTTCAAGGAGGTTCTCATTTTGAGAAGTTACTCAATATTGATCGAATGTTAAACTTTTCTTACACAAAATTTGGTCTATTCATTTTTGTTTAACCAGTAGGCATATGCTATGGCTTAAGGATCATTCCCTCTTACTCAGCTTTACTGGTCTAGAGAACAGTTTATCAATATCACTTTTAAATTATGATGCCTGAAACAACCCTATCTTTTCTCTGTCGGGTGACGGAACAACACAATATAAGGAAGAGGCACTGCATCTTTTTCTCTTGGAGACTGTACTTGCATGGATTCAGCCAATGACGGCTTTGGCATTTTGACCACCCTCATCACACTGTTGGCTTTTATTCACTTGAACTGCTAAGCCCTTACTACGCATTGTCCTGTTTGGGCTAGCTGTAAGGAGTCATGCAAATATTGAAAATCTGCTTATTTGAGTAAATTACAAACATTTGCATCTGAGCCTTGATTTTGGTAATGAAATCAAGACATGCAAGATCTTTTGTTATGTTACCTAGATATTTAGAAACATATGATACAGAAAAATACCAGTATCAGTATCAGTGTCAGTACAGTAAACAGTAAATTCTCCCCATCAACCTAGAACTATTCAAATTTACAGATATATTTACTTGTTATTTTCATCACAGAAACTCTAACAATAAATGACTTTGTATTGAGATCCAGAAATCTATGTCATCTGATCATTTGATCTTTCCTATCCAAATGCATTTTTGCATTCTAAAATGATATTCCACCTGAAAAACTTCCCATAATCTTGAATTTACATCCTGATGGGACATTGAATTGTGTTTCAAAAATGTAAACTCACTTAGAAGAAGTGATGCTATAAGTACAATTTGAGGTCCTGCCAAGAAATATCATCTTCAACTTATGTCAAATCTTAACAAAATTTAGTTGCAATAATAATATTACTATTTTCCAGAGAATCATATATTTTAGCTAACTGCCACTTCTGAAAAAGAGTTGTCTATCTGAAAAAAATCACATTTTTGTAATAAAATTTGTTACCAACTTTGTCAGTACATATGTGATATCACATTGGTGATAATGTGTAATTGATAATGCTACAGCTTACACAGTAAACATTGACAATCATTTGTTTAAAAAGTATTACAATAATTTATTCTGATGGAACAATTATAATACAAAAAAATACCAAATTAAAAATGAAACCATATTTTTTCTTAATCAAAATTGAATGTTTCATGACCATCTCACATGCTTCTATGTGTTCATTATAAGTAATGTGGATTTAATTTTCAATGTCACCTATGTGGTAGATTGGTTCACTACACACATATGCCATCCTCTTTCTAGGATATCCCTGTATATCAGAGGTTGTGAAAATGAAAAGTATGTTCCCTCAAAAAACTCACAATAGAGATCTATACTTGTTTCACTCTGTTGAACCAGTGTCCTTGCATGGTCTCTGAAGTGGAAGGGATATTCCAGTGTGAAAGACGGCAGTTTTCCTCATCTAGAGGCTGTCAGTATCTCTGATAGCTACAGACTTATTCTGGGAGTTCAGATAAACTGTTGTAATCTGGAGCCAAAAAACATGACAGTGGCTTCTTCACTGTCCAGCTTTCTGAGTGGGTCATTTTCTGGCTAGCCCAATTCCCAGGATCGTTCTGGGAATTCTTTCTGGAAATTCAGCCTGTAGCCTCCTCCTATGATTCTTCCAATAATTTTATAAACATTGCTTTTCCTTAAAATAGCTAGAATGTTTTCTATCATCTGCCAGTGAACACATTAATACAGATTAGTAACAGTTAATGGCATTAACAGAATAATAGGTTAGTAACAGTAATATTTTGGTGGAATTTGAAAACTTCTATATTATTATATTTGCAACACTACTTTTAGCATTATGCAAATTCAAACTTCCTCCTCCATATAGAATAGGAGACGGCTACAATAAAGTGAGCTTTCTGCCATTTATGCAAACCTAGTAATTTCTGCTGATTTTTTGTAGGTAATAAATATTATAAACATGTACCTCTTTGAAATGCACTGTTGAAAATAGACTCAAATAAGGGAATAACTAGAATTTTATTTACTATCCCATTCTTCCTTTCTGAGTCAGTTGAACAGAGCTGATAGCTCTCTCCAACAGAATTATTTTAATGTTTTAGCACACATCAGTCAGTCTTCCTCCGTCATCAGCTGATAACATCAGTTTGAAAGTCATTAAGATAAAACTGTTTTTGTATCTATCTTGTAAGTTTTATCTCCCAAGTGATATAAAAATATTCCTAAGTGTTATATTTGTTTGGACCGATTATCACTATGTCAACATAGTGGCATAATAAAAAACAACCATAACTTCTTTATCTCAAAAAAGTTCAAGGAAAATCAAATACAATTAGCTTAGCCAGACTTATGGTCAGCATTTCCCTCAATAATGTTGTGACTTGACTTACCAACAAAGTCTTAGGCAATGAACTCTTACTGGGTAGGGGTTGGGATTTAGTATATAGCATTGTATAACTACTTTTTAAAAGATTTTATTTATTATTTATTTATTTATTTATTTATTTATTTTACAAAGCGAGAGAGAGAGTTCACAAGTAGACAGAGAGGCAGGCAGAGGGGGAGGGGGAAGCAGGATCCCTGCTGAGCAGGGACCCCAATGTGGGGCGGATCCCAGGACCCTGAGATCATGACCTAAGCCAAAGGCAGAGGCTTAACCCACTGAGCCACCCCGGCACCCCTATATAACTGCTTTTGTGTGATTTTACAGTTGAAAGGGAATGAAAGCCTTCACCATTCAGTTTTTATATCTCAAATTTTAATGTAATAGAAGTTTGCTGACCACCATCTACTGGGTTAGGTACAAGCTTCAATGTTGAAGAGTTCCCTTTTGCCCGAAGAATGAAGAACTCCCCTGAACCCCGCTCAGTTCTGAGCTCCCATGGTTATGCTGTAGACAAACGTGTGTTCAATAAAGTCATACATTTTATTTATAAAATGCATTCTAACAAATCTTTCCTCACAATCAAAAAGAAAATAAAACATTATGAAAACTGTGTATACTTGCCCACAAAACTTTCTCAAAGATATACAATACATCCTAGCTATTTCTCCCAGATTATAAAACCAAATTGGGCTCATTTCAAACCTCTTCCAATATTAATACGGTGAGATTCTGTATAGCAAGAGAGAGCTTAAAACAGAAGTTTATTATTTAAAAATATCATTTAAGGGCACCTGGGTGGCTCAGTGGGTTAAAGCCTCTGGCTTCAGCTCAGGTCATGATCCCAGGGTCCTGGGATCGAGTCCCACATCGGGCTCTCTGCTCAGCCGCGAGCCTGCTTCCCTTCCTCTCTCTCTGCCTGCCTCTCTGCCTACCTGTGATCTCTTTCTGTCAAATTAAATAAAATCTTAAAAAAATATATATATCATTTAAAACCAGAAGAAATTATTGTAGCACATATTTGAAAAAAATGAGGAAGACTATTACTTCTAATATAATTTATTTTCCATCTAGTTCACTTAAGGGATAATTTAATTTGAAAAGATCAAATAAATTGATTAAAATACAAGTTTCCAAATTCTCAACAGGAGGGTATTGGTAATGAAAAGAACCTTGGCTTTCATCTTTATGATGTACCATGCTTTAGCATTTTAATGACTAGAGCAATTTATATGGAGTCAAAGACTTGGCATTTGATATTAAGGTCATCCTTTCTAGGAAATTGTGTTTTCTTAAACTATGTTAAATTTGAAGTATCCTTTCATGTTTTTAAAATTCTGGTTTACTATCAATTTTATAGTATTATAATTGATGAGAATAGATGAGAATCCCCCCCCCCGGCAAAATTAGGTTTCCTTTAGTTTATTTTTTTATATTTTTAATAATTAAAAGTGTCTGTCTGTTCACTGGTACTAAAAATACAGTCCCTTTTAAACAAAATGACAGATAACCTTTCCTTTGCATTCTTTAGGAAATACAAACTAAACTTGATTTTTCAGAGACATAATTTCAAAGTCAGTTGCTGAGAAGCTGAGAGAGGCCGATGAAGAGTTAGTTTAGTCTGAGGACAATTCCTAGATGTGGTTAATTATAAGGGGATCTGTCAGTCCCCGGGCATTTTCTGGGTTGAAGGTACAGGTATCTATAGGAAGACACAGGGCTCCTTCCCTGCACACTAAACACATTCCTGTATGCTCATACTTGTACACCAAGATCATTAGATCATAAACATTGTATTACAAGTTGTATAACTGACTCTACTGCAATGTAGTGGGAAAAACCCAGAGTTACCAAACTGGATACATGAATGCTAGTCCAAGATGTTCTGTTTACTTTGTTAATAAGAGAAATATATATGTCCTTCTCTTATTGAAAAATATACAATAAAATGATAAGAGAATCAAACTAGAATAGGAGTCCAATAGTTATAACTATGTATATATTTTTTAAAGATTTTATTTATTTATTTGACAGACAGAGATCACAAGTAGGCAGAGAGGCTGGGGAAGAAGGCTCCCCACTGAGCAGAGAGCCCAATGTAGGGCTTGATCCCAGGACCCTGAGATCATGACCTGAGCCGAAGACAGAGGCTTTAACCCACTGAGCCACCCAGGGGCCCCTAATAATGTATATTTTAAATAGGAAAAACACTAATATTAAAAGCATGACCAAAAGCATATTATGGCTCTGGATTTACTATTCTAGAGGAGAACATTTCATTTGCATATTAACAGCTCAGTGATTCACAATTAATCTAATTGTTCTCTTTGAGTTTAAAATGTTAATTCTGTGACTTGCTGAAATTATGCTTTTTTTTTTATTTGTTTGTTTGCTTTCTGGTTGTCCTTCTTTGACATTTCATATTTCATCGCCTGGTAATTCTCAGTAATTATGCATATTAGAATTGACTGTGGATCTTTTAAAAGTGATGATATTATGATCTTGATTTTAAAGATTCTGATTTAATTGGTCTTTGGGGGACTTGATATTGTATTTCAAAATTATCCTACATTAATCTAATGTGTGGAAGAGTTTCCTTAGATAAAGTAAGAAGCAGCTATTAGCCCCCATGAAAATAACCAACCTTCGATTTTCTTAACTTCTAGGTTCCAGAGGAAATCTTTGTCCTTGATGGAACAGAGGATACCTATTAAGCAGGATGTCACAGAGTCCTTTTGGGGGCACTTTAGGTGAAAGATAAAAGTATGGAGAAGAGATAGAAGGAAGAAATCTTCTTGAACATAAAGTTATGTTTATATAACATATAAACAAGTGATGAATATATAATCATTGAATTTTGCTTAGTATCTCCTTGAATAAATCTTTTCATTGAACGTACACATGCATTATCCATTCTACTCTCTTAGAAATTTCACCTTGTCTCTATTTTAGATTTGGGGTAAATTTTTCTCATGCTTCTGAGGGTAGAAGGCAACATACAAACAGTTTAAAGTAAAAAAAAAAAAATGAGCTCATTTGTAATTTAAGTCCTTTGAAATTGCCATGTACTGCATTTTACCTATAAAAACAGCTATGCATATTCAACCCCTATCAGTGGGTCAACAGAGCATGTATTCTTAACCAGGTTTTAGAAATGGTGATGGAATGACATTCATGCCACTCAGTTATCATTCACAACTCATGTTGTTAACATTGACATATGTTTGGAATATGGGTTTTCAAATTTCGGGTACAAGTAATATATACGGTTTCAGCATATGACTCATAAGCCTTCAGAGAAGTCGAAGTCAGGACCTCAACTGTCTTCACAAAGCTATAAATAATGCCTTGAACAGGGCACCTGAGTGGCTCAGTTAGTTAAGTGACTGACTCTTAATCTCAAACTAGGTCAGGATCTCAGGGTCATGAGATCAAAGCCCACATCGCACTCCATGCTGGTCATAGGGCCTGTTTAAGAATCTCTTTCGCTTCCTCTGTCACTCCCTAACTGTCCCTCTAAGAAAAGAAAAAAAAAATTACTTGAAGAGGATACACATGAACTCCTGTAAAATAACTCATAAAATAACATATTATGAGCACCTGTTCTGCATAAATAGCTTTTCCAGATGTTCTAAGAGTGCAATGAACAAGAGTGTTTGGTGTCTACAAGGACACAGGGAGGTGTTATGATGAAGACTGCTGTATAGGAGAATGTGGGAGCCTGTCTCCAATATCTCAGAGACTCACAGCCCTGGTATTCATGCTTTGTTTATCCTCCTCCCACATCACACCAAGTTTGATCTGTGTGACCAAGCGTATGTGGAAAAAAGTGATGGTATGTAGCTTCTGAGATTAGGTGGTGAAAAGATTGTGGATTCCATATTTAGCACTCATATTTTCTTTTGGGTCAGTTTCTTTTGGATCACTTGCTTACCAGTTTTGGATGCCCTTTATTTCTTTATGTTGCCTGATTGCCATGGCCAGAGGTTCCAGTACTATGTTGAATAAAAATGGTGGGAGTGGTCATCTATGTCTTATTCCTGACCTTAGGGCAAAAGCTCTTAGTTGTTCCCCATTGAGGATGATGTTAGCTGTGGGTTTTTCATAAAAATGTGTGTCACCATGGCTGGAAACAAAATACTGTCTACAACAGTCAAAGAGAGTGCATACAGACAAATGGACTGAAGGGAAAAAATGGACAGGACACAGACGCAGGGTACATGCAATACTATAGGAGACATCCCTCAAGTGCTAGGATCTGGCGAACAGAAGATCTTGGACTAGAAATCATCTATCCAAATCGATAACTCTGGGTTTTTCCCACCACATTGCAATAGAGCCGGTTATACAACTTGCAATATAATGTTTGTGATAGAATGACCCTGGTGTGCAAGTGTGAGCACACAGGAATGTGGTTAGTGTACTTTTATTATGTTGAAGTATGTGCCCTCTAAACCCACTTTGTTGAAAGTTTTAATCATGAATGGATGCTGTACTTTGGCATCTGCTTTTTCTGCATCTATTGAAGTGATCATACAATTTTTATCCTTTCTCTTATTGATGTAACATATCATGTTGATTGTTTTGTGAATATTGAGCTACACTTTCATGCCAGGAATAAATCCCAGTTGATCATGGAGAATGATTTTTTAATGCATTATTGGATTCAGTTTGTCAGTATTTTGTTGAGGATTTTTGCGTCTATGTTCATCAGAGCTATTAGCTTCAGTTCGTTCTCTCTCTCTCTCTTTCTCTCTCTCTTTTTATGGTGTTTTTGTAGAGTTTTGGTATCAGGGTAATGCTGGGTCTCATAGAATGAATTTGGAAGTCTTCCTGCCCTTTCTAAGTGTAAGTATTAACTGGTCTTTAAATACTTGCTAGAATTCACCTGCTAAACTGTCTGGTCCTGGACTTTAGTTTGTTAGTTTTTTCATTACTTATTCAATTTCATTGCTGGCAACAAGTCTGTTCAAATTTTTCTAATTTTTCCTGCTTCAATATTAGTAGGTGATATGTTTCTAGGAATTTATCTGTGTTGCCCAATTTATTGACATACAAGTTTTCATAATATTCTCTTAACAATCACTTGTGTTTCTGTGGTGTCAGTTGTTATTTCTTCTCTTTCATTTGTGATTTTGTTTGAGTTCTCTCTCTCTGGATGAGTCTGGCTAGAAGTTTATCAGTTTTATTGATCTTTTCAAAGAACCAGCTCCTGGTTTCATTGATCTGTTTCATTCTTTTTGTTTGTTTATTTCTTTGTTTTTGTTTTGTTTTGTTTTAGTTTCTATATCATTTATTTCTGCTCTAATCTTTATTATTTCCTTCCTTCTGCTGGCTTTAGTTTTGTTTGTTCTTTTCCTAGCTCCTTTGGCTATAAGGTTATGTTGTTTGAGATTTTTTTTTGCTTCCTGAGGTAGACTTGTATTTCTATAAAGAATAGCAATAAGTTGATGATTGCTTAAATCTGAACACATTCTTTATTCCTCTCTCCCCCATGTTTTAGGTATATGGTGTCATATTTTACATCATTTTACTTTGTAAATCAATTGACTGATTTTTACAGATTTACTTATTTTTGCTGTTTTTGTGTTTCTTACTTTTCATCTCTTACTTATGGTCTTTCGTTTCAATTCGAAGAGTCCCCTTTAATATTTCATATAGGCCTGGTTTAGTGGTCATGAGGTTCTTTAGCTTTTGTTTAAGAAACTTTATCTCTCCTTTTTTTCTGAGTGATAGCATTGCTGGGTTGAGTATTCTTGGCTGCCAATTTTTCCTTTCAGCACTTTGAATACATCATGCCATTCTCTTACGGCCTACAAAGTTTCTGCTGAAAAATATGTTGATATCCTTATATGGTTTCTCCTTTTGTGGAACTGTTATTGTCTCTTGCTGTTTTTAAAATTCTTTTTTTTTTTTTTAAAGATTTTACTTATTTATTTGAGGGAGAGAGCATGAACAAGGGGGAGGGGAGAGGGAGACGCAGACTCCCCATGGAGCAGGGAGCCCCTCTCAGGGCTTGGTCCCATAACCCTGAGATCATGAAGGCAGATGCTTAACTGACTAAGCCACCCTGGCACCCTATGCTTTTAAAATTCTTTATAGTACTTCTTATCATTTTAATTACTATGTGTCTTGGTGTGGACCTCTTTGGATTGATTTTGTTGAGGGATCTCTATGCCTCCTGCATCTGGATATCTGTTTCCTTCTCCAGATTAGGGAAGTTTTCAATTATTATCTCTTCAAATAAATTTTCTGTCCCTTTCTCTCTCTCTCTTCTTCTTCTGGGATACCTATAATGTGAGTGTTATTACACTTGATGGAGCTGCCGAGTTCCTAAGTCTATTTTCATTTTGCATCATTTGTTTTCCTCTCACTTGCTCAGCTAGATTACTGTCCATTAGTCTGTCCAGGTCACCAAATCATTCCTCTGCTTCCTCTAGCCTGTTATTTATCCCATCTAACATATTTTTTATTTCATTTATTGTGCTCTTCATGCTCTTTATTGTGCCCGTTCTTTCTTATCTCTTTTTTAAGGGTCTCACTGATGTCCTCCACTTTTTTCTCAAGTGTAGTGAGTATCTTTGTGATCATTACTTTAAATTCTCTGTCAGATATATTACTTATATCTATGTTGCTTAGATCGTTTGCTGTGGTTTTCTCCTATTCTTTCATTTGGGATCCATTCCTCTGTCTTCTCATTTTGTCTAACTCTGTGTCTGTTTCTGTGTTAGTCTCTTACTCTTGAAATTAATAATCTTATGCTAAAGAGGTTCTGTAGGGCCCTGCAGTGCATGGCCTACTGTTCACCAGAACCTAGCACTTCAGGGATGTTTCCTGTGTGTCTTGCATGTGCCCTGTTGTTGTGTCTTGTCCACTTTTTTCTTTCAGTCCATCTGTCTGTGTATGCACTGTCTTTGCCTGTTGTAAGAAGTATTTGGTTCCCAGCCATGGTAGCGTGCAGTTTTAATAAGGTGTGCCCTGGTCTGCTTTCAAAATGAGACCTGCATTTGCAGCCATTGGGACCAGGGACTTGGTGAACAAGGCACATGATTTTAACAAGGTGAGCCTTGGACTTCTGCAGGGCCCACTGGTGCTGCTGCCACTAGGACTGAGGCCCTGCAAAACATGAGGGTTGGAGATATGTTATTGCCAAGTTTGTGCTGGTCTTCTGGTGTAGGGGACGTACATCAAGACTGAAGCAAGCAGGTCGGGGGCAGGGTTTGGTGTAAGCACATTTAGGTAGTGAATGCTGATACTGTCTGGTTCCCATAGGCAGCAGTGTGTATATGCTGGAGGGAGGGGGAGGGAAACGGTACTTGCCTTTGTTGCTGGAGAGGCCTTCCTGTGATTCCTGTCCCTCCAGGACAGGCTCTGAGATGAGTAAATAACTCTCTTTCCCATGTGCTCCAGACATTTTTCAAACTGCTGCTTCTACACTGTATTTCCATGGTCTGTTTGTCATGTCATCTCTTTAAGGGCAGGGACTTAGCTTCCTGCGGCTCTCCAGGCTCTCCCAGAACTGAGCCCTCCTGATTTTTAAAGTTCCAAGCTTTAGGTCCCTCTAGTTGGAAGAGTTAATGGAATTTGGTCCCTTTTATTTTAATTTACATTTTTTATCTTTAAAAAAATATATTTATTTTTAGAGAGAATGAGTGGGAGGAGCAGAGGGAGAGGCAGAGGAAGAGAATCCTCTAGCAGATTCCACAATGAATACAGAGCCTAATGTGGGGCTCGATCTCAGGACCTTAACATCATGACCCAAGCCAAAACCAAGAGTCAGATGCTCAACCTGACCCCTAGGTGCCCCTGCCCCTCACTTTTAAAACCAAATGTTGTTGTGATTCATCTTCCCCATTCAGGCTCTATAATGTGAAAGTCTATTTCTCATCCTTCTCCATGACCACTGCTCCCTCCCTGCTCTGGGACAGCCACAGCCTGTTTCTCTCCACACCATGTCTCCATCCTTCCTACATAACCTCTTGGAGGTGGCTTCTTCTCTATATTAAGTTGTGGAGCTTGCTCTGCAAGTCTTCAGGTTATTTTCTGGGCAATTCACCCTGATGTGAGTGTTATCTAGTTGTATCATGGGACCAGGTAAGCTTAGGGTCCTTTTGTCTGCCATCTTCCTAATCTCCTCTATTTGACTAATTTTAAGACAGATCTTGAGCTAAATGTGGCCACCTAAGATGCTTATCAATACCTGACACTCAGACAATGTGTAAAAGAATAAATGTTTGCTATTTTAAGCGGCTAATTCTTGGAGTCTGGTTTTACGCAACAATGATGAACACAGAGAATATATGAAAGAAAGAGGAAGAGAGAGATCTGCTGTAACTGGAGAACTGGAAGGAAGCCTGGGGAAGGGACTTAAAATGGAGCTTAGGAGATGAAGGGCCTTCCTATGGAGCAGAAGAGCATAGTCCTCCCAAGCTGACTGAATGTCTGAGTTAATGCAGAAACATCGGCCAGTGGTGGGTGTGATGGATGGAATGTGGAGGAGATTGGTTACTGGAAATTCCCATAAACACATATAGGATGGGAATGACTGAGTTTGAATGCCTGCCTGAGGAGTTTCATGTTGTCTGAATTTGTGGGAAAAAAATCCAGCCACTTTGACAGTGAATTGCAATAAGAGAAATTACTGCCAGAAAGACCAGCCAGCAGCCCGTCAGGGAAATAATGAGCCCTGGAAGTTTTGGCTGGGGAGGGGAAACAGTAAGAGGGAAACAACCTGATAGCTACTGCTTAGGCCTAATTGAATGGGGTCCAGGGTGAACTGATGCAGGGAAGGAAGGAGAAGGGGGACGAACAATGACTCATGTTTTCAGCCGACAGGTCAGGGGAAGAGTGATGTCTTTAATCAAACAGAGGGAACATAGGAGGGAAAGGTTGGGGGAAGACAGTAAGAAAGAAGCAGGCAGATAAATAATAAGTCCTTACAGTGATGCCACACACTGGCATTTTCAAAATAATTTGGAGCCATTGTATTATTTGTTCTTCACAACACTTCTATAGAGAGAGGGCAAACCTCATCCTCTTCATCTGGGACATAAAGAACACCAAACAAATCAAGGGTCATTAATTTGGCCAAGGTCACAGAACTGGTAAATAACAAGTCTGGGACAAGAATTCATGTGTCCTGATGAATGTTTCTGTGTTTTTCATTATATTCAACTAGTAATACAATTAGTAACCCAATGTTTAATAAACAGATATTAGATATGCACATCAGGGGTGTTTGGATAGAGGAGAGGTAGTGAAATAAGGCAGCAAAACTGTTCTCGAGATTCCTGTACATTAACAATGTAGAAAATCAGTGAACCACCTCAGACTTCACCATTTCTGGGATCTACCATCAGGCTGAGGGGAAGAGTTCATTCTTCATTGTCCTTTCTCAGCTTCTCATTGATGGCTTTTCAATTTTCCCTTTGAAAATCATGTTTTCTTGATATCCCTTGACAGACTTCCAAGTCTTTGAAATTACCTACGAGCTAAAAAACATGCATTTGAATTACGTGGATAAATGTTTTTTTCCCAGTACACATTTTGTTTCTTATGCAGGAACTTTTATTTCAGAGGTGTGGATAATCCCATTGATTAAAATGTCAGTATCACACTGGAAATCTAACTCAGCTCATAGATTTGTTTTAAATTAATAGTAAATTGAAAATGTTTTAGAACAGCAATACAAGCTTGCTAACATTTAGTTCATATCTTTGAGAAAGACACAGTCTGGTAGATTAATCAGATAATTGGATAAATATAACAACACAGAATTCCAAATTTTCAGTTCCTTTAGGGTTGTCAGAAGCATAAATTTACCTACAGGAAATCCCTAATGTGAACTTGTCATGGGACAACTAGGGTATTCTCTGGCATTTAAGTTGTTTTGTATTAGAAAATACATATATAAGGAATAACTAAGGTAAGGAATTGGGTAGATATCAAATCTTCTATTAACTGGGTATAATGCAGAGGTATAAAGATTTGCTCTGAATATAAGGATTCCTTTAATATTCTTATACAGGTGAGTAATAAAATAAGACTGTGATATTACAAATATCACTCTGAGGTCAGTATGACTGATTATGAAGAGATGAAGGTAGACAAAGAGAAACTTTATGTCTAAGTGAGAGAAGTTTGGAGCTCGAACAAAATCTGGGAAAGGAGAGAAGTGGGTTGTAGAGCAGGAGCGAGTCTGAGGGAGGCAATGGATGAGTAAAGATGCTCATCTTAAAGATGAGCGAACAGGGTCATCAAAAATTATGTTTCCAGGGGCGCCTGGGTGGCTCAGTGGGTTAAAGCCTCTGCCTTCGGCTCAGGTCATGATCCCAGAGTCCTGGGATCGAGCCCCACATCGGGCTCTCTTCTCCATGGGGAGCCTGCTTCCTCCTCTCTCTGCCTGCCTCTCTGCCCACTTGTGATCTGTCTGTCAAATAAATAAATAAAATCTTTAAAAAAATTATGTTTCCACAAAAAACAAAAATAGGGATGGATAAACCACAAAAGACAGGGTTTCTGAAGTCCACAACATGCAAATAAGAGGTAGCCTAAAGAGTCTTGTGCTGTGACTTGAGAAGAAAGAGGAAGTGTCCCCAGTTGGTTTTATGACTAGATTAGAGTTGGAAAGAATTCAGTCAAGCAGAGTTGGTGAATCCAGAGAAACGGAGCAATTAGGAAAACTGGATGAAAACCAGCTATAATCATCCTGGTGTAAAGTAGAGCTATGAGTGATTTGACAAGTCATAATACAAGTTAAAAGAGTGAACGTAAAAATAAGAAGACAATAAGAAGGAGGTAAAAGGGAAAGACAAGATGTGGAACCCAGTGACAAATGAAATGTATATTAAATGAAGCAAAACAAGTTTCAAGATTCAGAGTTGTTCTGATTAATTCAGGATGTCTGTTCATATTATGCAATTCTATAAGGGAAACTCTGCAGAGATGGAGGAAAATGTGGTTTCTTTCTCAGTAGGAGGAAATACATAGCAATTCCCACATGAGAGTCATATTTTTCTCTCTAGCTGTCTCTTTCTGCATCTCCTGAGAGTTCAGATCAGACGGTCACATCTTCCTATGTCAAGCAGCCTCTGTCCAGCTTGTGAGGACCAAGGAGTGGCCATGCCAATTCCCTTAAAATCTTTCTTCCCTGGAGTTTATGAGAAAATGATTCTAAGCAGAGAGGCTGGACCCATCCCCACCAGAGTCAATTTAAGATTCTTCTTTCTGGGCATGAAAGTCTCATTTTGAAAAGACTATGGAAATATCTCCTCTTTCATTATAATCTCTCCAGTGTCTACCGTGTATTCATTTCCCCAGATATTTGATTGATCTCTGGGCATTTCAGATTCCTTTGACATGAGAAAGGATAATGAATTCTTTGCTAAACAAGTGTTGAGCCCAAATGAGCATTTCTTTTTCTTTCATTTTAAGTTGTCTTATATTAAGTCACTCGAGTGTGTATACATCAAGAGTCAACTCCTCCTAAGATACAGCAAACTGGAAAAAGTTATGTTTTGTTTTAAATGATTAATGCCAAGCCCTTACTTCCGCTCAAAAATCAGTTTATGTCGTGAGTAGTGTGAAACTAACAGTCCAGTCTGATGCTCTGGGCAGCGATCCCCTCCCCATGAGATTATCACTTTGGAGGTAGATGTTTTTGCAGGGCTCATAATGTTGTAGGGATTAGTCATCTTAATGGATTCAAGTTAGGTGCTCTGTAAAACCAATTCTGTTAGAGGATTCAACAATTCTGTGTTTACAGTTCTATACTATGCTGAGGGTCATAACTATACCCACTGATTGCTGAAGGAATTTTTTTAAAAGATTTTATTTATTTATTTGACAGAGATCACAAGTAGGCAAAGAAGCAGGCAGAGAGAGAGAGAGGAGGAAGCAGGCTCCCTGCTGAGCAGAGAGCCCGATGCGGGGCTCAATCCCAGGACCCCGGGATCATGACCCGAGCTGAAGGCAGAAGCTTTAACCCACTGAGCCACCCAGGCGCCCCTGCTGAAGGAATTTTGAAGGAAAGTATTTAGGTTGTGGTTTTCTTGACTCTTCGGTTTCTGGAAATGAAAGTCACAATTCTTTCCTGAAGCCTCACCAGCAGGCCTTTTATTTCTATTCTGTCATAGTGAAGTTTCTTTCTGTTCACATCCTGAACACTTGACAGAAAGAGGACTACAAACGATTGAGTGGATAACAGAGGCAGTCAGAAAGCAATGTTGACAGAAGTTCTTATATCAACTACTTTGTTACCATTTCTTAATGCTAACTTTAACTGAACTGTGAAATTGACTTTAGATTAGATAGATCCCATAAAAAATATTACATTTTTTTTGAGATGTGACTAGATAATCCCATTGGCAAGCAAAAAAAGGAAATACCAAAATGGTTCAGTTTCAACTAAATGTTCTCTTAGTTTTAAATATAAATTTCTGTGTGTGCCGTATTTTTATGGTCATGAATATTATACACAGATACGGTTGCTATTACTTTTATGTTAGTATTCTAAAACATCAGCTCAGCTACCTCTCCCTTAGGAAATAAGTTTAAAAGAGGAGAAAGAAAATTTACACTAAAATGTTTCTTCCAAAAATACTTATTTATTTATTAAATTTCTCCCAGAAATATTTATTTGTTTGTTTATTTATTCATTCATTCATTAAATTTCTTCCAGAAATATTTAAAAATTCCAGATTATTTTTCAATGATGGAACTATCTGGAGTTCAGTTCAAACAAATATCCCTGCCTTTTAAAAAATTTTTAAATTTAGGGCACCTGGGTGGCTCAGTGGGTTAAAGCCTCTGCCTTCAGCTCAGGTCATGATCTCAGGGTCCTGGAATCGAGTCCCACATCGGGCTCTCTGCTCAGCAGGGAGCCTGTTTCCTTCTCTCTCTCGCTGCCTACTTGTGATCTCTCTCTCTGTCAAATAAATAAATAAAATCTTAAAAATAAAATTTTTTTTAATTTAAATTCAATTTAGTTAACATATAGTATATTATTAGTTTCAGGGGTAGAATTTAGTGATTCATCAGTTGCATATAACACTCAATTCTCATTACATCAAGTGCCCTTAATGCCCATCACCCAATTACCCCATCTGTCCGTATACCACCCCTCCAGTAACCCTTAGTTTGTTTCCTTTTATTAGGAATCTCATGATTTGCCTCCCCCTCTTTTCATCTTATTTTATTTTCCTTCCCTTCCCCTGTGTTTGTTTTGTTTCTTAAATTCCACATATGAGTGAAATTGTATGATATTTTTCTTTCTCTGGCTTATTTCGCCTAGCATAATACCTTCTAGTTCTATCCATATCATTGCAAATGACAAGATTTCATTCTTTTGATGGCTAAGTAATATTCCATTGTATATTTATATACCACAACTTCTTTATCCATTCATCTCTTGAAGGAAATCTGGTCTAGTTCCGTATTTTGGTTATTGTGGACATTGCTGCTAAAAACATTAGGGTGCATATATCCTTTTGAATTGTACTTTTGTATTCTTTGGGTAAATACCCACTAGTGGAATTACTGGATGATATAGTATTTCTATTTTTAACTTTTTGAGGACCTCCATAGTGTCTTCCACAGAGGTTGCACCAGTTCTCATTCCCACCAACAGTGCACAAGGGTTCCTTTTTCTCCACAACCTCCCCAACATCTGTTTCTTCAGTTTATAAGCTATTCTGACAGGTGTGAGGTGATAGCTCATTGTGGTTTTGATATGCATTTCCTTGATGATGAATGATTTTGAACATCTTTTCATGTGTCTCTTGGCCATCTGTATGTCTTCTTGGGAGAAATGTCTGTTTATGCCTTCAGCTCATTTTTAAATTGGGTTATTTGTGTTTTTGCTGTTGAGTTGTATAAGTTCTTTATGTATATCAGATACTAGCCCTTGATCAGGTATGTCATTTGCAAATATCTTCTCCCATTCAGTGGGTTGTCTTTTAGTTTTGCCTGTTGTTTCCTTTGCTGTGCAGAAACTTTTTTATTTTGATGTAGTCCCAATAGCTTATTTTTGTATTTGTTTCTCTCTCCTCAGGGGACCTAGCTAGAAAAATGTTGCTACCACCAATATCAGAGATTACTGCCTGTGTCCTCTTCTAGGATTTTTATGGTTTCAAATCTCATATTTAGGCACTTAATCCACTAAGAGCTTATTTTTGAGCATGGTGTGAGAAAGTGGTCCAGTTTCATTCTTTAGTATGGAGCTGACCAGTTTTCCCAACACTATTTGTTCAAGAATCTGCTTTTCCTATTGCACGTTCTTGCCTCTTTTGTTGGAGATTAACTGACCATATAAATTGGGCTCATTTCTGGGCTTTCTATTCTGTTCTATTGATATAGGTATCTATTTTTTGTGCCAGTACCATACATTTTGATTGCTACAGCATTGTAGTATATCCTGAAATCTGGGATTGTAGTGCCTTCAGTTTTGTTTTTCTTTTTCAAATTTTCTTTGACTTTTTGGGGTCTTTTGTGGTTCTATACAAATTTGGGCATTATTTGTCCTAGTTCTGTGAAAAATGCTGTTGATATTTTTATAAGGATTGCATTAAATCTGCAGATTGCTTTGGAGAATATGGACATTTTAACAATATTTGTTCTTTTAATCCATGAGCATGGAATAACTTTCCATTTGTTTGTGTTGTCTTCAACTTCTTTAGTCAGTGTTTTATAGTTTACAGAGTACTGTTTTGTAGTTTATAGAATACAGGTCTTTTAACTCCTTGGTTAAGCTTATTTCTTAAACTCACTAACCCGAGGAACCCAAATCCTGAGCATCCACAACCCCCATTATTGCTCCACTCTAAGCTCCTGGTCTTTCTCACAGCAATTTGTGAAATTTTTCAGACTATGAAGGAGAGGACCTCATGCCAGCTCCCTCTTCAGATTCTCAACAGAGCTGTCTACCTCACTTATAATCAGTACCATGCAGTTTTCACAGCTTTCTGCCTCAAGGGAGGGAAGTAGGTGAGAGTTGTTAGTGGAAGCAAAAGAAGCAATGGTCATAATTTACAAACTGTTCTCAATGTAAAAACATTAGGAAAGAAGGTATCCAGGATTCAGATTATAGATCTCAGTTCGTTTCTTGATGCTTTACTTTATGCCTCAAGAATTACAGGATATTAATATATCCATCATCTAAAATTTCACAAGTTATTATGTTTCTGCACCATCAAGTTTCAGAAAGAGATGTGGCCTTAATTATGTTTAGGAATAGAGTTAAACATCTCATATTCTTTCTAAGATTTGGGGTTTTCTCATTTTGTTCTTACTTCATCATGGAATATAATATACAAAAATGGAAGAATTGAAACATACAAGCATATTTAGGTTCAGTAAAATATGAATCTATTAAACTATAAATTCATCAGTGACCACCCTCAGAATTACTCAATATTTAATCAACAGTTTGAAATCCATTACAACTGAATTTGGCCTCATGGTATTCAAATTCAATACAACATTTTCTATTTGATTGGGATTCAAATTAGAGGAGACATAATTCATATCAAAGTCAATTAGAAGTTTTGCTGAAACCAGTTCAGAACATGCTGTTCCATCAGAAGGAGCCCTGGCAGCCTACCTGACAATGTGCCAAAGGGTAATTTAGAATTAGCACAATTGGGTATTTACTATCTACTGTGTAAAGAACTTATCAAAGCCTCAGGAAGAGACATATATAAATCTTTCAAAGCAAATAACTAAGATTTCTTGGCATTTGATTGCACCTCATAAAAATGAAAAGATACCTCAAATTTTCTGTTTTGAAGTGTTAATTGTATGTGTCCAGTGCTCCCTGCTCTTTAATGTTTATAGTGGCTATTTATGTGGGTATAAGACTTTCTTTTTTGTTCTTTGTTTTAATTTTATTTTACGAAAGCAACTCTACAAGGTTTAACATGTTCTCAGTCAAATGACCACTAATAAAAGGAAATATGAAAAAAAACAGCAACTACACACATCAATGGTGTTTTAGAGGATGTGTTATGAATGCAGAAATAAGCAAGTATGCAAGTGTGTGTGAAGACACAGACCTATTAATAAAATAGCTACCAGAGCTGAAAGAACCTTGGTTCACTTGCCAGATAATCTTCCTTAAAAATTTATGGCTGATATAAGATTTTGACTGGAAGAGCTATTTTTCATATCTAAGGATACTGCTCAGATAAAATCTCCATGATAGCCAGTCAAGCATTAATTGGAATTTTTTTATGGAAAATAAACCATCACTAAAATTGTTACTAAGTACTGAAAAATGTAATGTGTCATTTTTACTGTTATGCCTACATTTTGTCAGACTAGAAGTGAAACAAGAACACTAATAATGAGCAAGGTAAACTAGGTATTTACAAGGCAACTAAATTCAGAAAAGGATTAGAGGAAAAAAATCTTTATAAACCTGATTAATCTTTCTATGAAGGTTTTTAGTTAGTAATGGCAGAAATGTCTGAAATTTCAATCTACAAAATGTGAGGGGTGCAAATCATGCAAGTTCATCAGACAGTGTATACCTCAATCTGTGTTTTGAGAGCGCTTGTTCTGTGTGATACTTGTTGAGAAGAGGTTGAGTAGATAAATCAACTTGTGAATAAAACTTACTGCCCACCCTCCTTTCTATGTTCTTAGCATCCACTTACTTGCAGAAAAAAAAAAAAATCTCTTTGGCTTTCTTTAATTGACTTTCAATCAATCAGATATAGACAGATAGAACAAATGTCATATGAAACATTTTTGGAAATACTGCATAACAAAATTCTACAACTCCATTACTTTTCATGTTCTGATTTTATATGTTGAGAGACTGAAAGACACATTTAACTATCTGTGAAATGGTTAACTGAGGGAAAGGGATGTCAGAGAATCCTTGCATGATAAAATGTCACATATCACAAATATCTTTTTATATCCAATGATTTAACCCAAAGTCTCCTATATTTCAGGAGGAGTCAATTGTTTTATTCTAGTATTCTGGGGGCTTCCTAAACAGTTTGTATACACCTTTATTATAATATGTAGCACAACTTAATGTAATGTTTTAATGTGAAAAATAACATAGCACACACAAATACACACGTGCTTATTTTTTTAATTAATACTGATAGACTCATCAACCAGATTAATTAATACAATTTATCATAACAGTATCTGACAAATCTGCTATCATCCCTCATGATTTCATTCCCCTCTATTCTTCCTTCAGAGTTCATCACTACAGTGAATTTTGTTTCATCACTTACTCGGAATTTTTTTTTAATATTTTATTTATTTATTTGACAGAGGGAGATCACAAGTAGGCAAAGAGGCAGACAGAGAGAGAGAGGGGGGAAAGCAGGCTCCCTTCTGAGCAGAAAGCTCAACTCGGGACTCGATCCCTGGACCCTGAGATCATGACCTGAGCTGAAGGCAGCGGCTTAACCCACTGAGCCACCCAGGCACCCACTTACTGGGAATTTTTAAATGCAGTTTATCTTCTATGGATGTATCACTGAATAATTGGTTTATTTTCATAGCCTTATAATTTACATATCATGAAATTACCTATTTTAAGTGAACATTTTGGTGACTTCTGGTAGATTTGTGGAGTGATACCACCATCACCAAATTCAGTTTTAGAACAGTTCCATCGCCTCCCCAAATTCCCCCCTCGAGGGTCCATAAGAAATCTCCATACTTACTTTTAGTCCTAAGCAAACACATATCTGCTTTCTGCTTCTGTTTCTATAGTGTTTGACTTTTCTATGTATTTCATATAGAGAGAATAATACAATACATGCTCTTTCATGTGTGGTTTCTTTACCAGAGCATGTTTTTCATGCTCATTCATCTTTTTATATCACTCGGTGGTTCACGTCTTTTTAATGTTCCGTAGTATGCCATCATTTGGTTATTCCATATTATGTTCCTCCATTTGCCAGTTGCCTAATATGATTAATGCTATTTATGAACATGTATGTTCAAACTTTTGTGTAAATATGTTTTCACTTCTCTTGATTAAAAACCTAAAAGTTGAATCACTGAGTAGTAAGGTAAGTGTACTTTAAGTTTTCAGCAAACTGCCAAATCCTGTAAGGGCCTGGTTAGTCAGAGGGAGCCATTTGGTTGTGAACTTAGATTGA
Organism: Martes martes; assembly: GCF_963455335.1. NCBI lineage: Eukaryota > Metazoa > Chordata > Mammalia > Carnivora > Mustelidae > Martes > Martes martes. Next base: position 13,382,954 of record NC_137893.1, read on the forward strand.
CCCTGCCCCTCCCAGAGGAACTTACTTGCAAAGCCCAAATACAAGGGCGGGCCAGGCCGGGTGTTGACATCCAATCAGTGGGGTGCACATATATTTACTATGGTAAATTGAAATTCAATTGGCCACCCGTATTGCCGACCTAGCATGACTGTGCAGTTTTCCCTGTGTATTGCGATCTCATTGGCCACCTGTGTATAAGCCAGGCTCAACCACCTCTATAAAAGTTAGTCTGTGAGGCTGGGAAGGGTCATCGCCTCTTTGCAAGAGATGGCCCCAACCGGTCGGTTTGATTCTCGATGCTTGGCACGAAATAAAGCTTTGCTTGACCTTCGCTTTGTATCAGTCTCGCTCCTTTGATCACGGACCCATTATTGGGGGACCCTAACAATCCTTTTCAAAGTAACTGTATCATCTAAATCCCCACAGCTATGTGTTAGAGTTTTAAGTTCTCCACCTCACCAATGCATGGGTCTTGTCTGTCTTTTATATTTTGGTCATTCTCGTATACATTTAATGGTACTTCATTGTGATGTTAATGTGTATTTTTATAATAAATGATCCTTAGCATCTTTTTATGTACTTATTTGCTATTTGTACATCTTCTGTAGTGAAGTGCTACTGATACATTTTGTCTTTAAAATTTTTTGGTTTATTTATAATTAAATTGTAGGAATTCTTTTTATATTTTGTATAAAAGTCTTTTATCAAATATATTCTTTGCCAGTGTTTTTTCAGATGGTTGCTTTTTACTTTCTTAATGATGTCCTTCAAAGTGAAAAAGTTTTAATTTTGTGAAGTCCAAATTTTTGGAATTTTATTTTGTTATGTTCCCAATTTTATTTATTTATTTTTAATTTTTTAAAAAAGATTTTATTTATTCATTTGACAGACAGAGATCACAAGTAGGCAGAGAGGCAGGTGGAGAGAGAGGAAGGGAAGCAGGCTCCCTGCTGAGCAGAGAGCCCGATGTGGGGCCCGATCTCAGGACCCTGAGATCATGACCTGAGCTGAAGGCAGAGGCTTTAACTCACTGAGCCACCCAGGCACCCCAAAGTTCCCAATTTTGTATCTAAGAATTTTTTTCCTAACCCAAGGTTACAAAGTTTTTTTGTAACTATTTTTATTTTTTTCCACTTCTTTTTTAAAAATTTATTTAAATTCAGTTAGCCAACGGATAGTAGTACATCATTGATTTTTGATATGATGTTCAATGATTCATCAGTTTAGTATAATACCAGTGCTCATCATATCACGTGACCTCCTTAATGTCCATCACTCAGTTGTCCCATCCCCCCACTCACCTCCCTTTCCACAGTTGAGTGTCATACGGTATCAAAGATTTTTTACTATGACTTCTTTTAGAGTTTTCTAGTTTAAGTGGATATATTTATGAATATAATCTATTTTGATCTGTATTTCTTAATTTTGATATACGGTATTACATAAAATTCATTTTCTATCTGACATCATCTGTTAACAGTAAGTTTTGATTGGTTGTGAGATACAAGATCAATGCACAACAATCAATCAATACTATACATTAACACCTTACATGTAAAACCAAAATTAAGAACAGAATATCATTTATAATTCATCCAAAGAAAATGAGGTACTTAGACATAAATCTAACAAAACATGTGCATAATATTATCTGAAAATTCTGATGAAATATATCAAAGGAAACCTAAATAGGTTAGGAGACATATGATGTGTATGGTTTGGAAGACACAACATAATAAGGGTTTCAGATGAGCCATCAAGCCACAAAAGGACATATAGGAACCTTAAATGCATATTGCTAAGTGGAAGAAGCCAGTCTGAAAATGCTACAAACTCTATGACTACAACTGTATGACGTAAAGATAAAACTATTGAGACAGTAATAAGATCAATGGTTGCCAGTGGTTTGAGGACAGGGAAAGATAGACGAATGGGTGGACCATGGGAGATTTTGGGGGCACTGAAACTATTCTACTTGCTATTGTAATGGAGGATACATGACATTGTGCATTTGGAAAAACCCATAAAACTCAATGGCACAAAGAAGAAACCCCAATGTAACTTAAGAACTAAACTTAATAATGATGTTATCAATATTGGTCCATCAACCAATGCAAGATGTTAAAAATAGGGAAATGGAGACAGGGAAAAGTAGAATATGAAAATTGTAAAAATAAACTGATGAATGAAATAAACTCCGATCTGTGCTATGGGCTATTGTACCATAAATATATTTGATGAAATATAGAAAAATATTCTTTTGAGTGATTTATTAAAATCGTAAATAAACTTTGGCAACTATTTTTTATCAGGGCATTGATGTAGGCACTGAGGTTGCCCTCATTCTGCATATAAGGGATTTTCAATCCTCAACTAACTCTGGAAATAAGGGAACATGTGTGACGTAGTGAAGTTTGTCCCATAGAATTCACTTCCTTCGAGGACTGACCCAAATGTAACATTCTAAGAGATGTACACCCTAGCTCTTCTGTTGAAACTGTGACTTGCTCTAATCTCAGCATTCTGACAGCTGTATAGCACTTTTGCTTAGGAATGCACTATAGGATGTATTCATCTTAAAAGAACAACTTCTGATTGTAGGAGAGAAGGGCAAAGAAGTAAGCTTAGGCAAGGACATGTAGTGAAGTGTTTTGAATTAGGTGGTTGTTACTTCGAGCACTTTAGTATGGCTCTTCTGCTAACTTGATGATGGATCACCATAGTTAGGCCATGCTGTAAGCCATATGCTCCGAACAATCACGTGACAGGGCTGGCTGGCTAGAACTTTACTGGACTGTTAGAGCCATTAGAACAAAAATCATTCTTTGAAGCATCCAAGGAAAATGAGAAGTATTTGTATTTGTATTTTTTGTTTATATTTTTAATTTTTTTGAAAATGAAGTTTAAAAAAATCTCTGGATTTATGGTTCCTCTGTACAACTCTTTTTATGCTGACATTGTCAACTTTGTAGTAACTTTTTTAAGTACATTTTTAAAATATTTATTTATTTTAGTATTTTATTTATTTATTTTAGAGAGAGAGAGAGAGTGATTGCATGCACAAGCGGAGAGGGAGAGACAGGGAGGGAGAAGGAGAAAGAATGTGAAGCGGACTCTGCACTGAATGCAGAGCCCAATGTGGGGCTCAATCCCAAACCTGTGAGATCATGACCTGAGCCCAAACCAAGAGATGTTTAACCAACCGAGCCACCCACATGCCCTAGCAGTATCTTTTTAAGAATCCATTGTTTTCTTCAAATCTCGTTCTACCAAGAAAAATGAATGTAGCTTTTATGGCACACCAAATCTGAGCCTACAAAATCCTAAAGTAAATTGTTAGAAGTCAGCAGAAGTAGCTCTAGGTAAAGACATGTCCTCTCTCTCTCTCTCTCTTTTTAGTCACATGGGTCCTCAAGAATTTACGTATTTTTTCGCAGAACATCAACTATTAGATTTGTGTCTATTAGAGAGTTAAAAGTATGTGACACCCAGTTAATATGCAAGAGCCTTGCATGTGGCAATGGCAAAGAGCTGCTGGGCCAAGTGTTACTGAAAGCTGTGAAGGTCAGGAGTGCTGGCTGTGATTACAGTGGAAGTTTGGGGACTGGTTTGGCCCAGTGGTACTTGAGCGTCACAGACAGGCTGCCCACAGAACTAGCACTTGGACAGATCACCATGGAGATGACTTTTGAAATAAACAAACAAAATGTGAACATTTCCATCTGACTGTAAGTTGTTCATCCTTGTGTAATGGTCAAGGGAGATTAGCCTGTCCACACTCGAGGCCACGGAAACTGCAGACCATAGGGCTGGATACCTTTTCTTCAGATCGATTCTAATTGACTTAGAATAATGTGTGGTGATTGTATATAAAAATAAAAGTGCAACAGAAAATTAACCTTATCGCATGTGCTTCATACTGCTGACATAATTTATCTCCTTTAGGGTGTCCCTCTCAGGACATTCGTTAAGTTAACTTATGAATTCCAACTGCAACAAGACACAGATTTATATGAAGTTAAATTTTTTAAAGAAGTTTTTTATAGACAGTGATAAGTAGGTATCAGTTAGGTTTATGTTTACCTTGAGGGGAAAAAAAAAAAACCTTCCTTCTTTGTTTGTTAATATCCTCCAGGGCCTCCACCTCCCTCAATCTAGCTTAATAGTAATTTATTTTGCAAGTAAATACATATAATAAAGACCAGATTTAAAAAAAAAATCTTCAAGTCAAAAAAGCAAGTATTAATAATGGGAAAAAAATTCTGAAGAAAAATTTTATTCTTTTGAGAAGTTCTATATTATAGAAGGCACAGAATGAAGGTGAATTAAGGGATAGACTACTATAACTAGAATTTAGTCTCTTCCATTAATTAATTATATGACCTTGGACAAGCCACATAATCTCAGTTTCACTTTTCACATCAGAAAAAAATGAAAGCAATGGTAAAGTATCATTGATCTACCTATGTTACAATTATGTTGTGAAGACTAAAAGACAATGAGATAGAGAAGGCATTATAAATACTCAAACACAATACAGATAAGTCACTGTTATTAGTATCTGTTTGCATTGTGACAGAGGAAAGAAATATATTAGCTGCAAATCAGTCCATGGTAAAGTGAATTGTACCATATCTCCTAGAGGGCATGCCATTGATCTCAAGTTGTGTCTCAGTGGACTCAGATTCATGACTAGCTGTAATTAAAGCCTACTAAGGCATTTGATTTTAATTAATTTGCCTTTAATTTTAAAAAATTCACTAAATTCATGTAAGTGCATAAGTTCTGCTATTAAATATTATTGCAGGTTCATTGTCAAATGCATATAATTTAGAATAATATGTAAGTCCCCCTTTCATAATTATCTTTAAAAATATAAAACCCTGAAAGTGTTTTCATTCTTTGAAAAGATCATCTTTTATTTTTTTTAAGATTTTTATTTATTTATTTGACAGACAGAGATCACAAGTAGGCAGAGGCAGGCAGAGAGAGAGGGAGAAGCAGACTCCCCACTGAGCAGAGAGCCCGATGCGGGGCTCGATCCCAGGACCCTGGGATCATGACCTGAGCTGAAGGCAGAGGCTTTAACTCACTGAGCCACCCAGGGGCCCCGAAAAGATCATGTCTTTTAAAAATAAGTTGATGATTGTCAAGATAGTCCAGCTAATTATTCCTAAATATTTTGCAATCTTCTATAAATTATTAATTTCAGATTTGTGGTTTTCCACTGTTGCCATTCCATTATATAGGCAAGGAGACCAGTAGGCACAGTATCCAAAGCACTATTCCCGCAGATATAAATATATGTGCTAGTACACAGATCTTTGACATATTCTTAATTCTAATCTATTTCTTTTCTTAAAAAGAAGGTTTATTTATTTATTTATTTTAGAGAGAGAGCGAGTGCAAGATGGGGAAGAGGCAGGGGCAGAGGGAAATGGAGGGAGAGAATCCTAAGCACACTCCCCACTGAGTGTGAGGCCTGACACTGGGTTGGATCCCAGGATCCTGAGATCATGACTTGAGCCAAAATCAAGAGTTGGACATTTAACTAACTGAGCCACCCAGTTTCTCCTAATCTATTATATTTCTATTTTCCACATGTCCCAGCCTGTAATTGAAACATTTGAGGGCACCTGGGTGGCTCAGTGGGTTGAAGCCTCTGCCTTTAGCTCAGGTCATGATCCCAGGGTCCTGGGATCGAGCCCCACATCGGGCTCTCTGCTCGGCGGGGAGCCTGCTTCCCTCTCCCTCTCCGCCTGCCTCTTTGCCTACTTGTGATCTCTGTCTGTCAAATAAATAAATAAAAATCTTTAAAAAAAAAAAAAAGAAAGAAACATTTGAAATAGGCCATGGTATTTATATGTGTTTACTTTTGTCCTCATGGGGATAAATGTATTATTTTCTGAAGATTATTGGAATAGAAGACTTAACCTCTTTTTTCTGTCCTAAACATTACATCCTTTATCTATTTGTCAGAGTAATCCTCAGTAACATAACATTAAACTTCCTAGTTGTTCATTAGCAATGAGTTCTGACTTGTTATTGGTGAGGATATATAGATCGTTTTATTTTTCCTTTTCTGAAGAAATTTAATCTCCTTCTCAATTGTCTACATCAAAATTTACCCCATTACTTTCATTTTGAGCGTACCTGATGCTTGTTTACAGAGTCCTTCAACATCCCATAATGGATTTTTCTCAGTTTTGTCAAATTAAACATGTATATATAATAGTATGAACCTAGAATTATGAAATTTGAAATATTTAAAGTATTATTTTTATTCTGTCAAGGAAACATGAATCCACTGTCTTGCTTAATAAAAAATACTCCAAAGATAAAAAGTAACCATGAGTTACAATGGCAAAGCTTGAGAGTTTGTCTCATCTAGCCATTAAAACTCAATCAGGTTCTTATAAAAATTTTCTACAGTGTCTGGGGGATAGAATACTTCCAAGTGCTGTAAGATAATATTCTTCTTACCCCATCAATGTGCACTAAGTGATAGCTCCTCTTGAGAATTCTTTAAATCTCAGAAGTGAGATTAAGGAAATAACTTTTATATATATTCCTTCCAGCTCCACTCTTGAAGCTCATAACTACAAGCATTTAGGGATGCTGTTTTTCGAACTCTCATCTACTATACTAGAAATCCTTGAAGAAAGTACCTAAGAAAGTGCGTATTTGGGGACATCATAGCACAATGAAGAGTGCCTCAGAGCAGACATGCCACAAACCTTTTTCCTTGGGCAGCACTGGCCAAACCTGAGTGTTTCCCTGGAGTAGAGGTAGAGTAGACCCCCAGAGGAGGTTGGATTTGCAGAAGAGCCATGTGTGTTTCATAAAGTAGCCTGCTTTTATATTCATCCAGTTAATTTATATTGAAAATCACTGGAAAGCCAAGCAATTTCAACCATTCATCTGTATTCCAATTGCATCCTCTCCTAGAATATCTTCATATTCTAGGAGTGTGCTGTCTTCTAAGAAATTGAATCTCAAATGATCTGTTTTACAAGCAGACAAATTTGCTGGTATTCAAATAATGGTTTAGTTACTTTGGATCAGACTTGATATGACTATATGTTTGGAAAATCCCCCACAATACATGTTTGCAGAATGTAGGTGTATTTTAAATGACCCATAACTTCTCAAATTAGGCATAATAGATGATTCAATTAAACAGGAAGTTCAGGGTGAAAGAGGAGGTATATGAAGGAAGTAGGTAAGGTGTAAAACATTTTATTTGGGTAAGATTAAAACTTTATGACCAAAGATTTGCAACAAAAATCAAATTGAAAATACCTAGCATGAACATGTTAGAGTTGATGAAGATAAAATGAAAATTAATAAAGTATCTTCATCTGAAAAGATGCGGGAATCGTGGGCATGCATCGGGGTATCTAATCATCATCTTCCCCAAGATGATTAGATGCTTTGTTTTTTCACAACAAGGACATTTTGTTTTTTCATTCTGGTACCAAGTTTCATGGCCTTATTGCTTCCACTAATTTCCCTGTTTGTCCTAATGACTAAGCTGTTTCCAAAGCTGAGTGATTAACAATACAACGTGCCACCTCTGTTGTTTGTATCAGAATCTGGCTTGAGATTTCTTGAGATTTCTAACATTAAACATGGTCAGAAGCAGTCCCTGGAGACTTTAGTGTCTTAAATTTTTCATTTAGCTATTAGCACACAGGAGATAAATAATCGTATGTCCTTGGAGGAAACCAAGTAGGTACTGAGAACTCTGGTATGAAAAATAAGACCCAGAGGAGGAGAGAAAAAAAAAAAAAAAAAAGAAGATCTAATATATATCTGACAGATTTAGGAGAGGGAAGTGTTAAATTTGAATTGGCTGAAATTTTTCCAGAATTAAGCATTTACATTAATTTTCAGATAGAGGAAACACAATAAATATTAGGCACAATAAGCAAATATAAACCCACTTGCAGGTGACTTCATAATGACAAGGACAAAAAAATCTAAAGGCCAGAAATAAAAGGCAGATTGACCATAAAGCAAAGATAATAAGATGAATTTGTTAAAATGCAATGAATTTGTTAAAAAGCAATGATAGAAGTCAAAATATAAGAGAATATGGGGATGTAAAATAGTGCAGATACTCTGGACAAGAGTAGACAGTTTCTTGAAAAAATTGAACATGCACTTAGCTTGTAATCCAGAATGTGCACTCTTGGGCATTTATCCCAGAGAAATAAAAACTCATGTTCACACAAAATCCTATACACAAATGTTCGTGATGACTTCATTTTAATAGCTAAATACCAGAGAGGTGCCTGGGTGGCTCAGTCAGGCAAGCGTCTGTCTTTGGCTCAGGTCATAATCTCAGGGTCCTGGGATCAAGCCCCACTTGTAGGGCTCCCTGCTCAGCAGGGAGTCTGCTTCTCCCTTTGCCTCCCTTCCCCCTGCTTGTGCACACACGTGCTCTCTCTCTCTCTCTCTCTCTGTCAAATAAACAAAATCTTAAAAAATATTTAAACATCAAAAACACCCAAAATGTCCTTGAAAATTTTAACCCAAAATGGTTAAACTAGCTATAGACATCTACACCATGAAACACCACTCCGTTTTAAAAAGGAACAGACCATTGAAATACATAACGGCTTGGATGGATTGCAAGGAAATTTTGCTGAATTTAAAAAGTCAGTCTCAAAAGGTGATATGCTCTGTGATTCCATTCTGTATTAACGTTCATGAAATGGCAAAATTGGTGAAATGAAGAACCACTCATCGAGATTCCTTGGTGCTGAAGGGAGGGGATGGAAGGCTGTGCTTATAATGAAACCATCCAGTGTTTTGACTGTGTTGATGGACACGAACCACACAGATGTTAGAACTGCATAGAAAAAATATACAGAAAAATGTGTATATGTGAAATGGCCGATTTCCGAATACGTTTGATGGAGTGTATCAGCGTCAGTTTCCCGTTGCGCTATTGTTCTGTAATTATGCAAAATGCCACTAACTAGGCAGAAGGTTTACCAGGATTGCTCTGTATTATTTTCTACAATAGCATGTAAACCGCAGAATCTAAAGTTTTTTAAAAGGTTAGCTTAAAAATTAAAAATAGAGATGAAAGGGGAAACGGAGGATTGTCAGTCACAAATTCAAAGGAATTAGTTGCCAAGTTAATTCCAAAATAAAGCTAGTTTGTGAGTGTATAATTATAGTATTCTCATGCTGAGAGAGAAGAAATATCGACTTAGAATTTTATATACCACTCCATCTTTATTCTTAAAAAAGGCAAATAAACACTTTTCTTTCACCGGAAAACTAATGTTGGGTATGTTTCTAACATATCTCACTGTTTGGGTTGAATTGTTTGCCCCCCAAATTTATGTATTAAAACGCCAGCCCCCAATGTGCCAGTATTTGAAGACAGAGCCTTTGGGGAAATAATTAAGTTTAAATAAGGTCATAATGGTGGGGCCCTAATTTGATAAGACTAGTGTCCTTACAAGAAGAGAAAGAGACACCAGAGTTTGCTTGCTCTTTCTCTCTCTCTCTGCGTGCACATAGAGAAGAGGGCAGGACAGAACACAGGAAGAAATCAGCCATCCACAAGCCAGGAAGCCGCGTTCACCAGACACCAACACCGATGGCCTCTTGATCTTTGACTTTCCAGAACTGTGAGGAAATACACGTTTGTTGCATAAACAAACCAATCTGTGTTATTCTGTTGTGGCAGCCCAACTGGATTACTCTAGTCACTGAAGAAACTGGTAAAAAAATTCTCTTAACGAGGAAGAAAATTGAAATTAGCAACAGAGTGAGGAGCAAAATCAGTGTTCCATTTCAGAGAAAATCCAAATAAATAGTGATGGCAAAAAGCAACATCAGAAATAATGACTGACTTGGGAGAAATATGAAACTGGAAAGTTATTAATGAACAACAATTATATATATACATATATATGTCCATATAAAAAACATATATCTGAAAATGATATCAATATTGAAGTGTGGAAAAGACATATTATCTGGAAGAAAAGCAGAGGTATTATTTTTGTCTTTCACTCAAGAAAATGCCTTAGTGTGGAAACTTACCAGCAGTTCATAACTGATAAAGCAGTGGAATTGAAAGATTATATTTAATACATGTCAATGATTCCCAAAAAAGCAAGAAAGGGTAATTTAGTGTTAGGAATCTTTATATTGTTTGAATACAAGATCTTTGATATATAACTTTCTGTGATCTATCATCTATCTATTGTCTATCTATCTCTGTCTTTTTGTATCTTAAGAAGCCAGTTGATTCAACAAGCTGACAAAGATACTCTGTTGTGTTTTATTTTTTTTATTAACATACAATGTATTATTTGCTTCAGGGGTACAGGTCTGTGAATCATCAGTCTTATATAATTTACAGCACTCACCAATGTCCATAACCCAGGCACCATCCCTCCCCCAACCCACCTCTGTTGTGTTTTATTCTGAAATAGCTAAGAAACTTTTTAAAGGCTTATTGAGGTCTTCCTCCCCTAAAGGGAACAGGAAAAAGAGTCTGGGCAGATGAAGCAGCATCTGCTGTTTTCCTTTCCAGTCAGTACTTGCAGGGTTGGGGGGTGGGCAGTGGCAGAGCTCCCTCCAGGTCTCTCCATCCTCACTGTGAGAGCTTGCCAGCATAGGAGGGAATGCAGACTCCCTCTGTCTGCACACCTCCTCTCTCAGGGCCTCTTACTCACTCTCGCCTACACTTGCCTTTAGCAGTTTGTTAAACAACTGAAATGAATATAACACTATATGTTAACTATACTGGAATTAAAAAAAAAAAAACCCTTTTGTAGGTGAAAATTCTTGCCATTTTATACAGCATTTAGTGGCATCTGTCCTAGGTAAGTGAATGCTTGGGTCTGGTTTCTCCCTGGAGGCCCTTTTCTCTCCCCAGATTTCCAGTTGTTTGCCCTGAGAACTCAGGTCCATGATAGGTTCAAGCGAAGCCACCACTTTACAAGTTTCCCAGTGTTTTGCCATTAAAACGATGGACATCCTGTTCTTTCCAGCTTTCCAAATCTCCATATTGAACGTGCACCCTGCTCAAATTTACTGTATTATTATTTATTAAAATTTGTAATCCCAGATATTTTACATTCAATCAACAACAATTTCTGTTTCTAAAGAGCTTAGAGATATACTGTTGATTCTTGTTTATTGTATCTTATCTTCTATGGGTTCATATTTTATTAATATTACACTGGGGGCCTAATTTGGGATGGGTCTGTCACAAAAAGGCTAGTTTTTCTTATGGCATGAGCCAGGGGGCCGCTTCAGACCACTGCCCATCTTGGCACAACATCCTGAGGCTCAGCTTTCTTGTCTTCTATAGGTCCAGTATTAGGTCTCAAACCCAGAACTGAAACATGTTGTCCCTAGGGAAACCTTAACTCTTCTTACGTATGAGTTTTTTGGGTTTGTGTTTTTTTGTTTTTTTTTTGTTTGTTTGTTTGTTTGTTTTGTCGTTAGCTATTTTCCCTACTTCTTGTGACTCTAGTGATGTTCTTTAAATGTGTTTTATGGAAAACCTAGTTCTAGTATAATGAAATATATATAATAAAATATATATTCACATGTTTCGACCTTACATTTTTAGTAAAGGATTCCTCCAAAATAATTCTTCCAATATATTGCTAGAAAACTGTATTTCTGTCCTTACTTTTTTGTATTTCAGTCCTGATAACGCAGTATATTTTTTAAAATGAGAAACTTAGGTGATTACAAGAATTCCAGGTAACGGGACTTCTGTAAGCAATGCATGCAATGCAGAATGTTTATAATATATTCAGACTCAAATAACCAGTTCATTTCTTATGGGAATTCATAAGGAGAAAATTCATAAAGGCAACATGAGGCCCTGTTTTGAAGGCTTCAATATGCCAGTTTAACATCTTTGGTTATAGCACATAAGCAAATTAGTGTCACCAAATGATTAGTAATGAGAAGGAATCCTAATGTAAAATGACATCATAATATAATTTATTTGACACCAGAGTTGAGATAGGACGTGACCACAGAACCTGAAGGTTAGGGAGATGCCAAGAAACTCTTATAATATTATATGCATAAACTGAGCAAAATTAATTACAATCACAAAAAGAGCATTAAGAATGAAAAAGTTAGAATGAAATGTTAGAAATGCCAGGGTTTCACATTTGACTGAGTAGATGGGGACTAGTGGATAAAGCCAAGGTGAGATAAAGCTGAGGTGAGTCTCCCCAGAGAAAGAATATATAATTCATGAATAAATGGGAAGAAATTCTCTTCTGGCATCAAACAAGTAATATATGTAAACTGAGCAAAAATATAAACATCAAAATCACTGGGAAAAGAATAAGTAAAATTAGAAGGAAGGTTATGGTCATTTTAGACTAGAATTTGTATAGAGGTAAAACTCCAGATAAAATTATTCTCTTGGGTGCCTGGGTGGCTCAGTGGGTTAAGCCTCTGCTTTTGGCTCAGGTCATGATCTCAGGGTCCTGGGATCAAGTCCCGCATCCGGATCTCTGCTTGGCAGAAAGCCTGCTTCCCCCTCTCTCTCTCTGCCTCTCTTGTGATTTCTCTCTGTCAAATAAATAAATAAAATCTTAAAAAAAAAAAAAAGATTAAAAAATATTTTCTTGTTTCAGTTTTAAAGAAAGCTCTCTATAGCAAAGACTTTTGTTTTGTTTTCTTTTGTTTATTTGTGTTACATAAGTGTTGAAATTTGGCATGTAGATGTTGGGTCTACAGGAAAGTTAGCCCGTTTCTTAATATTCTGATAATTCATTGTACTTGTGAGATGATCCTCAAGAAACAGAGCCAGACTAAGAATTTAAGTAATGCTAGTTATGATACATTATTGGTCGCTGCTTTGCTACATCAATTGATATTCTGTTTCATTGTTTTCATTTACTAAAGAGTCTGTGTGATTTTTTTGTTTGAAAATACTCACAATGCATAAGTAGAAATTCAAGATGGCATACTTCAACATTCTTTCACAAAAAGAACACATTCTTTCACACAATACATTATTTTCCTTAATTTTTAGAACAGCTTTGAAATTCGGCAACTGGAGTGCAACACTTTCCTTAGCTAAGTGAGAATTCTTGAAAGTATTGTAGACGATGAATATTTAAAGAATGAGTTGTTGTGTAGTTGATTGCGGTTTGTTTTTATGAATTCCTAAGTGCTGCCAACTGAAAATATGACAGAAATTAAATATGCTAACCCATAACCAGAAGCAAATTTTAATTAAATGATAAATGGTAGGGGCAAGTGGGTGGTGGTAAGCATCTGACTCTTGGTCTCTGCTCAGGTCATGTATGATCTCAGAGCCGTAGGATTGAGCCCCACACCAGGCTATATGCTGAGCCCAGAGTTGGCTCTGGATTCTCTCTCCCTCTCCCTCCTGCTCACTCTCTTTCTCTCAAATAAATAAATAAAAATCTTTTTTAAAATTTTAAAAAATATATATAAATGGTAAACTAAGATAGCACCTCGGATTAGTATCATTAGAGTACAAAGCTCCAATCACCCACTAAAAATAAATGAATGGTTTATTTTATTACTATGATAATACCTATCCCATTCTATTTTTGGTCATTCTGTCTATGCTTTGTGACATAGGACCATATACCAACAATGTCAGGAGAAATCACAGAGCGTCAATCACAACAATCATCTCAAAATAACATTCATGCATGTTTTGTGCCTAATTGTGTATCTCGAAAAGGTATACTGAAGTCTTCTTACTCTGAACGCAACGAAATGAAAATTTACTTGGAAATAGAGTTTTTGCAGATGTAGTTAAAATGGGAGTTGAGATTATACTGGCGGTGAGTGATGCCTTAATCCAATATGAACGGTGTCCTTCCCAGGAGAGAGAAGGGACACAGAGGCACGGTATGAAAACAGGTGAAGACTGAGGTGAAGCATCTGCCAGTCAAGGCTCGTCGGGGACACCAGGAGCTCGGAGGCAGGTGTAGAGTGCATTTTCCCCTAGAACCTTCAGAGAGAGCATGGCCCTGGTCACATCTTGATTTCAGACTAAGCCCTCAGAACTGTGAGGAAATACATTTCTTTTGTTTTAAGCCACCAAGTTTGTGGCACGTTGTTTTGGCAACCCTTGGAAACTAATACTGTGGAGTTGGGAAATCATCTGAGGCTGACATTGAAAAAAATATATTCCAATCACTATTTGGCAGGAGTGGAAGGCTTTATACATCTTCTTGTCTGTTTTTTTTTTTTTTTTTTTTACATTAGAAAAGAAAATGTGGTTCTAAGAGTTGAAGTAACATGCCAAAATCATAGATATAAGAAGAGGCAGAACAATGAAGAAAAATGATTATATCTTTCTGTTTCTGAACAAATGGTATTATCCATGACAATTGACATGATTTGATGACCAACACATAGGACTCAGAGGAAGGTGACAGAGTTTCTGTTCTGGTCCTGTTACCTATTAATTATGTAAGCCTTTTAAAACATTGATTTTCTTAGCTTCAGTATTCTTTTTTTTTTTTTTTTTAATTTATTTGACAGAGATTACAAGTAGGCGGAGAGGCAGGCAGAGAGAGAGAGGAGGAAGCAGGCTCCCTGCTGAGCAGAAAGCCCGATGTGGGGCTCAATCCCAGGACCCTGGGATCATGACCCGAGCCGAAGGCAGAGGCTTTAACCCACTGAGCCACCCAGGCGCCCCTCAGTATTCTTTTCTAAAAGGAAGAGACTGAATGAGATATTCTCTAAGATTTATCCCAGACCGGACCAACTAGGACAAGCTTTGTTTCTCCTTAGATACTAACGTGTTTCTCTCTTTCTCTAATAATTGCTCATGAGTTACTTCATAAGTAAGAAATAGCCGTAAAGTCACTGATTGTGCCACTAATTAATCCATTCCAATTATTCACATAAACAATCAAATATTCTTCAAATAATGAAAAATTCTTGATATAAATTTCAAGTATTGGGTTGCCTCATGAGCTATTAAAAGATGTAGGTCTAAAACAAAATGTTCATTAAGGGAGAAAAGATACATACTGAAATTACTTTAATTTTCAGATCGTTCATCACAGGAAAAAGTTTCACTATTTTAAAAAGTGAAGTGTTACAGTAGAGTGTCTGACACATGGTAAACACGCTGTATTTTTAAATTTTCTCCTTCTTTTGACCTCATGAGAGGTTAAAGATATAATTAGCCTAAAGTGAGCAAGATCTGTCTTCATGGATCCAAGAGATATTCTGAAAAGGATAATATTGAGAGTCCTAGGGTTAAGATAAAAAAATGAAAGTTAAATATTTTAGACTCCATGTCTGTGGAAATTATATGCCAGGACACTAAAAATATTTACAAATGTGATCAATAAAAGGCCAATGGAAAATTAAAAACTCAAGAGGAAGAAAAAAGGTACCAAGAAAGCTAAATTCAAGCTGCCAAAGGATCAAAGGCCCACCGAGCGTATGAAACAAAGTATTGAATTTATTGTTTGCTAAGCAAGGGAAAGCTATTTAAGAGAGAGACTGACTTACTGCTTACTTTCAGAAGGGTGTTCAGTCCAGGGAGAAGTTGCTGATTCAGCCAATTTCAGAAGCACAGCCTATCCACTGATTGGTTGGCCTTCATGAGTTTCACTGAGAGTAATTGATCCAATAGGATGACTTTAAACTTTGTTGTGGCAGTAACTTATTTTTACAGCCAAATAACAGTTGCTGTTTCTCTAGGAAAATAACCATCTTTTTTCTCGGGGAGCGTCATCTTGCTACTTTGCTAACCAAATAATAAATGCACTTTAATTTGCCGGCACGCTAGAAGATATATTTAGGTACTTCAAAAAATACATTTCAATAACTTAATATTTAATTCTGGAAAACTCAGAAAATATCATGAAAAAAACGTGTGGGTATTTAATCAAGAATACTCTGGTACTACTTTGATATCATTAGAAATAGATTTTTGCCAGGGAAAATCTTGTTTTCTTTAGTGGTAAGTTCATAAGACTAGATCAGGTATTGTCAAATAATGGAGACACCAGAAGACTAGGGTTTGCATACCAACTCAGCTCATCACTGATGATAAGATTTTCATAATACATTTACTTTCTATGCTGTGTATCAAGAACATAGGCTCAGAGAACAATTTAGATACATGAACTCAATATTCCTATGGCTTTGGTAGCAAATCTCTAACTGATCTATAATGGTAAATGAGAATGGGGAATATATGAGACTTGAGGCATCTCGTTGCCCCATTTTCTTAAGGCTCTGTCTAAAGTCATGTCTCAGCCATGTGACCCAAATACCAGTGTCTTGATTCTCCCCTCTGATATTCATGATTTTACATCTTACTTGGTCCTTTAGAACATAGGGTCTGTGATAGGGATGAAAGTTAAGATATTCTATTTGGGAAAGTCAAACCTAAGGAGGAAAACAATTATTAAGAGACAAGAATTGAAGTAATTAAAAGAGTGAAGTAAGTGACGTGCTTTAAGATGAGGTGCAAGATGGGCCAGTTGCTTTGTTGGTATTTCTGCTCTGTGGTACCTGAGATGTCTTTCGAAGAAGTACAAAGAAAAAGCACACTGAGTCACAGACCAAGAGAGGGAGATTTCATCTGCCTCGTTGCATGCTTCCTGCTTCTCACCCGCTGTGTGATTCACCTCCTCACCTACCTGTGAGTCAGTACATGGTCTCGAATCTGCACAGGAAGGCATATCTCATGTGAGCGCAGGTTGGAATTTCATCCAAGTCTGGAATTAGAGGGAGGACAAATGCCGAGAGGCTTTGGGTGGAGCTATGGAGTAGACCCAGGTTTCCAAATCCATGGAGCTGGAGTCTTCAGCTGATCCAGTGAGCTGCTGCAACAAGACTGAGCATCGGCTAGAGCTCTGGCTATGCTGGGGCCTATCCCTGCGCTGGGGCTGGGGCAGTGCTGGTGGTGGACTCATGGCACCTGGAGAAGGAAAGAGGTAATGGAGAAGACCTGTAAAAGCCCCTAAGATTTGTGAATGACCGTTTCAATGGTCAGAGTACTAAGAGAAAAGAGAACTTGGTCTGAATTTCCTGTTTCATGTGATCGTTCTTTAAACTCTATACCAGGTCCCACCTCATCTACTAAGGGCCCAGGACTTCTAAGCAGGACTCCATATCCTGACCCGAACAAACTGCGCTGAATCCCCTCATGGAGGGGGGGGCTCCATCTTCTCCAAACCCACTTCCCCACAGACATCTAATGTAGTTGCCTCAACTCATGACCTTGATGATTCCATTTTGTTTTGTAAACACATCCAGTTTTCCAGAAGAGTAGAAGGAATGTTGTTTTAGATCTCTTTTTAAAGTTCAGAATTTCTTATAAACATTGACAACTGATCTAAATATTGAAATAATATTACATTAATTTCTCAACACCTGCTGCATTGGTCTGCTACCACTGCCATAACAAAATACCAGACTGGGCCACTAAGGGACAACAATTCATATTCTCAAAGTCAAGGATTTAAGATGTACTATGAAAAGGACATTTTATAAAGGTAATCTGCTAACCACTTCATTCATAAATATGGGCAGGGATATGGGGTGTGCTGATTGGCTATTCTAGAATTTTCAATAAATATCAGGGGTTCTTGGCAAAGGATAAAAGAAACACGGATGATAGGGATGCGACAGGAGACATTCAACTCCCCGACTTAATCTGACATGAGTGTAATTTTTAGGCAAAAATTTACAGAAACAGAAATGGTTCCATAGTTCTCAAAAACGAGGTACCTATCTTAGAGACAGTTCTTTTGATTTATTACAATGCATAAATTTCTAATATGATATTTTTGTTAAGTAAACTATTTTAACTTAACTATTTGGCAGTAAGTTAATGGAGCTAAGGTCATTGTAGTATTACTGGTTTTCTATCTTAGCGAACCTGGTGGATGAATAGAATACGGGCTTCTTAGAGCAAGACAGATATTTCCCTGTAATTGTCAGTAAAATCATAACTACTGCTAGAACTACAGTATATTTTAGACTAATCTAGCTACTTACATCTCATTTCCTTTAGATATGTTTCTATACATATTTAAATAATTTATATGTCTTCTTTAAAAGTCTTCTTTATTATTAAAGTAACCAAATACTTTGGTCTCCCTAAAAATAGAATACAATAAAGATTGCGATTTTCTTATGGCAGTCAATGAAGATTAACTGCTATAATCAAAAACAACAAAAATTAATGTCTTTTAGAACAGCAAAACTAAACTTAATCTCTGTGTAACCTATGTTTAGGATTTTATGTGTTTATATGTTAGTATTTATGTGTTTATAAAGCGAAGTGAAATTTAAAAATTCTTGTCATATTTTAGTGTATTTTACTAATTCCACTTGAAATTCACATGATTCTGACTCTCAAGAAAGTAAAAACAAATATGCATAATATTTTAAAAATTAAAAACTGTGTTTATCTTTTTTCTAAAACCTTGCCATTAAATTAAAATGGGTTTAAAAGCCACTTAAGACTTTTAAAAATTATTAGACACCCAGTAAATTAGTATGCAAAACGGCAATGTAAGAGAAATTGATTTTGTTGTTTTTTAAATCAAGAACTTAAACTCTTCTCAAATTTCCTAGGGGAAAAACACAATATTTGAAATCTCCTTATGATGAAAGTTCATAATCTTCACAGTGGCAATCCTCACACACACTGGCTGTGAAAAATCTAATAATCAGTGTTACAGTCAAGTTTGTTTTGAGAAGATTGAAAAGAAAAAATTATAGGAAAAGGAATAAGTAAATCTACAACAATCTTTACTAGATAGTTTCAAAGTTTCAAAGTTAAAATTCATCTGTCTTTGTCTGTTCATTTCAATCAGTACTTATTTTCAGGGGGATACTGAAATCTCACATAGATTAAAGACAACTTTTCTGGGAGTAGTTTATGATCATACCCCTGAGAGAAATGGCATGTTTTTCTCATTTCTTTCCTCCTCTTAAGTTCAGTCATCTTTTCCCACATACTCTAACCCACTTGTTAGAAGGTGGAATGACATGAATATTAGTGATTCTGGCAATGAAGACATTTGGTAATATAGCACTTCACACCTAACAAAGAACATAATATGAATGGGCTTATTTAATGATACAACCTGGTTTGGGGAGGTGGATACTATTCCCATGATCTCTGCAGAGGAAGAAGAGCTACTGCTTGGTTGAGCAAAACCTTAGTTAGGATGCACTTAAATGAATCAAGTGTATTTAACTGGTAGAAGAATGATATATTGGACAACGCTTTCATTCAGTAGTAAGAACATGAAGATCCTAATTGTATTCACACTACCTTTGGCCTTGTGACCTTGAGCATGACACTTGCGCTCACTGCATTTCTCTTCTCCTGAAAAAGCAGGATGGCAGAAACCCTGAAGCCAGTCTACACGGATATTTTATTTAAAAGGTTTTATTGCCTTTTGCCTGGATGACTTTCTGAAGTTTATTTAACCTCTCTATGCACCATGTCCTCATCTGTAAAATAAAGTAAATGGAAGTCTTAACTCACAAACATGTTGTGGCGATTAAAATGAATAAATGCAAAGTACTTAAAACATTGCCTGGTACTCCATAAGCACTATATTAGCACTTGGTAATAAACAGGCCAGATGCTTTACATAAATACATTCTTTAAGTCTTAGGCAGTCTTGTGGAGACAGTAGAATTTGCTTTTTTCCAAATAAGAAACCAAAGCTTGGAGACCTTCCAGAATCTAACGATTATTTATTTACTGAATGGTGGAGCTGGCATTTTTGTTCACATCTATTGTGTTCCAAAGCCTCCACTCTTTCCATTACATGATCTATAGCCTTAAGAAGATCACTTTTTAATGGGAGAAACAGAGATGAGTACAAGTGAAAATCTAACAATATGTGTCTCTGAATCTGCTGTCTCCAGTATTAGCACTGCAAAGTGCCATGGGAATATTGAGGAAAAAGGAATAAATGAACCAATGAGGTAACATTTGAATTATTTGTGGAAAAATAAATAGTGCTTAGTTAGTGGAGAGGTGGCAGCTAGACCTTGCCAGTACAGAATTGCTTATGAACTATTTTCCATTGACTCATACTCTCAGAGGTGTGTGGAATCATTCGGGCACCTCTTCACGGAGTGCCTGGTGGTCCAGTGTGGAAGAATTGCTTTGTGGAAAGGGATGATTCTTCTCTGTTTATTTCACAAATTTGTGAGCGCTACATGGTATACTCCACGTGGAAGTGTTTTCCGAGCTTCGAACCGCACAGAATGACTTGAAATCAGAGAAAATACATCGTCCTAGATGCTAAACCAATGTTTCCATTTTCACCAGCCTGTGCCTGAAAAGCTGACATCTGGAGGGTCATTTGCAATTAAACATTAACCATTACAGACACATTTCATAAGCAGTGTCAGTTTCTTATTCTAAACATCATATAGCTAAATTATAGTGTCATCCATGGAAAATTAAGTCCTATTACACTTTTCTAAATCCCAAGAAATTGCTTTGGATAGTTGTGTATTCTAGAACACCATACATACCGGTTATACTGTAATATGAATAATGTTCTCCCTCCTGAGCATCTAAAGCAAATTTATAATAGTGATTTGGGTTTGCCTGGGTGGCTCAGTTGATTAAGCATCTGTCTTTAGCTCACATCATGATCTCAGACTCTGGAATTGAGTCCCATATGGGGCTCTCTGCTCAAGGGGAGTCTGCTTCTCCCTGTCCCTCTGGGCTCTCTCTCTCAAGCAAATAAATAAAATTAAAAAAAAAAACCAAAACAGTGTGCTGATGTAACTTCTAATTTTCTAGACTTCAATATTATTAAGCTCAAATTTACATTAATATTAAAACAACTGTTATCAGCCTATTCATGCATTTACTGATTCATCAAATAGTTATTCTGTGCCTGGGACTATTCTGGGGCTTGGGATATACCAGAGAACTAAACTCCCAAATTCTCTTAAGATAGCAAAGGAGGAGAAATAAAAAACAACAAATACAATAAATAGGTAAGTGTGTGAAGATGTTAGAGGTTATGAAAAAATAAAGGCATGTACAAGGAATGAGAAGTGTTGGCTGCAACAGAGACACGGGTTGTACTTTGAAACATGTTGGTTACAACAAAATTCAGTGACAAAGTAGTATTTGTACTAAAACTTGAGGGGATGTTGGTCATGTGACAATATGGTGGAGGAGTTTCTGGAAGAGGCCAACAGTCATCTAGAAGCTAAATATAACTAAAGGAATGTGAGCCATGGCTGTAAGAGTAGATGATGAAGTTGGAGGAAGACGAGAGACTGGGTTATGCAGGGACTTACTGGCATGCTCAGACTTTCGCTTTTATGCTGAGATGGGAAGCCAGTTTCAAGGGTTCACCAGAAAAGTGACGTGAGCTGAGATTCATTTTAAAGAGCTGATCCCGACTGTGGTGGCGTGGATAGTCTTTGGAGGTCAAGACCAGAAGCAGAGTTGGTTCTTAGGAAGTTATACGTTTTGTTTTGTTTTAAGATTTTATTTATTTATTTGAGAGAGAGAAGGAGAGAGAGCACAAGAGAGAAAGAGTGAGCACCAGTGGGGTGAGAGGCAGAAGGAGAGGGAGAAGCAGACTCCCTGCTGAGCAGCTGGGAGCCCAACTTAGGGCAAGAAGTTATATTCTAAAGAGAAACAACTGACTTTCAGTTTCTCCATGTTTTTTCCTTAACTCTTTTCCTGGTTATCAATATGACCTTCATGGAATTACCGCATCTCTCCCGGCACACATTTCTTATTTACAAAAAGAAGGCTGATTCAAAAAAATTGTTGCTCTCCTTCCAGAGAGCAACAATCCTTGTCTCCTTGACAATATGTGAACCGTGAATCTGCACGTTTTTATAAAAAGCAGTTTTCCCCAGTACTCAATAAAGTGATGATTATTTTAAAAATCATTAATTTCTTTGTTTTGAGCAGGCAATTGTTGATTTTTAAATTGCTGAAAACCTAGTTTTAATTTGACAAGTATGTGCTGAGTTGAAATAAGGTATCTGTTAAAAACAAGTCTCAAGTTTGCGGGTATTTTGCCAAAGGAAGAGAGAATCCAATATAATAGTTGTGAAGAATCTTAAAAGAACTCAGGAAAAGATATGAGACGAACCAAAAGTTAGAGTGGTAGATTTATTCATCTAGATAAAAAATGATTTAGAGCAGATTCAGGAAAAAGAGAATGTTGAAAATCTACAATAAAAACATGCAGACCCAATATAAATATTTGAGTATTAGAAATAATTTCCAGAATTCAAAGTTATTGACTTCCTGTATTACACAAATTTTTGCTCCACAAATTTATGGAACAAATTGTTTTATGAATTCATGAAAGGTGTTACTTATTTGTTTTATAATTTCTTCACTATTATTACAATATTCAGTAAATTGTGGAATGTGATTTTTTTTAATAGAGCCTTAATGAAAAATGTTAACGTGACATCTATCTTTTCATTAGAAAAAAAAATTATGTAAATTAGGTGAAATTTCCAATGTACAAATTATTGCTTGTTTTGGATCTTTTTTTCTGAAATCAAATATTTATCTGGGTAAAAAAAATTAAGTTTGGAAGATATAGTCTAGCTATTAGCTCACAATCTGGCCAGACAGATTTTAGCTTAATTTATAATTCTAAGACTTGCTCAATCTGTGACCTTGAGAAAACTTCTTACTTTTCTTTGAGCTTCAATTTCCCTCTAAAATGGATCTAATAGGATTAAAGGATATAATGTATTAAGTGCTTAACAAAGTAGCCAAAAGATGCTAGAAAGCATTTCCTATTACACTTCTTGAGATTCTTTTTTCACTTTCATTATTGTCTTTATTTCCATGGAAACAAGGTCCTGGAAGACATAAAAGGGATTTTAAACTTTCCTTTCTTACATAGTCTGAGTTGTTATTTATTTTTAAGGATGGTCGTAAAATACAAAGAGAAATAAAAGCTATTTTTAAGGCTGATGTCTTATTTCACATGTTTATTTTCACAGCCACCAGTAACATACAGAGAAGAAAGGAAAGGGTTGAACATAACAGAAAGCGTAGCAGGTGAGCCTCTGTTATGTGAGTCTAGTCTTTTCATGTAATTTCACTGTACAGGATATTAAATACAATCAGGTTCATTTTCTTTTCTTTTTTCTTTTTTTTTTTTTTTAAAGATTCTATTTATTTATTTGACAGACAGAAATCACAGGTAGGCAGAAAGGCAGGCAGAGAAAGGGAAGCAGGCTCCCTGCTGAGCAGAGAGCCAGATGCGGGGCTTGATCCCAGGACCCTGGGATCATGACCTGAGCCAAAGGCAGAGGCTTTAACCCACTGAGCCACCCAGGTGCCCCAGGTTCATTTTCTTTCCATCTGCTTTTCTTGATTTTCTGTATGTTGATTTCTCCACAGCTCTCTCACTTCCAGCAACTAAAAAGATTATATTCTCAGAGTAATTCTTAAACCATTTTTAAACAAATACAAATATTACCATAAATGTCTAGGGCAGTTTGTTGGTAGGTAATGTAATACATCATGGTATTGAATGCAAATAGGAAATAGAAATTTTTGAGTAATATCATATATATAGTACAATATAAATACATATATGCACACATATATAAATGTATATATATTTTACATATATACATATATATAGTAACTGGAAGAGGATAATGTTAGTAGAGAAATGAGAATTACAATGAGTCATATAAAGTAACTTTTCAATCCAAGCCAGACTTCTCTCTCTCTCCTTTCTTTCTTCCTTACTTCCTTGCTTCCCCGCGCCCCCCCACCCACCCCGTGCCCCTGCATAATATGGAAATCTACTGCTGTGACACAAGTAGGGTAACATGATGTAATCTGAGATTTAAATATATCACACTGGCTGTTTTGTTAGGAATGGATAGGAAAATCTGTTCCTATTAGGAAGTTATAATACCCCAAAGCATTAGATTGGCTTTCCGTTCACTTAACAGCCATTCCTGCCTCCCTTTATGGCTATCAGTTGTAACATTGAGAAAAACCATGAAATCCTCTGGGCCCAATTTCCTTATTTATTAAATAAGTAAATTGGATCAGAGACTTAGACTCTTTCCAACTCTGCTGAGTTATGATTCATGAAGTGGAACAAAATTTTAAAATTATTTTTTCTGCTACTTATTTAGGCTGAAGGTGGCCATAGGCAATACCAATTGTGCCTCTGGAAACTATTCATAGTGATGACAGCAATGCGTTTCTAGCATTAGGGTTATATAGTATTAAAAACTCTTGTCATTTTTCTTTGAATGCTTATGTGCACACAAATCATTTCTTTGACACTATGTCCAGCCTGAAACCATCTGTGGAAAGTACTTTTGCCAAAAATTTCTCATGGACTGAGACCTATGAAATAAAATGGTCGTTGCAACAGTAGAATTTTTTTTCTTTCTTTCTTAGAGACAGTGTAAGGCTGACGTTAAAAAATATATATATATATATTTTATAGAATTCTGAAAAATGCTTCCTTGGACCTTTAAGACTGTGATATTCTTTCTAGATCTTTCATGGTCCTAGCATGGAGAGAGGTTAAAAAGTACCTATCATTCATTCCACACGGACTGTTTAGCAGGTGCTTATCCGGACACAATGTCATTATGTCACAGCAGCAACCCATTGTGTTAGTTTTTATTTTCCACTTTATACAGCAAAAGAGCTGCTGAAAACTAGAGAGAAGTTACAATCCACAAAGGGCTGAGCAGAGATTTGGGCTCAGGTCTGTCATATTCTATGTGATTTCTACTTTGCCTTTGCTATTCTGAGTGTGATCTGGAGCAGCAACATTGCTATCACCTGAGAACTTGGGAGAAAAGCAGAATCTCAGGGACCATCTGAGACCTACCGAATCAGAATTTGCAATTTAACAAGTTTCCCAGGTGATTCATGTGCATATGAAATCTTGAAAAGCATTGTGCTATGCCTCATGGCTTTTTATCACTATGGATAGTGTTTGTATATTTCAAGATCCTAAGCTGGGCACTGCTGAGATCTGAAATTTGCAGTCAACTCCAAAATCAAGCTGATAAAATTCACCAGACAACTGGATTATGGTGTTCAGTACATACATATCTAGTCATATACATATGCATGAAAATGCTCGCCCACCTGTACATGCATACACACGCCTTGCTGAGAGAAAGAGAGACAGAGATAGAAACAGAAAGACAGAGAGAAGACCTTACTAGAAAAAGGAACAAAAAATATAGATACTGACCTAAGAAGTAGATGTAATAATTTTCATGAAATTAAAATAATGCAATGCATTGTGATCATCAGAGCAACCTGCAAACCACTTCCTAACATTCCTTCATGTGAGAAATGTGAGACCCACATGCCAGGAGAAGAGAAAACACAATAAATTGTGGGTGTAGATGCCTCACTTATCCCCAGATTATTGGTTGCCAGACTCTTGTTATTAAAACTCCAAAAATATTGAAAGGCCTCCAGGCATCATTTACTCTGCATCTGGAAAGAGCCTCCAGTGTCAAAGTATTAAACATATTTATCACTTCAAATTCAGTGCCCTGTGATGTTTGCATGTTTTTAATAAAGTAATAAGCATTGTAGAAACGATGAAAAGTTCCAGCTCAGGACTCAGGAAGCATTAAGCGAGGCCCTGGGAACTCACACCTACTGAGTATCTGGATCCTGGAAACAACTGGAGCACTGCTCTGCTGCCCTGTATTTTCTGCTACAGATTTCCTGCTCTTTGAGTTCCCTTTTGTTTTCCCCTATTTAGCCTGGTGGTGGGTACTAAGGAGGGCACGTATTGCATGGAGCACTGGGTGTGGTGCATAAACAATGGAACTTGGAACACTGAAAAAATTAAATTAAATTTAAAAAATAAAATAAAATATTATATTTTAGTTCATGAATTTGAGATGCTCTAGACATATGTTTATGTTTCCTCTTTGGTAAATATCCAAAGTGTGAGTCCATTGTTTTGACACACTTTATATCTTGGTGTACAGCTATGCCAGGCCCTGGGCCGGAAGCCATTGACAACATGGTTCACGTGAGCTCACGTTCAAGTATTGGAGGGTGTTTGGTTGAGGTGAAGCTGACACTGAGGTGATGTTGTTGAAACTGATGAGGCGACTGGGTATCAGAAGTTAGGGAGGACTTCTTGATAAAAAGTTGGGCTCTATATTTATTTTGTTTACAGTCTGATATAGGATGTTGGTTAACAGGCTGACCTATAGAATCAGCCTTCCTAATTCTGGCTTTGTAACTTTGAGCAAGTTTTGGTTTTTTGGTAGCTTGGTTTCCCTGTTCATTCAACTGGAAATAAAAAAAAAATATATATATATATATATATAAAATCAATCTACCTAATGATGTTATAAGCAGAAAAAGAAATAATAATATTTTTAAAAGTGCTTGGAGAGTACTCAATAAGGTTAGTTGTAATGACTTTGTTCTTTTAATGGAACATGTTTTTGAGAGTATTTCTCCATGTACGTGATTAAACATTGCAAGTATGGTTTTTAATAATTGCATCAAATTTCGTGATTGTCTATGTCACAGTTTATATACCCATCCTTTGAGGATGTTGAACATCCATGGACTATCTAGTTTTTCACTATTTTAAATTACCTATGGCTTATATTCTTACATAACG
The DNA here is from genome assembly GCF_963455335.1 of Martes martes. NCBI lineage: Eukaryota > Metazoa > Chordata > Mammalia > Carnivora > Mustelidae > Martes > Martes martes. The sequence goes on from NC_137893.1 coordinate 13,409,608, forward strand.
ATCCTTGTTCAAACGTCTGATTATTTACTTAAAAATTCTTGCTAGCTGAAGCAGACAGATGTTAAAATCATTATTTAAAAAAAAATAAAAAAGTCCTAATCAATACATCTGCCAGCTATGTGGGAGGGCTGGTAAAGCCATGTCTCTTAAGTTCATTTGGATTTTAAATCTTTGAATCATTGATCAGTAGCCTACAATTGCCTCAGATTTTCTAAGGGGTATGCTGCAAAGTGGACATAGGGGATATTGATTTTTATAGTATATATCTAAATGGGAATATTTTAGAACACAAAAAATAAGTTTTTGCTAAATTAAGGGTGAACTCAACAAGCCTACTCCATTTATCTTTTCCTGAGTGCTTTTTTTCTTTTTTTAAGATTTTATTTGACAGACAGAGATCACAAGTAGGCAGAGAGGCAGGCAGAGAAAGAAGGGGAAGCAGGCTCCCTGCTGAGCAGAGAGACCAATGCAGGGGCTTGATCTCAGGACCCTGAGTCATGACCTGAGCTGAAGAAAGAGGCTTTAACCTACTGAGCCACCCAGGCACCCCTCCTAAGTACATTCTATTACATCCCATGTATCTGTGTGGAAACCTTTTTGCTTTAGGAAATTATATAAAACAGAAATACAGGAACAGAGCCATCCAGAGAAAACCACTTTCATGTTAACTTGATATTATCATATATTTAATTTTTTAAAAAATTTTGGAGTAAAAATGTATCTTTTTTAATCTATATTTTTAGATTACTAATGCAGTAGAAATTGTTTTTAGGGGTGCCTGCTATAACAAGTTATGACAAACTTGGTGACATAAAACAATAAAAAGTTATTCTCTTGAAATTGTGGAGACCAGAAGTCTGAAATCAGTTTTACTGAGCCCAAATCAAGGTATTGGTAGAGCCGTACTCCCTCCAGAGGCTCGAGTGGAGAATCCGTTTCCTTTCCAGCTTCTGGTGGCCACCAGAATTCACTGGCTGTGGCTGAGTCACTGTGATGTCTTATATAGGTACTGTGGTGGCATTAAGTACCCATCTGGTTAATCCAAGATAATCTCATCTTAAAATCCTTATCTTCATCACATCTGCAGAACTTTATGACATAAGCTAACATTCATAGTTTCTAGGAATTAGGACTGAACAGGGGGCTACCATTGAGCCCATTTAAAATTTTACTTTTGAGAATGAGCTATTGATATACTTTGTCCTTTTTCCTAGAAGCTTATCATTTTTCTTACAGGATTAGGTATAGTATCCCCCTTTCTGAATTTACTGATACAGGTTTCAAAAATTTCTTCTCACTTTCACTTTTTTAAAATGTTTCTGATTTTATAGATGGAGTTAAAAATGCAGGACAATATTAAAATATAGCTTGCTCTTAGATAAGAAGCAGCATATTATAAAAATATCAATTCTTAGTAAGCTACCCCATATTTTTTTAGAGATTTATTTATTTGAGAGGCAGGGAGAGAGAGAGCCTTATCATTCCTTATCATTTGTTTTGAGCTATTAACTTATGATTGGCTCTTCTTTAGCTTTCTTCATGGTAGTTTTGGTTTATTGACCTTCTTGGGTCTATAACTTTATTGTTCTCATTAAATTTGAAAAACTTCACCCATTATCTCTCTCTCTCTCTTTTTTTTTTTTTTTTTTTGGCCAACTCCCCCTACACCTTCCCTCCTCCTTTTTGAATCTAGTTGCACGTACTTTAGGCTACTTGAACGGTCAAGAACTCACTGATATTGTTTTCTCTTATTTTTATTTCAATCTTCTCTTAATTCATTTTAGATAAAATTTATTCTATGTCTTCAGGTCCACTAATGATTTCTTGTGAATGTCAAATCTGTTACTCTCATCCGGAGTTTTGTTTGTTTGTTTGTTTGTTTGTTTTTTCCCCTGTAAACTCTACACCCAGCATGGGGCTGGAACTTGTGATCCAGAGATCAAGAGTCACATGCTCTATGGACTGAACCAACCAGGTCCCCTCCTCCAGGGTTTTTTCTCACAGATCTTTTAGTTTTTATTTCTAGAAGTTAAATTTAGTACTTTTTAAATATCTTCTGTGACTCAACTTAACATTCTGAATATATGGAATATAATTACAATATAATTACAATTATAATTACAATATAGAATATAATTACAATAAAAAATAATTATAATTATAATTACAATATCTTTGTCTACTAATTTAACATATCCATCAGTTTTGAGTCAGTATCATTTGGTTAGCTTTTCTCCTTGTTATGGGTTATATCTCCATGCTTTCCCCCATGTCTTTTAATAAGGTGCTAGATAGACATTTAAATTTTATCTTGTTGAGTGTTGTCGCTATTTGTTTTCCTATAAATATCCTTGAGCTTTGTTTGGGGAGGCACTGAAGTAGATGGAAACTTTATGGAACATTCTGATCTTACTTTCAGATTTGTTAGATGGGACCAGATACGTGTTCAAACCAGTGCTAATTAGTTCCTACCACTGAGGTAAGACCCTACTCCATCATATAGAAAGGGGGTATGTTTTCCATAGACCAAATGTGGTCCTTCTGAAAGAATATGGATCTAATTCTTCTTGAAAAAGATCCATTTATGAGGAATCACTGAAAGAAAGTAGTGAACCCAACACGTAGGGAGGATGGACCACAGGAAGTCAAAGGCTTTGAAAAGCACTTTGCAAAGAATGTTGCTGATATCGTGGCACTATGATTGGTAGTCCTCCAAAGAAAGTGAGGAAGATGCCTTCATGAGGAGTCCGCCAACACTTAAGTATATGATACACCAAAAGTCTTGATGCCTGTTTACAGCCTCAAAAGCTACTTGCGATTCTTTATCTTTTCTTCAAACTCTCCCCATATGTTCCATAACCAAACTGTGAAGTTTCCCAAAAATAGTAAGAATAAGCAGAAGTGGCAGTCAAGACTGAAAAAAGGAAGAAACTTGCAGTTACCACCACACCTCACCTTGTTTTGATATGATTCTTTGCCTAAGTCATGTCTGAGTGAGGACAGGAAATGAACTTTATACTGAAACTTTCATATTACTTTACACCAGAACTTTTCATACTTTAGAATAACTGGAAAATACACAAAATTGACCTGAGATCTCAGTCAAGGGTAGAAAAGTTATTTTTCACAAGGGAGTTTAAATGGATATGATAACAAATATTAAAGTCATTTCAGCTTGTACCATGCCAGATACAGCTCGTGCAATAAACCGGCTAAACTTTTAGTGGGTTACTCAATATATTTGTTTTAAAAATAAAGAACATGTATATCAAGAAAAAATAAAACCCAAAACCAAATTAGAAGAGAAACAATAGGAAATATTTACAACATACATGACAGCAAAAATCAGTATCAAGAATATATGTCAGTCATTTGCAAAGTAATTTTAAAAAGACAACAATCTAATAAAAAATGGACAAAGTGCATAAGCACTTTGCACAAACAAAAACTAAAAGGTAAATAAATATATAAAAATACTCAACTTCCTTAGCAATCAGTAAAATGCAAATTAAAATATCAGTGAAATACAATTACTTCTATCAGATTGGCAAAATTAAATGCTTGACAACAATGTAGGTTTCTATAAACTCTCACACATTTTCCTGGAAGGTGCAAAACTACTTAGGAGAACATTTGGATATTATGCCATAAATTCGAAGGCCTCCAATTTCCCTCCTTTTTAAGCTGGAAATAAATCTCAAAGCATGCAAAAGTATAATCATTAATTTCATTGTCGTTAATCAGTAGACAATTTTTAAAATCATAATATTTTAGTACATCTAAATATTATACAAATGTATCAGTCTGGGTCCAATCAGGAGACAGAATGACACAATAGGTTAAACAAGAGAAGCTTAATATAAAGAATTATTAAACTACGATTTAGAAAATAACAGGAAAATATCAGGAAAAGTAGAGAAGGTCACTGGATTTTCTGAAGCTGGAACTGGTCTGCAGTCACGGGGCAAGCAAACAGCAACTTTCCAGAGTGCAGGCAGGGGCATGCAATTAGCACATGTGGCAGAGGGAGTGGAAAACTGGGCTACATGTGAGCTCTGCGGGGACCTGAAGGAGTAACTGAAATGCCAGAACAGGCAGGAGGCCTTCACGTACCTATGCAACCAAAAATCCTTCAGGGTACCAGTGTTGTGTCAAGAGGACAAAAGGAAGGTTGTCATCAGACCAAAGCTACAAAATAACTGGACCATACATTCTTGGATGGGGCACAGCTCCATCAGATGTCCTTCCATGCATCCCAAACTTCAGGAGAGCCTTCAATGTCCTTCTAGTGCCCTCTACTGAGAAAGCTTAATATGCTCACTTCAAAGGAGATAGATAGAAAGATGGCTAAAGGACTCTTTCTATCATCACAAATATATTGAAAGGAACATTTGGGACAGAAAGGTAATAAATTGGTAACTGCAACAACAAAGTAGTGAAATGAATCAACTTGAATAATCCCCAAGAGGTGAATTTCGCTAAACATTATGCCAATTTGGTCCATGATCTTTAGGAACTCAAAGTCTGGGGTAAGAGGACAACAAACAATAAATAAACCTTGTGATTGAAATTGTGATGTGGGATAGATGAAAGTAATTTTTTTTTTCTTATGGGAGAATAGCAGGGCTGTTATTTCAGATAAAATAAGAAATGAGCCTTTATCTTCCTGCAATAGTAACACTGAAAGTACAGACATGAAAATAAGAAGTAATCTCTTTCAGGAAGTAGAAAATGATCGGAGGTGTCTAATCTGCTGAAAAGATTAGTGAAATGAGGAATATTTCGTCTTTGTTCATTTTGGCAACATGAAGGCCATTCGTATTCTTGAAAGAGCAGTTTCAGGGGGAAGAAGCTAGATTAGTAAGCTTTTCTCTCTTCTCCTACTGTCAAGTCACAGACATTCACAAGCCAGAACTGATGGCTTCATCTTCCTGGAATCTCTCACTATTCTACCTGGTTGTACTTCTCACTGTTGCAGCGTTGCAGGGCTCTTGGCTCACTGAGGAAGGAATGAATCTCCTGGACACAAAAGGGTGAAGTGAAGTGAAAGTTTATCGAGTGAAGTTAAGAACAGAAAGGAGAGACAAAAGCTCTCTAACATGAGAGGAGTCTCCATGGGTTGCCATTGAAGAGTTTTATGGTGGTGTTTTATAGAAAAGCGACCAGGGAACTTGGTAAATTTCTTGTCAATATCATGGTGGATTTGTAAATAGCATGAGAATAGCCTGTCCATACTTAGAACAAAGGTGGTGGACTTGTTACTATCATGAGGACAAACAAGGTGTTCTTGATATCATGAGAACATCCTGCCTATATTTGGAACGAACATGGTATTCTTGTAAATATTATGAGAACAAAAAAGGTGTTCCTTTCTCTCTGGTTAATATCTCCTTTATAACATTTCGCCACATCTGGGATTTCTGTGAGCCTGGTTTCTCAGCCCCCTGCGCGAACCTCCCTACCTGTCTCTCCCTACCTAGCCTTGCTTGTCCCTTACTCATTACAGACAGGGATCAATTATTGAGAGATTTGCTTTTACTTTGATATAATGGATTTTGCTTTGCTCTATTCATGCTGAAGGAAATGCAATGTTGACCCAAATCTGGAGGAGCTACTCTATTTTCAATTTTATACAAAAATGAAATGAATATTGATTTCAAAGTGTTATTTTTAAAACTTATATTCCACACATATTAACATCAATCAGACTTGTTTGGTTGCAAAAGTGAAAAAATATTTTACCAAACCTAAATCATATTTAAGCTTTCAAAACTAACTAAAGATTTTATGGTGTGAAATGTTTTCAGTTTCTTTTAAAAAATAACATTTTTATTTTTGCTGTCATGCTTAACCTTTTAATAGGGAAGAAAAAAGTCATGTTTTATAGAGATAATAAAATTATTTTAGCAAATTTATGAATCTAAGCATTACTGTTTTCAGCTCTTGGTCTATAAAATTAGATGTATCTCTTAGGACTACATAAGGGACAAAGTTTCTTCATAATATGGACTCTTGTGGTGAAATGGCAGAAAGATATTTACCCAGTATAATTATATATACTACTTACCTGGGATTTAATTATTTTAGTTGTAAATGTGATGATGAGAGGAATAAATATTGGCATTTTTGTTGACTTTAAGCCTCAGGGCTCTCCCAAATCATATCAATTACTTGGATATGTGGTAACTTATTTACTGCCTCTCAGAATAGAACTGGGGTCTGATAAACAGAGGAAACATATTCTGGTTGTCAGGGATGCCAATGCAAAGATGTGAATAGAGAAAGTTAAGGACATTTTGTGCAGAACAGTTATATGAATTCAAAATTTGTATGGTGAACACAATCTCCCCCTCCCTGAACACTCTTAAAAATCTATTTTAAAAATGAAGATTTTAAAATACTGCTACCAAATACTCTTTGCTAAGAGTGCCTGAAGTAGTAACAAACTGTATTGTTATGTGGAACTATTCCCCTCAACCTCTGGCTCAAGTTATAAAGGTATCCACATTGCAGTTTCTCTGCTCATTTAAAAACAGTAAAATGGGGCGCCTGGGTGGCTCAGTGGGTTAAGCCTCTGCCTTCAGCTCAGGTCACGATCCCAGAGTCCTGGGATCGAGTCCCGCATCTGGCTCTCTGCTCATCAGGGAGCCTGCTTCCTCCTCTCTCTCTCTGCCTCTCTGCCTGCTTGTGATCTCTGCCTGTCAAATAAATAAATAAAATCTTAAAAAAAAAAAACTAAAAAAAAACCAGTAAAATGTATTATGTAAATGAGTGTATGAGTATATACAACATATAGAGTTTATAAAATAACAATAAATGTGTCTATACTCACCACAGAGCTTAAGAAATAGTAGAGAGGCACCTAGGTGGCTCAATCTGTTAAGTGTCCCACTCTTGATTTTGGCTCAGGTTGTGATCTCAGGGTCCAGCCCTGTGCTGGGCTCCATGCCGAGCATGGAGCCTGCTTGAGATTCTGTCTCTCCCTCTACCCTTCATCCCACTTGCACATGCACACTCTCTCTCTCTCAAAGAAAGAAAAAGAACAAAAGAAAGAAAGAGAGCAAGAAACAATAGAGCTTATAGTATAGAATCCCCCTTCTGCCTGAATCAATAAAATAAACCCTTCTTGCCCACAGAGGAAAGAATTATATCAGATATTATGTTAATCATTCTCTGATTTGCTTACAGTTTTACTATCAATGTATGTATTGGTAAGTAATGAAATTTTTGTTATTGCCTATGTTTTTCCATGGTTTTATTTTTATGCTCTGCGTTATGTTTTTGAGAATTATCTTCATTAGTGATGTGGATGTAACTACTTGTTTTCACTGTGATGCAGTGTTCCACTATAGTTACTTGTTTTGGCTGTGATGCAGGGTTCCACTCCTTAAACAACATTCTTCTGTTGATGGACATTTTGGCATTTTTAGTTTTCTATTCTTGCAAACGATATTGCTACAAATATTTCTACATATGAACCCTGATGTAATATACGTGTGCAAAGAAGTTCATAGTCATATGGACCTTGAGTTCTAGGATGTATATCCAGGATTGGAACTGCTGGTACATGAAGTTTACTGAGGTAAATTTATTAGATTTCACCAGTTTTCCCAAGTGGGTATACCAATATATACTGTGACCAATATTGAATGGGAATTACCATTGCCTCATATAAAATTTGTAATAGATTGACTTAATTTTGACAGTCAGACGGGTCTGATGGTATATTTCATTATGATAATAACATAAAGTTCCCTAAAAATAATGAAGTTGTACATATTTTCATTTATTTGTGGGCCATTTGTGTTTCCTCTTCTGGATCATATCTTTGGCCCATTTTTCCTTAGCTGTTTATCTTCTTCATATAGACTGCTAGGATATTTTATGTATTGAAGATGTTAATCTTTTCTGCTGTATAAATGTTTCAAGAATCTTTTGCAAATATGTGCCTTGCTTTTACACTCTCTGAAGTTATCTTGTGAGCAAAAGAAGTTCTTACTTTTAATTACATGAAAATGATTAATCATTTAATTTGTTCTAAAAATGTTTGGGTCTTGTTTAAATATCTTTGCCACTCCAAAGTTTATGAAGATATTCTCCTTACTTGGCTTCAGAAAACTTTTAGAGTTGTCTTTCATATTTGTAGATTTTCATCTCCTTGTTCCTTTTGAGTAGTGTCTCAAAAAATCCAGTTTCTCTTTATTTTTTTCTCACATAGATAACTGATTGTACTAGCCCCATAATTTTGCCAACGACCTGCAGAATTTGCTCTCAGATTTCCTACATTCTTGCTTTTGCTTCTCACTTTTATTGTGTTCTAGAGTTGTTTATCTGTCTTGTGTCTTTCTAAAATGAATTGCTTTGTAATTATTGATAATCACAAGTATAAATTCTCTTATCTGCTTCTTTGATTTCAAGAATATCTTACTGATTTTTGAGGTTGCTGAAATAGTACTATCGTAGACTTCCTTTTCAAGAAAACAGTATATTTCTCCATTTTTATAGCACATCTTAATGTTTTTAAATAATAATTTATCATTTCTAACTATAATATTTTTGCACAGTCTTGATTAGGTAATTGTTAGGTACTCTATTTGTTATTATTATAAGTGTCATACTTATTTAAATTGCATTATCTTGGGGATCCTAGGTGACTCAGTCAGTTAAGCATCTGCCTTCCGCTCAGGTCATGTCCCTGGGGTCCTAGGATCAAGCCCTGAGTTTGGCTCCCTGCTTCTCCCCCTCCTTCTGCCTCTTCCTCCCGCCTTGTGCTTCCACTCTCCCAAATAAAAATAATTAAAATCTTAAAAAAAAAAGATACATTATGTTTCTGATCATTACTGTTGTTTCATTTCCTATGTTTTTACCTAGGAAAGTACACAAACTATTAATTCTAATTATGATTTTCATTTATTTGAAGATGTTTATACATGATAATTACACCATTAAACAGTTTTATATCTTTTTTCAGGATTTTTTTTAAAGTAGCTTTGTTATGATATAATTCATATATCATAAAATGTACCCTTTCAAAATATAGTGTTTTCAGTATACTCACACAACTGTGACACTATTGCCATGACCTAATTGTAGAATGTGCCTATTAGCTTCCACTCTTATTCCTTATGGATTTACCTATCCTGGACATTTCACTTAAGTGGAATTATTCAATATATTATATGTGTGTGTGCGCATGCGTGCACATGCCCTGTTTCTTTTACTCAGCATAGCGGTTTCAAGATTAATTCATGTTGAAGCATTATGTCAGAACTTCGTTGTTTTTTAGTGCCAAATGATATTCTATTGTAGGATATACCACATTTTGTTTACTCATTTACGAGTTCATAGATACTTGGATTGCTTCCACTTTTTCTTATGAATAATGCTGCTCTGAACATTTATGTGCAAGTGTTTATGTAGACAGTTATTATTATTTATTTTGCCTATAACCCAAGAAATGGAATTACTTGGTCATATGGTAACTCCATGTTCAGTGTTTTGAGAAGCTATCAGAATGTTTCAAAAGTATGCCATTTTTAGGAAGTTCTTGGCCATTGTAGCTTCAAATATATCTTCTGAGCCATTCTCTCTTTTTTCTTTTTCTGGTGTTTTAATTACACATATCTTTTAAAACTATCCCACAGTTCTTTGATGTTCTGTTTATTTTTCATTATATTTTTTCTTTGCATTTCAGCATGAAAAGATTTCAACAGCAAATTTTCAAGCTCATTCTTTTCTTAGTTATGTCTAGTCTACTGATAAATCCATCAAGGGTATTCTTCATTTCTATATAATGTTTTTGATGGATGTCATATGCTTCCTTTTTATTTTTTTTAAAGTTTCTATCTTTCTGCTTGCATGATCTCTACTTTCTTCGTTAAAGCCCTTAACATATTAATCATATTTATTTAAAATTCTTTGAAGATTCTAAAATCTGTGTTATATCTGAGTCTTTTTTTTTTTTTTTTGATGCTTGGTTTGTATTTTCATACTTTTGTTTTCTTCTTGCCTTCTTTCATAGCTTGTGATTGTTAACAGTCAAATATGTTGTTTGTGGTAATAGAAAGTGAAGTAAACAAACCTTGTGGGGGTTTATGTTAATCTGGCTAGGAGTTGGGCTGTATTTACTGTTCCTAGTAGCTATATGCACCAGAGGCTTAAAATTCTTCTAGGGTCCTTGTTTTTGTCTTCCCTCTTAGTTTTGGGATTCCCTAAGTACCCCTCCTCAGAGAGAGTCTGTATCTTTTAAATATTTCAGCTAAAATCCTCTGTTGTGCTGGAGATTTGTTAATGTTATGATAAAGTGTATTGAGAGAGAGAGAGGGTATTCCATAATCTTTCAATTAAATCATTAGTTTCTTAAAAGGCCTGGGTCTCTGGGCTGTACCTTTACAACTGTGTTCCTAGGGGACAGCTTTTTTTTCCTCTGTAATCCCTTATTCTTTTCATTGACTACAACATTCCAATCTATTTCCTTGCAACCTTGACCTCTGTTGACCTTTTTCTTCTCCTTCAGGTGTGGAAGAAGGCCTACAGAGAGTTAGAGTAGGAGAAATTCTCTTCCCTGAATTGGAATAAGACTCTGACCTGATTCTGGAGAGCAGGTTTTGTTATGGAGAAGGCTGCTGGCATAGTTCCCAAGATCACCTTTTGCTTCCTCCTCTCTAAGCCATAGGGTATTTTTTATGTGGTCTTTTCCATGAGAACCTGGCAAGCTTTCTGAAGGTAATGCACATTCAAGGTATGGAGGGCTCCCTAAGATTTCAACCCTCAGGAGTTCTCAGTCTCCTCCTAGTTTATACTCAGTCTTTAACAATTCTAAAAATTACCATTGATCAATATAAAGAACCTAAACATATAATTAAAACTTGGGCAAAAGACTTAAATAGATATTTCTTCAAAGAAGATATACACATAGCCGGTAAGCAAGGAAAAGATGCTCTCAACATCATTAATCATCAGAGAAATGCAAATTAAACCACAATGAGAAACCACTTCACACTTATTAGTGTGTTTTATAAATTGGTTAACTATAAAACAGACCAACCCCAAAGAGGAAATAGTTAGCATTGGTGAGGATATGGAGAAATTAGAACCTTTGTGCATTGCTAGTGGGAATATAAAATGGTACAGCCGCTGTGGAACCATAGTGGTTCCTCAAAATATCAAACATGGCAGTATTGTAAGTCAGCAATTCTATTTCAAAAAAATTGAAAGCACTTGTACACAATGCATATAGCTGCACTGAGTATTCACAATAGCCAAAAGACAGAAGCAAACCAATGTCTATGGTTGAGCGAACAAGTAGACAAACATGATATAAACACGCAATAAAATTTATTCAGCCTTAAGAAGGAAGGAAATTCTGACATATGCTCCAAAATAGATGAACCTTGACGTGCTAAGTGAAATAAACTGAAACAAAAGTGAGATAGAAAAGATGTTAGGGTTCAAAGCTGACAGCCAAGAAAGAATTCTTGAGATGTCTTTGGTGAAAAAAGGTGGTTTTACTCCAAAGAAGACACACAAATGGCTAACAAACACATGAAAAAATGTTTGTCATCATTAACCATCAAGGAGATTCAAATCAAAACCACTTTGAGATACTACGTTACACCAGATGGAATGGCCAAAATTAACAAGACAGTTAACAACAAGTGTTAAGTGATGTGGAGTTAACAACAGTTAACAACAAGTGTTGGAGAGGATGTGGAGAAAGGAAACCCTCTTACACTGTTGGTGGGAATGCAAGTTGGTGCAGCCACTTTGGAAAACAGTGTGGAGATTCCTTAAGAGATTAAAAATAGAGCTACCCTATGACCTTGCAACTGTACTATTGGGTATTTACCTCAAAGATACAGATGTAGTGAAAAGAAGGGCCATCCATACCCCAAGGTTCATAGCAGCAATGGCCACAGTCACCAAACTGGAAAGAGCCAGGATGCCCTTCAACAGATGAATGGATAAAGAAGATATGGTCCATATATACAGATGGAGTATTATGCCTCCATCAGAAAGGATGAATACCCAAATTTGTATCAACATGGATGGGACTGGAGGAGATTATGCTGAGTGAAGTAAGTCAAGCAGAGAGAGTCAATTATCATGTGTTTCACTTATTTGTGGAGCATAAGGAATAACACGAAGGACATTGGAGATGGAGAGGAGAAGTGACTTGGGGGAAATTGGAGGGGGAGACAAACCATGAGAGACTGTGGACTCTGAGAAACAAAATGAGGGGGTGGGGGGTTTGGTGAGCCTGGTGGTGGATATTAAGGAAGGCATGTATTGCATGGAGCACTGGGTGTGGTACATAAACAATGAACCTTGGAACACTGAAAAAATAAAATAAAAATTTTTTTTAAAAGGTGGTTTTATTAAAGTACAGGATGGGACCCATGGGAAGAAAGAGCTGCAGTGGGGTCATGAGGCGTGGCCCATTATATACCTTCAAGTTGGGAGGAGATGACGGACAATGTAAGCCTCCTGGGTATTTTGGAACAAGGTTTCCAGGATCCTGAGGGAGCTAGCTATTGTCACGAAAGGTCATTTATTACTATTTAGTAAAAACTCCATTAGGAAACCTTTCAGATGTATATTGGTAGGTCATATACTTAGGGGGTGATTGCCAACACGTATCTTAGGGCGTAGAGGTAAAGGAAGCTTCCAAAGGGATTTTTACTCATTAACGTAGACTTATAGGGTCCTGGAGGTTGGGCTAAGATTGCTTTTGCCCTTAGCGAAGTATCAACATCAAGTCAGTTGAGTCCCTAAAGGAATGTTACTCGGCCTGTTTCAAGGACTTGTCAATGGACTGTAGGTAGTAAAAAAATTTAATAATTTTTCTGCCTTAGTTTCCCACATCAAAAGGACAAATGTTATATAATTCCACTTAAATGAGATATGTAAAGTTAAAATAGAGACCAAAAAAAAAAAAAAAAATAGAACGGTGGTTTCCAGGGACTGGGGTGAGAAGTAAATGGAGATTTGTTGTTTAATGGGTATAGAGTTTTAGTTTGAGGAGATAAAAATGTTCTTGAAATGGATAGTATGTTTGTTGCACAACAATGTAAATGTACTTAATACCAATAGCTGTAATTTTAAAAGGGTTAAACACTATAACTTTTATGTTATTTATATTATACCACAATTTTAGAAAATATCCATTTAAGTGTACCTACCAGTTCATTGCTATAGTTACCTTTGTTCTAGGTATGCAGACCTCAGCTATTTCTCCCTGAATTTCTCTCTCCAGAATTCAGGGTGGTGGTTAGCCCTGGGACCTCAGTTCTCTGATGGGTCCAAAAAAGAAAAACTTAATTTTTAATTTGTTCAGATTTCTCTTGTACATATAGGAATGATGATTCCTAGGTAGTTTATATGTCAGAGCTAAGATTTAATTTGTCCCAGCAATGTAAGAGAATTCCAATTTTTCCATATGCTTGCCTTTTCAGGATCTTAAGCCTTCTCTTTCATGTCTTACTGCAATTGGCAAGATCTCCACTATAAATATACATGTAAATATAAATATAAACATAAATGTTGTAGGAGAATTGACTTACTAGTAAACTGAAGAAATGTGTTCAACATTTCACCATCATGTATACTATTTCCTGTAGATATTTTGGAGAAAGTATCACATTTAATAAAATAGTTTTAGAAAGGTAAACTTCATGGAGGGATTATCATCTCTATCATACTTTAATAACTTATCCAAACAGTGGTCATTTTATAGTTAAAAAATGAAAATTTGAGTTTAATTCTAAAATTTTATGAAATTAGAAGTTTCTGCACGTTTAATTGCCCCAGAATAACATAAATCTCTTTAAGATATTTTTGGTTCTATTACTTTCTAAGTAATTCATTCTAACAGTATGGAAATTTAAGAACATGAGAATCGCTCATTATTATTAACTAATCCCTTAATGCTCACTGAGGAATGTATAAAAAAGTTCTTATAACCTTAATTATTTCAGAATTTCAGTTCAGGAAAAAATAGAAAAGTTTCTTCATTGATTATTTTAGAAAAAAAATCCATTCCCAAAACAGAAAGGCATACATAGAAAGATTAAAACAATGGTGAGATTATAACTATGTCTTAATTTATTGTGGAATTTGAGTAGATGCCTTTATAATGATGGTCATTACCAAGGTAGTTTTAATAATAATTTAACAGCATAAATTTTAATTTGTAAAAATGTAGTTTAACAACTGAAAATAGTCTTTTTAAAAAACAAAGATTTTGAAACTACTCAACTAGGCTAGAAGCAATATAAACGAAATTGTTTTTATTAAATTGTCTTTCTAGGTCATAATAATATGGCAAATTACTAGTTTATTAGATCATTTTGTTGTAGTGCACAATTCACCACTGTAATTTACCAGTTCTATTTCCCATGCTCTGGAGCATTTTCATCTTTTCAGCTTAATGAGTTTAGCTTTAAGGTAAATTGAACTAATCAAATCCCTTTTTAAAAAGAGTTTTCTCTTCAACTGACTTCATTTTGTATCTCTTCACACTCTTTATTGACCATTTACATTTCATAATTGTAGGCAGAATATGATTAACAATGTCAATAATTCTACTGAATTATTGTATATAATTGAAATATTGAAATATTGTATATAATTCCATTGAATTATATACATTATTCACATTATTTCTTTTTTCTATAAATGATTAAGTAATAAAAAATTATAATTCATATGGTACCTATTTATTTAACAGTAGTTAAGTGGAGTGAGAAAAAATATCCAAGTACATGGTGACATAGTTTTATTTAGTCAATAAACGCACATTGGGTATGTATTGTGTTCCAGAATATATTAGCTCCAAAAATTCAATAGTAGGTAAGATAGGCATGGCCTACCACTTCAATAAACCATTCTATACACTTCATCAAATGGATTTAAATTTGTCCTATATATGATTATGTTAGGAATTCAATTTTATTGAAATATCTCAACATGAAAGTAATTTTATGTTACTGATAGAAAAATGCATATTTTTTCTAGAGAGTGATAATACCTACAAAAGGAAAATGAAACAAAACATTCTTGAACAAAAGAGTTTTGTCGTACTTTCAGTTTTCCCTTAGTTTTTTGGTTTTGTTTTTGTTTTCTGACCTAGAGGGGTTGGCAATAAGGGAAAATAATACGGAAAAAATAAACATGCATGAATAGTTGAAGAGAAAGTGCTATCAAGGGAAATATTATATCTTTGATGTGTCAAATATATATCATATACTTAATACTTTATATTAAATTAATATTAAAATATTATAATATTATTTCTCTATACTTAAAAGTATGGTAACACGACTAGACAAGCAAGCCTTTGAATGAAAGAGAGAATGTAGAAATAGAAGATATAGAAATTTAAATATAATAAAGTTGACATAGTAAATCATTGGGGCAAAGGTAAACTTTTAATAAAATGTTGGGATAACTGGAAAACCAGTTGCAAAAAAATTAATTTGAGCCATTTTTCGTGCCATTCACAAGAGTAAATTCCTAATGGATTACAGATCTAAATGTTGGGGAAAAAAAAAAAAAAAGGAATACAAGTGCTACTGGAAAGTGTAGGTGAAAGACTGTATAACTTTCTTGGGAAAGACTTCCTAGGCCTCACCACCTGGACTCAGGAGGATAAATGATTAATTTCCTCATACTGAGCACACACTTGGCGTGGGACTGGAATAAAACAAAAAGCACCATTAGAAAATTCAAAATGCAAGTGCCAAACTGGGAGGGAAAAAAGTGACATGCCACAGAGAAAGGGCTCTTAGTGTTCAGGTCTGTTTCTAAATGGCATATGCCATGAAAAGGAACCTGGGATCATTGAAAAAATGGCTTCGACCAGAATGGAAGCAAAACAAAATGTACACCATAAACCTCCAATATCCTGTGGCAGGCTTAGTAGGTACCCCTCCAAAATGATAAGAACAAGTCAAATGACACACAGGCTGCTTAAAGAAGTTCTGGCAGCCAAATCAGGGAAAATTGGGCATTAATATGAACATAGACATTACTGAACTATAATCCAATAAAACAAGAATTCATAAACCCATACTTATATCAAATGCATATATATGTGCAACCATTTGTATATGTGTGTATACACATGTAGATACATACACCCACACATAAATAATGCAAACACAGAAAAAGGAAAATCTCACCTTCACAGACTTGCTAAATGAGAAATGTAAATGCAACGGAATGATGGAATTTGAACATCATTTTTTTCCCCACTATGGTAATAAATGATTCAGGCAGGCATCATTGATGGATGTTAAAGTATTAGGTGAAAGTATGATATGCAGTGACTCAACAGATTAATTATTAATTGCAGAGAAAAAAACATAGTAACTCGACAGTGGAGAAGCCTGGCAGAAGCCACCTATCAAGGGAAGCAAAATTAACAACAACGAGAATGGAATAAACTGACATCCCATGCTTCCCGATAAGATACACATGTCAATTCTACTGTTTTAGCTTGTCCAAAAAATATAAAAAATACTCTGCATGCTCTAATAACAGAAACATGTCAGCATATTACTTGTCCAGATCCATAGAATGTATAGCACCAAGAGTGAACCCTAAGGTACAATATGGCCTTTCAGTGATTATGATGGGTCAGTGTAGGTTTGACCTTTGTTTAAAGAAAATACCATTCTGATGAGTGATGCTAATAATAAGGGGAATCTATGAATGTGTGGTGGCAGGATAACTGGAAAAATTTGAGGACCTTCCTCTCAATTTTGTTGGAAACCTAAAGCTACTCTTAAAAAAATAATAATAAATAAAATAAAGATAAGAATTCATCAGGAGTCCATTGCCACACTTCATCAAATAATTTTTTGGTGATGGAAAATGCGGTTGGAATACCAGGCTGACATATAAGGCTCCCTGTATAGCCACAGACGGAGGCTTTGTGGAAGCATTCTGTTGATGTGTATTGTATCTCCTTGTGGATCCCACTTACATTCCTTGTACTTCCCTCCTGGGATCTGAGGATCATGGGGCTGTTTGTCAGTCTAGAAGCAGTGACAGGTGGTAGGAATAGGTCCTGAGGAGGATCAGCCTACCCCTTCCCCTTGGAGGCAACTATCTCAAAAGAGGACATTCAAGTTTCTTCAGGCAACGGAAGCTGAACTTCCTCAAGTGTCTGCTTCTTCTGGCAAAGAAAACTGGGAAGAATTTAGAGTTTGAGGTTTTACGGAGACTCATATGTCTCCATCCCGCTCTTCAGGATCTCCTTCCTTCCCAACCAATGCCCTAAATTTAACAAATGGGATGCTGTGCAATTGTGAATTCTATTCGCATAATGATTCAACCACTCACAGGTTTATACTTTGAGTTTAGTTTCAGCAATTGCAGCCCTGTGGCTACGAGGGATGAGGGTTTCTTTCAGGGTAATAAAAGAAACTTTCTTATATTTTCCTTTTTATTTGGGCCTTGAGGTGAGACTATAAAAGCCTGAACTCAATGTTTTCTCCCCCAAATTCTTCAGGCACTTAGAAACAAATAACCAGCTTTATTAGTTTATTTTCAATAAAAACTTTCTTTGGCCACAATCACTTGGTTATCCAAAGCATTGCTATCTGTGGGTATTTGTTACAGGTGTGTACTGGTTGTGATTTAAGCAACACTTCTGCCAATCCATACCATCGACTACCAGTTCCTCTTTGTCCGGCAGATGAGTCATTAACGCCTTTCAGTCAAGTCAGATTAGAAGACCCACTTTACATAACCCAAATCTAAATCAAAGAAACCCTTTTTTTTTTTTTTTTTTTTTTGAGGTTTTGTTCCCCTGGAACCATTTCTGGCATTGATTGTTTCAGCGTTTGATCAGAAAAGCAGCATCACTGCGGGTAGTATGGAATAATGGATTTCCACAGTTGTAACAACTTGTGGAGAAGCTTTGGAGGGTTCTTGCCTTTATGTCTGGTGAAGAGCTTGAAGAGCTTGAGGAGCTTGAAGCCTCTGAGGCAACTGAGCTGGGAGCTGGGAAGAATTGTGAGGCCTGAGGGAGAAAAGTGAGCACAGAGTGGAATCCATCCATTACACTGGATCCCACAAGGAGAAAGTATAACCCACGAGGACGTCAATGGCCTTCAACGTTACCCGTGTAGATGGCCTGCAAAAAAACTCGGAACCCTCCGTAATGGAGCTCCACACACAGTGCAGGACTGGTAATACTAAAAAATGATTTCCATTGTTGCTGGAAAAACCGTGGACTACCCTGCTACCCCCGCCCAATGGTGCCCCAGCAAATGAGCAACAACGTACATGAGCCCCGGCAGTGTCCGGCAAGCCCGGCAACGCACACTGATCCTTCCAGAAGCCACAGGTCCTTCCTTTCTGCCTTCCAAATCCATGCAGAATCTCTCTGTGGCCAACATCTCTCTGAACCATGCAAGGAAAGGAATTCAGGAGGGGTACGGGGAGTGGGGAGTGGGAAACAAAACAGCTCCAGTATAAATAAGTTGATCTGGTACAATATCATCACAGCATTTTCCTCAGAGAAATGAGTGGGATAAAGGTAAGGAAGAGGTAGACCATTTAGATCATTGGACCTCAGAACCATTACTTCATTAAATTGAGTTGCCAATCAACCAAAAAAAAATTACACGGTGTGCGCAAACAAATAATGGCGGTATTTATTTCATTTTATTTGCTTTCTCTACAGTATTGGGGAGTTTGCTGATTCTTTTGAAACACAAGCAGACAAGGACAGCTTTTCTAGAATCTTTAATTGACACTGAAATTAAATAATGATTTCATTCTTTAAAGAATGCATTTTTTTTTTTTTAAGAATCCTTTGAAGTCAAGGTGGCAAAGAGTAAGGTGTCTAAAGCCAAATTGTCTTAGGATGAAACTCAGCCTATTTATTAACTGTGTGATCTTGGACAAGTTGTCTAATCTGTCTATGCCCTGCTTTCTCTTCTCTAAAATGGGGATAATATGCTCACCTATTTCAAAATTCTTGTGAGGATTAAATGTATATGTATGTCTGAGTATTTAAATGTGTTTATGTATGTGTATTTTTATATATGAACACACATATATGTTTTAAATTAAGTGCTATATAAGTAGTAATTACTACTTAAAGCATTATCCTTTTTAAGCATCTTTCTTAATATTCCATAAATAGAATAACAGAGTAAATTTTTTTATTGAGGTTTTTTTTTTAAGATTTTATTTATTTGTCAGAGACAGAGTGTGCACAGGCAGGGAGAATGGCAGAGTGAGAGGGAGAAGCAGGCTCCCTGCTGAGGAAGGAGCCCAACACAGGACTTGATCCCAGGGCCTTGGGATCATAACCCGAACCAAAGGCAAAGGCTTAACTGACTGAGCCGCCCAGGCATCGCTTTACTAACGTATTTTATAATAAAGTGAAACTTGCGTGTATGATTCAGGTGGAAAGCTTTTCACTTGTTGACATACATGCAAGAATATCATTCTTTTCAGTGCCTTTTACATTTTTTGATAACACATGACATGTTCTGTAGTGTTGATAGTTGCTAGTGTTGAGACTAACATTTTAGTATAACATGAAAACATGCAAATATATTTCTTATAAAATCATCCAAGACTACTGTGATCTATGGTATTGCATATTGGGAGATAAAGTAGTTAATATTTTATGCTATTTCTTCTATTAACATATAAAGTATTTTATGTGTAAAAACTTCAATGTCAACATCACTGAGTTATTTTTTCACATTTAAATTCAGAAAAAAATTATGAAGTGTAATTTTATCATGTAATAATTTAATCATTTAATCATTTTCTTATACTAATTAAACTTTTGAAAAATATTAGAAAACAGTCTGTTTCAGACATCAAGTATATCATTTCTGAGTTTCACGTGTTTAACCACAACTTTGTTTGCTAAATTAATATCATCTATTACTATTTTCAGCTAGAATGTACTACATTCATATCAATCATATCATGTATATTTATGGGGGTTTTTTGCCCATGTTAAGAACATTCCCAAAAAGGAAATAATGACAGATGTATTTTTTTGGCTAATCTGAACGATATGGTAATTATATATTTGGATACATTTTTTAATGAGAACCTGAAACCTCTCCTTTTGAAACAGTGGCACAGAGCAGTGCACAATAAATTTGTACAGCACTAACTCAGGAAGATAAGGCGGGAAGAAGGATGCGGATTCATGTGGGGCTTCCAATTTTCCGTAAAAATGTATTTGCATATCACGTATATTATTTAATAAGATAGGGAAGCATGTGAGAAAGGGCTATTACAAGAAAAGCAGAAATCTTCACTGAAGTTTTAAAAAAATCTGTATTAAGTACTCAATACCTGTCTGTATATGCTTCAAAGAGTCAACAAATGTGTCAGTACTGCAGAGAAGGTGAATAAAGATTAATCGATGCAGCCATTGTTTTTATGTGCACACCATGTAATTTTATGTATCGATTGGCAACATTTAAATAAATATATTTCTTTATGTTTTGACTTGATATCCTAATGGTTAACAATAGCTTTCACTGGAAAACATATAGCTCCCCTTGAGTCTCAGGACGCAAACTCACAAGGGTAATTTTTAAAAAAAGTCATTATGAAATTGTCTCCAGCGTCTCGAATATATCCTGTGTGAGTGAAGAAATGGCAGTGGTAGGACGTCTTCCATTCCCATCCGGTTTTTCGTTTGCAGAGGAAGTGGTGCCCATTCCCGCAATCGGTCTGCTGGGTGCTTGTGATCTGTGATGATTCGAGGATGGAGAAACTTCCAGAAGACAAAATCAGGGTAGTGCTGACCTGGAAGTTGTGACTAACCATTAACTCTATTTGTTCTTCTTGTCAACAGCATGATCCTTGCCTGTCACGGGAAGTGACATTCATTAAAATGCTTTTGAATCAGATCTGCAAGCTTAGAGCATAGGTAGCCCCTAGGATGAGAAGGGGCCTCATCTTAATTGCTTCTGTGGTATTTAACTAAATGAGTATGAGTCTGCCTAAGGTCAACAGGCTTTTGTGATTCATTATTCCGATTCTGACCTCCTGAGGCACTTGGACCCCAACCCCCCCCCCCCCCCCCCCGGAGTTGGGGCGGAAGGGGGATGTGAAACTAGGGACTGCAGGAGTGCCTTCCGGCTCTGGCAAGAACACGGAGATTATACAGCTGTAGGAAATCTTCCCAACCCTGTAGTGCTATGTGTACTGGACTTTGTGAAATCCTGCTGAGTTCTCAAAGTTATCTACTCTGCATAAGGCAACGAATAGGAGAAAGATCCCGTTCTAGAATGTCTTCAGAAGGATGTGTTATTTCAGTACTGAACTGAGCTATAGCCACGGTGCTTCTTGAAGAGAATGTGGACCCAAGTCATTGAATGCAGGGTCAAGTGTGGAATATGATCACCTGAAATTATGTCTTCTACCAGTAAATAAACGTCATTTTCAGAAGAAAGAATAAGAATAATTACTTGGGCGGGGATGACGGACTCTTATAAAATGTGCCAATAATTATTGCGCTGATGAAGGAATGCTTTGTACCAGCAAAGGAAAGAAGAGGGGAAAATTAGAAAGGGAAGGAAGAAGTCAGGGAAGATGGGGAGGATGACAAGAATTGCAAAGGTTTGGAAAGGAGGAAAGGCTACTTTTAGTACAAATATACCACCCAGTGTCTCACGGACTGAAGTGTTTACAGGCAAACAGAAAGGCAACTGGCAGAGCTTTAGCTAAGAAGGGCATGGTGAATGCTCTGATTACAATGATCCGTTTGGGGAGTTTGAAGGCAAGAAAGGGATACTGGCTAGTGTCATGTACCTTGGCCCCCATCATCAGGGACATCTGCACAAGAACTACCCTAGAAATCAGAGTGGAAAAACATTTGCCAGGCAAGATAGTATGCCCCTGGTAGGAAAAGGGACTCGTTGAGTCAGCAAGGGAATAGTTCCAGCAATTACCAGAACTTAGCAGGAATGGTAAACAAATAAAACACACAGAGAAACACACAAAGTATCAGGGAGCATGAAAGAAGCCAGGCTGCCAGAAGCTCCCTGTATTAGCTGGACTGGTTCTTTGCATCATAAGATCCTCTGTCTAGCCTGGACTGCAAGTCTGCAGGTATTAAGGTGGGCAAGCCCAACAAGGTTCCGACAATCCAATTTACTAGTTTGCAGCTCTATTAGAGTCTCTGAATCAATAGCCTCACCCTCGGGTTCTTAGCTGGCAGCCCTTAATCAAAAGATTGAAGAGGAGACAGGAAAAGAACCGTGCTAGCAGCAGTTCCTCCAATATCCAAAAAAGCTATGAAAAAGGAAACTACATGTGACAAAGAGCCTTAGCATTATTAATAACAGAGCAAGGCAAAGATAATTCATCATAGCATTGTTCACATAACATTTGTGGGGTTTTTTTTTTTCTCTATCTCCTTCTGCAAGAAAGATAAAAACAGCCAACCTGTTTCCAACAAACACAGTCAAATCAGAATTTAAAGGTGTGTTATATTAGATGGGTGGTGTTATAAAGTTTAAAATTCAGTATATAGAGGTTTGGAATCTCACAAAATAACAGTCACTTCATTATTGTATGTCCCTCTTAAATAAAGGTTAGCTTTAGGAGACAAGGGGCTGTCTCTGGCTTCTTGAGAGTGATGCAGCAGGAGATCATAATCCCACCCCGGGGAACATGATATCATAGAATGAGCCTCATTACCACCCAGCAGGATCAGACCCCATCCTGCAGGAGGTCAAGGGCCTCCTCCCAGCTGGTCCTCGGTGTAAGCCCAGATTCCCTTCTAGGCATTTGCTGATGGGGTAGGGATTGGATCCCAGTGTTTGCTAGCATTTGGCTGGACTAGCACCATTCCTATCAAAACCTTTTCTTTCTTGGTAGCTTTTTCCTAATCTTTTCATTGGAAAGCCCAATTTGTGCAGATTCTTTTTGTATCCTTTGGTGCCACTGGGCTGCTGACTTCTTCACGTCCAGTCTGGGATATCCGAGGCAGTAGGGAGACACGTGGATCTCACCACCATGCATTCCTTGGGTCTCAAGCTTCCTAGCTGATCTGCCTTCTTCTCTCCACCATTTGGAAACATTTTATGTTTAAATTATGTATAATATCCATGGTGGTAATTGTACTTAGCAGGGAGTATAGGGAAAAGTACATCTACTGTATGTGTCTTCCTCAAACCAGAAGTTTCTCCAGACGCCTGTATTTTTCATTCTTGGATGCAATGCTTGCTTGCCTTATAGTGGAAGGCAATCTGCAAATTCTTACATTTTTGCTTTGTTTGGTTCTGTTTTTCTTATGATTCAGAGTTGTGATTAAGAGAAAACAGCCCCGCTTTGAAATACTAACAAAAGTTCTTATAACACTGTACCACGTTTTCTACAACAACTAAAAAAAAAAGTCAGCTGGTTTAAAAAGAAATGATGATTTTGTAAGGTACACTAAATAAGTATGCTCCACAAATTGATGGGAGTTTATTCTTTATAATCCAAGATCTTTTTTTGGTCTTCTGTTCCTGAATCATATGGTTATTACTTTATTTACTAGAAAGTTCAACTATGATTTCTTAAAAAGATCTTAGAATTTCAGAACATAAAAGTGGTTTCTTGGTTTGGAAAACCCTAAATATTCAAAAATTTACATTTGGTGTCAGGGACATGATTTGAGGCTGTTGATAAAATATAATAGGGGGAAAATCTTAATGGTGAATAGGTAAATATTCTAAAGCCGTTTCTCAAATGTAAGCAATGTAGTAAGTATTTTAATGAAAAAAAGGATTTTTTGCACATAAATGACTTTAAACCCAAATATTTATTTGGAATTGCATAAAAAAGTCCTAAAGCAATAATATTAAAATTGACATTAATGCTCTATGATGTGTGTTATTATTTTCCTAACACCAGTTTACCTTTTTGACATCAATATACTGTCACTTTTATTTTAGTCATGCTTTTTTATTTCAAGCAGATAGGATATAATTTGAATCATAAATGTTATCACTGTTCTTGTTTCCTTCCTTCCTCCTTCCCTCCCCCCCTCCTTCCCTTCCTTCCTTCCTTCCTTCCTTCCACTTTATTTCTTCATTTCTTTCAAGTAGGCTCCACGCCCACTGTAGAGCCCAACTCCTGGCCCAAACTCAGGACCCTGAGATCAAGACCAGAGCTGAGATCAAGCCTCAGATGCTTAATGGACTGAGCCACCCAGGCACCCCTTGTTTGCTTTTTAATAGTATACTCATTTTAAACTGACAATTTATTCTTTTCATGAACCTCTTATTTTAACCAATACTGAAAAAGAACATCTCTTCAGTGAAATATTCCCCCACCCTATAGTAGAAGAATTTCACCTACTTAACTGTTGAAATTTGGGACATACAAAAGCATTATATATATGCTCGCAACAAAAGAAATAGAGTCAACAGCTAGTGTGTGGACACTTACATTATTTTCCTTACTGTGTATATTTGATGTGATTCACTAGATTCCTTAGATTACAGCCACACAAGGTTTTATTTAAAGACAAAGAACGGGCGTTCCTGGGTGGTTCAGTCGGTTAAGGGTCTGCCTTCCCCTCAAGTCATGATCCAGGAATCCCGAGATGGAGCCCCCCCCACCCCTGCTCAGCGGGGAGTCCCTCTCCCTCTCCCTCTGCCCCTCCCCTTACTCCTTTTCTCTCCATCTTGCTCACTCTCTATCTCTTTCAAATAAATAAATAAAATCTTAAAAAAAAAAAAAATGAAGGCAGAGAACATGGTGAAGCAAGAGGAGAGTGCAGGCAAAGCATCCCGCAGCTCCTGCCCTCCAAGGGCCCAAGGGCACGTTTGTGTTGACTCAGGCTTTTGAGAGGACCAGAAGAAAATCTGCTTCAGAGAGCTCAGAAAAGCTGCCCTTGGGGGATCCTTATAAATCCCCTTAGTCATCTAATCAAAATAGGGTCGTCTAAGCAGTTAGGCCATAGTAAGAGCTGACCGAGGAAGTCTCCAGGGTAATTACGACTTCAGTCAGCACATTACAATTCCACTGTCCTTATCACGGCCAAGAATCAAAAGCCAGACCAATCAGGCTTTCCTGAACCAGAGACGGATGTGCTCCAACTGTAGACCAGCTCTGTCTCCACAGGTTGAATTAACCGCAACTGTACCACTTCTTGTAACGGAGTAATGTATTGTTTCGTGATGCTGGGATAAGTGGTAAACACGAACAGAAATAATGAAATATATATGGCTCCATTCAGCAGTGGCCATCAAGATATCGTCTCCCTTAAAATTTTTTTTTATTTTTTTAATAGGGGCACCTAGGGGACTCAGTTGGTTAACGGTCTGATTTCAGCTCAGCTCGTGATCTTGAAGTCCTAGGAGGGAGCCCCATGTTGGGCTCCCCACTCCGCGAGGAGCCTGCTTCTCCTTCTCCCTCTGCTCCTCCCTCTGCTTGTGCTTTCTTTCTCTCAAATAAATAAATAACAATCTTTTAAAAATATATTTTTTAATAAATGTATACTTTGACAACATTAATATAGCAGTGTATTTATTTTATATTTTCTTAACTGTACACTTCTATTTTTTTTCCCTTTTCCTTTTTGGTGTCTTTTATCTTCTTACGCATTCTTTCTTCCCCATATATACTTACATCACAATAGTTAATGGTAATAGTAAAGGCAAAGTATTTTTTTTATTTAATGTCTGTTTTAGAAATACCTTTTATAGGGTTAAGAGAATTCCCTCAGATTTTTATTTTATACTAACTAAACAGTAAATTCTGTCAAACTGGTTTTTTTTTCCCCCACAGATGTGGGTTAATTATATTGATTTTTCATCTTTAATTTATTAATGTCATGAATTAAATAAATTTAATATTTAAACAACATGCGTTCTAGAGATAAGCCACTTTTTTTTTTTTTAAGATTTTATTTATTTATTTGACAGAGAGAGAGAGACACAACTACAGAAGGAACACAAGCAGGGGGAGTGGGAGAGGGAGAAGCAGACTCCCTGCTGAGAAAGGAACCCGATGCGGAGCTCGATTCCAGGATTCTGGGATCGTGACCCGAGTTGAAGGCAGACGTTTCACCGACTGAGCCACCTGGGCATCCCACCACAACTTTGTATTATATACTTTATTTTATACATTATTGCGCTTGCACTAATATTCAATTTTTCCTAGTCTATGTTACAATTTCCTTTTGTATATTGTACTCAATTTTATTTTGGAGTGAAAACTGTGCTAGACTTTGTAATATGAGTTAGGTATCTTCACTTTTTTTCTTTCAAAAATTTTTTGTGTTACTTTATTTTTCTGTTCCTTGAATAATTGGTAAAACTGAGTATAGAGCTCTCTGGGCTTTGCATTTTTTCTGCAAAAACTTTTAGATAACGATTCAGTTCCCCTAATAATTATAGTGTAATTGATTTCTTAATTTTTCTTGATTTTGTTTTAGTAAAATACATGTTATGAAGGCTCTATCGACATTTCAGGGGTTACTGTTTGCCCGCTAGAACTTTCTCTGTGGTTGGACTTGCAACTGCACGTGATCATGGATATTCCGATTCTCAGGCACTTATCACTTAGTTGGATTTGTTGCAAATAGACTATAACTGAATTTTTATTTCTAAACAAAATGGTGATTTCTATTTTTTAACAAGTATTTATTAAATTTATATTTATAATAATGGTCTTTATATATTTAGATTTATCTGTATTATACATTTTAATGTTTTTCATTTTTTATCACATTTTATACCCTCCTTTCCTACATCTTTTGGATTGTGTCCTTTTTCCCTCTTATGTAGGTCATTTTTTTTTTTTTTTTGAAAAGCAACCGTTTATTAGAAACAACACAAGAGTGTGAAAAGAGGAAAAAAAGGAGAGTGGAAGAAGGGGAGGGAATGAGGTCCACGTCAATATCAGTTGTGGAAACATGTAAATTGCCTACTTTTAAATATTTTAAACATTTACATTTAAATGGTGAATATGTATATGTATGTATTATGTATATTAGGAATATATATAGATATATTATTATATATATAATTTTAAGATTAATAATTAATTGGGGTGCCTGGGTGGCTCAGTGGGTTAAGCCTCTGCCTTCAGCTCAGGTCATGGTCTCAGGGTCCTGGGATCAAGCCCTGCATCGGGCTCTCTGCTCAGCGGGGAGCCTGCTTCCTCCTCTCTCTCTGCCTGCCTCTCTGCCTACCTGTGATCTCTCTGTCAAATAAATAAATAAATAATCTTTAAAAGGTTAATAATTAATTAATATAATTTTAAGATTAGTGATATATATATACTCATGATATATATATTATATATATAGATATACATGATATATATAGAGCCCAACTCCTGGCTCAAACTCAGGACCCTGAGATCATATATCTATATATCTATATATAATATATATAGATATATAATGATATAATGATAATGATATATAATTATATATAGATATACCATGATATATAGATATATCATGGTATATCTATCTATCTATATATATATATAACTAATCTTAAAAAATTAAGAAACGAAAAGCAGACATGTGTGGCTGCACTATTACCAAGAAACACAACCAAACTCCCACAAACCAAAAAGGTCCACAGAGAACTCAGTTACTCATCTTTCCACTTGGAAATCCGGCTACCACGTGCAATGTGCTTTGCTATCAGGGTGGACAGAGTGCAGAGAGATGTCCCTCCTCTTGAGTCTCTTAGAACCCATCTTGCAGGAAGGGGTGGCAAGGCTGCTGGGCCATGCTTGAGTCAACTCCTGGGGATAGCAGGAGGTCAGACTGCGCTCTCTCCATCCTCCAGAATCCTACAAAACCACTTGGTGCTGCCAGAACTGGGTGAAGAGAGCAAAGTCCACAAAGCATTAAGACAGGTCAATTATTTTTATAACTTTCTATTTCCTACAGAGAAACAAAAATAAGAATTACATAAGACTTGTCTTCAGAAACTATGCAAGTAAAAAGAGATTGGAGTAAAATATTTAATGTATTGAAAGAAAAAAATCACCAACTATAATTCTGTATCATGGATTCTATCCTTTAAAAGAAAAGAAGAAAAGAAAAGAAATTAAGAAAAAAAAATTCTCAGACCAATAAAAATTGAGGGAACGTGTCACCAGTAGACTTGCCTTGCAAGAAATGTTAAAAGATGTTCAGGGAGAAAGAAATAATATAGGTCAGAAACCCAGACTTACTTATAGGAAGGAAGAGCACTCAAGGAGGAATATATTAAGATAAAATAAACTCTCTTGGGGCACCTGGGTGGCTCAGTGGGTTAAAGCCTCTGCCTTCAGCTCGGGTCATGATCCCAGGGTTCTGGGATCGAGCCCCGCTTCTGGCTCTCTGCTCGGCAGGAAGCCTGCTTCCCTTCCTCTCTCTCTGCCTGCCTCTCTGCCTACTTGTGATCTCTGTCAAATAAATAAATGAAAATCTAAAATAAATAAATAAATAAACTCTCTTAGTTTTCTTATTCTTCATTGATCTGACATTCATTTAAAATAATAATAACAACAATGTATTTGATAATGACAGCTTCTGGATAAGTGAAATGAATGACAGCACTGTCACAAGGAATGGGCAAGTGGAACTGGGAATGCTCTTTTCATAAGTGCTAGTCTACCTGTGAAGAGGTATAGCTTTTTTTGAAATGAACTGGTATAAATTATAAGTGGATGCTGCAAACTTGAGCAACTACTAAAAAAAATTTACAGAGAAGTATAATTAATATACTAAAATAGAAAAGAAGATAGAATCATATTAAAACTCATTAAAATCAGGAAAGGCACAATAAGAGTGGAAGGCAAAAAAAAAAAAAAAAACAAGGAACAAAGAACAGTATTGGATGAACGTTGGTTAAAGGAATTCATGTTTATTTCTCTGCTGTTCATCTGTTCTTAAAAAACCTGCAGAGGGAAACTTCTCATAGGGAAAATAAAACAGGAATAAAGAGTTTACTTCCTAATACACTTCTCCAAGGACTGTAAAGGAAATTCTGACCATCACGCTATAAAAGGAAATTGCTCATGATGCTCAATGTTTCTTAGTATTTGTTGTCCTTTTAGGTGGCAGCCTCATTTGTAAATTCTTGTCATTGCTGCTCCTAGTTAAGTAATGTCTATGCATGAGAAGTAGTGTTTGAATAGGGTGCCTTGGTGGCTCAGTCAGTTAAGCATCTGACTTCTGCCCAGGTCATGATCTCAGGGTCCTGGGCTCTAGCCCCGGACTTTGTGCTCCAAAGGGAGTCTGCTTGTCCTTCTTCCACTCCCCTCCCACCCCCGGTTCCTGCGCTCACTCTGTTTCTCAAAAAAAAAAAAAAAAAAAAAAAATCTAAAAAGAAGTAGTGTTTGACTACAGGAAGTATAGCTAGAGAGTCTTTTCTACTCACATTTAGGAATACTTTTACTGTAAATAAAAATTTGACCCAAAAAATCAGAAAAAGTGAGTTTCTTGAATAGACTATGGAAGAAAAACAGTACGTGCTTTTCCAAACAGGTCATTATTTGGATGATTTGTTATATCCTATAGGCAGCTGAAAGAAAGAGCTATCTAATTGCTTTGGCTCACTTGGGAAATAAACAAGCCTCATAATTTTTAACTGTTTAACTGTTTATTGTTTTCTTCAGGGGAATTTAATTCAAATTCATTGCTTTTCAATAATTGCTCCTTTCTTAGCCATGGTAAAGAATACGTCTCACAATCATTTTTAAGTCAAGTTTAAATAAAGGCATCAACATTTATCATAGTTGACATTGTTTCCCATTATTAAAACTACTTCATATTAAGAGATTTATAACATCATCACTTATTTCCTTTGGGAAAATAAAAATTATTAAATAAACACCTAATTGTTCCTCTGCTAGCATGCCTGGATTACAATTTATTGTTGTCAATTGGAGGATTTCCCAAATCAGTAATATTATCACCTGTAGGTTCCTGAAAGCAGATTAAACACATCAAACTGACTTATTATATTTAATAATAATTATGAATAACAACTGAATTCATTGATTTCCTAAAAATTTAGGAGAGTTCTTGATTCTTTTGTGATCAAGCTAGTCTGGTGAATTAGTTATTCAGAAGAAAGTCTAAAGGCGTCAGTGCATGAAGCACAAGGGAAACGAAGAGTGACCAAGACAATTGGGGTGTTCTCCAAGGGTATATCCAACTTAGTTATCCACTGGAGGACGTGGAGTTAGTTACTTTTACCAATTTCGTGAGAAAGTTATATCTTTAAGTTATGGGGAAGGAGGGGACAAATGGTAAGTACCAATTTACAAAAGGTGTTAAAATGCTAGTCATAATGAATGTAATTATGCTTACTATGACAAAGGAGTAGGAAAAATGACAATCCAGAAGAATAATGTGGAAGCTTAATGTGAATTCTGAATACTTTTCAACTGGAGAAGTTATCACAGCTTCATCATCTGCAAATAGATGTAAAATGATAGCTTTGCGTTGCTTTAATTTGTATCTCTGATTCCACATGCGTTTGAGCATGTCTTTATAGGTTTAGAGCCTTGATGTTTTCTCTTCCTTAAATTGCCCTCTTTTCTATGATACTGCTCACTGTTGCTTGATTTGTTGCTTATTTATTGATTTATTGCATCATCCAGATAACGTCTTCGTTGGTTCTAGGTACTACATCCCCTTCTTCTGTCTGTCGTCTCTCCATTAAAATTGCCCATGGTATTCTTCATTCACTGACTCTCTTTAAAGTTGTGCATCAAATTCATCAGTCTTTTACCATGTTTTTATGACTTAGAAGTCCTGTGTCCTACCTAGAGATAAAGACAGTCTCTTAGGTTTTTCTTATGTTCTATGTTTTAATTTTTTTCACACTTAATCTTTTCATCTATGCAGAGTCCATCTTTCCATTGAGGTCATTTGACTTTTTTTTTTTTTAACACAAATTGAACAAGCTTCCCAATTATACAATCTAAACTTTACAATTAACTTGTGATACAATCTTGTATATTATAGGTTTGGGTGTTTGTGCATGTCTATATACGCCTCATGGTCTAGTTTTCTTTTTGTGTGGGTGTAGTGTGATACTTTCCACATACATTACTCTTTCTAGAATGTTGCAATATTTACTAAGGTAAGTTACCCCTATCTCTAATTGTTCAAATTTAGTTAGCTAGTTGTGGACATTATTTTTCCACTTTGCATTTTATTATAAATTTATAAAATCCCTCAAAAAACCAACTGGGATTTCATTTATAGATTATGGAATTGCAGATTAAAGATTAGTTTGAGAAAAATTGGTACCTTTTTAGCAGTGAATCTTGTAGTTCAAAAATTGAATTTTTCAGGACACCTAGCTGGCTGAATTGGTAGAGCCTGTGACTCTTGATCTTGGGGTCGTGAACTTGAGCCCCATATTGGGCACTGAGGTTACTCAAAAAAATGGCATTTCATTTCATCATGTTATTCCCTAAATTCTTTATTAGATGTTTTAAAGTTTTATTATATAGTATTAATATCTTCCTGGCTAAATTAATTATCATAGAATTTATGCTTTTTATTATCAAAATAGCATGACTTTTTAGTTTATGGTTGGTTATTGTTGCCAAACATTTTTTGATTTTTTTGTAGGTTGATTTTATATCAGAAGGTACTGTGGAACTCTTTTATTTAACTAGAATGCCAGTTGCTTTGTTGGTTTTGCTCCACAACATTAGCAGCCTTTCTAATTAGGCCTTTCCTGATGCTGACTGGCATGGTGAGTCTGTGCTCTCTCACGTCAGCACTAACCAGTACCCTAAGGAAGAATGGATGTTTCTTGCAGGAATGGGACTGGTCTTCTTGCTCTGCCATGGGTCTGTTTTCTAGTCTTTCAGCTGATGGTGGCATGTGGAAGGCAGAAGTAAGGGCAACATGTAAAGAGATTACATTTCAGAAATGCAGAAAAACAAAAACAAAAACAAAACCCCAAAAACCAGAAAGTTCAAGGCAAGATGGGATTGGAAGATGTTTTGTTCTATGTTTATGCTATAAAATTCTGAGTGGAAAATTTACCATGACCAGAAAAAGAATTCTCATTCACCTTTTTCTCCCTACCAGTTGAGACTTGCATTTTTAACCATCAACATCAAAGCCAGGTATCAGTCTTTGAGAGTCATTGGAAGCATCATTCATGGGCTGCATGAATGCAGTGTCTTGTGTAATAATGTATCCAGCATGAAATAGATGTATTAGGGAACTGCAGAGACACCAACATCTGCGCTGATTTAATATCAACAGAGTCAAAAGAGCCATGACATTGTCAGTTAAAACAGCATTATTACCTTTTACTCATGGTGGAAGACATCAAACTAGTCAAGAATGGTCCTTTTGGAATAAAGGAGGAAACACTGGTTCTTGGAGATGAACAGGGAGAAATGATGCCTACAGATTGTGAATAATCTTCATTTGCCTGCATTGAAAAATAAACATCGGATAAGTACCTCTTCTTTTCTCATTTTTCTAGTCTTCATGGATAAAAATACCTTGCATCTTACATGGGGCCATGACCTTTGTAATAATTTTTTTTAGTTAAATTATTCACATAGAGAAGCGCCTCCACACAAAATGTTTACGCAGGGCCCTGTGCATGGAGGGAGCAGCCCTGGTTGAGGAGGCTGGAGCTTCTTTTCCTCTGAACTCAAAAAACATTATTGTAACCTCAAAGTTTTACTATATACACATCTTAAGTCTAATGACTTCATGAATAAAGAAAAATGAAGTTAAAGTTTACTCTAAATAATTGTCATTGCATTTAGAAAACATTCTTTACAGTTTTTTTCTGAAATTCATTTGAATACCTATTCTAAGATATTGTGCATATGCAATCATAATATTAGTACCTACAGATGCTAAAACTGTGAAGAAATTATGAAAAGATTGTGCTTTTTTGCCATGCTATAGATATATGAATGAAGCAATTAGTTATTTACAAAGTACTAATTATGTAGTGACACAGACCTATAGCAATTATGAGGCTTATTTTCAAGTTCAAATATATATCAATAATTAATATTATTCATTTTCATTTATTATTTACATTTTAAAAACATGTTTACCTATTAGTCTTTTGATAAATGCTGCCCTTGATGTTTTATTAAAGATACCTCTAGAGATTTTATAATGTCAAAAGAAATAAAAATGTTATTTTTGTTAGATTTTTTTCAAGGTGGGATAGCAATGAAAAAGCAACTGGCTTTCAGAAGGAGATAAATTATTAGCAGATTTCAAGTTGCTAACACCTCCTTTTGCCTAAAATAAAATGGGATTCATTTTCTCTTTTATTTTTATTATTTTTTAAAGATTTTATTTATTTATTTATTTGACAGAGACTCAGCGAGAGAGGGAACACAAGCAGGGAGAGTGGGAGAGAGAGAAGCAGGCTTCCCACTGAACAGGGAGCCCGACATGGGGCTCGATCCCAGGACCCTGGAATCATGACCTGAGCTGAAGGCAGACACTTAATGACTGAGCCAACCAGGTGCCCCCATTTTCTCTTTTAGATATAAATTTGAACTAATTGGTTACAAAAAGATTTCCTCTTTGATGAGTTTTTGTTATTTTTTTTGTTTCTAAAATTTCTAAATCTAACCTAAGGCATTTTCTACAGCTGATCACAGGCAAATTCAAGGCAAATACCTTTCAGAATTTATTCAAGAATTTTCAAAACTGCCTCCCTTTTCATCTCAAAAACAAGGTACAATTATTTGCTGTGTTTTCCTTAGTATTTTACAATTTTATATCCTCTGCCAGAAAATTTAAAGAGGGAAAAAAGAAAAGAAACACTTTCAAAAGATCAAAAGAGTACAATATAACCTTTCTCTTTTATACCTACTGGCACATTTAGGAAACCAGTTCAGGTCTGTGTAATGAACCATTCAAAACACAGATAAATGCAGATGAAAAGCAGGCAAACCCAGAGAAAAGATTGATAATTTCATCTCCACTGAATGGCAGAGCAAGCAAATAGATAATGGTCTGAAAAAGGGTCATAAATAATAAGAATTCTAATCATAGAATGTCAAATCCTTATTTTTCAAGTTTCAGAGTGAGAATTTACACTCAGGAAGAAAATGGCTATGTTAAAATCTTGCTATTACTATATAAATAATGACTTCTCGATTTTGAAAAAATGTAAAACCCAGTCGTAAGTGTAGGGCACATGTTGTAATTTATACTAAAAATAGTTCTTATATCCAATTTTATAAAATAATACCTCATAATTATTCTTTATCTGAAAATATTAAAACATGTCTTCATGTGGATAAGTAGGCCATATGTGCATTTTATACAATTATATATACATTTATGTTTATATGTAATTACTATGTTATATTTTAAAGTATTTGCTAGATGAAAATTTATATTATATTGAAATTCACAGAATGTCTTGGCAAACAATCAAATAAACTCACTTTTAAGATCAACATTTCTTATTTTTCTAATTGTATTTTGTTGTATTTTGACCTACTCAAATTTTTCATTCTAAAGATGTCTGGCTGGCTCAGCCAGTTAAGTGTCTGCCTTTTGCTTAGGTCATGATCCCAGAGTCCTGGGATCGAGTCCCACATTGGGCTCCCTGCTTAGTGGGGAGACTGCTTCTCCTTCTGCCTCTTCCCTCTGCTTTTACTCTCTCTCTCTCAAATAAATAGATAACACATTTTAAAAATAAATAATTAAATAAATTAGTCTAATTTTCAACTCTTCTTGACAAAATTACTATATAGATATTTTCATATTCCTTCATAATTTAGTCTATCTTTGTTTCACCATGGAAATAGTTTCTGTGTTTCTGGCTACATTAAACCTGGTCTTTCAATCTATTGGATTCTAACACATTTCATTATCAATTTAATCATCATAATACTTTCTTTTTGCATTAACTATGTGCCAGGCAATTCTGGGTGTTTTATGTATTCATTCAATTGATTGTCAGAATTGCTCTATGAGATTCATATATTTCTCACACCCATTTACATTTTAGGAAATCTAAGCCCAAGGGAAAAAAAAAAAAAAAAACTTGCATTGTCTAAGATAGCATAGCTACCTGACATAGCAAGAATCAGACCAAGCCGGGGCGCCTGGGTGGCTCAGTGGGTTGGGCCTCTGCCTCCGGCTCAGGTCATGATCTCAGGGTCCTGAGATCGAGCCCCGCATCGGTCTCTCTGCTCAGCAGGGAGCCTGCTTCCCCTCTCTCTCTGCCTGACTCTCTGCCTACTTGTGATCTCTGACTGTCAAATAAATAAATAAAATCTTAAAAAAAAAAAAAAAGAATCAGACCAAGCCAATCTGTTTCTAGGACTCATATCATTAACTATCATTGGCATCCTGGTCAGAAGAGATGTTGGGTCTTCTGCTGGGTAATAATCAGAGGATTTTAGTTACTAGGTGAGTGTCTTCACCCAAAATTTAGTCTTTGATATTAAGTCACATTATATGAGGAGCAAATGAAAGCTTTTCAGCGGGAGTAGAGGTATTTTGCTTGTGATGATAAATGTGAACCTTACATCTCTCTTCTGTATAAATAATCACGATGTGTTTGGGCTTAACGCAGTCTGCTGTTTTCCTGTGGATGCTGCATCACATGCTGAAGAAGATTATATGAATTAATCCTAGAACTATAGGTATTTACCCAAAAGATGCAAAAATACTGATTCAAAGGTACACACGCACAACGATGCTTATAGTAACATTATCAACACTAGCCAAATTATGGAAAAAACCCAAATGCTCGTCATCTGATGAATGGATAAAGAAACTACGATATACAATGACCACCAAAAAGAATGCAAGCGTGTCATTTGCAATGATGTGGATGGAGCTAGAGAGTATTATGCTAAGCAAAACAAGTCAGTCAGAGAAAGACAAATACCATATGATTTCACTCATATGTAGAATTTAAGAAACAAAACAGATGAACATAGAAGAAGAAAGAAAAAAGAGAAAGAGACAAACCATAAGAGACTTTTAACTATAGAGAACAAACTGAGGGTTGCTGGAAGGGAAGTAGGCGGGGCTAAATGGTGATGGTGATGGGGAGAGCACTTGTGATGAACACTAGGTGTTATATGTAAGTAATGAAGCCATAAATTCTACTCCTGAAACCAACTTTATACTCTATGTTAATTAACTAAAATTTAAATAAGAAGTTGAAATGCAAAAAAAGTATTTTAATTGGTAAGGCTTTTCAGGAGTAACGAACACCTGTGGACTGGGACAAAGGAGTGAGACAAGATGTGCTGACCTAAGTAACTTCAGAAATGAATGGCATCTGCAGAATGAGTGCAAAGTGTACTATACACACACAGTGGGTTCTATATTGTAAGGTTCGTTTTGATGGACTATTAGCTAGCAATTCTGAAACCACTATATCTGCACTCTGGAATGGAGCGATTATTTGAATAAATGGCAAATGGTAGGAGTTGTAAGAAATAAATGTCAACTACTTAAAAACAAAACAAAACAAAACTATAAGGTCAAATGCCTATTTCCCAATGCAGCATTAAGCCCTGGAGAGAACTATAGATGATGGATGGGTCTTCTTACTCCTGTGAGAACATGTGAGGTTGAATGAAATGCTGATTGATGATGCACAAACATCAGAAACTCCCTCAATAGTGAATGTCTCTCAGATATGGCCAGGACAATGAGGTAGCTAAGTGTTACCTAGAATAAGTTGGCTGAATTTCTCACTTCACATATTTAAGACAAAAAGAAAATGGTTTGTGACAAGGCAATACTTTTTACAAGAGCAGGATAGAGGGAAATTCATCTAAGGAAAACTGCTTCTAATCCTAATTGAAAATTTTTTCAGTAAGTAGCTTAAGATGGCTCTCATATGAATGGTCTGAGATCACACATTTGAAAACAGTGTTCCAGAAATGCTTTCAACAATCTGTCTTCATTTGGTTTTCCTTGCAATTCTTAGGAAGGGCCAAAAAATTGCCTATATTACATATGAACAAACTGACTTTCAGAAAGCTTTTCATAATCCTACAGTATAGGATAAGAATTGGGATGAGAAGTAGAAGCCAGTGCTAATATGTTGCCCATTTTTGTGTAGTCCCAGCCTACCAAATCAAGTGTTTGGGTCAGCTCCATACAAATCCCTGCTTTTTTATTTAATTATTTATGTTTTTGTGTTATATAATATTTTATCAATGACAAAATTTACACTAAAAATTTTGTCTCTCTCTCTCTCCATATTTATGGATACACACATATAAACACATATGTATGTATTCTGGATACACATATATAGATATATTAATTTATAATTTTGTGATTATATTATATACATATATGCTTATATTATATATGTATATAATGTACTGATATATGCATACATACATTTTATAGGGTAAAATATACATTTTCTAGGGTAAAATGTACATATTCCAAGAATACATATATACTAATGACGTATATTTATATACTTATTATATATGAATAGAATGTACTGATAATATAATATACATATACACATTTTCTGATTATATGCATACATATATGTATATGTGCATACACACATATAAACACAGACACATACTATACTACACACACACACACACACGCACATGCACACACACTTGTATATCCCAAATCAGTAGTTATATTGCATGGTCTGTCTGTCTTTCTTTCTTTCTTTCTTTCTTTCTTCTTCCTCTTCCTCCTCCTCCTCCTCCTCTTCCCCCTCCGCTCCCCCTCCCCTCCCCCTCCTCCTCCCCCTACTCTTCCTCCTCCTTCTTCTTCTTCTTTTTTGGCTTTTTGATTAATCTTGCTCTTATCAGACCACGCCCCTGGAATACAGTCAGTAATAATACTTCAGACATATTTACTAGTTCACACTTATGTAAAGACGTTCATATTGAGTAACAGGTATATATCACTGGTGGCATTTTTGGTAATAGAAAATAATTTAAAGTAAGCAATCAATAGGAACTAGTTACATGAAATATGGTAATATACTTATTTCAGACTACATCATATCTAAGGAAAGAGTCACTCTTTGAATATAAAATTATCTTACTTATTTTATTAAGTGAAAAAGTAACTCATAGAGAAGTATGTTATCAAAAGAATATATTTCACATATTTCTAGAATGATCCCCTAAAAAGTGCATTAGTGTTTGATTCTAGGAACAGATCATAGTAGATTGGTGTTCATAGGGAGGAAGAGACTTATAGTCAACTTGTGATACTTTTTCAAAACTTTTAATCTCTGTTATATATTCAGACTTGCCTGTTTGAATTACACAATTCTTTTTAAAAAACTCAGGTAATAAGCACAAAACCTACTAAATAACTGAAATAGAAATTATGTAAGTAAACAAAGATATTTTCATGTTTGAGATTTTTGCTGAAAGACACTAAGGGAAAATAATTCATTCCAAAACAACTATTAAAAATGTATAAAACTCGAGTCATTCAACATCTCTTGATGTCACTTCATAGTAAAATATAGTTTCTTTTCACTTGTAGAAGTTTTTATAAATGATCAATAAAAGAAAATATATTTAAATATTTGGTTTGAAACGTTCCAAATATTTGGGAATTGGAAATTTTGAAATACAGTGATTTAGATTTCTAAGTTTTACATGCAGTAATTATACTAAGAAATTGTCAGTTTTCATTGATTTTGATTTAGTAATTTCATTGAAAACATCCTTAGTTCTGAAAAGTGCATGTTTTCCACAAAGAAAGTTATGGTTTTTTGCTATCTAAACTGTATATAATAATGTAGATTAGCTTTTTTTACCCAATATTGCCTAAATGCTAACACCAATTAAAATACACCAAGGAGGACAATAGGCCGGTTTTGCAGTCTCTAAATTTTTGATAAGCATATTCAAAACTTGCTCTTTTTCTTTTTATTTAAAATATTTTGTTGTTTTTGTTTTGTTTTTAATTCTTATTCATGGGCTCATCTACAACAAGAGAAAAATAGGGTGGTCGGGAACAAACACATTTCCTAATTACAGTTAAAGTTTTGTAGAGAAGGAAAAATAAGAAAAGAGACTTGGGTTTTCTAAGTCAAAGGCACTTACCATTTACTGGAATAAGTGTCAGTTTCTTCCTTACCAAGCAATGATTTCAAGCTATGAAAATATTGTTTCTCTGAAAACAAAATGCATCATAAAATCCACAGTGCTCTGTAGGGAGCAAGACAACTAGGGAAGTAGCAACAATGCACTTTAGATAAGGAAGTGGTAAATTAATCCAGGTTTTATAATATTCTAGTCAACGGGGACCAAGAAATTTGAACCCTCAGACGATAACAGCTCAGACGGATCAGACACAAAGTTCTGACTTACTTTATCTGAGGAACTTTCAGACATTGTATAGTCTTTTCAATGGTAAACCAAGGATCTTCAATCAGATGGGAGTCATCCATTTCCTATCACAGAACAGTTTGGGCAGGAAGAACAGAGGAGAGAATTACAATCAGATCCAACATATGTATACATATATTCACAAACTGTTAGAATTGAGGGCTGAATATTAGGGTAGAGACCCATCCTCCGGCTGCGCTTTAGGGTCAAGATCAAATCATTCTCAGAGGAAAAGAAGAGTAGTTTGGTGGATAGAAGTATTAGTAACTTAGTTCAGAACTGGTATTCCCGTGCAGTATGAGTGACAGATAATTAAGTCTATCTGAGTCTTCTACCTGAGTCTTGGGCTTTTTAATAAAATGGACTAACTATCTATAATGTGAGATTTCTGTAAGAAGTGTAAAGGGCCTAACAGGGTGCTTATTTTTTTTTAGAAAATAATGTTATTCATTCTTCTATGTTAATATGTACATTTATAGTTACACATTTTCCTCTAATTGTAATTTTTGCTCCAGATCACTTGCTTTTATATATGATGACTTGATTTAGTTCAGGTCTAAATCTTACACAATTATAACAATTTATTTTCTAACCCTCCATTTAAAATGTGATTTCTAGTTTCTAAATATACGGGAAACTTGAGGGTAAGTTTGATTGCATTATTCTCCAGTTTTATTGCATTGTGGCTAGACAGCATGGTTTATATATTTTGAGTTTGTTGGAATTTATTGAGATTTTTATGGCTAAGTGAGATGTGCATGTGTGTGTGTGTGTGTGTGTGTGTGTGTGTGTCTAAATGAGCACTCAGTATTCATGTTAATCTCAAGTGGTAGTGGTTTTCTTTCTCAAATTGCCCTGTACCTCATGCCTGAAGATGGGATCTGGAGGTGAGATCAATGTTCTTTTTGCTTTTCATTGCCTCTTTTGCCCCCTTTGCCTGTATTAAAAACAGTAACCTTCATGTCATCAGACTGCACTACCAACCATCTTGCTTTACTCCTCGAAAATGCTTAACCATGGGATCACTCTTACTCTTTCCAGCAGAACAATTGTCACAGTTCTTAAAATGAGTCCAATATCCATTTTTCTGATTCTTTCTAATATTCTTAACCTTCATTCCTGTATCTTCTCCAGAGATCGTGACCTCCATTCCACTGTACTCATTCACACCTGTGGTCATCCCTTGACCCTGTCATTGTCAACGTGTGCAACCTACTTACAGGACTGCAACAAGCTCACCACATATTCAACACTTGGACCCTACCGCGTTTTCTGTACCTCTTACATCTCTACAATTTGCTCTTGTGTTCTTTCTTAACTTAATCACCGTCTTTGTAATCACTCCCTTTCTTGCATGCTTTACCCATTTTTGCACGTCATTGGTAAAAGTGCGTCTCTCATGAAAGTATCTCTTTACACACCCCCACAGCTGAATGTCTGTGGCCCACTCCACACAGTGGAACACGGTGGAGAAAACACTCACCGATGCTGCCT
Organism: Martes martes; assembly: GCF_963455335.1. Lineage (NCBI taxonomy): Eukaryota > Metazoa > Chordata > Mammalia > Carnivora > Mustelidae > Martes > Martes martes. The sequence goes on from NC_137893.1 coordinate 13,450,432, forward strand.
CTTTTCACGTTGAATTCATTATTACTAACTAACCTCCAGTTAGTTAGCTTACTTTATTTTGGGAGCCCATTTTCATTTTTCCACTCTAATAGATAACTTTTCCATACTTTGTTTTCTCATATTAAACCCAAAATCTCTTCCCCATCCTCAGCCACAATCGGTGACCTTTCTTCCTATGTCACTGAGAAATGTGCAGTAACTGGAAAAACATTTCCACAATCTAGTATCGACAGCTTTACACAAACAACATCAAAGATGTTTTTCCATTTTATTTTTCCTGACTATCCTATGTCAGTTTTTCTCTCTTTACTAAATCAACACTATTCAGATTCAGCTATGCTGTTATTTCTTTCACGAGGAAAGCACACACACACACACACACACTCTTTCTTTACTCCACTTTTATTCTAGCTAAAGTCCATATTTCTTCATCTCTTAATGTAAAACACTATAAAATAAGTTTCATACATTTATGTCCTAGATTTCTTTTTAAATTCTACTTTAATAGAAGCAATTAATATTTTTTCTAATCACTCCATCAGAGTTGCTTATTAAGATCACTTATGACTCGATATTTTCATATGCAATGATTGATTCTAAGTTAAAACCATCTAAGACAACTGGGCACACTTTTTGTGGCATTCCTTCCTTCTCATTGGCTTTACCGTTTATTTTGACTTTTTTTCTCATGTATTATATTGTGCTCTGCTTCCAGTGTTGTGGTTGATAAATTTGTTATATATCAAATTACCTTTCCCTTACAAGTAATCAGTCTTTTTCTCTGTGGCAGCTATTAATAGCAATCAGGGAGAAACATAGGAAAAATGCTGAATGGGCAACAATTAAGTTACGGAAAAATTTTACTTGATTGTCTAAATAATCACTTCATGATTTCATTTCCTTGTAAGCTTTTCAACAGTGTCAAACATTCGAATACAGTGTAACTTTACAGGAACATATTTATAATGCACAAAATGAAGAAAACCCCTGCAGTGATATTGCCTTTTCTTGAAAATAAGAAAACTTAGATGATGAAATAGAGGAGGCAGTTTTTTAAGGCAAAAAATATTTTTTAAATGTTAAAAGTAAATGGAGAGAATGAAATGCTCAACTTGCAGAGATAAGTAAATATTTGATATTGTCTGAAGTTAAATTTAAACTAGGTTTTTATTGGGCACAGAGGTGTATCTCCCAGAATAATGTTAATAAGAAATAAAAAAAAATGAAAATAATACATACCAACATTCATTGAATGAGAAAAAATAACACCCAAAGTGAATGATATCCCTGAGATATGGAGCAGGACTTCCCTGCTTACTGTTTATAAAACACTGTGCTAAGTGCAGCGTGTATATTATTTGATTGAATAATTAAAACACTATGACGCAAGTACTTTTACTACTGTCATTTTAGAGATGAGCAACACAAAGGACAAATAGTTTAAGCAAATTGTATAGTTTTCCAAAATTAATGAGTGAAAGAATGAAACTCCACTCACATCAATAATAAATTCAGCCAGCAGTGCCTCACTCAGTTGTTAAGCATTTGCCTTCAGTTCAGGTCATGATCCTGTTATGGAAACTGGACTGGATCCTGACGGAAGAACCAAGTGGTACTCGGAGACTTTGGAGGCTCGGAGGTTTATTTAACACTGGAGGGCTCAGAGGAGACTGTTCTCCAAAGGTCTGAGCCCCGAGCACAAAAAGGGAGGATAATTTATACCCTTCTACTTCTCCATACTTGGTAGTTTTGGTATGCATGGGAAACGGGGTCGGAAAGAAGAACCTAGAAGGGCTTTTTTTTTTTTTTTTAAGATTTTATTTATATATTTGACAGACAGATCACAAGTAGGCAGAGAGGCAGGCAGAGACAGAGAGAGGGGGAAACAGGTTCCCTGCTGAGCAGAGAGCCCAATGTAGGGCTTGATCTTAGAACTCTGGGATCATGACCCCAGCCAAAGGCAGAGGCTTTAACCCACTGAGCCACCCAGGCACCCCTAGAAGGGCTTTGAGACAGGGACTGGAATTCGCTTGCTGGTGTGGTCAGGCATCTTAGAGTACAGTTTTTCCCTTATCAATCCCAGGGTCCTGGGAACAAGCCCCGCATCACATCGGGCTCCCTGCTCTGTGGGAAACCTGCTTCTCCCTCTCCCACTCCCCTGCTTGTGTTGCCTCTCTCGCTGTCTCTCTCTCTCTCTGTCAAACAAATGAAATCTTTAAAAAAATAACAATAATTCAAAGTTAATTAACTACTATATTATACTGCTTTCATACAGCAGCATTTCAAAGCAGCAGTCTCCTGTAACAAACTGAACTCTATGTACACAATAGAAATAAACAAAACTCTGTTTACAAAAAAGAAAATGGAATCAAATCTTAAAATCAAATGGAATACCAACACAATTAGAATAGAAATTATAAAACTAAATCCTTTAAAATTTTTATCTTTCAAATACTGTTATCTATAGACTCAATATGCCGATATGAATAAATTTGTATTCCAAGTATGAAAACATAACCCAAAATTGATTTCAGAATATATAATATTTTTCAAAACGTGCTTTCTCAAAAGAAACACAATTTCAGAATCTTTTATTGACCTTAATAAACCTAGAAAAATTGACACCTAGAAAAATTGAGAAAATGTAATAACTATTGTCAAACACTGGACAACAAGCACCAAAGGACTATGATATGTAAGAGAGGAGAAACAAATGAGATGAGCCTTACAACTGTTTGGTCTGAAATCCCATTGACTACAGAGCAGAGAGGGGGATGACAGCTGGAATATGGTGGACTCACTGGGGAGTTCAGGAGAGACATATTGGCATTCAGGAAGTGCAGGGCTGGTGGAAGTTGCAGGATCCAGGTCCAGAGAGGAAGAGGGATGGCAAATAAAATTTACAAAAAGGCCTCTTGCATGTTTGATGTCTATTAGAATGTGCATGAATTGGGTGAAACTCCAGGAGGCCAGACTCCAGGATATGCAAGCTGAGTGGTTTTTAAATCTTAAGGGGGGCTGGGAATTGTTTTTAATTCTGAGGAACTAAAAAGAGAGACTTCAATATTCACTTTTGGCATGCAGTAAAAACACATAACTGCTACATCTCTGTAGTGGCTAGAACTTTCTCTAGAATAAAGGCTATTCTAGATCCACACTAATAAATATTTTTTAAGCAATCTCAAAAAGGAAAAAAATAAAAATAATTTAACTGATTAGTTAAATAGTGGAACAAAAACTAACACTCTTTAAAGGAAGATAATAAAATCCTAATTAAGATGCTGTAAACTTTGAAATTACATTGTGTAGCACCTATTTGAAATTCACTATACTGACAAAGAAACAAGAAATGTAACAATGTTCAAGAAACAAACAAATGTAGAATAATCTAAAAATGATAGAAAGGATGGGATTTGTGAACAAAAATGTTAAAGCCGCTATTATAAATACGTTCAAGTATTTAAAAGAAAATATACTTTGTAAATAAAGAAATAGAAGATAAAATGATAAATAAGCAGAAGATAAAAATGAAATGTAATGAGAAATTCAATGAGTCAGAAAAATAGATTAGAAATAGTCAAAGGAAATTTAGTGAACTGGAAGGTATGGAAATAGAAATAAAGCTCAATGTCGGAAAGATGATAAGGGGAAAAGAAACATAGTCTTGCTCTCTTGTGATTGAACATTGAAAGGTATAACACTCATAGGTTTGGAGTTCTAGAAATTAAAGAGAAAAGGGAGAGTAGAAAGTATTGAAGAAATAATGGCTGGGATTCCTCCAAATTGATTATAAACAGTGAATCAATTGATGGGGGTTAGAAAGCAGCAAGGGGGGCACAAAAATAGAAAACCTAAACAAGGCACAATGCAATGTAATTACTGAAAACCTGTGAAAAAGTGAAAATCTTAAAAGTAACACAAAAAGACATTTCCATAGGAAAGAATTAAAATGAAAAATGATAGTAATCATTCCTATCAAAAACTGCAGGTAAGAAAAAAAGTGGAATAAAATTTGTGAAGTTCAGAACAAATGTGTGACCCTAAGTTCTCTCATTAGCAAGGTTATCATTCAGGAACAAAGGCAAAATCAACTTTCCCAGACACAAAAATTGCTGAGGATTTGTCACCAGTAAACTTCACAGAAATGTTAAGCTAGCTTTTTAAAAAGAAAAACAATATCAGATAAACATACGCACTGGAGAATGCAATACTGAAGTCATGGGGAATCATGAAATAGTTTCTTATTTTTCAATTTCTTTTGAGAATGCTTAAAACTGAATAACAATGTATTGTTTGAATGTACGTATGTAGAAAGGGAATCTGCAACAAAAACAGCAAAGAGGATGGGAGGACAGAAGCAAAAGCATAGTGGTCCCATAAAATGCAATAAAAGAAATAATGGCATAAAAAACTTATGAATAAATGATTAACATAACCCAATAAAAATATTTAACCTAATCAGTAATCAGAAGAATGCAAATTTAAACTAAAGGTTACAATTTCAATTTCACTTGGTTTTCAAGTATAAAAACTAAAAATCTACTTTATACTCTGTCATTATACTATTGCGTTTCCATTTGACTTGCTTTTTAAATTTATAAACAAATTTAGTAAATTTGCAGGACAAAAAACCAACATACAAAAATTAGATGTGTAACCATATTCTAACAATGAAATACCTGATTTAAGAAAAAAAGAAAGAAAGAAATTCCATTAACAACAACATAAAAAATTTCTTAGGAAGAAAATTTAACCAAGCAAATGAAAGATTTATATACTGGAAACATAAGACTTCAATGAAAAAAGTTGAAGACACAAAAAAGGAAAGATATCTGTGTTCATATTGTTAAAAAGGTTATACATCTATAGATTCAATGCATTCCTTATCAAAATTCCAATGGCATTTTTCATAGAAATAGAAAGCAGTCTTAAAATTTGTATAGAACCACAAAAGACTCTGAAGAGCCAAAGCAATCTTGAGAGTAACAACAAACCTGGAGACATCACCCTTCCTCTTCACAGACTATATTACTAATCTATAGTAATCAGAACAATTATGGTACTGGCATATAAGCAGGTACATAGACCAATGGAACAGAACCAAGAATCTAGAAATAAATCCCTGCAGATATGATCAACCAGTATTTGATAAGAGAGTCAAGTATACTCAAAGGGATAGTCTCTTTGGCAAAGTGTTGGCAAAAGTGAATAATCACATGCAAATGAATGAAATTGAACCCTTATCTTATGCCACTCTTACAAATTATCAGGAAATGGATTAAAGACTTATATGTAAGGCCTGAGACCATAAAAGTCCTCCTAGAAGACAGAGGGAAAATTCTCCCTGACATTGGTCTTGGCAACAATTTTTGGATATGAAACCAAAACACAAGCAACAAAAGCAAAAATAAGTGGGACTGTGTCAAACTAAACATTTCTGCATAGCAAAAGAAACACTTCGCAAAATACAAAAGCAACCTACAGAATGGGAGAAAATGTTTGCAGATCACATATCTGATACAAGGTTAATAACCAAAATATATAAAGAGCTCATTCAACTCAATAGCAGAAAAACAAGTAATCTGATCTAAAAACAAGTATAGAACCTGAATAGACATATTTCCAAAGAGGGGATACAAATGACCAACAGGTACATGAAAAGATGCTCAGTGTCATTAATTATCAGGGAAATGCAAATCAAAACCACAATGAGATATCATATCACACCCTTAAGATGGTTATTATCAAAAAGAGAAGCAATACGATGTGTTGGTGAAGTTTATGGAAAGGGGATGCACGTACACTGTTGGTGGGAATGTATGGTAGTTATAGAAAATAGTATAGAGTTTCCTCAAAAAGTTGAAAGTAGAATTACCACATAAACCAGTTATCCAACTTCCACTTATCTATCTGAAAAAAATTAAATGATCATATCAAAGAGATATCTGCAATCTCATGTTCACTGCAACATTGTTCACATAACCAAGACATGGAAACAACCATGTGTCCATGGATAAATGGACAAAAAAATGGATAAAGAAAACATTATATATATATATATATATATATATAATACAATTATATATATAAAATAAATGAATATTATTCAGCTATTAAAAAAGGAAATCCTGTCATTTGCCGCAACATGGATGGCCCTTGAGGGCATTGTGCTAAGTGAAATAAGTCAGAGAAAGACCAAAATACTCTATGATCTTACTATAAGTGGAACCTAAAAAGTCCAACTCACATAAACAGATAATAGAATTTTTTTTTGCTTGCCAGGTACAAATGGTACACACTTCCAGTTATAAGATGAATACATTCTAGAGATCTAATGTGCAACATGGTAACTATAAAATTAAAAAAAAAAGAAGAAATCTACTTCATATCCTGTCATTCTATTATGATGATTCCATTATATTAGCTGTGTCTGGTTTTGGTCTCCAAGTGACCCTTATTGAAATGTAAATATCTCTGTGAAAGTGTTATTAGTAGATCCTTAATTAACCAGTCTTAGCAAGATTTTTATTTTGAATTCAAATACATATAAAATATGAAGATAATATAATAGCACTTAGCTCTCATATTGTTTCAGACTTCAGAAAAATAAAAAAGAAGTTTACAGTTATAGAGGTGTTTGAGCGGCTCAATCTGTTAAACAATTGCCTTCTGCTCAGGTCATGATCCCAGGGTCCTGGGATGGAGCCCCTCCGCAACCTTGGCAGGCTCCCTTCTTAGTTGGGAACTGGCTTCTCCCTCCCCCTCTGCAACTTCCCATACCTGTGCTCACTCTCTCTCTCTCTCTCTGTCAAATAAATAAGTAAATTCTTTTTTTTTTTAAAGTTCACAATTATAGTTAAAATTCCATGTTTATTCCAGGTCTGCAATTTATTGGTTGAGGGAAGCAAATTGCACAAATAGAACTATAATCATTTATGTAAAATATGATGAATCTTGTAGGGTGAATAGTTGTTTTTAGTCAATATGTTTGATGGTGGTTTCTTACACAGAATTAAAAACCTGAAACTGTATGTATTATTTATTTGCTTACTTGTAAGCTTTATATTGATGGCTTTGTGTTTCTACAATACCTTTTTTTTTTAAACAAATTCTGAGATTTATCTACTTAACAGTAGTTCATTTTATCTGAGGTTTATAGTATTGTACTGTATGAGTGTGACTATATTTTAGGTTGTTGATTATTTTCTTATTGATGCACATTTAGGGTTTTGCTTTTGTTTTGTTTAATACTGCTAAGTCTTTGTGTACTCATATGCAAGTTATTCTGTGTGTGTGTGTGTAAAATTATTGTATTCTATATCATAAAGTAGTATTCAATATTTACTCACTACTACAATATTGATAATCTAATTATCTAATGATCTAATGATCTGATGATCCCTTTGTCTTTTAAAGACCTAGGAATGTGCAAACAATGAATCATGGAATAGTACATCAAAAACTAATGATGCACTGTATGATGACTAGCATAACACACAATAAATAAATAAATAAACAAACATCTAGGAATGGGGTGGCAAGGCAGTGAAGGGTGATCTGTGTACATTTGTTTTTGTCTGCATCGGTGGGTTGTTCTCTGGATCAAATGTCATGGGAAGTGCATCTATTTGAAGCTAAGTACTAGTGGGCAAGATTGGGGATCATAATACTTAATTTTTATAAGTAATAATTAATTTAATTTTTTTTGCTTTTGTTTGCTCAATGGCTTTTCTAATATATTTCATGATTTTTATTGAATAACGAAAGGGGTGATGTGTTTGTCTTCATGTGTTTCTGAAGAGGTTTTCTTTGGATTAAATTGCTTAGGAATGTGTTCATGTGCAGCTAAATACACATTTTGAAAATTTTAGACTATAACAATTAATATTTATAGCTTCAGATGTGACAAAATTCTAATTTCATAGAAAATATATTAAAGAATGATATTTTTAACACAATACAATGTTGTAATGTCATTTTTTAAAGGATAGCATTCTGAATTCTATTTAATGTAGATGATTTATGCATTTAGAAGCAAATGTTCATTCTGCACTATAAAAGTGTACCATGGGACATTAAAACTAGGAGTTAATTACCATACATAGGCTAGAAACATAACAAGCTCATTACAATAGGTAAGTCTTCAAATTCATGTTCTGTAGGAAATAGAACAGAAAAAAGATGTAAAACCATAAAATTAAGTGTATCTCTAAAGATTGAAATAAATCTTCACTTATTTCTTCTTTTATTAATTGTCTCCCATCTTTTATATGTTCAGAATAGATCTATTTCCTTCCTCTGGGAGAAAAGTGACAGCTTTTACTAGATATATTTTGAAAAACCTTATTTCTTTGGGGATAGATTTGAAACAAATCCATTGTTTCCTATCTTTAGAGTTTTAGATATGGTCTATCAAATGAATGAACACAATGCAACTATCATTGCTAAGACAAGTACACAACCAAAAATATAATGTTTTCTAAGCTTCTTAAGATAAAAAAGAAATCTCTGTTGCTGACCTCCTAATAATCTAGACGGTCATATTTCATTTAAAAAAATCTTTGGACCTAGAAATCATACAAATATTACTCATTTTGTTTATAGTTTTAAGGTGGGAAATGAATATGAGGGGTGAAAATTTTGTGATAACTCAGTGTAGAGATAGAAAGCAACTATTAAAGGACATTTTGCAATGCTTGTATGATGAAATACAGTTTCTAAAACTAAATGTATATCCCATTCAGATATTAGAGCCATTTTGGGAAGTTTGTAGATATACATCTATGTTTACGGGCAATGTACAAACTTACTGAATAAAATATGGAAATCTTTCCCTGAATAGTAGATTCTAGAGTATGAATACTCTAATAACAAGGTATGTTAGATGCAAACAGTCAATCACTGACTTATGAATTTTTATACTGGGATATATCACTTTGGATGTAGTGGGTGATAACCGAACAGGTAAGATAGGAATTTTTTAGGAATGACATACTAGACAAAAGGTAGGTCATCACCTTTAATATAATATGTCATGGGCATTGAATGTTAGTTATCACCTGATATCTGTTAATTTATTCTTCCAACTCTTTGTTTGGCACATAGCTTCCTAGAATAAAAAAGGCAAATCCCAATCTCCTTTGCAGCTGGTACAACCAAGATAGTGTAAGTATACACAATATACAAAAGTCCTTCCTTTTACAGAAGGCTAATACATTGATTGGCTTTCTTCTGAAATCTATAATTTATGACTCTCAGCTTAATATTGTCTTTTCCCCCCAGTTTGCTGAGCCCTTGAATACATCTAGGGGTTATGAGAGAAGGGAAGGGAAACAAGTGTTCAGATCTTGAAGTAGAAAAGTGCCTGAAATGTTCAAAAAAACAGCACGGAGATGAACATAAGTGAGCAGAATGATCGGGTGAAGGGGAGATACAGCATGAGGTAGGATGCTTTAGGGCCACGGTAAAGACTCACCCTAACTGACACAGAAAATCACTGGAACGCTCTGAGCAGAGGATCAACAGTCCTGAATTGTTTGTTTGTTTGTCTTTTTAATAAGGACTTATTTGAGGACTGCTTTTTCTAGTTATCAAACTCCATTTAAAAATTTTTTTAATTGTGCCTGGAATGTACATAACAGAAAAATTGCCATCTTAATCATTTTTAAGTGTAGACTTTAGTAATGGTAAGCATATTCACACTGTTGTGCAATTAGTCTTCAGAACTTTTCTACCTTGCAAAACTGAAATTCTGTTTCCATTGAGTAGTAACTTCCTCTTCATCCAGGCCTTGCAGCCCCTGGAAACTCCCATTCTACTTTGTTTCTTTGAGTAAGACTTCTGTAAATACCTCACATAAGGAGAATCATATAGTGTTTGTCTCTTTGTGATTGGCTTCTTTCATGTTTTGCCTGTTTCACATTTTACGCACTCATTCATCCTTCCATCAGACATTCAGAGTGCTTCCACATTTTGGCTAATGTGCATACTGATTCTTTAAACATGATTGTGCTCTTTGAGAGTATTTCTTTGAGACCCAGCTTTCAATTACTTGGGATACATACCCAGAAATGGAAGGTGGATTCTATGGCAATTTTACTTTAAATTTTTTTGAGGAAATGTTTTATACCATTTTCCTTAATGTCTGCCCCATTTTACATTCCGACCAACAGCACGCAAGGGCTTCAGTTTCTCCACAACATCACCAGCTCTTGTTTTCTCATTTTGGTGTCTTGTTTTTGTTTGTTTGTTTGTTTGTTTAATTACAACCATCGTAATGACTGTGATGAATTACCTTTTAACAGAATTATTCTGGCTGCTCTGGGGGAAGAACGGGTAAGGAAAGAAGAAATATGTATCATTATCCACTTACACATACACATAGCTGAAAGAATGTAACATAGACTTTCTTTTCTTCTTCTTCTTTTTTTAAGATTTTATTTATTTAGGGGCGCCTGGGTGGCTCAGTGGGTTGAGGCCTCTGCCTTCGGCTCAGGTTGTGATCTCAGGGTCCTGGGATCGAGTCCCACATCGGGCTCTCTGCTCAGCAGGGAGCCTGCTTCCCTTCCTCTCTCTGCCTGCTTCTCTGCCTGCTTGTGATCTCTGCCTGTCAAATAAATAAATAAAATATTTTAAAAAAAGATTTTATTTATTTAGAGAGAGAGAGAGTGCAACCATGGAGAGCAGCAAGCAGAGCAAGAGGGAGAAGCAGGCTCCTTGCTGAGCAGGGAACCCGACTCGGGGCTTGATCACGGACCCCAGGATCATGACTTCAGCCACAAGCAGTTGCTTAACCCACTGAGACAGCCAGACACCCCAACATAGCTTTTCTACATGAAGTCTGTTCTGATTTATTCCACTTTATTCTAGTTTGTTGTGTTTTTTAAAAAAGATTAGAAATGATTTTTTAACCCATAAATGAATTTTTACCTGCTAATGTAAAACTACTTTTAGCCTTTGAGAACAGTTTGGAATGGTGTTTAATTACACCACTTTTGGAGACAGACGGTCAGTATAGACTTTGGGCTTCTCCACTTACAAGATATGTGTCTTTCACCAAGTTATTTAAACTTGCTGTGCCTCAGTATACTCACTTTGCCTCATAGAAGTTTTTTAAGAGTTAATTAGCAGAGGAAATAATTATGTTTTATGTATCAGAAATATTAAAAATGCCACAAAGTAGTGTAATTGTGTAAAAGGAAAAGAGAAAAAGAATGGTAATAGGAGAAATGGTCTCAATTTTATTATTTTTATTATTTAAAATAATTTGGTAGTGAGAAACTTTCTTCACAGAAAACCCAGTGGGAATAACAAAGTTTAATTACTTTTGTTGAAGCCAGTTTGTTAGTCCTCATCCCCTCATCCCAGCCGGGGTTCTGAGGAGATGCTGAGGAAACTGATCTAATATTCATCAAGGACTGCTGGATAGCAGGTAAAATGTGAAGCCTACTCTTCTTTAAATCTGCACTCTCTAGACATTCATGTTCTGCCAAAAATTATTTACCTTGATGGAGAATGTTGAGATATTCATTTGGTTTACGTCTTTTCCATTATTCTCCTAATAATGGAAAAGACGTAAACCAAACAAATGTTAACCTTGTATTGGCTTCAAATTTCTGAATCCTTCTGACTAATAAACAAACCTTCCTCTTCCACTGGTTCATTAAATTGAATTATTTTTCTTTCCTCAACAGGAATCTTATAAACAATAGTTGCCCATAGGAGAAAAAATATCTGGATGAGGAGTGCTGATAAGTTTAGTGTTACACACAAACAAATTAATTGTCTCACTTGCTAAGTGTTGCTCAAATATTAGCAATTAAACAATACTAAAGAAAATATAGTGTAGTCTCATCCTTATACAAAAATCATCCCAAATAATTAATTATGTGATCTGTTTTATGCTGAAAATATATATTTCATACGGTAAATATATAACCTCATAGAAACTCACGATTTGGAATCAGCAGCATGATATGTAGTTTAATTTTCAAATACTAAGTTCCATTAAATATTCAAAATTTATGTCTAAAAGAATGTATGCACTTTAAATTAGTCATAAAAATTTTCACATCTGATATCCATTAATATTAAATCTAATAATTAAATATTAAATGCAGATATTTCAAATATAATTTATCAGAATTTTCCTTTATACATTATTAGCATGTACTATCTAGAGAAGCATAAAATCTGTGTGAACATTGTGTCTTTATATTCTCTGCCTTAAAATTTTGCTTACTTAGGAATCTGTCTTTGTTGTGAATTGTTTTAATCAATATTAAAATAGTTTGACTAAACTAGACTTAACTGCCTAACAATTTAAAAAGTTTTCATTTGACTTTACTAAACTCACTAAAATCGTTGTCAAGGTTACTAGTGACCTACTTACTTTCTGTTGTTAAATAAAAAATAAATCAGCACTTAATCTTATTTAACCTTCCAGTAACATTTGACCTTGCTGATGTTTTTTTCTTACTTTTTTCTAATTGCAAAATTACTACATCAAAATTGAAAGGCACTCAAATAATGTAGAAGTGTCTTAGCTGTCAACTGAGGGCATTACCTCTTTCCTCCCACTCTGCAGAGATAACTACAGTGAACAATGAGATGGAGAAACATACCCACCAAATATGTGTTCATGCTCATTCAAATGCATCAAGTCAACAGAAATGCTAAAAATACTTAAAACAAGTTAATGAACACACTGACATTATAAAAATTAATAAGCAAATGGAAAGTTACCTTGGTGGACAAGATAATGTGGTGGTGATCCCTAAAACCACAAACACTGACTCTCCATTTTTAACTCATCATTGCTATAATCAGCTGCTACAAGACCCAGAGCTCAGCTGTCTTCCAGCTCAGCCGAGCTCCTGACAAACGATAATTTAAAATCAAGGCAGGAATCTGCTTATATTTATACCATAGAAGGAAACCACCAAAGTCCTGTAGGCATTCTGCTAATCTGGGCCTACAGAATGTTGAGGGCTAAGTTCTTCAATGAAAGGTAAACAAATGAAAAATCAACAAGTATTTCAAGAGAGTAACAGAATGAAATAAAAAAAAAATTTACATGGAAGAATTTACAGGAAAAAATATTAAAATAGAAACTGACATTAAGACATGTAATTAATGTTCTCAGAAATATCCAGGAAGAGGATATGAGAAAATCATGTGAGCAAATATATCGCACAAGACAAGTAAAAGAGAAATAAGGCAGAGAAAGTAAGAGGTAAGGAAAGACATATACAAACTGTCAAGATGTATTTGGTATGGTCTAGACTTTTCATGTCCTGTCTAAAAAGTTTGGATCTAGTCCAATATTACGAAGATTTTTCCCTCTGATTCTTTCTAGAAGTTTTGTGATTTTAGCTATTATAATGAGTCTCTGATCCACTTTAATTGTTGTATATGGTGTAAGATTAGGGATGTGTTCTTTTTTGCCTATAGATGCACAATTATTCCAGCACCATTTGTTGAAAAGGCTGCCCTTTTCCTATTGAGGTAATTTGGCATGTGTGTCAAAATTACTTGGCCAGAGATGTGTGGGTCTATTTCTGCAGTCTATTCTCTTTCATTCTTCAATGTCTATTTTTATGCCAATACCAGATTGTCTTGATTACAGTGGGAAATTATTTTTTTTTATTTGTCCACATTTTTCCACACATTCATTGGCTCTTTGTGTTTTGTTTCGTGTGTGTGTGTGTGTGTGTGTGTTTAATTTTTTACCCATTTTATTTTGGGTGGTTAATGTTTTTCTTCTTAAGGTAACACACTTCATTATTTTTTTCTATATTTCCCACGTTTACACTTACATTTATTTCTGGTCTTCTATTTTTAATTTGGAAGGATTAAAAACACTACTGTAGTTTCTTATATGATTTTTCCCCACAGATGCTATGCTTAGATAGTTCTTCCCAGCACTCACCTGTCTACTATGCATCTATATTTTGCTAGGGTCTTAAATTTTTACTTTTATGCTTTATGTTTCATTTTTTAAGTTTTTAACCAATTTTGCTTGCATATGGACTCAGTCATGTCCTTCAAATTTCCTTCCTGAGATTTTTTCCAAAATGCACTACAGAGGAGTCTATTTTTCCTTTTTGATCCCAGTGCGGCAGGGGTGTGATCCCACAGGTGGCAATTGTTTTTTCCTACACATAGCAAACTCCACTGGAGAAGGATGACAGTACATAGTTAGGCAACAACTCTGATAAGCACAGTCCTGGGGTCCAAGCAAATTACAGCTTGTAATTATATGCGTATATGTCTAAGAGTATCTCTATAAAAACTTTTATAGGCCTTCCTAAATTGCAATGTCCACCAAGCAAGGAAATCTTTATTCTCTGGACATGCCTGGAATAGAAAAGAAAAAGTATACACAAGTATCTGTTGAATGAAAAACAATATTATCTGCAATTTGGTTACACGAACAAATACCTTCTTTCTTTTGGTTTAATATTATATAAGTTGTACTTTTGACAGTATCAACTAAAATGCTTGTGGTATGCTCTTCTCTTTCTTTGGGATGATACCTCTATTTCCTCATTTTACAGTTATTTGGCATACATACAATTGTTGTTTTATTTTGTTTTAGTTTGCCATTCCTTAGACAAAGAGAGCTCTAGCTAAAGATAGAATGTTTCAGGAACCAGAAGGTCTGTATTGTTTTACTCTGTACTCTGAATTTCAGAGAGATTTGTTACTTTCTAGAATCTTGTAGGTCTATCTATTGAGATTGTTCTGGAATAAAATAAATGCACTTCTACCTTTAATGCATGAATCTCTATTTGAACCATTGGAATTCATGAAGAACATTAATTTTCATGTGTATTGTTATCAAAGTTCTTATTTACCACTCTACTTCAACAGGTATTTTGTATTTAATGACTGCATTTTCTAGAATACAAAGGCATATGCTATTACTCCTTTCTTCATGTCCTATTTCCTGCCTTTTTTGTTTGTTTATTTTCTGGATAATTTAATCTATTAATTGATGTTAAAAGATATTCCCTGAGAGGATGAAGATTCACTAAAAGAGTATCTGCTGAGCAGAGGGATAGTCAGAACCAAGGCATGACAAACAGATTAAGCTCATGTTGGGTAATTCTGGATACTGAATTTCAGTCAGGACACTCTATCTCTTGTGGCCAGAAATAATTTCTGCTCTGCACTCTGCCAGCTACCCATTATATAAAATATTCTAGGCATACCACAGAGGACTGGAGGAAACAACTCCATGTGGACCATATTGAGACATTCGGTGTTTACTGACTAAGATATTATGGGAGAGGTGAAGACCTGAGTCAGGAAGGAAAAACAAGAACAATTTCCCAAAGGAGAAAACATTCACAGTGGAAAATAGAGGAATAAAAAACTCCAGGGCTGTGTAATTCCATCTGTGAGAGCCATGGGAGGCTTTTTGCTGATGTCTGAGGGGCTTTTGCTTTTCTTTCATTGGTAACTGCACTTATAATTCCTTCTAAATTTTCCAGAACTTAATCCTTCAATGTATTATTTTCTAGTCCATCCTTGTTCTTAATTTAAAAATGTTAATGTGAGGGTTTTAAAGGAAATGTGACTTATAAATCTTATAAATTTATATAATTCACGGTCCAGGCATTGCTTTGAGATGATTAAATACTTCCCATTGTTAAATGCTCCAAAGAGCAAACTCCATGGAAAGGAAGCTCTTGTATTAAATAATGTATTAAACAACACAATAAATAGTTAAGCCTCCTCTGCTAAAAACAGTTAGTTGTTGGCAGGTACTTTAAATAAAATAATCACATACTGTTCTTGACATAAGATTTATAGTTGCATTATTATTTCATCTTTTGACTTTCTACAACAAGAACTTAGGGGACTTATTAGTTCTTGAGAGAAAACAGCTTATCAAACAGAATCATTTTTATTCTAACATACATATTTCAGAGGCAATAAAAATTATTTTATTTCAATTATGATGATGATGATGATGATATTTCAAAAGCTTTATTTAGAAGTTCTCCATTTTCTGATGGGTAGACAAAATCTTATGCAACATACCCTTCTCACTAGAAAATACCTTTTTATTTTTTTTCAATGCTGCTTTTAAAAAAAATATATTGATTTTTAGGAATTAAATGCAGTGATCCTGTCCCTTC
This sequence comes from Martes martes, assembly GCF_963455335.1. Lineage (NCBI taxonomy): Eukaryota > Metazoa > Chordata > Mammalia > Carnivora > Mustelidae > Martes > Martes martes. The sequence goes on from NC_137893.1 coordinate 13,466,580, forward strand.
CTCATGGTTTGCTCTGAATCCACCCCTTTCTTTTACAGAGACATATAGGACATAGAATTTATACTCTTTTTTTTTTTAAGATTTTATTATTTCATTTGAAAGAGTGATAGAGTAGAGTGGGGCAGAAAGAGAGAGGGGCAGAGGGGGAGGGAGAGGGACAAGTGAATTTTGCACGGAGCATGGAGCCCATCATGGGGCTGGATCCCACAACCCTGAGATCTTGACCTGAGCTGAAACCAGGAGTTGGATGCTCAATTGGCTGAGCCACCCAGGTGCCCCAAGCTTATACTCTTTGCTTCCACTCTTATTCAACATTCAGAAAACTAACTTTCCTTGAATGACTATGCTGTAGGAATACAGGGTTGCATTAGATTCATTAGTTATCTTGTCTAATGTGTAAACAAATGGCTATAGAGATTATTAGAGTGCTAATTGTTATCACTCACCCCTCTACTCCTTTATATCTTTCATTAGACTCCAAGGCAGAATGTACTCATATAATGATCTCAAATATTTTATAGTTATTAGAATCCAGTGGTATCTTCCTAAACTTCCTCCCTTCTACATTTTCTATGGTATTTGACAAGTCTTAACACTAAGGTCTAGCATGGATGAAAAGTTTCATTTCTCTCTCTCTAAAGATATCCCTATAATAGCAGAATTTCGTTTCCATGATTAGATGGGCTTTCTCATATCTCCATAGCCTCTGGTTCCCATGCCCCATGGCTTCTCTTTTCCCCTACATGCTCATGGTGTGGTTCTTGCTCATGGCTTTGACTCTGTCGTGTGAATCTCTAGGTCCTTCCTATTTGGTCTTTTTCAGTGTCTGTTGCTGTACCACTTCTTTGACTGCTGCTAACACAACCGTCTCCATCTCCTTCTGGCTGCTCTCATGGGAGGAGTTCAAGGTTCACTTCTTATTGACTCTTAGACCTAGACCTCTAGCCATAATTTCTCCTTTATGCAGTCTGAATATGTTATTCCAACAGTCTGCAAATTTGTTGCAACCTTGAAGGGTTTGCAGTCATTTAAATATTAAGTTAAAAGTGAAGGCATTTTCTCCATGTATGAATTGATAATATATTCCATTTTGTGGCTTTGAGCAAGTTAATTAAATGTTTCCCTTAGTTTCCTCATTAAAAATTAAATGTTCAATTTGAGGAAACAAAAATATCTTCACAGTTGGGTCACTTTTAAAGGTCCACTCACATTCTCCTCCCTTAGACTCATCTGTCCTTTTTCTTTCTTTCTTTCTCTTTCTTTCTTTCTTTCTTTTGTTTGAACTCAGTTTTTTGGACCATGGACCAGAGTAGAAAAGACTTAAGAACAGATATAGAGGAGAATCTGATGATATCTATATTTTTCTGTTGGCCAAGAATTTCAGTTTAGCTGTTTTAAAAATTTTACTTCTTTTTAGATAGGAATATCTAACACAATTAAGAAAAATTCTAATTAAAGTTTTCAAGACTTCATCTTAGCTAGAGTTCTTTTAAAAGAGCTTCATGCATAGTATGATTCACTTTATTAAACACACATTTTTTTCTAGCTTATATGTGGTAAAAACTAGGAAAGTAGACTAAGTGATAAATGGTGATATTGATAACCTGTTCTCAATGAATTTGCAGGAACGAGTGCAGGGGAATTATTTGCCACAGTTTTCCTAAAAGAAATGACCACTAAAGAGTCAAAGAAACTTTAAGTAATAAAATGGCTTTTTCTCTCATAAGCCAAATTGGAAACTCACTGACATATGTATTTATGCATTTCTTTAAAAATATTTGTTAAATAACCACAGCATTTCAGGAAGCTAGAGCATCTGTAATTAACAGAAAAACAAGTACGAATTTTAAGGAAAAATGTATTAAATGCTTTATTAATAGGCTAGTATCGAAAACTGCTGTTCATAATGCTAAGCTTCTCCCCACCCCTCCCTCCCCTCCCCCACATGCTCTATATTTGGGAACATAAAGGGACATCATGGACCAGAAACAAGGGCAGAATAGAAACTAGGAGGTTCCTCCTTAGGGTAGCAGATACACACAAAAAATTGAAGGTCTGCATTTGACTAGGAGAGCGACTAACAACCCATGTTGAGCTTATGATCTAAAAAGGAGTTCAACAGAAATCATGAGACTACTAGGGTGCATTAATGGGAATTTATTGTGGAAGATAGAAAAATGTGCAAAAACAACTTGTATTTTCAGACCAAAATAAGGAAAAATAAAAGTGAGGAATAAAATGTTGGAATAAAATATTAATAAGAGAAAAGCCCAAATGTATAATTTAAAAAGAAAATGTACAGTGAAGGATTAAACTCTATTCCAACTGGCTTACAGAAAATTCATTCAATAAATTTGAAGAAAAACAAAAAATCAATTCCAAGTTCAGATGAAAATATGGCCAGTGAAGAGACCCAATCACAAGACAGAGAATAAAAATTCAACACAAACATGCTTGAGTTTCCTTAAGAAAGTACAACTAATGATTTAGAAATAATAATGAAAGAAATAATAGAGGGATGTTTTTCTGAGATGAGGAAAAATCAGGAACTACATGAAGAAGGAACTCACCATACATCTAGCAACCAAAAATACCCAAAACTTCTAACCAGCCTAGAGTTGAGAGCTATTATTTCACATCTACAACCCCAAATCCCAGGGGCAAACAGCAAGAACACTTTCCTTATGTGTCTGTGGATCTGCTGGCAAGTGTGAGTTATCTGGAAGGAGGTGCGGACTCATCCAGGTGGGGCTTGGCAGGTTGGCCATCACAGGTCTGATGCATATTTTGTCCTGAGACCTAGGCTGAAGGGTTAGGCACCTCCCACAATTGCTCTTCTCATGGCCATAGCAAAGACATGAAAGGCACATTCAAACACACAATCACACATCAAAGCCTTGCTTGTATCACACCTCTTCGTGTTCTACCTATGAACCAAATCACATGGTTGAATACTTCAGACAAATTCTGTAAGCAAATTGGGCGTATCCAGTGTGGTCCAAAATAACAGCCATTTCTTAGAGGAGCTCTGAATTAAAAACAAACAAACAAAAAAAAACAAGACAAAAACTTAAGTCAGTAGCAACCAGAAGAGAATACCTATGCCATTCTTTGATGTACTGAAAAGACATGCTTTGAGGTATTTGTGCATTCATTTAATTACTCTACCAGGTTAATTTTATATATTTCTTGGGTAATCCTACACCTAAATTAAATGTAATCTGTAAATTATTTGCAAAAAATACAGTTTGAATTTACTCCTCACTGAACAAGAGGAAAAAGCTTTGATTCTGTTGTCTTTTTTATTCCAATAATATATTATTCTTCTTTTTCCTAGTGATTCACTTATTTCTAAATATAAAAGTATGTGGTTTTGCTTTGATGAGATTTAGAATTATATCACCTCTGTGATTCATCACTCATCTCTAGAAGAAGATAGACAAGTTTGGTTAAATCATTCCTGAAGTAATAAGCCTAAAGGCTTCTTTCCTGGCTTTCACAAAATCTAAAGAGAGCTGACCTCTAATAAAATACCATTTGTGTAAATATCCTTGGGTCTCTTGTGAATGTTCTCATTAAATCAAATTCACCAGCACTATAAAATGAAAAGTACTACTTGGGAGAAAACATGTGAGGGTTGCCAAATGTGAGATTGTGTGTGTGTGTATGTGTGTTGCATTATCTTACAATAATTACTGGGGACAGGCAGAAAATTTTGCATATTTTAAAAAGTAATAACAAACAGGAATCAGGCGTCGTAAGAGGAGATGTAAACAAAGGGACACGTTTGTGTACTGTTCCCAGTCATTCTAGACAGAGAATCTGACAGTGTTTAGGGAACTTAAGTATAAATTGTTTTTATTTGAAAATGGCATTGTGAAATTTAGAAAGACATGCAGGTGAGGGAGGATTGGGTTTTATCAATCAGAAATAAAATACATTATAACAAAACATTCTAAAACAAAGATATTATTTCCAATAACTCTAGTTACTATAACCATTTCTTATGTGTACAACGCACAGTAGTAAAAAATGTCTGCAAATGAAATAAATAACATTTGAGACCAAAAGAGAGAGCTCTGAATTGAAGGCAGTACTAATGTGGTTAAGATTATAGGTAAAGGGCTTGGATTAGTGAATTTGCAAATTTTACTGCACCTGAATTCAGATTTAAAAATACATCTTCAGGGTGCCTGGGTGGCTCAGTGGGTTAAGCCTCTGCCTTCGGCTCAGGTCATGATCCCAGGGTCCTGGGATCGAGCCCCGCATCGGGCTCTCTGCTCAGCAGGGAGCCTGCTTCTCCCTCTCTCTCTGCCTGCCTTTCTGCCTACTTGTGATCTCTGTCTGTCAAATAAATAAATAAAATCCTTAAAAAAAATACATCTTCAGAATGATATATTCTGGTCAAGATCAAAATTTTCTGTGATCTGTATTGTCTCACCTGTCCTGGTGGACACCTTGAAATAGAGTCAGAAGCTCAAATTCTTACTTGGATCAGGCTGATAGCTGAGCTCCGTGAAGCCCTATTGAACGCTATGGCAAGAACATAAGCCCCTTCTCAAAGGTGTGGCTGCTACTCAAAATAGCATTTTGGTTGCCACAGAGGAAGGAAGACCTAGTACGGTCAGATTCTGAGTTTCTCAAGAAAAGACAGAAACAGAACTGCTTGCATGAATCTCCCGATATTTAAATGTATTTGGTTTTCTCTTCAGAATTCAGGAGCACAGAGTTTAAATGAATAATATTACTCAGCATACGGTACAGAGCAGTAATCAATTCTCTAAGCCCTAGATCTTGTTTTATTTGCTTCATTTTTGTATTTCATTATATTTCATTTTTAATCCAGTTTAACTGTTTCATTTTATTTTATTATTGCCCTTCACTCCTATTCTGGGCACACATTCCTTTCACTCCTCATGTACTCCTTTGACACACCCTCTTTGTTTTAGTCACTGATATCCTTAGTGGTAATACTATGGGTTAAATTACGTCCATCCCCATAAAAGAAATGCTGACGTCCTGACTCCCAAGACAGCAGAATGCGACTACATTTAGAAATAGGGTTACTGCAGAATTAACCAGGTTAAGGTGAGATCATTAGGGTGCACTAGCATTAGAACCCAGTATGTTTGATACCCTTAAAAGAAGGAGACATTTGGGGTGCCTGGGTGGCTCAGTCTGGTTAAGCATCTGCCTTGGGCTCAGGTCATGATCCCAGAGTCCTGGGATCAAGTCCTGCTTTGGGTTTCTTGCACAGCGGGGAGTCTGCTTCTCCCTCTGCCTCTGCTCCTCCTCCCTGCTCCTCCCTGCAAGTGCGTTCGCTCCCTCTTCTCTCTCTAGAATAAATAAATAAAATCTTTAAAAAGGTGGAGGCATTTGGATGCAGTGACATGTATACACATGGGATCAACACCATGTGAAAACGAAAAAAAGAGGTGAGATGATGCTTCTACAAGCCAAGGAATGCTGCAGACTACCAGCGAGTGGCAGATTGTAGAGGAAGGCAAGGAACAAATTCCTCCTCAGAGTCCTCAGGCACAACCAGCCCAGCTGACACCTTGATCTCAGGCTTCCAGCCTCCAGAACTGTGACACAACACATCTCCGTTGTGTAAGCCACCCAGTTTGTGTGACTTTGTTACAACAGCCCCCACACACTACTACAGATAGCACTTCAGCTTGTCTACTGATCCCACGGTGATCAATAACGCTCTGATAGATGTACTCATGTACGTCGCTCTAGCGATGCGTGATAGTTTTTGAGTTACAGGTCTTAGAATAGGATAGCTGCTTCATAAGGTATATCCACCATTGATTCCTTTAAATATTGCCAGGCTTCTCTCCAGAATTGTGCTACCAGTTTACACGTCCACTAGAGCGCAGGGCAGGTGTCCCTTGCTCCCCTCTGAGGCATATTTTAGATTTGGCAGCCTTTTGTCATGAGCTTTTCATCTGCACTGCGTTTCCCATTTTGGGGAAATTATCTATTCATAACATTGAGTCTTTTTCTAATTGAAGAGTAGGATGATTCTTTTTTTTTTTTTTTTTAGTATTCAAAAACTACACTGCAAGTACTTTCTCCCACTCTTGCTCTTTTTAATTTTTTATGTCGTCTTTTGATGAACAGAAACTTTTATGAATATTTTCCATTAGAAAAAAAAATACATGAATCTTTTCCTTTATGGCTGGTGCATAAAAACATATAGCTTAAGAATTTTCTCTCTGGGGGCACTTGGGGGGCTCAGTCATTAAACATCTGCCTTCTGCTCAGGTCATGATCCCAGCCCTGCATCATCTCCCTGGTCAGCAGGAAGCCTGCTTCTCTCCCTCCCACTCCCCTTGCTTGTGTTCCCTCTCTAGCTGTTTCTCTCTCTGTCAAATAAATAAAAATTTAAAAAAAAATTTTTTTCTCCTTACCCTGAAATCATAGTGTTATCCCCCTTAAATTTGCTTCAAAAATTTTAAGGTTCACTGTACACGTGTGTGTGTGTGTGTGTGTGTGTGTGTATAATTTTAAATAAAACCTTCTCATTTCATTATAAATATCTTATTTTGAATAAATAAATATCTCATCATTATTTAAATATTTCTAGCTGCTGTTTTCCCCCCACATATCTACTTCACAGTATCTAATTCCAATTTGTCTTATATTTTCTTATCCTAAAATTTTATTTTTTCTTAAAAAAACCCACATTTTTTGTAACATTCTAGGACCAAAATTTCCTAAGACAATAACATCCTTAGGCAAATTACAGGCACAGTTAGATACCAGCTACATTCCTAAGAAGAGTTAAAATCGAGAAGACTGACAAAACGGAGTATTTTTTTTTTTTTAAGATTTTATTTTTTGAGAGACTGAGAGAGAGAGAGAACATGAGAGGGGAGAAGGCCAGAGGGAGAAGCAGACTCCCTGCAGAGCTGGAAGCCCGATGCGGTACTTGATCCCAGAACTCTGGGATCATGACCTGAGCCAAAGGCAGTGGCTTAACCTATTGACCCACCCAGGTACCCCTAAAACCGAGTATTTACAAGGACATAGAACAATTGAGGCATGTGTTGACAGAGAGAGTGTAATATAATACATCTACCTTGGACAAGTTTTTTTCAGTTTGTTATAAGATGAAATTAATGTCCACACAAAGTCTTGAGCAAAGAATTTTTATAATAGCTTTACTGGTGGCAACAAAAAAGTGGAAATAATAACTAAAAATTGGAACCCAAATGTCCATCAACAAATAAATGGCTAAATAATTTTGTCTTATTCTTAAAATGGAACACTACTCAGCAGGAATGAATGTATTGCTGATAAGTGTGTGTGTGTGTGTGTGTGTGTGTGTATCAACATGGATGACTTTCATAGACAATCTATTGAATGAAAGAAGCCAGACATTAAAGTATATAGTGTTCTGATAAAAATCAGAGCAATGGTTTCCTGAAGAGGGAGGTATGATATGAACCTAACCTAATAGGTGATGAATGCAAAAGGGTATCGGTATACTTGATTGACTTGCTTACAGAGGGTCACATTTATGAAACTATATTTTAAACCAGTGTATTTTTTTTAAGATTTTATTTATTTGACAGAGATCACAAGCAGGCAGAGAGGCAGGCAGAGAGAGAGGAAGGGAAGCAGGCTCTCCGCCCAGCAGAGAGCCCGATGCGGGGCTCGATCCCAGGACCCTGAGATCATGACCCAAGCTGGATGCCTTAACCCACTGAGCCACCCAGGTGCCTCAATCAGTATATTTTATTTTATGTAAATTATAACTTAATGAAGATGATCAGAACTGTCATTTTTTCTTTAACATTTTTAAAATCACAAAAAAATAGGTTCAGAAGCTCTAAGTGATTTTGTATCTATGCATAATAGTTTAATGGTTTTTTCTGCATAACTAAATGAATTTCGAAAAACAATTGATAGTTTTTAAGATTAAAAATAAACAGTATCAATAAAATAAAAAAAATACTGGGGCTATTTACATTTTATCTAATTTACTTTCCCAGATATTATTTTGCCATTTAAAAAGCTGGGTAAATAGCTTTGTTGCTATTATAGCCATCTTTTTAAGGAAACTAAATTAAATAACTTTTTTAAATGTGAAAAATATGTACAAAATAAAGAGTGAATAGTCTCATTTTTTATTACTAGATAATAGGCATTACATTGGACTAATATTTTCCAAACTGTTTATAGAACAATAATTCCCTATAATATATTTAAAGAAAAATACATATGCCTGTGAAATAACTTAAAAACGTTTTTGACAAATTAACATAAAATCTTCTATGTGACAATTTATGAAGTTATGCATTATACCTTTGAAAGTTGGAGAGTTTTTATAAGATAATCTGGTATATAAACACATTGATATTTAGATAAAGTGGCATTTTTCTTAAGAAACCCTGCAGTAAACATATATTTTGTAGTCAGTGATGGCATAGCATGTTTCCTCCTATGATATGTTCTTTCAAGATTTTTAGTAAAATAAAAAATAGCACAACTTTTCTATTTCCTATGTCTTAAGAAGCTTAAAATTTCATGTTGATATTGCTCTAATTTCATGCATTGATTCACTAACCAGTGAGATGTTTTATTATTTTCATTAATCTGAGCATACATTTTGGTGCTTATGTTAATGTTCTGTCAGCTGATTTTAATTAAAGAAGTGTTCATGGGGAAAAGAAGGAAACATTTATAATACATAATCTAACTCACTGTTACTTTAGGCATTTATTTTCTTGCTGGTAGAAGTATTTTTGACACAGAACAACAATCTTTCTTTACTGAAACTGATAAATGTTTAATATATGGAATATAGCCTGCAGCTTTTTGGGGCAGAAGTACTCACTATTTAAGGTCTCAACAGAGTATCTGATTTACAGGTATGAAATTCCACAGAATATTACTTCAACATAAGGGATCCACTTTATGGTAAAAGAAGTTGCAACAACGAACAGATGGCAATGGGATCCCATTCACAGTGGGATCCATATCAAACGGAACCTGTTTGCCTGCATGCATACTGGACTAGTCTCTCTCTCTCTCTCTCTTTTTTTTTTAATCTTTAGTTAGCCACCGTATAGTACATCATTAGTTTTTGATATAGTGTTCAATGACTCATTAGTTGCATATACCACCCAGTGCTCATCACAACATGTGCCCTCCTTAATACCCATCACCTTGGCACCCTATACCCCCAACCCCCTCCCTTCTGAAACCCTCAGTTTGTTTCCCCAGAGTCCATAGTCTCTCACGGTTCATCTCCTTCTCTGATTTCAACCCCTTTAGTTTTCTCTCCCTTCACTAGCCATCAGGGAAATACAAATCAAAACCACAATGAAATATCACCTTACATCAGGTAGAACGGCGACAAATACCAAAACAGGAAACAACAAATGTTCACGAGGATGTGGAGAAAGGGGAACCCTCTTACAGTATTGGTGAGAATTCTAGCTGGAACAGTCACTCTGGAAAAGAGTGTGGAGGTTCCTCAAGATGTTAAAAATAGAGATACCCTACGACTGAACAATGGCCCTACTAGGCATTTACCCCAAAGATACAGTTGTGGTGGACTAGTCTTTTAAAAGCAGAGCAAGGGTGTCAGTTTGGAGATGAAATCTTTATTAGTCACTCCCCCTCCAGAGTAATGAACCAATATGATATATAGAGATGTGTAAGAGGAGATTTATTACAGGAATTGGCTCACATAATTATGAAGGCTGAGATATACATCAATTTGTTGCCTGCAAGCTGGAGAAGCAGGAAAGTTAGTGGTAAAGTTCAGTACAAGGCTGAAGGTCTTAGAGCCAGGGGGCTGCTGGTGTTAGTCATAGGATCTGAAGGGCCGAGACCCAAAAGTTCCAACATCTGTGAGTAGAAGAAGATGGACGAACCAGCTCAAGGAGAAGGAGGGAGAACTCACGGTTGCTCCACCTCTTTGTTCTATTCAGGCCCCCAACAAATTAAATGATACCCACGCACACTGGGGAAGACAGTCTTCTTTACCAAGTCAAATGCTAATCCCCAGAAACAATCTCCCAGACACAGAGAAATAATGATTTTATCATCTATCTGGGTATCCTTAGCTCAGTCAAGTTGGCCCATAGGATTAACCATCACAATACCTACAGAAACTTTCATGGCCTAGCTTCTGTTGGTATATTTGTCAGTCTAAGAGTTGTTTTAGAACTTGAATAGCTAGATCCTTTTGAAAATTGATCTCATTTCTTTAATGGCTTAATAGGCTTCTTATGTGTATATTTTTAATCTATTCCATTTACCAATAACTATATTAAAAATGTTTTCATTTTTTTCCTAGAAATAATATCAAGCCCAAATTGGTTTTTGGTAAAGTTCCCTATTCTATTTCCTTCAACTTTATAGCAGCAATCTTGAGACCCTCAGGCTCTGGTGGGAAGCTATTTCAATCTCATTTCCTACTGTTTGTTGTTTTCCAACACTTTGAAACTCCACATTTCCGGAAACACTCTATCCACATTCTCTCTACCTATACCAGCCAATTGTTACTTAAGCCCACCTTTTTCTCTATATTCCTTGTTATACTCAGCTAATATCAACCAAAATACCTTCCTAATATTCTATATCAGTCTTTTCCCTTGTAATTCTAGGTTTGATAAATATAATTATGAGTTGAATTGTGTTCCCACAAAATTCATATGTTGAAGGTCTATCCCACAGGATTTCAGACTGTAGACTTTTTTAGAAATAGGGTCATTGTAGATGCAATTAGTTAAGTTAAAAGTTGATTGTAGTTGGGTGCTCTAATCCAACATAACTAGTGTCCTTATAAAAAGGATAAATATGAACACAGAGACACACACAGAGAACACCATGTGAATATGAAAGCTGAGACTGGTTGGTGCTTCCATTTTGCCATCCCAGCCACCATGCCATCTACCTTTTTATGTCACTTTGAGTACTTCTTGCCCCCAAATTACCAAGCCAATGTCATACATTTAGGTTTTTATCATGGAAGCACTCAACATTAAGATAACACTTTTATATTAATTAAGACAATTCTAACTACTGTTATAAATAACACCACCCAATCTCAGTAGTGTATCATAATAGGTGTTTATTTCTCACTCACATAAGTCTAAGCAGAGGTGATTGAGAAAGAGGGGCCATCTTTGCAGGGTCCCAAGCTAATAATGCAATCTTCACCATCTTCAACATATGGTTTCCATGGTCACACTGGACATTTATATCAATCTGGCCTACAGGGAAGAGAGGGACCAGAAGATTATATGGCCAGGTATGGAGGTGGCACTTATTAGTTCCACCTGCAACTCCTTGGCTAGACATAGTCATGTAACTACACATAATTGTAAGAGAGGCTCAGAAAGGTGGTTTAGCTATGACTTCAGGAGGAAAGCAAATGGATATAATGCCAATGAAACAGTTTCTATATTCTATTAAGCATAAAACTGCTCCATAAAAATTTAAGTAATTTCTTTTTTGGTGAAATAAGTCTACATGAAAGTACTAAAATATTAAATATTTAAAATGAATCAGGGTGGAATTCATGCATTTATTCCACAAAGATATATCCTTTTGTCTCAATAGCAGAATAAAACCAGTTTAAGCAAAAATTGTAGATATTATATCAGACATTCTTATTAATGTATTCCTTTTAGGATCCCTGAAGATATCCAACTGGCAAACATAATCTTAATATCAAAGAAATGACTAAAGAGGCAAAATTCATACTGTGAATTTGATTCAAATTATGAGCTGTAGTTGGAAAATTAGTTTTAAAAGATTGAATGGTCATAAAGAATGCTGGTCCTAAGGTGATTGCCAATATTAAAAACAAAACAGAAATGAAAACCAATTCCCTCTTTATTCATCTACTTGAGCTTTTTGTAAGAAAAGCCATGGAAACCATATGCATGAGGTTATTGAATTGACACAACTTATTGTAAGAATTAGAGATAATAATGATATGGAAGATTTTAGGATAAATGTATAAAATCACTTATAATAAAATTACATGGTTTCTTTAAATTTGTATAGGAATAATTCAGATGCTATTGTGCATTTGTAGAATTCGACATGTTGATTCTAAAGTTTATATACAAATGCAAAGTGCCCAGAATGGTTAAGACCTTGAAAAAGGAAAAAACAAACTTGGAAATCTTAAACAGAATGGTTTCAAGATTTAGTACTATAAGGTTACAGTAATTATAGTGATAGGAACTGTAGTAAGGGTTGAAATAATAGAGAAATAAAACAGAATAGTGTCTCCAGATATAGGCTCAGTATGTGATAAAATATTATTATTATTATTATTTTTTGAGAGAGAAGGAGAGAGAGAGAGTGGGGGGGAGAGGTGTGAGGAAGGAGCAGTTGGAGAGAATTCTAAGCAGACTCCATTCTGAGGGCAGAACCCAATGTGAGGTTCAATCTCATGACCCTGAGATCATGACCTGAGCCAAAATCAAGAGTCAAATGCTTAATGGACTGAGTTGCCCAGACACCCCTGATAAATTAATTTTTGATAAACTTGATAAGGTAATTCAACAAGAATGGAAACACTTTTCAAAAATGTTACTGGAAAAAAGTGAGAATCTAAATGAGGAAAAAAATAAGCCTAGCCCATTATCTCACAACAAACACAAAAAATTATTGCAAGATAGATCATAAGTGCAAATGTATAAGCTAAAATGATAACATTTCTAAAAGAAAATATAGAAAAATAACTCTCCCCTTTCTCTTACGTTCTGTCTTTCTCTCTCTTCCTACATTAACCCAGGTTCTAAAACCTCCTTAATGATTCAGTCAGGCCCACCTAGATTTTCTAGAATAATCTCCCTTATTTATATCTGCAAAATACTTTCACAGTGATAATTAGATTAGTGTTTGAATTGAAAAACTAGCAATTGTTGCCTCACAAAACTGATATATCAAAAAAGAAAGAAATTCACTTAATGAATTTCATCAAAATCAAAACTTTTGCTCACTGAAAATCATAGTTAATAAAAATGAAACATTAATCTATGTACAGGGAGAATATAATCACTATACTTAAATCTAACCAAGGACTCATAGTAAGCATATATAAAGAATTCCTACAAGTATGAAAGACAAAACTGAATAAAAATGGGCAAAAACTTTGACAATTTATTAGGCAGAATAGATAAGCATCCAATAAACATGTAAAAAGGTGTTCAGCATCTTTAATCATCAAGAAAGTGCAAATAAAAGAAAAACAAAATATTTCTGCCCCTCACTAAAACAGCTTAAACTAAATAGACTGATAATACCAAGGAGGGGAAGGGTGAGGGGCGATATTGATGGTGTGAATGAAAAAATGTACAACAAATTTGGAATATTCTTTGATGGTCTCTAATAAAATTAAGACTATACCTACCCTGACCTAACAATTCTATATTAGGTATTTATCCAAGAAAAAAAATACACATCTACATAAAGTCTTTTAATAAATAGTACCAGTTTTGTCATTAAGTTCATAGCATAGGATCATTGAATTTTTAAACTTTTTCTTTTGAATAATTTTTTAAAACATTGTTTATAAATATGTCACATTTTTAAAATAGAAAATATCACCTAAATATCTAATCCTCAGCTATTAGGATTGTCATATTTTGTAATTCTCTACTAAAGATGCATATGCTATACATGGATGTATAAAAATGAGAATTTGACTTTTAAAAATATATATATACCCCTTATCATAAAGCAAAACACAACATGTTACTTTTGTGAATGAAGAAGCAACTGATTTGGTGATTGAGAAACAAAAATGACTCAGAAAATATTGTACAAATTGTAATTTCTCATAGAATTATCTAAGAATTCAAGTGGTTGACATTTTATTCTGTCTCTCCCAATTCCTCTTTCTTCCCCTAATGCACTTACAGAGCAAACTTTGGATAAAATATGCTATCTGTCACTTTGAGAAAGTTTATCAACTTGCCTTCACAGAACTGATAACGAATGCCAAGAAACCTAGTGTTTTCCCAAGACTGAATTAAGTAAACAAAGAGGGGCAGAAACTGGATGCAACTGAGAGATTTGCATATACATAGGAATAGAAGATTCTATTCTATTCTATTCTATTCTAATAGAAGAGAAAAAGCTGTATTTTCCCAGGAGTTATGAGGTAGATATAGTTCCAGATTTTAGGACAGATGGTTGGATAAGCAGTCAATATAAGATTATTTTCATAGGCAAAACATCCAAAACTTTAAGGAAGAATATTTCTCATGGAATTTAACTTCTCTAGACTCCAGAGCACAAAGAAAAGAAGAAAACTTGACCATGATATTAACACAGACCTCAAAAAAAGTGTTATATAAAAAGAAAAATCACATACCAACAGAAGATACATGCAAAATTCTCAATAACATATTAGCAGACAGAATCTAGTGTTTGTTAAAAGTTTAACACAAAAGACCATATGTGATTTTTTTTCTAGGAATGCAATAGTAGGAAATGCATTTTAGTAAAAAATTTTTAAATGAGCATAAAAACAGATGCTGTTATTTGCTAAAATTTAAGATATAATCCTGATGAACCAACAGCTATAATAAAAGAGGAACATGAAGTTATTACTAAATCCAAATGAAGTTTACAATTTCGCACCCACCCACACACACAGAAATGAGCTACAAGCCAGAAATAATAAAGGCATGATAGTTTCAGAGTGGATGAGAGTATCCAATCTAGAACCAGACTGCTTGGGGCAATTCCTGGCTCTGGCAAACTCATTGTGACCTTGGGCAAGTTACCTAACTCTGTGTCACAAGCCTTCATATACAAAATGGGAGTAAAAGTGATATACACCTAATTAGGTTGCAGTAAACATTCAGTAAGTTGATATATGTTAAGTGGACAAGTGCCTGACCATCAGCAAACACTATGTTGGAATTTATCATTGTTAGTATCCTTACTGTTGTTAAGACCAAGTTGAAAGATATTAAGAATACCTACAACTCCTAAAGTCTGCATCGATTTCATTAAAAATAAATTGAGGACCTGGTGAATAATCCTTTTAATATACTGTTGGTCCCTATTGGCTAGTATTTTGGTGAGAATTTTTGCACCCCAATGTTCATAGCAACAATGTCCACAATAGTCAAACTATGGAAGGAAACTAGATGTCCATCAACAAATGAATGGGTAAAGAAGATGTGGTATATAAATATACAATGGAATATTATGCAGCCATCAAAACCACAAAATCTTGTCATTTGTGATGATGTAGATGGAACTAGAAGGTATTATGCTAAGTGATATAAGTCAATCAGAGAAAGATAATTATCATGTGATCTCACTGATTTGAAGAATTTGAGAAATAAGACAGAGGATCATAGGGGAAAGAAAGGAAAACGAAACAAGGCAAACCAGAGAGGGAGACAAATCTTAAGAGACTCTTGGTCTCAAAAAACAAACGGAGGTTGCTGGAGGCGACTGGGTGGGAGGGTGGGAGTGGCTGGGTGGTAGACTCTGGGGAGGGTATGTGCTATGGTGCGTGCTGTGAATTGTGTAAGACTGATAAATCACAGACCACTACCCCTGAAACAAATAATACATTATATGTTAATAAAAAAAAATAAATTGAGGAAACCGTGCTCAGATTAGTTGCTCTTTTGAATAGACAGGGGAAGAAGTTGGGTTGGGAGGTAGGAAAGGCAAAGGGCTAACCTTCCCTTCTCTCCACCCAGATCAATAAGCCCCTAAGAGAGCAACTGGGATAGCTGGTTAAGTCTGGATATTTTTCCCATCTGAAGATAAGCCAAAGCATTCCCTAAACACATACAATACTCAAGAGCTGAAAGGAAAATATAAAACAGTATTACAGAGTCCCATCTGGAAAGAAAGAGAAAGGGAAACCACACATAGTACAAAATATTTAGTCTCTTAGCAACAAATCGCAGTTGCTATGTTACCTTCACCTTGCACTCTGTCGGAGACCCTGAAACAAAGCTCCATTTTCCCAAACCCTGGGAATTTCCCAAATTAGGAACTGTTCTCGGTGCCAGAGTTATCACACTGAACAAAGAAACCAAGATCCCAGACTTCAGAAACTGTATGCATTGCTTTAGGGGACAGAAAATATTTAACTGGAAGTACAGGGTTTGGGGAGGTTGCAATTGTAGAAAAGTTGGTGAGGCAGAGTCTCTCTGAGAAGCAACCTTTGCAAAATGACCTGAAGGAAGTGGGAGGAGAGAGGTCTGGATGTCAGTGGGGAAGAATACGATAGGCCACTGATGAAACAGCCGGGATCCTAGCGTGGGAGTGTATACAATGTGCCCAAGGGGGAGAAGCCAGGGCAGATGGGGCAAAGAGGAGCAGAGGGAAAGCAGTTGGCCTGTAGGCAGATAGATGTGAGGTGGGGGCCAGGCCAGCATGTGCTGGAACATTTCCAGGAATTTAGAACTCACTCTGCTTAAGGCATGTCCTTATTTGTTTAAAACAAAAACAAAAACAGAAACAAAAAACAAAACCAAAAAAACCCCACTCTTATTGTTTGAGAATAAGGTAAAATCAAAATGATATGGATAAATCAAGTTGTAGGTGGCTATTTTCTTATACTGGGATGCAGGGATTATCTACTTGGAGGGAAGCTTAGAGCATTTCGCTTCTCCAGTTCCCCAACTTATCTTGTATCTCACTATTATTTTATTGCCTTTCTTTGTGGGATAAAGAAATGGAAATTTGAAATTTCACATTATGTAATGTAGAAGAATATCTGATCCTAAATTACCTAGGATTTTTAACTATAAGCCAAAAAGTTTACTTTGGAAGATATATTTTACAAAGAGAGAGCAAGAGTGGGGGACAGAGGGAGATAGAATCACAAGCCGACTCTCCACTGAGCGTGGGCTCAATCTCATGACCCTGAGATCATGACCTGAGCTGAAAGTAAGAGTCGGAGGCTTAACCAGCTGAGACATCCAGGTGTCCCGAAATGCTACTGTTAATACGAAAGCAATCTAATGAACATGCCACATGAGAAAATGAATCTGGACATCTATGACAGTGGAGTTGTTAGTCCAATCTTATGGTCACCTACCCTTAATCATCATGAACAGAAGAAAAAAAAAAATCAACATCCTCACAGATTAAACCACCTGTAGTTGGGTTATGTGCTGCAGTTTTAAACATTTGTGAGGGATCTATTCTTTTCTCCTATTTGATCTTTAATTATGTACATTCAATAAATTTTGAATATTAAAGTGAAAAGTATAAACTCAGTAATCCGGACAGTTCTCGCCCATGGAGAAGTTACAGCCTGCAGATGAACATCAAAAGTTATTTTTCGGGGTGCCTGGGTGGCTCAGCTGATAAAGCATCCAATTCCTGATTTCAGCTCAGGTCATGGTCGTAGGGTTGTGAGATCGAGCCCCACCTCGGGCTCTGCACCTGGTGTGTGGTCTGCTTAATATTCTCTCTTCCCTTCTCCCTCTCATTGTCTTCCCTTCCCCCTGCCCACTCTCTTGCTCTTTCTCTCTAAAAAACTAAAAAACCCTTTTTCAATTATATAGAGGCCAAAGAGACCATAGAATATCAGTGGAAAAGCTTATTATAAGAATTAAAAATGGTTTGTATAAAATATAAAGGTTTTTTTTTAGTTTCTTTCTTTTTTTTTTTTTTAGTCCAGAGATGCCAACTTGAAAAAAGTAATTGCATTTAATTGTATTTAACGTCAAAAGGATGACTTGGGTTATTTTTATGAAAAACAATGTGAAGTTTTGCATTTTCCTTCGATTTCTTCCTATATTAGGACACAAGCTATATGAAAACACACAATAATACATTGATTTGGGGGAAAAAACCCCACAATTATAATCTAGGAAGAACAAAGAAGGAACAAAAGACAGATAAGTTAAATTAATAGGAGTGGAGAGGTAATTTATAAGGAGAAAACAAGTTCTAGATAATTTAGCTTCTTTGTCTCTGAATGTCCTTTTCAAGAGCAATTGATAAATTGGAGCATATTTAGATATTATTGAATGTCTATGGTTAATATATTTCTTCTTTTTTTTTTTACTGAAGTACAGCTAATATGCAATATTACATTAGTTTCAGGGGTACAAAATAGTGATTTGACAACTCTAAACATTGTATTATGCTCATGGCAAGTGTAACTACCACCTGTTATCATATTACACCATTACAATACATATGTTGTACATTTCAGCCTTGTGACTTATCATTCCCAGACTGGAAGCCTGTACCTGCCACTCTCTTTTACTCATTTTGCCCATCCTCCACTCCCCTCTCCTCTGGCAACCACCAGTTTGTCCTCTGTTATTTATGAGTCTGGGTTTTCTTTAATTGTTTGTTCACTTGTTTTGCTTCATAGAGCCCACATGTAAGTGAAGTCATAGAGTATTTGTCTTTGTCTGACTTATTTCACTGAGCATAATATCCTCTAGATCCATTCATGTTGCTGCAAATGGCAAGATCCCATCCTTTTTCATAGTTAAGTAGTATTTCATTATATATTTATAACATATATTTACATATATAAAGAAGATATGTATATTTCTATAGGGCAGGAATATTTCTATAGGGCAGGTGAAAAATTCTTTTAATTTAAATATACTCTCTAAAAATAAAACGGTATGTGAACTAATTATGGTATCTGAACTAATTGAGGGATGTTAGGATTTTACGTATTTTCCAATTCTTTAATAATGCTACACAGTGATGAATACTCCAACCACACGTGTGAACTGAGCTTCAGAGACAATAACAAGAGAACGATTTGAAGACCCCTGCAATTGGGCAATTTAGGAACCAGTGCAAAGATGGCGTGTCATTTGAAAAATCCAACCCATAAAAGAAAGCTATCACCTTCACACTTCAAAAATGCTTTTGAAGCCAGCAGCCTACTGTAATGCTTATCGACTTTACTTGAATGTTTTCTATGAAATTGAATTTTAAACTTTTCAAAATATATATTCAACATATATATTAAATATATATGAATAGAAATATATACCCATATATTTATATATTATATATTTATTTATATATTAATATATGTACTTGTATATTTATGAAAATTTTATATATTAATATATGTATTTATGTATTATGTATATTATTAGAGAATTATTATTATTATAATATTAGACAATGTAAAATATATATTCTCTAACCTTGAAGAACATAGCATACTTCTTTCCTTTCTTCTGCTTTCATTTGTTCCCCTAAAATAACTTTTTCTTATGAATCACTTACTTTTTGCACTTGACAAAGTCTAAATGCCTGCTTTCCATTTTGGGATTGATATGTAAATTCCCTGCTGCACATCAAACTTATGAATTGTGGCAAACATTCTTCTAGCATCCTTGTTTTAACTTCTATCAGAGGGCATGAATCACGCACGATAACTGATTAGCAGTTAATTGCACATTATTTGAAACAAAAATAGGACAGAGTGCCCAAATAATTGTTTCATCTGTGAAAAATATCATCTTCTGCACTCCAGGAAATCATGACCTGTCATACCTTGACAAAAAGCATAGCCTCTTTTTCTTATCGCTGGCACGGCTGAAGCATGAAATTTAAAAGTCAGGAATTTCTGAAAGCAGGAACTTAAAATTCATGTTGAATTTTGGAAGTGCTTTAGATAATTAGGCTCTGCCCAAACTTCCTCTTTCATTTGCGGTTGTTCATTTTGCAGCTCAGAACCTGAGAACCCTCTTTTTCTAGATGCTGATGGTCATCGGCATGTGTGTACCAGTTCCACAGAGTAAACCAAAGAGCATGTTACAGATTCATGTGAGGGTGAGAGCTAGGTCGTGTCAAGTGGCTCCGGCATACCACCCGCTGTAGAAGAAGAACACTGGTCTCAGAAGAGAGGATTTGGGGCTTATTGGGGCTGGTGTTCGGCATCTCAGAGGATGCGCTGCGTATCCAAAGTGACCGCTGATTTGTGCCATGTGGAGGCATGGGGTCTGGTCCCAGGAATACCACAAACTAACTCTCACCTTCAAAGTCACTTCATCTCTGGGAATTTCATGTGTTCCTCTCTAAAATTACAGCTTTGCCTTTGGTGATCTTGAAAGGAACTTCTAAGCATATAAATCTGTAGTTTAAAGAAATAATCTCTAATGAATAGTCTCTGAGTCGAAACTTACCTATTATGAGGGACGCCTGGGTGCTCAGTGGGTTATACTTCTGCCTTCGGCTCAAGTCATGATCTCAGTGTCCTGGGATCGAGTCCCTGATGAGCAGGGAGACTGCTCCCCGCTCCCCCATCTGCCTCCCTGCCTACTTGTGATCTCTCTCTCTCTCTGTCAAATAAATAAATAAAAAACTCTTTAAAAAAAAACAAACCTCACCTATTATGAATCATGCAAATAAAAATCCAGAATATATACCAAGAATTTCAGAACGAAAAAAAAAAATGTGTGGGGAAAGATATTTGTTTCAGATATTTGTTTCTCTGAAAACAAATATCTAAAAGCAAAAGCAAAAATTAATATGGATATAATATCTTAAACTAAAGGATTTAATCAGCAATTGCTTCTAGCTCCAAAGATTAGGAAAATAAAATAAAAGCACTTATCTTAATTGTAATTTTTTTTAAAGATTTTATGTATTTATTTGACAGACAGATCACAAGTAGGCAGAGAGGCAGGCAGCGAGAGAAGGGGGGGAAGCAGGCTCCCTGCTGAGCAGAGAGCCTGATGTGGGGCTCGATCCCAGGACGACGCCAGGATCATGACCTGAGCCGAAGGCAGAAGCTTTAACCCACTGAGCCACCCAGGTGCCCCCTTAATTGTAATTTTTTAATGTAAAGTTGATTCTCATTATCCACAGTAGTTATGTTTTGTAAAGTTACTGTGGGCACTGAATTAGCAAATAACTAAACCATTGCTCCTAAGGAAAATACAGGGTTGGATTTTTTTTGTGAGCCTGCAGTGCAACAATCACCTGATCAATACATAATCTTGTTTTATGTGCGTTTCTGGTTAAGAACACTTGACTTCATATATATATATTGCTGACTCATTACCATTGAACTCATGGCAACCATTACTGTAACTCATGACTGAGTGACTCACACGTGTATTTTCTCTGGAAGGCACATCATAAATTCCTTGTGCTTAGGAACACTGGTACTTCAGAACTAGGCTTGGGGGCTGCTAAAACAATAAAATGACCCATAAAAAGCACACACACACACACACAAACATGGCAATACACAGACCACAAAAAGGGTGCTCATTTACAGTTCAAAAGGTGAAATAAGAATGCGGTGTCACTTCGTTCTACCTCAGTCCAGAATGTACCTGTCAGCATCGTTTCTTGGCCTTTTGGCTAAGATCAAGTGCAGAATGTACCTGTCAGGAGACTAAAACTTCACACTGCTCTACACACACACATCTACGAATGAACACAAAACTGCAATGAGTATTGATTCGAGGGCTACTAATAAATTTAGCAAGTAGGAAAATTCACAAATATGGAATCTGCAAATAAGAATCGGCTATATTTATAAAAGTATGTGATTAATGTGTATTTCACCCACTCCCCTGTCAGCATCATGAAAACAAGAATCATTTCTCACCACTGTAACCCCAGCACCCACATCACACACACACACACACACACACACACATCACTTAACACATTTTTATAATAATGAATCAGTCATTGATATTATTAGCAAACTGTGCTTTCCATCTTGAAAACCTTTCACTTGGTTTTAACTCCAATGATTAAAAATTCAAATACTTTAACTCCAATGATGAAAAATTCAAAAATTCAAATCCTTGAAACAACTTTCATTCTACGCAAGAATGATACAGTAAAACCTAAAAAAACAATGAGTCACAGGCAAAGCATGAAAGGGTAACAATGAGGTCAGTACTACTTTAAAAAGAAAAAAAGTACTCAGAAAACTTGAAGTTCCATCCAGAGAATTCCTCAGAACAGAAGGCTACTTTTTACTTACAATTAACATACACAATTTGAATACAATATCTTTCCTTCCAAACCGTCCCAGTAGTCTACATCAAAAGGAAGTAAACACTGGCTCTTTTCTGCTTTAATTTTGATAATCAGTTGCTCATAAGTGAGTCTATTTTATGATAGATTATTTTAACTTTATATTGGTTAAGACCAAGTCAAAATTCTTTGAATAACTTCATGTTGACCCTGTTTATCCTATTCATTGTATCTCTTTGTAAAACCCCTCATTGTATTCCCAAAGTACATCATGCTCTCTCTTGCATCCATGCTTTTATAAAACAAGTATTCCCCATGAGAGATCCTCTGGTTTTCTTTACCAGACTATTTCTTACTTGTCTATCAAGATTGCTCAAGCATCACCTCTTATTTCCAATCATGCTTCCATCTCCGGGGTTCATTATGCTTATATAAGCTCCCTTGGCACCGTGAACAATTCTTAAAACCTCTGCTGCTGTGATCATCAGTTCCTTGTCTATCTCTTCTCTAGGGATGAGATTCTGTTTGATTTCTCTTCATATCTCTAGTTTCTGTCACGGGTTCTGACATACAGTAATACACATGGCAATAGATTTGTTAGTGTTTATAAAAGAAAATGCCTCTGATGTAGTCTGTAAGTGAATGAATGAATGAATGCACACTGGGCTAGAATTGGAGCTAATGCTAAGAAGCATTCTTACCTAAAGGATATATGGATGAGGCTAATAAAGCTTGGTTAACATTTTTATTTTTTATTTAGAGGATCTGCAGTATGTGGAGTTTCTAACTTTATAGCTCTGCTATTCCCATTTGTTGAGATATACATCTGAATCAGGTTATTAGACTAAAGTTAATCATAGTTTATCCTACCTACCACCCATCTTACAAAGAAATCACAGAACAAATGTTCTCCTTAAATATAAGAACATGGATAAAGCAGTTGGCATATTCTGGAAAAGGAGGGCTGCACTCTTGCTCCCAGGTTAGCATAGTTCTTTAAAAACACACTTTGTTTCCAATAATTATATTCATACAAAGCAGAGTGATGGAAAAGCAAAGTTCTCCTAGAAACATGTATTAAATAAAGTAATAAAAAAATCTAACAATTGAAATAATGAACAGAAGCACATTGCCAGATTAGTCAAAGATATTTTTGTAATATATAACCTGATAAGAGATTAAAAGATAAATAAGTAAGTTTAAATTTGAAACAATCGACAGACTCATGATCTGTGTGTTTTTAATGGTCGAAGCCAGTTTGTGTTCAGTGTTTCTATAGCTTTAAAAGATACTTAGTTCTCCAAAAAACTTGAAGGTGAAGAAATCTTCCCCAGACTCAACTGCTTCTTTTTGGTATATCAGTTAGCAGGACCCAGCCTGCTAACCCTGCTAACCCTCCTGGGTTAGTTGGGACCCACCCAACACCTGGTGTTGTGGAACACACCCACACTGGGAGTCAGAAAGTCTCAGTTCTAATCATTGCACTGCCAGCAAATAGCTTTGTGCCCCAAGCATATCATTTAATCTCCATTAAATGAATTTTTATGTAACATGCTGTATAATATCTAATGTTTGAAATGCTAAAGTAAAGCGTACCGTGTAATACAATTAGTAATGTAATCCACAGTAACATGAGAGGTATACACAGTATTATGAGGAATAATATAAGGTACATTCAAGGATTTTCTTGAAAAGTCTTTTTTTTAATCATAGAAGGTACTTTTTATTTGGTACTTGAAAATTCTTTTTAAATAAAGTTACCCATTAATTATCTAAAGCTCCTCATATTAGTGAGGTTTCAGAAGGACTGATTTTGTCTCTTGAAATTGTATTTAATTTGACTGAATGAAGACTTGATTTAAATCAAATTTCCTAAGTGATTATAGTGAATACATAGATTGAGTCCATACCATTCTGTACATAGAATGTAAGATCAGTCTCTATACTTAAGCAGGAAAAAAAAATAACACAAGTTATATTTGTTATGATTAAGTATCCATTTTCAGACTATAAATTTGGGAACTGGGAGGACATCTTAATGCATATTACATTATAAATTTATTGTGTTGGAACCTCCTGCTTATGATTCACATCCACTTAAACACTGATATAAGGGTTCCTACTAGACGATAAAAGAGCATTTTTTTTTATTTTTTTAATTTTATTTATTTATTTGACAGAGAGAGAGATCACAAGTAGGCAGAGAGGCAGGCAGAAAGAGAGGGAAGCAGGCTCCCCACTGAACAGAGAGCCCTATGTGGGGCTCGATCCCAGGACCCTGAGATCATGACCTGAGCTGAAGGCAGAAGCTTAATGCACTGAGCCACCCAGGTGCCCCAAAAGAGCATTTATAATAATGAAATAACTCTTACTAAGAAATAGTTCTTTGAGTTTCATGAGAAGGTGGAGCTCCCAGGGTCCAAATTTTATAGATTTGGGAATCTCAACAAATAGAATTAAGTACTGATTTGAAAGTCTAATCTTGCTGATCTAGGAAGAAAGTATAAGTTATGATAGTGGTTAGGTCAATGCCTGAGAATTATGTAAATCATGTTAGCTGAACAAAAATAGGTGCAATGGGTGTTGGGAAAATAATTTAAGATGTGAATTAACCACGTGAAGTGAATAAACAGGAGCTCTTTTTGTTTAATTAGACCATAGTCCTGGTATTTGGTTTATTGTAGTATTTGTACAGTTCTTTTTATTTTTTTAGCAAAGTATTATTATTAATAGTTGCACTAGAATAAGCCAGGAATAAAGACAGGAAAGAAATCCTTTAAGGACATAATCAGGTGAATGGTGACCTATGAATATAGATTGTATATTATATCTTATAATTATATAATTATTACATATTATAGATGATATTGTATCTATATAAACTTTTCCAAATAGTTATGTATATGATAGCTGTGCAAGAAAATTCCTTGTTCTTAGGGCACATGTGCTGAAATATTTAAAGGTCAAAGGCTATAAAATCAGAATCTTTTCTCCAAATTTCAGTGAAAATAGTATTAATATATTTTTTTAAGAATTTGTTTATTTATCTCAGGAGACAGAGAGAGCATAAGTAAGGGGAAGGCCAGAGGCAGAGGGAGAGAGAGAATCTCAGGCAGACTCCGTGATGAGTGCAGAGCCCAAGGCAGGGCGCCATCCCACCACCCTCGGATCATGACCTGAGCCAAAATCAAGAGTTGGGCACTTAACCAACTGAGTCACCCAGGTGTTCCACAATAGTAGTAATAATACAAATTATTTAGAGAAATAGATAAAATGTTTAAAAACCATTAATAATCATTTAATATAGGTAAAAGCTATATGAGTCTTTATTGTGATATTCTTGCAAAGAAATGTTTTAATAAGAACCTATAAAAATACATCATATGTCCTTCCCAAAAATAAGCCAAACAAGTATGGAAGTCCTCCACTCTGGATTTCTAGGTTCAGGTGTGGTTTTACCTGCTTGTGCCTGAGATCCATGTGTGGTGGACAGAATTCTCATTTTAATATGTAACTAAGTCTGAAAAATGACTTAACAAAAGTTGGCCTCTCTCTTAGGCTTTCTGTCATCCTATATATGAAGTCTGACTAGCTCTATGAATGAATTCTAAATCACGATGAGTGAGGCAGACAGCAAGAAGTCTAACATTAGAGCCGCCATGTACCAAAAACACAGTTTCAGATCTAGTTAATTGCCTGATAAAAGTCATCAGCATTTTTGTAGCAATGTAGAGTCTGGAATCTCTAAACACAGCATTCACAATATCCAGGATTAAAATCCAAAATGACTTAACAAGAAGAAAGAATATGTTACTCATTCTGAAGGAAAAGACAATTAACAGATGTTAAGCATAAGATGACACAGACCTTGAATTTATTAATCATGGACTTTAAAAGTAGCAAGTCTAGTTATGTTAAAAAATAATGGAAAAGTATTCTATAACGATTGAAAAAATAAACCTCACCAGAGTAATAGAATACATAAAAAAGTACCAAATGAAAATTTTGGAATCAAAAAATATATTGCTTGAAATTAAAAATAGTGAATTAATGGTTCTATTAGCACAATGGTGATAATAGAGGAAAGGATAAATTAATTTAAAACAGAATAGAAATTTGACATGAGGAAGAAACTACTAAAAGCTCTCAAACAAAATAAAAGAACCTGTGAAAACTTTTCACCTCCCATCATTATAGCCTCAGATGGAGATAAAGGATAAAATGAGGCAGAAAATTTTTGAAGAAGTAGTGGCTGAATTATCCTCGAAATCGTAGAAAAGCACATATTTCCAGATTCAAGCAGCTAAGCATAAGTCTAACAACATATTTTTATAATATATCAAGAGAAAATCTTGAAAAAATGAAGAGGAAAAAATGATGTATTGTATAAAGGGAACAGCAATCCAAAGGATCATGGATGTTTTATCAGAAACTATGAAAATGAAAAGACAGTGGAACAACATCTTTATAGTGCTGAAGAAAAGAAAAAACTACACAGAATTCTATTGTCAGTAAAAGCATCCTTCTAGATTCAAAGAGATAGGAACACATTTTCAGATTTAAAAAAAAAATTAAAAGAATCCCTCACCACTAAACACATCCTATGCAAAACTGCTAAAGGATAGTCTTCAGGTAAGAAAAATGTTAAAAGATAAAACTTGTATATTCATAAATTAATGAAGACCATGGAAATGGTAAGAATCTGGGAAAATATAAAACATTCCCTTGGTCTTTTAATTTACTTAAAATACATAGGAATGTTCAAATAAGAATATTATAGAACAGTCTTGTGCAGTTTTTAATATACGTAGTTGAACTCTATATAACAAAAATAGCATAAAGATGCTATAGTTCTATACATATTAATTCAAATTTGACTATGAAAAGATTGGTAACTGTCTTTAATTTAGAGCAAGACCTGACATTATGTAAAACTGATAAATCATGAGAAAATTGTGAGATTCTACAGTTGCTTAGAAGAAACCGGATAAATGTCAATCATAAATGCTCTTGAATCTAGATAACTGAACTGCTCAAGCAGCCAGATATATTGAATTCTAAATGGTGCCAGGCCCCCAGAAAAAAAAGGGGCACATGAAATTCTCAGCTTTGTAAGAGTTCAGGAGGATGATGAACCTTCATTAAAACCCAGTGGGAGGCGCCTGGGTGGCTCAGCGGGTTAAAGCCTCTGCCTTCAGCTTGGGTCATGATCTCAGGGTCCTGGGATCGAGCCCCGCATTGGGCTCTCTGCTCAGAGGGGAGCCTGCTTCCTCCTCTCTCTCTGCCTGCCTCTCTGCCTACTTGTGATCTCTGTCTGTCAAATAAATAAATAAAATCTTAAAAAAAAAAAAAAAGAAAGAAAGAAAACCCCAGTGGGAAGAAGACAGCTTAAACTTGAATGGATACTTAAAGACCAAGTGTGAGCTAGCATATTTTAGTAGTGCTGGAGTTCTGAGACCCAAGGGTGGTCAGTCCTAACCAACTCACCAGCTCTTCTCCACGAGGCTCCCGCTGCGTACTTAGAAGAAATGGCAGGACAGCAGCAGATGTGCGAGAATCGTACTCAGTGACACACAGGAAAGAAACCTTGCTTGGTTCCCAGATCCTTCTTTCCTTTGAAGCTAAGCAGTAAGTCACTAGTGAAACGGGAAAAAAACACTCCCGATTCCTGGCACAAAGGAAATATTCAGTGACTCTGGAAAAGGGCTAAAAGCAAAAGTTGTCTGCCACGGGAGGGTCGGGGCAGGAAGAGAAAAATCAATTTGAGCCTATAACCTTGTGTCCATAGCAGGTAGAGGTCTGCTGTAGCCTAGCAAGTGGCAGGAACATTACTGTTACCTAAAACCTCTCGATGCCAAGCTCTATCGTATGGATACAGAAGTTAATTGCCGGACAAAAGGCAAAGAAAAGAAAGAAAAGAGGAGATGGCTGAGAAAGTCTTAGAGGAGAGGCCCAAATGTACAATCCCAGCCCAGACTGAGACTAGAATAAAAGTACTCACCACAGCCCTTGAACGGAGTAGGGAGCAACAGTGGTCTGTTGTGTGATGAGGGGAAGCACGTGCAGAGAAAGCTCCTCAGGGGGGAGACGTGGAGGGGCTGCTGAAAGTTGAAGGTGGGGCAGGACATCAAGGAAAAATCTGTCACTCCCGATCTTAGGCCAAGGACTAGGCAACCGTGGTCAACTTGAGGGAATTTGTAATTCACAGTGCAGTGAAGGCAATTCCAACAAAAATTAAACAGAAACCCAGACCAACGACTGGCCAGATCGATTCAAAACCTCATGCTGAAGAGACCTGTGCATTTCTGAGCCTGAGAGCTAATGACGTCAGTATTTACTGTTAGTTATCGCATAGACAATATCCAACATTAAATCAAAATGTATGAAACATACGAAAAAGTAAGACCAGAGTCAGGAAACAATCCATGGTCAAGATGAAAGTGCAGTCCGTAGAATCACACCCAGAAAGAGCACAGATGTTTGTATTACAAGGCAGGTAATTTAATAATTAGGCCTCTTTTGGTTTACATCTAGTTTCCTAGGATAATAATGAATAGCAATCCTTTACGCTTTCAAAAGGGTTTTGATTTGGACAATATTTACATGATTATCTTACTTGTAAAGACTTCACATATTTTACCTCCTTTAAACTTCACCAAGATTGTGAATCAGAAGCAATTATCCTTATTTTACAGATAATAAAAGCTACCTCAGTAAGTTTAAAAACTTGCCCAAATCAATCTATACAGACTGTGTTGTTACTCAAACACAGCACATTTGATTTAAAGTCTCAACTTTACCAATCCAGGCATTACTGAGTTACATAATTTTTAGATTTTGGTACATTTCTCTTGTTCAAGCATATTAGACAACTGATTGTTCTACCTAACTTATAAAATTTACTAAAAGTCTCATTTCCAAGTTCTGGATGGTTTTCTTCACAAACTGAGATTCACTCGAGCAGAGATTAAATTCTTCTAATCTGTTTCCCCTGTATTTTCAGCTGCTTTTTTTTTTTTTTCAGGCCTAATCATTGACTTTCTTATTATTTCTGAGTTTAATATCATATTATGCAAAGAATTTTCTTTTGCATGCCCTGGATGGTAGTCACTATCATAGAACAAATACTTTCACCTTCTGAGTTGAAAAACTTCCCAGTCAGAGCTTCAGAATTAATTAATTTGAATTCAAAAGCAACAAAATTAAACAGTCTGCTTCAGTGACAATAACATAAAAATAATAATGAAAGTTAATCAATGAAAACAACTAGGAATAAATAAAATATTTCCCTTTCTTTTTAATTCAAGGTCACAAGAATGAACATTTTTTCAAAGTTCTTATTGATAGTTATGCAAATTACATGTCCAGTTTACATTCAAAATTCTAAGAATTTGTTATATTGTAATCAGGAATTAGATGGAGAAAAAAATATTGTTTAAAAAAACACCAGCAGATGTTATCTTTGAGGAAGCATTCAATTTGCTGTAATAATGGCAATGAATTAGCTGATCAATAAGATGAAATTCATCAGATGGTTTCTGCTGTCTAGTAAGTTAAACTCCTGTAGGAGATATTAAATCAAGCAGATTGAATAAGAAACCAACCCTGAGTAGCTTTCTACAGTATTGTGCTTTCTATTGTCAGATCACAAATCTGTATAGGCAGTGCCTGGGTGGTTCAGTTAGTTAAGAGTCTGAGTCTTGGTTTAAGCTCAGGTCATGGTCTCAGGGTCATGGGATTGAACCCCACATTGGGCTCTGAGTTCCAGGCTCAGTGTGAAGTCTGCCTGAGAGTCTTTCCCTCTCCCTCCCCCTCTGCTCCTTCTCATACTCCTGCTCTATCTCTCTATAAAATAAATAAATAAAATCTTAATAAAAGATCCATATAAAACCAGGGAATGAGAAACTCACATATATTGTGAATTTTCCCTATAGGTGAAGATTAATTACTAGCAATATTTTTTGACAAACTAAAGGCTTTTCTTGCTTTTTTACTTCTTTATCACAACCATACTTTATTGAAAGTCATAACTGAATTTAGCTATGTCCTTTTGCACAGAGTATGTGAAACAGCATCCCATGTTTCTGCTGGCTTTTGAAGCAGAATTTTGTTGTTCCTCCGTTTCTTTAGTATCATGCTATAAGTTGCCAGGTTTTGACATTGAGTGGTACTTACTCTGCCAAAAAAATTCTTAATCTTGGTTTAAGAAGCAGTCTTATCCATTATTCTTCCGCCAAATTCTTGTAATAGGTTGCTTGTTTCTCATTTAAAATGCATCACGGATTTGGTGTTTTGTGTACAGACTAAATGCCAAATCCAAGGTCATAGAGATTTTTCTCCTTTAGTTTCTTCTTCTTTTTTTTTTTTAAATTAATATACAACATCTCCTTTACTTTCTTTTAGACATTTGTAGCTTTACATTTTCCTTTTAGTTCTATAATCCATTTGAGGCTAATCTTGGTGTACGACATGAGGTGTATGTCAAAGTTTTGCTTTGTTTTGTTTTGTATAAAGTATGTCTAATTGTCACAACACCACTATTGTGTCTCCACAGTCTGCATCTTTGTCAGAAATCAGTTGACTATGCTCGTGAGTCTGTATTTGCTCTCTGTATTCTGATCTTATACATGTCAGCTCTAAGCTCTCCAATACCACACTGTCCCAATTAGGGCAGCTGTATAATAAGTTTTAGATCAAGTGATGTGAGTTCTACTTGAGTGCTGAGACCAGTTCATGTGAGCTCAGATGATTATGGCTATTCTATTTATGTTGTCTGTCCAATGTACTTTAGAATGACCCCGTCAGTATCTACCACAAGATTGCTTTGCATTTATGGATCAAATCAGGGGGAAACAATATCTTAATAATACATAGTCTTCTATTCTTTAACCCTTCATATCTCTCCAGCTCATAATCCACTATATGTAGTTAACTACTTCATTTTTGTGTTTCTGTAAATAATATTGATTGTTAAATATATTTCAGTTGTTCATTGTTAATATATAGAAATACAAATAATCAACATTTTACTATCGACTTTGTATCTTGGGAACCTACTAAACTCACTTAGTTAACCCTAAAATTGTGTGTGTGTGTAGATGCTTTTGAATTTTCTACATACACAATATGTTGTCTGTGAAGTATAGTTGTCTTATTAGAATACGGTTGACATAAGATATTTCTTTCTTTTCAATCTGACATCTTTTATTTATTTATTTATTTGTTTTTACCTTATCGAACTAGCTAAGATTCCAGTGCTGTTTTAAATAGGAGAGATGACAGAAAACACCCTTCTTTTGTTCCACATCTTGTTAGGAAAGTATTCGTTCTCTTACCATTAAGCATGTTGATAGCTGGAGATTCATAAACCCTCTTTTAGGTGAAGGAAAGTTCTTTATGCAGAATGATTATGACATAGGTCAGAAACTTACTTATCCCCAATGGAGATATTTTGAGGTCCACTTTCTCCAGAATTTTCTACTCCATCTTTCTTTTAGTGGGTGCTTGTGTGGTACCTCTTTCTCCATCTTTTTACTTCAAATGTATCTAAATCTTTATTTTCAAGTGGGTATTGTGAACAGCATGCAGTTGGGTCTTGTTTTTATATCTGATTTGATAATCTCTATCTTTCAATGGGTGTGTTTGGGATATTTGCATTTAAAATGATTATGGAAAAAGTTGTAACCTGGCTATTTTCTTCTTTTTCATTACGGGTATTTTGACTTTTCAGGTTTTTTAGGAACATTATCATTTTGAAGTGTTGTAGATGTTAAAATTGTAATTTTTTTTTGCTTGCTATTTTAATATCCTTGTTTTTAAATAGAGGGTAATTCAGATGATTTCCAACAATGCTGCTGGGTGCTGCTGCCTTGCGCCCAGCTAAGTGAGTTATGTTCCAATATGAAAAGGGTTCTACTTATGAATAAAACTAATAAGTAGACATTATGTATCATTATTTAGTTCTTCTAATCTGTTGATATGATTTCATCACCCCCTTCTC
Organism: Martes martes; assembly: GCF_963455335.1. Taxonomy (NCBI): domain Eukaryota; kingdom Metazoa; phylum Chordata; class Mammalia; order Carnivora; family Mustelidae; genus Martes; species Martes martes. The sequence goes on from NC_137893.1 coordinate 13,498,537, forward strand.
TCTCTCAAAATCCAAGATAATTTTTCCTTATTTTCACTACTCAAAGGATAGTTTAAGCAGCCAAAGAAATACTGTTCTTGATTTTGAAGATTGTATCCATGTCACAGCACCTTAAGTCAGAGCTCAGTTCATGGAAAATAACAGTAAGATAAAAGACAGGGTCGGGAGATAGATTCATATTTAGGTTAAGTCCTATTAATATCAATGAACTCTGTGCAATGTGCTTTATTTTTATGCCTTTACCTTTCCCATCTGCACACAGGATCATAATTTTAGAACCAGAAAATTTTTGAGTATCAGGTCAGTTAAAAAAACAATAAAAAACTCTTATAGGGACCCAATATGTGTTTGCTAAGAAAAACGTGTCATTTTTGTCATCCTCATATCAACCTCATGAGATAGATGGTTCTGCAAATAATTGAATTTTTGCAAATGAGAATAATAGAGTCAGAGGATACTTACTATTCTTAAGATTGAGCAGATTTGGATGCTCAAGGCATTACATTAGTTCAGGCTGCAAAGAAGGATACTTTAAACATTTAAATGGAAATTTGGAGTGTTAGAAAAAAAATACCACGCTGTTACACCATTTGCTATCATTCACTGGGAAGTGTTCTTGTTTCATAGATAATAAAACTGAGTGAGCCACTAGAAGAAAAAAAGGAAAGCTCTGCATTTCTGATTTAATTTTCATCTTTATATTTATGTAACACAGAATCTAGCTTTATTGCCTATAATGGGATGTGTATGATAAAAAAGAATATCATTAAAATACACATGAGCCCAAACATTCTAATCCTTGAGAGTTATAGACTAGACTAAAAATTCATGACTGCTTCATGAATAATAACTATAAAAATTACTTTGAATCTCCATTATTCATGTTTTTTTAAGAAGAGTCTCATGGAATTTCATTATATTAAACTTTCTTTAAAGAAGGTGGGGGAAGAGTTGAACTTTACTTACATTAAAATGCCTAGTGAAGCATCATTTTATTTGAATATTAAGTCCAATTTTTTAAAAAAAATTTTTTAAAGATTTTATTTATCTGACAGAGAGACACAGCAAGAGAGGGAACACAAGCAGGGGGAGTGGGAAAGGGAGAAGCAGGCTTCCCACCAAGCTGGGAGCCTGATGTGGGGCTCGATCCTAGGACCCTGGGATCAGGACCTGAAGGCAGTCGCTTAACGACTGAGCCACCCAGGCACCCCATATTAAGTCCAATTTTTTACTGCAACTGAATCTTCTAGTTTGGGGAATTGTAGTGGGAGCAGAAATCCTTGAAGAGAAATCAGTTTTTCTGTTAAGGTGTGATTAATTACACATCAGGCGATTTTAACTGTGTGAGAAAATCACAAAACTCTAATTTGGTTCCTTGTTTCTCCAACCTCCAACCACAGTTTGAAAAGCTCTATGTAGTCTTAGGTAGCTTTATTCCTCTTCTACTCAGAAAGTTCTTTGCTCTTAAATTTCTGACCCAAACTGTCCAATAGATTCACAAATATTCATTCAGAGAAGTATTTATTTCTACTCTATGCCAGATATACTTCCTGGCACTAGAGATGCTATGGAGAAAAACACAGATAAAACTTCACAAACTCATGAATCTTTGTCCGGGGGGTGAAGGACACAGACTATAAGCAATTTAACCACTAAACATAATATTACTTAAGTCCTACTCTGCTTCATTGGAAACCGGGAAAGCATTAGAAAGGCATTAGCCCCACTTCTGCTTAAATCCCTCTGTTTCTCTTTCCTGTTCTAAATAATTTGATGGCCTTCTTATTATTTAAAACTCACCTCATCTTTTGTTTTTGAATGCAATCCTCTTTCTTCATTGTTGTCCAAACTATGTCCTATGACTTTTGGACACCTCCCTCTGGCTGCTTTCTGACAGAACACTAACTAAATCATTTCAGACCTCTCCCACCTCATCTCCTCCTTTCACACGCAAACCTGTGTGTGTGTGTGTGTGTGTGTGTGTGTGTGACACACAACACTCACTATTTCCACTTCCTCACCTTCCACTAACTCTTCAACCTGCCATAAACATGGTTCCAATCCTCTAAAATGTTCTCAGGATGAAAATGCTCTCACCAAGCAATTACATATGGATTAGAAAATCTAAAGGAGACTTTGAAAACTTTTTATTTATCATTTACTCTCTTGATGACACTTGAAATAGTTGATTATTCCTTCTTTCTCAAGCCACAGCTGTCCCTTGGTTTCCATCACATCACACACTCCTGGATTTACGCTGCCTCTCTGGTTATTTTTTCAGTATATTTGCTTGCTGGTTCTCTCCACTGAATGTCTTTTAGGCACCTTGACAACAACTATGACAAACTCTAGTAAATTGACCTTTTTCTTGTTTCCCATTCTCTAGCATTTTCTCTGTCACTTAATGGCATATTCAGCAAATTGCCCAAAGCAAGAATTAAGAAATTACCTTTAAACTCTTTTCTCTCAAGAAACATCTACACACAATCAATTGTAAAGTCGTATCATTCTTATGCTTGATTTTCTATCAATCTCTCCCTCTTTTGCCCATTCTCACTGCTACACTTATAGTGTAGCTTATATACTTACAGGAAAAGCCAATATGAACTATGATTTACAGTGCTTAATATTCATTCAAAAATCTTCACATTTTCTGTGGTTCAGACATCATTCTAGGGGCTTAGGACACACAGGGATCAGCAAACCAGATCAAATCCCTGCCCTCAGCATACTTAACACCAGTGGGAAAGAGATTATTGTAGTTTAGTTTGTTATTCTCTAACATTGCATTATTCATATAAATTATTGACATAGGAGCCAAAGCTATTTAAAAAACCTGAATAATCAAATGGCTCATATACTAATGATGTTCCAAATAATTTGTGATTTCCTTAACAAATATTGTCAACCTCTTGCTAATCATTTCACTCCTTATCTGGTCAACTTCTTTGGGTACTGTGGTACCTGCACTATACATTCTAACTGTACTTAGCGTCTTTATTTAAATAACTATGGATAAGAGGATGCTTTATAAAGCTGAGAAGCATGCAGCAAATTAAGGCAAGAAACAAAAATGAAATCCCTGTAGCAAGGAGGAAGTGAAACAATGCAACCCACCGAGGGTCACAATCAGATATCACTGAAAGAACAAGAAAAAATACTCAAAATCAATAAAGAGAAAATGAAGGAAGAAAGAAAACCTGATAATCCGGGAGAAGGAATGACAGAAGATGAAAAGCGAAGAAGAACCATGGAAAATGGGAAGCACCACACACAGGAAGAGCTGCACATATATCAGTGTCCACAACCAATGTTAAGTTCCATTAGAATGCGGTCTTCACAAGAGCATTTTTTTTTTCCTATTTTGCTCACTGATACAGCCCCAGCATCTAGAAGATGGACATAGGACAAGTTCCATTAGAATGCGGTCTTCACAAGAGCATTTTTTTTTCCTATTTTGCTCACTGATACAGCCCCAGCATCTAGAAGATGGACATAGGACATACTTACAGATATTCAATAAATAGTATTTGACTAAAGGTGGTTTAACACACATATGAAATTCTGTGTTAATGCATCTTTTGGAAAGTCTTCACAGTAATTAAGTGAAGCAAGAGCTACCTTATAAAGAATCCTTAATGATGTAAGGCAAGTGCCTTATCTCAGCTACAATTCGCAGAATTGTGGGACACTGGAGACCGGGTCCCCTCCCTGACTCTTTGCTTACCTCCCTTCTTTACCCATGGTAATGGACTTGGGAGCTCTCTGAATGCGGGAAGCTGATCATCTATTCCTGATTATTTTTTTTTTTTTAAAGCTTTTTTTTTTTTTTTTTTTTTAAATTTATTTATTTGTTAGAGAGAGAGAGAGAGAGAGAGCGCGAGCAGAGGAAGACAGAGTGGTAGGCAGAGGCAGAGGGAGAAGCAGGCTCCCTGCCGAGCAAGGAGCCCGATGTGGGACTCGATCCCAGAACGCTGGGATCATGACCTGAACCGAAGGCAGCTGCTTAACCAACTGAGCCACCCAGGCGTCCCTATTCCTGATTATTTAATGTGAGATTGTGCGTTTTCTTGCAGTTGATAACAAGTTGTATTCTGGCTCCCATCTCCCATTTGTATTTTTTAATTTTAAGATTTTGTCACGTTTTCTTTGTCAAATACCTAAAGCAGCTTAGACCAAATTTATTAAGTCCAAATTCTAACAACTGAGATAAATCATGGCAAATTAAAAATTTTGAACTCTCGTTAACTGGCAAAGTGGAGGGAAAAATGGAAAACATGGTCTTTTAGAGATAAATTCATTTCCATAACTGCAAAATGAGATGTTGGGTGATTGTTTGAAATAGATAAGGAAAGGTAGTGGGATTTAGTACCCTAAAGATTCTGCTTTTACTGCCGTGGAGGAAAAACTAAATATAACACTGTGTGAGTTGAGCCTAGTAGCAGAGAAATCATTCTTTTTGAATTTTTTCTCAGCTACTTGTTTGGCTCTAGCAGTGAAATAGTTTGTTAATATATATATATTTTTAAATTTTTTATTTCGTTTCAGCGTAACAGTGTTTGTTGTTTTTTCACCACACCCAGTGCTCCATGCAATCCGTGCCCTTCCTAATACCCACCACCTGGTTCCCCCAACTTCCCACCCCGCCCCCCGCCCCTTCAAAACCCTCAGGCTGTTTTTCAGAGTCCATAGTCTCTCATGGTTCACCTCCCCTTCCAATTTCCCTCAACTCTCTTCTCCTCTCCATCTCCCCTTGTCTTCCATGTTATTTGTTATGCTCCACAATAGACATTATTGGCATAAACCACTTATGTTAGAGATGAATTAGGATGTTGAATAAATTTAATTCAATATTTTCCTTCTTTAGGCTTTCTCATTATACACCAAGTTAAAAAAAAAAAGAATATAACAATGATCTTTAACAAGATTCCTGAAATATCTGAAGAAAATATATCCAAAGTATTGAAGTATTTGAAGAAAAGATAACTATATTTAAGAGATAGTTTTTAAAAAAGACCCAACAAATTTGAAACCACTAGCTAGCATGGGGTAAAAAGAGAAAACGTACATAGTCACAAATTTAGCACTAATGGAGGAAAACTGGTAAGAAATATAAAGGGAAGAAACATGAAGAAATACTTGCATATCTATGTTAATAGAACTGAAAGTCTGAATGAGTTAAAATTATTTATCAAATGATGATCAAAATTGACTTGTGTGGAAACACATATATGAATAAGAGAGAAACATGAAATTATTTGTTTAGCTATCTTCCCATACCCAGCCTCAAAATGAACTCTTTCTAACTTTAGCAAGCAGATCATTCAACTTTCCTTAAACTCTGTTAGAACATGCACTACTTCTCTAGGTGGGGTCATGGACCACTGACATCAAATACCTTGGGTTCCTGATTCAAGAGGCAGATTGCCATGACTCAGGTAAGACCTAAAAGCATAAGCTCTCGGGCTCCTGGGTGGCTCAGTGGCTCTCGGGCTGCCTTCGGCTCAGGTCATGGTCTCAGGGTTCTGGGATCGAGTTCCGCATCGGGCTCTCTGCTCAGCAGGGAGCCCGCTTCCTTCTCTCTCTCTCTGCCTGCCTCTCTGTCTACTGTGATCTCTCTCTGTCAAATAAATAAATAAAATCTTTAAAAAAAAAATCTTCTAAAAGCATAAGCTCTCTGGGTGTTGAACGAGGGAATCCACATTCTTGAGGAGCCTCCCAGGTGAATCTGATGCTCATTAAAATGTGGCCAAGAGGACACATTGAAGCTAGGTAATTGTTTTTATATGGTCTTCATCTTCATCTTCGTCTTTCAAAACAACCAATGGTATTATCATTCCATGGATCATCTAGATTCACCATTTTGGAGTAGTCTTTGACTCCTAAATGCAGTTATGAGGCAAATCTATCCCTCCTATTTGCTCTGGTGTGGATTCTGCTCTACTCATCTCTAGTGTCTTCCTTCAGTTGATGTTTCCAGATAATCCTTTGCAAAGACTCACTTTTATCCGATCCTTTACTTCTTTCTTTCTTTCTTTTTCTTTCTTTCTTTCTTTCTTTCTTTCTTTCTGAGTTGTGGGTATGCATAAAAAGACTTATTCTCAAAACAGGGCACAGAATAATAACCCCTCTCTCTCACTATGAACTTGTTATAACATTAGAGATTTTGCAAATAGATTTTAATAAGCCAGTGGTGGTCATCCTGTGTCTATTTAATTACCCAAGTCATTACTGATATATCAGTAACGATTTTATTTTATTTTATTTCTATATTTAGATCTTGCTACAAAGTAAAAGAAATATATAAAACTGAGGTAAAATGGTGTTCTAACCTCCCTAGTAATGGAAACTGAAGGGCTTCTTAATAGCATGTGAATTCGTGTATTACTGGTAGTTAATATATGAGATTTTAATATAAAGACCAATAAAGGAAAAGGAAATAGCTATAGTGGTAAAAATATACTTCCTTAATTTTCATACTTTAAAAAATATTATATAATACAATTTATAAGTTGTACTATAGTTCAAAATCTACATCTACTGGTTTTATCAACTATTTTTATTCCCATGCCCTCTAAAGTTGTTAGTTTTTAGGTGTGGTGATGAGAACAGATTGCTTTTTCCTAAAATAGTTCTTATAATAGCATATCAAATAATAATACTTGATAATAAATAGTAAACAGAAAATGGTACAGAAAAGGAAAAAAGCATGATCTGATTTAGACTGTTGCCTGACTAGCCGTTCCAGGGACGGCCTCTGCCAAAGTCACATAGAGGTCTTAGGAAATTCTTTCATGGGCCTCATTTTTATCTAAATAACTTTACTACAGGGACCAATTTTCCAGATAGAGTGAAAAAATTCCTTGACTTCCTAGTGGAGTTATAATCACCTATTGAATGCCAAAAATGAAGTATTTATTTAGAGGTCTGATTGAGAAGTGGAGAACCCAATTCTGGCCACTTCATAAAACAACACCTCAGGACATCCAAGTGTCCTCTGATTCTTGAGGACATTAGGCAAACAGTGGGAGAAATCCCCATCTATCTTCTGACCTTTCTCAAACTATGAGGACTGCTCTGGCCAGAGGGAAAACTGCTCATGGCCCATTCATTCATCACATGTCTTTGTCTATCTTCATGGGTATGTTTGCCCAGATTTTGGCAAAAATTTGGTGGCCAATCTTCGTTTGGGCACTGTTTTTAAGTCTTAATTTTTATATTGTTATATTTATTAGTGCATTATTTTCTTAGGCCTTGGTGGATATTTTAATAGAAATATGGTAACTGTAGCAGAGATTCTCTATTTCTTCCCAACAATAAGCAAAAAAAGGTTTTGAAAACCTGACAATAGTGAGAAGATAATAACACTGTCTAATTATAAAGGTATAACAAATTTATTAAGTAGACAATGGGAAAATGAACATAATTTCCAGGTTTATTGACTCTATTGGATTGAGTACGATAGAGGCAATTTTTTGTCTTAGTTTATCTTCAGATCCAGTTTGTTGGATTTACTTTCTCTGCACCTAGGAGATAACACAAGTAGGTTCCATAGCTTCTAGGTCACTTTCAGATATTGATAAACAATTCTATTTTCAGATATTAGAAACCCAGTCTGATCTACATCAAATCTTTCATTCAGCTCAAAGCTTATCACAAATAAACCTTGAGATAAAGAAATGGATAATGTCGTTGCTATTTCTCTCCATAGATATTCCATTACTTCTCTCTTAATGATTTTGGTGGGACACACACCAAATGTAACTAAAAAAGCTAAAAACAAAAAGACATCTGAGAAATTCCATATATTGGGAAATCAACACACTTTTAAATAAACCATAGAAACTTCCGCCTCTGAGACGGAGTAACAGGGACTAATTTACCCTCCTCCCTGAAATAACAACAAAACTTGCCAAAATATATAAAACAAGTTTTAAGACACTGACATTAGGCAATGAACGAATATGATCTCTCAGAAATGGGAAACAAAGGAGACATGTTCTTCACGTGCCCCAGTTTTTGCTTTGAGAGACTTTCCAAGTCAAAATGTAGGAGAAGGGGGAAGCCGTCAGAACCCCTTGGACTCTGAGTGGAGGAGATAGAGCCTTTGCAGAGAGTATGGGGAGACCAAGGCCACAGTTCACAGGACAGAGAGCAGGAGAGGAGAGATCCCCACAGAGAAAAAGCTCTTTATACCTGCAGAGTGTCCCTCTTGAGATCAGTGGGATCCTGTTGAGCATATGGGTGTATGGAAGCCACCGGAGGCTGTGGAAAGAAACAGCTCAAGGATTTGAGGCAACAGATTATTGTCTATTCCCACCAGCCAGAAGGGAAACTTCACAATTCATAAGACATTTAGTAGACTACCCAGGAGGACTCCATTCTCTTGGGGACCAGAGAGATTTTTAAAAATAGCATTATCTACATGTAAGTGAGATCATAGGGTATTTCATTTATTTGTGGAATTTAAGAAAGAAATCCGATGAACATATGGGAAGGGGGAAAAGAAAAAGAGGAGGGAGGGATATGAGCCATAAGTGCCTCTTAATAATAGAGAATAAACTGAGGGTTGGTGGGGGGAAATGGGTGAGTGGTAGGCTAGATGGGTCAAGGGTATTACAGAGAGCACATGCTGTGATGAGCACTGGGTGTTGTATGTAAGTTAAGAATCTCTGAATTCTACTCCAGAAATCAATATTGCACTATATGTTAACTAACAAAAGTTAAATAATAAAAAATAGTATTATCTCCCACCTGTATTTCTATTAGAATAAGAATAACTTTCCTTTATCAAGTAGCGAAATATTTCTTAAATTTTTGGCAAGAGAAACTTCCTTTGGGCCTTCTCAGTGGACATAATTAGGAAATGCATGTCATGCTTGAGTATTCCTGCCCCCCACCCCCGCCTCTACTTTATACTAGTGATTTCTGGTTGACAATCTCCTTTGCATGAGCCAATGATAGATTCAATTTTGTATAATAACTCAGAAAACTTAGAATCCATGCCCATTTGAATAAATTGAATGTAGCCTCTCTGGTTGGAGAACTCATTATCAACAAATTTACTTTCAACTAAAATATATTCAAATTCCTTTAGGTAAGCCACCCTAAAACCTATTCCCATATATAACCAGAGATACAGCCTAATTTTAATTATCAAATCTCTGAGTGGGGGTGCCTGGGTGGCTCAGTGGGTTAAAACCTCTGCCTTTGGCTCAGGTCATGATCCCAGAGTCCTAGGATCAAGCCCGCATTGGGCTCTCTGCTCAGTGGGGAGCTCGCTTCCCCCTCTGTCTCTTTGCCTGCCTTTCTGCCTACTTGTGATCTCTGTCTGTCAAATAAATAAATAAAATCTTAAAAAAAATATCTCTGAGTGTATGAATTTTTCTTCTCCACTCTAATTCTGTTTAATTCCCAGGGAGAGCTGAGATCTGGCCTCATGACTTTACAGGCTGGGATTATTAGTTTCCTTTAAAAGAGCTCTGTCCAGTGGGAGAATAAGACTATAACAGATCTAGAGGGAATGAGATACAAGGGAGTCTCAGCCTAGGGTAAAGGAAACTCAATTCAGTATAACAGAAGTCTTTGGGGTCTAGGGTTCTGTAAATCATGTTAATCTTTCTGACTTCCCAATTCCAAATATTAGAGTACCTCTGTTTCCTGCTTGATGCCACAGTTTCATTTAAGGAAACTGAATCTGAAAGTGATATTGTGGTTATGTTTTTCAAAATAGTCCTAATCTTTTAGAGAGGCATAGAAATATGCAAATGAAATTATTTGACATCTGGGAATAAATTTTATTTTATTTTTTCAAAGATTTTATTTATTTATTTGACAGAGAGCTCACAAGTAGGCAGAGAGCCAGGCAGAGAGAGAGGAAGGGAAGCAAGCTCCCTGCTGAGCATGGAGCCCGAGGCAGGGCTCGATCCCAGGACCCTGAGAACGTGACCTGAGCCTAAGGCAGAGGCCTAACCCACTGAGCCACCCAGATGCCCCGGAATAAATTTTAAATAACAGAAGAGGGTAGTGCATGTGTAGGAATGTAGTTGAAAAGCAGTCAGCCATGAGGCACTAATTATCAATGTGTATAATAACATATGTATTATATGTTTCTCTATATATTTATGTCTGAAATATATTTCCTTGGAAAAACAGGACTGAATGGAGAGAGAAAATTAATATAGCATGCTAACAAATCAACTCAGAAGTTTACCTGTAGTTTTGAGAAGTAATAGACATTAGCAAGTAGGAAATATGAGTCAAGAATTCTTGAGTATTGAATACTTATGGGAATGAGAGATAAATTGAAGACACAAGGGCAAGTGGGTAAAACCAAAAATATGGTCTTTTTAATGTGAAAGAGAATGACAGACAATAAGAGGAGGGATTGTTTTTTCCAGAAAAGGGGACATGCCTATCTATGTAAATAAGAGGAAAAACAGAAAGAAAAATAATAAATAATAGAGATAAAGAAGGATGTGGACATTTGGGAGATGAGGAAACATGGAATTTACTGTCTGATTTTAACCTGTTTTGTTCAGGGAAGCATGAGGCAAAATCATCAAAAAACATTGGGGGTGGAAGGCCAGAGATAAGTTTGAGTTGGTGAAAGAGACAAGAGGTTGCCAGACTTCTAGGCGGTGCTGAGTGCCATTAACCAATGTAGCTAGTTCACATAATTGCTCATCAGCTGGTACGCAGCGTCAGGACTCTATGCAGTCTCCGGGCACTGCATCGGAGAAAGTTGTTACCTGTGTCCTGCTGATCAACCAGCAGGGTGATGGGTCTGTCCTTTTTTCTCTATTTCTTGGCAATCTCTTCTCCTGAGGCACAGTTCTTGTTCTGGGAATTCTTCATATTATCTACCCCAACCCATCAAACACTGCTTTAGGTTATGGGTACTCACCTAATTTTATGAATTATTGCTCAGTTATCATTTTTCCTAACTCAGCTGCTCCGTAAGGCATATGGAAATATTTTCCCAATAAAATGCTATTTTACTAAATAACGTTTATCAATTTTCTCTGAAATCCAGTTCTTTTCCCAAATTGACATATCATTATCACACACTTCATTTGCATGTTTAAAACTTTAAAATCATTTTATGATAGCGAAATAAATTATGTCAAACTTTCTTTTCTGCAATATGCCAACACTTCTAATTAACTATTTCTATTTTCTTAGATGCATGAATCAATTATAATTAACTATTAATTAATTAATTAGGCCTTTCAAAAGGAGAAATTAAGTAACTAAAAGATAATGAAAAATTTGTCTATTTATTGGAGACATATTGTTGCATTATCAGGGGAACATAAATAGAATGATAACATATTTATATACAGAGGTAAAGCAGTATGGAGTTCTATTTTCTAACTCAGTGACCGACAGAAAAAAATAACCAAGGTCTGTAAGAAAAAATAACCAAGGTCTGTAAGAAAACACTTCATGATGGTGGGCACGCTATACTAGCTGAGATTAAGTTTCTGTTCTGAGATCCTGTCCAGAAAAGCAGTTCATGTGTAGTGTGATTTGACTGGATTGTCTCCTTTAAACATTCAGACCAATTTCACCAGTTTAGATAATTTAATAAATAAATGATGATTCAACCACATTTGTACTGCAGGGGCCTTGATTCTGCCCTCAGTTCCATGGATGGATGTATTTATATGTTACACAAGTAACTTTTTATTAGCAGAGGAATATCATTTATGTGCTTCTATCTCAGGGAACCAGGCTTGCTCAATATTTGAAAATCAATCAATATATTTTACCATATCAGGTCTACATTAAAAAAGCATACATGATCATGTAATAGGTTCAGATTTGATCTTTGCGGTCCTGAGTTAAGCAAATATTTCTTAGATAAGACATTAAAATCAGTAGGTATGAAGTGAAAAATTTGATAATTTAGCACTTCATCAAAATTAAAAACTTCTGCTCTTTTAAAGATACTGTTGAGAGGCTCAGAATGGTAAAATATTTGTAAAACACATATCTGGGGGGAAAAAGCCTTATACACAATATATATAAAAAATTCTCAAAACTCAGTAACAAGAAAACAAAACAAAAGGAAAAAAATACCTGATTAAATGTAGGCAAAAGATTTGAATAGGCACTTAAGCAAATTATATATATATATATACACACACACACACACACACACACACACACACACATATATATATAAATAAAACTAAGGGCATTAAAAAATGTCCGTATTAAAACTACAATGATCTATCACCACATACACATCAGAATGTCTAAAATTGAAAATAAAAAACATCATACCACATGTTGATGAATATGTGCAATATCTGGGGCCATTATTAGAGGAGGATGGAAATGGGAAATGGTACAATCACTTTGGAAGCAATGTGTTGGTTACTTATAACTTAAGCATATACTTACCATACAACCTAACAACCTGCCTCCTATGTGTTTAACCAAGAGAAGACAGCGGCTGTCTATGAACCAGGAAGCAGGCTTTCTCCAGACACAGAATCTGCCAGACACAGAATCATGAGCTTCCCTGTCTCCATAACTGTGACAAATAAATTCTTATTGTTTAAGCCACCTAATCTATGGTTATAGCTCCCCAAACTGGTTAAGACGGGGCTGAATGGTGTCCCCCAGAATTTATATGCCGAAGCCCCGACCCCCAGTACCTCAAATGAAACCGATTTTGGAGATCGGGCTTTAAAGAGGTTGATTAAGGTAAAATGAGGTCAGGGTGCCTGGGTGGCTCAATTTGTTAAGCGTCTGCCTTCCCAGGGTCTTGGCATTGAGCCCCCCACGTAGGGCTCTGTACTCAGCAGGAGCCTGCTTCTCCTTCTGCTAGCCACTCTCCCTGCTTTTACTCTGTCTCTGAAATATTAAATAAAATATTAAAAAAAAAAAAGATAAAATGAGGTCAGTAGGGTGGGCCTAATCAAATCGGACCGGTGTCCTTATAAAAAGAAGAACTCAGGACATACAGAGAAACACCAAGGATGTGCACACACAGAGGAAGCATCAAGTGAGGATACAGCAAGACAGCAGGCATCTGCAAACCCAGGACAGAGACCTCAGGAGAAAGCAAACCCTCAGACACCATGACCCCGAACTTCCAGCCTGCAGAACTGGGAGGAAATAAATTGCTGTTGCAGCAAGCCACGCTGTCAGTGGTATTTTGTTACATTAGTAGCCCTAGCAAGCTAATACAACATCCTGAGACAGGATTAGGTCTGCCTCTTAAAACAATAGACTGAAAAATTCAACAAGGGTGTTAAAAAATGGCCATTGAACCAATCTCAGAGAAATATGTGTCAAGTCCAACCAATAACTTTATCACTAGATTATCTATTAGGTTTTCTCCGAAGAAGGGAGTTTACACAATTCTGATCAAAATGAAATCTCTGGGTTTTTGTACTGGAAGTTCCTGTGTCCTCTTTGTGGAATAAAACACTGAGATGCAGACAGTTCAGAGAACTTGTCAAGACTTACAGTTACTTGCACAAAAATATGCCTAAATAAGCATACAATTTTACCTGAAAATATTCTATAAGTTCTTAGACAATCTCTGTTGTTTTCTTAAGAAAAAAAGTCATCCGACTCTGACATTTCCTCTGACCAACAAGACTTCCCTCTTAACATATTCTCCTCATTATTCATCCTAATTTTCACTTGTTATTTCTTAGTTCATTATCAGGAGTATGAATCACTTTTTAAATCTTCAACTTCTGTCTCCTCGGCAAAAGATGATCAATTTCATTGTAATTTTTTTTCACTTAGTCATTCAAATATTCTGGCTTTTACGTAGCACCTTCTTTAAAGTTTGCTAGTCTTTTTTTCCTCTCCTGATTCATTGAAACTAGTTAGCTTACTAACTTTGAAAGAAAGACAGTGCTTTTCTTTAGCCCTGGCAATTTTTCATTTCCTTTTGTCAAAAATGATTAGCTTAAATGTGTGTACCCTTAGACTTTTACCAAGTGAACTTATCTTTTGACCATTAAATACTAAAAAGTTCTGAATTCTTCAGTAATTCACCAATATTCCAACTTCAAATTATACTTGATATTTTTACAATGTAGTTTTGCTTATGTTTATTTTCTTATGAGACTCCTTGAATAGCTTTAGTGACCTCTTTATATACCAATTATGTGAAATTTGCCTACTCATAATGCAGTTCTCAAGTTCATTTCCACATGATGAAACACTCAGTTCAATTATTTCGTGTGCTAAATGAAAACTAAAATGCAATTTAATACTACAGAAGCTAGGCAAAAACTTAATAATGAACTTTACTATAATAATAATTATATTTTTGAAATATTATAGTTTAACTATATCAGTACCCATTTTTCTTAAAGACAGAATTTGAGTTATTGCTAGCCATTTACATTTTTTCTTTCACTTTTGAATTAGAAAAATCCCTTCCCTCCAAATTAATCAATTACTCTCAAATAATTTTCAATAAGCACAATCTTTCCCATTTCAAATGCTCATGCACTGGGTCAAAATTTTGAATAAATACAATAGATTCTCCTTTTTAGTTTCACCAGCTTTATTTATTTACCTGAGTCACAAGACTGAAATCATGAGAAAAATGTTATTATGATAGAAGTCTGATGTTTAAGTCTCATAAATGTCATTGAATGGCTATAACAAAATATATCCCATTCCTACCTGATTCATGGGCTTATTGGGTCTTAGATAACGTATATAGAAGCCCTCTGAACACTAAAAACTAGAACAGTATCAAATCGATAGTTTTTATTTGCTTCATTATTTTCTCCTGTTGTAACTCAACCTTCATTATTATGGGATCAAAGTTCTCCCTCTACCATTTAACTTCATATTTCTCATAGTGATTAGACTATCTCCATCAGCATCACTGGGGAGGGAGATACTCTGTTTGACTGAGAATTTCTAGACTATATCCCAGACTTGGAATCATAACAATGGGGGATCTGGCCCAGAGATTTGCATTTTAATGAATATCTGAGACAGTTCTTTTTTCACATTAAAGTCTGAGAAGCATTAATCAATGTGTTTTTCATCTCTTTCTTACTTTGTTATTCTTCAATAACATCTTCATGCAGATTGACTGAGAAAAGGGCCAGATTTTTCTCACTGCTGTTTATATCCATGCTCTTTGAGACGTGGTTTTTTAGGTCCTTCCAACCATAGGTAAAATTTATTTTCCCATCGTTGAATTTAACTTGCTTTGGTTGATCAAATGCCATGAAAGTGGCAGAGTACCAATCTCAAACCTAGGTCTTAAAAGGACTTGAGCACTTTTGCTCACTGTCCTGGAAACCTGCCACCACCACGAAAACAAATCGAGGTGAGCATTATAGAGAATGAAAGATCACATGGAGATACCTCATGGTCCAAGCTGTCCCAGTTTAGGACATCCAAGACCAGTACCCCTCTACTCCCGTTGTAGCCAAATGCAGATGTATAAACGAGTGCAACCAAGAAAGAAGCAGCCATCTGACCAAAAGATCCATAAGCAATAATGAATGCTTACTATTTAAGCCACTGAAGTTTAGATGATTTGTTATATAGAAATCAGTAACTAACATAGTTTAAGCATCAAGAAACTAAGCTTAGGTAATTTGGGTGGTTTTCCAAGGCCTTCATAATCAAAGTCAACCCTTTGCCTTTAACATAAACATACATATCATGTATATACTTTGACAACTTGAAATTCTCCTCTGAATGTTTCTAGCCTTACAATTTTTTTGGAGGGTCATAAGGATCATCATGTTATTTAAAATGCACATATAAAATAAAATTTTTCCTTTAAAACTCATCTGAAACTATACCTTAACTATGTTTTTTTCTAAATAAATAAAAAATGTGCATATAAGCTATTTTAATTTAATTTCATGAAGGAAAAACATAAATCCAAGTAAATAAATTTAGTCCACATCATTGTCTGACTTAGCACTGCCTTCAAGTTTGGCATTTCCATAGCACCTTCACTTAGCTGTATAATCCTTAATATGACTGAAGGTAGTTTGTTTGTATTAGCTAGAAACTTCATTTGAAGAGAAGAATAATTACTTGGTTAATTGAATATGCTTAAATATGTAAGATAACATGACTCTATAATATCTGAAAAGGGAGAAATAGCAATGGAAAAGTTTTATTTACCTGTACACCTTTCTCTGTCTATGCTTTTTGGCTCTTCAAATTTAGTCACTTATTTATTCAGTTATTAATTCTATGTAGATAACTTCAAAACTTCAAAAGCATGGAGATGTCTAACAACAGCTTGCTTTTGAAGCATCAGATACACTATACCAACTCCATGTTCAATAATTAAACTTAGTATCCTGCAGACACCTGTCAAAGGATGGATAAAATTCGAGGTTATGTTTGCTATAAACCCTCAGCTTTATTTTTTCAGGTCTTTGTTTAAACTATATGAAAATCATGTTATGGCTCAATATAATTTTTTTTTCCCAAACAAAGCAAACACCCTTTTAGAAATACTACAGCTCTAAAGGTTAAAGTTGTATGTCAGAAATAAAGCAATTTGACAGCAAAGGAATCCTTAGGGATTTTTTAAACATTGAGTTCCCAATATAAACTATTATTCAATCTATCACAGTCAAATTTTACACTTAACAGGTTATGTCAGTCCTTTTATTTAACAGACATACTCTGTTTAGCATTGTGAGCACTTAATCTATGGGGTTGTTTATTAGTTTTAATATAAGTAATTCACAATATAATGTCATTAAAAAAAAACAGTATTTTAGTTTTGTGAGAATTGTTCCAAATTTTCCTTTTAGTGAAATCTGTTTCCCTACTTAAAAACGAACATTGATGATTTCATATTTTTCTTTCTCAAAAAGGATTTAATTAGACAAAAACAGTTGTATTTAAAACTCAATTCTTCATTTTCTCCAGAAAACCTCAGATAAAACTTTTTGTTGCTCTCTTTATCAGTGTCAAAATTATATCTTTAAAAGACTATTAAAGTTTTAGGTTTTTCTTTTGTTATCACGTTTGTAAATATTTGCCAAATGAATTAAGAGCAAATACTTAGTTTTGCAAATAAGCACATTCTGTTTTCATAATATTGATATAAATGGCCGTGAAATGCAAATAATAGAAATAGCAACCAGGAAGAGAGAGGTTGAACAATTTTCAAGTTTCCAGACACTGATTCCAAACTGGGAACTTGATAATGCAGCAAAGAATATCCTTATATCGCCTGCATAGTAGTTTATTTTAATAATTTATATAATAGTCCATTTTTACAGAGTGTGAAGACTTCTCTGGAATGGTAGAGGATGATTTCTAGGTAGACTGAAAATGCTTATCTCTACATGGATATTGATTGTCAAGGAGCTGAAGCTTTCCTTTTGCCACTTACTCCTGCAACAGGAGAGGGAATAGTCAGGACAGCTAGAGCAGTTGGTCTGCAGACTTGACAAAGACATTTGTAAAAGTTACCCACACTCTTAGTCCTCAAAAAAATCAGATTTCATGTAATCTGAAGATGCTAGATGGTCCAAAGACAACCCAAACTGAAAATTCTGTAAGCAAAAGACAGAGGGGTTATCTTTTTACTTCTAATATCAGCCCTGAAGCAAGAGACTCCCTTTGTTGTTCATGGATTGCAGTGGAATGTAGAAATGGTAGGGAAAGGATGCAGGGTTAACACAGTGATAATAAAATAGAATATCTTTATATTGTTTGTGCTATAGTTTATTTCAAAGATAATTCTAGGTAAGTGGTTTGATGTTTGTCTACAAATGTTAGTTAATATTTGAAGAACCCAATCAGAAATTACAGTAGAGGTGGGGGGGTGTCTAAATAGCATAAAATTTGCCTGGTTTGGATCAACATCATCAAGCATTGTTAGTATTAACTCATGGAATGGAATAAACGAATCTAATAAGCATGGGAGTTTTATACAACAGATTACCTTTGGCTGCAGTATTCAGAGTCTCCACATCCTTCCATTGTATGGAGGTTCTGCCATCAGGTTTGATCATAAGTCTGGCCAGTTTTGCCATTGGAATATCATCGTGCCTGCCTTCATATGTTTTCTGCTTAAGGTTTTAGTGGCAGTGCCTGGGCACAGGGACAGACTTCCCTGTACTTCACTGTGTGACTGTGTTTGTGCCCACTTGTATTAATTCATGATCTGGCAGAATTTGGTTTAGGGCTTACTTTCATTATAATTTACCACTTGGTAACAAGGTTGCGGGGAAGGACAGAACAATTCTCAACTGTCTCTAACACTTGAAGAATATCAATATTTAAACAAAGAATGTGACATTTTCCAAATGACTAAATCGACTAAGCCAAATATAGAGGAGAGTTAAAACCACAACATTTCTTTTAGTTCTTCTGAAATAAAACCTTTCCAATTAATTGTTGAAAACGACTATTATTTAATAAGAGAAACTTACAATAAGTAAATCCATGATATTGGTTATTCTGTATTGTACAGCTGATATATACATAAAAGTATGCATATAACTTAATGTGTATTTATGTATGATAATTGTTAAAACAACCCTAAATTCTTCATTTCATGGGATAAAGTCATCAATGATGACAATCCCGTCATCAGAACTGTACTGTGTTTCTATTTTTGCTGGAAAGTGCCGGAGTGTATAATTAACGTGCAAGAGGTCCTGTCATAGGTTATTTATAAGACTGTAAGAAAGACAAAATGACAGGTCATATAACACAAAAGCAGGGTATGCTGAATTATGATGTCTTCAAAAAAGTATAAGGGAAAGACAGCGTGCCACACAAATATCATATTGGAAAATCAAAAGAGTTCTCACAAAGAAACTAGATGAATGTGCGTTCAGGAGTTTTCTAAACAAAGAGGGATAAGTAAAGATACACCAGATAGATGGAATAGCACAGCCTCATAATCTGTCTATACCTCAGGGACAGTAAGAAGCTCAAAGTCACTATGGTAGAGAGTATACGAGAAGGGAAAAGAGATACCACTTATTTAGAAATAGTTATGTTGAAATCAGATTACAGAAGGTTTGATCACTAAAGAGATTAGTGATCATTTTATCTTATGTGATGGCAATAGAGGTATTTCTGTTTTGTTGTGTTTTTCAAAGACTCGTTTATTTATTTTAGAAAGAGAGAGAGAGAGCACAAGTGGGAAAGGCAGAGGGAGAGGGAGAGGGAGAGAGAATCTCAAGTAGACCTGGCCCAAGATGGGGCTCCGTCCCATGACTCTGAGATCATGACCTTAGCCGAAACCAAGAGTCAGTCACTAAACCAACTGTGCCACCAAAGCACCCCTATTTCTGTTTGTTTTTTAACAAGAAATGGAGGGGCACCTGGGTGGCTCAATCATTAAACATCTGCCTTCAGCTCAGCTCATGATCCCAGGGTCCTGGGATCAAGCCCTACATCAGGCTCCCTGCTCAGCAGGGAGCCTGCTTCTCCCTTTCCCATTCTTCCTGCTTGTGTTTCCTCTCTCGCTGTGTCTCTCTGTCAAATAAATAAATAAAATAAAACAATAAAACAAAACAAGAAATGGATGACATAATGAAATCCACAGTTATGAATGTGTGAAATTGACAGTTAAGAATGTGTCCCATTGGGGATTGTTTTCAAGGGGATGAGACTCGTGGAGGAAGGAAAAGTGAGGAGAATGTTACAATAACAATCCCATTTCTTTCCTTATTAAGTATAAAGTTTAACAAAATAAGCCCGTTTTCTAGGGTTTGAAATGAACAGCCACCAAAACCAACCAGAATCCTCATTGCATAAAAATTATGTTGGGAATCTTGCTAAGACTGATATAGACACAAAATTTCCAAAATGTAAAGAAAGGTACTGAGAACAAACAAAATGAAACAAGAAATTAATTTGAAGTTATCTTTACATTTTCCAAGGAGAAGAACTTGTCAGAAAGGCAAAATTTGAGTAACTTCTGATGTGTTGTTAGCCTTTCAACCTGCCTGTTAATTACATTTCTAAATTAGCTTATCTTTTCATATGGATACAACGAAAGTCTTTTTTTATGTATTCTCACTACATGCCCTATGACAAGAAGTAGTTTCAGGAATCCTGTGTCTTTGATGTAGGTTCACTTAGAATGTCAGACTCATATATGCTCTTTATATAAGCTCCTTGAATCTGTGTAGGCATAAAAGCTGCTTAAAACACCAATTCATAAAGCAATTCTGTCAAATACTATAAAAACATGTAACCCATGCTTGAGGCTCTATAGTTCTGTCCCTTGCTGTGACCTACATTGATTTGCCATTTAATATTAATAATTGTTCATATACTAGGATTTTTTAAAAAGCATTCAAAGCCAACTTTGATGTGTGCTTTCTTTGAAAAGTCATAATTTGTAGCCATATATGACACTACCCACTTGCAAAGCTCTATGACCCTTCAATTTAGATCAGAAACTAATGCTGCATATTTGCCACATTCTATCTGCCATATTCCCAAAGGTCATCATGAATTTTTTATTTGCTTTTTTATATTTCAGTGTCAATTAGAGCATAATTCAGTACTTTTCAATTTCTAAGATGAGAAGTGAAAAAGATGAGAGTAGCAATTATCGAGACTTCTTACTTTCACACCAGACTTTGTAAGACTCTATTATCAGTGCTAGACCTCTAAAATAACAGAAGCCTAGAAGTATAAGCTACCATCTGTCTGTAGTTTTTGATAACAGAAAAGTTGTGCTACAATGTTGGACGTAGAAAAAAATGTCAGATACAAAATCCACACAGAATAAATAGGTCTTAAAACTGAACATAGAGGGATAATGAAAGGACGCCAAGCTCAGTCTGGAAAGAGAAGGAATTTATTTATTTATTTGTCAGAGAGAGGGAGCACAAGCAGGCAGAGTCAGAGAGAGAAGCAGGCTCCCCGCTCAGCAAGAAGCCCGATGTGGGACTTGATCCCAGGACCCTGGGATATTGACCTGAGCCAAAGGCAATAGCTTAATCCACTGAGCCACCCAGGCGTGCCAAGAGAAGGAATTTATGATGTATCTGCCAACAAGTGACTTACTATGGGTCTGCAATCCTGTGACCTTATTTCCTGGGGAAATTTCCCCAGGAAATAAGGTCATTGGGGAGCCTGCTTTTCCTTCTGTTTGCCATTCCCCTCTGCTTGTACTCTCTCTCTCTCTCTCTGACAAGTAAATAAATAAACTCTTTAAAAAAAAAAAAAGGTATAAAACAATTGAGACTTGGTACTCAATAAAAGTGCCTAGTGGCAAATTTGAAGTCACCCAGGAAAGAATTTGTGAACTAGAAGATCAATCTGAAGGAATCTCTCAGAATGTATCACAGAGAGGCAAATAGAAACTATGAAAAAAAAAATTAAGAAACACAAGACAGTAATCAAATCTAATGCTTAATCAAAGTTTGAGTAAAAGAAAAAAGAGGTTTTTAAGTTCCACTTTATAACAATTCTAGGCTTTTCCTCTAATATACTCTAATGTCTGAAGAAATAATGGTTGAGAACTTTTGAGAACAGATAAAAGACATGAATTCTTAGATACAAGAAGCTCAATCAGTCCTTCCCCCAAATGATAGGTGATAGATAGATAAATAGATTAAAAATATAGATACATTTGATGAAAATATAGATAATTTTTTTAAAGATTTTATTTATTTATTTGAGAGAGATAGAGGGATCACAAGTAGGCAGAGAGGCAGGGACAGAGAGGGGGGGAGCAAGCTCCCTGCTGAGCAGAGAGCCGGATCCCAGTACCCTGAGATCATGACCTGAGCTGAAGGCAGAAGCTTAACCCACTGAGCCACCCAAGTGCCCCACCAAAACATTTTTTAAGAGTGGCCAGAAAGGGGCACCTGGGTGGCTCAGTGGGTTAAGCCTCTGCCTTCAGCTCGGGTCATGGTCCCGAGGTCCTGGGATCGAGCCCCACATCGAGCTCTCTGCTCGGCGGGGAGCCTGCTTCCTCCTCTCTCTCTGCCTGCCTCTCTGCCTCCTTGTGATCTTTGTCTGTCAAATAAATAAATAAAATATTAAAAAAAAAAAAAAGAGTGGCCAGAAAGAAAGGCAATAGGAGAACAGGCTATTAACTGCTTCAAAGCAAAAACTGGAAAACAAAAAAGAGAGCAAGTCTGTACAGAAAAACATGGAAGACTAACAAACACCCAATTACATAGAAATTCAATGAAACTCAATGACAAAGAAGTAGTCTACAGACTTTAAATTATATTCAAATTAGAGGGAAACTGGAGGGTTTTATTACCAGCAAGATTGGCAAGGGAAGCCACAGTGGGGTATCAGGTGAGCAAGCTCAACCAAAATAACTGGGATTGTTAAAATATTAAATTGAGGGCAAAGCCAAGAAATAGCAACAAAAAGTCCCTTCCAGTCAAAAGCAACCCACTACTTTTAAGATCCAAAAACAATCAGGGTAGAGGAAAAAGCCTTGCGATGTTGGAGAAAACAAAACATGGAAGGTATGGACAGAGGTGTCAGAGTGAAGTCAACACCAGTTCTAAGAGAGAGGTGATTATCTTGGACTATAGGGGTAATATCTTTAAGAGTCAAAGGTAAAGAGAAGGAAAGAAATACCTATTGGTAGAAGCCCTCAAGAAATAACAAATATCACAAGACCAGAAAAAATCTGGCCACAAAAAAAATATATATATATATACCTTAAAGAAATTATTCATCATTTTACCAGCAAAAAAA
This sequence comes from Martes martes, assembly GCF_963455335.1. Lineage (NCBI taxonomy): Eukaryota > Metazoa > Chordata > Mammalia > Carnivora > Mustelidae > Martes > Martes martes. The sequence continues at coordinate 13,521,217 of NC_137893.1, forward strand.
TCATCCTTAGGGCCAAAAAGCCAAGTAAGTACCCTAAACTAACTTCTTCCTATCTTTCATAGATCCTTCTGATAAAAGCCAGTCTAGAAAATCCAGTTCATTCAAATATTGATGACATAAAAATAAAACAGTAGCATTCATACAAAGACACTTCAAGAAAAATGAAATACATTAAGCAAAGCCTCTTGGAAGTCAAAGAAAACTCACCAAAAAATGTCATCACAAAGAGAAATAACGAAATATTTCAACTTAATTTAAAAGGAAATACAAACAGAACAATTGTACCAATGAAGAAGCATCAGAAAGCAAAACTAAGAAAATAAAGAGTAAATATGGTGAAAATATTTGGAGTTATAAGTGAACAACGAGATAATGAAAAGAGAACTCACAGAATTCAGGAAAGGACTGAAGAAAAGGACAACAATGTTTCATAAATGAAAGCTATATTACAAGGAATACTAGTGGGTACAGTCACCACAGGAAGACATAATAAGGGACAAAAAATAAAATGAAACAAGATGGGACCAGGGAGGGAGACAAACCATAAGAGACTCTTAATCTCAAGAAATAAACTGAGGGTTGCTGTGGGTGGAGGAGGGAGGGATAGGGTGGCAGGATTATGGACACTGGGGAGGGCATGTGCTATGGTGACTGCTATGAATTGTGTAAGACTGATGATTCACAGACCTGTACCCCTGAAGCAAATAATACATTGTATGTTAATTTAAGAAAAAGAAAAGTTTAAAACCCAACAAAATAACACTGACTTGAAATGAGAAGACTTAGGCACTCACAAATTTGAAACAAATTAATACCTATTAATCAGTGTCTCCAATCTCTGAAATAAAGCACATGAAATGACAAAAAAAAAAAGATAGAAATGAAGAAAATGAAACAAAAAAAGATTAAATGGGATTAGAGAAAACTGTGATTTCGGCTAGAATGATTGGCCTCATTGCAAATGAGGATTCTTCTTTTTGTCTGGGGGTGACAGGTGCATTCTCTAAAGGAATGACAGCTGCAGCCTTTTGTTCCTGAGAAAATATCACTTCCACCTGTAATTGTGGCACCTTCTGCCTTTCTTCTGGGGATGCCATTCACTTTTCCTTCAATGTCTTTTTCATCTTCTGCCTCCATCATCTTTACCATGCTGGAAGTGTGTGAAGGCTGAGGATGTGGCAGGCAGGTGACACAGATAAACCAAGAGGAAACCAAGTGATGCTAAAATTCCTGGAGATGCTAGAGGGTTCAAACCCATGAGAGTTTTGGGGCAGCCTGGTGGCTGAGTCTGTTTAGCTTCTGGCCCTTGATTTTGGCTCAGGTCATGATCTCAGGGTCATCAGATCAAGCTCTAAGCTGGGCTCCATGCTTGGTGTGGAGTCTGCTCAAGATTCTCTCACCATCTCTTTCTGCCTTCCCACTCTACCCCACCCCTGCTTGTGTACACATGCTCTCTTGCTCAAAACAACAACAACAAAAACCTACTACAGTTTTATAGATGAGTTATACCAAACGCTTAGAAAAAGAGTCAAATCTTATACAAATCTTTTAAGGAGCAGAAAAAACAAGACTAATGTAATATTTATACCAAAGCTAGACAAAAAGCACTAGAAATTATAATTACATCAATTTTCATTCAAAAACAAATATGCAAAATTATTAAGGAATATGTGGTACTAGAAAATAAAATCAACAATGTATTCAAATGAATGAATCATTACCAAGTTCGATTTATCCCAAGAATGCAAAGTTGATCCATCATCTGAAAATTTATTCATCATATTAATAAACTAACTAAATATTATGTGTATATGATCATGTTATTATACCAAAAAACCCACATTTGATACAATTCTGTTTCTAGACAGTGTTAGATTTGAATTTTAACTGGGGGTCAAAAAGGTCTGTACCATGTTTCATATCCTACCAGTTTAGTCATCTATAGCAAGATACTCACTGAGAAGCACTTGCAGAGCATTGTTTTTGAATTTAATATGACCCAAAAGTTACATATAACAAATTAGGAATTTTTATCATTGTGCAATTGTGATAGATACAAAATAATGACTGAATAATGATGACAGGTCAAAAATACCACTCAGGTCCAATGAGCTTTTTGTTGTTGTTTTAGTAACCCATATCTAGGATCTGATACAATATTTCATCACACAATTCAATGAATTGTGAATAAGTTTTCTCAATTTTACATTTTTAAATACATGTTTAAGCATATTATTGAAAAAAATCATATCTTACTGAGGTTTTTCTTAAGTGTGCCAGAAGCATTGTCACAATATTTAACACACAGCCATTAAGTTAGGTCCAGTTAAAAAGCACAAAACATATTTTTAAAGGGAAAATGTCCCCCTTTGACACAAAAGTCAAATGTGTTTGTACTCACACTCTACCTGGATTTCACACATTGTCAATGCCAATGGAATCACAGAAATTGCAGACCAAACCTGTCTTACAAGAGAGGAGCCTCCAGAAACACCAAGTAAGCATCTTCCGTAGAAAAATAAATCATGAAAACAACTACAGTTCTTAAGAGAAAAACTTACATGTTGATTACTTGCATTTTATTTAAAAACATTTCTACTTAAGTCAAAATGAAAAGAAAAGAAAAATTAAATGCAGCTGAATGCAACAAATTTTCTTTAGTGCTAAAGTCTAATAAACGAAGAAGAATGGCTTAAATGCACTGAAATTTGTTTTTCATGGCACCAATACATCCTGTTTCTTTACCTTCCACTGCAACTAAAGAAAGCTCTTGCTTTCTCTTTGTTTTGTTTTTCTTTATTTTAAATATGGAAATCATAGATAGGATGAGTAATTGAAATCCAGTAAGGTTTTTTTTTGTTGATATAGCATTGTCTTTAATTCTTCATCCATGTAGAAAACACGGCAACAAAAATGAGTGACTGAAATTATTGCTTCTTTTTAGTCCCAGCTCTCAGCTGCCACAAGGTACAGACCAAAAGTGTAGACAGAGAGAGAGAGACTATATATATAAATCATTAGCAAGGTAATTAGCACTAGAATGACCACGTCTTACACACTAAGAACATAGGTAAGAGCCTATTTCATGTTTTCTAAAAGGCACTAGAAGCATTTCTCTACCTCAGTGCTACTTAATCAGGTGCTACATGCCTAAATTCTGTAGTTATAAATCTACTCTGTTGTTTTAATGAAACTGTTCTCCCCCTGACTCAAATGTATCCATTTCCTTCCTCCTTCAGGGCCACCATCAGTCTACTTTCCTCTGGAAAATTCTACTCCTTACCCATTTGCTTTCCTGTCCTTTCTCTTTCATTTTATTTTCCCCATAAGAGTAATTTCTATGAAATATAAGTCAGGTCATATCATTACCTGTTTCAAACACTTCAGTATTTTCACCATGCGCTTGCATAAATCTAATCTTTATCTTAAATTCCTAAGCTTTACATTATTAGAACCATGTCAGTGTCTACAGCCCAACATATGTCCCATTCCTCTTTATCACCAGGCATGAGGCACACTCCCTCTTCCTAGAATGTGACACTCTCCACTATAAGTCATTTGTACTTGTAAAACCTCAGATGCTGTGTTCTCCAGACCTTGCCTTGACTGCTTCCTAGTTCCTAATCCCCAGGTTTAGATACTTCCTTCACTGAAATTTCATTCCCTGTCTATTGAAAATCAAGCGGTCCTTCTCCATAATTCTTTGTCATGAAGCACTTTATTTTTTAATGGTTATAATCACAGTGTATGTGTTTATATAGGCATGCTTTTATTGTTTAAGTCTTATCATTGAACAAAAGCTTCTTGAGGACAGGGGCTGTGTGTCTGTCGTATGCGCCATCACATACCCATGACCTTGGACGGTGTCTACCATAGGACAAGTACTTGTTGAATGAATGACAAAAGAAGGACCGAGTAATTTCAATTACATATAGATACATGCAAATGCAGAGTCCAAAATTTCAAAGGAAGAGTATAACCTCATAATTTTATTTTTATTGTTCATTTCAGTTTTCATCGCTTTGCTGCACAGACTCTTAAACTCAGGTCAAAGACATTAAGTAACTGTGATCCATACAAATGCAATGTTTTCTATCAAAAACTATTTCTTTTGAGTGGTGATATAGCCATTGCCAAAGTAAAAGTTCACTCTCTTATTCAGTTTTGTAGAAAACATTTTTAGTAGAGATGCTAAAAAATAAGTCTATAAATCTTCAGCCTCCCTTGAGAAAAAGCTTTTAGAAAGAGTGATTTATAAAGGGAAGACATGAAGACACTTGCAAGTAAACTTATATACCAACCCTCATTTTTCTATATTGAGCTGTAAATTCCACAGGCTTCAGAAAGTTGGAAGAAATAGGAGTGAGGGAAAATATTTGGTGTATATGTACTACAGAATATGATTTCTTCATATTCTGATTTTACTGATTATCTCGTATATTTTTATAATTTTTGCTTAACTATTACTTTAAGAAGTTTCAAACTGTGTAGTGAAATGTTGAATTGCTGAAACTTTGGTACAAGATGGACCAGGATCTGAGTACCTATATGGTTCTTAGTGGCATGGACTTATACAAATCATGTCACTTGCAAAAAGTGGGTAAAAATATCAAAATCAATGATTATTGTTGACTTACATTAAATAAGATATGCTAAAAATACAATCCCTGGCACAAAAGGCATACTAAAATACTGTTGTGATAATAATTGTGATTCTTTTGATGCAGGTGTATGGAGATGATGGCTTCCACAAACACATACACTTTGTTCCTGCCTTCCTGCCTACTCCATCCCAAGTGCGCAGAATTTGAGCTGTTAGCAAAGCATTGCTGTGACATTAATTTCATCCACAATGTGTTTCTTACAGGGCATCCTCTGCTGATCGTTGAATAATATTCTCAAAGAATTGGGAGAAAGAGAATGTTAAATATAATGTCTTTTCAAAAAAGAGTAATTAAATCATAAGTAATAAAGAATGAAGAAGAAGAATAAAGAATGAAGAATATAAAAATCTTGGGACCTGAATTCTAAAAATATCAGTGGCATTATCATAATTTGCTTACATAAGGAAAGTTTATTGAGCACCTTCTATGTATGATGGACTGTGCTAAACACTGGCAATGCAGACTTTTCTCACTTTTTTTTTCACCGATATTTATTTTTTCAGCTTTATTTGGTATAATTGACCAATACAGTTGTGATACACTTAAAGTATTCAGTGTGATGGTTTGATATATGTACATACTGTGAAGGGATTTCCACCACTGATTTAAGTAACACATCCATCCCCTCACACATTTACTTTTTTATTTTTGGTGAGAACACTTCAGTTTTACTGTCTTAAAAATTTCAATAATACCATGCAGTATTGCCAAATTTAGTCACTGTGTTATACATTAGATCCTCAGACTTGTAACTGAAAGTTTATAACCTTTAACCAGCCTCTCTCTGTTTCACATTTTCATTTTCCATGTATTATCAGTCAGCGGACACACAGATGTTTCCATATCATGGCTATTGTGAATATTAAATATTGTATATTGTGACTACTGCTGCAATGAATGTGGGAGTGCAGGTATCTCTTTTAGGTAGTGACTTCTTTTGCTTTGGATATCTACCCGGAAGTAAGATTGCTGGATCATTTGTAATTCTTTTATTAATTTCTTGAGGAATCTTCATACTGTTTTCCCTAGTGGTTATACCAACTTACATTCCCTCCAATAGTGTACAAGTGTCCCTTTTCCTCCACATCCTCATCAGAATTTATCTCTTGTTTTTTGATAATAGTCATCCTAACCCAAGTGAAATGAGAGCTCATTATGGTTTTGACAGAGTGGTTTTGTGCAGGAGATGAACCCAGGAGATGAACCTCATCAGTCAGCCCAGCCCAAGCTCCTCCTTGTCTCTCAAACCTTATCAATTGTCCAAGCCACCATCTTTATTCTTAGCGGCTCCCAGTAGCTGAGGGTATGCCAAGACCCATCAGTGTCCCAAAAGGGAGGATTGCAGTCAACACCTTCATGCCAATGAATTAGAAGCTGGACCTTTGGGCTGCAGCTGAGAAAGTATGAGGTTAGGTCTCTTTCCAGGGAGAAACTGGGAAATGGATGTTTTTGCCTTTTCCATCTGTGCTGAGCCCAGGTGCATATCAGGGGGTGTGGACTCCTAGTCCCATTTAAAAACCACTTTGTTTCCTATGGTCCTGTGGGCCACATGGACACAAGCCCGGCTGGCTTTCAGAGCTCGGTGTTTTGGGCTTCTGTCCCTTGGGTGGGAGCCTGAGAAGTATGGGCACAAGGTATGAGGTCCAAATCCTTTGCTCCTCAGAGAGAAGCTGGGAGTCGGGGGTCCTCTCCTGCTTGTGCGGCACTGTGCCAGAGACCAGGGATGGGTTTATGGGGAGAGTATCTCAGCCTTTCCTACTCTTTTCACGGTGTTTTTTTTTCCCTCATTCTCCTGATGCATAGGAGTCACTCAACTAGTGTCTGGTTTTCTCTCAGGGGAAATTGCTGCGTGAGTAGCTGTATATCTGATGCATTTACAGAAGGGAAATTTAGGAGCTTCTTAGCTGCCATCATGGTCCTTCTAATATCTGTTTTATTTATTTTTATTTTTTATTTTTTTTAGAATTTTATTTATTTGAAAGAGAGTGAGAGAACCAAGTGGGGGCAGAGACAGAGGGAGAGGGGGAAGCAGACTCTCTGCTGAGCAGGGAGCCCGATGTGAGGCTGGATTCCAGGACCCTGAGATCATGACCTGAGCTGAAGTCAGACGCTTAACCGACTGAGCCACCCAGGTGCCCCTTAATACCTGTTTTTAAAACAGATCTAAACCTGCCTTCATGGAGGTTTATGAAAAAAGAAGACACGAAGAAAAAAATCAATCAGCTATCAATCAAATAATAACATAAAACATTATTACTTGAGATAAATGTTATTGAATAAAATAAAATATTTCTAAAAATCACATACAACATACAGAATCATGAATTTGTGCAAAAGAAAGACCTGAACTGGCGGGATAAGGTGTTGAAAGATAGGAGTCATGTTTCATTACTAACAGATGGTATACAGGAGAAGAAGAGTTAGTGAGCTAAAAAAATGTTCATCAAAGTCCTAAAAGATCATGATAGACTAAATTGGCTGTCATATTAACAGTGGAACAAGCAAATCTCCTCATTTCAACACTTGCAGAGACTTAGAATGGGCAAGTCAGTGTAATAGACAAAAAAAAAAATTACTAAGAAAAATTTGGAGTGACTAGAATGTGACCAATCACTCAATCTAACATAACAAGCAAATAATCAGACAGTAATCACGTAATTATCATTAGAAAGACACCAATTCCAGGGACCACGATACTGGAGCTCTTCTGCCAGCTCTGTCGCTGAATAATTGTGTGACTTTAGGCATACAATTTAACCGCACTGGTTTCAGTTTACCCACCTGAAAATCCTCACCAGTGAAATACCCAAAGTAGTATTAAACTTCATTATCTCTTTTGTAGAATAAAGGAAATTGAAATATTGTAACACTTTATTTTTGAGTGACAGTTTCATCATTACTTGTTTTTTCCCTCCAGGGAGGAAATCAAGCAGTTTCTTTCTGCAGCCAACTCCAACTACGTGGAGTTAACAGTGGTCCTTCATTTCTAGATGGTACCTTGGCTGAAAAAGAATCCTGAGGAAAACCGTCTCTACCCAGCTTGTCAGCAGCATGGAGAAGCAGGTACAACTGAATTGGGAACGGGGGTAAGAGCTCTCTCACCTGGAATGAAAGTGCACAGCACAAAAGGCCATACCTATAAGTGCTGCATTTTTGACAACATGATACAACGTAGCCAAAGGCTAAGTGGAGTTTTTTTCACAATAGGCTGCAGGACAAGCTCTAAATTTTGCAGCTCATACTAACGGTATTACTTTAGGGGAAAATTAGAAATGATAAGGACCTGCTTTCTAAAATATCAGCGTGGTGATGCTCGGGACTTCCTCATTTTTAAATTGAATATGGATATAATAAATACTTCCTCGGGATACCAGAATAGGGGATATACAGAATACAGTTAAATAGCAGAACAATATTTCTCTGCATCTGTTGCTTCAAATCCGTTCCTCTACCTAAAGAGAGAGAGATTGAGAGTGTGTGTGTGTGTGTACATGCATGTGTGTGTGTACATGCATGTGTGTGTGTGTGTGTATGTGTGTGTGCATGCTAATGACAGGCAGGCCACACGGTTAAGGAGGAAATATTTTCCACGATATTGTGTCATGGCCCACCCCAACCCCTGTGTTTCAGAGGGACGTGCTTTTCTCTGTCACCTTAACAATTTCCTTTGACAACCTTGGAAACTAGAATATGTAATAAATACTCGGTGCAGCCCCATCCTGTGTATGTGCCCAGGTGATGGCATTTCCTAGAAAGTCCTCTGTATAAGCACCGAGATCTGAAACAAAAGATATAAAAGTTGGGACAACACGTATTAGAGATAGGAACGGTGTCTTCCATGCTACCCCACCCAGAATACTACTTCCGATTTGGGGTTTTTAGAGTATATTAAATAGATGTGTTTACTTCTGTTTACTTCTGACACAGTTATGAAATTACATTTAAGTGGTATTTTTTAAGTAAAAAATACAAAAACAAAAATTGTAGAGGAGAGAATAGACACAATTTTAGAAACTAAGAGTAAAGAAGTGGTACAGAAAACTTGTATACTGACTTAGCAAAACTGAAAAAGCTGAAAGCTTTGTGTGGTGGACATTGCAATGTGCCATTCCTCCTTTTGGAATGAAAGACATGTTGATCCAGCTGCTGGGAAAGCCGTGGATAGACAGCTTTCTGCTTTCACACTGCTTTGTAAACAGCCTCAGCTGAAGAAAGCTGTCCCGTCCAAAGACATGCAACCCTCCCAGGAGATTTTGCATCCAGTGACTGACTGACACTGAGATAAAGCCCTGGCCCCTTGACTCAGTTCTGGAGGACAGTTTCTGCTTAAGCTGGAGACAGAGGGGGTTCTTTACTGGAACTGTACTGGAACTGAATTTCTTCCTCTTCTCTCTCCTACCTCCTTCCATTCTCCAAGAGAGCATCTGAAAGGTATTCCCTAAGAAGTTCTCCATATGCTTCCCAGGGAAACTAATTTGTGGCATTTGGTTTTGACTTGAGGAGCACATGGGTGGCTCAGTCAGTTAAGGGTCTGACTCTTGATTTTGGCTCAGGTCAGGCCCTTGGGGTCATGAGATTGAGCCCTGCGTAGGGCTCCAAGCTGAGCATGGAGCTTGCTCAAGATTTTCTATCTTCCTTTCCCTTTGCTCCTCCCCACCACTTGCATGAGCACTTTCTCTCTCACTGTCTCCCTCTTAAAAAAAAAAATAATAATAATAATAAAAGTGACCTGACAAAGTAGATGATAGACGGTAATTATAGAACTTAGGTTTGGTCACTTGTCATCCAGTAACAATTCAAGTGTGGAAACCTTCAAGGGTAGTGACCTTGGATAATATTCCAGTTCAAGATACCACATTAACAACTACAATATATCTAGCAAATGACAACTATGAGTAAATTGTGACTATATAGCAACAGAATTGGATATTTATGGATAAGTGCAAAAGATGATTCTGAGGAAAAATGTAACTAATGACTGAATGTACATAGCAGGTCAAACAAAGAGTGAAAGTCAGAATGTCTGCTTTTAGCTCTAAAGACATTCTCCCCTACTGCACCTGGCAGGCCAAGAAAGATTAAGGGTAGAGATAGCACTTAACGTTAGAGTAGAAATGTTCTGACAATCCCAAACACAGTGGGTCAGTATGCCAAGGTCAGTGTCCTGCCTGGAAAAGAAAGGGGCCCTGACACTTGAAATAGGATCACTTGACTCGATGCACTTAAAACTCTTGAATTCCAGGATTTCCCTTAATGCTTTGTGCCAACAGAATTGAGCACCACTTGCTGTCGAAGCTTGGTACTTTCCCCTCACTTGAACATAGTGGAGATCCTCACACCTGCAAGAAAAAAGCATGAGCCCTCCCACCCAGTGTTCTGACACCTAACTCTCTTGCTGATCACTAAGTCAATAAACAGTGTCATGTCTCACCATAACCAGTCAGTTTTCCTTCTCCTCCTAAGGGAGATATTGGACTGTGCTCGGAAGGAACTTGAAGGGATTAGTCAACATGTACATTTAGGAGCCCAGTGAATAAGCCTGAGACGGGATTCTGAGTATATGGGACCAAGATGCACAAATCATAGATTTAGATAAATGAGAGTTTATCGATATGTGAGTGTTCTCCCAGAATGTAGGATTTGAAACTCCTGCAAGGACCCTGGGAAATGGTGCATCCAACTTCTAGGATGGTTCCGAAAAGCATTCAGAGTAACTCTCCACGTACAGTGGAAGAAACAAAACATGATGGGATTATTCTATGTTCTGATAATTGTACATCAAAATATTAACCTTATAGTACATGACTTAATACTTTGTTATACCTAACATATAGTCAGTTCTCAGAAGAGGAAACTCAGGGACCAAAAGTATATGGCAAAATTCTCTATCATATTAGTTGTGAGAGAAATGCAATCCAAACCACAAGAGAACAAAAGTTTGTTCTCAACAAATTGACAACAGTTGTACAGCAGTGGCAATCCCAAATATTGCCAAGACTTAGCAGCAATACTATTTCTCATACAATACTGATTTCAAGAGGAAATAGGCAATATCTAGAAAATGTGATAATGCATGTACTTCAAGTAAAGCAATCCAAGCCTTAAATGTGTACACCAGAGCAGAAGTTATGAGACTATTTTTATATTAGAACTTTTTTATAGTCTTACAATTTATTGAGGATAATGGACATACAGAACATTTGTCTGTACAGATTATATGTATCAATAGTTAATGTGTTAGATACTGTTTGATTCCAGTTACAGGACATTCTTCGAAAGATGAAAGAGATTGAAGAACAAATCCATGGATGCCAGAGAGTGTAGGGTGTAGAGGATGACTGTAAAGGAATAGCACGAAAGAAAAAAAAATATTTAGTGCATTAGAAAATTAAGATAGAAAATTTAGAAAATTTAAGATAGAAAATTAAGAAAGAAAAACTGGCTGGATGGCTCAGTTAAGCATCTGTCTTCAGTGCAGGTCATGGTCTCAGGGTCCTGGGATGGAGCTCCATATCCAGCTCCCTGTTTAGTACAGGGTCTGCTCCTCCTTCATCACCTTCTGCCCCTCCCCCCACCGTGTGTGCACATGCATTCCTGCACTTTCTCTCTCACTCTCACTCAAATAAATAAAATCCTTTAGAAATGCAGAAAATTTAATACACTTATTGTTCAATTTTTAAAAATAAAAATAAACCAATCATACATAAATATACATAACATTTTTCATAAAATAACTACATTTTTAAAAACAATGAAAGGGAGGCATTGTTCTACATTTTTGCAAATCTTTTTACTGTCTATGTTAATGGAAGACAACCAGTGTTCTCATACTCGCTTCTACATTAAATTTATTGTCCCAGCACGTGTCCTGTTGCCTGTGGAAGACTCCACTCTGAAGTCATGAGAGAATGAGTGTGAAAATGACAAATAATACCTTAATATTTCATAAAAATAACTTTGATCTCACAGGCTCCAAACCACACTTTCAGAAGTATTGCACTAGAAAAACACCCAGCTTGTTTATAAGGAGACATTTGAAGATATTCATTGCAAGATTTTTGATTAAAAGAAAAATGGAAATGATACAAATATTCATTCATTTGGAAACAGTACACTAATTCCTATAGTAAATATTATTTGACAGTAAAAATGAGCACCTAGAGATACATGTATCTATAGGGACCAATAACACAAACTTGAGAGAAAAGAAAAAGTTGCAGTAGGATGCAGATAGTATGATAAAATTAATATAAAATATGCATACAAAGTAAAATCATATTTTCTGGGCATACATAGATTTGTCCTAACAGATTTTTTAAAAAGTGTATGAGTTGGATAAATAATGAATTCAAGAGAGTTGCCTGTTTTCTCTGGGTTAGTAGAAAGAACTACAGGTGAAGAGGGGTACAAAGGTGATTATCATTTGTCGCTGAATTTCTAAGTTTGGTAATTATTTTATGGGCTAACTTAATTTTATTTATTTATACCTCCCAGCATATTTGAATTAGTTCATACTTCTACTAATAATAACACATGTTATTAACTGATAATTATGATAATTGCTGTGGTAATGTTTAAAGTATGAATGGTATGGTTGTATAACAAGGAAAGGTTAAAAACTTCCAGTTATAAAACATATAAGAGTGGGGATATGATATACAGCGCAGTGACTACAGTCAATAATACGGTATTGTGTATTTTATAAATTGTTAAAGGAATAGATTTGAAGGGTCTTCATCACAAGAAAAATATTTTTGTACCTATATACACCGATGAATGCTAATTAGACTAGGTAATTTTGCAATATACACAAATATTGAACCATTATGTTGTACACCTGAAACTCACTTAATATTAAAGTCAATTATACCTCAATTTTAAAAAATGAATGGAAAAGCAAAATAGTGAGTGCAGATTCTTTGAGAAGCAGCTACCGAGGTAAAAGGTACTTTTGAAAAGGGACTTTTGAAAAGTAATATACGATTAAGGACGGTATTTATTTCCTTTTAGGTGGGTGTGACCTGAGCAAGGAGGAATCTGAAAAGATGGGGAAGATAAGATTCTGGTATGAAGGGGAATCGTGGATGGAGCAAAGTGTGTGCTGATGAAAGGGGACAGAATTCATAGCAAAGCAGAAACAGATCTCAGGAGCAAAGACAGCTTTCACTGGAGAATCTCTTAGGGGGACAGAAGGATTAGTGTTATTGCAGCTAAGTTTGGTCAGAGATTAAAAGTTAAGGAGAGTTCACATTTGATGGATTCTGGTTTTTATTTTTTAATAAAGAATGGAATTATGTACTGTGTCAAATGGAGGACAGGTAGATGGATGGATCACTTGAAAAAAGAAGTTGACTTGACAAATTCAACTTGGTAGTATATAGGATTTCTGGTCAAGATTGAGGATTGTGCCCACTTCCCTGGTCTTCCCTATTATTGCAATGAGTGAACTGTCCATGGTCCTTTACAAAGCCAGGTCTGCTGCTGCATAAGCAGTTCCCTATCCCCATCACCTATCCAAGGTAATTACTCCTGTAGTTATATTCCATATCCCCATTTTACCAATATTCCATGTTTACTGTAGAATTCCTGTGATTTCGCTAACAAAATATATTAACTCCATCACTGAAGGAAGTCTCTCCCCTTACCTCAAATCCCCTTTTTGTTGTCAATCCTTCCTGGCTATCTGTTACAGCAAAGTTTATATGTGGAATCTGAAAAAGTCAAACCATAAGACCAGAGAATTGAACAGTGTCTTCCAGGTCTATCTTGTAGCACATGTTGCCATGGTACGCACATGCACTATTTCCTAAAACATCAAAGTACATTTCATTTCCCTCTATTTCTGATAAAACTAATATCCATTATCAATGACCTAACACATGCAAATGTGTGATTATTTTAAGATGACTTAAGACTAGATTAGATACCATTTTTAAAAGGTTGTAAATCTTTCTGATTATAAAATATGCATTGATTTTTATAATTATCTTTTATTCAAATTTTAAAGACAATATTGTTCTGAGTGTGAATACCTCCCTTCCTCGTGTCAACCATGAGAGTAATTTCACACTGCATTCATACATAAAATAGACTTGTTTCAAAGGAAATGAAACTAAACATTACCAGACTCAATCCCTGCTTGCCACATCTCTGGCATGTCTTACTTTTCTTGCAATGCCATCATTTTACTTGTAGGGCAGAGGTTAGAAAACACTTAATGATTGACTGAGCCTCCCCAGAACAGATCTACAGTGTAATTACTTCCCCCATGTAATAAGAGTGCCATGGGAAAAGTAAGATAAATTAATAGCTCTTTCACCTGAGAATATATTTCTTAGACCCAAAATATTGTATGTGGATCAGCAGGAATGGTTTTTATTTTGACCGTAAGAGCAGTGTTTTATTGAACCAATTTTATTTAGTAATTGAAGATTCTTCCTTCTTCAAAGTGTATTTGCTCTTAGAGTGTCTACCATACAAAATAAATACCTTTGTCTTCTCTTTGACTATTTATTCACTCGTATATGTTCTCAACTTTTTGTGCCCTCACCCGTCAAAACCCCGCCAATGGTTTTCATTTTACATTCTTTTTCTCTCTCCTTCTTTTTCCCACTTATGTCCATAGTTCACTTTCCTCCTCCAATCTGGGGAGATGGCACAAGAGCAAAGATGACGGTTTAACAAAATAGAAAATGTCAACAGTCACAAGCAATAGGTATGTGTTTAGTTAATGTTGGTAAATTATAACAACAGCAACAGCAGAAGATAACTAGATAGAGCATCACTATCAAATAGGTAACCCACAGCACCTCAAAGATCCCACCAAAGCACCTAGTTGTCAATTTTATCATCTGACAGCATTACAAATTCCCTTTGTGAAACTACTAACTTCTTGCCTTAGGGCAGTGTCCAACAAAATAATCCTTTCCAGCATCTCTCGATCATTTAGGAAAACTTACATTTGTGGGTAAAGAAGCTAGTTTAGACTTTTGCGGACTTAACACCATTTGTCCAAATGAAGTTCTAACAAAGATGTCCAGAATGCTTGAAATAAAAACATGATTGTCAGATTCCTGGCAGCATCTAAATGAAAGCTTCAAGGGCATCCTGATCATGTTAAAAATCTACTGATTGATGATTGTTGAAGTTTGGACTATTGATATTATAAAGTATTTTTTTTAAGATTTTTATTTATTTATTTGACAGAAGGAGATCACAAGTAGTCAGAGAAGCAGGCAGAGAGAGAGAGGAGGAAGCAGGCTCCCTGCTGAGCAGAGAGCCCAATGCGGGGCTTCATCCCAGGACCGTGGGATCATGACCTGAGCGGAAGGCAGAGACTTTAACCCACTGAGCCACCCAGGCGCCCCGATATTATAACGTATTGACAACCATTTCTGACAGAAATAACTCTAACCTTTCACAGGAGAGATAAACTTCTAAAATATATATTTTTTTAATTTCAGTCTCTTGATGATTCTTTTGTCCTCTACATTACCATATAAAAGCTCTAAATATTATTTTCTCAAGCTGCTAGAACAATTCATTCAAGAATTTAATGACTTTAACAAATATGTCAGGTATCCTGCTAGGAACTAAAAATAGAAGAACAATTAAAAAAATAAAACTTTAATTTTTATGCAGGGCTTCATAATGTAGAGGGATATATCAACATTAAAGCCTGAAAAAAATGTTTGCAACTTCAAGGCAGAAGAACTCACTGAACCCCAAGCAACACTAATGACGAGATATCCATTTCAACATCTGTTTATTTTCTTTCTAAATTTATGGAATTAAGAAAAATGTTTACAACCATGCAGGTAGTAACAAATAACTCATAGACAAAGAAAAATTAAAAACTGGATTAGTTATCTGATGCTAGAATGCATTTCAAGTGGGGAATATTTATTATAAAAATTAAATTTCAAAAAATTGAGCTACTATTCACATGAGCAAGGACATTCTTAGACATAACCAATGATGTAGAAGTTTCCTATGCTTTCTCATAAGTAAAAAGCTGTCAGTTAAATATCCCCCAGAAAACAGAAATCAATTAAAATCATAATCTGAACAGTGAAAATGTGGGGCACCTGGGTGTGTCAGTTGGGTAAGCCTCTGCCTTCAGTTCAGGTCATGATCCTAGGTTCCTGGGATTGAGCCCTACATTGGGCTCTTTGTTCAGCGGGGAGTCTGCTTCTCCCTCTCCTTCTGCCTGCTCTCCCCACTGCTTGTGCTCTCTCACTGTTCCTCTGTCAAAAAAAAAAAAAAAATTAAGATCTAAAAAGTAATAATAAAAGAAAAACAATGAAAATGTGAAATTTTTAATAAGTGGCCTGTGAAATCAGTAAAAGTGATTTCTAAAGTATACTAAGTGTATTTTAAAAAATTATAAAACACAATTCAAATATTAATATATATTGTGGAAGACTTATATAAAAATTAATTTAAAAGAAACTACACAAAAAGAAATTAATAATAATATTGAGATGTGTTACAACTATCTCATAGGCTTTTCGTAAAGACTGATTTTTTTAATACTTGCAAAGTGCAAAGAGCTATGAATAGCACATAGTCAACAATAAAGTAAATCATGATGATCACATAATGATGATGAGATGGTATTATCATTCTCTAATAGCCCAGATTATCTCAATAATTCCAGCATATGAACTGAAGGTATATGGGAGCAAAATTTGCCACCCCAAAATGACTCTTTGGCATTGGACTATTTTAGGCCAAATATTTTTAAAAAACAGAAGCCTCAGGAAGAATCCTTCACCTTCCCCCAAGCTACCTGAAATAATTTAGGTAGAGAACCTGCTCCAGCAAGAGAACCATCATATAGATAACTCCTATTATAATAAGAATTAGATGTAGTAAGCATGGAGGAACATAGCAAAGTCTTCTTGTTAAAAATTTTTATGCACCATTGATTCTAAGTGACCCTACAAACATTTTTTACCAAACATTTACTCTTTTTCATCTTCCTGATAATTGTCTTCCTCCACTTTGAAGTCCCAAACCCTTAACCCCTTCTGGATGGCACATGAGCCTCAAGTACCTGACTTCCTGGGGGGCTCAGAATCTTATGGAACCTCCATATGTACATAATTAAATTTGATTTTTTCCTGTTAATCTCTTTGATCTCAATTTAATTATTAGACCAGCCAAAAGTATCTTGAAGTGTAAATAAAAATGTTTTCTTCCCAACAGAAGGAACATAAAGTATTTTACAATCCTTTAGAAAAGATACATAGTGTCTAATCTCATTTTGGCCTTAATATAACCCAATTAACCTTTTTCCTGTCCCTAGACAACACGTTTTCTGAAATTTTAGATATTTAGCCTTAAGCCAACAATCAACAACACGTCCTTTACTAGGTCACTATCACTCTTATTTTCCCTTTTTCTTCCTTTCATAGTGAAAGTTCTTGAAAGAACCATTTTGGAATAAGTTAGGAAGGATCAATAAATGGCATACCTCACATCCTAGAGTCCAAAAAAAATTTTCTTTTATCTTATGTTAGTCATCATACAGTACATCATTGGTTTTTGATTTTGTGTTCCATGATTCATTGTTTGTGTATAATACCCAGTGCTCCATGCAGTACTTGCCTCCCCTTTAATACCATCACCAACCTAACCCATCCCCCCACCCCCACCCCCTCTAAAACCCTCAGTTTATTTCCTGGAGTCCATAGTCTCTCATAATTAAAATAAGACTGAACAGATTGAGAACCGAAATATCACTTACATTTTTGACCACTACTTTTTGCCTCTGTACCCTACTGCCTTGCTATTGTTAATAAACATGCCCTTTGTATATATTCATTTTATTAATGCATCATAATATTTAAAATAAATGATAAGCATCCTGTTATTTTGAAAATCCATTTTGTGGTTTGTGTAATTATGCTATCTTCTCATAATTACTCCCATAGATTTTCTGAGACATAGAGAATAATTTTAATCTACTGAAAATGTTTTTTCCCTCTCCACTTGAAACTAAATACATGCATATGGCAGAGTTACTTTTACTCCCTGTGAAGATGCTAATGAACATTTCTGGACTCAAAGAACAACACAATCTCCAACCAAGCATATATTTAAACATTATAGAAGCTTAAATGAAAAAAACAACAGTATTTGGCATATACAAACCAAAGCTTTTTACACAATTAAAAGGAATGCTTTCATATTTAACAACTTGCATAAAGTCTTAGAAATAAAAATTGATTTTTTTTTTTTTTTTTTTTTTTTTTTTTTAGTATTAAGAAAGCCTTAAACAATGAAACTTTCAATTTGGGGCTTGCTTATTTTTTTTTTTTTTACTATTTTATTTATTTATTTACTAGACAGACAGAGATCACAAGCAGGCAGAAAGGCAGGCAGAGAGAGAGAGGAGGAAGCAGGCTTCCCGCTGAGCAGAGAGCCCGATGCGGGGCTCGATCCCAAGACCCTGGGATCATGACCCGAGCCGAAGGCAGAAGCTTTAACCCACTGAGCCACCCAGGCGCCCCTTGGGGCTTGCTTATTAACAATCATCCAGATAGGTTTTCTGAGAGATTTATATTCAAACAACATAAATAGAAATCACAAACATGTAATTAGCTGAGATAACGTCTGGAATTACAGTTTTGGTGTGCACTTTGAACCAGCAGTTTATCTGGGGCTTTTGCTTCTCACCAAAACCCACATATAATTTTTGGAACATTATTAGTAGCCTCTGGTTGGCCACACATAATAAAAACGTCACAGGGAGAGGAAAGAGAAAGGATTCATTGGCCAATCTACCAAAAAGCCAGGTCACCTTAGCTGACATGCTAACTATATATGATAAACAAAGTTCTCTGCTGATCCTTTTGCACTGACCTCTCAATGCACGAAACACTGGACTATGTCACATGGGCAGTATTGTGAAGTTCTGTGTCAAAGATTAGAATTTCTTGTGAATGAGAAGGCAGAAGGAAAAATGATAAAGTAGGTGGAACTAATGGCAAATAGAGGCACTATACCTTCATAGACACATTGCATAATATAAAATTGTCCAGGAAAACAATTTGTCGTCTTCGCAACACTTCATCTATTCTATTAGCCCTTAGGCTCAATCTGTTATCAGAGCAAAGTTTATACTGTTCTCCAAGGCTTTATCGGTTTATACTGTTTATACTATTATCCAGCTATACTGTTTATACTGTTATCCAAGGCTTTATCAATGTAATTAAACCTGTATTAATAATATCACCTTTTTCCTTAAAATTTTCTCCCCAATGTAAATACCTATAACCAAGAAGTTCATGGCTTGTGTTCAGAGATTTTTTCTTCCCCTTACCTTTTCCTTCCACTGAAGGTCAACTAATATTTTTTTCTCTCCTTTAATAACCAGCTAAGGGTGAGTTGAATTTAAGATTCAAGAGAGAATAATGAGTATGCAAAGAAAGTGTGGCCAAAGTGGTCTTTGAAGTAGGGATGTATGGGAAATAACTCCACAAGTAAAAGTTAAGGAATTTATGTTTCCAAGGGTAACTCCAGATGGGAAGGACTTCTTGAAGAGTAGAGAGAAGATAGAAACAAGGGAGGAATAAGGGTAGATTTATTCTGAAGGCTTCTGTTTTCTTTCATATATATATATATATATATATATATATATGCAAATGCAGCTGTCTAGAACAGTTGACTTTACCACCCCTGAATTTCCTTCAACTAAACCTCATAAAAAGGGTGTGGAGATGGGTGTCCTAAATAATCATTTTATAGCGTGCTGAAATTATATGAGTTACTGAAGAAAATAAAGTGGAATAAAAAAAATAGAAAGCATATATTTTTTAAAGATTTTATTTATTTATTTGACAGACAGAGATCACAAGTAGGCAGAGAGGCAGGCAGAGAGAGGGGAAGGCAGACTCCCCACTGAGCAGAGAGCCCGATGCGGGGCTCTATCCCAGGACCCTGGGATCATGACCGGAGCCAAAGGCAGAAGCTTTAACCCACTGAGCCACCCAGGCGCCCCTAGAAAGCATATTTTAAAAAGCAAAAAGCAACAAAGAAACCAACACTGTATAAGAAGACCAGAAATCCTAAACAAAATTTCATACAAACCACAAAAGGAAATTAGAGCTTCAATTGATGTTAATGCCAAAAAGGATGTCAATCTCAAATCAAAGAACTGTCTCCAAAAATAGATATTTCCACATGAATTTAAAAGAAAAATCATTTGTTTCAACTACATTCTTTTATATAAATGACACCATGGGAGATTTACAAACCAAATACAGCAATAGATATAAAATATATGACATATTGCATATTCAAAGTAGCACTTTCAACAATTCTAACAAGTAAAATAAACAATTTGGACAAATGGAATTCATTAGGTAAAATAGTATCTTTATAAATATGTCTTGAAGGGTGCCTAGGTGGCTCAGTTGTTAAATGTCTGCCTTAGGCTCAGGTCATGATCCCAGAGTCCTGGAATGGAGCCCCGCATCAGGCTCCCTACTTGGCAGGAAGCCTGTTTCTCCCTCTCCCAATCCCCCTGTTTGTGTTCCCTCTCTTACTATGTTTCTCTCTGTCAAATAAATAAATAAAATATTTTAAAAATTAAAAAATAAAAAATAAATAAAAATATGTCTTGAATTCTAGATCTGGTTTTAAATCTAACCTAACAGAAGCTTTGAGTCATATTTAGAACTTGCTTGAATGAAGAACTATTAAACATAGACCACATTAGTCTCTGTTGTGTTATTATATAGTAAGCTCTAGATGATTAATCCATTCACTAGTTTAATATAATATCTACAGGGGCACCTGGGTGGCTCAGTGCCTTAAAGCCTCTGCCTTCGGCTCAGGTCATGATCTCAGGGTCCTGGGATTGAGCCCTGCATCAGGGTGGTCCCTGCTCAGCAAGGAGCCTGAGCTTCCCTTCCTCTCTCTCTGCCTACCTCTTTGCCTGCTTGTGATCTCTCTCTGTCAAATAAATAAATAAATAATTTTAAAAATATTTAATAAATATAATATCTACACAAGCAAATCTTATTAGAAAACATATTACTTAAATGTGCTGCTTATCTATCTAAAATAATTGGGATGATGCAGTTTACAAGTAAAAAGATTTAAAGCTAATTTTTAGCAGGTGTGTTAGACTTGTATTAATTTTTCTAAGCCACAGAATAAATAAAACCAAACTAGATTTTTATGAAACTTATTACTAATTTAATGCCCCCTTTAATTTACACCAAAATTAAACATTATAAATGGCTTTAAAAACTGATATCTAAACATTAGTATATTTACCTAATAACTATCTTAAAAATGATAACAGTATCTTATCCTCACAGAGTATTACTGTGTTCTAGGTATTGTTCTCACAAATTTAATCCAAACAGCTACCCCAGAAAGCAAGTATTACTGCTATCTCCCTTTCCAAGACAGAGAAGCCAAGGTTCTGAGAAGTTAAGTGATCTACCAAAAAAAAAAAAAAAAAAGCTGGGATTCAAATACATGCCAAGGTGCTACAAACACTGATCCCTTAATCATCTCATTACATGAATGGCCTCCTCAAAGATATTAAATGAAGAAAAAATTGTGAAATGTAGAGGACCATCCATCCTTTCTAGAGATACTTAATTTTTCTCTTAATATATAGTTTAGGACTGGATCCAACATATTTAATAGTCTTCATTATTTTGCCCATTCTTTGTACCCAAATGACTACTTCTAAATTACCTTACAACACTATGTTTACACCCTTGACACTCTGCCTCTTCCTATCTCAATTTCTTCCTCCTTCTCTCTTTTTTAAATACCACGGATGGACTCAGATGTATGCATCGATATTAATTACGATTTGGTTATGTACAAAGGACCTCAAATAGAACAGCCGAGGGAAGACATTTAATAGAATTACATGAAGAGGTCGAATTACTGTTTCTGCCCAATGGGAATCTGCTTTTAGTTGAGACTCCAATAAAAAAATGCACTCTCCCTTCAAAACTTCTCATCAAAAATTACTCCTATATTATGATAACATAAAGAACACATCCTTAGAAAAAGAACATTGTCCTTAGAGAAAGAACATTGGTTCAAGACAAAGAGAAAGAAATCAAATGAACTCTATAGTTAAATAAGAAAAAAAAAAAAGAACAATACAAACAAGCAAAATCTTTCTCTGGGATAATTAGATAAGTATAGTGCAGCCAACACATTGCCAAACAATACATACGAGGGAGTCACAGAAGAGAATGCACAAATGGACTTTAGGAATGTAAAAAGTTGCTCCACCTCAGAGGTAATCAAGCGAAAGCCTGATTAAAACACTGTTAGATCAAGAATACCAATTAGAGTGTTTAGCCTCCTCTTCCCTTGCCCAATTGGCTTTCTTTCCTCAAGGAATAATTGTCCTGTTGATTCATCTTGGTCTTTCTTTTTGTGCTGTTGCTCCCCTTCAAAAGTCTAGCGATGTTGGAGGATCAATCATGTTTATGAATGAAGCCCCTGGTTGCTGTACAGAGGTGACTCGGGCCAGTTTGGCTTCTGTTGGATAAGCCTGTTTTCCTGTTTCCCCAGGAGCCCAACTTCCTGAATTGGAAGCTGCACTGAAGGACAGAGAAGGCAAACTTTGTATAAATGGAAAAGGGACGGCTTAGCTATAAAGCCCACAGGCAAGCCTCGAATTGGGTTTCTTGCAAATAGACTACAAGAAGTCACATGCAAATAGCTCACTGGAGAATCCTCCTTGGAGATAGAGCTGGAAGAAAGTGAGCACGGCCACACTGAGCCGATGTAGGAGCTGACTGACGGTGCAGCGGGAGATGAGACTCAGCGTATCCTACCAGAGCTTCTGAGCTAGGACGGCCCTTCAGAGTTGTCCCAAATTTAGGCAAACACACACTCCTGGTGCAGGAGGTTTTTCTTAAGTACTGGAAAAAGACTATGGCTTATATATTTTGCCTTGGACCAGCAGTGAATCATCATCATTGTTCAATAAATCCATGAATCGGATGTACTCAGCAACTGCCTCCCAATTCATAGTCCTTATAGTTAACCCTTTCCATCACACTTCTCAAGCACCCGAGATATTTAGCATCAGGCAGTAATTCCCCTCCATGAATTACACCTTCCATTTCACCACTGGTGAATATTTTGACAACATGCTATAGCTACCCATAATCAATATTCCACCAATAATTGCCAGACAGCTGATAAAAGACTTAGCACTAAAATCCTATTTAATATCTGTTTCCTATACCAATCCTGAGGTCAAATATCCTGGTTTGGGTTCCATGGTGATAGACACTGAGGTATGGAGTTGCATGGGGTATTAGGGAGTGGTCTCAAGAGAGAGATTATAAAAAGTGAAGAAGGAAGGATTAGACCCCCAAAAGAACTGACCCTCAGTTTGGCTGTAAATGAACCTTTAGGTGATCCTAGTTGAAGAAAGACAACTGAGACATTCTATTTCTGTGTCAACCAGTTATTACTCCTCTACCATTCTCTCCCTGGGGGTTAAAACTTTGGGTGGTGCACTTCTCTGTTCCTGAGAGCAGTTGCCTGAGAAAAATACAGCAGTGACCTTTCAGCAACCAATATTCTTAGCTGCTCAGGGGTAGGTACGTGGGCCCTCAGGAGGGAAACTAGGAGGAAATACAATGAACTACATATACACAAGTAGAAATCTGATGAGTTTTCACACGCCCCTCTGTAATCGCATCTTCTGCCCCGACCCCAGCCCAAGCAGTCACTCATAGATACTATCAATGTCTCTATTGATACATTGGTAGTATCAATGTATCAGATACTATGGGTTAGTTTCTATTTTCTATAATTTTATATAAACAGAATCATATATTGGGGCACCTGGGTGGCTCAGTAGGTTAAGCATCTGACTCTTGATTTTGGGTCGGGTCATGATCTCAGAGTTGTGAGACTGAGCCTGTTTAAAATTCCCTCTCTCTCCCTCTCCCCTGCCCCTCCCCAGTCTCCTTGAATGAGCTCTCGCTCTCTCTTTCTCTCTCTCCTAGATAAATAAATAAAGAGAATCATATAGGTTGTACTTTTTGTCTTGCTTCTTTTACTCAGCATAAATATTATGGATCGCATCTATTTTGTTGTATTTATCCATGACCCATTCCTTCTCTGCTGAGTAGTAATTCACTGCATGGATACGTCACAGTTTTTGTATCCATTCTTTCACTCTTGGACATTGGATTGTTGCCAGTTCTTGATTATTACAAATAAAACTACTATGGACATTCAGATACACGTGTTCGTATAGATGCAGGCTTTCTATTCCCTTAAGTAAATGCGTAGAAGTGGAATGACCGGGGCACACGCTAGGTGAAAATTTTACTTTTCATGAAGCTGCCGAACTGTTTTCCAATGTGGTTGTATTTCACATTATCACCAGCAGTGTTTGGGGACCACTTGCTCCCCATCTTCACCAAGACTTGGTGTTGCTAAACCTCTTGATTGTAGCCATTGTACGGAGAGGATAGTAGTATATCACTGTCGTTTTAATTTGATTTTTTGAAAGATTTTATTTATTCATTTGAGAGAGAGAGATAGTGAGAGATAGAGCAAGAGCAGGGGAGAGAGGGAGAAACAGGGTCCCCGCTAAGCAAGGAGCAGGGCATGGGGCTCGATCCCAGGACCCTGGGACTATGACCTGAGCTGAAGACAAACACTTAACTGACTGAGCCACCCAGGCGCTCCTATTTTTTTTTCAGTCTGTCAGGATTTTCAGTTGTTAGGAACATAATTCACACCGGCTGACTTTAGCACAACAGAATTTATCAAACAATGTTAGGTACCTCGGTGTGTCTTAGGAGAGCCTGAAGAGCAAGTATATGTGTCATTTGACAAGGAACCACATAGCCAGGAAGAACATCAAACTATATATATATATTGTAGGATAGTTACAGTAAAACCCCACTCTTAAAGCTACCTGCCACTTTTTTTTTTTAAGCTTACACAAAGGCAATATTAACAGAAAACAGTAATCTGAGGAATGCTGTTCAGAGACGGCAACCACGGCAACCCCCCTCCCTGCGGGTGCTACCAGAGGGAATGGGGGTGGCATCCTCAATCCGCCTGATCTTCAATCCTGAGCAGGCAAGGGTCCTGAGTGCTGGCTGGGTCCCAGGTCCAGGGGTCTTGGTTCTATTTCCTCCTGTGGCCTGTAGATGTGGAGGGCAGTGATGCCCAGCTCCACCCACCTGTGGGCTACATCCTGGACAGTCAACATGGCGACATAGGGAGAGGACTCATCTCAGTCGACCTTCACCTTCATTCCACTATCACGTGGCAGATGGTTTCCTTGCCAGAAAGATCAGTGACAGGGACCAAAGTGTCACTGAAGGATGCAAAGATGTGGCAGACACCAAACACATTTTCTTCTTCAGCTACCTGATGTCCAAGGCTGATGACCTAATGATTAATGATGTTCAGCATTTTTTTAGGTGGCTATTTACCATTAAGAATATAGAAATACCTAGGGCGCCTGGGTGGCTCAGTTTGGTTGAGCGACTGCCTTCAGTCGTGATCCCCGACTTCCAGGATCGAGTCCCGCATAGGGCTCCCAGCTCCTTGGGGAGTCTGCTTCTCCCTCTGACCTTCTCCTCTCTCAAGCCCTCTCTCACTTATTCTCTCTCAAATAAATAAATAAAATCTTTTTAAAAAAGAATATAGACATACCTAAAAAAATGTTTATCATTTATGCACAATGTGCACGCACGCGCACACACACACACACACCAACACAGACATACCCATTCACACACGTGAAACTTTTCAAATCTTTTGCCCATTCTAAGTGGACTGTTCTTTTGTTTTTTTGTTTTTTATTGAATCATCATAGTTCTGTACATATTCTAGATGAAATTCCTTCGTTGGCTAAATATTTTGCAAATGTTTTCTCCTAGGTTTGCCTTTCATTTTCAAAAGAGGATCCTTCAAAGAGTAAAAGTATTTAACTTTGATGAAGTCCAATATATTACCTTTTAAAACAATTTGCATCATGTTTAAGAAATCTTTGCCAAACTCAAATCCCTATATGCTTCTGGTTTCGTCCACAAATTTTATAGTTTTTAGCCATTATTTTTAGGACAGCCATCCATTTAGGGTTAATTTTTATACAAAGCTTAGAGTTGAAGTTAACATTTTAACACATGGCTATAAAATTGTTTCAGCACCATTTGCTGAAAGAAAAATTTCCTTTTCCCTCATTGACCTGCCCTGGGATCTTTCCTGTGTCTTTGCTTGCATGGTAATATTTTTATTAAGTGCCATACACTTTGAATTTTAACTCCTGAGTGATAGACATTTTTGTATTATTATAAATTCAGTCAAGCAACTTGGAATTTGTCTGATCCTCTCAAGTCTTATTTATAACATTGTTAGATGGGACAGAGAAGCCTTTATTCTAGGGATAATTTTTCCCCACTACTGAGGCAAGAACCTTTCACTCAGAAACCCACAAAGTATGTTTCTCAGGTAGGAAAACAAACTCATTCTGGCCCCCCACGAGACCAAGAATTGACCCTTTTGTTCCTTTCGGGTGATTTTTTTCTCTGGTCTGAAATAATTTCCTCACTCCAACATGCTAATCCATACTCAGCAAAGAACTGAGGGAAACCCTGGACAGGTCTAGAGATTCTTGCTATCTCAGTGGGCTCTGTAGGCAGTAAACAGAGATAATCACAGGGTTAGCCTCCTCTGTGTTGCCTCTCTCAGGAATCCTATACTGCCATATATACAGTGGAGTACAATGCCTCCATCAGAAAAGATGAATACCCAACTTTTGTATCAACATGGAAGGGACTGGAGGAGATTATGCTGAATGAAATAAGTCAAGCAGAGAGAGCCAAGTATCATATGGTTTCACTTGCTTGTGGAATAAGGAATAGCATGGAAGGCATTGGGAGATGGAGAGGAGAAGCGAATGGGGGGAAATTGGAGGGGGAGACAAACCATGACAGATTGTGGACTCTGAGAAACAAACTGAAGGTTTTGGAGGGGATGAGGGTAGTGGGTTGGGTGAGCCTGGTGGTGGGTATTATGGAGGGCATGTATTGCATGGAGCACTGGGTGTGGTACATAAACAATGAATTCTGGAACATTGAAAGAGATTAAATAAAATAAAATGAAAAAATTTAAAAAAGGAATCCTATACTGCCTGATGCTCAGTTTCTGAAAAACTTGTCAAATATTTGGGGATTTTTTTTTTTTTTTCAGACAGGAGGTTATTAACTCTGGCTCCATCTCCGCCAGAATAAGAAAACAACAATAGGTTTTCAACACATTTTAAAGGAGATCTTGTCATCACAAGTCAAGTGGTTCATTTCTGTAGTGTGATGATTCTCAAAACATAGAGGGAAGCAGAAAAATCACTTGAGAAACATGCTCAAAGTACATATTCTAATGTCCTGCCCCAGAATTCAATTGAATAGATCTGGAATGGAATCAGTTATCTGAATTCTTAGTAAGTCTGATACGAGTTTGATCCTGATACTGATTTTCAATAACTCTGATATGAGGTGTTAACAGACTATAATTTGAGAAACTTGCTTCTGTGATTATTCTTTCTGGGTTAATGTGGGCAAAAACGGCTTGGCTGCATGCTTGAGATAGGAAGGGTAGAGATTTTGTCAGTATTTGCATCATTAACCCTTTGATTAATTATGATTGTTATATCACCCTTTTCCTCTCCAACCCTGAGTGCCTTCTCATCCAGAGTTTGGAGTCTCTCTGTACCAGGTGAAAAGATCCAGGTGAAAAGAGCTTTCAAGTGATCTAGCCATTCTCTGTGGTTTTTGCATGTTGCTTTCTCAGCTTTAGATTGTGATTATGTTCCCATCTTCCATCTTTCAGAAATTTTTCAAAATCTCTGGATGCTAATGACAAATCCATTTCTTTATAAATATTTCATTGTCATTTCAATTTAATTTGTTGGGGAATAGAGTAAAGGTCGATTTAATTCACTACCTTCAACTGGAAGACAGGATTTTTTAAATAGCACTGGAAGTAGTCTCTTAACTGGAGTGGTCTCTTATTATTTGACTGAGGAAATTCCTGTAAATTTCTACCAAGATAATACTTGTCTAGTCTTAATAATAATACTTGCATTTTCTATAGCAATGAAATTGTCTTCCAACATTTTTGTTTATCATCTAATTTCATCCTTAGAACATGTCTTTTACAAGGATCAGCATTTTCTGGTACATTTTACTAAGGTATGTTAAATGATTTACTCAAAGCCACACACTGGCAGGAAAAAAATTCCAGGCTTTTTGAATTTTAAGATCATTAAGCCTTATGGGTTTGCCTTTGATTTTGTTTATGTTGTTAAAAATCATCTCACTTATAGAAACATTAATTGCTGTTAAAGTCCATACAGCTGCAAAAATTTGAGGATGAATAAAGTTAAATAAATCTATTGGGTATTTTGATTCGTCCAGTTCATATTAATAGCTTAGCTTGTTGACTTACAGTGATTACAAGTTGCTACGCATTGGTGTGAGTGATTCCGGTAAATCAGCTCTTAGCCTTCACAAGAACATCATGAAGTATGCATTATTACTCTGGAAATGTTGCTAATGGAGAAACTGAAGTGCAGAACAATTCAGATCATACAACTGGAAATTATAAAAGCTCAGACCCCAAAGCTCTGAATTTTGCTCAAAAATATGTGCTTTTAGCTACTATACTCCACTGCCTCTTATATTGAATAATTCTCTGTATTTAATCTAAAGAATCATTTTTTAGTTGATCCGTTCAGTATTATAAATGCTGTCAGAGGCCATTTTAAGCAGTCTTCTTCACAAAAACATAATTTCACAAAAATTCTGATTATTCTCTTCAGTGACATTAACTGACTCTGATTTTTGCAGCCACCATTACTCCTAATTGCCTTCTTATCACCTGGGAGCTAAGTATTAGGTTTGCAATTAATCTCTCCTACCAGTCAAGAGTCATTCTATTAGAATCTTAAATTTACCTAGCAATAAAAACAAAACATAGAAGTCTACCTAGGAAATTGCTATTTCAATATATTGTGGGTTTTTTTAAAAAAGTGATTTTGTGTGTATTTAAGTATGATTGTTTACCTTATCCTTTGATTTTGATTCCTCTTTCTTTCTTTCTATCTTTCTTTCTTTCTTTCTTTCTTTCTTTAACAGAGAGAGAGTGAGAGCAGGAACACAAGCAGGGGGAGTGAGAGAGGGAGAAGCAGGCTTCCCCACAAAGCAGAGGGCTCAATGCAGGGCCGATCCCAGGAACATGGGATCATGACCCCAGCTGAAGGCAGATGCCCAATGACTGAGCCACCCAGGTGCCCACCATCTTCCCTGTTTAACCAGCTTTTACTTTTTAACTGCTATGTGTCTAATGGAGTAGTTAACAGGTACACTACAAGGACTAACTTGACTAAAGAATCATTTAAATTTTTTTCATTTATTTTTTTAATTTCTTTTCAGTGTACCAGAATTCATTGTTTATGTACCACACCCAGTGTTCCATGCAATACATGCCCTACATAATACCCACCACCAGGCTCACCCACCTTCCCACTCCCCGCCCCTTCAAAACCCTCAGATTGTTTTTCAGAGTCCATAGTCTCTCATGGTTCATCTTCCCCTCCAACTTCCCCCAACTCACTTCTCTCCATCTCCCCATGTCCGTGTTATCCCTTACGGTCCACAAATAAGTGAAACCACATGATAATTTCTGCTAGACTTATTTCACTCAGCATAATCTCTTCCAGTCCTGGCCATGTTGATACTAAAGTTGGGTATTCATCCTTTCTGATGGAGGCATAATTCTCCATAGTGTATATGGACCACATCTTCCTTATCCATTTGTCCATTGAAGGGCATCTTGTTCTTTCCACAGTTTGGCAATTGTGGACATTGCTGCTATGAACATTGGGGTACAGATGGCCCTTCTTTTCACTACATCTGTATCTTTGGGGTAAATACCCAGTAGTGCAATTGCAGGGTCATAGGGTAGCTCGATTTTTAATTTCTTAAGGAATCTCCACACTGTTTTCCAAAGTGGCTGCACCAACTTGCATTTCCACCAACAGTGTAAGAAGGTTCCCTTTTCTCCACATCCTCTCCAACACTTGTTGTTGTTAACTGTCTTGTTAATTTTGGCCATTCTAACTGGTGTAAGGTGGCATCTCAATGCGGTTTTGATTTGAATCTCCCTGATGGCTAGTGATGATGAACATTTTTTCATGTGTCTGATAGCCATTTGTATGTCTTCATTGGAGAAGTGTCTGTTCATGTCTTCTGCCCATTTTTTGACATGATTATCTGTTTTGTGTGTATTGAGTTTGGGGAGTTCTTTATAGATCCTGGATTTCAGCCTTTTGTCTGTACTGTCATTTGCAAATATCTTCTCCCATTCCATAGGTTGCCTCTTTGTTTTGTTGACTGTTTCCTTTGCTGTGCCAAAGCTTTTGATCTTGATGAAGTCCCAAAAATTCATTTTCATTTTTGTTTCCTTTGCCTTTGGAGATATATCTTGAAAGAAGTTGCTGTGGCCGATATCGAAGAGGTTACTGCCTATGTTCTCCTCTATGATTCTGATGGATTCCTGCCTCATGTTGAGGTCTTTTATCCATTCCAAGTTTATCGTTGTGTATGGCGTAAGAGAATGATCACGTTTCATTCTTCTACATATAGCTATCCAATTTTCCCAGCACCATTTATTGAAGAGACTGTCTTTTTTCCACTGTATATTGTTTTCTGCTTTGTCAAAGATTATTTGACCATAGAGTTGAGGGTCCATATCTGGGCTCTCTACTCTGTTTTGCTAGTCTATGTGTCTGTTGGTCTATGTGCATGCCAGTATCATGCTGTCTTGGTGATCACAGCTTTGTAGTAAACCTTGAAATCAGGAAACGTGATGCCCCCAGTTTTGTTTTTCTTTTTCAACATTTCCTTAGCAACTCAGGGTCTCTTCTGATTCCATACAAATTTTAGGATTATTTGCTCCAGCTCTTTGAAAAATACCGGTGGAATTTTGATCGGAATGGCATTAAAAGTATAGATTGCTCTAGGCAGTAAAGACATTTTAACAATGTTTATTCTACCGATCCAAGAGCATGGAATGGTCTTCCCTCTTTTTGTGTCTTCTTCAATTTCGTTCATGAGTGTTCTGTAGTTCCTCGAGTACAGATCCTTTACCTTTTTGGTTAGATTTATTCCCAGGTATCTTATGGTTCCTGGTGCTATAGTAAATGGAATCGATTCTCTAATTTCCCTTTCTGTATTTTCATTGTTAGTGTATAAGAAAGCAACTGATTTCTGTACATTGACTTTGTATCCAGGTGGGATTCATCCCTGGGTTGCAAGGATGGTTCAGCATTCGCAAATCAATCAATGTGATAGAACAAATCAATAAGAGAAGAGAGAAGAACCACATGGTCTTCTCAATTGATGCAGAAAAAGCATTTGACAAAATCCAGCATCCGTTCCTGATTAAAACGCTTCAAAGTATAGGGATAGAGGGAACATTCCTCAACTTCATATAATCTATCTAAGAAAAATATCATCCTTGGCAAATATCATCCTCAACGGGAAAAAGCTGACAGCCTTCCCTTTGAGATCAGGAACACAACAAGGATGCCCACTCTCACCACTCTTGTTCAACATTGTATTAGAAGTCCTAGCAACAGCAATCAGACAACAAAGAGAAATAAAAATTAGCAGTGCGGAAGTCAAACTCTCTCTCTTCACAGATGACATGATACTTTATATGGAAAGCCTAGAAGACTCCACCCCCAAACTACTAGAACTCATACAGCAATTCAGTAATGTGGCAGGATACAAAGAATCATTTAAATTTTAATGGAGACTTTAACCAAAAGATTGGTTAAGGACGCATCTGGTCTTGGACAGCTTTGCAGAATTGGCAGGAGAAAGTATTCATGGAGCCTCTAGTTAATGAATAAAATGAGTAACATACTGCAGCACACTGATTCGTGAGAGAACATTACAGGAGATTAAAAAAAAAAAAAGAGCCATATTGCTCTTTTACCAGGGACCTGTCAACATGCAGTGCATTGGCACCCAAACTGTAAATACTGTGGCACAAGTCATCATTGAGAAATACTACACACACCCCGGCAGCGATTCCCACACCTCCAAGCACGAGTTGCTCAGGGTCGCCATTACTGTCATCAAGAAGCTCCACAACAAGGTAGCAGGTTGTGTGACGCTTCTGACCAAGGGATTCATGGAGGTCCAGTGAGAGGGACCCCAATCAAACTGCAGGAGAAAGAGAGAGAAGGGAGAGACAGTTATATTCCTGAGGTCTCAGTCCTAGATCACGAGATCTTTGAAGCAGATCGTGACACTAAGGAGATGTTGAAGGTCTTGGACTTCGGCAGCCTGTCCAACCTGCAGATCACTCAGCCCACGGTTGGGGTGAATTTCAGAACGCCACATGAAGTCATATGAATCTTTCTACCGTGCTGTAATATCTTCAGTAGGCCTTGGAAACAACAACAAAAGAGCCTGATTATAGAAGAAAATCTATTAGTATTATTACTATATCCAGCTTTATCTAGAGAACACAACCTTTATAAGTCACTGATATGGTAAAGTAAACAATAGTTGGAGATAAGTAAATGTTGAGGACAAAAAAGTGAGGAAAGGAAACTTCCCTTATGCTTTTGTACCTCAAACATGCTCTAGAGATCTTGACCTGGCCTATTTCAAGAAGGACATCATTCAATAAAGCAAAAATATGTAGAAGAAAACGAAAACTCAGGAAAATATTCTTACACTGGATTGGGAGGAAGTTTTCTAAAATCCCAAAACATCAGAAGATTTCCTCTGGTCAGCATCCTGCTATATCCCTACCCAGTGAGTTTCCTGGGCACATTTATTTATGTAATGGGAGCATCTAGCACCATCAGCAGGTGCCCAACATGTGGTAAGAATTCAAAAACAATTGTGGAATAAAATTTATATTACTGGTTTGAAATTAAATTAGTATGGTATTAAAATAATAAGAATATATGTTTTATAAGTTACTGACTAGTATAAACATATTACTTTAAGATATATGGGTTATTAGTCCTTTCATTTTCCTTTCATAATGTTTATTGCCTCATAAAATACATAAATTCAAATAACAACTGAATGTATTTCCATAAGGTTATTTACAATCAAGATCTTGAAAGAGATGTATTTCCATCAAGGTATTTACAATTAAGATTTAGGAAGAGGGGTAGGGTATTTGATTGCATATTCCCAAATTTCCAAGGATATCCATCTTACTAACTTGGTCCTTAAACAACAAAAATACAGAAGCATATGTTTGTTTTTTAATGTTACCGTAAGGAATTTGGCAACAACAAGAAGCACTTTTTCCAGGAATTAATGGAAAACTAAACTTATTCTAGCTTTTGTTAGAAAATACAGCTCTTCAGAAATATAACAATTTGTTATTTAAAAAACTAAAAGTAATGCTGTTATAAACCACCAGAAATTGAAAGTAGCAATTCAATTATCAGCTCATAGTTCTTGTTTGTTTGTTTAGTTTCCTTATTGACCAGCCATTTTTACATTTGAGATGATCTTTTAAAACAACATTTAAGTAAAGGAAGAGGACTGAACTCTGAGTCAGGGAATGTCAATGTGTTCTTAGTTAATTACCATCAGTAAAATGAAAAAGGAAATTAGATTAGAACACCTCTCATTTCCATCCATAAAAAGTTTATAATATAAATGTAATTTATATAATACTATGTAATAATAATGCCTACTACATAACCAGCCCGCTAACTGGAAAATAAGGAATGAAATATAGGTATAGAAGAAAGATAACTGATAAGGATTCCTAGATCCAGCTCCATCCAGCTCTCATAATATTACCTTTAAATGTCATATAAGTTGTCTGGGCCTCAGTTTTGTCATCTGTAAGATGGCCAAAATAGTTTGGCCCAGATGGTCCCCATAGTGCTTTCCAGCTCTCAGAATTATTCATTTTGAGGCACTGGGTATCATCTCTCATATTGAATCTCTGATCGTTTGTACAAGGTTAAATATTTGAATGGTTTTGAAATCAAAAATTATTTAGGAAGCAGAACTCTTAATACAATTACACAACTCTTAAAGCTTTCTTGGTTAGATCGCATCATGAGCCCGAATTGGCATCCAGCAGATGGCACTATGCCATCATCATGGGACGGCCAGCCCTTAAAAGCAGGCACTCTTCTCTCAATCAGCAAACTCAATCATTTGCAGTAATTAACAGTGCCACACTTTTTTCTGTATGATTATAAGAGGATCTTGATACATTCTGATTTGCATAATTATGCTCCACTTAATTCTTTCTGTTGTCAGGTGGGTAAAGGCTGAAAAGGGCGTTTGCTAGTTCTAAACCTTGAGCAAATAACATAGACAGAGTTAATGAAGTTATCTCCTCTCTGATAGAATGATGACCCACTTTCTCAAAAAGACTGCTGGCTCCACCAATGAGGCTGTGAACTTTCTGAAGGCAAGAACCATGCCTTATCTCTCTGCCCTCACTTACTAGGAGGTACTTAATAAATCTGTTGAATGGATTAGAAGCAAAATGTAGGATCAGTGAATACAAGTTGTGGAAGGATGTAGAGATAGTAATATATAGATATTCTCTATTGATTGCTTCAATCATCTAAAGAAAGTAGGCAGCAAAATGATCATCTGGAAATGAAGATGAGGGTAGGGGTATTAGAAGTTCAGAGGACAGGGAAGTTGTGAAATGTTTTCTAAGAGAATGTGAGAATGAATGAACCATACTGGAGTAACATTGTATGATTACTGACCAGTTTTAAGAATAATCTGAAACTTTGGTTCTGATTTTTTTAAAGATTTTATTTTATTTATTTTTTTTTTTTAGAGAAAGAGTGTGCATGAGTGAGGGGAAGGGCAGAGGGAGAGGGAGCGAATCTCGCAGACTCCTGCTGAGAGGGGAGCCAGTAGCAGAGCTCCATCTCAAGACTCTTGAGAACATGACCTGAGCAGAAACCAAGAGTCTGATGCCTAACAGATTGAGCTACCCAGGCACCTTTTGTTCTAATGCAAAAACAGAACAGTAAAGTGAATTTATCTTCAGCTAATTCATGGGTCCAGGCATGGTGTGGGAAGAAAGTTTGGTAACAGTCGTGGTTGAGATTTACCAAAGATTCAGGGAGGAGAATGGGAACAGGGGAAAGATAGGAATGATTATAATGATGGAACGTGGAATTTAAGGTGAGTAAAGGGGAGAGAGAGAGAATGTCAAGGAATGAAATTAAGCAAGTATCAGTGAATTGGAAATCCTAGTTGGGTTAAAGCATTTTTGGAGCACTGGATGAAATCCAATGAAATGACAGGTAATGGTAGCGAGCAAGAGGTGTATGTAATTATGAAAGGGTTGAAGTTATCAGCAATGACAAGTTCTAGGATTCAACCACTAGAGTTAGAGTAGGATGGAGGACAAGATTTTTGAAGGAGAGAAGTCATGGAAAGTAAGATACAAAGCTGTTGGAAGTTTTATCTAGATTTATCTTTAAATTAATAGGAAGAAAGTCAGGAGTAATGTAAGAGTGACAGTTAATAAAAATAGCAATAAAGAAGAATAAGACAACGGCCTTTAGATGAAACTAACCATGTTGATGATACGATCTAATGAGATGATATTCAAAGGTAGAGAACTTTAGGTAGGAGGGAAGGAGAATGGTTTGAAAGCAACCATGAGGAATAGGAATATTTCTTCAACATAAGAACAAGAAGCTAAAAGGAGCATAGAGGGAGAGCACTCAGCATATCGTATTTAAGTAAGAGCATGTACCTGAGATTTTTGACAATGATGGGCCATGATGGAGGGCAGAGTGGAAAAGGTTTCAGAATTAGTGAAGTGCTGGGGGAAAGAAGAAGAACAGGGGATAGCAGAACTTTGTTAGGATTGGTATGAAAGCTAAGGGATAACATAGAGGTGATGGATACCCAAAAAAAGGATGTAATAATATTTATAAATCCTTATGGGTTAAAAGCAGATCATAGCAAGGAGGCTCTGGATTTGGGGAGAAAGGAAAAACTAGGTTCTGGGACTCTTCTTGACTTCTGTTGATTGTGGCAGTGAGATCTACAGAAGCTGAATTTTGTTACACTGTATGAAACCCTGTTGACCCACGCTGATGGGACCAGAAGCTCTCTTCCTTCCTTATGCTGGGTTTCACTTTTGACACCTATTAAGAGAGAGGTAACCCAAAACATCAATGCACAGTTGCTGCCTTGAAGCCTGAAAATGGAGTTAAAGCTTCTCAAGAAGTCACTTGTTATTCTGCATGGGTAGGAGTCTGCTCTGCAATGATGATGCATATAGAAGGTCTAGATAAGACCCATCCTTTCTAGAAAAATTCTCTTGTTTTCTCTTTCTAAAATTCCTATTATTTGGATGTTGGGCCCTCCCGGGATGAACCTTTAATTTTCTATTGTTTTTCTTCTGCATTTTGTTTTGCTTATTCTCCTTGTTCTTTCTGAAAGATGTTCTTACCTTCATCTGTTTCCACTTTTGCATACATAATCAGGGTGATATTTAAGAACACTTTCTCTCTTTTCCAAAAACAACAACAATCAAAAAAGAGCATCTAGTAGTTGTGTTATGGATGCAAGATTTCCCTTTTTTTTTTTTCTCCCAGAGGATATTATCATTTCTTTGATGCTTTGCTTTCCATTAACTGCGTATGTTTCCTTCAAGTTCTTTTTTCTTCAGGTACTAAAAAGTCAGTTACAATTTCCATACTGGAGAAAAACCTTGTCAATTTTTAGGCTTAACCAAAGGAGACTGAGCAAAGACCCAGAAGTTTCACTGGACTTCTGCCAAAAAGCCATCATAGGAGAATACTTCAATATCTCTAGGAAGTGAAAAAATAAAAGTGATCTAAACTATATAAGCTTCAATCTAATTTTTGTTTCTAATAAGATACGCTAGTCCCCACCTCACTGTGTCCTTATTCTTTCTAGTTCTAATTATATGGGGAATGCATGTGCTACTATCATGGGAGAGAGGGTTGGTGTCTATAAGCACAAGTAAAAGACTTCGGATTTCTTAAGGAGATGCACAACAAATGTCTCCGTTTTTCCTTACTCTTTGTCACACACTAAAGTTGCTAGAACACCGGACTTCCTAGCCTATAAGGGTTCTTCCCTGTACGTACCTTGTTTCTGCTGGCCCTGGATTTCAGCTTTGTTGGTTCTGCAGAGCCTCTTGCTAATTCATCTGTTTTCCAACCTCTGAATGTTCACTGATGTTTCTCATTTGCTGAGTCCCTTGTCCCCTAGACTTCTGGTTCATTCCTTTTTTTGCCCTGTGTTATTATTTTAGTGGCATATTTGAACAAGGCAAAGATCTGTGCATGTATTTAAGTCCTGCTGCTACTTGTATCCCTTTCGCCAGTGATAACTAGAACCTGGATTATAATGCGAAGAACACTAGGCTTCGACCAAGTGTGGCCTGGAGTTAAAACTCATATGGTCATGTCACCAGCAAAGATTTAGTGGTTGCTGCTCTCAAAACCACAGATAAAACTAGGAAAGTGAATCTGTGAATTTGCCGTTTTCTCAAAGGAAAAGTGGTTTCTACTCCAGTTTTATTTGATCCTATGTGAATAATGTCATTATCAACATTTTTGAGAGTTGCCAGCCGAACATGGGATTGTTTAACAGGGCTGCTGAATGAAGAAATGCACATTTGTCTCAGGTCTCTTTGAATGCGGAGATGATCTTCTTGACATTACACCATACATCTTTCTTGACAACCCCAAGGTACTCTTGGTTAGGAGAAGTTGTCTGGATATGTTATAGTTTAGTGAGTTTGCATGAAAGTATAATCACTGTAAGTTTTTTGCTTACAGTTTGCTCCATTCCATTTAGCATAAATAATAATCTTATAAATAATTACAAGAGTTATACAACATACATATTAAATATACAACGTTAAATTAGTATGCAAAGTCACAGTAACTATTTTAATACCTTCCAAATACCTCAACCATAACAATACTGAGATTAGTCATTTTAAACTGTCTCCTGAGGTGTCATTTGGGCATGCGGTGGTGGTTGCCGAGGGAGGAAAGAAAGTAAAGTAAGAAACATGAGAATTTGGACTTCATGCTTAATTTATGCCTATGCATCACATCCAGGGAGACTGTCCTCAATCCACTTCAGAGTGAGAGACCAAATATAAATGTAATAAAATAGAAGACATTCCCTCTCCTCAAATGAAAGAAACTACCTGGAAACCGATGTATTTCAAACATTTGCAAGTGAATTTCCTGGCATAGGCAAGACAAATGGGGTACCATAATTCAGCAGATGAGAGTTCAGAATCCTTGGGGAAATGGCCATTACTTCTTCTACAAATTGGATTTACATGCCTGTATATTTCATCAGTGCTTTCCCGTCAAATCTATCACATTCTAAATGACATTACAAAAACAAATGCTCTTCTTCTAATGAGGTTTTCATGTTTTTCTCTTCTGTTCCCCTGCTAACATTCTTTCCTCGGCAGTGAGGGCAACACATTTGTTCTTTAAAACAAATTTGAACTGAAATTCCAGAGACGAGCAGGTGGTAAATGCCTGGCAAGGTAAATAATTTGATGAGACATAAAAATAATGAAATTGCAGCCACCTTTACCGGAACCTGAAAGCTTAATTGTACTAAGAAGTATTGGAGGGAAAAAAAGGGCAATAATATGTTAAGATTGCAAGATTAATCCTTACTACAGCAAAAAGTAGGATGACTCACCAGTGGAAGCTTTCATGTCTGAGCCAGTGATATCAATATTTTTTTTTCACGATAACAACTAGAATCTGGATGATGGCCTATTTTTGTCATTGTTGTGTAGATTTTGTTTTCAGGGTGTAAAGAATGTGCAGTGGGAACTCCCTTCAAACATGATATAGCTCAAGATAGAACTCTATTTCCACCTCCCCTGCTCTTACCCTTTAGTCTAGGCAGTAATCAAGAGCATGGGGCCCTTTGAAGAGAACTCTCCCCCACCCCATGCTTGTATAATTTTCATTTGTTTCTTTGCTTCTCTTTCTTATTCTTGCAACATTTTAAGATCTATCTTCGAGAATTACCTGAAAATTTTTTTAAAGAACCAAATAAAGATACTTTTAACTATCATCAAATAATAGATCATTTGGCTATGCAAAGCACTTTACATTATTTGACTCAGTTTAATACTCAAAATTACCATTTCAGGAAAATTATTATTTTTACCAATTTCCTTATGAGGAATATGAGGTTCATAAGGTTAAACAATGTGCTTCAAGTCATATGATTGATTGAGGGTTTAGGCAAGTCCCTCCGAGTCTTAATCCCTAATAAAGATTTAAATTGAATCAGCAACAATACACTTCTTTAACAGAGTTCATTAACTTAAAATCAACTAATAGTGAACTTTTTAAAATACCAGCTCAAGCATCTATTAACTTTTGTTTAAAATATTTGTAATTTAATGACCTGAATTAGGAATGAATGAATCCCACTTGTAATAAATTATTCCTTTTGGAAAAGACCAACATATTAGCTAGAAGGAACTTAATGATACATCAAACTTGGGTCACAAACGAGCTAACATATTTGTCTTATAGAAAATATGCCCTGTCCAGGTCACACTGAAGAATCTAAAGAACTCTGGAAAAAAACAAAATGTGTCTCCTAACCCAAAGTAATATTTCCTCTTGCATAATGTATACCCCAGCAGCATAGCTGAATTGGAATTAAATATATTGCCAAAGGTACAGATAAACATCCTGTAGACACTCAATAAGTAGTGATTTATTAACAAAACCTAGGATACAGGAAAAAAGGTTTTTAAATTCAGTCAGGGAGTGTTGCATCTGTTCATAAGCTTTTCCTTTCTAAATTGGTCTTATCCTGTGGAGGACTGTACATCAGCGGGCATTGGCTCCAAAAAATGGAGTCCCTTAATATGGTGATAGCCAAAGAAACAAAGAAAAGGAGTAAAGCAAACCCAAAGGCCCGTACTTCTTCATCAAATAGACCTAAGCAAAAGGCCATGGTCAATTTAATTCCCTGTAATGTTCCCCTTTTCTGCATCTTTGAAATTGATTATAGTTGAATTCTTCATGACTGGCAGTGAAATATTAGATTATTTGTTTGGCAAGAATAACATATATGTTGTATTGTTTGCCATTTAGATAATCAAAAAAAATTCAAACAACAGTGGCTGTCAGTTGGAGGGGCTTCCTGTATGTCAGCCACTATGAGACTTTTATTTGTATAATTTCACTTTATTTTTTATCCCTTGAAAACCATTGCACACATTTATCTCTAACATTGGTACACTATTCTGTGACACCGATGGTACTCCCACCTACACTTTGGAAGACGGTTAGAATACAAACAGGATAAATATCAAGTTTCAGAGCAAGCATGCTATGCCTCTCTAGAATAAAATGTGCCAATTTAAATGGAAGCAGAGATGGCAAGACCGCCAGCAAAGGGTGGTTCCTGCAGTGTGAGCTGTGAATGAAGTTCAAGGGGGCGAGGTAGATGCATGGAGCTCGCTGTCATTAGCGTTTCCATGCAGGCCTGAACGTCTCCTTTCAATTTATAAGCATAATGAAATATATCAAAATGGTCCTATTGACTGTTAGAAATCATTGCATGAACAGAGTACCATGGCCTTATTCTTGCAAGACGTCTTCTATTAAAATCAAATCAGAGCAAAATGTGTCTAGGCAAACCTCAAATGTATTTTGCCCCCAGTTTTCTTAATTTTCAATGAGAAATGTGTAATTTCCAGTAAGTACCTTCCAGGCTCATGCAGTGCAGAGATAAATTTATGCACCTTATGATTAACTGACGAGGCATAATTAACTTAATTAAGAATATTATTTTGCCTGTCTCTATTACTCCTGTTCTAGAATAAGAACAAAAATAAATGCCTAAAAGACTGAGTTTTAATTAGAGCCATGTCATGTCTTCAGCAAGATACTTTACATTTAAAAAAAAAAATCAAGAAATACTAAACAGTGTTAGCACTAATAAACATTTCTTATTTCCATGTGATTTGGAGCTTCTCAACTCCTACGAGTAAGTGAAAACACATGAAACTATTTGTTTTGTAAGGACAATAAATACATTGCATTTTTTTTTGTTTAAATATTTAAAACATCTAGAGGTGCCTGGGTGGCTGGGGTAAGCATCTGCCTTGGCTGAGGTGATGATCTCAGAGTCTTGAGATGAAGCCCTGACTTAGGCTCCCTGCTCAGGGCTCCCTGTTCTGCTTTTCCCTCTCCCTCTGCCCCTCTCCCCTGCTCATGCTTTCTCTCTGTGATTCTGTCTCAGTCTCTCTCTCTCAAATAAACAAAATATTTTAAAAAATATATTTAAAACATCTAGAAAAAATTGGAGCCTATCATTTGGAGACACCAGTTCTGTGCCAAGAACTATGAGAATTTTATTCATGTTATTTCACTTAACTTTCTCCACCAACAAACGAGGTAGGAGTCAATGCCCCTAAAAGTAAGGAAAATGAGAGCTTGAGCCGTTGAACATTTTGCCCAAGGTCAAACAACTAGGAAGGGATGGGCCCCAACACTGAACCCTAATCATCTGAGTCCCAAACCTGTTTTCTTGATAGCTCTGCTACACTTCTTATCAAGTGACTCATGGTAAATCTATTGATTATGTCATTAAGCATAACCCTCTGGAAGTTACAAATGCCCTTTTAAGCTTTCTAACCAAGTTTGAGACTGCCTCCTTAGGGCGTGCTGGGCACACATGAGGACGTAGGTCTGAATTTCTAGGTGCCGCAGAGTGAAGCCCCTCCTTTCACTGGAAAAACAGTGAGAAAGTTCAAGTCACCCTCTTGGCGCAACAAATGCCCATTTACCCACTTAGGGAGATTGATCGTTTCAAGCAATGTACATCAATCCTTAGCCTCATGAAGTGCTTGATGTAGGAATAATTTGCTCTGTAACAATAAGGAAATAGTCATGAATTAAATTACCATGGTGCATTTCCCAGTTTAATTCTCAATCTTCGGGATTTGTTTTTGTATCAAATATCCAGGCAAAGACCCATTAGGATACTTCCCAATTAGGTAGTGTTGCCTGATCAAGAAATATTTTTTCCTGATTAAAATGCTAAAAAGTTTGGAATGGGATATGCTGCTGTGACTTTGTTTGTTGTCCTCATTAAATATAATTGTAACAAACACTGTTTTACAGTAGTGTTCTTGCAACTCCCCGTCCAGTGATGAAAGAGCTTGAAATCAATCTGCCCTTAACAATTGCTGCATTTTATCTCTGTCAACATTTAGTGTGTAGTTTCTCCAGCATCATTTAAAATTATTTATTAATAGTTTATTAAGCATATTGAGAAAAAGTAATGTGAAAAACACATTAGAAACAGATACCAAGGGGTTCTTTCTGCCCAAATTTAAAAACAGTAACAAATGATTTAAAGAAAAAAAAATGGGATGGAATGCAAGAAGGGAAAAAAAAGGGAAGGCAGTGAAATCGTTAAAATTCTCAAATGGATTAGTCGAGAGTAGAGAATTG
Source organism: Martes martes (assembly GCF_963455335.1). Taxonomy (NCBI): domain Eukaryota; kingdom Metazoa; phylum Chordata; class Mammalia; order Carnivora; family Mustelidae; genus Martes; species Martes martes. The sequence goes on from NC_137893.1 coordinate 13,563,457, forward strand.
AAAGAGTTAAGCTGTTTTAAAAATCAATATACTAGGAATAAACTTACTGATAAATAACCATGACAACAGAAATAAATACATATCATTAAATGCTTATTTGCTAGCCATTCCCCATTATGTATTGTGATTTATGATGACTATGAGCATTTATTTATTTATTTATTCATTTGAAAGAGAGAGAGAGAGAACAAGGGGGAGAGGCACACGGAGAGGGGGAGAGAGAAGCAGACTCCCCACTGAGCAGGGAGCCCATGATACCTCAATTCAGATCTCTATCCCAAGACCTGGAGACCATAACCTGAGCTGAAGGCAGATGCTTTACCATCTGAGCCACCCAGGAGCCCTGACTACGACCATTTTTAAAAAGAAATGTATGCTCGGAACTTTATTGTTATCTCTTAAATTACAGCCAATATTACTGGAGCCAAATTTAAATTCAGGATCTACATGGATGTAACCAGAGATGGCACAAACACACAAAAAGTCTCCAATATCGAAGTCTGTGATAGAACTGGAGACATGGTTACCCCTTTTTGGCATTCATTTCAAAAGACCCACACTGCTTTTCATATCCCAAAGCAGATGAGAATGGATCCTAAGAATTTTCTGCACATGAACTATCAATTCAAAAACATAAAACACTCTGATATTAGAGACAAGTTCTGGGAGAAAGAGAATGTAAATTCCTATGGAGCCATGATTAACTTATTTTAGTACAAAGCTTATACTTTTAAGAAGTATGCTTTGTTAAAGATAAACTCACTTGGATATTCTCTCCAACAGAAAGGAAATATTGTAATTATTTCCATCCATGGGAAACCACTAACAACAACAACAGATCGAAGGATCCTGAGGGTAAAGTGCCAGGTCAAAATTTAGTGATTGAGAAAGAAGTTACTAGAGTTATCAAGAAACTTGTATTAATAAAACTTAATTAATAAATTCACACTAACTAAACCTACAGTACTGACTCAGGGATAAAGTCATTTTTAAACTATATTTATGTGAAATAATTCAATACTATACTGGGGTGGAAATTCAGTTACTTCACAGCTATGTATATCTGTGCTCAATATAACAATTAAAGAAGCACCTACACTATTAACATGTGTCCCATAATTTAAACTATATAAGCTATGCTTTCTATTGAAGAATGCATATAAAATATAACTGTTTCATACTATTTGCATTTATGTAATCTTTGTGTTAATGCCATGATATTTTTAAAATTAATTTACTTATTTTAATAAACATATAATGTATTTTTATCCCCAGGGGTACAGGTCTGTGAATTGCCAGGTTTACACCTTTCATAGCACTCATCATAGCCCATACCCTCCCCAATGTCCATATCCCCACCACCCTCTCCCGTCCCCCCTCCCCCCAGCAACCCTCAGTCTGTTTCTTGAGATTGAGTCTTTTATGGTTTGTCTCCCTCCCAATCCCATCTTTTCATTTTTTCTTTTCCTACCTCCCCCAACCCCCCCCACATTGCATCTCCACTTCTTCATATCAAAGAGATCATATGATAGTTGTCTTTCTCCAATTGACTTATTTCGCTAAGCATAATACCCTCTAGTACCATCCACGTCATTGCAAATGGCAAGATTTCATTTCTTTTGATGGCTGCATAGTATTCCATTGTGTATATATACCACATCTTCTTTAACCATTCATCTGTTGATGGACATCTAGGTTCTTTCCACAGTTTGGCTATTGTGGACATTGCTGCTATAAACATTCGGGTGCACGTGCCCCTTCGGAGCACCACGTTTGTATCTTTAGGATATATACCCAGTAGTGCAATCGCTGGGTCATAGGGTAGCTCTATTTTCAGTTTTTTGAGGAACCTCCACACTGCTTTCCAGAGTGGTTGCACCAGCTTGCATTCCCACCAGCAGTGTAGGAGGGTTCCCCTCTCTCCGCATCCTCGCCAGCATCTGTCATTTCTTGACTTGTTAATTTTAGCCATTCTGACTGGTGTGAGGTAGTATCTCATTGTGGTTTTGATTTGTATTTCCCTGATGCCGAGCGATGTGGAGCATTTTTTCATGTGTCTGTTGGCCATCTGGATGTCTTCTTTGCAGAAATGTCTGTTCATGTCCTCTGCCCATTTCTTGACTGGATTATTTGTTCTTTGGGTGTTGAGTTTGCTAAGCTCTTTATAGATTTTGGATACTAGCCCTTTATCTGATATGTCATTTGCAAATATTTTCTCCCATTCTATCAGTTGTCTTTTGGTTTTAACTGTTTCCTTTGCTGTGCAAAAGCTTTTGATCTTGATGAAATCCCAATAGTTCATTTTTGCCCTTGCTTCTGTTGCCTTTGGCGATGTTCCTAGGAAGAAGTTGCTGCGGTTGAGGTCAAAGAGGTTGCTGCCTGCATTCTCCTCAAGGATTTTGATGGATTCCTTTCTCACATTGAGGTCCTTCATCCATTTTGAGTCTATTTTCGTGTGTGGTGTAAGGAAATAGTCCAATTTCATTTTTCTGCATGTGGCTGTCCAATTTTCCCAGCACCATTTGTTGAAGAGGCTGTCTTTTTTCCATTGGACATTCCTTCCTCCTTGGTCGAAAATTAGTTGACCTTAGAGTTGAGGGTCTATTTCTGGGCTCTCTATTCTGTTCCATTGATCTATATGTCTGTTTTTGTACCAGTACCATACTGTCTTGATGATGACAGCTTTGTAATAGAGCTTGAAGTCTGGAATTGTGATGCCACCGACTTTGGCTTTCTTTTTCAATATTCCTTTCGCTATTCGAGGTCTTTTCTGGTTCCATATAAATTTTAGGATTATTTGTTCTATTTCTTTGAAAAAATGGATGGGATTTTGATAGGGATTGCATTAAATGCATAGATTGCTTTAGGTAGAATAGACATTTTCACAATATTTGTTCTTCCAATCCATGAGCATGGAATATTTTTCCATTTCTTTGTGTCTTCCTCAATTTCTTTCATGAGTACTTTATAGTTTTCTGAGTATAGATTCTTTGCCTCTTTGGTTAGATTTATTCCTAGGTATCTTATGGTTTTGGGTGCGATTGTGAATGGGACTGACTCCTCAATTTCTCTTTTTTTCTGTCTTTTTGTTAGTGTAAAGAAATGCAACTGATTTCTGTGCATTGACTTTATATCCTGACACTTTACTGAATTCCTGTACAAGTTCTAGCAGTTTTGGAGTGGAGCCTTTTGGGTTTTCCACATATAGTATCATATCATCTGCAAAGAGTGATAGTTTGACTTCTTCTTTGCTGATTTGGATGCCTTTAATTTCTTTTTTTGTCTGACTGCTGAGGCTAGGACTTCTAGTACAATGTTGAACAGCAGTGGTGATAACGGACCTCCTTGCTGTGTTCCTGACCTTAGCGGAAAAGCTTTCAGTTTTTCTCCATTGAGAATGATATTTGCAGTGGGTTTTTCATAGATGGCTTTGATAATATTGAGGTATGTTCCCTCTATCCCTACACTTTGAAGAGTTTTAATCAGGAAGAGATGCTGCACTTTGTCAAATACTTTTTCAGCATCTATTGAGAGTATCATACGGTTCTTGTTCTTTCTTTAATTAATGTATTGCATCACATTGATGAATTTGCGGATGTTGAACCAACCTTGCAGCCCTGGAATAAATCCCACTTGGTCGTGGTGAATAATCCTTTTAATGTACTGTTGGATCCTATTGGCCAGTATTTTGGTGAGAATTTTCGCATCTGTGTTCATCAAGGATATTGGTCTGTAATTCTCTTTTTTGATGGGATCCATTTCTGGTTTTGGGATCAAGGTGATGCTGGCCTCATAAAATGAGTTTGGAAGTTTTCCTTCCATTTCTATTTTTTGGAACAGTTTTGGGAGAGTAGGTATTGATTCTTCTTTAAATGTTTGGTAGAATTCCCCTGGGAAGCCATCTGGTCCTGGACTTTTGTTTGTTTGGAGATTTTTGATGACTGTTTCAATCTCCTTACTGGTTGTGGGTCTGTTCAGGCTTTCTATTTCTTCCTGGTTTAGTTGTGGTAGTTTATATGTCTCTAGAAATGTATCCATTTCTTCCAGATTGTTGAATTGGTTGGCGTAGAGTTGCTCATAGTATGTTCTTATAATTGTTTGTATTTCTTTGGTGTTGGTTGTAATCTCTTCTCTTTCATTCATGATTTTATTTATTTGCATCCTTTCTCTTTTCTTTTTGATAAGTCTGGCCAGGGGTTTGTCAATCTTATTAATTCTTTCAAAGAACCAGCTCCTAGTTTCATTGATTTGTTCTATGTTTTTTTAGTTTCTATTTCATTGATTTCTGCACTGGTCTTTATGATTTCTCTTCTCCTGCTGGGTTTAGGCTTTCTTTGTTGTTCTCTCTCCAGCTCCTTTAGGTGTAGGGTTAGGTTGTGTATTTGAGACCTTTCTTGTTTCTTGAGAAAGGCTTGTACTGCTATATATTTTCCTCTCAGGACTGCCTTTGTTGTGTCCCACAGATTTTGAACCGTTGTGTTTTCATTATCATTTGTTTCCATGAATTTTTTCAATTCTTCTTTAATTTCCTGGTTGACCCATTCATTTTTTTAGAAGGATGCTGTTTAGTCTCCATGTATTTGCGTTCTTTCCAAATTTCCTCTTGTGATTGAGTTCTAGCTTCAGAGTATTGTGGTCTGTAAATATGCAGGGAATGATCCCAATCTTTTGATACTGGTTGAGACCTGATTTATGACCCAGGATGTGGTCTATTCTGGAGAATGTTCCATGTGCACTAGAGAAGAATGTATATTCTGTTGCTTTGGGATGGAATGTTCTGAATATATCTGTGATGTCCATCTGGTCCAGTGTGTCATTTTAAGGCCTTTATTTCCTTGTTGATCTTTTGCTTAGATGATCTGTCCATTTCAGTGAGAGGAGTGTTAAAGTCCCCTGCTATTATTGTATTATTGTCGATGTATTTCTTTGATTTTGTTATTAATTGGTTTATATAGTTGGCTGCTCCCATGTTAGGGGCGAAGATATTTAAGATTGTTAGATCTTCTTGTTGGACAGACCCTTTGAGTATGATATAGTGTCCTTCGTCATCTCTTATTATAGCCTTTGGCTTAAAATCTAATTGATCTGATATAAGGATTGCCACCCCAGCTTTCTTCTGATGTCCATTAGCATGGTACATTGTTTTCCACCCCCTCACTTTAAATCTGGAGGTGTCTTCAGGTCTAAAATGAGTTTCTTGTAGGCAGCATATTGATGGGTTTTGTTTTTTTAACCATTCTAATACCCTGTGTCTTTTGATTGGAGCATTTAGCCCATTAAAATTCAAGGTAACTATTGAGAGATATGAATTCAGTGCCATTGTATTGCCTGTAAGGTGACTGTTACTGTATATTGTCTCTGTTTCTTTCTGATCTACTACTTTTAGTGTCTCTCTTTGCTTAGAAGACCCCTTTCAATATTTCCTGTAGAGCTGGTTTGGTGTTTGCAAATTCTTTCAGCTTTTGTTTGTCCTGGAAGCTCTTTATCTCTCCTTCTATTTTCAATGATAGCCTAGCCGGATATAGTATTCTTGGCTGCATGTTTTTCTCGTTTAGTGCTCTGAATATATCATGCCAGTTCTTTCTGGCCTGCCAGGTCTCTGTGGATAGGTCCGCTGCCAATCTAATGTTTTTACCCTTGTATGTTACAGACTTCTTTTCCCGGGCTGCTTTCAGGATTTTCTCTTTGTCGCTAAGACTTGTAAATTTTACTCTCAGGTGACGAGGTGTGGACCTATTTTTATTGATTTTGAGGGGCGTTCTTAGCATCTCCTGGATTTTGATGTTTGTTCCCTTTGCCATATTAGGGAAATTCTCTCCAATAATTGTCTCCAATATACCTTCTGCTCCCCTCTCTCTTTCTTCTTCTTCTGGAATCCCAATTGTTCTAATGTTGTGTCGTCTTATGGTGTCGCTTATCTCTTGAATTCTCTCCTCATGTTCCAGTATTTGTTTGTCTCTCTTTTGCTCAGCTTCTTTATTCTCTGTCATTTGGTCTTCTATGTCACTAATTCTTTCTTCTGCCTCATTTATCCTAGGAGTGAGAGCCTCCATTTTTTAATGCACCTCATTAATAGCTTTTTTGATTTCAGCTTGGTTAGATTTTAGTTCTTTTATTTCTCCAGAAAGGGCTTTTATCTCTCCAGAAAGGGTTTCTCTAATGTCTTCTATGCCTTTTTCGAGCCCGGCTAGAACCTTGAGAATCATCATTCTGAACTCTAGATCTGTCATATTACCAATGTCCGTGTTGATTAGGTCACCAGCCTTTGGTACTGCCTCTTGTTCTTTTTTTTGTGGTGAGTTTTTCCACCTTGTCATTTTGTCCAGATAAGATTTGCTTTCTCTTCCTCTAGAATTCCATTGTTCTTGGTGAGTGAAGTTGGTCTTGGTTGGGTTTCTTGTTGATCTTCTGGGGGAGGGGCCTGTTGTAGTGATTCTCAAGTGTCTTTGCCACAGGTGGAATTGCACCACCCTTGCCAGGGGCCGGGCTAAGTAATCCACTCAGGTTCACTTTCGGGAGCTTTTGTTCCCTGAGCGCTTTCCATAGAGTTCCGGAGGACGGGAATGAAGATGGCCACCTCCCAATCTCCGGCCCAGAGGAGCCAAGAGCTTGGGGTTTCACTCCTCAGTGTGCCTTCAGAGAAAAGCGCCCAACCACCCCTGCCTCCCTGACCTCCGGTCGCACCTGGAGTAAAGCAGTCAATTGCTGGCAGTTGGAGAAAAGCGCCTGGTCACTTCTGTCTCTGTGCCCTCCTGCCATGCTCCTAGCCCACCCAGCCTGCCACCGGCACAAGGTAACCCCGGGCTGAGAGCTCACTCCTCAGCTTTGTTGCTGTAGCCAGCTTCCCCGCTCTAGTACCTGCGAACTCTGCGGCACTCAGACACCCCCGGTCCTTCTGTGACCCCACAGGACCTGGGCTTACGCTGACCCTGCGTGGGTTTCCCCCCGGTTTAGCCTCTGGAGCGATGTCCCTCCATGGAGCAGACTTTTAAAAGTCCTGATTTTGAGCTCCGTTGCTCCTCCGCTTCCTGGGAGCCAGCCCCTCCCCCCGCGGCCTGTCTTCCCGTCGCTTTGGATTCACTTCTCCGCAGGTCCTACCTTTCAGAAAGTGGTCGATTTTCAGTTTCTAGAATTGTTACCCTTCTTCTCTTTGATTTCCCGTTGGATTTGTAGGTGTTCACAATGGTTAGATAAGCTATCTAGCTGATCTCCTGCTACCCGATGTCATCTCAGCCTGCTACTTCTCCACCATCTTGACTTCTCCCCAATGCCATGATATTTTAATCAAATCTGTATTATTAATTGAAACCAAATGGTAAAACTAGCATCCAAATACTTGTAGATGTTTCTTGCAAACAATAAATAATGCATTTGACTTTTCTGAAAAATATAGATTGAAAAATTTGGATAAATATTGTAAAGGACAAAGTTGAGATAATCCCAAAACGAAAGGAACATATTTATTATTAATCATGAAAATTCAACTTGCAACTAGTAACTATTCCTAGAAAAGGAAATTGGTTAAAATCAATAATCACAAAACTGAGTGATCAAAATGTCTCTTCTTGTAACAGGGTAAGGTGAGTAAAAGCAGCATGTACAGTAAGTTCTGCTGAACTTTTTGAATTCTAAAGATATTAGGAAAAATGGGGCACCTGGGTGGCTCAGTGGGTTAAAGCCTCTGCCTTCAGCTTGGATCATGGTCCCAGGGTCCTGGGAATGAGCCCGGCATCGGGCTCTCTGCTCTGCAGGGAGCCTGCTTCCCCCCTCTCTCTGCCTGCCTCTCTGCCTACTTCTGATCTCTGTCTATCAAATAAATATATAAAATATTTTTTAAAAATTAGGAAAAATACCTTCACAGATACAAAAAAATGAAGTTTTTGAACACTAAATTTCAGAAGACAGAAAGGGAATATTACAAAAACTTAAGAAAGAAGTCTAATTATCCAGGAATTCAGAAACACTTCAAATTATAATTTGTGTATAAAAATAACAAAAAGAATTTTATTACATGTAAGCCTCAAGCATTATATCATATATGAGCTTGACATGGGAAAATATAGACACCCTCCAGATCATGGAAATAAAATTATCACTCAAAAATTGAAATGTTTGGGGACGCCTGGGTGGCTCAGTTGGTTGAGCAGCTGCCTTCGGCTCAGGTCGTGATCTCAGCGTCCTGGGATCGAGTCCCACATCGGGCTCCTTGCTCGGCGGGGAGCCTGCTTCTCCCTCTGCCTCTGCCTACCACTCTGTCTGCCTGTGCTCGCTCGCTCTCTCTCTCTCTAACAAATAAATAAATTTAAAAAAAAATTTAAAAAAAAAAAAAAAAAAAAAAAAAAAAAAAATTGAAATGTTTGATTTAAAAAACTACTGGAAGGAATACTAATATCAAAAAACATATAGGAATGCATCTAATAATAAATACAAATTTGTTGAAAATAATTTGCCCTTACATATTAGTGTGGTAAGAGATAAGATATGTATAAATGTTCATGATTTTTATACTTAATGAGGGCTTATTATTTTGTCAAGGTAAAATGGATGATCTTAAAAAAAATTTAAAAAAATAAAAAATGGATGACCTTCTTTACCTAATTTAATTCATTTTAACTATATACTGATTTAATTGTCATTATCCCTTCTTCCTTCTTACATACAGTCTGTCCTCCTAAATTGTATGTTTCTGCACCATGAATTACTTTGTTCATAATGAGCAAGTCGAGGCAACCAAGTAACAGCAGTTGAATGCAAAGTATTTCAACACAGCTAAATGCAGCAAACTGCATATGAATGCTATACACAATGTCTATATACCCCAGTTTCCTTCTCTTGACTTGATTTATACATTTGCTCTGTTTGGAAGCAAAATTATTTGTGCTATTCCTTCCATAGCTGGGAAAGTTTCCCTTGTCTCCACAACTCAGTAGCTTGTACTCTCATTCATACCATTTCCATTATCATTCTTTGCTTTTGTCTTTATTTTCTTAATGGCAAATTTCAAGCACATGCAAAAGTGTATAGTACAGTTTAATGACACTGCATGCATTCATCACCAAGCTTTAATAGTTATCAAAGTATGGCCAATTTTGTATTATCTGTATTTTCAAGAATTTCCCTGTACACAAGTCATCTTGAAACCTGAAATACAAGGTTTATAAGGTGTATTTGATTGATAGTCCTTGATATTATTTCATGCCTTCCATTCTTTTTTCTTTCTCTTGTGAATTTTTTGTTGAAGAAATCAGTTCCCTTGTTATATACTAGTTTCCAAATTCTAGACTTCATTGATTGCATCCTCAAGAAGTTAACATGATTTTAGTCTCCCATATTTCTTATAAACTACTAGATAGATCTAGAGTTGAAAAGTCTTAAATAGCATCACTTCACTAGGAGAGGCACAATGTCTGGTTGTTTCTCTTCTTTCTTTTTAATGATACACTTCTACATTTACTATACTAAATTAGAAGAAAAATCACTATATATTTTACTTTAGGTGATCTTAAAATGTCATTAGATCTGTTCTAGGATATTGTTTAGGACTGTTATTGTTTTTTAGAGGTTAAACAGTTTCATATAAACTTCTCAGAGGTCTAGTCCCAACTCTGTTTTCCCCATTAGCTCTACCATGATTAGTGTTTCTGGAAATGCACCTAATGTGTTTGAGGAGCATAACAATTTTTTTTTTAATTGAAGTGTAGTTGACACACAATATTACATTATTTCAGGTGTACTAGTGATTGAACATAGTGAATCAACAACCCTATACCTTAGAGAAGCTTAATATTTAATACTAAGTTGAATTTATGAGCATTGGCTCTAGCAATTGTGGAATTTATTGAATGTTTATTTTAGCTCACATTTTTCTAACTTGTTTCCTGCTATTTGTGTTTAAGATACTATGTTGTACGTTTGACTTAAATAATTGGCTATATAAATATTTTTAAATTTATTTTATATGCATTTTTGGAAGACAGTCTTGGAGTACTTATACTAATATCAACATTCAAGTATTTATAAATGTTTATGCTGTCTTTAGTTATCAATGTTAAGAATGGAATTATATTTGTTGATTCCACCTACATTAGAAAAGGAATTTATTATGTATTTACCTTATTTCTCTCACTTCATGTTTTTTCCCTAATACACTTTAGGAATTTAGAAACAGAATACTGAAATAAGTTTTATTTTTATTTTTTCTTCCAAGATTTTATTTAAATTCAAGTTACTTAACACACAGTATAGTATTGGTTTCAGGAAGGGAATTTAGTGATTCATCACTTACATACAATACCCAGTGCTCATCAAAACACATGCCCTCCTTAATACTCCTTAAATACTCATCTCCCATTTAGCCCACACCCTACTCTCCTCTAGTAACCCTTAGTTTGTTCCCTATAGTTAAGAATTCTTTATGGTATTCCTCCCTCTGTTTTTACCTTATTTTTTTTTCCCTTCCACTATGTTCATCCGTTTTGTTTCTTAAATTCTATGTGAATGAAATCATATGTATTTGTCTTTCTCTGACTGATATTTCGCTTAGCATAATACACTCTAATTCCATCCACATCATTACAAATAGCAAGATTTCATTCTTTTCGATGGCTGAGTAATATTCCATAGTGTATATATATATACCATATCTTCTTTATCCATTCATTGGTTGATGGACATTTGGGATCTTTCTATAATTTGGCTATTTTTTTATAGTGCTGCTATCAACATTGGGGTGTATGTGCTCCTTTGAATCAATATTTGTGTATCCTTTGTATAAATACATAATAGTGCAATTGCTAGGCAATAGGGTAGTTCTATTTTTAACTTTTTGAAGAACCTCCATACTGTTTTCCAGGGTGGCTGCACCAGTTTGCATTCCCACCAAAAGTGTAAGAAGGTTCCCTTTCTCCACATCCTTCCCAACATCTGTTGTTTCCTAAGTTGTTTATTTTAGCCATTCTGATGGGGATGAAAGCTGTCCAGTTTTTCTAACACCATTTATTGAAGAGACTGTCTTTTTTCCTTTGAATATTCTTTCCTGTTTTTTTGTTTTGTTTTTTAAGATTTTATTTATTTATTTATTTATTTATTTATTTATTTATTTGACAGAGATAGAAAGCACACAAGCAGGGATAGTGGCAGGCAGAGAGAGGGAGAAGGAGAAGCAGACTTCCCACTGAGCAGGGAGTCCAACACTAGGCTCCATCCTAGGACCCTGGGATTGTTACTGAGCGGAAGGCAGACACCCAATGACTGAGCCACCCAGGCACCCCTCTTTCCTGTTTTGTTGGAGATTAATTGATCATATGCTTGTGGGTCCATTTTTGGGTTCTCTACTCTGTTCTGACCTGTGTGTCTGTTTTTGGGCCAGTATCATACTGTCTTGATGATTACAGCTTTGTACACAGCTTGAAGTCTGTAATTGTAATGCCTCCAGCTTTGGTTTTCTTTTTTTGACATCACTCTGGCTATTCTGGTTTTTGTTTTGTTTTGTTTTGTTTTTTGTTTTTGTTTTTTCTGGTTCCATACAAATTTTAGGATTGTTTGTTCCAACTCTGTGAATATGCTATTGATATTTTAATAGGGATTGCATTGACTATGTAGATTACTTTGGGTAGTGCATACATTTAAACAATATTTGTTCTTATAATCCATGAGCATGGAATGTTTCTCCATTTCTTTGTGTCTTCTTCAATTTTTTTCATAAGAGTTCTATAGTTTTCAGCATACAGTTATTTTACCTCTTTGGTTAAGTTTATTCCTAGGTATCTTATGGTTTCCAGTGCAATTGTAAATGGGATCAATTCCTTGATTTCTCTTTCTGATGCCTCATTATTGGTGTATAGAAATGGAACTGATTTCTGTATATGATTTTATATCCCACAAGTTTGCCGAATTCATGTATCAGTTCTAACAATTTCTTGGTGGAGTCTTATGGGTTTTCTACATGGAGTACCATGTCATCTGCAAATAGTGAAAGTTTGACTTCTTCCTTGTCAATTTGGGTGCATTATTATTCTTATTTATTTATTACTTATTTATTTATTATTTTTATTTCTTTTTGTTGTCTGATTTGCTGAAGCTAGGTCTTCCAGTACTATCCTGAACAACAATGGTGAGAGTGGACATCCTTGTCATGTTCCTGACCTTAGGGGAAAAGTTGTTTCTTTCCCATTGAGGATGATATTAGCTGTGGGTCTTTAGTATATATGGCCTTTGTGATGGTAAGGTATGTTCTTTCTACCCCTACTTTCTATAGGGTTTTTATCAGGAAAGGATGCTGTATTTTGTCAAATGCTTTTTCTGCATCTGTCAAGAGGATCATATGGCTCTTATCCTTTCTTTTATTAATGTGGTATATCATGTTGATTGATTTGCTGATATTGAACCACCCCTGCAGCCCAGGAATAAATCCCGCTTGATTGTGGTGAATAATTCTTTTAATATACTTTTTGATTCAGTTAGCTAGTATCATGTTGAGAATTTTTACAACCATTTCATCAGAGATATTATTCTGTGATTTTCCTCTTTAATGGAGTCTTTGTCTGGCTTTGGAATCAAGGTAATGATGGCCTCATAGAAGGAGTTTGGAAGTTTTCCTTCCATTTCTATATTTTGGAACAGCAAAAGAATAGAGGAGTAGGTTTTAATTCTTCTTTAAATATTTGGTAGAATTACCCTGGGAAGCAATTAAGCCCTGGACCTTGGCTTATAGGGAGATTTTTGATTACCGATTCAATTTCTTTTCTTGTTATGGGTCTGTTCAAATTTTCTCTTTCTTCTTTTTTCAGTTTTGGTAGTTTATACGTTTTAGGAATTTATGCATTTCTTCCAGATTACCCAATTTTTTGGCATATAATTGCTCACTGTGGTCTCTTGTAGTCATTTGTATTTCTGCATTGTTGGTTGTGATTTCTCCTCTTTCATTCATGATTTTATTTATTTGGGCCCTTTCTCTTTTCTTTTTGATAAGTCTGGATAGGGGTTTATCAATTTTGTTAATTCTTTCAAAGAACCAATTCCTAGTTTCATTGATCTGTTTTCCGTTTTTTTTTTTTTAATTTCTATTATTTATCTCTACTCCAATCTTAATTATCTCCCTTCCTATGCTGGTTTCAGGTTTTATTTGCTGTTCTTTTGTCAGCTCTTTTAGGTGTAAGGTTAGACTGTGTAATTGAGACTTTTCTTCTTGAAGAAGGACTGTATTGCTCTATATTTCCCTCTTAGGATTGCTTTTGCTGTGTCTCAAAGGTTTTGGACTGTTGTGTTTTCATGTTCATTTGCTTCCATATATATATATTTTTATTTCTTCTTTAATTTCCTGGCCAACCCATTCATTCTTTAGTAAGATGTCCTTTAACCTCCATGTATTTATCATCTTTCCAAATTTTTTCTTGTGGTTGACTTCAAGTTTCATAGCTGAAGCTGACACTTTGGAGTACTCTATGATTAGTGCACTTGGTACACATGGGGGCCCTGTGTTGGTCTTCTGAGAGAGAGGCCTGCTGAACTGGTTCAGTCAGACCTGCCCTACTAAAGATGGTCCTGCTGGGCTCAGGGTTGTGGAGTTTGGTGTGAGTGAATCTAGCCTCCCCTGGGGGTGCTGTGTTTCTCCTGAAGTCCAACTGTGTTGGTGGGTGGGGTGTTTGAATGATAGCATCACCCTGCTCCCTTGTCCCTGAGGAGGGGGACTCATGGCCTCACTGCTCAGAAGGCCATCACCAAATAGCAATCAATCTCCTCTCTTATGTCCCAGGCTCTTGCCAGTTCCCCACCCTTAACCTTTCTGTGCCTGGGCTATTGGCACACCTGGTGCTACAGTTCTTCTGTATTTTATCTCTGGCCAGAGGCTGGGATTCATAACTCCAAATCTTAAGGGAACCAGTAAGGGGAAAACTGTTCCCCTCCTCTGGAGGAGCACCTCACAGCACTGCACCTGGCATCATTCTGTCCCAGAAAAGTACTCACACACCTGTGTGGATGCCCTGAGTACATGGGGAAGCACAGTGAAAAGTTGTGATCAGGTTTCTGCCCTCTGCAAGAGCCTCTGTCCCCTGCTGTTGAACAGCTGCTCAATGGCACCTGTGGGTTTTTTGTCCTTGGAGAGGCAATATACCCTCTTCCAAATGTACTCCAGAACAGGGAAGGTTTTCTCCTAGTGGGACCTAGGGGATCCCCACACCAGTGTCTTGCACAAACTCTACCCATTGTTGTCTCCTGCTCTCTCCCTGACTTCTCTACAAAAACGATTCCCTCCCCACCAACACACCATGGCTTTTCTCTCCCCCAATTTATGTCTCTGAATTTTCCATCAAACACATTCTCTCCCTCCAATTGTGCAGACTGTTTTCTTAATTTTCAGATCTATTTCCTTGTTGTTCAGAATGATTTGATGTTGATCTACCTGTGTTCGAGGGACAAGCCTAAGATCCCCCTACCACTCTGCCATCTTAACTCCTCCCAGTAAGATGTATTTTAAATTTTTAATTTTGCTAACATGTGTTTTGTATTTCAAATCCATCTTATAAGAATACTATTTTGATAGTTTATATCAAAAATATGCCCATAATAATTATGCAATATTTATATATTACATAATTGATATGTCACATATATTCAGTTCAGTAATAAACAATGCTTGTATTCCAAATCTTCTGAGTCATTATTCCTACATTTGTTTCATTTGTTATCCAAGTTTAAGTAATTCTTTCAAAAATGCAATATTTTAAACACAAATTTACTCTTCTTCCCATAGAACACTTCTCACTATATTTCAAAAATATTGTGCTACTGATGTACAAAAAATGATGTGTGGTTGTCTCTTTTTCAGAAATAAACTTTTCTAGAAAATTAGATAAAATGCCCAAAAATCAGTGTAAATAATAAACAAGCGTAATAAAAAATCACCAGTATTGCCATCAAGCAAGTCAATGAAATACCCATTTTTGCCTCTCAAATTAGTAACTATTTTTTTTAAATGTCAATATTGATCATTGACATGCATGTGATGATATGGTCCTTCTCATGCACTGCTAATGGGCTTGTAGCTATTGTGTATTTTTAGAGAACTATTGAACATCATATTTCCAGAGACATAAATATATTTAATCCCTTCATTCAGTAATTCCACTTCAAGAAAATTCCTGAAGAAAACTATTTTCGAGGGGCACCTGGGTGGCTCAGTGGGTTAAGCTGCTGCCTTCGGCTCAGGTCATGATCTCAGGGTCCTGGGATTGAGTCCCACATCGGGCTCTCTGCTCAGCAGGGAGTCCGCTTCCCTCTCTCTCTCTCTCTCTCTGCCTGCCTCTCTGCCTACTTGTCATCTCTCTCTGTCAAATAAATAAATAAAATCTTAAAAAAAAGAATTTAAAAAAATTTAAAAAAAAGAAAACTATTTTTGATAGTTGTATTTGGATGTTCGTCAGCTTTTTTTTTATAATACCAAAAATAAGAGACAGTACAAAGGCCCAACAACTGGAAAAAGTTTAATAAACCATAATCCACATATGAAATCAAATATTCTACATTACTAAAATGTTATTTTGAAGAATATTTTATGACATAGGTGAGAATAAACAAAATAATGTTAAGTGAAAACTGAATAGAAGTTCAGTGTATAATTTGATCCTATGATGGAAAAAAATATGATTAAGTTTCAACAACTTGGTCAGATTTAAAGAACAGGTTCAGGGCAGGTGAACGCTGAGATATGGTTGAACTTACCTTCTTATTATTCTTTTAAACAAAAGTGAAAGAGGCATCATATATTTTATAAATTCTTTTTCACATATCTTTTAAGATACACCTTCATTTATACATGTTTCAGAAAAAAAAATTCTGTTTTTCCCCAATTCCTTCAGAAATAATGATCACTCCTTAACACTTAACAAAATTTTACATGTCCAAAATTTCCCCAATAACTGGCTTGCCTGCCTGCCTGTCTTTCTTTCTTTCTTTCTTTCTTTCTCTTCTTCCTTTATTTTCTTTCTCCCTTTATCCTTTCTTTTCTTTCTTCTTTCTTTTCTTCTTTCTTTCCTTCCTTCTTTCTTTTCAGAGACAAATCTTTGGCCTTATAATTCTGTTAACATTTTGTGAAATAACTTTAATTTAATTCTGGTTTTTCTGTCTTACAGAATTATACTTCTTCCACTTAACATAACTCTGTACTTATCTCTACTTTCCCTATAACTCCAGAAGCCAAAATATTCTCTCTCTCTTTCTCTCCCCACCCTCGTCCTTTTTAAAAAATGTATCCAAATGCCCATTCCCTAGTCTCTCTAAGATATTTTCACAATTTTTCATTCTTGAATAAGCTTCAGATAGAGTTGTATCTTTTGTGGCAATTTTTTTCTCTTCCAACACCAGTCCTTTCTCTGCTTTGGTACCATAGTTTCCTAAGATATTATAAATTTAGATCATTTTATTACTTCGGAGATATTCATTGATTTTTCTCCATCCAACCATTTTAGTTTAGTCTACAAAAGTCCTTTTCATGACACTCCTAAAAAATCATTATGAAATCAGTTCTCTCATCCCCTCTCCACTCTCTGCACCACCATCAGCTTATCTCCCAGATCATCACCATTTATTGCATACCAGCAACATGTTTCTAAATCCTAATTTTCCCCCTTCCCTTCACACTGCTGAATCTTTGATGACCCCCATAATGTTGAACCTGCTGATCTCCATTGCTAGGACATCAATATCCACTCCTTAAGTGGCAGCAAGAAAAGGTTTACCAATTCTCTAAGTTCCAATTAATGTTATCTCTTTGATAGACTCTTCACAATCTATCTGAGGTAAACGAGTTCACTTATTTTTGTTCTCATGACATTGTGATTACATCTTAGAATATCATATTGAAGAAGAACTGTTTATCTATTCCCAACTGCAAAATGGACCTGGTTGATTTTTTCCAAAGCTCTGTTTTCCATGCTGGTATTTTCCAGTCCCAGTACCAAACAAATTTGACTATTTCTCATGAAATATTTGTACCACAAAAATATCTTGCTAAGTCACTCTGCCTCCTTTATTCACTACTTCCTCCCTGTTGAGTATAAATTGAATCTTTAACCTTAGCCCTCTGGGTGGAATTACCAAAATAAATTCTCTCAGCAGTCTTTTTCTTTGTTTCTTAATGCTTTCTCCATAATAAATACATTTTCCTGCTGATTTAATTGCACTGAACTTCTCTACACAAGATTTTTTAAATTAAACTCAGCAAGGAAAAAATGAAATAAATATCAGTGCAAAATAAAATGAACCTACTGATCTGTGGTTACTCATTTCCTTTGAAATAAATACTTATATAATTTCACTCCCACATTAGAATTGAAAAATATTTTCTACACAAAGCACCTTTCTTTCTGCCAAAATGGATGGATGATGAAATGTTAAGTAGTTTATATTTGTGAGCAATGGAGAAGTGCCAATACCTATAGTCAAAGCTGCAAACGAATTATTATTTGGAATTCTGAGTTGTTTAAACATTGCTGCCAGAACTCTGTCATGTGTCTTTTATGGTCCAAATCTGGCACCTGGATGTGCCAGATAAGGGCCGGTTACTGACTTACTGTGCATCTCCAATTCCTCTGAAAGTCTTAAAAAATTCTATTTTCCAATTGGACATCTATATGTAGAAGAATGAAACTCGATCATTCTCTTACACCATACACAAAGATAAACTCAGAATGGATAAAAGACCTCAACATGAGGCAGGAATCCATCAGAATTATAGAGGAGAACATAGGCAGTAACCTCTTTGATATCAGCCACAACAACTTCTTTCAAAATATGTCTCCAAAGACAAAGGAAACAAAAGCAAAAAAATGAATTTTGGGGACTTCATCAAGATCAAAAGCTTCTGCACAGCAAAGGAAACAGTCAACAAAACAAACAGGCAAACCATGGAATGGGAGAATATATTCACAAATGACAGTACAGACAAAAGGCTGATATCCAGGATCTATAAAGAACTCCTCAAACTCAACACACCCAAAACAGATAATCACGTCAAAAAATGGGCAGAAGACATGAACAGACAATTCTCCAATGAAGACATACAAATGGCTATCAGACACATGAAAAAATATTCATCATCACTAGCCATCAGGGAGATTCAAATCAAAACCACATTGAGATACCATCTTATACCAGTTAGAATGGCCAAAATTATCAAGACAGGAAACAATGTGTGTTGGAGAGGATGTGGAGAAAGGGGAACCCTCTTATACTGTTGGTGGGAAGGCAAATTGATGAGCCGCTTTGGAAACAGTGTGGAGATTCGTTAAGAAATTAAAAATAGAGCTTCCCTATGACCCTGCAATTGCACTGCTGGGTATTTACCCCAAAGATACAGATGTAGTGAAAAGAATGGCCATCTGTACCCCAATGTTCATAGCAGCAATGGCCACGGTCACCAAACTGTGGAAAGAACCAAGATGCCCTTCAATAGACTAATGGATAAGGAAGATGTGGTCCATATACACTATGGAGTATTATGCCTCCATCAGAAAGGATGAATACCCAACTTTTGTATCAACATGGATGGGACTGGAAAAGATTATGCTGAATGAAATAAGTCAAGCAGAGAGAGTCAATTATCATATGGTTTCACTTATTTGTGGAGTATAAGAAATAACACAGAGGATATGGGAAGATGGAGAGGAGAAGGGAGTTGAGGGAAATTGGAGGGGGAGATGAACCATGAGAGAGTATGGACTCTGAAAAACAATCTGAGGGTTTTGAAGGGGTGAGGGGTGGGAAGGTGGATGAGCCTGGTGGTGGGTATTATGGAGGGCACGTATTGCACACCACACTGGGTGTGGTGCATAAACAATGAATTCTGGTACACTGAAAAGAAATTAAAAAAATAAAAAACTTTTAAAAATCCTATTTTCCAGGTTCTTCCACAATTGTATGCTATCTTAGTCCCATAATGAATCCCTTGTTCTATAATATTTTCATAATACTGGTGGAGGTTTGCTTCTTTGTCAGAACACTGACTGATAACATTGTTAGTATCAGAAGTTCTTCTGGGAACAGAAACTTACAATGGGAATGTGGAATTAGTTCTCTGATCTAATTACATTTAGAACCAATAATGTCATTGGTAAGACACACTGGTAGTCCACAACCTACAGTCGCAAAAAGGATTACTTTTATCATCACATATAATGAAATACCAACAGAAGGCCAGGCCATGTGTGACCAAGTATTTGCTTCCAGAAAATATTGTAGTGAAAAATACTAAGAATAATGTGAGAGAATGTTTGTTTCTAATGCACAGAGAGCTTGTAGAAAGAAAATTATAAGGCCAGTCCTTTAAATTCTAAGCTCAAGTTTCAAGTAGGGGGCCAGAGAAATTTTAAGGCTACACTAAAATAATTCATTATTTCACTGGGGTTTCAGGATGAAGATTTTTGAGAATGAAGTCCTAATTCTAATCTACAGATTTCTAAATTACTATGAAAACAGAATTCCCAATTTCATGGGCATTCTAAAATCATGTCAAACATTGGAAATCTGTAGACCTAAAAATTGGGATAAAGATTGATTAACAAATTGTGATTAAGTTGAATACTTTGAATTCCTAAACCTTACTGAGCCTCGTTTACCCATAAAGGCAACTTCCATTCCTCTTTCTGAGAATATTAAACTCCCCTTGCCTGAAAACCTGTATTTGTCTCCAGTGAAGTAGGTGCTTTGCAGGGAATTACTGATCTCACACCCATGCATCTTGTTTCTACAACTGTAACCAGAACTAAGTCCCAGCAGGCTTCCAGCATACTGGCAAACTATGACCCATTTGGATTCACCCTATACACCAAAAAAATTGCATGATTTTTCTAATTTTTAACACAAGCCTACAGAATATGTATGGGAACCTAACCTAAGGTGTAGAATCAGAGTGGAAAAAGAATAGTGTTCAATCAAGTTAAATATATTAATATAGGAGCACTAAGCAGAGATTCTCTATTCACTGTTAATTTGAGTGACTAGGAATGATCCAACAACTTGCTTAATCAATATATTCAAACTTGGACCAAACTATGGTCCACACTAAATGAACTTGAGATTTCATAACTTCCTTGGTATGCTCTCGAATAATCAAAGGCTAGAAAAAGTGAAATGCTGGGTCAACTTTTTTATGTAAGATCTACTCACTCACACCCTAACTGTGAGAGCCCTGTAGATATTCTTGTCAACAAAACTTTGGTGTTTGATACATTGGAGAAGAGTGCCCCAGCATCTGTGAAGAGCTCCACACAGGCCAGGAACAACAGCAGGAGCTTTCACCATCAAAGTGGGCTTTCTGAATCCAATAAGGGTGATGAGATCCAGAAGTGACAAGGACCAGGTTCCTTGTCAAAGACAGAAAGGTTTGACCCATAGGGAACTTTGATGTTACCCAACTAATCATAGTTGGGACTGAAATTGATGGTGACCCACTAAAGTCTTACTTGATTTGTGTAACTGGAAAACTTCAGATAGTGTGAATGTAAATTTGAACTTAATTCTCACAATAGAGAGTGGTGCACACCAAACATTTTCCAGAGATGTGCCAGTTCAAGGAACTAGGATCCTTGAAATGAAAAATGAGTTCATTTTGTACCAAACGAAGAGTGGAAGTGGTATCATAGCTTAAGGAATTCACTATTCTCACTGTGTTCTCCATTTCCATGAAGCAAGTGGCTTCTTAGAATAGAATGATTTTTTGAAGAGTCAATTATGGCACAAACTGAGTGATGACACCTTATGTATCTATGGTCAAAAAGTCTCTAGGACATTCTCCTATGAAGTGGTCAATTTACAGTGGTGTTTTTTCTATGACTAAGATATTAGACAGTTTAACCAGACCAATATGGGTGGGGGAGGAGGATAAAAAGTATGAAGATAAGAGAAGAAGAAATTAATCAGTCACTATTTACAGTTGACATGATAGTCTTCATGAAAAACCCCAAGGACTCCAAAAATTCTAACTTACTGTTTAACCTCCACAAACTTATATTATTTCCACTGAAACCAGCTAGAAGGTTGATATCTTTAACCTGACATCACTACAAAGATTTCTGCATCTCTGCACTGAGACATACCTAGGAACTATCATCCTGTCATAGAAGGAACTACTGTTTCTTGGATAATAAGCTGTAAATCTAAGCTAGAAGGGTTAGTTCCATTCAGGCATCATGAACCTGTTTGGTGTTCAAATAATCTTTGACCTTTAGTGTATAATAAAGATAAAGCTGGCAAAAAATAATTAAATGCGAGGCCTAGGGTTAGTAGGTTGAGCTTGAGCTTCATAGAAACCAGTTTGAAATTCTAGGCTTTACACTTAGTATCTCCAATTTAGACAAGGTTTTGGACAAGCTCTCTAAACATCAGTTTCATTATGTAGAAAATGAGCATAATTTCATGGTTAAGGCAAAAATTACATATATTTTATAGAGAGCTTAGATCAATGTCTAGCACAGAATAAAAACATATCTGAGTGGTTCCTTTCATTATTATTATTGTTGTTGTATTTTCATGTAAACTAGAACCTCATAGTCAATGACTACAATGAGACACTATTACATACATTACATGAACTAAAGTAACTCCTGGCTGGTTTTATTTCATAACTTTGAATTTTTTTCTGTCATCTTCTATTTCTCAAACTCTTCTGATATGTTATCTTGCTCTATTGTATCCAGTGTTACAAGCTATTTTGAATTGTTTTGTGACTATGTTAACTTTATATAAGAAATGGGTGAGTAAATAGATAAATATATAAATAATCTTGGGCTAAAAGGTATAAAACATCACAGAATCTTAAAAATTGGGGGTTTTTATAATAAAAAAGAGGTATTAGAAGATATGATCTCAGGGAATTATATAAATCAGCTAAATTTCAAAATTTATTACTTTTTCCCTTATCATATTTAAATATGAAAACTACAAAAAAGCAAAAAGGTCAAAACATCAAAAGTAAATATTTTGAAAAAGAGAGTGATTTGAGCAATTGTTTTGTGAATTTATTCAGTTTCAAACCACACTGAGAAATAGTTCCCAAATTTGCATATTCTTCCTTAAGTGGGTTATTCACTTTTACTTTTTGTTTCCCCTCATGAAAAATTAAAGTTAATTCCACACTGTTTTTATTTTTCTAGTAAAGATACAGCATTCAAAAAAGAAAATGTGCTAGAAGTGAGCCAAATGAGGGAGGTCCTGAAAAAACATTATCCATGTTCACTGATTTTTTAAAAATTGAATCAGTCTAATGATATATTGAGAAAAATACCCCAGGGAACAGAACTGACAACACTGTTTGCATTTGAATTATCCATCTGCATTAGAAAAACATTTTCCTTCATAACAAAAGAGTTAAAGTAATTTTCAAATACAGTAGAAAATTTTTATAGAAAATACTATAATAACAATGTATTCTGGCTATATTGTGGATCACTATCTACTTGTCGGTAATAATTTATTAATGCGAGCATTTGGATAAACACTACCATATGGTGAAAGACATAAAATCAAAAACAGAAGGTGGTGCATGAAGGAATAACAAACAGTATTCAAAGTGTGTCACCCATAATTCAGGTTGTTTAGTAATTTCAGACATTTTTGTTAAAACATCATTATGCAGAATTGAATTTTTTCTACATTGTGTGTGATATGAATATGACATTCTTTTTTAAAAAGCAAAGATGTAAAGTAGAATAGCTAATGAGTTAATATAACCTTTAGGTAAATCAATCATCACTAGTGACACTACTTAAAAAATATAATATTGGGTTTTTAAACAATTGTGATTTTGGACATTTTCAATGCTTGTTTTGAGAATTTATGCATATCTATGTTATTTCTTTGAAACATGTCTATTTTAATATATTAAAATTTTGTAGCAGAGGACTGAGGATAGCTAAGACATAAAAACATGTGTCTTATTCTTGAATATGCTTTTCTTTTTTAATAAAAATCTCTGAAGACTACAGTGCTCTGTAGACTAGACCATTGAGAACTGTAGGCTTACTCTCACTAGAATGCTAGAATGCATTAAAATTTATTTTAAAAATCTCACACATCTGAAACGCATATTTTGTACTTTATTTATATTATCTATTGTTGTTATTTCCAGCATAGATTTGAGTTATGAGATTTGCCAATTAATATTTCCCTTTTCAAGGAAAAACATTCATTTTGAAAGTAGAAAAGCATAGCAAGCAATAAACAAAAGAAGATATAATTTGCAAGCAGACTTTTATCACTATCCTTTGCACAGTCTTAAAGTACAATTCTTTTGGTCTGTTCTTATCAAGGTGTTATCTTATGAAGTGATTTACCAGAAAATAATATCTTATGTATATTTTTTGAATAAATGAGATTTGCTTTCCTCATGTTACTCTTACTGAATCAGTCCCTTAGTCTCCATCTGAAAAAACTAAGTGTTCCAAATGGAATGTGCTTTGATTTAAACTATTAATTTGTTCACATCCACATATACTACCTAATTGTGTGATTATGTAGAGGTAACCAGAGCAGCTATTTCCATGCATGATCTTATAGTACCGGGACAAATATGTATTTCCCATAAATACTTGAAAGTCAACAATTCCATTTTTAAGGATTTCTTTCTTTGAGTCTTGAAAGAATTGTTGCCACTAAGAATTGTGTGTAAAAATATAAACACTCCAAACAAATGGAATTTCAACACATGGCTTCTGTTGATCTACTCATTAAACCATTCTCAAACAATATTTTCCAAGTATAATTTACATCTTCTCTGTGAGTTGGATATTCAAGGCAAAGAACCCACTATCAAGTAGCTTTGGGAGTTGAGGAAATTGGCCAGTGATAAATGCATGGGTAATTTCAGATTGAACTACTGTAAAGTGTTCTATCCCAGCAAGTGGGGGAGGGTTCCCTTCGTTGATTGGGATAGGTCTTGTCTTAAATTTTTAGGAGTTTGTGGCCATGAAAAGATGAAGAAGAATCACTACTTTTACTCCTTTTTGTTTGTCTACTAAAAAAAAAAAAAAAAAAAGTCTCTAGTCATAAAGGATCAGAATGGATGCAAGGAGACTTCGGTAGGACTCCAGGCAACATAAGAAGGGCAATCTTGACTAGAGTGGTAGCAGCGGAAGTTCAGAGAAGTACATGCACTCGGGATATATTTTGGAGATAGAACAGACAGGTTTGAATGTTGTACTTGTTTCTGAAATAAGAAAAGGAATGGCATCAAGAATGAGTCTTGTGGTAGGGAGAACACCTGGCTGGCTCAGTCAATAAAACATGTGACTCTTGATCTTAAGGTTGTGAGTTTGAGCCTTACATTGGGTGTAGAGATTACTTAAAAATAAAATCTTAAAAAAAATACTGACTCTTGGGTCTTTGCTTTCTGAACTGAGTGATAAAGAAAGGTAAGAGCATAATTATTTTTTAAATTTAAATATTTCATAAGTATGTGCAGCAGTGGGAGGGACCAAGATATACATTTTAGTCATGCTAGTTTTAAGATAACTATTAGATGCCTAGGGATATCAGTTAGGTCATTTGATGTATGTTTGAGAGGCCATAGGAAAAAAAAAATGGGGCATCAGCATTAGGTACTGTTTAAGCTACATAAGCTAAATAGATTGTCCAGGAAGAGAGAATGTAGATGAGAAGAAAAGCAGGTCCAGGACAAAGTCCTGGGGTGTTCCAAAATTCTGGTCTAGCAGAGGAAAAGGAACAACTCAAAGAGACTGAGAAGGAGCCAAGGGGAAGATGATATCCCAGAAGCTAAGAGAGGAAAGTGTTTTAATAAGGAGAAAGTAGTTAATGCCACTGAGAAGTCAGTTAGAAGACAGAAAAATTACCAGTATGGAGGTCATTAGTGACTTCATCCTGAGCAGTGTCAATGGAATGGTGGATCAGAAGCTAGAATCTAATGGACGAAGTTCTGATGGGAATTTCCAGTTCAACATGGTGCATAGAACACACATGTTTACCTTAATTTGTTCCCAAAACTACACTCAAATAGCAGCAAAGAAATTTAAAGAATAAAATGTCCAGTATTACACTCTTTGACTTCAGCAAAAATTGTGATCAGGCCATAGTTGTTAGGTAGAGAGATGGCAATGTGTGTTTTATCTAACAAGGTAAAAGAGCTAAAGCGTCATAAATACACGGTAGTCTCTAATTGTCTTAATATTAAAAATCAACATATACTAATATGAACTTTTCATTTAGAATTATGCAATTAATCAGGGTTCCTGGGTGGCTCAGTCAGTTAAGCATCTGCCTTTGGCTTGGGTCATGATCTCAGGTCCTGGGATTGAGCCCCGCATCAGGCTCTCTGTTCACTGGGGAGTTTGCTTCCCTCCTTTTTCTCTCCCTCTCTCTCTCTCAAACAAATAAATAAACATATTTTTAAAAAAGAATTATGCAGGGGCGCCTGGGTGGCTCAGTGGGTTAAGCCTCTGCCTTCGGCTCAAGTCATGATCTCAGGGTCCTGGAATCAAGTCCCACATCAGGCTCTCTGCTCAACGGGGAGCCTGCTTCCCCCTCTCTCTCTGCCTGCCTCTCTGCCTACTTGTGATCTCTCTCTCTGTCAAATAAACAAATAAAATCTTAAAAAAAAAAAAAGAATTATGCAACTAATAGTAATAACAAAAACAATTGCAGCAATACCTATGTTTTATAAACAATGTGCTAAACACTGTTCTGGTAATTTTATCCTCACAATAACCCCTTTGATAAATTACATTGTTATACCTTCTGTGGAGAAAAGGCAACTGAATTACAGAGAGCTAAGTGACTTGACCCAAGTCACAAAGCCAGCAAGGAGCAGAGCTTTGGAGTAAATCTTGCAGGCCAACTTCAAATTCTGCCCTGGAGGTTAAAGTGTCATCGTCTCCAGGGAGTTGTGAGTTGTGTAATTGTGAGTAAAATTGAAATGAAAATGCTTTCTCATGCCAGTGTCTTTGTCCTTTAAAAAATACATACAATATTACTTGATAAAGCTATAAATTAAGCTTTGAAAAGGAAGAGCATATACCAAATTTAAGTTTGAATTTCTCTGGATGTTGGAATTATTGATAGTTTTTAATTTGTTCCTCTTCTTTGTCTGTTTCATAGAATTGATTCTTATCAGTTGCATAATTAAAGAATTTTGTTTTATAAATTTTAAAAAGTATGGTTAGGGGTTGAAAAAGTGGAGTATAGACATGTTTTTCTAGAAACATTGTTATAAAAAGAAGAATACAAATGAAGTGTTGAAGATGTGAGACCAAGATGAAAAATCCCAACATGTGTTGGTATGGTAATGGGGATGATCCAGCAGAGAGGGGAAAAGAGACGAAGAAGAGAGAGGAAGTAATTACCAATTGAAGTTTTTGAGAAAATAAGAAGGCATGGGATGTAAAAACATTGGTCTTCTGCTAGCAGGAACATTTCATCTCATCCATTTCTACAGGAGTGAAGGCAGAAAGTGTAAGTTCAGATGTAGTTGAATGGATAGGTCCTATAGTGAGAAGATGAGGAATTTCAATTGTGAGTTATTTTTCAAATGACATTTGAGGCCTATTCACCAGTGAATGGGTCATCAGGGAAGGAAGAGCTATGGAAATTCTGAGGAAAAATTAGAAGATATGAAATGATCTGCAATGGACTCATTAGTAAAATAGATTTCTTGACCATGTTATTTGTCCATTTGATATTTGTGGCTATTAGTTTAAAATGAGAATAGAGAAAATAAATAAATAAAAAATAAAACTAAAAAAATGAGACTAGAGAGGGGCGCCTGGGTGGCTCAGTCAGTTAAGCATCTGACTTGTGATTTTCGTTTAGGTCATGATCTCAGGGTCATGAGATCAAGCCCTTTGTTGGGCTCCATGCTGGGCATGAAGCCTGCTGAAGATTCTAACCCACTTCCTCTGACCCTTCCCATTGCTCCTTCCCTCTCTCTTTCTAAACAAACAAACAAACAAAATGAGAATAGACAAATCATGATAAAAATAAACAATAGCCTGACACATTGCAGGCTCTCATGTAATGTTGCATATTATTTCACTATCACACCTCATGCCCTAACCAGAAATCTCAGAGCCAGATTGAAATTCAGAACTCTATCACTGGCTTCAGTCCCTTTTAGATATTTTCAGATTTAATTCCATCTAGTCATCTTCCAGATGTCTATGGCTCTCCCTGCACAATACAGATCTTCAATATAGCATTCTCTGTGCATTTTGCACAATATACAAACAAGCAAAGAAGGTTAAACATTTTCTCCATTTAATGATCTCATATAATTTTTAGTGATGGGGGAAAGCTGGGAAGGCTTTTAGATGAGAAAGATTCCCTAGGACTCATTTTTCAGTTGCTTTTTGCCATGCCAAATATCTTGCACATCTGTAATTTTTAGTTTCCGGAGAAAAAACAAACAAACAAACATAGAACCTATCCTTTAAAAATAAGACATTTCAGAATCCCTTGTTCCCTGTGTCTATTGATTTCTGTAACACTATTGACTCAACATCTATTTTCCTGAACCCATTCAATTGCTTCCATAAGTGAGTGTTTAATCTTTGTGATCTTAGTTGTGTATATTGAATTCCACCATACTGATCATTTTCATGGGTGTCAAGATAATCAATATGACAATATTAGTCATAGTTTTCAATCAACATAAACATAGGTTGAGTGACTTGACCAAAGTAATCTGGTTAAAAACCAGCAGAAGACTAGGATTCATGTCTAATTCAATTTGCTTTCTCTACAACTGGTTTTCAAATTTTATAATGCATCATAATCACCTGAAGTGTTTGCTAAAAGATATTTCTGGGCTCCAGTCCCAAAAATGCTGATTCAGTAGGTCTGGGATGGCAGGTAAAATCTAAATTTCTAACAAGTTCCCAGGGCACGTTGATCTGCTGGTCATTTTCTATAGAACAAAACAAAGTTATTTAAAGTTCTGACCTCCCAAATCTCACTTTCTGGAATCACTTCCACAAATCTTTCTAATTTTCTATACCTCCTAATATTTTAATAATCTTTCTTGATGTTCATGCCTTAATCTTGGGCTCAACAGGGGCTATTTCTGCAAGTTAGACAGAATACTGGTAGTCTCTCCTTGAAGCATTGTCTTTAAATTCCTAGAAGTTACTCTTGGAAAGGTAGACTATTAATACTTTTATCTAAATATCTATAGGATATGTAGAATTTCAGTTAAAGAATAACTCCTCTATAATAAATGAACTTGTAACCTTTGCCAGTTTTTTTTTCCAGTATTCCAAGATTCATTGTTTATGTATCACACCCAGTGCTCCATGCAATACATGTTCTCCTTAATACCCACCACCAGGCTCATCGATCCCCCCAGCACCCCTTGTCTCCAAAACCCTCGGTTTGTTTCTCAAGTCCAGTCTCTCATGGTTCATCTCCCCCTCCAAGTTCACCCAATTCACTTTTCCTTTCCTTCTCCTTATGTCCTCCATGTTATTCCTTATGTTCCACAAGTAAGTGAAACCACATGATAATTGACTTTCTCTGCTTGACTTATTTCACTCAGCATAATCTCCTCCAGTCCCATCCATGTTGATACAAAAGTTGGGTATTCATCCTTTCTGATGGATGAGTAATATTTCATTGTATGTATGGACCACATTTTCTTTATCCATTCAGCTATTGAAGTGCATCTCAGCTCTTTCCACAGTTTGGTGATTGTGGACACTGCTGTTATGAACATTGGGGTACAGTCTCTTCAATGAACGGTGCTGGGAAAATTGGACAGCTATGTGTAGAAGAATGAAACTCGACCATTCTCTTATACCATACACAAAGATGGATGAAAGACCTCAACGTGAGGCAGGAATCCATCAGAGTCATAGAGGAGAACATGGGCAGTAACATCTTCAACATCAGCCACAACAACTCCTTTCAAGATAAGTTTCCAAAGGCAAAGGAAACAAAAGCAAAAATGAACTTTTGTGACTTCATCAAGATTAAAAGCTTCTGCACAACAAAGGAAACAGTCAACAAAACAAAGAGGCAACCCATGGAATGGGAGAAGATATTAGCAAAAGACACTACAGACAAAGGGCTGATATCCAAGATCTATAAAGAACTCAAATTCAACACACAAAAAACAGATAATCATATCAGAAAATGGACAGAAGACATGAACAGACAATTCTCCAGTGAAGACATGCAAATGGCTAGCAGACACATGAAAAACTGTTCATCATCATTAGCCATCAGGGAAATTCAAATCAAAACCACATTGAGATACCACCTTACACCAGTTAGAATGGCAAAGTTTAACAAGACAGAAACAACAAATGTTGGAGAGGATGTGGAGAAAGAGGAACCCTCTTACACCTTTGGTGGGATGCAAGCTGGTGCGGCCACTTTGGAAAAGAGTGTGGAGATCCCTCAAAAAATTAAAAATAGAGCTATCCTATGACCCTGCAATTGCAGTGCTAGGTATCTGCCAGTGTTAAGAATATAAAATTCTTGACTTCCTCCTCCACTCTCCCATGTATAGAGCCAAACCCCATGGAATGCCAGTTCTATTTTCTCCAAATGTCTTTTGAGCATCTTTATGGGCATTGATATTTTAAAGTCAATCCCTATTTCAAGTAATGTTTGGACTCACATATACATGAAAAATTCAAATTATTTTTTACAAGGCACAAGGGGCGTATAATTAAATTAATTCCAAGAGAAACTTATAGTTTCCCAAGAAAAATATACAGCCAAAACTAAATATCTAAAACTTGATTTGAATCATGTGTGCATTCAATATGAAAAATGATTCTTTAGATGCAAAATGTCATTTTGAATTTAGTTATTCATATCTTACAGTTTAGATACTGACAAGATTTTAGACACCAGTATAATTAATCCCCAGGAATATAATTCTTTTTTTCTTTTTTCCTTTCATCAATTAG
The DNA here is from genome assembly GCF_963455335.1 of Martes martes. Taxonomy (NCBI): domain Eukaryota; kingdom Metazoa; phylum Chordata; class Mammalia; order Carnivora; family Mustelidae; genus Martes; species Martes martes. Next base: position 13,593,372 of record NC_137893.1, read on the forward strand.
AAGAAAAAAAAAGTGCAGTGGGGTGGCACCTTAAGACAAATGAGACAGGATTCAGGTAAAATGACTTTATGCCAAAGATTTATTTGAATATGAGTTATGACAATCCAAAAAGAGATCTTTTCACATTAAAAATAGTAGATTTGAAAGTATACTTTGACATGGAACACTGTGTATAAAAAATCTGAAAAGCATTAAAAGAACCTAAGATAGTAAGCATTTTCATTAAATTGTCAAGGAAGATTTCTAAACAATAAAACAAAGTCATATCATAAAAATGCTAGACTTGTACCAACTCAGACATGCATTTTGTGATAGAAGACATGAAGATTAATGGACATCAGAAAGACTCTATGTCATTGAAGTATTTCATTTGGTTTGATAGCAAGGATGCTTTTATAAAGTGAACAATTACAATTAAAGATAATTCTGGAAAATGTCTACACCTGTGCTTATTGTCCTACATCTCAATTCTGATAAGTGTCTCTAAACCTGTATTAATAATCTTTATGGGAGTTTGGAAAAGAATAAAGCAACTTACATCCCAAGAAATGGAAGTTACCAGGTCATTTATGTGGTCTCTATCCTTGGCAAAAACATTAAAGCTTCTCATCTGAAGACTAAGCTGTAAAACCTTGCTTCTTGGATACAACAGTATTTTTTTCTGGGTATTTCAATCAGCTTCAGGTTGAGGTCAGCTCATTTCTAACCTCTGTCTCTGTCTTAGGAAGTCCATCTGTCCATACTTCAGGTCTTTCAAAATTTCTTTTTTTCATGTTATTAGTAATGACTCACTCATTAACAATTCCCTTTTGATGATTAATTTCTTCCTATTGATCCTTTTCCTAGTCTCTCAAAAACCTTTATTTGCTTCCACCAGTAATTCCATGATGGAATACATAATATATATCAATTATTTCCTATAAGAACAGCCCAGCACACAGTTCTAACACATAGTTCTATGTAGCGTAGACCATCTCTAGAATTTGACATATGTAACGAGTCACCTCTAAATTTAAGTGGAAACCTTTAAGAATTTTTTGGAAAAGTGTTTTTTTTTTTAATTATCTAAAGTTCATGAGGTTATTGCAATAATGTGTTGATGTAAGGATTCCTTAACTTCAGTAGAAGTCAGAGTTTCAAATCAGTTATAAATACTACTGGGTGCAAATAGACAAATTTTTAAATATCAAAAGAAATGAATAAAAGTGATATGCACAATCATGATGAGAGGGTTGCAAATAAAGCCCACCTACTTTGATTTTCTATAAGGATATTATTTCAAAACAGTTCAAAGCTAATAGTATTATATATAGCATACCTTGACTTCAACTCACAATCAGAATTATGAATATGAACCTTTCCACATCCTTCAAAAGAACTACATCTTCACCAATTTGGTGAACAAAGTAATACTACTTGTCTTTTATTTCTTATTCCAATTATATATCCACTTCTCCCTTATAATGTGAATGTCTTTATCACCTCCCTATGATTAGTAAAGAAACTGAGCTTCACTTAGTCATTTCAAAAGTTTGGTCTTGGGGTACCTGTGTTGCTTGTTCAGTTAAGCAATTGACTTCAGCTCAGGTCATGATCTGAGTCCTAGGATCAGTCCCATGTCTGGCTTCATGCTCAGTGGGATGTCTGCTTCTCTATCTCCTTCTCCCCCTGCTTGCTCTCACTCTGTCTCTCTCTCAAATAAAATCTTTTTAAAAAGTTTGTTTTTAGTTATGAAGAGAAAACTAGATTGTCTTATCTCTCTTCCAGAAGCCCCATTTTTCCTATTGATACTGCTGCTCCCAGACACAATGTCCCTACAAAACACTGGAGCTACAGACATCAGGGGAGAGCTTGTTTTGACCTAGTATCTTCCCCATTTTTGATAGTTTGGTTTTCTTGATTGTGTTTCCAGGCAGCTAGTGTGAGGAGAACTCCTATGATTCTCCTCCATCTGGTTGACTTTAAATAAGTTCTCAACCACAACCAATGTTACCTAAGGTTTAAAAAAAATTACGAGTCTTACTTGCCTCCAGTCTGCTTCTAAATAACCAGGAGCGTCTTGCTCCCCCCTCTGAAAGCCTTTTTAGAAAGATATTTCAGTAGCTGGGCAAGAAGGAGTAGTTTGTTCTCTTTTTGAGTTGGTAAACCCACCTGCATACCCTGTATTGACCAGTTCTCAAGATTATCAACAGAAAGTCATTCCTTTCATTCTTAATACTAAACAATTTTTGTAACAACTGATATGCTATACTAATTATTTATTTCATAACAATAACACATGGCTGAGTCAAATTGAAGAAAATATTCCGGATTGAAAAATTAAAAGTCCTGCTTTTGTATCTCCTTGTTGACACACTGAGGAAATTAAAGATAAGTGAAAGATGTTTTCATATGTAAATATAACTATCTGCTAGAAACATCGCATTCATTGGTTTGCTTCTTGGAACTCAAAGCATAACAGAAAGGAAAAGACTCTGGGCCAAAAGGCAAGCGTGTGGTTTCTGGTCCTTGGTTTCTGCTGGTTACTGTGCCATCTTAACCAAGACACAACTTTGGGTCCACTTTCCTCAACTTTATCTCTAAAATTAAGGTGCTGAAAGTTATAAACCTTAAAATCTTCGAACTGCTGAGCTTCCATAAAAGAGGACAAAAATCAAGTATTCAGATCACGAAATGCTTGTCTATCATTTAAAAAAAGAAAAAGAAACGCACACAAATTAGCATCCCATTTCCATAAATATTCACCGGGCACCTGCTTTCAAGGTATTATCATCTCTAAGTATTGTTGGAGTTGTAGGATGAAAAAATCTCCAACTGGGTGGGGTAATGGAAATTAGAAACCTTGTATGCCATTATTCTGAATTTATGATGGGGAACTTAAGGCCACAAGTAAACTATGCCACAAGAGCCTGCCATCTTGACCTTTATTCTAACAACATTTTAGTAATATGTGTCATTGAACAAAACATCCTATATCTCTTCCTTCTCAAACTTTCTATTCAAGAGGGTAGAAGGAGTTGTTATGACATACAGCTAGTATGGCATGTACAAGATTTCCTTAGTAAAAACATATAAAGCTACATCCCTCATTCATTAATTCATGTCAATAAACATTAATGAAAAGTACTATTTTAGTGACTATGGAGAATTCAAATACAAGCTAATTTTGGTTTTTCAACTTCAGGAGCTCAAATAATATAAAAAGAGATCAAGAGGGGTGAATGGGTAGCTCAGTCAGTTAAGCGTCCAACTCTTGATTTGGGCTCAGGTCAAAATCTCAGAACCTTGAGATGTGCCAGCACACAGATTTTTTAGAAAAATCTTAGTTGAGGGAAAAAACATCTAGTGAACCAAGTATTTTATATCTAGTACATATTAAATATTTAAAATTGTGTATTGCATTCATGGTGAATACTAAGTGATAATTATTATCAGAGCTTATTCATGGCTAAGAAAACCAGAACAGAGAGAGATGTCAAAACTTGTTCAAACAGCAAATAAATGGTGAAACATGTGTGGTTTAAAGGCCAACAGCCGAGCTCCAGAACTTATCCATGTGTGCGCATGGCACACACACACACACACACACACACGCTTTTCTTAGCCATCGAACTAAGGCTGCTTCCAGAAAGGCCTTCTTGTATACGCCAGAAAACCACAATCACACTTTTCATCTACTATTCCAGCAGAGTGAAAGGAAAACAAAGATCCAATTAGTCAAAAGAATGAATTAGCCAAAAGTAAGTTTGATATACATATAAATTATTTAATTAAATGAGGCCAGTTTAAGTGGATGCTATAAAATTTAATGCAAGCATTGAAAAATTATGAAATAATGAGTTTACTTATGCCAGTTTCTGTTTCAAAAGGCTTTGAGAAAACAGGAGGGAACCACGAGGGAACAATTTCTTATTAAGAATCTGAAAAACAGGGGCACCTGGGTGACTCAGTGGGTTAAGCCTCTGCCTTTGGCTCAGGTCATGATCTCAGGGTCCTGGGATCGAGCCCCACATCGGGTTCTCTGCTCAGCAGGGAGCCTGCTTCCTCCTCTCTCTCTCTGCCTGTCTCTCTGCCTACTTGTGATCTTTGTCTGTCAAATAAATAAATAAAATCTTTAAAAAAAAAAAAAAGAATCTGAAAAACAGGGGCACCTGGGTAGATCAGTGGGTTAAAGCCTGTGCCTTTGGCCCAGGCCATGATCCTGGAGTCCTGAGATAGAGCTCTGCATTGGGCTCTCTGCTCAGCAGGAAGCCTGATTCTCCCCCCCCCAACCACCGCCCCGTCTGCCTCTCTGCCTGCTTGTAATCTCTGCCTGTCAAATAAATAAATAAAATCTTAAAAAAAAAAAAAGAATCTGAAAAACATAGAAAATGTTTAAAAAAAAAAGGCTACCAAATTTTTTCTATAAGCCGTTGTACCAAAATAAGGCTACTGTTAATTCTAAAGAAAAATCTAAGTAAAATATGGGAAAAAAAAAGAAAAGAAATGTACCAGAATGTTAATGGTCTTAATGGTCTTAAAAATTGTAAGTAAATTTATTTTCTTCATTTCTCTTTAGTTGTATCTACAAAAGTCATGCTTGTTTTACAGTTATTTTTAATTATTTTAAAGTATAAATTGTAATTTAATATAGTTATAAATATTGTATACATGCATTTACTTCAAACAAATGGGGTTTATTGTTAAGAATTAAACTTTAGGGGCACCTGGGTGGCTCAGTGGGTTAAAGCCTCTACTTTCGTTTCAGGTCATGATCTCAGGGTCCTGGGATTGAGCCCTGCATGGGGCTCTCTGCTCAGCGGGGAGCCTGCTTTCTCCTCTCTCTCTCTCTGCCTGCCTCTCTGCCTACTTGTAATCTCTGTCTGTCAAATAAATAAAATCTTTAAAAAAAAAAAAAAAGAATTAAACTTTACTTGGAAAGTAATTTTTTTTAAATGCCAACAATTTCAAAATGTTTCACATTACAATCTATTATGAATCATTTTAGGAAAAATAAAATAGGTTATATTTAGGGTATAATAATTAGCATTATTATTCTGTCCACACGCATTATTCATTTAAGAAAAATGTGTTTGTAATTTATAAGAGAAAGCTGTTATTTCTTGATTAAAAATAGGAGATAGCAACCTTGTCTCCATTATGCTGTTGTGAAAGTTGCAAAAGCCTTATAATACTTATTCCTGTAAATGACCCTACATCATACATAATGTTGGATCAGCAGAAACTTTTATGCAACTAGTCATGTTATAAAGTACCTCTGACCAAAAGTCACTTCATAAAATTAATTACAGGGAATTTTAGATACACAAAAGTTGGCAGAATTGTGTGAATTTTCATGTACTTTTCATTAAGGTCAGACAGATATCAGCCCATGGCCCATCCTGCCCCATCCACAACCCCTTTCACAGTTTCTACTTGTTATTACCTGAAGGCAAACCAAGGGTACTGTAACATTTTTATTCAAAAATATTTGCTACATATCCATCAGTATAAGTGTTTTTCTTTTTTTTAGTTACTTTTTTTTTTAACCAAAACACATCTTTATCAAGTAACAGTAATTAACTCATAATATGGTAGCATCCACTCGGTGTAAAAATTTTCTAATTGATTTGTAAATGATATAAATGGATTTGGGGTTCTTTTATATAATCTTTTATTATTTTTTTTTAAGATTTATTTATTTATTTATTTATTTGACAGAGAGAGATCACAAGTAGGCAGAGAGGCAGGCAGAGAGAGAGGAGGAAGCAGGCACCCTGCCATGCAGAGAGCCTGATGCGGGACTCGATCCCAGGACCCTGAGATCATGACCTGAGTCAAAGGCAGAGGCTTAACCCACTGAGCCACCCAGGCGCCCTTATATAATCTTTTAAAATAACTTTTAGAAATCCATACATTAGGACTGATTGATGTTATTAATATCTCTTTTAATCTGTAGCTTTCCTTTCTATTTTTTCCTTGCAATTTATTTCATTAAAGTAAAAAAAGTTATTTGTCCCATTCAGTTTCTTATACATTAGATTGTCCTCATTGTACATTTAAAATTTAACTTATTTTCCTATTTTTCATCAAGTAGTGATAGATATAGAGATTTGGTCAGGTCCAGTTTCAATATATTTTTTTTTTCTTAACAAGAATATATACATTAATGTATCTTGTCATTGGGATAGAAAGAATAATTCATGGTCTCCTTTTTTTTCCTAGCAGTTCAGTGTTGCATTAGTTCAGTAAGTGAAAGTTTAATGACGTCTTCTCTTCTTCATTTATTCTTTCCAAAAATTCTTTAAAAAGAAACTTTCCCTTTTCTATTATTTTTGTGGCCAGTTGTAAAAGCTTTTTTTAAAAAATCAAAGTAAATATTTTATCTTTTCTCTTGATTTACCATACACAACTATAAACTGGTTTTTCCGAATCATCCAGTGATGTCCAGTTCTTTATTTTAAGAATAATTATGAAATCATTAATTTAAACATATTTTGTGTTTTTGTTTTTTATGTATTCTTCCTCTTTTTTAAAAAAGATTTTATTTACTTATTTGACAGACAGAGATCACAAGTAAGCATAGAGGCAGGCAGAGAGAGAGGGGGTGAAGCAGGCTCTCTGCTGAGCAGAGAGAGAGGCTGATGCAGGGCTTGATCGCAAGACCCTGGGATCATGACCTGAGCCGAAGGCAGAGGCTTAACCCACTGAGCCACCCAGGTGCCCCTGTACTCTTCCTCTTGATATTCAAATTAACCCATGTTGGACTAGGAGAAGCCTCTTCAGATTTGCACCCAAGATTTTCTGGCATTTCCTAAGAGGTCTTTGATAGTTTTTTTAATGTCTGATGTGATAATATGTTCCAGGTTCATCTCATTTATTTCCTGCCTTAAGCATTAAGTCAGCCATTTCTCAAAAAGGAATTGATTCTGTTTAATGAAAAATGAAAGCCAATCTCTGGGCATAATGGGTATGCACATCTACTTGGCTAGTTACAATTTCTAGGCCTTTTCCGTGAACAGAACTGATAAATATTTTTTTTTTCAAAAAGATAAAGCATCTCATATATTTAGAGAACGATCAGAGATAAGAGTATACCTACTTCCCTGATCTAGAAAATCCCCAAAAATCTATCAATAAGTTGCTATAATTGATAAGTAACTTTTAAAAGTCCTCAGAATACAAATAAATATTGAAAAATTCATTGTATTTCTGGACACTTGGGTGGCTCAGTTGGATAAGTGTCTGTTTTCAGCTCAGGTCATGATTCCAGGGCCCTGAGATGAAGCCCCATGCCAGATTTCCTGCTCCATGAGGAGTCTGCTTCTCCCTCTCCCTCTGCCTGCTGCTCCTTCTGCTTGTGCTCTGTGTCAAATAAATAAATAAAGGACACCTGGGTGGCTCAGTTGGTTAAGCAGCTGCCTTCGGCTCAGGTCATGATCCCGACGTCCTGGGATCGAGTCCCACATCAGGCTCCTTGCTTGGCAGGGAGCCTGCTTCTCCCTCTGCCTCTGCCTGTGCTCGCTCACTCTCTCTCCCTCTCTCTCTCTGACAAATAAATAAATAAAATCTTTAAAAAAAAAAAAAAAGAAGAACAGAGCATTAAAAAATAAATAAATAAATAAAAACTTTTTAAAAATTAATTGTATTTCTAACAGCATGATAAATATTGATATTAATAAAACATGGCCATTTATAATAGCTTCAAAAATGTGACATACTTCAAGATAAATTCAACAATATATATGTGAGACTTCTTACTGAAAACCACAAAACACTGATGAGAGAAATTAAAGGTGGAAATAAAAAGAAATAAGTACCATGTTCATAGACTGGAAGAATCAATGGTTCTAAAATATCAGTTCTCTCCTAACTGATCCGTCAATGCAATACAATGGAAACTTCAGCTTTTTAAAAAATGGAAATTGAAAAGTCAATATTCTAATTTGTATAAAAATATAAACAAACTTGATTAATCAAAACAATTTTGGAAAAGGAAGAATCTTATAAAACTTACATTTCAGGATTTTCTGTAATGCTAAAAAAAAATCAAGAAAGTAATGTCTTTGCATAAGGGATGACAAAACAGACTATCTCATAAGGACATCATCGCAGGGACACCACAAGAACTAAAGAACACCCAGCAGGGCATCTACCATAGAAGAGCACTGGGTGTGGGGCACCTGAGTGGCTCAGTGGGTTAAAGCTTCTGCTTTCAGCTCATGTCATGATCCCAGGGTCCTGGGATCAAGCCCTGCATCGGGCTCTCTGCTCAGCGGGGAGCCTGCTTCCCCACCCCCTCTCTCTGCCTGCCTCTCTGCCTACTTGTGATCTCTGTCTGTCACATAAATAAATAAAATCTTAAAAAAGAAAAGAAAAGAAAAGAAAAGCATTGGGGGTAAGTAAGGGCAAGTGTCAAGTAAAACTTCATAGAGGAAACCAAATTTAAGCTGTGATCAGAAGACAGCAGTTTAAGAGAAGGGGGGTAGAATGAGGGCACTCCAGGCAAAGGGAAACATGGTCACACCCAGCAGTAATAAAGCTGCCTTTTGAAAGAAACAAGGAAGACCATCAAAAATAGATGACAGAAGAATATAATTCAGCTTAAGGGGAGCAACTGGCATGTCACCCTAGAAAGGGTAGGAGAAGGTGGTGACTTAGATCTGTTGTGGCAGTAGGGAAGTACCATGAGATGATGAGAGCTTTTTTGGACCTGCTGGCAGGGATTGGAAAAGGGATAGGCTCTTTGTGGAATTCAAAATGACAGTGTCCAGTCATCAGTTGGATAAGAGTCTCAATCAGAAAAGAGATTTTGAAGTATAGATTTGAGAATAAAAAAGTGAGCATGAATGATCACAGTAGCCATGAGAATGGATGTGATGGCCTCAAAAGAAGGAAGAGAAGAGAAGGCACATGGGAGCAGATCCCTCCAACAGAGCAGAGTTTAAGTTGATAGCTATTCAAAGCAAGCTGGCAAATACATATTAAAATGTAAAATGTGCATATCATATCATCTGAAACACCATTATCCACTTCTACCTCCCATCTATATAAAGGAGGCACACTGCCTTTTTTGTCACAGAGCAATAATGAAAGGGTGTAAGTGTTTCAACAGGGACATGGAAAAAAATGAATAAACAGATGTACACACTATGAAATACTGTACAACAGTATAAAAACTGAAGTAGACCTATATGTCCAGCCATGGACAGCTTCCCCAAGACATCTTCTTAAGGTTTTCTCTTTGTGCTTTTGGGTGATATTTACCAGGATATTTTTAAATGCTAAGAGGAAAGAGACTGTACAGAGAGTAAAGGTAAAGGGCACAGGGAGGGATTTTACTGAAAAGTGATAGAAGCTAGAGCTTTTGGAGAAGACAACCACTTCCTTCCAGAATAGAATGAAAGAAAGGGCGGACACACATTCTGAGGGGGATATTTTTTTTTTCTTTCTACACTTCTCCCAATTTTTCTTTATCTTAACAAGTTATTATGTTGACCCTCTATTCAACCACTTGCCCAGTCTGAGGAACCCTTTATATCTCCTGCTAAATTTTTGGAATATCCTCTGTATTACTTTCCTAGGGCTGCTATATCAAATCAATCACCACAAACTGAGTGGCTTACAATAACAGAAATCCATTCTTACAGTTCTATAGGCCAGAAGTCAGAGCCAAGGTGTCCCGAGAGCCACACCCTCTTCTAAAGCTCTAGAGGACGCCCCTCCCTTGCCTCTTCCAGCTTCAGGGGTCTCCAGCTGTTCCTTAGCCTACGGAGACACAGGGCTGCCTCTGTTTCACATGGCCTCCTCCCCTGTGTCTTTCCTTTTCCATCTGTGCCTTCCATAAATTACCTGTAACTGGACCCTAATCCACAAAAGTCTCATCCCTAGATCTTTAGCTTAATCCCATCTGCAAAGACCCTTTTCCCAAGGAAGGTCACACTGACGGGTCCTAGACGTTAAGACCCGGGAACATATCTTTTGGGGGGAGGGGGGCACCATAATTCAAACCACTACACACTCTTAATCTTTTTTCTTTTGATTAAAAACCTCCTTTCTCCTTTTTTTAGGTCTGAAATGATATAACTTCAGATCATAAGGAATACACACATAAAATTAAAATAGAACATGCACCAAATGGTACAGGATGGATCAGGAAGTCCAGTGTTTGAAGAGCTCAATCTCTGATGATGAGTAAGAAAATGGGAAAAGAGGAAGAATTCTTGAAAAAAACTAACTCTCAAGCTCTCTCGTCAATACATTTTTATTATAGGAAGAGGCTGGTCACGGTGATTGCAAAAGAAAGCCATTGGGAGAATACAGAAGACACAATATGAGAAGGGCATCATCTATTTAAAAAAAATCTTTATATAGTTTATGTTTCTTTGTCAGGTATAAACAGGGTCTGCTGGATCTGATAACCATCTTAAAAATTCAAAGAAGAATCTTACAGTCTTGTGAATGAAACTACCCTTTGTCTTCTCTGTATAACACAGTGTCAGAGAGAAGCCATGACAAAGACCTGCCTTTGATGACGCTACTGAGGGCATCTGAAGGTCTTGTGTTATTCACTGTTACTTCACAGATCTCAATTTGCTTGTGAGATTATAAACTTGCTGAAAATGAGTGCGTGGATATTAACACTTATCTCCCATGAAGATTTCTGAGCATGTGCTTAAAAAACAGAAATATGTTCACCACTGGAAAAGCAGGGGAACTAAAATCTAACATCACAACACGGGTTCTGGAATGTCGGGAAGAGGAAGCCACGCCTTCTGATTCACAGAGTTAATAATTCTAAACCGATTCAAGACAGACTCTCCCCTGAACCACGGAGGAGGTGAGTCCTGGGGAGGAGCAGGTAACCCCGGGACTTCAGGACAGTGGGGACTAAAGGAGACAATGCCTCACCTCTAAACCCACAGCTCCCTCTTAGCAGGTTCTCTCCCACCAAGAGGCTCACAACTTTTGGGGCTTCATCTTTCTCAAATGCAAAATAATGTAAGGATCAAACAATATGAACAAAGGCTTTCAAAAGGGTAGAGCATGGTGCATGTGTGGTGTGGAGAATTATTTTGTCACCACACACTGAGTAACCCATGCTAAACACATTGCAACAAATAACTCCAAATGATCTTGGAAGCAGGCTGTACGAGAATGATCGGACTTCAACAAAGTTACTTGTTACATGAAGCAGTCAAGTCTCTGATGCATTCCATCCTGCAGTTTTGGTTTGCTTCATTTTTTTTTTAATTTTAAAAATAAGTGGTGAGACACTCCTTGGCTAAATTCACATATCAGAAGGGCAAGGGAAGAAGGGGGCATAAACCTGTGTAGCTGACAGCTGCTTCAAAAGAATTATAGATCAAAACCGCTGTTCCAGCAGGTGCAGGCAGCAGATCAATAACAAAACGCTTTCCTTAGGGGTCTAAAGAGGCAGAAGGGAAGAGAAAAATCTGTTTCAGCTCTTTCTGTTCAGTCTGTCTCTACAAACAAGACTCTGAGGGAGGAGAGAATCCAATACAACCCTTCACTCGACATTTTTTTTTTCCTTAAGCATCTCCTCACTAATCCCACAAGATGTCCTATGCCACAAATTGATATAGTAGGAAAGACAGTTTCACAAACCATCTGGTGAATTTCTCCCAAGAAACTGCAGAAGTAAATGAAAGCTTTCCTCCCTTAGCACCTGCTCAGATTCACTACACACACGCGCGCGCGCGTGCACACACACACACACACACACATCCATAGCCCTCTGGGGAATTAGTGTGTGAAGTAGCATTAGTCATGAAGAGATGGGTGAATGTTATGAGCTTTACAATGTATTTGGTACAAGGCTGTCTATCAGTAGCAGTGTGATAAAGCCATAAAAATAATAATCTAACTTATAAAGATATTTTATAAATACAGTAAAAGATCAAAGTAAATAACTATAGGAGAGGCAAGATGGCAGAGGAGTAGGAAACTCTGTTTCACCAGGTCCCCTAAAGTGAGCTGATTATCTACCAGAACACTCTGAACACCCATGAAATCAGCCTGAGATGTAGCATTATACACTTCTGGATCTCTATGGGGGCAGAAGACATCAGTGGAGAGGTAAAGCAGAGTGGGAATGATCGGACTGATATAGGAGGATAAGCAGAAGGGGGAGGAAGCCACCAGAAGTGACCCATTGGAAAGTAATACCTCAATACGAAAGTGCCCTGTGATTGGGGACCAACATTAACTTGAAGTCTAGTTAAAAGCACTCAAAAAGAGCAAAAGATCTTAAGGGGCAACTGGCGGGGGCAGTCACGGGCACAGGCCCAAGCCCACAGACCCAGGACGGCCACAACTGGTGGCCACCTATGCCAGAGAGACTACAGTGTAGCCTCTAGTTCCTGGTCCTGGAGCTCCCAGGGTTGCACAGCTTGCAACACCGCTTGGCCGGGGTGCACTCCCGCCTTTGCATGAGAGAGTCTGGTGGGCGCTGTCTAGAACCACAGCCTTTTGCACTCTGTGTTCACTGTGTGACCAGGGTCTGAGCCACACTCCCCACCTGTCCCAGAGAGTGCTCCATGCAGGCGCTAGCCAGTGGTCTCTATGACTGGCCAAGAGTCTGGACACTCCCAGGAACTCAGTGAGATCTCTGGTCAGGATCTCTCGGCGGGCAGTGACCTGAGAAACCCTGAGGTCTGGACCCCAGACAGCAGCCCGGGCAAAGGCAGCCACTGGAAGTGGGCTCCCTGAACCAATATCACTCGAGGTTTTAGTGGCACAAGGATGCAAAGACAAGCAGGCACTTCGGGCGACCCTGAGACTGTGGCTGGGGACATGCACTGCCTGTGGGAAGTTGCACAGCTCAGTAGAGCTTGCAGAGGGGGAGTCTGTGTGTTCTGGACCACCCAGAGGGGAGCAGACAGAGGCTTCTTTCTGAGACTGACATCTGGGTGCAGTTTGTTTTCCACTAAACTTCTGAAAAGCCACAAAAAGCCACCAAAGAAAAAAACCTACAGAGAACAAAAGCCTGAAAAACCGGTTTCAACAGAGCCCAGCCCCTTCATAGGGGGCAGGAGGACTCAACCCAAGCAAGACGGACTGAAAAACAATGTGGCAGGCCCTCCCCAAGAAAGCCAGCCAAAAGAATGAGAGGACAACCTCCACAGGGTCCCCCCAAAACTGTAAAACCACAATATCAGGGGAAAACAATATATTAAGCTCCCTGTATTGCCCTAAAACCTGTATATTTCATAGATACAACTTTTATTTTTAATTCATTCTCACTATTCTTGTTCTTTTTAATTTTTTTAACCTACTTACCATTACAACTTGAGATTTAATACAACTTATTCCATAATAACCTTTTAACGTCAACTTTTTTCATACATATACCTGTATTTTTCTTTTTCTTTTCTATTTTTTAATATACATATGCATATAAGCTTCAAGGTAATCCTCTTTCCCTAATCAATACTAGCCCTATATATAAACCAGTTTTAATCTCCTTTTATCTTTGGGAAATTGAGTGCTTTAACAAAGATATCAAGATACACCCAGGAAGAATCAAAATAACCTTCCTCCCCCATATCAAGGATTTATAACCACCCTCCCTTCTTTTTCTTCTGTCAGTGTTTCTCTGTATTTGTTTTTGTTCTGGTAGTATATAAATCTTATCATTAGGGTTCATTTTGGCTGGGTTCTTTTTTTGTTTTCTTGTCATTTACTTTTGTTGGTCTTTTTGTTTATTTTTGTTTATATACCTTATAAATCTCTCAGTAATAGATAGATCATCCAAACAGAAAATCCATAAAGAAATGAGAGCATTGAATGACATATTGGACCAGATGGACCTCATAGATATATACAGAACAGTCCACCCTAGAACAGCAGAATACTCATTCTTCTCGAGCACACATGGAGCTTCCCAGAATAGACCACATACTGGGTCACAAATCAGGGCTCAACCAATACCAAAAGACTGAGATTATTCCCTGCATAGTCTCAGACCACAATGCTTTGAAACTGGAACTCAACCACAAGAAAAAGTTTGGAAGGAATTCAAATACTTGGAAGCCAAAGACTACCCTGCTTAAGAATGTTTGGATCAACCAGGAAATCAAAAAAGAACTTAAACAATTCATGGAAACCGATGAGAATGAAGACACTTTGGTCCAAAACCTATGGGATACAGCAAAGACGGTCCTAAGTGGGAAATACATAGCCATCCAAGCCTCCCTCAAAAAAACTGAAAAATCCAGAATATACCAGATCTGTTTATACCATAAAGAACTGGAGAATCAACAACAAATTAACCCAACTCCACACACAAGAAGGGAAATAATCAAGATTAGAGCAGAGATCAATGACATAGAAACTAGAGATATAATAGAACACATCAATGAAACTAGAAGCTGGGTTTTTGAAAGAATCAATAAGATCAATAAACCATTGGCCAAAATAATCCAAAGGAAAAGAGAGAGGACCCAAATTAATAAAATTATGAATGAAAAGGGAGAGATCATGACTAACACCAAGGAAGTAGAAACAATCATCAGAAATTCTTATCAACAGACATATGCCAATAAGTTAAGCAACCTAGATGTAATGGATGCATTCCTGGAAACCTGTAAGTCTCCAAAACTGAATCAGAAAGAAATTGACAATGAATAGTCCAATATCTAGTAACAAGATTGAAGCAGTCATCAAAAACCTCCCAAGAAACAAGAGTCCAGGACCTGATGGATTCCCTGGAGAATTCCACCAAACATTCAAAGAAGAAATAATACCTATTCTCCTGAAGCTGTTTCAAAAGATAGAAACAGAAGGAAAACTTCCAGACTCTTTTTATGAAGTCAGCATTACCCTGATCCCCAAACCAGGCAAAAACCCCACCAAAAAGGAGAATTTCAGACCAATATCCCTGATAAATGCAGATGCCAAGATTCTCAACAAGATGCTAGCTAATAGAATCCAACAGTACATTAAAAAGATTATCCACCATGGGGCGCCTGGGTGGCTCAGTGGGTTAAAGCCTCTGCCTTTGGCTCAGGTCATGACCTCAGGGTCCTGGGGTCTTGGGATGGAGCCCTGCATAGGGCTCTCTGCTCAGCGGGAAGCCTGCTTCCTCCCCTCTCTCTCTTTGCCTGCCTCTCTGCCTACTTGTGATCTGTCCGTCAAATTAAAAAAAAAGGGGGGCACCTGAGTGGCTCAGTGGGTTAAAGCCTCTGCCTTTGGCTCAGGTCATGATCCCAGGGTCCTGGGACCGAGCCCCGCATCGGGCTCTCTGCTCCGTGGAGAGCCTGCTTTCTCCTCTCTCTCTGCCTGCCTCTCTGCCTACTTGTGATCTCTGTCAAATAAATAAATAAAATCTTAAAAAAAAAAAAAAAAAGATTATCCACCATGACCAGGTGGCATTTATCCATGGGATACAAGAGTGGATCAACATTCGCAAATCACTCAATGTAATAAAACAAATCAATAAGAGAAGACAGAAGAACCACATGGTCCTCGCAATTGCTGCAGAAAAAGCATTTGACAAAATATAGCATCCATTCCTGATTAAAACTCTTTAAAGTATAGGGATAGAGGGAAAATTCCTCAACTTCATAAAATCTATCTATGAAAAACCCACAGTGAATATCATCCTCAATGGGGAGAAGCTGACAGCCTTCCCTTTGAGATCAGGAACACGACAAGGATGTCCTCTCTCACCACTGTTGTGCAACAGTACTAGAAGTCCTACCAATAGCAATTAGACAACAAAAAGAAATAAAAGGTGTTCAAACAGGCAAAGAGGAAGTCAAACTCTCTCTCTTTGCAGATGACATACTTTATATGGAAAACCCAAAAGACTCCACCCCCAAACTACTAGAACTCATATAGCAATTCAGTAATGTGGCAGAATACAAAATCAATGTACAGAAATCAGTTGCTTTCTTGCACACTAACAATGAACATATGGAAAGGGAAATTAGAGAATCAATTCCATTTACTATAGCACCAAGAACAATAAGATACCTGGGAATAAACCTAAACAAAGAAGTAAAGGATCTGTACTCGAGGAACTACAGAACACTCATGAAAGCAACTGAAGAAGATACAAAAAGATGGAAGAGCATTTCATGCTCATGGATTAGAAGAAAAAACATTGTTAAAATGTCTATACTGCCTAGAACAATCTATACTTTCAATGCCATCCCGATCAAAATTCCACCAGCATTTTTCAAAGAGCTGGAACAAACAATCCTAAAACTTGTATGGAACCAGAAGAGAACCCTGAATTGCTAAGGAAATGATGAAAAAGAAAAACAAAACTGGGGGCATCACATTGCCTGATTTCAAGCTTTACTACAAAGCTGTGATCACCAAGGAAGCATGGTACTGGCACAAAAACAGACACATAGACCAGTAGAACAGAGTAGAGAGTCCAGATATGGACCCTCAACTCTATGGTCAAATAATCTTTGACAAAGCAGGAAAAAATATCCAGTGGAAAAAAGACAGTCTCTTCAATAAATGGTGTTGGGAAAATTGGACAGCTATGTCTAGAAGAATGAAATTCAACCATTCTCTTACACCATACACAAGGATAAACTCGGAATGGATAAAAGACCTCAACATGAGGCAGGAATCCATCAGAATCCTAGAGGAGAACATAGGCAGTAACCTCTTCGATATCGGCCACAGCAACTTCTTTCAAGACATGTCGCCAAAGGCAAAGGAAACAAAAGCAAAAATGAACTTTTTGAACTTCGCCAAGATAAAAAGCTTTGGCACAGCAAAGGAAACAGTCAACAAAACAAAGAGACAACCCACATAATGGGAGAAGATATTCGCAAATGACACTACAGACAAAGGGCTGGTATCCAAGATCTACAAAGAACTCCTCAAACTCAACATGCACAAAACAGATAATCAGGTCAAAAACTGGGCAGAAGACATGAACAGACACTTCTCCAAAGAAGACACACAAATGGCTAACAGGCACATGAAAAAATATCTATCATCATTAGCCATCAGGGAGATTAAAATCAAAACCGCATTGAGATACCACCTTACACCAGTTAGAATGGTCAAAATTAACAAGACAGTTAACAACAAGTGTTGGAGAGAATGTGGAGAAAGGGGAACCTTCTTCCATTGTTGGTGGGATTGCAAGTTGGTGCAGCCACTTTGGAAAAGAGTGTGGAGATTCGTTAAGAAATTAAAAATAGAGCTACCCTATGACCCTGCAATTGCATTACTGGGTATTTACCCCAAAGATACAGATGTAGTGAAAAGAAGGGCCATCTGTACCCCCAATGTTCATAGCAGCAAGGTCCACAATCGCCAAATTCTGGAAAGAGCTGAAATGCCTTTCAATAGCTGAATGGATAAAGAAGATGTGGTCCATACATACAGTGGAATATTACTCATCCATCAGAAAAGATGAATACCCAACTTTTGTGTCAACATGGACGGGACTGGAGGAGATTATGCTGAGTGAAATAAGTCAACCAGGGAGAGTCAATTATCATATGGTTTCACTTACTTGTGGAGCATAAGAAACAACACGGAAGACATTGGGAGATGAGAGGAGAAGTGAGTTGGGGGAAATCGGAGGGGGAGACAAACCATGAGAGACTGTGGACTCTGAGAACAAACTGAGGGTTTTGGAGGGGAGAAGGGTGGGGGGTTTGGTGAGCCTGGTGGTGGGTATTAAGGAGGGCACGTATTGCATGGAGTACTGGGTGTGGCATAAACAATAAATTTTGGAACACTGAAAAAAATAAAATTAAATTAAATTTTAAAAAGATTAAATAACTATATTATAACTTACTTCAAAAGTTTTTAGAGTTGAGGTGGGAAAGGGAGGAGGATGGAATGGGCTTCCAGGCTGTATTTAATGAGCATAATAACATAGCCCCTTCAATGAGAAAAGAAAATATGTTCTAAGTTTCAAGGATAGTGGGTAATAGGAATAAAAGAAAAAACAATTTGAAAATAGTAGATATCTAGGTAACCTTTACAAAGTAATAAAATTTAAAGATCCATTATTTTGATAGTATCCAAGGAGAGTGTTTCCCTAGCTTGCTGACTCAGGTGATTCTCAAGCAAGATCAAAATAGCCTCCACTTGCCATCATTGATAAAAACCTGCTGATGACTAGTTTTCAGGATTTGGAGTTTTCATCTTGCAAATGAAACTAGACTGAAAGACCTAACAGAAATGTGTTTTTAAATAAGACACTTAAAAATGGAATTGTGATTAATTGCCACTCAGATGTGGTTTGTTTAGTTAAATATGTATCAGTAACCTGAGAGTAGCCCTTTTGTTAAAACGCCTTTCAAAATATGATCACCATTCATTTTCAAGATCTCTGCTGTTCCAACCTATATTAGGAGTCAGAAGCTAGAATTCTAATTTCATACCAAATAACCACCTCAACAGATCCTTTTCCACTATATCGTGCTACTTGTTTTTGTTCACTTTTAGTAGTATTTCTCTGATAATTTATTTTTTTCTTAATTTAGGTAAGGCAAGTTTCAGTTAATTCTTGCAGAACAGCAAGTTCTAACATGATTTTAATTAAAATTCTAAACTAATACTGAAAACCTGATAGTTTAGTATCTGGGACATTCCCTTTATTATTTCCCCCTTTGGCTAAAAAGAATTATTACTGAATAGAACAAATCTAACACTTATGACAAACAGCTTATGATCTTGGTTATTAAAACCACTTTTCTTTCCATATTCTTAATTTCTACTCAATAATTTCTATTTGCCAGGAATCCAACATTAATTCACCACCTAGCCAGTGTCTCAGGTAAAATATACCACAAATCCTCTTGCCTTCTCTTTCATTCTTTTTACCTATTCTTACCAGGTATAGCACTTGCCATTTTGAAATAAAATCAGACTTACTTAAAAGTTGCAAATGTCATATAAAGAATTCCCTTACACCTTCTTAATTCCTTAAGTGTTAACATTTTACCTTTCATTCTCTTGATAAACTGGTTGATTGATTGAATAAACAGCCAGAGATGTTGCTTTAATTTTTCTTTCCTGAAATTTCTGCAAGTTGCAAATATGATGTGCCTTCATCTCTAAATACTTCTGTATATATTTCATAAAAACCAGAATGCTTTCATATGGCTAAATGTAACTTACTAAAATCAGAAAAGTAATACTGATACAACACTATTATCTAATCTACAAATTACACTTAAATTTTGCTGATTGTTCTACTAATGTCTTCTTTATTGAGTTATGATAACTCTTGACTCATCATTAAACTGGAACAATTCTCAGTCCTTCTTTGTCTTTTCTATCCTAAACACTTTTTTAAAGGTATAGGCTGGTTATTTTGCAGAACATCCTTTAATTAGATATTTCTGATGTTTCCTCATGATTAGATTTATATTATGCATTTTTTACAGGAATACCACATAAGTATTGGTATTCATGCTTCTCAATGCAACACATCAAATCACATGTTTTATCAATTTGTCCCACCTGATGAGCTGGTTAAAGCGATGCCTTTCAGATTTCTCCATTGTGATGCCACCATTTTTCTATTGTAATTATTATGTTTCTTGTGGGAACATACTTTGAGACTGTATGAATATAGTATTTTCTATGATAACATTCTCTTCTCACTTAATATCCTTCCTGAAAAAAATTACCGTTATTCTTGGCAAATAGTGATTTCTGAATACTGTCATTTCTTCTAGAGTTTTAGTTGGGATCCTTCTGTAGAAAATTTATTCAGTCATTTATTTGTTTGTGTCAGTATAAATGTACTGTTTTCTTATATTCAGTGTGTTGTAGTTTTTTACTTATCATTAGTTTTTTGTAGGAGTTCAAATTGTCCCACATTCAAAATGGTTCCTGTGTCTTTTGACATATGCTCATTTTTCGAGGTTTCCTTATTTTTTCGAACTAAGTTATTCCACATTCATCTTTTACTTTTCCTAATTATATTAACTTCCTAGACCTGATGTAACAAAGTACCACCAACTCAGTGGCCTAAACAACAGAAATGTATCATTTCCTAATTCTAGATGTTAGAACTCCAAAATCAAGTTGTCAGCATGGCAGTTCCTTCTGAGTCTATGAGGGAGAATCTGTCCTAGGCTTCATTCCTTGGCAGGTGGATGGCTGTCTTCCCCCCATGTTTCTTCACTTCATCTTCCTTCTACACATGTCTCTGTATCTTCACACACTATTCTCCCTTTTTATAATGACACCAGTCATAGTGAATTATGGCCCATCCTAATGACCTCATCTTAACTAATGATATTGCAATGGCCTTATTTCCAAATAGGGTGACTTTCCGAGATTCTGGGGGTTGCGACTTCAACATATGAAATTTGGGATGACATAATTCAGCCAATAGCTCTGTGTCAGACCTGGATTCAGTCATTTCTCCAAGGAGTTTTGGCTCCTTTTATTAGAAATTGGTATTTGAGGGAGCCTGGGTGGCTCACTGGGTTAGGCCTCTGCCTTCAGCTCGGGTCATGTTCTCAGGGTCCTGGGATCGAGCGGGGAGCCTGCTTCCCCCCTCTCTCTCTGCCTGCCTCTTTGCCTTTTGTGATCTCTGTCTGTCAAATAAATAAATAAGTCTTAAAAAAAAAAAAAGAAATTGGTATTTGAAAACCAGCATGTATTGTTAGATAGACCCTCTAATTTGGGGACATTAAAGGTAATGGCCCCCGTCCATGGACATACCTAAGAAATATATATGCCAACACATCTACTTCTACTTTCATATCTACACCTGGACCTAAATATAGGTATCAGTGCAAACATATATGAACTGAGTTCACACTGAAACCTACAAATTATAATCTAATGTCACAGAATTTATTATAACCTTCTTTCTTTCCTTATTATAAGATTCTCTCTAATAGTTAGAAGCCTGAGTCTCCTTTTCCATAGAATATTTATTTATTTGCTCAGGCCGTGATTGTACATATAGTCATTTTAGAATTGATAAACCAGGCCGCTAAGAAAAACAAGCATTGTGAGTTCTTAGTCCAGCATGTAAGGAACTTGGAAGTGCTAACATGGAACTCATTCACTGTTGGCGAGAGTGAAAAATGGCGAAGCCACGTTGGAAGACAATTTGATGATTTCTTACAAAATTAAAGACTCTCCTACCATGTGATGCAACAATCGAGCTTGTGCATTTACACAATGGAGTTAAAAAATGCATATTCATACAGAATCTCACATGAATATTCATGACAGTTTTATTCATAACTGCCAAAACTTGAAAGTAACCAAAATGGTCTTCAATAGGTGAATGGGTAAATAAACTGTAGCATATTCAGAAAATGGAATATTATGCAGTGCTCAAAAGAAATGAGATATCAAACCATGAAAAGACATGGAGGAAACCTAAATGCTTATTACCAAATGGAAAGACCCAACCTGAAAAGATAAAACAAGTGTGTGATTCCAGCTATATGATATTTTAGAAAAGACAAAACAATGGAGACATTCCAAAATGTCAGTGGTTACAGGGATTTGCAGGGAGGGAGCAATGAATAGACAGAGCACGGAGGAATTTTAGGGCATGAAACTATTGTGTAGGATATTATAGTGATGAGTACATGTCACTCTACATTTGTCAAAACCCATAGAATGTACATCACCAAGAATAAACTCCAATTTAAACTGTAGACTATGGGTGATAATGATTTGTGCATCTAAGTTCTTAATTATAACAAGTATACTATCCTTGTGCAAGGTGTCAATAGTGGGCAAGGCTAAGAGATGCGGGTAAGGTATATGAGAACTCTCTATGATTTCTGATCCATTTTGCTGTGAACCTAAAAATTCTCTAAAAAATAAATCTATTTTAAAAAAAAACAAAACTACAACAGCAGAGCACCTGGGTGGCTCAGTGGGTTAAGCCTCTGCCTTCAGCTCAGGTTATGATCCCAGAGTCCTGGGATGGAGCCCGCATCAGACTCTCTGCTCAGCAGGGAGCCTGCTTCCCCCTCTCTCTCTGCCTGCCTCTCTGCCTACTTGTGAGCTCTGTCTCAAATAAATAAATAAAATCTTTTTAAAAAACCACACACACTAATTGAATTTAATATGTTTGCATTTTTTTGTTTTCTCTTGAGGGCATATAGTCAAAACATTGTTCCTTTTTATTAGGTCCCCTTACCCAATCCCTTAAGTATAATTATACTATTCATTTGGAATATAGTTAGTTTCCTTTTTTCTTTTGAATTTTCTTCATTTATTTTATTTCATTTTATTCATTTGGTAAGGGCTCCATAAAATCTTAACATAGTTCTAAAGGTCAGAACTAAATGCAATAATATATTCAGAAAAATGTCATTCCAAGGCCCTCTCCTCATCCCTGCCCTATTTCTTTTCCATTCTGTTCCAACTCCTGTGACTAATCTTATTGGTTTCCAGTTTATTCTTACTGTTCTTATTTTATTCACAAATGATCAGGCACAGGTACATTTTCTTATTTCTTTTTTTTTTTAAGATTTTATTTATTTATTTGACAGACAGAGATCACAAGTAGGCAGAGAGGCAGGCAGAGAGAGAGGAGGAAGCAGGCTTCCTGCCGAGCAGAGAGCCCGATGCGGGGCTCGATCCCAGGACCCTGGGATCATGACCTGAGCCGAAGGCAGAGTCTTTAACCCACTGAGCCACCCAGGCACCCCTACATTTTCTTATTTCTTGTTTCTGCCACAAAATAGCATATTATAGGTATATAGATTTTTTTTTTTGTGACTCACCTATTTCACTTAATGATACATCCTGGAAATCACTTAATACTTAATTCACCAAAGCCTTCTTTATGCTTTTTCAGAACTTCATCTCACTGAAGTGTGTGTATGTACCATACTTTATTCAGCAATCTTCTTATAAATGGTCATTTAAGCTGTTTCCAATGATTTTCAATAATAAATCATGCTACTATGAATAAAATATGAGAATACTTTTTGTGTTTTGGTTGGAAAAGTCAAGTATAGTGCATTTGACAGAACTGTCTTTATCCATTCAAACAAGTAATCATTGAACATGATCTGAACGCAAAGCATGAAAGACAAGATGGCAAAAAATAAACCTCTAGGCTCATGAAACTTATGTTTTGGTTATAACTCTCACAGTTTTCTACAATTCTCTTAAATCCATCCAGTTTTAATTCAGGCCTTTAATTCATTGGCTCATTCAATAATGTTTAACACTTATTTATTGAGTACCTACTTTGCACCGAACACTGTGTTAGTTGCTTAGCAATCTCAGATGACAAGTGGAGCTGGAAACTCTCGCTACTAAACTCAACATCAGGCTCCCTATTCTTCTATACCCCCCCTTATCCATTCTTCTATTCAATTATTAAGTCATGTTGCTTGGAAATATAAATACTGCTCTTCCTCTTCTAATTACAAATCTATGCAACCCTGGAAACAGGATAAAATCCAGATTCCTTAATGTGACACTGCAGGCTCTTCACAATCTTATCTCATTTACACAAATGTTTTCTGAACAGCAATTTACCCAATTTTAATGTTTCACTTGATTCAAGCTCATACAATCCTTGCTTGTTAATGAGAGTCCCTTGATCTATAGAAGAATTAACCTACTTTCCCTGAGATTTACAGAATTCTGGTCTTGAGGAATGAAGGACCAAACTTTCTCAGAAAGTAAGACTTGACCACATTTGAAAACAGCTGCCATTGATGCCAGCAAATCTGTTCAGGGTCATGTCAACAGAGGAGTACTACCCTGGCCGCCTGTTTCTCATGCATGTAGCCTCCTCCCTTGTCCCATATCTTCCCCTTTACAACCCTCCAGCTTCTGGAGCACCTGGGTGGCTCAGTCGGTTAAGCCTCCAGTTCTTGGTTTTGGCTCAGGTCATGATCTCAGGATGGTGGGATCAAGCCCCATGGTGGGCTTGATGTGGGACTTGATCCCAGGAAAGGAAAACCACTTTCCTTTGCCACCCTCACCTGACTCTCAAGTATTGATTTTTGAGCAGTGAGCAGCCAAACCTGAGCTCAGAAATGGTTCTTTGTCGGGTTACAGTTTCACCTATCATCAGGATCTCACCTGCTCTCAAATCCTCCAGCATCCACTCTACCTCCTAGGAAATGGTGCTCCCCATTGCTGGAATAGTCTTTTTGATCCCTACCACAACAAATTCCTATTCATCCTTTAGTGATAAGCTCTGCTCTGAAATCTTGTCAGATTTCTTGAGGTAGACTTAGCACTTTCTTCTAGGATGCTCCCCAAGTATATGCCATGGTCTTCTGGACAAAGATTCACACTACAGTATCTCACTAGCTGTGAACTTTTCGAGGGCAAAGATGGAGTATTGTACTTACAGTGAGATGTCAGTAAGGGTGTTTTGAATCGACAAAAGAACTACGTTTTTCAGTCAAGTTTTTCAAAATTCCTTTATTTTGCTGGGAGCAAGATTAGGGCACTAGCAAAAGTCATATAACTGCTCATCTTTAAATCACCCTGGTGATTTCCTTGAAGGATGACAGCAGCAGTATGGTAACTTAAACAACAAAATTGCTATAGCTTTTCTCCCAGAGGTCTGGCCAACTAACCCAAGAAAGCTTCCAGAAAGAAACACAGCTCTGCAAAGGAACAAGCACTCCACCCATGAAAAAATTAGAAATATGTGTCTAATTGGTGGGAAGAAATAATCAGTTTAAATAATTCTATTCTGGTCATCTGTAAGAACTGACCATGACTTCCCCAAGGATCCTAGATATTTAGGTTTTTGTTTTTTTTTTAAGTTTTTTTTGTTGTTGTTTTGTTTGTTTGTTTGTTTGTTTAAGATTTTATTTATTTATTTGATACACAGAGACTACAAGTAGGCAGAGAGGCAGGCAGAGAGAGGAAGGGAAGCAGACTCCCCGCTGAGCAGAGAGCCTGATGCGGGGCTTGATCCCAGGACCCTGAGACCATGACCTGAGCGGAAGGCACAGGCTTCAACCTACTGAGCCACCCAGCGCCCCCCTTTTTTTTCCTAAGTTTTATTTATTTATTTTGAGAGAGAGAGATAAAGAGGGAGTGAGAAAGAGAAAGAGAGCGAGAGCATGTGTGCACGTGCATTGGGGGAGGGGCAGAGGAAGAGGGCGAGAGAACCTGGAGCAAATTCACTGTTAAGCAGGGAGCCAAAGGAGGGTTTTGGAACGGAGGGAGGGATGGGGTGTTGGCAGAGCCTGGTGGTGGGTATTAAGGAGGGCACGTATTGCATGGAGCCCTGGGTATGGTACATAAGCAATGAATCTTGGAACACTGAAAAAATAAAATAAAATTTAAAGAATTTAAAAAAAAAAAAAAAAAAAAAAGGACAGGGAGCCAGATGCAGTGTTAGATCTCAGAACCCTGAGATCACAACCTGAGCTGAAATCAAGAGTCGGACTTTTAACCAACTAAGCCACCCACCCCATAGTATTCAGTTTTGGCAAAGAGGCAGATTTTATTTATACCAAATTGATGTTAAAATCTTTAGGTATTTTTGAAACTGAGAAGTGATTCATGCTTTTATCTTAGAAAGTATTCAATTTTGAGAAAATCACATACTTACATATTTTAACGTAGTTCTTGATTTTTATAATTTTGCAGGGTTTTGGAAGGGGAGCTATGTACTCGTCACATAATTTTAATATAAACAGATGATCTACAGGTAATTGAGAGGTCTTTGTTCCACAGAGGAAGGATTAATTGTCACCATGATCCACAGAATTTTAAGTTGTTTTTGTAAAGACAGCAAATCTATGTACATACTTTAGAAACTAGCGATTTCTAGGGCAGCTTAGCTTAATGGTAAATGACACAAAAAGAAAAGGAGAAAAAAAAAAAAAGCTTCCAGGAGAGCAGAGATATGTGAGAAAACAAGTTTTTGAGTGACAGAGTTGCCTGTGTGAAGGAGGTTTGTGTGTAATGTTTTTGCATCTGTAATACCTTGGTTTTATAAAGGAAAAATAGCATGTTTGATCATTTCTGGTAAGTTCCAAGGTCACGTTTTCAAGGGAATGGATAGTAAGGGTCAGGAATATTCCAAAAATAGAAGAGTTCATTTCCCTTATTTCAAGGAAACACAAAATATTGTTTTTGCTAGTATAAAACCTTTAGCGTGTCTGTAGGTAAGATTTTAGTTTCTTAATGTATAACTGCATATATATGCCTGATTACCATATTAGCAAAGGAAATGTAAAACTCCTCTTTAAATCACTCTAGTGATTTCCTTGCATAATGACCATAGTAGCATGGTATTTAAAAAACAAAATTGCAACTAGTACAATATTAATACTGTATACATGCAAACACACACACACACACACACACACACACACACACACATATATATATATATATATTTTTTTTTTTTTTCTATTGCTACTCTATAAATTTCCACAAACTCATGGCCTGGAACAACACATATTATCTTTCAGTTCTGGAGTCAAAAGTATGGAATGATTCCCTCCTAAACTGAAATCAAAGCACTGACAGCCACATTATTTCTAGAAGTGCTTACTTCCATGCCTTTCCCACCTCTCCAGGCCATCTGCATTCATTTCTTGGCACTGGGTGCTTTCCTCCCTCTTCAGAGCCAGTACTGCATCCGGACCTGTTCCTGGCAACACATCTGCTTCTTTCCCTCTTCTTCCTCCCTTTCCCATCTTTCAAGTGCTATTTTGACTACATTGGGCCCAGACAGATAATCCAAAAAAAAATCTACATTTTAAGGTCAGCTCATTGACAACCCTCATGCCCTCCATACCTTTAATTCTCCCCTGCCATGTAACATGAACGTATTCACAGGTGATGGGGATTGGGGATGTAGACACCTTTGCCCGGGGATATTATTCTGCCTACCACATATTTACACATACATGTGGCTACTTTTAGGTTATTTAGAGAAAATAGACTGTGCATCAAATTTGAGGTAAGAACTGTTGTCTTAAGGCAAAAAAATAAGGAAACAAGCAAACATGAGACTCAAATATTAAACACAGGAGGTCACTTGCTCTATAAGTTCATTAATAATAGCATATATGCAGGTTTTGTAGTTACAAAGTATGTAGATACTATGGCAATAAGTGAAATGCAAATCTAGTTAACAGCATCACTGAATTCCTTGATGGCTTTTTTCCTTCACAGATTTTATTCGATCATTATTCTAAAATATCACCATGACTCTATTGGAGAGTCTATAAAATTGATAACAAAAAAAGAGTTACTCATATTTAAACAATTGGGAAGCAGTGCCTTTATTTTTAAAATTGCCACTAATCGAAATGCCTGGGTGGCTCTGTTGTTAAGCATCGGCATTTGGCTCAGGTCATGATCCCAGGGTCCTGGGATCGACTCCTTCATCGGGCTCCCTGCTCAACACCGAATCTGCTTCTCTCTCCCACTCCCCCTGCTTGTGTTCCCTCTCTGGCTGTCACTCTCTCTCTGTGTCAAATAAATAAATAAAATCTTCAAAAAAATAAATAAATAAATAAATAAATAAAATTACCACTAATTGCTAAGCAGAAAACGTGCTAGGAAGTCAACCTCCAGTGGCCAGTAAATAGAGAATACAATAGACATCAATTAATCCACTGCATTGATATGCTCCAGATAAACGAATGGTGTGCCAAGCATGCAACTTATGGGGAGAGATGCCAAAGACCACCAGCATGAGTTCAAATCCTCACCTCTTTTCTTTGCTATTGGTCTAGTCAATTTAGTTAAACTAAGTCCAGCTTCCTTACTACAAAATACACAAAATATCACTACTACCATAAAGCTATTGTGAGAATTTAATTAGGGAAAGTTTATAACATACTAGCACATTATCCAGCATTTGATAAGTCCTCTATAAACAGTAGTTACTACTCTGCTCTAATTACAAAGCATTCAGAATTGTTCTCAGATGTGAACAGCTAATGATAGATTCATGATTTTCAGAGATAAGGTTCCTCTGTCTGGGCAAAGGTTTGAATATCAGTGAGGACATCAAACCTCTATTATATACAGAATAGAAGGGGACTGAATCAAATAAGTAACTATTTACAGGGGAGAATAAATTTTGAATATAAAGGAAAGGAAGCCTACCGGAAGACGTTTTTAGTACCATATTGAAAGCCTATGGAATGACACCACAAAATTAAGTTTAATATTTCTACCAGGTAAAAAATATATGTATATAAAAAGTAAATCCCTCTATTACTAAATTAAAAAGAAAAAAATATATAAGTAAACCAGAAAGAGATGTTACGAGATGCATGTTCACTGAATAATTTTTAAGAACACTGAAGATGGTTTTTTAAAACTACATATGTAAATGTAAAAGTATACATTATGTGCCCCATCAAAAAGCTCATAAACTCAATCAAAACTTGCCTTGCCAAGGCACAATAGTTTCTGAATGGAAAAAGAATATTTGCTCTTTTAAATTTTTAGAGACAAGCCATGAAATGCCTATGTATTTTGATCACAAATAAAGAAGAAATTGCAGAAGACACAGAATATGCTAAGGAAGCTCCAAAGGGGAAAAAAAAAAAATGGGATTTGCTTTTTTCTATGGGATGCTAGAAATTAGGCCATCAATGAGAGGACTTGATTAATGTGGCACAAAAGAAAATGAGATGAAAATAACTGCAATCTAATTAGTTGCTTTGGATTTTACTGAGGAAATTAGTAAGAAAATTCCCATTCTAAAATTCTCTGAAGGAATGTCTCATTTGAAACAGAAAAATTGCCCAGAATGTTGTTAAAGTGGGTTATTTGAAAAAATAAATTCAAATAATTATAAAGATTGCATGGTATATATGAAGAAGATTTCAAAGGCAAAGAGCAGTGAAATTATGAAATTGAAAAATCAGTACTGTGACTGTAATGCTTCTAGAGAATTCCAAAAATACCCTGGATATAACGCCTGAGTCCTATAAATATGGCAAGACTTTAGAACTAAAATGTCACAGACAGTAAATTCTTAGCCAAGAGACCACTGGAGGGAAAAAAAAAAAAAAAAAAGTAAAGAAGAAAATGTTAACAAATGTAGTTTTGCAATGGACCTGAAGAGTTTGACAAAGTTCCAGACCACTGATTTTTTTATCATGAAAGAAAGTTAATATTCATTATTCTCCAGCTTTATTTGTTATCTAAGCTAACTTTTTATATATGAAAAAAAAAAGACACTTTGGGACAGAAGAGGATGACTAAAAAGGGGTCAGAGCACTCATAATTATATATAATATTTTCTTAAGTTATATGAAATAAAAGAATAGTTCAACAAACTGTGGGGCCAGTTTCATTTTTCAAATGGTTGAGTACTTCTGACATCCCAGACACAGCGAAAGTGCTGAGGTCAGAGAAGTGGGTGAGTCATGGTCTTGCCCTAAAGTAATTCACACTGCCCTGGGAGAGATGACCTTGAACCAGCGATTGGTTTAAGTGCAAACAATAGGAGTATGCACCAGGAGTTACACGTGCTCAAATCCTCTGGATTTGCAGATCTCACTGAGCGCTTTCCAACGAAGAGATCCCAAACATATGGGGACAAACAGAAGCCAGAACCCAGGAGACTGTTTAACTTAGCACTGAGTGGCAAATAACATCAACTTTAAAGTAAACAGATTCATGGAAAGCTGGTCCCAAGCCTCCTTAGATGGTGTGCTTTATACTCAATCACTGCCTCTAAGAGTCATCACATACCAAATCCAAGAATACCATGTCTCCATGGGTACCAAATACACTTAATGCAGTGCTTGTCTGTGAAACTCATGAGAAGTGGAATGATGCATGAAGTCCATAGAGGCACCATTTAGAGACTCAAAACAGAAAGACCATGTTGGGGTGACTTTTACCAGAACATAACATAACCAGAGCATTCCCTCAGACTTTGGAGAGATAAAGGTTGCTTGTTTCTGCCTTACTCAGAACAACAGCTGTACTGCAATTTTGACAGATGGTTTACAGATTAAACATGATGCTTTACTTTGAAGCACCAAAGTCTTTGGCTAACAGATTCATTAAAGAAGTGTTAAAACATTACATAATTCAGTCTGAGACTCACTACTGTCTTCTAAATTCTCTTTTAGATGTATTTAAAACAGTTCAAATGCATTATCTCTTTTTCTGGTTACTATGGTCTTTAGTGATACCTTAATTTTTTTTTGATACGTTAAGTTTTTTATCCCACACTCATTTCTTAGATAGCAACTGTTTTCTACAATTTTTAAAATGATATCAAGTATGTTTCTGATGATTTTATTCCACCCAATTTCTTTCCAAATTCTTGTTACGTATCTCATGAACCTTCCACTACTTGAAAAAATTACATCCCTAATATAGTGACAAAGACATTAAACGTGTTATCAGTATTTTTCATTAGTACCATCAAAAAATGAGTTTATGAACAAATTGAGAAATGACTTAATTAATTATGGTGTTGGTGGAATGACCTCTTTGCGCTCTCTATAAATGGATCGGCCTCATCAAGAATCACTCAAGACCCATTATCTACTTAGAATCTTGCTAGATTCTGGAATAAGACCCCAGTAAATACCCCCAACACACCTCTAGCTGAATATAGACATCAAAAAAAAAAAAAAAAGCACACCAGTAAATTTTATTCTTTAGTTAGTTCAAAACAAATAGAAAAACAATAAGTTTTAAGATATTTTATAGCTTATCTTGCCCCGCTAAGTATTGAGTAGTTTCCAATTATGGTGGAATTTTTTTTTCTTACTCTCCTTGCTTCTAGGAAATGCATTTTTATACTATTTTATTTTATTTTGCAAAATGGGTTATTTACAATAGGCACAAATGACTAATCGGCAGCTAATTTCGAAACTATAGATAGTAATGGATCCAGAATTAAGTTTGTAGGATAATAATGCATTTTTGTGAGCGAAGAAACAAAAAGCAGTTCTTCCTGTAAAATATTGGTTCTTAATTGTTACAGGTTTTAGTACTATTGAAGAAACTATCAAAGGAAAATCTGCTTATTTCAGCCACTAATTTTTTAATAACTATTTTTTAAAGATTGTATTTATTTATTTACTCAGAGAGAAAGAGAGAGAGAGCACAAGCAGCCAAAGTGGCAGGCAGAGGCAGAGAGAGAAGCAGGCTCCCCACTGGGCAAGGAGCCTGATGTGGGACTCAATCTCAGGACCCCAGGATGGTGACCCAAGCCAAAGGCAGTGTGGTTTAACCAACTGAGTCACTCAGATGTCCCAGCCACTAATCTTTAAAATGGTGGTCATACTGTTAGTTACATTATTTCTCAAATGTTTTTATAATGTTTCAAATATTCTAGAATTTGTCCAAGTAATATAAACAGACTGACAATTAGTCTATGAGCCCAAGGAAGAAATAAAGGAAACCCTACTTTCCCTGGTGTTAGGGCCAATTTAATGTTAAAACCTGTTTAACTATTAGGGCCTGCTTAGCCAGAGCGACACCATATTACCTGGGTAGCCATATTGTTGTTTACATCTAAAGACTTCATTCTGGGAATAAATGCCCCAGTAGTTCCTGGTATGGTTCCGGGTATTGATTCTGGGAATAAACGCCTTAACAATAGAAGCCACGTAACTTGGGTCTGCTGTTATGCCCTATAAAACCAGCCTGTGAGATCGGGATGGGGTCGCCCTCTTCAGAGGCGGCCCTAGCCGGTCAGTCTGACTTCTGATGCCTGGCATAAAAATAAAGCCCTGCCTTACTTTCAATTTGTATCAGTCTCACTCCTTTGATAACGGACCCCAACATTATGAGGGCTCGTCTGGGATCAAACGACGAGACCTGAGTCAGCATCAGAATTTCTAGGAAAAGCCTCCGGAGGTAAGACCCCGAGATTTTATTCTGTGGGATCTGGTCTGTCTGGTTGCAGAGCTCTAGGGTATAGCCCACCCGGGAGAAGCTGGACGCAGTATTGCTCCCCAGGGCTGGAGTGGATGCGGGGACACCCTATCCCTCCACTGGGAGATTGCCAGGGGGTTCAAGTCCCCCTAGGCAGGCAGGGGACCGGACCTGCCATTGCTTCGAGTCCCCTTAGGTGGTCAGGGGACAGAGAAAATCCCCGCCAGTGGCAGGTTGTGTTTTTGAGTTGGGATTATATCTTGCACACTCTTAGACTTGATATCTGGTTGAGGAAGGGCCACCAGTCTGTGGTTGTCTGTGCCTTGTCCTTTTGTTGTCTGTTGTGTTGTTTGTTGTGAAGCAATGGGGCAAATAGGGAGTAAGGGATCTGTGACACCCCTGAGTCTTATTCTCCAGCATTTCAAGGATTTTCAAGGTAAAGCCACCCAGTCGGGTGACAAGGTTTACCCAGGAAAACTAAAAACCCTCTGCCAGCTGGAGTGGCCCACTTTCTCCACAGGGTGGCCACCAGAAGGAACATTTACCTTGGCCCAAATCTACTCTACCCAGAGTAAGGTCTTTGATTTCTATTGAGACAAAATACCGTACATCATGGCCTGGCGATACCTGGTGGATGAGCCACCATCATGGCTCAAGTCTCACCTTCCCCCATTAGCAAAACCATTTATCTCCCTCTAAGGCAGGTCAGGTCACCAAAACCAGAACAGAAAGATGAGGGGGAACCAAGGAAGACGATCCTGCCTCCATCAGACATGGAGGACATAGATTCTCCCCCTCCTTATCCTCCCCCTCAACCTGACTTCTAGTCCCAAGACACCCTTACTAGTCCACCTCATACACGGTCGGGATCCACCTATGGGACCATTGAGCAGAAGGATCGCCCTGGTCCTTCCCCTTCCCTCTACCCACCTCTGCCACCCCCTACCCCACTGGCTCCATCGGCGCTGATGCTGCCTCTCCGTGAGGTCTCTCCACCGGACAGGAGAGGGCACCCCCACCTAACCTATATCCCTTTCTCCTCTTCTGACATCTATAACTGGAAGGCCCAACATAAATCCTTCTCTGCCCACCCTCAGGATTTAATTAGTGTCTTGGAAACTGTCTTTCTTACCCACCAGCCTACCTGGGTGGGTATTCAGCAGCTCTTTATGGCCATCTTTAATGCGGAAGAGAGGGATCGCATTATGCGAGAGACCCATAAGGTGATAAGTGAGAGACTTGGCAGCAACCTTGATCCCCAGCAAATGGAGGACTACTGCCCAAAGGAACACCCCAACTGGAACCCAAACTCTGATAAAGGTAGGGAGAGCCTACATTTCTACCACCAGGCTCTGCTGGGAGGCCTCCATGCAGCTGCGAGGAGACCCATAAATTTATCCAAAATTAGTGCGGTGACTCAAGGTATGAATGAATCTCCAGGGGCTTTTCTAGAAAGGCTTATTGAAGCCTATAAAATGTATAGCCTGATCGACCCTGGGGTGCCCCAAAATCAGAGGGCAGTAAATCTTGCCTTTGTCAGTCAGTCAGCCCCAGATATAAGGAAGAAACTTCAGAAAATTGAAGGATTTGAAGGGAAGAATCTGACTGAGTTAGTGGGAATAGTAGAAAAGGTGTTCAACAACAGGGATACACAAGAAGATGAAAAACAGACTAAAAAAATAGCTAAAGTTTTGGCATTACATGAGGCCAGAAGGAGACGGGGAAAAAAGGTCAGTGGAAAAGAAAAAGGCAGGTAGGAGATGGTCAATGGAAAGAAAAGCCTAAACACAGGGAAAGCAGATGGGAAGGCTTAGATTCAGATCAGTGTGCTCACTGCAAGGAAAAAGGACACTGGGTCAGAGAGTGCCCTAAGACGAAAATGGCAATGCTGGCCACCAAAGACTAAAGGGGCCGTGGTTTGGAGCCCCACCCCGAACCTCAGGTTAAAATTGAGGTGGAGGGGAAATCAATTGATTTTTTGGTGGACATGGGAGCCCAATTTTCATCATTACTAAAGCCTATGGGAAAACTATCTGGAGAGGAAGTCTGGGTACAAGGGGAAAATGGCACAGAAAGACAGAAATGGACAACAGAAAGGACTTTAAATTTGGCCTCAGGAGTAGCCAAACATCGATTCTTGGTCCTCCCTAATGCCCCATATAACCTGATGGGAAGAGATCCCCTCCACAAACTACGGGCTGGTATTCAGTTCTCGGAAGGAGACATGACTGTGACTTTGGGACAACCCACTGTGCAGATGCTTGTGGCAACAGTAGATGAACATCTCCTTTATGAGCCAGTCTCAAAACCAGAGGAGATAAGGGAGGGAAGCCTTCTCCAAACCCTACAGGTCGAATTTCCTGAAGTCTGGGCAGAAGGGAGGCCTCCTGGCCTGGCCAAGGAATGGCCTCTAGTAGTGGTACAGTTAAAAGCAACAGCTATGGCCATTCAAATCTGGCAGTACTCCCTCCCCTGGGAAGCAAGGGAAGTGATCAGAAAACACATTAACCGCCTCCGACGAGACGGGATCCTAGTTCCTTGTAAGTCTCCATGGAACACACCTTTACTGCCTGTCAAAAAGACTGACACTGGGGAGTATCGGCCTGTTCAGGACTTGCGGGAAATTAACAAATGGGTTGAAGATATCCACCCAACAGTGCCCAACCCCTATACCCTACTCTCCCTCCTAGGCCCCAAAAGAACTATGTATACCATCTTAGATCGCAAGGATGCATTTTTCTGCATACCTTTGGCAAGGGAGTCTCAACCCCTCTTTGCTTTTGAGTGGTCTGACCCACAGGAAGGGTTCCAGGGCCAGCTCACCTGGACAAGACTTCCCCAAGGATTCAAAAATTCACCCACCATCTTTGACGAGACCCTACATGAGGATTTGCATGAGTACAGAATCACCAACCCAGGAGTCACTCTGCTACAGTATGTTGATGACTTGCTAATAGCCGCTGAGGACTATGAGTCATGCTTGGCGGGTACAAAAACTCTCTTACAGACTCTGCAGGAAAAAGGGTATCGGGTGTCAGCAAAGAAAGCACAACTTTGTCAGAGCCATGGCACTTATGTAGGCTTTGATCTCCACGAGGGAGTGCATTCACTGTCTAAGTCCAGGAAACAGGTGATACCCCCGCCCCACCACACCCCAACAAGTGAGGGAGTTTCCTGGGACGGTGGACTACTGCAGACTGTGGATACCGTGGTTTGTGGAGATTGCCCGACCCCTCTACGAACTGATTAAGGGAGGACTCACTACGGTAGAATGGACAGCTGAGGCAGAAGGAGCATTTCGAAAATTACAAACAGCCTTACTGAGTGCCCCAGCACTGGCCATCCCAGATGTTACCAAGCCCTTCCACTTGTATGTAGATGAAAAGACAGGGGTGGCCAAAGGGGTTTTGACTCAGACTCTGGGGCCTTGGCAAAGGTCAGTAGCCTATCTTAGCAAAAAACTAGATCCAGTAGCGGCTGGGTTCCCCCCTTGCCTCCGCATAATTGCTGCCACGGCCCTCCTGGTCAAGGATGCAAGTAAAAACTTTGGGTCAAAATCTCATCTTGACCACTACTCACACTGTCGAAGGCCTCCTCCGGACCCCACCAGACCGGTGGATGACAAACGTCCCAGTGACAGGGTATCAAGCCCTCCTCCTCAACGAACCGAAAGTGATTTTCAGGCCCCCTGGCGGTGCTAAATCCAGCCACGCTGCTGCCAGAAAAGCTAGCTGACCACCCTCACAACTGCGGGGAGGTCCTAACCCAGATCACAGGAATAAGGCCTGACCTCAGAGACACTCCCCTCCTGGATGTGGAGATGACTGTTCACAGATGGGAGTAGCTACATGATCGATGGAAGGAGGTATGCGGGGGCTGTGGTGGTTTCTCCTGAACAG
The DNA here is from genome assembly GCF_963455335.1 of Martes martes. Classification (NCBI taxonomy): domain Eukaryota; kingdom Metazoa; phylum Chordata; class Mammalia; order Carnivora; family Mustelidae; genus Martes; species Martes martes. The sequence continues at coordinate 13,629,059 of NC_137893.1, forward strand.
GAGCTCTGGAAGGCGGCCCTGCCACACGGAACCTGATTGCACTCACCAAGGCACTGCAGATGGCCAAGGGTAAGACCGCCAACATCTATAGGGACAGCAGGTACAGCAGATATGCCTTTGCTACTCTCCATATACATGGGGCTATTTATAAAGAAAGGGGCCTATTAACAGCAGAAGGAAAAGAAATTAAAAACAGAAAAGAAATATTGGCTCTCCTCCAGGCTATTTGGGACCCAAAAGAGGTGGCCATTATGCATTGCCCAGGGCACCAAAAGGGGACTGATCTGGTTTCAAAAGAAAACCAATTAGCAGACGAACAACGAAGCAAGCAGCCAGGGAAATGGCTCAAGAACTGGTTACACTCCCGGTTCCAGCCCTACCAGAAAAACCAGATTATTCAGAGGAAGACTTAAAATATTTACAAAAATGGACTAAATTAGACTATGAAGGGGATTGGGCTAAGACTAGGGCAGGAAAGTTAATTCTTCCTTGAAGACTAGGAAAAAAAAATTAGTAAGCCAAATACATCAGGGCACTCATTTAGGGTCACGCAAGCTTAAGGAGCTCGTGGGTAAACAGTTCCAGGTTTCTAAATTAGGGTGTATTGCTCAGGATGTGATTGACAGATGTTCTCAATGTCAGGCGGTAAATGCAGGAAGACCTAGGATGGGAAGAGGAAAAAAAGAGGAAGGGAACCAGGAATTTATTGGGAAGTAGATTTTACAGAGATAAAACAGGGAAAGTATGGACACAATTATATGTTAGTTTTTGTGGATACCTTTTCAGGCTGGGTAGAGGTTTTTTCCGCCAAACATGAAACGGCAGGAATGGTAGCCAAAAAGTTACTAGAGGAAATAATTCCTAGGTTTGGGTTGCCTCTCGTAATCGGGTCAGACAACGAACCTGCATTTGTGAGTTCAGTCTCACAGGCATTGGCCAAGGCCATGGACACTAATTGGAAACTGCACTGTGCCTACCGGCCCCAGAGCTCCGGACAAGTAGAAAGAATGAACTGGACTCTTAAAGAGATCTTAACAAAGTTAATTCTGGAGACTGGCAGTGGATGGGTGGATCTTCTTCCCTTTGCCCTCCTTAGGGCGCGATGTACACCCTACTTAAACAAGGTTACCCCATTTGAAATAATGTTCAGGTGCCCCCCTCCACTCTGCCCATGGCTACAAGAGGTTGCCCTAGCAGAAATGACTGATCAGTCTGTACTCCAGTCACTGCAGGCATTACAGTCTGTCTTAAAAAGAGGCCACACAGGGATCCGAGCTGCCTACACTGAGATGGAGACAGAGGTGAAGCCGCACCCTTACCAACCCAGGGACTTGGTTTGGATACGCAGTCACCGAGTGGAAAACTTGGAGCCCTGCTGGAAGGGACCATTCATGGTCATCCTGACCACCCCCATGGCAGTGAAAGTAGAAGGCATCAGGGCCTGGATTCACGCGTGTCACGTCAAACAAGCCGAAAGCAAGGACACCCCCCAGAAATGGGAGCCACTGCCAGTGGATCCCACCAACTGTGGACTAAAACTAAGACTCAAAAGGGTTTCATGACTTGGTCACTTTTAACCCTGTTTCTACTCAGCAGCAGCCAGGGGACACCTCATCAGCCTAAAACAGCCCAGTGGAAAATCAGAAAGAGAGCAGATGGAACAACACTCGAGGTCAATGACACCTCAGGTCAGCCTGTTTTCCCCCTCAATCTCTGTGATTTGATGTCAGAAATAAATGTAAAGAGTGCCTGGGTGGCTCAGTGGGTTAAAGCCTCTGCCTTCGGCTCAGGTCATGATCCCAGGGTCCTGGGATAGAGCCCCACATCAGGCTCTCTGCTCAGCGGGGTGCCTGCTTCCCTTCCCCTCTCTCTGCCTTTCTCTCTGCCTACTTGTGATCTCTGTCTGTCAAATAAATAAATAAAATAAAATAAAATAAAATAAAAAAGAAATGTAAAATTGCTCAAGGGTAGCGCCCCCTTTGGGATGGGTGGCCGGTACCCAGTTCAGGGATATGGGGACCAGTCATACAAGTTCCACTTTCAGAGTTACCAATTTTACGCCTGTCCTGCTAACGGGGAACCTAATTGCCAAGGGGCAGGGGAATTCCACTGTGTAGCCTGGGGATGTGAAACAATAGCCCCCTGGACACACCATGACATGTATATTGACCTCATCCGAGTTAGACTACCAGTCAACCAGGAAAATTGCCAGGTCGGAAAATGCAACCCCATACAGATTACAGTAAAGTCATGGCAGTCGGGGTCATCAGGAAGTGTTAATTGGGAGGCAGGAAAAACTTGGGGTCTAAGACTGTATGTATGGGGAAAAGATCCAGGTACAGCCTTCACCATCCAAAAAAAACAAAAACTAGGGAGCCACCCTGGCTGATAGGGCCGAACCCAGTTTTAAATCCTCCCAAGCCACCAAAACCAACCAGACCACCCACCACCGCAACCCCAAAAGAGACTGTCATGAAAAATAAAAAAGAGAGTGTTGACAGTGACAACAACGCCGCCAAAGTTTTACTCCCACTGGTAGATTCAATGTTTAGCTTTTTAAATGCCTCAGACCCTAATATTACTCGAGAGTGCTGGCTATGCTTAAACCCTCAGCCCTCATATTATATTGGAATAGGGGCCAATCTTACTGTAGGAACTCAGAAGGGACAGATTAAAAATGAAAGTCCTTATGACTCTTGCGAGTGGGGAAGGGTACCTAGACTAACCTTAGGGGATATAAAAGGAAAGGGACTTTGCCTTGTGACCCAAAAAGGAAAACAAACTTCCCCATATAGAGACCTATGTAAGGCCATAATAGTCCCTACTGTCTTCACTAACTTCCTTAAGGCCCCCACCGGAGCCTGGTTTGCTTGCAGTTCAGGACTCATGCCATGCCTTAATCTCGCTTTGTTCCAAAACTCTTCCTGGAACGAACTCTGTATAAATGTCCACATTCTTCCCGAGGTAGATTATTATGGAGGACCTGAGGGATTCCAACATCTTACTGCAGAGCTAGAACGAACAAAGTGTGGGGTTCCCATCCTAATCCCAGCACTAGTTGTGGCAGGGAGAGCAGGGTCCACAGCAGTAGGGACCGCAGCTTTAATAAAGGAAGGAATAGATTTTGAGGCTCTTGGGTCCCAAGTAGATACTGACCTACGTTACATGCATGAAAATATAGATAAATTAACTGATTCTTTGAGCTCATTAGCTGAAGTAGTACTGTAAAATAGAAGAGGGCTTGACATACTATTCCTAGAAAAAGGGGGGCTCTGAGTAGCCCTGGGAGAAGAATGCTGCTTCTGGGCAAACCATACTGGAGTCATCAAAAACAGTCTGGCAGTCATTAAAAGGAGACTAGATGAATGCGAGCAACAACGCAAGAACTTCCAGGGATGGTTTGAAAGTTTGTTCAGCTGGTCCCCATGGATGACTTCCCTATTATCAGCAATTGCAGGCCCCCTGGCTTTACTATTACTAATGTTGCTTTTGGGCCCCTGCATTACAAACGCCCTAATGTCATTTGTACAGAAGAGAATTGGTGCGGTAAAAATGTTAGTCCTACAAACTCAATATACAACAAGAGAACATGGGACTGACTGAAAAGTCAAGGAATTGACTAATCTTCAAAAAAAAAGGGGGGGGATGTTAGGGCCGATTTAATGTTAAAACCTGTTTAACTGTTAGGGCCTGCTTAGCCAGAGCGACTCCATATTACCTGGGTAGCCATATTGTTGTTTACATCTAAAGACTTCATACCGGGAATAAACACCCCAGTAGTTCCTGGTGTGGTTCTGGATGTCGATTCCGGGAGTAAACGCCTTAACAATAGAAGCCACGTAACTTGGGTCTGCTGTTATGCCCTATAAAACCAGCCTGTGAGATCGGGTTGGGGTCGCCCCCTTCGGAGGCGGCCCTGGCCGGTCAGTCTGACTTCTGATGCCTCGCATAAAAATAAATCAGTCTCGCTCCTTTGATAACGGACCCCAACACCTGGCATGGAAAGAACCAAAAAGCTTCATTTGGCAAAGCAGCATTCTCTCTTTAGGACACAGACTTTACATTTTTTGTTGCTTTCTTTGCTTTCTATAAATAAGTCTATAGCCTGTGGCCCTTCGGTAGGATAAGAAAAGGAAAGTTCACTTATTCAGTAAATTTGTATTTTGAGCCTACTCCATGCTTACCAGATAATTACCAAGACAATAAAACAAATGACCAAAATTTCTGCATTCATATGGTTTACATTTAGTAGGAGGAAACAAAAGAAAAAAATATTATTATATCAAATATTGACACAAAGATGTCAAGTGGGCTGTGCAACATGCCAGTCCAAAGCTTCAAAGAGTAGGTCAGGATGGAATTGTAAATTTGGGAATCAACTGCACACATATGTAAAGGTTTTAAGATTTAAAGTATTTAAAGCCATGAGGCGGGATCTCACCTTGGGGATTCATGTCATCAGCAAAGTTGTGAGAACCAAAACTGAGCCCAAGGGTATTCTAATATGTAAAGGTAGGAGATGATGAGTCTAAGAGAAGTAATCAGTGAGATCAGGAGAAAAAGAGACCACTGTGGTGTTTTGAGGACAGAGAAAACACATTTTCTTTTTTTTTTTTTTTTAATTTTATTTATTTATTTGACAGAGAGAGAGAGATCACAAGTAGGCAGAGAGGCAGGCAGAGAGAGAGAGGGGGAAGCAGGCTCCCCGCTGAGCAGAGAGCCCGATGCGGGGCTCGATCCCAGGACGCTGGGATCATGACCTGAGCCCAAGGCAGAGGCCTAACACACTGAGCCACCCAGGTGCCCCAGAAAACACATTTTCAAGGAGGTAGCCCCAATCCGCTGTTTCAAAGTGAGATGACGACCAAGAATTAACCATTGAATTTAGGAATATAAAGGTCATTTTGACCCTGAGAAGAGCAGTTTCAGTAAAGTGAAGGTACAATGAGTAAGAGAAGAATTAGATGCAGGAAGTATAGAAAACTCATCTGTGTCTACAACCTGGCCATCAAAAGAGCAAAGAAGTGGAATACTGACAGAAGGGAGACATGGAGTGTGTGTGTGTGTGGGGGGGGGGGTGTTTGGTTTTGTTTCTTTGTTTTTTTCTTTGTTTTTTTTTTTAACTTTTGTTTCTTTGTTTTTAAGAGTGAGATAAATTTCACATATTCATATGCCAATGCTGATGATCCAATTAAGAGAGAAAACCTGGTGATATAAGACAAAGAGGGAAACTTTCTATTCAGATGTCACTGATGAGCCAAAGAGGATGGGATTTAGTGCACATGTAAAGTGTTTAGCTTTAGTTAGGAGCAAAACACAGTTCATATAGAACAATGGAAAGGAAGAAACTGCATGAGCTCAAATGGGTGTCTGGGTGTATGGGTTAAATTGTGTGTGTCCCCCCAAACACATGTTGAAGTCTTAAACCCCCAGAACCTGTAAATGGAAGCTCATTTGGAAATAGGGCTTTGGCTGATGTAATGAAGTTAAAATGAATTCATACTGGATTAGATTGGCCCTTATCCAGTGTCTAGTAGCCTTATAAGAAGAGAAAAACTGGAAACACAAAGCCACAGACACACAGGAAAACCACCATGTGACAACAGAAACAGAAATAGGGGCTAGAAATGCCAAAGATGCCAGCAACACCAGAAGCTAAGAAGAGGCAAGGATCCTCCCCTAGGATTCTCAGAGGTGTTTGGGGGCGGGGGGGGGGGTGTTTGTTTTCTGTTTTTTTTTTGTTTTGTTTTTGTTTTTGTTTTGCCACATGGTCCCCTTAATCTTGACTTTGAACTTCTAGCCTTCAGAAGAGTGAGAAACTAAATCCCAGTTATTTTAAGCCACAAAGTTTGGGGCACTTCCTTCTGGAAACCAAGGAAATTAACACCATGGTGTACGCAATGGTGGTTTTCCTTTGATTGTTTCCTCTCTGGGTCACAAGGCATGTTGAACTCTTTTTACAGACACTTATGAAGGTTTCAGACATATTTGTTTTTGTAAGTGTTGTCACCAATTTCAAAGTTTTATTTGTTCATTAATAATGGAAATAATAGAAAAGACAAATTTGGGTAAAAGGATGTTTCAGGAATATTGTCAAACAGGAAAGGAATGTCTGAAATGAGATACAAAATTATATAAAAAATTGGCTACATTTCTATAGATTAATAAAACCACAATACCTTTAGAAGTTTTCTCTACCAGGCTCTAAAATCATAATAATGTTTACATTTCTGTGCCTGGATATCTACCCCTAATAATGGCAAATCACCAATATCTCTATCCATTGCATGTTATTCAAACATTCTGTGTTACACGTTTCATTTCCAAAGATCTTCTGAGGAGGGTGATATCTGAGTTGGAAAAGCTTTTTTATTCAAATAGGTTAATTTAGAAAGTGCTCTGGAATAATTTCAAAGTTTCAAGCAATCAGCCTCTTGTCTTTTTCAAATTTGGATAATTCAGGATATTTTTTCTTAGTTGTGTTGCAACTAAAGTTTTTCCCAGACTTTATGATATCCGAGTAGATATTATTAGATTATTTTTTTTAAAGATTTTATTTATTTATTTGACAGACAGATCACAAGTAGGCAGAGAGGCAGGCAGAGAGAGAAGGGAGGAAGCAGGCTCCCTGCTGAGCAGAGAGCCCGATGCGATGCGGGGCTCGATTCCAGGACGCTGGGATCATGACCCGAGCCGAAGGCAGCGTCTTTAACCCACTGAGCCACCCAGGCACCCCGGTATTATTAGATTATTAACCACTTCAAACATTGATAAGTATAAATTCACTCTCATATGATAATGAACTATAATATATCAACTAGAGAAAACAAAATTGTTTTTAAAGACCAATTAGTTTCCTATGTCTAGAAAACTTTACTTTTGATTTTGATTTTAATATCAGATTTGTACATTTATAGAAGGTTAACACATTGGCTTACACCCTGCTACTTACTGTCACACATCTTGAATTTTCATAAATCTCCCTTCTGTTTTCTTCTTCCCAACCAGCTTATAATTGGCTTAATGTGAAAATTTCCTCTGAAAGGACTGTGTAGTGACAACTTTCCAAAAGACGTCAGTTAATTTACTGACCACTGACCCTACTGTCTTTTTATATTATAATATTTTAAGATATTCTATCATTCCTAGTGCTTCTAATTAATCCCTCTATTTCTCTTGGTGGGAATGATTGCCCAACTTGACTATTTAAGTAGGCCAATTCTTATATTATTTAAGCAGTTTAAGACAAAGTTGATTTATTTAACTTGCTAGTAATTCATAGATACAATAACACCCATATAATAAGCGTTTAAGTTCTACAGATAGGACCAGCTGTGTTTACAATCCAAAATTAAGCATGTGTTAATGTTCAGTAATATTTCTTATCTTGGATGAGCACCAACTGTCATTAAGCTGGAAATATTACTTTTTATAAGTAAGCAACTGAGACATTCACTATATTGAGTTGAGAAAAACAGTGATTTAAAAGCAACTAGGTCAATAAAGCAATGTCGAAATCTCTTGAACTCTACAACATCTTCATGTCTTGGGGTCTTTTTTACCCTAAGATGAAATCAATGAAGAGTATAATGATTAGATTAATATAAATTCAATCTTTCCAACTCCGCAAAAGTGGGTTTTGTGTATTTTAATTTTTGGAACAAGTTTTACATTTTATATTCTTGACTGGCTGGTCAGTCATTTAAAGAACGATTGCCAGGATGCCTGGTTGGCCCAGTCAGTTGAACGTCTGCCTTTGGCACAGGTCTTGATCCCAGGATCCTGGGATTGAGCCCTATGTCTGGCTGCCTGCTCCCTAAGGAGTCTACTTTTCTTCTCCCTATGCCCCTCCCCCGACCCTGCTTGTGCTTCTCTCTCTTTCTCTGTCTCTGTCTCAAATAAACAAATAAAATCTTTAAAAAATAAAAGAATGATTGGCTCCTCTTAAGTGGATCAATTTATCAATTTGGCAATAAAATATTATTATTGGTTTCTCAGGTCCCTAAAGACCTTATAATGTATTATTAGGCTGTTTATGTGCTCTATGTGAACATTAATAAATTATATGAAACACTGACTTATTCAGACCCTAGAGCATTAAGGCAGTTCATAATTTGGACTATCATGGAGAATAATTCATAATACAATTTTAAGCTTTAAAACTCAAGGTCTGAATACCTGCCTCAACACCTGACTAATTCTTACTATTGCAGTTATTTGCAGCCATAACTACCCCGAGATGGCAAAAACAAAATGGATTTTGCCAGTTTAACATGTTTTTCGCTTAGAGTTAAAAGGAGTTAAAGAATGCTGCCCAAATATATCACAAATTATTGGATACAGTTCAACTGTGGGTATTGTACCTCTCTATGTTTCAGTTAACAAAATGCATGTATACAAAACACATCCACACAGATCAATTAACAGAAGTCACTTAATATTTAACAAATGATTTATTTCTCTGAATAATAAATTTTGACACTCAATCTTTTTTTTTTCCCCCTAGCATGGACAGTCAAACTTAAGGGCATTAGCATTCAACCAGTGGCTTCATTAGAAAGAAATCCTTCATGGAATATCCCTAGATTCAGAATATTTTAGGCTGCACAGATTTTTATCATCACCTTTGAACGGAATCCAGGCAGAATTATGACAGCATCGTAGGGGTGAAATTAAGATTTTAGATGAGAATTAACACCATGATACCATTTTGAAAGCTTCCTAACATTAAGAATTTTTTTCAATGTACTTTCTAGTCATCATCAACTTAAATATCAAATACTGCTTTTAAGTAATTTATAAAATCCTTACTTTTTTCACATTAAATCCTTAATCTTGCTCTACCTGATATAAAGCATTAATTTTTAAAATAAAAGAAAAAATTTTTATGGAATAAATGTGAGAAAATGTCCTTTTAACACTTCTCATATTTATAGTACAACTTGGATTTTTATATTACCTTAAATATAAACAAAATAAAATGATAAAAGTGATGTTTTTGAAATTTCAGCATAAAGAAAAACAATGAAGAAATATCATTACATACATGATAAATTAGAGCAAGAAACAAAGCTGAAAATAAAACATTGCATAACAATAATACATGAATTAAATAGGAAGTAGTCAAAAAATTAAAGCAATTATAAAGATGTTTATAGATATACAATCAGATAAACATGAAAAAATAGGGTTAATTATTATTTATAAAATTTCAAAACTATATGTTATAAAATATGTCATCTTAAAGAACCCAAAATATGGAATAGAAAATATATTCCAAAATATGACAAAAAATTTTCTTGAAATGAAAAAGAACTGTATCTGTAGATTAAAAGAAGCTTCAAATTTGAGAAAATAAGGACACAGAAGGATTGACACGCAGGTAGCTTCTGATCCTCATTAAATTTAAAGGAAAAGAAAAAAAAGCACTTCAAGCATCTTTGGAGGTGGATAGATGTCTGTACAAGAAAGAAAATCAGACAAACTTAGGATTTCTTCATAGCAGCATCCAGAATTAAGAGAAAATTAAACAATATCCACTAAGTGTTAAGGTAAAGAAAATTTGACCCACTGTTATATAACTAGTCATTTAATAAAGGGCTGGCAGAGAAGAATTCTCAAATATGAAAATTCTCAGGAAATATAACAAACATGACTCAAATCTTAATAAATCGGTAATGTAATTGAGACTATATATATGTGTATATATATATACATATATACAGAGCTATATAGTTATATAAATATATATGAAAGAAGAAACCGTACTAAATGTACTAATGGGAAACACTGAATTTTCTTTTTAAAGCATTCTGCCTCCTTAACTGTGTCAAGTATGCATTAACAAGCTAAGATAAATATTGAAAATACGAAATTAAGTAATCACGTTTTGAAGGTGAAGAAAGCATAAAAATGGGAAAAGGTTGAAAGTACTTTAATTTCTTTGTCTGCCTTTTCAGGAAGTCAATAGGCAGCTTCCAAGTTGGATAATCAAGAAACAGAGCATTGCATTTACTACTTTGAGCTATAAATGGGATGACATGAGGGAATAAGCCATGAAGAAAAAAAACCCAATCTAAAATGTGAGCCAGAGTGGAAAAGGAAACCAAGAGAAAGAATCTATTGAATAAATTTTCCCATTTTTTTTTTTCCCGGCAGGAAGGTGGTGGACCCCATCTACAGTAGGTAAAACAATAAAAGTAGTTCTGTATATTAAATAATGACAAAAATGCAACCACTAGAAGAATGAAAGCAAATTCTAAGCCTTCCAAACGATCACAGAGAAAACGTTCATGAATTACAATACCACAAATTAAACAATTAAAGGCAAGGTTCAGGACAGTGCATGGAGGTTTCTAAAAGAAATCACAAGAAGGTGCTAGCAGTGGTTTCCTTTAGAGAGGATATCGTGGAGAAGGAAGGGAGGGGAAAGTGGCAAGTCTTACAGCTTTTTCTTTGTATTTTGCTGTGCAACTCACGTTTCTAACTGCTTTATATTTATCTGTATTAAGAAGTTCTATGGTATAGTATGTAACAGTCATGAGAAAATAATTAAGATAGGTGTTTCACAAATATCCCAAACCCTTGTATGCATAATACATACACATATTTCTACATCATCAGAATCGAGTTTATTGATTCTTTGCAAAAATTCAATATTCTACTATGTTTTATCTTTAGTTTTTTTTTTTTAAATTACTCTTCTTGCTATTAGAAATACAAGGGAATATAGTCAACAAAGAAAGGGTCAGTCTCTCTGTTCGCTACCTATGCTGGGAAGATTACCTTCATAAAAGTGGGATTTGAAAGAAATGGAACCCTCAAAAGAGAGTGCTATCAGGAGGTGGGAGGCGAAGGCAGTTCGGGGCTAAAAGGGTCAAAACGAGTGGCAGCAATAGAATTAATTCCTACATCAACTAAAAAACATGACAGGGGATGTTTAGAATGGTAACTGTGATAAATTAGGAAGTTTCAAGATCCAATCTTGGATGTGACTAGAGAATATTTCCTTAGAGAGATGACACCCAATCAATAAAAAAAAAAAAACTTGGTCAATATTTTTAATTGTTAATCAAATATAGATGCATTAATTGTTTATTAAAATCCCTAATCAGTATTGGGTATTTAAGGGAGATCCAAAACTCAGATGTGGTTCTACACTTAGTAACTTACAATCTGGGAAGAAAAATAATATTGAAGAAGTTATCATACAAGGAGATACATATCAAAAACTTTATGAATAAAGACTATCATTAAATTCTTAAGATAATACATAATGGATCAGACATATCTGAAGACACCATAAAAACAATGAATATCTCTGATACCTGTACAACTTGATTGGTACCTAATTAAATGTGTTATTTAAAGGAAGATTGTTTCTCAGGAAAGATATGACATAAAAAGAAATATCACCAAAATAAAAACAAATAACATCTTGACTGCCCAAGAAACAGTTTTGGCCCCAAAACAAGAGTAGCAGGGCCCATTTAGCAGCTACTACTTTTGGAAATGAATGCATTTCAACAGATGCCACAAAATATTAAAATGATGTAAATCCACCTAATTCATTTGGATCTCACCCTCGCCAAGCTTCCTTCTAATTATAACTTGGCTTCTCACACCTTTTTAGGGAAAGAATTTGTTAGAAAACATACTTGTATAATTTTTTGGCCATTATAATTTTTATTGTAGGGGCACCTGTATGGATCAGTTCAGTAAACATCTGACTTTGGCCCAGGTCCTGGTCTCAGGGTCCTGAGATCTAGCCCCATGTCAGGTCCTTGCCAAGCAGGGAGTCTGCTTGTCCTCTGCCCCTCCCCCCACTCATTCTCTCTCTCTCTTTCACTCCCAAATAAATAAATAAATAAATAAAATTATTGAAAAGATATATTTTTTTACTGTGAAGTAATGCATAAGTATTTTAGCTCATGCACAGCTTTTGAAATCTTAATTTAACTCATTCTTGAGAGATAGATCTATTCTAGCTGTTTGTTTGTTTTTTTTTAATCAGACTTCTGAAGTTGCAAAATGATGGAGGTGTTGTGTTTTAAGGAAAGGAAGCTGAGAGGTACTGAATCCACCAAAACAAGGATGCCATCCTGTTAGAAGGTCTATGGACGTATAACTCACCATTTCTGTTGACCACACTTTGCTATCCCTTGTTGTGTGCCTACCTATCTCTGAAAACTCTATGTAGTTAAACTCAGGAAACATAACAATATGTCATAGTTCATAGTAAGAGCAAGTTACATAGTTCAAACTAGAATATTATAGTAATTAAGACATACAAGAAAACTCTAGGTAGAGAAATCCAGAAAAATTTAGTAAGGCAGTTGGAACTGACATCTAAACTTGAGGAAAGGGTAATATTTGACTGTATAGAACAAATAAAATTGAGGAAAGTTTTTCCAAAGTAGTCTAGGAACTAAGTGCTAGAAATGAGCACATGATGGAGTGCAGGGTTTAGAAGGTAGTTTTCCCATGATAAAAGTTGGAATCAAAGATTACCAAAAAAGAGATTACAGATAATTTTAGTTTTTAAATATGTCTAAAAAAGCAGCATAAACTTCACAATGATTGAGTAGTTCACATTTATTTTTAGTTATCATCAAAGTTACTTATGTGGATTTTGTAAGACTGTGCTCAACTATTATTACCTATTTGGATTTATACCACATTTCATTTTATAAGACTCTCAAAGCACATTTACAATGACAATATGATAACCCAGGAATTTAAGATATGTTTTGATGTTGGCCATATTCCTAATCTAAGGACAAGGAGTTGTTTACCCTTCAACAAGATGTTGTGTAATATGATGTTAAGTGTTTGGAAAGGGTCTCAAAAGGCTTAGAACAAAATGATGAGAGTAAGAACTTTCACATTCCATAGTAAATGCTAGACCATCTATGCTGGACTTGCAAGTAAAGTGGTTGAAAATTATGTGACCTTCAAGCCTCCTTGAAGAAATGTTGAGGTGAAGCCAATAGAAAGAAATTCTCTGGAAAAAATTCTTAGCATTTGTGTCTTTCCTTCACACCATCTCACACCTAGTAAGAAGGGTTTCAAGGAAACGCTTGGGAGTCCCCTAAAATTTAAGGGATAGAGAAGATTGGTATGTAACTCATGACTGAATTCAACTCCAGAGAAAAGCTGCCAACAGAAGCGTCTCACTATGATGGGGCAAGAGTGAAAATCTCTCCTCTCTCTCTCCTCCCTTTCTCTCCCAAACACTAACTACATGTATGTTAGACCATTTAATATTATTTCACAGGTCACTGAGGCTCTGCTCATTTCTTTTTAATTATTAATTTCTTGTTTCAGTTTGGATAGTCTTACTATTGTGTTCTGAATTCCAATGGTCTTTTATTTTGAGTTTTTTATTTGCTGTGAATCCTATCCAGTGAATAGTTTAAGATGAACTGTACTTTTCATCTTGATACATTCTATTTGGTATATTTATTATATCTTTTATTTCTCATATGTTCATATTTTCCTTCAAATCATGAGCACATTTATAATAATACTTTTTTAAAAGGCCCTTTAAAGATTTTTAGGAGAGAACTTGTGTGGCTCAGTCGTTAAGCATCTGCCTTTGGCTCAGGTCATGATCCCAGGCTCCTGGGATAGAGCCCCACATTGGGCTCCCTGCTCGGCAGGAAGCCTGCTTCTCCCTCTCCCATTGCCCCTGCTTCTGTTCCCTCTCTCATGTGTCTCTCTCCATCAAATAAATAAAATCTTTTAAAAAAAAAAGATTTTTAGAGCAGTGAAAAATCCTCTGTATGATACTGTAAGGATGAATATATGTCATTATATACCTGTCCAAACCCTACATATAACACAAAGAATGAACACTAATGTAAATTGTGAACTTGGAGTGTTTATGACGTGTCATGCAGGTCTATCAATTGTAACAAATGTGCCACTCTTGCCAGTGTGTGTGTGTTGGGGGAGGGGGTGGATATTGATAATGGGGAGCTTATGCAGTGGGGGAGAGGGTGGATATTGATAATGGGGAGGTTATGCAGTGTAAGGGAGAGGGTATATGGGAAATTTCTGTCCCTTCCTCTCACTTTTGCTGTGAACCTAAAACTTCTTTGAAGAAATTAAGTCTTTTAAAAATACATTTGCGAATTACATCCTTAGTAAACTAGAAGACAAGCAAACAACAAGGTCTTGTCCAATTACTTCATCATTCCTGCTGTTTCTGGATCAGCAGCATTTAACGCCACGAACCACCTTCTTCCAGCGTTTCCGCCTTGGCTTAAGGGTGCCAGGTTGGCTTTTATTGTACTCTGGCTACACATACTCCATTGGGCAGCTCACAAAGCAGTACAGCTTCAAAACTAATCTGTCAGTGACTCCCAGATTGTTTCCCGGGCCTGGACATCACCCCTGAAATGCAGATTCCCCATCCACTCCCGGGGCCACATCTCCACGTGCATGTCTAACAGACATTTCAAACATAACGTGTTCAAAACTGAACACCTTATCTTTGCCCCTACACTGTCGCACCCGGTCCACCTCCACCTGTGTTTTCCCATCTCTCCCTATAGCCTAGATAGTCTTTTCACAGATGGCCACATGGCTAACTGCCTCATCCTCTCTGGATCTTCGTTCAAGCACTAGCCTTCTCAGTGAGGTCTACTCTAATCACCTAATGGAAAACTTTGCACCTCAAACCTCCACGTACAACATTTAAACCTCTCTAGTTTTCCCATGTAAGAGCATTTACTATGCACTACTACTTTATCCATAGCACTTTACTTGTTCATGATGTTAAATATTTATAGTCTCACATCCCCAGAGAGAATTCAAGTTTCATGAGGTAAGGAATTCTTCTCTGATTTGTTGACTGAAAAATCTCAAATCTGGCACATAGTTGATTTCCCATACATATCACTTATATGAATGACATATATTAGTTTAAGTCAGTACTTTGGCAATTACATAGGCACAGCATTGAGACATCAACTCTATAGTCAACATAAATTCTGATTTCAATCTGTCATTCTATTTTTCTGACTATTTCTTATAATTATATATTTATCTCAAACACAGTTTAAGTTCTTCAAGAGTAAAAAATTACATTTGGGATTTTAGTCCTTCTAGTATTATTACTGCATCATTTTATACATAATAAGTAAGGGCTAAAAACAAAAATATTTTCAATTTCTATTTTATTCTGGAGAACTGGTTTCTAATGTTGGCTACTTTAATGCAGCTAGAAAGTTTTTTAAAAATGCAGTTTATTCAAAATGATCTTAATTTTGTCTTTGAACTTTCTCATTTGCTTCTGTTTATTCCCATTTTTTTTTTGCATTTTTTTTATTTATTTCTTTTCAGCATAACAGAACTCATTGTTTATGCACCACACCCAGTGCTCCATTCTTATGCTATTCCCAATTCCTCTTCGACTCTACCTCTATCACAGAAAACCATTGTAATATGATTCATTTATATAAATTTATTTATATATCTCTTTCTAAAATACAGGAAGTTTTGTGGTATATGTATTTTTATCTTATATATATATTGAGTTGTACTCACACATCTCATTTTTTTTTCTTTTTTACTACACAATGTTTTTAAAATCTCTCTATTGCCAGGTACACAGCTAGTCTACAAAACAGACATTGTATTTGTCCCTTGATCCATTATTCTTCATCTAATCAAGGTAAATACTAGTAACTCCTCTGTTTATTTTGCCATGTGAGTATGAAGTTCCAATATGAAAATACATATGAAAACACGTGGAAAGCATTAAAAATCTCCCTGCAAGGGTAGAGTAGTTATATTTTGTAGAAAATTGTAATAGAGATAACAAAAGAAGCTTAAAAGATACAATGCAGAAGATAATAAATGTAGGCTCACTATGTTCAAGAAGGCTCTCAAGCTTTGCTGGTCCAGGAAGCCGTAGAGAGCTGGTCGTGTCTTGGCATTGGTATGACTGAGATATAAACCAGAAAGTAAATGCATTTAGTTAAATGGTCTTTCTGATAAACAGAATACTGACATTTATCATCAACCTGTAATAAAAGTGGAATTACCAGAATCCTATTTTTAAACATAACTCAGAACAAAGAGATTGAGCTATTCAGTGGTGTTAAGTAGTTGAGGAGCAAGGATCAAGGCTTATAATACCCAAGAAAAAATGACATGTGTATGATTATTTTGTAATCTCTTATCCAACTGATTAAGCTTCCTTCTGACTTGGACACTACTAATGTATATTGATAAATCATTTTTTAGTACCTTTTTAAAAATACATGTTCTGAAGAGTAACTATCCCTTAATGCCAAATTTGGCTTACATTGTTTCTTTATATAATATCTTTAAACAGCTAGATACATTTCATATGTATAAAAATAGTAAGTAGATAATCTTGAAAACAATATACAGATTAAAAAATAAGCATTGCACATACCCTAGAAAACCTATGCCTCTCTCTTTACTGCATTCTTCTCTCTTTTAGGAAACCACTGTCCTGACATTACAAAGATTATTTCTTCACCTCTTTTTTTTTAGCTTTACCAAGTCTTCGCTTACTACTATACAATAGATTTTAGCTTTTGAATTTCTTATAAATAGAATCATACCATATATAGCCTTCTTTCTCTTACTATAAGGCTTATGAAATTTCTGGTGGCAATACATGTGGCTATAATTCATTTATTTTCATTTGTCTACATCATCCATATGTAGGAATAGACCATAAGTTAGTGTACATTTTATTATTGATGGAAATTTTATGGTTTCCAGTTTTTTACTATTATGAAAGAATGCTGTCATGTACATTATTCATGAGTGTCCTGATACCAATATGCAAGAGTTTCTAAGCTTTATTCCTAGGCCTTGAATTCTAGGTCACAGCGTACGTACATCCTCAGCTTTATTAGACACTGTCAGGTAATTTTTTGAAATGTTTGTACCAATTTGCATTCCCACTAACAATGTGTGAGAATTCCTTTTGTTACACAGCCTTACTCACTGTGCTTCTTATTTATTCATACAATTCACGTAATTAGGCTACTGCTGCTTCTCACACAATCGTATTTTCAATTCTAACTCTCTTTTAGACTCCTGTACTTCTACTAATCCTGTCTTCTGAATTGAAAACTACTCTATTTCCCAAGGTAGCTCTCTCACAGTGGTGATCCCCACCAATTATTGGCTGAAAATTAGCTACTCGTTTATCCTGTGAGGGAGCAAGTTACAGACCTCATCATTATTCACATTTCAGAGTGTATAAATTCTTCAGAGGATATGTCCTGTGCATTTTAGAATGTTTAGCAACATCTCTAGCCTCTACCCACCAGATGCTAGGAGAATGTCCCTCTTTCAGGTGTGAAAAACAAAAGTGTCTCCAGGTATTTCAAAATGCCTGTCTGGGGGAAAAAATAGCCCCCACTTGAGAACCACAGTGGTAGAGCATAGCCCATATCCTCACTGGAAAATTAAGACTTAGATAGTTATTGCAAAGTTAGTGATTTCAGGGACATCACAGCCTCAAACACTAATGGGCAAATTTCTTCCTGGGTGCAAACTTCAGGTTCTGAAAAAAGGTGTGCACTCAGAAGTAACATGTTCAAAACAATTAAAAAGAGAGATGTGATATCAGGAAATATTAGTATGTATTATTGTTTTGGTTAGTTTGGTTGATTTGAGGAACTGCAATAAATATTTTACCTAACAGCAATATCTGTCGGGAAAATGGGAACAACCAATTAAATATGTTTAAACCCCGAACTCTGCCTAGCAAAGAAGTTACACAGAAAAGCAAAGGTATGCTTAAGACATACTTGTACTTCTAGGAATGGAGAGAGACATACTTTCTTTTATTCCTTCTGTCAAGTACAACTGCAAATCCTGGATATGATATTTAAAACAGTAAGACTCTCTGAAAGATAGAGAAAAAACATGTTAGGGATCTTAGGATAAATTACACAGTTGTGAGTTCCATGTTTTTTTTGGTTTGGTTTGGTTTGGTTTTTTGTTTGTTTGTTTTTTTGTTCTTTGTCTTTAATCCAGAACTGATGGTCCCAACAATATGGGAACACCAACAGGTGCCCTCCCCCCAAAAAAAAGTATCTAAAAAAATGTCTGCCTTCTTTGGCCAAAAGACCAGGAAAGGGGCAGCCTAGAAAGACAGAAAACTTGTAGACAATAGCCACAGTGTTTCAGCCAAGGAATCCAGAAATCTGTGCCTCCCCCAACTCATGTAGAAAAGACCAAATTCCATCCTTATGAAGCTGAAAAGAAGAACCTAAACACTCCTGCCAGAGCAGTGTCAGTCAAAGAAAACTAATATAGAGCCAGGACCACCCACTCTGCTAGCTGGTTACCAGGCCCTCTCCAGTTATTACTATAGAGCAAGGGACAAGCTTGGAATTCTGCCCCCACCCTAAGTGATGAGGTTCCTCCTCCCTTTGGGGTAAATTATCAAAGGAAGCTTAATGAGAGTCAGAACTATAACCATTGCCAGTGGTAACTAGGCTACCCTACCATAGTCAGTGGAGATCACAAGGTGTGGAAACTCTCACTCCAACCTGCAGTAACAGGGAATGTCAATAGGTAGGGAATTCTGATTTATACTTCAAACTAGTGGTAATGAGGCAATGCTTGCTGTCTCTTGACAAAGCAGGGTCAGAAAAAGACAGTTAAGATGGAAGGTTAAATAAGATCCAGAGTCTTATAATATAAATATGTCCTGATTTCAATTTTTTAAATCATACCAAAAAACCAGAGAATTCTCAAACAGTGAAAAAAGAAAACCAATAGATGCTAACACTAAGAGAACTGAGATGTCAAAATTATCTTACAAGGAGTTCGAAGTCACCATGATAAAGATGCTTCAATCAGCAATTACAAAACTCTTGAAACAAATGAACAACAAATAAAAGAAATAAATTTCAGCCAAGGACGGAACTAAAAAGAAGAATGGCAAATAAAATAAAATGGAGACCAGGCGTGTGAAAACCCCCCAAGCAGATAAAACCATATGAACTACATAATCAAAACTAAATCTAGTTTATTCACAAACACAACAAAACTTAACAGGTTATTTCTTAAGAATGCCTTTGATAATCATAAAAGAAATTTAAGTCATCTTCCTACAAATAGTGTAAGATAATCACTTTTAGCCAAAACTCTGCCATCTAGAAACACACTTTGTAATAACTAATCCATAAACAACTTTCTCATTTTCAATTCATCAGCCATCCTATGACATCATACCTCTAAGATACATGTCAGTTTTGAATTTGAAAGTTCCCAGATCACGAATTATTCTTACACATGCAACAAATTTTTACTAAATACTATTTTATGGATATGGTTTTCATTTTTACCATTTCTGAATTTAAGACAAGAATTACATGAAAATTTTAAAACTTAAAAATACAATAACCAGGGGCACCTGGGTGGCTCAGTGGCTTAAGCCTCTGCCTTCAGCTCAGGTCATGATCTCAGGGTCCTGGGATCGAGCCCCGCATTGGGCTTTCTGCTCAGCGGGGAGCCTGCTTCCCCCTCTCTCTCTGCCTGCCTCTCTGCCTACTTGTGATCTCTCTCTGTCAAATAGAAAAAAATACAATAACCAAAGTAGAAGAGTGAATGAACTCAACTAAGAACATAAGTGTCAGGAAAAGAGGGCAGTAGGTGATAGAATAACAGAAATTGTATAATCTGAACCATAGGGGAAAAATAGACTCAAAAAAATGAACAGAGCCTCAGGGACATGTGGGACTATAACAAAAAATACAACATTTATGTCACTGGAGTTCCATAAGGAAAGGAGAAAGAGGCCAATTCTGAAAAAGTACTCAAAGAAATTATGATTGAACCTTCTCCAATTTGGCAAGAGACATGAGCCTATAGAGTCGAGAAGCTGAGCAAAACCTAAACAAGGTAAATCTGAAAAAATCTATGCTAAGACATACTGTAATTAAAAAAAAATGTCGAAAGCAGTCAGAGAAAAGTGACACTCTGCCATTGGGAGTAACACAATTAAAATGGCACTGGTTTCTCATCAGAAACAATGGGAGAATAGAATAAATTGACAAATATTTTTCAGGTGCTGAAAGAAAAGAGCTGTCAACTCAAAATCCTATTTCCAATGAAAATGTCCTTCAGGATTGAAGGGGAAATTAAGGCGTTCTCAAATAAAGAAAATGAAGAGAATTTGTCACCAGTTGACTTAATCTAAAAGAATACCTAAAGAAGATTATCTAAGCAAAAAGGAAATGACAAAATAAGGAACTTGGGAGCATCAAGAAGAAAGAAGAGGATGTGTAAACATATGGACGAATTCAATAGACTTTTCTTCTTTTGAGTTTTCTGTTATGTTTGACCTTAGAAGCAAAAATTATAATACCATGTGAGGGGTTTGCAGAAGAAACATTTAAGACAAGTATCTTATAAAGAGGGAATGATAAAGTGACATAAAGGAAGGCAAGCTTACTATATGTTATTCAAACTAGTAAAGTGACAAGACTTCAAACTATGATGTGTAGATTTAGATATTGATAGAACATACACTTAAAAAGCTAGACAAATAGATATTAAAGATACCTAAAACACTACAGATAAGTCAAAATGGAATTCCAAAAAAAAATGTTCATGTAAGCATTAGGAAGTTAGGAAAAAACACAGAGAAATGAAAAATAGAGAACAAAAAATAAGAAATAGAACAACAGGCTTAAATCTTAGCATGTTGTAAACTATTTTAACAAAAATGGTCTAAGCATAACAACTAAAAGACAGAGACTGCCAGAGTAAATCAAGAAACAAGACCAGACTATATGTTGTCAACAGGAAACATGCTTCAAATGTAACAAGAAGCAAAATGAAAGTGAAAGCATAGAAAAGGATATATCATGTAATCAGTAACCAAAACAAATCAGAGATGGCTGCACTAACATCAGTTCAAGTAGACGTCAGAGCAATAAAATAAACAAAGAAAACTTCCAAGGAAAGAGGGGGTATTATACAATGAAAAAAGGGTCAATCTACCAGTAAGACTTAGCTATCTTATATATTAGGCATCAAAAAAGCTGCAAACTATGCGAAGCAAAAACTGAAAACATTTAAAAGACAAACAGATAAATCCACAGTTATAGTCATAGACTTCAACAACTAGACAGAAAGTAAGCAAAATATGGAACATACTAGATATAAGATAAAAAAGCTAAAAACCACCTTCAAGAAACAGAATCTAAGGAACATTATAGAATATTTTGCCTACCAATAACATAATATACATTATTTTCAAGTGTTGATGGAACACACATATATACATATATCTACTGCTAGATCTATATCTCTATAGACTTCATACTCTGAGCCATAAAACAAACTTCAACTTGTAAAATAATTGAAACTAAACAGTGTTTTATTTGACCACAGTGAAATCAATAACATAAAAATAAGAAAATCTACCAAGACTTGAAAACTAAATAATACATTTTAAAATAATTCATGGGTCAAAGAAGAGGTCTCAAGGGAAATTTTAACAAAATCTGTAGGATACAACTAACACTAGACTGAGAGTAAATATATACATCGGAAAAAAAGAGAAATCTCGAAGAAATAATCTAAGTTCCCACCTCAAGATCCTAGAAAAAGAAGAGAAAATAACCCCAGAGCAAGCAAAAGGAAGGAAACAGTAAAAGTAAGATTAGAAAAGAATGAAATTAAAACAAAAAGCAATACAGAAAATTGATGTAACAACTATTTCTTTGTGAAGATCAATAAAATTGTCAACATTCTAAAGACTACTAAAGCAAAAGAGAAGACAGAGATCTTCAATACCTGAAGTGACACTGCATATTACCATTGACTGCACCCATCAGAAGGATAATAATGAAATACTATGAAAAACTAGACACACAAATTTCACATATTGACAAAATTCTTCAAACACACTACTACAATGGGTCAAATATATAATGAATATTTGAATAGCCCTAGAATATTAAGAAAATTATTTTTGTAATTTAAAAACTTCTAACAAAGCAATCTCCAGATTCAGATGGTTTTACTGGAGAATTCTGCCAAAGACTAGTTCTACACAATCTCTTCTAAAAATATCGAAGAGGAGAGAACACTTCCCAACTCACTTTGAGACAAAAAAAGTATCAAAAAAGAACAAAAGTGGGGCGCCCGGGTGGCTCAGTGGGTTAAGCCTCTGCCTTTGGCTCAGGTCATGATCTCAGGGTCCTGGTATCGATTCCCACATTGGGCTTTCTGCTCAGCGGGGATCCTGCTCCCCCCTCTCTCTCTATGCCTGCCTCTCTGCCTATTTGTGATCTCTGTCTGTCAAATAAATGAATAAAATCTTGAAAAAAAAAAAGAACAAAAGTGATGACCAATATCCTTCATGCACATGGGCACAGAAATCTTCAACAAAATATTAGCAAATAGATTGTATCAATATATAAAATATTTACATGCAATGACTATGTAGAGTTTATTCCAGGAATGTAATGATGATTCAGTATTTGAAAATCATGTTAATAACTAAAGAAGAAACATCACATGTACATATCAATTGATGCAAAAAAAAAAAAAAAGAAAAAAGCATTTGACAAAATTCAACACTCATCTGTGAAAACACTTGCAATAAAATACAAATGAATGGGTAACTTCCTCGAAATGATAAGAATATCAATAAAGAAACTTATGGCTAACATTATGCTTAGTGGGACATGACTGAATTCATCACTCCTAAGAGTAGTGCTGAAGGTTCTAGTCAATGCAATAAGACAAGAAAAGGAAATGAAAGGCATACCAATTAGAAAGAAAAAAAAAAAAATAGAACTGTTCCTGTTTGCAGATGACATCATTGTCTATACTGGAAATCCCAAAGAATTTTAATGAAACCTCTGAAACTAAATGAGCTCATTCAATACCCAGAATACAAGATAAATGTTAAAAAATCAATTATGTAAACAATTAGTCTCCAAAATTAGAAATATAATACCATTTTCAATTGCTTAAAAAAAGAAATGAAATGTTTAGGTGTAAATCTAAAAGACATTTACCTGACAATATGCTCAAAATTACACAATGCTGATGAAGGAAATCAAAGATCTAATTAAAAGGAAACACAAGCCATCTTTATAGATTGGAAAACCCAACATGGTAATGATGTTAATTATCCCCAGATTGATAGAATGGTTTAATACAATTTCTGTCAAAATGTCAGCAAATTTTCTTGTGGCAAATTTCTAAAATTTATATGAAAAGCAAGGGAACTAGAATTCATAGCTCAAACAAGTTTGAGTAAAGTAGGAGCCTTTTACACTTAATAAACATGTTTCTGGTGTCCACTGTGTGCATGGCATGATTCTAGGTGCTGAGAGAATAGCCTTAAACAATATATGGAAAGATATATGGAGCTTATATCCTACTGGGAGAGATCAGTAATAAAACAAACATTGAAAACAGAGTGTTAAGTCAGGTGGTAATAATTCTACAAAGAAAAATAAAGCAGATGAAGGTGGTGGCCGAGGGGGACTTGGGTTATCGATAGGATGGTCAGGAAGGTCTTACTTGGAAACAGTAGCCACAGCAAAGACCTAAAGATCATAGGGAGACAGTTGCATGGATATGGGCGTTAAAGAGTCTCAGGCAGAGGAAGCTTTCAGGCACATGATCTGAGGCTGGAGTGTGCTTGATGTAGGAGTGTGGTAAGGTGATCAGTGTTGAGCGCAGTGGAGTAATAACAGTGGATGTCAGCACAAGGTAAGAGCCTGTCGAGTCTTGCAGGTGACCATGAGAACTTCGTATTTCACGCTGAGTGAGATAGGAAGTCATTTGAAGTTTTCATGAAGAGGAGCAGTGGAACTCAAATTTTGGTATATGTTGAGATTATAATTTACAGCAACAAGGGCAAATAGGAAAACTCAAAATTCTCTTCTTATGGAATAAACCACATAATAGATTATAAATCAGCCTTTTTAAGTCTAGCTTTTCCTACTTCAGAGCCTAAAACAGATACTAGTTTTTTTTCCTTGTTAATAAAATGAGAACCCAAAATTCATTATCAAGATAGTATTGACTAACCCAACCCATAAAAATTAATGGTTCTAAGTGTTGCATGGCAAGCAGAGTGATGCAACTGGAGAATACGTAAAATTAAGTAGATTTCAATTTCATGGTGTTAAAGTTTGCAAATTATTGAAAATCTATTGATAAAGAGCTACTTAAAAGGATATTTTAGCATAGATGGGTAAAAATTGCAAAATATGGTTTAAAGTCAGTATATTACTGAACTTGATGGGTAAATTATGGAGTTCTGACTTCTTAATTTATTTAACATCTATTAATTTTATGATTCTAAGTCATTTGTGTACATATGAGAAGGAAGCATGATGATTGGGGATGACCTTATAGAGTATCTATTACAGCTCTATTGCTGTCATAGACTTTGATGAAATTTTCACAGAAACAGGTCAAGGGAGCCCATACTGAATATAAGTGTTCTACATCAACTGGAGACTTCTCTGACCCTGCTCTAGGAATCGTGCTTTTGTAGCTTGTCAAAAATGAAAAGTACAAATAATAACGTAAAACACTGGTAGTGTTGAAAGTTAGGGTATTTCAATTTGTGTTTGTTACCTGTGGTGTCTAATATTTTTTTATTCTGTGGGCAAGCTTTCACTAAAGGGCTATCTTCACAAATAATAGTTAACTAAACTTAGGTTAAAAGAAATGCAATTGTATCATTTCTTTGTAAAATATTTTTTTGAGATATGGCAATATGTTGAGCTTTATTTCTTGCCAGCTTTTCATCAATAGGTGTATTTGTTTCAGATTCCTTGTCAGAGTTAGTAAAATGGCCTGACAATTCCAACTCATCTGAGAGGCCCAGTCCCTTAGGAGTCCATCACAAATCTTGGGACTGTTTTTCAAATTTTCATTGTGTGTTACATTATTCATCTTTTCTCACTAATCCTTTTCTGTTAATATCTATCCTATTTTGAGATGGAAAGAGGGCATGTGCATGAATGAGTGGGGAGAAAGGAGGGACAAAGGGAGACAGAGAGAATCTTAAGCAGGCTCCACGCTCAACATGGAGCCCCATGTGGGGCTCCATCTCACAGCCCTGAGATCATGACCTGAGCCAAAATCAAAGGTCAGTCACTTAACTGACTGAGCCACTCAGGCACCCCAGTTAACATCCATCCTTATAGTCCATATGCTATTCTCAAATCACTTACCAAAATTAAGAAAAAAGTCTTAAAATAAAGGCTAGATATTGAATCCTCCAGGATTAGATTGTTTTGGCTTTTTATTAAGAAGTCACCATTTCAGTTTCCCTTTATCTAATAGCACCTGCTGGAGCTCCAATGGCACAAATGGCTAACACATGGTACCCTTACAATAGCATGTGCACAACTTTTATTGTCTATTATGATTTTCTCATAACTCACTATCTTCTAGAGGTTTTAACAACCAAACAAACTCAAGTACTTGTCAAAGTCTTCCTTGTCTTACTAGCAAACTTAAAGATAAGTATGCATAGATCTATGTCAGTCTATGTTCTGATAAAGATACAAAATATAAGGTATTTTAAATCCTGAAGCCATTATATGGAAGAATAATAAGGATAAATAAAACATAAAGAATATTTATTTTGGTACCCTTATAATAGGCCCTGAAGTCCTATCTTGGCTTATGAGAAAAAAACACGTTTTCCATAATATATATACTCAGAAAGCTCTTAAGCTACATATAAAATTACTAAATACAGTTTAAAACCTATATATAAAACTACTGATATATACATAAAGGTATCAAGATAATATACAATATAAAAGAATAAGTGATTCAAACAAAAATTGGAATTGTACAAATTTAATTTGGGTATTAAAGCCCATTTACTTTCATATTTCTTTATGTTTTTACAAGAATAATACATGTTGATGAACTTGAAGCCTTTTTAAAACCTTGAGACTATAATTAATTGCCCTCTCCTAAAAAAAAAGATAAAATACTGAGAATGTTCCTTTATCGATAGTATAGTAAAACATGCTTTTATTGAATATTATCTCCTGAAAATTGGTAAACTGTTAAGCATTTTCAGAAAAAAACTGAGAAATAAATCTGAATATTTGTACTCACTATCAATTAGCAAATTATGTTGCTTTAATCTTAATGAAAGTAATTTCAGTGCCGTCAGCAATAATCTTCTCCAGAAAACTTGCAGAAGCATGCATTGCATCAAAACAACATTTGCTATTTTTATTAAATAGTTTGCTTTATTTTTTTCTGTGATTATTTGTAGGAATACTGAAAGACTCGAATTTCAAGTCTTTATTTTCAGATCATTGGAGATAAATGTGAATAAATTCATTGTAATAAGTATGGAAGTGATAGGTATTAGGATCTTTTTCAAGGGTAATCTAAAATATATCATCTATCGTATATAGTTTTCTTTGAGATTCTCAACTACATATTTCTTAAGGAATCACTTCATTAAATCCATTGATTTAATTTTGATGTAACAAATTTGTTTTTACATTTTTTCTTATTTTATCTACTAAACAAAAAATATAATCATGATACATGTTTGAAGTTTTGTAATTTATTTTGTTCTTTAACAAACTTTCTGAGAAGGTCCAATACAATACAGCCATTAAGAAATCGAAGTTACTTCTAGGTGTTCACATCTTAAGACCGTTACATGAATATCAGAATATCCCTGATGACATCTCCAGGGCCATATGCACACCCCAATGTTCATAGCAGCAATGTCCACAATAGCCAAACTGTGGAAGGAGCTGAGATGTCCTTCAACAGACAAATGGATAAAGAAGATGTGGTCCATATATACAATGGAATATTACTCAGACATCAGAAAGGATGAATACCCACCATTTACATCAACATGGATGTAACTAGAATAGCATGGAGGACATTAGGAGAAGAAAGGGGAAAATGAACGGGGGTGGGGGGGGATCAGAGTGGGTGATGAACCATGAGAGACTATGGACTCTGGGAATCAAACTGAGGGTTTTAGAGGGTAGGGGGGTGGGGGGATGGGTTAGTCCTGTGATGGGTATTAAGGAGGGCATGTATTGCAATGAGCACTGGGTGTTATACACAAGCAATGAATCATGGAACACTGCATCCAAAACTAATGAAGTACTGAATGGTGACTAACATAATATAATTTAAAAAATTATTAAAAAAAGAAATTTACATCTAGGTGTTCACATCTTTAAGACTGTTACATGAATCAGTATCCCTGATGACATTTCCAGTACTGTTATCAAGTGATTTTCATTGTCATAAAATCATATGATTGCAGAATTCTAGATAAGACCAGAGAACAGAGAGCCTGGGTCTACCCAGGGCCTGGGCATCGCATCAACAACAGTGCTTGCTGATCACTGAGTTTTTTTGATATACCTCTAATGACAGAGCATCACCAAATGTCAGAAGAAACACATTTTTGATACTGCACAGGACAATATAAATTTTGGCATAATTTAAAAACAAACACTCTGCTAAGCATTTGTTGCCTTGCTAATCAAATGTATAAAAATTCTCAAAGCAATTCTGGAATTACGGCTAACATTAGGATTGCCCTCCATCACGCATTTTTCATCCACACCACACCATGATCCCTCACTGTTTCTATTCTAACCCAAGAAGCAGCATGAAGTAACAGTATCTGCTTTTCTTAACTTTCATATTTATATGAATACGCAATCCCAAAATTCAGCATTTTATCACTTTGAAAGGGAAAAAAATAACATCAAAAAAAAAAAAAGAAAAAGAGTTATTATATTTGAGGGGGTGTAAAACATGAGTTTCCTCACCCACTGCCCCTCTAAATTACCCCTGAGCTTCTGCCTGAAGATCTTTCCTTCCCATCACTTTCCTAATGTTTATGACCAGTGGTTAATTTAATAATAAATTGTCCTCTCAGCTAGCTGTTTCTTTCTTTCCCACTCAGACACCCAAATACAAATTTTTGCCATCCAGAATCAAAGAGATAAAGGGGAGTTCATTTGCCTTCCTGAGCTCACTTGTGCAGAGTCTCCTCTCGTGCACAGAAAGAAAACAGAAAATACCCCGTGTTTCATTACCTAAAATCCAATGGCATTAGAGTGTAGGCCTGAGTGTCAGTCCCTCAGCGGAACAATATGCAGGGAGCAGGCTGTGAACACTACACCACCTCTCTGGCAGGCAGACAATGAACTGCAGTGTTTTAGTGCCTTCTGCTGCTGGTGCCTAGAAACGCAGCTGGCATCATTTACTCCATGCTTATAACCTTGCAGCACAGACAGATCTCTTTCACATTTGCAAGAAATTTTCTATCGTAATTGACAAAGCCATCTCAATGGAAAAGCATGCCATGCATTGTTGAAAGAAAACAAGGTCTCAGAAATACCCTTTTAAATTCTGTATCATTTGATTTATATTAGATGTCTTTGCTATTTCTCTCAGGAAAAGAATTTGAACAAAGACAGTGTCTAGCATACTCTCTCTACAAATATACTAGCTAAGTAAACACAGAGAACGCCCTCAGTTTCTTTGAGTGGTTTTTTTTTTTTTATGTTTCAGATTTTTTTAAGAAAAACATTAACCATGAACAATAAAGAGATGAAAGTGGCCAGAATTGCATCACTCGTTTTTTAGATTATTTTTCTGTGGAGTGACTCCTATTTTCACAGGTAAGAGAAAAAACTCTCAAAATATCAGCTTTGAAAATATTATACTAAAATGTAAATAACCTGAAAGTAGTTTGACTTGTCTTTTCACAGAATTCTAACGAACACTTTTCTGCTATGACAAAAAAAGATTAGGAGAGATGACCAAAATCAGGTTAACTCTGAAAGTAAGCAGGCTGAACTTATATGAAAGAGAAGAGTAAACATCTCCTAGGACAGTGAGGGTCCATTTAACAAATGAGTTTTTCCAGTGTGCTAAGAGACAGCCTTGTAAAACCCCCCAGAGAGTCATTTATCCACACTTATCGTGTTGTCGTAGGACCATCCATATCCGTGTAAAAATTAGTCTTACACACAGAGAAAGGTACAAGTTACAACCAATAAATTTCTCTTGAAAATATTTTAAAACATATTTTAAAACCCTTCTTCATGTAAAACTTATCCCAGCCAACTTGCTGAGAAAGAAAATATTTAGAGGCAACAGAATTTTCTAGAATCCAGTTGTTAACAAGTTTGAGAAACATGAAAAATTTTATATCTCTCAGCATTGTATCTTATTTCACAAGTATAATTTGTCTTTACCATGCAGAGTAGGCATAATCATAATAAGATAGCCATCATCATGCTAGGGGAAGATCACTTCTTAGCTTTCTCTAATGAGCAGTGCGAATTTAAACTGAACTTTTCCTTTCAAAGGTTATAAAACAAAGTTTCTTGGATTGGAACCTAAAATGTCACATTTGTTCATCTTTTAATCAAGAAAAACTCAAAGAAATTACCAAGTCCTTACTTAAAATAATGTATGGCATAGTTTCTTTTAATATGCAACCATTTCCTTAAAGTAATTGAGCTTTAAATTAGGTTCCAATTCAGGATGGCATCTGATTAAATGGGAATGGTTGCACCTAATCATGGCAGAAGGGAGCATGGCCCTTGGATCCATGCTCTGGGTCCCTGCTTACCCTTTTAACACAACATTCTTTTCTTTCCTGGTCATCGGCACCCTGCTGGTATCCACGCCTGAACTCAATAGCTAATACATCTACAGGTCTGCTCTTTCCATAAGATCAGAGCTTAGTGTCCCCTTCCTGACTCAGATCACCATGGTTTTGGCCACATCGTCTGTTTGGTTCTTGTCTAAGCACCGCACCTTTGTCTCTGCTCGGAGGTCACACTGCTTTTTCTACAGAAGCCCTACAATAACTCTGCAAGTTCCAAATTCATCTTCTGCTACTCCACTGGAAATTCCTCAGCCCCTCCTGGGCCACAAGGGAGCTTTTCATGAATGGACATGGAAGACCACTTACCTGAATAAACTACCTTTACTCTTCAGCTACTGGGGTTGCCCTACACACACAGTGTAGCGATTTCTCCCCACATTCCCAAATGTGCCACCAAGTACAGCCCCTTAGTATCAGCTATGTGACTTCCCTCCACCATTCCATTTTTCCCATGAAAGGTTTCTGCATTCTCTTCCTGAATCATGTAACTTTCCTTACACCATAATCTCTTCCTACTCCAGGATCATTCACACACACACACACACACACACACACACACACACATTCTTCATTAGGGCTAAAAATAGTGGGAAGTACACAAGGAGAAGAATCAGATCACCAAGAAGAGAAAAGCATCCAAAGTTATTTCTGAAGTTGTCCTATTCAAGTAGAAGGATTACCTTGGCATTCCTACTTATGCATGTGCTAGATGGTGTTCTACACACGGACGGAACTGTAAGGAAGACTAAGCCACCTGTTTTCATTATCTGATTTATTTCTTCATTTCCTTTCTTCTTATAAATATACCCATAATCCCACCAATGAACGTCCCCATGAGTGCTAAAGCAGGGCCATTGAAGCAAACACTCTCTAAACATTGGTTTAACCTTGAATTTGTGTTAGCAGAGAGAACCTAATTTATATTAATTAAAATTCTCTCTTTCTTTGTGTTCAAGAAGGATTTATTATATTTAGTGTATTTTCTGAGTGTACACTACATTTCTTACTTATTTGGAATTACATTTTAACCTCAAAGTCTTCTCATTCACTCATCACGGGGCAACATTAGTCACTCACATTTGCTAAGGATTAGGACCCCTCACTTGAACATACTATGTATCTTTTGGCATTTAGAATATCAATTTTTTAAACCAGGCCATGTCTTGGAGGCATATTTAAAGGTAGATCTAGATGATAAAACACGCTTCTCATGTCCGTGTTACAGTACTACCCCACACATTATTTCCACTTAGAAGGAGACTGGTTGCAACAAAAAAAAATCATCAGACTTCAAGAGGCTTCTGGGTAGCTGGTCTCATGGTCAAATATAAGGTCTTCAGTTGTTCCTCACATTGTGTCCTCCATCCTCCAACAAAAATCAGCAATTATGACAGAAGTTAAGAGAAGCAGACCTTACTCTGCTATTTATGCACAATATAGAGCCGAGTTTTATTGAAGCAGGATTCCTTTATATTTTACCAGTTATAGAAGGTCACAGGGGGGGAGTCTGTTTTCCCTGGCATGATAATTTAGTATATTTCTCTCACATTTAGCGTTCCTTATAGATTGGACCAGTAGCCTTTAATCTATCTCTGCTCAAAGACTTGATTACTTATCTACCACTTAGTTCCTCTGGCCCTCGTCTAATTCCCTCCCCTTACATACCGCAAACAACTTCCAGACTGATTCCTCTAAAATAAAAATCTGATCACAATAGTCAGATTGCTAGAGTCTCCCAGATAGAGTTAAAAGCTCTCACCATGATCCAGAAGGCTCTTTGTTCTCTAGCTTCTCATTTCTGTCACCTTGAGTTTGGTCGCCTTTCTGAATCCATTAGTCCACATCCTTGCTACTCAAGGCCCATGAAATAACAGCATCTGCTGACTCACCAGATGTACTGAACTAGAATCTACATTTCAACGAATTCCTTCAATAATTCTTAGGTACATTAAAGTTTGAAAAGCACTGGTCTACATAATGTTAACCACTCAGAAATAAAAAGACTTCCAAATAGTCTTTTAAAATTTATGAGTAAATCTTTATGTATCTTCATTTTTAATTAAATGTTAGTTAGATTTTCGTTAGAGGGAAAATCAGAATAGTTTGGAGAGAAATTGCCACTGGAAAGTAGCAGCCTAACCAACGTTGGGTGCATTATTTTCTGGGAGAACAAATACCAAATACTGGGGGGGAAATGTATAACAAGAAAATTTTTATTTTTCATCTCCTAATTGGTTATTCTTCCTTGCGGATAAAGTGGCATGAAATCCTCCTAAATAAAGCAACAGTGACTCCATCTCCCACCTTTTGAGGGTCAGTACCATCAGAATCCCTCTGATGGATTGACATAATGCAAAATGCCATCCGTGAGCAGGACTATTGAGGGACCACAATGGCCCACTCCAGTCAGCACTGTCATGCTTGGTTACTGGGCCTCAGAGCTTACATATCAGCACTCTGTTTACCTCCCCATCATTGTGGATAGTGTTATTTGTCAGAGGTGGTCTCCTCCTTCCTGTCCCAATAAACTCCAGCTTAGAGTCTAAGTTAACCAAATTGGTACTTGGTCCCGGACTTTGAACCTTGACTAAGTGTCCTGAAGGCAAAGGAACACAGAAGCCACTGATTACAACAGCAAAATCAGCCACAGTGATGGCAACAGAGACAGATGGTTTGTGCTCAGATCATTGCTCTCTTCCCTGACCACCGATTCCCTGCCCATTCCTAAGCCTGGCTGCCCAGCCTCTGGCCAGTTTCCTTCTGATACATTCTCTCTTGTTTTGAGTTAGCAAAAAACTGGTTTGAAGGTTGCAACCAAAAACATTGAGAATAAACTCACCACAAAGAAAATGTTCATCAGGACTAGAGACCTAAGCACGGAGTATCCCTGGTCACAGATAAGAGGTTATTTCTAGCCTGTGTGTGACAGAGTCTGTAACCATCAGTCACTCTGACATGAAGGAACTGTTTTTCAATGACAAAGCATAGGAGTCTTGGGAACCATGCTGGGGTAATTGCCTAAGCATTTCTTTAAGGTTGTTACAAATTTATCATGCATTTAAAAAAAAAAGCTTAATTTAAAAACCAACAGTATAATAAAAGACCTTTTATATCTGGTCATGGCAGAATAGGTTCAAAATATATTTTCTTTTAAATGTATTCAGTCAATTCACAATTCTTTCTAAAAGATATAGATAGACATATCTAGATAGCTATCTATCTAGATAAACCTGTCTATCTATCTGTCTATCTATAATACCTTTATTATATACAAGATTTATACTTTCTCCATCAAGAAATAAAATAAAAGCCCTTAGAAATATCTGCCATATATTGAGACCACATTGTGAAAGGTGGGCCTGATTTAATGGGATATGTATTGATGCAGCAAAATACATATAAATCTGTAAAGTTTTTCTTTGTCCTTTAAAATATCCCACAGATGTCATTAGCAAGACATTTGTCATGAAACCAAGCTTCAGTGAACCATCATATATGGGAAAGGAGTCTGATATGTATATTTCCCCAAACCTTCCTTTGTCATGGAAGTCTGATGAATCTGCACTCATGCCCAAAGTTAAAGACCTGGGACATCCAGGGTTCTCATCCACAGTGATGGCAAAGTGTGTGAGGCATTCTCTTTCCAGCTGTTTTTACCTATTCCTCTTCCTCAGGCTCAGAAAAGAAAGCAAGAAAGCAAGACAGTCAACCAGACATGGTTCTGGCCACATTTCCGACAGTAGCATCACATAGCACAGTAACAAAACGCAACAGTAGAACCCAGATAGCAATCCATGGTCCTAGAGATTTTGTTTGTTTGTTTGTTTGGGAACCTGATTTGTCCATCAAAGTTATTGAATTGTACTTAAATTAAGGGGTAGTGGGAAAAGGTTCTGGGGGATGCTGGCATTCCTCTACTGTGAGCAAGACTGCATTACTTCCAAACTTGAATAAAAGACTTCACACCTGCTAGAATTATTTCGTTTCTGCCTCCTTCCAAAAATATTAATTGAGAAAAAATATTTGTTATTATTATCTTAGCATGTTAACTTTTCTGGTTTCCTACGTTTTTGATAGTTTTTGACATTTGTTATTGAATTTAAAACAAATCTGCATATTCCAGATTTGTTTTAGTTCATGATACTTTTTGAGTGAGACATAACTAATAAGAAACCAGAAATCTCAAGAAAACAAACTGGTGAATTCAAGAAGAATAAAGGTCAAATGTATATGCCTAACCAGTTATAATTTGCTACGTATAAAACATTAAAACATGTTACAAGTATGCCTGGGTAAGTCCAGCACGTTAAAGTAGCTAGAACAAACATTATTTTTACCCTGACTTCTGTTAACATTTTTATTCTATAAACCTTTATTACTAAAATCAGCACTAAAAGAATGAAAATCAGGTGTTCATATATTTCTGTGCTACATGGCTGGCATTGGAATCTCAAAAACCAAGTGAAATCACATTCATTTGCATTATTTTTCCTTTAATTTATAATTATTTATGTATTAATGCCACTGAAAATTGCTTTTGTGTAAGTTCTAAAAATTCATCTCCTAAATCAGCTAGAGTGTAAGTAAAAAGTCACAGGAAGTCTTTACACATTGAAAAACTGGTTCAACACCCTGTAAATGCTGTTGCACGACATTTTCTCAACAAAGCACGAAAAAATAGATTTTAATAGACATTTACTAATAAAAACATTTGCATTATTTAAATTAGTACATATCATCTGAAAAAGTGGCGTTATATAGGTTTTTATTTTTAAAACATTTTAAATTTTTTTGCGTTCTTTTAAAATAATTCATGGGCATCCAGGTAGTATAGTCAGTTAAGCATCTGGCCTGGTTTCAGCTCAGATTGTGATCTCAGGGTCCTGGGATCAAGTCCCACATTGGGTTTCCTGCTCAGCATGGACTCTGCCTGAAATTCTCTCACTCTACCTCTGCCCCTCCCCACCCCCATTTTCTCTCTCTCTTTTTCTCTCTCTCAAATAAATAAATCTCTTTTTAAAAAATTAATAAAATAATGTGTCCTTCAAATAGGTTTGAAGCCATATATACAAAAAACTGCTTTCAATATTGTTTTTCAGTACACTTATATGATTATTTCCCCTACTGCTTAGCAATTTTGACTTATTTCATCTTTACTTTAAATACATCTTCTGCTAATATCTTTTAGTGATTCTTTTCAATTAAACAATAACAACAGACATTCAGGAACTAAGAAAATATATACAATGAACATATCCTCACCAAAATATTTGAAGATGGATGAGATTAATTTGGCTGTATGTTAATACAGACTTCTTTAGCCATCTGGAGTTTACTTTTGTGGGAGAAGTCTGAGGCAAGCTAATCGGTATTATTTTTATAATAAACAGTTTTGTGTTCTACTTTCTCTTGCTCAAATGCCTCTCTGCCTGATTAGAAGTTCCCAAACCTTCTTGGTTTGTGGTACCCTTAAATAATTTAATATTACCTAATAACCATCTTTAAATGATTTAATAGCCACAGTACTTAATAGCAGAACGTATGTGCCTGTTATCACAACCGTCTTGAACTTTGCAATCAGATTGCTTATCTTCAGCTTCATTTCTTTTTCCATATTGATTTTCACATGATATGTGCTTTTTAACAAAGCACCCGCCAAAAATCCGGGTTCCCATAGATATGACAGCATAAAAAGGAATGTTGTGCCATCTAAAATTGAAATCAGGAACTACCTTCAGCAAGAAATTAAAACAGCATTTGAAAGATGTCCAGTATTCCAGTTTCCCTTAAATTTAAAATATCCTGGGGTGTCTGGATGGCTCAGTCGATTAAGCATCTGACTCTTGATTTCGGCTCAGGTCATGATCTCAGGGTCATGAGGTTGAGCTCCGGTGTGGGGCTCTACACTCAGCAGGGAATCTGCTTGAGGATTCTCTTTCTTCCTTTCCCTCTGCCCCTACCCCCCATTATGGGCCCACGTGCATTCTCTCTTTCTCTTTCAAGTAAGTTAATTAATAAATCTTTTTTAAAATTTTTAAATGTCCCATTGTGCCCTATGAGCTTCTGGTGGTGCTCCAAGCCATTTTAGGACAAAGTTTGAGAACATCAGGCTTAAAGGATTCTTTCTTTAATCTTGAAATCATACAATATTATGATACTAAAGGAAAATGTGGGTTTCTTGTCAAAGTCCTTTGGCGAATAAGGAGCCTTTTTTTTTTTTTTTAATCAGTAAACTCTATGGTTTACATGTATTCTTTAAATAGTTTTAAATTTCTCTCTGACTTGTGGACAGCTGCCTCTTCACTATGTCCTCACATGGCCTTTCCTCTGTGCACACACACTCCTGGTGTCTCCTCCTCTTCTTCCAGGGACACCAGTCTTATTGGATCTGGGCTCCACCATTATGACCTCAAGCACCTTCATTTACCTCCCTAAAGGCCTTTCTCCAAGTGCAGTCACATCCGAGACAGGGCTATAGCGTACCAGTTTGAGAGGACACAATTCCATCCATAACAACGTACATGTGTAATCTCTGAGTTTACTCCTTTACACACAAATGCTCTTTCCCCTCACTCACTTCTTTTTCAAATTATGAGCCTCGTAGCTTCTTGTTATCTATGGTTTTGTCATCTTGTGCTTTATTTCTTACTTCATATAGTTTATGTTTTCACGAATTTAGCAGATAGGAGGAAAAAAGGCAACTTTTAAATTGTGCAACTAAATTTTTTTCTAACGAATTCCCTTTCTCTGCTATAATCTTTGCCTTTTAGTTTACAGCATCTCTAAAGCACATCCCTTTGGTTGGTTTTAATGGGGCTCTTTCTCCAGTCTATTGACTTATCTTTCTGTAAGTGGAAAACTACTAAATGCCCATTTCTGGCATTTATTTATAAATAGAATAAAAGTTCTTTGAGTGACCCGTGGCTCCTTTCACTGCATGTCTGGTCGCTTTTAGAATTCTTTCTCCTTGGCTCTCCATGTGGGGTTCTGGTTGGTGGGAGGTGACTCTAATGAAAATTTTAGAATTTTACAATCTTTTATTGAGTATGAAAGTGCATAACTGAGAAGGGACCTGGTGGCTTCTAGTATTTGATCACCTGACTATGATCATTGGAGTTTATTCCTGAAGTCTGAAATAGTCCGGTTATTTTTCTTTCCAAAAATGTATGTAACATACAGCTTCATTGTATCAGTAGGAACCGAAGCTTCAGAATCTATTCATCAAGCAGGTATTAAAGGAGGAATATGGGCAATAAATATTTATAGCTGTATATCTGTAGCCTTGACTCTAACTTCTTTGCTGGAGAAATGATTTCTTTGCTGTGGTATACAGAAGCAGAGTTTCTGCAGTTTAGGGAAATGGTGGTCATAGATGGTTAACTAATCAAAGAATCTGCTAATACCTTCAAATCCACAGAATTCAGGATTGAGCAAATAAGTATATTCTTTATCTAATATGAAAAAGATGAATATCAAATTGGTTCCATGTCAGGATAAAAATTATTAACCTGCAAGTGTTCCAGACTTCTTTCTCCCTTCCTCCCTCTCTCCCTCAAATGGAATTCTCACCCTTGTTCCATTTGGGGCTCTTTTCTACTCACTCTAATGTATGCAAGAGCCTTTCTTATTAGACCAGGTACTCTGGCTTTTGTGAGAGAGAGTTGGAGGACAGTAAGAGGGTTTGAGGAATCTGTGAGGTGCCCAAACGTGACAGTTGCAGAAAAATGTAGGAGCTCACCATGCTTGGCCTAGGAGCAGCTTCGGTGTGAGTCAGGTATATGGGAAAGGAAACAAAGGGGATTTTAAACACATTGGGGACTGAGTGTTCCTTTATGCATCATTTTGGAATTAGTCTTGCTTTCCAAGACGTTCTTCTTTCACCAGTGGGGTTGAGTCACCCAGGTCAATGTTGTCAAGTGTTATATTTAATGGTGGTAATGGGAGTAAAATGGGAGTTTTGAAGCCAAGGTGTTTTACCCAGCTGGATTTCAGATTTAAATCATCACCTTTGATCTGAGCCACATGTGCATTTTCAGTAACTCTCTCTAGATTCTGTAAAGAAGAATAGAAGGAAAATCTGGGCCCAGCATGAACAACAGTGGTTTTTGGATTACCACCAGAAAATAAAAGGGATCTCATGGAGACCACACTGAGATTGGAATTTCAGTTTGGGGGGGAAGGCATGGGTTGGTACTGGATGTTCCAGGCAGAAAACCAGATTTCTGCAATGTTATGCCATTTAACTAAGTGGAGAAAATGTTTTAAACTTCCTAGTGAGTACTGACCAAGAACTAGACTCTTAAGTGAACACCAAATTTCTTACCAGGGTGCCAGACCAGCCAGGGCTGATACAAAGGTTTGGGTTGGCTCCACACAATACGACCTTGGAGACATGCCCTTGACTGGGACCACCCAGTCTGGACACCCTAAGACAACTTACTTGCCACCAGAAAGTTAAAACATCCTTGGGAAATAATGGGCAGAATATGAAAAGGACTTTGACATCAAGTTAAATGCTATCACGGAGACAGTGAAGAGATGAAAAATCACCACCGTATAAAACTTCATAAAGCTTTGCACGAAAAGAATTTCTTTCCAGATTCAAAGCCACTGGGGTGGATGCTTCCATTGGAGTCTTCCCCCCAAAAAGCAAATTGTGTCTGGGACAACAACTGCAAAGGTGATTAAACTTAAAAGTAAACACCAGTGACCCAGGGAAAAAGCAATATTCTGGCTTTGTGTTCCACCTGGAGGAATCCCTACATGCCGTCTGCCAGAGCTTGGGATTAGGGTGAGATTTAATTACACATATGAAAAAAGATGTTTTAAGAGTATAATATTGGTTTACATAGATCTAATTTTATTTAAGATAGGCTAAAATTGGTTGTTCCATAGTAACATCAGGAATGGTGACCTTGGACTTCTAGTTGTTCAGGGCAGCGGAGGGAAAGACAGGAAATTGTGGCAGTGCTCGTTCTAAGATATACCCTTTTACTTGACTCTCATTCAACGGGGAGTTAGTTAAAAGGCTGTATCTAGCTGCAAAGAGATGTAAGAGAAAGAAAAAAGGAAGAAAGGGAGAAAGAAAGAAAGAAAGAAAGAAGAAAGAAAGAGAGAAAGAAAGAAGAAAAATGTATTATTTGCTGGCACACTTTTACTTTATTATTGGAATTATGTTAGCAAAGAAGGTGAAAAAGAATATTGGAGTAAAAAAAAAAAAAACACTAGCAGTTTCCACCAAAGGACTATAAAAATAGCATTATAATCCTAGAAGAATATAAATTTGAAAACATTAGACTTGCGTGTGCCATTCTGGTCTTTATGTAGGTGTTGAGGAGACAAGGAAGGTGATTCTAAGAACTAAATGAGAGAAGAGTCAGCTCAGAGTCCCCTCGAGTTCTGACTCCTCAGTTAGGATAGCAAGTGGCTCCATCTTCCCATGTTCAAACACACACACATACTCTTACCCAGGATTCATTTCATTTTGAGTTACAACAAACAGGATCATTTTCAATGCTTCAAAATATTTAATATAATCACTAGAGCATAGATTTCAATATGGCTGAATATCTAGAGGGTTTCAAATCTTTGCCAGGTTTCTTTCTTATAATTATGTGTTATGACTTTTTTTTTTTAATTGTATTTACTTATTTCAAAGAGGGACAGAGAGAGAGAGCAAGCCTGGGTAGGGGGAAGGGAGAAGCCCAGTGCAAGGCTATATCCCAGAACTCGGAGATCGTGACCTGAGCCAAAGGCAGACGATCAACTGAGTGAGCCTCCCGGGTGCCCCTACTTTTATTTTTATAACACAGATTCTTAAAAATGTGATTGCTATGCTGCAGAGGTTTCAAGAACCGTGAAGACTCTGAGATTTTTACCCGACTTCCAAGTTAACAAAGTAGTCTGACACATTTTCATGAATCCTGACAGAGGCCATAAGACTTGCAGGTAAGAGACAAAGGACACTTTATAACTTGTAGTAATAGTAGTAGCCTTACAACCAATATTCACCCCAGTATTCTAAGTTCCAACTCCCATAGAGTAATGGAAAGAGAGTCAAGCACCCACAATGTTACAAGGGAGGTCCCTAAACTTAAGGAACTCGAACATCTTATAACAGGCAATAAATACATCTGCTCTTAGCTCCAGAGGAAGACACGACCTTTACCTTCCCAGGTTCTTACCATGCAGGTCATCCTTGAAAAGACATTTGGAATATGACACTTAAAGTACAAGCAACAAAGACAAAAATAAGCAAGTGGGATTACATCAAACTAAAGAGCTTCAGCACAGCTAAAACAAACAAACAAACAAAAAATCAACAAAGTGAAAAGACAAACTATGGAATGGGAAAAAATATTTGCAAGCCATCTGTCTGATAAGGGATTAACATCCAAAAATATATGAAAGAAGTATTTAACTCAATAGCAAAAAAATAAAAAATAAAATAACCCAATTTAAAAATGGGCAAAGGGGACTGAATAGATATTTCTCCAAAGAAAATATACAGAAGGCTCATGAAAAAAAAAAAAAAAATCTCACTTCTGGGAATATATCCAAAGGAAACAAAACACTGATGTGAGGAGATATCTGCACACCTCCCACCCCCTGTTCAGTGCAGCATCATTTAAAACAGCCAGGACATGGAAATAACCTAAGTGCCCATTGCTGGGTGAATGGATAAAGAAGTTGTGAGATACACACACACACACACACACACACACACACACACACACACACAAAATGGAATATTGGTCAGTCATAAAAAAAGGAATGAAATCTTGCCATTTGTGACATAATGGACAGACCTTGAGGGCATCATGTTAAGTGCAATAAGTCAGAAAGAGGAAGACAAATACTCTATGATCTCACTTATATGTGGAATCTAAATTTTAAAAGAAGAAGAAAGAAAAGAAAAGAAATATTTCATGGAAAAAAGAGATCAGACTTGTTACCAGAGGCAGGGGGAGGGAGGACCAGGAGGACAGGTCAAAAGGTACAAACTTCCAGTTATAAGATAAATAAGTACCAAGGATGTAAGGTACTGCATCATGACTGTAGCTAACCTTGCTGTGGGGTATATAGGAAATTTGTTAAGATGGTAAATCCTTAAAGTTCATGTATCACAAGGAGAAAATATTTTCCTTTCTTTTTCTTTCTCTTCTTCTCATGTATTTGGATGAGAAAAAGGATATTAGCTGAACCTACTGTCGTAATCATTTCACAATATATATGCTCTGCACCTTAAACTTATACAATGATGTAAGTCAATTATCTCTCCATAAAACTGGGGGTGGGGAGATAGTTTGGAACAAATGCAATCTGTGCCTTTGCTTTCAAAAAGTACAGAAATACAAGAGACCCTTGAAAAACTGTCTCTCCATAAAATGGACATACTGTCAAATTACTTTTCAAAAACAGCTGGAGACATTTGCCTCCCATAATATTTTGCAGAAAATAGTTTCCCCACAACCCACTCGCCTTGACATTTTAAGACCCTTCAATTTTGGTTGAAAGTTTGAAAGTGATATTTAAGAGTTACTTTAATTATATTTCTTTGACTACATTTGAATTACGTACATTTTCATAACGTTACTGGATATTTGTATTTGTTCTTTTCTTTTACTTGCCATAATTTATATAACTTATTCACTTTTTACTATAGGACTGGGTTTATCTTTTATTTATAAGTTTCTGAGAGGTGTTTATGCTAAGGATAACAAGGCTTTGTGTTACAAAAAATATTTTTTTCTAAGTTATACTTTTTCTTAACTTTGCTTGGCTGACTCTTGCCATGTAAATTTCAAAATTAGTCAAATCTTTTCTTTCTGAATTCTTCTCCTCATCCAACCAAGTCACATACAAATACTCTAAAAATTTCTCTAACATTTTTAACACTTTATTTTGTATTGTAACTTTTAATCTAAATTAGATTTATTTTTGTATGTGGTATAAAATTGTGGAGTCTGTCTCTGATTTCACTGAAGAATGGCCATTATGTTAACATCACCTATTTAATAAGCCATTTTTTTTTTGCAACTGAGTTGCAATACCAACATTTTTGTTTCAATTTCTCACATGTTATATTCTCAGCTGTAATTTCTCACATACATTTTTATTTACCACTGGTCTCTGTATTCTATGCTATTGATCTACCAATTAGTTCACATGTGAATATCATAGTGTTTTCATTATAATAAAATACATAGTAAGAAAAGTCCTCCTACCTGGTAGAATGTTGGTAAATAGTAACCTACTGACTTCAAAGCTTTGATTTTTAAAACTTGCCTACTACCCTGGGATAAACATCCCACCATATCTGACTTACAACTATCAATACAATGTCACTTTTCTTAGAATTGCAGATTTTTAAGATCATTAAGTATCTATTCCTTGAAATTTGGGAATAATAAATCTGTAAAACTGTCTTTCCCATGTGTTGTCCTTGTCTTGTTTGTCCATATGAGTATGTATGAGAATGTAAAGATTTTAATTAGTAATTTAGTTTCTCTAATGATATAAGATAATTCAGCTTTCTATTTTCTCTTGATTCAATGTTGGTAGAAATTCAATTACCCTAAGTTTTCATATTTCAGCCAATAAAGCTATTATGACATTTTGTATTATTCTTTTAGTATGCACTACATCTAAATATGGCCCTTTTATCACTCCTTTAAAAAAAATATTATTTCTGACTTCTCTCTTTGTATTATAATCAATCTTGCCAAAAGCTTGTGAAATGTATTTTTCTTTGAAATATTCTTTTGTCTTTTTTGATTCTCAATTACAACTTTATCATCATTTTTTCTTTTGCATGTCTGCTGTCCTTAAGAAGGCTTTTTCTAGGGGCACGTGCGTGGCTCAGCCTGTTAAGTGGCTGGCTTTTGATTTTAGCTCAGGTCATGATCTGATAGTCTTGGCACTGAGCCCACATCAAGCTCTGTGCTCAGCCAGGGAGTCTGCCTGTGGATTCTCTCTCTCCTCTCTGACTGCCCCTCCCCTGCTCTTGTGTGTTTTCTCTCTCTCTCGCTCTCTCTCTAGCTCTAAAATATTTTTTTAAAGAACAAGAAGGCTTTTTTCTAAAATAACTATTTTAAGATTATAAATTTCCCTGTAAGTACTGCTTTAGCTGCATCAATAAGCTTTGATATTTAACATTTTTGCTTTAATTTAGCTCAAAGTATTTTCTAAATTCTCAAATTATTTTTGATGTATTATTTGTTCTCTTTTGTCAGCTTCCAAGCACATGGCAGTTAAAAGTTT
The DNA here is from genome assembly GCF_963455335.1 of Martes martes. NCBI lineage: Eukaryota > Metazoa > Chordata > Mammalia > Carnivora > Mustelidae > Martes > Martes martes. The sequence continues at coordinate 13,672,008 of NC_137893.1, forward strand.
TTTTTTGTTGTTGTTTAACCCATTCAGTAAACTACTAAACAAATATAAATTTAGATGATACACAATTTAAAATAAAGTACAAATGATCGTGTTAAGTATTTTTTTCCTATTTTAGTAATTTTTAACTCATGTCTCTAGTTTTATTTTGACCTATTAAAATGAAATTAATAAATTCTTGATGTTGCACTGTCTTATCAGTTTTGTAACAGATGTATTCGTGTTATAATATCCTTCCAATATGTTGATACATATGCTTGCAAGTATTTAGGGTTTTACATCAATATTTATAATTAAACTTTTATTTAAATTTATTTTGTGTTGCTTTTTTATTAGGTATTGGTATCAATGTTGTATAATCTTATAGAAAGATTTTGAAGTATTCATTGGTTTTTCCAAGTCCAGAATAATTTTAAAACATTGTAGTCATCAGCTTTACTGCTCGCTCTCTCTCTTTTTTTTTTAAGATTTTATTTATTTATTTAACAGACAGAGATCACAAGTAGGCAGAGAGGCAGGCAGAGAGAAAGGAAGGGAAGCAGTCTCCCTGTTGAGCAGAGAGCCCGATGTAGGGCTCAATCCCAGGACTCTGAGATCATGACCTGAGCCGAAGGCAGAGGCTTTAACCCACTGAGCCACCCAGGCACTCCTTACTGCTCTCTTATAAACGTAATTTTTCTGTAACAAGCAGTCTCTTTATACCTCTGTATCTTCTGTGACCAATTCGGTCATTTGTGTTGCAAAATGTGACGCTAAATCAATAAATCCATATAATTTAACATAGTTCTTACTTTTTGATAAATTAAACAGTCAAGTTTTAAGAGATAAATATTTGAAGACCACAATTATCAACATTTGGAAGTTTTCAACATAAAGCCTGCTAATGCTTAGATTATGACCACACTAGTGGATGAAAAAGATCGTTACCCACTTTCCTTACCCTCTTATTGGAATCTCAGCATCCCCATGAAAAACAGTAAGGGGTAGAGTCTGCCTCTTGCTGAAAACACAGAACATCAGACAAATGCTTCCATCAGAGGAGAATCTATGAACTTGCAAAAATATCCCGGGTAAAAGTGGCCTGAGAGGGCACCAACCCCTAAATACAAGTCTACAAACACTGTAAAGCTGAACTATTTTTCCCCAACAGCCCAGTTTCCCCAATGCAAACAGCAATGCATGTAAGAGCTGAGGTTGAGGACATGAGCATGGACTTGAAGTGAGGAAACAGGAAACCCTCACTGCAGACACAGCACCTTCAATGAGAACAGTGCCTCACCTCTGCCTGGCAACTCACAGCCACTTCCTTGGGAGCTGGGCTCTGACGACCACCCACCTCCTTTCTGGTCACATTTCCCCTCTAAGGAGTGCTGTGCACTGAGACCCCTTTTAGATAAGTCCATGCTATCTCCCTCTCACAGGTCCACATCTGGTCCCCAGACACTCATATCTTTGTGCTGTTATCTACAGAAGAACACATGGCTCCAAACGCAGGCCTCTTTACCTCACTATTGAGCAGAGCAGCTCCAGCCATAGGCTCTCATTTTTATTTTTCTCCTAACAAGAGTCAGTCACAAGTCCTTAAGTTGCCTCACCTCCAGGAAGAATAAACATCTAAAGTAGTCTATAAAGCAAAAACAATTTCAAAAATCACAACATACTTTCAACTTGAAACGTGTTCTTGGTACTACAGAAGAAAATAAGCAAATATAGAAAAGAAAATCTGAAAAAAGAATAATAAGGCAAAACCAAATGTAGCATGTATTAAAATATATTATGTAGCTACAATAACAAAATTCCTAATTCCATCTATCAGTGGTGTCAACAGAAGGGCTGGGCCAATGGTTAGGAGCATCACCAAGCGTGAAGGAGAACACACAGGAAGAAGTCACGGTGTTCACACTCTCTCCCTACCTCATGGGGACTCACTGGGACTGGACACGAGTCAGCTTTCTCATGGAATGTGCCCCAGCGGCAGGACTCTCCCACCCTGCTGCTCTCCATTGTTATAGGGTCAACGTAGAAGCCATCTGCCCAGAGAACTGTGTGATAGTACTAGAAGCACCTGGAGACCTTGTGGAACGTTGAAACCATGCTGAACCTTCTCCCTAGGAGGAAGAGAGAAGCCCTGGGTCCTAAGTAGAGTGTCATGAGGCAATGTGGAGAGAGCCACCAGGGACAATCAAGGACATTCTGCTAATGGGCAGAAGAGAAACATAAGAATAAGATCCAAATGAGTATGAAAATCTAGTAAACAGTAAAGATAAGGTCTCAAATAATGGAGGAAAGATAGATTGCTTAAAACTCAGTATTGGGACAATGAGATCACAACCTGGAAATGAATTCCAAATGTATCAAAGATTTAAATATTTTTAAATAATAAGACCAAGGCAAATTAATTTTTCTATATACATATATTCACATATATGTGTGTATATTACATTTTTCAAGTACAATGGAAACATGCCATGCACACTGCTCTGCCTTCTGCCTGTTTTCACTTAGTCATATACACATACACACACGTACATACATACAAATACACACATGCATACACATACATATACACATAAAAATATATAGACTACCTCTCTGGAAAAATAAGCAATTGATAACAGTGACAATTCTTGGAGATGAGTAATGATTGATTATGTTAGAGGGAAACTAGATATTTTCTGCCTTTTACAAATTTTATCCTTTTTTTTAATATTGCCCTTTATGAAACCATAAGTAAACTCTTAAAGTAAAAAAAAAAAAAAATCAAGCTAAGTACATTTTAAGGAAATATATGCTATAAGCCAAATGTTTGCCCCTCTCCAAATTCACATGTTAGGAGTCTTAACTCCCAGTACCTCAAAATGTGACCATATTTGGAGATGGGTTCTTTAAAGAGATAATCAAGTTAAAATGAGGTCATTAGGGGATGGGCTAGATGGGTGAAGGAGGGCACTGGTTGGGATGAGCACTGGGTGTTGTATGTAAGTGATGAATCACTGAATTCTACTCCAGAAACCACTATTGCACCATATATTAATGAAATAAAAGTTTAATAAAAAATAAAAAGTAAAAATAAATAAACAAAACAAAATGAGGTCATCAGTTTGAACCCTAATCCAGTATAACTGATGTCCTATAACAAGAGATAAGGACACAGATAGGCATAGAAGGCAGAACATGTGAAGAACTAGGGAGAAGACAGCCATTCACAAGCCAAGGAGAAAGGTCTCAAAAGAAACCAAACCTGCTAACCCTCTGATCTCGAACTTCCATCTTCCAAACTCTTTGAAGAAATAAATTTCTGTTGTTTGAGCCACCCTGTCCGTGGTCCATTTTTATGGCAGTCCTAGCTAACCAATACACATTATATGTTACTACAGGTATAATATGTTATATATAACATATACATATGTATTTATGATTATACATATCTGCATATATGTAGTAATGCAAAATTGAAAGCAGAATTTAATTGGATTTTGCGGCTTTACAGTAATAATTGGAAATGAACATTTTCTTTACTATAAGATTTGTGTGAATCCACTTGGCTCCCTGAGTTCTTTACTTTTTAAATAAAACTCAAGTCATTGTCATTGTTTTTTCCTTACACAAATGCTGAGTTTTAACGGTCAATTACCCTTAATTACCTGGGCAAAACAGATAAAAAAAAAAAAAAAAGGTAACAGCCTCTTCAGGTCATTCACAAAATTATTTGGTGATCTCATTGTATCTCTTATGGAAAAGACTTTTTATCAATTACCCTCAGAATTCCTACAATGGAGTAGTGAATGAATCCCAATCATCTTCACTTCTTTGATTAACCCTAAAGTGAGAACCAACAGCCAGGTTCTGAACCTCAGGTGCTCTTGCTATCTGAGGAAGTCAGCTCCAAACCTCAGGACTGTTGAGAGAAACATCACCCAACTCCAACACGGAGAGGATGGGGAACGGAAACCTGCAGGGAATTGCGAAATACTAAAAAAGTGGGTCTGAGTTCATTTAAAAATTCTTTATTTCTGTTTTTCTTTTTCCACCCCTGGCTCATATTCACAATGTAAAATAAGGAATATCGAGTCAATTTTATAATATACAGTGAAAATGAACCAGAGAGGAATAAACAGCAAACCAATAAATTCCCATTAGGAATATTCAACTTTTGGATTGTTGAACAGGAGAATCATTTCAAAGGGAAGAAAGACAGGAGCGACAGGGTCTTTGATGTTTTCCTCTCCCTGTTGAGCACTGCCCTTTTCCAGACTCAGCATGTTTGCAGAAGCAGCGGTACTCATTGCTAAACACCCCAGATTCCTTCCTTTATTTTCCTCACTTTGTATCTGCAAAATATTTAAGCTTTTTCCAAGTAACGTTGGGCATGATAATATAACGGATGTCAGTTTTAAGAGAAGAGATATTCGTTCTGCTCTAGCTCAGAGCTCCACTCTCCCATCCAACAGCAGCAAAAACAAGTGGGGTGATTTGTGTTTCAACGTTTGTGATATGGAAGCTGAGAATGAATGTCACTGCTTAGGTGCCTGATCGTGCCCTTTGGAAGTTTGCAATCCATGATAGATCCTCTTATTCCATTTATAAAGAACAACGGAATGAAAAATACTACCAAAAGAGCAATAACATATTCATCTCATAGACTGTTTTAGCAACAGGAAGAGGAAGAAGTCAAGGTCAAATAGAGATCCACGGAGGGACTAGGGGCTGAGGACTAGGGGACAGGTGGAGCTGCCATGCTTACTGTCTGGATTTTCAACAGATCCAGGCAAGTACTGCAATAAGAGTAATTCAGAAGTTCTTGAAGTCATGGGATAGAGCCAGGTTTTTCTAGAACAGGAGATTTCTCAAATGTTCTAGAACCTAGGTGTATCCTACACAGAACTCGAGAGCATGACTCAGACTGTGTCCTTAGCCTGCATCTATCCTTTGTCGGGAGGGAGTGGGGGAGGTCTGGCTAAACTTCAGAAACTGGAAAATGAAGTTTAATCATCAGGATGGGGAAGCCTGGGAAGTTCAGTCGGTTAAGTGTCTGCCTTCAGCTCAGGTCATGATCCCAGTGTCCTGGGATCCAGTCCTGATCTAGTCCTGCATTGGGCTCCCTGCTTGGCGGGGAACCTGCTACTCCCTCTGCCTGCCACGCCCCTTTTTGTGCACACACGCACTCTCTCTCTAAAAAATAAATAAATAAAATCTTAAAAAATCATCAGAATATATTAGATGCATATGAGTAGGCATGTATTGATTTAAATAAATGGTAACATCATTTGTTATATTGTTAAAACTGCTTTCCCACCATTTATCTCTTACACAAATAACTCAAAAATCAGGTATATGCACAGCTATCTTAGATCCCCTTCCAAATGCATTTTGAGGTTTTTTTCAGGCTTTAAATATTTTTAATACTTTATTTATTTATTTGAGAGAGAGTTGGGGTGGCAGAGGGGGAGGGAGAGGGACAAGCAGACTTCATGCAGAGCGCAGAGCCTGATGCAGGGTTTGATCTCAAGACCCTGAGATCGTGACCTGAGCCAAAACCAAAAGTCAGGTGCTTAACCAACTGAGCCACTCAGGAGCCCCTAAATATTTTTTTGAATACAAAAAAAAGATACTTTTGCCTATTTTAACTCCAATGGGTAAAAAGTGGCAACATAGCTAGAAATATCGTGGAATAAGAATGAACAAAATAATACCAGTATGGTCCATCCAGAGTGTTCTGTCCAATACCATAGTCAGTAGGTACACATCACTAGTTAAATTAAAGTTAGTTGAAATTAAATAAAATTTAAAATTCAGTTTCTCAGTCACACCGACTACAAGTGCTTAATAGCAACCAATGGCTAGCAGCTATAATATTGGCAGAAAGTTATATTGGATGTCACAGAGCTAAACACATTTTAAGGTTGTAGCTGAAAGGGTTACTGGGTGTTTTTTTCCTCCAGAGCATCTTGAGTTTCCACTCAATAAAGGAGTATTTGCAGATTTTTGTCTAATATTATATATGCACAAAAGAGAGCTTTAAATGGGTCGCCATCATTAGTTTCTCTACCCCATACTTTGTAAAAATTACTTAAAAAGGAATAAAATTAATGTTTTGTCAGAAAATACACAATGGAAAGGAGAGGCTTGAACTTCGCCTGCAGTGTTGGAGGAGTAGGGAGGAGATAAGTTACTCTTAGGTAACACCCCTGATGTATAAGTGAGTAGGAAAATGAGAAGATGGTGGAGGCAAAAGTTCTTTTGGTAGAACTCTATGTAGGAAGTCCAAGGTGAAACTATTTTCCTACAGAATTAGCAAAAGTCGAGCTACAGGCACACTTTGATGGTCTCCTTCCATTGATTCAGACAGGCACTCAGCAAAACATTCATTTTGCCTTCCTTTAGTAAAAGACATAAGAGAAGGAAAAGAAGATAAGAAACAAAATGTCCATTCGACAGTTCTCGCTAAGTGTCTTAATCATTTCTTTTCATGCATAGAAAACGTCAAAGCCCCTGTTTTAAACAGTCGCTCTAGACATCTTTGGTACCATCATCAGCGGACCTTCAGAGAGAAAGAGAGGAGCAATAGCCTCCTTTTTCAAAGCACCAGCTTCACTAATTATCTTAAATAATTTGTTTTTTATGTTATTTCACATCACCCTAATTTTTCTTTGCACTCCAACTTTGCCACTTTGGCTTTTCTTCACCTAGCAATTAAAGTCCTTCAGGGAAGCCAAATTGTAAGTAAAGCAGCTGCTTGGAGCTGAGATAGAGGCAGGAATTTGTGAAGTGGTTTCCTTAGCAATGGGAATGATTCAAATGCTTTCAGAAGCTAATCTGCTCGCATCTCCTGTCCCCTTGCCATCCTCACAGCCTCATTCACAAACCTCTTTTTTCTCTGGCCTCATGCACATCCTTGCTGTTTACCTTAGGGCTTATTTAAATTTATCTATTCTTGTTTTCATATGCACTATCTCTAAAAATCCTGAGTGTCATATTTATCATTATTTAACAACGCTACTTACCAAGGGTAGGTGGCCAAACAGTGGCCCCAAAAGATATCAGGTCCTACTCCCCAGGACCTGTAAATAATGGTACCGTGTTTGGAAAAGTGGACTTCACAGATGTGATTAAGTTGAGGATGCTGAGATGGGGAAGCTACTCTGGGTTACTGGAGTGGGCCCTAAATAGTAATCACACCTGTCTATAAAAAAGGTATGGATAGGGGCACCTGGTGGCTCTTGATTTTGGCTCAGGTCATAATCTCAGTGTTGTGGGACCGAGCCCCTGCATCCAGCTCTCCATTGGGTGTGGAGCCTGCTTGAGACCCGCTCTCTCTGTCTCTCTATCTCTGTCCTTCCTACCTCCCTTCCCCCCCAAGACACACACACACACACACACACACACACACACACACAGAGCCATATGAAGATGGAAACAGATTGTAGTGAAGCAGCTACAAGCTAAAGAGTGCCAGAAGCCACCAGAAGCAGACAAGAAAGGATCCTCCCCTAGAGCCTCTGAAGGGAGTACAACCCTGCTGACACCTTGATTTCAGACTCTCACTTCCAAAACTGCGAAAAAATAAATTTCTGTTGTTTTAAGCACCAAGCCCATGGGAATGGGTTATAACTTACCCCAGGAAACTAATACACCAAGGACAATTAAAAAGTAAAAATACCCTTATTTTTCAAACAGACATAAAATACATATTTTATTATGGGCCAGAAATCCAAAGATAAGAGCATGAGCACACCATAACTAATTGGAATCTCTTTTTGATTACTACTACAGACATTGTCAGAAAGGTGGATTGCTAATTTTTTTAAGATCTTATTTATTTATTTGAGAGAGTGAGAGAGAGCATGAGAGGGGTGAAGGTCAGAGGGAGAGCATACTCCCCGCTGAGCAGGGAGCCCAATGTGAGACTTGATCCCAGAACTCCAGGATCATGATCTGGGCGGCAGGCGGTTGCTCAACCAACTGATCAAGCCACCCAGGCACCCTGGGATTGCTAATTCTTAAAGCTAGAAATTGTCTCACACACCTGCTCTAAAAAGCAATGATGTTCCTAACAATATCATTAACATATTCCTTCCAGGGTCACTATTGGAGCAAGTAACTACTTCCAAAGCAGGACTGGAAGAATATTGACAAAGAAGGAATTTTTTGTCTATGGTGGAAAGAAGCCACTTCGCTCTTCCTCTCGGTTTGCAGATAAGCTATCCTGTCTCGGGCAAGAAAAATAAAGGAAGACAGCCCCAGTCCTGCACCGGCTGGAGGACAGGGCTGTGCAGCCCTAGAGCCAGCTGGGTTGGCTCTAGCAGAGGAGCAGCTGTGTAGGGGAGGCTTTCCAGATGCCAACTGATAATACGCAAGGACAACGTGCAGGTGTCTCTCTAGGCTTGTGAGTTGTCAAGTGTTTATGAAGCCTATGGGATTTGGGATAAATTAGCCTGCCTAAAAAGAATGAAAGGAACATTTGGATTTCCTGGAAGTATATTCGGTGTCAATTTGGATACAGAACATTCTGTAAATGATGTCATGGCGGAGTCCCCTTGAGGAAAATGCAAAACAGAGCTTCCTTCTTTAGTAAAATCTTGAAGATTGTTCTACTCAAGTGAGTGTCTTAAAGAGATGTCCTGGTGCTGGCTGGGGTGTCCAATACATTTCCCACAGCACTAGCTTAAGGACTAGGATAAAGTTGTAGACTTTCTGTGTACAATGTAAAATCTGGCTCTTCCCAGATATCCCTTGGCCACTTGTGAAAGGACACATGAAAAACCAAAGAGGGCAATAAAGAGAGAAAAAACCTGGAGACTTTTTAAGTCCTCTGAATGAGGTCTACCATAATCTTATAGGAGTCCCTCACTTGCCTCTGGAAAGACATAGCAGGAGAAAAGTGAAATAATGTTCATATAGTAATTATTATGCAACCATTCCTGTGTTGGTTATCTTATATCTTTTATTCATGCAATCCCTTACCAAAACCCTAAAAGGTGTAATTCTCCTGCAATCTGTAAGATTTACCTGTTTCTACAAAGAGAGACAGAGGCTAAATAAATTGGATCATATAGACAGGAAGTGGAGAAATCAAATTTTGAACCCAGTTCTGCATGACTCCAAAAGCTATATGCCATCATTACACCTCACCAAGATCCCTACAAGAACTCTGTGAACCCTGAAAAGCCCATCAGATTAATAGTTCTTCTATTTCTTTGCCATCAATACGAGAGAAGCCAGCAATGGCCATGGTCTTCAAAATGGGAGAGATGAAAAACAATTTTTATGAGATTTTGAAAACAGTGAATGTTTCAGAAAGGGACAGGCTTAACCTACCGTTAGGAAAAAAATAATCTTAAAAATTCCCCAACTCTTTTTTCTCCACCCTGTCCCCAGCCCCACATATGCATATATCACTCCTCTATTGGGGGGGGGGGTAGGGACATGTCCCAGAAGGAAACTTTATTCTGTTGCATCGATGTCTTCATTGATTAAGGTAATAAGGTTTTTTTAATGAAAATCAAACCAGGAAAAGAAAAATGTGTATTTACAGAGTAAGGTCAGCTTTATCATCTTTGCAGGAAACTTATATTAGCAGAAAGCATTGGCTTTCCTCACATAAACTGGATTTGGTAGTCTTTGAAAGAAAATGAATTCTTGTGCTGACAAAGTGTGTTGCCTGTATGTATTTTAGGAAGAAACACTGCTGTCGAATAACTGAAAGCGGAAAACTGATGGAAAAGGAAGCATCCGTCGTTTACACCTTTTCCCTCTTTCCCAGAGAATAGAACTCACCAGGCCTCCGAATCAGAAAAAGGCTAAACCTAGGAAGACCATATTATATCCAGCCCAAAATGTTAGCAAGAAGAGGGGCCGAACATATGATTTCATTTCAAAGACGATAATTCCCTTTAAGAATAACAAGATATGGGTGGTTAAGAAGAAAACAAAACTTGGGAGTATTTTGAACATAAGGCATCTCAGTTTCCATAGCCACACCCCTACCCCTCCAGAGCCATGTGAGTTTCAAGTTGGAATTTAGTTTTTAACTAAGAAATAGGGAAACGGGGGGCGCCTGGGTGGTTCAGTGGGTTAAAGCCTCTGCCTTCGGCTCAGGTCATGATCCCAGGGTCCTGGGATCGAGCCCCGCATCAGGCTCTCTGCTCAGCAGGGAGCCTGCTTCCTCCTCTCTCTCTCTGCCTGCCTCTCTGCCTACTTGTGATCTCTGTCTGTCAAATAAATAAATAAAATCTTAAAAAAAAAAAAAAAGAAATAGGGAAACGGGGGGAAATAGTTATGCACTCACTCCTTTGGAAGTCAAACTATGGATATTAAATCCTTTTCAGTGGAGAAGAGCCCTAGGAAAGAGGGGAGTTACCTATGTGGTGGTATTTAAGGACTCGGATTGCCAGAGATTAGATAGAACTTCTATTAAGGTTGTTAAGACAACGGGCACCTGGGTGGCTCAGTGGGCTAAAGTCTCTGCCTTTAGCTCAGGTCATGGTCCCAGGGTCCTGGGATCCAGCACCACATCAGGCTTTCTGCTCTGCAGGGAGCCTGCTTCCTCCTCTCTCTCTGCCTGCCTCTCTGCCTACTTGTGATCTTTGTTTGTCAAATAAATAAATAAAATCTTTAAAAAAAAAAAAGATTTTTAAGACAAGACTGAAGTGACACTGGTGAGTGTGTTGGGCATTGTTGGTTAGTTCTCTGCATTCATTTCATGCCTGCTCCATTGGGACTCACCATATGGTTTGAGTAGTCTTAGATCCTAGTCGAAGCTTGAAGACTGAAAATTGACATATTTTTCACGGCATGTTTTGCTGTGAAAGATAACAGAGAATCAGGTAACAGGAAATACAACATTTAATTAAAGGAGTCTAAAGTTAAGGAAGGTTTTTTTAATTTAGAAGAAATATACCATGTTTATATGTTGATGGGAATGACCCAGTATATAGGAAGAAATTAATGATGAAGGAAAGAGGCATTTGTAGGAACAAGTCTGCGCGTCATTTAAAGAGAGGACTATCAGCTTTTAGGGAGACGGGCAATCACTCACTGTGACAAGAAAGAAGGCGGGTGCCATCGCGGGTAGTTTGGCAGATAGGATGGAAAAAGAATGTGGAAAATATTCTGATTGTCTCTATTTTCTCAGTAAAAATCAGCTGAGATTGAAAATATAGGTATTAAAGAATTAAAGGAAAGGAATACATGTTGCATAGTTGAAAGATGATTGTGTATGTATGCACATAAAATCATGGCTAAAACTGATAGAATTTCAATGAAAGTTTAACAACTCCACAATCGTTATCAGGAGGTAGGTACACCACTCTCAGAAACTGATAGAGCAATCAGGCAAAAGTAGTGAGAGCAAGGGAGATTTGAGAAACACAATTAATAACTAATAATCAATATCTATTAACCCAATTGATATAGAGAGTTTCCTATGCCATCACCCCCCCAAAATAGTACTTCAAATCATCTATGTGCAAGGTTCCTAATGTCTCAACAAGGCCCAATATTTATTATCACATAGATTGTTCTCTGACACATCCTAAGAAAATTAGAAGTCAACGATAAGCCACTTCCTCTTCAAAAAACATTTCAACCTAAAAACAAACAAACAAACAAACAAAACAAAAAAAAAAGAAAGAAAGAAAAGAGAAAGAAAAAGACAAAGACTCCTAAATAAGGCGTGGGTTAAAGAGAAAACAGCAATATAAAATATAAAATATTTACAACTGAACAACAATGAAAGTGGTACATATTAAAAACTAGAGGACGTAGCAAAAGGCAGCACATGCTCCTTTTAAACAATTTAGAAATACAAAGAGATGTGAAGAAAAATACTCTTAATCCCATCATCCAGAAATAATCAGTTATCATTTGTTTTATAACCTTCCAGGCTCCCTCCCTCCTCAGGAGCCTATCGGCTGGTCTCAAGTGGATGCTTCAGAGCATCCTCCAAAACAAAGATAAGTTTTTTCCTAAGGAGTTTTACAGAGTAAAATATTTTTCCTTTTTTTTTTTTAAAGATTGTATTTACTTATTTGAGAGAGATAAAGAGAACACAAGCAGGGGGAGCAGCAGAGGGAAAGTGAGAAGCAGGCTCCCCACTGAGTGGGGAGCACAGTGGACCTGGGACTCCATCCTGGACCAGGATCATGACCTGAGGAGAAGGCAGACGCTTAACCAACTGAGCCACCCAGGCACCCCTAGATTAAAAAGATTTTTCATTTCATTACTTCGTCAAATATAATCTTTTTCATTATACTACTGTACAATTTACTTTTATTCATTATCCCACTGTTAAGCTGTGCTTACAAAGAATGTTCTTTGTAGTTCTAGCATCTTGGCTTCAGCTCAAATTTCATATGGATTCAGAAGAGAGATGTGCTTCTAATTTGATAGACTTTCCTGATTGTTTTTAACATCATCCACCAGTCATCACATATTAATCAATCTTTCCCCCAAAGGCCTAAAGGTGTGTCTTTTCTACCATGTTTATAGTAGCCTTTGCTGTATGAGAAAACAGCCCGAACACCCCAAACTCAGTGACCTGTAACACCAAGACATTATTCCTTACAAGTCTTCAGGTCAGCTAGGTTGCTTTTTGATTGTGGCTGAGATCAGTCATGCATCTACAGTTACCTTGAGTGGTAGAGACTGGGATCATGGCTGGACACTCTCACATAATTTGAGGGCAGGTGGCTCTAGAATGGTGGGGCATGACCTCGTTGGGACAGTGGCTCTGTCTTCCAATTTCTCTCACACCATTCATGCTGCCTGAAGCATGTGTTCCCGGTAACCACAGAGAAGCAAGACAGAACAAGAGCACTGGTTCAAGAGGGCAAGTTCTCACATGTAAAAGCCTCCTGGGTCTGTATTAGTGTATCACATTGATTAACTTCAAGACACATGGCTGAGCCAAGAATCAGGTACCAAACTTGGTGCAAAATACGATGTGGATATAGGGAGTCCCTTGATAGAAGCCCATCATGAAATCAATCTACCATGACCTGTGTTCAGTGATGAAATTTCAGTAAGCAGTTAATATAAAGTTAATTATAAAACAAATAATTAATATAGATATTATATATGTGACATATACTATGTTATATATAAAATTAATAATTAATATAAAGTTAGTTATAAACAAAAGTCAACCTAGTACAAACTTTAAAAGAAGCTTATATCTGGGAAATATGTAAAGTAGATTTTATTGTGAATACTATCTTTTTTCTTTCCACTTTTTTACCATTTAATGCTGTCTAGAGCTGACTCTTGAATAACATGGATTTGAACTGTATAGGTCCACTTATATGCAAATTTTTCCAATAAATACAGTATAGTATTTTCTCTGCCTTGTGATTTTTTTCTTAATAACATTTTCTTTACCTTACTTTATTATAAGAACACAGTATATAAGACATATAACATAAAAATATGTGTTAGTGGACTGTTTGTGTTATCAACAAGGCTTTCTTTCAACAGTAATCTATTAGTTAAGTTTTGGGGGAGTTAAATGTTATACATAGATTTTTGCCTGTGCTGGAGTGGGTGGGTTGGTGTCCTTAACTCCCACATTATATTTTCACTTGTATATTTCTTTTTCAATCAAACAAATATTTTTTGGTTTGGCTATTGTGTACTTTCCATCTATGTTATTATGCTGTCTGAAACTAACCATATCCATTCTCATCTTTTCTATTCTTGTTTTGTTTTCTTATCTAAGTCAATGTGCTATAATTTATAAAACATTTCTTGTTCCAAAATTGGATGTCAATGCTTTTAGTTATTCTACATTAAATATAAGGCTATCCATTAATTCAAGGTAACTATTTCTTATAACTTCTTATAATCAGTCTATATAATAAAGTTTTCTTCACATTCAGAATGCACTTGTATTTGATATAGCTTAGTTTATCAAGATGATTGAAAAGTTTTCCCTTGGATAGGAATGTGATGAACTATGTCAGTAAGTTTTAGTGTGAAATTACTGAAAAAAATCCATTAAAAGTGTTGAATTATTCTTATAGTGCTTGATTTACTAACATTTTAAATACTTTTGCCTATATTCATAAGAGGGATTCACTAGTACGATGGTATATGTTTGGGAAAAACTGCATAAATTTTAGTATTAAATTGAAATGGGAATTCCCTGAAGAATTTAAATAGTAACTATAGCTTCCGTTTCTTTAAAATTTGGAGGATATCACCTATCAATTTTTTTCAGCTTGTTTTTAATCATCAGAAACCCAATCTAACCTAGATTAAACATAAATATATAAACAAACAGTGTTGGCTTGTAAAACTGACAAGTTCATGGTTACATATTGGCTTCAGACTCAGATGCTCAAATGTCTGAAAGACTGTACACCATTTTTCAGTAATCAGCTCTACTTTCTCTTATGATTACTTTGTTTTTAGGTAGATTTAGTTCACGTATTAGAAAATACGGCCAACAGAAGCTCTATGCTTTGATATTACAACCACAGAAAAAACAATGACCCTCTTTAACTTCATATTTATATGTGTAGTAATGGTGGTTGGTCTTGTTTGAATGACATACCAACCACCTGGGCATCACTGTGGAAAAGGGAATGGGGCACTGTAATTGGCCAGACTCAAGTCACAGACCCATAATGTTAATACATTATGAAAGTTCATTAATTTAGTAGATGATCCTCTGCATTGTCCTCTTGATGAAATATTTTTGTTTCCACCTTATAGACTATTGTGTCTCTATTTTACATATTATTTTTTGTCTCCTAGGCCATTAGGTATTTGGTGGGGAAAAATGCATTTAGAGGAAAACAAACCACTATGGTAAAACTAATATAGCAAATTTTTAAATTAGAATATAATAAACACTGAGGACCATCAAATGTATTTTTAAGTCTAACAATTATTAATGTTCTTATTACTCAGCTAATTCTATCAAGCCCCCATCTGTAATGCATTATACATATTTTATACTGACATGATATTTTATATTATCTTCAAGGAAAATAAGAATACTAGGAAATTCACTTTACTTCATAACTATTTACACCAGGAAAATTCATATGAATTTATATGTTTTCAACAAAATAAACTTACAGACATAGAACATAATTTCTTAGAATATAAAATCTTCCCTGCTTTTCTAAAATTCAACCATCATTTAAGCCCAACAATGACAGAAACAATTTTAGAAACCTAACAATGGTGCTATTTTCTTATGTAAAACTATATAAATAGTACATATATAAAATCTTAAACAATAACATCAAAACTACATAGGTTATTGGGTTAATTTATGTCTGTGTCTGAGTAATCTAATTTTAGCATATTTATACACAAAAATATGTGTTGATTTTGAATTTTACAATTTAAATCAAACATAATATAAACTGATATAAACTTTAGGTGGGGAATAACTGCTAATTTCTATTTCTTTTTTTATAATTTTGTTCACTTTTCAAACATCACACATGAACCTGTTTCAGTAGCATCAAAAAAAAATACAAATTATTTTTTAGCTCTATATACTTACTAGTAGTGAAAATGTTCCTTTTTTATATTCAAATTTAAAATGTAAAAATGTTAACTTTTATTTTTATTATTTAAAAATATTGTATAATTCTGACTGCATATGGAATGTGTTAGCACTGAGCATAAACTTCTTCATTTGCCTATCCTTGATCAGAATTCCCTAATGAATATTCACTTTTGAATACAGAAGTTGTTTTTCAGCATAAACTGGATGTTGGAAAAAAGCCCAAGAGAAATTAGCTTCATGGTCATTTAATTAATTTTAATTGGTCAGGGATTTAAAATTAATTGCTAGGACTTTTAATCACTTTTGAATTTTCATATTTCAGGGCTTTTTCCCACAATTATATCATAATTAGCCCAGATTCTTAAAATGTTCTTTACCCAAATTGTTTTCTTGTGCTTGTGCTGTTTGCCTGGTTAACTCTCTCTTGGCTTTCAGGGTCCTGCTTAGACATGATGGTGCAGAAGATCTTGAACTGCTGGCTTGGCTTACATCTCCATGATATATGTTGTCCTTGGACGGTATAATTTTTCTTTTAGTATGTGTCTGTGTTTGTAATTTTATATCAACTAGAACTCAATCTTGAGACAGAGATACTATTGATTTTTTTTCTTTCACTGCTTTATCATTGGCACCTCAGTGGTGGTGGATATATAGTAAATAGTCAATGAATATTTACTGAGTTGGTTTAAAAAACTGATGTAAACAATAAATTACTGTTTCTATCCACTAAGCTGTGAGTTCAATGAGGGCAACGCAGTGTCTGCCTTGCCACTATACCGTGTTCGTGGTTTCACGTACAGTACAGTATCTGGCACAGAACAGGCATTCACTGAACATTTGCTTAACAAAGGATGGGAAACAACAGCAAAAGGAACTCAGTCCTGAGGTGGTGTGTACTGCCCAAGGTCTCAGCTGCAGGTCTGGGCGGCAACCTCATGTGCGCGCGCGGGGGGGGGGGGGGGGGGGGGGGGGGGGGGCGAGTGGGTACAGAGGACAAGAGCTGCTACTCTGCAGCCTACCCTGGAGCTGGATCAACCATGGTGAAGATGATGATGGTGAAGAGATGACATTTCCACGTGAGTGGAGCTTAAATGCACAAGATTTGGGAAGTCCTTGAAAAGCAACGGTCTGAATAAATGGCGAGTTCACTTTCCATGTCTCTTATTCCAGAACAGAAAAAAAGAATCAGTAGCTACAGATGAGGGGAATAGTTGCCTTGAAATTTTAAGTGTCTGTGTGTAAAGACCACAGTAAGCATTTAATATAGGGTTTAGCTTATATTTTATATAATAGGTGCTAGGAAAATATATATATATAACCCCCAGGAGCAGTCTGTATACTTAATTACCTGAAGAAATCCATTTGAAAGTGAATCAATTCTGGGGATCCTGGCTGGCTCAGTCAGTAGAACACGTGACTCTTGGTCTCAGGGTTGAGAGTTCAAGCCCCATGTTGGATGTAGAAATTACTTAAAAATAAAATCTTTTTAAAAAAAGTAATCTGATTCTATTTGACTTGATTTCATGCAATTTTGGTCCCTACAAACTGTTAGAAGAAAACATTTCCTCGTTATTTGTTTCTGATAACTGAAATGACCTCAAGGCCTTGTGGCTAGAGACCAGCAAAGACTAGAATCACTTACTGAGCAATCCAAATTTTTTCTGAATAGACTCTGACCAATTTGGTCAAGTATGCAAACAGTTTAAGCTATCATGGTAAAGGCAGTAAACTGATATCATCATACTGGGTTTCTAAGAGCTGGACCTTTGGTTTTGTGGATGGGTGAAAGAGGTGAGTCCCCAGAGAGAAATGAACCAGGTAGCTATCTTCCAATGTACCAACTTTAATTTACTACTTTATTTTCTGAAATATTTGTTAGATTGCAACTTCAGGAGTTCCCTGGGTGAAATTGGAAACTGGGCCCCATACACTGAGGGCAAAAAGAGACAAAGAAAGAAGTGGATCACTTCAGATTAATAGATTAACAAGTTTTAAACAGTTATTAGCTATAATATTAGTAATTAGCAGTTTTAACAATCAAGAGAACTTTTATCATGGGGCTTGTCTTGGTTAGCTGTGAGATGAGTAGATCTTTGTACCTGCCCACCAGAATCTTAAAAGTGTATATAGAGGCATTAACAAGGTTCAGTCACATCACAGTTCAGATGGTCTCATCCTTGAAACAAATTCTACTGTAGGAACAGTGGGCAGGACATACATTCCAAGGACCTGGGATGGGGTGAGGAGCCTCCAAATGCCTGGGTCCAGCTCAAAGATCAACCAGTGGTCATATCCTTTTGATGATGTCCTCCAACAATATTAAGCTCTGACTCTTCATGAAAGAATATCAAAAGCAATTAATCAATATCCCCTGATGTTTCTCTAGAGAACATCAAGAAGTTTTATGGACTCTACCAAAGTAATCATCATAAGGAGATGTAATCCAAATATTTACTTCTCCAATTTATCTTAGTCTTCTTCAGCTAAATTCCATAACCAAGCTCCTTATGGCAAAGTGCTGAAGGGTCTGTCTAAGGGTTCTGTTTAATGCCTGAAAACTACTCATGTTAACTCTTAGTGAACTCTTGCCAAATACTCCAGATATAGGGATTAATATCATTCACATTGAATTTCAGAGTTGTAGTATTCTCCCCTACTTTACAAACAATTTTTAACCAACCCTTCCTTATTCAGAAGGAATCCTTTAGAAGGACAGAAATTCTTTCCCCACAAAAATTTAATAAAATACGGCATCTTAGTATAGATGAACCAAGTTTACTGAATTCCTGTGATCTACACAAATCAGAAGCCATGTAAACATAGAATCCAGAAACTGAAAAGTAAATACTTTCATTGACCATGACTCTTACAACACTTTGGAACAACTCCATGGATGATAATTTTTTTCATGAAATGAAGCAAGAAAGAGACACAAATTCATAAACTTATGGTTAAAAATCACTTACTCAGGGGCACCAGGGTGGCTCAGTTAAGCATCTGACTTCGGCTCAGGTCATGGTCTCAGGGTCATGAAATGGAGCTCCATGTAGGGCTCCCTGCAGCAGGAAGCTTGTTCCCTCTCCCTCTGCCCCTTTCCCTGCTCATGTTCATTCTTTCTCTAATAAATAAATAAAATATTAAAAAAAAAACACTTACTTGCAAGAAACTTGGATTGCAGGTATCTCTTCATATCTAATTGTTTAGGTTTGATTTGGTCACCCTGAAGCATCATTTTGGCACCTATGATAGCAATTTTGCCACACCTACATTTATATATTGGAGTCTTGTGGCTCAAGGAAATAAGTCATCAATCCTACCCTGACTCCTACTGCCACCAAGAACCTAGACTATTGTTCCTCCCCACAACCCAGGAACTTATTCCAAAGACTGAACTGAACATACAGGTCTACAATCAAGCCAATATTTCCCTTCCCATTCTACAACTGCATATTGCTACCTGTATATTTCTTAAGACATTGGTTTAATTTAAAAATGCAAAATGTTTTTAAAAGCTAGAAAACAGGCTTTTCTCTTTTTTTAAACTTTTTCAGTGTTCTAAGATTCATGAAAACAGGCTTTCCTACAAATGCATTATTTATTATAATAGTTTTAATTATTTTAAATAAAAATATTTTATCACAGAAGTAATCTCAATTCACTGTAGAAAAATTAGAAAATAGAGATAGGCAATTTTTTTAGATAAGCAAATTTTTCAAAATCCTACTATTCTTCCACCTGGAGACAACGACTATTATCATTATAAGGTATATCCTGATAGTTATTACTCTGTTTATAAAAATACACATATTTTCTTTTAGAAAGTGGCATTATGCACATTTTAGAACCCAATTTCTTAGTAGTATATCAGGAACAAACATGTAAAAAAATTAATGGCCACTATTTCAGGATATGGATGCATTAGGAGTTGAATTGAGTGCTCCACTGCCTCCCCAAATGTTGAAGTTCTAACCCCCAGTCCTCCAAATGTGACCTTATTTGGAAATAGAGTTCTTGTAGCTGTAACTGATTAAGATGAAGGCATATTGGAGTAGGGTGGGCCCCTAAGCTGAAGTGACTGGTGTCCTTTAAGGGGATGACTGTGTGAAGACAGAGACACCAGGAGAACATCGTATGATGATGAGGGCAGAGACTAGGGTGATCCTGTCACAAGTCAGGGAACACCAGTGATTTCTGACAAACCACCAGAAGCTAGGAAGAAGCAAGGAAGGATTTCCCCTACTGGTTTGTCAGAGAGCATAGACCTGCCAACACCTCACTTTCAGAATTTTATTCTCCGGAACTGTGAGAGCATAAACTCCTGTTGTTTTGAGGCACCCAGGTGTAAACAGTTACAATATCCTAGAAAATAGGCACGATGGGGGAAAAGCTTAAAATGGTACTGATCATAAATAGTACCACAGGGGTGCCTGGGTGGCTCAGGGGGTTAAGGCCTCTGCCTTTGGCTCAGGTCATGATCCCAGTGTCCTGGGATCAAGCTCCGCATTGGGCTCTCTGCTCAGTAGGGAGCCTGCTTCCCCCTCTCTCTGCCTGCCTCTCTGCCTACTTGTGATCTCTGTCAAATAAATAAATAAATAAAATCTTTTTAAAAAAATTAAATAAAATAAATAGTGCTACAAAATAAATGTGTGTATGTAACTCTATACACCATAGTTCTCCAACTCATCAAAAAGATTTGTTGAAAATGTGTAAACCCACAGAGTAGCATGAGAGCTTCGTTTAGCCTTAAATTTTAACTTAATAAATATTAGTATAAATAACATGGGCTATTATGTGAAGTTCTTATACAAGAAAAAAAATCTGGGGGGCACCTGGGTGGCTCAGTGGGTTAGTCTCTGCCTTTGGCTCAGGTCACGATCCTGGAGTCCTAGAATCCAGCCCCATCTGGCTCTCTGCTCAGCAGGGAGCCTGCTTCCCTTCCTCTCTCTCTGCCTGCCTTTCTGCTTACTTGTGATCTCTATCTGTCAAATAAATAAATAAAATCTTTTAAAAAAAAACATTTTTTAAAAATTAAATAAAGTTATGCGTCAGTGAGGATCCATTCAGGAGACATCAATCTCATTAGGAATTTGAATAGGGGAAATAGATTTTCTAACTAGTCCAAAGATGGTTACTAAGGTATACAAGGGTAGTAGCTACAGGATGGTTGCTCCCCTAGGGCTGAGAGAGAAGGGAATGCGGAAGGAACTCGGGAACTTAAGAGGGCTACAAGGGTGAGATTCAGACCTGTAGAGTAATGACATGGTTGCTACATGTGGCTTGCCGCTGTGATGAAGTTCAATAAAAGTACTCATCGGGACACCTGGATGGCTCAGTTGGTTAAGCAGCTGACTTCAGTTCAGGTCACGATCCCAGGGTACTGGGATAGAGTTCAACGTCTGGCTTCTCTCTCTGCCTCTGCCTGCCACTTTACCTGCTCGTGCTCTTTCTCTCTCTGTCTCTGACAAGTAAATAAATAAATAATCTTTAACAAAAGGTAATTAAAAAAAAAAAAAAAAGCACTCGTGGTGGAACAGTGAAACCACCAAACTATCTTGTCATTGTGATGACCAAGAAACTTAACAAAGGTTGCAAAGGCAGTTCATGGTAATAAACTTACCACGAGTTGTCTTCAGAAAAAGGCAAAGGGCATTCAGCTGTGGTACAACTGTGCCCACTGCACACCAATCTTCTCAGTGTCTCATGGAAAACAGAACATGGAAGCCAAGAGTCTCTTCCTACACTTCCTGCTTGACAGTGTCCCTCCAGTGTCTTCTCAGGGGAGCCTACTAGCAAGCCAGCTGGCAAAGGGTACATGTAATTTGCAGAGCCTAATTCCATCACCACAAAGCAGGACAAACAAGGGTGAATGTGGAGCTGAGAAGCAGTGAATCAATAACTGGCACTTCGGCCACTCAGTAACCATACACACACTTCAACACACCTTTGAGCCTCCATTAACGACGACACAACTCCGTTTCTACCTAAAAAGATGGAAATTTCTTTCATACTGGTAAGGAAGCTCTCATCCTCTCCCCAGAATGGAAGAACACAGTCTCAACAGCCATTGTGACCATCACTGGTTATATTAATCATTTCACATATTCAGTTATAGTCCTATTAAATATTCTGTTACCTAAATACTAAATTGTAAAGTTTACTTCTCATAAAATTCTTTAAAATAATTATTTAAAATAATAAAAATAAAAGTGAAAAATGGACCATAAGTATAGACACATAACAAGCAAGGACAAAATAATGCAAAGCTACTACAGTCTTTTTCTCTTTTTTCAAAAACAAAAAGTTTGTTACTATAGCAATAGTAGTAGTCAAGTATCAACATTTTTGCACATGTATCTTGATCCCCAATTCTGTAGGGCAACTTCTCCATGTCAGGGTTCCCAAAACCTTGCATATGGCCCACAAAGGCCATGTAGGCAAGGTGTAACTGCAAGCAGACCCATTCCTTGGTGGAAACTTTTGTGATCCTTTCAGAACATGGAAGGAGAGGCATTCTTTCTTTCTGTAATGGCCCCAAAGCAGTAACTGATAGCTCTGAGGTCCTTATTTCATTCCCCATTCCATCTTTATTTTGCTCTAAGTCGGTCCTAAGCTTCTCTAGTTCCTTACCTGGAGGAATAACCAAAAATTTCATTCCTAAAGGATCTGAGTTTTAAAGCATCCTTTTTTGTTTTGGTTGTTGTTGCTTTCCATTAACTTTATTAATGGATGGGATGAAGAAGAACCCCAGAAACTTCAGTGATTTCTAGATACCATCCTCTTTGTCTCTGCTATATAGCAACAGCCTAATTTCCCCCTTGGTAATTGGAATTCATCACTTTGGATTTTAGAGTACTCAGCCCCCTCATTTTGTCCATCACTTCACTGACCCGAGGAGCCTATGACGATGGCTATCTCATCTTCCAATTCAATTGAACCACTATTGTGTCGCCTACTGGAACTTTGCTATATATTTATAAAACACATAAAGCATAAGATATATAAATTATAAAATATATAAGATTATATATATTCAATACATATGCCGCATCCATTTGTGTCCCCTGTTCATATGTTAAAACCTAATCCCCAATGTAATAATAGTAAGAGGTGGAGATTTGGGGATGTAATTAGATCATGGCAATAGAGCTCTCATGAATGGGATTAGTGACCTTGTGTAAAAGAGACCCCAGAGAGCTCTCTCACCCCTTCCACTAAGTGAGGACACAACAAGAAGATGGCCAGGTAGAACCGGGAAGACACCAAAGCTCCCGGTGCCTTGATCTCGGACTTTCCAGCTTTCAGAACTGTGAGAAATAAGTGTTTGTTGTTTAAGCTACAGTCTATGGCAGTTTTACCTTAGCCTGAATAGACGAAAATAATACGTAATCCATATATTGTTCAATGTGATATGTATTAATGTACTGGTCAATGTAATACATGTTACATAGCTATAGCTATTCTACTTCCACATCTTGATTCCCAGACCCCCGTATTCTGACTGTGGGAGAAAACATCATATGTTGTCTGATTCAAACAACACACTGTACCCTGTAAGATACAAACTTCTTCTTTCAAGGTATTCTTCTAAGTAATACTGTAACTGAGACCTCAACTAGCCATTCCATTTTTGACCAGACCAGGCACTTACACAAGGTGATAGGGGATGTCATCAAATCAGTTCATTCCTTTTGTGTGAACCAACTACTCTATTTCCCTTGCTACTTGATCAGAAGCAATGCTGTGAGAGTTATCATAACTCTAGACAAGGCGTTTTGTGATTCTACAGAGAATGGAGTTAGCAAGTAGCATCACAGGCAGGGAAGAAAAATTCATATTGAGAAAACATGTCATATTCAGTGGTAATAACTCTGCCTCACCATGATGGAAATAGTTGGATGTAATCAATCAGCCACCATGTCAGTGGCTGGTCCCCCAAGCATTAGTGCCACACTGGGGACTCAGGGTTGCTTTCTGTTTTAGGAGGCCGGGTACTAAGCAGTAAGCAGTCGTAGATTATCTTTTTATCAGGGGCAGCCCAAGCTGTAGAGTTCATAGAGAACCTCAGTCCCTGTCATCATTGTCACTGTGCTCCAGTACCACTGAAGCAGCACTGAGGGGATGGGGAAGACGTTGACTGGCTCTACCTAATTGTCCTTTGATCTTCAGGTTATTGGAATTATTATGGATCGTTTCCTCCAAAATTCTCTGTAAAATTCAGGATTCCTGCCAAGGAACCAGCCTTGACGGAACAGAGAAATCTGAGTTCGGGAGTGGGAATGAGAAAGAAAGAGAGAGAAAGGATGGGATCCGGAGGGCAACAGCCAATGCTGCTAAGAAGACATTTATGCCTTTGCAGCAGGTTTATAGGATTCAAGCAAAGAACCAGGATCAGTGCATTTACAATTCAATAGAACCATCAACATAACAAACTACCAGTAAATAAGTTTTTTTTTTTTTTTTTTAATTTAGCACTGTTACACTACATTGTGTCAGATAAACTAGCTTAAGGGCAAATCTGCTCTGTGGTTTACTTGATTACCAAGTGCAGATCTCTTTGCTATGTGTGAATAGAGGAGAATACTATGTATTAAGAATTTTATTGTTGAGGTCCAACTTAAAATTCCATTTCTTCGTGTGGGGAAAAAAACTATAAAAGCCTGAAACTTTCTTTGTTACATAATTAGACATTTCCTGTGCCTGTTCCTATTAAGTAGGTATGCATCTTTTAAATCATGTTAGATCTAAAGTTATGTGGATTCTATATACATATGTACACACCACTATTTTCATCTTTATCCCAATTCCGCTTTGTCCCTAGCTTTCAAGATTTATAGTCAAACTGAATTTTCCAGTCACATGCTTTAAAATCATATTCTCCTAAATTTAAAACTTGTGCCAGCAATACACTCCTCTGTTAATCAAACACTTTCCCACCCTGAAGCTGGCCCGGAGTGAGAGTAATATTTCTAGTACTTCCCAAAGTTTAATTTGGGTAGAAATTACCCAAAGATTTTGTTAAAATGAAGAATCTGACTTGGTAGGTCTGAGATGGGACTGGAGATTGCATTTCTAACAAGTTCCAAGGTGATGTGGATAGAGTGCTAACCCATGAGATCATATTTTTAAAACAAAGGAACAAATACACAAAAGCAATTGTATTTGAGCCTGCTCTCACCAGCTCAGAGGACCCTACTGTTACATATTGAGGACTTTTGCACGCCAGTTGTTAACATAGCCGTTATTAAATTATGTGAACTTTCAACTAAATAAATTATACTTAAACAAAAGAAATAGATATCTAAAACTCACCACTTCCTCATTAGTTTCCTATATTTTATTTTTGTCCACGCTCTTGAGGTTATTCATATCTATAATGACTGTAAAAGGAAAAATCTATAAATGGTGTCCTACTGCAACATCTCTTTCCAATGCTGCTTTCAGGAATGTTGCATCGGTCACTTGAAATGTCCATGGTGGTAGTATTTATAACATGGGAATTTGCAAACACTACAAGCAAATTCCTCCTTCCACCCATTTTTTTTTAACCCCAAAAGACCCTGTCATTAAATATTGCTAGCGCATCATTGGTTCATTAGGAGGTTTTGGTCCCTTTTTCTAAGATATCACCCAAAATACAGACTGGGTAGAGTCAATGCTCTATAACTGAACTCAAAGTCCGGACAGGAAAGAGAGAGAAATAGATATATCACTTTACTTCTTTCATATCTGAAAATAACTATATTCTTAGTACTAAAATGTATACTGACTCTGAAGAGAGCAAAAGGATGCAATTTAGGGGTCAAATGAAATTCTCAATGATGAACACTGTGTTCAACCTGATTGCAAAAAGCAATCTAAGAGCAGCTTAGAACTCAACATAGTTTGATGATTGTATTGTTTTTTTACCTATACCTTAGAGAGAATGTTTATATTTATTATTTGGGAGAATGTCCTTGCGACATTATAGTAAGTCAAAGGGTTCTTGAAATATTTCTTTGACGTTTTTCACTCTTTCACTATACAAAGAAGATAATTTTTATTTGTAGTTTCCTTCTGATGTAAAATTTTGTGACTAGGTGGACTAGAATGGATGCAGGTTTTAGGAATCTATTCTAATACTCAAAAAAGCTTTGGAGCAAACTAAAGTTCCTCCTGGAATGAGACTTTCCACACTTGCTGGCTTTATTTACACTTTAATTGGACATTTGCTCATATATGTACTGTCACAAGGAGTTATTCAGCTTCTAATTTTTTTTAAGATTTTATTTGTTTAACAGAGGGAGATCATAAGGAGGCAGAGAGGCAGGGACAAGAGAGAGAGGGGGAAGCAGGCTCCCGGCTGAGCACAGAGCGCGATGCGGGGCTCAATCCCAGGACCCTGAGATTATGACCTGAGCCGAAGGCAGAGGCTTTAACCCACTGAGCCACCCAGGTGCCCCTCAGCTTCTAATTTTGTCATGGAATATTTTCAGCCTCGATATATGTAAGAATACCTGGGTGAAAACTGTTATCTGGTAAGTTTTAAGTATGTAAAATTTATTCTTCAATCCACAAACAATTCACTCATTTAAACTCAGTTCGAATATTTCCCCATTCCATTAGTCTCCACTGGCCACAGAAGGTAGAAAAATGGTCTCTCCTACCTTACCTCTGAATTCCAAGAGTTTATTTCCTGCTTGAGGAAGAAAGTCAACCAGAGAACTATCTGGAAAAGATCATTTGAAAATGTCCAGCATGAGAAGGTTCTGAAGGACTTAAGGGGCATTCTAACCTGGGGAAGGGGTAGGATGTTTTAAGAGGCTTTAACAAGAGGAAGGAGGTCTCTCAAAGTTCAGCTGGTTCCGGAAATGGGAAGAGAAGGATTTTTCACGTGGATTAGCAGTCATTGTTTGGACAGCCTGGATTTTACCTAAAGGATGGAGAGGAAGAGTTTGGGACTAGGTCATGGGCAAGGGTGGGTGGAACAGCTACCAGGGACAAGTGCGCATGAAGCAACACCCCCCCCCCACACCCCCTCCCCGATTTTAAGACTTTCAGTTTCCCTCATGCATCTATCATCACTTGACATTTTCAATGTACCTTATAGTTAATACAATGATAAAAAATTATCTTTAACACTAGAGAAGTAGAAGAAATGCCACGAGTAATTACTCCAGGAAATCGGGCATGAACCATATGGTCTTTGTACATTCAGTCATTTTCACCATTATTTATTTATTCCGCTCAATGAGACTTTTTTTCATTTTTATTCTAGTTGAAGTCTGATTGACACAGAATGTAACATTAGTTCCAGGTGTACAATACAGTGATTCCACAAGTCTATACATTCTGTTACACTTACCCTAAGCGTAGCTGCCCTTTCTCACTACACAATGCTATTACAATAGAATTGACCATATTTCCTATGCTGTCATCCCCGTAACTTATTCACTCCGTAACTGGAAGCCTGTACACCCCACCCCCCTTGACTCCTTTCACCCATCTCTCTCCATTCCCTCCCCTCTGACAACCATCAGTTTGTTCTCTTATTTAAAGATCTGTTGTGCTCAATTTAATTTTAAATCTTCATGTATCACAATACAGAACCGAAAAGGTTTTAAAAAACATCACTCGACTGACTCTAGTCAAATAATAAATACAAGAATCCTCATGTAGATGATTCCCTGTCTATAGCTGCAAAGTGCCTTCAGGTGGTTTTAATCTAGTTCATGCTTATTACATACACTCTGCCCTATGCATAACTTCCCCGTGTGCCCCTGTATCACAAGGGTACCATCGTGTTACTCAACCAGTTTCTATAATACACATTGCCCTATTATTGTACCACTTTTAGAATTCCCAAAGGAGAAAAAAATCACATCATTTCTTTATGTAAAGGAGAAATTTCATTTTACATATATGAAAGCTAATAAAATATACTGACTATAGACATTTTTATTTGTGGAAATTCATAGTTTCTATCAGAACAGTCCTCAACTCAAACATGCTGGGATTTTAAATCTGTATCTGTAGTATTTTTTTTTAAGATTTTTATCTATTTATTTGAAAGAGAGAGATAACATGAGCAGGAGAGAGAGCAAGCCCTGGGGGTAGGGGGTGCGGCAGAAGGAAAAGCAGACTCCTTGCCGAACAGGGAGCCAGACTTGGGGCTCAATCACAGGACCCTGGGATCATGACTTCAGTGGAAGGCCAACACTTAACCAACTGAAACAGCCAGGCACCCATGTCCATGGTATTTGTTTTTCCTTTTTTTAAATTATGTTATGTTAGTCACCATGCAGTACTTCATCACTTTTTGATGCAGTGTTCCATGATCCATTGTTTGTGCATAACACCAGTGCTCCATGCAATACCTGCCCTCCTTAATATCCGTGGCTGGGCTAAACTATCCCCCCATCCCCCTCCCCTCTGAAACCCTCAGTTTGATTCCCAGATTCCATACTCTCTCGTGGTTGTTTCCCCACTGTGAAGTCCCTCCTTTCATTTTTCTCTTCTTTCTCTTAATGTCCTCCATGCTATTCCTTATGCTCCACAAGTAAGTGAAACCATATGATAATTGCCTTTCTCCGTTTGACTTATTTCATTCAGCATAATCCCCTCCAGTTCCATCCATGTTGATGCAAATGGTAGGTATTCATCCTTTCTGATGGCTGAGTAATATTCCATTGTATATATGAACCGTATCTTCTTTATCCATTTGTCTGTTGAAGGGCTTCTCAGCTCCTTCCACAGTTTGGCTATTGAGGACATTGCTGTTTTGAACATTGGGGTGCATGTGCCCCTTCTTTTCACTATATCTGTATCTTTGGGGTAAATACCCAGTAGTGCAACTGCTAGGTCATATGGGAATGCAAGTTGGTAGAGCCATAGTATTTTTACAGTGTTATAAACTTATTCCAAATCCTGTATTTATGAAAGAGATCTATATAAAAGGTCTTCTGTAGGTTATTTAGAAATATATCAATGACTATGAAACATAAAAGAAGATGAAACAAGATCAGACTAAATTTCCTCAGTACACGAATATTCAAGCTGTCAAGTTAAAAAGATACAAAATTGAAACACAAAAGATGCCTGGGTGGCTTAGTCTGTTCAGCTTCAGGCTCCTTGCTCACCAGGAAGCCTGCTTCTCCCACTGTCTGCTGCTCCCCCAGCTTACGCTTGTGCTCTCTCTCTCTCTGACGAATAAATAAATAAAATCTTTTAAAAATCAGTCAGTCAACCAAACACACCTTCAAGGTGTTTTTTATTATTGGATAATTTTGTAAACCACCTACTACTTTTTCTGTAAGTTTCCGTCTCTAGAATCAAACTGGAACAAATCCATAGAATTCAACAAATATTTAATAAGAATTATCAATAAGTTAAAAATACCTTACCAGCTAAGTATTTTGTGTTTTTAATGTTAATAAGAGATCTATAATTGAGGGGCTTATAGTACAAGAGATTTAAGAAAAAGAAAAAAAGAAGAAAAATATGTTAAAATTTTTAACATATTTCTTTTTCGGGCATCACAATAGGATAGATAATTCTAGATGGGGAATCAGAACCAAAACTTTAGATTAGAAAAATATTCACATAATTCAAACTAAAGGGGAAAAAAATCCCAAATTATTTTCCTTTCAACAGCATCTATCTTAAAATCATATCTTATTATAAAATTAATTTATGATTATACTTAACTTTGAAAATATACAGAACAACAAAATGAGGGGTCCTTGGGTGGCTTTGGCTGCCACCAGCGTTGGTTAAGTGTCTGCCTATGTCTCAGGTCATGACCTGTTTCCTGAGATTGAGCCCTGCATTGAGCCTCTGCTCAGCGGGGAGTCTGCTTCTCCCTCTCCTGCCCCTCCACCCTGCTCCTGCTCTCTCTCTCTTAAATAAATAAATAAAATCTTAAAAAAAAAAAAAAAATGTGGGGGCCTGGGTGGCTCAGTGAGTTAAAGCCTCTGCCTTCAGCTCAGGTCATGATCCCAGGGTCCTGGGATCGAGCTCCGCATCGGGCTCTCTGCTCAGCAGGGAACCTGCTTCCCCCTCTCTCTCTACCTGCTTCTCTGCCTGCTTATGATCTCCGTCTGTCAAATAAATAAATGAAATCTTGAGAAAAAAATAAAAATAAAAATAAAAAATAAAATGAAAATCACTGAGAAATCTACTATCTCCAAATACCATTGCTATTTTTCTTCTTATTCTTTTTTCTTTTCATAAATATACTTTTAAAATACTTTAAAAATAGAATTTGAGTAAAGAAAATTTATTAACTTGCTTTTTTTATTTAATAGTATATCATGGTATTTTTCTCTCATTACATGTATTTCAGAAATATTAACCTTAATGGCTGCAAAGCATTCCACTCTAAGATTTGTCTTTAGTAAAATACAATAGGAAAAAACTTTTTTTTCTAGCATAAGTACATCTGTGCCGAACCTTCATAACACATCGTTGTGTGAATAATTACTTTTTGCCCTAGAATAAATTCCCAGAAGTGAAATTTCTGAATCAAAGGAAATGAATATTTTAAGGCTTTTGATACAAGTTAACAAATTGCCTTCAAGAAAGATTGCTAATTTATATGCCAGTCAACAAAGTATGAGAAATTTTAATTACCTGTGAACTCAAAGATGCTATTATTATTTTTAAAACAAAATGACTAAAAAAGAGACCACTTGTCAATTTAGTAAGTGAAAAAAAGGTTATTTTATTTTGCATTTTTTGATTTCTAGTTGGGTTAAACTTTTTCATATTTATTTGTTGCTTCCATTTCTCTTGCTCTTTGCCTCATTTTATGATTAACTCATTTTCCGCTTGAGTTGTACAATTATTTTTATTGTTTCTAAGAGTTTAATATTAAAAACCTCCGTTATTTTTCTGTCATAAACATTATAAATATTTCCCCAGATTTGTTATTACCTTTTAATTGTATTATTGTTTTGTCTATTTCTTTTTTTTTAATATTTTATTTATTTATTAGAGAGATGGATAGAGAGCACAAGTAGGCAGAGCAGCAGGCAGAGAGAGAGGAAGAAGCAGGCTCTCTGCTGAGCAGGGAGCCCAATGTGGGGCTCGATCCCAGGACCCTGGGATCCTTACCTGAGCTGAAGGCAGACGCTTAACAGATTGAGCCATCCAGGCACCCCTGATTTGTTTATGTATAGATATGTAGAGGGTTGAAATTTTGAAACTTAAAGATCAGTCTTGTTTTCCCTTTAAGGTTTTTGTCTTTGTGACAAGCTGAGAGGCATTGCCCCCTGTAAGATTACTTAGATCATTGACTAAAATTTTATTTTAGTTCCTTAAACTTCTATTTTTACAGTAAAGTCTTTAATTTTTCTTTGCTCCACTTAATGCTTTCCAGCCACTTAATGCTTTTTACCTGGAATTCTGCACATATGATTCCAATATTGTATGTCCTCCACCTGCCCTAATAAAACTGCCTATTCTTTTATTTGAATTGCTTTTACATGTTTATATATGACACTATTTTAATATATTTGGGTTTTGTTTTACCTCACCCAAGAGCTCCATTTTTAAATTAAAACTTCCCTTCTGAATTTCTTTGTGACTTTAAAAATTGCCATTAAACAATGCCAGCTGGTACAAGCACTCTGAGAAAAACAATACAGAGGTTTCCTCAAGAAGTTAAAAATTGCTCACGATGGGGGCACCTGGGTGGCTCAGTGGATTAAAGCCTCTGCCTTCAGCTCAGGTCATGATCTCAGGATCCTGGGATCAAGCCCTGCATTGTGCTCTCTGCTCCGCAGGGAGCCTGCTTCCTCCTCCTCTCTCTCTCTCTCTCTCTCTGCCTGCCTCTCTGCCTACTTGTGGTCTGTCAAATAAATAAATAAAATATTTTTTAAAAAATTGCTCACTATGTCTCTCTCTAACAAATAAATATAATCTTTTTACGGGGGTGGGGGTGGCGCTTGGGTGGCTCAGTTGGTTAAGCATCTACCTTCAGCTCAGGTTAAGATCACAGGGTGCTGGGATGGTGCTGCTCAGTGGGGAGCCTGCTTCTCCCTCTGCCCCTGCCACTCCTCCCGCTTGTGCTTTCTCTCTAATAAATAAATAAAATCTTTAAAAAAATAAGTTAAAAATTGAGCTACCTGATGACCCAGCAATTGCACTACTATGTATTTACCCCAAAGATACAAATGTAGTGATCCAACGGGACATCTGCTCCAGAACGTTTATAGCAGCAATGTCCACAAGAGCCAAACTATGGAAAGAACCTAGATGTCCATCAACAGATGAATGGATAAAGAAGATGTGGTATATTTATACAATGGAATACTATGCAGCCATCAGAAGGGATGAAATCTTACCATTTACATTTATGTGGACGATATTATAGTATTATATTAGATTGTATTATGCTGAGCAAAATAACTCAAGCAGAGAAAGACAATTATCATATGGTTTCACTCAAATGTAAAACATAAGAAACAGCACGGAAGATCATAACGGAAGGGAGGGAAAATGGAATGAGAAGAAATCAGAGAAGGAGACAAACCATGAGAGACTCTTAACTATGGCGCCAAGAACCTTAGTGTTGCTTGGGGTAGGTGGGAGGGGGGTGGGGTAACTGGGTGACAGCATTAAAGAGGACACCTGCTGTGATGAGCACTGGGTGTTATAGGCAACTGAGGTATTACTGGACTCTACATCTGAAACTAATGATGTACTATATGTTGGCTAATCCAATTTAAATAACAAAAAAGGGAGCACCTGGGTGGCTCAGTGGGTTAAAGCCTCTGCCTTTGGCTCAGGTCATGATCCCAGGGTCCTGGGGTCCAGCCCCATGTAGGGCTCTCTGCTCAGCGGGGAGCCTGCTTCCCTTCCTCTCTCTGCCTGCCTCTCTGCCTACTTGTGATCTCTGTCTGTCAAATGAATAAACAAAATCTTAAAAAGAAGAAATAAATAAATAGATAAATAAATAAATAAATAAAAATTGCTACAAAATATCTGGAGGGGTGTGATTTAATGATGCTATTTATAAACTGATGTATCTCAAAGAGCACACACAAATCTTTGTTCTCAGCTCAATTGCTCTCAGTTCCTAGGTTTGGTCTAGCTTCTGTGATATTATTTTATGTTCTTGCTGTTTCCTTCATTTTCTGTACTAT
The DNA here is from genome assembly GCF_963455335.1 of Martes martes. Classification (NCBI taxonomy): domain Eukaryota; kingdom Metazoa; phylum Chordata; class Mammalia; order Carnivora; family Mustelidae; genus Martes; species Martes martes. The sequence goes on from NC_137893.1 coordinate 13,704,651, forward strand.
GTGGACTTTTTCAAAAGTTTTATTTTACTTTATAATTTGCAGTATTTTAGAAGATATATATATCATTCTACTAGTGCTAACCTTTAAAGTTCTCAAGTTTTTCTCGTTTATGAGATGTATCTGAGGTGTTATACAGCAATTATAATGTGATTTTTAATATTACGTATTTAAAATCCCTTCATTTTTATTTCTGTAGGGAAACTGTTTTTTACTTTATTCCATTTCCATATTCCTCCTCATTACACTTTAATGTTACAATATATTTATTTTTATTCCTTTTTATCTCTTTGGCCTGTCATTCAGCTTCTGATTTTATTTCATGTCTGTCAACTGGTGTGTTATCAACTGATTTTTTTTTTCAGGAATATCATAGAGGTGTCATTTTTAAGGAATCATTTCTGTATTTGAATATATTTTTATCTCCCTTTACAAGCCAAGGACAAATTGGCTGATTATATGATTATTACATCAAATTAAAATTGTGCAAAATATGGTCCATATCCTTGGCACTTAGTGTTGCATCAGACATTTTGGTAAATGATCTCTTTTTTTTTTAACGTATGTTTCTAAAGGACTCATAGTACTGGAGGGAGCTGACCATTTTATTCTGTTGTAGCTTCCTTTCTGCAGCCCCAGGATAGGTTGCAGTGTGAACATGTCCTCCGTGCTGCGACCTGAAATGTGGTTAGCCTTTCAATCTGCACATGCAAGGTAGTTTTAACCAGTTAGGGTTTGGGTTATTGTCTTCTATTAATTTTTTTATCTTTTTTATTCAGCATTAAAGTCAATTCCTTCATATCTTTTAGTCCTTTATCCCTGCATTCTCAAAGGAATTCTGAATTTTATCCTCCAAATCCCTAATCCTGTTCCCCACTATTTTAGCTCTGACCCTTGCTCGATTCAGGTGAATTATTACTCAACAATTTTACTTTGAATCGCCTTGCCATCCGTCTTTGTCTCAGCTATCTCATTCATCATATCCTATGGAACTGTAATGACTGCCCAGTCTCCCTTTAGGATTCTCTGAATCCTATTTGGTTGGAAAGACATCTTCTTGCATTTTAATAAGATTTTTTTTTTCATTCTCCATGTAATTTAATTCCAACTTCCAGATTTATCTTCTCCCTCTCTGCTCCTTCCCCTTGCCCTGCACTGTTTGTCCATATGATTGCATTCCTGTTCTCATCCTTGCCTGAGACAGAACGTGGAGAGAGGGGGTGATCTCCAACAGACCTCTTGTGTCATTTGTCCATGATGCTGCTTCTCATGTGGACGATGGTTCAATTATTTTATCAGTTTATACCTGGAGAGTAGATAGCTGTGCAGAATCCCAGTATCTGCTCACTTGTAGTAATTTATCTGGTGCAATTTTTCTTCACTGGGATTGATTCCTTTCTTCCACCCATTGTGTAGTTTCTCTGAGTTGAAAGAGTCCACACCCCAAACCCACTGTTGCTAGACTTCTTCCAGCATGTCCTCTGTGTCTCCTTTTCTCCTCTTCATCTTATTGATTGTTAGGTTAGTTTTTTATGTTGATGTTTCAGTTTTCACATTTGTCTGTGTCTCCTCAGATATTGGTAAGAAATTGAGAGATGCTATATTTGGAGCCACACAGTAGAGGTCATTTAAAGCTTAAATATAAACCCTCAAGTGCTTGAGCCCTGACTCTTCTGGCGACATATCATACTTTATTTCTCTAGTCCAGTGTTCCGGACTGAATTATGTCCCCCTAAAATTGGTATGTTGAAGTCTTAACCCCCAGTATCCAGGATGTGACTATATTTGGAGATAAGGTCTTTAAAGAGGTAACCAAGATGAAAATGGGGTCATTAGGGTGGGCCCTAATCCAGTATGAGTGGAGTCTATATAAGAAGAGGAAATTTGGATACAGATGGTACAGAGGGAAGACCAGGAAGAAGATGGCCGTCCACAAGCCAAGGAGGGACGCCTCAGAAGACACCAACCCCGACGACACTTAGATCTCAGACTTCTAGACTCTAGGGCGGTGAGGTAATACATGTCTGTGTTTTATTTTATTTTCTTTTTTTTAATATAAGATTCCATTAGATATGGTCATTAGTGGGCTGCACAGTTGTTTGGAATGATTTAATTTTTTTTAAGATTTTATTTTTATTTATCTGACAGAGATCACAAGTAGGCAGAAAGGCAGGCAGAGAGAGAGGGGGAAGCAGGCTCCCCACTGAGCAGAGAGCCCGATGCGGGGCTGGATCCCAGGACCCTGGGATCATGACCTGAGTCAAAGGCAGAGGTTTAACCCACTGAGCCACCCAGGCGCCCCCATGTCTGTGTTTTAAACACTCTAATCTATGGCACTTGGTTATGGCAGCCCTAGCCAGCTAACACCTCCTTTGACTTTCCCACATCAATCGATGGCTGCTTTACCTACTCTGTTTATTCTTCAAGCCTCCTTATCCTCTCCCATGTCCTCACTTGGACCTGAGGACCCTATTTCTTATTACACTGAGAAAATATAAGTAATCAGAGAAGCACAATCACAGACACTCACCACCACTCCAACCTAGAGGTGTATATGGCGCATACTTGGAACAAACGTAAAACATTTAGAACATGTGACACCTTCTCATTGGGTATTCCCACCACGGAAATGCTCTTCCCCAGGACGTCTGCATGGCTAACTGTCTCGCCTCTTTCAAATGATTGCTTAGATAATGTGATTTTTCTATGAGTTCCAGCTTGACCAAGCTATTTGAAATTATAATGCACTTCCTAATCCTAAACTCATCCTTACTCTGATCAATTCTTTTCACAGCACCTACTAATAGTCTATATGATTTATGGATTTATTACATGTTATTTATTGTCTGTTCCTATCAGAAGACAAGCTGCAAGTATATAGGAACGTATGTCTTTCTGTTTCTAATCTCTCTCAAGCACTTAGATCAGTGTCTAAGTAGGCACCAAATATATATGGGACACAGAGGACAGTGTTTACTGGACACAGTAAGCACCAAATAAATATTTATGAAATACTTTTATAAGCTGAATATATTCAAACAATTATAACGGTCCTCAACTCATCTTCCCTGTGTTGTTTGGGCATACTTAAAAAATTGAAAAAAAAATTCTGATATGGTATCCTATGGCATAGACAGTGTTCACCCGTGTTCTGGGTACACCAGTTGATTATCAGTGTCCAGGACAATAAATAATGGATCTGGTATTTATAATGGTACTAACTTCATTACCCAGCAGAAGTACCCTTCTGTGCTGCCTTGCACCTAGGAGAAAGCAGAATACTAAGTATCCACAAGAGTATCAACCTACAGTCTCCCTATGTAATTTTTTTTTTTAAGATTTCATTTACTTATTTGACAGAGAGAGAGAGAGTTCACAAATAGGCAGAGAGGCCAGGGCGGGGCGGCGGCGGAGGGGGGGGGGTTGCTGGAAGCAGGCTCCCTGCTGAGCAGAGAGCCTGATGCTGGGCTGGATCCCAGGACCTTGGGATCAATGACCTGAGCCAAAGGCAGAGGCTTAACCCACTGAGCCACCCAGGTGCCCCTCCCTATGTAAATTTCTATTCTTAATGAACTTTTACTGGTTTATGGGCTTTACCCACAAATCTCCCTACTCAACTAAATTCCCCCACGGGTGATTCTGTTGTAGATCCCTTAAAACTGCTCAGACTTCTCAGATGAGAGGCACTAGTACTCAGAGGTCAAGGGTATGAGATTTGGAGCCAAGTAGCCTGACTCTGAGACCTCACTATTTTCTCGGGCACCCGGCTTGTCTTACTCGCAGCTTTCTCATCTGTAAAACGGATCAAATGACAGTGCATATCGGACAGAATCTGTGAGGACTGAAATAGCTAATGCATGCAAACTATATAATAACATATTTTCAAAGAGTAAGCAATCAAAAAATATTATCTATTGTTGTTGCTGTTGTTGTTAACTGGCCCTGGCATCCATCAGATACCAAGGATGAATTTTTTTAGAAACTCTTGCAGAAACAATGTTTTACTCTGTTCTCTTTAATTCCCACACTAGAATTTTATTTTCTCTATTTCCTTAGATATCATCACCTGGACTGGGGAATGCAGGCATATTTGTAGGTAAAACTAATTTTTATCTAACCCTGCTCTTCACTCAATCTCCTTGCTCCCTGTTCTTTGGGATTTCTTTGTTGTTGTTGTTGTTGTTTTAAGATTTTATTTATTTGACAGAGTGAGAAATCCCAAGTAGGCTGAGAGGCAGGCAGAGGAGGTGGGGGGAAGCAGGCTCCCCGTTGAGCAGAGAGCCTGATGCGGGGCTCAATCCCAGGACCCTGAGACCATGACCTGAGCCGAAGGCAGAGGCTTAACCCACTGAGCCATCCAGGTGCCCCCTCTTTGGGATTTCTAATATGCTATGCAGCTATGGATTCAGGGTTATGCTGGTTCTCCCGTGATAAAGTGTCTGGCTACTGGAACTCAGCCTCCCCAGAGGAAAGTTTTTCTGTCCCATGGGCTCTCATCTCTCTAGGACCCCAACAAACTGAATCTGTGCTCATCTTTGACTTACTAAATTTTCATCATTTTATCTCTAATATAAATGCTTGTGAGCTTATAACCTCATACAAGAATTCCCTGAATTGTATAAATTCTCTGCCACCTAGACACAAATCATGATTACATATAGGATTAATATTGTCATACAAACTAGTTTTCTCAATATATCCTAATGTTTGGAAGCTTCATTTGATAAAACTTTACTGACCCTCCCCCCCATTATATGTCAGTCCTGAACAAAATGATCTTATTTCTCATGTCAGCATTCTACAGCAAAAGAAGAAAACAGATCTTAAATAATCAATCCCCAGTGTTGACAAAGCAATGTATGCCATGGCCTGAGATACAACACAGTAGGCTATTAGTTTCATTGTGTCCAAATGAAGTTTAAGTATAGATACCCTTACATCCTAAGAATACTTAATTGTTTTAACAAGAATTTCCAGGAAATCTGTTAAGTGATTTCTTTGTAATCAAAGAAAATTATGTGAAAGAACAAACTTGTAACTTTTCTTCAGAATTTCTGATGAGAAATTCTTATACATGGTTGACATCGGATCAGTCCATTTTACAGGAATACATGTATCTATATCTATTCTTTAATTAGAAAAAAAGAAACTTTAGGAACAATGGCTCAACTCTAGAGCTCAGCAGGAGACCCATTTTGAGGTAGCCCCACAATTTACTAGAAAAATTCACTTTTTACCCTAGACTTATGAGTGTTTGATCCAGAAACAATTTAGTATGTTTGAGAGTATCCTTCCAGTACCTTTGGCTTTTTGCCCAGTTTCAATCAAAGCAACATTTTTATTATCAGGTGATTTCTTTCTATCCCTTTGCTGTCTCTTTAACACGTTAAATGGGTGCTCAGTTCATTCTTTTTCATTAAACTTTTTTTTCAAGTTGATTTCTAAAGGTAGAGAGTATTTTTAGGATCTACACTAGTTCTTCTACTTGCCTTATCAAATCCCATAATTACAGGCAGACATTCAGGTAATGAGAGGGAAAAGGGGCCTGCAAGCGTTGATCAAAATCCAACAGACTGATTCTGGGATCTGACCCGAGTGAACAATGGCCACATTTCTATTTTCTCAGTTGGCACAGTTTACGTGACCCACCAAAACTCCTTGGTACCATTAAGGCTTCAAAAATTAACCACAGCTTCTCTTTGCAAAATTTGAAGAACCTACATTATTTGTACCTGAATATTGCTGAGAAAGGTATTTTACTGAATTAATTTTTTTAAAGATTTGGATTTATTTTAGAGAGAGAAAGAGTATACATGTGCAATGGGGAGGGGCCTCTGGCCTTTCAGGCAGACCCCCCACTGAATGCAGAGCCAGATGAGATCATGACCTGAGTGAAATAAAGTCAGAGGTTTAACCTACTGAGCCAGCCAGGTGCCTGTGACTTAATTTTTAATTGATGGTTAACACTGACCATACTCTAATACATTTATTTCATTAAGGCCAATATTTGTGTTTTAAAAATCTCATAAGTTGCTTAACACTAATTGGCATGGATGAAAACATTAGTCATGACAAAATTGTTGACTTACCTTGATTTGCTTGGGCTTTAACTAAATTTTGGAGAAACGATTGCCTTTTTAGTTGCCGGGACCTACCTTAGATCTTAATATTTCTATGAACAGAACCTAGGTCTGAATTTTCCCCCACTAGATCACCTGAATTCCCAGTGTAAGCAGCCTAATAGTCACTCAATAAATACTTGTGGAATTAATAAATGGATTTTTAAGTAAATTAACAAGTCGACTCTCAAGGAATGATTTTCAATTTTTGATCCAAACTTCCACATTATGTGGAAACATGAAATCTGCAGTTAGTTTATTCAATAATGTCTACATTCCTGAACTTCCATCTGTTTTGCACCTAAGAGTCCTTCTCTAATTTCTTTTTTTTTTTTTAAGAAATATTTGATCTCAAAAAAAATAAAAGAAAGAAAGAAAGAAATATTTTTATCTCGTGCTTATTTTAAGCCTTGTGCTGCTGACGCCTGGCGGCCTGCTCTCTCCTCTTTACCACATAATCTGAGGTGGTGGCCTGGGATCTATTCTCAACTCATAGACACATGACTGCTCTCTGAAATATAACCACATCTCAAAATCTGCCAGTAGGGAAACAAGAGAAACTGAATCTTAAAGACTTCCAGTGAAACATTTTCTTCAAAGCTTACTTTAAGGTTTTGAAATTTTTTTTTTTGAGGTTCTCAGTTATTATCCTTCCTCCACGAACAAACACTATCAAGCAAACAAACACAACCTCAGATTTGCCCATAGGAAATATCAGAACTTGCTATAGGAATTAAGTGTCCCCCTTACTCTGATCTTCCAGAAACATGCAGGGATTCACTTGATGGAAAAAACTGATGCCTCGCTTACATCAGGTTAAGATCTTGCTCTATGTCCTTGATGAATAATATTAAAAATGTAAGTAGCTTCATGCATATTTCAAAGCACTATAAATATAGCAACCTAATTTCTTTTCTCTTTAATTTGAAGAGAGTTTGTGAAATCTTTCCAAAGAGGTGCAAAAAAGTCATTGTTGGTTTCCTGATTCAAGAATGTGGACCTAACTCCAGTGTTTATCTCCATGTCTTCCAATATCCCCAATGAAATGATAATACCTAAATAAACCCATTACATCAGAGAAAATGGTCCATCCAAAGATAAGAGATTTTTAACAAATTTCCAAAAGACAGAAACAGAGTGGAAACCTGTTGACAGATTAAAAACAGCACTGCAAAATATGCAGAGGAGGATGGCAGCGAAAGAGGGAATTTATCTTTCAAGCCAGACTTCAGAGAGCTTCCAGACTCAAGACTGGCCAGGACAAGACAAAGGAGTGGGATATGGAAATATCTTCAGAACTGATGTCTTTCTTCTCTTTCAGTTATACTGAGATAAAACTGACAAAATTGTAAGATACTATAAGATATTTAAAGTGTTCAACGTGATGATCTGATACACATATATACTTTGTGAAAGGATCCTTCCATGGAGTTAATGGACACAACCCTCCCTTCAATATTTTTGAATTTTGTGTGTGAGAGAGAGAACATTTAAGTTCTACAGTCTTAGCAAATGTTAATTAGACAACACAGTGTTATCAACTATATTAACAACTACGCTACATTTGCTTCTCAGACCTTGTTCATTTTGTAACTGAGAATTTGTACCCCTTTTCCAACCTCCTCCTACTGCCCCTACCATCCTCCCCCAGCAACCACTTTTCTACTTTGTTTCTATAAAAGAGGAAGGTCTTGAGCAATTTCCTTCCTTCTCTACTCCCAGGAAGCACGGGTTTTGTGCTGACAAACACCTGAGAACTTTAAATAAGTTTACCAAGCTACTATGGAAGTCTAGGGTTGGCTTCTGGAACTCCATTCCATCATGTTGGGGACACCATCCTAAAAAGTAGCTTCTCCCCTTCTCATCCTCAAGTTGGTAAGGGCGGTTGGTAAGCTCTTACCATGCAGAGAGCCCGGAGTAATATTTCCTACCAAGTGAAAAGACCGAGAGGCAAAATGTCTTACACATACAACAAGAGAGAAACACAGACAGGTTTCCTTCGAATTTAACCATGTCCTCAATTCATAAACATGAACAAACAATTCCAGATCACCAGACATGTGTAGAAAAACAACAGATTAAAGAAAAACCTCTGAAGGAACAAACAGAACAGACTTGCTGGTACATTTTAAACTTTTCCGAGTCAAGCTAAGTACACATATGAACTCTTTCTCGTGGTTGCAGCCCACAATATAAATGTTAGGACCTTAGGAATATAAAAGTGAAGGTGGAGGGGACACGAGGTGGGAGAGGTGAAAATTAGAGACAAAGACAAAGGTTGAGGTACCAACAGCAGCATCTTTCAAGGTGGAAGAGGCTGTCAGGGAAAAATGATTACTTGGATGGAGTAAGAAAGAACATGTTCCTTAAAGGAAAAAATGCAGCTAACAGAAGAACAAAATCAGAAATTACAATAAAAGGATCGGAAAAGAGATTATAGTGTCAACTGATTCCTATTCTTTTAAATCTCTAAGTAAGTAGATATATAAATAAATCAAGTGATATAAATAATCCCGGAACGAATAAATACAGAAACCATTTATATTCATTTCCTCTGGCAAATGAAACTGGGCATGTTGACAGTGTACAGGGGACTCTTGTCTTTCATTATAAACCTTTCTGTTCTGTCTCATTTTTTATTTTGTACATAAATTAATTTGAAAAATCAAAGCTGGAGATGAGTACAAAAGAGAATTATTTTCTCTGATTTCCAAGGTTTAGAGGTCATAACTTACTGAATTAGTTTTTCAGTTAGTGCAGATGGCATTGGATTGGCTAAGTGGTTTTTAAGCACACAAAAAGCTTGGATTCATCTACCCAGAAACCCCTGGTCAGAATCTCACAGGTTTTTTTTCCCAGAGTAATGTGAGACCTAAGGTGCAGAATCACCATCTTTGGCACCCAGGCATTGAGAAAGCCCAGATACGCACCTCACTGTCTCTGCTCTTGTTTCTATCCACACCTCTCCCCAAATCCTCCTGCCTTTCATCTTTCACATTTCTCATGTTTTCTTAACATGAGCCTGTGGCCTCCTTCACTCCTGACTTTACACTCAACTCTGGCTTAATGATTCAATTTTAATTTCTACTTACTCCCTGAATTTATGGTTTGGTTTGGCATTTTGTGTCCCAAACTGCTTTGACAACCCCATCATCATCCTCCAAGCCTACAGACTGAATCATTTCTACAAGATACTATATAATCCTGAGGAAGTTATGATGTCACTCTCAAGGCTCATGAATTGACACAATAATTTTGGTCAAGAAATATCACGAACCTGGGGAACTAAATTCATAGCATTCCTCATTCTCTGAAGGGTGTTTCAACAGTTTGCCTCTGTTTATGCTGTATTCTATAACAATTTTCTCTAAAGCTTCCTGTTAAATATTTAAATCATAGTTTATTTTTGTCACTTAACTAAATCAGTACCATAAAGTACTATCATTTATACTTCACCACCTAATCCTACTTGTACACATTATTATGTAGTTCAAAATTTATTTGTTTTACATTGAGGTTTGCACAACAGTGAGTACTCCAGATGAACAATGGACAGACGTGGAGATCATATTAGGAAAAGCATTTACCAATGAAAATCCCCCAAAATAAAGTATCATTAAATATTTCAGTATTCAAATGGTAGTTGCCTCTATTGTTCAAAAAAAATTAAAACCTTCCTTTTAAATGTCAAAAACCCATATAACCATTTATTAAACAAGTGTATTGATCATTTAATAGAAGATTTAACAAAGCTGTAGAGCGAGGAGACCTTAGGATTCCTTCTCTACTATCACTAGCTTCCAGAACTTGAGCAAGATTCATAATCCTTCTGAACCTTTTTCCTAAACATCCAAATGGGGACATGCTAGTCAGAGTTTTGGTCTGCAAACAACAAAGACAATCTCAGACAAACTGACACAAAAAGAATGTATTCAAAGGGTATTGGATTATCAAAACCCAAGGAGTAGCCCATTATAGGCTCATAAAATAATCAAAAATGAGGGGAGGTAAAATAATGTGCGGGAACATTCCACTCAAGACCTACTGGAAATAGCATCACTAACATTCCAGATGCAGGGAATCACTTCAGACAAATCCCCTGATTCACTGAATCCCTCCCAAGGCAGAAATTTCTGATCTGTCTGGCCTCTCCACCTACCTTGGGAGTCCCTGAAAATAAAAATAAGAGCTAATATCTTTATAGCACTTATTTTACAATGGATTCTATTCTGAACCCCACAGACATAATAGCACATTTACTCCCCACAGCAAACACATGGGGTTGTTTTGTGTTTTTTTTTTAATCAATTAACTAAGATTGTTCATTTTTGTCAACCAATTAATGAGGTACATATGATAATTTCCTATTTTACAGCTTAGGAAACTGAGGCACAGAGCTGTTAAGTAATTTGCCAAGATCTCACAGCTAGTGACTGGTAGTGTTAGAATTTAAACCTCTTCACACTAATTTGTGTGTCCTCTGTGGTGATTAATATGTCAACCCCACAGATCATTGGGAGCCTGAAACATTATGTGCATTCAGTAATTATGTGATAATTATATAATTGTGTGATTGTGTGGTAATTCCTCTCAAGTCTTCATGAAACAGGAATCACTATGAATGAGGTATTTTATAATGGTTTGCTAAAGTACACATGCATTAGAAGTACAGGCTGGCTTTCTAGATTGAGTGGGTATAGTTCTCTTGAGTAGAAGACATTTTGGTATCTGAAGATCAAAATTGCACAGTTAATAGGGAAAAACACTAACAATAAAGTCAAGATGAGCACCATAGCATGGGGCTTCCCATCCATTTCCATCATGACATTCAGAGAAAATGAGTATTTGTATAGCACAATACTGTGTGTGCACGATATCCCAGGAAGTTTGCAGGTGACGCTGCCCCACCTCCCGGCTGGTCTCTCCTGAGAACAGAAGTGGGTATCTTAGGACCCCAGTAATCCAATCACAGCACATCATCATGAGTGAAGAGCACTGCCTGTCTGCCAGAGAATGTTCTTGGGTATCAATAATTAACCTTTGAGATTATGTTTTAATAAAATATTTTCCTTTTAAAAAATCACCAGAAGATTACCAACCAGACCTAAGTCCTCTACTTACTTCATTTGCACAGACTTTCAAATTTATGCAAGTAGCAATAAGCCAAAACTACTAACAGTTTTTTCTCTTTTAAAAAAAGGCGGGGCAGTGCACTGCTCAGTAACAGGATGTTGATCTCTGTGATCAGGTGTCCACCTCTGCCTCCTGGGAGGCATGTTTACACACGTGAAGGGGCACAGCATTTCACAGAAGGCAGTGTGGCCAAATGTGGATTTTACATAAAATAGTCCCCTCTCCTCTTCTCCTTACCTCTACATCCCATACATACTAATGTATTTCTATTTCCCCACATGTGCCTGCTTTCCTCACCTCTGGCCTTTGTATGTGACAGTCATACCTAAAATGCCCTTCCTTCCTTTCCCCAATCCTTTTACCTAGTGAGCAATCACCTTTCAGCAAGACTCCTGGGACGGCTGGTGATCTTTCTTTGTCAACTCCTTTCACCACCCCCATCCCAGCACTCTTCATTCCATGGCATAATCATCTATTTTCTCGGCGGCCACCCTCTAAGGAAAAACAGGGTTATGGTCTTATTCATGGCTCTCTGGGTCGCTAGCACCAAGCTGAAGATTTAGCACAAAATGCTGATGCTTTTCCTTCCTTCCTAAGTAGTTCACTGTTAATTTCATATCAATCTATGTCACCCTGTATTCGAGGAATTAGCTATTTTCACTTTTTGTAATGAATAATTTCCTTTTACATTAATGTCACCAATAGAGAATAAGGAATAAGCAAGTGCGGTAACACTGCATAACTTATTATTCCCTCACATTTTTGCTCAAAGGTCACCTTCCCAGTGAAACCTTTTATAAATAGCGTATTTAAAATTTCACCTTCCACAAGAACATTCCTTACTTATTTTCCTCCATAATACTTACTACTGCCTGAAACACCATATGTCTTGTTTATTAATGTGCTTATTATCCATTTATGGCTACTGGAATACAAATCCCATAAGGGCAGTAATTTTTACCTGTTTCGTACATTGCTGTGTCCTAGATCTTAGAGCAATGCCTGGCTCATATGGATGCCCTGTAAATATTTGTGGACTGTACGAGAACTGAGCAAGCAGAGCTGTAAGATCAGCTCTATATTATTGATTTGAGCATATTCTTGGATTTCTGTGACATAAATGGAATCTGCACTGCATAACAGCAAAGAAAGAATATAGACTTCCACGTCGCATGGAATTGTTTTTCCTATTTGTTTTGTTTCTTTCTTATTATTTTATTGCCATGAGCATAGCAGGAAAGTGGGCATTACAATTAGTTTCCCATATTCGACAAATAAGACATTACAGACAATGTAGTTAATTGGTCTAGGGTCACTTGGTGAATGTATCTGCCCTAATGTAAATCCAGACCTCTTGGAAATAATGTTGCTTACTTACTTTTTTTCTATGATCTCCCCTCCTCCCTAAACACCTCCTAATTTCTCCACCAAAATTATAACAAAATAAGTTGAACAAAGCTTAGTTCCATGGGTATACAACAGATTTCATGAGTTAGATGACAGTCAGTTTTAGGGTGAGACTGATTATCCCATCCAGCCCTCATCATGTAATCTGTTCATTTCTGTACAACCTTGTTTAAGAAACCCTGCCCCAGGGGGACCTGGTTGGATCAGTTCAGTGCTCAGGTTGTGATCTCCAGGTCCTGGGATCAAGGTCCCAGTTGGGCTCTCTGCTCAGCAAGGAGTCTGCTTCTCCTTCCTCTGCCCCTCATCCTGCTCATGCTTGCTCGCTCTCTCTCTCTCTCCCTCTCTCATGAATAAATAAAATCTTAAAAGAACGAAACAAACAAACAAACAAACATCACCAGGGACACCTGGGTGGTTCAGTTGGTTAAGCATCTGACTCTTGATTTTGGCTCAGGTCATGATCTCAGGGTCATGAGATTGAGCCCCACCTGGGGCTCAGCATTGGACTCCACGTTGAGCTCAGAGTCTGCTTATTCCTCTACCTCCCCCTCTACCCCCTCAACCACATGTGTGTGTGCATTCTCTCTCTCTCCCGCTCCAGCTCTCTCACCAAGAAAGAAAGAAAGAAGGAAAGAAAGAAAGAAGGAAGGAAGAAAAGAGAGGAAGACTGTACCAGAGTGTGCCATCTTTCCAAACATAAAACGTGTGTGTTACATTCTATATGGGACTGGTTTTGAACCGCAGTTCTACACACAGCCATTGTGTAATTTTTAGAAAAATCACACAACCTGCTTGAGTATCAGATCCCTCTTATGTGAAATGGAATAACAGTACCAGTAGCAATAATAAACATACCTATATCCCAAGGCTGTTGTACAGAGTAGAGATAATGGGGGTCAGGGATCTAGCACAGAGCCTGGTATACAATAAGTGCTCACTAAGTAGGAGCTATTGCAATGAGTGTTATCACTATTATTTGGGGGGATGGAGTGAATGAGAAGAAACATTTGATGGTGGTTTCTATTTAGAAGCTCATTCTTAACCAGTTGGGAACAGAATAATTTGTCCCCACTTATTTTGTGGGAACTGGGAAAATGTACTCTCTAGAAAATTTTTTTTGTGAAGGTAGTGAGCCAGAAGGACTTCACTTCTATGTTAGGTTCCATGATGTAAACAGCAAGGGCAGTAAAGGACGATTGTTGGCAATTCATGGCCTTATTTGTCACCTGGGTAACCAAAGCTACCCAGAAAACACACCTGGGAACCTAACCCCACTGAGACTCTGGCACATTCCTGCCCACATCTCCCTGATGGACGTTTTAGGGCCCTTCATAATGGCAGCGCACTCCCATGACTGAATAACGCTAAGTGGAAGCCAGGAGAATTAAGCCATAAATTTTAAGAGGATAAACTGCTCTTAATGAGACTATCACATGCCAAAATCAGATCATTTCATAACAATATAAAATACTGCAATGACAAAAACAAGCCCGGTGGCTTCAAAAATAAATATCTGCCGTTAGTTTGGATATTTTGAGCAAAACATTTACTCGACCTCTTTCAGAAGCTTCTTTTCATGAAGAACTGAAAACCACGGGGGTAAATACTATATTCTAATTTTGAGTGCTTTTCAACACTAAGGGGGAGAGAGGATAGGTGTGTAATATGAAGTCAGCCATGTCTGAGGAGTCTTAAAATCACTTAAACATGCAGGTTAAAGTGCTGTGTGCTCCGAAGCCAAATGCCCTGCTTCCTTAGAGCTTCTAATGATCCAAGCATAATACTGATGAAATTACAGTAAGATGTTTCTTTACCAAAGTAAGAGAAGATTATTCGTAATGCATTAAGCAATCTCTTCTGGACAGTCCAGGTTTTTGAGATAAAGTTCCTGTACTCGGCTGTGTTTGGAGCACATTGGATTTACATTTTAGCACCTGAGCAAGTTTGGGCCTCCTGACGGATCACCGGTGTGGGGTGATCACCGAGGGGGTCCAGGGTCAGTGCCTGGGAGTCAACCACCTGGGAGGCATCTGGCAGGGAAGCTATCCTCCACCTGTAAGTGCTGAGAGGGAAATTTGCACTTGGTATGAGAGAAGATACGAATAAACAGTATCGGTTTTGTGTATCGCTGTCATTATCATTCATTGTTTCACCTTTTCTTATACCTTTAATAGGTGCTTTTGGTGATTCAACTCTGATTAAAATAATAATTAATTTAGGGGAGAAAGGTGTACTAGCAATGGTCAAAAATTCTCAGCTGTCAGAACATTCTCCATTTTGGACTACCTCTGTCAAAATCCCTGATTTGTCTGCTCCAGCTTTTCCATTAAGGTCCCCAATTTTGTTCAACATCTCCCCTGCCGCAGCCACAGCCTCCGCCTCCCCCTCCCACCCTCACTGCCATGGGACTTCTCCCTCCCCGAGGGATCATTGAGCCTTAATATTCCCATCCACACCTGAGCCAAGTATGATGCTGCTCCTACAAAGTCCCAAGTATGATGCTGCTCCTACCACCCGTCCCAAGGTGGGTGTGAATACCTTCTCCACACTACTTGCAGCTTAGCATCTCAGAAAAGCTAGATTTATGATCTAGCCTTATTTTACAAGGCAAACGGTTCTCTCCCCACCCCCCTTCTACTCTGTGAACACTATGTTCAAAAGTAAGTAATCAAGTTGAAATTGCTTGTGGCCAAATGAACTTACGTACCTCTAGTTCTATAGGAACCACTGGGCCCATTGACATGTTACTTGGATTTCTAGGACAAACTGTATCCCCTTTGATATATAGAGAGAGGTAGAAAAGGATAGCGTACGTGACTATGACATGATGACAGCAATTTACAAACTTCACTAGAAATCATTCTAATTTCTGTGTGTTTCTATAGATGTTTACACTCACATACCTCCTGGGCATGTGTGTGTATAAGCATGGACACATATATGTGTATATATGTGGACTCCACTCTCCTCACCACCAATTCCCTAGCAATTCCATCCATACTCATGGCTTCCATTACCACCTACAAAAGGTGACTCACAGGTGTGTGTCTCCAGCCCAGACGTCTCCTCTGAGCTCTGGTCCTATTTGATATCTCCTCAAACTGAACACACATCATTTTATCATTTTGCTCCTTCCTATCATGAGGAAAGGTGAGGTGAAGGAGAGCCTTGGTCCTTTTCATGTTTTTTTTTTTTTTTTCCTCACTACCATGCACTGAGCAGTATAAAACAGAAATCTGAGTCACAGTTTTCCCTTCCTTCTCCTTCATCCTGAAAGTCCAATCTATCACCATGTCCTGTGCATTTTATCTTGTATTTTTTTCTGGCCCAGCACAGCATCCCCACCTCCTCTCATGCCATCGTCCAAGCCAAAGAGGAGTCCAAGTATGATGTTTCCCTTTGCAATAGATCAAAGCAGGAACTACATTAGGAATAGAAAGTAAAGCCTACATTACATTCTAAGGGCACCAGAAAACATGTGGGGTCCAAATACCTCCTCTGGGCTTATTAGGAAGCTTTCAAACATAATGGAGTTTCCACCATGATCCTACCGCCTCCCATCAATCTACAAAAGCAGATAGATGGCCATGAAGGAAGAAGATTCAGGAGAATTGTAGAATTTTTGATTAGAGGAGAATCCTGTAGTTCGGGGAAACATAGATCATCACCCCTCGACACCATCACTACTCCCAGAAAGTCAGGTGAAGAGATCGAAGAGATCAAAGGATGGCTTCTCAATGGCTGCTGCTGCTGCTTCTTCTTCTTCTTCTTCTTCTTCTTCTTCTTCTTCTTCTTTTCTGGTAGACTTGTTTATTTCTTTCTTGTGACTATTTGAGTGAAGAGGGGGAACAAAAAAACCGGAAGAAGATGTCACTTCAGAGATGCAACCTCATTTGTTTTGAATTCCCACATTTGTTCGAGTAAGGATGAGTAAGAGTCCCTTAGGTCCATGGACGTTACTAGGGCATGAGTCATTCAGCCAGCACCTGAAACAGGGGGTGCTGGCAGCAGGGTGAGGAAGAGCCAGCAGCAAGAAGGTATGATGGGACATGGGAGGGGGGGGTAAGGGCAGCGAAGCAGAAGCAGCTAGGTATAAGGACGCCCTCCAAATGCCATATAAAAAACCAATGTGTGTTCCTCCAATGACAGTGACAGTGGCAGTCAGAAGCCTGCCATAAAAGCAGTGTCTTCAGCCCACTGGAATTCATCAGAAAAACAAAAATGGTCAAGAGAGAAGGTCACGGGCATCAGCTAAAAGAAAAGACATTCAATCCCTTTTCTCTTACCTCCTCCCCAGATCTCAATACATCAAAGGAAAAAGGTACAGCAAAAAGGAGAGGAGTAAAAACACAGGCCACACACGGTCACTACTAAATATTCTTCGGGCCAAAGGCTGGACGATGCTGGCAGCAAGTGGGGAGAGTCTGAAAGTGACATAAGATGGAGGTTTTAAAGAGGCCTGTCGTGAACTCGAAAAAATGACTGAAGAATCCAAAAGATATGGGTCTATTCAAATGTCACCAAAGGATGGAAAAACAAGATCTGACAGGGGGTATTTGAAGGGAGTAAGAGGAGAAAACATAAAACTGCTATAGTTGGTATCTGTGCTTAATGAAGCATAGACCTTCCATCAGCTAGATGTGAAAGCTACCAATATCTTTCAACTAGACCAATACAATAAATCGCTGACAGGTCTGCCAGCATCCACTCTGGTCTCTCTCAAATGTGATCTTATTAAAAAAAAAAAAAAAAGTTATCTAACCATGTCACTCTCACATATCTAATTAAAACCCTTCCATTTATTGTCTATTACTTTAAAGATCAGGACAAAAATACTTTAACTTGAACTAGGAAGACTTACAATATGTGGCTCCCACCTAAAATCCCATCATCATGCTGTTCCAGACTCTCTTCTATGGGTATTTAGTCCAACTTTCTTTCAACTCCTCCTACTTGCCATGCTCCTTCATGTCACAGGACCTTTGCACGTGATCATCTCTTTGAATGTGTCCCATATGTTGCCCAGTTAACTCATAATCTTCCTATTTCAGTTCAAATAATATCTCCTCAAAGCATCCTTTTTTATCCCTGCTAACTAGGTTACATCCCATGATTAAAATTCTCCTAATACCGTGGATAATCCTTTCTGGTATTTGTCAGAGGTGCACTTTTATATTAGTATGTGTGGTTATTTCAATTATGTCTCTTTCTGTGCTCATCATCCTCCCTAACCCACAATATTATGTTGTGTAATGGCAAAGACCACGTCTGTAAATGCCTTTTTTTTTATCCCCACTTTCTCACACAGTATTTGGACACTATAGGATAAAATAAGTCAATGTTTGATGAATTACAGAATTTACATATTGTAGTCATAAAAATAATAGCTACTAAGTTTAAAATACTGAATTCGGCAGTAGCTTTTTTCTTAGTTAATCTGGATTGATGTTTTTAGTATGTCAGTCGTCACCATTGTTTTGGTCAGAATAATTTAAAAGTTGACACTGAAACCCAAAATGCAAATAAGACCTCAGGTGTTAAGCCTATGATCCAAGTGTCCCAGGTCACAGAGATGCTGCTTCCAGAGCATCCTCAGGTTAGACCCAGAAAACATTTGAATAAATCTACTAGGAAACAAAAAATAAAGAACAAAAGATAAAACTACATAGAACCACTGACAGAATCTACCTCCTGGTACTAATTAAAAGGGAAATTATATCAGCAAAAGCATTACAACAGTGAGTATATAATAAGTGCCAGTAGTGTTAGAAAATTATTATAATAATTATATATGTATAATATTTTAATTTGTCAATAAAGTATGATCACATGCAAAATTCAGCTGTAATTTTTTATGTTTAATTTTTTAATGTATTATATTTTTCAAAATTCTGACCAAGCTAATGGTTTTATACTTTTAATAGTAGAATTGTCAGAGGTCCAACTTTTCTCACATTTTTATTTCTCTTTTTCTTACATTTTTAGGGAATTAGTAGTACACCATTTTATTAGAATTCAGGGAATATTAAATCAGAATAATACATTAACATTTCAATCTGGACACAGTCTAGTTTTACAGTCATAGAGCAGCCAACCTTCCTAGCAGCAGACAACACATGGAAAACTACTTAGATTTCTCCAAAATCATTGGCTAATAGAAACTGTCATGGCTCAGTAGTACTATGTGTTTCCGATACTGAGGCAATGTCAGTCCTAGAATGGTTATTCTTAGTGTGAAATTGACTGCTTACTTCTGGGAATACCATTTGAAAAATAACCTTATATTTTTAAGGTTATTCTTAGGGTGATTAAATAATTTCCAAATGGCAGCTCCAGGCTGGAGGATTTTTTTTTTTCTAGAAAAGAACTTCACCATTTTTCAACCCCTGAATGTCATCTTCAATCTACAAAATGGATCATAAACTAAAACATTAAAGTGAAAACGAAACCTTATATGTGCATCAAAGTTTCAGTCTGTGCCAAATA
The DNA here is from genome assembly GCF_963455335.1 of Martes martes. NCBI lineage: Eukaryota > Metazoa > Chordata > Mammalia > Carnivora > Mustelidae > Martes > Martes martes. The sequence goes on from NC_137893.1 coordinate 13,723,793, forward strand.
GTGACAAGCCTTAAAAAGAAATAAAAAAAAAAAATCCAGCACTCTTTGGAATATAAGTGCTGTAATCCTTTACTAGAAACTCTTTGATTTAGTATGAGGTCTGAACACTGTAAGCCCAGGAGTGCCACATAATTAAAAACATATTTAAGGCAAGAGTTTCTAAAAGATATATTTATACAGTCTTTTATTTTACCTAATCTAAAAAAAACACATGTAATCTTATTTTAAATATTAATCATCATTATGAAAACTATGGCTTATATATGGTAGCAATAGTTTTTCACTTATTTCCGTTGAAACAAACAAGGTTAATAATCAGGATTTAGTTTAAATGAGAATGCCTGATTGCCTCTCAGTTTTTTTTTTCTTGAATTTCTGGGGTAAGCAATAATCCAAAAGGACTATTTCATGTTATTATTCATAATTTTATTATCTCGTGACTTTATCAGTATCATTTGTAAAAGAAAAAGCATTTTCTGTGAATACTACTGTATAACATCATTAAACATTAATTTAAAAATGATTAAAATAGCATTTTTTTTACAAGTGAAACCTGTGAATTAATCCAAATAATATGGGGAGAGCTGGGACTCAGAGGGTGGGCAAGGGAGTAGAGATGTGGAGGAGACCCCTGCCCTTTGTGTAAGAATATGAGGCTCATGACTCATTGTCAGGAAACCATGCTCTTTAAATTTCAATAACGGTGATGAGTTTGTCCTGAGTCATCCATGCTCTTCCCCAGATGTTTCTGTGACTAAGTGCTTAATTTTCAACAAGTGCATATCAGCAAAACAAACATATAGCACAAGATATTTATATTAATTTATAATGTTTGTAAAAAATCAACAATGTATTAAATTGCTATAATTTCTAAACCACCTCCTATAAGTATGAACAGATGTGCTGCACGAAATGACGGAGGCCATCAATATTTTTCAGCACAAGTCACTGAAGACTCTTCAGCCACTTAGCAAGGACACTAAGTCACCAGTAGCCTTAAAAGACAATTTCATATTACCAGTCACTGGGGTCATTTTACTGCTATCCCCAATCTATTCAGGGCCATATAGGGTTTTTTCTTCCTTCATTCCACAAGGTAGGAAGCAAAAAGAATTTCTCAGCTCCGCTGTGCACTAAGAGAGTATGGATATGTACTTTCTTTACATTAGGTTGTGGGTTTCCTGTTAAAGGCAACCTGGTCAAGGAGTGAGTAATGTTCATGAGTACCTTTTCACTAGTTAGCATATGTTCTAAACCAATGAGGCCAAGAGACCACGGATTAATTTTTAAATCTTCCCAAAATTACAATATTTATCTACATAAGTCATAAACACAAATTTTATAAATAAAATACTACTTGAGAACAGAGACCAACCCTGCTTCCTTTGGGTGGCATGCAAAACAGTATAAAGTTCCCTTTTGGGGGAACTGAGGCTTAAGAATGGAGAACACAGCCAGTGCAATATTATAATAGGATTCTGACCCTTGAATAATGTGGGAGTTAGGGCTATGGACCCCTCACAGTCAAAACTGTTTGTATAACTTGACTCCCCCAAAACTTAACCACTAATAGCCTACTATTGACAGAAAGCCTTATCAAAAATATAAACACATGAGTAACACATATTATGTATATTATATGTATTATATATCACATTCTTAAAATAAACTAAACTAGAGAAAAGAAAATATTATTAGGAAATTCATGGGGGCATCTAGGTGGCTCAGTCAGTGAAGTGCCTGATTTTGACTCAGGTCATGATCTGGGGATCCTGCCGTCAAGCTCCTCCTGACTCAGCAGGGAGTCTGCTTCTCCTTCTCCCTCTGCTTCTGCTCCTCCCGCTGTTTGTGCTCTCTGTCTCTCTCAAATAAATAAATACAATCTTAAAAAAAGAAAATCAGAAAGAAGAGAAATACATTTACAGTGTTTATTGAAAAAAAAATCTGCACATAAGTGGACCTGCTACTTTCAAACCCATGTTGTTCAAGGATCAACTGGATTAGGCAAGGTTAGACCACATATTTTTTTGGTTACAACTAAAGGAGGCTGCCTCTTTCCTAAAAAGTACACTGGGAAAACCCTAGTAGCCTTCAATCTCTCTACGGATCTCACAATTAGTAGAAGAGACCTATGGAAACTCTAGAAGGAGAAAATTCAAAATGGCAATAGATGCCGAAAACCAAATGAATCATTTCGGAAATCTTTGTGTTATAAAAAGACTTGTATACATTTTGGTAGCCTTATTTAGGACTTCTCTAGAAGGCATACAGAGATGTGCAAATTGAGTGATTTTTATTAAAATTGAGTCTTTTAAGTTATAATATGAAATCTTCCTAAAATTCAAGAACTTCATGTTGTCCTGCTCTATTTACATTGATTGTCCAATAACTAGAGATCATATAAGATAGAAATCAAAACAAGTTTATCACAGTTGACACTAGTTGTGGGTTTATAGGAACATTCATGTCTACCTGATTTTTCAGTATAATACCTTAGAACCAGGAAGTTTAATTGTGAAAGGAAAGTGGATCTGCTTGGAATGGTAGGTACATCATAGCCAGGTAATTCCTATCCCTCCATTCTTTTCCTATTACATTGAGTAAAATTCATAGAAAAAATACGCCAACATAGAGATTTATAAACATATTTTTAAACAGAGGGCGTTATCACATTTGCATTTCGAGCAATCCTTTGTGGGGACAATATTGAGGGTGGTTTCAAGTGGAAGAGAACAAAGTCAATTAGAGACCTATTTCATGAATGCATGTAATTAGGAACCTAAGATTAAAAGTCCAGCTGTTGCATTTGTGCCTCAACCCACCACCACTCCTCACTCTTCCACCACTCAGTAAAAACTGAAATGAAATTTGAACAAATAATCAATGGAGCTGATGGAATCACCCGAAGTGAGAGGTTAGAGTCAAAACACCTGAGATAGATAAGGTGGTGGGCAGAGGGAAGACCAACCCAATATAACACTGTAGGGAAAAAAGGTCGAAGAACAGACCCTCTGGACCCTAGCAGGGCCATGAGACTGTCCTAACTTCAGCTGTTGGTGGAGAAGTCCTCAAGAAAGGAAGACTGGAAAGATTAGAATGTGGAAAGCAATAGAACAAGCCAGCAGTGGGGAAAGACTCATTACAAGCCACTGCAAATTTGAGTAACCGATACATTGTTCATTGCAAAGCTAAACAAAAGATGGTTCTACACATAGGTATGGGATGGGACGGGAAGGCTGGATGACGTTCCTCCACTTGGTTCCATTACTTTATTTGAAAGGCTGAACATTCCCAGACCACCAAACCCACTTGTGTTCAAAGGGAAATTCAAAACCAAGACGAATATTAAAGATAATTGAGTTCTCTATTATCATCCATTTAAATTTATTACCTACTCTGATTATGCAGATAATTTGGAAGAAACTTTTCTTTCAACTCTTTCCTGCCTTTATATTTCATTAATTTTCAAGTACTCGCAAAGCATTGAATTTTAGGACTTCTTTACAACACAAATATTCTAATTTTTAAAGTTACTAAAACTAGCCTTTACTGGTGCTAGGAGCTTACTATGTTTTCTATGTTGTGAGAATAATTTGGTATGGGGAAGAATCAAAGACACTATGAACACAGCTTTGGAAATACATACTTTAGTTTCACACATAGACTATATTCAGCTAGAATCCAGTTAAACTTCTCAAAGGAATTTTTGTGCTATCGGTGAGAATAACACAAGAAAGCATTATCACATATAACGGAGAATAGCATCTTTACAGAAATGAAATCTCAGCTGAGGTCAACATTTTGTTTATAGCCCTAAATTCTCATGTCGTTTCCTCCTTTAAAAATTAACATTTACAAAAACATTCTAAACATAAAAATAGCCAATTTATTTTTAAATATTTTATTGCAGTAAAAGGTAACATTATATTTGCCGTTTTAACCATTTTTAAAATGTACAGTTCTGTGGCATTACATTCACAACATTTTGTAACCATCGCCACTGTTGCCAAAATTTTTCTGTCACTCCAAATAGTACTCATTAAATAGTAATCCCTACTCCTCCCTCCTCCAGCCCCTGGTAACCTCTAATCTACTTTCTGTCTCTATCAAATTGCTTAATCTAGATATTTCACAGTAGGGGAATCATACAATACTTTGTCATTTTGTGTCTGGTTTATTTCACTTTATATAATGTTCCCAAGATTTATCCATGTTGTTAGAACATATCCAAATTTCATTCATTTTTATGACTGAATAATATTCTACCTTATGTGTTTTGACTATCCATTTATCTGTTAATAAACACTTGGCTTCTTTCCACCTTTTGGTTTTTGCAAATACTGTTTCAATTCTTTGGGGTATAAACATACAAGTGGAATTGCTGGGTCATTTGATAATTTTTTTGAAGATTTATTTATTTATTTGAGAAAGAGAGAGCACATGGGAAGAAGGGAACAGAGGGAAAGGGACAAGCAGATTCCGAGCTGAGCATCAGCCCAATGCAGTGCTTGATCTCAGGACCCTGAGATCATGACCTGAGCCAAAATCAAGAGTCAGACACTTAACCGACTGAGCCACCCAGGCACCCCCATTTGATGATTCTGTATTTAACTTTTTGAAGAATCATCAAATCTTTCCACAGTGGCTGCATCATTGTATATTCTTACTAACAGTGTATGTGGGTTCGAATTTCTTTATATCCTTACTGATGCTTGCTATTTTCTTTATTATTATTATTATTATTATTTGGCCATTCTAGTTGGTATGAGGTTTCATTATGACTTTGATTTGAATTTCCTTAATGACTAATTCCAGTTTATTTGTAGGAACCACATTAAATAAAATAGTTAATATTGATGTTTCTAAACACTCATTTCTGGTCTTTTATTTTCTAAGGTGATCTTTAAAACTCTGCATCCTTAGATCAATATTTTAAAATGTGTTTTACAGAAAAGAATAAGCTTATTTGCATTTTTTCATTTGTGATATATTATAGCGCCAAATTCAGCAATGTTTGGATGAAAATATATTGTTTTAATTCTTTAAGTCTGCAAATATTCATAAAACATTTCAAACCAAACTGATAGCAGCAGAGAACACATTCAATGCACAGATATTGCTAACTCTTTAATAAAAGCTTCTTATTCACCTGACTTAAATAATATATAACACTATTCTAATTCCATGAGAGGCTCTTTAAAAGATAAGATAAAAGACTTTTTTTTGTATTATGTTCTTGATCAAAGTACATGTCTGATTATTAAAAATGTAGCTTTGTTTTAAAATACGTTAAGAATGTCATCTGATCCACATGAGTTTGTAAGATACAAATAAAAATATGTGTCTATCTTAATACTTAGTCCTCTTTCAAACTTACATCTATTTTCATATTCTTATTTTATTTTTCTAAAAGTATAAAAGTTGGGATTTATTTTTTAAGAGCTGTTGAACATGATAACACAAGAATCAATCATTATACTTTAAGCATAAGCGAAGTGTTCATGTCACTTGGTAATTAATCTATAATTTAGACATCCAGTGGTTTTAAATCATTAAATTCTGTATACTGTTTAAAGATGTAGATTACCTGTCCCTAATATTAAGATAAAGCTTCATCCAAAGGATTTTTTATTTTCATAATGTATTCTCCATAATGTATATATTAATTTGGTATTACCTAATTTCATAACTCATACCAATACAGAGAGAAAAACAACTCATGTGTAAATACACCTTGACTCAATTATTCAATAGTTTCATGACTATTAAACAAATATTTCTCATTTCTTAATAACATTCCATTAAACATTCTAAAAATAATGCAGGGAGTTGTGGAGTCACTATATAACTAAAGTAACATTTTGTGTCAGCCATACTTCAGTTTAAAAACCATTGTAAGGGGCACCTGGGTGGCTCAGTGGGTTAAAGCCTTTGCCATCGGCTCAGGTCATGATCCTGGGGTCCTGGGATCGAGCCCCGCATCAGGCTCCCTGCTCAGCAGGGGGCCTGCTTCCTCCTCTCACTCTGCCTGTCTCTCTGCCTACTCATGATCTCTGTCTGTCAAATAAATAAACAAAATCTTAAAACAAAAAACAAAAAAACAAAAACAAAAAACAAAAAAAAATTGTAAAATAAGGAGTAATGGGAGCATCTAGGCCGTTCACGTTGAGAGCAATTATTGCAAGATACGTTGTTATTGACATCATGGTGCCTGTGAAGTCCTTGTTTCTATAGATTGTCTCTGTAAATTTCTGTTCTATGTCACTCTTAGATCAGGAACATGACAAGGATGTCTACTCTCACCACTGTTCTGCAACATAGTACTAGAAGTCCTAGCAACAGCAATCAGACAACAAAAAGAAATAAAAGGTATTCAAATTGGCAAAGAAGAAGTCAAACTCTCTCTCTTTACGGATGACATGATACTTTATATGGAAAACCCAAAAGACTCCACCCCCAAGCTACTAGAACTAATACAGCAATTCAGTAATGTGGCAAGATACAAAATCAATATACAGAAACCAGTTACTTGCTTATACACTAACAATGAAAATATAGAAAGGGAAATTAGAGAACTGATTCCATTTACTAGAACACCAAGAACCATAAGATACCTGGGAATAAACCTAAACAAAGAGGTAAAGGATCTGTACTCGAGGAACTACAGAACACTCATGAAAGATACTGAAGAAGACACAAAAGGATGGAAGAGCATTCCATGTTCATGGATCAGAAGAATAAACATTTTAAAATGTCTATACTGCCTAAAGCAATCTATACATTCAATACCATCCCAATCAAAATTCCACCAGCATTTTTCAGAGAGCTGGGACAAACAATCCTAAAATTTGTATGGAACCAGAAGAGACCCCGAATTGCTAAGGAAATGTTGAAAAAGAAAAACAAAACTGAGACATCATGTTACCTGATTTCAAGCTTTACTACAAAGCTGTGATCACCAAGACAGCATGATACTGGCACAAAAACAGACACATAGACCAGTGGAATGGAGTAGAGAGCCCAGATATGTACCCTCAACTCTATGGTCAAATAATCTTCGACAAAGCAGGAAAAAACATGTAGTGGAGAAAAGACAGTCTCTTCAATAAATGGTGTTGGGAAAATTGGACAGCTATGTACAGAAGAATGAAACTCGACCATTCTCTTACACCATACACAAAGATAAACTCGGAATGGATAAAAGACCTCAATGTGAGGCAGGAATCCATCAGAATCCTAGAGGAGAACATAGGCAGTAACCTCTTCGACATCAGCTACAGCAAATTCTTTCAAGACATGTCTCCAAAGGCAAAGGAAGCAAAAGCGAAAATGAACTTTTTGAACTTCACCAAGATAAAAAAGCTTCTGCACAGCAAAGGAAACAGTTAACAAAACAGTTAACAAAACAAAAACAGTTAACAAAACAAAATAAAAACAGTTAACAAAACAAAAGAGGCAACTCATGAAATGGGAGAAGATATTCGCAAATGACAGTACAAAGGGCTGATATCCAACATCTATAAAGAACTCCTCAAACTCAACACACACAAAACAGATAGTCACATCGAAAAATGGGCAGAAGACATGAACAGACACTTCTCCCATGAAGACATACAAATGGCTAACAGACACATGAAAAAGTGTCTACCATCATTAGCCATCAGGGAGATTCAAATCAAAACCACATTGAGATACCACCTTATACCAGTTAGAAATTGGTATTTCTAACTGGCTGAAATTAACAAGACAGGAAACAATGTGTGTTGGAGAGGATGGGGAGAAAGGGGAACCCTCTTACACTGTTGGCGGGAATGCAAGTTAGTGCTGCCACTTTGGAAAACAGTGTAGAGATTCCTTAAGAAATTAAAAATAGAGCTACCCTATGACCCTGTAATTGCATTACTGGGTATTTACCCCAAAGACACAGATGTAGTGAAAAGAATGGCCATCTGTACCCCAATGTTCATAGCAGCAATGGCCACGGTCGCCAAACTGTGGAAAGAACCAAGATGCCCTTCAACAGACAAATGGATAAAGAAGATATGGTCCATATATACAATGGAGTACTATGCCTCCATCAGAAAGGATAAATACCCAACTTTTGTATCAACATGGATGGGACTGGAGGAGATTACGCTGAGTGAAGTAAGTCAAGCAGAGAGAGTCAATTATCATATGGTTTCACTTACTTGTGGAGCATAAGGAATAACATGGAGGACATTGGGAGATGGAAAGGAAAAGTGAATTGGGGGAAATTGGAGGGGGGGACAAACCATGAGAGACTGTGGACTCTGAGAAACAAACTGAGGGTGTTGAAGGGGAGGCGGGTGTGGGGTAGGGTAAACCTGGTGGTGGGTATTAAGGAGGGCATGTATTGCATGGAGCACTGGGTGTGGTGCATAAACAATGAATTTTGGAACACACACCAAAAAAAAAAATTGTAATTTAATTTAATTTAAAAAATAAATAAAAATAAAATAAGGAGTATTGGAAGCTTTTCCTTTTTCTCTTCTTAAAATGAGAGTCACTTAGACAAAGGATTGGCACTTTACCTTTAAGTTTCTTCTCTTATCTGTTTCCAACAACCATGCTCACCAACAAACCTCTCCCACTCAGAAGCATTGAAATAGACAGGCCAAAGATGTGAAAAGGATGTATGTCTGTGATATGGAAACAGGAGTGGGTTGCTTCATTTCTGTTCTCCTTCTGGAGGATTAAACTGATACTAATCCTGCAAAATACACAGAGAAAAATCTGCTTTCCAAAACACACACTCACACACAAGTCATTTGAGTAATAGGGGGAGAGACGCTTAAAAAGCTCTAACTTTGAAAAGGGGGAGACCGAGAGTCTTAATTGCTAACCGAACAGTTTGAAACCTAGTGATAGGTTTCAACTATTCTCATAGAACCAGTTCTCCTAGAACCAGGAGATCCTAATAACATCCTTTACTAACAATTCTTCAAGTAGTGGTGGGAAGTAATTGACAGACTGTTCACAAAAAAAGAAAGATAATAAGCAGAAATTGCTGACCTAAAAATTAAAGTAAGGGCAAGCATCATACTCTGGTATAAACTAGACTTATTTCTACAAAAGAGGAGAACAAATATCTCAACACTTGTAAACTTGTGAGTCCCTGGATAACATGTATGGTCTTATTAACAATGGTGAAAAGAAACAACCACAAAAAACCATCAACTTCAAGTAACATTTGCCTGAAAGAAATGGTTAAGTCCTTTCTGAATCTGAAGGACTTCATCCACAAAACAGGATGATGGAACAAAATCTGTAGCAATCTCCTGGGTTCTTTTAAAGTCTTGAGTGTGTGAAGTACAGAGTAGAGTGCACCTACCCATGCTCAGGAGGGCTGCAACACCTAAGTGACCCCTAACTGACACTTGGGAAAGAGTGTTATCAGTCAGGAAGCTCCATCTCAATTCTTTCTGTTTCATGTGACCACAGGTCCTGTAGAGTAAAAGCAAGAACCTCTCAAGCAAGAGCTCTTCATAATTTACTGCCTCTCAGTGGCAAAGAAGAAAGCATTTAAGTGATAAAGGGATTCTGCTCCTCAGCTAAGTGTGGTGATTATCTGAGAAATTCTAAGCAATACGTGGGTACACACACACACACACACACACACACGTCCTTCAAAAGCATATCTGAGAGCCAGTGGCTGCGATAAGAAGTCTATCGACTACTAAGTATCCAAACCATTGTCTGCAAAGAGATGTGCTTGGATTTCTTGATCAACCATAGTACATCTCCTGGAGTGCTCTTCAGCCATAAATAAAAGAAAATCAAAATAATCCCATTTCTAAGCACCCATCAGACACAAATACTTCCGTCTTCTCTTGATAAATGGACATAGATATTTTGAACAGGAATGTATCTAAATGTATTGTAGGTTTTTGGTTTTGTTTTTGTTTTTTTTTTAGATACAACATGTATGGTAATGAATGTGCTAAACTGTATCTTTTACTATATCTTATTTAATTTTTATCATTTGATATTTTATACAAATACCCCCGGAACTGATATTCAAGGATTTATTTTCTTCCATTTTCTCCAGCTTCCAGGAAAGACCTCCCCCTTAAATAAGTAAATAAAAAGTGTGTAGATCCCTCTTCCACATTAGAGCAGGAAATTTGATACTTCTACTGGGAATCCAGACTTTTTTGAGACCCAAAAGCAAAATCTCACGTTGTGCTTGTGGTCAGTTCCCACCTGAGATGGTGGCTTGGTCACAGTGGCAGGTTTCTCAGCTCTTTCTGCTCAACATAATGTTTTCCAGACTCTTGACTCTCAATTGAGCATAAATAGCTCTATTAATTCTTCAACACACAGTTAAAATAAGGCTGAGGATTTTTCTTTAAGATTCTATTTATTTATTTGAGAGACAGAGATCACAAGTAGGCAGAGAGGCGGGGGAGAAGCAGGCTCCCCGCTGAGCAGAGAGCCCCACTAGGGGCTTGATCCCAGGACTCTGGGCTCATGACTCAAGCCTAAGGCAGAGGCTTAACCCACTGAGCCACCCAGGCACCCCAAAGCTGAGGGGTTTGTTGTTGTTGTTGTTTTGTTTTGTTTTGTTTTGTTTTCTTAAAGATTTTATTTGACAGACAGAGATCATAAGTAGGCAGAGAGGCAGGCAGAGAGAGAGGAGGAAGCAGGCTCCCCGCTGAGCAGAGAGCCAATGACGGGCTTGATTCCAGGACTTTGAGATCATGACCCGAGCCAAAGACAGACGCTTTAACCCACTGAGCCAGCCAGGTGCCCCCAAGGCTGAGGTTTTAACGAAACCTTATTAATCTGATTCTCTAGCAAAGTCAGTGATCTCAAAACTCAGAGAAAAATGGCCCAGGGAACACTAAACAAATGCCTAATAATCATTAAAAATTGAGTTAATACTGTACACCTGAAAGTAATATAACATTATATATTAACTATACTGGGATTAAATTTTTTTTAATTTTAAAAATAAAAATTTTTAAAAACAGAAAGACCGTGTGTTCAGGTGGCTCGGCTTAAAAAGATTTAATTAAAAGTTGTTCAGCCTCAGGCTTCCCTCTGGATTTAGGTCAGAAAAGGCAATTTTCCTAGACCTCTGTCCTTATTGAAGGCTGGATTGACATTAAACAGTAACAACACAATGACTAAGAAAATCACCATGGTTCACTCAGGTTATGACACCATGATAATAGGACCCAAGGAGGAGGAAGTGGCATATACCGTCAATGCCATGGAAAAAAATATGGATGTCAGAAGGTGGACGATAAAGTCCAAGAACATCTAGGGACCCACCACTGCAAGTTTCTAGATATCTAATGTCTGCAATATTCCTTTCAGGTCCAAAGGAACACGTGCAACACATCCTGCTTTTTCTTATTTATCTCTTACCATGAAGAGAGTCACAATCACTGGTGGCCTTTTTGGACTTTAGAAGCAACACTTACTGCAATTTGGTGGCCTTCCCTGATAGGTTTACCAAGTAACCCCTAAGGCTGACAGTTTTGAGTGGGGCCAGTGCAGATGAGAACCGTAGAACTGGATGCAGCCGGATTCAGGCTTCCCCTCCAACTTTTAACTGGTCTTAATGAGCCATTGTCCCTTCCTCTATTATGGCATAACGAACCACCCACGTCAAATTTGTTAAAATCACAACGATCGTTTATTTAGTTTATACATGTAAAAATGAAGCAGGATTCGGTAGACATAACACAACTCTTTTCTGCAATGTCCAGGCCTACGCTGAGATAGCTAAAATTACTGGAGGCTGGAACAACTGAGGAGTAGCCATGTAATCTCTCCACGTGGCCTCTATCTATGGCCGTCCATGTAGCTCAAACTTCCACACAGCATGGAGGCTCTGGGGTGACCAAACTTCTTATACACCTGCTCGGAGTTCCAAGTGGGGAAAGTATAATCTGTTGGGTTTTTAAGAAATGAAGCTCAGTATTGGCTGTGTATCACTTCTGTCATATGTAATTGATTAAGCACCTTAGTAAGCTGTTTCAGATTCAAGGGTAAAGGATTAGAATACTTTCCAATAAGTGTAGTAAAAAAATATGTAGCCATCTTTAACCAATAACAATCCCTGGATCCAACAGTGCTCAAATGATCAGTGATTGAGCACCCTGCTGTACAATCTGGGGGTAGGCCTAACATATAAGAATCACAGTAGATGCTGGAGAGAAACAATGCCCATCCTAACAAGTAACTGTGCTCTTTCTGAGAAACAGTCTGGGGCTTGCTGTTAAGTGCTCACATTGACTGGACACATGACTACAGGACACCAAGTAATTAAGTGACCTAAGCAAAACATCATCAAGTGGGGGTCATTTGATCCACCAACTCAAGGAAGGCATGCCCAACAGACATGCCGAGTGGAAGAGGTACGTATTTCCTTGGGCTTAGGCAGGTCCTAACTACACAGTCAGTAATATGGCGGGGTCTTCACATTCCCAGAAAGCATGTTCCTGCTGCACATCACCTAGCCCTCAGCAAATACCTAAGCCTCCTTCAGAATTCCCTCTGACTGGATGACTGAGAAAGAAAAGCCTTAAAAGCCTGGCTTACACTTGCTTCTTCATGATCTCCTGACATCACACAAAATTAGATTATCATGGCTCGACATTTTCCATTTAAGGTGGTCCTGAATGACAATGGAAACTTCTCCAAGTGGGAAGAACATCGAGCAATATATGCATCGTTGTGTTGTCTCAGGTATGTGATTCTTACTATCAAGGGGAGATAGGAGTGCCGATGTGTGGTTGGAGACAAGGAGGAGAATAGGTATTATTTAGGGGACCCTGCTGGATCCCTCCTCGTGTTCCTACATCGGTTGTACAAAAGAAAGACAAAATCCAGCAACCTAGCACAGGCAGGATCATCAAGAATTCAAACCTCCCAGGAATTAATTTCAAGTCACCTGTCAGCAAAAGAGACTGTCCTGTGAAGGGATTGGTTAAAAGCGAAGGATATGTGAAATGAGTAGTTAAGAAAGAAATTATTATATATCATATATGATTTAGTTAACAGATTCATAAATGAGGACTATAATCATCACCTACATTTTTGTATCATGCTGTTATATTCTCATTTTGTATCATGCTGTTATATTCTCATATATGATTCTATTTATTTTTCCATTCTCCACTCACACCAAAGATGTTATGCAGGATGTATGGGTAATGATGGTCATGATATCTTAGTGCAGAGATTACAGGATATCAAGAGTCTGCTGAGTTATGAACTAACAGAAGAGTGAACATAAGCCAGAAATTAATACAGAATCTGATGAGACTTTGTACCGTTGCTTTCAGAGAGAAGGTCGTTTTTGTTTGGGCAGGAATGAATCCATTATGTTAGGCAGTAGCATTGTGAAGTTACTATTAGGTATTTGGAACTTTAAATATTGGAAGATGGGGAGAGGTGAATGTTGAAAACCCAAAGGCGCAAACCAGGTAGAGAATGTACATTGCCTCATTCAATACCAATCCCAGTCCCTCCCCACCTACTTGAGCTTATTTATCTTCCTGTACTACAGTGCCTAGAAATGAAATTTGTATATTAACACCCCAAAGGAAAAGAAACATTATTTCAATGGATGCAAAAGTAGGGGCACCGGGGTGGCTCAGTTGGTTAAGTGTCCAGCTCTTGATTTCGGCTCAGGTCATGCTCTCAGGGTCCTGAGATGGAGCCCCTCATCACATTGCATGGGGTTCTGCACTCTGTGGGGACTCTGCTTTCCTTTCTCCCTCTCCCCTCCCTCTTCCTCTCTTAAGTCTAACACACTCTCTCTCTAAAATAAGTAAAAAAAAATCTTTTTTTTTTTTTTAAATGGGTGCAAAAATAATATTCCATGGAGTTCCTGGGTGGCTCAGTCAGTTAAGCAGCTGACTCTCGTTTCAGCTGAGGTCATGATCTCAGGGTCCGGGCATCAAGCCCAGAGTCAGGCTCCATGCTCGAAGGAGTCTGTTTGAGGATTCTCAAGGGTGGTCTGCTTCTGCCCGAGAATTCTCTCTCCCTCTCCCTCTGCTCCTTCCCCTGTTCTCTCTCACACTTGCTCTCTCTCTCTCTCTCTAAAATTAAAAAAAAAATCTTTTAAAAATACAAAGTAACATTCTGTAAAAATCCACTTGTATTCATGATTCAAAGTTCTTAACCAACAAGAAGTAGCCAGCCGTTGACTTCCTTAATCTGATAAAAGAATTTGCTAGCCCTGGCAGCAAAGTCACCTCATATTAAAATGTATATGCATTTCTAACTATCTCTTATTATACTCCAAACTAACACAATAAAATAGGAAAAAGAATGAAATATAAATATGAAATAAAACAGGAAAATGTGTCATTGTTTGCAGGTAATGTGTTTGTGTACCAAAAAATAAAAAGTAGTAATGAAATCAATGGTAACACTATCATTTATTAAACCCTTTACTGTATCAGACAGTTTTTTAAACTGTTTCTTTATAAAAAGTAACTTAATAAAGAAATCATTAACAAAATTATATTCTCTTTCCAAAAAATAAATACTTTGGATAAAATATTATAATTTTTAACAGTCTAGCAAGTAGTTAGATACATACATATACAACATACACAATAAAATAATGGTCCTATAATATTGGAATCTAAAAAGAAATTATGAAATTAAGAAGTCTAGTCCCAGTAGAAATAAATGTACAGTAGCCTAGGAATAACCAAATGAATAATAAATAATGCCTATAGGGAGAAATTTTGAAAATATTATTAAAATGCATAAGAATACAAATAGAAATGTATGCAAATGTCATAAAACAATTCAGTATGTTATATATTTTTTGTCTCTCAAAATTCATCTATAAATCATTGTAATTCAATTCAATGTAGCAATAGAATTTCTGCTAAAAATTGCCAAGTTGATTTTAAAATGTATATTTAAAATAAAAATATGAAAATAATTAAGAAATTAAAAGATAATGAAATGAGGAATTAGGGGTTATTTTGAAACTATGGCAACTAATTATTTTATTGCACAGAGATAGACAAATATATCAGTGGAAATAGCATTGGAAACAAGGAAAACAAACAAACGAACAAAAATTAAGCCCTCACTGAAAGGAAAACTTACTATATGACATAAGTGACATGGCAAATTAGGTCAGATAGAAAAATAAAATAAAATGTGATCCCAGGTGAATTTAAATAAGTAAGTAAAAAAAGGTAAATAGTTTCAAACTCTTTGAAAGAAATATAGAATATCTTTAGGATGTCAAGACAAGAAGAAATTTCTTAAAGAAGACATAGGATGCTCAAATCATAAAGAAAAATACACTGGAAAATTAACATATCCCAAATGTCAAAAGTAACTATAAACAAGTTAAAAAGCAGGCTTTGGATAATAGAGATATTTGAAACAATTATTTATCAGAGTGTGTCAAGAATTTCTACATATAAAACAGTGAGCAAATAGTAAAATGTTCTAACAGGAATTCACTGAACAGAAAATCACGTTGAGCCGCAAATAAATTTTCCAGCTCATTTGCATTTAGGTTGGGTTTGTGTAACTGAATTTTGGCAAATAACATGCAAACAGAAGGGATGAGTGACACTTTCGATTGTGGGGGGATAAAGAAATTGAAATGAAGAAAGGAAGAAGAAGAAGTGGAAGAAGAGGAAAAACAGAGAGAGAAAGAAAAGAAGGAGAAGCAACAGCATCCGTCACCACCTGCATGGTCCTCCAGCTCCCTTCCCCCTGCTCTGACAAAAGCAAAGGTAAAATGCTCCTGATGGCAGGGCTACAGGATGAAGGAAGTCTGCTTCCTGCCATATTATTCATTATGCAAGAAATTGAGAGTTCATGGCTTAATACTGCAGCATAGCCTAACCCTAACCTGATTAATGTGACACTCAGTCACTCAATCTGGTATAGCCACAGTTTCTACATCCCAGTTAATGACAACTATGTCCCTTGAAATATTCCACCTCCTTGCTTTATTTAACATCCAACATCCAATCCATCAAGGAATCTTACAGGTCTGCCTCTGGAAAACAGGCAGACTTGGACTTTGATAATCATCATCCAAGTGATCTTCATCTATCACTTGGGTTACTGCAGTGGTCCAGAAATTACTCTCCCTGCTTCCTTATCATTCTCCTATATATAGTCTAATCTCAACACAGTAACTATAGTGATTCTCTTGAAATGCATCTGAGCATTTCTGGAACATTGTATCAACAATGCTGTTGCTTTAAACCTACCAAATATCTCCAGAAAACCCGACAGATAAACTAGTACAGGAGCTCAGGGGTAGATCAGTTGGTTGAGTGGCCGACTCTTGATTTTGGCTCAGGTCATGATCTTGGGGTACTGGAATCGAGCCCCAAAGTGAGCCCCCCCATAGAGCTCTGAGCTTGAGGGGGAATGTGCTTCTCCCCCTCCCTCTCCTTCTACCCCTCCTCTGGCTTGTGTTCCCATGGGTGAATACTCTCTCTCTCTCATTCTCAAATAAATAAAATCTTTAAAAAAGAGAGAGAGGTAGGCAGGGAAGGGGGGATTTTTGAGGGGCTCATAGAAAGGAACCCCTAAGAAATATGAGAGTACTTTGGAAGACAAGGCTTGTGAAACCCAGGGACAAGAAGCAGAAGATCTTTCTAAGCCAGACAGAGCTTTGAAAAACAAACAAATGGCTAAGAGACAGAGGGTATATATTTAATCTTTATTGGTAAAAAGAGAAAAAAGAAATTCTTTGACTGTGATTCAGAGAAACCCACTCATATCCCAGGAAATCTCATCTTCTTTTTCTCCTCATTCAGATATGAGGGACAACAAGAGAAAACTCTTTCTAATGTCATACAAAATCATTACAATGAAAAGATAAATGAGACCTTAATAAATTAAGACAAGCAGTAAGAACTCATCAGAAAAATGAGCTCACAGAGCAGATGAAAACTGCAAGGTAATATTTCAATATTAGAGAAGCTGTGATAAAGACAGCACAAACAAGAGATAGGAAAACTCAGAAGAAATTAATAGATATCAGTAAAGAATTAAGAAAACAGACAGAACACTAAATTAGAAAAACACTAAAGTAAAGAGACACTATAAAAGACACAGTAAGGGAAATAAGCATAAGAAAGAAGAAAATTGAGAGGAAATCAAACAGCAGTAAACAAAATGATTTGTAAAAAACAGGATTTGAAAAATGTATGTGTAGTAGGTGGAATAATGCCCCCCACCAAAGATGTTTATATCCTAATCCCAGGAACCTGTGAAAATATTGCCTTGCATAGCAAAAGGATCCTGCAGTTTGATTAAGTTAAATGTGTTGAAATGGGGAGATTATCCTGGATTACTCAGTTGGGTACAGTACAATCATAAGGATATTTATTGGACTGGGATGGGAGTATCAAAGTCAGAGGATATGTGACAACAGAAGCAGAGGTCACAGTGGTGGGGGCCCATGAGCCGTAGAATGCAGGCAGCTTCTATCAGCTGGAAAAGATGGAAAGAGTTTCTCCTTACAGCTTCCAGATGGAACACAAACCTGGACTTCTGTCCTCTAGAACTCTAAGATAATAAATTTGTGTAGTTTTTAACTCACAAAATTTGTGATAATTTGTTGTAGCTATCATAGGAAATGCGATAGACATTGAAGACAGAAAATAAGGAAACCACATATTTATAATTGAAGTCTTCAAAGAAGAAAACCCAAGTAGTGGAAAAAGCAAGTATTTAAAACCATGATTGGAAAATATTTCCTGAAATAGAACAGTAAAGAGCAAAGCACACTGTGTACCTGAGAAAATGATCAGCCTCAGTTCATACTGTAAACCAAAAAAAAATTTTTTTCATGATGAGGGGAAAAAATTGCTTTTGTCTCCAGACAATAAGTCAAAATCACTTTTAAGGGAACACCTCTCAAATTAATATGAGAATTCTCCAAAGCAACATTTATATTAGAAAAAGAATGTAGCAACTTTTTAAAAAGATTTTAAAGGAGAGAAAATGTGAGACAAGAATTTCATGTACAGCCAAACTTGTCTTCAACATAAAAGCCATAGGCTAGTAGCTATAAATATGGAAGACTTCAAGGAATATCGTTCCCATTATCACTTTGTGACAAATCTACAAAAGAGTGAGCTTCAAACATGAAATATTTGTAGAAGGTTTAGCAAATATTTAACTTAGTGGAACTAAGGTTGAAAGATAGAATTAAGGGTGAAAAAATAATACAGAAGTTTTACATATTTAGACATTAACATTAATAAAAATTACAAGGTAAAGATTTTGGATAATGAAATAAACCTATGGATTACCACAGATCACTTAATTAGAGGTAAAGTAATAGTACCTGAAACTAACAAGTAGTAGAAGCTAAAGTATATTTAAGACTTGAAATGTATCTAAAACTTAACAGTATCTTTTAGGATAATAAATAACATAGTAGAAACTTAACTAATTTGATAAGTAGAGATTAACACTAAAATAATGTTTGAGATTGAACTTGGAAAGTGAAGGCAAAGCAGAGAGACTAACTTTAGTCATATGGTAGGAAACCAACTAACAGTATCCAAAGAGAGAGATGATTAAGAGTAATATAAAAAAAATAGTACAAATAAAACTACAAAATTTAAAAGTCACAGCTTCTTAAATACTGAAAGAATTATCAAGAGCAAATATTTTAAAAGGACATTTAATTGAAATCATCTTAGTTGAAATGTTGAGCCATATAGAAAATATAAAACAAAATAACAGAATGAAATAAAAAATATCAATTACGAAGTAAATGTAAATGAGCCTTAATCACTTACTAAAAAATTAAGATTACTTACACAGCAAAACCCAGTTCTTTGTCATACCTAAAATGAAGGGTTTTTATAAAGTCAAAAATTTAAAAATAGGGGGCGCCTGGCAAGGGTAAATGGAGAGGAGAAGGGAGTTGAGGGAAATTGGAAGGGGAGGTGAACCATGAGAGACTATGGACTCTGAAAAACAACCTGAGGGTTTTGAAGGGGCGGGGCGTGGGAGGTCGGGGGAACCAGGTGGTGGGTATTAGGGAGGGCACGGATTGCATGGAGCACTGGGTGTGGTGAAAAAACAATGAATACTGTTACGCTGAAAATAAATAAAAAATTTTAAAATTAAAAAAAAAAAACCATGCTAAATGAAAAAAAAAAAAAAAAGAATAGGGGGCGCCTGGGTGGCTCAGTGGGTTAAAGCCTCTGCCTTCGGCTCAGAACATGATCCCACGGTCCTGGGATCGAGCCCCACATCGGGCTTTCTGCTCTGCTCTGCTTCCTCCTCTCTCTCTCTGCCTGCCTCTGCCTACTTGTGATCTCTCTCTGTCAAATAAATAAATAAAATCTTTAAAAAAAAATTTAAGAATAAGCAATGTTATGCAAGGCAATACAAAATAACATTGTGAACAATATCTCAAGGTAGAATGAAGTAAAGAAAATATTAGAGAAGTCAAATAAATGCCATTTTATAATGCTAAAAGCTACATTCAAAAAAGGCCATAACATTAATATCTACCAAAAAAACACAATAGTCCAAATTTTCCAATTCACGACAGAGGCAACCACTGTTCTTGAAATTCATAAAAATAAAATCACTTGAGTTTGGCTTCTTTCACTTGATAAAATGTTTTTGAGTTATCCATGCTGTGTGTATTGATATCTTGTACTTATTACTTATTTTATTAGTGTTTTAGTCTATGAATATACCATTTAGCCACTCTTCTACTGAGGAAATATTTTTTCCAATTTGTGATTATTAGGCATAATCCTACTATGGCATTTATGAAACTTCCCATGAATAGGTTTTCATCTCCTTGGGTAAATATCCAAATGGGATTGTTGGGTCATAGGGGAGAAGTATGTTTAACTTTATAAAGAACTGACAGTTTTCCAAACTGGTGTTACCATCTTATATACCAGCAATGTATTACTCAAATTCCTCTTCAAAACTAGATAACTTCAGAATTTTTAATTTTACCTTTTCTAGTGATTGTATGGTGATTTACATTGTGGTTTGCAATTGTAAACCATCTCATTGTGGTTTCCATTTGCATTTCCTAGATGACTACTGACATTGAGTACATTTTCATGTGCTTATTGACTCTAATATTTCTTTATAAAGATACATTCAAATAATTCATCCATTTTAATTGAGTTCTTCTTATTAGAGATTTTTTTATTATGTTATGTTACAGATTTTTAGCCATTTTTGATAGATTCTAAATAGAAATCTATGTAAAGTATATGCATTGTGACTATTTTTTTCCCAACTATAGCTTGAATTTTTTTTTCTTCCAATTTTTTATTTATTTTCAGCGTAACAGTATTCATTGTTTTTTCACCACACCCAGTGCTCCATGCAATCTGTGCCCTCCCTAATACCCACCACCTGGTTCCCCCACCCTCCCACCCCGCCCCTTCAAAACCCTCAGGTTGTTTTTCAGAGTCCATAGTCTCTCATGGTTCACCTCCCCTTCCAATTTCCCTCAACTCCCTTCTCCTCTCCATCTACCCTTGTCCTCTATATTATTTGTTATGCTCCACCAATAAGTGAAACCATATGATACTTGACTTTCTCTGTTTGACTTATTTCACTCAGCATAATCTCTTCCAGTCCTGTCCATGTTGCTACAAAGGTTGGGTATTCGTCCTTTCTGATGGAGGCATAATACTCCATAGTGTATATGGACCACATCTTCCTTATCCATTCATCCGTTGAAGGGCATCTTGGTTCTTTCCACAGTTTGGCGACCGTGGCCATTGCTGCTATAAACATTGGGGTACAGATGGCCCTTCTTTTCACTACATCTGTATCTTTGGGGTAAATACCCAGTAGTGCAATTGCAGGGTCATAGGGAAGCTCTATTTTTAATTTCCTGAGGAATCTCCACACTGTTCTCCAAAGTGGCTGCACCAGTTTGCATTCCCACCAACAGTGTAAGAGGGTTCCCCTTTCTCCACATCCTCTCCAACACACGTTGTTTCCTGTCTTGCTAATTTTGGCCATTCTAACTGGTGTAAGGTGGTATCTCAATGTGGTTTTGATTTGAATCTCCCTGATGGCTAGTGATGATGAACATTTTTTCATGTGTCTGGTAGCCATTTGTATGTCTTCATTGGAGAAGTGTCTGTTCATATCTTCTGCCCATTTTTTAATATGATTATCTGTTTTGTGTGTGTTGAGTTTGAGGAGTTCTTTATAGATCCTGGATATCAACCTTCTATCTGTACTGTCATTTGCAAATATCTTCTCCCATTCCGTGGGTTGCCTCTTTGTTTTGATGACTGTTTCTTTTGCTGTGCAGAAGCTTTTTATCTTGATGAAGTCCCAGAAGTTCATCTTTGCCTTTATTTCCTTCGCCTTTGGAGACATATCTTGAAAGAAGTTGCTATGGCTGATATCAAAGAGGTTACTCCCTATGTTCTCCTCGAGGATTCTGATGGATTCCTGTCTCACGTTGAGGTCTTTTATCCATTTCGAATTTATCTTTGTGTACGGTGAAAGAGAATGGTCAAGTTTCATTCTTCTACATATAGCTGTCCAGTTTTCCCAGCACCATTTATTGAAGAGACTGTCTTTTTTCCACTGGATATTTTTTCCGGTTTTGTCAAAGATTATTTGACCATAGAGTTGAGGGTCCATATCTGGGCTCTCTACTCTGTTCCACTGGTCCATGTGTCTGTTTTTATGCCAGGAATTTTCATTTTTTAAACTGTGACTTTGGGTAAAAAGAAGTTTTGATGATGTTTAATTTATCATTTGCTTTTTCATACAAAAGATTACTAAGTTTTATAGATTCATAAAACTCTAGCAATTGTGTAATCTTAGCCTTTAGGATTATAATCTATGTCTAATACTTTTTAAAAAATGAATTTACATAGTGGTCAAGATACTCTTTTTTTCAATATGCATACCTGCCACTGTACATTTAAAAATATTCCCTCTCCCACCGAATTGCATTGGCAATCTGTTGAAATTTGTTCGACTGTACAATGTGATTCTGTCTCTGGATTCTTCATTCTGTGTCATTGACTGACGACTCTTAAGCAAATAGCACAATGTCTTGATTATTGTATCTGTATAGGAAGTTTCAAATCAGGTATTATAAATCTTGTAACTCTTATTTTAATTCTAGTTGGTTTTTCATTTTTTTCCCTCTTATTTTACTATGTACACAATCATGGTATGGGCAAATAAACAGTGTTTTTCCTTTTCCATCCTCATGCCTATAATTTTTTTAAATCTCTTATTGCACTAAGTAGAACCTCCAGGGTAATATTGAATAAAACTGGCAGGAGTGAATTTCTTTGCTTTGTTCCTAATCTTAAGGGAAAGTAATTAATACTTCATCATTATGTATAATATTCACAGTGTTTGTCATAGACTCTCCTTATCACATTGAGGAAGTACTTTACTTTTCCCTGTTTGCTAAGTGTTTTTATCATGAACAGGTGTTACATTTTGCAAAATACTTTTTCCCAACTTATTTACATATTATTTGTTTTGTTCTTCTTTATTCTGATAATATGGTGAATTATGTTTATTTTTCTAACGCTAAACCAAACTTGCATTTCTGAAACAAACCTAGTATTTGTGATATGCCTAATCCTTTTATGTATTGATGGATTAGCTATATCAGTTACATTGTTAAGAATTTTATTTATACTTATATTAGTGCTATTGGTATATACTTGGCTTTTTAAACATAATTTTCCTAGTGGGTCAGAAATAGTGTTATTCTAGCCTCATAAAATTAGTTAGGAAGTGTTGTCTCCCTCTATTTTCCGATAGCCCTCATACAAGTTCAGCATAATTTCTCTTTTAGATCTTTATAAAATTCACCAATGAAACACCTGGGCAGGGTTTTTCTTGTAGGGAATATTTTAATTACAAATTAAATTTCTTCATATAACATAGGAAGATTCAGATGTTCTATTTCTTCTTATGTGTGATTAGATATTTTGTGTCTTTCAATGATTTTGTCCATTTCATCTAAGCTATCAATTTTACTGGAAAAAATCATCCATAATATCCCCTCATTATCCTTTTAATTGCTGTAGGATCTGAAATGGTACTCTTGCTTTCCCTCTTAATTTTTGTTATGATATTTTCTTGCATTTTTCGTTGTTAAGACTTGGTAGTGGACGTTTACTGATATTACTGATGATTTCAGAACACTCGTTCTTGCCTTTGTAGGTCTTTCCTACTTGTTTTCTCTTTCTTAGATTTCCTCGCTAAACTTTATTATTTCTTTTCTTCTTACTTTTGGTTAATTTTACTCTTCTTTTTCTAGCTTTTAAGGTAGAAGCTTATTTCATTGATTTGACATTATTTTTTTTCTTAATGATTTTCTTAACCTGACAATTCTTGCTGACCCTAACTACTAATTTTGTGGAGAAAAGAGAAGGAAAGCTAGGCGTGAAATGCAGAAAGAACACGTGCAACTTGACACTCTCAGAAGGCCCGAGACCTTGAGCCCTGCAGCACAAGAGCATGACCCAAATGATTCTGGACTAGGACAAAATCAGCGAGGTTGCCTCCTTAGTGGAGCTAGAGTTTGGGCTAATTGGGAGGTAATTCCAATCTCATTAAAGTCGGCTATGCCCTCACTTTAGCTGCCAGACATAAGAAACAACTCTCACTGTCTGGAAAAATAGTATCCAAAAAAGGTAGAGCTTCACCTCCACTATTATTTTATACACTTCTGAAATAAAATTAAATATTACGAAAGATACAAATATGCAAAGAAAAAGAACCCATAATATAAAGATACTGTATCTAAGAGACAAGGACCTTGCAAATGCTAATACATATAAATCACAGTAAAAGACAAAGAATGGGTAAACAAATGGTAAATCTCAGCAAACAAATGAAAACTACAAGATAAGATACAATGCAAATTCTGGAGCTGAAAAATACACCACCTGACATCAAAAGTATGTTAGATAGACTTACTAGCCTAATAGACACTGCAAAAGAGATATCAGTGAATCTACAGACAGGCTGACTGACATAAGTTATCCAAAACAATGATGGAAGAAATAAAGGATCAAAGAAACTGAATAGAAAATGTAAGCAATGTTCACTAACTTTTCATACGTGAAATTGAGTTTCCAGGAGACGTGAGGGGAAAAAAAATGAAGGGAGAAAAAGTTAAAGAAATAACAGCAGAAATTAATTTGTGTGGCTCAGTTGGTTAAGCACCTGACTTCTGATTTCTGCTCAGGTCATGATCTCAGGGTCATGAGATCTAGCCTAGACGAGGGCTCTACGCTGCGCTGAGCGAGCATGGAGGCTGCTTGAGTTTCACTCACTCCTCTGCCCCTCACACCTCCCCTCCCATACCCCACTCCTGTGTGTATGTGTGTGTGTGTGTGCGTGTACGTGCGCGCGTGCCCACACAGTGCATGGGCACTCTCTCTCTCTCTTAAAAAATAAATAAGTAATCTTTTGTGATTTGTTTTGATGTTTCTTTCCTCCTTGTTATTCCTTATTTTGAATATTTTCAGCACTTTTTTCATTTTTATTTATTAATTTTACAGATGGTTTATTGATTTTTATCTGTTGTTCTATTTATCTGTTTTACCTTTTTGTTTATTCTGGTTCAATGTGTTCTGCTTACACCTTTAGTAATTTCTTCCTCTGCTTATCTTCAGATTATCTTGTCACTTTTTTCCCCTTTTTGGAGTAAAAAATTAACATAATTGATTTTAGTCTTTCTCAATTTCAAGAATCCAACAAATTTCAAGCTTGTAAATAAAAAGAAATCACCAACAAAAAGAAGGGCTTAGAAGAATTCAAAGAGAAAAATTGGTAACATAAAAGAAAAATGATTAACAGAGTGACAATTGACTTCTCAGGAGAAAATATGGAAAATGAAATCTATGAAATGCCTTCAATTTCACATCTAAATATAACCTTAAAGAAACATGTGCTCACAAAAATCAGGGGAAATATTTATAAGAATGTTCTTATCAGCAACGTTCTTAATAGCCCAAAACTCGAAACTGCTGAAGTGACTATTAACAGTAAAACAGATATATAATGGCACATTTTTCATTATATCATGGTATAGTGTATTCACACAATAGAATACTGTGTAGTAATAAAAATAAATACAGCTCATGCATCAACTAAACCCAAAATCTAATATTAAGTGAAAAAATAAGCCAAAGAAAGAATGCATACTATTTAATTCTGTTTGTTGAAACTGTGTAAACAAGCAAAACGATACAAAATATTTTTTAGTAATACATATATGTGGTAGGTAAAATAATGCCCCCTTCAAAGATGAATTCTGAGGTCCTGGGAAATGCTTTAATTTTCAAAATGATAGGTACATGGTTGTTAGTTTTTAGTGTTTATAAAACTTCTATAATGAATGAAATATTGTATTTATAAAATATTTTTAAGACAAAAGCAATAGACTAGGTGCGCTGGCCACAGAAACACCATTTCCCTCAGCACTCCGAATAGGCATCTGCTTGGGTTGTGAATTTGCTCATCAGCGCAATGGCTGGAGGGAGGGACGGATGGCCGGGCAGTGAGGTACCAGTGACAGGATAGTTTCGTGCATTTTCTACCCTCTAGAATAGCGTGGTTTTATGTATCTCTCATGGCTGTGTGGACATCATGAAATCTGACCTTGAGCCAGATTTCTGGAGTCCCAGCCAAGAGGGCTGCCCACTTGGTGAGAAGACTTCAGCAACACAAGTCTATGGGGAGACCGCCAGTGACGGGAACAGTGTGGCCACGGTGCGGGGGCAGCAGCTGGCTCTCAGGTTTAGGGATGTGGAGCGGGAGCCCCAGCACGGCCCTCCTAAGAACCCACATGCTCTGTGCTCACAGAGCGCCAGCATCTGAACACGTGCCATACAAATGAAAACACCAGTAGTCCATTAGTGTTTGTTTCCAAAGCACACACAGCCAACAAGGAGAGAGCCGTGGCCAAGACCAGTTAAATAAAGACACGTTTGCCCTTTTCTCTACATCTCTTTTCCCTGACTCCCTCCGACCCAGTGGAGCTGGGGCCTGGCTAGAGGAGGTGGGGGAGGGAGTAAGAGAGCAGAGTGTGCCCAATCTTCATTCCAGCTCCCTTGTGCCAAGAGCCTGTCTTGCAATGGAAAGAAAAAGAGTTTTGGAAAAAAAAAAAAAAAAAATTGAAACTGGGCTAAAGTGAGTTTAATCATGGAAAGTGACCAGATAATTATGGAATCTGCCCAAGATATCATCAAGGAATAGGAAAAAGACATTTGACACAGAAAGGTTTAAAACTGTAACTGTAAAATGGAAACTATGTAACTTAATGTGCTATCCAATTGATACTGCTAAAAAAAGTTACAGAGATGTGGAAGGGTCACATGACCCTGTTTAAACAGAGAAGGGTAATGCTCAAGTTCAAAGATACTGGGGATTATAGCCCCTATATCAAGTGGCATAGCTCAGCCAGTCTTTAACCCGAGATAATTTAAGTTTTGGTTTGTTCATCTACAAAATGTAAAATAAATCAAAAAATAACAAAGGAAATCAGCTTGCTCAATTTAAAAAAGGATAATATTACCAATTTTATAGGGTTGCTGTAAGAACTAATTCAAATTATCGGTACAAAGTGAACAGGGTGCTCCACCCATAGTGGGCGCTCATCGGATGTGAACTTTAATGACTGGGTGAGAGTTCCAAAATTCAGGTGATTTTCTGGATCTGGTGACTCTTGGACTACAGAATGAATAATCATTAGGAGACAGGGGCCCAGTTGAGGGGGTGTTGGTAATAAGGAGGGATGGGGCATTCCAGACAGTGAAACAGCATAAACGAAGAAACAAAGCAAGAACACAGAAGTCCTGGGATGTTGGAGGGGTGGGGGAAGGGTGAGGCACAAATATCTGGGGGCTGCTGGAGCAGACGTTGGTAGTCAAGGAGAGGAGTCTGGAAAAGGAAGGTAAAGACCGGATCAGGAGAAGCCTCCAGTGACCTACCTCCTAGCATGCTGTGCTCTGCCTCCCAGAGAAAGGCCCGAACTCTTTCATTATTTCGTTATTATACATACAGCGTCCTTTTTGATCTAGCTCCTGCCCGCCTTTCAAAATTCAAGCGTCGTGCCGTGCTTAGACAGGGAGGTAGGTGACTCCCACGTGACCTGAGGGTTCCTGAATACATTAAAGTTCTCGGGTCTCAGCACACGGCTCACGCTCTCCTAAATGCGGGGAACGCTCTTACTTCAGTTTCATGTGATGAATTCCTCCTTTCAAATTTAATTTAATAGACACCACCACTGGGAAGCCTCGTCATTTTTTTTTCATATTTATTGGGCATTTTTTCCTACGTGGCACTGTGTAAGATGCTGGGGCTGCAGGGTGAGCAACATCCTATCCTGCCCACAAGAAGCACGTCTTAGGAGGGACATGATCCAATGCACAGGCAATTCCTAAAGAATGTTATGACTCAAATCCTTGCAGGGCGCTCTGAGAGCCCTGGACTCCTGACCTCCCAGGCCCTGGGACTCAGAGAAGGTTCCCCTTGTGCCAAGGATTCTCCTCCTGTGTTCCTGTCACACCCACTTAGACTACCAGGGAAGAAAGAGGAGGAAGAGAAGAAAATGAAGATGTGCTAAAACATTATGCTTTGGGATGTGTCAGCAGCAATGATAAAGCACTTTAGATGAATATCTTATGTAATCCTCACAACAACCCTATAAGAAGTCTAGTTATTATTCCCATTTCAAAGACGAAGAAACGGAAGTAACAGAGGCAAATTGACTTGCCCGTGTCACTCAGCTAGGGAGTGGGAGAGCTGAAACTCCAGCCTTGATGAGATTAATTCTAATTCCGGTCTGTAAAACACTGTACCAGGCTTTCTGTATAGCCTTAAAAGGTCTACATTTTTAAAACATGATTCGAGATTGAGAGCAATTATCACAATTCACTGTAAATATTGTTTACGTGTCTGTCTCCCTCATGAGCCCATGTCCTTCTAGATACCAGGTGCTTCTCTAAGACATAGAGAATAGAGCCTACTTTCACCTTTTTTTTTGTACAGTCTCAGGCAGACGACTCAAAATGAGCTCTCAGTAAATGTTCCTTTGAACGCATTAATGCAGATATGAATGAATGGATCCTTAAGTGAATGAATTCTCCTAAGAACTGGAAGGACTGAACACATGAGAAAAGCCACAGAACTATAGGAGATGATGACAGCAGGTAAAGGGCAAAGGTCCAGGCCAGAATGGCAAGTTGTTAGCATCGGAGAGGTCCAACCCAAGGCAACAGTCAGACATCCTGGCCGCCAAGCAGATCTCTGTGGCAGGGGATTTGGCAACAGGAAATAGATGGAAAACCAGATAGGCAGGCGGATGGCACGGAGGATTTGGAAAGCAGGTTATCATGTGGTGTGGCACTCAAGCAGGACCTCATGGCACTCAAACACTTGACTGATAAGAGTGACACTCCTCTCCCGGACAAGAAAGCGGTTATTCAGAGGCAAAGGGAGCAAAACAAAAGAAAGACTGGAAGTTCAGTTTTCAGGATTCACAGTCAGAGCTGCACCAGTGTAAGAGGCTGGTAGAGCTCTCCACACTGCCCCTTTCTGGAATCCTCTTGCTTGTTGGACCAAGAGGTCCTGCCAAAGCTGTTGGTTAAGTCTGTTTATAGTAATTTATTGGTCTCAGCTGTGGATAGGAGGGCTCTGGAAACAGGAAGTCAAGCACATCATTATTAAAGGAAAGTTTCTGTGATCAGGCCAAAACCAGTGGAGTCATCCTTGATTTCTCAAATTCTTTTATACCGCACGTCCAAACAGTCAGCAAATCCTGTAAACTCTACTTTGAAAATGTATCAGGCATTTGCCTTCTCCTTAATATCCCCAGTGCTGCGACTTCGGTCCGTACCTCCACCATCCTGCCCCCTGGTCGGCTGCAAGAGCGGCCCAAGTGCCCTCCTGGCTTCTGGTCCATCCCCCTCAGTGTGCCCTCAGCCTGGTGGTCAGTGATCCTATTCCCATTTTCTCCATTTCTTATTGGAGTGTTGTCTTCCTTATTGCTCTTGAGCAGTTCTTTATAAGGCTGTGTTATATACACATTGCAAATAATCTTCTCAAAGGCTATGGCTTGTCTTCCATGGAAATCCATTAACAACCTTCCAACGCCTCTACAATTCCCTAGAGCATATGCCAACATCCTGAGCTACAAGGCGGTGCATGATTGCCTTCTCTTCTCTCTCTAACATCAAGTTTTACAACTCCCTCCATTTGTTCACTGTTGTCCTGGGGCTATGATTGACATACTCACCTAAAGGCCTTTGCACTAGCTGTTTCCTCTGCTGGAATATTTTTTCCAGAGAGCCACTAACTTAATCTCTTGCTTCCTTCACATCTTTTATTATTATTATTATTATTATTGTTATTGTTATTGTTATTATTTTAAGATTCTCTTTATTTGACAGAGTGAGCAGAGAAGGAGGGGAAGGAGCAGAGAGTGACAAGCAGACTCCTCGTTGAGCAGGGAGCCCAACATGGGGCTCAATCCCCACATCTTGACTCATATGTTCCCCGTGAGATCTTCTTTCCTATCCTATGCATAATTTCAGAATGCCTTCTGGCTCACAAGCACATATACTATCCTCTTTTCCTGACTTGGTTTTTCCCCTTTGCTCTTATAATTATCTAGCTTACTATATACTTAATTTACCTTGATTTTTATCTCCATCACTAGAATATAGGCCCCAAATGGGTAGTATTTTTGTTCATTTTGCTTCTTGATGAATCTCCACTACCTGGAACAGTACCTGCCACATAACCATGTAATAGATGTCCAGGATACACTGCACAAATGAGTTTAAAAAAATAGAAGTTAGGTGCATTTATGTGTGAAGAAATCCTGTTTATGACTTTATAACCAACTAGAACTAAAGCTAAAGTTAACTTTATTTAAATTTTAGATCACAGAATCAATAAAATTGAGATTCTTGATACCACATATATATGTGCAAATATATAAATAACGTGTGTGTGTTAGCTCGTGCACGTGCGCACACACGTGTGTGTGTGGTGTGTGTATGTGTGTGCGAAAAAGAAAGAGAAACTTAGGGCACCTGAGTGGCTCAGTGGGTTAAGTCGCTGCCTTCAGCTCAGGTCATGATCCCAGGGTCCTGGGATCGAGTCCCACATCTGGCTTCTCGCTCAGCGGGGAACCTGCTTCTCTCTGCCTCTCCCTACCACTCTGCCTGCTTGTGCGTGCGCTCTCTCTCTCTGAAAAATAAATAAATAAAATCT
This sequence comes from Martes martes, assembly GCF_963455335.1. Classification (NCBI taxonomy): domain Eukaryota; kingdom Metazoa; phylum Chordata; class Mammalia; order Carnivora; family Mustelidae; genus Martes; species Martes martes. The sequence continues at coordinate 13,754,057 of NC_137893.1, forward strand.
TTAAAAAAAAAAAAAGAAAAGAAAGAAAGAGAATCTTCTCATGCGTTTAGTAGCCATCTTGGCTTTTTATAATCAGGGAACTTTTCAGAACCTTTAATATGCTAGTATATTTTTTTTTTTTTAGATTTTTTATTTATTTATTTGACAGAGATTACAAGTAGACAGAGAGGCAGGCAGAGAGAGAGAAGGGGAAGCAGGATCCCCGCTGAGCAGAGAGCCCGATGTGGGGCTCGATCCCAGAACCCCAGGATCATGACCTGAGCTGAAGGCAGAGGCTTTAACCCACTGAGCCACCCAGGTGCCCCAATATGCTAGTATATTTATCAAACCCCAAGAAAGATATTTATAGATCAATTTCCATTATCCTAGCTTATTTATCAAGTGAATTCATTGTTCTCAGAATGTCAATTTTGGAGAAAAAAATGAGAGTTTGAGAGTTTCTCAAGAACTATCATCCTGAATATATACAAGTCTCCTTTTTCAAAACCATTCGACTCCCTATTGACTAGAATAAAGATTTCAAATACTAGACAAATGTAGAACCAGCATATCAGACATTGTTAACAATCATAGTCATCTTTCTTGCTTACTCCCAGATTTCGCCTCAGAACCCTATACAACACAGTAGTAGAACGTGATTAGATTTGGTATGGAGATGAAACCAATTTGACATACCCAAGACTTTCCCCACATAGACACACCACAATGTCGCCTCAGTCTACACTTAGAACTTAATAACTTTATGTAACTAAACCATACTAATCAGGTTTTACCATACATATCCTGTTATTCTGAACCAACACACCATCAGGATACCATATTGTGATTTCCAACCCAAATGCCCTTTCACACATCTCAGCATATGCAAATGGTTCCCATTCTTTGTAGATCATCCCAAGGGCCATAGTCAGCTATAACCAGTGAGCTGAGTGTGATCTCTCTAGACTCTACACTACTCGCTACTATATCCCTTATGTTATGACTCATTTTGCAATCTTCCCAGAGTCCTGCACAATGCCTAGCATATTGAAGGTGCTTAATATTTCCTAAGTGGCTGTCAACTTAAAGTTTAACAAATAACTTCCTATTTGAATATTATATTTTAAATCCTTCCTTCCTTGAATTCCTATTACAAATCTGCAAAGCCATTCAAAACCAGTTCCCTGGAATACAAAAAGAGTTCCCAATGTGTACTTCAATGGGCCACTTTTATCATTTGCAATTTCTATGCTGTGCAGTTGAGAGTTCTGATTATAAAACATGCAATTTCCTTTTTCATCATTCTCTGCCCTACCTCCTGGAAGGAAAAAATAATACCACATTATCTCAAGTGTTCTCATTGATTTCTTCTAGTTACTTCATATATGTAGAGCCTATCTCAGTTCAATTACAAATTCATGTCAAGGATAGGAACATTATTTTCCATGGTATTTCTATTTCTCACAATACCAGGACAGATGCTTCTTAAGAGCTCTTTGAGTGAGTGGGTGAATGAATTAACGGAGAGATAAGACTGGATGGGCAATCATGCACAGTATTAGGTAAATTCTACTAAAATTCAAATGTGAAGACAGGTGAGACTGTGAAAGACTTGAGCATACTTCTTTAACATAGTCACACTGTGAAACCAGTTTTCAAGAAATCAAGAAACCACAGGACCTTCAGCAAAACTTTGACAATGTGGATATAGATTTTCTGGTTTGCAAATTAAGTATATTGCAACATGGAACTCAAACATTAGTCGCCAGGCCCTTCTAGATCATATATACAGTGTGCATAGACATGAAGAGAATTACTAACTTTATGCATCTCTGAACTTGCTCTGCCATGAACCAAAACATAGTAAAGATGTGAGAAACTACCGTGAAATCAAGCCATTGCTTCTCTCCACCTTCCTTCCATCAAACCCAGGAGGTAGGTCATACAAAGCAAATGTCTGCTCCACAGTCCAGCTACTATCATCTAGAAGCCTTCAAAAAGGGCACTTGGGTGGCTCAGTGGGTTAAGCCTCTGCCTTCGGCTCAGGTCATGATCTCAAGGTCCTAGGATCGAGTCCCGCATCGGGCTCTCTGCTCAGTGGGGAGCCTGCTTTCCCCTCTCTCTCTGCCTGCCTCTCTGCCTCCTGGTGATCTCTCTCTGTCTGTCAAATAAAAAAAAAAAGAAAAAGAAGAAGAAGAAGCAGACTTCAAAAATCTCAAGATAATATAATATAGACCACTAAATTCTGAAATTTTTCTGCATCCACAAGGAATCTGACTGTAATAATTGAACATCATCATATTCTCTAGTTGAGATAAACATTTTGCTATTTTTCCATGGAGGAGCAGAGTATTATCATCCAACCTTATTGACCAAACAGAATGTGAACATGCATAGTCCATCAGATGAGCACTTTTATAAAGTACTTGGGGTGACTGAGACTCAAGTTGGTCTTGTCAAGCCACTGCAGGAATTTATGTACAAAACTGAGCATAACTGACAAAAAAATCACATGAAGGTCTTTATATCTGATTCCATGGACTCATCCAATTATGTTGAAGTATAAATGCACTAATGCCATTCTAACAGAATAATATTGAGCCTTTTAAGTTTAATATTGGTAACTTAAACAATTAAAGAAACATTAATAACTCATGATTTATAAAAACGTACATATAAAATGTGAAACTCTAATTATATCTCATTTTATCTGGGAATCAGTCTGTTTCCCTCTAAATCAGTTCCCTGAGAAGAGTCTGTCTCTATGGTTTGATTAAAACCAATTGAAGAAACATGGAAAGTTCTGTTTACCAAGAGTAAAGAAAAATGTGTGTTTAAGCAGTCATATTTTAACTATCTTTCTGGCTCCAGTCCGGAGAAGTTTGCCTAGACAGAGGAGTCCGGATTTCCTAGTCTGAAGCAAATTTCCTCCTTTTCCCTCTGCTTTTTTTTCTTTTCTTTTTTGAAGATTTTATTTATTTATTTGGGAGTGATAGAGCACAAGTAAGCAGAACAGCAGGCAGAGGGAGAGGGAGAAGCAGGTTCTCCGGTGAGCAGGGAGCCCAATGTGGGGATCAATCCCAGGACCCTGGGTTCATGACCTGAGCCAAAGGCAGACGCTAAACTGACTGAGCCACTCAGGTGTCCCCCTCTGCTTTTCACAGCTAAAATAATTGTTTTTTTTAAAAATGAGCATGTTGGAAAAGAGAAAATGAAACGTAAAGATGCTACATAATTTCTTCCTGAAATAACCTTCCAACGTTTCCAGACTCACTGAGGTAGACTTCGGGTCTCCTAATGATGAAAAAGACCCCTCATTATGAGTAAGTGTACTGTAAACATTTTGATGTTCTGTCCTTTTCCAATATTTTCCGTCTGTAAATATCTTGCTTACAAATCTCCTGTCTGCCTTACTATGAAGTCATTATGCCAAAATCTGCCGTTGTATCCAGATTCTACTTGAAAAATGCATTCGTAATGGTATGGAAATGATCACGATCAAACACTGATTTTCATAGTTACCACACAGCTGCTTGATAATGATAAGCCGAAGGAGCTCCAAAATTCTGTGCAAAGAGAAGGCATCTCCATGGCTAAAATGAACTGAAATCCATTTCTGACTCATATATAATAATTTTGTATAACATTTACATTTCTTGCAAAAAACTTGAAGCCATAATTCCAGGCATATGGTAGACATTAATAAAGTTTATTGAATTGACTTATTCACCAAGCCACTATTTGATGCATTGCTGTTGCAAATATTTCCTAAGACCCAGACGTACACATAGATCATAAGTAATCAAACTCTAGGAGGTGAAGGTCATTATAACTGTGGTCACTTCCACCCATCTCTTCAATACTCGGTGTAGGCAATACATCCGGTTCCGGCAACATTGTCAATGAAGATTCTAGTTAATGCATAAAGGATTTCACAGCAAATTATAACTGTGAAAGAAAGTCACCAGGAAGTTGCATTTGACTTCAGCAAGTAAATCATGGACAGAATATCCAAACTGTCATAGGTGCAAAACACTGCCCATGTATCTATTATTGTAGTTTAGAGAAGTTCATGGAAGTAAAAGATCTCTTTTTTGCTGATGATGCTTGTCATAAAGTTAGTTCTAGGAACACAACCCTGGAATCTAGTTTAAATGTGTGACATTGCTGGGCACCTGGGTGGCTCAGTCAGTTAAGTGTCTGCCTTCTGTTCAGGTCATGATCCCAGCGTCCTGGGATCGAGCCCCGCATCGGGCTCTCTGCTCAGCAGGAAGTCTGCTTCTCCCTCTACCCTTCCTCCCTGGTCATGGGCTCTCTGTCACTGTCTCTCACTCTTTTTTTTTTTTTTTTTAAGATTTTTATATTTATTTATTTTACAGAGATCACAAGTAGGCAAAGAGGCAGGCAGAGAGAGAGGAAGGGAAGCAGGCTCCCTGCTGAGCAGGGAGCCCGATGTGGGGCTTGATTCCAGGACCCTGGGATCATGACCTGAGCTGAAGGCAGAGGCTTTAACCCACTGAGCCACCCAAGCGCCCCTACTGTCTCTCTCTCTCTTTCAAATAAATAAATAAAATCTTTTTTAAAAAATTTAAAAATTAAAAAATAAATGTGTGACATTGCCAGGAGCCATCTTTGATAGAGTGGGCAGAGGAAACAATGTAGTCTCTTTGCATTCTTCTGGGAAACAAGAGATTCTGATATGCAGCAATGAGGACCCAGGAAGAAGAAGCAGCTTCAGAAAAAATAAAGAATGCTTAAAAAAATAATGTTTTTTCTAATTGTGTTATTTATTCATTCAATCATAAATTCATCTGCTGAATCCTGAGTGTACAACGGAGTGCCGAATCTTGTTCTGAGCACTGGAGATAAAACAGTGTAAAGTCCAGGCAAAGCTCTCAAGATACTTTATTCAAGATGAGGAGAAGGAGATAATAAACAAGTAAACAAATGCAAGCTGACTCCATAGGGAAAAGTATATGGAGGAAAATAAAGCAAGGTGATGCAAGACAGAAGAACTCTGAGGAATATTACATTGAGTGGTTAGGTAAAGCCTGAGCAGGTGATGCCCTAACAGAGACCTGTAAGATATGAGGGAGTCTACTCTAAAGATCTGAGGGCAGAGGACTCCAGGCAGAGGACTCAAGTACTGTAAGCTAGACTTCTTCAAGAAAGTAAAAGATATAGGCTGATATGGCAACACTACACACAGCTAGGGTCTATGGGAGCATAGTATAAGAGAAGTAGGCTGGGACAAGATTATGTAGAACCTTCTGGGCAGTGGTAAGGATTAGAGGTTGCATTTAAAGTAGAATGAAAACTTGGGGCGCCTGGGTGACTCGGTTGTTAAGCATCTGTCTTCGGCTCAGGTCATGATCCCAGCATCCTGGGTTCGAACCCCGCATCGGGCTCCACAGGAAGCCTGCTTCTCCCTCTCCCACTTTCCCTGCTTGTATTCCTTTTCTCACTGTTTCTCTCTCTCTCTCTCTCTCTCTGTCAAATAACTAAATAAGATCTTAAAAAAAAAAAAGTACAATGAAAACTCATTGGAGAGTTTTAAGCAGGCACATGACATGATGTGACTGTGTTTTTAAATTTTTTTTTTTTTAAGTATGTTCCACAGTCAACATGGAGCCCAACACGAGGCTTGACCTCACAACCCTGAGACGGACACCTGAGCTGAAATCAAGAGTCTGACACCCAATGACTGAGCCACCCAGGCCCGCTGATGTAATTATGTTTTTCAAAGATCACTCACCTGTCATTTAGAGAATGTGTTGTTTTGGGGTTGTGGAAGAGAGACTGATTGGTAGCTCTTGTGATAGTTCTTATGAGAGGAGATAGAAGCTTAGGCTGTGGTTATAGCAGTGGAGAGGGAAAGATGTGGATGAACTGGGGATCCATTGTGGAGGTTGAGACAAGGTGACTTGCTAATTAATTAGATGTAGAATTTTAAAAAAAGAGACAAAACAAAGATAACTTCTAAATTTTGACTAGAGTAACTTCTAAATTTTGACTAGAGTAACTAGAGGAACAATTGGAAGAGGAACAGGTTTGGGGGGGGATATCTGCAGTTCTCTTTTGAGATGTCTGTTAAACATAATAATAGCATATCCCTTGTAGAGAAAATAAGAAACATATGTAAAACATTTAGATCAGAACGTAACACTCAGTAATGGCTCAATAAATATTAACCAGTATAATTCTTTTTCAAATGGAGCCATAAAGGTTGTAGAGAACATAGAAGTGTTCTGTGAGATCAGAACTGAAGATATAAATCTGGGAGTCACACACAGTTTGAGGCTGGCCAAACCATAAGACCTAATCTCTTCAACATTTGTTTGCTTTTTAAAAAAAATTCTTTTTTTTTGTATCATGGACCAATACTTCTATAAAATCCAACAAAAATGAATTACTTTACAAATAAAATAAGACATACAAGTGCAACTGACTAATGTGCTTGGATAGCAAGGCATGCTAGGGAAGTTTCTAAATGTTACTCTCAATTTCTGTCCTTATCTCTCGTTACAGACCGGGACGGAACAATTTACAGACCAACACCACCAGCCCAGGGGATAGGCGTTGAAGAACACTGGTACCCAAAGTCATGCTGTAGCTAGAGAAAGAAGGCCCTGGAGCAAATCCTGAAACATACATTTAACTGAAATAGATAGGGGGCGGGGGGAAGGCCAGGAGGGTGTTCAGTAAGGGAACCTGACATAAGAGTAACACTGTTTGAAAGTAGGGGCGCACACAAGCTATGGGAAATCATATATATTTACAAGTAAACAGTTTTAAGTAGGTATAAGAAAAAAGCCTAATCATTCCAGCCAGGAACTCAGTCCTCTTCCCACAGATGTCACATCTGAAGAGAGACACCAGCTTCCCTAATTCGCCCTCACAAACACTTCAATTTAATCACGGGAGATGCAATCTAGCGCTCATGATGCATTAAGCATCCAAAGCTTCCTCACCATCAAGCTGGGCTCCGCTAGCGAATGGAACAATTATCAGTCCTGAGAGCTCCCGAGCGGTCCCCAAAGGATGCTCCAGGCCCCCACCATCAACGCCTCTGTTAGTAATTCACGGCTCTTGCCTTGTCATCGACTTTTCTCGCTCAGAACTCTGGTCCCAGTGGTCCAGACGTCTGGGACAGAATATATGCCCCCAGACCTGATCTAATTCTTTAGGGTACAGGGTCAGATTTCTGGGCGAGGACGTCAATAAAGTTAAGAACTCCTCATATGGTCGAGTCCTTCGGGGAGCAAAACTTGCTCGACTCCACAGTTTCTCGAAGCCCCACGCAGGGACGGCTTCCCCGGGGACCCCGCTTCTGCGGCTCCTCCCCCTTTGAGGACGAGCTCCCGGTTTCCAGCCGCCTCCTACGGAGCACGAGAAACGGCGCGGACTGCGGGCGCACGGGAAGTTGAAGGCGCCCAGGAGCCAGAGCCTCTCCAACCGAGGAAGGCTCCCGGGCGCCCGAGGCTCCCGCCGAGCTCCGCCGAGATCCCCGCTCCGTGGGCGCGGAGCCGAGGCGAGCGCGCGGGGGCCCGGCCGCCGGGAGGGGCGGGGCCGTGACTCACGCGGCCGCGCGCCGGGGGAAGAAGCGGCACCTCGGGCAGAGCCCGGCGAGGGGCTGCGCCCGCCGCGGGGCGCATGCGCGCTGCCGAGCGGCTCCCGTTCGCTCCCCGCCCACCCTCCCTCCTCCCCTTCCCCTCTCCCCTCCATCCTCGCCTCTCTCCCTCTCTCCTCGCCCGCTGGGTGCTGAAGTTGGGCGGATGGCAGCAAACCCGCTCCGCTAGAGGACCGAGCAGCCGAGCCTCGCGCCCCCGGACCCTCCGCTGCGCTGCCCACACCTCCAGGCGACTGGGTAAGATGTTGCCTCCGAAACCGAGCGGGGCTGAGTAAATGACATCAAAATGTCTGCTTTGCACCGATGCATGAATTTTGAAAAGGTGGTGGCTGGGGGAGATGAAGGAAAGAGGGGGCGGAGAGTGCAACTGCCGGAGCCCAAGCGGGGGCGGCCGCGGGCGCGGGGGTCTCGGCGCCGGCCGCGGCGCCGCGGGAGGGAGCGGGGTCCGCGCCGCGGGTTTGGGAAGTTGGATCCCGCGTTGCTGCCACCGCGCGGTCCGCTCGCCGCCCTCCAGCTGCCGCGGAGGGGCTGGGCGAGTGTCCTGCCCGCCCGGGGAGCCCTCGGTCGGGTCCGCAGCGGCGAGCTGGGCGCCTTCGCGGAACCCGCAGAGAGGGCCGGGGGCGGCGGGGACCCCGCGGGGGTGCGACGTCCTGCGGGATTTTCGTGGTGGTTTGTTAGAAAACCGAACGTGAGATCAACGGTGCCCCATCGACCGAGCCCCTCGGGGTGGTGCTTTTTTCTTTCTTTACCTTTAGGCGAATGCACTGAGCAGGTGGGGAAGGTGTGAGCCAAAGGGATTGCAGAAATGCATACCTAGAGCATCGGTGAGCCGAGTGTGCGTGCGTGCGTGTGTGTGTGTGTGTGTGTATGTAGGGCGTGCGGGTCTCTTTTGTTCCTCCCCTCCCGTTAGTCGTAGGAAAGGGAGTTCTCGTGTGCTTGGTTTAGGGTAGATTTCACAGCCCCGGGGGCACCAGGAGGAGGAACGCCCACCAGCCCCCCGAGCCGCTGCCCGGGTGGGTGTATCCGAGCCTCCCCTGCCGGGGGTGATGAGGATTCTTTTTATTGTCGATGGAATCAGTTTAATAGCCGCCTCTTCGCTAGCCTCCTTCCTTCCTCTTCTCTTCTTGTGCTGCGGCAGAGTCTGGATGCAGACGTTCGGCCGTTTCCCCTTCTCCCTACCTCCCGGTCTCCCTGAAAAATGTCGGAGGACTTGAGGATGGCGGAGGGACAGAGCTGGCCTCGGAAGCCGCGGCTGGGGAGATGCTCCTCGCGAGCCGGAGGCTGTTGGCAGCGCGTCCCGGGCAGCCCGCGCCAGCCTCGGGTGTCGCGGGGCTTCTGGACACTGAGAGGGGGTCGCCTGGCCAAAGAGATGCCCGCCGTTCGGGGACCCGCCCTGCGTCCTCAGCCTCCATCCGGAGCCCGGGCCACTGCTCACCTGGGACAATCCCGGTCGCTCCGGGGAAGACTGACCCTGGCTCCTGGCATAGTTTTCCTAACCTCCCTGACCCTTCGATAAATGCCTCCTTCTTTAAAAGACTCTCTGGAAGGGTTGTCCAGAGAACTTCGCGAGCTTCCCATAGTTTGTTCCTTTCTTTCTGCCTTGTTAGATTATTTTACAGGGAGATTATTTCCATCATGGGAAGGCTATCATAATAGAGAGAAATCTTATAGTTTGGTTCCCCTTTCGAATAAACATTTCTGAGACTGGATGTCATCTGAATTTCCGGCGTTCATACATACCGGTTTTCCGGGTAATGAATCCTTCTGAAATCATTTAATTGGAGATACAAGAAACAGTTTTTATTGTTGTAGTGGAAAATAAAGTTTTCCTCCTAGTCGCCTATCTCCTAGACACTATGTATATTAAATAATTTTGAAAACTGAAACACTTTAAATTGTATTTGTTTCTAAAGCCTTTTGTAGCAATAGTAGCAGGTACCCGTGAAATATACATTATAGCCCTAATATTAAGTACAAAGGTGATTTGTACTCATTAGTTTCAATGAATGAGCAGCTTGACCTCCTCCAGTTAAGTTACTGTTATTAAGCCATTTCTTCTGTTAGCATGAACTAAAACAGTAATTAGCACACTCATAGGAGAGTAGATTTACTGAGTGTTTTTATAATCTTAAAAAACTATTTAGAGAAAACATGGGAGGGTAGTATATGATTTTTGAAGATGACAAAACAAGTGTTCATTACTATGAAAAGATTGGATGGTATCATTTATTAAATAAGATGAATCTCCATGGCAGTGACAGCTGATCCCAGAACTAAGGCACTCATCCTTCCTCCTAGGTTTGTAGTCTGAAAGAGAAAGAAAACCACCTAGTTTACAAACAACTTAAGGTATCTGTTGTACATACTTAGATCTTTTTTGCTCTGGTTTCTCAGTGATTCCTTGGTGGTCAGTCCCCCTGGAAGCGAATTAACAAGGAGAGTTAATTTGCTATCCGTGTTCAATTCTAAGGCATCTCAGCTTTTCCTTCTCAAATAGATAACTCTTTGCTTTTAGGGATCTCCCTGCAAGATCCAAATTTATTTGAACACAATATTGAAAGTCTAAGTCATTGTCATTCATATGGACTTTTTATAATTTTTCTTAATAGTAATATTCTTAACATTTTCTATCGCTAGGGCCTGGTACTTTGTAGACAAGGAAAAATATATACTTGTTTATAATATATGTATTCTGGCTTACTTGATTTTATTAAAACAGCCAAGTAAAAGTAAATGATCTAGGTCTAAATTGATAAAAATTTTGGTTGACTCATAAGTTAAAAAGTAAGAAAGCATTTACCTGTTAATCTACAGCTGTGAAGACAATAGGCTTCATGTTAGAAGACATTTGCTGAAAGACATGAGGTTTTCTGGAAAAGTGGAAAGTGGGCACAGACAAAGAGGTATGGAGCCAAGAGGAATGGAATTCCATCCAACTGCATTTCTGCTAAGAATCCTTCTTCTGATAGTCCAGTTCTGATTACTTAACAATAAAAATATTGTACCACCCAGGAAAGCAAACATATAGCCTGTGCTGGAGAGTAATACCATATGATGTGTAAAAGCATTTGAGTTCATCTGATTAGTTTAATTAGAGTAAAATATGAATGCATTGTAGAGGCTTCATATTGTATGACACTTACAGGGGAGTGTCCTGGATCCTCAGAAATATTGAAAGTTTTTATGGAAATTAAAAAAAAAAAATTCCTTGGATGTGTGTAGCCAGGATTCAGTGTTAGTCTGACAGTCTCATCTTCCCTGTCTCTTTTGCCTCTCCACTTATCCCGCAAAGACTTTCCTAATATCCAAAGAAAGTATTTTAGACTGTTTCTCCTGCTGTTGTGCCAACACCTAGTACAATATCTGGCAAAAGGCAGGTTTTAAATAAGTATTTCCTAAATGAATAAATGTTGCAGAATTGACGTGGCTCATGAAAGCCTTTGGGATTACATTTATTAAAAGGAGTGCTCATGCTCATTACTAAGTACACTAGTTTGAGATCATAAAGATCCTGTTCATGGTCCAACATCTTTGAAGGAAGCAATTTTTAGAATCATCACTTTGTGAATGTGCCTACTTTAATATAACATTTATATTCTTGATTTGTTTACAGATTATAAAGGCACTAAATGTTTATTTTAGAACCTCTAGAGCCCATAAAAATATATGAAACGGAAATTTGTAAATTGCATGGGCAGACATAGATATGATGAATAGAAACTTTAGGTCAAGCTGACCTTAGCTTATGTCCTCACTTTTCCATGTAAGAGCTTTCTCAGCGTGGTCAAGTTAATTACCTGTTCTGTGTCTCGGTTTCTTCAACAGGGATAAAGACCCACCTCCTAAGATGTTTATAAGCATAACTGTAATGCAGTGTATATAAGGTGCTGAACGTGTGCTTGGCATATACTAAGAACTTAGAATTATCTCAATGCCTAAGGAATTGCTATTGAAGTTACAGGGTAGTTTATCATTACACATAATGCATACTATTTTTTAAAGAATTAGAATTATATTGTAGAATTTCATACTTGCTTTTTAAAAAATTAACATTACTTTCTTGGTGTTTCCCAAAAAATTAAAACTGGTATTTAATGCCAGTTTGGGTATTTTTAATACAATTAGTGACTGGAAAATAATTCAGTGTATGTACATCTTAATTTACGTAGCCATTGTTTTATTTTTAGATTTTTATGTTATTCCCATATTTTACTATTGTAACTGATGTACATCCTTATGCCTTGCTTTTGTCTGCATATCTGTTTAGCATGTGTGTGTGTGTGTGTGTGTGTGTGTGAGTGTGTAGGCTTGATGCTTGGCCAGAACCCCTGGTTCTCACCAACATAATATCATCTTTTGAAAAAGCTTCACTAACTTGATAGACGAAAATGGTATTTTTCAAACTTTTGTTTCTTTTGTTACTAAAAATACTAGTAACTTTTTTGACATGTACATTTTTTTTTCCTTTTCCTCTTTAAAGATGGATTGTTCAAGTCTCTTGCCTATTTTTTCTATTGGTATTCTTGTGTATTTTTCTTATTTATTTAAGGGCTAATGTGAATTTTTAAAAATGGCAGGAGCAAACAAAGAAAGGAAATGCTTAGTGACAGAAAGGACATGTGGCGGAGACTTCAGAGATCCTTGTGGCTGAACCAGACTCCAACTCAGCTGGAGAGGAGCAAACAGCAAAGTCTGGAGACGGATCAGCCACAGGATTAGGGCTGCTGTGCTGTCCAGGACATAGTGCCACCTCCTACTATACCTGGGCTTTCCAAAGTGTCCAGTTCCTTTCAGAAGCCCAGGGTCACTAAATAGTTAGGGTCTGCTGTTTTTTTCTTTCGACACTGTGCACACACACATCACACCTTACTATATGATCAGTTCCTGGATTTTCATGGATGATTTCTGTCATTGCCAGTGCTGTAGGAGAATCTTTGGGTTTTCTGGAGATTTAAAAGGAAATATAGGAGTAGCTGGAGGACCTGCAGGGCATTCATTGAAGTTTCTCATCCGAATGCAATCAGTTAAGTTGAATTATAAAACCGTATCAGATTGGAATTTTGTTTTATCTGAAATTTTCAGCTGGATGTAAAATTAAATGGTAAAAATCTAATCTAATCTCTTAATGAATTCTGTATCTATAGTGTTTCATGGGATTCAGCATTCTTATAAGCGCCTGGCTTTAACTTTTTAAATTCTGTAACTTTTGACAAATTTGGTTTCAAAAGTTTAAATACTTAGCTGAAAAAAAATCTGCAAAGTCTCTTAGATAAGAAACTACCTAGAAAGGGTAAATTGTTATATGACTGCTGGTTCTGGCTTATCAAATATAGTAAAACCTCAGTAATTCAGCATCAGTGAATTTGGAATTTATAATGAATGGGAGGCCCCAATAGGAAAAGCAGTAAGTTATAGTGGAACAGGAACTCTTGTTTCAAAGAGAATCGGACTTGAATTCTTGCTCTACTCTTTACTTGCTCTACTCTTTATGGGCTTTTTCTTTAAATTATATAAATGTTTCATACTTGAAATTCTGGCTTAAGTAATAAATATCTAAAAGCTCTCTGAATTTCATAAACTTTTGTGTTTGAGATTGTTTTAAATCTGTGCCAATAAATATAATTTTATTATAGACAATGAATGTGGTTCGCAAAGCAAATATTTACTTCCTTGTATTAGGTCACAGGCTTTTCATGTACTGCTGATTGTCTATTGAAATACAAAGGTTATAATTCAAGAGCTATGACATTACAATAAAACAGACACAACCCAAGGGAAATTATGACATAAATGAAATGAGCAGGTAAGTGTTTATTTCATTTCTTCAATTATCTCAGGTCTTCCCAATGGTATAGTGAGGTAAATCCAGTGGAAATTCTTTGTTAAAGTTGACAACACCATCTCTATTTACTTCTAGTCTCAGTGAAAGGCAGGGGCTCATTTTAGTGTATTATGAAAGGCTATCTAATCTAGAGATTTTCTGAGTCAGTTTTGGTTCTAGGAAGACAAACCCATGTCTCCACCCTGTTTCTCTCACCTCTTCTACTTATTCAGGCTTCAGCTAATCAAAATCAACAAATATTTGAAAGTCCACTATACAAAAAGTGGCAATCTGTGTGATTTAATTAGAAAATGTGAAAAAAGCATGTGGAAAATCACCCTTGAAAGAAAGATGCTTTTTTAGGAGGATGAAAAAAATAAATCAATAAATCAATAAATCCTTTTAAAAATATGTTAAAATAAAAGGAAAGTTGGACCATCAATTTACATCTGATATATAAGGCTGAAGTATGTAGAGAACTTAATTAAATAAATATTGTGGAAAAGTAAAGTTCAGATTTATTTTCCACTTTTTCATGACAAAATATGTAAAGAAATCAGTAGCTATTGTTTTGAGCAAGTAAGTAAATGGAAATCTTGGGTAGCTGAGAAAAATGGGTGATGAGACATTTCTCTGTGGATTGTGGACATTTCTAAATAATTTTTCACAAAATAAATATTTTGGCTCTGTGGGAAAAAATAATTGTATGGTAGCATCGGAAATCATGTACTTTGCTTCTTAGCCTAAAAGGTCTCCACCTAAAAAAAAAAAAAAAAAAAAAAAAGGACGAAAGACACTTTTTTAAAGCAAAGAATGTAATTCCATAGAATGAGCCCAGATTTGGGATTCAAATAACCAGAGATTTAGCCTTACCCTTGTTGCGACTTGGTATCATCATCTATAGAACCGAAGACTTGATAATGTATACCTCAAAAATATACAAGGATTAAATGAAATTATGTCTGCAAAAATGCTTCAAATACTGACAGTCACTATGTAAGTGTTAGATACTGTATTAGGGTTAAGTAATTTAAATTAATCCAAGAAACATCATGTAGATGGTAGGTGCTTGAAGGGATTTTAATTTCTTGCCAGTATTTGTCTTCAGTAGTGGTCTTTATTAATGTTGAAGTTATTTGCTATGTGTTTGTTATCTTATCTTTTCCTGACCAGTTTGTTGAACCCACCATTGAACCAAATATCCATTCACTCATAAACACTCCTGAGCACCTACTATGTGCTAGACTCTATGATAAGATTTTTGAATGCAAGAATTCATTCAACATGGCCCCTTTGTGCAAGGACTTCACATATAAAATTCTTCAATTTAGGGACGCCTGGGTGGCTCAGTTGGTTAAGCAGCTGCCTTCGGCTCAGGTTATGATCTCAGTGTCCTGGGATCGAGTCCCACATCGGGCTCCTTGCTCGGCGGGGAGCCTGCTTCTCCCTTTGCCTCTGCCTACCACTCTGTCTGCCTGTGCTCGCTCGCTCGCTCTCTCTCTAACAAATAAATAAATTTTTAAAAAAAATTAAAAAAATTCTTCAATTTATTGTTTTTTTCCATCTAGTGAGTACTGGTCATTCTGTTTACAAATCCTAACTAAATACGAGGTGGATGTCATGAGTAAGGACCTCCTTAGGATTCCGCAGTTTTAGGCAGATTGACCTCAAAGTGTAGACTTCACTCCCCCAAATGAGAGCAACTAAGCAGAGACTCAGATAAGGGGAAGGGAAAGCAGGAAGTGGCTCTCACTGGCAGATGACTAAACCACCCACCTCCACATGCAGACAACAAAAGACTGGAGGCTCACTGTTCTTTGTGAATCCATCCCAGCACCCATTTCTCTCATTAAAGTAAAGAAACTGCGTGTGCGTATCTGTACTGTGCCCTTCCCCCCCTCACTTAAACATTACCCTGGGTGATTGTTAAAAGATACTTTAAGGTATATTAAAGTGTTGGGGGAGGAGTGAGCAAAGGGAATCCAAGAGAGTGATACTCCCACCTTCCTTAGGATGCACATTTCCTGTGTAACGAAAATATAAAATTTTATCTGATTCTATTATAGTTCCTTCTTCGATAATACTTTTTTGTAATGTAGTACATTGACCAGAAATCCAGAATGCCCTTTTCAGATTTAAAAAAAATAAAATTACGTTTGATTTTGGAGAAAGAAAACCATCTTTAGTACCTACTTGTTGAAATCATTAGGCTATTCTCTTAACCTCCCAACTAGATGTATCCTGATCTAGGAAGATTTGCTATCATTTATAAAATCAGGGTAAAGACTTCAAATCCTCCCTAGAAAATGTGAATGGATAGTTAATTTACCTATATGTAGTAATGAAAGACATTGACATTATGAATGAAGTAACTTGAAGGTGAGCTACACCCTCATTTCAGCCACTACATTTAACTTGCTTGTCATTAAGCCTTTAACTGGGCTGTTAATAAGTAACCATAGGTGATAATCTGAGATTTGAACTTATTTCTTTCTCAGTTTATTTCTACTCAGCACTACCAGACCATCCAGCATTTTCCTATACCCTGTGAGTTTAGTATGATCAAGACTTACATGAAAACAAAGGAGAAAGCAATATCTTTTATGGGGGCACTAAGGCATCGACGTGCTATAAAGCAATATAGTGACCTAGATAACTTACTTGTGACTAACTGAATGCTGTAATTTGGAGTGTTAAAAACTCTAAAAAATTAGAGTATTAAATATTTCATTGTGAATTGGAGTCTTCACCTACTGTGTGGGTGAAACTTGACATTTGACTGACTTTTATCTCGTTTTTTTTTTTTTTTAAGATTTTATTTCTTTCTTTGACAGACAGAGATCACAAGCAGGCAGAGAGGCAGGCAGAGAGAGGAAGGAAAGCAGGCTCCCTGCTCGAGCAGAGAGCCTGATGTGGGGCTCAATCCCAGGACCCTGGGATCATGACCTGAGCTGAAGGCAGAGGCTTAACCCACTGAGCCACCCAGGCGCCCTTTTATCTCTTTTTATTATTATTAGTATGATTGGTAATATAAGTATTATTTCTAAATAGATAAATTGAAAAGAAAGGAGTAGCAATTCTTTTTGTATATCTAACGTTTTACAGAAAATAGGTGTTTGTTATTTTATATAATTTTTAGAGTAGTTACATAATTTTTGCCTGAAAATTAAAACATATCGAGACCTCAAATATTAAATCTATCAGGAAAAGAAAATAAAACAACCCAGCTGTTTTATTCTCTTCTGGTAGTCAGGAATAAACTGACTTGATTTTCATATCTCTGTTAGTTCATGAGTAAATAATATTGGCCATTTTGATTCAAGCTATCAGAGCCCGTATTTCCCTAATTTGCTCATGTCCAGTCTTCAGTTTTTGCTGTTGAAGAAATATTTTAGACTAACTTATCTTTAGTAAGATAATGCCTGTGCTTAACAACCCACCCATATTTATATAAATGCTGGACTTAGTGGAAGGATATATTTATTTATCATGTTTAATGCTAAAAACCAAAAGATAGAGAATCCTTATTCACTGATATTGTCTTCAAAGTTTAATACTTTGAACAGGTAATTTTATGTGTCAGTGTCTGAGAGTATGGGTGCATTTCCCCTTTTTGTTCGTTGGTTGATAGTGAGGAACAGACCTGGTCCCTGTGTAATCATAGCCAAGTGTTTAGGAGGAAAAAATGCATACATGACAGTACAAGAAGAAGAACCAATGAGATAAGAAGGGAAGTAAGTAAAAGGAAGACGGGGGTCAGCAAACAAGACCATTAGCTAAAAACTCATTATATCTTCAAGTATAATATCATTCAATACATTATTATATAATTCTGCTATATTATGTAACCACTTCCAATTTCATGAATTCATGTGACCTAATCTTAAGAAGGTAATTTTTTTGCATTAATTCAGTAATTTCATTGACTGAACATCTGAGTAATGCAAGTGGTGTTTTATGATGTAGAATTTCATTAAAGAAATGTTAATTCCAGGAAGCGAAAAATGTGAAGCACTTTTCTTGACCTGGCTTAGATTAAGTGGAATAGTTAAAAATACTTATAGGTAATACCAAAATTTACTCACATCTATTAAAAATCTGGTCCAGATTTTTCTTTTTAAGTATGACCACTCCAAAGTCCATCTTACATAAAATCAGTGTTATTTTCATGATATAAAGAGACCTTTACATTTTGACTTAAAATACCAGCAATGAATAAATGCACATGCTAAGATTTGTTTATTGAGCAGTGGGCAGTGCACTGGCTTAATGGTGCAACTGTTTTATTAAGATTTTGGTTGGGGGTGGGGGGAGTGACAAGTGTGCTTGGAGAAGATTATCTGCTCATTGTCATTGAGCTTATTTTTTTTTTTTTAAAGATTTATTTATTTATTTATTTATTTGACAGACAGAGATTACAAGTAGGCAGAGAGGCAGGCAGAGAGAGAGGAGGAAGCAGGGTCTCCGCGGAGCAGAGAGCCTGATGCGGGGCTCGATCCCAGGACCCTGAGATCATGACCTGTGCCGAAGGCAGAGGCTGTAACCCACTGAGCCACCCAGGCGTCCCCATTGAGCTTATTTTTAAGGAAATGTGCATTTATGGCTTAGTAGGATCTCTGAACATAGTTACTCAGTGATGCTGCTGGTTACAACCAAAATCAACTTTGGCATTTGGTGTGCTGACAGATTTCAGGGAAGAAGACAGAGTTCATGTGCTTGAGGTAGAGCCCACAATCCAAAACATGAAATCAGAGGCAGGCAGAAATAAAAGAGAGAGTGATCTTTGGGTGCACCTATAAATACTTTCTGATTTTCCAAGTATTTACATTAGATTGCCAAGTTTTCTTCAGGTTTAGCTTGTCATCAGTTTCACCTTTTTTGTTTCCTGGCTCCTTCCTTGTAATTAATGCAACTCATTAGAGCCCTACTCTAGCTGGGAATAGTAAAATTAAATAAGCCAAAGCTAAGATGTAAGGGCCTAGAGACCAGCTGAAGAAAGAAATATGTATGTAAATTGCTATCACTCTTCTGTTCTAGGAGGGAAACAAAGTGCTGTGAGAACTCAGGCACTTTTGATTAATTTTTGATGGCCAAACCCAGAATCTGGCAAAAGTCTCATAGAGGTTGTAACATTTTTCTCAAGTTATAGAAAGATAGAATTTTGACAGGCAAACAGGCAAACAAAGGCCTTCTCGGCTCAAAGACAATGTAAATAAAGGTGCAGAACCAGGAGCATTCGAAAAATGCTTTGTGGCACGGTTTTCCAGAAGTGTGTAGTACATGCAGGGAGTCACAAGATGGTAAGGCCGGAAAGGAGGCAGGCACTGGTGGGCGTTGAGATCAGTGTGAGGAGCCAGCCAGGCACAGAGCACCGTAGTACCATGCAAGGAGTGAGCGCAGCATAGGAACTGTCTTCATCAGGTCTGTCCACGGTGGGGAGCTGGAGGGAAGCAGGAACAGGATTTTAACTGTCCAGATGAGAGAAGCAGAGCCTGGACTGGGAAACCGAGAAGGGGCTCAAACCACGGTCGCAGGCAATGGCATTGTGAGAACACGTTCAACTCCGAGCCTGAGGACTTGGTCACCAGTGAGATGTAGAAGATGTGAAAGGCACCTCAGAGCCGAGCTGGAGGGTTTGAACCTGTGTCTGGGTAATTCAGACACCACCGAGATGTGAAAACAACATGTTGAAGAGGCTAGGGAGGGCATAAGCTGAGATTACTTGGAGAAATAGTCTCATGTACACATCAGAGTTAAAAGCCTCGTTGATTGCGTGGGAAGCAACGGGTCCGCCCTTGGGCTGTGTCCACAGAGGCACACGGTGTCTAGAGTGAAGCTGGGGACAGATCTGTTCTGCATATTCAAACCACAGCTGGAATGTTGTTATTTTGAATTTCTTTCCTCCCGAACACCATGGTTGAAGGTTTGCAATACACATGGTAAAATTAACAAGATTCAGTAGTTCATGGAAGAAGTGATTGGAGGAATTTGTCCTTTCTGAACCTGGGATAGAGCGGTTCCTCTTAGAGAATACGTGTATTTCACCATTTGGAGAAGAGTCATGTGAATGATTAGATCAATTAAAAATTGCCCCAGTGATAGAAGGGGAATAATATAACCACCTGGCAGACTTGTAAAGAGACAATGTGTGCAGAGGCCCTGGCACACGATGGCATTCAGTGCATCTTAGCTCTTAATGTGACTCTTAAGAATAAGATTGGGGGCGCCTGGGTGGCTCAGTCGATTGAGTCGGACTCTTGATTTCAGCTGAGGTCATGATCTCAGGAGCCTGAGATTGAGACCTGTGTTGGGCCCCCTGCTCAGAGAGGTGTCTGCTTCAGACTCTGTCCCTCTGCCCACCTCCTGTGCTCAAATAAATAAAGTTTAAAAAAAAAATAGCATTAGAACTGGGAGGAATGTGTCATAGAGATGGATTTTGCCGTCGTTTTGGAAATAACTTTTTTAACAGTCAAAACCGGCTACTTAGATGGGCTGCTTTGAAAGGCGGTCAGTTTGCTATCGAATGCGTGGCGGACACGCACTTGGCAAAGACGTTACAGAGGAGATTTAAGGATCGGGCGGGTAAAAGAACTGCAGGACTTCATTCTGACTCTTGAGGCTCAGATGTTCCAGGGGATTTGGAACGTGAACTCGGGAGAGACGCCGGGGCTGGAAGTACAGTTCAAAAATCTTTTACTTGAAAGTGACAGTAGTAGGTGATTGCCAAGAATAACAGTGTAGAGAGCGGTGAGAACTGGGAGTAGAATCCTAAAGTCTGCATGCATTGAATGGGCAGGAGGGGAAAGAAGGAAACTGAAACACACACGTGTGCACACTCGCGCACTCACACGTAAGATGGTCAGGATGAAAAAAATAAGGTGTGAAAAGGAGAGCGAAGACACTGTAGTTTGCCATGAAACCGAGGAAGTGGAGTTGCTCTTAACCAACTTGATTTGTATTTATAGTAGTCTTCCCAAAAGGTTTGGAAAAGGGAGACAGGTTTATGAAGGAGGAGCAGCTGAGTTATGTCATATGGCAGAGAGGGCACGGCTCGGACCGAGGCAGCACGTGGGACTTTGCATTGAGGAAGTTGCTTGTGATTGTGCAGAAGGCACTTGTGATTAATGATTTATACGTCATCTATTTCCAAAAGGCTGAGGCGGCTTAAATAAAAGCACTTTCACACAGGGCAATGAAAGTGAAACAAAATAGAGATAAGAGGCCGCAAAGAGAAATAAATGGGGAGAGAAGGTGGACATACCATAAAACATGGGCAGGTTATTGTAACAGGAGCACTAGGTTTTACCTCTAGGGTTCCAGCAGCCAAAATGAAAGGGTTGCAGGACAGGTTACCTATAACTCATTGTTTAATGAAAGAAAACAGTTTTCCAGAAGTTTTATTTCCTGGCACTAAATTCCATGAAGAGTATATCTCATTGATTTTTTTTTTTTTTAAGATTTTATTTATTTACTTGACAGAGAGAGAGAGAGAGCACGCAGCAGGGGGGATCAGCAGGCAGAGGGAGAAGCAGGCTCCCCACTGAGCAGGGAGCCCAGGTGCAGGGCTCCATCCCAGGACTCTGGGATCATGACCTGAGCTGAAGGCAGTTGCTTAACCAACTGAGTCACCCAGGCGCTCCACATTGATTCTTAAGGAAGGAAAAGTGACATATTAGACAATGAGATCAAACGATGTTTCCGCTTGAAGATGCAGACTTGATTTGAATTGCTGTTTCTTTTTTAAACCCTTGAAGGTCAAATATGTGGCATTAAGTCTGTGAAAGACTAGCTGGGCATCTGAATACTCCTGAGTCTGAAAAATCAGCATTTAGGACAGCATTAAAGAGGAGGTCATCCTAGAAGGGAGAAAGCAGAGTAGTTCAAGGAACAGGAACATGAGGAAGGAAAGGCTCTCCGTGCCTTACAGCCTCCCTGCCCTCTGCATTTGCTACTTCCTCTGCCTAAGAAACTGCCCCCTAATCCTTTTCATCATTCAGATTTCAGTTCAAATGTCACTTCTTTCAAGAGACCCTTTCTGGACTCTCTGCCTCGTGCTGTTCCTAACAGCAATCTGCTTTGTCAAATTCATAGCGTTTACTGCTCTCTTAAATTCTGATCGTAGGGCAGAATGTACACTAGCACACTGAGCAATGCCAAGACCAGACTAGGTGTGCGGTGCGCGGAAGGGGGGAGTGTTTTGTGGATGGGGAAGCGCTCAGCTCGCATTGATGCGGTCGGTAAACGGAGGTAGTGCTGGGAATGGTAAGTTCTCCCTAAAACGGTAGCTGAGAAGCGAATAAGGATTGTAATAATGACATAGTTGTACTGGGAATTTGAAGGGCCCTGAGGTTTACAAGAAGAGCACAGGTGCTCGGTGCATTTTCCTTTCTTGGCACTAACAGGAATGGGAAGTTCATGAATATTCATTGATCATGTTTCTAAGGGGCGGAGTCTAAGTGGGAAAAGCACAAAGGACCGTACATGGTGGCAAATTCCCTTTCTCTCTCTTCTGTTAAGATTATTTAATATCACCCATTTACATTTTGAAGAGTATCTTTCAAAAGTATCTTATGCTATTTTAGCATAAATAATTTAGCAGGACTCTTTGTAAGACTGATTAGCTATGAGGTACATTTTCTTTTAGGATCCCTCCTGACAGCGAACAGTAAAACCCCTACCATGTTTAATGTGTGTGTGAGCACATGTGGGTAAGGAATGCATGGTGCGTGTGGCAGAAAACAATGCATCAAAATTGGGGTGCCCAGGTGGCTCAGTGGGTTAAGCCTCTGCCTTCTGCCCAGGTCATGATCTCAGGGTCCTGGGATCGAGCCCGGCATGGGGCTCTTTGCTCAGCAGGGAGCCTGCTTTCCTCTCTCTCTCTCTGCTGGCTTACTTGTGATGTGTCAAATACATAATCTTTAAAAAAAAAAAAAAAGAATGCATCAAAATTGCCTAAAATGTAAATCAAGTCACTGACATACAAAAAGAAAAGCAGAGGTGCCAGGGGAGGGAAGACCCTTAGGACTAGGAAGCAGTTGAGAGACTGGAACCAGAATGGGAGGCCAGCAACAGAGCTGAACTTTTTGAAAGAACCAAGGAGAGGACTTGAGTGGAGAAGGGGTAACAGCAGCCTCAGGTGGGGAGGAGAGCTCTCTTCAGGAGAGCCGAGGAAGACCTTTTTAAAACATTTATTTTGAGTGTAGAGAGGACGACGTTTTTTGGCAGGGAGAAGCAAAATTATCAATGGAGAGGTTTTGGGGAAAATGCCATAGATTTATCCGGAGCACTCATTTTATTCATTCTTGAAAAATTTAAAATGTTTCTGTATCAAAACAAAAACAAATATCTAATATTACTCATTCATTCATTCAAGGTCAGTCCTGGTGCTTGGAAGAAATTTTGATTATTTAGCCCTATTTTGAGCTTTGCCTCCAGACTCCGGGGTAAAGTGAGCAGTTCCAAGGTAGTGGAATTTCCCCAAGGTTGTGGGCAGGCAAGGGATTTAGAACCACGGAGCATAAGAAACTCAAAAGGCACCTTGAAACCATCTGAGTCCACAGAAATAATGGGTTCTTTTTCCCCTCATCTCCTCATCACTAATATGTTAACTCATAGCCAGAAGAAAGATCTCGTGGGACAACTATTACAAATTGGGTTTTCTGTAATGGCTTTACTGGAGGCATCCAAAATGAGAAGCATTTGCAGCTTAGGAGACAGAATAAAACATTCTCATTCTAGTTTTCCTTGCATGCTGAATGAGAAGCTTTAATCATAATATTAACTGTATTACTTAGTCAATTGATGAAGTGTTTGGTTGTTAAAACAAAGTAAACAGACTTTCCTAATTATAATTTGTTAAATCATTCCACAAAGGGATGTCCGACCTAGTGTTGCCTGTGCTTAATGAGCAAAAGTAAATTACCATAGAGTCAACTGAGTGAGAATACAAGTTTAAAAAATGGAAATTAGTGTTAAAAAGAAAAATAGTCACCTCACAGACTCATTGGGAAGGCAGTTTTTTGAATGCAAAGTGAAGTAAGGAAGATTTTCATACGTGTTCATTCTTCTATTTGAAGACAGAACAGTGACCTGTCATTCAAACGTAGGGGCATAAACAGGAAACTGAAGCTCGGATAATAACAATGAAAGGAAGAAATTGGTGTTTAACTGCAAATCTTGCAGGCTACAAAGCAGAAGTTATATTCATAATCTGTGATATTTTGTTGTTTGTTTGTTTCTAACACTGCACTGCATTTGGCTTTTATAGGAATAATCTGAGAATGAAGAATAAGTGATTTGGTGGGAAAGTTGTAAGTAAAATGGATTGTGAATGATTGAGAGACAGAATTTTTGTGCATCACTCATCCAGTAAAGTTTTTCTTTTAACAAATATGCAGGGTCCTGGGTTGAGCCCTGCATTGGGCTCCCGGCTCAGTGGGAAGCCTGCTTCTCTCTCTCCCACTCCCCCTGCTTGTGTTCCCTCTCTCCATGTGTCTCTCTCTGTCAAATAAATAAATAAAATATATTTTTTTTAAAGTACTTATTGAGCATTTACTATGTTCCAGGCACTGTTCTGGGAGATTCAGATTTATTAGAGAACAAAATGCACAAAAATGCCTGCTTCCTTGAGCCATACATGTTAGATCTTTGATATTTTTAGTAGATTCCTAGAGGGAATCATTTGTAAAGCACTTGGGACCCTTATAAAGCAGGACTATCAAAAAATATATATGTATATTCTTTGTATATATATATATAATATGTTCCTTATATATGTATATATTCTTCATATATATGTTCTTTCACTCCTATAATAGGAGTGAAATAAATAAGTGATGCTGAGTAGGCATGTACCAAAGACATGGTAGCTGTATCAGACTGGAATGTAATGGGAATTTTCTAGACCTTAATTATTTTTTTAAAATTATTTATTTATTTGACAGAGAGAGAGAGGTAGCGAGAGAGGGAACCCAAGAGGGTACACAAGGGAAGTGGGAGGGGGAGAAGCTGGCTCCCCATTGAGCAGGACCCCTGGGATCATGGCCTGAGCCAAAGGCAGAGGCTTATTGACTGAGCCCCCCAGACTCCCCTAGACCTTAATTGTTTTAAAAATTGACATGACTTGGTATCAGTTCATTTCAAACCAATATGTTGAACTACTACTAATGTATTAATTACGAGTCAGAAAATACTGGAACGAGAGGTCAGAGGAAGGAGACTGCATTCCCTTACCTTCTTTCATTCAAAGAAATATAAAGTTTTGGGCACAAGGGGGAGAAGTGAGCTCATTTTTCTTAGGCTACAAATCTGACTTCCCTCCAGAATTTTCCCAGGAAGGAGCTTCCTGTTTTATCTTCATCCCTTAGCTGTTTCTTGCATTTGGCTGCCAAACTTGCTTAATAGTGTTCTATGCTCTGAGGTACATTTCAGAGAATTTAGAGCATAATTAACTGAAGTAGAAGAATTCCGAGGTATATCAGAAAATACAGATCACATTTAACAGAGGTAGAAAACCAAAAGGAGTAAGTTCCTGAAATGCGTATTTAGACAGTAAGATAGGAACGTGGTTTTATTGTGTCTCAGCTCTTGGAAAAATTATGTATGGAAGTTGTATAATGTGCAGAGCCAGCATGGGAGTGAAATGAATAAAAATGAATAAAGCTATAAAAGAGAAGAAGCAGAGGCAGCTTAAAGTGCAAGGAAGGATATGGTGCTCCCCCCCCCACCCCTTTGGACAGGTGTTTAGCAAATTGCCTTGTAACTGACATGTACTCAGAGTTTCCAATTATATTACAGGAGAAGCAATATTTCCTGGAAGAACTGGTTTGGGGCAATCCGAGTGCCCCTTTTACCTGTGATTTGTCTCAGTTCATAATGGCTCATACAGAATCACAGGGTGGCTTTGTAGCAAGAAATGACGAGTTATCAAGAGCTGTTAGGGATTTGATTGTTGCCAAGGGGAAACGAAGGAAAGACATCTGAATGTGTTCCTGGAAAAATAAGTAAGGGTGGCTACGCTTTGGTTGCTACTTTACTTGTGTTTCAATAATGGACTTAAGAACATATTACGAGTATTCCGCCACCACTTGCGATAATTTAAGGCTAAACAGAGCAAGTGATATTTTTACAGCTGGGACTTTAACATATTTTTTTTTCAAGTGATGTGTTGCTCAGGTGGAATTAAAATTTGATTATCCCCATGCGTGATGATAGAAAAGATAGTATAGACTTTAAGAGGCTTATTTTGTAATTGTTGTATACAAATAGCATGAAAAATTCATCATGGAATTTATTTAGTTTAACTTTCAAGAACAATTAAAGGCTTCATGGTGAGATGAGATCACCTCAAGTGAAGTGTTAAACTTGTTTTTGACACTTCAAACATAACTATAATATTAGGTGTTGGGGGAAAACATGGCACCTGGGGCTAGTCATATTGAAGTGCCAAAATGTCTGTTTAATCTTGACGGATTCAGGAGGGCCAAGTTCTCACTCTAGCTGCAAAGAGGTCCAGTGAACTCGTGAATCTTAGCATGATAAAGAATTGTGATACTCAGATAGCATCATCATCAGTATCACCAGGATATTTCTGGTGGCTTCCATTCATCATCTAGGATTGCTGATCCACAGTGGACCACGATGCCTCACTCAGCAGTGAATCCGCTCCCCGAGAGGGAAGATTCTGAAAGCAGACTCCATGTCCGCCGAGGACCAACCTCTTCCTCCCTTTTCTTCCACCAACCTTCTTACCTGCAAAGACCAATATTCTTGACCTGCAGAATGTGGTTTCTCTGCTGCCGCTTCCGAGCCTTTGCTCAGACTTCTTTCTGTCTGGAATGCTATACATGTTTGCCTTCACTTTTCTAAATCCTGACCATCTTTTAAGGTCTAAGCTAAAGTCCTAAGACCTTCATGAATTCTTGTTTGGCCGCCTCAGGGAGACCTGTCCCTTCACCAAGTCCTTCTTACCTCTGTCCCATTTCTCCATTTCTGTTCTCCCCAGTCACCATCATCCTCTTGCCTGGACCACTGCAGTAGACACCTGCCCGTGTTATCACATTGTTCCACCTGTTCTGCCCACTGGTGCCAGCATGGCCAACATGTGACCTCTGTTGCTACTTTACACTCAGAAAACATGCCATACCTCCCCATCACCTACAGATGAAATCCCAATGCTCTGCAGGGCCCTCTCCATGATCCCTCCCTGCCTAATTTTCTCCAGTCGCTGCTACTTCTCAGGCACCTTATGCCCCAGCCACACTGAATGAGTGAATGGGTAGAGAGATGGATGAATGAATGAATCCTTAAGAAAATAGGCCGTGCTGTTATAAGCCTCCTTGTTTTTGCTCATGCCGTTGCCTCTGGATGAGAGGTTTCAACCTGCCTTTATCCACTTAGAAAACCTCACCTTCCATATTACTTTTAATAAAACCGTCTCTGGCTACTCCTGGCCTAATCCCATGCTTGCTCTTCCACAAGTGAACACTCAGTGCAGACTTTTGTGAACTCACCGCTAAGGGATAAGCTCATCAAAAGTGGGGACTGATTTTTGTTGGGGTTGGGGTGGCGGAGGTGAGGAGAGCTTTTTTTTTTTTTTAAATGCCCAGCATAGATAATAGGTGTCTAATAAATATCTATTTATTAGCTATCCATACAGCTGAAATCTTGCCTGTCAGTTTTCTCTAGAACAGGCAGTGCTTTATAACATAAGGTGGATACAGAGTGCCCTCTGCTTGCCAAGTAACCCGAGATTAAGTTGGACTGGTGGAGTAGACAGACAGATTCACTGAAGTTGACCAGATTTCAATTTCCTTGAGGCTCTTCTGCCTAAGGTTAATAATTGGCTCTGAGTAGAACCCCGAGTCCTTAAAATGCCCTACAGGCCCTCTGTGATATGCCCACGACCTCCACTGCACCTCCTCTCCCCCATACCCTTCTGCACTCATCACCTCCACTTCCCCCTTGCTACTCTGCCCCAGCCACACAGCCTCTTAGATGTTCGTGCCGTGGGCCAGAACATTCCTAACTCAAGCCCTTTGTTCCTCCTGCCCGGAATGGTCTTCCCACAGATATTCACATGGCTCGCTCCCTATCTCCTTTATCTCGGTTCAGATGTCACCTTTTCTGGGACTCCTTCCTTGACCACCGTTTAAAATTGCAGGCTCCCCCTCCCTTACTACCCTCCACCTTGCTTCTCTTTGTAGCACTTAGAAGTCCTGTATGATTTTTATGTCTTTTTTTTCATTTCTGTATTCCAACTCCTAAAACAGAGCCTAGCTCAAAGTAGCCATTCAATAGATAATAGTTGAATAAATCAATACATCCATCTGACGTGTGCAACGACTCTTCTTGGATATTTCTCTTTGAATAATCTTTATGTCCATGAACTAATTTCAGGTCCGGTCGTTGGTTAATGCCTGATCTTAGTCAAACATGTTCTGGCTTAAGAGTCATTTATCTTAGGTTTCACTCTTGGCTCTGCCACTTACTAATTATGTGACCTTGAACGAGTCATTCCATCTTTCTGGGTCTGGTTTTTCTCATTTATAAAACAGGGCTAATGATACCTAGTGAATTACCTAGTGAATTAGTATGACAAATACTTCAACAAGCAAACATGCTGGTTGGTAACTATTTTTATTTATTATCTGTGCGAGGAACCAGAGAGACAACTTGGCATAATGAATAGTCAAACAGATGTGAATTTGATGTCTGTCTCCACCGCTTATTAGCTGTGTGATTCTGGGAAACTTTACCTCCTTTCCTTGAATATATTTTATCTCAGAATTGATTAAAATACCAAAACAAGTAATATACCATGTTTCAACAATTCTATATACAGGTGGGTTTTTTTTTTCATATTTTAACATTTTCAGAACTCAGTTTGTACTTTTACTTTACAATCAGTGATGTCTTAGGTTCAGTGAAATGTGGCATCTGCTTCAAAACTTGTATGTTAAACAGGATGGTAATTATAGTTTAGACTTTCTCAGGTCACTCTGACAATTGTAAAATATTTATCTCTCTTCTCTTATTGGGAAAAATTGGCTTTCAGTGAATAATGACAAAGAAGTGAATCTTATCTGATAATGTTTAATAGCCATTATTTTGCAGGTCTCTTGAAAAAAAATTTTTTTTCTGATTTTACCCAAAAGAAAACAAAATATATATTTCTCTAACATACGAATCAGAAGGTACTTTGCTCAGTGTAGTTCCCGGTACTAAGAGGAGGGCTCTTTGTTTTTCTGGGTCCGTCTCCCTATATCTTCACCTCGAGTTTGGTTTACATTTTCTCCTCCCTTTGGTTTGGTCATGGAGAACAAGAATAGAAGAATATCCTGGCAACCTCAGCAACCGTACTTTAACATAATACGGTTGCTAGGAGAAGAGGGTAGTAGCCGCACTTGAGAGGACACGTGATTCTGCTGGCCTGGAGGAGCCAGTGGGCTGTGGCAGAAACCACCAGCCAGAGCAGCCCTTCTCCACCCTGCCTTCTGCAGGAAGGCATGGAAATAGAACTCTCCTGGTGTGCCCCGGTCAACAGGTGGTAATATTTTATGGCCTATTTTAAATAAAACATAAACACAAAGGAAATAAAAATGTGATTACTACTAATGATGTCGTCATAAAGAAATGGCATATTCTCAGCCCATTAGTCCTAAAACCCTCTTCTGTGACACTGAAACTACTAATGCATTGTTATGATCGACAGTAGGCCATTACTCAAATTTTGTATCCTCTTGTATGTTTCGTGGTTTGTCGTAGTGCCCTGGTTTTTAGTTAACAGAATTGGAGAACAGTAACGGGCCAGGACTATGTGTGTGACTGCAAGAAATTCTACACTCATTAGCCATGCTCTTTGCTTACTGGACTATAACCATTCTGAGATGGATATATACTTCCATAATGATTTGCGGGGAGAAAGCTCATTGCACAGTTCATTTTCTTCATTCGACAATTATGGCTGAGATTCTACCAAGTGCCAGCCGCGGAGTATCAGGGCCACGGCCAAAAATAAATATTTTAAGATAGCATGCATAAAGCAAGACCCATGCACAATGAAAGTAGAATGCCTAATGTTTGCCTTGTACTGTTCCTTTAGTTGAGGAAAGCACCAAAATGTTTTGGGCTTAGCCCTTATTAGCATTTGAAAGGAAGCAATATTCAGACACATAAACATTTTTGGATCCGTCCACATAGGGCAGCCCTCAGTTGGCAACTGTGCTTAGGATCCTCCCCACGCTCACGGGGCCTAAGGGAACCCTGAGTCACCACGGCTGTCTGTGATATTGTATTACAGCCATAGGAGTTAGATAGGCCCGCAAAAGCCAATGAACGATCCCCTGATAATTTTAAGAAAACTCAAATAGTCATCTGATTCCTACCAGTTTTCATTATCTGCTTGATGGGCCCTGGACAAAGTCTGACTCCAGGATACACCTATTACATTCCGTAGCTGCGTTTCTTAGACTAAGGAACGTGTGATTCCGTTCATCTGATTGCAAGGCCTGTATCGTTCAGCTACGCTCCATTTTCCCTTCTCTGAAGAACTGATTAACCAGAGAGACATGGAAGACATTCTTCGAACTCGTGGGCCTGTGGCAACTAAAGCTTTGATTCTTTTTTCCCTTTGATCTGAACATTAAAAAATGAGAACGTTAGCTTCCATTTAGGTATGCTTCAATCCAAAATAAAAGTGGAAATAGGTTACAGAGCGATGAGGATAGGACTTTAGTATAGAACTTAGAAACAGTTTTTTTTTTCTTTCAGAAAGACTAAAGATTTATATCCCAGAAAAAGTTCTAATACAGCGAAATTTATCTACTCCTTCTCCGTCCCCAGTCACATTTTGGGGAATGTAACAACTCTAGAACTAGTCTTCCGGTATGTTCGCATATGTTTGTGTACATGCACACATATTCACGATTTTACTTAACTTGAAAGATGTGTGCGTTTTACCAGTTTGACCCCTCAGGAAGAAAATCAGAGACAAAGTATGGCTCTGGCAGGCTACATTTCCTCTCCTCCCTCCGGGTGTCCAATCTGACTGTCCCAGCATCCTCTGGTGTCTGCCGGTAGGACTTATGGAAGGAGCCAGGTGATAAGGCTTATCACGTCCCTTAACAGAAGGCTGTGAAGAAGCAAAAAGGCCTTCGAAGTACCAAGACAGGTCACTGAGTCTGATGGAATGCCAGGCAACGAATCTGGTATCTTGCTGGTAGGTAGCACTTCGTAATCATCTAACATAGTCACCTGGGGTCAACTCTGAGGCCACGCCTTCCAGCCTCCATTTCCCTTTGATGAAGAGATTCTGCTGTAGATAGAAAAGACGTCTGCCATCACTTCTAAATCAACAGCATGTAATATGGTCACTAATAGATTATGCGGCAGGAGAGTGGGTGTGAACCTTGAAGTCTGTCAGACTGGGTTCAAATCTTAATTCCAGTGCTTAGAGCATAGGCCGTTGCTTAAATTATTTAAAACTGGGCTTTTCACTTGTAAAGTGGAGAGTATTTCCTCATCAGTATTATAAAGAATAAATTGGGTAAATTAAAACAGCTAGCAATCATGTCTAGAATCTCTTAGTACCTGAACTTCTATTCCGAGTTCAGCAATCCTTTGGGCACGCAGAGACCTAAACTCCGTTAATGCACTGTCCTTCATCCCCTTGATGTCCTCTCACTCCTGGATGCTCAAACTTTTGTAAAAGTTTGTCTCTGGATTGCTATTGTCTAAACGCTGCTGGGCACATAATAGTTGTTCAATAAGTGTTGGATTAAAAGAAGAAGAAATGAATGTAATGAATGTTTGTCATTTTTCCTTGCTTTTGCTCGTAAGAAATATTTGACCATTTTCTCATGCAGTCACAATACATATTTTATCAAGAGTTACAAATAATAGCTGACTAGTTCACTGCTTTTCCATTATTTGTCAAGGAACAAATAAGTCAAAGTGCCCGTTAAGCTATTGCATTTCATTCTTAAGTTACAGTCCAACAAGACCCTGAATTGAAAGAACCACAAAACCAACAGGTTCTGGATGGTTCCGCTATCACCCATGTTATTGTTAGAGGAAGAGACCCTGTGACAAAGAAGGGCCGTCTCTACCTTTAGCCATGTTTTTCACATGCTTCCTACCATCTTCCTAAAATCCTTCAAAAAAGTTCATTTATCTGAAATAAACATGAAAGTCAGAGATTTTCAGGTTTAAAGGAAACATTCAACCTAAAGACCTGAAGGCCGGTGCTGTGACCCTTTTGTCCATCAAATTTGACAGCTCAAATTTTGAATTAGGACATTTTCCCTCTAGACAAACAAAATACCCTCTATTTCAGAGGTTAATGGGAGCCGTTATTTACGTGGCCATGGCCATCATGGCCATAGAGCTATAATAGAATCATCTGTGAGCTGAAAGAGACTTGAGATTGTCATCTAGTTTGATCCTCCTCCTGTTAGGGGAAAGGCAGGGGAAACCCAGGGAGATGAGGTGGCTGACTTCCTGTGATCAGGAAGTGAACCCAGCTTGACTCCCACGATCTCTGTTTTGCAGCCGCTCTTGCTTACTGAGCGTTTAAGTGCAGAACAAACACTTTGCCAGGCGTTTTCACGTGCACCACAAAATCCTCACACTAAGGTAGTGCCATTTCTCTCCTTTCTTTCTTTCTTTCTTTCTTTCTTTCTTTCTTTCTTTCTTTCTTTCTTTCTTTCTTTTCAAATGAGGAAACAGCCTAGAGAGGCTAAGTAACATCTCTATATTCCACAGCAAGTAAGGGAGCCTGTCTTCAGGCTCACTGAATGCATTTTTTCCCTCAACAATTTATGTCCTTTCCTACCCTGTGCCTTTGTGCGTGATGTCTCTCCTACCTGGCAGGTCTGTTGCCCTCTTCCCTCATTCTTTTTTTTTTTTTTTTTAAGATTTTATTTATTTATGAGACACAGAGAGAGAGAGAAAGTGCAAGGAGGGGGGCAGAGAAAGAGGGACAAGCAGACTCGAATGCTGAGCGCTGAGCCGGCAGGGGGTTCAATCCCAGGACCCTGAGATCATGACCTGAGCCCAACCCAAGAGTTGGATGCTTAACCAACTGAGACACCCAGGCACCTCCCACCCCCAACTTCCCTCATTCTTAACACCCGACTGAAATGTCACTGCTGTGGGGAGTCACTCCAGCCCTCTCCTCTAGATTCCACTTCGGGTAACACTTTGTTCATACCTCTGTCAAAGCCCATATATTGTGGCCTTATGAATCCTTTGCTTGCGTCTTTCTTTTCCGCAAAACGGTTACCTGCTTGAAGACTCTTACTTTTCTGTTACATTTCTTGGACTTAGCCTTCATCTAGGACATAGAAGATGCCTATCGAGTGTTAGTTGGATGACTCTATTATAAAGACAAACTCTGTGTTTTCAAGAACTGAAGCTGTTACATTCAGATTTTCAGAGCTGAAAACAGTTTGGATCCTAAGTATTATTTGTAGTTATTTGCAAACCAAGCTACAAATATTTCTTATAGACTAAATAATCAAATGCCTTCCCATATGGAGAGTTATGCATCCCTTTTATGATTCAGCCAATATGAATAATATATAATTAGATCATTTTTTCATAATCTGCCAGAAATTGGAGGAATGGCATTCTGGTAACCAACTTGACAT
Source organism: Martes martes (assembly GCF_963455335.1). Taxonomy (NCBI): domain Eukaryota; kingdom Metazoa; phylum Chordata; class Mammalia; order Carnivora; family Mustelidae; genus Martes; species Martes martes. The sequence continues at coordinate 13,787,136 of NC_137893.1, forward strand.
CCTTCCTCTTAAAATACTTATTTGGGAATCATTTGGAGAAGTTTTAGAAATTGAATTCTGTATCTCTATAGAAGAGCATATATAATTCAAAACCCTGCTGTACTACAGAATTCAATTATTAAATGGTTAGATTTTCCTAGAGTAAATACATCTGGTATTCGAGTTCAAAATAATTTATCAAATCGCAGCATTTTACCAGAACAAAAAGTAGAAATATTTAAAATCGTGAACATAACAATGCTGCTTCAGAAATGTTTCTCCTGTTTTATTCATGTTGTATTCTTTTTGCTGCTTTTGTTTTGTTTTTTTTTTTAAGATATCTATCACATGGTGGCCAAGATATACACCCCTTAAATTACTTTAATAGACTCTCTTTAATATCAGAGTACTCATTATGGAACATACTGATTCTCTCTCTGCTACTCAGAATCTGAATGATTTGCCAGCAACTGAACAAATCTGAAGTTCGAAAATATTGTGCATGTGCCCTCAGAGAATAAGTCACTTAAATTTGTATTTTTCACAAATTATTTGAATTTTTTTCTTAAAAAAAAAAAAAAGAGGATTACTAGTAGACAGAATCACTGAGAAAGAAAATAGACAGAAAGTAGGGTCTAGGTAGAAGGCAAGAATGGGGAGTTGCTATTTAATGGGTTTACAAGGCAGATGTAGTTCCAGAGGTAGATGACGACGAGGGTAGCACATTCTGAATGTACTTAATACTACTGAACTGTATACCAAAAAATGGTTTAGATGGTAAATTTTATGTACCTATATTTTACTACAATAAAATTTTAGGGAAAAAAGTTAAAATAGTCACTTCAGAGTCTTTTTACCCTGGAAAAAAGTGCTAATGAGAAATGAGTTGGTTAGTGATATTTTACCAAAATTTTTTCAGAACTCCATTGAAAAGAATTTAAGAGCATGGTGCTCTGATTTCAACACTGGCCTCATTAACTCAATATATTTATTGAATAATTGATCCAGATTTTTGCTTAGATCTTCAGTGACAGTTTAATAAAAAATCATACTATTTATCTCATTATTTTTACACTCCATGACAAGCATATTAATGCAAATGCAGGAATCCATACAAAACTTAAAAGCATATCCATGATGGATTAATAAAAATGATATTCATATTCTAGAAATACATAATGACTTTTTCAGGAATTCCCACAAAAACATACCAAACAAATATTAAACTCTTAATGGACATGCGTGAGATTTCACATTATTATTAAAATTGTTTTTTTGGAGATAAATGTTTATCTTATTTAATTGATGAAGATTATGTTAGCCCCAACATTATATGTGAATGTGGTAACTATAAAAACTACCTGTTGAATGTGGTAATTAAAAAAAAAAATTATTTCTTAGAGAACATGCATGCACACGCCAGGGGTTATGGGGTGCGGAGGAATAGCGGGGAAGGGGAAGGGACAAGCAGACTCCATGGGGAATGTGGGGCTAGATCTCATATCCCGGAGATCACGACCTGAGCTGAAACCAAGAATCGGATGTTTAACTGAGCTATCCATGTGCCCCTGAATGTGGTAATTATAAAAAAAAATTGAAAATTTTTTAAATTGAACATCCTGACTCAAAAATGTTTTATGGAGATTTAGCTGACAACAATACTAGATATTCTATTTGGAAGAAGGTATAAACCCCCTGCACTGAAAATATACACCTGGGGAGGGATGAGAAGGGGGAAAAGAAAGAAAAGGGACCGGAAAATTATTTTGAGACTTTTGCCCTTTTCCCACTGATTGCTTGTGCAATTTTCAATTTATCGATTCATTGAAAACATCCCAAAGAACTACAAGAGAAACAATCTGGTGAAGAATTTAAATTACTGGGGCGCTTGGGGGGCTCCGTCAGTTAAGCGCCTGCCTTCGGCTCAGGTCATGATTTCGGAGTCCTGGAATCAAACCCTGTATCAGGGTCTCTGCTCAGTGGGGAGTCTTCTTTTCTCTCTAACTCTCCAGGTGTGCTCTCTCTCTCTCCCCCTCTCTCAAATAAATAAATAAATAAAATCTTTAAATAAATTAAAATTACTAAGTGAAAGCTCATCTGTTTCCTAGTGACACAGAACCAGACTTCCTAAAGTTGCTCAGTGTTCTGAATTTTCTATATTTTTGATTTTCAAAGAGTAAGTGTCATGATGAAAACATAGAAATTAGGTGGAGAAAAGCAGAGGGCTAGAACTTGTTTTCAAGTAAAGGGGATTTTTTTTTCTCCAGTCACCAATTTTAAGCGCATATCACTTGAATATTACAGTCAGGCTACCTTGAATCATGGATATGTGTAACATAGTGTAGAAGACTACATACGGAAAACCTCATCCCTTGATGATATCAAATAGAACATAAGCGTATGTATATAATGCACTTTCATACACACTCCGGTATTTGGGCTTGAGGACAACCCTGTAGGTATTAGAGGACTTTATCCCTATTTCACAGAGAAACAGAGGCTCAGTGAATTTAAGTCACTTGTTAACGTTTACCCGGTGATTCAATATAGGTAGGGCTGAAGCACAAGCCTTCTGGGTACAAGATCAGTTGTCCTTTTCCTAGATCACTTTAAGTTTCTCTCCAGGAAGATAAATGGAAATGTATTGTATATTTATCCCCTTATCCACTTATCTACTAAACCAAGATTGTGTTGAGTAGGTGCCCTCCTGGGCCTCTCTCTGTTCTCCCTACCTCTGTATTCTCTGTAAAGTATATGTACCATTTATCCTACCCTTTAATTATCTTACCCAGACACGTCGCCGTATCCCCACTTGTCCCCTTGTTTACTCTCATCCTTGAAGAAAGGCGAGGAATGGTCATAATTAGGAGTTGGGTTCTTTGCACAGTAGTTAAGGGGTTTCTGGAAAATAGAGTGCGATTTCTCCTGGTGGAACAAAGAAAGATGAACCAAACCAATACTGAGGTCACATGTGTGTCATTGCCTTAAAAAATGGTCACCATATTGGGTGACTCACAACAGATACAGAAAGAATCAGGTCAGATTACCCTAATAGTCCAAAATGGAGTTCATCTGCCTGTAGATAGCAGGAACATACCGTGAAAAATATCCGTGTTGAACAGCACCAACCTAAAATCTGGAATCAAAGGAGACACCACATGTGCGATATATATTTTTTTTATTTCAAATCCATAGTACCTGGTTGTAAGACGAGTTTATTACTGTTGATAATAGCATTTCCTAAGTAACATCTTAATATTTCTTGGTTTCCTCAAGTTATCTGTAGACTTTGGTAGGACTGTCTGCTATACGAGAGTGAAATTTTAGTATTCTGAAGCTCTGATAATGTCAGGAGTTATTCAGTCCATGTCCCCCCTTTTACTGGTTTCTAAATGAAAGCAAATCATAGAAGGAAATTGAAACCATAACTGCTTCTGTAACACTTTGTTCCTCGGGGGGTACTTGGACTAAAAGGAATGCACAACAGCAAAACACATTTAAGGTACAAGTTACATGAGTCATCAGATGCTGTTTGTATAATTCCAAAACATTCATAAGCTAAATTGTACTGGGATAATTTGTGAGCAATGTTCTGACCTCTAGCATTTACAACTTTCCCTTGACTTTGTAGCTTGGAGGTATTTTTTTTGAAGTGGACTGTGTCAGTTTAATTTTGTGATTCCCAAGCTCATTCTGCTCCAAGCCATGTATAATTGTACATTCTTTATTCAAAAGGCAGAATGAATAAGGATGGAGTTGGAGGTGCGTGAAGACAAGAAACACTCTATGACAAAACAACCAAATTAACGTATATTAATTTTTAGAATAGTGATACCAAAATACTGTGGGTTCTTAGGGAGATCTTAATAAAACATATTGGTAAAACTTAAGTGTTAAAAACCAAACAACAAGAACACTTTTGACTGTCCTAAAGAAACAAAGACCTAAGTCTTCAACTGTTGCCATGAAAATCATGAAGTTAAAGTTGCACTTTAGTGTGTATGTATGTGTTCATTTATTTGAGAGGGGAGAGAGAGAGAGCATGGAAGCGCGCGTGCGCGCGCACACACACACACACACACACACACACACACGTGGTGGGGGAGGGGCAGAGGAAGAGAGAGAATCTTAAGCAGGCTCCATGATGCCCAGCATGGAGCCCATAGCAGGGCTGATCTCATAACCCTGAGATCATGACCTGAGCCAAAATCAAGAACGGACACAAACCAGCTGAGCCACCAGGGTGCCCCATGCACCTCAGTATTTAGATAGATCAACAGATCAGCATTTTTTTCAGACAAAGAAGACTTTACCCAAAGTAGACAGTCATATACTTGTAAAATTTTAACATAGCCCTTAATCTAAGTGGGTTAAAAGATGAATTATATTTACATTTTTTAAAAGAAAAGAATACAAAACAGTTCAGTAAAGTTTTGAAAAATTTTTAAAGATTTTTTTTAAACAATTGGCTTTTATTAAGATTTCTTGTAGTCGTAAACATCAGTCTTAGGATATTTCCAGCCAAATCTTGACATCGTATTTCTATCAGTTTCCCTAATGCACTCTTTCTTTTTCATGTAAGAAGCTCATGGTTTGATCTAAATATGTGTTTGCCAAATACTGATTGAAAATTGATATTCCTTTTTTTAAATCCCACAAATTTACAGATTATTATTCAATGAAAAAAGTATTTTGAACACAAGTATTGGTACTAGAATCTTTATGCTTAAGTTAGGGATTTTAAGTGTATTTTTGAATACTACATACCTCTGGGAACATTAGCTCAACAATCATTAATGACAATATTTCTTTAAAAATATTCAAGGGCTTACACTTGACAAAATTATGAGACATTCTCCAAAATAACTATATTTTTCAAGAGTGAAATTCAGTATCTCAGGACACCAATGGAAGACATTTTACAATCAGTTGTGCTTTTGGACAATTGTATTGCTAGGCAGCCTCAACATGTGAATGTCACTTTCTAGTGAGATTAATTAATAGGAATCAATTCTAGATTCATGCTTTTTATAAACCAAACTTCTTTTTCCATGTAACTTCCTGAACTATGGAATTAAGTAATTGTAAATACTAAAATTTCTTTAAAATACGTAAAAATGTTTAAATTATTTAGTCTTCATAAATATGTTTATCCTTGCCTAAATCTTGTGTTTATTATTGTATTGATGGTTGTTAAATGATGTCATTGTAGGCGTTAGCAGCTAGGGGGTGAAATGTATATTTTTACCTCCATTTGTTGTAGAATATCCTTAATAATGAAGTGATCCGCATCCCAACAGTTCCTTTTTCATAAATTGATAATTTTTCTTTATCTAAATTGATTTCTCTAACACTGTAGAGCGAATAACGTTTGTGAAAAGGAAAATTTAAACTGGAAATAATAAATGATTATTCTGGAAGCTTCATATACTGTTCAGTCCTTAAGTCAATCAAAGAAAAGTAGGTCAAGAGTAAGATGGTACTGCCAAGAGATTCCTCTGTTAAAGATTATGTGGACTATATGTTGATGTCTGGAAAAGATTTATTAACACTTTATATTTTATCTGGAAAAAAGGTTTCATTACACATTTAATAAACTAAGCCTAGAGCAAAATATAAGAATTATAAAATTATGTAATTATAAGTTCTCTATATTTATATTACATGTATAAAATACTAGGAGATTTTCTTTCTTTAGCAGACTGTAAAATGAGTGGATAGTGAAAGAAAAGCCAAATTTAAACAGATCATCAGTGTGGGTAATTGCCTTGAAAAAAAGATTGTATAATCATCTGTATCAATTTTTAGAATCACACTTTTTTGTATACATCTACCCAAATTTTCTTAATATCACTTTTTTTTTTTTTTTTACACAAAAGTGCCATGCCTCTTTAATGTGTTGATGGCAGAAGCAGCATTCACCAAATGACTGGACCACTTCCAAACTGTTCCTTTCAACCACTTAATCACCAGCATTACAGTTAGTTTAGAACCATGGTTTTCGGTTTTATTAAAAATGGACTTTCTGTTTCTAGTTGAAACATTTTTTTAGAATTCTAATTTCAAGAATATAAATGTTTTTACTAATTGGATTCAGTTGGCAAGATGAGCACATAAATCTATTTCTGCTTGCCCAAATCACTTAAGAAAGAAATATATGTATATGTAAATATAAATAAGTGTTTTATGATATATCCTTAACAATAATGAAGGAGGAAAAAAGAGTACCATTGGCCGAATCCCTGATTTTGAGGCATTCCTGAAAGAAACAAGACAAGGGGAAACCATAGTTCCAAAAATGCTTAACAAAACTCTTTTGGAGGTGGAAACAGTTCTAGAGCTTCTGCAAACACATAGTCAGTGTACACAGGGTAGGATATGTTTCTGGGAAAATCATTAGATGAGCATTTGGAACTACATGTGGAACAGCTGAATTGCTACTCATTCTTTTTCCCCTTATAATAATCTGTGGGCAGCTGCAGTATTTATCGCAGGCTAAAGCAGCAAGTATGGCTTAAAAAGCCATGGTATTATCCCAGATGGTTTATAATCTGAAATATAAGTGAGTAAACCACATACTCCAAAGATAAGCTACCTGCATTCACCTTACCCCCAGCATGGCACACTCTGCATCCCACAGTCAACAGAAGCACTTGCAGATGGGCAAACAGATGGGAGTCTCCCATACCACGATGAGGAGGCAGCCAAGGAAGACCAAGAACACAAATATCATGAAGGAAATGAAGTAATGCCAACAAATTGAGAGACTAACGTCTGAGAAAACAAAAACTTTAAGAATAATGGTGTCCTCAGAGTTCATATAAAACATGAAATACCTCATTCATAAAATAAAAATGAAGTTCTAAAAAGGAAGCAATTAGACATTGGAAATAAAAAATACATTTATTTGTAAACTTAACAAGGATAATAGGTCAGGTTGAATGGATATGAAATGTTTAATGAAAATAATAAAGCATGGGTTCAGTTTGATATTATACTCAGCATCTGTATTAGTTATGTACTGTTACATAAAGCTTGTCATCCCACAATGTGGTAAATAGTGAAACCAACAAATATTATCTCACAGTTTCTGTGGGTCAGGAACTGTTTTTGTGGGTCTATCTGAGTGCTTCTGACATAAATTCTCTCACAAGGCTGCAAAGAGGGTGTCACCTGGGGCTCCAGTCATCTCAAGGCTCAGCAGGGGACAGATCTTCCAAACTCAGTCACATGGTGTCAGAAGTCTTCCAGTCCTCTCTGGCTGTTGGCTGGACACCTCAGTTCCTTACCACATGGGCTCTGCTACAAAATAGCAGAGTGAAGGGTGAGAGAGAGGGGCCAAGACAAGCCACAGTCTTTTTATAACCTAATCTCAGAAGTGACGTCTCCTCACTTTTGCCTTATTCCTAATTCCAGAAGAAAGAATTACACATTGGTGTGCTACAAGGAGGCAGGGATCATTGGGAGCCATTTCAGGGTCCTCAAAAGTACCATCTCACTACATCATTAGCTCAAAACTCAGACACTCCTTCTTTAAATCAGATCCAGAGGTGGTCCCACTTGGGCTTAGTTCCTTCATTCAAGCTTGCTGAGCACTCTGTAAGATGAAGAGACAGGCTACCTGTCTCCTGCACATCCAACACCCAATGGCGTGAAGGCAAGGGAGAACCACTATAGACATTACTCTTCAAAAATTGGGGGGAGGCGATGGGAAACTCAAAAAAAGTACTGTTCCATGGAAATTCTAGAAAATGTTAGGGAAGCTGGGAAAATGTTGGAAGTTCCAGGGCTAGGACTAATTCCCTGTGCCTCTCAGCTCTGCATCTGAGGCATCTTTCCTTTTCTTTGAAAGTTACAATGTGTCTGCAGTGGAGTAGTGTGTGCAGATGTTTGCATTGGGAAAGACCAGAGGCTATGTGTATGTGTGGACACACACAGAGACACACACGCACACACGCACACACACACACATAGTGAAGGATTGTTTCTAGATTATAGAATATTTCTCATCATTGTGAGTATGTGTTTCCTAAATTGCCTGCAATAAACATCTTCAACTTTTGTAAAGGACACACTCAAAAATTTTTCTTTAAGAATGGAGGGAAATACACTTAATTCAATATCCAAAGGTAGTCTAATGAACTAATTTTTATTACCAGATCAGAAGACACAAAATGTATACATCATATTGCCAGGTTATTTATATTAAGAAATATTATTGCTAGCATTCTTTCCCTATAGCATTAATTATCTGAGAACTAAGTAAAAATGACAAGATTGCTTGGTGAACACCAAATTCGAGCAAGAGATACAATGAGTAGCCTACGTCCTCACCATGTAAGTTGATCAGTATTTCCGCCATGGGACAAACGGTTCTACTGAGTCAGCCTGTTCAGTGATACGTGGCCTTGAGCTGAGCTGACTTTGCCTTCCAAATCTGTGTCTGCTCTGTGAAGAGATCCTCTCTCCTTGGTTATTACAGTTTTCCTCACAGTAGCTTAGATTTTACAATTCAGTAGCTTAAAGTTCAGTCTTAAAATACACTTGCCTTTGTATCGTGTCTCCTAAGCCACTTAATCCCAGCATTTACAAAAAAAATCGGGGGGGGGGGTTTCATTCTTGCAAGTGACAAATACCTTTATATTTGAATTCTCACTGATTTTACCCACAGAGTTCTGTTACATCTTTGTAAGATGTAACATACTAAGAACATATTAAGTTTCACATACTAAGAACACTTCAGATACGCTTCCTAAATTACTTTTAATTTTATATATATATATATATATATATATATATGATCTTATTTATTTGACAGAGAGAGATCAGAAGTAGGCAGAGCAACAGGCAGAAAGAGAGGGGGAAGCAGGCTCCCTGCTGAGCAGAGAGCCCAATGCAGGGCTCCATCCCAGGACCCTGAGATCATGACCTGAGCCGAAGGCAGAGGCTTAACCCACTGAGCCACCCAGGTGCCCCCTAAATTACTTTTTTAAGATTTAGCGTCTTCAACATTGTTAGACTTTTCTTCCTCTAGAAACCTACCTACCACCTCAGTAATAGTGCCTACCTCTCAATTAAATGATGTAATATATTTAGTGTGTTTAGAATATTGCCTGCTGGCATTAACCATCGTAATAATAATGCTTAAGCATTCTAAACTATCCTGGAAGGGACATTGTAGGAATTTGCATTTCCTTCAGGGCAGCTCTAAATATGTTATTCATCACAGTGAATGTGGCATTGCTTCTTCCCCCAGAGATGCTTAAAAACGGGATTTATAATTTCAGTATAATTGATGTGCTGGCTGATTTTTATAAAGTGAGAAAGGAAATCAATGACCACTGGTGTTCTATTTTACCCTGGTGATCCAAAGGTAATTTTTCTCATGCTTAGAATTAACTTTCAGGTAGCCTGTGAATTATAGAATTTTTTTTTCACTTTATTTTATATCTTTTCAGTGTTCCAGAATTCACTGTTTATGCACCACACCCAGTGCTTCAAGCACTATATCCAAGTTTGTCATTAATTCTGAAAATCAATTCTCATTGAACATGATGATGCATGGCATCATGCTGTCATATATATATATATATATATATATATATATATATATATAGTCATTTTTCCTTTGGGGCAATTGCCATGATGTGTTTTGTGATTTGATCCATAAAAGAATTATTGAAACCATTATTTTAGTGTAGTGGTCAGGAATGACTAAAGGCTGTGAGTTAGCAGGGATGGTTGAAGGTGGTTTCTCGTAGACCAAGACAGGAGAACTTGGATCTCAAGAACTCTGCTGGATTATCAAACAGTACAACTGACCAGGCCAAAAGGACATCCCATCTCCTTTACAACACCATCTTCATATGTGAATCCCTCTAAACAAAACCATGTAAACCTGCACAGTAAATATAGTATGCTCATACTTGCAGGTTGGGTGTATGTGCTTTTTTTCAAAAGGTCAACGTCTTGGGGACTTATTTGATTTTGTTAAGGAAGAAAATGTAAGAACAATGAATAAATGTGGCTATGAAACTCCAACATATTATTTACTAATGCCATTGATAGCTACAGAGAGAACCAGACATTCTGTGAGTCATTTTCCTTTCAATGAGAGCTGTGCTACTCAAAGCATAATCTGGGGACTGATGCTGGTATGTGAGCTGATTGCTACTGACCAGTCCCAGAATTTGAAGCAGGGCACTGTTTCCCTTGCTCATTTGAAAACGCCTGATCTCAGTGTGGACCAGTAATACACATTTTAGACTAGAATTTTGAGAGGCACTGAGCTAGAGGATTATAGCTCCAGTCAGTTCTGCTAGCCTGCTGTCCATGTTATGGCCTCAGGGTCCGGTCTTGACCTTGCTACTTATCTGCTCTGTGACCCTGATGAGATTTCCTCAGCTGTTTTGCATCTTGGTTTTCTCCCCTGTACGAAGGATGGGGCACTGATAATCCCTGAGCTCCTTTGCAGAGCTGTAATTCAAATGGATGCAATGACTGGCTTTAGGTATAGACAAAAGGCTGGGTAAATTATGGCAATTAAAAATTATACTATTAACAGATGCCTATGAATACTATATGAGATGGAAACATGATTTTAAGTGAAACAAACAGTATGCCCTATACCATCTGCAGAGACTGTATTTCAACTATGTAAAAATACATACGCAAAGGAGACTGAGCATACATTTTAAAAAACAATTTTAAAAGCACTGTGAAACTCTGAAGACTGTGCATTGATTCTTTTCTTTCTCTGTTACTTAAATTTTTATAACATGGTTATATTCTTCACAAATATAAGTGAGGAAGTGGCATACAGAGGTGTTCAGTTAAATGTAATACACCTACAATTTTGACTCTTTTTCTATATTCCTTAAAGAATGTAACTGCTCTGTTTTCACTATTTGGAATATCCTGTGGCATTTCTCTGTTCCTTCTTCCTGTACCAAGTAAGGCTCTTCCAGAGCAAATACTGGTATTCTTCCAGTCTCTCTGGAGTCAAAGCAACTGTTCAGTGCACACTAAATACCTGTGTAACCTTCTATTACGTTAAAGGAGACACAGCTACCAGCCAAGCTAGGGCAGGCTGCACCTGTCCTTTGTATCAAAGTCCACTCTTCTCAGAAACCTTAAATCATTTCCATCTTTAAAAATAAAAAATTGGGGCTGCCTGGGTGGCTCCGTGGGTTAAAGCCTTTGTTTTCGGCTCAGGTCATGATCCCAGGGTCCTGGGATCGAGCCTCGCATCAGGCACTCTACTCGGCAGGGAGCCTGCTTCCTCCTCTCTCTCTCTCTTCCTGCCTTTCTGCCCACTTGTGATCTCTGTCTATCACATAAATAAATAAAATCTTAAAAATAAAATAAATTTAAATTTAAAAAAATAAAAATAAAAATAAAAAATTTCCTGGGGCACCTAGGTGTCTCAGTTGGTTGGGCATCTGCCTTTGGCTCAGGTTATGGTCTTGGGGTCCTGGGATCCAGCCCTGCCCCCCACCCAGTGAGGAAAACTCAAAGAATGGATTTTAGTTCCTTTCCCAAACTGAGGTTTCCATATGAAAATCAAACAATCAATCAACCAATAAACAGTCTATCTTGGATACCAGCCATGGACCGTTGTATATACCAAATCCTTTTTAAAATATCACCAACCCAATTAATGGTGAGACCATAGATTGTAGACAACATCCGATTTACTAAGGCTGAGGAGGAATTTCTGACAAACTGTATTCTGTTTGTAGTATCTGTATACCTGGTAACTGGGAAGGCAGCATTTTTCCTGCCAATTTTTATTTAAGGATATACTTTTTTTTTTTTTTTTCATTTTACTCCATAGTCATTTCAATATGTTAACTAGAGAATTCCAGATATTTCTGACATCCATTATGCTTTGACAGGGACTTTGGTAGTAAGGAAGCTGTTGAGAGTGAATAGTGTTCTATATAACCTATTTTAGGTGACTAGTTAAAACAAGAGATGCAGACCCAAACAAAATGAAGGGCATGGATTATTAGGAGGAATACTACTCAGGTGGAATTGAATTTGTCTGCCTGTTAAAACTCAGAAACACTGACTTGGGATCAACAGACCACTGCTGACTTCGAGTTGTGCTGACAAGTGTGTAAATGAACTTCAGTCAGTCGTTATCCAACGAGCCACAGAAAACACTATTCGATTTGGAAATGGAAGATGGTGTAAATTTGTATTCTAAATTAGGGACAGCTCTTTTCTTAGGAATAGGAAGGTTCAATTCCTCCTCAAGAATGTTTTTAAATGTTGGGAAAAAATTCCTTCTTTTTATATTTTAAGAGTGACAAGAAATACTATCTTAATAGTCTTAAAATACATGTGAATTGTAACTCACCTCTTGTGGTAGGTCTGAGTTTCATTTCAGCCTTATTTTAGGTGTGGATGACATACTTAACAACATTCAGTAGGGACCATTGAACTGAACGCCTTGTGATACAGTTCATCATCAATCAGTGAAAACACAGAACACACATGGACAAACAGAGCAGCCATCAATGGTGGATTGCCACCATTGGTCCCTCTAAAGTATTCTCCTCCCTTCTCTAGCCTCCTGTGTCCCAGGAGACTTACCAATATGGCCTCAGTTGAAGAGTTTGGCCGATATGGAGCATGGCAAGGGGTTAAAGGGAAGGCAGAGGTAATGGTTGAGATATTTACTATCTGCAAAGTCACCTGAATTGCCTGCTTCTCTTGATCTACCTCAGATCACAGCTTTGGTCAGAAGGCCTCTTCCCACATAACCCTTTTTGTCCCAGTCTTCTCATAACCATTTTCTTTCCTTGCACTTATCTGAAGGAACCCTAACATCACCTATATTACTTATACCTGTTCTCCAGAGTACTACCTCGTCCCTTAGGATCTCCCTACTATTCTTTTCCCCACACTCTTTTTAAGCAACCCATCATTAAACATTTTTTAAACCTGACTGTGCCATCAGTTACCTCCTGGGACACGGACTGCGAAACCCTCTCTGAAAATTTCACAGAATACCCACAGACTGTTACAGGCATGCCTGTGGCACTCAAGATAAGGCTGGAAAAGTAGCAGATGCTAATAACACTTTCTCCAGTGGAACAAGCCTCTTTGGATAAAGAGCCAGGAACTGTCTCTTCTGGACAGGACTTAAAGAGAACTGGAAGAGAGGGTTGAGCAGAATCAATGGTTGCACAGGAAATGAGTGACACCAAGAAAGGTGTCACCGAGAAAGGCGGTAATTGTTGTGAAATAACATTTATGTTGTTTTCTGAAATGATTTATTTTATTTACTATTATTTTTTAAAGAGTTTATTTATTTATTTGACAGAGACATAGCGAGAGAGGGAACACAACCAAGGGGGAATGGTAGAGGGAAAAGCAGGCATCCCTCCGAACAGGGAGCCCGATGGGGGCTCAATCCCAGGACTCTGGAATCATGACCTGAGCCGAAGGCAGACATTTAATGACTGAGCCACTCAGGCACCCCTATTTTGACTTTTTTAAAGATTTTACTTATTTATTTGAGAGAGAGAGAGCTCAAGCGGGGGTGAGGAGAAGAGCTAGTGGGAGAAGCAGGCTCTCCTCCTGAGCAGGGAGCCAGATGCTGGGCTGAATCCTGGGACTCCAGGATCATGACATTAGTCAAAGGCAGAAACTATGGTCTGAGCCACCCAGTTGCCCTCAGAAATATTTTAGAAGCCCCTTGAGAGATGTATTTATGTTGAAGGTGATACCCTCTTATTGCAAACTGACCTACAAACTTCTGCAGCAAACCAACTTAATGAAAACTGATGGGTCATTAAATGAAGAACATGACACCATCTTGAGACGATATGAGCTGTACATATGCATGTTTATTGATTTTCTGGATTTGTAAACCTTCAATTGCAAATCATGATCTTTACATTTTTAATTTTATATCAGATATTTCACAGTTCATATGAAATCAAAACCAAGTATTATACATTTATTTCTATAAGGAACAAGTATCTCCAACAGGTATTTAAATAAATGCTGACTTTTATAGGCCTCTTCACTGAATAAAATAATTTAACTGTGATAATTTCAAGTTACTGTGGAAAAAAAAAAAACAGAAGTGTAGACAATCACAAAAGATTGACAAAATCATGCATCGTGGATAGACTGAGCTATCTAGCCCTCTGGAGCATCTGGGATATGCCCATTGCCCAGCAGAGAGATTTACATGAGGGCTGTTACCTCAGGTTCCGATCACTTCTTGGATCCTATCAGAGCTTTGCCCTAGAAATCTGTGCTAGAGCACATTGCTTAGGAATTATTAACAAAGAAAGAAGAATCATAGACTTTGGAGATAGGCAGGCTTAAGTTTAAACCTATACTGGGCATTAGCTGGATACCAGGGACTAATCTCTCTGGTCCCAGTTGCCCTATATATAAAGTGGTAATACCTACTTCACAGGTTTGTTTTGAAGGCTGCATGAGAACCTATGTAAAAACTGCTCAAAAAAAAAAAAAAAAGTGTGACAGAGTGTGTAATGGCACAGACACTTTGGAAGACAGTTTGACAAAACTAAACATATTCTTACCATATGATTCAGCAATCACACTCCTTGGTATCTACCCAAAAGAGCTGAAAATTTATATTGACATAAAAACCTACATACGATGTTTATAGTAGCTTTATTCATAGTTGTCAAAGCTTGGAAGCAACTGAGATGTCCTTCAGTAGATGAATGTATAACTAAACCGTGATACATCCAGACAATGGAATATTACTCAGCTCTAAAAAGAAATGAGCTATCAAGCCATGAAAAGACATGGAGGAACCTCAGATGCGTATCACTAAGTGAAAGAAGCCTGTATGGTTTGCACTATAAAACATTCTGCAAGGGGCGCCTGGGTGGCTCAGTGGGTTAAGCCTCTGCCTTCGGCTCAGGTCATGATCTCAGGGTCCTGGGATCGAGCCCCACATCGGGCTCTCTGCTCAGCGGGGAGCCTGCTTCTCCCTCTCTCTCTGCCTGCTGCTCTGCCTACTTGTGATTCTATCTCTCTCTCTGTCAAAAAAAAAAAAAAAAAATCTGCAAGAGGCAGAACTATGGGGACAATGAACAGATGAGTGGTTGCCAGACGTGGGGAGCAAGGGGAGGGATGAAAGGGCAAAGCACAGAGGATTTCTAGGGTAATGAAAATTCTCTTACAATATTACGATGGATATATGTCATTACCATTGTCCGAATCCATGAAACGGTCAACACTAGGAGTGAACCCTAAGGTAAACAGTGGACTTTGGTGATGAAGATGTGTCAGTGTAAGCTCACCATACTGGTGAATGATGATAGTGGGGAAGATATGCATATCTATGGGAAATCTCTGTACCTCCCTCTCAGTTCTGTTGTAAACCTAAAACTGCTCTCAAAAACATAGTCTAAATGTTTTAAGATAATTATCTGCATCCCACTTCTATTTAATTATATGATCCATTTCTCTATAACTCAGTAACACAATGTCAGAAGCCCTATTTCATGAGGCTGACTTTTGCTGAGACCATAATAACTGCAGTGTGGTTTTTTTTTTTTGTATTTTAATGGTTTATGATTTATGTGGAATAGAGCAATGTAGTAGCATTTTTTCCAACAACAGCATGTGAATTGTTTATACTTTCTCACTCTCCAAGTATACTAATATGTCCGTTCCTACACGACAAATCATTACCATCAGCATTAACTGGGCAGCTAATGTCAGTGGGGCACAGGCCTTAGATACTGAAGATACATATAGTAACTCGACAGTACTTTTCTCTTCAAAATATTCATATAGAAAGGACAAAAGCATACAAATCAGTATAATTACCATAAATTGAGAACTCACCCTATGCCCAGCACTGTGCTTATTACAGGGATCTTTTCATTTAATCTCACACATTTTGGTGAATTATTAGGTAATGTTACTATCCTGACTTCATAGTTGCATGCGCTAGAGCTCAAAACGGTTAGGTGACTTGCTCACAGAGTAAGAGATAGAGCTTTAATTTGAATTTTTAACTACTGCAATAGAGTATTTTCTCCCTTACAGTGCTCGTTCTGACACCAGGTACAGACAATTAAAAGTTAGGACATTGCTACTCAATGTGTGATCACATGTGATTCCTGTGCTGATGTGCAAAACATTTGTTACTGGTCCGTGACAAAGTAAATAACGCAATCGAGAGTAAGCTTTTAGAAATGTTTAGAGCAAATTTGACAGAGTAATTATATGTCTATTAAATCTAATAGTAAAAACTAATTGGTGATTTATATTGCATTTTCCCCATTTTATTATTTGTTTTTATTGTATTTGACCAAAATATTGCTCCGTGGCTGATTGGAAATTTAAAAACAAAAAACAAATCAGGGGCGCCTGGCTGGCTCAGTTGGTAGAGCATGCAACTGTTGGTCTTGGGGTTGTCAGTTCAAGCCCCACATGGAGCCTAGAGCTTACTTAATAGAAAAGAAAGAAAGAGGGTAGAAAGAAGGGAAGGAGGGAGAGGGAGAAAAAGAGTTACCTCTGTTAATATTAAAAAGAACAAAACAAGACAAAAAACACCCTAGTCCTTCACTATGGATAAGTGAGAGTCACTTTGCTAATCCAGAGGATTAGTGGGATGGCAGTGGATCGGAAGTGAAGTAGGAATTATGACAGTGTTATGACAGTGTGAATAGCTAATGATGATTGAATACTTACTATATGCCCAAGACTGTGCTTCGTTTCTCTCTCTCTCTCTCCACATATACATACACATACCATATAAACCACATGTATACCATACAATGTGTATATATACATACATGTATAAGTATATACATGGGGTGCCATATATATGTATATACACATATTTCTTTGTATAGAGTTATCATTTGATATCTTTACGACAACCCTAGAAACTTTGAAATAGATATCTACCATGTCCATTTTACCTGATTATATTCTGGATATTACTGCTAATCCTCCCCCAGAGCTATTCTTTGCTAAAAACCAAACCAATGAAGTTCCTTTCATTACCAGTGCTCTTTTGTGGATATATGAGGATGGAGAATAATTGTGCTTCTCCACCACCCTCTCCACCAAAAAATAAAATAAAACCTGTCACTTTACTACTTGTCTTTTCTGCTTTTCAGAGGGTACTTAGTGGGAGGCTGGGAACAGCTGTGTCACGGGCTTCTGGGAGAGCCTTTCTTCCCTCATCATGCTTAGTTTTTCTAGTAACTGCTGCCCACTCTTCCCGGAATGAGTAAACATGTTTTGCTGTGTGAGTGAAGAGTGCTGACTGAATTGATTCCATCACTTGTGTACATCCTGGATTTTGGTGAATTCATTAAAAAAACAAAACAAGGAAACTGAGGTGAGGTGTTATGAATTTTCTAACAGGACCAGTTTGCTGAACATGCCTATGTGGAAGGCAGAGTGAAGGGAAGTAACTGTCTTGATGAAAAAGTCCTAAAAAAGTGCTCTAGGGAAAGGGGACCATAAATCCTCTTCAAGGGACTTTTACCTTGAGTAGAACACACGCGGGCTTTTGAAAAAGTTTCCTGGTTACTGGATTGTATCGTTAAATGTTCTTCTGTTTTTTTAAATAAATGTCTATTAGTGTGAGATAATATGTATGGGACGCAGCTTTGGAAAGAATAGATAGTAGGTGACCTCATTTGCTGAGTATATCTGAGGAGGTGGCAGAGTGAAGCTGCTCTTCAATATAGGAAGTTTCAGGAAGTACCAGAGAGAATCAGAGATAACTTAACATTGGCTTGATTGTAGAGAAAGAATTGAATTGTATATAGGGATATTATGTGAAACACAAACATAAATGGGATATAGTTTGTGTTTTAGTTTTCTTCTGGCGATGCTTCCACATAGTATTAATCTCTTTATCCCCATTTAATGTGTTTAGATAGACATTGATTGAATTTCCATAACAATGATCCCTGTTTGTGTTACCATCTTAAATAATTATATGAATAATTACTATTAGGAGAAACAATCTCTGGCATACCCTTTTCAAATGTGATTTTGTTTTCTCTACTGATTTTTTTTTTCTGTTTACAGTTCGGTTTTTTTTTTCTTTCCTTATGTTATCTTGCTTATCTTTTTTTTTTTTTTTTAAGATTCTATTTATTTATCTGAACGCGAGAGAGAGAGCATGCGTGCCCTGGGGGGAGGAGCAAAGGGAGAGGGAGAAGCAGACTTCCGGATAAGCAAGGAACTCAACACGCGGGCTCCGTCTCAGGACCCTGAGATCAGGACCTGAGCCCGATGCAGATGCTCAACCAACTGAGCCACCCAGGCGCACCTTTAACTTGCTTATCTTTTTTATGTGAATTGAAGTAATAAGCATGTCTGCTCTCTGAAGAGCCATTCAGTGATTCCCAAAATGAGTGTGTCACATGGATGAAAGTGCTGTCAATACTTCCCTAAGTCAACACGTGATGATTCCGTATTAATCAATGGTGTTGTCTAGAATGGCACAAGGAAAGTAACGGCCGTGCTAAGGAGTCTCATTGTCACCGTGCAGTGTTTATGGCAAAGACTTTGTCCCATTTCTAAAACACTCACCTTAAGCTAATGCTGCTATTCTAAACTAAAGCCAAGCCTGAATAAGTCAGGTTAAGAGTAGGATTTTTTTTTAAAGCTCTACTTCATCTGTATTGGTATTTTAGACTTTCTGCTATTGCCAAGTAATTGAATGACCTCCTTCTTCATATAAACTGAGAAGATCTAACTTCTGTTGGGGAACCTCTCTACACACCCATGCTAGAAAGACACCTTCTCTTTATCTCGTTTCACTCTTTTAACACACATTGTCAGAGCTCGCTGGTTCTCAAGCTTATTCATATGTGATGAAGTTCCTGGAACATACGGTGCTTTTCACCACGATCATGTTGATGATGTTAACACTGAAATCACTGGTTTTTAAATTTATGTGTAAAATTAAATACTGGCTTATATTAGATTCCAGAATATACAGACAGTAGTAGATACCAACATTTTAAGAAGAAACAACATGGGATAAAGTTTATGAGAGACATTTCTCCTCATTAAATTAACTTTTTTTTTTTTTTTTCTGACCAAAACAGAGAGAGAGATGGTTCTAGGTGGAATGAAATACTTGCTCCATCTCACAAAATTTCAGTTCTTGGTGGGAGCTTAATTGAGACACATAATTACTCCTTTATGTGTATCAAAATTACCAAGATGAATGACCCAGCCTCTGCCCTCAAAGAGCCCATGCTCCTGTAGGAAAAGCTCACACATGGCAAAACTATAAAACAATATGAAATTGGAAATCAAGGGCAAGTGTTGCTAGGTGCTTTCCCATAGGCGGGTCTGGCCGAGACTGCCAGGAGAACGAACCTCTGTGAGGTGCTAGTGATAACCACAAAAGAAAAGTCTTTAGGATGTCAGAGTCCAGTAATGTAACAGGCTTGTGCACAAATTACAACTCACGTGCTAGGTGCACTATACTGGGTCAACCCTGAGAGGGCAGTACTTACTTCTGCCCAAATGGGTAGAAGGTAGAGGGCATGGTAAGTGAGATGAGCATGAAGGGGTACTATTTCAATAAGCTCTTTGTGAGTTTTCCTTCCACTTTGTGTTTAACTAGAACATACCATGTCTTTCCGACTCGTGGGTCTATCACCTTTACACACCAATCACAATGCCCCAAGTTCACAACTTAGCGTGGCCTGATCCAGAGCTTTTCGGGCCTTGCTGGTTACAAGGATCATCAGGGAATCTTGTTAAAATGTAAAGTCAAATCTAGTAAATCTGAGATGAGGCTTGCGATCCTCATTTCTAACAACCTTCCGTGGGGAGGAGGGGTGTGATGCTGCTGATCCAGGGACCACACTGTGAATGGCAAAGGCCTGGTTTTTAACTCTGCATACGAGAACCTTGGCAATTACCAAGCCCACCCGTCACCCGTGCAGTTGTATTTAAAAACCCATCGTAAAATTTTGAAGAAAAATCTTCATGTAAACACGAAGACAAGTTGCCTAGGAGTAATGAGAACAAGTGTTGTGGTTGTGAGTACAGATGAGTGAGTGCTGTTCCCTTGGCACACTGCTAAGGTTAGTGATCATAATAGCAACAGATATGCTTTCCCTTCCTTACAACTACTGAGTGAAGTGAATACCATTCCCCCATTTTACAAACAACGGCAGAAGTTAAATAAAACATACTCACTGCCACCTGGCCAGGACAAGGCAGACCCCTGGGAGTCTAGTCTGGATCTCACCTCCTCCAAGCCACTACAGTCTAGAAAGCATAGTCAAAAGAGGAAAATGGAAAGTTGACAGAAGAGCAGAATCATCGGAGTAGAAATTGTGATGTTCTGTGGAATAAAAATGGCTGAATGTTCTGAACCCAGAAACTAGCATCAACACTATGAGAGCCCTTACCAAATCGTCCTGTCAAATAACACTTTCAAATGTGTCCCACAGATGCATAGGAGCGAGAAGAAGAAAAGGGACGGACACCGATCTGATTCTGTTCTTTAAAGGTTAAGGAGGACACAGCAGTGATTATATTTAATCTTACATATATTTATATACTTATAAATACATACGAAAATATTATTATCATGGAGAGAGAATTGCAGACTCAACATAATGTGACATTTTAGCAAGCTTTATATATACCACCTAAGAAAAGAAACACAGGGACATATTTACTGATGGAGCCAGACCTAACGCCCCGAAGAGGTGTATTCACTCTGAGTACACAGAGATGACTTCTGGAATTCCTCGTAGTTTTAATGTAATCATAAAATGGTATTTTTGAAAACAGCACACACACACACACCACACACACACGTCCCTTAAACCCCCCCAAAAGCAAAAACTAGTTTGGATACAAATCTTTTCAGATCAACATATCATGAGATGGGAAATGACATTGAAAGCTCGCTCCGTCACATAGATAAATGCCGGCTTAGGTGAAGCAAAGTAGTTATCAGAAATTTTAAGTCGAGGGGTAAGTTGTTTTCCTTCATAGGGAAAACACATCACAACCTGGAATAAAAATCCGTACATAGTGAAGTGCTTCCTTGTCCACCCTAGTGCTAAAGAAGGCCTCACAAATTTGGCTTATTTAGCAAATACCTTTTTGGGGCTAAACACTAAATCAACAACTCTATGGCAAAACTGAATGCTTTCACGAAACATGAGAAGATGCTGCAATTATAATGAAGTTTGATTGTTGGATAAGGAGTTGATTGTGGGTACCATGAGTCACTTGAGACTCAGTTCATTTACATGTGGTAAAAATTACAGTGTTAGGGATGAAATGAAAAACCAAAGTATTAGTCTTCTTTCTTCACTGAGTAAGCCTTTGTGTGGACTCCTGAGATGGGAAGATTCTACCCAATGGATACAAAAACTTGACAACCCCGGGAGAAACGATCTCTCAGCAAGAAGATAGTGATGGAAATCTTCAACATCTGTCGCCTCAAAACATTGTACCACACCAGCTTTCTGGGGACATGAAGAACAGTTCTCTCCAGTGTTTTCCTGAGAGGGCTGCCACTTACTGAGTGCTTACTCCATGTATAAAAATTTGTTCCAAGCATTATACATATTCAATCCATTTGACCTTTACAGTAATCATGAGGTACTGAGGTGTTCTATTGTTATCAATCCCAAAGGGACAGGTTGGGAAAGGTAAAGAGCACTGTTCAAACTTGACGGTATGTCCTAGAGCTATAAGAGTTGTACGTAAAAATTTGAAGTCTCTGCCTTGGGAAAGTAGATTTTTTTTTTTAAAATAATCTGAGGAATCTGCCATATTCACTGTCACAATACTCCACATTTATTATGCATCTACTGTTGGCAGAAATTACTGCTAGATTCCAGGAAAACCAATAGATATGAGATATATTTGTTTCTTTCTCTGCTTCTTCTTAAGAGTTTTACAGTTCTATTGGGAAACGATATATAAACAAAAAGAGATGAAGAATCATACTAGTCAATGCTCGAGAACTGGCAATATGATCGATAAAAGTGCAGAAACTGATAAAAACAGGGGTTCTCCTCTCCCTCCCAACTGTATTTTGAAGAGAGTGGTTAGCTTGGGTAGCCCATTGCCAGAACAGTATCCTCAGAACTAAGATATTTTTTCATTCTCAGGTGCCCAAGTGGTTCAGTCGGTTAAGTGTCTTGACCCGTGATCTCAGCTCAGGTCTTGATCTCAAGACTGTGAGTTCAAGCCCCATGCTGGGCTCCATGCTGGAAATGGAGCTTCCTAAAAAAAAAAAAAAAAAAAAAGATATTTTCTCAGTCTAATCACCCATGTAAAATGGAGGCCTCTGTACATCAGCCTCTTTCAAAGTGTTGCCAGGCCTCCATTTGAATGCTCAAGAACACTTGGCTTGACACCAACCTCAAAGGTAAGTGAAGGTCTCATCTAAGTATCAGACAGACTTTCCATATATGAAAGGAAGGGTCTTCATTGCTTCTATTCGTCAATCCATCTTCTAACATTTGGGATCTTACAAAGCAGATCTACATTCTCTCCTACGCGACATCATTTCAAGGATTAGAAAAGTATGATTTGGATTGTCTCTTTTTTCTTCATTAGAGCAAACACCTTTGTTCTAAAAGTAGTATTCTTATGAGATAATTTTGAGGTTTTTCTTTTAATTCCTCTCCTAATCTTCTGAACATATTTCAATTTCTTTCTTAATTTGTGGTGACCAGAATTAACCAACCATTTAACCAGCCAAGAGAAGACCCATCACCAGCTTTAGAAAACATGCTTCTATTAATGTGTTCTAAGTTTTCATTAACTATTTTGTTTTCACTGCACTATTGATTGATACTGAATTTATTGTGCAGTAAATCACCTAGAATTTTTCATATGCTCCTTGTATGCCACGTTTCTCCCATCCTCATCTTACAAAGTTTTTCTTTTATCCAAGCTCATATCCCTATATTTATCTTTTTAAATTTTATCTTGTTTTTTTGTTCATTGCTCAAACTGTAAAGATATTTTTCCAGTCGAGACATAAATGACATATAACATTGTGTAAGTGTAAAGTGTACAAGTGTTGGTTTGATACATTTATATATTGCAATATGATTGTAGCATTACCTAACACCTCCATCATGTCACATAATTATCCTTTTTTTCTGTGCGGTGAGAATATTTAAGGTCTAGTCTCTTAGCAACTTTGAAGTATGTAACATGGTATTGTTAACTATAAGCACAATGCTATGATCTCTAGAACTTCCTCATGTTCTAACTGCAAGTTTGTACCCTTTGACCAGCATCTCCCCACATAAAAGTGGCAGCAAACAATATTTGTCTTTCTCTGTCTGCCTTATCTCACTTAGCATGTTGCTCTCAAGGTCCATCCATGTTGTCACAAATGGTAAGATTTCCTTCTTTCTCATGGCTGGATAATATTTCATTTTACATACATGTATTCATATATGTATGGAATATTATATGAATGGAATATCATTATATTCTTTTTTACACACACACACACACACACACACCCTACATCTTTATCCATCATCCACTGACAAACACTTGGTTTGGTTTCCGTATCTTGGGTAGCATGAATAATGCAACTGCAGTGAACATGGAAGTTCAGGTATCTTTTCTATATCCTGTTTTTATGTTATTTGGACATATACCCAGAAGTGCGATTGCTGGATCAGATGGCAATTCTATTTTTAATTTTTTGAAGAACATCCATACTTCAAAAACTTCCGTAGTGGCTAAATCAATTTATATTCCCACCAAGAGTGCATGACTATTCCCTTTTCTCCACATGCTCAACAATACTTGTTATTTCTTGACTTTTTATTAATAGAGCATATAACAGGTGTGAGGTGTTATCTCCTTGTGGTTTAGATTTGCATTTCCCTGATAATTAGTGATGTTAAGTGTCTTTCCATGGACCTGCTGGCCATTTGAGTGTCTTCTTTGGAAAAATGCCTATTCAGTGCCTCTGTCCGTTTTGTTTTGTTTTGTTTTGTTTTACTGGATTTTGTTGTTGTTGTTGTTGAGTCACATGAGATCTTTTTATATTTTGCAAATTAAGCCCTTTACCAGATACAGGGTTGCAAATATTTTCTCCCATTCTGCAGGTTGCCTTTTCATTTTGGTGATGATTTCTGTAGCTATGCAGAAGCTTTTATAGTTGGATGTAGTCCCACTTGTTGATTTTTGCTCTTGTTGTGCAAAGACGGTTTTGATGATTGTATGTGACCCTTGAAAAGGGGAAAAAGCAACATGGAGTGAAACTATGATCAGGTGGAAATGAGATCAAACATCCTCCTTACTTCTTGGAAGATACAAATAATGCCCCAAAACAACAAATAAGCCCTCCCTCATCACTACCTCAGATTTATGGTTTTACCTTGCTAATAAATTTACCGAAGCTTTGAGGGGGGAAATGATGTTGCTCAAGGATTAATCTTTATTCATAAGAGCTTTCCCAACACCTCACTAGAGGAACTAAATGACATGTTTTCCAAGGTGGCCAGTGTGAGAAGAGCAGTCTGGGATGCCACTATACATGCTCCCAGCCCTGCTGTGTCCCTGGGTCATGGGCCCTCCCAAGGCCACAGAGCTCAGAGTCTGAAGTCCTAATTTCGTGCACAGGTATGTACTTCTCTGCACAGGAGAAACCAATTTCCCCTGCCTCATTCCCCTCTACCCTGTGAAATTAAATAGTTTCTTGACAGTCTGTCTCCCTAGGGAGTTTGACTGGAGGAAAGAAAAAGCTGGCCTTCACCTACTCAAAACTGTTTGAGTTTGAATCCTTGGTTATACACCCTTTTGCAAAACTTTTTTTTTTCCTTTTTTCCTTTGTGACATTAACAAAATCTGTTTTGCTTAAAACTAGAATCAGTTACCTCTGGAAAAGAAAACTAGAAGAGTTATGTGGATTTTCCCTTCTGTATTTACAGATAAACCCCAGTGAATTATCATGAGCCCCACTGCTTAGAGGGACACACAAGAAGTAGATGCAAGTAAGGATTCCAGTATGTGAATAGTCACTATTCCCCATGCCTGTTCACCCAGAGAGAGGGCGGTCACGAAGTAGCTCTCTAGATAGCTTTTCCTCCCCTCTGTGTGTGTAATTCTTTGGACAGTGCAACTATGTAGCAAAATATGACAACAGACTGTTTTTCTTAAATATAGTTGTATGTCAGGCAGCCCAGGAGAAGTGTAGACTCCAAACACAGTTGATATAATACCAAATATAAATACTGAACTGCTGGTATTCAGGGACACACACAGATCAGTCAGAAAAACAGGAAACCTGCTCCAAATGGTATAGGTACTTACACAAGAGAAATCAGTGAGTAGTAGTTTTTTGTTTTTTTTTTTATTGACAGAAGGAAAATGTTTATGGCACAGCATACACAGTTACCTCAGAAAAACACAAGGTATTTGCCTGTGATTTTTTTTTCTAATGAGCCAAAGGATTTAAAAAACAGTGAAAAGTCCTGCAAATCTCATATAGTATTTGAACTCCTTTTCATGGTTTTAAACCACAACATTGCATGCAGCATGGCATTTCTCTATGAATTTTCCAAAATCAGATAGTTAGCAGTGAGAAAATGAAGGTCTTCAATTCTCAAGAAGGTGATTGAATCATTCTGCAAACTTCGAGGATAAGATATAGATAAGGGGGCACCTGGGTGGCTCAATGGGTTAAGCCTCTGCCTTCGGCTCAGGTCATGATCTCAGGGTCCTGGGATCGAGCCCCGCATCGGTCTCTCTGCTCAGCGGGGAGCCTGCTTCCCCCCCTCTCTCTGCCTGCCTCTCTGCCTACTTGTGATCTCTGTCAAATAAATAAATAAAATCTTAAAAAAAAAAAAAGATACAGATAAGGACCTCTGTCTGGTATAAAGCTTTTTGTATTTATGTATGTGTATTTATGTATGTGTGTGGGGGGGCTCTGAAGAAAAAACATAGATAAGTACAAAAGGTAATCAAATAAATACTCCTTTGTGCAATACTCCAATTAAAAAAATATCAATATTTTATTATTGTTGCAGGTCTTTGCAAAAGAAATGATCAGATAAAGTTAAAAATCCCTTCTTTTCCAATAACATTCCCATCATTATCCCTCAGAAGCATCCAAGGTCATGGATCAAGTTCATGTTTTTATCACTTTACTATACATATTATCTGGAAAATAATAAGAGATATTGTTTTGTATACTTATGAAGATTATATTAATAATACAAGTTATATTTAATATTTTACAGCTATTTTTCCACTCAATGTTATTTTACGATCTCTTCTTTGAATCTTATAGATAAGTTATTCATTTTAAGTGTTGTTTGTGTATATCATCATATAATGAGATCCCCATTTTTATTCATTTCTGAAAAGTGGAAAATATGGATTGTTTTCCAGTTGTTATTAAAAATACTGTCATTAATGTCTCCTCATACATTAGTGTATGCATATGTGAAAGTTTCTCCAGTGTATAAATAGGAGAGTGAAATTTGTTAGCTACATTGTTATGTGGCCAGTAGTATTCTTCAAAATGATGGTATGAGAGCTTTTTGTTTACCCACATCCTCTCTCCAAACTGGTACCCTGTGACTTTTTAACTGGGGGAAATTGATTATGGAATAATTGTTTTATTCAAATTTTTCTGAGTACAAGTTTTGAGCATTTATTAATCTAACTTGGGGCATTTATATTTTCTCTTCTGTAAACTGCCCGCCCATCTCCTTTGCCCACTTGTCTATTAGGTAATTTGCATTTTTCAGTTTTGATATGTTACTTCTATCTTACAGATAATAATCCTTTGTATCTTCTAGTCTGGTTTTCATTTTTCACTTTATTTTATTATTATTTAATCATATTGTCCTTTTCGACTTACTCTCATAAGAAATCCTTTTCCTGCCCTGAAACTGTAAAAGCATTTTTCTATATTTTCTCGCCAGAGTTTTAGAATTGTTTGTAACATCTACCCCTAATTTGTCTGAAGTTTATTTGTTTGTGTGTTACAGCTTAGAGGTGTAATGTTTTTCATGGATAAATCTAATTGTATCAACACCATGTATTGAATATTTTTTCTAAGTGATAATGGAAGTGTCCTCTAATTTAAGCCATGATTGCATATACGCCTGAGTCTGTGTCTCAGCTCAATACAAATTCCTTCTACTGACCTATTTATGTATTCCCATGCCAATGACATACTGTCATAATTATTATCGTTTCATATTATTGATAAGATATCCCCACTTGTTCTTATTTCCAGAAGTATCTTGTTTTATTTCTGTCCTTTTGGTCCTCCACATAAACTTTAGAATCCCTTTATAGATTTCCAAGAATGATTCAATTAGAATTTTTATTGCAGTCATATTGAATTTATAGAATAATCTGGGACAATTAACATTTTGAAGATATCCCATTTTCCCGCTTGAGAAAATAACCTATCTCTATCCGGGTTTATTTTGTGTTTTTGACAAAGTTTTTAAGATAGTCTCCTAAAAATTTTTTCTTGAGAATTTTTCATTTGACTACTAGAGCTTATTCAATTTCTTCTTTTTTACCTTCATGTATCTCCCATCCCAATTAAACTGTGCTCCCTTCAGCAGAGGCAATGTATCTTTCTTTTAATTTTTTTCATACCTTCTGTTCTCTCTTTTCTTTCAGCCAGTTGGGTCCGAAAGTAGCTGAAATGCGAAAAAGACAGCAGACACAAAATGAAGGAACACCTGCTGTGTCTCAAGGGCCCGGAAACCAGAGACCCAACAATACGTGTTGCTTCTGCTGGTGCTGTTGCTGTAGCTGCTCCTGGTATGTGGCTCTCTGGGTAGGACCCCATCCCTGCACTAGCCGGGGACTAACTAGAATGAATTTGCACCTCTGTTCTTGGGATCCTGGAAACTTCTCAGTCTGTCTCCCTTTCCTCCCTTACAAGTAGGAATTATTGGAGACTGTCCCTGGAAATAGAGTATTTCCCCAGAATCTACATTTAAATTGAGAGTAAGGCAAACAGTGAAAACTTATTTTTTTATCCTGTTTTTCTCCATCCACATTTCTTAAAGAGTTGGGTAAAAATAAGATTATGGTTAGAGACTTGTTTAACCCTAAACAAAATTCTCCAATGTTCCAGAAGGTACAAGAACATTAAGATAACATCTAGCAGTCCTGTACATTATAGTCGATGTTGTGTTTTAGCCATGTGCTGTTTCTCGGGATGCTGATCATTCTGTCACAGAGTCACAAAACTGTGAATCAGAGTGGCAGGCTCAGCCACGGACGCCTGATAGAGGACAGAGAAAGAAGTGCCACAAACCCATGTCCACAGGTCTAAAAGGCCAGGGGCTTTGACCGGTATGAAGGCCAAGTCAGTCAACTAAAATCTCCACATTTTAAGAGCCAGAGAGCCTGCTTTCCTTTGTGATTTTATCCCTGACAGGTTCTGTGACATCATCCAAAGTTTTAAACTCTCCTTTTTGGCAAAATGGTGAAGTTAGACAAGCTGACTCCTGTCTAGTACTGAATGTCCATGATTCAGGCACCTCGGAAGACCTGCTCCAGTTCCAAATTCCCCAAGTGCCTTCCAATAAGAAAATCAGCAAGACCAAGAGTCCTAAGATGAGATCTCCCAGGGGGATGCTAGACTTAATGGAACTTTCCATAGAACTGTAAGTTTTGGGGTCCTTGAAGATCCAGTTCACAAGTGGATCTTCTGGATTAGTCATGGTCTTCTGGATCTCCCAGACTTAGGTCAAAGCTTTGAAGAAAGCCCCAAATGCCTGAATCGTCTTCTTGTATATGATCTTTATACTCTCCTGAGGTTATTGGTATGAGATGGTGGCATAATATTCTATCATTGTGGCCAATATAGAGGAGACTTGTCATGCTCTAGTGGTAACCTTGGTGTTGAACAAGCTCTGTCCCTTCTAGGAAACTTCGTTTCTGGAAAACCATCAGACATTTTAGTAATTTGGAAGGTTTAGTTTTTATACATATCAAAATTGCCTCTCAGATGATGATTTTTTTGTTAAGGAAAATCATAAAGGACTCTTTTTCTTTCCTTTTTAAGCCTTAACTATTTCAAATGGGGGAAATATGTCAATAAAATTATATATATTTTTTTCACTTATCTCTGCTAAGGAGATCATCTACCTCTGGTCTGAGTCCATGGAGTGAAGTGTGGTGACTTAATATGGTGGGTTGGAAGTCAGACTGCCTGAGCTCAAGTCTTGTCCTCATCATCACTGTCTGACTTTCAGCAAGTTATTTAATGTCCTCAAATTCCTCATATGTCAAAATACAGCAATAAGAATCCCTACTTCATAAGGTTGTTGTAAATAATAAATGAAATAAAACACATACAAGCTGAAAACAGTGCCTGACATATAGTATGCATTTAAGAATTAGGTCACTGGGGGGCACCTGGGTAGCACGGTCGGTTAAGTGTCCTACTCTTGGTTTCAGCTCAGGTCATGATCTCAGGGTCGTGAGACTAAGCCCTGCATCAGGCTCTGCACTCAGCATAGAGTCCACTTGGAGTTCTCTATCCCTGTCCCTCTGCACCCCCACCCTGCACCCCCTCCTTCCCATGCTCGCGCTCTCTCTCTCTCTCGCATTAGCTCACTGGGTTATAGAACACTTCATATTGGAAAAAATATAATCTCCTTAAAGAGGAGCTGGCTTGAAATTATATGTGTGTGTGTGTGTGTGTGTGTGTGTGTGTGTGTGTGTGTGTATGTATTTCTTTAAAGATCTGCTTAGGGATATAATATAAAAACTAATCTTAGAAAGGAAAGCTATTTTATTTTAGATTTTGTGTAAGACATCGCAAATATATTGTTACACATTGTTGAAGATTATATTTCTATTTCTCATTTGCACTATGCCATGTTCCAGAAATCAGTATATGATTTTATTTACCTGCCAAAATTTATTTCTGAATTGCTTCAGGATTATACCACCAGAACAGATAAGAGTACTGAAGTTTTCTTGCACTACCTTCATTTGCTGTCAAACAGCTATTTGGTGAATTTTGTTGTTGTTGTTTTTTTTTCCTCTCCTACATATATTTAGTGAGACCTGCTTTTATAAAGTGTACACTGAATAACAAAACATTCAACATGAGCTCATGAGCATCAAGCGGTCACAGAACACAAACTATGGATGGAACACAAAACAGTTTTTGGAAGCTGCATTAACTCTCTATACCTCTAAAGTGACACCAGTTTGAGCTCAAACATTTGGTGCATTGGATGAGGGCTCTGCTAGATTCAAGTGTCATTGTCAAGAACTGTGTTTATTAGCAATGATTCATGGATGCCTGAGTCTAAGCCATAAAACACACAGTCTATAAATTTATAAGTCTTCCATAAATGATAAATCATAGGTAATTTCAAATATAAACAATTTGAAAAAATGAAAGTTCAGTTGCCTTAACTATGAATTCTAATTGTGATATCTCATTGCAAATGAGAATCTCAATACATGCACTTTGAAAATATCATTGTTTTTATATTTTGAGTTCAGGAAAAATACTTTAAAGCCTTTTGAGAGTGGAAAAACAAAAGAAATAAATGTTCTTCAAATTTTCCAGGCTAGGTCAGAGGAGCAGAACGGAAAGAAACACTAAAAAATGTTAATTTGGGGACCAAAATAAAACTAGAAATCAAAATATGAAGTCACTGTCACTTGTGAAAATGAACAGTTGTCACGTAGCTGATTTCTCCTCCTTTTAAGGAAATAGAATGCTGAGAAAGTAAATTTCTATATCTAGTAATAAATACAAATGCCTCGCCCTAGCCTCACACGTTATAGGTTTTTTCAGCAACATAGTATTTCCCTCAAATTTACATTTCACTTTCATATTTCAGCATCAGCTCTTCTCCCATACATATTTAAACTTATTCCTGTCTTAATAAAATTACCACTGTGCTTTTTTCGGCGGGGAGGGGGGGATGATACAGAGATTATGAAACTGCTAAATATCTCCACAGTTTCCTTCCAACATCTTTATCCATAATGACTTGTTAAGCCCATCTGTTCTCTGTCCCTTTCAAGGAACCACTTCTGTCCCCAAATCAGTCTCTTTCCCTTCTCTCCCTACAGTCTTCCATTTCAACAGGAGAAAACAAGGGGATGTGGTTTAGAGCATGTGAGCTGTTTAACAGAAATGAATCACAGAGGTCTGAGTTTGGGCCATAAAATGAACCATGTATAAATCTGCAAGTCCTTCCGTACGTGGGACTAAGCTGTTCCTGATCAGGAGGACAGAGAATTTTGTCAAGACAACTTGTCTATAGGTTCAGTGTTGCCAGTATGAAATTTTAATATCCCTTTGACATCAAGATTCAAACAGAGGTCGTTAACTCACTTCTCTTTTCTTGATAAGAATGAAATCCTTGAACGATGTGGGCTCCCCACCAAACTCCATCTCCAGGATAGTAGGGGGCAGTGAGGCCATTCATACACGTGCACTTGAGGTGACACAGGGGATGGGGCATTGCAAAGTAGAAACTGCTGTGGGCTCCCGACAGCAAGGTGCCCCAAGAAGGAGATGGAAAGGTAGAGACTTCAAAATTTATGTCAAGCTTAGAGCTAGCTTCCAAATTGTCCCCCAGACCCTCTTCTAATATCAGAGTTTATGTTACAATAACCCAGATTGTTTTCTTTCTCAAAGAAGTCTGTAGGTGCTAATCCATCCCTGTTGTAATTCCTTGTTGCTCCTGGTGGTGTCCTATCAAGCAAGACAGAGTTCCATCTTCAACCCAAAAAAATTAGAACTCAAGAGACTTCAGCTCTTATTTCTTCAGAATGTTCCTATTCTCATGCCACTGGATGGGCGTGAGGGGATGGCTCCAGGGGAGTCCGGGGCTGGGAGCCACAGCCTTGGGTTACCTGCTTGCAGTTTCCAAGGGAATGGCTCTGTCTTTAGCTATTTTACATATTAGACTTAGGTATAAGATTACTTTTATTAAAAAAAAAATTCATTTATTTGAGAGAGAGAGAGAGAGCTGTGGGAGAGGGGCAGAGGAAGAGGGAGAGACGGTCTTTTTTTTTTTTTTTTTTAAGATTTTATTTATTTATTTGTCAGAGAAAGAGAGAGAGAGTGAGCACAGGCAGACAGAGTGGCAGAGGGAGAAGCAGGCTCCCTGCGGAGCAAGGAGCCCGATGTGGGACTCGATCCCAGGACGCTGGGATCATGACCTGAGCCGAAGGCAGCTGCTTAACCAACTGAGCCACCCAGGCGTCCCGAGGGAGAGACAGTCTTAAGCAGACTCCACATGGAGCTGAAGCAGGGCTCAATCTCACGACCCTGAGATCGTTACCTGAGCAAATACCAAGAGTCAGACACTTAACTGACTGCACCACCCAGGCACCCCAAGCTTTTGGCTGGAAGAAAAAAATGGCCTTGTTTAAAAAAAAAAAACAAACAATGACTGGAAAATGCTGTGTCTAATGTTCCAGATAAGGAAACTGAAGGCTTGCCTACTCTCACGAAGCTCATCAGTGACAACAGGGAGGCTAAAATGCAAGTCTCTTAATATCCAGTCCGTTGTTTTGTCCACTGGAAGAGGACACTACCAAACTTTTCATTTCCAGGTTTGATATGAGCCATTTCCAAAGCTGCTTAATTTTCAAAATGATTTCACAGTCTCATGCACTACTGTATACTGCCTACAAGATCTGGCCCACTGTACTAGATATTCTTCATTCTTCTCTGGAGAAATTGTCCCACAGACTGAAATTAACTAGCCCCGTGAAAGCTAAAATTCTCTCCCTTTTGGACACCTAACTTCCCAGAGTTCCCAGACTACAGACTACAGGACAGATCTGACTAAGTAAAGGTTCAGCACTTCATAAACATGCTTTTGGCTGTCCCCTCCCTCCATTCTTAACAAGTACCCCAGTTTCAGTAATTCAAAACAGTGCAAAAATCATGTCCTGTTTTATCCTCTGATGTTGTCACACTTTAGCTATCTGCCAGTGAAAATACTACAATGCATGCTTTAAACGCCAGAGGTTAATTTTCAAAAGGGAAAACAAAATCCATGTCTGCCTCATGGTGAAGAAACCAGCCCCTGGAAATAAATCTGCTACCACACGCAAGGTGAATCATTAGTTGTTGTTTTTTTAAGTTTTTATTTATTTTTTTGACAGAAAGACACAGCGAGAGAGGGAACAGAAACAGGGGGAGTGGGAGAGGGAGAAGCAGGCTTCCCGCAAGGAGCCTGATGCAGAGTTTGAACCCAGGACCCTGGGATCATGACCTGAACCAAAGGCAGACGCTTCATGATTGGGCCACCCAGGCGCCCCAGGGAGGCACCAGTGATAAACACTTTACCTGTCACGCTCAGAGACTTGATCATCTCACACGAGAGAGCGTAAGTTATGTGCCTAGGACTTCCGAAGTACTTGCAAACAGATCCTCATCGGTATCTCTTACAAACAAGTCTGTGGTTTCGAAGCTCATCTCACCATGGCATAGGTGAATTTCCTCAATCGTTTCTATGACTTACGTAAACCTAAAACTCAGACAATCAAAACCCATCTACTAAAATGAACCTTTAGTTTCCCAGGGCATAGCCACAAGATCAGAAAGTGGACATGAGGACCACGTACCTTCTGTAATGCCACACGTTTGTTAATTCTCTCATTTACAGTTTACTGAATGCCCCCTGTTGCCTGGTACAGTTGTACTTCGTTGGCTTTCACCGGATTCTCCCTGCCTCTGCATCGACAGAATAAATTCTCAATAAGTGGTTGAATCCCGAGAGGTCACCCTCTAGAAAGCTTGGTATTCACCCTGTCTCCGCCGAGTCCGTGTTATGTATGACCAGAGGGCTATCTACTGGAAACTGCCAGAAGCAGAATGCCTTGATCCTTTTCCGCCCAAGGCATTTCCGCCGTTGGCACTCTTTTTTGACTCTGTGTTTACTTTAAAGTTTTTTGAGTATCCCATGGCGGGTATTTAGATCATCAATGGAAAGATGGAAGTATACAGAACAAAATAATAGATGACAACGTCATGCTCAGACTCATTTAGAGGAATAGAAAGAATGCGCCAGAGAAGGGCTGGAGAAAGAAAGTTCAAATTAGTTCGAGTCAGAAGGAGACAAGGGGCAGTTTAGAAGGAAAGGCAGCTCACAGCCAGCTGATTCGGTGAGGAACCAAGGAAGTGTCCTGCTGGGTGCTGGGGGACCTGTGACACGATTCCCCTGAGGTGGCGGGTAAGGAGGAGGGTCTGTGGTGTGAGGAGGCTGGTAAGGAATCCCAAAGCTGTAAGAGGATACAGAGAGGCAGAGAAGGGGAGAGTCACATGACGTTAGCCTCACAGAATGTGGAAGAGGAATGCCAGCCCCCACCTCGTCCTGCCTGAGAGACTCCATCAGAGAGCTGGGTGCCAAGTAGGGCCAGAGCGGGAATGGGGGCTACAGAAGCCTGAGAACCCAGGAAGTGTGTTTGCCATGGAAAGGGAGTTCCAGAGAAACAAGGAGTATCCTCAGAGTGGGAGCCTCACTCTGGCAAAGAAGCCCAGAGGCTGATAGGAGGAAAGGTACTGTAGGTATCAGGGCTGGGAGTGTGTTCTGGGACAGGGCTCTGGATGGGCCAGGGTGTGGCAGACGGCTAAGACGACCTTGGCATTGAGCTAGTGCTGTTCATGTGCATGCCATGCCTCCCGCTGCCCTGGATAAAGCTGAAACAGGGAGGAAGGACAGTTTGACACCCCAGTTCACTCTACTGGTTTTCATATTAGTGATTCTCTTTCTGTTTAACATGTATTTTTTTAAAGGGTTAATACCTTTAAAATTTATTACATGGATTTTATTGTTGAACTCATAACAGTTCATATTGGTCACTTGGCACTGAACATTTCTGTAAACATATACTAAAGTTTTATACTTGAAAATAGCCAAAAATCAGTTGGCCTATAACATATTATTTGGCCCATAGTAGGTGTTTAATCAATACTATGGTGTTAAATGGATGACTGAATTTGGATTTTCTATTTGAGTCCACTTTATAAAATATGAAAATTCATATCACAAAGATTATTTAAAAAATAACAGGCATATTCTCTCAGGCCTTTGTATAGTTATGTCGCAGGTGATGCTAGTAGACACCAGATTTCTTCTTATGCGCCATCTTCCTTCATTGTCCCGTGTGTGTGTGTGTGTGTGTGTGTTGGCAGGAACAGTAGTATACTGGTAGCACTAGCAGTGCTTAGTAGCAGAGAGGGGCAAGTGTTCTGGGAGAGAGCACTAAAATCTAGTGTTACTGGGATATAAGAAGGACAGCATAGAAGGCTGAAGAGACAGGCAGTGACAGGCAATAAAATGCCTTTAGTGCCATATTAAGGAGTTAGGGCTTCACACTGCCCTGGATATAAGAAGGGATTGAAGATTATTACATAAGGAGGAGACAGAGCCCATTGTATGCTCAAGTCTATCCTTGTGGAGGCAGTGGAAAGTATGTGAGAGGACAAGGCAAAAAACAAGGAGAATATTAGGAGATTCTGTAACAGCCTTGGTGAGAGATGCCGGGGGCCCCCAATAAAGCAATGGTGAGAGGAGACATTGCTGATTCAAGAGCCGCTGGGTGTGCAGGCAAGAATTTGCAGTAGATGAGAAACAGACGGGAGGATACCTCCTCGTTGCTTGCCCCCGTGGCCAGGCTGACGGCGGCCCCATCAAATGAGAGGACAAGGCAATGGGAGGTCGTTTAGGGCAGGACAGGCCGTGAGCTGGACTTGCTCTGTTTGAGGTACCGGAGAGTTAGCTGTGGGATGACCCGTGAGCTAAGGACGACACCTCGGGAAATTCCAACTTGAGAGAGAAAAGCAGTGCAAGTGCCTTATACCTGGAAAGCAGAGGAGACAGTCTGAGACGTAAGGCAAAACACAGTCCTGGCCTGGCACGGAAGCCTCGAGAGGAGCTTCACAAAGAAGGGAATGACTGCTGTTGCCGGTACCCAGTGCACGAGGGAGGTCCACCATGATAAGAGCATCTTGTGAAACATCTTGTCACGTGGCCAGCTGGAAGCTTCTCGGTGAGCTCTGTGAGAATCAAGCTTCTCTTTCAAGTGCACAAGGAGGAGTGCCTGGGTTGGTGCAGTCAGCTGAGCAACACCCAGCTCTTGGTTTCGGCTCAGGTCATGACCCCAGGGTCGTGGGATCGAGCCCCGCATTGGGCTCCACGCTTAGGGCACAGTCTGGTCGGGATCCCGTCTCTCCCTCTCCTTCTACCCCACCCCCCACGTAAATAAACAAGTCTTAAAAATAAATAAAGCGCACAAGAAAGAAGAATTTAGAGAGAAAAGCCGCCCACAGAGAAAATAAGTGCACCTCTCCTCAAAGCTGTGAGGCACCTGATCTTGGGTGAAGGTCCAATTTGAGGAAAGCTGGGGTTCTCTTCTTGATTTAATCAAAGCAAAATTATTCAATTTCTAAAACATTAAGAAATTCAGCCCTTTAAATTCTAGGCCAAATTTATTAACTCTCTGGACAATATTTAAGAATTTCCCTTGTCATAACCAAGCATACAATTATGACATTTTTGCTAGCCCTACCCTAGATACAAAATGTAGTAGTTGTTACATCGGATTGAAATAATATTAACTTTTAATTTTTTTCTTCTCATTAGAACTTTGCATTATTTCTTTTAGGCCTGGCTCACTTTTTCAAGGTCAAGGTGCAATAGACCTATTGAAATATGCCTCCTATTTTAGGATATCACTCAGGTAGTACTTGTTCCTTGTCAGATACAACAATGAAATCCAGTTCTTTCAAATATGAAATTTATTATGATACTATTAAGTGTGATAAGTCTGCTTCCTTGGGTTGTAGAAATATTTTAATTTCCAATTTTAAAAAGATAAAATTTGTGTCTTTGTTTCAGATGCCAATATACCATGTATCAGCCTACATCTGGGAGCGTGGATTCCTAAGTAGAAAGCAAATTCCTGCTCTTGCTACTTTTTTCTATAAAGCAACCTAGATTATTTAAAAGTACAGGGTCATTTTAACCAACTCATTCCGAGTAATAGCAGAATAATAATTCCATGTGTTTTATTCTAAACAGATCTCGTTTTGCCATATATAAAGACTACGTACAAATTCTAACACATCTTCCTCATCTAAATAACCTACTTACAAGAGACCACAGGGGGTAGGGAAGAAACAAACAGCAACACTGGAATTAGGCCTGAATGAGTCCTTTCTCCGTGACCTCCAACTATAATACATTCGGCAAGTGACTCAATCTTTCTGAGCCTCAGTTTCTCCATCTGTAAGACGTAATTAATAATATACATAAGTCAGTGAGTTTAGGTTTCAGTACATCCTAGGGGTCCTGAATAATCCTTTCTTGATAGTTATTACTTCTGCCCCACAACCCCTCACAAGGCTCAGGCTAAAAGGAAATTACCAGATTTTGTAGGATTTGACCACTGTAGGCTTCCATGTTGTCAGTGAATGTAACAGAACCCATTCCTACATTCTCTGTCCCTGGCCCTCTCTCCCCAACTGTCCCGTTCATCAGCACGGGGACAACTCAGCATTCCTGGAGCACGGACCACACCGCCACAGGATTCCCAGAGGGCTGTGCATTCATTCTCTTCTGGGGCTCAATTTCTCCACAAATCCGGATTATTGCTTTCATCCTAATTGTTCTCAGGGATGCTTCCTGCCTCATCCCGTACATATTCACACAGCCAGGAACTAGAACATATAGATATGGGGGGAAGGATAAGTGACCCTACCAACTTTCAGATGTCTTTCTGAGTATCAACTGCTTGAGCTCCAACGTAACTGATGCATTTAAAGACTTAGATGACTACTTGCCATTTTAATAACAGTGTCTACTGACTAAATAGAAGTCCATTTGGACTTTTCACATCCAAGATACTTGCTTTCCCACAAAAGCATCAACTAACTTAATTATGGCTTACAGGAAAAATTACAGTGGGTTGAAGGAAGAGCTTAAAATAGGATTTCAGTCAACCTGAGAACTGAAATAGAAGAGTCTGATGATTGGTGTGTATTATATAAAGTACATCTAAATATTCAATCTTGTACTTAACTTTAGGGGCGGCGGTGCGGAAGAAACCTTGTTTATGCCAAATAAAAAACTTTGGTTATTGAACTAAAAATAAGCTTTACATAATGGATCCAGATTTTAACTATGTAATAACTTGTCAGCAGTTGGCCTTCTAAATCAAATTAAATGTGTCGATGAACTAAAATACATGGCTTGGAGTTTGAAATAAAAATGTTATACCAATGGAAAAAGGGAATCTTTGAAACTCATCTTTTCAAACAGAAGCATGTGTAGAGAGAAATTGGTAGCAAAGAGAGAGTGAATAGATAAAGAGATTAGTCTTAGGTTTCCATGCATCAGAAGACGAAATGATTGCTTACATCTAACCCAAACTGAAATGAAAATCTTTTGGAGCATCTATTCTCGAAATGGCTCTTTTAAAGAATTCTCAATTTAAAAAAAAATTTTTTTCTTATCTGTTGCTAGATAGAAACCTTGTCAAATTAATTTGTTTTAAGAATGTATGACTTATGGGGCGCCTGGGTGGCTCAATCAGTTAAGCATCTGCCTTCGGCTCAGGTCATGATCCCAGGGTCCTGGGATCGAGCCCCACATCGGGCTCTCTGCTCAGCAAGGAGCCTGCTTCTCCCTCTCTCCCTGACTACTGCTACCCCTGCTTGGGCCCTCTCTGTCTTTGCCAAATAAATAAATAAAATCTTAAAAAAAAAAAAAAAAAAGGAGAAGGGACACACCGGGGTGGCTCAGTGGGTTAAGCCTCTGCCTTAAGCTCAGGTCAGGGTCTCAGGTTTCAGGGTCCTGGGATGGAGCCCGGCTTCAGGCGCTCTGCTCGGCAGGGAGCCTGCTTCCCCCTGTCCCTCTGCCTGCCTCTCTGCCTACTTGTGATCTCTCTCTCTCTCTCTGTCAAATAAATAAATAAAATCTTAAAAAAAAAAAAAAAGAAAGAAAGAAGAAGAAGAAGAAGAACGTATGACTTAAGTTCCATATTATCCCAGCAAGAGACATCAGAGTTTCAAACAACTTATTATTGGAAAGGAGAACTGAAATGTTAATAGGATAATGCTGGTCTTTTTTTAAAGATTAAATTATTCCTAAGTGAAATGACTTAGGGCTGGGGACTACCAGAACATTCTCTCAATCCCAAAAAGTAAAAATGGGTGCAATTATGTGCACCTCCCGAGATTAAAAGTATCCCCCCTCCAAGTTTATTTCACTCACAGAAAAACTGAATGACTCTTCTCCAAATCCTTAGAAAGACATATCATCAAACCTCCACACACATAAGAATAGATATTTTTCCAAAAAGGGTAATTACTCCCAGAAACTTTTTCAGTTTTCTTTTATTCAGTTGATTAAAAAGGATATTTATAAAGGCAACACAGCCATCTAGTGGACAGATTTTTAACAGCAGATTATTTTACTTTGGAGAGGTTTTAAGTTGAAATAAACTTAGGCCAAATAAAATACTTGTCTTATGACACATGATTCTATTTCTCACATGTCATACGATTATTACACATGATTATCAAAAGCAGGAATATTATTAGGGACTTTTTTTTTTTTAGACAAGCATTGTATAACATTTCCAGACACAAATTTCTAGCCACCATTCCCATCCCACATACACTATTCAAAACCAAGCCATTTCACCAAAATATACACATAAAACTGATGATGTTGAAGTCAAAAGCTTGACTATAACTGATGTGTTTATGTGAGAAATTATGGATGGCATATGATTACTGCGCCACCTGCTGGTGTCTCTTCTCTTCCATTTGTCACCTTTTCTAAGCAAAGCATCACTGCTGTCCTCCTCGCGGCACTCCCTTCTCAAAGTTACTCTGCTGATGGGAGCAAGCTGTCCTGCCCAGGAGGCTCTTGGCAGTAGGAACACCTGATCCGCAGTCATGAGTGGTATCTCCTCTTTTTCCCTCGTTTAGGCTTTGCAGTCAAAACCATCTGTAACAACTATTTCCTAGTCATCTCAGATTCCAGGGAATTGAGTAATTGTTTCTTGCCAGTATTGCCAGTACCTACCCTATATTCAGCCCTCTGGGCAATCACTCCCATAGCCTGATAGCCATGGGACAATGCCGAGAGAGAAGGTATTTGCATTCTGGTTTGCATTGCAACTGGTTTGTCCTAAGAGGTTTCCCTCTTCCAAACACTGAAGAGCAATCAATCTTTGTATGTAACTAAAAAGGTGAAAGAAAAAACAATTCTTTTATATAAAGAGAACTGGCATTGAGTAGTGCAGATGAACGTGAGACTGGAAGTCAGAAGATGTGAGTTCAAGGCCAGCCCTAATACGGTTTAGTTGTGGACACGGTGTACATCAACCTCGGGGACTGTTTCCTCTGAAATAAAATGGGAATGATGAATAACAAATCCCCTGCTTACCTGACAGGACTGTTGTGAGAAAGAAGTAGTAAGGTAATGTATGAGGAAGGGTTTTACAATAATGGCAGCGTGTAAGGCTTTATTTCCTCAAGATGAAATGAAAAGGTCTTTGGTAAATTTGGAATTGTCATTTCAATATGCAACCAATTTGTCCTTACATTTAATTAAGCATGTGTAATAATTTACCTTTTTGTCTCCAGTTTTTAGTCTTTGCTTTGCAACCTTGTGTAGTGGGTCTTAACATTATTCCCAGTAAGAGTGGGGGAAATGAAGCAATGAAAGAAAAGTCATCTTAAAGGAGGTATATTCTGCGTTTGGAGAGCACCTCATTGTCTTCTTGGCCCGTTACATAAGCACACCTCACTGCCTATTCGCATTTATCACTCCCACCCTGAAACATCTGATTTATCCATTTTCGACCTACATTTATATCATGCCTCTTTACGACTCCAAGCCTCTTACATGTGACTTTCCCCCCCTCTGCTTGGAATTCCCTTTGTCCCGGTCTCATCTGAAACACCTGCTCTCATTGTTCAGCTCAGTTTAATCATTACCTCCTCTGCAAAGCCTCTCTCGTTTCTCTCATGCAAAAGTGTAGACACTATAATGAACTGAGAAGCACTGTATGCATACCACTGTTTTAGCTCTCATTACAGTGCCGTGTGATGCTTATTTACCTGTCAGAGCTTTTCAGTTCTGGAAGCTCTGTCATATTCATCTTGACTTTCCAACCCAGGCAACATCGCATGGGCCAGGTGTCTCATACATATTTATAAATTGTTGTTGACTCCTAAATAAAGCTGTAATATTATTTTACCATGGTATTTTTACTGGGGGAAGAAATGAAACATTTAAAGAATAATGTACCAATTTTTTTTTCAGAGCCTGAAGGATGTTGATTCCATTTTTGCCTGGAAAATTTGAGGTAGAAGCTGTTAAATTTAAAAAAAAAAAAAAAAGAAAGAAAGAAAGAAATGAAACACTGATATACTATGAGAATTTTAAAATATTGAATAGTGTCTGTCTTTACCAATGACAGCGGATCTTTCTTGAGCCTTGATGTCACAGTGAATTGAATTCAAGGATCATATTGATTCTTTAGCTGAGATTTTGTGTAAATTTATGTGGTTTTGTGACCGGCCTCCATCCTAGAGTTACCATGGCTACTGCAAAGTTTTCATCTTATTTGCAACCATTTCTAGGGCTCTCCCTAAAAACCAGTTGTTTTTCCTACAAAAGTAGACTGTCTTCCAAAATAGGCCCCACACACATCCACAAAGATGAATCAGTAGGTTAGGTCTGTAACGGGCAGCGGGTAATATTTTCCCCATCCCATTCGCCCAGCTGCCCTGTAAGCAAACAAAAAATTCACCCACACACAAAGAAGGCGTATTTCCTTATTTTCTGTATTTTCAAATGTATTTCTCCCTTCTCAAAGTCACCATTCTAGAAAATTTCTAATGGGATTTTAAATGCTTATTTTAGTAGACTTATCCCAGATTATTGGCACTGTCTTCTATAAAATACTCAAGCTTTGATCAGAACTCCCACAGTGAGCACTGTACATGCATTCTGTTCTCTTTATGGCTTCAGTTGCTTAAAGAGCAGAAAAGTTAGTTAAGAATGTTACAAACATTGTAAAAGTAAAAAAGCAAACCAACAACAACAACAACAACAAACATGTCTCTACATGACCCCTCGCGACTTTTAAGTTTGATTTACTTTTAG
This sequence comes from Martes martes, assembly GCF_963455335.1. Taxonomy (NCBI): domain Eukaryota; kingdom Metazoa; phylum Chordata; class Mammalia; order Carnivora; family Mustelidae; genus Martes; species Martes martes. The sequence goes on from NC_137893.1 coordinate 13,829,276, forward strand.
AGCTTTTCTCAAGCACATGAACCATGTATGTATATGTTGATTTAGAGCAAATATTTCTAAATATGTTGTTGTTTATTACCTTAAAAAAAAAAAAAACTCTTCTGTATTACTTAGAGCAAGACAAGGTGAAACTGGAGACCGACATTAGTCATTCCTAAAACATACATGGCAAGCAGTTTAGTGCCAATTCCTCTATCATTTCTTCCATTTCTCTTCATCTTAAAGTGGAGTTATTAACAGTTCTTGATAATTGGAACTTTGAAACCAATTTTTTTTTTCAGAATGGTAGTAAAGGAAAGTTAATCAAAACGACACTTGACAATTGCTGAAGTCAATTTCTTTCTACAGGGCAGTATTGAATCCAATGGAGTAAACACTGAACATTAAGCAGTTATTGAATATCTATTATAAGCAGTTTTAGTACAAATGTGTGTCCATATTTTGCCATCTGTAGAAATGAAAGATATAAACACAGACCAGTATTTCATGATGATCACTCTAATATGGTGGCATTTGGGATGTTTGTAAATATCGCAGAAACAGATACAAGAGCCAGAATTCATGTTCAGAAACTTGTGAATCATGCATGTGGATTCCAGATTTGTTACTCTACATCAGGGACACAATAGAGAACAATCTTTTTTCTAAGATATTGCATAAAGTGAAATATAGTTGCGTTTGTGTGCACACACTGTGGGACACTGTGGAAATGTAACAGAAATAAATTCTCAAGGGGTTTATTATTTAATCAGTGAAAACAAGCTCATTGTCTGACCTTTCTATGGTACCTTACTGTGTGTGCACACATACACACACAAGCTCAGTAAAGCGTGGCAGAATGAGTATTAATTTCCTATTTAAATACAGTCTTTCCAGAATTTACAAAAATTTTGCGTATTTTATAGATTTGGCATCATGACTTTCTCCCAGGAAATTTCACAGGATGTTGTCAATATGTATTCTTACCTCCTCCCACCCACTTTCCCATAATTACTGGAAAGATATCAAATTCCAGAGAAGCACTCCTACTCAAAGACACTTTGAGAAGGTAATGGGGCCTCCTCTTGAACACATCCCTGACCCACGTGTGTTGCTACACGGAGGGCTGAGGGTTCTAGACTCCGTCAAACTACAGATGTATTCACAGTATCCTCACGCAGAGACATAAACAACTGTGCTGCCCTCCCTGAGTCCCACCTCACTGTTTTCCTCACGGCTACCCCACCCTGAAGGCTTAGAGGGTTCTAATCCTGGAACTGCTGGCTCTCTGCAGAGCACTGGTCAGTTTGCTGGGTGTTTAACACTCAGCTCCCGTTTCTGCTTCCCAGAATCCTTTGAGCCACACCACTTTTGCAATTCCCATCGAGTTCTCTTTTCTGGAGGCAGTTCACTTTCCCGAGGAGATCTTCCGGTCTAATCGCAGTGGCAGGTCGGCCTCCCTTCCTTAGATTCTTCCAGCATTCTCTCTATCCTTACCCTTGCCCATGAGAATCAAAGAATGAATTAATGTTTGGATGCCTGGATGGCTCAGTCGCTTACGTGTCCGACTCTCGATTTTGGCCCAGGTCATGATCTCGTGGGTTGTGAGACTGAGCTCGGTGTTGGGCTCTGCACTCTGCACAGGGCCTGCCTGAGGATTCTCTCCCTCTGCTCCTCCCCAACTCATTCTCTCTCTCTCTCTCTCTCAAATAAATCTTAAAAAAAAAAAAAAAAAAAGAATGAATGAATGAGCCAATGTCTCTGCTTTTCAGATTAAGAACAATAGCTTGTTGCAATTCTTGTCCTGCTAATCCCTTCCTTCTTCACAACCTTTGTTAGTGTCCCTTTTCTGAATTCACACAAGTAGTCTATTGCCTCGACGCCTATCAGAGAGCATGGTTTTATTAGATACTCAATAAAGATTACAGATTTGTGTGACAGAACTGGATTCACATTCCAACCATACGACATATTTAGGGTGTGACGTTGGGCCAAACTGCTAGAAGCTCTGTGGCTCACTTTTCTCATCTATAAAATGGGGATAACAAAATTAAAGAGAAAAGGGCACATAATAGGCACTAGGAAATGATGGTTCCATTTCCCCTTGTTGAATAAATGAACGTCTGACCAATAAAAGACATGTTGTCTGGACTTTTGCTCCCTGACAGGCTCCCATGAAGTTTCTTGACTTCTAGACAGAGGGATCAGTTTGCTACTTCAGTAGCTTGACTTTTCAGGGCTGCTGAGTCATCCCAACCACCCTGCTTCTTCTTCTTCTTCTTTTTTTTTTTTAAGATTTTATTTATTTATTTGACAGACAGAGATCACAAGTAGGCAGAGAGGCAGGCAGAGAGAGAGGGGGAAGCAGGCTCCCCGCTGAGCAGAGAGCCAGATGCAGGGCTCGATCCCAGGACCTTGAGATCATGACCTGAGCCGAAGGCAGAGACTTTAACCCACTGAGCCCCAACCACCCTGCTTCTTAGTATCACCCATGACCTCCCTTGTTACGTCTTGTTTATACCTAGAGCCTTGAGGGTTTCACTCTGTTGTGCTGCTCAGGGGCAGTTTCTCTGAATCAGACAGTTCTTGTTCTGGGTTACTAAAGCCCATGGGATTATCCTAGCTCTTATAGTCCTGCAGAACTTTACATCCTAGAGACAGACATGCCTCTGACCCAGTGCTTCTACCCAGACCCTCACAGTGGCTGGCCTGTCTCTTCTAAGACATTGAAGACGGACTAAGTGGGAGGAAAGGGCAAAGACGAAGTCAAATATAAATCTAGTAGTTCAAACTTGAGTGGATGGAGGAGTGATGGTATCAGGGACAGAACACCTCGGATGCAGAAAATGATGATGTGAATTTAGCAAATGTTGTTGCAGATTCTGAAACATGTTATCTTTTTCGCTATCCGTGGGAGAAAACAAATGGAAAGCAAACTATGACTAGAAGTAACCAAAATTCAAGATGACACTACTCCAAGGAGCAATATAATGGTGCATATCAAATATTAAAGCACATAATCATGTGAAGGATCTTGGGAGATTTTAAGTAATCCAAATGATGTAAGGATGAAGTCAGAATGTATAACAGGATCCAATTTGAGATTATTTACTTCATCATTTCATTAACTAATTCTTTTCATTTCTTTAGTGAACACAGACTTCCCCATCATTGTTAAATGGTGTCACTCTTCGTGTACTTTATATATTCTCACATAGTTGAGAATAAAATTCTTGTGTGAAATAATTTCCTGCAATTTTTCTTTCTTTTCTTTAAATGATTAGTTTTCCCTATAGACAAAATAAAATGTTATACTGCCTTGCAGCCTCACCGTTAGGAACGAAGAAAGAGGGGAAAATGCAGGAAGACCCGCGCATACCACAAAAATGGAGAGCATCCAGGTCTTAGAGGAATGGTAAGTGTGCTTCCCCTTGTAACTGTGTCTTGTACTTGACATCTACTCAGTGCTGGAGCATTAGCCCTTGTGTCCTGGTGCTCCTCAAAATGGTTTTGTGAAATGAATGCCTTCTCAGTCCGGGAGATCTTATTTTGTGACAGCAACTGCTTTTCATCAATTTTTCTATTAGCTGTGTTAAGCGATCAGCTAAAACACTGCCTGAGTTTATCTCTCTCTTTCAAAAAGTAATGACTGTTAAGATGAATGAGCCCCTGATTGCCCTAATTCTTCTCTTTCCGTGAATATTTTTTCTAAGCTTTTCTCTTCCTCAGGGAAGAGTCTGAAACACAGAAAAAGATATGTAATTACCTCAGTTAGTCAGAAAGGGCACCCACCTGGTCCCTGATCCCATTTCCGTCAGAACAGATTCTACCCAGGTATTTTCTCCAAAATGAGAATCAAGTTCTCATTGCAGTATCTACAGAGTAAAATTAAAATATAAGTCGATTAGTTATATGAAGATAGGTGCTTTCTTTTTCTGCTTCCTATGAAAAGATTTTAATGTTGGTGCCTCATAGTAATTTTTCCACCTTTAAACTTTTTTAAGTGAAAGAGGAAGTTCAGACATTTTGGATCAGTAACAAATCTATTTCATATACATCGTCAAAAAAATAAGAAAAAATAAAATATAAATACTTCTCGGACCAAATGTATTTTGGGTTGGAAAATTCTTTTTTTTTCTTTCCCTGTTTTTGACCTTTTTAAAAAAATTCCAGTTGACATACAGTATAATGTTAGTTTTATGTGTATAATGCAGGGATTCAGCGCTTCCATACAACACCCTGTGCTCATCACGACAATCGCATTCCTTAATCCCCAACATTTATTTCTCCCATCCTCCCACCCACCTCCCTTCTGGTAACCATTAGTTTGTTTTCTATAGTTAAAAGTCTGTTTCTTGCTTTGCTCCCCCCTTTTTTTCCCCTGCTTTGTTCATTTGTTTTGTTTCTTAAATTCCCTATATAAGTAAAATCATATGGTGTTTCTTTCTCAGATTTATTTCACTTAGCAGAATACTCTCTCGTTCCATCCATGTCGTTGCTGAGTAATATTCCATTGTATATATACACCATGTCTTCGTTACCCATTCATCAAATGATGGACACTTGTGTTTTTTCCATAATTTGGCTATTGTAGATAATGCTGCTGTAAACATTGGGCTGCATGTACCCCTGGGATTAGTGCTTTTGTATTCTTTGGGTAAATACCTATAGCGCCATCGCTGGATCGTAGGGCAGTCCTCTTTTAACTTTTGGAGGAGGTTGGAAAATTCTTAAGTAAACCGATGGATAGGAAAGCAAGATCGGGATCAATTAAACCATAAGACTCTCTAAGCTTCTCTTTCCATTTCTTTGAAGTATAACCAAATGGAGTAACAACTGGTGGTTTCTGCATGAACATAGCCACTGAAAACTTAAATATAAGTATCTAGAAAGTCCTCAGTGTCATTATAAAGGCCTTGAGATTTTTAGCTCTAATAATTCCATTCATGGGTAATACTCTATTCATAATACTTTAATAGAGTAATACTAGAGCGTAGGAAAATATGCGACAAGTGCATACAATGTACTTATTTTAGAACCAGTGACAAATGAAAAAGTACCTGTCAGAGAGAAAAAGAGAAGCAGTACCTTATGGCTTCAAAGTTAAAATATACATCAAAAAATGTAAATACATAAATTAAAAAACGCAAACAAAAAATTCAATTTGCCCTTCAAATTAATGCTTAGGGTGTCTGTCAATTTGCAATATATTGTTAAGGTTTGAACATTTCCAGGCTTCATTATGAATTATGATGACCGTGCGAAATAGTGTGTATAGCCCTTTGCTGTTTGAATGCTTTGCTCCCTAACACACGTTTGTGCCTAAACGAATTTTTTTTAATAACCAGAAATAACTAGCCTCGTCCTCGCAGATACTTGTTGGATCAGAGCAAAATAATTGCCGATGACCACTAGATGGCAGCAAATGAACAGCAATTTCTATCTTTTCTCCCCTCTGCGGACCAAGTATTCTTAGGTCACAGTTGCCTTCGATAATGGCCCAATTCTGTCTTTGCAGCCAAAACCCCACTTCAGATGAAGTCTTGTCCTGGTCTCAAAATTTTGACAAGATGATGAAGGCCCCAGCAGGAAGAAACCTTTTCAGAGAGTTTCTCCGAACAGAATACAGTGAAGAGAACCTACTTTTCTGGCTTGCCTGTGAAGACTTAAAGAAAGAGCAGAACAAAAAAGTAATTGAAGAAAAGGCCAGAATGATCTATGAAGATTACATTTCTATACTATCACCAAAAGAGGTAAAAATCTGGAAAATATGAATGTGGGCTTCCTAAGACCAAGGATGATCCCAAAGGGACCTCTGTCCGCGTCGGGTAATGCATGGGGTGTGGACAGGCTAGAAGGCTTCCCTGGGGAGATAATTTACATTTTACTCTGAGAACCTACCTGAACATACGTGTGAAGGCTAGGTTTCCCCACTATGCTTTGATCATTTATCTCTCTCTGAACCGTGGGGCTGGCTACTTGCTTTTCAGAACTAACACTGCAAAGCCTCTTAAATACAGTTTGCTTAATACAGTGACTTATGCTAAAGAGGAAAAGAAGAATTTACTGTGGGGCAGTTTTTCTCTGAGTGTGGTCCCCAGATCTCCTGTCTAAGGATCACCTGGAGCATTTGTTTGAAAAGCAAATTCTAGAGGCCTACCCAGGACTTCTGAATCTGAATTTTTGGAAATAGAGCCCAGGAATCTGGACTTTTAACAAGCTTTCCATGTACACACCAGTTTGAAAACCTCTAATAGGAGCTTTAAAAAAAAAAAAAAAAAGCTACTGTGTTTATTGATGCTCATGGTAGAATTTTTACAGGATTAAAGAATGGGTCTTTATGACCCATTAATATTCTTAGGAGAGAGACGGGTAATAGCAATTCTTTTATTTATTTCAGTTATCCTGTTACTGAAAGTGCAAGCTTTTTTTTTTTTTTTTGTCATTGCTGAAACATGCCTAATTAATAAGGAACATTTCAAGCAAACAAATTAATACTTTTCCATTAACTTTTTAAAAAATAATTTGATCCTGAGTAATGCTGCAGCTGCCGGAGTGAAAGGGACTTGATGAGGGAGGCATTAGTAGGGTAGCCAGGCCTCTGCAGTGCTGAGTGACAGAGTTCCAGACATGCTTTAAAGCATTTGAATTTAGAGGTTCCTGAATGCCTTCTGTTCTCCACACCACCCTCTTTTTGTCTTTCCTGTCTCTGTGCACTGAAATGTCCTGATCTGGCGCCTTCGGCTCCACACTCCTCTCCTGTGTGCCCACCTACAATATTGCCTGGAAATGGGCTCTGCTCACTGGGGCTTCCTCCAGTCCGGGATGTGGCCCCAACCTGCCCTACACCCCTCACCCTGAGATCTATAAAACGAATTCACGTCTATGTTTGGAAGGCTACACAAACTATTTCTCTTCTAATAAGGTGTGCCTTAGTAAGTTTTAAAAGTGTGTTAGTTAAGTTATAATTACCATTGGTATTCCAGAGGACCCGAAGAGTATTGTCTCCACAAGATGAGAGATCTGGAATTGGATATACAAAGATTGTTTTATTTTTTTATTTCCCTCATTAATGTAGAGAAAGTATTCCTGGAAACAAGGTGTGCCGAATTTTTTTTTTCTGTAGCCTCAGTGCATTTCTTATAGATGCTACTTTGTGGTTCTAACCTCAGAACTACATGCTTCAGGTTTGTAGTCTATCTGGAAGCTCAGCACCTAGCCACTTCTTCTTGGATTTTATTAGCATATGCATTTCATTCTTATTTTTATTTTAAATTTGCATGACATGGCAAAGATATCCAACGATCCAAATGTGCCCAATGATGTGCTTCTGTTGCACATAATTGTCATTTGGGAAGATTATCTAGCCCATTTCTCTCCCCAAAATATATATTATGTATCATGTGAAAATGGTAATGGCCTTGATTATCTAGTCCATTCTTTGTACTATCTATGATGGGTGTTCTACTTTAAAACAATGTTGGTAGAAAAAATATTCTCCACATGAAGTACTTTATTTCACAGTCTTCATTCACTAGTTTTCCTTTATTTCACAGTCTTCCTTTATTCCACAGTCTTCATTTACTAGTTTTTAGTTTTTATGGGAAACACTTTCCCATTGTCTTCATACTCCCGATTTTCAGGTGTCACTGATTAATGGAGCTTTGTAAAACAAACAGTTTTCATAAAATTACTTCTTTGGGCCACAGTTTCAAGCTATTTTAGTTATTGACTACTGAACTATAAACTATAGGATTTTCATTGCTTTTGCAAAAGTAATGGAGTTTTGTTTTAGCCTAATTTATTTTGAATATGAGTTTCACCAAAAAGTCATTAAAATACTATTTTCTGATCAAAAGCACTACCTTTCCTAAGTTAAATGGACTAATATTTAGTGTAACAGAAATATATCTTTTCTCTTTTGTGTATCTATATTTGGGCCATTACCCAATCTTTAATATCCTCAAAATACCACACACACACACACACACACACAGAGGGAAGCAAAATGCACATTTTTATCATTTTGCTACTTGTGTACTCACTTGTAAATAACTCTTGACATAGAATCTAAATGATTGGACTATACGAAGTGCCTTTTTTTTCTTTCTATTTTAATTATATTTTGTGTGTGTGTGTGTGTTCCAAAATTCATTGTTCGTGCACCACACCCAGTGCTCCATGCAATACGTGCCCTCCTTAATAACCACCACCAGGCTCACCCAACCCTCCACCCCCCTCCCCTCCAAAACCCTCAGTTTCTTTCTCAGAGTCCACAGTCTCTCAGGTTTGTTTCCCCCTCCAATTTCCCCCAACTCACACGAAGTGCCTTTGTTTAGCCAAAGGATTGTTCTCCTGTCAACATAGTAATTACATTTGATCATTGTCTATTAGCAAAAACAAATAAACCAAAAGTAGATATTTACAATTATAAAAGAAAATTGTTTATGTTATATTTTAAGCCAAGATATAAATATATTTGCTCTTGAACCATGACCTGACTCACTGAGACACTCACAAAATGGCATGCACTTTCTGCCCACCCAGAGTCCTTTCTAAACTGTTACATCTCACTGACCTTTCTGTGCAAAAAATCTCTGATCAGCCACAATACATTAATAACTGTCTGATGATACCGAGTTGTCACCCTTCCAATGTTGTTTTTCATCACGGGAGAGAATACATGTCACATCGAGACAGCCCTGACCATATAGTAATAAGAGCACTGAACTCATCATTCAGGTGCATGGGATTCTGGTGCTGGATCTGCTTCAAGCTGATCATGTGGCCTGGGAAAAATCAGTTCACTTCTCTGATTTGTTGTTCTGTTGCTTTGTTTACGAAAATAAAGATAAAACGGGACACGGAGACTAGTAAACCAAATCCAGAATGACAACTGTAAGGCTCTTGTGCTACTACTCCATTCTCTCCACCAAGTAACGTGGCTAATCAATCATGGTTCTAACTGCTATACCCAGATTCAACCGGAGAATTTCTTTCAATGCAGTATTCAAAGCAGCCAGGCTACAAACTGTTAGAGTTGGGATCGATTTCCCATTTGGGGACTAGATAATCTGGCCTTTCTACCTCTGAAATTCTGTAACTGTTTCTGTTTACTTTGAATGTTTTTAAAGAACATGAAAATTTGAATCATTTATAAAATAAGGACTAAATAAAAATTGTCAGGATTCCATTCTTAACTAGAACCTCATTTTTCTTCACTAGCCTCATTTTATCTTAATTTGATAGCGTTATCATGTTCCTCTTGGTTAAATGTAGAGAAAGTCTACATTCTTAAAATTATTTATATTTAGATAACTTTTTTTTTCATGGAGCCAGTGTGTTTGAAATTATATTTCATTACTTGAAGAGCACGTTTTATGCATTTTAAATAATTTGAGCTTTATGTTATAAAATAGATGTTTGTAATCTGGGGATAGTATAGCCTTCATTTTTTGGTATAGTGTATATTTCGAGAGGGAAAGGACAAATGTTCAATTGAAAAAAAGCAAAACACGTAAAGAACAGCACTTTTCAAAAGTATATTTTTTTATGTGATGTTCTCAAAGAGAGAATCAATGGGGGTAGTAAAGAGGAATTTAAGATTGACGGTACTCTTACTGCAGATTGTAGACACGGAGGGCAGTTTATATTTATTAAACATTGAAAAGACAAACCCAGAAAAATTAATAGCTTTAGTAACTTCATTGCCTCCGCTTTCGTTCCACTCTTGGTGAACCTTCAGCTCTCAACTCCAACTAGTTTGTGGAGTTACAGGTGGAACATATTTGTATGTTTGCAAGCCACTTGCCTTTCTTCTTCCTCTGTCTCCTGCTCCTTGTGTGAGGGAATAGCTTCCAAGCTCCTCCCACAAAGTCCCCTAAGCCTTCTAAACTTCACTTGCCACCTCTCAACACTGCCAGCGTTCCCAGCACTGCTACGGCTGCTGCTGGGTGAATGCTGCCAAACTCACAGGAGCCATGTGGTGCCCCGTCCCCCCCCCCACCCCGGGGAGTACTTCTTTTTCAGTTAATGCTGTGACTGTGAATGGTGCCTTCCCTTCCCCTACCTAGATGTGAGTCTGTGAGGACTGACTACTACCAGAGCCGGGTTGCTCAACGGTAGCTCGTCTTGTGCTTCTCAACTTTCTCTTCCCTTGGGATGACTTCTTTATGGGAAACTCCTCAGTCCCACAGGCACTGGACCCCAGATTAGATGGGATCATGAGCCATCCAGTTGTGCCTGAGTCCTATGGTGACTATGGCTCAGGCCCTTGGTGGGATCCCCCCACCCCACTAACTTGTATTATAGATGTTCCACAGTCTGAAGCACAAAGATACCACCAGATGAAACTATAGATTTTTACACCCATGGGGTTTATCCTTGTTATTTGACCTCTCTACACTGCTTTTGACTGACAGCCTTTCCAAACAAGCAGAACTTAAGGTAAATATTTTCTTTTTTAAATAGAAATACCAAATGAGTTTTTGTTACAGGTTACTAAATGTCGGATGACTTTCTCTGTGATCTTTCACTGTGGGTTTTAACTTGCACGAAAATAAAATAAAATTTATACAGTGAGAACTTAAGACATTTAATAATTCAAGGTATTTTATTTCTGTCTTAAGATAATATGGTTCTAACCATAAGCAATTATACTGTATTTAATTATGCTGTTATTTAAGAAATAAATGATCTTCTTTATCACTCATCTAACATTTCTTCCTCCGTTGAAATAAAAAGTTGCTCAAGTTTGAAAGTAGGAGCAAAAACATTTACAAAAACAGTTGAGTGTATTTGGTAAGATTTCACCTTACCATAACACCACTTGGCAGTGTGAGATCAGCTTGAACTCCAGTGTCAACACATTTCTATTGAATAGAAAGATAAATAATATTTTTAAATAAAAAGCTCAGAAAAAAATCTATTTTTTATTACTTTGTTTTTGATGACTTCAGATGGCTCAGATAGCACGGAGAATAAAACCTTAAATGATCCATTTCCAGAACTTTATTTTTAAAGAATTAATATATAGCTCAGCCAAGAGACATTTAATTTTTTCCATAATGTTGGTCTAACTAAGCCATAGACATTTAGTCTGGATCACCATTTCCCTCCCATAGGACCCATCTCTGGGGTATAGCAATCAACCCAATTCTACATGGGCCGCAGATTCCAGAACCTGGGGCTCGATTCCAGAACCCTGAGATCAGGAACTGAGCCGAAGACAGAGGCTTAACCTACTGAGCCACCCAGGCACCCCTTTATTTACGCTAACACTGTTCTGATTACTTGTACAGATATTCTGAATTCCTACTTACATTTCTCCTTTCAAAGACTCCACTTTAAGCAATTGTTCTCCTTAATCTCTCAGACGGAGATCTTCAGATATATCTCTGTATAAGGACTAGATAGTTCTCTGTGCCTTGCCAAGTACCCCCAAGACATGCCTGCTCTAGTTTTGCTCTACTACACCCTTCCAGAGTCCTGGTTTCTTACTTTGACACTACAGGATTTGTTGGGATATAAAACTATCAGGAATCAGCACTAGATATCATGCTGACTTTTGCCAGAGAACTACTTCCTGCCATATTTTTACCATGTCCCATCAAGAGAGTCACCCCAGCAGTCACCTAATAGGAGGAGATAAATTTGTCTTCTGGCTAGGGAATTCTCCAGTGCCTCAACGATGAATAGAAATGGTAAAAAACTCCTGGGTAAGTGCATAGAAAAGATAAATCCCAGGAAGCCAGGATATCTGTGAACTAAACTTCTGGTTTAAAAGACAAGTTGTTTTTTGTTTTAGTTCAACTTTTAAGGTAGACAAGTATGCAAGGTTATGTAATCTTGGAAGAGGTAACCTCAAAAAAAAAAAAAAAAAAGTAACCTTAAGATTTTAGGTAGTTGGATTTAACTCTTTGAAGTTTCTCTGAAATGTCACAAAACTATGTTGACTTGAGATCTTTTGAAAAAAAAATTTATTTACTGTATCTGCTCTTATTTCTTTTTAGGTCAGTCTCGATTCTCGAGTTAGAGAGGTGATCAATAGAAATCTGTTGGATCCTAATCCTCACATGTATGAAGATGCCCAACTTCAGATATATACCTTAATGCACAGAGATTCTTTTCCAAGGTTTTTGAACTCTCAAATTTATAAGTCCTTTGTTGAAAGTACTGCCAGCTCTACTTCTGAATCTTAATTTTCGTTAAAAAAAAATCATTTTGGAGGGCTGGGATGGGAAATAAAAGTAGTTAAATTACACCAGAAACTGAGTTCCTGGAGAACTACAGTTTAGCATTCCTCAGGCTACTGTGAAAATACAACCATATGGTCTTTGTCTCCATTTTTATCAAGGTTATCCTGGTTAAGTTTGGAGAAAACACCACACGAAAACAATGGATTGCCAAATTAAGTTTGTTTTATTCAACACTCATTCTACTTGCAAGCAAACTGTATTTGTAGTCCTATGAACAGTCTCCTAAGTGTATCCCCAGAGACTGCATGTGCAAAGTAAAACTGCTTCATTTGCCACATAGCTGTTGTAATATTTAATCCAATGGCATAACTTATATCTGTATTTAAGGACTTTTGTGCAATATGGTCTTATAGAAATAATTGCCAAAAAATTGGCTGTGGTTTGCATTTTTAAATATAATCTAAGAGAGAAAAAGCCAATTTTTAAGTTGTAACAATGGTATTCAACATGTTATATACTGTGTTCAGTACACTCATTTTGAAGCCAATATTTCTGTACATGGAAAAAGAGCTATTTATCTCTGCTTGTTGGGAAATCCTAATGGGGGATTCCTCTGGTTGTTCACTGCCAAAACTGTGGCATTTTCTTTACAGAATAGTTTGTTACGTAAAACAAAACAAAACAAAACAAACAATAAGAAGAAGAAAACAGAAAAAAAAGCACAAAACAATTTGAAGATATTCTATCTCAATGACAAATCAAAGAGTGATAATTGTTTTTAATTGTAATAGAGGAAAATCTATGTATATATCAGATGTCCAATACTGTAATTAATTTATTAAAGACTGGCTCTCCAGTTCTAAAATGGCTGTGTAAAGTATGTACTTTAGCAAGAAAAAAATACTAAGCTCGATAACTTAGTTTTTGGAATATATATTTAAAAAAAGGATTTAATAAAGGAATGCCTAAATGTAGCATCATAAAACATTTTGATGAATAGCATCTGTCCTGTGGCATATTTTCCTTGAAAGCAAAATCCAATGAAAAGCTAAGTTTTTAACCAAGAGAAGTTTTGTAAGGGTTATGAAGAAGATAATTCTCTACTTCAGACCTTAACTGTTTTCATAGTATCTTCAGAATGACTTATTTTAAAAATGTTAAAACCAAACTATTAATACTCATCCATAATTGAAAGGCAGTACAGTGCTCAAATCTTCTAGCTGCCATATTATTTTTTATAAGTACCACTAAATCTTTAAGACAGAATACTTGCCTGATATTGGCATGTACTTTTGACACTCAAAAAAACAGTATCCTATCATGTGCACACACAGAAAAGTCAGTGTCATATTTATATCAAGGTGTTGCATTTGAATATTAATATCCCCTGGAGGCTATTTTTTTAACTTAAACTTAATAAATATAGTAGTGAGTCACCTAAAGTGAAAGTTTTAAAAATATTTATATCCACTGATAATACTGGCCTTATATTAAGGATGATATTAAAATTATAGGTTTTGTCATTTTTTAACTACCTCTCATTTTTTAATTTATTAAACATTTTTAAAATAAACAAGTTTGGGGTTTTCTTTTTAAAATTTATTTTACTTGAAAGGTTGGCATCATAAGTTTTTTTTTTTTCCATAAAACTTAAGACATTTCAAGGATTGTTTTTTTAAGTGAATTTGATTTTCTAATTTATATAGAATTCAGGAGATATGGTTAAAAGGGCTATTATCTATTCCCTATGCAAATATTTTAACTGTTGCAGTGTTTGACAAAATGGGATTAAAAAGTTTGCGGAGTAGAAAACAAAATGTTCTGTTTACACTGGCGTTGCTGACTATCCTACCATATTCAGCACTTTTAAATACATTATTTATGAAAACGTAGTTAGAAGATAGAAAATATTTATAATAATCACTTCTTTTAACAAATGCCTGTTTTTGTCTGAAAGTGTTAGTGTGTTAAAACCTACTTTATCCATGTCAATTAGATATTTACTATTTGAATAGTAGTTTTCCGTAATATGTTGGAAAAAAGATAGCTACGAAGATGTTTACAAAAAGTCCTATTTTTTTTTCCAAAAGAGTGAAGAAAAACCTATAAGAATCGTCACTTCTATTGTGAAGTTCTATTGTTCCCAAATTATTTAATTTTTTCTTGAGTAGAATTGAGTTTATAATGCTTCTATGATGTATTCACATATATGTTGTAATATCATATTTGTTGCTATCTTTGAGGCACAATAAATTGGTGCACATGACCAGAAAATATGTAATATACTATGATACAACGCATGCATCCATCTTTTTACACGTAGACTTTATATTCTTGTTGTTACTATATATGATGGTGACCTGCTAGCCATAAGTTATCTTTATAAGATACTTTGGACTATTAGATGAATTGTCTGTTTGACAATACCTTTAATATTTTACCAAATGTAAAAGATAAGGGCCCTTCTAAAGAGTCCTAATCTCTAACCTGGGCATTTGTAGAATACAGACTTTAAAATTAGTATATCCTTTTAAAACCTGATTAGGAAGTTGGGTTGAGAATGATTCGAGAGCAGATTTACACATCGGATGTTGGTAGCCATGTTATGTGAGCATTTCTGCGCTAAATTCCCGTTTGGGGGGAAGGGGAGGTTTCTCATTTAATTTCAAAATGTTTGAAGTTTCTATCTACGAGTCTATCTGTATATTTGCAACTCTACCAATTTTTAAAGTATGGTATAACTCCTTCTGTTTTAATTACAGAGCTGTAATAAACAGACAAAAAGCCCTCAACTGGTGTCTATGCTACCATTCCAAGAGCACAATATTTGTTATGGTAGAATTTGATTTTTCCTAGTGAATATATTCCTCCCTGGGGACAAATTAGCACTTTAGAAGGTACATTTTGTGTTTTAGATTGTCAGGATTTCTTTGTGTATTGTTAGCATCTGCTAATGCACATGCTCTTTCTATAGTGCCTAAATTCAGATGTGTCTATCATGGAAAGAAAAGTGGAGGGTATAGATTATATATAAATACATATAACTAAATTGGAGAGCCAGATTTCTTCAGAGATGGATCTTGTACATAGATCACACTAATAATGGATGGCTGATGCTTCTTCTTCTTCACTCTGGATAATTGTTATCATCTTACCCAAAGGTAAAACAGATGTTCCAACAGTGTTATAGGGCAGCTCTAAGCACAATGGGTGCACTGGCATATGAACAACAATAGCAAAACACAATTTTGATATCAATGTTATGGAGTGCAAAAATCAAGACCATAATGTGGTCTTTAAAAAAAAAAAAAATCTTAAAATATGTACATAGGATGACCAGTTCTGATATTTGGTCATGGTGCATGGGGTGTTTATTAGTATCCTTTAATGCTGCCTAGGTTCTTACTTACAGAATGAAATGCATATCATATATTTACCTGATAGTTCAGTTTTACAAAGGACTACAGACATAGGTAAATAATGTCTATATATTAGGGGCAAAAATACATTTTCACCCCATTAAGCGGACTTAAAATAATACCTGATTCTTAATATTGAATGATCCAATTTTTTCTATACACTTTTATCATATTGAAAAAAATGTCATTATCGGAACTGTGACAAGTTACATTTGCAAAAAATACAAAATATCAGATGCTTTGAGGAATAAATATAGAAGGAAGAAATTTTAAATACAATCAGAAAATAGGAAAATAAGAACTCCTTCAAAAGCCACCTGAAACTTCTTAGGTCTAAATGTCTATAGATAGAACCCTATCAAACATAAATTTTTAAAACTTTGCTCTGGATACAATGGCATATTATTTTGAAAGGTGATAAAGACAGTTCCAGAAAACTTTCTTGCCTGTGTATTTATATTTACAGCTTCCGACCCTAATTTTCAAAATATATTTTGCAAACATTTATATTTGCATGCTCTTTTCAGTTCTTTTTAAATTTCTGACCAATATAAAATGCTTGTTCTCCTGAGAAAACAGTATTAAATCTGTAAAAGTTTGAGTTATTCCTCACTTGTTACAACTGCAAGTATTTATCAATAAAACTGATACCAAAAACTTGGCTTCTGATCTTCCCTGCAACGTTCTTAATAGTATCCTTATGACACATGATAGTGCGTAGATTGATACTATTGTTCCCAGATACCAGGCTTTACTTACAAATTTGAATTCAAGTTACATTTCTGTCTCATGGAACTTTGGGCAAATATTATATTGAACCTCTCTAAGCAAGCTTCCTCATCCTCAAATGGGGAATACTCTATTTACAGGGTGGCCATGAGAATTAAAAGAAGTCAATATAGAAAGAATAAAGTGTTACATATATTATTATTACTTTATCAAAGTTCTCCAGCTCAGTAATTATTCCCACTTCAAGAATGTAAGAATTAAATGCCACTTTAATGTACTTTTCCCCTATTCTTCAGAAAACCATACTTTAAAAATCTGATTTAATTATTTATTAAACAAATACAACCATGCTTATTTTAAGATGGAGGACAGTATGAATCTGTTACTGCCTTGTTCAGGATGACTGAAATTCAGTTTTCAGTTCAAGAACATCACACTGACATACAACCAAGAAGTATGTTTCTTTCGATGACACACGTGCAGATGTATATATATAGATGTGTGTATGCATATGTGCGTACACAGATATATGTATATAGATGTGTGTATGCATATGTGTGTATAATATTGTAGGCTTAAAATAAATGTTTAAATAAGATAAATAAAATGAAATTATTTGAAAATTTTATTTCCAATGGAGATAAAACAACATTCCCAAGGACAGGAAGAATAGAAACATCAAATAATTTGCCAAATAAGCATGTGGAAATAAAGCTAAAACTAAGTTATGAGAGACTGGCCATTAGAAAACACTGAAATTGGCATGGAATAGAAAGTATTCTGGTATGATTTTTTTAAAAATTTTACCACGAAAATACGAAAATAAAAGAATAAAAGGTGGTTGTGTGTTCATAAAAATTTTCATTAAATGTTAGAAAAGTTTTAGATGCACAGAAATATTGCAAAGATACTAGAGAGGTTCTATATACTGCACACCCATTGTGACATTTGTCACACTAATGACCCAATATTGATGCATTAAGTCCGTGCTTTATTCAGATTTCCACAACTTTTACCTAGTGTCTTTTTTGTTACAGGATTTCATTCAACATACACATAACATTTACTCATCCTGTCTTCTTAAGTTCTTCTTAGTTGCAAGCTTCTCAAACATTTTTTGGTTTTGATGACCTTGACAGTATTGAAGAGTACTGGTCTAGTACTTTGTCAAATGTCCCTCAACTGGAATTTGTCTGATTGTTTTCCCTATGATTAGACAGGTGTTACCAGTTTTGGGAAGACCACAGAAGTAAAGTGCCATTTATATCACATCTTATCAGAGGTACATACCACCATTATGACTTATCACTGTTAATACTGACATTGATCATATGGTTGAGGTAGTGTTTATTAGGTTTCACCACTGCAAAGCAATACATTATTAAGAGATCATATTAGAGGTAAATGTACTGGACATTAATGCTAAGGTAAAAAAAATTCTGAGCAGATTCCTCAGCGCTGCTATTAGGTTCCATTAAATGACTGCTAACAAATACCATGAAAATACAATAAACTGGAAAGTGCAATGGGAAAATAAAACTCCAAAACCGTTAGCTTGAATATTCACTTAATGGAGGTGAAAGTGAATTTTCTCCCTTGAATTATCTTTACTTTATCCACTACATCGCTTGGATAGTAAAGACTTCAGTTTGTCGTAAGAGGTAATTTTAATCAATAATCATTTTGCTGAGTGCTTTTCCATATTGCCCTCAACAGAACAATGAACACTGCTTATTGAATTAATGTTAAAGACTTGATTTTCCCCCTTTTCTTTAACCTATCTGTCATAAATACAGCTTCTTGTCTATGATTTTAGGGTGTTTGCCAAATATTAAAAAAAAAAAATTTCAGTGTTTGGTTCTGTAAAATTTATACCGAATGTGTGCAATTTTTTGCTACCATGTTCATTGTACTTAATGATCTCTATTTTGTAGTCCACTAATAATAGTGGACCATAAAGGAGTTTTGAATGCATGAATGCAGCTTGAGACACATGCTTGGTTATTTTGCAATGTCAGAATAACTGCAGGTACTTATAAATTGAATAGATAATCTAGATGATTTTTCCTCCAATTTAAGTTGTTTTGGGTTTTTATTTCCCCATCCTTGAATCTATTTTATCATTTTACCTATGTACAAATAATAGACTTCCTGAAAATGCTAGAATCTTCAATATGTAATAATAGAATTTGAGCATGACAATAATTTAAGGAAATTCAGAAGTCTCAAACTATCTTTTTTTGTTTGTTTTCAAAGTAAATCAAACTACAGTTGTTTTCATTTAACTATACTGTGGAAACCTATGGATATTATTGTAAAATGCACATGCATTACACTTTTAAAAAATGTTTTGAATTAATAAAGAATTCACCAATGTATCCATAGACAAGTTACTGTTTCCTCATTGGTGTAACAGTATAGGAGTAAAAGGTACACTTATTTATATTACTTAAATTGCTTATGCATTTTAGGGAATATAATTTCTGGCTGGATTCTTCATAGCATTCCACAAAGTTATTGCTTCTCACATTTTTTTCACCTTTTATAAATAAACTATATTCTTGAGTTGACTTGAGAATTCAGCTGAGAGACTGATCATACTGAATTTACGTGACTTCCCCCTATTTCTATGGTTAAGAAAAAATTCAGAGTTAAGACTTGGTAAACAGCTGATTCTAATAAGGATAAAAACGACCTATCGGTCCTGTTCTATACTCGGATCAAAATTAAAATGGGCTTCAACCACTATCTTAAAGAAAAAACAATTTTATAAAGTAGTGTGGCTTGAATACACAAAGTGAAACGAATAGTTGAGGTGATCAGTTGGAGCTTTTTAAGTTGCAAAACCTGTTTTTGCTCTATATAATTTGGAGAGTCTTCTCATTCCTCCACTTCACTTTTCATTTGTAAGGAATGAATGGAGACAATGCAAGCTCATCTTATAAAAATTTCATACCTAACCTCAGTTTTGATTAGAGGACTCAAGGATGATTTAACCTTGCCAAGGGTCCCGTAATTACCCCTTGATTTTTAAAATTGCAAGTTTTCAGCTCTCTCAACAGTGAAAACATTTAGTACACTCTGCGCAAACTAGTTAAGTAGTGGGAGTTCCCGGACTGAGTCACAACCCTTGCCTCCCAAGGACTGTCTTGGTTATACTTACACCCTCATATCCATCCCTCCGGTGGGCTGCGAAAAGGTCTTTTGGAAAATGCAAAGCATTATACCAATAAACTTCAATATCCCTGGCACCAATCCGCTATCTCAAGATTTTTGGAGGGAGATGGATGTTGGGCTACCGAAGGCAGGACTCTTGAAGGTTTTGCTGCGCTCTGGTTTATTGGAACTTGGAATCACTCGATCTGTTTTAAAAGTACTAACGATAACTCGGAGTGAGGAGGGACGGGCAGGAGGCTCGGTGAGGAACGAAGTCGTTTGAAAGCAAGTCAATTTCGCGGCACACAAAGGCTGGAAAGATTTGGGGAAATCACTCTCCAGGTTGCCTTCGAGTACCCTAGTCCCGTCCTCATGAACACGAGTCTTACCGTCGAAAAGAGGAGAAGGAAAAAAAGGCTGTCCTCAGCCCCGCTAGCGGACTACACGGCCCTCCACCGCGGTACTCGAGATCCTCATTCAGGGCTTGGGACGTAAAACCTCGACGTCAGAAAACCGAGGGGCAACCTTCAGCGTCCCCGCCCTCCCGCCCGACACACCGCCCCGGCACGTTCAAGGAGGCGTTTCCGACCCAGCTTCTAAATGTGGATCACTTCCCGCTCCGCCCCCTTCCGGCCGCCGCGAATAATACGGCATTTAAATGCTTGCCGGAAGTTCCCGCCGAGGCTTTCGGGAGGCCCTTTAAAACTGGCGCGTGCGCCGGACGGGTCCGGTCAGTTCTCGCCGGTTTCGAAACTCCGCGAGGTGTCGCGAGATTCGCTGTACGAAACTTCCGGCTCTGGTTGACGTCGGTGGTTGCAGTTGAGCTATGCGGTCCCAGCTTCTGCGGGGTGCTGCTCGGTGTTTGTGGGCCCGCAAGATCGTCAGTCCGGCCCGCCGGCACCTCAGCTGCGGTAGCCTGCCGCTGGAGGAGCTGTTCGCCCGCGGCGGGCCCTTGCGGACCTTTCTGGAGCGCCAGGCAGGGTCTGAAGCCCAGTTGCAGGTCAGGGGGTCTGAGCTGCTGGCGACGGCCAAACTGCTGAGCGAGAAGGAGCGGGAGCTGCAGGAGACCGAGCACTTGCTACACGGTGAGGGTCGGGCCCGAGGGAACGGGATTCAAAGCAGATTCTTGACTCTTTATTTGCTTTTCCTACTATGCCGCTGGTCAGGTGTTCACACCTCCCTTAGTTAGAAGTTGTTTACTCAGTTGCAACCGTGTTTGGTTTGGATCAGAGGTCAAGGGGTAGTTGTGTGCATTCTCATCCCAATCTTTCGTGTTTGAGCCCTTATGCTCCCTTGACACAATGCTTTGCCCCCTTTTACAGAATTTAAGTGTATTGATTGCCTGCTCTCTGGTGGATGATCTTCAGCTCACCAAGGACAAGCTGTTACGGGCTTGAGAGCAGTGTTTCTCAAAGAGTGGTAGAGACCACCTGCGACAGTGCCAGGAGAGGTACATGCTAAGGCCAGATTTTGGACTCAGAATCTGAGACCTAGAAATTGGCGTTTTTAACAAGTTTCCTTAGTGATTTAGTGTGCATTTAAACATGGATGGGTCCTAAGTTTCTGCATTTCTACAAGCTCCCATGGACCGCACTTTGGCTAGCATGGCTCTAGAGAGGGTCACAGTGTATTCAGGGAGAGAAAATTAATACTACAGCTGAAAGTGAGAACAGATATCTGAACAGACACCTAGGGAAAGCAAGGAGAACTTGTTGGGAAGGCCTTGTGCAAAGATAAAGGTCCCTTCTTAGAGGATATTCAGAACAGTTTAACCTTTACTGATCTTTTACCATACTCTAGGCTTTGCTAAAATATTTTTATGTATTAACTCATCCAGTTGACATATCAGACTATGAAGTAGGTGCTATTAGCCTCATGCATCAGAAGAGGACCATGAGGCATAAACCTAAAATAACTGCTCAGGCTAAACAGCTTCTAAGGAAAGGAGTTTGGATTGGACTCACTCCAAATCTTGGGCTTTTAATCACTGTACTCTTTGTTAACCAGTGAAGGGGAGAGGTTATGGACAGTGGCAGGTTGAGACATTTTATAAGGGTGGGGGTGTGAAATACTAATCTAAAAAGGTTGATTTTATCCTGTTTGGCAGAAGGGAGCCAACAGAAGCTTTTAGCCTGCGGGAGTGAATGATAGAAATGGCTTTGTTGCTTGATTTGTGATAGTTTCGAAGTCAACCTGGAACGAGATTGCAGATGCCATGGAAAACAGAAGATTAATGCAATAGTCTGGGTGAGAGTTAAGGAGTATCTAAATTAAGTGATTTAACAGAAAAAGTAGATGCCCCGAAGTGGGGGGTGGGGGGTGGGGAGAGAGTTCATTAACCGTATTGGGAAAAAATACTTTTGGGGGAAAATTAAGTTGGTTTCATAGGTTAAGCCAAGCTTAAAAATCAAATGGATCTAAGGTTTAAGTATATTAAAAATCAAGCTGTAGAGAAGAGAATGTTAGAAAATTGTTACTGGCAAAACACAACTCACCTTTATATAACGATAGAAAATATCATTCAGCAACTCCTGAGTTTATGTCAGACACCACTAATTACCAAAAAAATATGGAACTACTTTTTAGCTTACAGCCTAGTGAAGAAGAGCAATGTTTAAGAAGTAAAAATACAAGTGGGTTTTAATTTAATTTATAAATTGTTTTAATTTCCGCAATAAACAGCAATATTATAAAAAGCAAAAGGTGGCATTTAAATAGATCTTGAGGAGAATACAGGAGGTTGCCAGACAGTGCAAGAGAAGGAGACTGAAGGCAGAGGTGACTTGCAAGAAGAAGGTACCAAATTGGAAGATTAGGATATAGCAGGAGCACAGAATAGGTCTGGGTGTCAACAATGGAATAGAAACTTGAAACCAGAAAGACAGATGATAACCCTTCCTGACAAAGAAAATGGATTTGTTCTTACAGACTGGGGGGAATTAGCATTATGTTTTGAAGCACAGAAGTGACATCTTTTTAAAGATTAATGTTGGCCTCAGTCCGAGGAAGAGGTGGTGGTAGTCAGGGACCTCAACAAGACAGATCTGGCAGCTTATGTCCTGAGAAGAGTGAAGAACAGCCAGAATTCTAAGAAAAATATTAAGCTTCTGGGTTCAGAACATGAGTGGTACTATTAATTAAAATGAGAATATAAAAGTTGGGTAAATTTTAGGAAAAAGATGTTTTGTGCTGAACGGGCAGCCCCATTTAACTAGGAGGACTTGTAAGTACATTCGGATAAAGATCATAATCTAAGTAAAAAAAACAACTGGCATATGAGAAAAACAGAGTCTGAATATTCATGAGAACTCTCCACATACACTTGATAAAGTTCTGAAGCAGATGAGAGTACTCAGGAAGAATTTGTAGAGATAGAAATAAGATGCTAACAAAGACAGAAACACATAGTATTTGAGGAGCAGGCAGAGGAGGAAGCTATAAAAGATCAAGAAAGACCAGGCAATTGGGTTATGGACATCGGGGAGGGTATGTGCTATGGTGAGTGCTGTAAAGTGTGTAAACCTGGTGATTCACAGACCTGTACCCCTGGGGCTAATAATACATTATATGTTAATAAAAAATAAAAAAATTTAAAGAATAAAAAAAAAGAATAGGCAGACCTTTGGGACCTTGAATAAGATAAATGAAGCTAAAAAAACCAATTAAAATTTCAAGTAAGGGATTGTTGATATCTGATTAAAAAGGGCTCAGCTTTTCAGCTCACACTGAAATAGGCCTTTAGATTTGGCAATTTTGTCATGGGTGATTTTGATAAAAATGGTGTTATTAATATGATTATGAAATCCACTGTAAGAACTTGAGAAGTAAATGAGAATTAACAAGAGAAGTAATAAACATGGTTGGTAGGTAGGTAGAAGTTTGGGTAGGAAAAGGGGGGGGGTGATAACAAGTGGGTACTTGAAAGGTTGAAGAGAAAAAGACCCTTAAACTTGTTGATTAATAATACTGAGAAAGAAC
Organism: Martes martes; assembly: GCF_963455335.1. NCBI lineage: Eukaryota > Metazoa > Chordata > Mammalia > Carnivora > Mustelidae > Martes > Martes martes. Next base: position 13,852,734 of record NC_137893.1, read on the forward strand.
TAGTATATTTCCATTGCCTAGGAATAACTATTCAGTTTAAACCCTCTAGAGCCAGTAGCCACATATGGCTGATGAGCACCTGTAATGTAGTTGAATTGAGATGTACTATAAGGATAAAATAACAGACTTCAAAGACCTACTATAAAAAAAAAATCTGTGATATTTTTAAAGTACATGTTGAAATGATAATGTTTTGGGTATACTGGATTAAAAAAATGTCATATTAAAATTAAAACTACTTGTAGACCTTAATTCCTTAGCCTTACAGAAGAACTGCATTTCAGAATTGAAAGGGACCTTGGAGGTCAACCAGCCCAGCTCCTTCATTTTTCTCAAGATAATGGAGACTCAGAGAAATTGTATATGTTGGCCTAAGAGAACTTAGTGGTTAAACTAGGACTAGAATTCATTTTTCCTTTTTCTGCTTCAACACATTTGCCATTTCACCAAATTTCTTCCATGCCAAATTCTTGCCAGAATTTCTTGTCTTCCCACCAACACTTCTCATCATTCCTTATTTCACTGTTTGTGTTGTTCTTACCTTTCCTTGAGTTAATGCTTCTTTCTGTTTTCTGCCCATCCCCCAAATAAACACAGAAACCATCTTTTAGGGTGCTACCATTTTAATATTTAATCACCTAGTGTTTTAGGTTGTTACTCTTTGTGAGTTTTTCCCCCCTAGAAAAATATAAAGAAACTAAAATTATCTAAAACCCTGCCTTGAGAGCACATATTACATATTATTATCTCTAACTTCCAGCATAGTTAGATCTTCATTAATGAACAGACATACAAACTGATACTCTGGAACAGTCTGATCTTTCACCAAAGTGAGCTCAACAAAGAGTTATGTGTAAGAGCTAAAAAAAATTTCTCTTTTCTCCTTTCTGTAGGTTGCATGTTGTCCATAGGATAGAGGGATGAGAAGGTATATTTTGTAAGGTAAAATGAGACCTCAAAGATGAAGTAAGAGAGTAAAGCGAGTTGGGCAGGGAGTACTTCATGTAAATATGTGATCATGAGGCAGGATCTGAATGATTGGGTGGATATTTATTTTATATTAATGAAATATTTGTTAAAGGGATAATAAATAACTTTCTATTTTTTAATTCAGTTGTGGTTTAACTGATGAAACTTTCTGTTCCCCTTCTGTTAGTCTAAGTTGGAAAACTAAAAGCATATTTGTTAATATGAATATTTCATAGAGGTAGAATTATAGAATAGTTTAATAGCTTCTTTATTTTTTTGTAGATTCTTTTTTATTTTACTTATGTCATCAGGAAAAATGTTTAAAAGTTACATACTTAAATAAATAAATAAAATAAAATAAATAAATAAATAATAAAATGAATGCATAAAATGCTACTTTTAATTAATGCAGTTATTAAAAGGACAAGATGGACATTTATTTTTCCTTCAGCTACAATAATAATAAAATAACAACCTTGAATTCTGTTGGCAATTTGACAGTAAGGAAAACTTAACCTACTGCTTTATTTTTGCAGATGAAAATGAAGACTTAAGGAAACTTGCAGAGAATGAAATATCCTCTTGCCAAAAAGAAATAACTCAGTTGAAGCATAAGGTATGGGATCCTGCAAAGAATAAGCATTTGTGCTATTACTTCTAATGAATTTTATTAGAAGTTTATAAAAACAACTCAGGAACCGGGTAGCTTATTAGTATTTAGAATTATAAATTTTTTTAAAGCAGGAAAAAGCATATTCCATGTGGTCCTATTTTTATTATACCAAAAGGATTGGAGAGATGTGGGGAAAAAAGGTGACTGTTACATCGATAGGATTTTTCAGAAAAGCAATGAAATAAGTATCAGTATTATATCCCCCCCCCAACCTTTAGGTTTTTTAAGAGAGGTGAGAGTGGGGGTAGATGATGGGTAGAAGAAGTTATGAAGCAGTGGTATATGGTGAGCTCCTTGGCAGCAGGAGTATTTCTTTACCGTTTTGTCTCTGGCACTATTAGAGTGCCAGACCTAGAGTGGGCCCTTGGGCTTTTAGAACTAAACTATAGTGCTTCAGTCTTATATCTAGGAGAGTCTATAGGCATTAGATGAAGAGTAATCATTATATTAAATTAGAACCACTCTTTGCTCATTCTGGAAACTAGAGCTTAAAGATCTACAGTAGTGGGACACCTGGGTGGTTAAGTCAGTTAAGCGCCTGCCTTTGGCTTGTGTCATGATCCCAGAGTCTTGGGATCAAGTCCCTCACTGGGCTCCCTGCTTACTGGGAAGTCTGCTTCTCCCTCTCCCTCTGCTGCTCCCCTTGCTTGTGTTCTCTCTCTCTGACAAATAAAAACCTTAAAAAAAAAAAAAAAAGATTTACAGTAGTTATCTCTGAGTATATAAGTAAAAGGACATGGCAAGGTGAGGAAGGAGCCCAGAAAAGGGGGAGCTTAATTTAAAGATTCTGTCTTATCTAAACAAATATGGACTCATCAAAAGTTAATGTCTTTACCACTCATTCCAGAGACCACTTCTACTATGAAGTGTAAAGCCTCATGTAACTTGCCTTCTAGCCATTTTCTAATTTTTTTGTGAAATAAAAGGACATATGTATTAAAGGTTTCTGTTCATTGACTAGTAATGAACAAACATAAATTCAGTCATTTACTCAAGATTTGAATGATCATGTTGTATTGGCATAGGCTAGAGAGATGAAGAAGTAGTAACAACTATAAGTCCCAACCAGCATGAAGTGTGGTATTTCAAAATTCAGGCAGATCTGGGCTCAAGTTCTAGTTCTTCCACTTTCTAGCTGTATGTTTTTCGTCAACTGGATTATTCAACTAAACAAAGCTTAGTTAAACTTAGTTTTCACATCTTAAGTAGACCTGTTAATGCAATCTTCCCAAGATTGATTTCAAAATTAAAGTATTTAAAGTGCTTAGCAAAGTACCTGTTCATATATCAGGGGACCAATAAAATGTTGGTAGCTTTTCTTATTCAGTTCACCTAACCTAAGAAGCTTTCATTCTGTATTAGTACATACTGAGGGGTAAAAGACATCCTAGCAGGAGGAATGATCAAGGCAGGAGGATTTGAGTTCTCATGTCTGCTCTGCCAACAAACACTTTTCCCTTTAGCAAGTCATTTAGTCTCTGTTAACCTCACTTTCCTTTACATTGAAAATAAGGGAAGTGGACCATATCATTTCTTAGGGCCTTTTCAGTCCCAGTATTACAAATTTCTCTTCTAAATTAAAGAAGCTTAAAAAGATAGAGTCAGAATCTTCTTTTGCATTCTGTACACAGTATAGTGCTCTACTCACAACAAACTCTTACTTATTAACTGAATAGAGGACCAACATAAAATTACACATGAACACCAAAAAGAAACAAAACAATGCAATGCAAGTTTCAGCTGGATTTTACAGCATTTATAATATAGCTGTTAGACTAATATTTTAGAGAAGTTATACATTACTATATGGTTTTCCTTGGCAAGATAGTTGAAGATCAGTCAGGAGTACTGTGTGCTTAGAGAAACTTTAAGTAAATTGAGTATTTAGCATCCTGCATCTAATGATTTAGTTTTATTTTTTAAGTTTTAAATAATTACTAATTATAGGAGGGGTGATATTTTTGTATTTACAGATTATTTTACTTTTGGTTCCCTCAGAAGAAACAGATGAAAATGATTTGATCCTGGAGGTAACTGCAGGAGTTGGGGGTCAGGAGGCAATGTTGTTTACTTCAGAGATGTTTGATATGTATCAGCAATATGCTGCATTTAAAAGATGGCATTTTGAAACCCTGGAGTATTTTCCAAGTGAAATAGGTCAGTAAACTGTTTAATTCATTTTGGGAAGAGTACAGATTTAGTTTATCTACGTGTGTGCTAGGATAAGGGTTGGAAAGACCATGACTAAGCTTTAGAATTTATTGATAAGGAAGTTTACCTGATTTTAATGCTCATCATTTACTTAATAATTTTGAATGCAAATGTGCCAATTTTGAAGTGGCCTATAAAATGTTAATCATTCACTATTCACCACTGAATGATTAATGGTCTTTTAAAAGTGGTCTTTTAGGCATGTCATTGAATCAGTTCACTAATACCATACATGTTTTATGTTTAGATGTTATTAGCAATCAAGGTATTAAGTATTAAAACACTGAGTTTCATGGGCTTGCTAAAGTTTTTCAATATGCTTTACATTCTGTATGTTTATATGGTTTCATGGCTCTTTTAAATACATTTCAAGATAGAGGAAGTGATGGACAATTGCTTATAAGTAGCAAGAATAATAATACTGTTTTCCCAATATTTTCAAGGTGGCCTTAGACATGCATCTGCCAGCATTGGGGGTTTAGAAGCCTATAAGCATATGAAATTTGAAGGAGGTGTGCACAGAGTACAAAGAGTGCCGAAGACAGAGAAGCAAGGCCGCATCCATACTAGCACCATGACTGTAGCAATCTTACCCCAACCGACTGAGGTAAGGCATCACAATCTCCCCTTGGAATCCTGGGCCCAGCACAGTGCTCTGCCCCCAGAGTTATAACTCACTTTACTGAAGTGATATTCAGTACTAAATTCCTTTTCTTATCATTTGGCCTTCATCACATATTTTTTTGGGGAGAATCTCTTACCTCGATTCAAAAAGTATGATTTCACAATAGATGGTAACAATTAAAGATGTATAAAGGAAGGATCTAATCTTGTATTATTTATTAATTTTTCTCCACCACTAAGCTTAAAGGAGTTATTCTGAGATCATCTCTATAGGAGGAACAGTATTAACCTACTTTAAATAGGGCTTAATACTGATTACTTTCATAACGATTTTTGCTTTATCTGACTTTTCCAGAGTAGCAAGAATCCTGTTTTAACAAGGGTAACTACTTAACAGAATTGCTGCTTCATAACCCAGTCACACTAAAATGTAAATCTATTGTTACAGTGTTCATACAGGGCTTTTGTCCTGTGCCAGTTTCCATGTGCCTCTCCTCTGCCTTGAAATATGTTTAAGCCCTTCTTTACTTAAAATTAAACAAAGTAAAGCCTTCTCATAGTTCTTAAGCTAGCATTTTTTATGTTGTTTTTTAAACTCAGAAGTAATCCACAAAACTCACATTATTAGTTCCTGTATTCCCATTTCTAATATTAACTAAGTTCTATTCATGTGGTAAGAAGAGGGTAATTTATATTCTTAAAATTAAACTTTCTTAATCTTATATCAATTCTGTATGTGATGTGTATTTGTATTTATAAATGGATAGTTCTTGCCTTTGAACAGTTCATATACATGTGATATTTTTAAATCCCAATATTTCCTCTTGTGTATAGATTAATCTGGTAATTAACCCAAAAGATTTACGAATTGATACTAAGCGAGCGAGCGGAGCTGGAGGACAGCATGTAAATACCACGGACAGTGCTGTCCGGATAGTTCATCTTCCAACAGGTACGCACTTATCCCTGCAACATAAAACTTGGAAGAAAGAAATCAAATTCTGAATAACTTGACTAATTTTCCACTGGAATAGATCCTTAATTACCAGAATATATACTACTAAGGATTATTATTAAATACTTTATTTAGAATCCTTAGATGCAACTCTGCAAAGCCAGGAAGATGGAAGGATCTAACCCCATACTGGTGACCATGAAGAAAAGGTGTGGATAGTCAGTCCTTCCAGGTAGCTTCTTGAAGCTTACACCTTGTAAATACCACTATTAAAAGGAAATCCTGGGCACCTGGCTGGCTCGGTCGGGTAGGTCATTGGACTTTGATCTTAGGGTCATGAGTTCAATACCCAGGCTGGTGTGGAGCCTACTTAAAATAATAAAAATAAATAGGGGCCCCTGGGTGGCTCAGAGGGTTAAAGCCTCTGCCTTCGGCTCCGGGTCATGATCCCAGGGTCCTGGGATCGAGCTCCGCATCAGGCTCTCTCCTTGGCGGGGAGCCTGCTTCCTCCTCTCTCTCTCTGTCTGCCTCTCTGCCTACTTGTGATCTCTCTCTGTTGAAAAAATAAATAAAATCTTTAAAAATAATAATAATAATAAATAAAAGGAAATCCTTAGAATGAAGTCATTATCATGGGTTCTTTTTTGTCAGAAAATGCTCTACATCACTAGTTCTTAGCCTTCTTTGAAAGGAGGGGGGCATGGACTCCTTTGAGAAAATGAAAGCTTGGACTCGCTACCCAGAGACATGCTCACCTGCAAATTGCTACACTTAACTCCAGGCCTGCTTCTCCATGAAGTCCACTCACAAACTTCCAGCAGTTCTGACTGTAGATAGGCAATGGAGCTGTATCTAAATGTTTCTTAAGTCTTCAGTCTACTATCAGGGGAAACCAAATGTGCTTTACAATCATTACTGCAGTGATTTACGTATGATAAAGCATATGGATAGCAAACCTCAGTTACCTAGAAAGAATACAAGAATCTTTTACGGTGACTAGTCTCAAATAGGAATAATTCTCATGGATCAGCAGTGGTTTATAGGAGTGGACTGATAGGTTTTTGATTTTTAGGTTTATGAGGAACTCTTCAAGTTATACTTCAAGATGATGTCTGTGTAATACGTAGTATGTAAACAGGAATAGGAAAAAAAAGTGGATGAAAATCCTCATAAAAATATGAATAGTGAGTATCTTCGGTAGGATTAACTTATTTTTGTTCTTACTACTTTAAAAAAATTATGGTGGCTAGCTAAGGATATGGGAAAATAATCCATATTAAATAATAAGTGCTTATTGTTCCGTATGTCTGCTTTCAATATGAATATATTTTGCAGTGTAGCTTAGGCTTAAATTTTCAGTTTTCTGAGAACTCTATAAAAGTTATTTGTTAACAGTCTTTTTTATTAGAGCTGTTTTCTCTCCTCATAAAGGAAGAAGAAAAAGAAGGAAAAAGAGTATTCCTTGATAATAAATGAAGAAGATTTTCCTACTAAAACTCTTTAATAATTCTCATAACACTATTCAGGTGTTGTTTCTGAATGCCAACAAGAGAGATCTCAACTGAAAAACAGAGAGATGGCTATGAAAAAGCTACGTGCAAAACTGTACAGCATGTATCTAGAAGAAGAAACAAGGAAAAGATATAGTGCTAGAAAGATTCAGGTAAAACTGATTTAAAGATGCTCTGAAAGATAAAAATATTTTTAGATAACCCAGTTTTTATATATGATAAAACTGTTTCAATGTATTTCTTAAAATAAGGAAACAGTTCAAGTAGCTCAACCTAGGGGGTTTTATTTGTTTTATAGTAATTTTAAATCTCTGCCCTAGTTTCTATATTCAAGGGCTTGTTTTTTCAGACTTTTAATCAAAGTTACTAAAAAAAGGTATATGGAATCCCTATTTTTTAATACTTTGAAAATTATGGAAGAAAGTTGGAAAGCAAACTGAACTTTCTTCCTATTTGGTATTTAATTTTATAATTACAGAGCCCTTTATTAATTTCTTCTTAAGGGAATTTACTACTGTTTATTATCACTGAAAATGATCAGATTAATTCACTGAAGTTTTTATATATAGACACACACACACACACACATATATATCCACACACATACATATATTTAACTACCATTTGAATACCATCTCTGTTCAGCTGTATGTATATATCATCATGATGTAGTAGGTATTATTTGTATTTTATGGATAGGGAAACTAAAGTTGAAATAAATGTCTAAAGTCATAGAGCACTGAAATAGCAGAGAAAAGATCAAATGCTATAAATTTATTGGCCTTTAAAGCCAGTATTTTGTTTTTCTGTTATGTTCCTGTGTTATTTGAGGATTCAAAATGTTTAAAACTTGGTTCTTACATTGTGTTTTAAATTATAAATCAAGAGCTTAATCTCCAGATAAGTTAAATTTATCGGTTTAGTTGCCTGAATCTAACCGTATCTCTTATCTTTTTATATAGGTTGGAACTAAAGGAAGGTCAGAGAAAATAAGAACATATAATTTTCCACAGAACCGGGTCACAGATCACAGAATAAACAAGTCACTTCATGATCTTGAAACTTTTATGCAAGGCGGGTATCTGCTGGATGAACTTGTACAGTCATTGAAGGACTATGCTGATTATGAATCTTTAGTAGAAATTATTTCCAAAAAAGCCTGACTTATTATTAAAGACTTTTATAGCTTATGAAAATTCACAGCGAATTACATTGTGTGTTAAGTACTCACTAGTATCCTCTTAAAAAACATGAGTTAACTCAGATACACAGAAGTAATGTGTGTATTTTTAAGACAGATAATTTATATAAATCTTCTCTTAGTGTATTAGTAAAAAATACACAATACAAACATGACTGGTTATATATTTTGGACTCTTCCTATGAGAAGTACACAGACAAAAACAGTACTTTATTTTATGTAAAATGTTTAATAAATGATCACAAATTTAATGAAAAACTTCAAACATACAATAATATGATAATAAATACTGTATTAGTCAAAGTCTGATTAAGAGGCAGAAACCATACCATGAATTTGAACAGGGGTAATTCTGATAACAAAGACTTTTTAACTTGTAATAGGATAAGCTATTAGGAGATAAGAGCAACTCATATACTAGGATTGAGGAAGAGAACCCAAGGGAAGAACACCTTTCGAAGGGGCTCCCCAAAGGTAGAGTCAGACCTACTCGAGAGACCATGGCTTTGGCCCACTTAACAGGGAAGTTCCCTGGACCAGAGCTGGTCTGCAGGTGGTAATGGATCAGGCCTTGCAGACAGAACCTCAAACCCTCTGGAACAAACGGTAAGCAAGCAGCCTCCCACCAGGGTGTCCGCAAAACTTGTTGGAGGGTTAAGCATCCGTTTGTATCTGCATTAGTCAGGATTCTTCAGAGAAACCGAACCAATGGGATACATGAGACTTACTAGGAGGAACTGGCAGATATGACTTGTAAAGGCTGTCAAGTTCAAAATCTGCAACGTGAGCAAGCAGGCTGGAGAGAGCCAGGGGAACTGAAGCTGCAGTTCTAGTCCCAAAGCAACCTGCTTGGAGAACTCCCACTCAGGGGAGGTCAGTCTTTTTTCAGGCCTTCAACTGTTTGGATGAAGCCATCCACATTATGAAGGGCATTCCGCTTTACTCAGAGGTCATAGATTTAAATGTTAATTTCATCCAAAAACACCTTACAGAAACATCCAGAGTAATGTGGACTAAGTATCTTGGCACCCTGTAAACACATGGTCCTAGAGCACCCCGGGCAGCTGTGCCCCCAGATCAGAAACAAGAAGAGAAACCCCTTCCTCCTGCGTGTCCTCCTACCACCCCTTACTGACAAAGGACACAGGTCCAGCTGCAGCATCACAGAGTAGGGCAATGATGGATAGGTAATTTGTTGCCAAGGGGTAACAATTGGGTAACTGGCACAAACACCCATATGTGTTACCTAATTTCAATAATGCTTCCGTATTTTCTTGGTATTAGAAGTTACAAATATCATTAAAATATTTCCACGTGCATTGTTAAAAATAAGGATATTCTCCTTAACCATTTACTATCACACAAAATTCACAGTTATTCCCTAATATCTTCAAGTACCCAATTGAAATGCCCTCAGTTCTCCCCAGATACCTTAATTGACTTCAGACCAGGATCCAACTAAGGATCACACATGAAATCTGGTGGTTACATTGCTTAAGTCTAGAACAGCCCTTCCAACTGCTACCCCTTTTTTTCATGACATTGCACTGATGGTCATTTCAGATTAGGCCACTATGGTGTCATTTAACTTGGTCCTCAAGCACAGTATTACCTACAAACTGGAAGTTAGAGCTTAGGACTCCACTAGTTTTGCATACTCCCTTTCCTCATTGAAATGTACACTGAAGTCAGGTTTGAAGGCACTGAGACAAAAAAGATTCTCTAAAATACAGATGATGACAGATGAGACAAAGGACTTCACCTTTGTGAAAGGAGAATTATTGTTTAAAGTGAGCTTAAAGCTGAATCGGCATGATCTTTATCAGCATTTTTTCTTCAGAAGATTTATAAGTTTAGTGGCTCTTATTTGCCATGGGATTCCTGGTTATGATCAGCTCCTTTGTGAGAAGTCAGACCCCAGAGAAGTAAGGCCTAAAAGGGAAGGAAACCTGGGAATGTCTGATTGAGGCCGCACAGCTATAAAGGACCTCTTGGTATTGACGGGAACACTGAGTACTTGATATATCAACAGGAGATATATATATATATCAACACTGAGTACTTGATATATCAACAGGAGACACCCCATTATTCTCCCAGGGTAAGAACTACTACAGACACAACAATGGGAGACACCCCATTGTTCTCCCAGGGTGAAAATTACTACTACAAGGAAGTAAATTCAACTGGTTTACCTACTGAAGAGAAGACGATAGCAAAGGAAGAAAGAAAAGAACTGTAGGAGAAGTCCGTTATTCCATACAAAAGTGAGAGAAGTTGGAAATACTGACTCAAGTTTTTGAAAACGTGAGATACACAAAGGACTACAATTACAAGAAGAGCTCTACCTGGTAGATAGTGTTAAATTTATAGTAGTTACAACAAGGTAGGATGCCCAGAGGGAAAAAAATGATTTAATTATTAAGGCTATATGACTGACGTGTTAAAGAATTACAAGAAATTTAGTTAACTTCCCCAATTGCATGCCTTTCTCTATTTGTTGGAATCTACGGTAGAATGAATCTTTGTAAGCATATATATACACTACATAAATTTAAAACTGTTTTATTGTGGGCTAATGGGTTTCTTTTCATAAGTCAACCTGTATTAATTACCAAATTTCCTTTAGAGCCCTAACTTGTGCTAACTCTCAGAGTAATTTTCTCTTGCTAGTTTATTCTTAGGATTTTAAAGCTGGCCAAAGATTATCAAATACATCAGAGAATTTTATTTTGAGAAAAATCCCTCTCCCTTATAACACTCTGCTTATGAAAGGCACTCTATCTTCACCAGAACATTTGATGAAAATGGTTTTCGGTGACCTACACAACTTAAAAATACAGCAAGTCCTGTTCATTAGACCATATTCTGTTCTGCAAAAGGCCCATGCAACTCTGTGTCTCCCAGTTTGTTTCTTTTGGTTTCCTTTTTAAATGAAAAGGACATATCTACATGCTACTAAATATTACAACATATTATTACTGAATTTCTCTTGACCTAATAGTTAATAATTAGAAAAGTTGGATTGAGATTATGAAGGGTCTCAAATGTTAGATTTCATTTGTAAATAAGCTATTAAAAGTTGAGTTATTTCCCCCCTTACCTGTCTCCACTCCCTCATTCCCAGCCCCATGGGAAGGTATGAATGAGAGCTGAACGAATGAAGTCGGAAAAGACCTTTTCATCAGTTTTTAAACTTCCCGTCCATTAGAACATCACAGCTGGTTGGAAGTCATCACAGTACCTACATAATTCTAACAATGTAAGTTAAAGATATGTATTAGTAGATGTTTTATGAACACATGCAGAGTAATTGGCAGATTCTGGTCTGTGAACTGACATTGGCTTCCACTTCACTCACTAATCTAAATTAGTTATTCCTAGATTAACAAATGTAATTTTTGGAACATAGGGAAAGATAAAAGTAGAGCAACACAGTCTTGGCATGAAGCCTATTGGAACACGAAGTCTAACGTTTTAAGGGCCTTGGAATTTGCAGCTGTCTGCACAAACAATACATCTTTATGGTTATCTTCATTATAAGCCATGCCTTGTTGCTCCTATCTGCCTTTGCTTATGCTGCCCTCTCTGCCTAGAACAGACACTTGGTTTACCTCAGCAGACTTCAAGTTCCAACCTAAAGGGCACTTTAACCCCTGGGCAGAATTAACTGCCCTTCTTTGGTATTCCACAGTACTTTACCATACCAGATGACAACATTACAGCAAGGTAATAACCTCAGTGGTTTACCCCTGTCTCAGGACTGTGTCTAATAAGGAAATGGGAAAGAGTGGGTCAGGGAATAGAATAAGCATGTATTGCCAGACTTCTCACATTGTCTCATTAATGGACAAAAAGTCGTTTTCTTCATTCTTGTTTCCTCAGGACCCAACATTATGCTACAATAGGCACTAAACAGATGTCTAAAAGGCAGTTATATCTAAAGTATCTATCTACAAAGCTGATGTTCAGAAAAAACAGAACTTAATTTCCAAGTGGCCTACAATAGCAGTTAATCAAAACACATTCAGTTGGAATAGCAATTCTGAAGAAGCGTAAACAAAACAATCACTATACTTTAAATTTAACTTGTCATATTCCTCTATGACCCATTTCTCACTATGTAATCTCCGTTTCTTTAATGGCACTACCATTCTCCCGCTCTCAAATTTAAAATGTCCTCTTTAAAAAAAAAAAAAGATTGTCTTTTCCTCACATGCAGTTTATTGCTAAATCCTACTCTCTTAAACATTCTAATAATCCTCACTGATTCTATTACTACTACTCATCCGGAATTATTTCTCTCCTGGACTACTTTTATGGCCCCCTGACCTCTCCAGGCATCTTCTCTATCTGCTAATACAGGTTACACACATGTAACTGCCAGATTCATTTTCCTAAAGATTTTTTGTCAGTCTTTCACTCGACAACTTAATAGGTTCCTACTATGTTCCAAATAAAACTCCAACTTGTAAGTGTGCATACAAAACACATCTATATCCATATCCAGCATCATTCTATATCAGCCCATTTTACTCACTACCCCCCTTAAATCACACCAAATTCATTTTTTCTGATAATTGCACTTACCTTTAAACTTTCCCCTGTAAGTTCCTTACACCATGCTATCCTCCTCCCCAGTACCTCAAAAGCCATCCTCAACAGCACGGATTTTCATCTATAGGTTTGCCCCTAGAGGCATCTGGCAAAGTTTGGGAGGGATATATGGCAATGTTTGGAGACAGTAGGAGTTGGAGGCCAAGAATGCTGTTAAACTCCCTACAATGCACAGGACAGCCCCCCACAACAAAGAGTTAATCTGACCCAAAATGTCAACAGAAACCCTGTCCAACAGATTATGCCCCTATCCTGGCATATAAAAGTAACTCCTCTGTTCTCTAAAAATTCCCAATGTAACGCGATGTATTTGACTTAACCAGTGTTGTGTTATTGCTATACCCCTTAGCTTCTCCCTTCTATGCTCATGATGCTTTCATTCAAAGATTATTTACTGAGCATCTGCTATGTCTATTAGACAGCAGTCCCAGATAGTAAACACAAGGGCAGGTACCATCTCCCAATTATTTCCAAATACTCCACAATGTCTTGCATGCTGTAGGTCTGCAATAAGAATTTGCTGAAAGCGGGCACCTCTCACTGTGCTTCATTTTGCACCTAAAAATGCAACAATTCTGATATTGATGTGCAGGAAGAAAGAGATACATACATCTGTTGACATCTAGTAAAATTCAAAATAGGCCTAAGTTTCTCACTAAAAATGAAATTAACAGACGGTCATCACTCCACTGAACAAGTTGCCAATTAAAAATATTTCATAATAATTAAATTTGAGTAAATTGATTGATTAAATTTTAACTGTAAGAGCTTTAATTGATTAAAGCTCTAACAGTTAAAATCAACATTAAGTCAATACCCTGAAAAAGACTTCCATAAACTATTCTAGTATGCAATAAACTATGCTGAACTATGTGTATTACCTTCTATTGCTACAATAATCTTAAATTTTTCCAATAATGTATCTTAGCCTTTTCCTGAAAAAAATAAGTAACTGCCAGAGAACAGCTTTTAAACAGAAGTTAAGAGCCAATATAGTGCAGGTGCTCAATTAAATGAAAACCGTTCTTCCCCTCAAATTTCATACATTTGTCTACATCTGAAAATAAAAGAGGAGTAATGATCTCCAAGGTCAAATGGGGAAGTAATGTGAAAATGTACTATAAACAGTCAGGCTTCCAGCAAATACTATCATTCCTCAGTATAACACAGAGGAAAGTACACAGACTTATCAAGCAGAATGGGATTGGAGTTTCTGCTTAGTAACTGTGTAGTTCTGCAAGAATCAAACTACACTTCTACAATCAAAAATGAAAATAATGCCAAGGTTATCGTGAGGCTTAAAGGCTAACATTTACAAAATGCCTAGAAGACAAAAAGTTACTGTAGTTTTAACATTCATTCAACAAATCACTCCCTGGCTGAAATCCCTCCAATTACCACAGCAATCAGAAGAAACTCAAAACTCCACATGTAAACATACAAAATCCTACAGGATCTGGCTTCTATCTCTCTGACCTAATCTTCCAATCTTACACTTGCTCAATGCACTCTAGACATCATTATAGCTCTGGAACAAACCAAGCATTTTGCCTCTCTGCCCTCTGTTTATTATATACAGATCTCTGCACCACCCACCCAATAGTCAGATCTTGATTCAAAGCTCTTGACCAATGGAAGTCATTACTCTATGCCCCTACTGCCCACTCTCTACCCCATTATTTTTATATTGCTCTTTTCTACACTGAAATTGGTAACTGTCCGATTTCTTTTCCCATAGTATGTAAATTTGAAGGGTAAGACTTTTGTCTTTTCAACCCTCCACCTCCCAAGGCCTAGGTCCAAGGCCAGGCTAAGGCAAGCGAATGGGACACTATCACTCAGGTGCAAAACTTAACGGGATGCCCAAATTTCAGTAATCCAGAAAAACACTAATTTAAAGCAACATCCTAAAAGACGAAAAGTAATGCTAAACACCATAATGGACTCATTATCACAATTCTGCACCAAGCGGATCCACCCAGCACGTGCAGAACTCACACCACCTCAGCCCTGCCCCATCACACTTGCCGCCGATTTAACTGAACGCTTAGAGGTAAATCCAGTATTAAATCTCCCTAAGGCTGCAGAAAAGCAAGAGGGAGAGCCGCAAAAGAGCGGGATTCGGAGTTTTGGGAGCTTACACCCCGTGGTTTCCCTGGGGTGTAAGCTGAGCGCATGGAATGCACTGTCACCACTTAGTGCACACTCTGAAAAAGTTCAGCATGACTAATAATATGGTGCCAGTCGTCCTCGAAGACCTAACACGTCCACCCATTTCCCTGCCATCATTAAAAAATCATTCCCTTGCCTTGAGGCCTCCAGCCCTAGGATGTGGGAACTGGGAACTCTCACGTCAGGACGGTTTATAAACTTATTTTGGAGCAGGACTCCTGCCTCGTGCGCCTGGACTCTGAAGTAAATAAAAACCGAGGAAAGCGTAGATACAAATTTAATAAACTTAACGTCCGTACAAAGCAGTGGTGGCTGGAGAACTGTGGTTGAAAATACAAATAAATACGCTTACAAGACAGAAGTGACTGACTGTCCCACCATCGCCCCCGCGAAAAGGCCCTTGGGAGACCCAAGATGTGGCCGCACATCTCCAGCCAAACCAGCCGCTAGACCAGCCGTGTGCGCCGGAAGCCATGCGCACCCACCCACCGCCGCCCGCTCCTCTGCCCGAGAGAAACGCGGGGGTCCCCAGCGCGCAAGCGCCACCCCGCCAACTCGGCAGCCACGGCCCGCCACAGACGCCTGCGCAAACGCACAGGGCAGAGGGTGGGGCGAAACTGAGGGGGAGAGAGGAGCGCGCCTAAATCCTAGAGAGGCGGGCTAAGTAGGGCTGGGGGGTGGGCTTGTCTTCCGGAAAGTCTGGATTCCCGGACGACCGGAGTCGCCGCTCACCGAACACCCGCTTGTGTGCTGATGGAAGAAAGTCGGCTACCCTTTGTACCCACTGGAGATCTTCAGACAGAAGCCGGAGCTGCCTTCAGGATGAAATTAGGACTTGCAGGAAACCTCTTCCCGGGACGGAAGGAAGCTTGGCGGGTTCACGCATGCGTGGTAGGCTATCTCCACGTGCGGCCTGGCCGCGGCCTCCGCGCGCTCGGAGGCCTCTCCCCTACGCCCACCCCCCTACGCCCGCCCCCTGCCGCAGCATCTTTCCGGACGCGCGGAGCCGGGAAGAAGGAGGGAGGTTGGGCATCACAGCTGGGCCCCGCCTCGGCAGCCTCCAATTGGGCGTGGGTGAGGACACCCCCTCCCACCGCCTTCCTATTGGAGCGCGCGTGCGAGCAACGCACCCCATTGGGCCGTGTGGATTTGGGCACCAAATTCAAAGATTTTAAAAGTACCAGCTGGCGCCTTTTAGGAGATCCAGCTCTGTAACGCGGACGGCCTGGTGTTCTGCGGTGGTAGCTGTTTCCTCACCTGAGGCCGACCCCACTTCCACTGGCATGAGCCAGCGCCCCTGCCGCTGCTCCCCACGGCCCCCTTCCAGCTCCTGCCGCTGCAGCACCCTGACAGCCGCCGGGCGCCCTCGCTCCTCAGACGGTGAGTGAGGAGAGGGTGCGGGGGGCACGCGGTCCAGAAAGGGAGTACGGGGGTGGGGGGCGGCCGCAACCGAACCCGACCCCCTTCCGAATCCGGGTGTGCGCCCCAAGGCGGGCCGGGCCGAGCGGGCGTCGGTGGCGGTTCCTGAGGCGGGGGAGGGGGGAAAGGCTGGGGCTCAGGGAGGGGAGGCCCTAAGTGCCGAGGCGGGTGGCGGGCCCGGGTCTCTCCTTTCCAGGCCGAACCTGGACGTCAGCTCCGAAGAAGGTGAAGGTCTCGGCCTTTCAGGGCGCCCTTTTCCCCTTGCAGGATCTACCTATCCTTGTCCCCACCCCGCTTGAAGAGGCGCCAAATGCCCCCACCCCTCCCCCACCCTGGGGCCTGGGATCTGACAGGGCTCGCGAGCCCCCGGCCCCTGGGGTCTGGCCAGGAGCTTAAGCCCTGCTCCCTGCGCCCCTTTGCCATGTTTACCCCGCACCCTCGGGTCTGCGGGCAATTTCCCCGGGTTTTCGCCGCCTCACTCCTGCTGGCGGGCGCGGGAGATCCTGCCCGCTTATCTCCCGCCTCCTCCACCCGGCCCGCGCCCTGAGGGGCCACCTCTTCGACCCCTCAGGATTTCCATGGTCTTACCCTACCCACTCCCGCCAAATGGAGGGACCCCCTCATCGGGCCAGGCTGTACAGGGATGTCCAAACAAAAAACATTCTCCCCCCCCCCCCCACCCTTTTCCAATTTTCCCTTTGCCCAGTAACTCGTTTTCAAGGCCTGGGGTCAAAGGGGGGGGTATTTTTTAATACGAAACGGAGACTTTATCCTTATGTAGCTGATTTTCTCAGAATGGAAGGATTGTTTTGTTTTGTTTTTGCTGGTTTTTCCTGCGCTCCTGAAGAACTAGATAGCCCTTTATTCCCAAACTCGGTTCGTGTGGAAGGCACTCAAACGGTTATTTTTATCCTCTTTGTTGCTATCTGAAAAGAGATCCAAATGCATTTATTTTTCCTCAGAAAGTACCACATTTCTTTTTTAAATTAACAATTCGACTTTGTGATATTTTGCAGTAACTGAAAGATGCTCCTTTCATTAGAAAAGGAGTCTAGGAGACTCGAGGAAAAAATAGTTTTAACAGGTTAAATCTATTTCTGGAAGATCCTCAATCATAAGTCTCCCTATGAAGTTCTAAAGCTTGATGGTTTTAAGAAGTGGTATTTTGATTACTTAATCCAGTTGTCTGGTATTACCACTTTGCTTCTCAGAATATTTGCTATCTCTAAGAATTTTATTGCCTGTTTACAAATTTGAGAAAATGAGATTAAAAGTTTATTTCATCCAAGTATTTTTGAAGGCAGGCTTTCCTAAAATTTCTTGTAGAGATGGCTGATTTGCAGCAGATGGCTGCAAGCTTTAGAGGTCTCAAACTCTTAAGGAATAGCCATGCCTAATGTTGGGCACATGGTGATTATCTTATGGGTACTGCAGATTGTAGAACTTAATCATTTAACATTAAGATAGTTGTAAAAATTTTTAAGCATTGTAGCCTATTTAGCTATGGTATTTTAATATGGAGTACTTGCTCTGACTTGGAAAATTAAATGGAAGTCAAACTTTTGTACAGTTAGCTGTTAATACCACCTTTTCATGATTGGACAGTGTGTTGGTAAATGAGGTTTAAAAAATGCAGGTTGTTGAATCTTCACCCAATAACATGAGGTAGATATTAGTATCTCCATTTTAGAAAAAATGAAAGGAACTAATTGAATATTTTATGTCACAAAGCTAGTCAGAAGGCTAAGCAAATATTTTTACTTGAAGTTGAATCTGATTCCTAGAAAAAGTATATAATCTGTAATATAGTGTGAAATGTATTTTGCTGCTTTTAAACCATTTGTGATTTGCAATAAGAGCATTATGAAAGATTTGGTTTTAAAATGTGATAAAAATGCCATATGTGATGGGACTGTGCCATACATTTAGTCCAGTTTTAGGTTCTTAAACCCCATTTTATAGAAGAGAAAACAGACTTTAAAAGTTAACTGCCTCAGTTTTCCCTGATACAGCAAATAACGCTTTATACCTTAGATAGTCAAGACTTAAACCCCAGGGTATTTTTTTACTTCACTTTCTCTCATTCAGCATCCAAAAAAGCATCAGCAAGTTCTGTTGACTCTCCTAAATAGACCTCAGATCCACCCAATTATTTTCATTTCCACTGCAGTCATCCTAGTATCAGTTACTCAGCTCTCTGGACACCCGTGATATATACTACTTAACCAGCCTTCCTCTTTCCGCTTGTACCTTCCTACAGTCCATTCTCTACAGTTGCCAATGATCTTTAAAAATGTAAACTGGATATCTCAACTCAACCCCTCAAGGTTCTTTATTACACAGTGAATAAATCCAACATACCCTAAAATTCTACCTCTCCAACTTTAAAGTATATTACATAATTTCACATTTTAAAACTAATAAACCTACAACCAGGATCCAGATTTTGGAACCAATAAAAGGAACCAGAGTTCTTGGAGAAATAAGTGATTGTAGGCCTGGAACAGGAAAAATACAAGATGAACCTAGAGCATCTTGTCATGCCAGAAAGTAAGAAATGCTCCAAAAACGAAATAATGGAAGTATTTCAAGTGGACATGAACTTAGTGAAAGCTGAAACAATTTGAGCAGAGACATTAATAAGGCAATATTGGATTATAACCCACAATCTGTGAACCTATACTTGTATACTTTTTTTAATATACTTTTATCTCACTTTCCAAGTGAGATAGTGGAATGAACACTGAATTTATAGTAAAGAAGGGTAATCTGTCCCTCAACTACAATGTCAAAATGTGGGCAAGCTACTTACTGAACTTCAGTGTCCTCATTTGTAAAACATAAGGTAATAATACCTCTTCATCCTACATCAGAAGATTGTGAGGAGCAAGTGTTTGAAAGCAAATGGGAATTGTAAACTTCTAAAAGAAAATATAAGGTGTTTGAATCATCATTAAGTCTAAATTTTAAAGAGCTGTTCATATTCAAAGAGTGGTGTTGAATGAAAGGGTTCTACTACGACAAACATAGTTTCCCAGTAACTGGGTTCTAAAGATGAGCAGAGGGATGCCTAGGTGGCTCAGTCAGTTAAGCGCCTGCCTTCAGCTCAGGTCATTATCTTCCTCAGTTATTTAAAACAACTAAACAGTACAATCTTTCTTCCCAACCACTCTCACATTCTTAGATCTAGTCTTATATTGATTATAGTATTGTTCTTATCAGATCTTCTGATTGATATCTGAACTATTAATACATCTGGCTCTTTGGTTAATTAGTTATGAGAAATCTTAGTTCAGTAATTGAAAATTGCAGAGTTAATATTTCTAGCACATACTACACGAGATAAAAGGAGGTGTCCCTTTGCTTGAGTTTACTATCCAGCAGAGTAGACAAACACCTTAATTATATCAGACTCACTCATACCACTGATCCGAATAAAACTTAGAGATGAGAGTTGTGGGAGTTCAGGTAGATTTTAACTGATGGGTGTTTAAATTTACTTACTTCGAGTTCTTTGTAAGGCTTAAAATAATAGCTAATGTCTAAATTTTATACATATTTGTATTACTTTAAGAATTTCTTGACTTCAGATGGCACTTGTTGCATCACATTTTCTTATTTGTTCCGTAAGTACAGATATGTGTTAAATAATCCCTTTTTCCAATATTTTTTACTCAATCAGCTGGAGACTCTAAAAGTCAAATGTTACGATTATACACTAAAAGCCATCTTTTGAAGGCCCCTTTTAAGAATAAGATGTATGTACTTACTAAAAGAGTTAATTACTATTTCCTCATTGTCACATCTCAGTAAATAAACTTGGATAATTTCATAGCTACATAGGCAAGACATAGTGCTGAGAGAATGCAAAGTAATTATACCTCTGTATATCCCAATTTAAGAAGTAGAAATGTATGAAAATTTTGTCATTAAACAGTTTTTTTGTTGTTTTTTTTTTTTTGTAGGTTGTAAAGAAAGTTCTACTCTTTCTGTCAAAATGAAATGTGATTTTAACTATGACCATATTCATTCTGGACTTAATATGCTAAAGCCTGATGACACTGGAAGACTAGGTTCTTATACTCCTGCATTTTTGGAAGGTTCTTATAAAGACTGCATTGAAGACTATGTAAGGTTATCAGATATTGGGTCACCAATTGTGAGCCCCAAGACTGTAGAACTTGAAACTGAAAATGAAAACAAGCTCTTTCACAACAAGGAAAATCAACATGTGCAACAAATACTTAATAGTTCAAATGAAATAGAAGAACTAGAGACCAGTAGACCTTATGAAGACAGTGGCTATTCTTCATTTTCCCAACAAAGTGGCTTCAATGAACATGAAGAGGGTAGCCTTCCCTTGGAAAATTTCAGTGACAGTCCACAGTCCTGCCTACAGATGCAAAGCCCAGACCAATATCCCAGCAAAAACTTGCTGCCGGCTCTTCATTTTGCAAAAATGGTTTGTTCAACATTAAAAAAGAATGCCAAGCGAAATCCTAAAATAGATTGGGAGAAACTGAAGGAATTTATATCCAGTGAAAATTTTAAACTACAGAACATAATTGGCAGGAAAATGGGCCTGGAATGTGTAGATATTCTCAGTGAACTCTTTCGAAGGGGACTCAGACATCTTTTAGCAAATATTTTAACACAGCTCAGTGATATGGACTTAATCAAGTAAGTATGATTACTTTGAGTGTTAGTATAATCCATCGGACATCTTTGTTGGAAGACTTGGGGGACTACCAGCTCATAAGACATAATAGGGTAGCCTTTTGCATTGTTTAATTGAGGCAATGAATGCCTGATGGCTGATACTTGACCATTTAACTGCCACTAAGATGAAAGAAAGATAATTTTTAAAGTAAACACTTAATCCATTTATTTCACATTTCATATTTATGCGCTTAGGAAACTTTTTGTTAAACTGGGATTTTTGTTCCTTTTAGTTCTGAATATTTCTAATATGTAAGCTATATCATACATGCTTAACTATGAAACAGCATCCTAGTTATGGTATGTAAGACCTGTAGGCTTTATGACTTCTGTCATACTTGAAAGTAAACAGTTGATGTTTGTAGGCCATTTTTAATGTAGGCTCTCCTTGGTTTGACAGTGAAAATATGGAAACTCTCAAGTGGATCTGATTATGACTGTTTCTTAGAAACTTTTATATTATCGTTCGTCATTCCACTAAAGATCAGTTAGGATGAGGTAACAATTAATTATACGGACTATTGGAGTAGACCCTGCCCAATCAGATTCGTTTTTAGCTTTTTGAAAAAAATTAATAGGTACTCTTTGCAAGTGTTACTTTACACTGGTCTTTGAAATATAGCTAAAGCAAAATAAAAGGGAGTATGGATTTTTATTGTTGGCTAGCTTCTTGAAGGATAATTGACATCTAGGTTGTACTTTTTTTTAACAAAGTGGATTTTTGAAATTGATGTCTACTGATAGCAGTGTGTCCTATAGTACTTTGAAATTTGTCTGCAATTTTTATTAATATTGAACAGCTAACATGGTGTCCTATATAGAATGGGGGCTACTTATTTGGTGTTTGCAGATGTTGTGACAAAATGGAAGTACAAAGCAATGGTTCTTAAGTCTGAATGTACTTGGCTTGATGTAGCTTGATAAGGAGCTTTTAAAAACAACCCTAGTCCCCTTTTTAAACCAATTTAACCCAAATGTCTAGGCCTGGGGCATCCTTACATCTTAAGTACCTCAGGCAATTCTAATGTACAAACAGGTTTGAGTAGCACTGCTAATAGAAATTTCTTTTTCTTCGCACTGTTAATGTTTCTGTAGTATACTTATTCCTCTTAGCTCTTTGTGATGCTTTAATTGTTTCCTTTATAATCTTTTACTTTTCCAGTGTGTCTAAAGTGAGTACAACTTGGAAGAAGATTCTAGAAGATGATAAAGGGGCATTTCAGTTGTATAATAAAGCAATACAAAGAGTTACTGTAAGTCTTTGGCAGTTGATGTTTTCATTTTGAAGTATAACAGCTAGTGCTCTTTACCTTTACAAATAGGGGAAAATAGGACAGATAACAGGTAATCTGGAAATCCTTTACATCCACAAAGCATTTCTGCTTTTCGCTAGAACTCTTTAAACAAAATTCAAAGATAAAGGGAAAGGAATCCCACCTAAGTCATTTATTTCTTGAGTTCTTCCTAGAAATGGCATGTCTAAAAGGGAAAATTGGTCAGTTCTCCAATAATAAGAGTTGACCATGTTGCTAAGCTTCATTGCCATTTGTATTTTTTCAGTTAAATTTTCAACATATTGAAGATTTTCAGTGCAGAAGGGAATTCAGTTGCCTTCCAAAATGAACTTGGTAAATTTGGAGATGTTTCTGAGAGTATCAGTACATGTTTGAAATTTCAGGCCTAGCAGTTGGCAGACTTGGGTGTAAATTTTGGTGCTACTAATTTGCTATATAACTTTAGTCAAGTATTGCTTAAGTTCTCCAAGTTCAGCTTCTTTATTGGTAAGGTGGTATTAATGGAAAGTTTTCTAATCTAAAAGGTTATTTTGAACCCATTCATGACACTGATGTGAGACTTAATTAAACATGATTTGCCATTTACTGGTGGTGAAAAGAATGACTTTGTTTTGGCATTAGTGCTTTATAAATGATGTATTAAACGCTATATAGGCTGATATATTTAAAATGCTTCCTCAAAATTTCTGGTTTGCTGTTTCTGTCAGTATTGTCTATACGTATAGTGTGTGGCTATATTTAAAGCATGTGCAGGTAAATTGGATGTAAGGGAAAATCTTTTACATTCTCATTTGATCTTTTTTACATGTACAAACAATAAAAATGCCTGATTGTTGAAAATAAAGGAGAATATTCTTAAGTCCTATTAAAACATTTCTTCTAATTAGGAAAAGAACATTAAGTTTTCACCACATGCTTCAACAAGAGAATATACTATGTTCAGAACCGCATTAGCTCCTATTCAAAAATCCGAAGCTCGGACTTACCCCCAAAAAGGTGCTCAAACCAAGTTATCCAATCCAGGTGATCAGAAAGGTTCTACTTACAGTCGACACAGTGAATTCTCTGAGGTAATTTTTTGTTTGTCAATAAATTAGAAACTTATGGGGCACTTAATTGTTAAAAAGATTTAGAGTAAGAAACAGAGAACTTTAAATTTAATTATAGCATAATTAGAACTACTAGCGAATTATTAATGGAGATTTTATCTTCTGTCCCCTTCATTTTACTCTCAGAAATGTTGACCACCAAGAAAACATTTCAAGAAATTGAATTCCTAATTCAAGTAATCAAATTAGGAAAGTGCACAAAGATGTCTTCCTATGTAGAAAATAGATACCGTTTGACATTGTTTATGTTAGTTCAGTGATGTTGAGATCTAATTTGGAAATACAAGGAAAACCTTGATTTTAAAATTTCTTAGCAAACTGTTCAGTATACATTTTAATATTGTTGCCTTTGATATCTGAGGAATAAAACTCAATGAAAAAAGGCCAGCTTTCAGAAATTGAAACCCTCCTATTGCACCTTCAAGTCACTGGGTAATGTGTATTATAAGTTCTACTCAGCACATGGATAATTTGGCAAGCTTAATTTAAGAAACCATAATCTTACCTAAGTGCATATTTGAAATAAAATGTTGACTGCTAACTGCCTTCGTGTTGGTCAGTAAGTATGATTATACATAGCGAAGTTTAATTTTCTGTCTTAAGTGTTGATGATGGACTTTCTAATACAACATTTAACTTTATTCAGAAAACATATATTGAATATCTGCTGTCAGGTAATTCATGGATAGGAAAACATGGCACCCTTCATAGGCTTGTAATCTAGAACGGACAATGGCTACATAAAAATAAATGCCATATAATGTGATAAGTGCTTTTTTAAAAAAAAAAAAGAACTAGAGGTGAAAGAGCAACCAACTCCCAAGTGACACTAGGAAGACTTCACAGTAAAGGTGACATTTAAGTTAGGGCATTTATGTGTAAGCATTCATGAAATAAAAGAACGTATTCAAAGGTAGCATTAGGAAATAGCCACTAGATCAGTTGACAAGTGATAATTATCTCACTCATTGAACAGTGAGTTCCTTAAGGGCAGGAGTTTTATGTGTGGCATGGATCCTTTATCCATATATTGGGGAAGGTTCAGCAGTACATTTCTTATTTATTTCTACCTAAATTACATTCAGTCCTCACTAAAATTTGTTTATGGATTTTCTTCTTTCTAGGTTGCCAAGACTTTGAAAGAGAATGAAAGCCTTAAAGCCTGTATTCGCTGTAATTCACCAGCAAAATATGATTGCTATTTACAGCGGGCGATCTGCAATCGAGAAGGTTGTGGGTTTGATTATTGTACAAGGTGTTTATGTAATTATCATACCACCAAAGAATGTTCGAATGGCAAACCCCTAAAAGCCAATTATAAAATAGGTCCTCTGCCTGGTACTAAAAAAAGCAAGAAGAATTTACGCCGATTGTGATACCTTGTTAAATCAATTGTACCTGATCATGAAGGTTAGTTAGAAAATGTTAGGTTTTAATTTAAAAAACATAAATGTATTTTGATTTCCAATTTTGTGTTGAAATCAATGTAGTACATGGGATTTTTCACCCTGGTGAGTAAAGAAAATATACAGCCTCTTAAAATATTTTACAATTTAATGTGAAAAAAGTTTAAAATTTAGTATAAATCAGAAAATTTAAATATTTAAAAACAAAAGGAAAACTAGTTAGTTATCTGATATTTGTGATTCAGGGATAAAATAAAACTGATTCAATTTTTATGCTAAAGGAAAGCCATGTAATTTTACCTAGATAATCTTAAATATACATCTTGTTTACCATCTATTAGCATTTGAGACATTTTATTTTCCTTACCAAATTAATACCTATCAAAATAACTTATGGAGTCTAATAATTCAAGTGTTTTGTCGTCTTTCTTTAACCTCTTTTTCAATGTGTATATTTCCCAAAAAGTACTCTTTGTGAAATCTTGCTTTTTCCTGTTTATAAAGTCTGTTTTAATATTTTTGTACATATGTAAATATTTCTGTATTATTTTTTATGTCAAAGAAGAAAATAAAGATCTTCTGTGTATATATATATACACACACACACACACACACAAACACACACACGTGTAAATGTAAATTTTGTACCTGTTATGAATAAAATTGTTACAAGCTTACTAAGTCATGTGAACTTTTTACTTTGATAAACATCTTAATCTTAGAAACGAATTAGGAAACTGTGAGAAATTGTATTTGTATGTATGAAGGCATTGAGTTGGTTCAATTTGTGTCTGCTCGTCTGGGAAGCTTGTGACATTCCCAGGTATCATTCTGATCCCAGTATTCTCCCCAATCCCAGTATTTTAGTTATGAAGTTGGGTCTTGAAATAAGCATCCCAAGATGATTCAAGGCAAGACCAAAGAACATGTTGAGAAATCCTAATGTATTAATTCATCTGTTACTAAACTAATTAAAACTATGGCTTAAATAGCCACATAAAAATACTAGAAAGATTAAAAATATGTAATATAAAATAGAATGTTATCTTTGCATTCAGAACATTTGTGCTAATAAGTGCCCAAGACAATGGTATGTACTTTTTTTTATTCCTTAATTCTAGAGTTGAATGTTTTAGTTTCAATTATGAATATGGACAAATTCCGAGAGTTTGAGCTCAGACAAAAGTCCTAAAAGTTGAAGGGTGAGCCTCAGATCCTCTCCCTAGAGCTGCAAAGACTCAAGGCCTTTGCCTTTCATCTCGGTGGAAGCCTGAGGTAGAGTATTTAACCTAAATGGATTTATGGGTGTATCTTATCCAATAAAACTGCCCATGAAATTAGCAGTGACATAAGCAGCTTACTGAGGTAAAATTGACAAAAAAGACAATATTTAAAGTATAATTTGGCATTTTGATGTATGTACATACATGAACCCATTGCTACAACTAAGGTAATGAACATAAATATCCCCAAATTTCTTCCTGTCCATTTATAATCCCTCCTGTCAGTTCCCAGGTAATCACTGGTCTGCCACTGTTGATTATTTTGCCTTTTCTAGAGTTTTTATATAAATGGATTAATGAGATTAGTCAGAGTACATACTTTATTATTTTGAGATTCATCCATTTTGTGTCAATACTTAATTCCTTTTTCTTACTAAGCAGTATCCTGTTGGATATACCAGTTTGTTCATATATTCACCTCTTAATGAACATTTGCCTCCCACCCCCCCCCCAAGTTTTGCTATTAGAAATGAAAATGCTGTAAACCGTATACAAGTCTTTGTAAGATAAATGGTATGCTTTCATTTCTCTTAAAATAGTAGTGGAATGTTTGGATTATATAGGTAAGTGTATTTGAGAAAATATCAAAATGCTTTCCAAAGTAGTGATACGTTTTACATTTACCAGCAATGATGGCAGTTACATTTAATTCATGTTCTCAACAACACCTGGTATAGTCAGTCTTTGTAATTTTAGTCATTCTAAGAGGTGTGTAATAGCATATCATTGTTTTAATATACATCTCCCTAATAACATGTTTAACATCTTTTCATATTTGCTATCCATAAATTTTCTTTGGTAAAGTATATAGTCAAATGATGTGAGTTCTTTTATTATTGGTATTTGAGGATATATATTTTAGATAAGAGCAGTATATCAGGGTGTGGCTTTCATTTTCTTAGCTGTGCCTTAGTTTTTATTTTTAATGAAATCCAGATTATCCAATTATTTGTCTTTTATGATCGTGTTTTTGGTGTTATATCTAAAATGTGCCTAATCTAAGAGCATACAGATCTATACTTTCTCTAAAAGTTTTATAGTTCTCAATTTCACATTTAGGTCTATGATGTACTTGTTAAATTCTGAATATAGTATGAGGAATGGGCCAAAATAAGTATCCCGCTGTTCCAGCACCATTTATTGACAAGACTACCCTTTCTCTACTGAAATGACTTTGCATCTTGGTAAAAATCAGTTTTATATAAATATGAAGTATTTCAGGACTCTATTCTGTTTAACTGATCTATTTGTCTCTCGAGCTCCAAATCCACATGACCTTGATAACTAGCTTTAAAATAAGTCTTGAAGTCAGTTGGTGACATTATTCTTTTCTTTCAAAAAAATTATTTTTTAAGTTGTCTATCCTAGGTCCTGTGCATTTCTACATATATTTTATAATTACCTTGTTAGTTCTTACAAAAATACATGATGAAATTTGGGGATTGTAATTAATCTATTAATCTGTTAGATTAGATTAGGAGAGAATTGACATCTTGACTTTTTCAACCCTTGAACATAGTTCTATTTATTTACGTCTAAAAATTTCTCTTAGCAATATTTTATCTTTTAATTGTACATGCCTTCTACATCTTGTGTCAGATTTATCCCTAAGTAGTTTATATTTTAAGTGGCATTTTTAATTTCAATTGTTTATTGTTAGTATATTGAAATGCAAATGCTTGATTTTGTATCCTACAACCCTGCTAAACTCACTTTTATAATTGAGAATCCCATCAGATTTTCAATATAGATTATTTTTGTCTTCTGGATATAGTGAGTTTTATTTCTTCATTGTAGTCTATGTGTCTTTTATTCCTTTTTCTGGCCACATTATACTGGCTAAGACCTCCAGTAAAATGTTCAATAGAAATAAAGACATTTTTATCTTGTTCCAGATGTTAGGGGAAAAGCATTCAGAATGATAATGGCTGTCAAGTTTTTTTATAGATCCTCCTTATCAAGTTGAGGAAGTTTCTATTCCTAGTTTGTTGAAAATTTTTATGAAGATTGAATGTTGAGTTTTGTCAGATGTTTTTCCTCCATTGATTGGCATGCTCATATAGTTTCTTTTTTTGTTTTTTTAAATATGTATTTTGTTGATTGATTTTAAAATGTTAAAGCAACCCTGCATGCCTACAGTTAATTCCACTAGTTCATAATGTATTATCCTTTTTAGGTATTGTTGGAATCAATTTGTTACATACTAAGAATTTTTACATTATATTCATGAGGGATATTAAGCTGTAGTTTTCTTACAGTGTCTTTGGGACATATTATCTGCTTTTCAATTTTCTGGATATTTGTTTCAAATTATATTTCTTCTTTTACTGTTTGTTAGAATTCTCCCAGGAAACCATCTGAGTCTGGAGGTATTTTTGTTTTTTTTGTAGTAAGGTGTTTAAAATATACTTTTTTCAGTAAATATAGGATTCAATTAATGTTTCTTCCTGGATGAGCTTTAGTAGTTTATGACTCTAAAGGTATGTTTCTATTAATGTAATTTACTTAATTTATTGGAATAAATTGGTCACAGTATTATCATATTATCCTTTTACTATTTGTAAAATCTGTAGCGATGTTCATTTCTCTCATTGCTGATATTGGTTGATTGAGTTTTACTCCTTTTACTGATCAGTCTGATGAAAGGTTTATCTCTTAGATTGATCTTTTCAAATAATCAGTTTTTGATTTCATAAGTTTTCTCTCTTCCATATCATTGTTTTTTGGTTTTGTTTACTTCTGTTTACTTTGAGTTTAATTCGCTCTTCTTTTGCTAGATTCTTAAGGTGGCAGCTGAGGTCTTTGATATGATCTTTTCTTCCGTAGGTGTTTAGTGCTATAAATTTCACTCCAAGTTTTGTCTGAGCAGCATATCCCAAGTTCTGATATTTTAATGTTGTTAATTTTCAAATGCTTTATAATTTTCTTTCTGATTTATTTTTGATCCACAGGTTGTTTAAAAGTGTGCTAGTTTCTCAATACTTTAGAATTTTCCAGATATCTTTCTTTTATTGACTTCTAATTTAATTGTTGTCAAAGAAGATACTTTATGTGACTTGAATCCTTAGTTAATTGACAAATATTTTATGGTGTAGGATATGACCTATCAGGTAAATGTCTCCTGTCTACTTGAAAAGATGATAAATTTTGCTCTTTGGTAAAATGCCTTATAAATGTCAACCAATTAGGTCAACTTGGCTAATAGTGTTTTCACATTTTATATATTCTTTCTGATTGTTATCTACTTGCTCTATTATTAAGAGATAGGTATTGAAATGTTCAACTGTAATTATGGATTTATCTCTTTCTTTTTGCAAATTTTCAGTTTTTGCTTTATATATTTTGTAGCTTTGTTATTAGCTACATAAACATTTAAGATTGTTATACCTTCCTGGTAAAATACTCCCTTCGTCATTTTAAAATGACTTTTAAAATTCTTGGTAATATCTTGGCTATGGAATCTATACTGACTAATACTAAAATAGGCACTCTAGCTATTTGTTGTTGTTGTTGTAGTTAATGCTGGCATAGTATATATATCTCTTCCATCCACTTTTAGCTTATTTTTTACCTTGGATTTGAAGTGTGTTTCTTGTGGACCTCATATAGTTGAATATTATTTTTTAATAACTCAATATCCACCTTTTAATTGGAATAATTAGGCCATTTTCATTTAATATGAATATTAATATGATCAGATTTTACCATCTTGATTTGTTTTCCATTTGTCTCATCTGTTCTGTTTACATTTTTCTCTTTCTGCTTTCCTTTGGATTATTTTTATGACTTCATTTTATCCCCAATTTGATATTTAATTAGCTATAGTTCTATTTTGTTTGATATTCTACTATAAGTACATACCATATTTTGTTTGTTCAGCACTTGATAGACATTTGGGTTGTGTCTATTTTTTGGCTATTATGAATAGTGCTTCTATGAACATTTTATATACAAGTTTTTGTGTGAACATACGTTTTGATTACCTTGGGTTTACCTAAGAGTGGAATTGCTGAATCATATGCTAATTCTGTGTCTAATTTTTTTAAAGAATTGCCAAACTGTTTTTCACAGCAGCTGCTTTGTTGTAAATTCCCACAAGCAATGTATGATTGCAATATATAATTCCTTTATAATCTGGATGCTTTCCATTTCTTTTTCTTGTCTAATTGCCATGGCTAGAACCTCCAGTACAGTGTTGAATAGAAATAACAAGAGTGGACCTCTTTGACTTTTTCTTGAACTTAAGACATTCTTCTGCTGGTGCCATCATTCTGTATTGGGTGTTTGGGAGAAAAATAAATTGTCCCTTTAGTTCACAGATCCTTAGATTGAAAAAAAAACTGTATTTGAGAAATTGTATTTCAAGAATGTACCTAAGAAGCCTCATCTACACCAAGGTCAGATTTACGTAATGATGGATTTTCAGCTGAAGCTATAATAGACTTTTGAAAGTTTGAGGAGAGGATCAGTGTAATTTTCATGTAAGAGGGATGTGAATTATTGGGGACCAGAAAGCAGACTGTTAGTCAGCTTCTAAAATGCCCCCACAGTGACTCTAGCTTCATGATATTTGCACCTTTGCTTTACTGCACCGTATCAGTTTTGGTCTATGTAACTAATAGAAAACAGCAGAAGAGATGGCATGACATTCCTGAGACTAGGTTATAAAAGACATTGCAATTTTTTACCTCTTTTTTTCTCTCTCTCTCATGTCACTCACTAAGGGAAGGTCAATTGTGAGCAGCTTCTGGAAAGCCCCACATTGTAAGACATTTAGGTCTTTGAGATGTCCCAAGTGAAGAATTGAGGCTTCCTGCCAATTGCTAAGGCTGAGTCTTCTTGCAAGCAAGTCCTCCAGTTCCAATCAAGCCTTCAGACTACTATAGTCCCTGACAACATGCTGAGTGCAACTTGAATCATGCAACTTAACTGCTCTCAAATTCTTGAAACCGTGAGGTAATAAATGTTTGGTGTTTTAAGCCTGTAAATTTGGGAATGGTTTGTTATACATAGATAACTAATACAAAGTGGCCAAATCCTTCTAGGAGCACTGGACAAGAGAAAGATAAAAAGAAGTCTTTCCTCATACCCTTTGATTAACTATATGAATTAATATTAAGAAGGTTGTGTTTTCCCTCAGAACTCTTGAGACATGTAATTCCTTGGTCTGGAATGAATACTGGCATATATGTGGGATGGTAAGCCATCTTGCAGCTATGTAGAACGTTCTCTAAGGAAAGAAGTCATGCTCTCAGGCTGAAATAAGTTTGGGACTGGTATGATCACAAAAATGGGCTATTTTAAGTTTGCTACACAAGGGAAAGTGAATAAATTTTAAGATGTTAGTATTTTTGTGGTTACTGTGATATATATGGTATCTTTAAAAATTACTCATTTTTTTACAGAAATTCGCAGTACTGTCCTAATATTTTTTTATTCTGGTATCCAAAGAGATGCTATGTGTTTTATGGATTGAATATGGATAGAGTAGATTCCTTACACAGTTCATGTTGTGACAAGAATATATGACTAGATTCAGAAGAGCCCTTAATCAGCTGACCTTGGTCAAATGTGGTTTGACCTAGCATATCTGATCAGTGGGAGGCACCATTTAGTGGCCAATGTTGCTTCCCTGAGGCCTTTATCCTAATGAAGAAAGTTCAGGTTTGGTAGCCTATAGCAGCTATTCTGATGTCCCTTAAGGATGCTTATATTTCTCTAAATATAAATGTTAATATAAATGTAAATATAAGTGTTAAAATCTCAGTATGTTTGTATGCATTTGTTTTTTGTGGATATTCTCAGTGTCAGCCATACATTTCACTGAAGCAAATACTATTAGCGTATTAGCACTGAATCCTAGCTTGCCTTTATCCAAGGTTCATGCTGGCGTGATTTGGTACCCAAAGTTTAGCATTTCCAGGTCCTCTAACTGGGAAGTTCATCATGCAAAGTTCATACATCTTGAGGACCTGCCAAAAAGACTGCATACAAAAGAAAACGATGATAGTTCCTTTACTATCATTAAGTAGCTTCTTACACTCACAATCTTATCCAGATGGTTTGGCTTGTTCCCTTTTCCCCAAATTTGGCTTCAGCAATGTAAACAACACAGAACCACAAGATGGTGCTCTTATAACACCATACTTTTGAGTTTGTTCATTCATGTGAAGTTTAATATAAAAATAGATGAAACAATATTACTGTTCTTCTATGAAATTTGTGTTACCAGATTATAAAAGGAAGTCCACAACATAGTGTTAAGCTAGGATAGGTAGATATAAACGATTAAGTTTTTGGTCTCAAGTGTCAAGAGCAGGTCTTGCTTATCTTCCACATTCTTTTACATTGTTGATATTAAAGTCTAGATTTGTACTGTTCAGTACAGTAGCAACATGTGGCTACTAAACATTTGAAATGTGGCTCATCCAAATCCACATGGAGATTTACTGTAAATGTAAATTTAAACCAGATATTGAAGACTTGGTATGAGGAAAAGCAAAATCTCTAATAATTTTTATTTTGACTACTTGTTTAAATAGTGACATATTGGATTAAATAAAAATTCTATGAAAATTAATTTCTAGTGTGATATCTAGAAAATTTTAAATTATATATGTGGCTCTCATTTCATTTCAGTTAGTGTTGGTCTAAGATCACATAACAAATAAGTATCAGAGGAGTCTTTTCTGGCCCCATAACCTAAGCAGGTCAGAGTATAATACCTGAATACCCAAATCTACCATGTATTCTAAAAGTAAGTCAAGTTCTAGATACGGAGATGAAAGGGCATTGCTAAAAAATTAAGGATAGAGGTCTAAATCGACTTGGATAATTTTTTTCAAACTCCTGTTACTTATGGTTTTGTAGTAAACCTCATCTGACATTTGCCCCCTCCTTACTCCCAAATTGATAGGTCTTTGTATTCCCATCACCCAGGAAATGCTTAGTATATATTTGTGGAATGGATGAAGGCAGGAACAACTCTACGGATTCAAGCTGACTTCTTCTCTGGGAGTCAGTGGAGTGCCATTGAACATGGGCTTTGCCTCCACATCCCCAGTAGAACTTTCTGTGACCCTTTTCAAAAAGCTTCTCTGCTCACTTTCCTCAAGAAAAAGCTTTTCCTTTCTTCCAGAGCTTTGAGAGAACCTACAACAGGAGGTTTATAAAATACTATTTTGCCAATGCCCTTTTTGTTTTTGTTACTAGGGTTTATTTTTTGGTCCAATATCCTTTTACATATTGGACATAGATGAGAATGAAGAGTACAAGAGCCCAGCTGTACCTTGTCATTTGGCTTCAAAAGGACTATAGAATGGACAGTGAAAACAAGTTATTGTCATTCAGGTAGAAGTGAAGAGGAGGGAACCATCCCCTTCTTTCTTTTAAGCACTGATGGTTAAACATCCATTGCATTTTGTTAATATAGTTCTTGTATGTTGCCAATATGCAGAAGAGAACTCCACCCATAAACAGAAGAGGCCATGTTGCCATATATTAGATAAATTTGAACTTTTATTTGTCCAAAACACCTGTAGAATACCTGTGTCCCAAAATGCAAAGAACAATAATAAACAATTTTGGAATGTCTTGAATTCTGACTTTCCACTTACTATCAACGTTGGGCAAGTTTTTAATGTCTATGAGCTTTAGTTTTCATACTTATAGAGAAGGTAATAACGCCTACCTGATATTAACAATGATTACCTTAGAGAACATAGGGAAAGACTTAATACAGTATCTGGCACATAATAAGTAAATGTAGCTGTTGTAATTTTTTATTTTGGCCAAAATATTAATGCTCACAAATATCTGGATGTTTATGATAGTCTAAATAAAGAAGGTGCTTTCTAAATAATTCTATAATTTTGATAAGGTGAGAATAATCTCATGTTAAATTTTCCTTCAGCCATATTTTTTACTCTTAAGAATTTAGAAGCTGTTTTTTGTCCTCAGTGGGTAAGCAAAGAAAGTCACCTTAATAGTAGAAAATAATTTTATTAAAGCATAGATTGAATAGAAGTTTGTATGACTTCAAAGCTCACAGAAGTTCACTATTATTCATTTATTTGTTTATTAAAAAGCGCTTATTGAGTACCTTCTATGTGCAAGGTAGTATGCTGGGTGATGTCAAATGCAGTCTTTATCAACCAGCGTTCCAGGAGAGAACTGAGCTTTAATGATGTAATGCATGTATTATATATAATAAATTAATTTATCTTAGGCATTTAGAATGGCACTAGTTATGAATCTTCCCTGTGGAAATTAATGATCACCCAAATAATTCATATTCCGTGCATCTGATAAAAAGTCCAGTTGAAAAAGTCTAGGGGGTAAGGAGGAAGAGGGGAAAAAAACTGCTAAATTAGCTGTAATTGAAACAAAATAAAATAAATATAGAGTAAGCAAAATATAGT
This sequence comes from Martes martes, assembly GCF_963455335.1. NCBI lineage: Eukaryota > Metazoa > Chordata > Mammalia > Carnivora > Mustelidae > Martes > Martes martes. Next base: position 13,887,318 of record NC_137893.1, read on the forward strand.
AAGAGAATGGAAGGAAAATTCTACCAAGAGGATCGGAACAAAGGAAATATTGAAAAAATCTTGGGCAATGATAAGAATCACCTTTTTTCTTGTTTCCTCTCCTCCCCCTGTTTTTTTCCAAATGTGCAACTGTTTTACGATACCCTGTGATTAATTCAGAAAAGAACCAGTCAAGGAGCTCGTGTGGCTTCTGGAGCAATGGTAAGCTCTATAGGAGAATGACATGAGCAAATCACTGTGGGAATTCCAAGGGAGAATTCAGATGGCCTCAGAAGTCCCTTTACTACTGTGAAGAAAAGAAATTCTCATCAACCATTTTCTTCGCACAGTAGGAAAAAAATGGTATTTATTTCATGCCAAGACTTAGGAAAAATCCACTGGAAGTTGTCTTGAAAGACTTCAGAACAAGGTGGCAGAAGGGGAGAGTAGGAAGTGATGTTAGAGGCTGTGACAACCCAAAGAAGCCCGTACAATGTTGACCTAACTTCAGGACACATATATTTTTAAGGACTACACTAAGTTTTTAAAAGTACACTTACTTTTTAAAAAATTTCGAGTAAAAATTCTTCAGTATTTTTAAGGATGAGTTTTTTCTTCCCAGAGGAGGTTTTTGAAACACTCTAAATGAGAGGTTAATGGATTATACACAGAAAAAAAGTGTAGAAAACAGTAATGCCAGTAGGTCAGCCTACTGAAGGATCGATTTTCCAGTTTTAGAGCATATTCGATCATGTTATTTCTCTCTAAATAAATTATTTCCACGTGAAGTCCCAGATTCTCAGAGTATGGCCACACTAGGGATGCCTCGGTGGCTCAGTTGGCTGGGTGCCCAACTCTTGATTTTGTCTCAGGTCATGATCTCAGGGTCATGAGACCAAGCCTGGCACATCTCTCTCTCCCTCTCAAAAAAAAAGAATATGGATGCCCAACTACTCATTTAATGCCACCACCATCTTCCTGAGAGACCCCAAAAGGAACAGAGAGCATGGTTGAGGCCAGTAGTTTCTCGCCATTCCAGGGAACACTAGGAATTAATAGTGTCTTTCTGAGCACCTCCTGGCCTCCAGGGAACAAGGTGCTAGCACTGCTGGGACCGAGGGGAAGAGAGAATAGAAGAATAGAAGGGCAACACTTCCCACCTTCCTGTGCTGCCTGAGCACAGGAAACGCATCAGTATCTGACTTCGTAGAAAATGCCGTGTGGTGGTCATAGTGCACCGGTTGACTTACATTTAAGACCTATTGGCTTTAACCAGTTGCGTGTATAGTCTGATAAACAAATAATGTCTTATTCTGAAGCTGCATTTGCTGGAGGTATGCAGGGTACAGCATGCAGAGGATGCCTACAGGCCCCTTAGGAGAGCATGACCCAAGAATTCATGAATCCTGAAATTCTAGCGCTATGATCAAGGAAATGCCACAATGCTCCTTAGCAAGTCATTCCTGACAGCTGGTGTGCAATAGCTTTTTGCTCATGCTTGTGACACGTCAACAAATACTTGTTGAACTGAAATTATTTCTAGTAAACCGTCTAATTCTGCTCTTTATCTTTTGAAGTTTTGCCTTACAATTTTTAGACACAGTTGTCACTCCAGAGACTTTGCTGGGTGTAGCCAGTATGTGAGGCATCTGCATCGTGTTCACTGTTTCGAGTCTTACTCGGCATTCTTATGTCTTGTTCCTGGATGATTTCCCTGCCACCTTCATAAGCCTATAAACTTTCCAAGAACCAAGAATGTTAGTCAACCAGTAGCTTTCTCTTCCAGCTGCATCTAATGCTCCTTTTTTTTTGGTTTTCCACCAGAGGGCATCACAAACCTATCTAATACCCTATTTGGCACGGATGCGTTTAATACTCAAAGTCAAACTTTTTCAATTTGTTTAAAATGGTTCTAATTTCATTACCCTAAGGGGTTGTGGTGAAAAGTAGGGTCTTTTGTAGCCAAACTCTCTGAGTCCAGATCCCAGCTCTATTAGAACTGTCCCAAGGCCTGGGAAATGCTTTCATTTCCTCTCGAAACATGAGGGTTCTCATCCTTGTAAACTGAGCGGCTTCTTGGGTTTTGGTGAGGATTACAGAGTATAGACACCTACCTAGAGCACTTAGAACCCTGCCTGGCTTATGGTGTAGTACTGTGTAAGTGAGAGCTCTCTGAAAGTTTATGAAAATGGCAGTTCCACTTATCTAGGAGTTACCCTGAGAGCATCAAAGAGTTGACAACTACAAAATAAAACTAATTACTGCCATTTTTTGAGTGTTGGCTGTGTGCCAGGCCCTACTTTTATGCATTATTTCTACCCAATAGACATATGAGGGAGAAGTCTACGCTCATCGGTTCACAGACCCATCCCAAGGGCCAGAACAGTGCCTGTACACTGGAAGTGTTCAATAGGTATGTTTTAAATGAATGTAAGCTCTTTTTATTAACCCACATTCACAGATGAGAAACAAGGTTCAGGGAGTTGATGGACCTCTCCTAGGATCACACAAGTAAGTAGAATACATTGTATATAGACCCAAATTCTTTCCCAAGCCTAGCCTCTTTCCATGGGGTTTTCTTACTTTAAGAAAAGTTGAGAGGGTTCAAGGGTGGAGGAAAATGAACTTTGGTTGACTCTCCTAACCAAACTGCCAGGCTACTTTTTAATACCGTTTGCAGGGAGAATGGAAGACATTCCTTTTAGTAATACTTTACAAGGATTGTTTCCTCCAGAATTTAAATGGTGCTTAGTCAACTTAATGGTGAATCACTAATTCTCAATCAAGTCTACCAAATACTCCTAACTCATTTTCCCTAAGACCTTTTGCAACCAAGTTTCTATAACTGAAATGGAAGAAGCAAAACATAGAGGAAAAAGAATTTCAAAAGCCCACTTACACCTAAATTTATTTAAAAATTTTAAATTTATTTTGATTGAGATATAATTGACCTATGACATTATATTAGTTTCAGGTGTACAACATGATTTGATATTTATAGACATTGCAAAATGACAACCGCAGTAAGTCTAATTAACATCCATCTCCACACAGTTACAATTTTTTTTCCTGTGGTGAGAACTTTTAAGATTTACCCTCTTAGCAACTTTAAAATATACAACACAGTATTATTAACTCTAGTTACCATGCTGTGCATTAGATCCCCATGACTTATTTTTTTTTGGAACTGGAAGCCTGTACCTTGTGACCCACATTTCACCTATTTTGCCCACCTTCCCCTCCCCCCCCATCCCGTGCAACACCAATCAGTTCTCTGTATCTATGAGCTTGTTTCTTGTTTTTGGTGTGTGTTTTTGTTTGCTTTGTTTTGTTTTGTTTTTAGATTCCACATAGTAAGATCATGTAATATTTGTCTTTCTCTCCTTGGCTTATTTCACTTAGCATAATGCCCTCAAGTTTCACCCATGTTGTGGCAAGTGGCAAGATTTCTTTCTTCTTATAGTTGAATAACATTCTGTTATATATCTATATTCCCTAAATATATAATTTCTTTATATTTCTTTATAGAGAAATATATTCATTGATGAACACTTTGGTTGCTTCTCGGCGATTGTTAACAACACTGCAATATGTTTGCAAATGCTGAGTTTACTTGTTGGAGGGCACAGTGACTGGTTCACAGTTCATGCTCAGTCTGTGTTTGTTGAGTGCCTGTGTGAGAAAGGGAACAGAAGCAAGTAACTTCTGTTACTGCGTATTCATGGCTGCGTATTCCAGTCCTTTGGTACACTGTGTGTGGTCTGCTGGCCAGCAACACCCAGAAACTGCTTAGAAATGTGAAGTCTTCACCCAGAGCTACTGAATCAGAATCAATAGTTTAATAAGACCCCCGGGTGATTTATATTCATAATAAGTTTTGAGAAGCGCTGCTCTACCCAATATGGTTAATTGTGGAAAACAAATGATTGATTCCCATTAACTAAGCAATTAATCACACTTTATTGAGTATGTTTCAAAAAACTAGGAACTGTAAGAAAATTTATGCCAGGCACTATAAAACTCCAAAATATTTTTTGAGGTGTGGAGGGAGAACTCTGTGTGAATGTGGCAAAAAATGGAGATGACAAACATTTATTTTTCCTTTTTTGGAACTTGTACCCTTCATACCAATTTAGGATAGGTTTCTCCAATTTTAAAAAATGATTTCTTATGTGGATTACTTGCATGAAAAATTTGATTTCCCTTTATTTATGGGTTTACATAGCCTGAAGTCACTTTATTGTTGATACTACTCTTCACTATATGGATGAATCATCAAAATGTGTTTCTTAAATCCAAGGTAGAGATGGATAGCCAAGTTTAAATTCATAGAACTGTCATTCTTTATAACAGATATCTCCTAGTAGATATAAAACTTCTCTGCCTATGAAAAGGCAAAGACATCTGCAGTGATATATATAGATTTCAGCTATATGGAAACATATTATAAAATCATCTTTGCCAAGTATACTATATAATACACATATTCACATATTATATATATATTATGCATATATACATATATATATATATGTAGCATCACTAAATGTGGACAGTTTTTATGAAATTTGTAGTATCATCTTAGATCTTTTCAAAAGTTTGTAGGCACAATAATTGTTATAGTAAAAACAGAGATTTGTCTTTGTAAATCCTTAAAAAATTTTAACACAGTAACAGCCCTGAAATATTTCAGTCGTGTTTTTTTTTTCCTTTTTAGTACTTAACCATCTGTATAGTCTGTAAGTACTATGAAGAATTATTAATAAACTAGGAACAGGAATAGTGATAAAGCATGATTAACAAATTCTTTCATTAGGGGTGCCTGGGTGGCTCAGTCTGTTAAGCACCTGACTCTTCATTTCAGCTCAGGTCATGATCTCAGGGCCCTGGGATTGAGCCCTGTGTCCGGGTCCAGGCTCAGTGGAGAATCTGCTTGAGATTCTCTCTCTCCCTCTCTTTCTGCCCCTCCCCCACCTGCTCTTTCTCTGTCTAAAACAGGAAAAAAAATACATATTAAAAAAAAAAAAACAAATTCTTTCATTAAATTATCTGCACATGTGTTTTGCATATGCCAAATTGAAGTGTTTCTTTTTAAGAATTGGACTTGATTACTATCCTTGGGTAAGTCACTTGTGCTTCTCTGACCTTGAACTCATCTGTAATACAAAAGTTTTTATTAGAATATCTCTGAAATTACCATGAGTTCAAAACCCAAATGGTAGTATTTCTTTCCCTTTAAATCTCTGTGAATTTGCACAGAATCATAGATTTTACATCTCTCACATTCTGTCCTTCCTTCAAACTCTAATTGCATAAAACACCAGCAAGAGTTAACTCGTTGTTTGCTTGAGGAGCCTTTCCCTTCTACCAAAAGAAAAAGGAAGGAAACAGCAGCAACTCCAGCAGCGTATTCACCTAAAAAATACTGGCTTTCACCTTCTGTTTTATATTGACTGCCATAAAGCAGCGGTTTTATTCTGCAGAAAGTAGTTCTGCACTCGTTTATGAGGACAGCTGTGCCCTTTTGTTCTTTCTCTGTCCCTCTTGTATGCCATTACAGATGCCGAGTCCACAGGAGCTAGAAGGATCTTCGGCAGTGTTTTAGTGATTATAGGAGCTATCTGGAGATGTCGTCAAATTGAAGAATTGCCTCAGTAACAGTGGAAAATATTTCTTATGAAGCACAATTTGTTACATTAATGTTTAACATGTTCCTGTTTTATTTTCGTTGAAAATGGTTCCACTGTATTATGGAACTTCAATATCTGTAAGAAAAAGGAACATGGAATGAAATGAAAGGCATACTATGATGTTATTTTTGCCAGTGAAATATATTCTGTGAGAATTTGATCTCTGGGGATTGAGAAGCAAAGCATTTTCAAGGGATTTCTAGTGACAAATTGTTTGTGATATTTAAATCGATAACAGAGTAGAAAATGAAAATTTTCACTAATGGTAAGACTACTTCAAGAGTTTCTTGGAGCGCCTGGGTGGCTCAGTGGGTTAAGCCTCTGCCTTCGGCTCAGGTCATGGTCTCAGGGTCCTGGGATTGAGCTCCGCATTGGGCTCTCTGCTCAGCGGGGAGCCTGCTTCCCCCCCGCCTCTCTCTGGCTGCCTCTCTGCCTACTTGTGATTTCTCTCTGTCAAATAAATAAATAAAATCTTTAAAAATTAAAAAAAAAGTTTCTTAATCAGTCTCCCTGCTTCCACTTCCATCAAATTTCTACCAAGTGGTATTTTTAAAAAGCAAATCAGATTATGTGCTATATTTTCCCAAGGAACAAAAATCTTAGAAAAAATGGTCCCAACCTCAAGGAGGTTTCAATTCACGGATAGCCTTGGGAGGGACTCTGTAGTCTGGTCCATCTTCATGGGTGTTGACCTGTGCGGTCATGTAGGGCTCAACACCGAGGAGGTCCAGAATGTCTTAGTGCTCTATTCTCACTCTCTTGAAATCCTTAATAATTTTACCTTTGAACTTACTTTTTGTAAAGGAAGTCTAATGGGATAACCTTGTCTTGTTATTCCTTTAAACAAATTAAAATATAAAATAAAAATATCTTCTGCACCTTTTTATTTGTTTTCAGTGGGCAAGAATATTTGAATTACTAGTTTGCCCTTCCCTGCCATCAAAATCCTATGGGATAGATATTTGATCTCAGATTTGATTTCAGTAGTACTTACATATTTGTTCTGATTTACTTTTTTTGAACTGATTTTACTAATATGTATTTCATTGAGTTTAAAATTCATTGTCATGAAGGGAGTCATGATGTGCTCTTCTAATTCTTTTAAGCTTTATCTACAGTTCTTTTTTTTTTTTTCATTCCTGATATAATTTATTTGAGAATTCCCTTTGTCTTTAGGAATCCTGTTGAAAAAGAATTTTGTCACCAATTTCAAATAATTAGCTTTTAAATTTTGGGGTGATTTTCCTCTTATTTCTATCTTAATTTATGCTCCTGTCTTTGCAGTTTCTTTCCTTTTATGTTTTGCATCTCTGCTACTGCTCTAATTCTATATATTCTTGAGTGAAATAAATACATAAATTTCAATCTTGCTTTTATTAACATATACAATGAGGACAATATATTTCCTTCTCAATACTATAGGCCAAAAGTCTTAATATGTATTATTTTCACTGTTGTGTTATTCTCAATGTTTTATTATTCCCATTCCTATTTACTTTTAAACCCCACAAATTATTTACAAATAAATATATTAGCATTTCAAAACAAATAGAATTTCAAGTCTACCTTTTTGCTCTTGACTTTTAACTTTATTTTACACAGAAAATACAATGAGAAAGTCCATATATGAGATTGATTTTTTGAGATTTGCTTCGGGGACTAGTATGTGATCCAATTTTATAACTCATCTATATTTCTTGCGAGTCTCTTTTATTGTCAAATGTTTCTATTTTTATCACCTAGTGTTTGACAGGATTAGAAGCAGGGTGTTAGTTTCTCCTAATTCCAGTCAATTTCTGATTTATCTTTATGCCAACGATATAGGTCTCCCAACTCTACAAGTCCCAGACTTCCTTGGCAGACCCTAAACACCAACTACAGATCCTTACCCCTTTACGTTTGCACAAGTCTCTGGTGAGCTCTTCAACCTCTCAGTAGCCTCTTCTGGAACCAGTAAATAATACTGGAATCAAATCATGAATGTTCAGGTATTCGCGATGCCCTGAAGGCCTTTGAAAATCTCAAAGGATAAAATGTGTTTGTTCCCAATACGAAAGTTGCCTTATCTTGATATTTCATTATATTCAAACATTGGAAAATTCTGTATGTGCAGGGATAGAACCCAGCTACTGCGATTTATTTAAAAGTGCATTTCTTCAGTCCTCACAAATGGACCAGTTCTTTGTTTACTACATTCCTTGGAGTAAAAAAGAAAACATCAATAGCTGAGAATCTCTTGATGTTTAAATAAGGCTTATAGAATAGTTTTAAAAATATATGTCACCTCAAGAAAAGGTGGGAAGTGCTACTAATAAGTATGAAGTGCTGTAAACAGAAATCTTGTGTGTATGTATATTACAAATATTAGTTCTAATATATAGTTCCAAGATGGTTAAAATACATAGTTCTTGGGCGCCTGGGTAGATCAGTGGGTTGAGCCTCTGCCTTTGGCTCAGGTCATGATCTCAGGGTCCTGGGATGGAGCCCCGCTTCCGGCTCTCTGCTCAGCAGGGAGCCTGCTTCCCGCCCCTCAACCCCCACGCCTGCCTCTGCCTACTTGTGATTTCTCTATCAAATAAATAAAATCTTTAAAAAAAATACATAGTTCTTTTTTTCCCCTAAATTACATAGTTCTAATGACAATTCTTTAGAAAGATTCCTCCTCTAAGGAACTCCCTAGGATATTATTCCTAAAGATGTCTCCCCTTAATTTTGTGTCAGTACAGGGGGACACAAGAAGAGAGAGGCTGCCTGGTAGCAACTCAGGAAGAGCTAAAGTTGAAGAAAACTGTGAAACGTCTGCCTGAGGGGTCTAATATCCAAGAAGCAAAAACCCAATGAAAATAATATTTCAGATATTACCATTATCCACTGTATCGTGTGATTCAGTTAAATTGTACTCAAAGGAATAGAACAAAAAATTGATTATCCAAGTGAATACCATAATCTAGTTTACCTTGCAGTTACCCAAAAATTCTGTATGAATTACAGTTCTTTCTCAGAAGTTACTTTCTCGTATTCCTTTCCTCCTGTTTGTTTATTTAGTGTAGGAAAGTGGTAATTTCAAGACTTGGGTTTGGGATTTAGGCTGGAGAAGGAAGTGAGAGACAGAACAGACTTCTCTGTCTGTTTTAGTTTCAAGTATCCTGATATAGCAATCATGTACTTTCCATGTGGTCTTGTTAACTCAATAGACATCTGGTTTTGGGTAATCAAGACTCAACTAAAGACAAATTGTGGTTTGTTTTCCTTCCGTATATAATCTGTTTCCTTGAGGTGAGTTGGTTGTGAATATTTTCACTTCACTTAAAAAATAAACTGTCAACTGAATTAAATACTCTTTTTCCTTAACCAGTACGTTTCTCCTAGGTAGGAAAACCTTGTAGAGAAACCCAGTTATTATCAAAAGGGTGCTGGTGGGAATGCCTGGCTGGCTCAATTGGTAGAGTGTGTGACTCTTGAACTTAGAGTTGTGAGTTCAAGCCCCCGTTGGGCATAGAACTTGGTTAAAAAGGGGGGGTTGCTTATGATTTTTGTAAGTTTGGTATTCAGCTATGAGGGCATGATTCATGATTTTCCACTGTTGAAAAGTAGGTTGCCTTTGCCATGGACATGGCTCAAAATGCCTAATGATCTAATTCTTATTGTATGGATATTTCCCATAATTCATGCAGCCTACTTCTTGAGATAATTGACATATATCCCAGTTTGCCTCATGGTAATTCCCTTCCTATGGCTTTCTCAGGGGGCTTCTGTCACATTAGTTACACATCCACTGGCATCTCTGAGTGGATTATTTTTTGTGTTGATCAGTGTCCTGTTTACTTACACTGTGTGAGGATTTATCCCCCAATCCTAAACATAATTTATGACTTATGTAATTAAAAGCTTTATTCCTATGGACTCATTAATGAAAGCACCACTCATTTAAATCTAGCATATTCTGCCTGACAGTCTTTAGCAGGAACATAACTTTCAGTGAGTTGAATTGCTTTGAGAATAAAATGTTCTGCAGGTTTATATAAAAAGAGCAAAATGCTTTTCACATTCTCCACAGAATAGCTGTGGAGCGGCTCTATGAACACTGGCATCAGTAAGTGAACAACTCTTTGAACAATCATCATAGGGCCAGTGTTTCTGACAAGATGCAAGCATTAATGGCCTCCAATCTGATTAATCTTCCTTCATGATTTTGCCAGGTGTACAACCATGTATGCCTGATGTATCTGCCATGAGAATTTTTCTATTTTACTTTCAGAAATAAGAATAATTATGGCAGCTAACATAATTGAGTGCATTTTATGTGTTAGGCAATAAGCTAAGCTTTTACATGGTGTGGACTCCTTTGAACCATGTAACCCCTTTACCCCTCCAAGAAGTCCCCGAAAAACTGACACTTTTTTTACTCTCATTTTAAAAATGTTTCTCATGAGACTCAGAGAGCTAGGTAACCCAAGCCCAGGTATATCTGTCTCCCATCACCATATGCCCAGGTTTGATGCCTACTAGTTCTATCCATTTTGGGTACTCAGGATCTTTGTATCTTGCTCCGTCTCCTCTCTGCTTTTTCAATATACAAAACTATCTGTATCTATGTAGACAGGTTTACTTTGACAGTAAACATCACTATAAATTTAAGTCAAAGTGTCATGTCTTTGAAGAACCCCTATTTTTGGCCTTATCCCTAACTGAAGTAAAGCAATATATCTTGTGGAATAAATTCTGAAGTTGATGGGAAGATATTTCAGGAAAAGGAATCTTGCCTGATGCCTCTGAAATCATACCCCACAGATGTCCATCTCATTTATCTATGACTAAGACTGACCTTTTGGAGACTATTGGTTTCTCTGCTCACCACTCCTGAGGCTATGAATGCCATCTCAGAAGCAAAAAAAAAAAAAAAAAAAAGGCTATCTAAGATGTAGAAGTGAGTCATAGGAAGAAAATGATAATGTATCTATTCCCAGACAACAATTATATTTAGGATAATCAACCTTTCATCAAAGACAGGGTACAGACAGAGTTATTTTTTTATTACTTTTGTAAAATATTTTATAACATACTTCAGAAATTTTTTATGATAGCTTTTAACCAGATTTTAAGAGAAGTAGACATGTCAGACAGATAAAATGATGTTTTAAAATGTGATTTAGCATCATGTAATTGGTTTCCATACTGATAATTCTCTTTCACATATTTACACATAAGCACTATCTGTCAATTTAGGAGATGTAATGTCTGTTTTTCATTTTTTCTGTAGTTCTCAGTTCATACCAAGTCTATCTTATATTTTTAAGTGCTATACATTTGTTCTTTAAATTCACTTGAAATGTGTTTAGTATAATCTTTTGCTGTGAGACACTATTGATTTAATAACTTTTACAGGGCAAAAGACTACCAGGTGGAAATAATTGATGATGCTGAAATATTGAGCATTTTATTAGAAGCGACAGGTTTATTCAGGCAGATTGAATAATGCAAGCATGAATGAAATCTGTGCATATTGCTATGAGATAATATAACTGAATAATTCAGATCTTAGTTATCATTAAAGTCAAAAGAAAAATAAAATTATTCTAAAGTCCTAGAATACTCTTAATGAGACTTTCTCTTACCATAATGTAATATCAAAATGCATTAATTAAATACTTTCATTTATTATTTTTAAGTGTTCACTAAGATCATATAATTAATCACAGAAGTCAATTAGAAAATAATAAATAAGTAGATAGACCAAATATTACCCACAGGTTTTATGTAAAACAGACAGAAATATCTAATAATCTGCCAAAATGTGTTCTTTTTTTCCTTCCTGAATTTTAGATATACATTTATCTTTAGAGCATACGTTTCTTTTTTTTTTTTTTTTTAAGATTTTACTTATTTATTTATTTGTCAGAGAAAGAGAAAACGCGAGCGCACAAGCAGGCAGAGTGGCAGGTAGAGGTGGAGAGAGAAGCAGGCTCCCCACTGAGCAAGGAGCCCGATGCCGGACACGATCCCAGACCCCGGGATCATGACCTGAGCCGAAGGCAGCGGCTTAACCTACTCAGCCACGAGGCATCCCTAAAGCATACATTTCTAATTATTAGAAGTGACTACATATTTCTGTTTTGAAATGTTCTTATAATATTAAAATGAGTTTGAAAGATAAAGACCATAAAAAGTTTTCATTTATAGGCACCAGAGTGTGCTAGTTAGATGGTTACCAGAAACATTATTAACTTGATGGAAATTGAAATCTACAAAATATTTGGCTTCAAAATACAGAGGGCTCTGGAAAAATGGGCAGAACAGAGGTTAGAAAAAGGCAGCCCCAGTGATGTCATACATCAATCATTCATTCACGCTGGAGTTTATTCTTATACAGGGTGCCAGATTCTGTTAGGCACAGAGGACTCATCTAAGAAGGTGGCAGAAAGGGGCTTTGGTCTTGCAGCACCTACAGCACCAAATCTGGTGGGGGAAAACAGAGAATTAAACAATAATAATCAAGTGTAATGAATTTTATCCCCACCATACTTGACCAGGGAGACTGCCATAGGCTGAATATTTGTGTCTCCCAAAATTCATATATTGGAATCTAATCCCCAATGTGATGATATTTTGAGATGGGGCCTTTGTGATGTGATTAGGTCAGGAGGGCAGAGCCCTCGTGAACAATTTTAGTGCCCTTACAGAAGAAGCCCCAGGGAGCTCCCTCAGCCATTCCACACCATTGAGAAGGAGGCATCTGTGAACCAGGAAGCAGGCTCTCACCAGGCTCCAAATCTACCAGCTCCTTGATCTTGGACCTTCCAAACTCCAGAACTGTGAGAAATAAATTTCTCTTATTTATAAGCCACCCAGTCTATGGAATTTTTGTTACAGCATTCATAACAGACTAAGATGGAAAACTAACATAGTGTAAGGGAGAATCAAGAAAGGTCTTCCCTTCAGTTGAGATTGAAGAGTGTATTGGAGCAAAGTAGATGGAAAAGAAAGGAAATATTTTCTAGATAGGCAGAATATGTTCAAAGGTCAGAGGAAAGAAAAAGCCTGATGGTAAGAAGAATTAAAAGAGTGGTGGGATTTATGTAAGGCTGGTGCTCATTCTCCAGTTCCTGGCAGTTCTGGTAAGCTGCACAGGGAGTACATTCAAATGCCAATGGTGACCTTTAACAAGACCACTTTAAACAGGAAAATGGTGAGATCAGGTTTGCTCTTTTGGTACATTGCACTGACTGTTTTATGTAGAGTAGATTCGATTTTTTATTTTGTAAAAATGAGAACAAAAAGAAGCCAAAAGAACACACCAAAACATTTTTTCTCTTTCAAGAAGAAAAGATGCCAAAAACATGTATCTCTGGAATAATTAGGAGTTGGATTTAGCAAGGACACCTGGTGGCTCAAACTGGTTAAGCATCCAACTCTTAATTTTGGCTCAGGTCATGATCTCAGGCTCCTGGGATCGAGCCCCAAGTGGGGCTCCCCGCACAGTGAGGAGTTGCTTGAAGATTCTCTCCCTCTCCATCTGCCCTTCCCACTGCTCCTGCTCTTCCTCTCTCTAAAATAAATAAATCTTTTTTTTAAAAAGTTGGATTTAGTTTTTTTTTTTTTTATTTTTCACTTGAAATGATAGAATAGGTCTCAGAGAAACAGCTAGAAGTCGTATGTAACCAGTAACCATATACTACACTTAAAGTTTTTTGACACCCAATGCACAATGAGAACAAATAAAACTATAGTTGGATTAATCAGTGATTGCTGAGAGTTGATGATTTATTTACTCCTTCAACAAATTGGCCTACCAAGCCCACCATTCTTCACAGTCCTAAAATCGTTAGCTGCTGAGCCCACTGAACCTCCAACTCCATGCCTGCATTCTCTTTTTCCCACAGGGTCAATCTTGTCATGTGTTACGGGCGTGACCCTCATGCTGGGCTTTGAGGACCCCAGGGTCTCTGGCTCAAGTATGCCTTGTTGTGGCTCTTGCTCTGTCCTTGGTACCATGAGTTCCATTGAAGGGATTTCCTGGTTCGTATTTGAAGGATTCGACCCTGAACCTTACCGATCCTGCCAAACCGTCCCAATGCCTTGGCTCTCTGTCAGTGGTGTCTCCCACCTCTTAGATAGACACTGTGGATGATAACAGTGATGATAATGGTAACAATGATGGTGGTGGCTGCAATAACAATGATTTCTTTTAAATATTTATTTATTTATTTTAGAGGGGAGTGGCCGAGGGAGAGGGAGAGAGGATCTCAAGCAGACTTTATGCTGAGTGTGGAGCCAATGCAAGGCTCATCGCAGGGCTCGATCTCAGCAACCAGAGATCATGATCTGAGCTGAAACCAAGAGTTGGGGACTTAGCCAACTGTGCCACCCAGGTGCCTCTGCGATAGCAATTATAATACAAGCTTATATTTATCAGTGGCTACTACCTTCATTCATATCATTTGGCTCATATAACTTTCAGTTTAACATTTGTCATTGAACACATCTCTTAATATTGGTTCTGACTTCCAAGTGTATGGATTGACATGTCCATCCTGAGGTAATAGTACCAAAGGCTCTAGTTATTGACTGATGTTAAATGATAAATTCAATTGCTTTTTTTTCCTGATAGAAAGTTTGTTTTGGCTTAGTTTCAAGCACTTCTAAAATGTAAACATTTAAAAATTTTTATTAGTGGAACTTGAAATAGTTATTTTTGTAATTTTACAGTTGCTAAGGTTTTAAAATGTTAGCACATTTTAGCAAGAAAATTAAGACTAAGTAGCTAGCTCCAGTCATCAATGCTCCTAGTTTAGATATTTAGAAATTCAGTAATTGATTATTTCTGTCAGTAAGTACTGACTGGACAATTACTATGTGACAGACACTGAATGGGCTGTGGTTCAGGAGATGTTAGTCCCTTTGATGAGGACTAACATCCAACATTTCGTTTGTGGTGACCAGATAAACCATGCACCATTGATTTGAAGGTTTGTAAAAGACTTGTGGAGGTTATTTATACCATTTACCAAATCTTTCTAAACAGATAATAATACAGTGCATTCTACTTGAAAATACTTTAGGATATTATTAAGCTCCCTAAATTGGGACTTTGGACTTCTGTATTTTTGCCTTGTCCTTGTCCAAGGTACTGTTTCCTTTCTGTCCACACCACTGTTTGTCACTTCCTTTCATCCCTTAAAAGATAATAATTTGGGGCGACTGGGTGGCTCAGTGGGTTAAAGCCTCTGCCTTCGGCTCAGGTCATGATCCCAGGGTCCTGGGATCAAGCCCCGAATCTGCATCGGGCTCTCTGCTCAGCAGGGAGCCTGCTTCCTCCTCTCTCTCTGCCTGCCTCTCTGCCTACTTGTGATCTCTCTCTGTCAAATAAATAAATAAATAAATCTTTAAAAAAAAAAAAAGATAATAATTTAAAATTTACTTAAAAGCAATCAACAGAGGCATTGATTTACCACCAACTCTATGAATGGTGCTAATGGACTTGAGAGCTGCTTGGAATCCCCCTTCTACACATTCCAGGCCAAGAGCCATCCTGTGTTGTACGTTTGGGAGAGAAAAGTTGAAGATATGATGTTTTGATTTTTCAGGAACTTATAGACAAATTTGAGGGACATGAGTAATATGTATGACATAACAAATAGTACACATGTATTTAAATGCTTAATTTTGAACTATTCTGAGATTCTAGGAAGAGGAAACCTAACAGGGACTTGATCTGGTTGGAAGATGTTGGGTTACGGGGAATGAGAAGGCTGCAGATCAGGGAAGAGATGTAACATGGTCTGGAATTTGAAGGATGGGAAGGCACTGTGATGGGAAGAGGACTTTCTCTGGGCAGAAGAGGGAAGAGTATGGATGAGAGCAGGGGAGAAAGAAGGAGTAAGAAGTATCTTCATAGGGATTACAACCGTAGGGTGTAGCACAGCACTGGAGAATATGTATTGTGAGTTTATTGCAAAATTACATTGGATACTTTAAAGCCAAATTAGGAAAGACTTTGAAAACCAAACAAATAGTTGAGGTAGACAGAGTGAGTGAGGCAGATTGATGTTGATGACTGTGTTCAAATAAGGTGGATCATGCAGCAGCATTCCAAATAAATAGAGCCAGGAAGACTCGGTTTGGGAACCATTCTCTTTTTTAGTATATGTGCTGCCGAAGCGAGCACAACCATTCTCTTTTTTCATTTGAATCTGCTCACATGCTTCATGTAAACAAAGAAAAAGAGCCAAAACACGCCCCCCCCCCCCCCAGTAAGACATCATCAAATAATAATCAGGTGTTAAGATGCATCAATGATTGTCATTTATTTGCATAATGGGAAGATTTTTCTCTCTGCATTATACATCTTATATCCATAAATCTTCAGGTATTGGTCACCTAAAAAGTGTTACATAGTAAAAACTCCAATAAAAAGATAAAAGGCAAGATAGATGTTTATTTTCAGCAAAAAAAGTTGGGACAAATGAAATATTCTCAGAAAACCCGTTTCTAGGCAATCTATTTAGTATCTGAAGGAATATGGCTAATGTCAGAGGTGTTATTACTACATGATATTCTTTCTACTTGCAGAGTAAACAACTTTCTAACCATATTCATGAAATGAGACCATAATCTCTTCTGGATTCTTTAAGAGACTGTGCTTCAAAGGTGATGTGGAGTCTGGCATGGCATGAGCAATTCTAGAATGTTAAGTGCCACTGATTGGATTTGTGCAGCCCAGATGTCAGACACCACTCAACAAATTGAACGTAATATTGTTGAAACCGATGACAAAGAAGGAAGGACAAAAGGGGATTAATTGTCAATTAGGATCTGAAGAAAACATTTGTTTATGGTTACTCACATATTTAAAGGTTATTTAGCTACATTTTAAAAGTCTGGAAACATTAAGTCATCCTTATTTCTTTCCAAAAATAATGGAAATAGGAAATTACAACTATAAGGAATATAACTTTAATTTAATATTTTGACATGCATGTGTACTGTCGTAATAAAATTCTAATTTTTACTAGAAAAAGATGAAGGAAATACAACTGGTCATCAGTCTACCCCTTTTGTATATTAAATGATGATTCATTGTATATTAAATGATGATTCATTGTATATTAAATGATGATTCATATGCATTCAACACTGGTCAGAGCATTATTCATATATGGCTACTTTTCTAAACCATTACATTTTAAAGCAAGGTAGATAACATGAATAGGATTCAGGGGAGAACAAGACATCCACATTGTTAGAATATTAATGTATAAATCCCAAGAGAGGAGACTAAAGAAACTAAAGTTACTTAATCTGGGAAATTTTTTCAAGAATGTGGTATCTTCTCTAAGAAAAGAACAAGAAAAAAAAAACAACCCAAAACTCTAGCTAAAAGATGAGGATTTTGAAATAGGCATCAGAAGCAAAACAAAAAACTTTCCCTACAAACAATTCAACTAGACAGTTAAAACATTATCTTTTTAGGAGAGAATCATGTTCATTCACTCATTCATTCATTTACTCATTCAACAAGCATTTCCTGAACAACTAATGTACAAAATACACAATCCCTGGTTTTTTAAATCTTACATTATAGGAGGAGGAATAGACAGTGAAGGAACCAATATGTTAAGAGTTTCAGATATTAAGAAGTGTTGTGAAGAGAACAAAATAAAACAATGGGAAAGAAAGTGACCAAGAGGGAATTTATACTCCAGACTGGTGAGTTAAGGATGTCTCTTTGGAGGTGGCAGCGTTGGCACTGGAACTTGATGAGAGGAAACAGTCATGGGAAATCTAGGAGAAAAGCATGCAGGGCAAATGGCCAATGCAAAGGCCCTAAAGAGGGTCTGAACCTGGGAGACTCTTGGGAGCCAGAAGGCCTGTGTGTGCAGAGAACAGGTAAGGAGGAGGAGAGAAGGGAAAGGTTAGATGGTTGAGGCTGATTCTGCAAGCTCCGCGGGCTATTTCAGGTCCAGCAGGAAGTCAGAGGGTGGCTGCCAATGGGGCAGAGAAGTAGGATAGGTAGATTTTCATTCGCTTCACCACTGGGATTTGACAATAGCACACACGATGTTTGTATTT
The DNA here is from genome assembly GCF_963455335.1 of Martes martes. Lineage (NCBI taxonomy): Eukaryota > Metazoa > Chordata > Mammalia > Carnivora > Mustelidae > Martes > Martes martes. Next base: position 13,905,056 of record NC_137893.1, read on the forward strand.
TTTTAACTGTTTCCTTCCATAGAAAAGATCTCATTCTAAATTTAGACATAGAAGCATTTAGTTTTCCAACTAAATCCTATATACCAAAAACAGTCTTAGTCTATTAAAGAAATGTGTCCAAAAAGACTATATTAATCTGGCCATCTTGTGAGCCTATTGGGATCTCATCCTTTCTAAATAATGTGCCAAGACAGGATTCTCCCTCTATTTCCCATTGCTTTAAAATAAGAAAGAACATGAATAATATTAATACTGCATTTATTTTCTTCTGTTTCCTAGCTTCATGGTATTGAATCCATACTTCCTATCTAGGAAAGTATGGATACGAAATAATCATTTAATAGTGTTTAGTAAGGTAGAGAAAGAAGAAGGGGGTTAGCAAATATTAGTACTTCTATCACTTGCACACTACCTAGAACTTCACACTAAATACCCAGAAAGAGTGACTCTCCTGAGGTCAGAGATGGACTATGGACTGGAACATGGAACCCTGAATTTCCTGTTACCTTCGACAACTTTCTAGAGAAAGTCAAACCTAGTGTTTGCATATAAAGACTTTCTACATAAGCTAGGCTTTAAAATTCCATGATAACTTTGGCTTTTATTTCCACAACACTCTTATTAACAAAATGAGGGTTTAAAGAAAAAAAACAACTATAGGAAATAGGGGGTCCTGGGTGGCTCATTCGGTTGAGTGACCCACTCTTGATTTCAGCTCAGGTCATGATCTCAGGCTCAGCAGGGAGTCTGCTTGAGACTCTCTCCCTCTGCCCCTCCCCTCACACACACACACACACACACACACACACACACACACACACGTGTGCTCTCTATCTGAAATCAATCTATCTTAAAAAGATTATGGGAAATAGATTTGTGCCTCTGCCCCCACCTTCACCTCCATTTATCTAAATGACACTTATTTCAAAGCCTCCTTTGGGTGCTTAAAGAGATTCAGTTAAAGGGCAAAGAACGTGACCACATTCACTGTTCTTCTAAGTTCTCACACTCTGAGGAAGTAAGTACAGGAGAGTCAGGGCCAATTAACGGACTCCTGGTATGATTTCTTTCTCACTATTCTTTAAGGTTTTGGCATAGTCACCATTTCCCCACAGTCTTTACAGTAGTCATTTATACATAGTGGATTTTCAGCACGTTTTGTTGAGGAAATGAATATGTGCTGACATTTAGGACTCTTTATGAAATTCTTAGTTATAAAAATAGTATAGGCTCTTATCTTATACCAGAGAAATGACAAGAAAATATTTATCCTATTTGAATGTCAAGAGGTACTGACATTCTTTGTGATATCTGACTTAAAATGACTGTTTATGTTTTACAGAACTTACTAACCAAAAAAGACTTGAGGAAGCTTGACAATAATTCAATGAAGCAAATCAGTCAAAATGTATTGATATCTTCTGTGTGCCTGGCTCAGCAGGATGTGATGGGGATACAAGAATGGATGTGGTGTGTTCTCTGCACCAAAGAAGCTCGCTGCCTTCTAGAGGCTAGCAATTAACTTATAACTCAAACAGTCAGGACTGCAGAAGTAATCTGAGCAAAGTGCTCTAGTGCAATAAGAAAAAACAAATGCAGTAAGACCAAAAAATCATTACCATTCTGACGAAGGAACAAGAGTCCTTCACTTGGTAGTGGCAGATATAAAAACAAACAAAACAAACAAACAAACCAAAAAGCCCTGGGCTAATAAAACCCTGTTATAAATGAGTTATCCTCTAATAAGAGAAATCACAAGACTTTCTTAGAATTATTTTTATGACACTAAATTTATCATGCTTGAATTTTTCTGAGTGCAATGCAAAACAAAGATGACACTATTTCTGTGGTTATACAAATAAATACGGCGAATTTTAAAAAGAGCGTATTTCCATAAACAATGAATTTCAGAACACTGAAAAGAAATAAAATAAATAAGAGTGTATTTTTCTAAAATAAATACTTGGCAATAATTGATAATGCAATCGTGTATTGTATTTTACCTCCATGAGGACATTCTTGAAGGAAATAAAGAAGTATAGTCAGGCTGAGAGGTTTTTGGTGATCTGATTCAGTGTGAGAGTTTGATCTAGATGTTACAGACAAGTAAAGAGAATATTCCGTATCCCAGATGGACAGACTACTGTACCCACTTTTGTCACACCCCAGGGACTTCCTCCTCCAGACATGGCACAGAACATTTATACTGCCTTCCTGTAAATGCCCAACAGTCACTTTGCCAGCAACGTCCAGAATTTCTTCTTCAGAGGCTGGCTCCTCAAACTCTCCACCTATCTAAAAGACAGATCTGTAAAGCTGAAATTAGGTTTCTTGCAAGTAAGATTTGGGCAGCACCAGACTGATAATGAGTGTTAGGGTTTAAGAGACCTGGGGACTAATCCAAAGAAAAAGATTTGCCTACACAACAAAATTGATCTGCACTTGGACAAGGTTGCATGAGAGGGGAAAGTACCTCTCATAGAAGGAGGCTGTCCAGAGGCTCACAGAGGGCGTCTCCCTCACTCCTGGGGGATGAGGGAATCAGAGAAAGGACTTAGCGCTTTTAGGTGATATCACTCAGCAGCACCATGGGGAATCCCAGGGTCAGAAGGTGATGTGAGGTCTTATAACCACAAGGCTAGATCTCGATGGCCAGCAGATGCCTGGTGAAGTTTTGCAGTGTGATAAAGTAGAAAGGTTCTAAATGACTCAAAATCTGCTTTTTTCCCTGCGATTTTAAAATTAATTGAATGGGTAAAAGTTTGCATTTGGTGCTTCATGAACTTTTGAACAGGTTGCAGCCTGCTGTGAAGACACAATCTGGGGGCCAATACACAGAAGCCAACTCTGGCTCATTTATGAAACAATGAATTTTTTTAAGGTGGGAGGGGCAGAGGGAGAGGGTGAGAGAGAATATCAAGCATGCTCCCTGTCCAGCGAGGAGCCCAACTTGGGGATTGATTTCACAACCCTGAGATCATGACCCGAGCCGATATTCAGAGTCGGACCCTTAACCAACTGAGCTACCCAGGCACCCCTCCTTTTTTTTTTTTTTTTCTTACAAAGAACCAACCTCAGAGATCTCTCCATTGCCTAAGAAGTACCAATAAACAGAAGTTTATGAAACTCATGGAAAATACTTTAGTTATTATCTAAGTTTAAGAATTTGAAATGGAATAGAAGAAGAAATATTCTGCAGGGATTTTTAATAACTAATGCAGATCTCATGATGCACAAGTCAGATGAAATGCAGTTTCATGCATCTTATGAGTCACTTAAGCTCAACTAATTAAATTAAGTATGTGAAGAGTAAGAGACCCACCAGATCTATTTTGGAATGCGAAAATACACAAAGAAGTGGTTTCTTGTCTTCTGATTTAACCTCCTCTCAGGATTCTTTACTTTCTCCCCATACCGATAGAACCACTGGATAAACAATTCTTTTTTTTTTTTAATGTTTTTTAAAGATTTATTTATTTGAAAAACAGAGACACAGAGAGTACAATTAAGGGGAGAGGTTGGGGGAGAGGGAGAAAGAAACTCCCCACTGAACTGGGAGCCTAATGTGGGTCTCTATCTCAGGACCCGAAGATCATGTTCTGAGCTGAAGGCAGACACTTAACCATCTGAGCCATCCAGGCACCCTAGATAAACGATTCTGACTTGTAACTTAATCGTCTCTGGTCTGGTTAAGCAGCAGTAATAACTAAACTTTCTTTTGCTGTTTTAAAAGAATTTGCATGTGTGTTTCCATGTTTATTGTCAAACAATATTCGGTTGTATATATTATTTTGTAATAGTTGAACAAAACAGCTGATACAAATTTTACAAAACTTCAAGGAATAATTTTCCATAAAATTTTTGGGGTTAACATTTAGTATGTGTTGAATGATTCTATTATGATAATAAACATTTATCAAGTATACTTTCATATGTAAGCAAGTCTAGATAATTTCTTTTCAATGGTCTTAATTTGTGTGTTTTTAATAGCTTATTTTTAGTTCTTGACTTAATATTAAACACACTACTATACTCTAAAAATTCTATCTCTAAGTTCTAACCTGATTTCTTTAATGCTATGATGAATTATTTATCTTTTCAAATATTGAGAATTGTGATGATGTGGTAATATTATAATATCATTTTTTCATTTAGAAAATACAAATTATTCCTTTAGATATTTGAAAGCATTTAAATTCAAAATATAATAATTTAATGAGGAATGTATGCAATTTTTTTTTTTGAAAAGCCATTGAAAGCAGGTTTAATCTAGTTAGGAAGTAAAGACATCTATTAGAAGTAACCTAAAACAAATTTACTGAAATACATGTTCAGGATTGTATATACAGAAGCTTCAGGTTTTCAAAATAAATGAAAAAATCCAAGGCATATTCTATTCTAAAACAAAAACTGATGTAGCTTTATTAAAATCAGCCAAAATAAATTTTAAGGCAAAAAATCATTTGAGATGAGAGTTATATAATCTATCACAATACTAGAAGGTTCAATTTCCAAGAAAGACACGGCTGTTTTAAAATTAAATGCATCTAGGGATACCTGGGTGGCTCAGTTGGTTGGGCGTCTGCCTTCAGCTCAGGTCATGATCCCAGGGTCCTTGGATCAAGTCCACATTAAGTCCCGCATCAAATCCTGCATGGGGCTCCCTGTTCGGTGGGAGTCTGCTCGTTCCTCTGCCTCTGCCCCTCCCCCAGCTTGTGTGCTCTCTCTCTTTCTCTCTCACTCACCATCTCAAATAAACAAATAAAATCTTTTAAAAAATAAGAAATGAAATCAAATGCACCTAGCAACATAGTCTCAAGCTTTACATAGCAATCATTGACAAACTTATAAGGAAAATTGGCAAAATCCATATATATAATAGGAAATATAATGTATTTTTCAATCAGTGATTGAACAAGCCTAGAAAAAAAAGATAAAGACGATTTGAACATGGCAAACAAAGTTGACACAAGGGACACCGCACGTGGCATATTTATAAAACTCTTGGTCCATAAGGCAAACTTCAACAAATTTTAAAAGTCTGAAATTGCATAGATTATGTTCTAACTTACCAAGGCAAATAATTTAGACATCAGTAATAAAGCGATAATTACAAAAACCCGTTTGTGTCAAAATTTGAAAATATATCTGTAAATAGTCCATGGAGAAATAGATGCGATTTTCAGCTGAACAGTAACAAAGACACCATATATCAGCTAATGCAATAGTCAAGAGGAAGTATTTATCCTTCACTGTTTCTACTAGAAAGGAAGGAAAACAAAAACATAAAAAGTTAAATAAACACCTCAAAAAAAAGTTTTGTCAAAAAATTAGCAAAATGTTTCCATCTCGTCAGCTTATCAAGACCAGTGAGCATGTGGGTGTTCTGTGGTCAATAATCAGCTCCTAGACAAACGTCGTCAGTGGTACAGGTCGGTTCTCAATGCTCTGCATTCCTTAGGGATCAGTATCCTGTGTTGCCCTCTTGAAAAATATTTGAAAGCACTTGTGTCATATATTTCATCCAGTCTTCTACTTGCTTAGCATTTAAGAGTAAATCCAGCCTTTATGACTGCATTCTGATTGGAAATGGAATATTCAGCCGTCTGAATATTTAAACTTTCAAATAGCAATTAGTTCTTGAGTTCTTAGTCTAACAGAGTTAAAAATCCCTTATTCTGAAATTCTGAATATTTATTGCTTTTGAATAGCTTTCCACACTGCTGGGATAGCTGGTCCCATGATAGCTGATATTTCCATATTAAAAAATATATACAACTAGGATTTCTCAGAATAAGCTATTCTGGAAATTCTATACACATAATTAGAATTTGTTATTCACATAACACCTGTCCACTACAAAAACTACAAGTCTATTGTAAACCGATTATTGTTGAAAGGAATAATGCTGGAAGGTAGGGAGAAATATTGAATCTCCTTTTGTTATAAATTGATGATTCTTTATTGTGTGAGAAACCATTGTATGCTTTTAAATCTTACAATATGTTATTACTTTAGCATAGAACATAATCATTGTGTGTGAATGTGAAAACTTCCTTTTCCCCAGGTTTTCATTGGTTGAAAAATGTGCTGCCATAACTTTTTTTTGGATCTTCAGGAAAGCAGCTTTGAATATTAATGAATAGTTTTATCTTTCAAATAATTCCAAGTTGAGCCCATTCACTACCTATTGCAGACCGCATATAGTCATAGAAATACTCTGTACATTCTGTGATGTTCTTAACAAAAAGCAAGTGGGTTTTTTTTTTGTTTGTTTGTTTGTTTTTAAGAGAGAGAGAGTTGGAGTGCGGGTGGAGAGAGGCAGAGGGAAAGGGAGAGAGAGAAAACCAAGAGGCTCCATGATGCCCAGTGTGGGGCTTGAACTCAAGATCCTGAGATAATGACCTGAGCCAAAATCAAGAATCAGAAGCTTAATTGACTGAGCCACCCAGGCACTCCAGGAAAAATAACTTTTATTTGATATGCACATAATTCTGGAGAAATGTTGCACAATTCATTGACACTATTGTCAGGGGAAAAGCAAGCCAAGAGTGAAAATTTTTGCAGACACTTCTTCAATAACTCCAGGTTGATCAGCTGTCATCTGTGGTATGGGTTCTGAGGCAATGTAACATCTCCCCTTTAAATGAAGAAATTAGAGTGAAGGAAGAACTTCCCATAAGATATGTGAAGGAGAAATGTGTTTTCAGAAGAAGGGAGAGGCATAAGGCAGGACATAATAAACGGTGACAAAAAAGGAAAAGGAAGACACAAAATAAAGTATATAAAATAAAACTAACACAAACTAAAGAAAAACAAGATATGAATTCAGAAATAGCAAAATAGAATATTAATTAGATTTGTCTCCTTGCTTAAATTTTTGAAAATTTGACTCATATCTAATTAATATATTTAAATTGTAAACACATGCAAATAAGTATGATTCTCTTCAGATATATCCAGATATAATATATATGGGGATATATCTATATACCTATAATCTATATTAATTTATCTATATTTATATACCTATAACCACATATAATTTATAGAATGAGAGGATATTTTCAAGTTTTATTTGAGAATTCTCTGTTTAATTATAAAACCTATTTGAGAAAAACTATAAAACTCTTCTGAGGGTCATTAAAGAACCCTTAAATATCTGGAGAAACCCATACCATATTTTAAAATACCAATTTACTCCAGTTAATATATAGATAGAATGTAATCATAGTTCAAATCCCAGTGGAATTTTCTTCTTTGGTTTGTAACCAAGTCAGGAGGAGAGTTGAAGAGGGCCAGAGAGAGAATCCCAAGCAGGTTCCACACTCAGCATGGAGCCCATTGCAGGGCTCGATATCATGACCCTGAGACCACCACCCAAGCCAAAATCAAGAGTTAGACGCATAACCAACTGAGCCACCCTGATGCCCCATGGTTTGTAACATTTAATGTGAATGCAAAGTATTTGATAAAAGAAGCAACAAAATCGCAGAGGGTATGTTACAAATTACCTTATTATCTAGGATTATCCCTTCACTGCCACTGATATATCCATTCATTTGTTTAGAATTTAATTATTTTAACTTGAAAGTATTCTTTTAGAGCTCTTATTTTTCAATCCCAACATTTTAAAGCTATTCTTCTACTTATTCCAGATGAATTTTTATAATCATTTTGTCAAGCTCCACATTAATCATTGAAATATTAAAATTTCAATAGAAATTAAACAGATGAAAGAAAATCACATATTCTAGGTCTTCCAGTTCATGATCATAGATCTCTTTCTAACAGTGAGGTGACTAAAAAAAAAAAAAAAACCTCTTGATGCCATTTTTTTTTCATTTAGTAGCCCTTTATAACTTGTGAGATTATATTCCATGATTTTATGTATTCTTATTATTATAATAAACGGAACATAGTGCATGACATATTGGGCTATCTAGAAGAGCTATACATTTTGTAATAGTAATAATAATTGTTATGTTTTGAGTAATTATCATGAGATAAGTATAAGGCACGAGGTACAGTATCAGAGCTTTATAAGCACTAACCCTATGAAATGAATACTTTCAGTTCTTCCCTTACTTAAGAAAAATACCCAGCTTGGAACCTGGCCCTGGCCCTGAACTCATGACTGTGAGATCAAGACCCGAGATCAAAATTCAGATACTTAACTGACTGAGCCACCCAGATCCCCCTAATCATAGTTACTTTAAATTCCCTGTCTGATCATTCTAAAACCTCTGCCACATTTGAATCTGGTTCTGACTCTTGGTCTGTTTCTCCAGACTGTATTCTTTGCCTTTTGTCATGCCTTGTAATTTTTTGTTGAAAACTGGATGTGACATAGTAGGCCAAAGGAACTGAGATAAGCAGGGCTTTAGTGTGAGTTTTGATGTTTATCTGCTTAGATCTTAGGTTGCGTTTACTGGTTTTTTTGTGGCTTTTGGAAACTAAAATTTCCTCTGTCCTTCTTGTTTTTGCTTCCTCTGTTGTCTTTGGATTTCCCTAGAGACTTTTTCTTACATAGACTCTGAGCTTTGAAGTTCTTTCAGTTGTCATCTCATTATTATGCAGGTGCCTATTGATTTGGTGAAAACAAGGGGTGGGGCTGGGGAAGCAATCCATAGGCCAATGATTAGGTCTCAGTTCCTTAGTGAACTTGTGACTTTAGTGACTTATGACCTTCACAAATGCTTCTCTGCTTTCGCCTCTTCCTATCCCTCAAGTGAGACAGGAAGGCTGGAAGGGGCCAGACTGGGGCACTTTCCTTCTCCTACATTGGTTAGGCTCCAGTAAAACAGGTTCCCTGGAGGGTAGTCCTTTGTTAAGGAGAAGAAAATGTTCTGGGCATATTTCAAAATGACTACTTTATTTCTCCACCTGCTGGAAACACAGGGGGATTTTCTCCAGTTATCCCAAGGAGAATCTGGTGGGGCTCCTAGAGGCAAAACTCATGAAAGGGTGGAGACTCTCTTAAAATGGGCCACTGGGACACTTTAGCTCTCAAGCTAATCTGCACTATCCTTCCAGCCATCCATCCACCACAATTTAGTGTTCCTGCTACTGGCTCTAGCAGCAAGTGCTGCTCTAGGTATCCTGCAATTTTCTGTGTTTATCTCTCTCCAGTTTTCAGAGCAATGGTTTCCCTGTGACCCCAGTTCTCTCATGGATTGAAGAAAGGGTTTTTTTTTTTGTTTTTTGTTTTTTTTTTATTTGACAGACAGAAATCACAAGTAGGCAGAGAGGCAGGCAGAGAGAGAGGAGGAAGCAGGCTCCCTGCTGAACAGAGAGCCCGATGCGGGGCTCGATCCCACGACCCTGGGATCATGACCCGAGGCGAAGGCAGAGGCTTTAACCCGCTGAGCCACCCAGGTGCCCCAAGAAAGGGTTTTTTAAAGTTTTCTAAAACACTTATTTTTTTATTCTCAGGGTTTTTTGTTAGAAAAGAGTGATGACCTCCAAACTCTTTACATGTCAGACTGGAATCCATAAGTCTCCAGCAATAAACTTTGTAAATGCTGCAATGCTAAAAGTTGACTCAACAGTTTCCAAATCAGGAAGAAGCTCAGAATCTACACACTAAACTATTGTGTGTTTATAAATAAATCTTCCGGTTCATCGAGAGGTCTGATGCTCAATATTTCCCAATATTTCCTCTAACTAACATAATTTTCTGTTACTTGTAGCCAAAATAACTTAAATAAATATAAGGTTATCTCTGAGAGAAGCTTCTTTATATTCTATAGCTTTCAGCTGCACACTCTTTTTTTTTAATTTAGATAAATTTGCTTTTATTATTTAGGTGATTATTGCTATTTCTAATATTCTTGTGTTTCCTTCATCCAAAATTTCCATTTTCAGGTATCTATCACTGTGTCTTTCATCCATTTTGCCCCCTTTTCTGTATGTTCTTAAAGAGCATACTTCTTTGTTTTCCTGATCACTGATTTCACTTTTGCAGGGCCGGTTGCAAACATTACAGCTTTACCTCTTCTCTTACAGTTTGGATTTTCCGAAATTTTCTTCTTATTTCAGTTAGCTCACTCCTCATTTTTTACTTGATCTCACACTGCCTTCTTTTTATGATTTTTTCCTGCTTCTGTTTCGTTGCATTGTTCTTGAGCTTACCAAGGGAATCTTTCCTAAAATGTTCCCCTGGTTCTTATTGAAAATTGTATTTAGAGATACCTTGCTCTATGTTTTTAGGAAAACACAATAACAAGGCAAGATATTTTGTCTACAACACGAAGATCTGCCCTGTGCTTTGCTCAGCTTTTAAATAACGTGTGAGAAATGTCCTTGGCTTTCTCACTACCTCCTGAAGGCTGGCCACGCTTCTTACTTAGGTCTGTACCAAAATTGCAGGTTGAGTATGCAAAGTAAAGAAGACTTCCAACTTTTAGTAGATATTCATCTAACTAACCTGATATCTTATATGCCTTTATTTGGGGGTCACTGTACAACTCTAAAGAATGTCAGCTACATGGCTGGCTGTTGTTGTTTTTTTAATGGGTTATACATTTGGTTATTTTATTTTCCTATGTGGTTATCTATGCCTTCACCCACTTAACTTGTCTGCCTATACATTCCAAGAAGCAAGGTATTACTTCTTGCCACATTGTATTCTGTCCAGGTCATGGACTAGGCGTTATAGTGTCTAAAACAATTTTTTTAAAGACTTTAAAAAATTTAAAGGGGGAGCAGGGGGAGGACCAGAGGGGGAGGGAGAGCGAAGGGGAAAGAATCCCAAGCAGATTGCACACTGGGCACGGAGCCTGATGCAGGGCTCAATTCCACGACCCTGAGATCGTGACCTGAGCCGAAATCAAGAGTTGGACGCTTAACCGACTGTGCACCCAGGTGCCCCTAAAACGATATTTGAAAAATAAGAAATAAAGATAGAAATGGGGATGGGGATTGAGAGAACATACCTCTGCCCTCCTGGAGAAAGAATCCTCATGAGGTTGGACGTCCGTTTTCTGATTAGGTTTGATAATGGAGAGAATTAAATGGTGTAAGCACTGCTAACAGGATTATTTAAAAGCTAGGAGGACCCTGGGTAAATGGGGCTTATGTCTGCCTTCCGTCTCAAATTCTCAAAATTTGTGTTGATTTCAGCTAAAACTCAAGGCTTCTGCTATGTGTTAAAATGGACATAAATGGATTTTGTGCCCAACACTAGCCGTAGCAACTAATCACATGTAGATCAGTGTAACTGTAGCTCTATCAGCACCAATCCCATTTTGTGCAAAACATTTATGTAAATCCCCTCCTTCCTTTTTAAAAACTCTAACCTCCTTTGTCTCTCCAGAGTACACTTTCAATTTCGGTAAACCTGTCTCTCCCATAATGCAATGCCTAAGACTCCCAACCAATGCACACATTTTATTTTGCAGTTTTCTCTTTGGTTGGCGGGCAGGTTTTGTTTGCAAGTTATCGGTGAATCCTCAGAAGTGCAGCTTCACAGAAAAACATGTCAGTCTTGCTGCAGTTTAACTGAGACTAAGGGTAATCTTTTTTTCAAGGTGTTTTAGAGTTAAAATTATTTTTAAGATGATTAAAATTAGTTTTACATATAATTATTAAATACATTTTTTAAAAATAGAACATTTCATTCCCTAGTGCCTCAAATAGCTGGTTTTCTGGATTGCTTTTATCCCAGTGGATGCTATAGTAGACTCTGTTACCACCACTCGAATCCCCCCTTCATGATCGGGTCCTCACTTCTCGGAGGCCAGCCATGATGGCTGACAGAGAGCTCACAGCCCAATCTCTGCCTGAGAATCGCCCCCCGCTGAAAGGAGCCGCCTTTCCTGAGATGCCCTCCCCCACCAGGGGCAGATGACATCAGCTGACTGGTTAAACTGAAAACAACAGCCCAAGCCAATTGTCCCAGTTCAGGACATCTCTGAAGAGCTGCCTCAGCCTCAGACACTTGCAGAAAATCAACTGAGGTGTTCGTTACAACTGAATAGCAGTTTACTTTTTGCTCCATCCAGTCATGGTTCTCTCATCCAGGTGTTCTCAAGAGGACCTTCCTATTTTTCCTGCAGTCATATCTTTCTGTGGAAATCTGTTCCGCAGGGACCCAACTGGAGACTATACTTCCATTCATTCTCTGAGATCAACCGTTTGCTCTTCTCTGACCATCTACGCCCTGGGAGGCTCGTCTCTTCATTAGGTGACCTTGCCCTCTGGTATCCTGTTGTCTTTAGCCATCAGTAGATAAAGGCAGGAGATCAGAAGGTAGGAGGACAGTGGGAGCTGGGTACTTAACCCCCAACCCCTTCACTGCTTCATGGTTCTAATAGTAACTGAGTTTGTCCATGGTCAAGATTTTGTCAGCCTCTTTTCTGTGGCTCTGGGCCTTGGATTAGTAATGGCTTCCTCTTATGGCTAGTTTAATACCTTCCTCTGCCCACATCTCTGTAAATAGTCATTTCATTAATTTTTTTTTTTCCATTTAGTCTGTGTACTGGCTGTTTCTTCCTGGGCCCCCAACTAAAGTCATTTTGAAAACATCATTCTTAATTTATTGGTTCTAATTTATATCATCAACCATTCAACAACACAAGATTTTAAAAACCACCGTACAGCACATACCAATCTCTTGTACGACAGAACAGAGAAGATGATTTGAAACCAGTTCATCATTAGCATAAGCCTTTATTATAAAATGCTGGACATGAGAAGGTTCCAAAGGAGCACCGTAACCTGGGGAAGGATGGCAGAATTCTTCAAAGATTTTCTTTTTAATTATTATTTGTCAGAGAGAGAGAGAGAGAGAGCGCGCGCGCACAGGCAGGCAGAGTGGCAGGCAGAGGCAGAGGCAGGCAGAGACAGAAGCAGGCTCCCCGCCGAGCAAGGAGACTGATGTGCGGTTTCATCCCAAGACGCTGGAATCATGATCCAAGCTGAAGGCAGCCATTTAACCGACTGAGCCATCCAGGCATCCCATGGATGGTAGAATTCTTTTTTTTTTTTTTTTAAAGATTTTATTTATTTATTTGACAGAGAGAGATCACAAGTAGGCAGAGGCAAGCAGAGAGAGAGGAGGAAGCAGGCTCCCTGCTGAGCAGAGAGCCCAATGCGGGGCTCGATCCCAGGATGCTGGGATCATGACCGGAGCTGAAGGCAGAGGCTTTAACCCACTGAGCCACCCAGGCGCCCCTGGATGGTAGAATTCTTAATAGGATTTTACCTGAAGGGATCAACCAAGGTTCACCTGGTTTGAGGAATACAGCGGTCTCCTTTACCTGTGAGGGGATGCATTTCAAGAACCCCTAACACCAGGGATGCCTCAGTGGCTCCGTCGGTTAAGCATCTGCCTTCAGCTCAGGTCATGATCCTGATGAGGGAGCAGGAGGCTGGCTGAGGACAAAGCAAAAGCTGGCACCTTGCACCCCCTCTCCATCCGCTCCCCTCGGTGATGTATGTGACATTCCTCAGGTACCCCTGACTGCCAAAAAGAGAAACAAATAGTTAACTTGCTGAGATCACAATCCCGCAAGACTGGAGTCTCCCTTGGTTTAACAAAGACCTAAATCTCACTAACAAAGGCCAAAAGATAACATTGATCAAGCCTCGGGTATCCCTGTACCTTGGAGGCCTTCTTTAGCATATGAAAGCTCCATCGAAACCTCCCCTTCCCTCACCTTCCCCCAACCGCAGGGTACATAACCTGCCATCCCTCACAACCCGGGGCAGCAGCTCTTCCTGCCCACGGGTCCTGTCCCCGTGCTTTAATAAACCACCATTTTGCACCAAAGATGTCTCAAGAATTCTTTCTTGGTCATCGGCTCCGGACCTCAGCCCACCGAACCTCACCTAGGTTCTAGAACTTCATCAATCCCAGGATCCTGAGATTGAGGCCCGCGTTGGACTCCTTGCTCAGTGGGGAGCCTACTTCTCCCTCTGTCTGCAACTCACCCCACTTCTGCTCTCTCTGTCTCTGAAAAATAACTAAATAAAATCTTAAAATAAAAGGACCCCTAACACCAGACAGCACTGAACCCTATATAATGTTTTTTCCTATACATACATACCTATGATAAAGCTTAGTCTATAAATTAGGCACAGTAAGAGATTAACAGCAATAACTAATAATAAAAGAGAACAATTATAATAATATGCTGTAATAAACGATATGTGAGTGTGGCCCCTCTCAAAATATCTTTTCATACTGGACTCAGCCTTCTTGTGATGATAGGAGATGATAAAATGCCTGTGTGATGAGATAAAGTGAGGGGACTGGTGTAGGCTTTGGAACATTACCGGAGGCTACTACTAACCTTCTGAGCCTATGTCAGGGAAGATCTTCTGCTCCCAGACTCAGGTTGACTATAAGTAACTTAAGTCAGGGAAGCCAAAACTCCGATAATGGAGTGGGGTGGGGCGGATTGCTGTAGTTAGCCAAAGATGGTTCTCTTGTAGTGTAAGGGATTTTTCTTACAAATTCAAAGCCATTGTTTGCACAATTTGTATTTGGCCAAAAGGAGAAGAGAGGGACAGTTAGGGATAGGGACATGGGCCAGAGGGCTGGAGGGAAGCAGTAATGGGGGCAAGGCTGTGGGAGAAGCACATTCTCAGTCCCTCTGTGTGTGTCAAAGTGAGGACATGACTTTCCTCAAGATGGGCAAAATTATAACCAGAATAATTTATGACATTAAGAATATGTAGGAGAAGGAAGATAACATTTTTCTTTTAAGTTTATTTAGACTTTTTAGAGAATGAAACATAAAGAACAGAAATGGATTAAAATAACTCAAATTTCTCATAGTGAAAAGTTATGCTTGCTTAAAACAATGCACTAGATACAAAGAACGAGGTACTAGAAAAAAAAAAATGGGGACCCATTTTTTAAAGTTTAGGTAATTGAGTCCCTAAGCAGGGAAAGTTGGTTAAGGAAGATAATTTGCCTCAATCATTGTGATTGCAATTTAAATTATATTAGAGAACCTGAAAAAATACCTAATACAACTACTGAGATATGAAAACTCTTTTACTTCTCCCTTGTTCTTTCCTAGTTACCTTGTCATTTGCCATCTGACCTTTCACAGAGTAAGAAGAAAAGGAATCCACTGTTCCAGGAAAAAGGCAGCACAAGTTCCAGGAAAATACTAATTCTTCCCCCTCCTTCCCTCAGCTCCATTAGGCTATTCATGCCGCAGGTTGGAAAGCTCAGGGCTGGAATAACTAAAATCAACTCTAAGAGACGTGAACATTTATGAGGGAATAGTGTTAGTGAACAATATAAATTTGCTTCCTTTCGAGTCAGCACTAGTGCCAGGGGCAAATACCCTAGTCCCCACTCCATGTGAGATTCGGCCAAGGTAAGAACTGTCTGTCATTTTTACATATTCTGTAAAACTCTGATTTACAACACTGGATAAATTCTGTTCGAAAGCAACTACACTCAGTGGTTCTCACTGTGATTTCTTCTTTGCTGCCTTTGAAGTTAATACGAATGTATTTTTCAAGAAACCAAACACGTGTTGATTATTTCATTTTTCTTATAGATGGTCAGAGTATCGCATCTCATGGGGACTGCTTTAAAACTCATAAAAACAAATTGGAAAAGACCTTTTTTTTTTTTAAAGCAAATGAAATAGAACAAACAGGTTTTCTTTTTGTTTTAATTCTAGGAACTCATGAATCCCTATCAGCAATCCCTTTTGCCGTCTGCTGACGTACCTGGGAACAACTAGACACAGCTTGCTGTTTCTTATCTTACTAACTTCTTTATACAGCTACTTTCCTATAGGAGTCTCTTTTGAGATTGTTCTCACCTGTGTTTTAGGCTTGCTTCCTTTATTTCTGTCTGTTTCTTGGTCCATGCCTTCATCCCTTCTCATCTCATTCATCTGCAATAGCTGATTTTCCACCTCTAAATTAGCCCCATAATGTCACTTGCTGTATAAAAATTCTTCAGTGTCTGCCTTAGTTTTCAGGATGAAAGTCAAGCAATAAGATTGTCCTCAAATTGCAAAGGGCCAACCTTATTCTGAAATCTTGTTTCTTTATCACTCTGTTAAAGAAAAATTATTCATGCCATTCATGACACTCCTTAAAGATGGTAAGGAAGATTTTATTTAAGAGGGATCACTACCGTGAGAGTTTGGAAGTGGGGAAAAGAGAGGCAGCTCACCTTATTTTTTTTTTTAAGATTTTATTCATTTATTTTTGCAAGAAAGAAAGAGAGAGAGCGCAAGCATGAGTGGTGGTGGTGGGGGAGTACAAAGGAGCCCCATGTGGCCGGGACTAGATCCCAGGACGCTGGGGTCATGACCTGCCTGAGCCAAAGGCAGACGCTTACCAACTGAGCCACCCAGAGACCCTGCAACTCACCTTCTAAACACAAGGGCCAGCAGCAATTTATAGCCAAGGTCCATGGATGGAAAATTACTGAAAAGAAACATCAAGTCTTCAGAGATTCTTGCTAGATTGGCTTAACTGGCTTCTTATGGAAGGCAGGCCAGAATGAGAGGCACTGCGCTGAGGGATGAGGAATTTGAGCAAATATGGAGGGTGATCAGGTTCCAAGGGTGGATATTTTCCCTAAATTAACTCAGCAGAATCCTTGCTAAAACTGGACTAAGTGAGCTTAGGACAGAGCTCAAGGTCAAGGACTAGTCAAGAGGAGACCCATTGTCACTCATTTCTTTTTCGCTCCCATATTAGTATTTTTTGCAGCACAAAATTCTTTCATTGTATTCCTCTGCTCAATACCATATGGTGGTAAACGTGCTATTTCCTCAGCCTGAAATTTTCTTTGTACCTGCAAATAGTTTACTCCTACTTATCTTTTAAAATTTAGCTTAAACATCTCCTTCTCTTGGAAGTCCTCTGACCCACAAATCAAGTTTGGTTGCTCCTCTTCCGGGCACCCCCTTCATTCATTCAACAAGTATTTATTTAGTGCTAACTGTGGATTATTTCAAGAGCGAGACACTGAAGATGTGGTGGAAAACAGCATGAATGAAGCTTGCAGATTCATCTGTCACACTTAATAGTTGTTCATTTAGCTGCTTGTCTCTTCCTACCACCTTTAGTTCTGTGAGAGAAAGGCCACGGACTCTTAAACATTGTGTCTCTAGAACTTGGCCTACAATATGATGTAAATATTTGTGGAAGGCAAGAATTAATGATGGCAGGAAGCCAGAATGGAAGATGTTGGGGAAAGAGTTAAAAACAAACTCTCATGCTATATTAGTTTGCTAGGGCGACTGTAACATAGTACCACAGCCTGGGTGATTCAAGCCATAGAAATTTATTGCCTCTCATTAGAATTCATTTAGAATGTGCATTACGAATCTCTTCTTTCCTGTAAAAAACAAGAGGAAGGAAAATGAAGAATTATGTAGATAAATTATCACACAGATCAGGTACCTAACTACAGTGGCCTCAGATAAGCTCCTAATTTCTCCAGCGTTCCATTCTCCAAAGACCATGCTGCTTCAGTCACAGTAACAAAGAATGTCAAGAAGCATGTAAAGATACACATTTAAAAAATATATATATACACACATTTTTTTCCTGGAACTAGATACTTGTGCAAACACAGTAAACATTTTTTAAAATGATTTGAATTATGCATAAAAGGAGAACAGCAGGAAAGTATAGAAAGCATGGCGATCAGTAGCTTGTGGGATTATAGACAATTTTGTTAATATTCTTGTTTTCTAAATTTTCTACAATAATATGTAAAATAATTATAACAATACTTTTGTTAAAACTTAAACAATGAGAATTTCTAATTCCATTATTTTTCTGGGTCATTTTCCCTAATTCTATGTGCTGGGAAAAATAAGTATACATGGAATTGTTTGTCTCCACTCTGTTGTCTTTTGGCAACATGAAATATCCAGTTTTAAAGAGCAGCTGCTGAGGAGAGTAAATAGTTATTAGTGGGGTTGTACTTATTCTTCATGATTTCCGCCAAGATCTTGAAGACAGTTTTATTTACTCCCAAGATAGCATTTGGAGGCACACATCTGGATTTCATCATTTCCCATGTAGCTTCACTGGAGTATCAGATCATTGAGTTCTAATTATATATTTTAGTTGTGATGCAAATAAAGAGGTCTTTGGGGTTCTTTTTTCAGCTATTTACAAATTTTCTAACATAATGCAGCTAGATGGAACTCCAGTGGGATGTAAGATTCAGCAAAACATTTTGAAAAATATCCTGAAAAAGTGGAGTGATGAATGGCTTACATGTCATCTGAATCTGTGTCTGGACTGTGTGCTAATTCTGCATTTCTGAAAACAGTTGGAATGGCCAGACCAAACTGCAAGACCATTAACAAAAGCCCAGGTGTCTGTGAAAATATGGCTTTACAAAAGGCCACCTTCTTAAGGGTTAGTTGAACAGCCACAAGTTCCACCGTTTGGACTGAACTGGCAGTGCCCTTCTCTACCAGAGAGGTGCCTGAGGCTGCTGGACAGTGAGTTCATTGTTTATGATGCCATCAGTTAAGAACACTGACTCCCATCTCGGACAGTTGGTCCTAAGGGTTCACCAAGTAGCCGGAAAAGGAAGAAGTGGGAGTACCATTCCCAATTCCACAAGGCTCTCAGGGAAGGGGCTGAGCCTAGTGGAATTCACATTCTCCTCTAATTTGGAAAGACCTTTGTTGTCATTTTGAGCTCTGTCCTGAAGGTAAAATTTTCATTTTACCAAGAAGGCATCAGAAGCTTTGCTGACCTTCTGTTGGGAGGCATGTCTAGATCAGGGCATTGTAGGAACTTGAATACAGAGTAGTAATTAGTGGGGGTTGGTTAGGACCTGGGTTTCCAAAAGAGCCCAACAGGATGCCAAAAGTTGGCACTCAATAGGGATATACTGGGCTGCCACTGAGATGGGCACTTAGTCTAAGACCCCATAGGAAGTCAGTTAGATTTATGTTTGGTCCAGAGCTTCCAGGAGGTATGGTCAAGTGTGACCAAGGATGTAGAGCTGGGTGGGAGTAAAGTTGAGGCTTGCTGGAATGCCAGTTAGGCAGCTTCTAAAATGCACTGTTGAGCCTCACCCCTATGGAAGCTGGCAGAATTGAGAATGATTGCATATAGAGGGCAAAGCATTAGGAGAGAACATGAAAAGACCTAGTATGTACTGTGCCTATCTGAGTATAACCAGTGGTTCAATAGTGAGTAATTGATGTTTGCTGACCAGGAGAATCTCTCAGCACCTAGATGACCAAATGGTGCTCAGAAACTTGACAGGTGAGGCTATGCCTTGGATCTTGTGGGTTGTGGTTTCCCAGCCACACTGCCTGTACTTCCAAATCAAACTGGAATTTGATGAGAACAGAATTGAACACATTAGCTAGAACAGTGACCACACAGGACACTCCTTGGGCCAGTTGTAGGTGTCCTATCAATTCTACAGCAATAGGATCCTTAATAAGGGGAACATAGCTTAAGTTTCCATAATTAGTGGTACTGGATTAAATACAAGCCAAATGGGGCTATTGAAAGGGGATACTGTGGGCTTAATAATTCTGTCTCCAGCATATTTTGAATAACAGGGTGTAGGTCCTCAGTGATCTATTTAAGTTGGTATTGGAGGATGTTCACCATCCTGACTGGGAGAGAAAGAGGCATCAGTGTCCACTGGTGGGTTCTACCAGGAAGGCCAAAAACTTGGGCTTGTTCCATACAGAGTGGTGTCAATGCATCCATGCCTGTAATAGGAAACAAAGAGCCAAGGGGGCCACAACCAGAGGAAGGTGTTTGAGGCAAGTGGTACCGACATTTGCATCAAGATGGATTTGTACACTCTCTGGTATTTTACTGGCAATGCCCAGTATGGAGAAGAGCTCCCTCTTTGGGAATGAATTTAGGAATGAATTAGGAATGAATTTAGGAACTTCGGAATGGCTGTGACTTGGAAACCCAAATCTAATTGGGCCAAAGAGACTGTGTGTTTTTATTGTCCCAGTGGACCATCAGAGTGGTACAGGGGAGACTATCACCAGGAGGTGAGATAAGCCCTGGGGGGCCACCAATTTCCTAGGGTAGGTGCTAAGGTGTCTGCCAGTGCTGGGGGTTAAGAAGGGGGCAGAGGGAATATCAGGGACTGAGTTGGAGGCAGAGCAGTTAGAGGGCAGTTACATGGGAGGTGGATGGCCTGTCGAAGGGGGCTGTAGCTGGGAGAATACTAGTTTTAGGGTCTGCAGTTTAGAGACAAGCTGTCCAAAGATAAAGTGTCCAGGAATTCTGAGATTTCATAACTCTCAGTAGAGGTTTGCCTATGTATTCTCCTAAGGGGCAAAATTATATCAGGGATTTTTTAGAAAGGGAGTGGGAACCTCCTTTTATTAGGGAAATTTGTGTGAGGTTAACCCCCGTGGGACAACAGAGGCAGAGGGATATATGGAGTATCTGGGTATTTAGGTGGGAATTTCTTCCATGTCTAGCAACCATGTCAATGTCCTCCAGTACTTTTTAATGGTTTTGGCAGTTCCAATCAAATGTAATAGAACTGCCCTATAATTAGGGAGAGTACTTTGTAAAATTCTCTGGTTTTGGAATCCAGTGGGGCCCCTTCAGGATTAGAAATGAAGAGAGGGTTATTTGGGTTCGCATGGTTATCAAAAAGATAAGAAATAACAAGTGTTAGCAAGGATATGGAGAAAAGGGCACCTTTGTGCACTGATGGTGGGATTGTGAATTGGTTCAGCCACTATGGAAAACATTTTGGAGATGATTCAAAAAATTAAAGTAGAACTACCATACTATCCAGCAATCTCACTTCTGGGTATATATCTGGAGGAAATGAAATCACTATCTCAAAGAGATTTCTGCACTCCCGTGTCGATTGTTCATTGCAGCATTACACACAGTAGCTGAGACATGGAAATAACCTAGGAGTCCATTGATGGATGAATGGGTAAAGAAAATGTGGTATATAGATGCAAAGGAATATTATTTGAAAATAAAAAAGAAGAAGAAGAAGAAGAAAATCCTGCAATTTGCAGCAACATGGATATGGATTCACCTGGAAGGCATTATCCTAAGTGAAACAAGTCAGAGAAAGACAAATACTGCTTGTGTTTGTTCACTTACAGGTGGACTCTTAAAATGTTCAATTCATAGAAGTAGATGGTAGAATGGTGGTTGCCAGGGGCTGGAGGAGGGGGTGGGAAACATGGAAAGATTTTAAAGAGGACAAACTTCTGGGTATAAGATGAATAAATTTAGGGGATCTACTGTATAGCACGGTGAGTACAGTGAGCAATACTGTATTATACACTTGGAAGTTGCTAGGAGTGTAGACCTTACATATTCTCAACACACATGCGAAAGGTAACTATGTGAGGTGATTGAGGTGTTAAAACTAAGCTTATTGAGGTAGTCCTTTCATAAAATATGTGTGTATCAAATCATAACTGCACACCTTAGACTCATATAATGTTATATGCAATTATATGCAATTATATCTCAATAAAGTTGGTTGCAAAAGAGACTAAAGAAAAAAAGATTCAACTCCAGGTACTGATTTATTTTTAATTTTTTAAAAGCAATCTGTATGTCCAACATGAGGCTCAAACTCACGACTCTGAGATTAAGAGCTGCATACTCTACCTACTGAACCAGACAGGAACCCTTCCATATATGGATTTAAACTTGAGTTTTTCACTTAATACACAATTTTGAACATCTTCCTAGTTCAATAAATGTAGGATTCATTATTACTTTTAAGATACATAGTACTTCATTGTATGAAGGTACCACAATTTATTCAACCTTCTTGTACCTTTAGTTAATTATCATCTTTTTAATCAAAACAATACAAAACAGGGACGCCTGGGTGGCTCAGTTGGTTAAGCGGCTGCCTTCGGCTCAGGTCATGATCCCAGCGTCCTGGGATCGAGTCCCAGATCGGGCTCCTTGCTCAGCAGGGAGCCTGCTTCTCCCTCTGCCTCTGCCTGCCTCTCTGTCTGCCTGTGCTCACTCTCTCTGACAAATAAATAAATAAAATCTTTAAAAAAAAATACAAAACAAAACAAATATCCTTCTAAGTAAATCTTTCTATTTATCCTGCATAATTTCCTTTAGATAAATTTCTAGAGAAAGATTCCTGAATCAAATGCTGTAATGTATGTGATGTATTGTGTCAAGGTGTGTGTGTGTGTGTGTGTGTGTGTGTGTGTACACATGCGCATATACACACATATATGTAAGAATGAAAGAGGAATGACACCGCAGTGCCTGGAGTTAGAAAGGCAGGAGTTAGCACCTAAATTTACCAGCTGTGTGACCTTGGGGAAGTTTCTTAACTCACTGTGCTTCAGGTTCCTCATCTATGTTAATGAGAATAAATAACTGCCTGCCACCTAGGCTGTCATGAGAAAATGCATGTGAAGGGACACCTGGGTGGCTCAGTCGGTTGGGCATCTGACTCATGACTTTAGCTCAGGTCATGATCTCAGGGTTGTGGGATTAAGCTCTGTGTCAGACTCCTTTTTGAACATGTATGCTGCTTAAAATTCTCTTTCTCTCTCCCCCTGCCTCTTCCCATCCCACCCGCACTCTCTCCCACTCTCTCTCAGGAAAGAAAGAAAAAAAGAAAAGGGAAGGAAGGAAGGAAGGAAGGAAGGAAGAAAAAGAGCACGTGAAGTGCTCAGCACAGTGCCAGGCAATGAGTCCTTGTTGAAACATGTGTTAATACATTTAAAATGTATGTATTCTTGGGTACAAACCACCACAGATACTATAATGCAAGTGCTCTTAGAAGTCATGGAGAAGCCCCTTCACAACTGAGTTACACTAATAAAAGTAACACACAATGGATGAGCTCAGATATAGACAAATATGACAAGAGAAAAAGTATCTTCCAGGGTAAAAGTTTGAAGACAGTACTAGATTGCAACCTAATCTATAATATTAATAAGGCTAAAGATTTTGATAACGGAAGAGGGATGGTTGATTTTGAAATAGGAATATTGGGAGGAGGTATGACAGAGACACAATCCAGGAGAAAACGTACTCGTGGGCCAACATGGACGTTGGCTCAGTAACTCCACCCCTTCAGCGGA
Source organism: Martes martes (assembly GCF_963455335.1). Lineage (NCBI taxonomy): Eukaryota > Metazoa > Chordata > Mammalia > Carnivora > Mustelidae > Martes > Martes martes. The sequence goes on from NC_137893.1 coordinate 13,928,104, forward strand.
AGTGGGTGCACCGCCATCACTGTTGGTTGGCAATAGGAATGAAAACCATTCAGTTCATGTCCCTTGTTCTATCCCCAGGTTGCTTTAATAACCTTCTAATTATAATTTCCATTCCCATGGAAGCTGTGCTGTAGAAAAGAGAATGCACTGACTGAATCTAAGTATTTTAGCCCATGTAATAGTTGTATTTTATGAATAAATTAATAAATCAGTGTTCTATTTTGTTAAAAAAAGTTATGATAAAATTTATACTTAAAATGTGCATGGAAATATACCGATAAACTTGAAAGCACTTTAGGAATGTCCACTATTATGTTGGCAAAAACTCACCATATTCTGGGAAAAATCTGCATAAAAGGGAAATACTTTCCTGCATTCCTTCCTTTCATATGTGTTCTGGGAGTGGTGAAGTTGGGGCAGGCACTTAGTGTTCAACAACAGACTAGTGGAGGAAAGTCCTTGCTCCAAGGATAATGACCACAACAGTAGCTATGAAAAATTATAAACCCAGATATGTATCTCTAGAGCTGAACCCATAGTTTAATGGTCACTTAGAACTTAAAAACTAATTGAATTTTAATTTTCTCACAGATGCATTAAAAAGCAATTTATCAAAAAAGAAAAAAAGCAATCTATCATGACTTTTAAAGGAGCTTTCAAGTGGAAACTTGAGGAGCACGGTAATAGATACTGAATGAATTTTATTACTGTTCTGGTGTCTGATAATTCTGTCTTTTATTTCCCCCCAAAAGAAATCAACATTAATTAGAATTAATTAATTAATAACCCAAATCAGAAATTTTAAGCTATTTAAGAATTATAAATACCGATCATATCTCCCAACTCACCCAACATTTGTTTGGCCAGAATAGAAAATTTCAACATTTAGAAAATTTCAACATTTGGGTTTTTTGTTTTTTGTTTTTAAGATTTATTTATTTATTTTAGAGGGAGAGAGAGGGAGACAGAGAGACAGGGGAGAGGGACAGAGGGAAAGTGAAAGAATCTCAAGCAGACTCCCTCCTGAGCATGGAGATCAACCTTATCATCCCGAGATCATGACCTGAGCCAAAATCAAGAATCAGATGCTTACCAACTGAGCCACCCAGGTGCCCCCCAAAATTTCAGCATGTGAGTCAAATTCATTAAAAGATCTCAAGGCCTTTATTACAGATGCATTTATCTTTTTTAAAAATTTTTTTAAATTTTATCTATTTATTTGACAGACAGAGATCACAAGTAGGCAGAGAGGCAGGCAGAGAGGGAGAGAGGAGGAAGCAGGCTCCCTGCTGAGCAGAGAACCTGATGTGAGGTTTGATCCCAGGACCCTGGGATCATGACCTGGGCTGAAGGCAGAGGCTTTAACCCACTGAGCCACCCAGGCACCCCTACAGATGCATTTACCTAGATAATTAACTGTCTTCAGAATCTTTTGGGGAAACATTGTGGGAAGTGGGTAGTAAAGGCCAATTTGTCCATCTAGGGATTATGACAAGTAAAATATATGAAATAATGAAACAAAGCGAAAAGGATCAGAATTTAAATCAAGCAAGAAGATTTTCAGAAGAATAAGATGTTACTGGATCATTAGTAAAAAGAAATTTAAATTTTGTTTAGAAACAGAATATATAGAAGTTCATCAAAATTTGACGAAATTTGTTCAGAATTTAAGTGCACTTCTTATATTAACTGAATTCATTGCCTTTATCAGTTATACAAAAACTGTAAGATCCAGGTTTAAATTCATATAAATAGGAATGTCCTTAAAAGTTTTTAAAATAAATGTAACATGTATTTTAACCATGAAGCAAAAGTCTTGTAATCTTTGCTATTTTGTCTTTATATTACCTATTTATTCACTTTCACTATCCCATAAACCATAGCACTTAAAAGGGAACCTGAGTTCACCTTCTCCCAAACCTGTTTATATGTGTCTTTCAAGGTCATGGCATTTGGTGGTAAAAGGTTTACTTCAATCATCACCTTGTGATCATCTCCTTGAATCATCTGTACTCAAATGCTGATAGAAAGTAAGTGTTAGTTGATCATGTAGTGGTCACCATAAAGTTTTTTAGTGAACATAAGAAGTAGAGTGTTTTGTTTATTATTTCTAAAAGAAACCAACTTAGAGAAAGAAAATTTGAGTTCAAGATCATCTAAGTAAAAGGCCACAGTTTTTATGATTGCCCTAAAAGAAATATCTCTTTCCTAGACATATAGGATCAGAATTTCTGAAAACCAAACTCAAAATCTAATCTTGGAGTTAAATAATAATGCAAGATGAATCCCCACTCTCCCTAGTCTCTTAGGTTAACGTTAGGGCATTGGATTCCTGAAAAATTGGGATGATAAAATGAGAGCAGATTCTGATGCAGTTGAGATAATCAAACCCTTAATTTTGTCAAGCCACCTTTGCCAGTAGGATCATCCTCTTCTCTCCTGTTTTAGAAAGTTAGTGTGCCCTTACCATAGAGACTGTACAGGTGTCCTGTGAGGTAGGTGTCTTGCACAGATTTCTAATTCTCCTCAAGACTTCCTTCCACTACAGCATGGATCTTTGAGTGAAATTCATGACTGAAATCTCCATTCTTGTGCAAAACTACCAAACAGCTCTTTTTGTTCTACGTTTATGTATGACTTGACAACCCAGTCTCACCAGAGAGCTTAAGAAACCCCATGTGATAAAGACAAAACTTAATACAATAGGAAACCACTATCTCAAAACTGACATTAGCAATAAAAATAAAGCATAAACTAAAATAATTTGAAAAAAACAACAAATGATGGAAAAGAGTAGGAAAACAAAAAGAAAGCAGTCAGAGAATAAAATGAGTTTATGGGAGTTGAATATATAATAGTAGAGATGAAAGATAGTAAAATATTTTGAAAGATAAAGTAATATTCCACAAAATAGATAAAAAGGCAGATATATTAATGGGAACAAAAGGATACAAAAGCTAGAGGATTAGCCCTGGAAGACAAACTTTCGTAAAATAGGAAATTAGAAAGAGAGAATAAAGAAAACAAAAGGGAGAAATTGTCAAAAATAGTTCAAGAAAAATTTCCAGACCTGAATGACCGAAGTTTCCATAATGAAAATGTCCACAGAGATGCCTTATAAAAATAAATGAAACAAAACCACAGGAGTATATCAGTGTGGTATCTTAGAACATTTAGAAGAAATTCTAATTACTAATAGGAAAAAAGAAAACAGTTTAAAATGATGAGACAAAATGGAATTGATTTCTCATAGAAATACTTGAAACAAGGCAACAGTGAATCAAGGTCCATTCATCCTTTATATGGAAGCCACTGGAAGATGGGTTCCACTAGAACAAGAGGACATCCAGAGGGTAAGAAAAAGAAACATGAAATACACAATAGACATTCAGGGAGTCCCAAGGATTATGGTCCAAAAGCTCTTAGGATGATGACCTGGGCAGCAGATCCAGAAGGAAAGCAGTTCTAATGGGACTAGGTCAGGAGGCTTCCGGAAGGTTTTCTCCAAAAGATAAAATTAATAGAATATATCTAAGTGTTTCAACTTAATGACACAAGAGTTACACAAACAGGGGACATATGAGAGTTGAATTAATTATAAGTACACAGGAAATCAAGCAACCAAATAGTAGAAGATTCCAGGGAGAAAAAGTTTCAAGTCACCATAGTATACTTCATGGCTTGGTACTAAAGAGCTAACCAGTCACAATGGTGATGTAGAATATTGGGAGAATGGAGAAATAAGAAGCATGCCTGCAGGTACTTATAAAGAAAAAGAAGTCAGTCCTCCGCTTTCATAGTGCCAAATTCATGAATTATTCCTAAAACGGAAAATTTAGGATTGGCTGGTCTCAATAGAAGGCAATTGAAATCGTTGCCTGGAGGGTGAGATGGAGGTGAAGGGGTAATGGAGCTGTTTTCTTGGTAAGCCATGTGGAATTATTTGACTCCTTAAAATATGTGCTTGAATAACTTTGAGGGCTCTTTGACTCAGTATGTGCACATAAAGATTTGAGAAAAGTTTAAAAAATTAAAAACACAATTTATTCACAAATGATTAAACATTTCTGATCCTGCATAAGTGAAGTCTTAGGAGATTAAGCACAAACCAAGATAAATGAGTGGATAATTGTAATCAAATATATTATGGTTCATGTAATTTAATCTAAATGTTACTCATCTTAAACTCAGTAGTTTGAGGGAATCAGTAATAATGTACAGATGACACTAAAAAAGGAAGAACTTGTTTTTTAAGTCGTTCATCTATTTTTTTGGTCAAATATTGCAGGGAATGATTTTTTCAGGTATCATCATTTCTTGTAGTCTGATGGGGGGGGGGCTTTCTCATAAATCTTAACACTCAGGACAACTTATCTTTGATTCTCCAGGTCAGAGTTGGATATCCCTAATAGCCTAATATAGATGTGTGAATTTCACCATATTTTTATAGATTATTCTTTCTTCTCAGTCAGTGGGGTTTGTGACCAGTCATTGTAGCTTTTCTTTTCTCATCCCTATAAATGTTGGCCAGGTTGAAAGTCTAACATCAAAACGTAATGAGTGTAATTGATTGTTGGAAAGAAAAGCCATCTGAAAATGGTTATTCCCGCCCACCCTGAACTAATGTATAGGTTCTGGCAAAAATGTTCCTTCTGTTATTTTTAAGACTGCCCAGGACTTAAGAGTTCATTGAACAAGCAGTGGAGAATGAATACATCCAGGTCACAGTCAACCTGGTCCTCAAAGACCTCCTAGTTTATTTGATTAACTCCAGCCAAAAGACAAATTATATAGTTATGTGACATCTGAAAGTGACTTTGATAAAACTGGGTACATGGTGACCTAGAAACCTTTAGACATTGTTGGATAGGAGTAAGTATAACAATGTAAAGCCCTTTTCTCTCTGTGGCCAATATTCACTGGATCAAAATAACCATTATGTATCCTGTGTGCTTCTATCTGTCCTGGCTCTTTTCATTTAATCAGATGCCCCTTTGGAAATTCCATTTTCTCCTCTTCAGCTTTGTTTCCTAGAGAGAACTTTTTTGGCCATGCTGTCTTGCATATATTCTGTCCTTCTGTTTGGACAAACTCTAGAGCTGTGACTACTCAAGGTTCCCACAGGAGCGATTTGTAAATTTGATGTTTATTAACTCAGTTGAATTAAGATTTATCATTTTCTTTTCTGAGATGTCTTAACATAATACACAGGAAAGTCTTAAACAAGTTTGTCCACTCTAGACCTTGGTTTCTTAACAAGCAATATATTGAGGGAATCCTTTTAGTTAGTTCTTCCTTCCTTTTGTTCACCATTATTTCTTACTGCATATATTTTTTTAGATGGTAGAAAGACAGAGAGTGGAGTTTCTTCTTCCCACAACTGCAGTATTCTTGCCTCCTTTACGAAGCTGGAAATCCTTACACAGTTATATTTACTGTTTCCAGAGATCCTGGTGATAATATTTCCATTGTATTATCTAATGTCTGATTAGTCCATTCATGGAGGTAAAATCCCAAGCTCCTTTCTAAATGGACTTAGAGTCTAGACCTATACTTCTCAAACAGAACAATTCACTTAATAAAGAAGTATCTAAGAATAAAGAAAAGTTTCTTATATCATAGGTTCGACAATTGTTTCTTTGACTAATTTTGTCTGTTTCTGTTGGATATAGTTTTAACAGTGATTTGGGAGTTTTTGTTGGAGAAATGAATACTGTGGGCTATTTGAAGTGTGATAGCAAATTGCTTTTCTGGTTTTCTAAACTTGGTCAGAACAAATGAATCAAGAATAAAAGAGTAAGTTGAACTTACTCAGATTTTTTTGCTAGCCAGAATTAAATGTTTGTAAAATATTCAGAATAATGAAAGAATTTGTTACATGCGCACATGAACAATTGGGTCTGATGATGACAATGCAGTGGTCTTCTTGATTTATTACCTGATTGCCTGGGCATCAGCTTTTTTTTTTTTTTTTTTTAGGATTTATTTATGTGTTTTAGATGAGGTCAGAGGGGCAGAAGGAGAGAGAATCCTGAAGCAGACTCCCTGTTGAGCATGGAGCCCCACATAACTATATCTCAGGACCCTCAGATCATGACCTGAGCTGAAGTCAAGTGTCCAAGCCCAACCCCCTGAGCCACCCAAGTGCACCCTGTGCATTAGTTTTTTAACAAAAAAGACACTGAAATTTCACTTGTCATTGTACTTGATGCAAACAACTCATGCAGAAGTTATCAGCTGCCTGTCCCATGAATACTGACATGACATATATACAACATGTCTTAAGCAAGGATGAGCTCAGGGAAAATATAATTTATATTCCACTGAGTGAAGTAATCTTTTGAATTTTACTCCATAGTCTCCAAGGTTCTATGAAGCCTTTCATTTCTTTTTTCCACTAACATAACAAAAACTTGGGGCAATTTAGAATGTACATGTCAAATCAATCCCAGCACAATGTTCTATTAACTCTAATGATGCTAGTGGAGAGTACATCTTGTTGTCATGAGGGTTCTAAGAAGTCTAAGGGAGAGGCAACACAGGAATCCAAAGCCTTTAAGAAACTTCTCAATGGCATTTTCCTCAGGCATAAGACCATTCCCCTATTTGAACACTGACAAAAAACACTCATAAAATTCTTCATGCTTTATTCAGCAAATGAGCCATTAGAATAATTTTCTAAATTTAGCATTTTTTAAACTTCAACTTCATCATTAATGAGGGTTTTGCAAAAAAAAAAAAAAAAAAAAAAAAAGCCTTTGTATCTGAAGGCAAGTCACAAATTTAGTATACTACCATAGGATGACCAGATCAGGTGGAGGCCAGCAGCGTAGGCAGGGAAAGGATTCACCAAGACAGAACAAAGGAGATGGAAATGTATTGACTACACTGCAAGGGAGCAGTGGACAGGGCAGCAAAGGAGAGACTTTCTGCCAGAAGGCACTGGTGGGGTGGGGAGGGTGGCAGGGGGCTGTTGTTAAGTGAGGGAGGTGAGGAGGTATGAGAACATATGGAATTTTCCTTTTTTGGTACCTGTGCATGCTGGTAGGTGGTCCATTGGTCAGCTAGGGTTTGTGGATATTTGGAGGTGGTTGCCTAATGAGCTTGTTTGCATTTAGCCCCGGTGGTCACTGTGGGTCTTTTTACTTTCCAGGCTTACATTGCTCATGTCTGTTGCCTAAAAGTGGCCTCTACACCTACCCTACCCAGCTCCTATACTAGTACCAGTAAACTGATAAGTCCCCACAACTGTCATCCTCCAGGATTTAGGAGTCCGCATTTGCTACTTACATGGATCCTAAATTTGCCATTCTACAAACTAAATGTAACAAGACTGGCCTAGAGATGTTAAAAAAACAAGATGCAGCTGAGTAAATTTAAAGATCTAATTGGCTTTATTCAATGGTTCATGAACTAGGCAACAACATCCCATTCTAGCAAATAGGACGGAGCTCCCAGGGAGTCATACAAATGAAAGGTCTTTATAGAAGGATGGAAAATGGGATGACGAGGTTATTGGGGAAAAAAAAGAGAGAGAGAGAAAGGATAGTTTCAGGCAGGGTCACTTTCCCTTAGGGAGAAGGACAGGAGGACTCATCATGCCCATTCCTTCACTAAGGGCTGATTAGGAAATTTAAGACTGATTGGTTTAAAATTCCACTCCTAGAAGAGGCTGAAATTGCAATTAGATTAGGCATAAGCCTTTGTAGAGCTTAGCACGAGTGACTCCATTTGGGGCCTGTTTCTTTTTAACAGATGCCTGCAATAAGGCTCAGGGGAGAGGGGTCCCTCCATGTGCGGAGGTTGTTCTGACATTTACAAAGCCCTCACAAAAGTGATACTGGAGTAGGGACTTGAGGGTTGCTATTTATATACAGAGAAAATAATAGAAAATTTCTGAACTGACCCTTTAAAGTATTTGATGTGGGGAACAAAGGCAAAAGAAAAAAAATTAAATTTCCTTACTACTTACAACCCATTGACAAGTCCTTGAAATAGGCAGAGTGACCTTCCTCTGGGAGCTCAGCTGTCTCATCGTTGATACTTTGCTAAGGGCAAAAGACAATCTTAGCTTAACATTTTCCTGACCCCCCCCAGGATCCTGTGAGTCTACTTTAAACATACAGAAATTCCTTCGGAAACTGGCTTTATCTCTACCACTCCTCAAGATATATGTGGACAATCATCCACCAAACATCTAGCCCACTGATATACATCTGAAGGGTCTTATGACTGAGGTTTTACTTAACAGTAATAAAAGACCTTTTCCTAAAAAGAGCTAACCCCTCAGGGTCCTGGAAACCTTGTTTCTAAAATACCTTGGAGGGTTGCGTTGTCTCTAACCCCCTCCCAACCTGAAGGTATATAATCTCTCACCCATCACAACCCCACTGCAGCTCTTTCTGCCCTTAGGTCCTGTCTCTGTGCTTTAATAAAACCACCTTTTTACACCAAAGACGACTAGAGAATTCTTTCTTGACCATTTGCTCCAAACCCCAACATTTTCACATCTGTATTCATCTTATTTCTTATATCAGTTACTGTATCAATAATTTGGAAAAACTTCTAGGCCGCTCCTCTTATTTATGAAAATAATATTGTTACTTGATATGGGATAAAATATACTTCAGTAACAGACGCATTTTCCTCAATTTTTTTTTCAGAGACATCAACTTCATTAACCTAAAGCCCAACAATTTTCCCAGCTTCAATATGATTCAAATTAATTCAGTTATTTCTCATGGAGAATCAGGAAATCCCTGTCTTTGCAGGCTAGTGTAATGGACAAATGAGATCTAGGAAAGGACATCTATAATTAATGATGGAGGCCAAAGAAGTAATTATGGAATGGCAATCTTGAAGTATTTGTCTGTGTAGGATTGCAATATATCATATGAATCTTCATTTTGAGTGGCAACGGTACAATAGATTTTGGAAACTGAATTTTTTTTTATACAAGCAATTTCAAATTAGTCATCCTCTTGATTCTGGTGAGCTGCATAGAGTTTTAAATCATACGCTTACTCTAGTTGCTAAAGGCAGGAATGTTTTACCTGAGTTGATAAAGTATCTGGATCTATAGGTAGCTTCACTGCTTAAGTGTGAGCCGAGAAGAAGTGAAGGCTCTGGAAACTAGGGAGCATAGCCGCCTCAGTCCAGTTTCCTTACAGGGATGATTCACGCACTTTCACAATTCCGAAGGTCACTGAAGGTTGTGCTTGTGCAAATGTGGGGAGGCCAGGAGCTCAGAAGCAAACTGGAGGCAAGATTTTCTCATCATCATGTGTTATCAAAGGATCTGCTAAGCCTTTAACCTGAAAGTGCCCATTCTCCCCAGAGGATTTCTTCAAGGGGCGAAAACAAACAAACAAACAAACAATAGTTGGGGAACTAAAACTTAAAGCAATGTTGGCAGTTTGAAAAAAACGCATGCAGGTAATTTCAGCAGAGACCAAAGATGAGTATGCTGCTCATTAAAAATTTGGTGGTTTTTTTTTTCTTGATATGAAGTATTAACACTCAACTGGTTTTTACTTTGAAGAAAGAGGATCTAATGAAAGATGAACATTTGGAATATTTCAGATGGTAAAGAAATTAGCCCATAGCACAGACATTGATAAACGAGAACAAATAAGCCCAAATTGGCCTCATCTGTCCCCATTGACAACAAACTCAGGCTTAATTACTGTTTCATCCTATTCCAGGAATTGTAGCCTTTTAAGAGTCAATCTGAATTTTCTGATCAGAACTACTGAGGTCATCTTCATGGTAAAAACCTGCCTTTCCTTCCTGGACAAAAGACATCCTGGCCTGAAACCATCCTTTCTTTTGTTTTGCTAATAAATTCTTGCTCCAACCTTCTTCCAATGAAAACCTTCCATTTCCTAGGACTCCTTGGAGAATCTCTCTATTTGCTAGATGGAATGGTGCCGATCCGCAAGTTGCTTAAGAGAACCAATTAGATCTTCAAATTTACTTGGTTGAATTTCCTTTTCCTAACAACATGCTAAAACAAAAATTTTCCTCTGGTTTATGGTTTCCATCAGTAAATAAAAATTAACCCCTAATACGGAAAACAAACACAGAGGAAAAATTATGAAATTTCCTTACTACCTACAGCCCACTGACAAGTCCTGGAAGCAGACAGAGTGACATTCCTCTAGAAACTCAACTGCTTTGATGTTGACACTTTGCTAGGGCAAAAGGTAATCCTAGCCTGACCACCACCACCACCACCCCCCCCCGCCCCCCGCAATCCTGGCATGTCCATTTGCCTTAATTTTTCTGTTACTTGCACTCTTTTAATGATCTTTTAATGTCTGTATACAGACACACATTTCTCCTTAATTACAAGAGTGGCTTGTCAGGGCCCTGATTCTCAAGCCCAGGAGATGTCATTCTCAAGAACACATCAGATTCTTGATGCCTGAGTGGTGTGTGTGTGCGCGCGCACGTGTGTGTGTGTGTGTGTGAGTGTGTGTGTGTGTGTGTGTGTGTGTGTGGTGTTGTAAAACCACCCAGATGATTTGGAGACATTTTCCCTCTTTCCTCTACCCTCCACGTTACCGATACTATGTCCCCTTTGTGACGTTAAGTGAAAATTTCCTCTGCTATTTCTTATTTCTTTTAATGTCTGAGAACATTATTCTCCTCTTGGCTGTTACTTTGGAATGCTGTCTTTCCAGGGTCTCTTTTTGCCATTTTTGGAAGGTCTTTCTCTTCTACACAATATTTCTACACAAGAAAGGAATTAGAAGCGTATTTGTCAATTACTGTTCTCAATTTTAATATTGACAAATAAAAACAAAGCAAAACTAAAAAGTCGTCTTTTACTGGCCACACTAGCATGGAGCAAGGTTCTAAATTGCTTCTAGAATACCATGGAAAGGCTTTCCTCAGTGAACCACAGTTCACCTTGTGTTGTAGTGGTAAGGTACAGGTCCTAAACCAAAATTTGGCCCCAGGAACAACTTGATCACTCTTATCTTGTGTTTTAAAATAAACCTTTAAATCCTTTATTTTCTCCATATTTCCTAGTTTCTCCTTTTTTGTCTATTTCTGTATGTGTGTGTTTACTCTTCAAAATGTACTTCAAGGATTCTCATTTGTCAAAGTTCCAATTTTACATATTCATTTACCCATTGTTAGGAGTCTTTTCTAATTCTTCTCCCAATATGAGGCATGTTGAATACTTACATCTTCTTCACGGAGCCAAAAACATATCTAAGGTTGAAAAGATACTGAACCTCATTTTGTCTCTAACGCTTATCGCTGGGAGATGAATGCATAACTGAATGAATTGTGTTTCTTAGACTCTTTGTTCACTTGATTTATATCCCAACTTCTGTGTCAGATTTTTTAAGCATATTTTAATAATCTCCTCTCTTACTTCTCCTGTTCTTGAAAGTATTGTTATGTGTTTTATATAAATATATAATTATATACTAGTATTATAAATATGTTATGTCATAATGTATGTTAATATTGTATTATTTTTCATATATACATATATGTATATATACACACACACATTATATATAGGCAAAAGAAAATTCAGGAAACTTTACTAGATATGCATATTTTACTGAGTGAGGGAAAAAAAAAAACACACAGGGAGTCTTCACACTCAGTTTGGTGTGAAGTTCAGAGACATGATGTCAGGGGATGGCTTTTGAAGTGAAAACGGACACATTGTTTCACCTTTACAGTGAGTGGTGATTACAATGCCAGTTTCCAGATGGCAGGGGAGTGGTTAAAAGTGGTTATCTTACGCCAATTTAAGATGATGACTTGTTTCATTTATGAGTAGTAGAGGCTTTCACAAGAAATAATCCAAGTTGAGTTTAGCTGACATTCTTGAAATAAGCTAGATTTAATTTTATGTGGCTTAAATGGTTTTGTCTGCTTAGATTTTCAACTCTGGTTTCCCTTTTATGTATATATAAAACTTCATTAATTCCATCTTCGTAAGTTCTACCTACATTAATCAAGTCTCAGAGTTGATGCTGTTCTTTTTAAAAATATATGTATTGTATTTATTTATTAGAGATAGAGAGAGCATGTGAGCAGGGGGAGAGGCAGAGGGAGAGCCAGAGACTCTCAAGCAGACTCTGCATTGAGCAGGGAGCCTGACAGGGGGCTCAGTCCCACAGCCATGAGGTCATGACTTGAGCTGAAATCAAAAGTGAGCAGCTCAATGGACTGAGCCACCCAGGCACCTCTGATATTGTTCTTAAGATTGGCGCCATGGTGGCCCAGTAGCATAAGGCACATGTGGTCAGGGGCAACCTTGGCTTACTTACACTTCTTTCCTCAGCAGCACGTTACATCTGGTGATGCTCCTTCCACTTTTCACCTCAGTGTCTTTAGATACGCTTTCAATGTTTCTGGAAGCCACTTACTAGGGTCTTAAAAGAAAATAATGGCATTAGCAAAAGTCTTAAGGAAATACTTAAATGTAATAAATATTCTTTCCTTTAGTGTATTTCACAATTTCTTCTAAGTTTATGAAATATATTTTTTGGCCTGGTTTGACTCTATCTGGTGTCTCATATCCTCTGTTATTATTTCCACATGTTTGAAGCCTCTTTATTTCCTAAAAATAAATTTAGAAAGTTATCTCATTGCTACTTCCGTCTCATTGCGTTAGTCATTTCACCTTTCTCTCAAGAGTCACGGAGAATGTGTATCAAAGCTTGGCCTAGGAGAAACAAATCACAATGACAACTGCAGTTCTAGAGTATTACGAAAACAAAGACGAAAAACAAAACAGGGAAGAATAAAGAAAAAGCATAAAATGCTGAAAACTGCCAAATAGAGAAGTGAAGTCAGCAGCTATATGTACATCCTGGATTTGCCACTATTTGTATCAACTTGTATCAACTTGAGTAAGTTACTAAGCAGATGAACCTAAGATTTCTCATCTTTCATTAGGACAATAAAAACTACCTATTTTCTCCTTATGAAACAACCTCATAAAATTTCTTGCACTGTACTTGGCACTTCCAAGGTGCTTCAATACAATTCAACACATGCTGTTTGGTCAGGCACAGTGCCGACCCTGGCAGGAGGGAGGTGCAAAGACAGGCTTCTGTACTCAGCAAGTTCACCGTCTTGTTGGGTTCCCATCACACCCTGGTCACCTCTTTCTTTCAAAGCATCACTTTGAAAAATGCCCTCCCAGTGGATCACAAGAAACGCCCATCAGTGATGTTCTCCAAATCTCATGTTTGAAAGAGTCTTGATGTGAGGTTACTGGATGAAGGTCTATGGTTTGGAGAACAATCTATTAATAGAACCGCAAGCACAGATGGCCCAGAGTTCTTTTCAGGGACAGCGTTCTGAACAACATCCATGGCAGCTGGTTTCTGTGACACGGTCTTTACCAGTAGAAGAAGGAATCAGGTGGCCTGGCTCCATTTCAACTGGGTGGCACCTCATGGAATTGGACACTATTTAGCATAAATTTACTGATTTTTGAAACAGATTGTCTTGTGATTTTACTGCTCTTTTCCTTACGAAGAGAGGTTTATCTGCTATGAAGCTTAGCGTGGCTACCTCCTTTCTAGCTCATCCTTCGCTTCTGGGTGATTTATCAATGCCATTTGTGTCTCGGGTAGAGATAAAATTAAAACTAAAATTAAAGGTAAAATTCATTTTAAAAATAACATGTGGTGTGAAGCCGTGGAACAAACAAATATTCGAATGCCAGTGCCATTTAATTTAAGTTAACACCATTCTCAACACTGTTCTTTGTCAATTGTCACTCTATGAAAAAAATCTCAAACAGGAAGAAGGCTCAGTGATACCTGAAAATGATCTTTGTTGAGATGGAGCAAGAGAATAGGCCAAAGGGATTTTTTTTAAACTGTTTTAAGTATTAATGTCCCAAAGAACTATCATAAATGTTGTTATGCAATGAAACAACAACAACAAACGTGGATGACTTTCTGTGCTGGAAACCTCTTATTGGCTGCAAAACCCACAGAACTTGCAAGCACACATTTTCTCCACCGTGAACTCACTGTGTCGGCCAACCAATCCGCAAATTCTTTCCTTCTCAGCATCGACCCCTAGGGTCCAACGATAGCTCAGCCATGACCTTTGTTTGGTGGGGGTAGCTGTGATGGTTGTGGCGAAAGAAGAGAAGCTTGAGGAGTCTTTGTTTAGTCCTCCTCCAACCTGAATAATAGCAGAATGACCTAGAAGAGCTTCTGTTAAAAGGCATACTTCTGGGCTCCAAGCCAAGAGATTCTGATTTTCACAGGTTCAGTGTGGGGCTCGGTTACCATATCATAAAACACTTTAGGTGTTTCTGATCATGAACCCAGAATTTAAAGCTTACTAAAGGAAATGGGCTTCTGGTTGTGCTCCTAGTAACTCAGCCTTTCTTACCTTGTCCCCCATTTTCAGGAACTAAATCCTGCCTATGTGTTCCCCTGCCCAAGTCTGTGGGCTCTACTGGGTGTTTTCCAGTTGACTTTCTCCCCATATGCTCACCTACCACAGGGTCCTAAATTCTAAATCCCAAGTAACTTGGGCCGTGTAAAAGGGGACAGAATGCCTTGTTGCAGGCCTGTCGGGACCTGCATCTTGTCTGCTCCCGGGTTTCCTGACACTATGCTGTGCTCTGTTTGTCCGCCTGCCATAGTGGATGATCCTAACTTCAGCGACTCCTTGACGCTACCACCTGTTGCCTGACATCAAGTTCCTGCACCGGGATTCTCAGATTTAGACATTCATATGCATCAGCTGTCGTGTATGTTAAATAGATTTTTGTACTCTTTCGCGTGCTAATAAATCAGAAACCCTGGGAATTGATCTTAGGAATCTAGATTTTTAGAAGCATCCAGATAATTCTGATGGACTTACTGCTGAATTGCACTTTAAGAAAAAGAACCTACGGAGATGCCTGCGTGGCTCAATCAGTTAAGCGTATCAGATGCCCTTGGCTGAGGTCATGGTTGCAGGGTCCTGGGATGGAGATCTGTGTCCGGCTCCTTGTTCAGCAGGGAGTCTGCTTCTCCCTCTGCCTGCTGCTCCCCCCACTTGTGTACTCTCCCTCTCTCTCTTTCTGACAAATAAATAAAATCTTTAAAGAAAAAAAAAAAAAAAAAAAAGAACCTACAGCTAGGTTCATTTCCCTAAGTTTTGGTTCCTATTTAGTGGGTAAATCTTATTCAAGTCTTAACTCATTTAGGTCTAATCCATCCTGCTGCTGTGAACATGCCAGCCACTTGGCTGTATGATGAAATACACAGCATCGAATTAGATCCAAATGTCACCTCTTCCTGTCCTTCTCTGAACTTTCATTGCTCTCTATTTGTTTCCCTTTTTGGTTAGTCACCATATCCCATCTTTTTTTATACCTATACATCCATCTTAAGAAGCTGTGATGTCCTCCACTGTAGCCTCTCCATCTGGGTTGTCTCTCTTTCCAGTGCTCGGCACAGGGACACAGGGCCTGGCACCCAGCAGGTGATCGAAAAGCTTACTGGATGAAAGCAAGAGAGTGCTAGACTTGGAACTGGAGGTATGAAGGACTTATGTGATTTCCAGAGGTTTATTCTCTTTTTAGAAGGTTGTGATTTGAAGGTATTTTAAGACTTTATTTGAAAATGCCAGTAAAAAGGAATATCTTGCCAAAAAGAATGATTGCTTGTAATGGTCAAAGAAGGAATATTGAGGGGCGCCTGGGTGGCTCAGTGGGTTAAAGCCTCTGCCTTCAGATCGAGCCCCACATCGGGCTCTCTGCTCAGTGGGGAGCCTGCTTCCTCCTCTCTCTCTGCCTGCCTCTCTGCCTACTTGTGATCTCTATCTGTCAATAAATAAATAAAATCTTCAAAAAAAAAAAAAAAGAAGGAATATTGAAGGAAGGACTATAACAGTGACCACACTGTATTTCCATCTGGCCACAGGTTTGGCAAGGAGATTGCCGATCGGTGGGATTTGGGAGATATTCAATAAATATGAGTTAGATGGCAACCAAACTGGGTTCTTAAAGACAGGGTGTGCAATACCTTAGTCTCTATAGTAGTTGCCTGTTTTTAGGTCAAAACAAATGAAGTCAGCTAGCTTTAGTAATTGACTCATCAGAAAGATTTTTTTTTCAGAATTTCTGAAACACTTTCTTTAAAAAGAGTCCCCAGTGTTGGACATTATTGTTCCATGTCAACACAAAAAGACCTAAGTTTCTGCAGTGTGCCCAATAAAACTAAGAAGCTCAAGACCATTTCACCTGGTCATTTATCCTACAATGCAGTTGATAACCAGACTTGGACTCTCGGTTTTATATACTTCTTTTCCTTTCCATCAGGGGAACGGACTGAAGGAAATAAGTTTGTCTTAATTCGTCATTTATTTCTCTTTCTCCTAGCAACCACAAGAACAAGAACACTGCAAAATAAGGTGGGAAAAACTGAAGCCAAAGGCAACGATTTCCAAGAAAATTAGCCAGCATCAGAAAATTCCTGGTTAGTATTAGAAGAAGCTCTCATGCATTCACCAGCTGGACCAGAGGAAGTGGAAGCTAATGCCAGCAAGAGCCAGTGGAAGAGTTTATTAAAAGAAAAAAAAATTGTGTACAAAGTTCTGGATATTAAGTATATAGGTAAGCTTTCTTCCTTTCTTTTTTTAAGATTTTACTTATTTATTTGAGAGAGGGAGAGAACAGGAGCCATGGGGCTAGAACCCAGAACCCTGAGGTCATGATCTGAGCCAAAGGCAGATGCTTAACCTACTGAGCCACCCACACATCCCCTCCAGGTAAGCTTTCAACATGATGAACTCAGTCAGGGCACTTATCCAGTCTTTCAGGCATTGTTTCAATCCCCTTTCCTCTCCTAGTCAGGATCCAGGCAAGAAAGAAAAACCACACCAGTTAATATAACATGGTTTAATTTGAAGAATTGTCCATTAGGGAACTGAACATTTAAATGGGTAGGACTAGTGATTCACAGAGGGGGTTACTGCAGGACCTAGGTTCACCCCTATGGATGGAATAAAAGAGAAAACACTGGGATTATTAAATTTAGAAGTTAACAGTAGAGATTATACAGTCAAGACCCAGGCCTGTGAGGAAGAGGGCTCTCTGGTTGTAATTAGTGGCCTCAAAACTTATGAGAGAGCACCCACAGAATGTGTGAGGCCTGAAGGTTACAACATGAGTGAATGAAAATCTCTGCTCTTGAGATGCTCACCGGGTAATACGGAAGGTACTAATGTATGTGAAAGCAATTTACAAACTGCAAAGTATGGCAAAAAACTAAATTTCTATTGTGGTTATTACATTTTATATGTATATCTATCATGATCATTCAAATAAGATATTCTGGGGCAGCCTGGATTACATACCTTCTGTCCCATTTCTAAAACCACATGTTAAATGTAGGACTTGATTTTTGGTTTGAAATATACAATAATCAACTATAATCCTACATACGCCAATTAGCTTCTAAATCTACCTGACGAGGACCTGGACTTATCAAAACTAACACCAACATTTCACAGTCCCCACATTGCTGGCATTCAAGATCTGTTTATTCTAGTCTAACTTTCCTTAGTTGAGTTCAGATGGTTCTAGTGACTACCTTAGCTTCTTGGAGGCTGGTCCAGGTGCAGTTGGGAGGAGAGGGAGAGTGTTGCTTTGTCATACCTTTTGAGATATTTTAGGCACACTGAGCAAGGACTGTGTCATCAGATACAGGGTAGAAAGTACACAGTTCTACTGTTGGTGATTCTATATTTTGTTTCATGGGCAAGGCATGGTTTATTACAAAAACCTGAGAGTCAGAAAAGAGTTCATCAAGAGTCCACAAATTACATATACTTACAGGGAGAACATAATTGTGTATTAATCTTTCTCAGCTCTCCTTGTACACAGGTGGCAAAATTATCATTTGTGTTTCGGTTGATTATGGAAGAACATGAAATCTGAGTATGAAATAATGGGCACGGAGAATACTTGCTCTTGGTTTAAGATAACAGTCTTTTGCTTTACCATTTCATTCTATAAATGAAACAATTCCCATAAATGTTACATAAATACTCTGCATTTTGTCAACCAAGAAATATTCTGCAAATATCTGCAGCCAGGATCTCTCCCTGTAATTAGCTTCTCATTATGCAGCTCACCCTTCAATCCACTCAAACCGTCCTTTACACTAATTGCATAATATTTCATTATTAGCAGAATGTGCCATGGTGCTCTTGCCGTTTAACAAAAGCTGGATCCTTGGTCCAGACCTTTTGTAAAGTAAAGCACATTGCCTGGCACATAGCACTTACGAAGTTTGGGTTGATGTATCGACTATTGTTCTAATTAAAACACGCATGTGACATCTTATCTCACAGTGATGTATTACTCAACAATACGTCTCAGACATAGTACCTCTCTGGATTTCTCATTCTTAGATTTGAAACTATAAATAAATGACAAGGAAATTACTTGTGAAACTTAATGATATGACTCATCAGAAGTTATAAATTATAAAGATAGTCATATTTAAAGTATTTATGGTCTTTTTGCAATTATTTTCATCTTCCCAAGAGCAATTTTATGATTGATAAGAGTAATACTTAATAATAAACCTTTTGGAGTCTTTCCTATGTGACCAGTCATGTGTTAAAATCTTTACATGATTAACTTCACTTCACAAAACATATTTACGAGTAAAATCCTGTTATTATTCCCATTACAGATTAGAAAATCTAGGGTTTAGAGGTGTTAAGTAAATCACTAGAAGATACCCCGTTAGGACATGGGAGAGTGGAGATTCAAGGCCGGGTCTTTCTGGCCCTAAATGTTTTCAGAAATAGACTTGAGTTGGAAAGGAAAGACTTATGTTAAAACAATTGGAAAGTGAGTCTAAAATTTGGAAAAGGAGTAACTTGAACAGTCTTGAATCAGAATTAGAAACAAAGCCAAAAACTTCCAGTCCTGTGTAATGTGAGTAGTGCCTGAATATTCAGTATCAGGAAGGGAAATTCTGCAAGATTTTGACTGCCTACCACCCCGTCTGTAGGGGAACCAGGCCCTTCCAATCCTGTCTGGTGCTGGTGGGGCTGTCAACCACATTTCCCCCTTCATCTTACAGATGGATATAAAATGGTTTCTATTTGACCAAAGAACTCGCTCCTTCTGGGGTGCCTGGGTGGCTCAGTCAGTTAAGTGTATGCCTTCAGCTCAGGTCATGAGCCCAAGGTCCTGGGACTGAGATAGGCTTTGGGCTCCTGCTCAGTGGGGAGTCCATTTCTTCTCCCTCCGCCCCTCCCCCTGCTTGTGCTTTCTCTCTCTCTCTCTCAAATAAATAAAACCTTTTAAAAAAATTAATTAATTAGGGTGCCTGGATGGCTCAAATGGTTAAGCATCTGCCTTCAGCTCAGGTCATGGTCCCACGGTCCAGGGATCACGCCCTGCTTTGAGTTCCCTGCTCAGCAGAGAGCCTGCTTTATCCTCTTCCTCTGCTGTTCCCCGTGCTTGTGCTGTCTCGCTCTCTGACAAATAAATAAATGAAATTTTAAAAATCAAAAAACAAAAAAAAAACCTCTCTCCTTCTGCCAGCCCATGCACACAGGCGTGTACACACACACACACACACACACACATACACACACCAGAACCACAGAGATCCATTCAATGATCAGGCACCTGATTGATACCGGGTTATCAGTCTTGTGGTGTTGGTATTTGCATTTGCACTCCTGGATAGGAAGCCCTTTCTCCGTTTGTTGCTACTGAGACGCTGTGAATCTTCAGCGGTCGATGGCTATCTTGCTTGGCCCCATAGAATGAGACCATCACTTCAGAGGGAAGCAGAGATAAGGCAGAGCTGATAATATTTTTTCAGTTCCAGAACTCACACCAGAGCTACCCTTGACTTTCCAGTCCTGTGAACCACACCAGAGCTACCCTTGACTTTCCAGTCCTGTGAACCAACAGGTAGCTTTGAGCCATTTTGAGCTTTTTTGCCCATCCTTTGGAATAAAGTTTTCTAACAGAAATTTGTTCTCTAGAGTGGGTGTTAGAAAGAACAAATTTCAAATGATAAATTTAGGGGTGTCTGGGTGGCTCAGTGGGTTAAAGCCTCTGCCTCAGCTCAGGTCATGGTCTCAGGGTCCTGGGATCAAGACCCGCATCAAGCTCTCTGCTCAGCAGGGAGCCTGCTTCCTCCTCTCTCCCTCTGCCTGCCTCTCTGCCTACTTTTGATCTCTGCCTCTCAAATAAATAAATAAAATATTTTTTAAAAAAAATGATAAATTTAGCTAAGTGCAGGTGTGGTCACGGTAGAGACAGTATCTTTACTTCGAAGGTAGACATTCTTGTGATGCATAAGAAAAATGAGTTAATCAAATGTTTCTCCCAAACCCCGCTATGTACTCTGCATAGAGGTGTTAATTCTATGACTGACTGTATGTATTTTTAGATTTCTTTTTTTTTTTTTTAAGATTTTATTTATTTATTTGACAGAGAGAGACACAGTGATAGAGGGAACACAAGCAGGGGGAGAAGGAGAGGGAGAAGCATGTTCCCTCCTGAGCAAGGAGCCTAAACCCAGGACCCTGGGATCATGACCTGAGCCAAAAGCAGATGCTTAAAGATTGAGTCATCCAGGTGCCCCTCTTTTTAGACTCTTTAAACTAGAATAATTAATCTACATATTTCCTTTGTGACATTGATATTTTTGAATTATACAGTCAAGTTGTTCTGCATGATGTCCCACAATTAATATATGCCCATAATTAGGATTTATCTGATTGTTTTGTCATGATTAGATTCTGTTTGAAATATTTTTCCGGCAAGAAATTTCACTCCATAGGTATGCTTTCCAATGCATTACATTAGGAAGCAAATAGTACATTTGTCCGATTACTGTGGAGTTTGATCTCTAGGTTTTCTCTTATGAAAAGATGTCTTTCTACACTTTGCAGTTAGTAATGTTTGGGGCAATAATTGAAGACTTCAAGAATATCTTGTTAAAAAACACATCTTACCCAATGGTTTTAGCATCAATTGGTAACTCTTGTCTGAATGAATTATTACATTGAGAATTCCAAAACAATGATTTCCTAATTCTGTAATTCCTTCTTGGTCTATTAGCTGGTATTCTCTTGTAAAGAAGACAATTCCTTCTTTCCTTCTCTACTTAAAAAAATTAGGAACTCACGTTATTTTTAAAACTTAATATCTTATAATAAATTATTTTGATTAATTTTTAAATTAAAATCCACCCATATTTTACCTGTAATAACCCCTGGATCTTATGCTTATATATTTTAATGAATTTTCTAATTTTGTGGCAAAACAAAATGTTCTATCCTCTTCTCATAATTTCCTTGCTTTAATTTGCAAGGATATGTTCATTGCTGCCGGAGTTCTCACTGCCTCTAGACTATGTGTGGGGTGTATGTGTGTGTGTGTGTGTGTGTGTATGCACAGACAGACAAATATATATGTTATATATATATGTGTGTATGTATATATAGAGAGAGAGAGAGAGAAAAGAGAATAGGAGATAGTTCACACTGATATCTCAAGGTCTAATTCAACATATAAGATTCTTCATCTCCATTCTCAATTTCATATTTGTATCTTGTTCAACAATGTCAACACACTTATTCATTGACTCTATTTTACAATAAAAAAAATTTGTTTTTCCTCCAGTGATATCACTTTCAACAACAAACAAATCAAGTAAACTCCACAATTTCTTGGCAGTTATTTCTATCCTTAGAATATATTCCACTCAGGGTACCATCAGAGTACTATTATATTCAAAAGTTACTTTGGGGACAACTGGTTGACTCACTCAATTAAGCGACTAACTCTTGATTTTGGCTCAGGTCATGATCTCAGGGTCATAAGATTGAGCCCTGTGATGGACTCAGTGCTCAGCGCAGGGCAGTGGGGAGGGTGGTGGGGGGATGGGCAGGTAGGGGGGAGTCTGCTTGAGAGTGTCTCTCTCCCTCTCCCTTTGCCCCTCCCCTCCCTCATGCTCTCTCTCTCTCTCAAATATATAAACAAAATCTTTTTAAAAAGTTATTTAATTTTATCCTTTATTGTTGTATTATTAATTCGATATAGATATAGTTTCCTTTTTTCCTAAATGTGTTCTATTTTTCTTTTTCCTCTGGTCCTTATGGATCTGCTTTTATTTTTTGACTGCTAAAGTACTAACATTATTGAAAAGTAAAGATTATATGAAAAGATAAAACAGAGAAATTTCTTTCTCTGATCTCTTTTCTCACAACCCTTTTGTTCTAAGTGATGCCATTCATTTTGGATATATCCTTCCTTCCTAGGCTGCTTTTCATACAAAAACCAAATACATACCATTTTATATTTTCTCTTCCTCTCCATTTTATATAATTTTATATAAAAAATACAAAATATATGTATTGAATATTCATACAAAGTATATATACAAGAGTATATATACTTCCATCTTCATTTTTTTCACTTAACAATGTATTTTAAAAGTCACTCCATATCATATGTTCATAGAACTCTTTTTTTTTTTCAGTTGCAGAGTTTTCCATTGTGTGGACATAACATACTTTATTTAACTATTCAATTTATGAGCAATGAGACATTTCCTCTATTTTGCAGTGAGACATAATGCCACAGTGAACAAACCTGCTCATATATTTTGGTATTGTTGAAATGTATCTTTAGCATAAATTCCTAGAAATAAGATCATTGAAGCAATGGGTAAATTAATATGCTGCTTAATGAGCTATTGCCAAATCTGCTTTAAATAGATTTTACCGGGGTGCCTGGGTGGCTCAGTGAGTTAAGCCTCTGCCTTCAGCTCAGGTCATGATTTTGGTGTCCTGGAATGGAGTCCGGCATCGGGCTCTCTGCTCAGCAGGGAGCCTGCTTCCCTCTCTCTTTGCCTGCCTCTCTGACTATTTGTGATCTCTCTGTCTCTGTCAAATAAATAAATAAATAAATAAATAAATAAAAATAGTAAGTAATAAATAAATAAATAAATAAATAAATAGATTTTACCATTTTGGATACCTACCAGTAATGTATAATAGAACCTATTTCCCATAGCCTTAGTAATAGTATGTAATAAAATTTTTAATTTTGAGGCTATAACGTCATCACAGATGGTACCTGTTTATTTTTTAATTTGCATTTCTGTTACTAAGAGTGAGGTTGAACATCTTTTCATATGTTTGTGAACCACTTATATCTTTCTTTGCGTGTGTGTGTTTTTGTGTGAGAAAGAGAAAACTATTTGTGTACTTTGTCCATTTTCTCTATCTGATTTTTCTATGTTTTCCTCATATTTTAAGTTATGTATGGATTAGGTATTTATAACACACTTTGCAGATTAATTCTTGCAGTTTGTCATCTCTCTTGACTTGGTTTGTCCTGTTTTTGTTTTTGTTTTGCTATGTACTGTTTATTTATTTACTATTGCCATGTATCTTGAACTTCAGTTTGGCTCTCAAATTCTGTCCAGAGTTATTTCCCAAGGAAAACCTATAGCTGTGACCAAGAGACCTATAGCTGTGTTCTGGTATTTTTATTTTTCCTTCCTTGTTATTTTTATGCAGTCTTCATCTATAAAGCTCAGTCACTATAATAGAGTTTTCATCCGATGTGTCTAGAATGCTGTCCGCACCACGGAAAAGCATTTTTTAATTCTGGGCTGAGAATACATCATGTGAGTACATGGCCGTGGAGAACTAAAGCAATTTCCATTGATTACTCAAATAATTCACGCAAGTAAATAAATGTTTTATGAAGATTATTAAATTGTTTCATTGAATTTTTGTAGCAACACAAATGTGTTTCATCACTACATCATTTATTTTTTATTAAAAAAGTACTTTAGGAATATGATTGAGTCCTTAAAAACTATGCAATGCAGTGGATATTTGTACCTGCAAGTTTGCAGGAGAAAGACAATATCCATTGGCACCAGAACAGTGGTTTTTCACAAAAGATGAATTTAATGAAACTAGTTTCCTTTCCTCTGTCATTCTCTTGACAATTTTTAATGTATGTTATGGGTTTATCTAAGTAATTTCATGAATTCCTTTCTGTGCTCTTCTGATTTGCCAATTAATTAACACGAAAAACGCCATAAAAAGTTAGTTAATATAATAAACTTTGTGCCTGAATTTTTTAAGATTTTATTTATTCATTTGAGGGAGAGGGAAAGAGAGACAGAGAAAGTGCAAACAGGGAGGGAGGAAAGGGAGAGGGAGAAGCAGACCCCCCCGCTGAGCTGAGAGCCTGAACCCAGGACCTGGAGATCATGACCTGAGCCGAAGGTAGAAGCTTAACCATCTGAGCCACCCAGGTGCCCTTGTGCTTAGATTTTTTTTATTCCATGTTAAATACTTGGATCTATGACAGTATCAGCATGAGTAGAAAAGTTGAATAAAACTTATCCCAGAAGACCCGGTGAACTTAGAAAAATCATTTAGAACATTCTTTTTAAATGTACATCTTTACATTTGATTCCAAAATATAACCACTGTTACCATAGACATTTTGAAATAAAAGAAAAAGATGAAAAATATCCCCCTGGTTCCAACATAATTAAACACAGAGGGTGTCATTTTGATATGGCTTCTTATCTATTAGTCCCTATGTAATTGGAGATTTTTACACACATATTATTTTTTACACATATGTATCCTGCTTTATGTTTCTTTATTTATAATACAATATATTTTATTTCACTGAATGTAAAATAACACATAATATCTCTGTATTTTTTGCAGTATTTTAAATTGAATTTACTCTTTAATTAAATGGCAGTATTTTCATTTGAATCTTTAAATATTTGCAGGAATAGTTATAGAGGACAAGAAAGTACAATTAAAATTTTAAATAGCAGATAAATTGATTAGGAAAACTAAGTGCCATATTTTGTGTGCTTAGTCTCATGTGGTATAATTAAAAATAAAAAATGTAGACCTGAATGATCGGCTGATTCTTCAGTAGTTAATAGTAAAGTTTACTTTTCTAGACCACATATATTTAAATATTGGCTCTCATATCTCAATCATTTTTGTTTAGCTCATATGCTTACTAGCTGCCCTGTAATTATATGGTCTTAGTCTAAGATATACTAAGAAGAAAATCAATATTTTCTATTGTTAAGGTATTTTTACCTTAGTAGAATAGTAAACATATAGAATTTCTTTTCATAACATACGTAAATTTTTAAATTTTACCTAAGGACTTATCACTGGAATTAGAGAGATTACTTTTTATTCATTAAGAGAGAACACGATGCATATTGATAAATTGATAAGAACCCAGGATTACATTTGGAGAGTTTGTCCAGAGCAGAAAGTATCAGCAAATATCACTGAAAGGGAACACACTATAACTGGAATCAAAGGAAATGAAGTTTGAACTCCGATTTGGTATCACCAAAGCCCTTTGCAAACTGTCGACAATCATTCCTTTTAAAACCATCTTCCTGGTGGGGCTGCCATGGCACAGCATTCTTCTGGTTCTCTTGCTTTTCCTACTTTCCTTCCTCTTTTGGCTCCTTGTAGTTGCCCTACTGTCCAGATGTCTCCTCCAAATACACTTACAGCCGTCATTGTTCTTCAGATTAGAATTCTCAACTTGGTAGGAAGGAAAAGAAAAATAATTATGATACCTCTTTAGAAGGAATTACAAAGACTTTTGTAAACGAATCTCTTTTTTTAAAAAAGATTATTATTATTATTAATTTATTTTTTTAATTTTTGAGAAAGAGAGAGAGAGTGCACTCTCCCAGGAGCAGGGGAGGGTCAGAGAGAGACAGTATCTTTCAAGCAGACGCCCCAGTGAGCGGCTCGGAGCCCCACAAGGGGCTGGATCTCACAACTCATGAGATCGTGTCCTGAGCTAAAACCAGAAATCAGATGCTTTATCCACTGAGCCATCCAGCTGCCCCATACACTAATCTCTTAATACCATGTTGAAAATTCAGAATACAGTTTCCTTATGCCCCGTGTTTCTGTTGAGCCAAGCCCCGAGGAGGTTTCCTTTGTCATGCGTTGCTCCCATTTCTCCTGCGTTTCCTTTCCAGCTGCCACAACCCAGATCCTTATCCCCTGACTCCAATTAGTGAGACTCTTCTGGTTTCTTCTCCTAGGCACTGTCTATTCTGCTGCCAGATGAGTTTTCCTAAAATACATCCTTCATAGTAACTTTCTTGTTTGCAGTTCTCAAAGATTCCACGTTACTTATTGCATCATGTGTACTCCTGGCCCTGAAGGCCTTCTGCTCCTGGCTTCAATGCAACTTTCTGGAGTTTTCTTTCTTTCTTTTTTTTGTTTCCCCTGCACTATCTCCCATCTGTGCTTTCTTTTGGCTTGTCACTTACTGCCTAGGATGCCCTTTCTCCGCCCCTTTTTACCTTCAAATATTTAATACCAGGTAAAGTCTCAACTCGGGCAGTGGCAGGGAGAGTTTTAGAGCATCTATAAACATGTGTTTAGGGATGCCTGGGTGGCTCAGTCGGTTAAGCATCTGCCTTTGGCTCAGGTCATCAACCCAGGGTGCTGGAATCGAGTCCCACATCGGGGTCCTTGCTCCACGAGGAGATGGCTTCTCTCTCTGCCTGCCACTGCCACTCCCCCTACTTGTGCTCGTGCTCTCCCTCTCACTCCGACAAGAAAATAAATAAAATCTTTAAAAATAAGTAAATAAAATAAACATGTGTTTACATATATCATTAATTGGATATGGCATTAGGATATCAAATTCCATCCATAATTGTTTATTGTCTACAGATTGGGTGCTGTGGGCCATAAGAATATTCAGTTTATCCATAATCTTGGGAAATGTCCAGTCTAGATCTGTGCCGCTCAGTAGGGTAGTCAATCGCCACCCCAGGCTATTCAGAACTTCAAAATGTGGCTAATGTGACTGAGGAATCGAATTTTGAATTTTATTTAATTTTGATTAATTTACATTTAAATTTAAAATCTGAAGCAGTGTAAAGGGTTTTTCTGTTAAACACAAGTGTATTATTTTGGCAGAAATATATTGTACTTTAATTGTTGCTTCACATAAATACTATTACTGCATTGCAGGGTGTGTGGGGTGGGCGAGAGTGCTAGGTGTCCTTCCTAGTATTACAAATAAATCCATCATCCCTCCAGTCAGTATTAACAGAATGACTCAGTACAAATGTTTTCTATGCCCTGATGTAACATTGGATTGTGTTTATTTCAGTTTTTAATACTCTAAGTCACTGTGATATCTACTTAACTGTAATTAGTAATATAATGAGAATACTTATGCTATTTAATTATAATTAAATATAAACAATTTTTATTATTTAATTATAATTAAATATAAATAATTTTTCTAGTTTAAAAATAAACATGGTCATAATTTTAAAATTTAAATGAAGGTATATTACTGATCTAGAATCAAAATTGCCACAAGCTAGCACTGTTGTGGGAACAGTCAGAGAGCAAGAGAAACTAGAGGGAAATAGGTTCAAATCTCCCAATGAGTGGTAATTAGAATTTGCCAGCAGAACAAAAGGAGAAATTGTTTGTTGTGTAAAAGATTTTTAAGGATAATAAAGTGAATAATATGAACAGGTATTTTTAGCAGATACATAGCAAATTTGATACTAACTCTCTTTCCAAGGGTAAAAAGTTGAAAAGGAACCAACAAAATTAGTCACCTAAAATCAGAATTAATAGTCCAATCAGGGGTGCCTGGGTGGCTCAGTTGGTGGTTAAACATCTGCCTTTGGCTCAGGTCATAAAGACGGGATCCTGGGATCGAGCTCCAGGTCAGATCCCTGCCCAGCTGGGAGTCTGCTTCTTCCTCTGCCTCTCCCCATCATTCTCTCTCTCTTTCTCAAATAAATAAATAAATAAATATCTTTAAAAAAATAGTCCAGTCGCATCAAAATATTAAAACTTTAACAGAATCTGAGCTTATAACTGTAGCCTATTAAAGAAGCTTTAATTGACTTTTTTTTTTGTATTGTATTTTTGTGTGCAAAGAGAAAATCATTTTGAAAGGAAATATATAAAAGGAGTTATTATTTCAGAGAGATAGCTTTTGTTAGAAAATCTTAAAAAAATGGGCAGAAGACATGAACAGACACTTCTCCAATGAAGACATACAAATGGCTATCAGACACATGAAAAAATGTTCATCATCACTAGCCATCAGGGAGATTCAAATTAAAACCACATTGAGATACCACCTTATACCAGTTAGAATGGCCAAAATTAGCAAGACAGGAAACAATGTGTGTTGGAGAGGATGTGGAGAAAGGGGAACCCTCTTACACTGTTGGTGGGAATGCAAGTTGGTGCAGCCACTTTGGAGAACAGTGTGGAGATTCCTTAAGAAATTAAAAATAGAGCTTCCCTATGACCCTGCAATTGCACTACTGGGTATTTACCCCAAAGATGTAGTGAAAAGATGTAGTGAAATACATCTTTACAGATGTAGTGAAAAGAAGGGCCATCTGTACCCCAGTGTTCATAGCAGCAATGGCCATGGTCGCCAAACTGTGGAAAGAACCAAGATGCCTTTCAATGGACAAATGGATAAGGAAGATTTGGTCCATATACACTATGGAGTATTATGCCTCCATCAGAAAGGATGAATACCCAACTTTTGTATCAACATGGACGGGACTGAAAGAGATTATGCTGAGTGAAATAAGTCAAGCAGAGAGAGTTAAGTATCATATGGTTTCACTTATTTGTGGAGCATAACAAATAACATGGAGGACACGGGGAGATGGAGAGGAGAAGGGAGTTGAGGGAAATTGGAAGAGGAGATGAACCATGAGAGACTATGGACTTTGAAAAACAATCTGAAGGGTTTGAAGGGGGGGGTGGGAGCTTGGGGGAGCCAGGTGGTGGGTATTATGGAGGGCATGTATTGCATGGAGCACTGGGTGTGGTGTATAAACAATGAATTCTGTTATGCTGAAAAGAAATTTTAAAAAAAAAGTAAAAGAAAATCTTAAAAAGATATTTTATGAAAAAGGAAATATCTGCAACTAAGCCAGCAAACAGCCATAATACAAGACCTTTCTAACAGCATCATTGATCAGTTGGACCCAAACTGGATGTCCTTTTCTTTCCCTTTAGTTGAGTGTTACAATAAAGGAGATATGGTACAATTAGCATGGTGGGCATATTTTATCTAAGGACTTCCAAAGATACAAAGAAAGGTCAGTTCATAGCTGCACGGAGTAGATACTTCTGAATCTCCTATATCTCCAGAGAAGAATTTAAGCTAAGTTGAAAAACTAATTTCCATCATGATGACAGTGCTCTAGCATGTTGGAATTTTACAAGAGATTTTTTGTTTCCTTCTTCTTTTATTCCATCCTATGATTCTACAAAATGTCTCATGAATCTACCTGCTCAGTGTATGTGGCAGTAGACTATGAATCACTTCCAGTTTGGGGCACTATTGGAGAAATGCAAGATGAGGAAATCTAATGATCTTGAGTCCCTCGCCCATGGTGATGAGTTGAGTTGTGGAGGAGTTTTAAAAAGATTTATTGTACTATTAATTCCAATTCAAGATTTCTTTAAAACTAAGACATGCTTACCAAATATTTAATAAATAAAGACAAAAAATGGCAGTATGGTTTATATTCTTTCACTGACATTACATTATAAATGAATAATATAAAATTGAAGCTCCAAGGAAAGGCAAACCCTTATGACTAGGTAGAGATGTATGGTATATTATGTCAAAATTAAAACTGTAATTAATATAAAACAACAATAAAGATTTTACACATCTTTATGAACCAGTGTCAAAACATTCTAACTGTAATTGACAATGTTATATAAATTGATTGCAGATACACAAGAAAAATTGGAAGAATGCTTTGTTGATGTTAACTTAGAGTTGATTTTTAATTTATGCAATAGTCTTTGCATTTAATGTTAGCAATCCTGAGTTGACATAAAAGTTAGGGAATATACCTAATGAATAGGCTAATTTTTTAAAGTCAAGCTAATTAAAAAAAAAAAAAAGATGAACCAGTTTTGTTAACATGGATATGAATATTAAAGGAAAATAATTTTTTTGGTACTTCATTTAATTATCAGAAACTTTTACATGTGTTTGGAACAACTTGAATATGTTTTCAACTTTACCTTTTCAACTGTAAGGTTATAAAATCTAAATGCAGATTAAGTATTTCTTTCTTTTTTTTTGCAGATTAAATATTTCTGATGAAAATTTTGCAACTGTATTGAGATTTCTTATAAGTGTAAAATATACACCGGATTTCAAAGACAAAATAAACATGTAAAATACCTCGTAATAAATATTTTATATTGATCACATGTTGAAGTGATAACATTTTGGATACATTTTCTTCACATTGGGTTAAGAAATATGTTATTAACATAATTCCACTAGTTTCCTTTTACTTTTTTAATGCTAAAAGAATTTTAAATTACCTAATTTCTACTGGACGATATTGCTATGGGCAACTCATATTGTGACTATGTATTATTATTAACTCCTTAGTTTTTTAAGGTGCCTCATTCATGTTCCCTACAAAATTACATTCTACTTGAAATTAGAGATCAATTTTTTTTTCTCTTTTCATTTATGCACCTTTTATTGAGAGCTTGCCCAGAGGACAGAGGGTAAAGTTAATACATGTTCCTGTGTACAAGGAACATACAGTTGCATGGGAAAACATATATAAATAAATAATCAAAATACAGATAAAAAGAACTAAAAGATATGGGGGTGCCTGGTGACTCGGTAGGTTAGTAGCTTAAGTGTCCGCCTTTAGCGCAGGTCATGATCCCTGCATTGGGCTCCCCGCTCAGCAAGGAGCCTGCTTCTCCCTCTCCCTCTGCTGCTCTTCCTGCTTCTGTGCACTCTCTCTCTCTCAAATAAATGAAATCTTAATAAAATAAAATAAAATAAAATCTTTTAAACAAACAAAGGACGCCTCTACTCCCTACCAGAGGGAATGACTGAAATAACTGCTCCAACACTCCAGCAAGCACAGAAAGTCCTTAGTTAAATGGCTTTGAGACTAATATTATAAATGGAATTTGAACTTTTGAGTGCAGAATGGAGTCAGAGCCGTGGGGAAAACGCTAGTGGAAAAGAATACCAGTAATCAAATGGAAGATGAAGCAAGAACGGTGAGAGAAAAGGAACTGAGTTACATCCAGTGGCCTTGGAGGAAAGTCTCAGTTTCACATGAAGTTCCTGCTGAGAATGAAGGATGTGATGCAGAGACTCCTACGTTTGTCGTAGAATTTGGGATTAACCAAATATACCGTAACGTGAAAGCATGCACCTCTCATCACATCTGCCTTTTCCAAGAGACGTTCTTTGCCTTGCTGTGCTGTTTGAAGCAAGGACCATCTCTTTAGAGGTGGAGAGAAAGCCTGTCTCAGAAGTGCTTGGTTGAGGGCTCTCTTTGCTTCTGCTTTGGCGCCCTCACGTGGTCATTCGGGCACTGGGTGTTATTTTTTAAAAAAAGGAAAAAGAAAAAAGACCCTTATCCACACAATACACTTTGCAATTACACACCATTCTTCCATAAATTGGTTTTTTGCCAAATATGTCACTAAGATTGCCCCTTTGAAGATCAAGCTTTTGGTAAATTAATCCAGAGAATTTGTCTTTCTAAATAAATGGAGGAAACTACCACTTTTAAGTAGATTTTTTTTTTTTTTTAATGTTAGGCATTACAAGACCTAGAAGGAGTGATAAAGTGCTGATCTTGGGCTAATTCAGACAAAGAACTGAATCATTAGTCTGTTGAGAATCTCTGCAGATGTTTCTGTACCACAAGAGGAAACTTGGAACTTTCCATTGTCAAGTAGCATCCCTTAAATGGCCAAGGTTGACTGTTGGGGTAAATGACCACCTTCTAAATCTTTATCTATATAATGTACTTCCTTAAACTTCATGTGGATTGTAGAGAGGGGCATCATGGGTTATTGATAATGTCTGTCCAATAGCCAATCTTAGCCATCAGCATAGGTTTCTGAATACATAATACTTCATCTAATTAAATATACCTAGAATGTCTCTGTTGTGACACATGCTAGCATCTTCTGTGACCAAAGGGAAACTTTTGGTTGTTAAAACTTGCACAGTATGTGGATCTATCCCAGTCATAAGAAATGAACTCAATACTCGTTCTTTTCAGAGCAATCAGCTGGATTTCATGAGAAAATTTTATACCACATTTTTACTTCTGACAAAGTATAAAATGATGCCACTTTGGTGTGATGACTACAATTTTGCATTTATTATAACATCTTTCTCTTGAAAGTTCAAAGCACTTCATAGTCTACTACTTCATTAGTCCTGACACAATACCTCTAAGGTGGTGTGACTGTAATTCCTTCTGTAGGTTTTCAGATTTTTCAATTTAGTAGGAGAAGAGCCGCCAGGACTGGGAAATCAAGAGGTCTTGGTAATTGATGTTTGGCAGAAGGAGAAAGAATTCCAAGTAACCAACTGGGAATTAACAGATGCAAAAGCCTAGCACATTAAGAGTAAAAATCCTAGAACATTGACTATATAGCTTGGTGATATTTTATACATTGTCTAATATAATTCCAATTTTCTAAAACAACATCGTAAAACTTAAGTTCCTCTCATGATGGGTTACAGAGGAAAAAGGAGAAACAATGCTATGGCAGAGTTCTGCTGTATAACTCTGATGAGCATTTTCCATAAATATTTATGTATTTCTGGGATTGTGAGATGAATCTCATTATGATTTTTTTTATGAGACAGTTATTTGATCTGGACAACATGCAACTTAAAAATGTTTCCCTGTTGAAACCCTTACACTTTATTGTACTTGATTTGCCCTACTTTTAATTGGTTGTGGATAAAAAACCTTTCAACTAGGCAGACCTCATATTGAATGTGGATGAAATTGTGGCATCAAATATCAAAAGCATATTATTCATTTAATGTATATTTGTTAAGTGTCTATCATGTGTAACTCCCAACTCTCATATAATCTCTCGGAATAAAATGATTTGGGAGCTTATATTTGTAAATCTTCAAACAAGTAATGTTGGCCTCTGTGACTAATTTTTGTCTCACTAGTAAAGCATGTAGAAAAAAACCTGTTTTCTTTAACTCGCAGAGTTTATGAAGAATCACTGAGATAATTCACTTAAAGGGCATTTTGAAATTCTAAATTCTAGTTGTAATTCACTCCATTATTGTATGTTACTAGATCAAAAAGACCAGTGAATTCAGAGAGTTGTCTCTCTTCGTATGTCTCCATATAACAATAAAAAACCAAGCATTTATTAGGTCTGTAGCAAAAAGAGAAAAAACAATTAAGTGGATGATCTTTGGTTAGTTCACATAGTTATTTAAGAAAAGACCTTTTGTTTTACTGTATTTTATCCTCTCTGTGGTAAATGTGTGTGTCTTCTTTGCTTTAGAATTTCCTTGGGTCTCACTCAATGCTTGGCACCAACTAAGTGTCCAGTGTGTTAAGTTTGTTAATATGTTAATAAACTCTTAGAAGCAACCCGAAGTGTTCCAGTAAAGGCTAAAGTGGTCATAATGGCAGTCAGAGCTATTAGTATTCATAATAACTGCAATCATGATTTTGTAATAGTCATTATTTTCGTAGTATGTTGAAGTTGGTTCAGTCTTACTAAATTATAAAAAGTATTGGAATGCAGAAGAACAAACTGGTGTGGCAAGTATGTAAAAGAAGTTAACAAAATGCCAGAGAAAGCATAACAGTGGAATGGCTGCCAGTTCATGCTCCAGGAGAATGATGTCCTACCCTCAATAAAGCAATGCAGAGCTCCACCAAAATGAGACGAGATCGTAGAAACCAAAATAAATGCGCTCCAGAGAAGTGAATTCATATGCACACCTGCAAAATAAAATACATTCTTCAATGGACAAGCTAATAATGCATTGTAAAGGCCCAGAGGCAGAATTTTGGAGGGAAGTTCATATGAATTTTGCATTAAAAATCCAGTAAAATGAGGGGTGCTTGGTTGGCTTAGTCGATTAAGCGTCCAACTTTTGATGTCAGGTCAGGTCATGATCTCAGCGTTGTGAGATTGAGCCCTGTGTCAAGCTCTGCACTGTGTGTGGAGTCTGCTTAAGATTCTCTCCGTCTGCCCCTTCGCCTCAATAAAAAAAAGCTCAGTAAAATGAAATTCTAAGATGTTCAAGGGACATGACAATGGAAGTGTTCTAGGCTACACCAACTTTACTTGTAAATCTTACAGGAAGGTAGTGTTTCTGTGGGCTGGGTATATATAAGTAAGTTAGCAAACTTAATTTTGTAACAGATTGATCTTTTGAAAATCATAACTCTGTGTTTATTGTTCTTATGTCTTAAATATTAATCCTGAGGTTTCATTTTCTAAATGATTTGATTTCCAGCTCTCTGGAGTAAAATGGGCTTTTCGAATGGAAATATACTTCTATATATGAAAACACAATAATCACTATTAAATGTTCTACAAAATAACTTCCGGCTTACATTTTTATCACATTTATTATGTAGAAATAAGTCCAAATTCTCTAGCATGCCATCCAACATCCCCAAATATGTACATATGCCAAATACATATTCCCGGTTCATTTCCAAACATTTACTCCTGCTTCCCCATATTTTTCTGTCATCCATAACTGGCTTACAATGTAATAGCTTTCATCAAAGCTTTCTGCTCTTCCCCAACAAAAACAAACAAACAAACAAAACTCAAACGACAATAGTAAACTGGGTCAGACACACAGCCCAGGCTACATGAATTCCTTGACATTTGACATTTTGATTTGTGGTCACATCTCTGTTGGTTCCATGTTTCACACTCTAGTTTCATTTTGAGTCATAACCAGCCATGTTTAGAAGTCACCAAGTTGGAGTTAATGAGATATTATGAACTTCCCCTTGGGGAAATTCTTTATGGAACAAAAAAAGCCAAAGTTGACAACCAGGGATCAATTCTCGATAATAAGAACCCGGTGAGATGAGATGTTTTGTAAAGGACTAGAGGGTTACATGCAGGAATCAGATGTACATGGTTTAAGGGATGTTGTGGTGGTAGAAACGATAGGAATTGGGCAATTACTGGGCATGGTTATCAGATTTCTAAGTCTGAGTGACAGGGAGGATATTATTCCTAGTAAGGTAGATAAGAAAATGAGGAAGAGAACATGAGTGGAAAGGATTACTTGGTCTTCTGTCTGGACACCCAGGGAGAAATGGATAATAGAATTCTAGAATTGTAGAGATGGAGTTTGGGAAGGACAATGCAATTGTGCATTCCTAAATCAAGACAGTTAACCTTCTAAGGGAGTAGGATTTAGGCTCTAAAATCCAGAGCACTATAAGAACAACAACAAAACAAGAATGATTTCTGGAGGCCCCACATTATAAAACACTCCCATTAGTGTTAATAATTGAGAAGGGAAGAAACCATATAATATTAAGAAAAATATTATGGTTAATAATTTCAGCCTATTCCTACAAGATTATTAAGAATGCAAAATAATTAATTACCTCCATAGGTATGAAGACTGAAATTCATCTGAGAAATATTAGTTACTTTCGAAGTGTCTTTTGCTGTTTTAAGCACTGGGACTCTCGGGTGGGTGAAGGAGATCGAAACAGCATGTTGTAAAGGTTAATGCTGAGGGCTTCCGTCTG
The DNA here is from genome assembly GCF_963455335.1 of Martes martes. NCBI lineage: Eukaryota > Metazoa > Chordata > Mammalia > Carnivora > Mustelidae > Martes > Martes martes. The sequence continues at coordinate 13,963,764 of NC_137893.1, forward strand.
GAATTACACTGGATTGGCTCTGAGGCTCTGTTTCACCCTTTCTGGCTGCTGGGAGTCTGTTTTCTCATCTGCAAAGTGGAGATTGTTAATACTTCACAGAGCGGCGAATTAATAAAGAATAAATGTTGGAAACTGTCTAACATGCTCGGTAAGCATGAAAATAAATGGTCCTGTCTTAGACCGAGGGTTTAGGACATCTGTCTATTTGGGAAAGTTTCAAAAAACTTTTTCGGCTTTCCGAGAGGTAGTGACCTAACTTGGTCTCCTTCTATATGTTGGCCTGTACACTTTGCAGGGGCTCCTCTCTCCCTCCTCTTCTGAATCGTTCCCATTTGCGGCATGAGATTTTTCTTCCGCATAAATTGTAACTCATGCTTAAGTCAAGTTTTTAAACTGCTTCAAGACTATTTTATCTAGACCATTTGGCTTTAGTGTTCTAACAACACAAAATAATTTAAGTGGCATAGTCAGCTTGTGATGAGAATGTTCAGAAATATTTTTAAAACCAGCTGCACTGAGGTGTACCTTATATACCTTAAAATTTATCCAATGTAAGTGAATAGCTTAATGATTTTAGTAATTTATAGTTGCACAATCAGTATTACAGTCGAGTTTTCAAACATTTCTATCGCCCTCTCCCAAAGTCTGTTAACTCCTTTTGAAGTTAAAGCCAGCTTCTAGAGCTAGCCTTGGTAACCACCAATCTGTCTTCTCTCTAGCAGTTCGCCTTTTAACATTTTAAATAAATGAGATCATACAATATGTAGATTGTTGCTCTGGCTTCAGTCACTGAGCGTACTGTTTTGGGGATTCACCCAGGCTGTGACATGTATCAGTATCTCTCTTCTTTTTTAGTGCTGTACAGATTTCATTGAATGGATACAGTATCTATATTTTTATTTATTCATAGACCAATTGATGGATATGTGGATAATTTTCACTCTGGGTTTAGATGAACAATGCTTCTATAAACATCGGTATACATGTCTTTGTGTGAATATATGTTCTCATTTCCTTGATAGATTCCAAGGATTGGGATTGCTGGGTCAAATGGTAATTTATGTTTAACTTTATAAGAAACTGCCAGATTATTTTCCAAAGTGGCTATGTTCAATTCCTGTCAGTAAAGTAATAGGACTCAATTTCCCATATCCTCACCAATGCCGGATATTTTCGTATTTTTAATTATAGCCATTCTAATACATGAGAAGTCATTAGTGATTCTTGTACATTTCATTGTGATTTGATTTTGCATTTTCCTAATTACCAATGAGTTTCAGCATTTTATGTTCTTATGTGGTTATTATAAATTTGCATATCTTCTTTTTCTTTTCTTTTTGTGGAGACAGTCTATTTAAATCTTTGACCATGTTTTATTTAAGCTCTTTGTTTTATAATTGAGTGGTAAGTAAACACATTTTTAAATAGTAAACTCTAAAAACACTTGCATTCTACTGAGCCACCACTCAAGGAGAAAAAAAATCACAGTTATGTGGAGAATTTTAGCAAAATTAAATTAGAAAAGGATTGTATTTCCCAGGTATAGGATGCCTGGGGGAATTCTGATTGAGTTAGTTCAAGGATTGAACCTCACCTTCCTTATGGTATGGCATCTTTCTGTAGGCTTGCAAGCTGGCAGAGATACATCTCTAGGCATCACATCCATATTCCAGACAGAAATAAAGGAGAAAGATACAAGACAATAGACCCTGATGCGCTGATTTGGTCTGTTTTTATTTGAAAGCACTACTTAGTACATTTCTGCTTATATCTCACTGAGCAGCGATGGTCAAATGATCATCCCAATGACTGCCAAACTGAGATGGGGTGGGGATATTCATCCCAGAATAATTTGTAATAGAGAATTTAATAAATATTAATTAGGAAATGGAATTAGCTAATTATTCAGTACCCATCACATAGAATTTTATACTATTAAAATTACATCTAAAATATTACTTCCTATTGTGAGAAATATAGTAAGTGAAAATATGCTACAGCAAATAACGTATAAAACGACCATGTTTTTGTTTAGAAAAATCCTACCTTTTGAGATTTAAAGGCAAATGTATCAAAATATTAATGATACTTATAATTTTATAGGGAAACTAAGTAGAATGGTAATTTCCCCCTAATTTTGTTACTTTTCAGTTTTTCTTTGCTGAATTTGAAATATTATATTTGTCAGAAAAAATATTACAACATTTCAACCAAGTAAACTTAAAGAAGTGAGGACCTAACATTGATGTAGAGTTTTCCCTATGGTGCCATGAAGTCATTATTCTTGTTATTAGTCTCTTGGGTTTTCACTCTTTCTAAAAAATCACGCGTTCACAGGGAATAACTAGTGTATATTCAGTTTGGCTCCCATCATTAAAGGGCTTTAGGACATAGAAAGGATCTGCTTTGCAGAAGAAGAAGTACAAATTTGGGACGGGTGTCACCTACATAGAGCACAGTGGGTCTGGTGGTAGGAGAATGCCAACAAGGTGTAAAGTCATCGAAGACGTGTGCATTACTTATTTAGAATTCTGTAGATTAGACACCTCTTCACCTTTCTGTACTAGCAAATAGCCTAGCATCTGGCACATATTAAGTACTGTGAAGTTTATTGAGTGAGTCAACAAGTGAATTAATGAATGAGACGATTCCCTTCTAGGACATGAGGCAGGATCCTGAGATACATGCTTAGGTACAGGACACCAAACCTGGGGATCAGCTACAAGGCACAAGGTCAGGTCTAGAGTAGCAGTGACTGTGCTTTGATGTCAGGTCCCCCATCACAGCTCTCGATGTTCCCCACCTCCATCTTTTCTCCCTGCCCAGGATCAGTCTTGGATCTAAAAAGAAAAATGGGATTGAGCATTCGTGAGCATCAGCTGGTGTGAAGTCAGAACTAAAGAGCCAAAACTGTACACATGGACCATATCTTTTTTATTCATTGGTTTGTTGAAGGGCATCTTGGCTCTTTCCACAGTCTGGAGACTGTGTATAATGGAATATCACACCTCCATCAGAAAGGATGAATACCCAACTTTTGTAACAACATGGACGGGACTGGAGGAGATTGTGTTGAGTGAAATAAGTCAAACAGAGAGAGTCAATTATCATATGGTTTCACTTCCTTGTGAAGCATGAGGAAAAACAAGGAGGACATTAGGGTATGGAGAGGAGAAGTGAGTTTGGGGGAAATTGGAGGGGGAGACAAACCATGAGAGACTGTGGACTCTGAGAAATAAACAGGGTTTTGGAGGGAAGGGAGGTGGGGGGTTAGGTAAGCCTCTTGATGGGTATGAAGGAGGACACGTATTGCATGGAGCACTGGGTGTGGCACATAAACAATGAATCTTGGAACACTGGGGGGAAAAAAAGCCAGAACTGGCCAGATTCTGGTGTTTGTCTTCAACTTGCTTTGAAATAAATATTTAAGATAAATTTAATACTAGTTCAACTACTGAAGCAAATTTTTTTCTCTTAATGTTCTTTTGATTAAGTTGTGTTACCTTCTGTATAGTCTTTGTTATATGTACTTACAGGGGAGAATTATACCCTTCAACATATGAAGACACAAAGTGGCTCTTTATCAAGAAAACGGCATGGCAAGAAATAATAATAACAAAGGACTACTGGATATTGTTGAAGATATTTTTCCAAAAAGATTTGTTAAAAGATCAAAGAAAACAGAAACCCTTGAGAACAAGGACTGTTAATCTTCCCTGAAGACCATACTCTAAATGCTAACTCTTTAGACTAGACCCTAAACTCTAAACAACTTTTGTCATCCTTTCTAAGACAACCTTCCAAAACTTAGGTACTCATATTTTTACTTACAAGCCATAAACATTTGAGCATAAGGCTTTCAACTACATTCTTTATTTTATGGCCACAAAATTTCATTTGTAGACAGATATCATTACAAGGGGTGATGAGGCAGATTTTACCTAGGACCTAGCTGTCATGTACTCTATACACTCAATAATACAGACTCAACTAGGTATAAAATTAAGGCCTATTTTGTCTGCTAAACCAAACTCAAGAGAAATATAATTTATCTCATAAACTTTACTTGACTCCAAACTGCTTATTTATTTTAAATGAATTTTATCTTTCACTTTATTTTTAGATAGACTTTCATAAATCTATATGTTAATAAGGGATTCACTAATTATTCCATTTGTATATTACACAAAAATGTCTTGGAATATATTTGCTAAAGAATTTTTTTGGTAGTCCTTATTCATGTCCTTCTTTTTCCATACATTTAAAATTTTGGTTAAATAAGCCCTTTGATTCTCATCAATTTCTTTTTTTAGTTATATTTGATAGCCTTCAGGCTGCTTTTCTTGCTTTTGATATATAGAAAGAGATAAACAGATATAGATATACAGGTATATCAATAGATCAGTTTCATAAAAATGAAAGGTATTTAATTATAGATAGGCATCAGTCAACTTATACTGATACCTACTTCTGATTCTAACTATAATTGGTAGCAAGTAGAAGATAATAGTAAACGGAGCTCTAGACCCAGATGGGAGGACTAGAATTCAAGTTCAGAAATTTCCATGACACTTTACTTGGTTGCTACAGGAAAAAACTAAGTGTAAGCCAAATGGGATAGAAATTAAATGGGAGTTAGTAGAGAAGAAGATGTAAAGGCAGTGACGGGCAGTGGGAGATCTAGGAAGACAAGCCATAGAGCCAAGGATTATAGTATTTTGAAGGATGCTGAAGAAGAGGAAGACCGTTGAAGGACCACTGGTCGGGTTCAGGCTCCTGACCCTACTAGGAAGCTTATGATTGTCTTTGAGTTCATTTTCAGTAGAGTGAAGGCAACAAAAGTTTGATTGAAAGAGTTTAAAGAGGAGTTGGGGTAATTGGAAAATGAGATCAGGTGCATGTCAGTTGTGAGAGAAGAACTTAGAACAATGCTCTGAGGGGATAGAAAGTCAAAGTGGTTTTGAGTTTTGTTTTTTTTTTTAATTGATGAGAAGTTACCTAAGATTATCAGGCAAAGGATCAAATGTTGTAGAGACTGAGAGATCAAAGGGTGAAAGAAAAGGGAGATTAAGACCAAGAGAAGGAGAAGTTTGGGGACAATGGAGTGAAAGTGTACAGTTAAAGAGGGACTAAGTATCCTTGTCAGGAAGGCAGCAGCAAACATGCATGGTTTACAGTAGGAGGGGGAGAGAAAGGTGTGAAATAAAAGGATTGTGTAAAGTGTAAATGGTCAAACATTAGTCATTAAAATGTATTCTCACTGAAGAGTTGATGGTAGTGGAAGAACCTTTGGTAGAAAAAGGAACAAAACATGTGCACAACAGGATATGATCTGTATCAGTTTGGTAGAAAGAAATACAGAAAGAGAGTGAGGCATAGGGAAGGAAGGAAGATGGGAGGAGGGAGGAAAATGATGGTGAAAAGGAGGGAGGAATGAAGGATGGAAGAGGGCTTGCGCATCCTAGAAGAAAGGCTGGAAGGAGACAATGGGAAAATAGTTGAAGCATCTCAGCTACTTGTGAGCACACTTGTGAACTTGTGAACACACTTGATTTAGAAGTGACAATGGCTGGGAGCACTTGAGTGGCTCAGTCAGTTAAGCATCCAACTCTTGATTTTGGCTCAGCTCATGATCTCAGGGTCTTGAGATCAGCCCCACATTGGGCTCTGTGCTGAGCGTGGAGCCTGCCTTGAGAGTCTCTTTGCCCCCTCGCCTCCTTTTTTTTTTTTTTTTAAGTAGTTTACCCTTTATTCATGTTAGGCCTGGGTCACTTAGAGCTGGTGTAGTAGGTGACAGCCTTGGTGCCCTCAGATACAGCACACTTGGCCAGATCCTCAGGCAGCAGCAAACACGTGGCTGTCTGGACTTCCCGGATGTTGGTGGATTTGGGCCTGAGTACTGGGCCAGCCCACAGCCTCACCAGCCAGACATTCAATAGGAAAGAGTCGCAGAGGCAAAATTCAGAGAGAAATGAATTTTCGAATGGGTTGAAAAGCCCTGATGTGAAAATAGAGGCAACTCTATAAACCTCATATCCTACAGGAATCTGAGATTCATAAAAAACTGGATGATTTTATTTCCCCTTAGATACAGTGGAATTTGATGAACTCCAAGATCTTTAGTCTTCAAATTCCCTCCTTCATTACTGTCCAAATAGTCAGAATTTTGACATTTAAGAGAGATTTCCCTTGTCCAAATATTTTCCATTAAAAATTAGCAGGACCTCTAGGTAACATTGGTGGATCAAATGGACAGATATGTTTATAAGGGCTTTTACCTATGGGAACAAGAAGATCAGAAGCAGAGGTGACAGCAACAAAATTCTAGAAGCTGGGAAGTAATCCACTCCATAGGCCACAGAAAGCTCCAAGCGAATCTGGTAGTGACTGGAGCCCAGAATTCAGTTCATTCGTGCTGCAAACATCTCAGAAAGTAGAGGAATTGGATATATCCACTCACTCTACAAATGAGGTCCATGTGAGGCTGGAACTGAGGACTGTAGAGGTCTACATAAGAGAAACTGATATTTCTGTCTCTGGGAGTCCAAGCTATGTATACAGAAAGATTTAGGAATAACGAGAAGTCACCTAAGGCAGATTCTGCATACTGGATTTCCAAATAACTTCTGACAAGATTAAGAAAAACCATTGCTTCGAATCTTTGGAAGTTTGCATGCATACCCCTTACACATGCAAGCCCAGCATTTTCCCCAGCATCCCCCAAATGAAGGTTGATATATTGGCAATCTTTCATTATAAAATAGGAGCTAAAGTTTTTAGCTTGAGTCATCCCTCGAAATAGGCAGCTGCTCTCTTCTACCAGCTGATATTTCATATTAAATTGTCCCCCCAGATATTTCATCAAAATGGCTTGCAGCGTACACCCTACATTTACCTCATGTCCCTTTTGTGGTTCATTGTCAGTCTGCACAATGGGGAAGTCTGGGCGGCAGCTGCAAATTTTCTGGTTTTCAATACACACAGCATATTTGTCAGCAATTACGTCGCGGGCTCTTTCTGCACTGGTATTCTCGGTGCAGAGTAGCGATGGCAAATTAATCATTACAATGATCTGGACTGTGCACTCTCTTCCCTATAATACACACTGAAGCCCTTCCAGCTCATGGGTAATTCTACCCACCAAGAAGCAAAGATGAAGGAATTACAGTCTCCATGTTTTAAAATTCTTTGTGGCTTCTAAAATATTTTTCCTAAAGATAGAAATATTTTAGCTTTAATACTTAGATGAATTGGCTATACATAATTATTGCCCTTGAACAGTGCTTTTCAAAATTTCCTATAGTATACTTTCAATGATAGAGGAAAGGTACTACCCATCCTTGGAAGGCTGGGGTCACAGCATAAGATGAGGGAAAGTTTTGTTAATCCTAAATTTTAACTTAAAGATATACTAGTTTTGGGTTCTAACAAAAAGATACATCTTATGTATCATCATAACTGTCTGCGGGGGAAATCATGTTGCAAAAGCTTGTGTGAAGTTTATGTTGCGAATCTGAGGGTACCTTGGCACATTCTCTCATTCCTGGGCTCTGTTCCTTCTGGATTTGAAAACAAGAAGAAAGGTGCCTTTCTTCTTGTTTGCCAAGGATCTGTGACTTCATTCACCTCTGATCCCATTCAAGTGTCTTTCTTTTTACTTTTATCCCCTTGAGAAGTTAGCTTTTTTCTGAATTTTGTGGATATTGAAGACTTTCTTATAAATCCTTCTTGATGACTATAGTTTTATGCTCCAATGACCTTTTAAATTTCAGAATTCCAAAAGAACTCTTTTAAGTATGTAAATAGATATTTACCATGGTTTTTAGGTATGTAGGCTTGTAAGTCTGATGATTTGGATTTGAAAACTGGCTCCTTTTTTTTGTTTTTTTGACAAATGAATTTGACCTTCTTAACTGTTCTATTCCTTAGTTTTCTCACCTATAAAATAAAGGTGAATGTAATACCTACCTGTTAGGTACTATATAAACTAGAAGTGAAATGCTTAGAATTGTACCTGGAAATAGCACAAATTACCAATATTATTAGCTGTCTTTCTTAGATAAGAAATTTGAGTCCGGAAGGAAAGAAGCAATAAAGCTTCTACTAATTTCCAAATTATAACCATACTTATTTAGAATCCTCCCATTAAGAAATAGTGACTATTTAAAAAAAAAAAAAAAGGAAATAGTGACTATTTCTCTCCAGATGGCCATCAATTCTGCAAAACGTTGGCATATCTTTCTCTGTAGCCATTATCAGCAAAAAGCCAAGACAATAGGCTATTGTGGTCATCTTGATAATGAACTCCCAGAGGGAACACAACATATATAATGCACATATTTATCCACTCATGTGTTCCTTCATTCATTCCAGGCACACGCACTGAGTACCTGCAAGTGCATTGTTCACGTAATTGGAACGTCGCCAAGAGTTCACACTTATGCCCATTTTACTACAAGCAATGTGGTAATCTCTAATTTGCTTTAAGGTTTTGCTTTCTGCATTTGGGTACGTTTATAAAAGCTAATGGTTCAAATCGCAACACTGTCCTGAATGGTTTGTGCCCCGCTTTGCCAGGTTACCCGGACCTTTTCTACTGCCGGAAAATTGTTCTCCAGGAATCTGTTGCATCACGTTAAACAGCTTCTCTAAACTTGCTTTTTTTTTTTTTTTTTCCAAACCCCTCAATTCCATGACTACACCCCTTCTTGCCAGTGGCCTACAGAAATGTTAAGAAATTTCAGGTTATTGGGGCACCTGGGTGGCTCAGTGGGTTAAAGCCTCTGCTTTCGGCTCAGGTCATGGTCCCAGGGTCCTGGGATCGAGCCCCACATCAGGCTCTCTGCTCAGCAGGGAGCCTGCTTCCCTCTCTCTATGCCTGCCTCTCTGCCTACTTGTGATCTCTGTCTGTCAAATAAATAAAATCTAAAAAAAAAAAAAATTTTTTTTCAGGTTATTTACAACAAACTGTCTCTTTCCCGTCCTTCACAAAACTGGGCTTCGGTGAATTCATTTCTCCCCTTTTGTCTTTCTCTCAGAGAAGCACATATCCCTCTTTGCAATGGCTAATCCTTTCCCCTAAGTTCTTGATTCTGTTCAAGTTCTGTGCTTTATCGATTCCTGTTGTTTTCTTCTTTTAACTTCACTCCTTTCGTGGCAGAATCAAAGCAGCATCTTTCCCACACTGGCCACTAACCCCCATTGTTATCAGTGTGTCAGCAGGAGTTCCTGCTTTCAACATAATCATGTCTTTTCCACTAAAAGACTTAACATCTGTAAGTAACAGAAATCAGAATTATTTTCAAAACTGAGTCAGCTCAGAATTTCACTGCACATTACGAGTAAATAATTTAGCCTATTTACTCATAATCAGATTTAGTTGCATGAAGCTTTAGTACATTACGAATAAAATAGAATGTTTGGGTTGCAAAATAATCTCAAAAAATCACACAGTATTTTAAGAAAAGTAGACAATGAAAATCAGGACTAGCTTGTAAAGAAGTTTTTATGTCAATGTATTTACTTTGTAAATCTTCTGGAATTTGCATGTGCTGGACATTTATGTAAAAAGACCATCTCTCTCCTTTAATATTTACCTTCAAAAGATGCTCTCCGCTCCTCAACAGTCCAATGAACCATCATGGTTCCACCATGAACCATCATGGTGGAAGTACAGCAAATGTGCTTGTATCATAAGCTTATGTTATAATTTTCCAATACTTTAGGCAGGAAAAGAACAGGTATTAGATTCTCCCAACACTTTAGGCCAGAAAAAAGAGTTGGTGCAGAGATGCTAAAGTTACCTGCTTTTAAATATTTATGTAATGAAATCTCAGGGGAGTGCTAGATGATTCATTAAGATTTATTTGTTTCACTGAAGTTGTGATGATTAGATTTCTGAGTCTCTGAACAGCAACTACAGATCCATATTTCTCTTTTTCTATTTCATTACTCACTGATAATTTTATTTTCTGCTGCTTTGGAATTCATCTCATAAAAATGCTATATGTCCTCACATTGTGTTGTGTTCCTGTTACCTGATCCTTCATGACATAGAAAAGTAAAGGCTCATAGGAAAAAATAATCTGCTCTTTCTTTAGGACCATTTGGGGAACAAACGATCATGTTTTAATAAAACTATATCCAGAAAAATTTGCTCTTAAATGACAAAATCCTTTATAATATAGAAGTATAGAAAATAACTCTTGCTTTCTAAAATGTTTATTCACAATAAAGAAATTTGAGATTCAGCTAAAAGCAAGTTTTATATTTAAAAACTTTTGTGGGGGGGCACCTGGGTGGGTCAGTCTGTTGAGTGTCCATCAGTTGGTTTTGGCTCAGGTCATGATCTCAGGGTCCTGAGGTCCAGTTCTGGACTCAGCAGGGAGTCTGCTTGAGATCCTCTCTCTTCCTTTCGCTCTGCCCCTCCCCTGCTCTCTAAGATAAAAATGTATTTGACAGAGAGAGAGAGAGCATGCAAGGGAAGGAACACAAGCAGAGAGAGTGGGAGGGAACACAGCAGGCAGGGAGCCCGATGCAGAGCTCAGTCCCAGGACCCTGGGACCATGACCTGAGCCGACACATAACCAACTGAGCCACCCAGGTGCCCCTAAAATAAATACATAAATCTTTAAAAAAAACTTTTTTTGTATACGTTTATATAAAAAAATCTCACAGCTTTTTTTTTCCTTTTTTCCCATACCCAGGTATGAAGAAGTCACTGAAGCTGACCTGGCCCCAGGTCTAGGCAGCGCGGAGCCCCCTAACTGCCCACAGACCTCTCCTACTGAGAGTTGGGGAACCAGAAACAGTAGCCTGCATCTAGAGTGCCTTCTAGAACATATCCCTGCACTCCTTAATCCACTGTAGTTTGGCTTCTGACCAAAAACATTTACAGAAGCTTTTCTCGAAGACCGAGAATTGCTTCCATGTTGCCAAATCCAATGAGCACTGTTTGGTTATAATTTTATTTGACTCTCAGCATCATGGACACCCTTCTCTGCTTCTGTCTTTTGAAACTCTCTCTCAGCTTTTGAGGTTTTCCTCCTGGTTTTCATCTTTTGTTACCATTCTTGCTGTCCCTGTGGTTTCTTCTTGGTCACTTCCTTGGCTCCCTTCTTTGATACGGTGCTCAGAACGTCTGGACCCCGGAACAAACGTTCTTAGATATGAGTTGGGATTCCAGTTGGGAATAAAGGAATGAACAAGTAAACAAACGAATACATCATCCATTCATTGTTTTGAGTTCAGAGCACCAAGGAAGAACCTCTGTATCTACAAAATGACTCTCCCCCCAACCTACTGAATAATGCCTGAAATACACTTTGTGGGAAACAAAGCTTTGCAAGCTGATTTCACACCAAGAAAGAGCTTGGGGTCAGAAGGTTTGGGCACAGCTCTGGCATATACTAGTGTGTGACCCTGGTCGGTTCCCTTAGCCTCCTTGAGTTTGTTTTGTCATTATTGTTAGTAATAATAACAATAAGTCTAATGACTGAGTTATGATAATCAATTGTGATGTCGTAATATATAAAAAACACTTTTAAATTGTAATGCCCAATACTCGTTTAAGGGTATAATTGTTCCTGGGTATATAATACAGCAAGCACAATTCCTTCTAAAATACAAATAAAGTTTCTGTCTGCCAAGGCCCTGGACCTTAAAGAAGATACATGACACAGTCAGTTGCCATCCAATGCAGGTAAACTGCAGGTACTATAAAACTATTCTGGGTCATTTTCTGGGTCTCCCTTGTCTGTTCCTGATTTGATTTCACTCTTTCTCTAACACAGAGCCCTAGGGCCTGTGTTACTCAGTCCTGCCATGTTCCCAGTTTCATCCAACACTCTGAATCCCAGAACTGCCTTCATGAGAATTCTCTGCCTTGTCCTTGGTTTCTCAGATGAAAAATATTTCTGACTATTTTTTTCATGTCCATGCACATCAGCTCTGGTGGGGTAGAACAGAAGAATAAGGAGGAGACATTCAAACAGCTGGAATGGAAGGGAAGCTCAAAAGATACGGCATGTGCGAGAAGCATAGAATTTACGGTGCGCAGAGGAAGTAGAGTCATGAATGATGGTGTTGCTGAAATATGAACAAGGTCAGAGTTCTGAGCTAGGTTCATGTTTACATTTTTTTAAGACTTTGTTTATTTATTTGACACAGAGAGAGAGAGATCACAAGTAGGCAGAGAGGCAGGCAGAGAGAGAGGGAGAAGCAGGCTCCCTGCTGACCAGAGAGCCCGATGCGGGGCTCGATCCCAGGACCCCGAGACCATGACCTGAGCCGAAGACAGAGGCTTAACCCACGGAAGCACCCAGGTGCCCCCCAAATCTCCCTGTTATTACCCAGATTTAGCCACTTACTGGGTAATCTTCCTCAGATTGTTACAAACTTTTGGTTAGTTTTCAAAGTTCTGAAAGTTGATTTTTGACAACCTTTACTAATGTTCTCATTGTTTTTATGGAGAAACAGATTTTTCCGAGGTCCTTACTTTGCCATTTTGGAAGTCAAGTCCTTTGATTTGCCCATCAAAAAAATTTTTTTGCTTTCTTATTTTTGAGTGGTAAATGGTCTTGCCATGTTCTGACACGAGCCCAGTGTCCTATGCATGCATTGCATACATTTTACTCCAGTCTGGATTTTGCTTTGTAATTCACTAACGGTATTCTTCAAAGAAAAAAAAAATGACTTCTAAGATATATGCAGCATCACTATAAATTAGAGGAAATTTCTGCTTCTTTCATATCATTACATTTATTAAATAGATTCTTTCCCTGCTTAATCATGTTTCTTTCACCCTGGGGAGTGTCGTATTTGATGTGGCAAAAGTCCTTTCTCTCTTTGATCACATCACAGCTTCCTATCACTTCTGAGATAGCTGTCATTACTTTTTGGAGACTACAATACTGACCCTGGGTTCACATTTGTAGAACTTTATAATAAAATTCTGAGATCAATGGTTATAATTCATAATACATAATTATGATCTTACTGTCTTAATTGTGTTTTTAGAACCTACTAGTATAAAAATACTTTGGGTTCTACCTGATGTCAGCCCAGCTCTAATTTAGATGATTACATTATAAGCGCCCTCCACTCCACAAAATGTGTAAATGTCAAAAGTGAAAAAAACATATATGGAAGTGGGTAGTACTTTTATTTCTCTCTACCTTCTATTCCCCCTCCCCGGCCCAAAGGAAAAAAAGAAGAAAACAAACAAACGAAACAAACATTCCACTCTTTCTGAATGTCTGTCCGGTTGACATGCATGATACAGGACTAAAATGCCTGTTTGTGAACCATGGTTGACCACATTCCCCAAGTTCCTTAACATCTATCATAGTTAAGAGCAGTGCATACTGCGGTGACTCTGGTCTCCCTTCCAAGCTGTGCAAAATATGTCTAATTTCAAAAACATACCTCTGATTCTGACAAAGCATAAAATTATAACTTTCTAAAATTAAGCCGATAGTATTTGAAAGAAATTCAGTTGGTCAGAATATATGAAGAAAAACATTGTTAGGTGTAATGTGCTTGAGATAAAGTGACTTGGCAAATAAAAAATACATGCAGTATAAACTTACAAACCAAATAAGCAACCAGTGAGTTAAATAATCTTTGTAAGATACTAAAATATAACTAAATAGGTAAAAGGGAATGAATAGATAAAGCCAAGAAAAAATCAGAGGCTGATGGAAAAAGGACTGGTAAAGACAGAGAACTGAAGACCTCTTTCTTTCTTAATCTGGAGGTAGAAAAGCATTGAAGCGAAAATATGATCATAAATCATAAAGAGAAACTTGAAGATTGACTTGAGAGGTCTCAACCCAAGACCCAGATGAGTTCCTCAGGCAAGAAATGGAGCTGTCTGACGTCAAAGCCGAAGGGGTAAAGATTGTCGCGGGAAGGGCAAGAGTAGGACGGCCATTTTCCTTGATGCACTCTTCTCTCTGGTCAAAGAAACAACTGGAAGGGAAAAACATTCTCTACATCTAAAAGAAAGGCATTCTTATAATAGTCTGCTTTCATTCTTCTACCCTGGAAAGGTCTTTCATTTGCCAAACACTGTAGTTCTCTCTGTTGCAACCTTACACTGACATTGGGATTACATGATAAAAATGTTCCTATAGGTGATTCTTTGAAATCAAACCCAAACCAAGCGAAACTAAAGTAAGGGTTGCACATCTCCGTGGGTATGTGTTTACCTTGTTTTTATTTTCAGGTCCTTTATTATCTATACCAGTTCTATTTTAATAACCAAGATGGCACTTACTTACAATGCAACATAGAATCTCACTGAGGTAAAAGTTGTTTTTTTGTTTTTTGTTTTTTGTTTTTAATTTTTTATTTATTTTCAGCGTAGAAGTATTCATTGTTTTTTCACCACACCCAGTGCTCCATGCAATCTGTGCCCTCCCTAACACCCACCACCTGGTTCCCCCAACCTCCCACCCCCACCCCTTCAAAACCCTCGGGTTGTTTTTCAGAGTCCATAGTCTCTCATGGTTCACCTCCCCTTCCAATTTCCCTCAACTCCCTTCTCCTCTCCATCTACCCTTGTCCTCTATGTTATTTGTTAGGCTCCACAAATAAGTGAAACCATATGATACTTGACTCTCTCTGCTTGACTTATTTCCCTCAGCATAATCTCTTCCAGTCCTGTCCATGTTGCTACAAAAGTTGGGTATTCGTCCTTTCTGATGGAGGCATAATACTCCATAGTGTATATGGACCACATCCTCCTTATCCATTCATCCGTTGAAGGACATCTTGGTTCTTTCCAAAGTTTGGCGACCGTGGCCAAAATTAGCAAGACAGGAAACAACGCGTGTTAGAGAGGATGTGGAGAAAGGGGAACCCTCTTACAGTGTTGGTGGGAAGGCAAGTTGGTGCAGCCACGTTGGAGAACAGTGTGGAGATTCCTCAAGAAGTTAAAAATAGAGCTTCCCTAGGACCCTGCAATGGCACGACTGGGTATTGACCCCAAAGATACAGATGGAGTGAAAAGAAGGGCCATCTGTACCCCAATGTTTATAGCAGTAAAAATTGTTTTTCACTGTATCATTCTGGAGGAGAGAGTGAAAGCCCTGCTTCCCTCATGATGCTTCCTGAAGTTCAAAGAATGGGGAAAAAAGATTCACTGATGAATTTGCAACTCCATGTTTCTTCCATAATTCTTACAACTCTTACATGGAGGTGATTTAAATTTTTTTAACTGTTAAAAAACACAATCCAATGGAGCATTTTTTAAAGATTTTATTGTTTTTATTCAATGATTCATGAATTGGGTAACATCCCATCGAGCAGACATAAAGGAGCGTTAAGGAACGGCACAGAATGAAAGACTTTTATAGGCAAAGGGAACAGGAACAAAGAAGTTATATTAAGCAAAAATTGGTTATTGCAGGGTTATTTTCCTTTGGGGCAGCAGGGGTACACTGGGATTCCTGTTTGACTGGCCTAAGATTCCATTTTTGGGAGAGGAGAAATTCTATGTCTTGGTGTGGTGATGTGGAGTTTAGAATAAGCAACTTGATTTAGGGCCTGTTGTCTTGTTTTTAACAAATGCATAAAATCATGCACACAGTTACAATTTATTTTGTAATCCATAAGTTCGCTGGAGCCCTCTTGTCTCTTGCAATGTCAGGTATCTTCAGATCTCCTTTAGGACTTCAAAGGCCTTCCAGTATTTTCCACAAACCCTGGGAGCTGGCCCTCTCTTATGTGCCAGGCTCCTTGATTCATATATAATGTTCTATTTTGTGAATATCAGTCCAGATATAGGTCCCATTTTTCCTTAAGAAATCAACATGCACTAGGCCTTTTGTGAGACTGATATTTCTTACTAAAGATTTAGGTGTGACAGGAATGGGTCACCTTTGAGTGCGTGACTATCATTGTCTCGTTAAGTCTCTGTCCCCTTTGGCCTTTCCCTGTCCGCTCCTCTGCCACTCAGATTAGCCATTTCTCCCTTGGTGGTTACAGATTTTTCCCTCTGCTTCGATTAATTTCATTATTCTTCAAATGACCTAATCAAAGAACTGCCAGAATCCTGAGGCCGACAGTGCTCACTGAGACTGGTTTTCAAATTTACTTATTCTTCTATTTTCAAGAAGAAAATGAAGAAGCATATTCAATGGAATTCTGAAAATAGAATTGTACTTTCTCCTCCCATAAGAAGAAAATGCAATAGACACCAGACATAAAGACCAAGTTTATATGTCTTACCACTGCTGGTTTGTATGTCTTACCACTGCTCTAACACCAGGAATAATTCTATCCAAATGTCCACTCTTTAACATGGAGATAAACATTGATAGTGCAAACAGAGTAAGGATGTCTTGCGTTGTAGTTGATAGCCTAGAATCATCTTAGTTCTTGAACCAAGAATTCTTGTTCTTTCTGATTGTCTCAAATCCTCTGTGTTTATAATGTATGTCATGACTCATATGAGAGAATTCTCTTGCAACAAATGAACCTATATTAAAAGAAATAAATGGGACCTACCTGCAGTTACAGAAAATCTTCATTTTATAATTGAGCAATTCCGGATAAGTGTCTGACCACTTAAAAGGTGGGAAAATCCTGTGTGGGTAACTCCGGTTGTCATGGTCAAGAATGTACCTGAGGGTTAGCATGTTAAATTCAGAAATGCTCACTCAGGCTTATCCAGATTTTTTGATAACTTTATCTGTACTTCATAGTCATAGGTTATTTTGTCTTTGAAATAGCCCCTCAATCTAAGTTGTAAAGACTATATTGTTTATGGTATCTACTCCATTTCACAGATGAAATCATTTTTTTGTAACCAGGTGATTTTTTTTAACAAATTATTGTTTAATCTGTCTTCCTCTGTATGTGATTAAATTCTCAGCCTCTTCTTGTAGAATAGATTTAAGACACTGAAGTATATAATTCAATTGTATGATTCAAAACTGACCTCTGGGTTTTGTATGTCTCCAGTACAATTATTTAAACTACTTGACATTAAAATATGAAGCCATTCTGTCATTTTTGAGCAATTTCCTGAATAATTTCCAATTTCCAAGCCATTTGTACACAGGAAACCGCTGATTAACAAAGGTTGCACCCAATGTAGTCAGAGGCCTTTCACCTAATCACAAACATTTCTTATTATCTTCAGTTAAGTCTACTGTGACCCTGGAACAACTCTTCATGTTTGAAACCAAGCTGTGGAAAGACACTGATGGATATGATCACTTACCTGCCCAAGCAACTAAGAGTTAGGAAGCCTGTCAAAATCCCTGCTGCAGATCTCCGGAGAGACATGCGTTTGAAGTATTACCCATTTATTTATAACAAAGCATCTAATAACATTTAAGAAGAATATACCTTAAGGTTAATAAGTAGATGATAATAATTTTAAATACTAGTTATGGAATGAGTAAGTTATGAGGATGAAAGGTATAGTATGGGGCTATAGGTAATAGTATTGTAATAGCGTGGTCTGGTGACAGATGGTAGCTCGTGATGGGCACAGCGTCAATATGTTGCACCCCTGAAATTAATATAACAGTGTGTGTCAACTGTACCACAAAATTTTTTAAATAAATACTGAATCTTTAAAAATTATCTACAAAAGCTTTTGACTCAAAACAGATGAAAATGTAAAAATTCCGTGTTCTGAAGACAGCAAGTTAAGAGATACATTGTCTCTTAAAATGGAGTACTATCCAACCTCAGTAATATTGATTCCAGATAAAATATTAATTTATTATTGACCACTTTAGGGAGGCTGATCCAGTTCCATCTCTCAACTCTGAGTTTCTAATCTGTCTTTACAGTATGAGCAATAACATCACTGCATAGGTTGTGTTGAATTTCTTATTTAACTCATTTTTGTATTCTCCTGTTTTTGAGCTCATTTAATTTCTCAATCCTGGGTACGTTAATTAGCATGTTATTTCCTAGGGAATGACTTTTACTCAACAGCTTTTCCTACATGTCGTCTTTCAAGGTCACTTCTTAAGTTTTTTCAAATCTCTTGCTCTTTACTTGGTGTCTATTGAAAATAAAATCATCTTGCAAAAATGGGGACATCAGATTAAATTTATTTAATGCATTTCTAAATTCCTCTCCATAGTCACTCTGTCAATTTTTTATTGCAGTTTAGGGAGTGACCCCTGTGCCCAGCACTCCCTGTTTTTCACTAGCATCTTTAAGTATTCAGCTTGCTGGCATTCCCTTCTGAATTTTGCCTTATCTAACAAATATCTAGAGGCTGGAACAGTGCTGCTAAGCTGTATTTGCTTAGGAGCCCTAAGCAAAAGGAAAAATAAGTGTCCCTATCTGTATTTATCAAAAATATCCTCTCATATTTGAACCAAATGGAAAAGTCAATTACAGCTCCACAATTTAATGAAATTTGACTATATAAATTCCTGTGTTGCCCAATCTGTTTTTACACCATTGTCAACCCTCAGACTCCCCGGCTCTGGGCTGAGATTCTTCCCATTGAGCAATAATCCGGTGTGTAAAACAACCTGAATTTATGTAAAATTTTGATATCTTGTTCATTAGATTTTTTCATTAATTTTTAGTTTTTAAAATACTGCATTAAATATTACTTATCTTGATTGCTGAGATCTTTGGCACCCTCTTAAATGTTGTGCCCAAGTAAGTGTGTCACTGACCACACCCTAACCCTTGTCCTGAGCTCGAACTTCTCTTCATGATTAACCTCTGAGCATTCAACATGATACATTCCTTTAATCTTTCCCTTTGAGGGAAAAAGAAAACATGTACTTCTTTCTCTGACTTTTCATTGGGTTCAGCTCTTTGACTATCAACACCCTTTGGTGAAGTTAGAGCTGGGGAAGGAGAAGAAAGTCCAGTTTCATGAGCTCATCATCTGGTACATCAGCCAAATTGCTATTCTGTGGTTTCAACATGTTTCTCCCTTTAAAGTCTCTCCTCTGAGTCCCTTTAACTACTCAGCCTCATCCAACCTGGTCACTGAATGTTAAGGTCCAGGATTCCATCCCAGACCTTCGCCCTCTCCCTTACTATGACTCTCTAGACTTCTTTCACCTTTGCCTCATCTTTGTGGACCTCCATTCTCCAGTAGCATTATGTCACCACCTGCTGCCCTCTCTGGCAGCCATGCCACTTCAAGTTCTCATACTTTGGGACTTTGAGAACAATGAGACTTAAAATTATAGATTTTTATGTACATTTAATTCAAATAACAACCTGCTTTCAAAGTGGCCCAGACCATGCACCTCCTTTCCTATTTCCTTAAAAAAAGTTGGGGGGAGCCACCTGGGTGGCTCAGTGGGTTAAAGCCTCTGCCTTCGGCTCAGGTCATGATCCCAGGGTCCTGGGATCGAGCCCCGCATCGGGCTCTCTGCTCAGCGGGGAGCCTGCTTCCCCCTCTCTCTCTGTCTGCCTCTCTGCCTACTTGTGATCTCTGTCTGTCAAATAAATACATTTTTTTTAAAAAGTTGGGGGGTTAGTGTCAAGTTTATTACTTGGAGTCAGGAGTTGGTTATCTAGTAACAAACTAGAATGGAGAACATTTTCTGAGTGGCTGTTTTTAAACATCATTTTCCCCCTTGAATCAAATGGGATTGTACCAATCACAGTCTCAAAAAACAGACTTTCCCCTGACTCTGTAAGGAGAAAGATTGAGTACTCATACATCATACTAATCATGTAGACTCTAAACATTATTTATTGTAAATATATTTATTTTCCTTCCATCATTTTAATATACATATTATGTGTTATTTAACATTTTTAATTTTATATAATTTGATAGCATTTTATTTTACAACATAATTGCTATAATGAATTATCACCCATAATTTTGAGTACATTGTGCAATTAAAAAATATTCACAGGATGGCATGTAAATACTTTTCACTAATGTTTTTTTCTCCCAGTATATTGCCTGTATTATTTACCAGCTGGACAAACCTGGTAAGTGGCTGAAATTTCTCTTTTTTAGTTTCCCCACTACAATAATGAGGACATGATTAATATCCAGCTCACGAACTGCTGAGGGATCCGGGGAATCAACATGTGCCAAGTGCCCAGAACACTGCCTGTTGTACAGCAATTGCCCAACCCAGCAGGCATTAACCACCATCATTATCATTATTAATATGTATGGAGTTCTTTTGTGTCAAAGTTCACTTGTCTTTTCTTGTCTACATTGTTTCTCATGTTGAATAAATTGTATCATTTTGAATTCAAAACAGAACTCAATTATTGTATTAATCTTTTTACTTTGTGAAATGAATTCATAAAAAGAGGTATCACAACTTACAAAGAAATAGGTTTTTTTCCTTACTTTTTTATTGAAGATTAGGATTTTCTGGGGTAATTCGAGTCCCAAATACGATGAATTTGTATTGTTAGTGAACATAAATAAAGGGTACAGAGTTTAGGGTGTTATTTTTGTTATCATGCATTTTTTAGGTGGAAGCAATAGGGTCTACTGATTAAGTGATACTCAAAATATTCATTTAGAAGGAGAAGGGACAAAAAATTCTAGAGTTTGAGATATGTCTTTTCTGACTAGGAAAAATCACTTCATAGTTCTTGGAATTTGGAGGTTGGGCAAGATGATATTTGCTTTAGGAAGTCTGGACAAGAATGAAACTTAATCTTGGAACAATTATAGTCAACAAAATTTCAATTGCTTAATAATGGAAATTTGGAGCCTGAAGGGATCTTGGCAACTGCTTGGTTTTACACCTATGTTGTGTTTTGGTGTCAATGAGATCACACACAAGCACACAGTTGTTAGGGTCAACCTTGGGCTTAACAACTATGAGCCTCAGCAGATCTAAAACCTGACTTCAATTATCAACCTCTTCGGAGTTGAAATTTTTAATTTCATCAAAAGTAGCATTTTGTTTTAATTTCCCATCTAAAGAACTGGATCTTCTGTTATAAATGCAAGTGACTTAGTGAATCACATCATTTTCAGTGACAGGGTGATATTCTGTATATTTATCTTATCTTAATATTTCCTTGAATGAAACTTTCATTGTTAAGAGAATGAGTTCTTAAGTCTGAAATGGAAGAATAACTTTCATCCTTTTTCATTCAGAAACATCTGCATTTAAAAGAATTCTTATAAGGATCTCTCTCTGTTATTTCCAGAAATCAAGGATACTTTTGTCATCATCATAAAAAAGATAGCTGTGATTTACTAAAAGCTTCCTGGATGTCTACATGTGTTATCTATTTCCATCCCTACCACAATTCTACAAGTTAGATATTGTTATGCTCATGTTACAGATAAGAAAACTGAAGCTCATAGAAATCACATGACATGCTCAAGGACCCAGTCAATAAGCTGGACCCAGATCTTTCTGACTCAAAATTCCTATACTTTTAACTACTATGCCACAGTGCAATTTTTTTTTCCCCAGAAGACTTTTTAAAATATTTATTTATACTCATACCTATTTTAACTATTTCCTTGTTTGTATGTATTTTGATCTGCTAATGATTTTTAGTAAAAAGATTATAGACTCTGCAGGAATTTGTTCTGACATCCAAAAAATCACTAATTCCTTGTTATAATAAATTTTCTCTGTTCTACATTGCAAGTAGATTATTGTTTGTCTTTTTTAATTAAAATGTTATTTTTCAAAATAGATTCAGAGTAAAAATATACGGATGTAGGTAATAAAAATGTATTTAGCTTAAGGTTAGTATTTGTGAAATGCAAAAATCTGGATGATAAGCTTCTTTAACATTTTCATGATTATTTACAGGAGTTTGTCAGAACAAGAGTCCCAGGTGAAAGACTTGCTGGAGAGTGTTGTCACAAGCTTAAGAGGTACTACTCTCAAGCTTAAGAGTGAAGCTCTCCTTTCAGAAATGTTCATCCCGGGGGTGCCTGGGTAGCTCAGTGGGTTAAAGCCTCTGCCTCAGCTCAGGTCATGATCCCAGGGTCCTGGGATCGAGCCCCGCATCAGGCTCTCTGCTCAGTGGGGAGCCTGCTTCCTCCTCTCTCTCTCTCTCCCTGCCTCTCTGCCTACTGATGATCTCTGTCTGAAAATAAATTTAAAAAAAAATGTTCATCCTAGATAAAGAAGGAAAAGAGGCTTACTACTTGGTCTCTGGAGCTTGTAGGTTTGTGTAAGGGAGAGAATGATGTTTAATTTGCCTCTAAGAATTTATAAGAGAAGTACCTGCTTGAAGAGCATATGAGAGCATAGCAAGGAGGACCTCCTCCATTGTGCTGAGGAAGAAGTTGGAGGCAACCCCATCACCCTATTCCAGTTTTTCAGTGCTGTCGGGGTGTGGAAGAAAATATCAAGGTGCCTGTATCTTTATGTGAGGAAACATGAATGTAAGGGAGAGGGAATAACCTGTGATCTTCTTCTAAGATATAAATGGACAGAGCAAGATGGAGGCCCAACACGAGCAGTACTAGTGGTTAGTGGTACCACAGGGAGAAGTGACTGTGTCTCACTGAGAAGGTTCTAAAGGTCACATCAAGAAAGCCATCCATGTCATTGGCAGGAAGCCTTGAAATTGTGGAGATCACCAGTGGCAGAGAAGAACAGTTTGCATGAGAATGAGACCAGGTGTCTACGTGGAGCCAGAGCGCGACTAGATTGGCCTCCCCACCACCGATATGTGGCAAGGTTAGATAAACCTGAAATTTCCTCAGTTCCCCCTTGCTCTCCCTGCTACAACCCCAGAAAAGCTAGACAGAGAAGAAAAAACAGAAGAAGGTGTATAACTAAGTAGCTCCACCGTCAGGGCCCCATCCACTCTGAGACCCTGGTGTGGGAGGAAGGGAGAAAAATCAGACTTGTCTTTTCCTCACTCTCATTTCCTCCTTGAAAGGAAAAGATGGTAGACTTACATATCGTTTGAGATTGATGGTTTAAAGATGTCATGATGGGATAGGAAAGGGATATTAGAATTTTGTTAAAGGCAGTGGTTGAAGAAAAATAAAAGTATTCATGTCTATAACCCATCAAGCTACTGCCTCAGCCAACAGGTGCATTCAGATGAGATGAGATTTAACACAGTGTGAATTTTGCATCATTTTTCCTTTAATGCTTTCACATGGCAATTGGCACATTACTAGTGATTTTAGTGCATGAAGGACATTATATATTAAATTGAGGAAATATTGATTGGGCAGATGCTATGTAATTCTCAGAATGCTAGGTTACAGAGGGCACAAAGATGTGTAACATAAGGCATATCACCTTCTTCTGAAACTCTTTATAAGTTATACAAAAAACCTTAGTTGATTAATAAAATAGATCCTGCTAATATTCATAAGAAACAAATGTTTAAAAAATATTGCATTTATGTAATGTTAGAAAAAAATTAAATGCCATATGTTAAACCTTCTCATATTTTCTTCAAATACCGCCTATATATCCTCTTTGAGTCCATGCTTTTCGTGTTAGATCTGATGATACATTTATACTTATTACTGTTAATATGGGAGGGAGGAAACACCCATGAAAATAATCAACATTTCCAAAATTTGGCAAATTAAAAATTTCTCCATCGAGAGCCAAAACTAAAAAGTTAAAGCCCCCTTTTTTATTGTTTCTAACATCTGAAGCTCAGGCCAAAGGTAAAACTACTCTGACCAATCCTTGTTGTGACTATTTGCCTTAGTTCCTTTTTGCTTTGGAGACAGAAGGTAGCCCCTTCTTGACTTCCTTGTTTTTGAGCGCCTGGACAATCTTTTACTATCTTTCACATGGCTTTTTAACTACTCAGTTCTCTTCTTATCAGCCTCGACTATTTTTTTTTTTTTTTTAATCTGAAGCCAGAACTTGTTTATTCATGGGGGGAGAGATTCTCGGTGTGGAAATCAGCAATGAGTTTTTGGATATGACCCCAAAAGCATAGGCAACAAAAGCAAAAGCAGAGAAGTGGGACTACATAAAGCTAAAAAGTTTTATTCTACTCCTGAAACAATATTACTATATGTTAACTAACTGCAATTTAAATAAAAACCTGAAACTACAAAAAAAAAAAAAGCTAAAAAGTTTTTGCACAGCAAAGGAAATAATCAATAGAATGAAAAGACAACCCATGGAATGGGAGAAAATACTTGCACATTATATATCTGATAAGGGCTTAATTTTCAAAATATAACCACTCATTCTGAAATGCCACATATATGCACAAACACCACAGAAAAGCCAGGAAAAAAGCTTGAAATTACAGTGATTGATACATTCCCTTATATTTTACTTGATATAGTCAACACTGTAAGTTATGAAATCATATCTAAAATAAAATCAAAGTATTCTTACGTCCAGAGATACATATTTAATTTATTATAGAACATTTTAAGCTGACGTCAAACATTGTAATATAATTTTTTTGATGGGGGGAGTATAATATGACAAACAAAACACTTGAGAATATTTAGGTAGCTCCTCAAATATATTAACTTGATAAGATAAAATTTAGTCATCAAACTGGAACAGAGCAGTTAAGGTAGCGGGCACTGGCCGATAATCAACTAAGGCTTCCTAATTAAATTGTACTGCAGCAGATAACAAAGCAGTTGATGATGCCCAGCATATTCTATGATTGTCACAAATTGCTGTTACTTATGAAACAGAGCAGTAACTTTCCACTTGCATAGTTTCCAGACCAAAAAGAACTGCTGGTATATGCACAGATGCTTACAGGTGTTTGGTAGCTATTTCGAAGTATTTTTAAATCAATGTTGTTGTTTTTTTTAAGATTTATTTATTTACTTATTTGACAGACAGAGGTCACAAGTAGGCAGAGGCAGGCAGAGACAGAGAGAGAGGGAAGCAGGCTCCCTGTAGAGCAGAGAGCCCGATTCGGGGCTTGATCCCAGGACCCTGGGATCATGACCTGAGCCGAAGGCAGAGGCTTTAACCCACTGAGCCACCCAGGCGCCCCTTAAATCAATGTTTTAATACAAACAGCAAGTTTTAGTGGTGTTTTTTTTTTCCCTTCCGTGAATCGGCAATGTCAAGTACACAATCACTTAGAAGATTGAAGTCGGAAACCTGAAAAATCCTGTCTCCACCAGTAATAGACCTGTGCACATGTATATTTAGTATCATCATTAACTCCTGTTGTCCCATATCTCAGTGTATCAGAATATGGGGCTAAAACAGAGTCTTAACTCTCAAGAGGTAATTTTTTTAAAGATTTTTATTTATTTATTTGACAGAGAGAGATCGCAAGTAGGCAGAGAGGCAGGCAGAGAGAGAAGGGGAAGTAGGCTCCCCGCTGAGCAGAGAGCCCGATGCGGGGCTTGATCCCAGGATCCTGAGATCATGACCTGAGCTGAAGGCAGAGGCGTAACCCACTGAGCCACCCATGCACCCCTCAAGAGGTAATTATACTTTAAACCAGTATCAAACAAACATCCTTATCACTCTAAAGGACTCACTGAATTTGGTATTGCTGTTTTAAGAGGACTGTTTTCAACTCTAGAGGTGTTATAGAATCCTCTAGATAGTGATGTAGCTGTGATGTTGAATTGGAATTTCAAGCACTAGACGATGGTTAAACATTTTTGGCTGACCCATAAGTCCCACTGGTGAGAAACTAGACATAGAACACAGAATCTACAAGTGTGATTGATCAGTTTGTGCCATGCTGGCAATATTTAATATACACAGTGATTTCTGCATGTTTCTCTGAAAACTGGTTTCAGGAGAGCAGAAAATCAGTCATGCAAAGTCATAGCTAAAGTGAAGAATGACCTCAGTCTTCAGATGTGTATATCATTCTTATCATCAACTCTGGACCACCTGAGCAGCAATCAATCAACTCATTAGGATGAATTTATCTGACACGCACAGTGTGGTAGATAGTCTAAGGGATTATTCTGTAAAATAGAAGATCTGGGCTATAATTTATATGTTATTTTAGCTGATGGCGGAACCTAGGGAATGATTGTTCCCCTATTACATATCCTGTTATATGTATCACCACAGACCTCACCTCCAGATGCTTATCACAGCTACACATTTCACATTTTAAGTAATTATTTGATTAATGGCTGAATGCCTCCACCAGACTTAAGTCCATGAGAACAGGAACACTGTTATCACTATGTATCCTATACCCAGCATTTAGCACAGATCCAAGCACAGAATTAAAGCACAAACATTTACTGAATACATGAATGAACAAATACAAGTTTTTTGGACCTCGGTTTCTTGTATGTTTATTAGAGGGATGGAGTTGTGGACTGCTATTTCATGGTCTCTACCTTTCGGAGGCTTAGCAACTATCTGGAAAACAGAAGACACGTGTATGAGACCAGAGAGGAAAGAAGAGTCAACAATCAAGTGTTCTCTCGTGAGTTATCGAGTTCAGAAAATAAATAAAGATGTCTCCAATTCAGATAATGGAAAAGATTTAGGAAGACATTTCTAGGTTAACAGTAGAGAAATGACAAAAGCAAAGACAAAAAAAGCAAAAATGAAAATGGGATGTGCAAGAGAATGTTCACGTATTTTCCATATCTGCATGTTTGTATGATTGAAATATCAACTTTTTCTATTAATGTTTGTTGTGCTATGTAATTAAATGAGGGAGTAAATGTCATAACCCAGATCTTTGTGGCTGGCTTCATCAGAATTATTTAATTGTACTTGCTGGCTCCTGGAAGTTCAGATTATAAACATCACATCCCGAATCTTGGGGAGATCAAATGACAATACAACACTCCCTGAAGAAAAAAATGGCCATCCCCATCATGCTGTGTGGAGACAGGTTGTAATAATAGAGATGTATGCCTTCTTTCAAAGATAAAGGGGGAAAACTTCAAGTGCTTTAAACCTGAAAAGCAGGTAGATAGTAACAGTTTATAATAGTCTCTGAAATGACCAGAAAGAGAATTCCAATTGCCTGAATGATTAGAAGTGAGACTTGAAGTCAGGAAATTCAAAGGCTCTTTACAAAGCCATGCCCCTCACATTTATTTAAAGATGTATGTGATCAGCGGCACACAATTGTACAAGTCCAGCATCCTTTTTGCTTATCCAAGAGAATATACAGCCACCCGGCACAATGCTTTTGATTAATACCACTGAAATCAGAAAGGAGAAACTCAAGTGAGGATAAAAGGCAACTAAATGTACACGC
The DNA here is from genome assembly GCF_963455335.1 of Martes martes. NCBI lineage: Eukaryota > Metazoa > Chordata > Mammalia > Carnivora > Mustelidae > Martes > Martes martes. Next base: position 13,990,878 of record NC_137893.1, read on the forward strand.
AATTACAGACAACTCCATGAAGAGTGAAGAATGAGGACTACTTCTTATTTTTAGGTAATTTTTTTAAAAAAGAAAGTCAACAAAAATAAAAATAAAAATAAATAAAAGAAAGCCAACAAAGTATTCTTCAACAACTAAAAGCCTCTATGTGTGGTCCAAAGTTTTGACTGGTGATACAAGGTACATTTAAGAATAAATTTTAAACTAAGAGCGATTAGCAAAAAAAGCACTTTTTAGGGAACCTTGGTTCATCTTTTATGTTTATATTTAAGGAACTAGTTTTCACATCACACTATCCTTCAAGTTGTGAAAACCTCAAAACCTCTATTTACAAACTTACTGTATCAAAATGTTCCCCAAATCTATCTTTTTGTTTTTCATATATGCTTGCACACTAAGTTAAAATATTTCTGCAAATTATTCCTTCAATAATGGTAGGAAATCATAGTTCTTAGTGCCTTGGGTCTTCAAAGAAGGGAAAGTTTTGATTCCCACCCTTGGGAGAATTCGCAGAAAGCTGTTGGAACATCCAAAGGTAAGGAGTAGTGTAGACACTGGTGTGTTAATGATTCTGCACTGACGATTAGAATAGCTGAGAGGACAATGATCCCTGGGGTCCCTCTGGGAGGCACTGTGCTTTAATGTGGGCTTTGTAGAATGACTGGAATTGTTAGAGCCGCAGAAACAGGAGACAGAAAAAACAGTGTGAAAAAGGTGTGGATGTTGGATTTGATGGTCTCGTTTGGGTTAACAGAGAGTAGGACAATCTGGTTACAATGGAAGATGCATGAGGACAGTGGAGGGGAGGCGGAATTGATTTTTCTAAATTAATATCATTAATAAAGTGAATGAGTAAGCATAATTATAAATTAAAGCCTTCAATATTACTGACACCCTCATTTTTCCTAAGTGTTAAGTTTTCCCATGATCTCTGATATTGTGGGGACCCATGATTTGCAATCTTGGATTACCTTAAATTCAGTGACTTACCTGATTTGGGGGGGCGCAGACTAATCCTAGAGACTGGCCTAGAGGTCGGAAGGGAATTCTGAAAGCAATGCTCTTTTCTTAGCAGCAAGACTTCAATCTCCAGTGGGAAAATTGTGTTTGAATGTAAGTATCATTTTTAGTATCTGCAAATGTCACACAGACCTTTTATTTTTATTTCTATAACCTGCACATACGGTATATTTAGTTAGAGCCCCTCCAACTTTAAAAGATCTATTTACTTTAGTGCAAAAATATCACTAGTTGCTACACAGGTCGTATAGACTCATCAGATATATTCCTCTTTTCTAATGTAAAGATATGGTAAGACAGTAGGTTAGTAATTCTTTACATGCTTTTAATACTGATAAAAAAAAAGCCAATGGTTTTTGATGTTGCAAGTTATTCTCGTTCAGAAGTGGCAATATCCACTGTCTTAAAACTGAATTTTGACCTATTTAAAAATTTTAAATATAATTTAACAACAATATTAAGAGAATTGTTTTTAAGTTTCTAAAATGGTTTTTGAGTGTTGTTTTTTAAGTTTTATGGATAAGTAAAGCAATTATGCATAATTCCACATTATGCTATGCTTATTCCTATTTCTGTTTATTTCTGTATTTATTTATCCACATGCATCTATAATGCACATTTAATTTGCCCATTTTCCCTTTCATTTGACACCACATGACAAATATTTTCCCATACTTCTACAGTTTTAAAAATAGCTATCATGTTAATTAAACCTATTTCATTTTTTAAATACTTCTTTCAGATCTTCCTAAGTAATTTTGAAATATTGATTTTTCTGTTTTCACTTACTGTTGCTTTCATGAGGCTCAAACTCATTTTTTTCTAAGGCGACAATTGTGTATTTATATTTTATTTTTAGGTTGCTTTCAATTCTCTCCTAGAGAATATTAGGTGTAACCTCAAAACCATATGTCTTTTCATAGCTCATTAATTAAATTCCAGAATCTGAAACCCCGATTATTTTTATTCCTGAACAAGCTTTTGTTTGTTGCACTAGTGATTTAGACTAATCGGCAGCACCTCTGATCCTTGGAGGACCTTCTTTTACTATCATTGAGCAATAACCCAGGTACTTTCATGACTTTGTTCTATAATAAGAACAGGTTTCAGAGTTCATCAAAGGCATTAGATCCACCTCCAACCCTGCAGTCCATAGTATAATCGGACAGTTTCCATATCATTTAGGTTGGGGTTTTGGATTATATCCTTCTGTGTATCTTACGAAAACAATTCTTGGGTGAGAAGTCATCTGTGATCTTGCAGTTCCAGAAATATCTTCCTACTGTTTTCACATACAAATGACACCTGGCTAAGTGTTTTGGTCTGTTTGGTCTGTTTCCTTTCAGATACTACTAGTCCATGAACCGACATTGATATTTGTGATGAGATTCAAAGGGGTCCTAATCTTAATGGCCTTGAAAGTAAGCTTTCTTTGCATGAAGACTTGAAGAATTTTTTTTTAAGATTTTATTTATTTATCTGAGAGAGAGAGGGCAAGAGTGGAGAGGAGAGCAGAGGCAGAGGGAGAAGTCTCCCGGAAGAGCAGGGAGCCCTGCTCAGGGCTCAATTCGAGGGTCTCGTGATCATGACCTGAGCTGAAGGCAGATGCTTAACCGACTGAGCCACCCAGGCACCCCAAATAATTTTTTTTTTAATCTTTCAAGTGTAACGTTTCACCAGACTATGTCTATGGGCTGACTTGTGATTGATTTTGCTTGCAATACAAAAGGACTTTGAATAGCCAATGCTATTTTTTTTTGTTTGCTTGATGACTGACTATAAAATCTTTTTCATATTCTGTTTTCACTCTTAATAATTCCTACTACTTTGTTGGCTTTCTACATTTTAGCTTCCACACCTGCCATTTTTCTTTCTTGTTCTTTTCACTAATTATTTTTTCTCTATTTGTTATTACTTATGCCTTTTATAATTTTTCTTCATTTTGGTAGAATTGGTTCTTCCACATACTGCTTGCAATAGAAATCTTATTTGTTCTTTTGCAAAATTACTTATGATCTCTTTTCATAGCTGTGATGGTTTCTTTTATTGTCCTGGAAATACATAATATTTTTGCCCTAAAATACTGCATCTTGTAGATTGAACCTATTTCTCGAGTGACTATTAGCTCCAGGATTTATTTTCCCTTCTCTTTTTCTCTGGAATTTTCACATTCATCTAGAACATTTATTTCTGCCTTGTTCATGTTTCATTTACAAATCTGACTAATTCTTAGAGAATTTTTAAGAAAAGTCCCATGTTGGGATGCCTGGGTGGCTCAGTTGGTTAAGCGGCTGCCTTCGGCTCAGGTCATGATCCCAGCGTCCTGGGATCGAGTCCCGCATCGGGCTCCTTGCTCAGCAGGGAGCCTGCTTCTCCCTCTGCCTCTGCCTGTCTCTCTGTCTGCCTGTGCTCACTCTCTCTGACAAATAAATAAATAAAATCTTTAAAAAAAAAAAAAAGAAAAGAAAAGAAAAGTCCCATGTTGCCTTTTCCTCTTTCCTTGGGACCCCCAGGTGGCTCAGTTGTTAAGTGCCTGCCTTTGGCTCAGGTCATGATCCCAGGGTCCTGGGACTGAGCCCCACATTGGACTCCCTGATCAGTAGGAAGTCTGCTTATCCCTCTCCCACTTGACCTGCTTGTGTTCCTTCTCTCACTGTGTCTCTCTCTGCCACATAAATAAATAAAATCTTTAAAAAAAATTCTCTTTCTTTGGTCATTTAACAACAGAATATGCTTCCTTCCCATCCCCTAGGTTCCTTATTAGGGTCAGATTCTTTAGTGGCATTTTCAGAGTATGAATTAATAAAACAATTGTAACGGAGAAAGAAGTTGACAAGAAAATTCCTTGAATTCAGAATTGAGGAACATACATATTTATTTACCTTCTACCATTATCTATCGCAAAGTGCTTCTCCACAATCTTACACTGGAAAAGACTAAATGAAAGATTTGCTTTTGACCAGTTAAACCACATGGGACTTCTAGAGTCAGAGGATGGAGATAATTTTGGATTCAAAAACCATTTCTTATTCATTTTAAAATTTTATTATTTACACATGCATATAGTTTGTTTAAATGTGATGATACACATTCATAGAAATGGCCATAAGCAGTTTTTTTTTTTCTTTTCTCCCTTTTTATTTGGCTCTCTTTTCCTTACCTCATCAACTTAACACTCTCCTCTCCAGGTAACTCATATTGACAACCTAGTATATATCAATCCATATTTTCTCCATGTTTTCTTTTTTAAAATGGGATGAGATTTTACACACTTATCTGCATCATTACACACTCAGTAACTGCTAGTGGCAACCTAAGTAGCATGGTTTATTCTTTTTAATGGGTGCATAATATAAAGTGTATATAATGTTTAATGGCATGTGTGTACCATAATGTGTCCATTCATTCCTTTATTGATGTGTTTTTCCAGATGGGCAATGTTTTATACTGGTACTTTGATTTCTGTGGGATAGATTTCCAAGTGGACCATTGGATCAAAGGACACAGTTTTTTGTTTTTTTTTTAAATCAAAAACCATGTTTTTTAAATTTAATTTCATATGTGTGTGTGTGTGTGTGTGTGTTCCAAAATTCATTGTTTATGCACCCCACCCAGTCCTCCATGCAATATGTGCCCTCCTTAATACCCACCACCAGGCTCACCAAACCTCCCACACCCCTCCCCTCCAAAACCCTCAGTTTGTTTCTCAGAGTCCACAGTCTCTCATGGTTTGTCTCCCCCTCTGATTTCCCCTAACTCACTTCTTTCCATCTCCCAATGTTCTCTGTGTTATTCCTTATGCTCCACAAGTAAGTGGACACAGTATTTTTAATTTAATAGATGACTGCATATTATTGCTCTTAAAACCATTGTACATCATATAACAGTAATGCATTAGAAAACTTTTTCCTGCTGCCTCTCAGCAATAAAGTTCTTGTAAAGCTTTTTTAATAGTCTAATAGGTAGAAAATATATCATGCTAATATTGCATTTCTGTGACTTCAGTTTGAGTGTTTTCTCAAGTTTATTAGACATTTGGATCTGATTGTTGATGAATTGTCAATTATCCCTTTCTCTACTGGAATTTTTATTTGCTATTACCTACATTATACTTTAGATATAAACCCTCTGTCTTCTAAATTATCAATAGGTTTCACAGTTAATTGCTTATCTAGTTTTAGCTGCAACTGTGACTCATAATTCATTTTCTGTTTGCATATTATCACCTATATTCTAATAGAGTTTATTAACAAGATGATCCTGAAACTTTTATTCATTCTAATCTCCTTCCAAGACACACTGATGTTTTATCCTCTGAATTATTCCTAATAAGACACAGTTTTATTAATTTACTCAAAAACAAATGGAGAAGATAGAAAAAAAAACAAATTTATGATATTGAAAGAAATAGTCCCACCTGAAGTCTGGATTGTATCTTCAAGAGTTCTTTTTAATGTAATATAATTTAAGATTGTTTTTGAGCAAACAAAATAGTTTTATTTTCTGTAAGGAAAAATCTGAATACATTTTAAGTTTGAGCTCTATCTTGAAAATTATCTTGGGGACACCTGGGTGGCTCAGTGGGTTAAGCCTCCGCCTGCCGCTCAGGTCATGATCCCAGGGTCCTGGGATCGAGCCCCACATCAGGCTCTCTGCTCAGCAGAGAGCCTGCTTCCCCTCTCTCTCTGCCTGCCTCTCTGCCTACTTGTGATCTCTGTCTGTCAAATAAATAAATAAATAAAATCTTTAAAAAAGAAAAAAGAAAATTATCTTAGATTCCATTGATGATGGGAAACTTAAGACTGGTTGACTCTTCTGACCACGTAGCAGGTGTGGTGCTAGGTGTTTTCTATACCACTTATCATTCAATCCTTACACCACCACCGTGAAGGCATTTTTATCCCTATTTCAGAGTGGAAAAAAAATGAAGGCTGAGAATAACTTGCCAAGATTTTGTGGCTGATAAATATGTGAGCTAGGATTCTAGCCAATTCTGTCCTCACCCCTGTAGCCTCCTCGTATAAGTTTAATGGAACAAAGAGTTGACTCTCAGAAAGGAGGGGCAAAGCTGAAAGAGCTACATACAAGTAGTTCTGACACCTACCCACCTACCTGCTCTGCTGGTTCCAAACACAAAACAGAAAATTGATGTGCATGGCCCCTTTTTTATTTTGTTGAAACCTGTCAAACAAATAACTGACAAAATTTCTGAGAACAGAACACAGGGCCCATTTTTCATCTTATAATGAGGGAAGGTGAAGCCATCAGTTTGGTGGCGTGGAATTCTGTGACTTTATCAAAACAGCCTACTGAATGTGATGATGTTTAAGTACCCCTGTAATGACTTATCTCCCTACCGGCGAGAAGTTACTGGAAAACGGACTTGGCCCCTGCTGGTCTATGAGCTACTTTTTAACATGCTGACTGCAAGACAATTTCATGATATAAGAGTACACTTTTAGAAACTTTACAGAAATTTGAAAGGGTACATTTGTATTTGTGGACTTTAATTATAAAAAATATGGGAGTGTATTTGGATGTTTTTATAAAAAAATTTATCTTTAGGGGTGCCTGGGTGGCTCAGTTGGTTAAGCGACTGCCTTCAGCTCAGGTCATGATCCTGGAGTCCTGGGATCAAGTCCCGCATCGGGCTCCCAGCTCCACAGGGAGTCTGCTTCTCCCTCTGACCTTCTCCTCGCTCATGCTCTCTCTCACTGTCTCTCTCTCTCTAATAAATAAATTTTTAAAAAATTATCTTTAGAAGAGCAAGTAGCCATACTTGTTACATGGTAAATAATAATTATATCTTTATTATAATTTTATTATAATAAAATTATTATTTTTATTTTTATTATTTTGTATTACAGATATATGTTCTGTGATAGATTGGTGAAAATTCTGTGGTCTTACATCAGGAGAAGCACTGGTGTAGAGCTTGGCCTACTGGCAAACTTCACTCCTGATAGAGATCTGGGCTCTATCATTTCAACACAAGATCTTTCGTCCAGTTGCTAATTAGGAGAAAAGAAAAAATTCCACCTTCCATCTGTCTTTATTTCATTAGATATTATATATCCCTGAAATATATAGTGTCATTTCATGGGGTTCTGAAGGATAAATAGGCATATATATTATAGTTCTCATCTTTAGAATGTAATCTTTCTGAGTAACTTGATTATTTTGTTTACTGACTTGTCCCCAGTACCTAATACAGTGCCTCATGCATAGAAGGCACTTCAAATTTACAAATGAATTTTCTCTCTAATTTTACTTTTTATTTAACTTTACGATTCTAAGTTCTATTCACATTGCTATTTTTGGATTAGCTTATTCATTCAGGCTGCATTGTTTTCATTGGATTCATATAATTTTATAACTGAGATTTGGATTTTACAGTCTTTCATGGAACATCAGTTATGGGACTAAGAGGAAAGATCAGATTGTTCCTGTATGATATGTTATGTACAAGAAAAATGGAGGTGCACTTCCTTTAGAAGGGGATGGTGAACATGACAGACATGAAACTTGGGGTTTCAATATTAAGCCCCATGTGATTGGTAAAAATGCCTAACAAAATGGGTAACAATAACTGGCTTGTGTTTTCTTCTAGTTGTTATTTACAATTTATGTGAATTGATTTCCCATTTATTTTTATTTTCCCATTGATTCTTTAATCCTCCTGACAATTATTTTTCTGTATGGTATGAGGTAGGGATTAAAAAGTAGCTTATTATATACTCCACCTACTGATTTGAAGTACCACCTTCATGCCATATGTAATTTGTGTATATTGGGCTTACTTTTTGAACTTTATTCAAACAGTCCTTCTATTTTGTTATCACCATTTTAAGCACTGCTGCTATGTGATACATTTCCATTATTTTCTTGAAAAATCTTGGATACATAAGACTTTTTACAAAAATAATTTTAAGATATCAGTTTTATTGTGTGTTGGAGAGCCCATTCACTTTATTTGGGACTCAATTTATAAAGTCATTATGCAATTTCCTTGAAAACAAGAGCCAAATATGGATATTTGTTTTTAAAGGGAATCTAATATAAAAGTCAAATTTTGATTTGGAAGACTTTTATAGGATTTTGTGAAACTCATTCTTAAGAAGTGTTGTTTAACAAGTAATCTACTCTTGCACTTAAATAGGAACAGGGAGAGGTAATGAATCTAGACATGATCTGAGTGAACCATTGCAAATAATGTCATGAAAAGTCTTATATCATCCATCTCTTTGCTGAAAGATCTGCTTAATATCTGTGCTTGGCTAACATACAGCTCTTACCAATTAATGGCAATGTTTCTTATCTGAGTTCATTTAAAAGCACTTTTAAGAGTCCAGACAATGAGGAGTAGATTGCCTTGGATGCAATATGGCACATAGGCATGAGTCATATTAGATGATTTCACCCGAAGAAAGGCAAGAATATCAGAGTGTAACTTGGCCTAGAACCCCAAATATTCACCGTTTTGATTAATTCATAGTAATACATCTATTCTTTATCTTTTTTTCTGGATACTCAGGATATGTCATTGGGTTTGAAGTGAACACAGGATATACAGGTGGATATGTCAGGACAATAAATATATGTTTCTGAAACTCTATAGAAAGGTATAGAGCAAAGAATTAAATTTGGGAATCATGGGGTTGATGACATCAACCAGAGAGAGTATATAAAACTAAAATAGAAGAGTACAAGATGAAACTCTAAAGAAAACCAAAATTTAAGGGGTAGTTAGAAGCCAATAAAGTAAACTATGGAAGTTTCAAGAAAGAGAAAGATACGAAATCAAGAGAAAGGGAATGCCAATCTTCACATACAAAGAGGTTTGACGGAAAAGAATCCATTGGATTTTAAAAGTAGCTGATTGTCTATGAACAGGAAGAACAACTCTCCTGATGAGAATGATGGTTGTGGCATTAAATATATTCAGTAGGAAAAGGTGGGAATTAAGGACATTTTCCTGTAAAATATGAGGTAAATTTTTCTGAGAAAAACAAGAGTAGAGGTAAGATACATGGCTGGAGAATGGTTTTATATGTGTATATATGTTTTTATATATATTATATTTAATATAATATATATTAATATGTATATTAATATATATATATTAGTCATTCAGGACTATGTGAAAGGGGTTGGAAAGTCATTCAATTTGAGCCTATGGTTGGGAATCGTGATAATCCATGCGCACAAGCTCATCGTGCTTCCCCATCACTTTCATCAGCCTGAGCATGGAAGCAGAGCTGATGAAGAACATAACTGGTCCAGAGATCGAGGTTTGTATCATAGACAAAGTAAAAAGGAATTCAGGGGTATGAGTTTGCTGATCAGAGAGTGTCTGAGTGATTCAATACAGGTTCACTTGAGGAAGGAAAATAGGAAAAGATTCGGAGACCACAGGGAAACAGAAAAATTGATAGGCAGTGAATGTCTATGATATTGAAGACAAGCAGAGATAGATGCATAAGAAGTTTACACAAAGAGAACAGCATTTTGAATTTAAATTTTCAGAAGGTGGACAGACTCAGGTGATAACATGTTATAGTCATGTGAGAGATGGTCTGAGTTTATTAGATTTACAAATGTTTGTACTTAAAGAGGCCAAGAAACTTAGGTCATATTTCTGTTTCTAATATCTTAGTTCTGCTACATATTTCATTAACTCTCGCACTGCAAAAAGTAAAAAAGAAAACTAAAATTACTGGATTAAAAAAAATTAAAGATCTTTTAAATACATTGATGAGCTGTAAAAAAAAAAGAGAGAGAGAGAGAAATCTTTAATGGCCAAAAAGTAAGTGAATAAAGGAAGTCAGAAATGTAAATGGAACATCTCTTGAATGGGATAAAGCTCTTGCCTTGAGGACATTTGCCACCCTGGGTTAGCTTGAACTTCAGATTTCATTGGCTTGGGGACAGAAAGGTCAGGAGATAATGCCCAAAGACAACTAAAACTTGTGAAACTATTGGGATAATAAGCAGAAAAATAAAAATAACTTCTTGAACTCCAAGTACTACACATATTGTATAAGGATGGTAAGAAATAGACCCCCTACAGAGAAGGGATCTGAAAGAGAACAGGTGCTTTCTTTTTTTTCTTTTTTTTTTTTAAGATTTTATTAATTTATTTGTCAGAGAGAGAGAGAGTATACACAAGCAGACAGAGTGGCAGAAAGAGAAGCAGGCTCCCTGTTGAGCAAGGAGCCCGATAAGGGACTTGATCCCTGGATGCTGGGATCATGACTTGAGCCAAAGGCAGCAGCCCAACCAACTGAGCCACCCAGGCATCCCAGAACAAGTGCTTTCTTATCCCCGGGTGTGATGGGAAGTCAACTCTTATGGAGGCATACAGCCTGAATCCACAGCACAGGAGAGATCCAAACATTTGAAGTGTCCCCACTTACTGTTCCGATAAGTCAGCCGAAAGCAAATGCAAACCCTCTCAGAAGGAACACTACATCATTCCAAGCCTAACAGTTTTCTCATATGAAATTCCAATAGGTAATATCTCATAGAAAAAAATAAGACACAATCACAAGGCAATATGAGTGAGAATCTATAGAAACAAAAGACTGAAGAATAAGCCTTCAAATATTGGTTCTTCTGATCAAGAACATAATATAGAAAAGTTTAGTATATTTTTGAAAAATCAAAGAAGAGGTAGGAGTGAGAGAAAAACAAAAGGGAAAGAATAGATTATCTTCAAAGGAATAACAACAAACCAATGGACGGCTTCTTAACAGAACAATACAAGCCAGATGACAGGGAAAGAAGTGTCAAACTCTAAAACTTTAATTATTCAGTTTGTACTTCCTGATTTCATATGATACAATCTTTTAAGCTTTTAAATACTTACCAAAAAATCTACTGAAATGGATAATGTGTTGATTCAGTGCTCATGTCATGATGTAAGCTTTTTATTAATAAAAAAGTTGAAACTACAGCAAATATCTTTTACTTTTAATTTCATAGATCTAATTCACTTGGCAGCAGCTCTAAAAGCAATCAGAAATTCAGTTTTCTCTTGCCTGTAATGAAATTTTGAATTTGTATGACAAATCAGTATATAATGTTTTCCTCTAATGAATTAAAATTCTGATTTTTCAGCAGTGCTCTGTGCCAGGGCTCAAGTTAGCCTCTAATTAAAACTATTCTCCTTGTTGTTTTCTTATATTCATGATTGATTAAATAATTCAAGGGTTCCTTTATTTTCCTTTTTTTTTTGGAAACATACCATTGCTTCCTTCTTTGATACAGTTTTGCTACATATTGCTTTGTTCTTGGGTTTTAAAAAAGCTGAATTATTCAAAGAACTAGGTAGCAAAGTATTCAGCACTCCATTATTTAAAACTTTTCGTTTTACACCCTGCTTGTTCAGATTCATGGCAAACATTCTGCTATAGTAATGTGTCTGTTTCCAGGCTCTCAGTGTGGACCCATAATCCTTTTTCTAATTCCCACTCCTGTTTAGTAGGTACGAGGAGGTCAACGGGTAGAAAAGATCTAGAGTTATTTTTGCTCCTTGTGACTCAATCAGAAAAGTACAGAAGTATAGGGATCGGTTCATTTATGATTACATAACTTGTGCAGTTTTCATGGGGGAAGTTACACAACCCAAGCATTAAAGAGTATTAAGATATGGTGAATACACATATTCAGAAAAGAATCTCAAGATTCCTCTAGGAGGTTACTATGTAGTATTTTGTGAACTCTAAAAATTAAGAGTAATTTCCATTGCAAATATATTCAATTTAACCTAAAGAGATTAGAAAATAGTAGAAACTAAATTTTTAAAACTCCATTAGACCTTAAAAAATTAATTTTGAGTTATTGGGGAATGGAAAAAGTTAAGAGGGGGCAATCCTGAAGTGAATGGACAATAATTATTCTACTTATAAGTAAATTGGAGAAAAAAACATTATTTGTCCTACTTCATGAGAATCAAATGTTATGTGACATTAAACTTTGTAATTATCTGGCATATAATTTTAATTTTATAGATCTTTTAATTTTATACCATGAACAGTTTCCCAAGTTACTACAAAGTCTTTAATGTGATACTACTTATTATTCGACCTAGTAGATATATGGTATTTTGGTTGCTATAGTTTATCATTGTAAATATTATGGATTTCTTTGTGATTCTGACATTTTACTTCTGTTGTTTCTTTAGAGTAAATTCCAAAGTGGTATTGTTGAGGCAATGGGCATGGGAATAGTTTCATTTATTTCCAAATTTTGCCCAAGAATATAACCACAGGAGAATAGAAACATATGGGCTAGGGGAGGCTTAGTCCCAGTGAGGAGGAGGAAGAGTTTTCCTCAGGTTAGGCTGCACTGGGAAGACAAGAAAGGCAGGAAGGAAAGAAGGAAGGATGGAGAGAGAAAGGGAGAAAGAAAGAGAGAGAGAGAGGGAGGGAGGGAAAGAGTGAGGGAGGGAAGGAGAGAGGGAGAGAGGAAGGAAGAAAGAACATACACAGGAAGTATAGAGACAGAACTGTTCACAATTTTGCTTTGGCTTAGCCATGAGCTTTCTTTCTCCAAGATGTTAATCAGTTCATAACTAGAACTTGTATCAGGAATAAGACTAGGATCACATGGGACGCCTGGGTGGCTCAGTTGGTTAAGCGGCTGCCTTCAGCTCAGGTCATGATCCCAGCGTCCTGGGATCAAGTCCAGCATCCACCTCTTTGCTCAGCGGGGAGCCTGCTTCTCCCACTGCCTCTGCCTGCGACTCTGTCTGCCTGTGCTCACTCTGACAAATAAATAAATAAAATCTTAAAAAAAAAAATCACATAACTTTTGGTAGAAAAAAATGAACCCTTAGTTGAAAGACATGGACAAGGGTCAAAGAAGTTCACAAAGGTTTGGAACATTCAGAAAGCAAAGTAGATGTATAATGCCAAGCACTGACTCTTGAATTTTTAACAAAGAATATAGCAAAATAAAAACATATCAGGTTATAGGCTGTAATTAGGAAGAAGGAAAAAAAATAAAACAGATGAACTATTATAAGAGGAGCTGATTAAATGTGAAGCTATTCAATGGAAATCCCAAGACCTGGGGAAACTAAAAAAATAACAGTCCTTTCCAGGGTGATGAGGGTGATAGGCATGTGCTCTTATGTTTTCCGAAGGAGGCTAGGTCAACAGCTGACAATCAGCAGGAAGAATCATCCAGTAGATTTAAAATAAAATAAAAACGTTGAGGCTCCTTCACATAATCTGAAATTAACATGTGGAATTTTCAAAGGGGATCCTGAGAGAATTAGTTTGACGGAGGACCCATGAAATTTGAAGTATGAGTATCAGAGAAGACTTCCTGTGCCCTCCTAGCAAGATGTTTTGTTTGTCTTTGTGTTTGCGATGAGATATAAATTCTACGTGGAAGCTCGTGAACCTCAGAGTAGAGAATATAAAAGGGCTTACAAAAGCTCCACTGTGTTCACTCTGTTTGGAAAGAGTAAAAAATCTCTAAAGAGAAGAAAGGAACCAAAAGGAAGTCAGAGACTCAAAGACTCCACCAAGAAATTGTCAGCAATAGGACATGACAGAGGGGGGAGGACTCAACATAATTTAGTACATAATGATGATTTTAATAATTACTACTTACTGAACACTTGTCACTGTGTGGCATGAACACAACCCTTCCTTCTTTTAGTTCTGTGATTAAGCACCTCTGTTTTTGAAAGGAGGAAACCAAGATTCAGGAGCATTAGTTAGTTAATCTAAGATCATACAGCTATTAAGTGACAATAAAAGGGTTTGAGCTCAGACTTGCACTGAAGAGCCCATTCATCCTTCCCATGAAATATTGAGGCTACTGAGAAAGAAAATACATTTCATGCAATGTGTAAAAAATTTACTATAAAAAGTCGGGAACCCTTGATCACTGGAAAGAGCAGATATCATCATTGTTTACCTACTTCTGCTGAAAGAAATGACAGTGAATGCGGCAAGACTTCAGTACAATGTTCTATTCCAGATCAACTGGGAACCAATTACTGCTTTAGCACATTTCAGAATGGATGACCTCTCTGGTCCCTTCCAATCAGATGATTCTAGAATTCTAATATTCCTTAAGACAAAATCCTCTAAGTGATTTAGTGGCTTAAGAACCAACATCATTTTCTGACTCATTGTAATCCTTTCACTGTTTGGCAAATGTAGACTCATTTTGAAGAATATTCAAGAAAAATAAGGAAAAAGACTTTGGAGGAATAATTTGAAAGACTTAATTTATAATGACGTTATGAACCAGACATTTTAGTGGTATGTTTTTATTATGTATATTTGTATGAATAAGAGGTGATTTAAATGGTATGGCCCCTTTGAGCTCTTTCCAGTCCCAGGTTTCTATGGGATTTTAGACAAAATAGCTGTGACTTAAATTCTATGGATTATTAGTAAGGAAGAAGCACTTAGCACATGGTATAAAGAAAAGAATTCAGGATTTACATGAAGGGGAACTACATTCCTGTTCCAGTTGTTACTAACTGACTCTGTGACCACAGACAGATCTGAATTTTTATTAATCTTTGTTCCTATGTCTCAAGAATGGGCTAAGTTATGTTATTTTCCCCTTAGTCCTAATGTTAATTAATTTTTAAGAAATCAATTCATTTTGGTGGACATTGTACTAGATATTGTAGGATATGTTGTGATTAATAAGATATTGTTTCTGCCTCAGTTAGCTTAAATTCAAGAACAAGAATTCCCCCAAAAGAATAACAGCTAATAATTTTAGAAGCATAAGGGGTACACGGGATAATTGTGTACTAGATTCCAAGGAAGGAGAAGGAGGTTTGAGAAAGAATAATATTATTCAGTCTCATTTGCTAGAGGGTGGTCAAGTAGAATGAGAATGGATTTTCACTACTGGGTTTAGACTGGATTGCATTTTCAGGCTGTCACTGATAAATTAGAGCAGTTTCAGTTGGTACAAAGGGGCAAAAGGCTACTGATTTGCCAGATCTTTCTCTTTAAACTTCACAGGTAGCACCTTCTGGGAAAAATGCTCCTCTTAGCTGAGGGTAGGGAATTTGTTTCTGTCCCCCCAGTGAGCCAGGTAAATCCAATACATTTCTTCTGTACATTAGGAAGCATGTGCCCTGCTGATTGGGCAAAGTTAAGTCCTTAAAGATCATCACATTTCTCCAAGTTATGTCACATTTCCTATCCTTGAATTCTTAAGAAAGAAAATTATATACAATGCATTCCTTAAACCAAATTTCTTCATGTAATTTACCAAGTTACACTAGCAAATAAGTGATACATACCAGTTTGCTTGTGTTCTGGGTTTTGACATTTAGATGTATGGGTCTGAGATGCTAGTCTGAGGGTGGAGGCATAGGTGGGGTGACAGGTTAGTTTTGTGTCTGGCTTGAGGCATGTCATGCAGGAAGGCTAGCTTCCTAAGACCCTCTAAGCCCAGAATGAATGATAAATATAAATGTTTATGCTTTTTGAATCCTCTAGAGATTTGAAGAAATACAATCATAAGATTTGCTGTCATTTTTGAATCATCCAAGCTCAAAACCCAAACAATGTCTCTTTATCTCGAGAATTCTTTTGAATATGGACCCAGGTGGCATCTACGAAGTCACCATCTTTGACTCATGCATCATACTTCTTAGAAAAGGGAAAGAATTCTTGGTGTAGGAAATTTTTTTTTTTTCTTGCCAGTCGAAATAGGCCCTTGTTAGAAGGGGCTAAATGTTGTGTTAGAAATCACATCGGATGGGCGCCTGGGTGGCTCAGTGGGTTGGGCCTCTGCCTTCCGCTCGGGTCATGATCTCAGGGTCCTGGGATCAAGTCCCGCCTTGGGCTCTCTGCTTGGCGGGGAGCCTGTCCACCCCCCACCTGCCTCTCTGCCTACTTGTGATCTCTCTCTGTCTGTCAAATAAATAAATAGAATCTTAAAAAAAAAAAAAAGAAATCACATCAGATTCCCTCTGCTTTAAACAGACACAACGCTGATTCCCTCTGCTTTAAACAGACACAACCCTGGCTCAAAACTGAGAAAATCTGGGAGGTGAGATTCTCTGGGCCAGGGAGTGGTAAATGGAATAGGAATTTAGCATTCTCCACAAGGGAAGCTGTTTCCCACAATAACACAGAATCACAAGACCACGGATAATATCAAAATGCAACAGATAATCCCAGAAAGTTATCAGGAAATACTGTGTGGCTCTCTGAATATGTCTAATTTGGAATGGAAATCTAAGAGAATTTGAGTCCTTTCAAGGCTGACTGTATATAGGTCTGAGAATATTTTACCTCCCTTTTACACTAGTCCAACATCCATTTAAAAAACAAACAAACAAACAAAAAACCCTCAGAAACTCTCCCTACACCCCACACTCACCATCTACCACCCTGTGTCTTTGATCATGTTGTTCACACCCATGCATTTTGATAGAGCACTTTGCTCTCACAGCACTTGGTATGTGCCCATGGCATGAACAACTCTGAGCATAGCAGTGGCTTATTCTTCTCATCACCTAGCTTTAGTCTAGATTTTAAAAACCTGCTGTTGATCCTTAAAAATATTTCTTCTTTAGCAAGAAATGTTCTATGCTAAATTTTATTAAGAAGGAATACTTATTTAAGGTCAAAGAGTAAACAATGTTATGAATTAAAATTTTGTTTCTTTCAAACAACAAAAATGCCTCTATTTTGAGACTATTAATTTTTTCTGCCTTTATTTTTTGCTATGAATCAGAATTAGAGCGACAGAAAGGGTTATGCTTAGGGTCCAATATTTCTGACTTAGATGGAACCAGGAAATAGCATTCATCTGTAAAAGAAGTCAGTTACTGCCAAATTAGTTCATTGACATTTGGGACTGGGATGGAGAATTTAAAATGGTTAACCCAACACATTATAAACAGAATACTTGGAATGAGCCTTAAATTGTGTTGGTTCAGAAAAATCCAAGTTTGAAGAAGATTAAAATTTTGAGTTCACTGGACATGGAAACATATTTTTAGTACAACTTTCCAATGTGATAGTGTCTAAAAGCTCCTCACCTTCAACCCAAAGCACTTTCCCACATTCCTATAGTTCATCATGAGAATCACAACTTGCACTTTTCTAACTTATTCACTCTAGAATACTTTTATGAGAAAAATATATCTTCAGTGAGTTTTTTGGGAAAAAAGTATGAAAAGCATATAATCCGTGTGTGTGTGTGTGTGTGTGTGTGTGTGTGTATACACACATATATATATAGTATCAAGGTATATAATCCTTATATACATTATAAAGATTTACAGTATTTTTGAGCATTTAACTTACACAAATTCAATTATACTTATTTTCTCTTTTTGGCAATTAGAGTATTATAGAATAGATTTAACATATATACTCTATGTTTTGGTAAATATAGTACATTGATAAATCCATTTTTAGATATAGGTTTATATTTTACATAAATATAATGAGCAATATGTAAAGTATATCATGGACAGATTAAGGGATGATTTTTTTTAGAGGAATTTGGATTTAATTCTATTCTGATCTTATTTGCTAACTTTAAGAAATAATCTTTAAGTAATCTATAATCCTACTGCAAATGTATCCTTGAAAATGTTTATACAGTTTCTACTTAGTGTTACGTTCATAGGAGCATTTACTCTCTATGTCTGTGTATTCCATTTTCTTTTTTTTTTTTAAGATTTTATTTATTTATTTGGCAGAGATCACAAGTAGGCAGAGCAGCAGGCAAAGAGAGGTGGGGAAGGGGGGAAGCAGGTTCCCTGTTGAGCAGAGAGCCCGATGGGGGGCTCAATGAGGGACTTGATCCCAGGACCCTGAGATCATGACCTGGGCCAAAGGCAGAGGCTTTAACCCACTGAGCCACCCAGGTGCCCCTGTGTATTCCATTTTCTCATTCCACATAGAAGTGAGAGCATGCACTATCTTCTTTCCGTGTATGTTTATTTCATTTAGCATAATATCCTCCCAGTTCATCCATGTTGTTGCAAAAGTCAGAGTCTCTTTTTTTTTAAGGCTGAATAATATTTCACTGTATATACATCCACCACAATTTCTTTACTCACTCATCATAGGCTTATGGTTGACTATCTCCCTTTGAGAAGTCAGTATCACCAGAAAATAAATGCCCTTCATTTTATAGGAGAAGACTATTAATGGTGAGAGTAGAGAGGGAGATAGAGGACCATGGAAGCTATTATAAAGGATCCACTGGTAGAATAGTAACATCAACTTTATTATATGTTGATTCTTGTCATTTATTAATTGATGACAATGAGATAGCCACATGCAACACACTGACTAAATATTTGCTTTTTTATTCTTTCTCACATAAAAACTGTTCACCCATTTTATCCATCTTGAGTATTCCTCTAATGAGATGTCAGTGATCTTTGAAATATAGGAAAATATTACCCTGAGTTCTCTGATGCTCTGTCTCTGTTTGGGCAACACATTCAATCAGAATGAAATGTATCTTACTAGTGCTATCTGTGATCTCCCCTACCCCACAGACTTTGCCTAGAGTTTAGAAATAGAACACACATCATAATTTGGTGGGGGTGCCTGGGTGGCTCTGTAAGGTCCTATTTAGCCAGAGCGGCCCCACCTTGGTTGAACAGCCATTTTGTTGTTTATGCAGTAAAACTTAAATTGACCCAGTCCACCTACCCCCCCCCAGGGGAACTTATTTAAAAGCAAGTCCGGGAAACCAGTCCCAGGTAACAAAGCCCAAATACAAGGGTGGGTCAGGTCAGGTAGAGATAACAGCCCAAATGCAGGGATGAATTGGGTCAGGTGGAGACATCCAATCAGTAAAGCACTCATACTGTCTCCCTAGCTACCAAGGAGTGTGGGCCCCGCCTTTTGGGCACCAATTCTCACCAAGGTGATAGGCTAGTTCAAATGTCTACTATGGGGTGAATTATAGTTCAATTGGCCATCCATGTGCGACCTAGCATAACTGTGCAGCTTTCTCTGTGTATTGCAATCTCATTGGCTACCTCTGTGTGGCCAGGCCCAACCACATGGCCTTTGTTCTATAAAGTTAGTCTGTGAGGCAGGGTGGGGTCGCCTCTCTGTAAGGGGCATGGCCCCGGCCAGTCAGTTTGATTCTCAATGCTTGGCACCAAATAAAGCTTTGCTTGACCTTCACTTTGTATCAGTCTTGCTCCTTTAATCATGGACCCATTATTGGGGAACCCAACATTGGGGACCCAACAGCTCAATCAGTTAAGAGTCTGCCTTCGGCTGCAATCAAGGTTCCAGCGTCCTGGGATCAAGTCCCGCATCTGGCTCCTTGCTTGGTTGGGAGCCTGCTCTCCCTCTCCCTCTGCCCCTCCCCCTGCTTGTGTTCCCTCTCTCACTTTCTCTGTCAAATAAATAAATAAAATCTTTGAAAATAATAATAACGATTTGGTGGAGGAAAACAGCAGAATGCCCAGTGTTACAGCGCAATGTCAATGCTGGTCACTCCCTTCTCAAGTCCTTCAATCGCCCAACTCAGATGTGCCTTCTGCCTGTCTTCTCCAAGCAAGGCCAAGTTCTCAACCTCCTTCTCTTTTTTCTCTGGCTTTTTATTTATTTATTTATTTATTTTTTGGTCTCTCTCATTTACTCCCTAAATATAAAAAACAAAAACGAACCCCCCCAAGCCCAAATCACACTGTTAAGAAATTGTTTGGCCATTTCTTATGTTGCCTTGACTCCTGATAGTACCTATGCCCTGGAGGCCTGACCTTTTACCAAAACTGTTTTAAGACATTCACCTCTACAAAGAGTGTTCCCTGCCCTCAAAAGAACACTTAGGAGCACCGGGTGTTGTATTTAAGTGATGAATCACTAAATTCTATTCCTTAAACCACTATTACACTATATGTTAACTAACTGGAATTTAAATAAAAACTTGAAACATGACAAAAAAAAAGAATATTTATGCCAAATATTAAGGTTGTAAAAAGTTTTACCAGCAAATTCTCCTTTCCCCTACTACATCTTATATAGATCAACTCTGGATAGCATTGGAGTTTTCCAAATTAGGATGGTTAGCATAGAACGCTCTCATATCTTGGTTTTTAAGTAAATGGACTGTTAAAAAGAACCAGTTCCAACTATGACCTTGAAACATCTGACTGCTCTTTTCATCTGAATTTAACAATATATATGGAATGGTAATTATGCATGAAGAATTGGCAGAAAGTAAAATACCTCGCGACACATCCCTCACAAACGGTCTATACCGAAAATTTGTTCTTTACTCACTGTAGATGGCCAATGTTTAGCAAGTCTATTTTCAGTTATGACTGACTCATGGACAGAAACAATTCCTTGTCCTCACATTATTTCCCCTTGGTCCATGATTATTTAAGCTGGATTTGATGGCACCGCTGCATCACAGTTTGAAAGAGAGCATTCACACACACAAACGTAGAAGACATTTTCTTATCCAGGGACACAGGAAACGGCATTTTAATGTGCTGTTCTGTCATCATCAACGAGCCCTCAAGGAGTCCCTGCTCCTGTATTTCTGTTCAGGTACAGCAGTGAAACTCTGCTGATGGCTGAAGAGCCGTGAAAGAGAAACTGAAGAGGATGAGAGCAAACTATTCTTCAGATTCAGGCTACTGAGAGGAACCACAAAAGGAAGGTATGGCCATGAATGATGAGACACAAAAGAACTGACTGAAAATACAGGCACAATTAAAAGAATGTATAAAGTTAAGAACATAAAAACATGCCGATGGTTGCTGCATGACATGAATAGCGTTAAGAAGCACAATTTGGGGGCACCTGGGTGGCCCAGTCAGTTGAGCGTCCTCCGTTTGGTTTCAGCTCAGATAGCAATCACAGTGTGGTGAGATGGAGCCCCTCATGGGGCTCTGTGCTCAGTGAGGAGTCGGCTTGGGATCTCTTCCTCTGCCCCTCCCCCAACTAGTGTGTGTGCCTGACTGCATGAGCTCTCCCTCTCTCTCAAATAAATAAACCTTTAAATAAATAAATAACTCAAATAAATAAATAAGTTTTTATTTTTATTTTTTTAAAGATTTTATGTATTTGTTTTACAGACAGAGATCACAAGTAGGCAGAAAGGCAGGCAGAGAGAGAGGGGGAAGCAGGCTCCCTGCTGAGCAGAGAGCCCGATATGGGGCTCTATCCCAGGACCCTGAGACCATGACCTCAGCTGAAGGCAGAAGTTTAACACACTGAGCCACCCAGGCGCCCCTATAAGTAAATTTTTAAAAGGTACTATCCTGAAAAAAAAAAAAAAGGTACTATTCTGGCACCAATAATAAACATGTAGCTAGATTATATAATGATGCTAGGTATAAAATATAGTTTTATTTTATTCCATTTTTATCAAGAAGCATGCAGTTAGCCACACCAGTGACCAGTGGTGTCACATGGCTGTCTGAGAGACTATTAAGTAGGCACTGTTTCTGTTCAAATGAAGAAGCTCATAATGGGAATTTTTTTTATGTCAGAAAAATACTGTAATCCACAACATTACACTAGAATAGAACTTACAATCACAGCAGAGACATTAATTGCTCTGCCATACCTAAATTCCCTTATGGGTTACTTTGCTTCATTTACATCCTAGACTAGAATTTCTCTCCAAAAAATCTTTTTTCTGGTTCCTGCCAACATGTAAAGGTGAGGCTCATGGCTCTGTTAGGGTATGAGCCCTTTACTACTTTTGCAGACCCCCCCACTTCCCAGTAGGGTCATGTGGGTCCTTAACCTTGGTTTTCTCTCTGGTGTCCATGAGGAAAAATAAGGGCAGATCCAAAGCAGGGCAACCATTGACTGTCTTGTGAAATGTCTCATTTGAGATTTCTGCACAGCTTTTCAATCAGAAAAGAGCCCTCAAGAACATTGTCATTAAGTCTCAGATCTCACCTCTTTCCCGTCAGGGCAGGGCTTTGACTTGGGAGAATGGTCTAGGTTCAAAATTAAGTCTTCTTTGAAATATCTGTCATTCTTTCAATTAGATCAAGTGTCTAGTCTCGGTTCTGTTGGTCTCCTGTCTGCAGAACGTAATTGTTTCTATCAATGAAGCTAAGGAGGCTCCTAACACTCACACTTTGTTTTAAATTATGGGTCTGTATACCTAAGCCTGCTCTCTTCAGTGCATCAATGGCACTTATCAAAGCATTCAATTCTGTAGTCTTGAGGACTGTTCCCTTGAAATTCTCAAATGCTAGAGACTTTTTGCCAGCTAGTGCACCTCCTCTCATCTATTTTCTGCCAAAGTTCACCACAGGTGAAAATTATTAGCAATCCCACTGCTGTAGCATGCTAGCACTATCAAAAGCCTGCTTTCCACTAGGAATGGTGTCCTGATTGTCATCTGGTCAGTGATTGGTCCACTTTTAGAATTCTATTTTTAGAGTCTGCTTCTCAAGTCCATTTCTGATACCAACTGTCTTAGGTAGAAATTCCTCAGATCAAATCCTGAGAGAATGATTCTTGTAAGAATGATGTGTCGAGGAGTGCTCTACCAGACGGGGAGTGAGGGAAACAAACAGTAAGAAAGCAAGCACGGAGGTCATCTTGGCTGAAAGTGGACCTCAAGATACCTGTTCCCATGAGGGGCTCTAAATCAGAAATGATACCCCCGAGTTGGTTCCCTGTTAAACCAAAGAGATGGCCTTGTCTTCTTGGATTAGTCAATCATTAACTTCTGGCTGTTCTTTGAGAGTAATGACCTAGTAGAAGAGGCAGCACCCATTCAGCAATGGAGGGACAGGTAATTGGACTGGTAAAGGGGAGCTGGGTCAGCCCCAACAGCCTCACATCAAAGAGATTCCATGAGGCTAATCCCACAGTACTCCAAGCCTCATTGATTTCCCCCAGCTCATAATTGCTCTATCTTTAGAGTTCATTCATTACAAGTTTAAATTTGTGCATTTTGTTATGTACACCAATAATTTTATATATAATAAGTCGTCTCTCCAACTTTCTTCCTTGGCATTTGAAGGGTAAGAGTTGGGTAACAGGTTGGACTTTGCTCACAGCAGGTCACAGTGTTGAACCCTTGATGGAAACATAAGTAACACTGGGTGATTAGTGGAGTTGGCAAATAATTTATGGTATATAATTAACTATTAATGCTACATTTCTTCTGAGCTTATATAAATACTGGATAGAGTCCAATTAGATGAAATAGAAAGAAATTATAGCAAGCTGTCTATTTCTCACCAATACCCCAGCATATCTCCTTTGACTTCTTAGGAAAACAGATACAAAAGAGCAAGTTTCATATTTGTTCAACTTACCGCAAAGAATAAACTTTAAAATAAAACTTACATTTTAATTTAAAAATTTTATACATTTCATAAATAAAGTATATCTCCATCAAAAATAAAACAAAATAGAGGCACCTGAGTACCTTAGTTAGTTGAACATCTGCCTTTGGCTCAGGTCATGATCGTGGAGTCCTGCGATCAGTCAAGCCCCATACCCAGGTCTCTGCTTAGCAGGGAGTTCTGCTTCTTCCCCTGCCCCTCACCAGGCTCATGTTCTCTCTCTCTCACCCTCTCTCTGTCACAAATAAATAAAATCTTCAAAAAAATAAAAAAAAACAATAAAAAACAAAACAAAAAAAGAAAGAAAGAACTGAAATTAAAAACCAATGGAAAATGTGAATGAATAATGGACTCTATATTGATAAGGATTGAAACTTCATGCAGAAGTTAAAACATTTAAACAAGTGACACAGGAAACTATGAGATAAAGAATAAGAAATATTACACTTCTAAAAATCTAAAAACAATGTGTGGTTTATCATTGCTTATATTTGATTAGCACAACAGCCGTAGAACATTTTTTTCTTATGGTGAACAAGAGGTAAGAATGGAATCTGAAGTAGTAACCGTATTTTTAAACAAAGCAGACGGGCACCTGGGTGGCTCAGTGGGTTAAGGCCTCTGCCTTCAGCTCAGGTCATGATCCCATGTGATTTGATGTGGATCTAGCCCCACATGGGCTCTCTGCTCAACGGGGGGCCTGCTTCCTCCTCTCTCTCAGCCTGCGTCTCTGTCCTCTGCTTGTGATCTCTGTCTGTCAAATAAATAATTTTTTTAAAAAATCTTAAAAAACAAACAAACAAACAAAGCAAACAGAAATGGATGATGATTCAGAATACAGGAGACAATTTAGACAAAGAATAATAGTGTTTCAGAAGACTCCGAAATTGCCACACCTATAAACCAGAAGGGATGGGCGTTATTCAATATCATAAAAGGGAAAAATTCCAAATATAATCATGTAGTTCATAAGTGTTTCCCACCTGACCTTTTAAACAGTTAAATATTTTAGACATTGAAGCAAACCTTCAAAGAGACTCAAATGCATTATTCAGATGAGCAGATGTCTATTTCGGCAGAGTTGTTTCAAAACCTCTCTGTAGAATCAAAGGAAACACGTTTAGCTCACAGAGAACAGTTTTAATCACCCTGCCATGGTGTAATCACACAAATAAAATTTGGTTTAATTACAGTCTTTCCAAGACCCG
Organism: Martes martes; assembly: GCF_963455335.1. NCBI lineage: Eukaryota > Metazoa > Chordata > Mammalia > Carnivora > Mustelidae > Martes > Martes martes. Next base: position 14,015,421 of record NC_137893.1, read on the forward strand.
GCTCCCATGGACTTCTGTCTCAGTTATCTGGACAAGAAACTGAAGTGAAAATAGGAAGCACTATTTAAGTACCCGTAAGACCACGAAGAGACAGCACAACACAGACCCACGTAGCAAAACAGCACCATCAGTGAAGAACTTCGCGCCATGTTGGCAAAGACCACAGAAGAGCTTCCCTATGTGAAGTTCACGGAGGTCAGCAGAGCTGTGACACGGGGAGAGTGTAGCTGAGTGTCCGAGCTCTGCTCCAGCAGGCAGGGACCACACTTCCGGGGCCTCCTCGTGCTCAGAGGCATGACTGGAAACTCGAGAGGACTGAACAGTGAGAATATATGAGATTTTTTTCAGGGTTTCCATGAAAATGTTAGTAGCAAGACCCTACACATAATCCCAGGATATAAAGATTTCACAAATAGAGATTCTGTCAGTTAAGGGTTTCTCTTTGGGAACTGCAGAAAGGAACTCAGGTGATCCCACAGTAAGGAAGCTCATTAGAGCAGTGCAATGGGGAGTAGGGTGCAGGGTACTGGGAAGGGGGAGTGGGGCTCCCGACAGATTTAAAGGGAAGGCAGGAGAAATGGGCAAGAACCAGTGCAGCTATGGGCACCTACAGACAGACTTGCCTGCATGAATTTCAGCTCTACCTTTTTCCTTTCAACTCTGTTGGTGACATAAATTCCAGAAAGAACAACTGATTAGCCTAGTTCAGTCACATGCTCACTCTTTGGCTAAAAGAGTGCAAGTACCTTGTTTAACAGGCTGTATTTAGTTAGACGTTATACAGACATTCAGAAATTCAGTGGGGCAAAAATAATTCTCCCAAAAGGAAACTGAGGTTTTGTTCTAGTACTAGACACTTCAGGGTGGAGGAAAAGTAGAGGACTACTGAGGTTTAGTTCATTGTTAGTACACTTCAATTGGCATGGGACACTTGAGTTCCAAAGATTAGACCCAAAAGTGACCACAGTATGGAAAATGGGGTCAATGTTGGGGAAAGATAGAAAATGTAGGACAAATAAGCTTGTAAGTGGAGAGCAAAAAAAAATGGAGTTAGAAACCAGGTTAGTTCAAGCTTGAAAGTAAAGACAAATGTGGTAACTTTGAGGGCAGAGACCATGTTTTACTCATATTTATTTTCAGTTTACCCTCTCCCAATTATATAACAGATAGATGTTCTACCAAAGTGTCCTGAATTAATACTGAATAAATGAGTAAGAGAATAAATACATGAGCAGACAGATGCGTGGATGAATAAGTTGAAGACAGACAGATAAATAATGCTAATTTGGTGAAATCCAACAATCTGCCATAGAAATAAATGATACCAATAGATATACTTGGACACTAACCTAGTTTTCCCCTGTTACAGAAGAGATCCAACAATTAAGATGGGGCCCTTAGATTAGCTACAAAGCATCTCATGACCTATACCTAAATTCTTAAAAAGATGTCTTCTAAAAACCAAAGTGTTCAATTTTCTTGGATTTTGTGTATTCAGAGAGCATAGTGGATCAGCCTCAAACAACTTGTGTTATTGAGGGATCATGATTGCAATGACATGGCTTTGAAAAATGACCCCAGGGGCGCCTGGGTGGCTCAGTGGGATAAAGCCTCTGCTTTCGGCTCGGGTCATGATCCCAGGGTTCTGGGATCAAGCCCCGCATCGGGCTCTCTGCTCAGCAGGGAGCCTGCTTCCTCCTCTCTCTCTCTGCCTGCTTCTCTGCCTACTTGTGATCTCTGTCAAATAAATAAATAAAATCTTAAAAAAAAAAAAGAAAGAAAAATGACCCCAAATATACCCGAATTCTTTCATCTAAAATCATCTACAATAGGAGTCTACCCATTCTGTTTGCTACCCTCTCCCTTCTCCCAGAAGGTTTTCTAAAATGATAACTAGAATAATGCCATAAAAACATTCAAAGTACACCTGATCTCTGACAAGAAATAGCAAACAGTAAATTGATCCAACTTATTCATAGAAATCTTGGTGAAATGGCCACAAATCAGCAAGGATCATTCTTATGTTTCAAAGGTTTTATTTCTTAGAAGATTTTCTATTTCAGGGAAGGAAAAGAGAAAGACTGCAATTATGTAATCCCATGTAATCTTTGGGGTAAGGTTATATGATCTGGAGTCTTTTAGCGGTTTTGTTTGTTGCAACTTCCTAAAAACATGTGGGCATATCGTCCTTCCTTAGCTTGTGGTTTTTTAATGTGATATTTTCAGACAGACCAGTTAGAAGTTTGGTGTGTTTTCCAGTATAACATACAAAATAGTTTTTGGTATCCAGTTATAAATACATCTTTCATTGCTCTTTAGGAAATTGTCACATCTGGCCACCAATAAGGCTAACGAGAATACTGTGAACATTAATGGAGAACATAGTGAATAATAATAACGACTTTTTAGAAATCCTGATATTACCACATACTCATTATATGCCAGGAGCTGTGACCTGAGACAGCCTAACGCCTCGCCTTTCTGTGAGAACACTATGTCTTCCAAGGCATCAGTCTGCCATCTAGAAAAAGTGACATAAAATAATGCCTTAAAATATTTTTATTTCTTTGAACTACTGCATGCTTCATTTCAACACATGGTATAGGTCACATGTGTACCTTTCTAAGAACTTCACAATGGGCGCCTGGGTAGCTCAGTGGGTTAAGCCTCTGCCTTCAGCTCAGGTCACGATCCTAGGGTCCTGGGATCGAGCCCTGCATCGGGCTCTCTGCTCAGCAGGGAGCCTGCTTCTGCCCTCTCTCTCTGCCTGCTTCTCTGCCCACTTGCAATCTCTGTCTGTCAAACGAATAAATAAAAATCTTTAAAAAAAAAGAAAAACAGAAGACTTATCCTTCAAATTTATGTTTGACAATATGATTTTCTGATGTTTTTTCATGTTTCCTTCCCCAACGTTTTCTTAGATTTAGTTGCATCACACTACCTGTGGCATTCCTTGTTGTTCAATAGCTTTATATTGTTTTGGAGTTTCAACACCTATAAGTAATTCCACTGAAAAGTTTAATTAAACTAGTCTATCATTTAGTCCATGCCGCTCAATTAAATGTTAAATTGCTGGTCAGAAGTCTTCACTGGAGCATATTTTCAAAATGGCTTGGTAAGCAGGGCAGATCTGATGTTTGACTTATTCTTAGGAGGTGTCTGTGTACTAAAAAAAAAAACCTTTTAAAAATAGGAAGCCAGGTCCACCAAGAGAAGGACAAGGGCAGATAGATGGTCTGCATAGGGAAATTTGCTAATGTTTGTGTTTCTCTCCTCTCTTTCTTTCTCTTTCTTTTTTCCTTCTTCTCTTTCACAAATATTTGCTGAATAAATATGTGCCAGACACTTTCTAGGCCTTGAAGATACACTAGTGAACTAAAACAAATAAAAAAAAAATCCTGTTACCATAAACTTTCCATTCTGATGTAACATTCCTTCTTTCTTTCCTTACTTCTTTTCTAAAATCAGACTGCAAAGATACAGTCAGTTTTTGGTGGCACTGACAATTCCAAATCTTAGTTCCAGAGCAATTGAAAAACGAACAGCTTGTGAATGTCAGATCAGTGCTGAGTCCGAAGAGTTCCACTAAATTTCCCTGGAGGTTATCAACATGTTCACCATCACTCAGAAAGACATATGTCTCTGCCTTTCAGAGATGAATTCAGAGACTCTATTAAAGAATAGGAGAATGACTAAGATCATGAGATTTTAAATAAAATTCAAATGAGCTCTCCTCTACCCTGTTGTGTGATTCAGGGGAGACTTTCTAACAGGATGGCCCTGGGGGTGGCTCTAGGCAGCCTGGAGGTTCTGGGCACTAGAACTGGGGTTGAAAAACAGTGAGGTGGGGGACCTAACAACACATTTTTCACAATTTAAACTGTGGTGTCAGCTCGGCTTATGCTTTTCACTGAAAAGAAAGTGAGGCATCTCAAGAGCATTCTATTGTCTTATCTTCTTGGGCTCTATATGATATCTTAATTGCACATAAATTACATTAAGCCTTCCTCAGTGCGAGTCAACTAAATGCGAGTCAACTAAAATCACCTACATTTCTGGCATTGGATTGTTACACTGGCAACATTGTAACTGTTCACTAGCATAGAGGGTGCAGTAGAAATTCTAGTAAGTTCATTGCTAATCATGAATATGATTAACCAATTCCATGAGCGTTAGAGTATAATTAGCCATGATCTGCAATATTCATGTTCCCTTTAGGCATCATTATGTTTTCCTATGTGAGTATTTTTATAACCTACACATCTATAAAGAATGAAGGATATTCAAATATGTTTATACTTACTTTCAATTAAAATACTCAAATATGTTTATACTTATTTTCATTCAAAACATCAATATTGGGGCGCCTGGGTGGCTCAGTGGGTTAAAGCCTCTGCCTTCGGCTCAGGTCATGATCTCAGGGTCCTGGGATCGAGCCCCGCATCAGGCTCTCTGCTCAGCGGGGAGCCTGCTTCCCCCTCTCTCTCTACCTGCCTCTCTGCCTACTTGTGATCTCTCTCTCTGTCAAATAAATAAATAAAATCTTTTAAAAAAAATCAATATTCGTTCTCAAATTTGTAAGATCCAAATGAGGATTATATGAAACTAGTCACAGAACAAAAAATATTAAGTATAATAAATCTTTAAAAATGATGTTAGCTTCAGATGTTACATGATAATTTTATAAGCATACACCATAAAAATATACACCTACACTTAAATAAAATATGAAATATTAACTTTACATCAAATTGTTATTGCTATTAATCCATAAATTAATAATTTGCTAAATATTTTCAAAAATACTTTAAACCATATATTGATTTAGCTACTAAGCATTGTGTATTCACAGAAGAAAGAATCTGTCTCCCACAAACAAGGAAAGGATAAAATAACCGGAAGAGAAGATTAAACTATGCAAGGATCCTAAGCAAGTAAGTTAAACAGTATCTGCATTTTATGCTTCTCTTTCCAATTTGAGGATTTTACAAACAGTGCTGCCAAGAACGTTCTTGTATAGTGGACATGTGCAGGAGTTTATTTTTATGTTCTTTTCTTTGACTGGGGCCCCTAGTACAAATTTGAATAGAAACAATGATTTTGAGCATCTCAGACATGTTCTTAATTTTAAAGAGGATGCCTTTAATGTTTTCTCACTGAGTATCATGTACTGTATGTTTTGGGTATATAACTTTTACTAAACTATATATTTTTATTTTGCCTTTTTTTTAGTACAAAGGACACAGGGATCTATAACATGTTTATGGGCATCTATTATAGAGTTTTAGGTGTTTTCATCTGCTTGTGGTGAATACTTTAAAATTGTTTTTAAAGGTTTTTATTTGTTTGTTTGTTTTTTAAGATTTTACCAATTATTTGAGAGAGAGAGTATGAACAAGGGAAAAGAGAAGGGGAGGGAGAAGCAGACTCTCCTCTGAGCTGGGAGCGCAACATAGGACTGGATCCCAGGACCCAGGGATCATGACCTGAGCCAAAGGCAGTTGCTTATCCCACTGAGTCCCCCAGACGTTCCATATTTTTTAAGTATTTTTAAAAAATAATTAGTGAATTAGTGGAAAGATTTTTTTTGGTTAATATTTAAACACTATTGTGTTCTTAGGATAAATCTGACTTAATCTATTTGTTTTATCTTCTTAAACACAGATGAATTTGCTATACAAGCAGTTAGTTAGGTTCTAACAGGATGCCTGGAGGTCAGCAAAGAGAAAATAATGGCCTGCTTTGAGGGAGTAAGAGGTGGGTCCTGGCAGCACTTCAAAACAAAGCCACAAAAAATTGGATCAACCAGATAGGCCTAGAATGGTGGGTGCATGACAAGAAACTCCTGACCAAATAAGGAAATAGAAAGTGTGAAACCCTGCTTCCAAGAAATCCTTGCCCAAGTAATAAATATTCCACTCCTTAGTTAACAACTTTCAATAAAAGATAAAAAACCCAAATAGGGCACACAGCTCTCTCTCTCTTAAGCTTGCCTGTTGTCACATCTCAAGAGTATAGCTTTGATGAAAGATAGTTGGCAGAAAGGCAGGCAGGGACAAGGGGCCCCACACTGTACAAGGAAACCACCCTTGAAAGGATTTTACACCACCCTGGAAGGAGTCGTGCACCCTTTCCCATGAGATAGGATAGGTAGATGACCAAAACCTGATTGGGTGACAGGTCCTGTTATGCCCGAGTTTTCGCATCCGAGAGACCACCAAGGAGCCAACACCCCGATGTAATCACACGAGGGTTTATTTGACAAGCTTAAGCTTGGGCCCAGGTATACCCGACACAGCAGAGTAGGGACTTGGACCCCAAGCTTAGTTAAGGCAGGGGTATTTATGGGTTCCTGTTACTAAAGCAGGGTGGGGGTCTCTGGAACCAAAGCAGGGTGGGCCTTCCTGGAACCAAAGCAGGGTGGGGCTTACTAAAGCAGGGTGGGAGAAAGTTCAGCCCTTGGGCACAAGGGTCTGAGATGGCTGCCGGAGCTAAGATGGCTGTACCTATGCTAAGGCTAAACCTGAGGTGGGATGGCCTTGATTTTTCTGGCCTCCACAGTGCATGAAAGGTTAATCAGATTAAAACAGCCTGCCAACAAACCCATAAAAACCCTGGATTTAGAAACTCTGGTGACAGCCCTCTCAGGTCTCCTCCCTCTTTGGGAGCTTTGTACTCTCATTCAATAAACTTCACCATCACTCAGTAAATTTTGCTTGCTTCCCACCACTCTTTGGTCTACCTCTTTCTCTGAAGCGAAGTGACCGAGAAATGTGCACACTCAAGGGGAAGGAATCCTGTAACATTTTTGCTTTAATAAAATTTCCTGCTTGTGTCCTTCATCCACTGTGTTGTGTCTGTCCTTGACTTCTTTCTCATGATGAAACTGAGAGCCTTCAGCCACGTCTTTGGAACAGACTAAGTCAAGACCCCAGGACTCAGGGACTTCCCAATTCATCTGATGACAAATTTGGTTTGCTAACATTTTGTTCGGGATTTTTTTTTTTTAAGATTTTTTTTTTTTTTTAGAGAGAGAGAAAGTGCCCATGAACAGAGGGACAGAGAGAATCTCCCGCACTCCCCACTGAGCAGAGCCTGACTCAGGGCTTGATCTCACCACCCTGAAATTGTGACCTGAGTCAAGACTCAGGTTGCGTAACCGACTGAGCCAGCCAGGCGCCCCTTGTTTGGAGTTTTGCATCTATGTTCATGAGTGACATTGGCCTACACTGTTCTTTTTTCCATGTGCTTTTTATCTACTTTTGTTATCAAAAGTTGTGGCTTTATAGAATGAGCTGAATAGTGGATCTGCTTTCAATTGTCTGGAAATGGATTTAAGGTTGGACTGATCTGTCTCCTTGAATGTTTGATAGAATGCAAATATGCAAGACACTGAATCTGGACTTTCCTTTGTAAAATTATTTTTGTCGTAGTCATCTGGGGCTGCCATAGCATATACCACAGAGTAGGTAAACAACAGAAATTTCCTTTTTCATAGTTCTGGAGGCTAGAAGGCAAGATCAAGGTGCCAGCATGGTCGGTTTCTGGCGAGCGCACTTGGCTTGGCTTCTAGACAATCTTCTTGCTGTCCTCAGCTGGCAGGGAAAAAAAAAGAGAGAGAGAGCGATTTTTTTGGTATCATCAGGGCACTAATCCCATCATCAGGGTCCCCACCCGGATGACCTCATGTAACCTTAATTACCTCCCAAAGACTCCATCTCCAAACACTATTATATTAGGGATAGGGGCTTCAACATATGAAGGAGAGGGACAGAGCAATAACTGTCCACAGCAATATTAAAAATGATTTTAATTTCCTTAATAGATATAAAGTAATTTATTCTTCTGTTCCTACTTGAATATATTTTGACCTACTTGAATTTTCAAATTTATCGGCATAAAAGATATTCTTCTTATTTTATTTCTAATCACCTTTCTATGTACAATGAACTTCCCATTTCTCCATCAGCAGGTTAGGCAGTCCTGTCCTCACTGTGCTGCTTATCGCCCTGGTGGCTCTGTATTGACGCTGAGGGGCAGAGGAGGAAAATGGCACCGGCCACCTCCTTCATTCCTGGAGAGCAGGCTCCAAGCCCACTGCCTCTCAGCAAAGTCCCTGAGAAGAACAAATCATCTTCCTTTGGTGTGTCCCAGGCCTTTCCCATTTGCTGATTCCAGGCCATCTGCCCCTGGCTTGTTGGCCTGCCTCCTCACCAGCCCTACTGATTCTATCCCAGCCAAGCCTGCTGACTTTGCAACTCCAGGCTTTAAGGACATGATGTGGGCAGGAGCTTGCCCTGGTCTTCTGGAGGAGGGTCTCACTGCGCTGGAAGTGAGGTGAGCTTGACCATGAAAGTCAGTCTCAGTGGAGTACAGGGAAGGATGGTTTGATGGAAACAAGTGAAGCAGTCTATGCTGCCCCAGTGCTGCCTCCTGCTGGTGCATCTGTGTTTCTGCAGAAGGGCAGGGAAAGAAAGGGTGCCCGTGGGCTCCTGGGTGCCCAGAGAGGCCTCTCCAGGAATACTATCTCTCTGCCATTCCTCCAAGAAGGGCAAATCATCTCCTCCCTGGTGCTACAGGCACCCTTCAGAGAGCTGTGCCCTCTGTCCCCAGGGGTACTTGCCTGCCTTCTCTCCAGAAGCTGGGCAGTACCCTCAGGACTCTAGGCCAGCCAAACCCACCAACCTTCAAACTCAAGGCTTGAAGCCCTGCTGGTTGCAAGAACTCACAAAAATCAGCTCATCTCTTTTTCCCAGCAAATGGTTTTGGGGAAATGTTGTCCTTGTGGGTTCCCTTGTGTGCTCCTCTACCGGTCTGTCTATCTTTCTCTCTATCTCACTTCTTCCACCAAGGCTCCCTCTCCTTCACAGCAGTCCTGATCGCTTTCTTCTCCAAACCATGTCTCCACCCTACCTACTCTTTTGATAAGGCTTCTTCTCTCCCTTTAGTTGTGGAGTTTTTTTCTGTCCTTCTTCAGACTGATTTCTCGATTTCTCGGATTTAGGATGATTTGATTATTATCTTATTGTGTTCCATGGACAAGACCAGCCTGGGGTCCTCCTACTCAGCCGCCATCTTTGCTCTTATCTATATAAGTTCTTGACTTAACGTTGTTTCTTCCATGTGATCACTTTTTCTATATTGAAGTGTTTATTCAGATCCAATTTTCACTTGGAAAAAGAAATTCCTTGAGTGGTTTTCTTAATGCCCCCAAATATGTGTTTATTTACATTCATAGATGAATACTTAGTTGGCTGAATATGTAATTCTACTCTAACTTTCTTTATCACTCCTAATTTTCTAGGTCTTATTTCACATGAATTGTTACAGAAGTTCAAGGCTTGTCTGAGTTTCACTGTATGCAGATAAACTATCAAGAAGCTTATAAAATTTCCTTTTCTTTGAATAGCTAAGTTGATTAACATTTTTTTCTGTGCCTTCTTAGTATGTGGAGAGCTTCTGTTAGCTATGGAATCAAGTCTTCCTTGAAAGTCTTTCTCTTAGTACTTTGGTTTTGCTTTCCCTGTGATTACTCTTTCTTTCCTTTTTTGCCTCTTTTTCAGATATTGGCTCTTCTGGATATAGCCTTCAAGTCTCTTGTTTTTAACAGTTTTTTCCTCTCATAATTTTTATTTCTTTGCATTCTGAGTTAATTTGGTTTCTTGGGTTATTACTTTCCAATGGCGTTCATTTTTTTACTATTCATTTGTCTCTATTGATATTTTCTAACTTCTGAGACTTGGGTCTTGAACTCATATCGTGGCCTTTCCATTGGGATCTGGCTTGTGTTTTATGAAGATAAAATCCTACATACTATGTATTTATATATTTATATTCCTATTAGAGATCCCCCATCACAGTCTTTCCTATTTCTTTCATTAACTCTGATTTTTCAACTACATCTCCCTCCTCTAAGCTACCTTCTTCAATTTTAATTATACTGTAGCACTATAAGTGTAATTTGTTGTGCACTGATTCTTCAAGTGTCAAAAATTCAAAATTATAAAATTACAGAATTATAAAAATTCAAAAATTCAGGAGTTATAAACTAACCCTCTGGTCTAAATTTGATCCAAAGACCTGGTGTGCTTGGCCAATATACATGCTTCTAAAAATTATATAAATTCTTTTATATAGCATATTCCCACTCCAATAGATCAAAGTTCTACCAGTCTCTATGGTGTAATAGTATGTGAATTCTCATATATTTATTTTAACTACCTGACTCTTGAAGCCACTTAAAAACCTTATGGTTTAGGTTTTTATTTTCTCAGTACAATGCAGATCTGGCTGACGGTTTCCTTCAAGCTGTGGTGAGTTAGTAAGGTATGTACTGGAAAGAATGATTCTGTTTCTGCAAAAGTTGGAGGTTGGAAGGGCCTTCAAGATATCCTCTCAATGTGAGAGGGGTCAGGGAGGAGTCCAGAAGTTCATAAGCTTCCCCCAGGCAGGAGAATTTGAGAGAACCAGTCAATCCTCTTCTATGTGAGAAGATAGCCATTCCATTCAAGCTGTTGAGATCTCTCAGAAGGCAGTACGACTGACTTGTCTAAGAGAGTCCAGTGAGAGACTAGGTGAGCAGTGATCCTCACAATGTCCCCATTCCCACAAACTCCCATGCTCTAACTAATCCCTTCCTCAGTCACCCTTCTACTTGCCTATGGAAACCCAGCAATTCAGATAGTTTGTAGACTATGCCTCCTCTAGTTCAACAAATAATGGGAAATATTCATGTAATTCTATATTGTTGGGTAGCCTCAAAGAGTAGTAGGGACAGCGACAAAGACTATAGTAGCTGTGAAAATTCAGTCATTGCCACAGCATTTTCCCAAATACTTTTAATTTTTTTAAGTTCTACTTTTACTGGACCACAAGTTTTGTATTTTTGTTGTTCTGTTTTGTTTTTTAAGACTGTCATTAAATGTTTGAAAATATTGATGGAGAAAGAAATTTTTATAGTAGCAATATCTACAGAAGTGCAGTTTTAAACTTATAGGATAACGAAGTTAACTAATTCCTACTTTATTTGAATAGGGAATTTGGAATTTGGTAGGGATTTGGTGCACTATATTACTAGTGATTTTGACTACAGTAAAGCATATGCAGTACTTTTATTGTCCTATTTACCACATATTTCCTATAAAATTTCTTTAGTTTCAGCTGTTGTAACAATTTATGACTAAAAATGAGCACATTATAGTGAGATAGAACAGAATTAACTCATGTTAAATAACCCAAAATTCCCAGACAATTTTCTGTGTTCTGAATCATGATTAGAATTTAAGATTGGATTCCTTCTGATTTCAACCAAATTATATATTTTTGTGGTAATTATAATAATATGAATTATTATTACATTTCATACATGAACTACTTTCACTAATAATTTCCTTTTCCCCAACTCCTATTCTGTGATTTTTTTCTTGTCATCATTTCTAGCATAATAAGTGAAAAGAGTTAAAGAAATGTGGGAAACTAAGCATAGGGTAAAGATCCATTTATGTGAATCCTTGTAGTTATGTTTCAGGAAAAAATAAAGGCCAAGAGTCAATATCCTTTGTGTTTTAGTTAAAAGGGAGCAGGGGAGAGCTATTTCTGTCTCTAAGTTGATCTGCAGGTCAGAACAGTAAGCAACTGATCTTTGCAGTGCAGCGCTGAGCCGAAATGAATTGTTGACCAAGGTTGAGGCAGACTCTGGAGGCCATTCAGCCCCCTTCAGAGCAGAAGTGCTGGCCCTTTGCTAGCGTTTGGACTAGAGAAAGGTCACTGTGCCTATAGAGACTAAATACAATCTGTGACTCAAGCAGCTCTTGAGCTACCCAATGGCCCTGGGGAAGGAGCCCTGGTGCAAACAGCCTCCCGCTTTAATACTCAGGGTGTTTGATTCCTGGAAAAGTTAATCTTGCTTCTTGGTCTGCCTGCAGCTGGAGATGAGCAGCACAGTTCCTAAACATGAATTTAGTATCTTAAAGCGGAAGTTGTTCTTGTGCGTTCTAGGTAGTAAGACTCATGTCCTCATGACTCCTTAATTTAGTGGGGAAATCTCGCCTCTACCTCTTCTCGTAGGAATTCAAAACCTTAAGGAGGCAAACATAAAGTAGCACTCAAATTGGTTCAACCATGGCTCCCGTGCTCAAATTAGGAACAGGCACTTAGGTTGCTCTCCTGTCAAGTTTGTTATGCTTCTGTAAAAGCCTCTGGCTCCCAGTTCTATTCTGATACTTGGTTTTCATGCTTCATTGTCAAACCCAAGAATGAGTTCCTGGGTCCCAATGAGGATATGTGGAGACAATAGAAGTTCTAGAAAAGAGAAGTTCCTGGAGCATCTATCTTTACATTCCAAAGCCATTTAATTTCACGGGCTGACACTTTCCTAGCACTTGGAAAGGCAAAGAATGATCTCTTTTAAAAAGTCACATTTTCCTTCTGACAATATGGCCTGCAAGGAAGAGTCGGCAGTTTGCATCTTTGATTATCCTAAACATACAGTGACTAAGGGCACTGATTTTCTCGTTTATTCAAGCTAATGTGTAGAAGGCGTTGGCCACCTGGATATTATCCAGTGAGAAACAATCTTTTCTGCTTAGCCCCTGCTGCTCAGACCTCATTGAGAACCATCACACACAGAACAAATATGCTATTTCTGCCTTCTGGTTTCTTCCAATACCTCTCTTATCATAGATACTTGTGCATTACTACCCCCAAGAAAGTGTGAACCTTGGCAAAAACTTGAATTTACCTTTTCATCTCTAATTCTCTAAATTGGAATGATCCATATAATATTATTTCAATAAAAATTAGTCACTGTGATTTAGTTTCTTAGTTATAAACAAGCTGGCAGTTATGTCCCATGATTAGTAAATGACATTCAACTTGGGAAATAAAATACTCACATATTGCATTTTTAAAATCTTACACAGCTTCATCATAACATTTGAAAGTAACATTACTACATTAACTTCTACATTGAACTCAATGTGCTATCACATTTGATTTACCATGTGGCTTTACTTTACTTTAAAGTATATTTTCAGGCCAACATCCATCCATTTAAACAGCTGCTTAACAAGAGCTAAGACCTTAAAAATGGGAATTTTCTCAATTCTAGTCCATTAGTCTTAACTTTGCTACCTGCACATAATTTTAAACTCATTTTTCAATGATAAATTCTCTCTTTTTTTTTTTGAAAGATGTCTGCTGCTCCAAACATCTATGTCACTCATCTCTACTCAAGTCTACAAGACTATGGTGAAAGTGTATGTGTGAGAGTAAAGTGTGTAAGCATCAAGGTAAGTGGAAAACATCTCTGGAGTAAACATTAAGAATAATAGTATAAATATAAAGATCTTATAAGAAATATGCTTGTCTTATTCATATTCTTTTACATATATAACAATGTATTCTATACATTTTTGTACATATGATACATTTTATAGTAAAAGGGAATTTCACGGGGGGGAAAAAAGGGAATGACATAATCATTATGCCCTAGTAGTAAAACATAACCTTACAGGCAATGGCCACTTCCAGCTCAAATAGTCCATGTTTTCTAACCAAAATGATAAATAAAATGTAAGTTACAAAATACATCATTAAAAGTGTCACCTGTGTGCCTAAGCCCTAATGAATAGAAAATCTAAAAGACAAAGAGAAATCTTGGGAGATCTGTGTAACTTTTGTAACAAATGAGGTTACCATGGGGAAAGCAAGAAGCTGATCAAGCTGCCCAAGTGAATGAACCCACAACTCTATAGAGAACAGAAGAGCAAAAGAGAAAGAAGCAAAATTATGAAACCAGGGCGAGTTTCCAAAGAAGAGAAAAAGGAAGAGCACAATTGAGAGGAGGAAAAAAATGAGAAAAGTTAAAGTGTGAAAGGAGACGCATCTTGCAAGAAACTTGCAATTACATAGAGCAAAAGAGAAGGACCAAGGAAATATTTTCCTTCTGAGAGTCAGAGAGAGAGAAAGTCATAAAACAGAACTTGTGAAAAAGGAGATGCTTTTAATGTGTCTTTCCCTGTCTCTTTCAGATACACCTCTTATCAGTTAAGCAGAGAGGGTATCATTTGAGTTTGGAATACCAAACAAGAGGCAAATAAATAACTACAGTATATTTTTCTCAAATCTAGATCAACTAAAGTTTACACCTCCAAGGATTCTCAAGAATTCATAGGTATTATTGTAGAATTCTTAGTTTTTATCTTTAAGTTACCCTGTAGAATAGTTTCTGTTTCTAAAACCCAGAAACAGTGTGTGTGTGTGTGTGTGTGTGTGTGTGTGATATACAGTATTACTATTAATATACTTCTATTAATATAATTATATATTCTTTATATATTATATATAGCTATTAATTATATATTAATAATACTATATATTTAAAGTAATATATCAGGTTTTTTACATTAAAACTAACAGAAGAAAAGATGTAACTTTGCTTGCTAGACTGGATAGATTCACTTTAATTTTTATAGAGATGCTAGAAAACAAAACATTTGGGATTTATCCCCCCACCCCACCCCCACTCCACCAGAAGTTAAATATAAACATAATTAAAATGTATAGAAACATTGTTAAGAGTACATTTGCTATATCTGTAACTCACTATTAGGGAAAAATTGGTGCCCTCCAAAAGCATATAGTCCTAAATTGACAAATTAAAAAAACTAGACATTCTGGGATAGTTTCCGTGGTAGCCAATGTGCATTTACTGATGATTCGATGAGGCTCGTGGTCAGATCCCATGTGAGGTACAATGTAGGGAAGGTAAAAAAGATTTTTCTGATATTTCTTTGAATATTTTCTCCCATCCTTTTCTACTTTTTTTTCTTCCTGAAATTTCTACTTGTCAGTTGGAAAACTTCACATATTATCTATGACTCATTTTTTTATTTCTAAATTTGTCTCTAATATTTTAGACAATTTTCTTGACTTTGACATATCACTCTTCTTTTAAATTTTATCTGCATTTTGGCAGTTTTAAAGTCCAAGAGATTTTTCTTTTCTCTATTCCTACATCAGGTTCTTGTTTTATACATGCATTTTTTTTCTTAAGTACCTCTTAGATTAGATTTTATCTTTTCTTCTCTGACATGTCTTTTTCATCCATATTCTTTCTCTCTCTCTCTCTCTCTCTCTTTCTTTGAACTCTGGTCTTTCCTTTTTCAGATTTTCCTCAGATATCTGTAGATCTTTGGTTTTTCACTCATATTCAGCATTTTTTTTTTAAATGAAGATGTTATTTATTTGACAGACAGAGATCACAAGCAGGCAGAGAGGCAGGCAGAGAGAGAGGAGGAAGCCGGCTCCCCGCTGAGCAGAGAGCCCAATGCGGGGCTCGATCCCAGGACCCTGGGATCATGACCTGAGCCGAAGGCAGAGGCTTAACCCACTGAGCCACCGAGGCACCCCTCATATTCAGCATTTATAATAGCATCTGCCACCATTAACTTAAATTCTGCTTAAGTATATTATTAAAGGAAGAAGGAGGAAGAACAAAAGCTAGAGAGTCTGATGGGACCAGTCTATGTGGATGAAGTTAACTGACAGCAGGCTTCTTTCCATGCTGAGCAGGCACAGAGCTATACGTAACTCAGATGAGCCCAAAAGAAAGAAAGCTTAATTCTGGGGCATCAACTCTCACACTAGCCATGCTAGGTCTCCTCAGGCAGTTTTCTTTTTTCTTCCATTTCTTTAGAGAATAACTCTCTAATTTTTATCTCTCGGGACTCAGGGGTTTCAGCATTTTCTAGCAAGTACGGGAGAGCAACAATCCTTTATATAAACTTATCTATCAGCTCTTCCAGAATCTTGCCCTCAATTGTAGTGTTGTCAAATTTTTGACAAGTATTAATAGTTGGTACTCAGGAAAGATTAATCAGCATTGGCAGAAATTCTCAGGAATTTCCAAAATTATAAGTTTTATATTTTTCATTATAATTATTTACATATTTCTAAAATGATGAAAATCATAATAAAGGTAATGATTTTTCTGTGATAAGATCATACTAAAATCAGAGATTTTCTATAACAAAAAATAACATAGGGGCACCTGGGTGGCTCAATGGGTTAAAGCCTCTGCCTTCGGCCCAGGTCATGATCTCAGGGTCCTGGGTTTGAGCCCAGCATCAGGTTCTCTGCTCAGCAGGGAACCTGCTTCCTCCTCTCTCTCTGCCTGTCTCTGTGCCTACTGGTGATCTCTCTCTCTCTGTCAAATAAATAAGAAATCTTTTTAAAAAATAACATAATAATAAATGTATAGTTTGTTATTATTTTATACTGATACATTATGACAAAATTATATATTTCAGTAACATGTAAAACATTTTTATTCCTGATATAAAAATTTGGTAACAAGACACATAAGAAGTGAACTCCATGTATCAGCATTTTCTGTTCTTGCTTTTGACTTGAGATCTGTGGTATCATGGGCTGAATTATGTCCTTCAAAAATTCATATGTTAAAGTCCTAACTCCCTGGTACTACAGAATGTGACCACATTTGGAGATAACTTATTTACCACTTTAAAGTGGTAAATAAGTTAAAAATCAGATCATTAGGGAGGGTTCTAATCCCATATATCCATACACCCTAATCCCGTATGTGTCATTATAAGAAGAGGAAAGTTGGACACAGAGGAAAGACCATGTGAAGACATGGAGAAAATGGCCATCTACAAGTCAAGGAAAGAGGCCTCAAAAGGAAACACCCTATTGATACCTTGATCTTAGACTTCTAGCCTTCAGAACTCCACGGCATTACATTTCTGTTGTTTAAACCACTTAGTCTATGGTACTTTGTTATGACAGTCCCCAGATACAAATGAATTCCTAATACAAGTGAATTCCTTCAAACAAGAATGCAAGTTTTCTAATAAATTGCAGGGAGGAATTTCAACATGAAAACAATAGTCTTTGTACTTGTCAAATGGCAAGGACATCTGAGCTTGTCTGTGGGGTAAATCATCAGGGGCAGACTGGCCACGTGAGTTCAGTGTCAAGGCTCCCGTAGTTGTTCCATGGATCCACTCTTAAATACACTGCCCATCTTCCCCCCAAAATATATTGCTATCCCTTGACCATGCATAGTTCCCTTTTAATTACCTTTGTTATATGAAATAATATTTCTTTATTCTTCCCATTAGGTGAATGGTATTTGGGGAATATGGAGAAACATATTCACAGGCTCAGTCTACCATTTTGGGTATGAAAAACCCTTGAAATATTGTTATTTTTTTGGTAGATTTGTGTGTATAGAACGAAGGCAAAGGAAGAAATAAATATTCTTTTCAAGTCTATAAAGAATGATTTCTAATGTAATTTTAGAAGACATTAATCTTAGTCAAATTTTGAACTCGGGTGTGTAAGAATATGACTTTATTTTTTTATTACTGAAATTAATTTGTATCTCAAACATTCAAAGCGTTTATTATTTTTTGAAAATCTCAATTTATTATCATCTCAGTCAATTCATGTTTACCTCAGCAAATTCAGGTTTTGACACTTGCTTTTTCCCTGGGATTATACCATAAAATTCAAAGAAAATTTCAATTTCAGTGATAATATCAACCTACCCTAAAACAATGGGTGCCAGACTCACGTTCTATTGTGATTGAAGGACAATTATATTAATAACCTATTGCTGCTGTAGCAAGTTACCACAAGCCTCCTGGCTTAAAACAACACAGATTTATTATTACATAGTTCTGGAAATCAAAAATCCAAAAATTCTTCTTATGAGGCTAATATCAAGATACCGGCAGGGCTGGATTCCTTCTGAAACTCTAAGGAGAGAATGTTTTCCTTGCCTTTTCCAGCTTCTGACCTCCTGCATTCTCTGATCCCTGATCTACTCCAAGCACTGCCATGACCCTAATCTCTGTTTTATTGTCACATCTTCTCTGACTCTACTGACTTCTACTTCACTCTTTTGGAGACTTGTGTTTACACTGGGATGCTTGAATAATCCAGGATAATCTTCCTATTTTAAGATCTTTAAATTAATCTTATTTGCAAAGTCTCTTTTGCCATGTAAGGCAACATATTCATAAATTTCAGAGATGAAGCGATGGACATCTTCAGGGGCCATTTTTCTGCCTACCCTGATGAGGTGGCAAACTTAATTTATGGTATATAAAAGCACAGCAGTTAATATTTCAAATATTTATCCTCTTACAAAATAAACCAAAACTAAGGGTTTTTGCTTTTGTTTTAAGAGAGAGAGATCAAGCAAGCACAAGCAGAGATAGGGGGAGCAGCAGACTCTCTGCTGAGCAAGGAGCCCTAGGTGGGGCTCGATTCCAGGATGCTGGTATCGTGACCTGAGCCGAAGGCAGACACAACGGACTGAGCCACCCAGGTGTCCCCCAAAATAAGCTTTTTGCTAATTAGCTTTAATATTGCAAGCACCTTAAAATGTAATTCAAATTGCAAGGGGATAATGTATTGCTAATTGTGTACTAGATATTAATTTATAAATGTAATCCAGGATAAAAATGAAAATTCCTCATTTTCCAAGTCAGGCACAAGCAGCAAAGCTGCAGAAAGGACCTCAGTCAATGACCAAAGCACTAAGATGAATGTTGTATAATACATTAAAACAAGTCCTTTTATTTTTTATTTATTTTTTTTTAAGATTTTATTTATTTATTTGTCAGAGAGATAGAGAGAGTACAGGCAGGCAGAGGCAGAGGGAGAAGCAGGCTCCCTGCGGAGCAAGGAGCCCCATGTGGGACTAGATCCCAGGATGCTGGGATCATAGCCTGAGCCGAAGGCAGCGGCTTAACGGCCTTAACTGGTTTAACCTTAAGCGACTGAGCCACCCAGGCATCCCAAAACAAGTCCTTTTAAATTCAAGTCATATGTAAATCAAGAGGCAACTTCTTTAGAGATTATCATTTTAGAGAGTGTCCCTAAAAAAGCTGTTTGTATTGTTTTGGGCACAATAGGCTGATCGGTTAAAGGATAGGGATTTTCTATTATTTGAAATATATCAAAACCTAAACCCCTTAGGGGTTTCTTTTCCAGTAACTCACAGGCGAGCACTGGTCTGCCATGACAAAGAATATGCAGGGAGCAAAGAGAGAGCAAGGGGGAGGGAGGGAACACGTGGGAAGTGAGACTATCACAGGTGGGAAATAGTGCAAGCTGCTCGGAATCGGACCCGCACTCACCAATAAAACCTTGGTGAGCCTTTGCAACTTTTGCCCAATGGCAGACAGAGACGGAGTCCCAAGGACAAAGCTGGAATATGGGAGGAAAAAGAGGGGCAAGAGCCCTGTTCACAGACAAGGCCCATTTGAGGCACTACCAAGTCCCCCTCGTGTTCCACACAAGGTAAGGAAGACCACGGGGGAACTTGGGGAAAGGTTTGGCAAAGAGCAGGGCATGAGCTAGCTGAGGCTGGGTTTCTGGGCTAAGGCTTCTGAAATCTAAGAGAGAAGGGAAGTTGAGGACACAGGAGAGTTAGCAGAATGGAACACACAGGACACACTGTTCCCTGTGTCCCTTGGAGGGAGTGAGATGGGAAAGGCTGCCATCCAGTGTCGTGGCTCAAACACAGAGTGGGCGTGGGTCTTTGAGGTTCCCCGGGCATGAAAAGAGAAGCTGAACACTATGTTTAGAAAACCCTGACCACTGAGGTGAGTACTCTGGCTTCTTAACGGGCTGGCCTCTGGGACACCAGGAGGGCAGGGCAGGCTCTGCGAAGAGGGGACGGAGACTGGGGTAGGCTTCAAAGGAATCTGTGTGGAATGCACTGAATTTTGACAATTTCAGTACTGGACATGAAAGAGAGTGAGGGAAAGAAAGCTTCTGAGCCCTATTCCCTACTCTGCCACTAAATAATTATGTTACCTGGGGAAAGTCATTTAGTCCTTCTGGGTCCTTAAGTAAGGCTGACTAGGGGACTGTGTGGAACTTTTCTACGTGGGTTTCCAGGGTCATGTTTTTGTGATCTATTTTGTACTTCTGCTTCCTCATCTGGCTTGAAGAATAAATAATACATACCTCATATATTTGACATGATATTACAGCATAAAGACCCTAGGGAAGTGTGTGCTATATAATAATAAATGTTAGCTCTTACTATCTGTCCTTTCCTTTCTCATGACCACTAGTGTGGTCCAACCTCTTACTGTCTCACCTTTGGATGACTTCAACAATCTTCATACCATTTTCGCTATTTGCAGGGTCTCCTCTGCATAACTCCAAACAGAACGACTAGCAGCCTACTGCTTCTTAAAGACCAATCAATGAAACCCCTAAAATTCCAAGCACAAGAAAGATTCAGGGACTGTCCTAAAAACACAAACATTATTACGTGCATACTTCTGGGAAAGCTGCTTAGCTTTCGTTAGACTTTCAAAATAATAATAAAAAAAAATCTCAGACTACTTAAATTGATTCATGTTTCTAAATCACTTCATTTATCACTGGATTGTTCAGATCAGAAAAGAATTTTTCCTTGTTCATCTACTTGTCCACTCATCTACTAAACCATTCCATTGTCTTTTAACTATTCTCACATCTCCACCATCTCCTTACCTATCTTTAAGCTATTTCCTGGAGAAAAGGTGTCATCAAGATGCATTTCATGAGCTTCCGTTGTAAGAACACCCCAACTGGGTCTCAAGGGTTCACTTGATTCAAGCTTATGCACTCCCTGCTTGCTAACCTAAATCCCTCGGTCCATACCAGAACCAACCTACGTTCCTTGAGGCGTGTAGACTATTGGCCTTAAGGAGTGAAGGACCAAACTTTCCCAGAAGATAAGACCTGACCACATTTGAGAGCAGCTGAAGATGACGCCAGCAAGTCTGTTCAGCGTCATGTCAACATCTGAGTAACCGCCTGGGCACCAGCTTCTCCTACACAGAGCCCCTCTCCCATTTCCTGCCCACCCCCCCACCCTTAAAACCTTTCAACTTCACCTGGACAGGGAAGATGGTCTTTGGAACATTAGACTGCCATCTTCCCAGGTTGTCAGTTCTTGAATAAAGCAAACATTGCTTTTCTACTTGTCTCTCAAGTATTGATCTTCAAGTGGCGAGCAGCTGAACCTGGCTTTGGAACCCATAACTTTACCACCTCATCCCCCCTTGCATCCACCTTTGGTCCAAACACTTCGCCTATTGCAGAGTACTGTGCCCCACAAATGTCAAGCCTGCCCCCGGTGTGTCATTCATTTGCTTTTCATCTTAAGATCTTCCTTTACCTACAGCATCACCAGATCTCCTGTTCTTCAGTCTTTCCTTTCAGAGTGCAAACATGCTTTTAATATTCTCCCACATAAAAATAAATTACTTGACCTCTCTTTTCCCACCAGGTCCATCTCCTCCTTTGCTCTCCTATGCAGGACGACACCTCAAAGAGTCATCAGTATTCACAGTATAGACACCCCCCTACCCATTCTCGTGGACCCATTCCAGCCCAGCTTCTACCCACATTATCCCACCAATATTATTATTGTGATGGCTACTGATGGCAACCAATTCGGTTAATAGTTTCTCATTTGATTCAAAATAAAGCCAGAGTTTTGCTATGACTTGGGATGTCCTTTGTGGCTTGGTTCCTCATAACTTCTCTCTTACATTGTATCTTAGTCATTTTCGCCACTTAAAGCCAAATTGGCCTCCTCTCTGCCTAAAATGTTAGGTAAGTCCCCACCTAAGGGCTTTGCATCTGGAATTCCCTTTGTCTAGACTGTTCTTCCCATAGAGACACTCAGCTAATTTTGTCATTCTTTTCAGGGCTTTTCTCAAATTCACCTTTTTGTGAGACCTTCTATAGAAACTTTATCTAAAATTTCTACCTTCTTTTTCAACACTTCATATCTTCTTTCCCTGCATTATTGTTTTCCTCTTAGCACTTACCAATTTCTACCATAATATGTATTTTACTTAACTATGTTGTTTATTGTCTGTTTCCCTCAATAGAATGTAAGCTCTCTGTGGGCAGGAATTTGTGTCTGTTTTGTTCACTTTATATTATCAGAAATTAGAGCTGTGTGGGACACAAATACTTACTTAAGAAATCAACAAATGGATCTTATTTTATATAGTGGCACATATATAAATCTGGTAATTGATGACTTCTTCCTTTCAAAGACTTTCTTTTTGTTTTCCAGAACTACACACTTTTCTAATTTTTCTCCTATTTTCCTAGCTTCTCCTTTCAGTTCTTTTTACCCCATTTGTTTCTCAATATCCCAACCCCCAAATGTTGGAGTGCTTCAGTTATAGTTGAATTGTATTCCCACACCCCCACAAATTCATATGTTGAAGTCCTAACCCACAGGACCTCCAAATGTGACCTTGCTTGGAGATAGGGTTTTGACAGAGGTAACCAGGTTAAAATGAAATCATTAAAATCATTAAAATCATTAAAAAATAATCCAATATGACCCATGTCCTTATAAAAAAAAAAAAGGGAAATCTGGAGACACACACCCAGGGACAACACCATGTGAAGATCAAGACAGAGATCTAGGTGATGGTCTATAAACCAAAGACTACCAATATACCACTAGAAGCCAGGGAGAGGCATGGGTCAGATTCTCCTTCTCAGAGCCCAGGAAGAACCAACCTCACCAGCCTCACCAACACCTTGCACAACACCTTTACCTCCAAAACTGTGAGACAATAAATTTCTCTTTGCTATCTCCCAGTCTGTGGTACCTTGTTATGACAGCCCAAGTTAATTAACACACCCAGGGATTATGTGTTGAGATTCTTTTTTAACTACATTTAGTCCCTTGCGATCTCACAATTTGTGTCTTTAAATCTCATTGCTATACTGAAGTCTTCCAACCTTTGGCCTTCAACCCCATGTCCTCAGAGTCCCTCAGGTACATAACATGTCCAAGGCTAAACCCATCCTCCCCTGGAACCTCCTTCCCCGCCTCCCCCTGGTCTTTTTCATCCTAGTTCATAGCCCTTATTCTTCAAGTTGCTCAGGCAATTTACTTTGGAATCATTCTGGACTTTTCTTTTCCATAGCTTCAAACCATCAGCAAAAAATCTGACACTACTTTTGAGACATATGCAGACTCCACTTTTCACCACCTGCACTGTGTGGACCCCCATCACCACCATCATCATTTGCCTGATTTCTAGCAACAGCCTCTTCATTCCCCCTCCTGCTTCCACCCTCAGCACCCCTTCACCATATTCTCAACACCATATTCCCAGCAGCCAGAATGATTCTGTTAAAGTGCAGTTCAGATAATATCACACCACTGTCTGAAACACTGCCACATCTCCTCATCTCATTGCTAATTGTAGCTTGCGAGGCCCCAAAAGGTCGCTGGAAATCTCCATGATCTCATGTCCTAGTCTGCCCAGTCCAGCTCACACTGCTCGGGCCACACTGGCTTCCTTACTGTCCAGATACACCAGGATTTTCCCCTCACTTGCACCTGCTGTTTTCTCTGCCCAGAACACTCGTCTCTCAGATACCTAAATTACACATCAGATTCATTCGATCAATATTTCGTGAAGGAATAGTGACTAAATTAAAAAGACTTACATTAATAAGATAAAATTAAAACTCTTTAGATACATACTTGAATTACATTACAATTATGTCCCCATTTGATCTTTACAAGCTTCTTATGTGCAAATAACAACTAGAAGTTTCTGGTTTTCACTGTAATGCTTTGCACAGAAAGTTCACTCAACAGATATTTAATGATTTGTAGAATCAGAAATGAGCAAGAGATACAGTTAGTCCAATTCACTTAAACTTCTGTCAACTGCTTTGCATTTACTGGTGGTTCTAGACTAGACTTTCCTTATATAAGCATTTGTTCTAATTGTGGCAAATGAACCTGAGCAAAATTTGTCTTATGATGAGAATGATTCCCCATTAATGGTTAGGATCTATTGACTCTCACTTTCTTCATCATTTCTCTAGGGCTTTTGGTAAGAATTTAAGATCCATAGCCCAAGATTTAAAAAAAAAAAAAAAAAAAAAAAACCCTGCAGAAGTCTATTCTTTCCTTGTTTTATATTACCAGAACCCCAGTTTTTAGTAGGGCACATGATTATCCAGAAAAAAACAAAAACATTTTCTGGCTCGTTTTCCAAATGACTCTGATTATAAAACTATGTTCTAGTCAAAGAGATCCTTAGCATAAAATATCAGTTAAAAGAGAACCTACATGCACCCTTTGCACCTGTTTTTTTTTCTATGCTCTTTCTTCCATCCTACTGCCAAGAATGCAGAGATGATGGCTGGAACTCCAGCTGCAATTTTGGATCATAAGAAGAGGTTTAGTTTCCTGAAGGCTTCATAGAACAATACCTTCAAACTAACCCATGATATTTTCTTTCTGCCATTATGTGAGAAAGAAATTTCTCTCATATTTAAGTCACTGTGATTTTAGAACTTAGACAGAATCAAATACAGTCCTGCCTCACACATCACAAAAACCATCTAATGACTGCCTTGGGAGCTAACAGGAGTTACTGCTGCATCACTTAACAGAATCAAAACAATAGAAAGTGTCTGGAATGATAATCAAAGTTCTTTATTTTCTCTATTTAATTTCCTACAGTCCTTTTGGAAAAATAGTCATGTCTCCAAATATACTTTCACTGAAGGAAGCTGATGACCAAAGCATTATTTGAGTAATTATGGAAAAAAATTTATTACAGAAAAACAAAGGTTCCATTCAGTTTACATTTTACACATACTTCACACAAGCAGAAAGGAAAGGTTGGATGTCAGAAACAGAGGCCATTATCTTTCACTGATACACCACAACAGAAGAGAGCCTTCGGCAAATAGAGATCTGACTGGGAGAGACTAAATCTTACTCAAAATAAATGATGCCTAAAAATGTGAAAATATATACCACTTTCTGAAAATCTGTTTCAAAGAATGTCTTTCTATCTTTGTTTTTGGTTTTCTCTTAGACATTTTGCAGTTTACTGAACACAGCATTCTAGCTGCTTAACATTCAAATTTAGACTCACTGATTATGTGCTCCACACTTCTGAATAGTTAAGTATGCTCTATAAATAGACACATCATTTGTGCTCTATTACTACTTTCCCCAAAAGCTTCACATAATCGGAATTAACCTAGTATTTACTTATCACTAAATATATTTTTGTTAGAAAGGATACACAGCATATGAAATTACAGGATTTTTATGAGTTAAAGACAAGTTTTAGAACTCTCAAATAATATTTACAATGTAAACATCACAGTTATTACATTAGATAAAGTAAATCACAACATTCACAACACAATATATTTTATTTGGTTTTGATATTGAAGTTGTTTTCTTGAATTACACATGTAGAACTCAAAATATAATTACTTCGCCTATCATTTTCCTTCACGAATTCTGAAAAAGAAAAAAATGGTGTTTTAAGCATGAAAATATTTTTATTTACAGCATCTTAGTTTCATTCACTCACCCACTCATTTTATCACATCTATTTCCCTTTGCCCTTTGTGAACAGCCTGTCATGTTCTGGGATATCAGAAAAGTATCTTCCAAAGGACTCATTGTCAGAAAGAAACTGACATATGAAGAGGTGCTTTAATTTGTCATTATAATTACCCATTTGTAATTTTCACACATGGTCCACACACAGGATTTCCCATTAAAAGAATTTGTCCAAAATTACCCATTCAGAAAAGAAAAGAAGGGAGGATAGAATCTCGTAAATGATCTTACAGCTTACAAAAGACAGAACGATTAATCCTCCTTTATATTTTGGTTCCTCTTGTATTTCTTAATTAAATGAAACAAGCTTCTTCTTGTAAACGTTCTCAGGATGATGTATGTGAATCTTCTTCTTTGAGCAAAGGGACTTGTTTCTCTGAAATGTCTGTACATGGTAAGGAGGGGGCCAGTGCAGGACCCTGAACATGTCTCTCAGTGGACAAAAGCAACCAGTCAGGCAGGTGTCTTCTCAGACACTCTGCTCACGCTTGATGACTCTCACAAAAACCTTAGCTTTCTGCGCCAGGAATTTCATAAAGACCATGGACCGTTTTCAGTCTGAGTGTGGGTCTAGTTTAGTCTCCTTGACTTAGAGGTTATACGTAGTTCAGCCTAACTTGAGGTTTCACAAATAAAATTGTATTGTAACAGTGACTCCCATTCATTTTACATATTATCTGTGGCTGCTTTCATGCTACAAGACCGAGTTTGAGTAGTTGTAACAGAACCCATATAACTCACAAAGCCAAAAATATTTACTCAGTAGCCCTTTACAGAAAAAATTTACCAACCTCTGATACAATGATGACACAAAATTTCATTAGGCACTGGCCAAATATTATAAATATATTTATTTATATAATGTATATTATATAAATGTATATATATAATATATAAATATATAATATATAAATAAATATATTTTATGAGATAATGTAAACATTATTGTAACCCAGGAAAGAATTATGTCTTGTATCCATATGTACATACAACAACTGGGAAAACAAGCTTATCACTTAACAAAGAAAAAAGCCTACTTGCGCTTTCCCTATTCAAAGAATATTTGAAATGTAAAGACTATTGGATCATAGCACCCACACTCACTTTGTAGGTACAAGAAGCTACATTTACCTTTGCTGCATGAAGCTCCCTATGGTTCAAGGAATACAAATAAACCCAGCGTGCCTTGGTGTTTTCATAATAACTAACCATACTGCAGTGTGGTCGCATTTCCCTGTACTTAAATCAAATGAAGCACTAACAGTCTTCATGGGGCTAAACCTTAAATTAATAAAAGCAGCATGGCTCAAGTCTCAAGAAAAATCCAGGTTTTCCCATTAGCGTGAGTCAGATTCCTCTGTTTTATATCTCAACGGAAGGTTAGAAATAAGTCTGAGTCAACTAGGAGTACCATTCAGGTAGCAAACTGTTGGCCCATTGTGAGCTTTCTCCTTTTTTGCTATCAGAGCACTGTATGAATCATTTTCAGCTGTTTACTGAAAGATAGAAGATAGAAGAAGTGCCCTTTCCCATGAGGCCTCATTGTGAGACCCCAAGGTGTTTTTTATCAAGTGACTCTCACCTGTTGAAATAATTAGATGTTTGCTCTAAGAATAAAATAAGAATAAGAATGCATAGATATACCCACCAATGGGGAGTTGTCAGCAGCTCTGCTTCAAAGAGCTTTTCCATTATTTTTCTAGCTCTTCGGGGAAGTCAGGCGATTCTCCCTCACTGCTGCAGACCAGAAAAAGAAAAGTGTACACGTGAAGGTTCTTCGATGAGAAAGCTTCCAGGGAACTGATGATGTGTGACTTTCGCTGCTCTCTGTGCTCTATAAAGTGCCCTGAGGACTAACCAATTGTCTTTGAGGTTAATTATTACCTAGGACTATCCTTAATTATAAAGTGTCTAAAATTATATTTACAGAATTATAATCTGGTGGGCAAAGTTATTCAACTTGTCTGATCTTGCCTAAACAAGTTTGTTCTTAACACTCACCATCTAAACAAAAATAATTGGGATAAAAAGGGAGAGCAGCCCACTTCCTACTTATTATAATAAGTAATTATATACTTATTGTGTAAGTATATACTTCCTACTTATTGTAATCCAATATTTATTCACCATAGAGAAACACAGGTCTTACAGAATCTTGGAATACAAAAGAACTCATGGCTTAATTTGGTAAAATAAAGTTATTGTGTATGCATATGAAGGGAGTTCCATATGGTATCAAGTTGCTAATTGACTCTACTTAACATGTTTAATAAACTAGCACTTCTGAAGGTACCTGGCTGGCTGTCAGTTTCTGCTCAGGTCCCAATCTCTGAGTGGTGAGATCGAGCCCCATGGCAGGCTCTGGGCTCAGCATGGAGTCTGCTTGAGACTCTTTCCCTCTCCCTCTCCCCATCCCTCTGCACACACACATACACACACACACACACTCTAAAATTAAAACCTTAAAAAAAAATTAGCACTTCTGATAAAACCTGTTCCCAGATTCAGAGCAGATGTCTCTACAGTCTCATTTTCCACTCTGGATGCACAGTACAATCTAGTGGGGAAACTCCTAAAAAAAATACCAATGCCTAGGTACTAATTTTCTAGCAGTTGGTTTTGGATAAGGCACACAACAGGATTTTAAAAAATTCTCCAGGGTAGTCTAACGTAAGCCAAGGTTGAACATTACTGCTTCACAGAGTATAGATTGTGAGATAGAGCGAGAGGAATGTCTTCATATGGAGCTTCTATTTCTGAACGCATGTATAATTTCTCATTTTAGCAAGTTCTCTGTCCCTTTACCTCCTCTTCCCATTCAGAATTGAGTTCAAGTATTTCTTCACAGCCATCTGCTTTCGGAGGCGGGTATAGTTGTCGGTGAAGACGGCATCGGAGTGCCGTTTGATCGGTCCCCGGTCTTCGGAGAGGCTACTGGTAAGGAATGCAAGTGAAAGGAAACGGCAGTGTTTGAACAAGAAATCACAAACATGCCAAAGTTCCAAATGTCTTGGAGTCAGAATTCCAGTGCCCAGTCCTTTTCTCTTAACAAAAAGACTTAAAGAAAGAGGTATCTAAACCCAAGTATAGGAGAGCAAGGAATAATCCAGCACATTCCAGCACTTGCTGAGAGTCTTCATACACATTCTGTACTAACTGAGAAACTAATTTATCAAAAAAAAAAAAGGGGGGGGGGAATACTTGAACTTGTGTTCTGCCTCACTGGGAGGAAGTTTTCTTTAAAAATACATTCTTTACAAGCTTTGCCATCCTGAATAGTGCCATCTAGATATTCAGCCATTGGCCATTTAAAGAAAGAATGCCCAATGCTTGGTTGGATCAGGAATTTAAAAACAAATACTGTGATGAATATTAAAATTTGCTTCAGGGACCCCAGGAGGCTCAGTCAGTTAGGCGGCTGCCTTGGGCTCAGGTCGTGATCCCAGGACAGAGTCCCACATGGGGCTCCTTGCTCAGCAGGG
Organism: Martes martes; assembly: GCF_963455335.1. NCBI lineage: Eukaryota > Metazoa > Chordata > Mammalia > Carnivora > Mustelidae > Martes > Martes martes. The sequence continues at coordinate 14,044,362 of NC_137893.1, forward strand.
AGTCTGCTTCTCTCTCTGCCTCTGCCTGCCCCTCCGCCTGCTTGTGCTCTCTCTCTCTGTGTCAAATAAATAAATAAAATATTTTTTAAAAATAAAATAAAATTTGCTTCAGTTTATATTATTTCTTACTGTGTCTAGATAAATTTGATTACAGATTTATAAATGATTGCCGCTTAAGAAAAATAAATATGCCAGTGAGCAGTAGGATATCACTAAAAAGTTGATTTCCTAAATCCATGGGCCTGGTATATTTTATTGAAAAATCTAAATTATTTTTCAGCTAAACTGCACATCATCAAGGCTTATCAGGTTTGAGCCAAATAAATAAATTGTTAACAGTAAATAATAATAATAATAATAACTTGTGGATTAAGTAATTATAATGTGTTTGATAAAATAATAAATTCTCTTTACCCAACTCGCTTTCCAATGAGGGACTCAAGGTATTTTTTGGCAGAAAGTTGACCCAAGAGTCTGCTAAAGTCACTGGTGAAAACTCCATCAGCATGTCTGGTATTCCTAAAAGAAGGAGGAGGGACAGCCATTATTTTGTAAATGGTTTCCTAAAATATTATTTTGCCTCGTTAAACAAGAAAGAAACTTATCAGCTATTTGAAAGCTTCTTGTGAAAGCGTAAGTCCAAAAGAAAGTTTCTTGACAACCTAATAAAACATATTTTCTAGTCACTTATATTGGGAGATGTATTTCTCGCACAAAACTTTGAAAAATTAAAAGAATTGGAATTTTTTAGAAGTCTATCTCAATATTAGGTAATGCTTTCTGATAGAGACTCTAAAACTAATTCTCTAATAAATATTGATGGGAAAAATAATATATTAAAATTGGTTTCTCTTTATTTATTTATGGTGCTTTGTTTCTTCTATGCCGAATAAAGATAGATAGAAGGAGAAACTATCCTGAATGTTAGCAAAAACTTTATTATACTTTTTGCTCTTTCTCCTGCCAAAATATTTGGAAACAAAATCTCTTAAGGGAGAGAGGCCCTTAGGGATGGTCAGCCAACTTTCCCATCCAAATCAGGAATTTTTATACTTTGTCTTCAGTATAGAACTGCTCTGTCTATACTTTTATGTTGCCCTAGACAAACGGTTCTGTGCAAGGGAAGGATTTTTTGATCCTAGCTTGTTACACCCTCTCTACTTGATAATCAGGTACAGCTGCTAGAGCTTCAATAAATCAGGCTGAATGAAGCAAAGGAGCATGGAAACCTGTAGTATTGTACTGTAAGAGTAGTTTCACAGTAACACAAATTATAAGAAATTTATATTTCAAAAATAAATTTTCTAAAATTCAATAAAAACATACTCACCTGGATACATCATAATAGGGTGTGTCATTCTCAGCCAATGCATTTTGCAAGATGTCTGTGTCTACTTTTAATGAAACTTGATCAGGTTCATTTGCTTCTTCAAGTGGTATTCTGTCATCCAACCTGTTAGGAAAACATATAGTAGAGGTATAATCTATTCCTTTCTCAGAAGATAGTGTTTATGGTTTTACAGCCATTGGAAATAAGATGATATTCTGAGAAGAATTACCCGTTCACAATATATGGATAGCATAGTTAGATTTACTGGCTTCTATATTCTACTTAGAGAATAAATAGGGAAATTTTTTTATTATCCCATAAAATAGATGCCATGCAACTTTTAGAAGGTGTATGTAACAAACATAAGGGTTACTTAGATCAATCCTATCAGTGCATTCAGCAAAGTACACTTTGTTAGCAATATCTTCACTTTGCAAAGTTATTCACAGGTAGAAATATTTTGTACAAAACAGAAACTTCAAAAAAATTTAAATATCCAATATAAAAACTGAAAGCAATTCATGTATTTGTTGGCGTTCAGTATCATTTGTCAAACATTTCTCAAGAGGCAGATATTAACTGCTTTTCTTTCTCTAGGTCTGTAAATTTAATCCAAAGACTCACCTTAGTGTGATATATTTCTCTGTATTAATCAAGTACAAAGAATCTCTCCATCTCTGAGTAGTTACTCAAGTTCAATAAATTTTGTAGGGTCTTCTTATTTCTAATTTATGTATTAATACAATTTTAGTGAGGGATGTACAATGCTTTACTGAGTGACTAAGAATAGCCATGCTTATACATGGAATATGACTATATTTTTGAGTGCATGCACATTTTAAACACCAGCACACTATTAAAATTACGAGTGTGTTTATTTTGACTATTAGAGTAAACCTCCAAGGAGTGCATCAGCTTCTGGATACTTGTGCGTCTTTTGATGATGTAGTAGTTGGTAGAAGCAACAAGCAGCCCTCTTTGTATGAAGCCTAGCAATCAATGCAAACTTCAACATTCTTGTGATTGTTGTGATAGGTGATATAACCATTCAGATCGGATCATTCTGTGTAGTTATAAAGCAACATAAGATCTGGCTTTAAGCAGATTTCACAAATGCTAGTAACTAAGAGATTATTCAGTATTACCCATAACTGGAAAGACAATATGAAACTACTGTAGTTTTCATTTACTGTCCACTTCTTTAAGATAAATTTATTTTATTTCAGATAAAGTTTTAAAAAAGAGTTGTGTTATAATTTCTGAATTTGAGGTCTGAAATGCAGCATAAAGAACAGTGAAACTAAGAATTCAGGGTTGAAACCAAGTATATTAAAATTCAGTCACTGGGGGAGGGTGTCTCAGTAGATCAGTTTTTCCACAATTTACAATATTGGCAAATTGATTGTGGCTAGGTAGGTAGATCTGTCCAGCATGATGGAATATATGTTTCACTAATTAACCACTAACCTTAAGATTATTTACTGATTGATCTTGAAAATGAACTATAATGAGGCAGGCAACTAAACATCTATTTTTTTCTATCAGAAACTGAACTGAACTGAGATGATAATGTATAAAATCGTATTCCTTATCTAAAACTGGTTTTGAATGAAAAGAAAATCAAACCCTTCTTCTTCACTGTTTGGAAATGTGATCCACCTATCCTTAAAACTAGTCATTGACACTATGCTCATGCTCTGAGAGTGGACCCCAGGATATAGAATAGTCATGTTGATTTGATGTTCAAAAACCTTGCTTAACATATCAACCAAAAGATTTAGATAAATAATATGAACTTAAAAATTTGAATTGTCCAAAATAATGTATAGAAAATTACCATATACATAAAAAAGGAATGTTCAACTGTCTGGATAATTACCTCAGAACAGAGGGTGCTCCAAAAAGAGGCCATGCCAATGTGTGAGAAAAGAGCATGCTGATAAGTGTTAGCAGCACAAGTAGCTGGGACTTACTTCTGGTTTCCATCTTTGTACCTTGAAAGAGAGAGAATCACATCAGCTTTCCAGCCAAGGATATCACCAGCAAAGTAATTCTGAGTGTCTAGTAGTAATTTCTGAAGGCTCTTGCAGGGTTAGGAAAAAGTAATTCTCATCTTATAGAAAGAGTTAAACTACAATATAATTAACTTTTAAATGAAGAAGTTTGTTGCTTTGTTTTGTTTTATTTTTTTGGTGACAGCTGCTTGAATAAAAATTAGGGTCCTTTTCAACTGCTGCCTATCTCTCCCTAGGCACATAGTTGGGCCAAGTATATGTGGAATGCCATACTTTCATAGTGCTGGAAGTATCCATGGGAACAATCTTCTTGTAACAGAGTTGTAGCACGCATGTTTGGTATCTTTTCTAACCAAAGAAACAGTTTATCTTTCTAGTGTCTAATTAATATAACACTGGAGTATCATCTATTTAATAATGTGTGTCTATATATGTATGTATGTGTATATATATATATACACACATATATATGTACATACCCATATCAGTATAAAAATTGTACATACATTTCTTTTTCCCCTTTTAATTATAGAGATTATTAGGAATTTATTTTTTTATGCCCAGGTTTGAACAAGCTTAACTTAATAGTGAAAATTAAATACCAAAAATTATTAAGCTGCATATTACCATTGAAATAATTTTTTCCACAAAAAGAAAATATATTAAAAATGGTGTTTGTGCTTTTTTACATCTAATCCACTTACAGATTTCATTTCTAAATAGTTCATGGATAGAAACTTAGAATTTAAGCCTTGTTTTTCTTGCTGTGTATAAAAATCACAGCATTTAGACCTAAAGAGGAAAATGAATGTTTCCTTGGTTCACATAACTAACCTATGAAATAGAAAGAACAACACTTAAAAAAAAAGTTGAAACTTGTAAAACAAATGTGCCCCCTGAACCCTTCAGTTAGAAATGAATATAACAGGCAAAAAAACAAAAAACAAAAAAACAAAAACAAACAAAAAAAAACCCCAAAATAAAAACAAAAACCTACACCGTACTTTAATACATTTTTTAAACGACAGTATTGATAAAGTATTGAGCAAGCAGGGCAAAGCATCTTCCAACCAAAAGAATTCAGAAAATCCACAAATATTCAAAAAGTTAAGCATTTCCACACTTACCAGGTGACTTGAGAAAATTGTTTTTTGTTGTTGTAAAGGAAGAACACTGTAAAATTCTTTCAAGAGAGAGAAATATTCAATATACCCTGAGAAAAGTTTCAAAGTAGGAGGAGGAAACAAAAAGAAGAAAGGTAAAGTTTTTACTCACCTTGCCAAGTTCCTCTGGAGCTTTCCGTATAGAAGGAGAATATTGGAGCTGTCTTAGGTGCTGAAGTCTGATGAGGCCAAGAAAGGCACCACCAGTTCTCTGCCCTCAGAGCTGAACCAGAACTTGATACTGGCTATGGGTTGGCTATTATTGCCAGCAACTGCTTTTCACTCTACTCTGACCAGCATTTCAAAGCCCATCATTTTATAGGGCTTACACTTAGGGCTGAGCAATCACAAAGCTCTCTGAAAGACGTCACAGTAGTACTCCCACAGGATGAATAAGGCTTGAGTTCTTATTAAATTGTCATTATGTCTGATTTATATAAATTTATAGTGAGTAGCTTCAAGATGTAACATATAAAGAGGAAATTTACTTTTCTTTAAATAAACAACAGCAACAAAAATGTACAAAGCTTAATGTGAAATGTTTTAATCTTTAATTAGTAGGAATGAAATTAGAGAATGATTACTGTTGTAGCCAGGGCCACGGGGGTTCCTTCAGAAAGTGAGAGTTTTATGAGCAGAAAAGGATACAGAAAAAAACACACACGTATGTTCATTATGCCTAAAAAATGTATAAATCTCCTTTATTACAAAGTATCAATTCTAAAGCCTTTTAAAATGTTTTGTGCATTCATGTAAATCCTGATTTAGTCTTTCTTGAGATCTATTCTAATTTTAAAAGCATCTAGAAATAATTTCCCATTTCTTTATTATTACATTTCCTTTGTGTTGAAACTATTCCCAAGACAAAAGTTTCAGAAAGGCTCTAAGATAGTATAACATACACACTGTTGTGTAAAGTCATAATGGTACTGCTATTTCACATTTGCACAAAATATCATAATTCTCAGTGCACTTTCACATATACAACCTCAAATGATCCAAAAAATAAACTACCAGACTGTATATATCAAGGGATTCAATTTTCCTTCCTTTGTAAAGGAAGAAACTTTCAACTTTTGTATAGATCCTTGCACTATACAGAATTATTTTGTTTCTCCCCTCCACCCCTGAATACATACCTACACCCATACCAGTGTTTTGAACATTTCCAGCTTAAGTCTGTTGACAGGTTTCAAAGAACTAGTTGAAAAGCATCTGTGGAGTACTTTGATAAATACTCAATTTCTGTTTGTGGGGATTTTAATTTAAATTAGACTAGCATATATTCAGTCAGAGTTTCAGGTTAAAATATAGCCACATGAACAACTTTGTGGACAACAAAATAAAATGTCATCTTTCCTATAATTTTTAAAAATTTCCAGTGTGTATATCCTTTTACATTTTTGTTCCTAAGTTCCTCAAGGGAGAAAGACTCTAAAGTCCCCTTTCTTTCTTCTACTTTAAAATTTTAGTATCTATCAGCTTCATTCAAAGCCATACTGATCCAGGAAAAGAATATCCTGCTATGCTTCATCATATTTTCTAATCCAGTTACAAGAAAAATTAAATGAATTAAATTTCAGAATGTCTGGAAATTTGTTTCCCAGTTGACAGCTCTGACTTTAGCCAGAGTTCCTGTGGCTTAATTCCAGGAAATCTTTTTTTACCTGATTATTACAAACTAGAGGTTGAAATGATTCTCATGTGGAATTTTTTATCCTTGCTTTTCGTCACTCAATTCTCAGTGAAACAATTTTATTTAAGAACAGAAACAGCAAAGTAAGTTGATTGAAAGCCACAGAAAAACCAGTGCTGAAGGATAAGCAGAAAAATCTAAATGAAAAAAGACATAAAAGTTGATTATTATTTGGTCTAACGAAGCACTTAGTATTCACAAAGAGTAACTACATTAGATTTTTCCAGTGGTAAAGACAGTTTCTCCCATTATAATAATAAAACACAAAAGTAAAGAGGAAACAATTCAATTTTATTATTTCTAGATAAAATTAAACTAAATAAAAAAAACTGCATTTTTTTTTCCCTATGAATTTAAACTAGAAAGCCAAACTGAATTTCATAATAGGACCATAGCACCATCTGCAGGTTCAAAGTCTTAATTCATAAGTTTTTTGGTTTGGGGTTTTAGGTTTTGTTTTGTTTTGCTTTGCTTTGTTTTGTTTTGTTTTGTTTTGTTTTGTTTTGTTTTTAATTGCATTTCTTGTCTTTTCTTTCAAGGAAATGGATGTAAACCGAAGCCTTTAACCAATTGAAGTATGGTTGCTTCCAGAAAAATAAACATAAGAAAAACACTGTAGCTGTATTTATCCTGAATATTTTACTATAAAACTCAGTAAGTACGAAAATATAAATGTGAATTTAGTCTTTTAATCTGCTTTTTTGCTACTTTAACATATCTTTCTATAACTTTCTAACATCTTTAGCAAAACTTATTTCCTACCATAAGTCTTCTCAGTGAAGGGAGGTTTGTAAGAAGAACTGTCATTCATTTGTACACTTAGAACAAATCTCCAAGATCCTTCTTTTACAAATAGGTAAACTGACATCCAGAGTTTAAGTAATTTTTGCAAAGTCTCTCAGGTGGTCAATATCAAATAAGTTATTGAAAGGAAGCTCTTTTGATCTTGATAATAACTTTCATTCTATTAAGAACTGGTGATTTTCTGTAACTGTTGTTACTACCGTTGTCGATACTAACACATCAGGGAAGGAAAATAAAAGCATATAAAAATATTGGCATCTTTCCTCTCCTTTTTTCACCAATAGGACCAAGAGCAGAGAAGGAAAACTGGCATTCTAAACTAAAATATACCGAATGTAGTGAAGTCAGATGGAAGGAATTTTCAAGATCAGGAGACAGGCAGAAATCCAGATTCTCTCTTTTTCTTAGTGCAAACTGCTAATAGAGAGTCCTTACTGTTGTTAGGGATGAGATGTCCAATGTGTCCTCACTGGCCTCTTGGTGTGACAGCTTCCCTGCCTAACTCACTCCAACTCACATGCCGCCTGGAGACCTGATCCTTATTGCCAGAATAGTCCTGAGGGGTTAGGTCAAGATGAGGTCTGCAAACCACTGGCTGTGAGCCACATATGGCTTATCCCTCTGGTTTTTACATTTCTTAAACTAAGAATGATGTTTACAGTTTTAAAAGGCTGAAAGAAATTTAAAAATATTTTGTTACATGTGAAGAGTATATGAAACTTAAATTCATGTCCATAAATAAAGTTTTATTGGAACATGGAAACGTTCATTACATATACACCATCTATGGCTGCTTTTGTGCTGAAATGGTCAAGCTGAATGGTTGTGACAAAGACTGTATTTTATAGAAAATCATTCCTATATTTCAGAATTTTCTTGTTTTAAACAAAACACATGCAGAAAGAATAATGGACTAAATACTATGAGCCATTTATACATTAACTTTAGGGTTGTGTTTATGAGATAGTTTTATGAAGCTAGATTTTGGAAGAAAGCTGTAGAGAAAATCACAAAAGCACACAATTTGGAGATAGGAAAGTTTAAAAACAGAGTATTAGATTTAAGACCAAATTTTATCTGTTTCACAGTATTATCTGTCCTCTACGTAAACTCCCCCATAGATACATTCCATGAAACGAACTCGCTGACTCCCTTACCTTGGGGATCAGAATATGTGAGATCCACAAGGAAAGGGAGAAGTTCACAGTGAAGGAAGTGAAAGACAACAAATGTCCAATTCCTGGCTCTTAAATAACACTGAAGTCTAGATATTAGGATGAAAGATTTGGCAAGGATATTTACTGAGTGAGTTCTCATGTCTCCTGCACCACTATATCCATCCTCCCAAGACAGGGCAGAGCCTCTGAGATGGGGAGAAGAGATTACTCAAGATGATGAGGCAACCTTCTGCCCCTAGGTGGGAGTTTATGGAGAGTTGAAGGAATGGGCGACAGAACCCAGTCTTATGCATGGGGACTAAACAATAGAGGCTAATTTGGCTTATTTTCTTCTCTGGTTGCTACAACAAAGCATGGAACAGCACTTTTTGGAATGGTACAGGAGGACGTAGATAAAGCTATAGGACAAGTCCCCCACCCCCTGTTTGGTAAGAGCCTAAATACTGTCAGAGGTAAAGAGTGGAAGGGGCCAACCAGTCTACCAAAGGCCAGACTACATCCAGGGAGCAGCACACATCTCAGCAGATGAGAGCAAGGCACAGAGCATTCCCTGGGGACCTGAAGGTAGCCGTTCAGATTTCATGTTACATACACTCTCAGAAATGCAGATGCTACTCTGACGGAAAAGAAGGGGAGAGCGAATCCTGAGTTGACAGAATTTTAAATCTTAGTAATTTCTGGGTAAACATGGTAATTATACATTGTACATTTTCTGTGGAATGAGGGATTAAAAAAAAAAAAAGGTTAAGTTAGAGGAAGGAATCTAAAGCTATTTTTTTTGTATGTCCTACAATGTGGCTTGTGAACATTTGTTCTTACTATTTCTTTACAAATGAACTTAAGTTTTGTATGATTGTGCTTTGCATAGGAGGAGACTATCCAGGCCCTGTATCCTATTTTAAAATCACATTATAAGAAAATGTGAGACAGAAGCCATTGATCCATCCTAGAAAAACAAGGCCTGCCTTTGAATCTTCTCCCAACCCCTTTGTCCCTCGATCATTCTAGTTGGTCACAGGCTTCAGTTCTGGTTCCCTTCTTAGGCTTCCCCCTCCTATTCCTTGACCTTCAGGCTCTCGGCCTGTCTCTTTCATTTTGCCTCAGTCCTTCTATGACCTTCTAGTACATCAGAATTTTGATTTGTTCTCAGGACATTTCTGATCCCACAGGCTGCAAGTCCAGATGTTCCTCTCTGCTGGATCTTCTCCAACTGCACCGTTGGGACCTGCTTTTCTACACATTGCTTTTGATTCCCTAGAGGCTGACCTACAGAACTATCCATGCCCTGTGGTCCTGTGGCTTTTGTTGGGCTAGGCCAAGGGGAGGCAGTCACAGGAAATTAAAAGGACAAAAGATTAGAGGAGAAAGAGCCCTGAGTATTTGCTCACCATATACCATGGTTTGGTAGATGTGACATTTCTCCACCAAGACCCAAATTCTGTAGGTGGCCCCATGACTGTAGCCCTTGAGGCTCCAACGGCTTCCTGCTGAGGCTAGCCATGGGTCTTTTGCCACTACATTGGTCCTTGACATCTTTACTAAACTCACATCCATTCCACCTTTGGAGAAAGTCATTTCTGTCCTGTCCAGTCCCTACTTGTGCACTCCCATTCCTGCACCAGACCTTCCACTTCTAAGAATATCTGGAGACACTTAATTTTGGGATCCAGTAGCTTTGGAAAGCCTGTTCGTTTTTTAAGTTTTGATATTTTTAATTCAAGTTGGGAGATTCCTTAGAATAATCCGTGTGGAAGCTTGGAGGAAGGTCACTGTTGCCCTGAGCTGGTCTGACGGATTAGCGAGCAACTGGTTTTTGAAGATTGCAGCCGAAACATAAAGAAACTGGAAGCCCATTCAGACTCTTAGTGCCATTCAAGTCCCTCCAGGAAAAGAGGCTGGATCCATGGCTAATCCATGTGGCAAGAAAAGGCCAGTGTGCTGTCAGAAACCAAACACCAAGCTCTGATAGGGGTCTTTTCCGGGAATAAAATAGCAGAGCAGCCTTGGGGAAGGAGATCTGAGGCAAGCATGGCCTGTACCTCTTCAGGGTTCCTGGCATCTCATCCTCAGGAAGAAACAAAAACAACAACAACAAAAAAACCACCTCACTGTCTAGGAAGTAGGAGCTCTGGCTATTTGATAAAACTTTTTTTTTTTTTTTTATCATCATTCTAATATCCTGTATCTGTAGTCATTTTATTGGACTTTCCATCCTGGGAAATTGATGTTCTATCTGACTCATAAAACCATAATCTCTTAGCTAGAAAGAATTTAAGATAATTTAGTCTTGCTACTTTGTTTTGATGAAAAAAAAATTTTTAAGATTTTATTGATTTATTTGCCAGAGAAAGAGAGAGAGAGCACACACAAGCAGGGAGAGGGAGAAGCAGGCTCCCCACTGAGCAAGGAGCCCTATGCAAGACTCAATCCCAGGACCCTGGGATCATGACTGGAAGCCAAAGGCAGGCACCTAGCCAACTGAGACACCCAGGCATCCCTCATTTTGGGAAATTACAACAATTCCATATCCCAAAGAGGCAAGAGACTTCAAATAAGTAGCAAAGTTGGAACTCAGACCTTTCCTTTATCTCTCCAAATTCACTGACTTTTCACTGGACTGTGAATCCAGCAGATTAGCAACCCACAGAATAGAGAATGTGTTTTATAAACCAAAGTGACAGTGAAGAGAAGGGAAGAGGGTTCTTTGGTTCTGCGATAATGTGGGTTTACCACAGACACTTGACCTTATAGATGATACTAACAGATAGTTACACCTGGTGATTTACATTTGTTTGGAAAGAGTTCTTACCCACAATAATAACAAATGAAACTGTGTTGAGTAGCATCACAACAGGGAATGGCTTCCTGGGTCCACACGAACATTTCTATGGCTCCAGGGTCCTTAGATTACCCTCAAAGAAACACCAAGCAGAGAGAGAGAGAGAGAGAGAGAAAGCCAAGCCCTGCCAGTTTTTCTGACATAAAAGTTCTGAGACTAAATATTAGATAGAGAAAGCATACAGTGCTTCTTCTTTTCTTCATAATAACAGAAAATGTTCTGGGCATTTTTCTTGAAAAGGAAATAAGAATTAGACACATTTCAAATTTATCTGTGTTTCTAGGCACAGATATCCATGACCTGACAACTGCACTTGTATGTACATGTGTGAAAGTTCTTAATCACTTGAGGAAGGGGAAAAGAAAAAGTCAATTGTGAGACCCCAGACTCTCTGGAAACAAAGCTGAAGGACTCACTGAAGAAGATCTGGTGGCCATTCTCTCCCATCTGCTACTGACTTAGTCTCCAGCACTGAGTCCAATCCCTTCGTCATAGGCTGCCAAAGTGATCTTCATAAAACATATCTCTGATCACTTCCCTCCCGTGTTTAAGCCTTTCTCCTTTCTATGGGTTTCCCGTTGCTCTCAAAGTACTGACCCAGTAACAGGCACGCAAAAGTTGTACATGCTGTTCTCAATGGCTTCTTGCTGACCCCACCCCATCTGGCCATAATTTATTCTCAAACCATGCTGAACAACCTTCTGTTCCACAGAAGTACCATCTTCTCTGTTGCCTCTATTTGTTTGTTTGTTTGTTTGTTTTCAGTGTTCCAAGATTCATTGTTTATGCACCTCACCCAGTGCTCCATGCAATATGTGCCCTCCTTAATACCCACCACCAGGCTCACCTAACCCCCCATGGCCTCCCCTCCAAAAAAACCCTCAGTTTGTGTCTCAGAGTCCACAGTCTCTCATGGTTCATCTCCCCCTCTGATTTCCCCCAATTCACTTTCCCTTTCCTTCTCCCAATGTCCTCCATGTTATTCCTTATGCTCCACAAGTAAGTGAAACCATATGATAATTGACTCTCTCTGCTTGGCTTATTTCACTGAAAGCCTCTTTCAGGCTTCAGCTTACAGGACACTTTTCCAGAAAGGTCTCAAACCACTCTCCCATTCATTCTGGGCCCAGGTGCCCTGCTTTGAGGTTCCCATTAACTCTGTATTTCCCCTAGTATAATGCTGAGAATACTGTATTATTGTAAGAGTATTAAGTTTCATATACCTTCAGATGGTTTTAATGTATGCAGGCACGGTGCCTGACGCATGAGTGCTCAGTAATTATTTTAGGTAAATGACAGAGATTGAAGTTGTACTACTTTTTTGGTTTGGACCTCAAATTTTTTTATTTTTATTCTTTTTTGTTTCTCTTGACCCAATGTCCAATACTTCTTTTCCATCCTCAAATTCAACTTAGTCTTAGTTCAAGATGCTTTTTTTCCCCAAATTTTGCCAATTCTGTCTTTTGAAAAAATTCTCAGCCATGTCTATTATTTCGCTAGGGCTAAGTCTCACTAAATAATAAATAGGTTACATTTTAATGTTGAAAAGAAATACTAGGTTTCAGCAGCCCTCTGATTAGTGCTTGATTAGTGTATTGGTGAGTATTTTCACCTGCATAAACATCGGTCCAAGCCAGTAGAATTCTTACAAAAATAATAAATTTTCACTAAAGCAAAGGGAATGTTTTCTTAAAAAGTGAATGATTCATCAATCCTTTAGAATGTCTTCTGTCACCCTGCTAGACTTGCTCTCACCCTGCTATCTGTATTTTTCTTTCATAATATTTTCCACACTGCAATGAAATGACAACTAACTTAACTACGACCCTTACTGAAACTGAGTCTTATGCACCATTACATCCCCAACACCTGGTACACTGTAAGTTCCTCCAAAATGTTTACTGATTAAAAGGAACTTAATAATTTAAATGGGAAAGATTAAAAGGTTTTTTTATATAAAAAATTAATTCTATCTGGTATTAGTTCATCTTAATGTCAAATCTCTTCTTCTAAGGTTGAAACAAACAAACAAACAAATAAATCCTGAAATTCTCTTCTATAAAAGAGTTCCCATTATTGTTTTTAATTTATAAAACCTTTAGCATTGTAGTCATTGAATTCATAGAACAAGCTGTTTATAGACTTTTGTCCCAAAGAACCATCTCTCCAATTATATGGTTATAATTTAACTCTCCTGCAAGAGCTGGCAAACTATCACCCATGACCAAATCCAGCCTGCCATCTGTTTGTATGTCCCACAAGATAAGAGGAGTCTAAACACGTAAATGCTTGAAAAAAATCAAAAGAATAGTATTTTATGATGCATGACAATTATATGAAATTCAAATGTTAGTATCTATAAATGAAGTTTTATTAAAACACAGCCATGCCCACTTTTTAAAATTTTGTCTATGGCTGCTTTTGTGCTACCATGGCAGAGTGGTGTCATTATGACAGAAACTGTGAGGCCCACAAAACTACAAATATTTGCTACCAGGATTTTTACAGAAAAAGCTTGTCAACCATGGCTCTCTCTCAACCAAAAGATTATTTTTTTAACATCCATTAATTTTTTTTTCTTTTTAGTGGAAATCTGGTAGTTAGCTATTCATGTACTACATTTATAGAAATTGTCTCGTAGACAACAATTGTGAAATAGTTCTCCTTTCTGACTTTACTAAATTTTTCATGAACTCCATATTTGAGGTGTTCAAAGAAAGTCCAAACGGAATGTTTAATGCCATTTAATTCTGTTTCCTCAACATTTTACCTTTTACAATATCTCTTTCTAAACAAAAGTGAAAAAATAAAATGAAAAGCATACTTATTTGTTAGACCAATTTGATACAATAGTATAACTGTTGCTTCTAACAATGGAGGAAAAGTAATTCTTTCATTTTCTATTTTATTTAGGAACATAGAATTGAAAAGCCAAACACTGTCTCAGTTTGCAAGGAAAAACATGGAAAATACAGACAATGAGTAAGTAATTATGAGGTGGATTGACCTAAGAAGTACAATGTATTATGAGGACTAGAGCAAGTATTTCTGAGCAAGTTATTTGATAGTGAGATTTAGTGAGTGACTGAAGCAACTTAACAAATAATTTAAAAAGGGAAATAAGGAAGAATATTCCAGGTTTAAGAAAGAACATTTGAGAATCTGGAGGTATGGTGTAAGTAAGAAATTGATTCAAGACATTATGCTAAGGGAAAGGAAAACCAGTAAGTAGAGATATGATTTGAGCTGATATTTGTTGTGAAAGATTTTATTTATTTATTTATGTGTTTGTTTGTTTGTTTTTGAGAGAAACAGAGAGAGAGAATGGAAAAGCAGAGGGAGAGGGACAAGAAGACTCTTCACTGAGTGTGGAGCCTGATGTGGGGCTCAATCCCATGACCCTGAGATCAGAACCTGAGCTGAAATCAAGAGTCAGACACTTAGCCAACTGAGCCACCACGCACCCTAAACTGATATTTGTCTTTCCTTAAGAGATCAGTCTGGCTGCTGCATGGAGGACCAGTTAAATACTGACTGGAGAGAACCAACATATCAGTCTGAGAAAGACTGGAGTTCAAGTTTGAAAGGATAGTAAAAAGCAGATTTCTTTCTCAGAATGAGCAGAGCTTTTATAAACATTTCAATTCACAGAATGTGAGAAAAGTAAAGCAAATGTAGTGCTGTCTCATAGTACGCAACAGGAATAAAAGTGAAGACATTTTGATCGCAAAGAGAATTAAGTTCCGGCTGTTTGGTTTTGGTGGTAAGGGGGTAGTAATTTTGCAATATTGAATGGGTGAGCATGCTCTTAGTACCCACTGTTCCTCAGAAACTGGGTCTTTGTTCTGTTAAATAGAACATTTTTAGGATGTACAACAGAATCTTCATAGGCCTAGTGTGTGTGCTGGCGAGCTGGCCATCCTTTGCTCCTTTTTAAGGGACAAGCTGGGTAGGGTCCTTACTCTTTTCTCAGGTAGAAGGATGTGTAGAAGCTGGGGAGTTAATTGATTTGAAGATGATTGAACATTAAGTGCTCAGACTGGTCAGATAGTCAATGTGTGGAGTCCAAAAACAATACCAGTCCTCAGAAGACACATGTCTAGCCTGTCAATACATGCTTATATTTCATAGCCAAGGTGCTGGTGCCTAAATCTGAATGGCTGTCCTTCAGTCAATGTACTGTAGCAGCTTTTATAGCTAATGGCTTTAAGATTTGAATATTTAATAATCATCTAAAACAATGAAAGAACATTTCAAGACAACAGTTTTGGGTGGTAGTGAGCACATGTGGATGGAAACTGTTTACAAGGGTATCATGGACCCCTAGCTGGGTTTTTTCCCCAGCAATTCCTATTAAAGCAACTAGTCAAGAGGTGGTACAAGTGAAAATATAGTAGTGGTTTGTCCTAAACCAGTAGCAGTGAATGGGCTACATAGGGACTCTTTGGAAAGAAGAGATGTGAAACAGAAGAACAAAGAGGTTTCTTAGATTTCTAGCTTGAACTGGGCAGGTGCTGATAGCTTTCATAAGAATAGGATATGGGGGAGAAAAACAGACTAATTATCGGTACAGTTAGGTGAGGAGAATGAAGATTATAAATTAAGTCCTGGAAGTTCAGTTTAAGGAGCTATAAATCCTTAATGTAAATGGAGAGATGATGGAGGGACAATGACTTGGGAGTTCAAAAGAAATCTAAGAGTAATAAATCAAAGAGTAAGAAATATATATATATATATATATGTATATATATGTATATATATATATTTATATGTAATATAAGAGTAACAAATATATTCCTAAGAGTAAGAAAGAGTAAGAAATAATATATTTGGGCACTTGGGGGCTCTGTCAGCTGGGCATCTGACTCTGGTCTCAGCTCAGGTTTTGATCTTGAGAGATTAAGGCCTGCGTTGGGCTCCATACCCTCAGCAAAGAATCTGCCTAAGATTCTCTCTCCCTCTCCCTTTGCCCCTCCCCTAGCTCATGAAGGCCTGTGCTTAAATAGCTAAATAAATAAATCTTTAAAAATAAAAAAAGAAATATATTAGATTCATCAACTTGATTAAGGTAAAGGAAACCACAGGGCTAGGTTGGATTATCTAAAGACAAAGTATAGGGAGAGACAAGAAAGATCAGATCAAAACCCTACAGTAGTCCATGATTTACCACTAGGTGTAGAAGGACAAGTGAACAGAAGACAATTGGTGGTACAGGATAAATCTAAAGAATAGGCATTTTAAAAGTAAATGGGACATTTTTCCATTTCTTTGTGTCTTCATCAATTTCTCTCATGAGTACTTTATAGTTTTCTGAGTACAGATTCTTTGCCTCTTTGGTTAGGTTTATTCCTAGGTATCTTATGGTTTTGGGTGCAATTGTAAATGGGATTGACTCCTTAATTTCTCTTTCTTCTGTCTTGTTGGTGTAAAGAAATGCAACTGATTTCCATGCATTGATTTGATATCCTGACATTTTACTGAATTTCTGTACAAGTTCTAGCAGTTTTGGAGTGGAGTCTTTTGGGTTTTCCACATATAGTATCATATCATCTGCAAAGAGTGATAGTTTGACTTCTTCTTTGCCGATTTGGATGCCTTTAATTTCTTTTTGTTGTCTGATTGCTGAGGCTAGGATTTCTAGTACTATGTTGAATAGCAGTGGTGATAATGGACATCCCTGCCGTGTTCCTGACCTTAGTGGAAAAGCTCTCAGTTTTTCTCCATTGAGAATGATATTTGCGGTGGGTTTTTCATAGATGGCTTTGATAATATTGAGGTATGTACCTTCTATCCCTACACTTTGAAGAGTTTTGATCAGGAAAGGATGGTGTACTTTGTCAAATGCTTTTTCAGCATCTATTGAGAGTATCATATGTTTATTTTTCTTTCTTTTATTAAGGCACTGTATCACATTGATTGATTTGAAGATGTTGAACCAACCTTGCAGCATTGGAATAAATCCCACTTGGTCGTGGTGAATAATCCTTTTAATGTACTGTTGGATCCTATTGGCTAGTATTTTGGTGAGAATTTTCACATCTGTGTTCATCAAGGATATTGGTCTATAATTCTCTTTTTTGATGGGATCTTTGTCTGGTTTGGGGATCAAGGTGATGCTGGCCTCACAAAGTGAGTTTGGAAGTTTTCCTTCCATTTCTATTTTTTGGAACAGTTTTGGGAGAGTAGGTATTGATTCTTCTTTAAATGTTTGGTAGAATTCCCCTCGGAAGCTCTGGCCCTGAGCTCTTGTTTGTTGGAAGATTTTTGATGACTGCTTCAATCTCCTTACTGGTTATGGGTCTGTTCAGGTTTTCTATGTCTTCCTGGTTCAGTTTTTGTAGGTTATACGTCTCTAGGAATGTATCCATTTCTTCCAGATTGTCAAATTTATTGACGAATAGTTGCTCATGATATGTTCTTATAATTGTTTGTATTTCTTTGGTGTTGGTTGTGATCTCTCCTCTTTCATTGATGGTTTTATTTATTTGGGTCTTTTTCTCTTTTCTTTTTGATAAGTCTGGCCAGGGGTTTATCAATCTTATTAATTCTTTCAAAGAACCACCTCCTAGTTTCATTGATTTGTTCTACTGTTTTTTGGTTTTTATTTCATTGATTTCTGCTCTGATCTTTATTATTTCTCTTCTCCCACTGGGTTTAGGCTTTCTTTGCTGTTCCTTCTCCAACTCCTTTAGGTGTAAGGTTAGGTTGTGTATTTGAGACCTTTCTCGTTTCTTGAGAAAGGCTTGTATTGCTATATATTGCTATATATTTTGCTATATATTTTGCTCTCAGGACTGCCTTTGCAGATATTGAACAGTTGTGTTTTCATTATCATTTGTTTTCATGAGTTTTTTTCAATTCTTCTTTAATTTCCTGGTCGATCCATTCATTCTTTAGTAGAATGCTCTTTAGTCTCCATGTATTTGGGTTCTTTTCAACTTTCCTCTTGTGATTGAGTTCTAGCTTCAGAACATTGTGGTCTGAAAATATGCAGGGAACGATCCCAATCTTTTGGTACCATTGAGACCTGATTTGTGAACCAGGATGTGATCTATTCTGGAGAATGTTCCATGTGCACTAGAGAAGAATGTGTATTCTGTTGCTTTGGGATGAAATGTTCTTAATATATTTGTGATATCCATCTGGTCCAGTGTGTCATTTAAGGCCTTGATTTCCTTGTTGACCTTTTGCTTGGATGATCTGTCCATTTCAGTGAGGGGGTGTTAAAGTCCCCTGCTGTTACTGTATTATTGTTAATGTGTTTCTTTGATTTTGTTATTAATTGGCTTATATAGTTGGCTGTTCCCATGTTAGGGGATAGGTATTTAAAATTTTCAGTTCTTCTTGTTGGACAGACCCTTTGAGTATGATATAGTGTCCTTCCTCATCTCTTATTATAGTCTTTGGCTTAAAATCTAATTTATTTGATACAAGGTTTGCCACCCCAGCTTTCTTTTGATGTCCATTAGCATGGTAAATTGTTTTCCACCCCCTCACTTTAAATTTGGAGGTGCCTTTGGGTCTAAAATGAGTTTCTTGTAGACAGTATATTGATGGGTTTTGTATTTTTATCCATTCTGATACCCTGTGTCTTTTGATTGGGACATTGAGCCCATTTACATTCAGGATAACTATTGAGAGATATGAATTTGGTGCCATTGTATTGCCTGTAAGGTGACTGTTACTGTATATTTTCTCTGTTCCTTCTGGCCTACTACTTTTAGGCCCTCTCTTTGCTTAGAGGACACCTTTCAATATTTCCTGTAGGACTGGTTTGGTGTTTTTAAATTTTTTTAGTTTTTGTTTGTCCTGAGAGCTTTTTATCTCTCCTTCTATTTTCAATGATAGCCTAGCTGGATATAGTATTCTTGGCTGCATGTTTTTCTCATTTAGTGCTCTGAATATATCATGCCAGTTCTTTCTGGCCAGCCAGGTCTCTGTGGATAAGTCTGCTGCTAATCTAATGTTTTTACCCTTGTATGTTCCAGACTTCTTGTCCTGGGCTGCTTTCAGGATTTTTCTTTGTCATTAAGACTTGTAAGTTTTACTATTAGATGATGGGGTGTGGACCTATTTTTATCAATTTTAAGGGTAGTTCTCTGTGCCTCCTGGATTTTGATGCTTGTTCCCTTTGCCATATTAGGGAAATTCTCTACAATAATTTGCTCCAATATAGCTTCTGTCCCCCTCTTTCTTCTTCTGGAATCAATATTATCAATGATAACTATCATTGATAATATTCATAACATATTGATAATCATATTGATAATTATGATTATCAATTATAATTGATAATGATTATCATTGATAATCAATATTATCAACAATATAATTTTAATATTATTTTGTCTTATGGCATCACTTATCTCTCAACTTCTCCCCTCTTGGTCCAGTAGTTTTTTGTCTCTCTTTTGCTCAGCTTCTTTATTCTCCATCATTTGATCTTGATATCACAAATTCCCTCTTCTGCCTCATTTATCCTAGCAGTAAGAGACTCCATTTTTTATTGCACCTCATTAATAGCTTTTTTGATGTCAGCTTGGTTAGATTTTAGTGTTTTATTTCTCCAAAAAGGGTTTTTATTTCTCCAGACAAGGTTTCTCTAATATCTTCCATGCCTTTATCAAGCCCAGCTAGCACCTTGAGAATTGTCATTCTGAACTCTAGATCTGACATATTACCAACATCCGTATTGATTAGGTTCCTAGGCTTCAAACTGCCTCTTGTTCTTTTTTTTGTGGTGAGTTTTTCCACCTTGTCATTTTATCCAGATAAGAATATATGAACGAGAGAATAAAATACATACTAAAAGGGTGGCAAAGACCCCAGAGAAATGTGCACTTATCAAATCAGAAGAGACCCCAAATCAGGGGGAGAAGAAAAGGGGTAAAAAGAATTTTCAAGGGGTGCCTGGGTGGCTCAGTGGGTTAAAGCCTCTGCCTTCAGCTTGGGTCATGACCCCAGGGTCCTGGGATGGAGCCCCGCATTGGGCTCTCTGATCAGCAGGGAGCCTGTTTCTCCTCTCTCTCTGCCTACTTGTGATCTCTGTTGTCAAATAAATAAATAATAATAAAAATCTTTAAAAAAAAAGAAGTTTCAAAAAAATTAAGAATAAATTTACATATATATGTATGTGTGTGTGCATATATATATATATATATATATATATATATATATATCTCAGACTGGTGAATAGAATAGCACCACCCAATTGATTTTGGGTGTATTTTGGCCTCTTAGAAGAAACTACCTCCCAATTTTTTAAAGAAAGAGAACTATATGTAATCAAAATAAGGGTAAACACGAAGGGATAGGTAAACATGAAGGGATGGAATATGACTGTAAAGATGAAAATTTTTTAAAAATTCTAAAATTCTAAAAAAGGAATTGATAAGACAAGTTGGTTGGGAAAAAAAAAGAAAAAGAAAGTGGGAATTTGCTCAGGCTGGAGACTAGAACAAAGCCCTGTGCTAGATTTAGGGTACATTTTGATCTATTAGAAGAAATTGTATCCCAAAATTTTTTAGAAGAAAAAATCCTATATGTATACAAAAATAAAGTTAGATACAATGAAGGATAAAATATGACTACAATAATGAAGGTTTACAAAGTTTTTCTTTAGAAAGGTATTGTTAAGATAAACTAGTTAAAAACGTTAAAAGAGGAAAAAGGAAAAGTTAAAAAAATAGAATAAGAAAAAATAAAATTAAAAAATTTTAATTAACTTTGCAATTAATTAACTAAAGACTCATGGGGAGAAAGCAATGAATTCCATGCTTTGCTTTCCCCTCCTCTGGAATTCCTCTGTTCTCCTTGATCAGTGAGCTTGGTCTTGGCTAGATGTTCTTGCTGATCTTCTGGGGGAGGGGCCTGTTGTAGTGATTCCAAGCATCTTTGCCTGAGGCAGAATTGCACTGCCCTTGCCAGGAGCTGAGCTAAGTAATCTGCTCCGGTTCAGGGTTCGCTCTCGGGAGCTTTTATTCCCTGAACACTTTCTGTAGAACTCTGGAGGATGCAAATGAAAATGGTGGCCTCCCCTATCTCTGGCCTGGAGAAGCAGAGAGCTTGGGGCCCCACTCCTCAGTGCAGCCTCGGAGAAAAGTGCTCAATCATTCCCTTCTTCCTGGTCTCTGGCTGTGCTCCAAGTTCACCCAGCCTATGACCGAGAGTTTCTGTCTCTGGCACATAACCCCATTTGGAGTCTCTAAACCCAGTAGATGCCTGCCACTCTGCTCTTCCAGCAGATGAAGGTGGGTCTCTCCAGATCTGCCACTGACAAAGAGTAGTGGCCTGATGGTGCCATGGATCACAATTTAAGGTAACCCCAAGCTGAGAGTTCACTCCTCAGCTCCGTCTCTGTAGCTGGCTTCCCTGCTCTGATACCTGCAAGCTCTGCTACACTCAGACACCCCAATCCTTCTGTGACCCCATGGGACCTGAGACCACGCTTTCCCTGTGAGGGCTCCACCCCCGCTTAGCCTTTGGAGTGTTGTCCCTCAGTGGAGCAGACTTTTAAAAATTAGAATTTTGTGCTCTATTGCTCCACTGCTTGCCAGGAGCCGGCCCCTTCCCGCGTGGTCTATCTTCCTGTGGCTTTGGATTCACTTCTCTGCATGTCCAACCTTCCAGAAAGTGGTCAATTTTCTGTTTCTAGAATTGCTGCTCTTTTTCTCTTCGATCTCCTGTCGGATTTGTAGGTGTTCAGAATAGTTTGATAACTATCTAGCTGAACCCCTGCAACCTGATGTCATCTCAGTGTGCTACTCCTCCACCATCTTGACTGCTATCCCCAAAGCAGATATTTAAAAGGCAGTAGCTATGAGGGCCTAAAGTCCAGTATAATAATCTCAGCTAGAGATACTGATTTGGGAATCACCAACATCAATATTATAGTTGAAGTCAGATGAGTAGCTGAGCCTGCTCTGTTAGAGAGGGTTAGGGATGCGTGGGTGGCTCAGTAGGTTAAGCACCTACCTTCAGCTCAGATCATGATCCCAGGGTTATGGAATAGAGTCCTGCAGAGGACACCTTGCTCAGTGGGGAGACTGCTTCTCCCTCTTCCTCTGCCTTAGCCTGCTTGTACTCTCTCTCTCTCTCCAACAAATAATAAAATCTTAAAAAAAAAAAAATAGGAAGAAGAGAGAGTTAGAATTAGAAGACCCTAGAACAGACTTGAGGGGAATGCCAATGTTTAAGGCATGGACGGAAGGAAAGTACTTAAATGGGACTTGGAAAGCATAGTATAAAAGTAGAAGAACTGCATATTGGTCCTGAGGAAACAGAGGGATAAATTAAGAGTGGGAAGAATGGCCAGTCGCATCCCCAAGGCATGAGAAAGATCATCACTGAAGAGTTCCTCTGGATTTGATGGCATGAAGTATCTTCAGCAAGAGGGATTTCAGTGGGGCCGTAGAAAAAGAGGCAGACCACAATAGCTTCTGAGAGGTGAAGAAGGGGAGAAATTGAAAAGAAAGTTTTTAAGGAATTTGATTTTGTCATGAAGGAGAGACATGACAGTACTTCAAGAGAAATGAGAATAAAGAGGTATTGGGGGTTTTTTTAGTTAGTTTGTTTTTTAAATAGGAGAAAACCTGAGCATTTTTTAGTGTATATTTTATTTTTTTTTACTTTAAAGAGTTATTTATTTATTTTAGATAGAGAGCACAGTCAGGGGGATGGACAGAGAGGGAGGGAGATACATCCTCAAGCAGCCTCCCTGGTGAGAATGGGGCCCGATGTGCGGCTTGATCCAGGACCCTAAGACCATGACCTGAGCCAAAATCAAGAGTCAGACACTTATCCAACTGAGCCACCCAGGTACTCCTTTGGTAGCTATTTTAAATGTATACTCCCAGACTTGGGTGGGAAGGAATGCCATTTTATTTCTGTAAAATTTCAGTTAACTCTAGGAGAAGATCTCATTCTGCTGCTAACATAGTCCACATTTGCTGATGCAAGTTCACAAGCACTTCTCAGATGAATAAAAACATTTTAGATCAATATTTAGTGACCTTCAGGGTTCAGACCCTTCCACTGCTGGTTCTCCCCTTTCTTTCTAGGGCTGGTCTAAGCTTCTGGGTTTACTGGGAAGGTAAGGAGTTGTATGTCAGCTGTCCTCTGTCAACTGAGAGCAGCTAGTGCACCCCCCTTAGCAAGCATGGAAGCTTCCTAGACTAAGTAGGAATCCTGGCCTAATCTGGTTAATGCAACAGAATCAAGCCCCAGAAGAAATATTTATCCATTATGACATCTATTACGGTCACTGAGGGACAGAACACCATGTGACTTCAGGAATAAAGTTCCTAGGGGCACCTGAGTGGATCAGTCATTAAGCATTTGCCTTCAGCTCAGGTCATGAACCCAGGTTGCTGGGATCAAGTCCCACATCAGGCTCCTTGCTCAGCAGGGAGTCTGCCTCTCCCTCTCCTTCTGCCCCGCCCCTTGCCCATGATTGCTCTCTTGCTCTCTCTCTGTCAAATAAATAAAAGAAATCTTAAAAAAAAAAAAAGGAAGAAAAGGAATAGAGTTTCTAGGAATTAAATAAAAAGCCAACTTGAAGAGAACCTGTGATGAATTTGCCATAAAGAATCACAATTAGCTAATGAAAACAACTTCCTACATGACAGTAATTCTGCCAAAATATTATAAGGAATAAATTGTGTTTTCTACTACTTATTTCTACTCAACACAAGTTAGTGAAAAGTATCAATGAATAAACAGTCTAATTTTGATAAGATATAAATGATTCATCATCTTAAAAAATTTTAATCCTCTAGGGATGCCTGCATGGCTCAGTCAGTCAAATGTCCCACTGGAGATTTCAGCTCAGGTCATGATCCAGGGACATGAGGTGGAGCCCTGCATTGGGTTCTGTGCTCAGTGGGGAGTCTACTGGGGATCCTCTCCCTCCCTCTCCCTCTTCTTCTCCTCCCTCTCTTAAATAATAGATACATAAATCTTTTTAAAAAATTAATGCTCTAGACCACTGAGAAGTACTACTTAAATAATTTTGATTTCTGGTATAGCTGTTCATTAATAAAAAATGTTTAATTGTGGAAGAAGGGGGAAGAATAGAAGAAAACTATACTACAAATATAAAAACTAAACAAACAAACAAACAAAAAACCCAAATCTAAATTGTGGAAGAAGGGGGAAGAATAGAAGAAAACTATACTACAAATATAGAAACTAAACAAACCAACAAACAAAAAACCCAAATCTAAATTAAAATAAAGCAAGAACAGGAAAAAAAATCACAAAAACAGAAAATTGAGTGAAAATAATGTTAAATAAGACTGTGGAAGGGGTTGAAATTTCTACGAAATTGGCACATATGCCAGATATGTCTTTGCCTTTCCTAACAAGTGAACCTCAGCCAGCTCTACTGTCCCAGGATTTACAGACTGCTCAATCCACCAAAATCGGATCTCACAGGGAACAAGGGGTCTCCTTACAGCAGGGGAGATGCAACAATGGCACATAACTATGGGACCCACTTGCACAATTACACATTACTCCTCCCAGATGCTACTTGCCAATAGATATAATACCTGAGCTCAGAAACCAAGGATTGGGAGTAAAAATAACCCTGTTTATTATGGTCATTCTCAGTGACCTACTTAAAGAATTTGTGGTTCCCATTTCCGCAAATCTGGGTCTATAGGTTTATAGGGTATTGAGTACCAAGAGGGAGCAAGCTTCCACCTGGGAGCACAGCAGGAGTCCTACTCACTTTTAAGGTACGCTGTCTTATAGTGCTCTTTTCCATTCTGTGTACTACATGGACAAATATAGCAGTCACATCCTGAGGACAGAATGGTGGCTGAAACTCTGGTATTTCACAGATGAGAGTCTGTTTAACACAACCTCGTAGGTTTGCTATTAAATCCATCAGGTGTGCGAGCCAAGAGTGAGCAGAATCTAGAATGGGTAGTAGAATAGTCCTCCATTATACATGGTTTTGCTTTCTATGGTTTCAGTGACCTGCAATCAACGGTGGTCTAGAAGATTCTTTCCTTGATGTAGCATCAGAAGGTCTGTGGTAGCCTAACACTATGTCACAGTGCCTACATCATTCACTTCACTTCATTTCATCATGCAGGCATTGTATTATTTCATATCATCTCAGGAAGAGGGGTGAGAACGGTACAATGAGATATTTTGAGGGACAGAGACCACATTCGGAGTTTTTATTACAGTATGTCATTATAATTGTTTTATTTTATTATTACTTTTGTTGTTAATCTCTTACTGTAACTAATTTGTAAATTAAACTTTATTATTAGTATGAATGTATAAGAATAAACATAATATCAATAGGGTTTTACTACCCATGTTTCAGACATCAACTTGGGGTCTTGGAATATATTCCCCTTGGATAAGGAGAGGACTACTATAGTGGAGAATATGAACTTCAGTCTCAATTATGAGTTACAGACCAGGTGCAACAGTAGGAGCTATATTTTCTTCCACTACCTTTTTATAAGTTTCTTGAGAAGAAAGAATTATCAAGAATGTGCACACACAGATCTGTGTGTGGGAGCCTGTTCCTGGTAATTCTTTCTTCTCAATTCACTTTCCAAATGTTAATTTAGCTGCATTTAATATGTACTATTTTTAGAGAGTACGTGAAATTATAAAGAGGTATCCAAGACCAATTGAGGGATACAAATACATTCCAAAGATAAGTCTTTTGAGTAATGTTTCTATTCTTGCCTAAGATCAAAGGGAAAAAAACAATTCTTGGGAAGTAGTAAGAAGAGATGCTCTTTCAATGATTTTGATAGATGGAAAGTTAGAAATTGGATCAATTGTAACTTCTTCAATTGTAGCTTCTTCTAAGAAACAGCAGGTTTCAATGTATTAGGATTATTGTGTTCTTACAAAAATCCCCAAAGAGTCAGTTCACCCATAAATTGTTACAAAAATCTCCTTAAAGTCAATTCATCCATAAATTGTGATTCAAAGTGTGGTGAATCAAGTTAATTCTAGGGTTTTTAAATCTTCCAATTGGGGTTTATTTAAGCTGACAGTTTTCATTAGTATGAGAAGATATATTAGAAGTCAAAATTTCTTAGTCATTTTAACCTAGACTAGAAACTCTACCAATGTCGGGATTTTTTTTTCCTTGTCCTCTGAGACAGCTTGAAGTTAATGTACTAAACTAGGGAAAAAATATGTAACTTGAGCTCCAGATTTGGGATACTTACTACACATTTTTCCATTTCTATCCTTGTAAATTTTCATGGCAAATAGAAAATGGCCAAGATCCTTCTAAAACTTTCCTCTTGGCTTTATTAACCTAAATGTCATCAGGTAATAGCTGGCTTCTAAATTAGTGCAAACATTGGAGAAGCCGTATGCTTCATGAAGCCAAATTGAGGAAGAGATCTTACCTCTTCCTAATTAGTTTTAATTTTTAATATATTCTCTCATTCTTAGAAACTATTTGAAGGGGGAACCTGGGTGGCTCGGTGGGTTAAAGCCTCTGCCTTCAGCTCAGGTCATGATCTCAGGGTCCTGGGATCAAGCCCCACATCGGGCTCTCTGCTCAACAGGGAGCCTACTTCTCTTCCTCTCTCTCTGCCTGCCTCTCTGCCTGCTTGTGATCTCTGTCAAATAAATAAATAAAAATCTTAAAAAAAAAAAAAAACTTGAAGGACTTAGAAATGGCTCAAAAAATAGTAAGTGTATAACAGGATATAATTATAATAAATTAAGATAGTCCCTAAATATGGAGAATCACAAATTAGAGTAGTCCCAAATATAATCACAAAACCTACACCAATGGAGGTCACATTAAGTAGTCTAAAACTAATGTCTCAGAGTTGTGAGATGATTGTCTGTTCACTTTGTCCTTCTGGGGAAGG
Source organism: Martes martes (assembly GCF_963455335.1). Taxonomy (NCBI): domain Eukaryota; kingdom Metazoa; phylum Chordata; class Mammalia; order Carnivora; family Mustelidae; genus Martes; species Martes martes. Next base: position 14,071,256 of record NC_137893.1, read on the forward strand.
TGGGGTGAAAATGAAGGTGGACAGGTGGCTAATCTGAATGGAAAGATATAGAAAGGAGAAGATATTTTTTGAAGTGCCCTTACAACTTTAACCTTTAAAGACCTTTCAAATTTAACTTTGTATCCCTAAAACTATTCTTTTTATGAATATGCTTATAGTTAAAGGAATATATATATATATATATAAATCAGATATGATGAAATATACTTTAATTTTTATACAAAACATTAGCTTTTCAAACAAAAATGATATTTATCCTTTGGTTCCTACTTCCTAGTAAGATACCTCAGTTAAAAAAACTATTTCCTCTAAGAGAAGGCCGTTTGTTTAAAATGACTAAACTTTAGATTCTTTCGGAGAAACATAATTTACTAAAATAAAATCAACTAACTATGCATTTACTTCAAATTTGTACTTATTTATAAGATTTAAATCATTTTATAAAAGTTAGAACCATTTTTTTCCTTTTTGCTAACTTTTTAAGTTTAGGTTTCTATTTATGTATTATGTCTATTTTTTATATTTTAGGGTCTTTTGTCATATTGCCTGGATTCTATCTGATTAAACAATAAGAAAAGAAGCAAATTTCTAAGCACTCATCAGAAAATATGGGCTTTCTGGAATTTTCTTCCAGTTACTCAAATGGACATTATTATAGTTGTTGTTTTTGGTTTTTGGTTTTGTTTTTTTGATAAGGGAAATACTAATTAAAACATTTCAGATTGAATCCTTAATTCTTCCGTTTTCTTCTTCTTTCTCTAAGGGAGTCAAGAAGTCTAAAAGGAAAAGAATTTGAAAGATGTAAGATTTGAGAGGAAATAAAAATTAAAAAGGAAGTCAAAACCTCATTCGAATACATACTCATTTAAAACTTTTGTTTGTTTAAAAATATCAACTTTAGGGGTGCCTGAGTGGTTTAGTGGGTTAAGCCTCTGCCTTCAGCTCAGGTCATTGTCTTAGGGTCCTGGGATCAAGCCCAGCATCGCTCAGCAGGGAGCCTGCTTCCCCCTCTCTCTCTGCCTTCCTCTCTGCCTACTTGTGATCTCTCTTTGTCAAACAAATGAATAAAATCTTTTAAAAATAATAATAAATAAATAAATAAAAATATCAAATTTAAAATGGAAAGACACTAGAAAAATATTTGACAATAATGGTAAAAAGTTAATATTTTCCTAACAAAACATTCATACAAAATGGAAATGAAACACAAACTGCCTTTTTAAAAGTAAGCAAACAATATGAATAGACAATTCATACATAGAAAAGCTAAAATAGTTAATAAATACAGTAAAAATATTTCAGCATATACTTATAAAAGATCAGCGGGACTTAAATTGAAATAATAGAAACTCATATTTTGAAGAATCTTAGTTTTGGTTTTGGTTTTTGTCTTATTCTTTATTCTCCATTCACTCTTTGCCAGCAATATGATATATCAATCTGTACCAAAATTATTTTAAAAATTCATAATTTAAATCAATATTCTACCCTAGAAAACTATTCTCAGATGCATGAAATAATCTTAAAAGCAAAAATGATTATTGCATAAATGTTGCATAGGTTTTTTAAATTTTTTTTTCATTTTTATTTATTTATTATTTTCTTGTTATATTCAGTTAGCCACTCTATGGTGCATAATTAGTTTTTGATGTAGTGTTCAATGATTCATTAGTTGAGTATAACACTCAGTGCTCGTCATTTTTCATTTTTTTAAAATATTTTAGTTATTCATTTGAGAGAGAGAGAGAGAGATCATGAGCAGGGGGAAGGGGTAGAGAGAGAAACCGACTCCTCGATGAGCAGGGAGCACATTGAGGGACTTGATCCCTGGACCCTGGCATCATGACCTGAGCCACAGGCAGATGCTTAATGAACTGAGCCACCCAGGTGCCCTAGTTTTATTTTTTAATAGTGAAAAACAAGGTACACCATGTAAGCTCTTTCAATAAATTATGCCATCTTGGGGCATCTGGTTGACTCAGTGGGTAAAGCCTCTGCCTTCGGCTCAGGTCATGATCCCAGGGTCCTGGGATTGAACCCCTGCTCAGCGGGGAGCCTGCTTCCCCCCTCTCTCTCTGCCTGCCTCTCTGCCTATTTGTGATCTCTGTCTGTCAAATAAATAAATAAAATCTTTAAAAATAAATAAATAAATAAATTACGCCATCCAATTAATGTAATATTAGGTAGCCATTACTATTCTTTTTACGAGAACTGGGATCAAAGAAAACCCCTTCTAATGTGAGGTGGAAAAAGAAATAGAAAATTGCAAATATAATTTTATTACTTTGTCCAAAGTATCCTATGTGTAGGAAACGAAAGGGCTGAAATTGACTCCCTCCTCCCTATAAATGTTAACAGGATCTTTATTTTTAGAGAAAGCCATTAATAATATTTTAAATATTTTAATATTTTATATATTATTTTAAAATAATATTTTAAATATTATATTAAATATAATAATATTTTCTCTTTTTCCTGTTTTTCTTAATTTTTTGTATTTTTATTCATGAATTTAAGTTGCTTTTGATTGAATATCTTTTTTTTCCTAAAATATCAGCAAAAAATAAAGTGTCTGACATTTGGTATTCCATGATGTTTGTTTTCTATCAAAATAGGGTTAAAAACAAACTAAATTTTCTTCTGACATCTGAATTTCATTTTTTTCTATCACCATTAAAATGGTAGTCTTCCACACTTTAATCTGAAATTCTAAACACTTAAAATAGTAGTTGAGTTTGCCTATCCACTTGGGTTTGTTTTGTTTGCTTGTTTTTGTTTTTGTTTTAAGATTTATTTACTTTAAAGAGGGGGGAGGGGCAGAGGGAGGAGAGAGAAAATCTTTTTTTTTTTTTTTTTGGATTAGTTATATGAAGAATTTTTTTCCCTCTCATTATCTTTATTTATCCCCCCCACACTTTGGTGTAGGATTTTATTGATTTTTTAAATTATTTTTAGTTTTTTAGTTTTAAATTCAATTAATTAATATATAATGTACTATTAGTTTCAGTGGTAGAGGTCAGTGATTCATCAGTCTTATATAACACACAGGGCACATTACGTCACATGCCCTCCTTAATGTCCATCACGCAGTTACCCCATCTCCCCAACCCCTCCCCTTCCAAAATGCCTCAGTTTTTTTCCTATGATTAAGAGCCTCTAATGGTTTGTCTTCCTCTCTGACTGCCTTTGCTGCATCCCAAAGGTTTCGGACAGTTGTGCTTTCATTTTCACTTGTTTCCATGATTTTTTAAAATTCTTCTTTAATTTCCTGTCTCACTCGTTCACTTTTTAGTAGGACGCTCTTTAGCCTCCATGTATTTGAGTTCTTCCCAAATTTCCTCTAGTGACTGAGTTCGAGTTTCAAAGCATTGTGGTCTGGAAACACGCACGGAATGATCCGAATCATTTGGTACCAGTTGAGACCTGATTTGTGACCCAGCATGTTCCATGTGCACTTGAGAAGAATGTGTATTGTGTTGCTTTTGAGTGGAATGTTCTGAATATATCTGTGAAGTCCCCTGGTCCAGTGTGTGATTCCAAATTCAATGAAAGGATAGAATATAACTGCAAAAATGAAAATTAAAAATGATCTTTAAAAAAAGAGTTGATAAAATAAGAAATTGGCTGGAAAAGGAAAGAGAAAAAAATTAAAGTTGAAAGACTAAAGAATTGTAGGAAATGAACCATGAATTCTATATACTATTTTCCCCTAGCACTGGAGTTCTGCAGTTTTCATTGATTGGTAAACTTGGCCTTGGCTCGATGTTCTTGCTGATCTGGGGGAAGGGCTTGTTGCATTGATTCTCAAGTGTCTTTGCTCCAGGTGGAGTCACACTGCCCTTGCCAGGGGCCAGGCTAAGTAAGCTGTTCCCAGTTGCTCTCTGTAGGTTTCGTTCCCTGAAGGATTTTCTGCACAGCTTTAGAAGATGAGAATGAAAATGGTGGTCACCCAATCTCCAGCCCCAGAGCCAAAAGCTCAGGACCCCTCTCTTCACTGTGCCCTCAGGGAAAAAGCAGTCAATCACTCCCATCTCCCTGGTCTCCGTCCCCACTCCAGGGCTCACCCAGACTATAACTGACCATTTCTATCTCAGGTACATGACCTCGTTTCAAGTCTCTAAACCCACCAGACCCCCGCAGTACATACCCATGCTATTCCTCCCAGGGAAGGAAGAGGGGTCTCAAGGAGGACCAGCCTCTTGGTGGGCCCTTGCTTGGAAAGCAATCACCCAATTGAGCCACAGTTCATGGTTTATGACAACCCCAAGCTGAGAGCCCACTTCTGGGCTCACTGATTGCAGTCAGCTTCCCAGCTCAGATGCCTGGAGGCTCTGCTATGCTCAGGCACCCCTGTTCTTCCTGTGACGGCAGGGATCCCGAGACCACACCATCCCAGCTAGGATTCCACCCCAATTAGCCACCTGAGTGCCTTCCAGGAAGGGACATCCCTCACCTGAGCAGACTTCTAAAAGTTCCGATTTTGCCTTCCACCGCTGTATCACTTTCTGGTAGCCCGCTTATGGAGGCTCCCTCCCCTTATGGTTTATCTTCCAATATATCACCTCGGATTCATTTCTCCATACCTCTTAACTTCCAGAAAGTGGTCACTTTCCTATTTGTGAGTTGCAGTTGTTGTTTTCTTAGATCTTAGATTCACAGGTGTTCAGAATGATTTAATAACTATAGCTGAATTGCTGGGACCAGACAAAACTGAGGTCTCCTACTCCTCTGCTATCTTGGACTAGCTCTTGGAGAAAGAGAATCTTAAGTAGACTCCCCGCGGTGCTTAGAGGTTTTTGTTTTGTTTTTTGATAGAGAGCATAAGTAGGCAGAGCGGCAAGCAGAGCGGCAGGATGAGGGAGAGGGAGAAATAGGCTCCCCACTGAGCAGGAAGTCCAATCCCGGGACTCCAGGATCATGACCTGAGCCAAAGGCAGACGCTTAACTGACTGAGCCCCCGAGGGTCCCCAGTAGCTAGTGAAACTTCAAAGACGTCGAATGAAAACCCAGAAACTTGTCAAGGAACTTTCAAATGTTAATCAGAAAGGAAAAATCACAGCATTATGGAAAGAATAAAGAATATGTATAGTTTGATTACACCATGACTTCAGTTTTCACATTTCTTTTTACCAGTTTATATGTTTTATTGTTAAAATTATAATAGATGTTAAATGCATTTTTACAAATTAGTATTTGCTATCTTTTCTCAACACTTAGCCAGACGTTTTCTGTAATTTTATGAAATGTTTATAATTACTTATAATATTTTTAATAATATTCCATTGTGTCAATGTAGCTGCCTTTATCCCCCTTAATATGAGACCTCTGGGGTTCCCCCCTGGTGTTTTCTTATATTTGATTATAAATAAAGATAGACTGGATATCTCCATGAATATAGTTTTTTGCTTTCCCTAAATAATTTTATTGGGACAAATTCCTCGTAGTTTTATTGTTGTGTGAACTTATGTAAACAGTCATGAAACTGGCTGGAGAAATTCAAGAGTAAGAAGAATAAACCATTTAAGTGGACTCTCTTAATTATGTACAAATGAAGCAATACTTCCTATGCTTAGATTGTGGCTGACTGAAAGAAGACATCCAGCTGTTACGTTAGCTGTTCTACACTTCTCCCAATTGTGAACCCTTAAACAAAATGTTCACTGTACAAATGGTCTTGACAAAGCAGATAATTATCTCCAGGAGAAAATAATAGCAATTTTTTTTAATGTTTACTTCCTCCTTAATGACTGAATAGTATTTTGAGTGAAATAGATGCATTGTTCCTTGATTAAATCCATTTACAGACAGTGGAAGGCAACATTCTGTGATTATCAAGTAATAGGATCATATTATTCATGTGGAGGGAGCCTAGTTCAGTGACTAAGGCATACATTCTGGAGTTATACTGCCTTGGTTTGAATGAAAGCTCCACCATTTTCATACATTGTAAATTTACATGCATACATATATACAGTTAATATATTTTTCTTAATCTATAATATATAGGTATGAAATCTTACTTCGTATGTAAATACATACACACACAAATAAACACACACACAAGAGGTATAATAAATGTTATGTTTTCCATCTACCTAAGGCCCTAAAAACCTTTGGTCTGACTCCTATTGCCACAAGGAAAGCTTTTTAACTCATTTATAGCTAACAACCATATTCAGCAAGGTATCTTATCCAGTTACAGAGGAGTACACTCTGCAAGCACTTTATATTAGCATGTTGTTCCAGGAAATTGCTTTGCTTAAAGCCAGACAACCTTTGGGTGATTTATTCAACTTCTCTTTTCTAATGTTCATGATAAGCTTTTGGCTACACCTGCTTTTAAAATGTTCATGTTAAACTTTTTAAACTACTACATGAAGTTACTTTTTAAATTTTATTTGAAACACACCCCAAATTATTTTCCATAAAAATTTTTATCTTACCTAAAGAATATACCCTGGGCTCATCTCTCAGCATATATGAAGTAGGTTTCCCACCAATTAGTTCTAAATCAGTACCTCAACTTTAATGAGAGGAAGTCAGGCCTCCCATGGTGAGCTGACCCAGGGCATACATTTTCTTTCTTTAGTGGACATACAGAATGTTTTCATGCTGTGAAGTGGGTAGAGAGCATAACCCCAAAACTCATTATTATATATATTTTCAGAAAGGTCATTAAGAAAAAGATATTCATAATGGATGAGCAGTCTCTTCATTTCTATGAATCAGCAGTTCTCAATTTTTTCTGAAGCAAATATCCTTCTGATAAAAATTACAAATCCTGTCCTCAGAAAAATGCATCCATGTTCATAAATGTCTGTTAATTTATACAATTTGCAACATCCCTAGAACTCCTCCTTCAAAGTTTATCTATCAACCCCCTTTGGGTTCTTGAAACTGGTTAACAAGGTCTGTTCAAAATACATCAAAAATCTACTCCCAGGCCCATGGCCGTGCTGTTTACCTTGAAGATACTGTGGCATTTGCCCCAGTGTGTTTATTTCCATTAATTTTCTTTTGTCATAATGACAACTGCCTGAATTAAAACACATCCTCAGAAAACCCCTTGCTTTAGCTATCCTAAGGCAATTACTTCAAGTTTCGTTCACTACATCATATAGGATCCTCTTCAGGATAAACTTCAAATGAATGGTTATTAGGAGTTAAAACCAGAAATTACTTTGCTTCTCTAGGATGACTGATTTGCCTTTTTCTTAGGAAGCACTCTGAATAATACATCCATTCATGTTCCTTTTTAAAAATTTACAGCTTGAAAGCTGAAAATCAGATCTGTGACCCCTAGCTCATCTGTGTGTGGACTGTAAGACTGTGTTTTTGAGCACTAACATAATTACTGGATTCACTTTATTTCTTCTTAGTTTTATCATCTATTTCTTATTTTCATTTTCTTGTTTAGAAGTCCTTTAATAAGTACTAGATAACAATGCAAAGAGGGAGAACATAAAAGATAGGAAAAAGAAGGGAAAAAAAGTTTTTTAACTGTTATATTTCTATATATTCAAGTTCTTCCAAAGCAAGCAATTAATTCACTCTGATTTATAGTTTAAAGTTTTATAAGACTTTAGAAAATTTAGAATAAAACAGAAACAAGTAAAAATACTTTTGTTAATCCATGTGTTCCATTGGTGGTTGCTAAAGCTGAATGACCAAAACTTTATTTTCTTTTTTTAGCTCCAAAACATTTTCAACATCTTTGTTACTAAAACTTCCAAACAGGGGCACTGGGTCAGTTGGTTAAACATTCAACACTTGGTTTCAGTTCAGGTCATGATCTCTCGGTTGTGGGATCGAGTCCAGCATCAGGCTCTATACTGGTCACAGAATCTACCTCAGATTCTCCTTCCCTCTTCCTTCTGCTCTCTTTCTCTCGGTCTCTCAAATAAATAAATAAACAAAATCTTTTTAAAAAGAAAAAACGAAAGCAAAAAAACAAAACAAAACAAAAACTTGCAAACATACAGACAGAGGTTGAGAAAATAACATCATGAACATTCATATGCCTATCATCAAGATTTTAAAGTTGTTAATATTGTGCTGTATTTGCTTCTTTAACTTTTTTCTGCTAAAATATTTTAGAGTAAATAACAATTAACAATATCTCACCTCTATAGATTTTAGCATGTGTCTCTGAAAAGTAAGGACCTATTTCTACATAATCACATAGCATTTTCACATCTAACAGAAGTAATAATCTCCCAGTATCACCTAATACCTTGTCTAGATTCAAATTCCCCAGTTATCCTCTTCCCAAAAACACCTTTTATAACTGCCAAAACTTCTTACCCTCAGAAGAGGCAATGGAAACATACTCAAAGCTCCTCTTTCATCTGTGTTTAGCCATTTCCTTTACCACTAAACACCAACAAGCAAATGGCAAATAAAAATGAAGTGATGGGATTGATCCCGCTAGGATTCCACTCAGTGTCAAAGATTAACTCTACTCTATTTAGGTCATTAATAAAAACTACTCTCTAGGAAAATTTCAACTTTTGATCTTACTATAAATTAAGATACCACTTAATATAAAGTATTTGAAAGTTCTATTAATTAAAATCAATAGACATGGATTTTTAATAGAGGCTCACTCTATCACAAAGCTTACTTATTTACAATATTTATAACTTTGGGGAAAAAAAGCTTTTCCTCCAGTTATTTTCAGCCATGCTAGACATTGTCACTCTTTTAACATTTGATGATGCTCGTCTCCCTTAAAAAACAAACAAACAAAAAAAACAAATACCACACTGGATCTTATCCTAATCATTTACACTATTCCTTGTATATTCCACTACTGAAGGTAGTGTAATCCTTTTATGTGCTTTAGAAATAATTGATATAAATTTCTTTTCAAAAATTTTCTTTTGGGAGTATTACCTCATCATAAACATTGCCTAATTTTATAAAGCATCTGTAGATCAGGGATCTGGCATATGTTGTTTTATTTTTAAAAACAAATTTCCAGTAAATGTAGTTTTCAGTTTACACTTATGAAGTCAAAATGTCAAGATGACTCAAAACAATACATTAAATTACAAGTGAACTTTACAGATTTGATTTGGTAAAGATAGCACAAGATTCAATGAGACCGTGTGTCTCTGATATGCCCGAGTGAGCAATCAGAGATCATTCAGGAAGATAACGTCAAAGGCCAGACCCACACCACTTATGTAAATACCTTACGGTGAAATTAATCTAATAGGATGAAACATTTTCCTCCAAAGAAAAAAAAATGTCAAAGCATGTGGGAAATGTTACTGAAGTGTCTCCTCTAATGAAAATTTTAGTGAGGAACAAACTGTGGAAATGAATGCACTTAGGGATAAGGCAGAGGCAAGTCAGTCAGTACACACAGGTCCCATTGTTTATTTCTACTGGGGTTCTTCCTGGCCAGGTGAAAGCGTCTAAACACAAAGATTGAAATTACCTCAGGCAATATATTTGATCTTAGTATTTACCACACATGAGCATCTCCTCAATCCAAGACCTTTCCAGAAGGGACTGGATCAATAAATTCTAAACTGTCCAGAAGGCATCGATTTAATAAAGGTGGAGATTTATTCTGGAGGACAGAAAGCCTTGGAATGTGTGGTGCAGATTTTGAAATTGAGATATGATGTGGCAGTCTTTTGACCATCAGGGGGCATCCCACATTTTGTTCCCCTTTACAAGAGATTCATGGTTGAAGGAAGGTATGCCATTAAAATCTATCAACTCCTTACAAAGGCTGGTCTTCATTCCCACCTGCTATTTCATTTCATAAGAAAGGCAGATCCTGGAGAAACCACTACAGCACTCTGAAGAGGGACTGGTGGGATCTGTTTCTCATTGTTAGGACCTAAGCACTTGATGCCAGTAGACTTTCATAACAAGATGGTCTAAATACCAAGACGTTGATAAGCAGATGCCCTTCTGGAGTGGTAAGGACCTCTGAAAATTTCCTCCTTTATAAAAGCAGTGATTAAGCAGGCAAAAAATATAAATACATCAAACTTTTTCAGTCCTCTGGAAATTAAGCAAAGACTTGGGGCAACTCAAGGAGCACTTATTCAAGATAAGCTGAATCTCAGTAAGAACCTTGTGTGGGCTGTGTGGCATTTTAACTTGCTTCTTCCCAGCTTGTTCTCTCCAGAATCAGCAGCCTTGCAACCACGGTTTCTGTGAAAACCAACAGCCTAACTGTCACTGAAGAAGTCAAAACAGGTTTTGTCAAAGAAAAAATAGAGTGGGACAGCAGAGTGGTAAATCCACATACTGGGCAACAGGCAGCCCATGAGTTTGATTTGTGAAAGAAGAAAAACAAATGGGGGAGTCCTATAATCAAATTTTGGGGGGAGGGACACATTCCAGAGCAGAAGGAGGGATCCCAAGCAGAGCATACTCTTGGTAGGGAGTTGATAAGTTCAGAGCTCAGAGTTCAGGGGGCTGATGTAACTACCCATTGCTATAGTTATAACACAGCAGGAACCAACCAGTCTCAAACCTTTCTGACTTTGAGGTAAATTAAAATCAGAAAACATTACATGTTGATAAAACTGATTTCATAAAAATTAAGAACTTGTGTTCTTCAAAATACACACTAAGAAGTGAAAAGGCAAGCCAAAATTGGGAGAAAGTATTTTCCAATATATGCATTTGATGAATGACTTTTGTCTAGATTACATGAAGAACTCCTAAATATTTATAATTGGAAGACGACCCTACTAGAATCAATAAAATGTTAAAAATCATAGAAAATAACAAATATTGATAAGGATATAGAATAAGAGAAAGTCTCATCCATTGCTAATGGAATTTTTTTTTTTTACATTATAAAAAGAAAAAGAGATGCATAACATCTAGAACAAAGCAAACGTAAGAGAGAGAGGGAACGAGATTTGGCATTGGAATCCATGATTGCAGTTCATTTCATTTGCTTCTAAAGCCTGGCTTTTTTCCTGTTGGAGTTTCCTCAAGACAGTCCTGTAATCAACTCTTACAATCATATTGGAGAGCTGGCTCAAATGGATTACTGTTAAGAACTAATATAGGGAACGCTCTATCCAAATCTGCTATGTGCCCAGTTACCCTGTGGTAGGATCTCATGTGTCCCTTACTTCTCTACGTGGGGCCCCTTGACCTTTGCTGAGCACCTGAGACAAAGAACAGAACCGGCCAGTTTGAATATTCAGTGTGCCAAGTGGATAAAACAGCGAGACTCTGCAATCTTGAGTTTTGACTCTTCCGTTTCTTCCGGAAATTTGTGAAATTTCCGTCAACTGGGACCACTTCTATCATCTTGGAAGAATCTCCCACATTCTGAAGTAGACACACCTTGGATTTCAACTTTGTTCACTGCCTAATGTTTAGCCAAATACTTAGTGACAAGTATACATATTATAGGAAGATCCCTTAATTTCTGAAACTTTTCATATGCGCGCGTGTGTGTATGTGTGTGTTTGCGTTTTTCCTGTAAGACTGTGTACACATTCCCTACCCCACCCCCCCAAAAAAAGCCTAGATTCTACAAAATCAAGCACTACAGATAATATTGCTTATAAATTAGATAAGATTGGGGACAAATCACTGAAAAGCCTCAAAGACCTGTGGGACTTTGTATCTAGAGCACTAGCAAAAGCAATAATAATCCTTATAATATTATTATGGCAGTTTAATCTCTAAACGGTATATGCACCTAGGATTAAAGTCAACCCATTAAAGCCTTAAGCCTAAAGTTTATGCTTCTTCATTCAAGATACAGTCTTGGAGGGCATTTAATTCTCTATTAAGAGACTATTTTCATATAAACTTAAAATCTGATCCAGGCAATAGCTGTCTTCCTTAACCATTGTTTTCGTATGGAGAAATATCTTTGCTTCTCCATCTAGAATCACAGAGCTGCCAAATATTTAACGTGGAAAACCCAGTGCTTTGTGATGCCAGTAAATCAGCCCCCACCGCACTATGTTTAGTGCACTTGTGTAGATTTTCAGTGTCTTTCTTGTGTTTTTCAGGTGTTGCTAGAGCTCTTTTCCAAAAATTGAGAGTTTATTACTATTACGTCAAAACATGAATGTGTTGGGGAAAATCCCAAATGATCTTGTAGGACTTTCTACCAATATCATTTCCACTTACCGATCATGTATGAGGTAATCACATCAAAGTAGTAGAACAAATTTTATATATATTTCTCTGAGGTTACAAAGAGTTTGTCTTTAGACTTCGAGAGTCCCTGATGGAAAGCCTGCTTAGAAAAAAACCAAAACCACAACCAAAACCAAAACAAGTACCCTGTTGGGTAGAGTAATTACCTTGAGCTCTGTCCAATCACTTGATTGGCAGCTGTTTGGAGCAAGGCGTGGTTAATCTTTCCAACCCCACATTCACATCTCCAGTCATTGTCTGTCCAGAATCGGTAGTCACACTTCCTGTTAGAATTCCCTCCATTTAGCTGATTCTCTATAATATCACATTGTGTCCCCGACCTGGAAAGTGTGTCTTGTTCTTGGTATTCTTTGTCAATCTCAACTGACGTTTATTTTATCTTGTTGCTATTCTTTGCAGTTTCTTAATAGGAGCTTTTAGTTTCCCTTACCAGGGATGGAGTTTTGTTTTGTTTCTTTTTTAAGATTTTATTTATTTATTTTGTCAGAGGGAGAGAGAGAGAACAAGCAGGGGGAGCGGCAGGCACAGCAGGCAGAAGGAGAAGCAGGATCCCCACTGAGCAGGAAGCCCACACAGGAATTTATCACAGGAGCCAGGGATCCTGACCTGAGCTGAAGGCAAATATTTAATCCAGGGAGCCACCCGGGTGCATCTGGAGTTTTGTTTTCTATTCCGAATTTTTTATTTTCATCTTCACCTGTGAATTTTCTAATTTTATCTCTTGTGGAGAGTTTTCCCATTGATCATATGAGTGCTTTATGTAAAGAGCATTAACTCATTGTTATGCATTTTGTTAATATTGTCTCTCAATTTGCTCTCTGTTTTTGAACAAACATGTACCCTGGACACCTTTACTCTGGGATTCCCATCACCATTTTGTTATTTGGCTTCTGCTGCTTACTAGCTGCCAGCCCTAGTTCCTCCTATTCTAAGTGCAGCCAACAACACAATTTAAGTTTCACCCTTTCCACTGCCTGCCTTTAGCTAAGCCAGGGCATACCTATAAGCCTGACTTTTTATTAGTAAATATCCTCTTTAATCATAGAGTCCCCGGCATTCTGAAATTCCCACAATTCGTAAACAGATCTATCTCTGCAGCTAGATTTCAGTAGTCTCAAACTGAAGGCTGCGGACAGCAGGGACTTTTGGCTGCTGTGATTCAGAGCATCCCTGGAGTTCTCTCTCCTCCTGGTCAATCACTTTGGAATGAGGATCTATGTTTTTCCACCACATAGCTTGCAAGGGCCACCATGTATGCTAGTGAACTTAAATGGCTACTTTCTATTTTACCTAAATCATAAGACAGTCAGAGATGCGTTTTTCCTGCCTGACTTTACCCCTTGGAATCACTCTAAAGTTACAAGACTCAAAGCTCTTTAGTAACTATAATGTCCAGACCACAAGAGTCAGAAATGGTAACCATATAACACCCGAAAGCTTGAACTGTTTCCTTTCCAAATCACATTAGGCAAATGTCTTATGTCACCCTACATCGTCTCAGCATAGGGACATATCTAGGGTTAATATTTATTGTGGGGTCCTACCCTATTTAAAAAATTGACTTGCAATGTTGGCAGGAGCTCCCCTCTACTTGCTAGATAGAATGCCACTCCATGCATGAATTGCTTAATAAATCCAATTAGAAAAATAGAAGAAGAGAAATGTTTTACAAAATTCATGGCCACATGTGAGGTATAGTGATCTTCCTATAAATATTTTAAACGTGTGTAGAAATAGCACTTAAATAGTAGTTTATTATCCCGTCGGTGCACATAGAAATTTTTCACTCTGAGTAAGTTACCCCAAATTAGCATGTTAGTGCCATTCAGGTTATCCAATTTGAGATTCTACAAAAGAAACATGCCCCATTCAGCAGAAGTGATCTTGTTGCCAGGAACCAGCACCCAACCGTGGGGACCCCTGAAGCCCCATAAATAAAAGCTGAGGAGCAGGGAGCATGTTTCTTTTATACTTATATATATTTATATAAATAGTTGAGGGGCTCCTGGGACATCTGGTCAACCCCACAATAAGCCAGAGAATCAAAGAACACTCCCAGAAAGAAGAAAACGAGGACCGAGTTCCACATGGGTTCTGATGGAGGCTCAGGGCATCTTATCCAGGATAACATTGCCAGTAGGGGCCAGTCCTACGTGTAACTTAGAAAATTCCAAGAAGAGTAAGCCAAAGTGCGGAGTCTTATAAGACACATGGTCCAGAGTAGTGATCTACCTGCCTGGGCCAAGGCAAAATTATCTCAGTAAAGACACGCTAAGGGTCTATTTCTCCTTGAACTGGTTTAGAGGTTAATATCTTTCAAGTTTGGGAATCATAAAAAATATATAAGTAACTTTAAGTAACAGGAGTTTATCAAAGGATGCTGCTGTGTTTTTGCCCCAGGTTTTTGCTATTCTAGTATCTCCTTCCCTTTTGAGGTGTTGCTGTTAGCAATTCTCCCACGCTCTCCCTTTATCCCAACCTTCTCAGCCCAAAGCGGGAAGGATCTAATTTGTTCAGTTACTCACCATCTGCTACAAGATGTTCTGGTTGAGTCACACGTGTCCAGAATGGCAAGACTGGTCTCCCTACAAGACCACTGCCATCTTTCTCAAAGGAAACTGTGTACCTAGCAGACACTATGAGACTTCATGATCTGTCCGGTGCAAGACTGTCTTTTTTTACCAGACTGTCTTTTAAAAGAGTGTTCCCAATCTTCCTTGCCATCAGAAATGTGTGAGACCGCTTCTCTCTTAGAATATCTGTCAACAGCGAGGAGATCCACTCTTATAAATGATTAGCTAAGATGGTAGACAAAAGGCTAGAATATCGTTGAAATATACAAAAGCAATTTCTTAGTAGGAATATTGGCTATTTCACCATATACTATATTTTCTTGATGAATAATCTCTTTGTTCCTTTATTCCTTTATCAATTTAGAACTGAATGTTTTCTATATCCATCTGTATGAGCTAATCATAACTTAAAGATATTGACCATTTTGTTTGCCATATGTAAGATGAGTCTATCTTCCTCCTCTTCTCTTTCTCGTCCTTCTTCTTTTTCCTCCTCCTCTTCCTCCTTCTTGCTTTTAAACTTTGGATAAATTTATCTTTTGATGGACACAATTACAGAATTTTTCAGATAATCAAAGCTATTAATATTTTTCTTTGTAATTCATTCCATCCCTTTTGTGCATAAAAAGCGTTCCTTTTCTGTTTCATGGATTTGCTAAACATCTTAAATTCCTCTCATTTTAATACTCTCTGTATTTAAAATGTTTATTCAAACTCAGAGGTACAGGGGAGCATATTGGTGATTGCCAGAAGTGAGGGGATGGTGGAAACGGGTGGTGGTCAAAAGATACAAACTTCCAGTTATAAAACAATAAGTTCTGGGGATGTAGTGTATAGCATGGTGACTATGGTTGATAAAACTGAATTTTATTTGAAAATATACAATCTAAATTAATGTTTCAACAAAAGCATACTCATCATCTATCTGCATTAATAATTAAAACATCTTATTCTATTTATTTATGGTGTTACTTGTTTTTAGTTACACATTTTTTATATAAAATAAAAATTTGTGTCTCAAGAGTAGATAAAGAATGGTCTAGATTAGGCTAAAATACCAAAGTAAATACGAGATATTCACAGGTCACTCAATATATAAACTGCAAATCTGGGGCGCCTGGGTGGCTCAGTGGGTTAAAGCCTCTGCCTTCGGCTCAGGTCATGATCCCAGGGTTCTAGAATCGAGCCCCCACATCGGGCTCTCTGCTCAGCAGGGAGCCTGCTTCTCCCTCTCTCTCTGCCTGCCTCTCTGCCTACTTGTAATCTCTGTCTGTCAAATAGATGAATAAAATCTTTTTTAAAAAATAATAAATAAATAAATAAATAAATAAACTGCGAACCAAACTGACATCAGTTTAATTTTATTTCATAATCAACTAAACATTTCAAATTAAACAGATACAACTTAAAAAGTCCCTAGTTTTTGTTTTAATTTCACATTTCATAAATTGCATAATATTTATAAGATATTCATTTTGACTGTTCCATAACTTGGGGAGGGGGGTGGCAACAGTTCTGCCAGATGGTTAAATTCACCAGAAGATTTTTACTCCCATTTTCCTAATTTGAGAGATAGAAAGCAATTTTTATTCCCAATATAAATTCTAGACAAAAACCATACATTTCGCTTATTTCTCATATTAAACATTAAGGATGACATGCAAGCAAAAGATAGCCTTGTTACTAAGTTAATGCTCTCCTGAAATCTTACATGGCTAATTAATAATCTTAATTGCTGAATTTGTTAAAAACCAACTTACAACAAATTGGTTATCCTCTAAACTATTCTTTCTTTCTTTCTTTTTTCTTCCTTCTTTCTTCCCTTCTTCCTACCTTCCATTCTCCCTTCCTTCCTCTCTTTCCTTTCTTTTTTTCGTTCTTTATGTTACATTAGAGAGCATCAATCTATAGGCATCATTAAGAATACTTGTCCTTGAGGAACAACGGAAAACATATGCTAAATACAAATATTAAAGAAAATGCTATACACAATCTCTCACTACATAGAAATTATTACATTCTTGAGCCATATATAGACGCAATATCTGTAAGCACTGCATTACAGAAACCAAAATGAGAATACATTTTTCTTCACTAGAAATCCCAATGTTCAGAGAAATAAACGAACAGCAAAATAAGCTAGCTAGTCACTATATCAGTTATGAACCACAGGCCTTTTGAATAATACTGCAGTGAACGCGTGTCCTTAAGTGAAAAGGGGTAGCCACAGGCATTTGCCACTGAAGCCCTCCGGTACCCATATTTGGGAATGTACCTTTCTTTATGAGGGTGGCCTTCTGTGGAAACAGGCTCGTTAAGTAACCGTCTGCACCAAGGACCATATGACATGGTGTAATCATTGTACAAAGACTGTTCATAGGATCTGAGGTTGAAATTCATAGGAAAGCACACAAGGGATGATGCCTGATGAGTCGATCCAGGAAGGAGAATTCTTCATGGCTGTAACATGTATTTCATGACAGACTCTCTCCCTACGGACCATTATTTGTTTGCCTGTAAAGTTCCAGGAGAAAGTCCCTAGATAAAGTGCTTTCCCAATTGCTAGATTTAGATCTAAGAAATACAATTTATCCCTTAGGAAAAATATAAGCTCAGTGTTGAAGTTTGTTTTTAGGTCAACGAATTGCATTTGCTGTTGTTTTTCTAACAACATAACTGCAACAGTGAAGAAAAGTTAAACTTCTCAGTAAACCCATGGATTTTGCCTCAGCGATGTAGGTAACAATTCTTGTGAAAGGCACAAAGAGTCTGGGGGGGAAATAAGGGTCAAAACTGAAGTGTTCTGGGGCGCCTGAGTGGCTCAGCCGGTTAAGCCTCTGCCTTCAGCTCAGGTCATGATCTCAGGGTCCTGGGATCGAGGCCCATGTCAGGCTCTCTGCTCAGCAGGGAGCCTGCTTCTCCCTCTCTCTGCCTGCCTCTCTGCCTACTTGTAATCTCTCTCTCTCTGTGTCAAATTAAAAAACAAAACAAACAAACAAAAAACAAAACAAAACAAAAAAACTGAAGTGTTCTATAACAGCCACAGAGATTCCCTACCTTTGCCTGGTCCCCACACCTCTCAAAAATGAGTGCCATGAAGGAACTTTAAAATCTCTGTTTTGTCATTTTTATGCTGATATAATCCATTAAAAATCCAGGTTTGTAAGATGATTCGTGTCATTCTAAAAACAGGAAATTAGAATTCCTTAGGATAGGTTTATTTTTAAAAAGTGACATAGTGACTTTTTTCCCTTTATAGTCACATCGGACAGTGAATGAGGATTGTAAACCACAAATATCTGAAATTTTAATTATTTTAGTCTAAAATATATATGTGTGTGTATATGTACACACATATATATATGCTGTATCCCAGCTGAGTCTTAGATAAGAATCACTGTCTTTAATACCCTTCACGTCGAGTACAAAATACATAAATAGATAACTAGTTGGAAAATATTACTATTTTGTGAGTCACAAGGAAGGAAAACACGCATTCAAAGAAACTATGATTTACATTGTAACGTCCAACTGATCCAGCATTAAGTCAGCTTGGAAACTCATTAGCCGTTTGGGCCACGCCCTCAAAATTCCGTTTAGCCTAGTTGTAATTTTGTGTCAGTAAAAGACAAGTAAAGGAAGAAACAAATAAAAAGCAAAAGCACGGGCCTCAGGAATCCGGGAACGCCTTTATGATTGACTCATAGGCCGGTGGAGGCGGTGTGGAAAAGCCCATTCGAAGACTGTGACTGGACCAGTGGAAATCAGGGCGGCCCAGACTGTGCGAAGTGCCGACGGCGGGAACCGTGCTGCGACAGGGCAGAGTCATCAGCTGGCTGTCCGTGTCCACTGGCAGTGGGGGACTTTGCAGAAAGGGGTGGAAAGTGGAAGCCCGGAAGCTTGATTTTCTTGGAAAGGAATTTGCTTGTTCCAGGGAAGCTTGTCGCTGGAAGGTGAGACTGGCCAGGCTGAGGTTACTGCGCCGTTCACAGCCACTGCGGCGGTAAAATCCAGTTCTGCTGAGGCCGTGGTGGTACGAAGACCTCGATCGCCGACTGGAGCTCCACTGCGAGATGGGGGCGCTGGCTCTTCTTCGAGACAAACAAACAAACAGAGCCCAGATAAACCCTGCGATGACGAGCACAATTGCGATGGACACTGTGAAGGACGTTATGACATCCTCTGAAACAAACAAGCAAAAAAAAAAAAAAAATCAAATAGGTAATTTAATTTGTAAATCGGCGTTCAATGAAAACCACAGGGCAAAACACAAATAGTAACTTTGGAACGTGTCATCAATTGAAACATTCTGAATTAGGGAAATAAAAGACAGTACTAGATGCATAGGAATGCCCGCTGATATGTTTCCATTTTTTAAAGCAAAATGATATAAAATGACATGTTTAGCTGTAGCATTCCCGTTGCTTATGCTATTTTCTCACCTAAAGAAATAAATAATTAAAAAAAAGTATTTTCTTTAAAGGCTGTCCCTTAGTTCATAAATTTTTATAAGGCTGCAAATACAGTCCAAAGATTATTTCCTTTTGAGTTACAGCGGTCACAATGCGCCAGAAATTGATAAAGGATTTTGTAGTCAAATTGGACTTTGCTTTTTCCTGTCTGCTTTCATCGACCCCAGTGATGTCTTCCACCTGCGGGCTTCATGATGTCTCACTTCCTGTCCTCCTTCTGAGAAGGAAGTGATGAGCTAGAACCATCTGGTTGGCTGACTGATTTATGTTTGATTTCCTGAGCTCCTGGACTGTACGCTGTATCTCTGACTCACTGATGACACGACCTATGCAGACTACTGTGCTCTTTCTTAGACCACCAGTGCCAGGTCTTGCTGCTATCATGCCCTCATTGTGCTCACGAAATTTTTATCTCCTGAATCCATAGAATCTCTGCTATACATCAGCACCCTTCAATTCACAGAACTTGTATTTGTCCGGATTTCCTGTTCAGGGGCAGGGGAGCTGTTTTCCCAAAGTGGAAATTCTACCTTACTGCTTCTTGTGAACTGAAAGCCTATTTTTTTAGTAAAGCTTCATAGCAGAGCCCCTGCCCTGAATGTAAAGAAACTCTGGATGTTAGAAAACCCCTTCAGCCTTATCACTCCCCACATTTCCCTACCCTCCACTCCATGATCTAACCCACTGGTCATGTTGACCCTCTCACTATCCCAAAGCCTGCCTTTTTCTCTGAAGCTCTGTCCTTTTCCACCCATTTTTCATTCTGCCTAGACACGAGTTTTAAATTTCTTTCTGAAGAACCTATTCTTCAAGATTCATTTCAAGTACTGCTTTTTGGATAAAGACTCAAGTTTCTGTCTTCTGTCTTCTAGTTGCTGTGAAGAGGGAAGCTGTCTTATCTAATTGCTCATCTAGGGATTCTGCACGGAGATGACCATGGACTGGCAATTAGCTAAGCCGGGTTTTGAGAGTGTGAAAACAAGAGAAGGGATACAAGTGCTTTGAAGTTCCTCCCATCAGGAGGTAGCGTCTACTTCCCACCCCTCAAAGCTGGGCCAGCTTCACCCCTTGCTTTGACCAGTAGAATGGGATGGGCACGGAACTGCAAAATGAAGACTAAGCTTCAAGGGGTCTTTCAACTTCTGCCCCTGAGTCTCTTAGAAGCCCTGTCACTGCCAGGCATCTGACAAGCCCAGCCTACTGATGATGAGAGACACATTGGACCCGTTACCACTATTGCCCTGGCCAAGAGCCTGCCACCTCCAAACCCACGAAGGGGGTCATCCTAGATAATTCAGTTGTGAGTTAACCAAACAACTGACTGTGACCCATGAGGGAAAACCAGCAGAAAAAACCTATTCAGCTGATCCCAGGCCAAACTCCTGACCCACAGAATTGTGAACTAAATAAGTGATATCTTTAAGCTACTATGTTTGGGGGTACATGGTTACACAGAAAAAGCTAACCAATTCAGAGTTCTCAAGTCAGCTTTATCGCTAACACATAGTGTGATTTTTAGGAAATTTGTTTGGACTCATTAGTTTTTAAATCAGAAAGTTAGATTTTATGAGTACCAAGGGTTTTTTTTTTTTTCAGTTTATTGTTGTAATCTAGGGTAATATATAGAAAATCTGTAATACAGAAATAGCAGAACCAACCAATGTTAATAAATACATATCTTAGGGGAGGAAAAGTGAACCATAATTTTACTTCATGTAATTACAATATAATGCAATTTATGAGACCAAACAATCATACATAAGAAAAATCATTGCTCCTTAATTTTAGTATATATTTGGTGTTCTTACACTTTATATTACCACATTTATCTCCTGTGTCCAGACTATGTATGTTTTGTTCTACTTTCACAAATACTTATATCAAATTCCTCTGAAACAGCTGATTATATCAAATCTAAACAACAAATTTTTTATAATAGGGAGATGACTTCCTAATTACAAGATGATTTAGAACAGCTCTGCTAAACCAAGTACTGTCCTTCCAAAATGTGTCTCATAAAAATAATATTGACTCAGCCTTCAAATGCAACCTCTTGCAACAGGCTTTATCTGGAAAAAGCAAATAAATAATAAATACAGTCAGAAACTAAAATCAGACTTATTGGTTATATAGTAACATTCAAATTTAACTTGTAACTATCAGTGCTCCAAATATTTGGAACCTAAAAAGGAAGTTGTAGGAATTTTGGATTGCCAAGACAATGTCAGCCATGTAAATCAGGATTTCCCAATATTTCTTTTGAAAACAAGATGCACAAATAGAACTATACAAAACCCAGGCCTTCAGCATAATTAGAAGACAAAGAACATCCAAATTTCAAGTTACCTAGAAAGTAAACTGATAAAACAGGTACCAGTACATTCTCCCCCATGCTTCTACCTCAAGTCTTCACTGAGAGGAACGACAATTTCAGAAAAAGTATGAATATAATGAAAACATATTCTGTTCTCTGAAGGCAACAACTATAGTCAAGTGACTTTTAGATGTACGCAGGAACATGAGGAAGCAGGCTTGGAAAGCAATCCTTCCCTGAGGAAGAAGAAGATAAAGTGTGCAGTCAAAAGATTACATCATGTAGGATTCCATTTACAGGAAATGTCCAAAATGAGGAAAACTATGGCAAAAGCAGATTAGTGATTGCCTAGGGCAGGTGGGTGGGGTGGAAGGGAATGGGAGGGGTTGCTGATGGCCAGAGGTTTCTTTTTGAAGGATAGAATGTTCTCAAATTAGACGGGTGTGATGGTCACATAACTCTGTGACTATAAAAAAACATTTAATCATACCCTTTAAATGGGCGAATTATATAAGATGCGAATTATGTCTCAATAAAGGCGAATTACGGCTCAATAAAAATAAATTGTTTTTCTGTTAAAAACAGAAAAAGAAAAGGAGAGGTACTTTTTGGAAACCACACAATGAAGAAGAGAAGAGGGGGAAATGAAGGGAAAATTTAGGATCTTTCAAGATAAAAAAAAAAAATTAGGAAAAAAGGACACATAATTCCTCCCCACCTCTATCCTTTAAAAATAAAAGTCCACCAATAAAAGCATACCCTGCTGCACTGAGGAAAGAAGGAACCTGAATGACTCTTGGGACTTTGACATGGGCAGGTGAGAGAGGATACGAGTATCATTCTTCCAAACCAGGAAGAAATGTCAGATTATGGGACAAGGCGAAGTTGGTATTGGAAGATGCCAAACTTGAATGCCCTTGAGATACTCATTTGGAATTAGAGTTACATAAATATGGAGCTTAAAGGGAAGCAGAATTGGGACTCTCCGTGCTATAGGCGACTTGCTGCTATCCATGGAAACCACTTTGACTAAAAGTAAGAGTGCATTTATAGAAGTGAGTTGAGAATAGACTTCCAGGAAAATCACAGTTTAACAGGTGGCAGAAGTAAAAAAGGAAACAAAGAAGGACAAATTTGGGAGGTTTGAGGACACAAAAAAATATGCTAGCACTGAATCAAAGAAGAGAATTTTAGGTCTAACTAATTACTGGCTACATGCCCCAGAGACATTTATCTATTCATTTATTTAACATGTAAAGCACCCACTAGATACCAAGTAATGCTAAGTTTACAGGCAAGTCTTTTAACTCCACTTTGGTGGAGTTTTCTACATTCTATAAAACTTCCATACAGTCTTATATAGACTTATATAGATTAATCTGTAAGATAAGAAAAATGTCCTTGAATCCCGAAGTGAGGGTGCTATGGGCCACGAAGCCCAGAGCAGATTGAGGTCAGATGATGGAAAGTCACGAGTGCCTCTCCAGAAAGTTCAGTCTCTCTACTCAGGCAACACAAGCAAAAAAGAGGGTTAAATAAAGTGACCCATTAGGAAGGACAGAATATAGAGCTAGTAGCAATAAATGAGATAGACCCAGGCCCAGAGCAGGGTGGATAGTAAAACGAGTCTGGACATGCCTGCCATGATTCAGATATGCAATAGTGGTAATGACTTAGTCTGGGAAGTGAGAGTAAGAATAGGAAGGGGAAAACTTGGTCATGAGAGACCCAAAGTCAAAAGAATCTAAAAATTATTCCAAAGTATTATACCTTCTAATGCACTAGAAATAAGACATGGTCGGGGGGGATACCTAAACTGAGGTATAGAGGATTTTGCTCCTAAGATCTCAATTATGATGTTATATTCTAGCAGTAACTTGATAAGAAGATTAAATCATAATGTTTTAGGAAGGGTTAAGTATCTGCTCATTTTATGATATTTATATGCCTTTACTACATTATGTAAGTTTATGAGAGAATAGATTTGCTCAAATTTTTATTTGTATTGTGATCATTAACATTAAATTTCCATTAAGATTTGGTCACTTGTAATGGCTACATAAATTCTATACTTCACTTAAAAATGTTTTAATTGCTCTAGAAAATAAATAAAAATCATGAACTACTCAAATATTTCATAGAACTAAGTCCTTCATCTTCTTTTCAAGTGAGTCCAGGCAATTTACAAAATTTGGCACTTTGGTTTAAGAAAAGAAACTAATTTTACCTTACTTCAGTGAGTTTTTGGTAATCTTTGTTTCTGTGAGAAATATTGCATATAATTTGAATAATTCCTTATTGTCTGTTTTTAAGTGATCAGTCATTCTCGGAAAAGTTTATTTATAACGTATACCCCAGAGAAACCATGAGTTAATTATGATGAGAAACGCTTGAATCAAAGAGTCTGAACAAAATCACTCAGAAATGTTATCTTCCTATTTAGAATAATGAATGAATGATAAACTCCGGTTCATCTAGATGTTGTACTTTTGAATAGGAAAATAATGCACTAGGTAGAGACCTAGTATGTAAACTTTAAGTTCCTTCTAAATTTGGACCAAATTTAAAACCTCAGAAAGTTTGAATCAAAGCTTTAGGAAAACTTTGATATTTGGAAAAATATAATTTATATTAAAAAATGCAACCCTGTTTTTATTTCATTATTTTGTAAAACACTATAGTATGTTTGGGGCACCTGGGTGGCTCAGTGGGTTAAAGCCTCTGCCTTCGGCTCAGGTCATGATCCCAGGGTCCTGGGATCAAGCCCCGAATCTGCATCGGGCTCTCTGCTCAGCAGGGAGCCTGCTTCCTCCTCTCTCTGCCTGTCTCTCTACCTACTTGTGATCTCTGTCTGTCAAATAAATAAATAAATGAATAATCTTAGTAAAAATTAAAAAAAAACTATAGTATGTTTCTAATTTAATTAATTTATAGGTTGCAGGCACTATTTTTCATGTGTTATATCACATAATTCCCATGCAACCCCATAATGGAAATACTTTATTTCTTAAGATCATTGTCAGAAAAAGTAATCTAAAATGAAAGTGAAGAATTTAAAATGCATAAAAAATATATCAACTTATACTAGGTTTTTTAAAAAGATTTTATTTATTTATTTATTTGAGAGAGAGAGAGAGAGTGTTGAGCAGGGAGAGGGACAAAGGGACAAGCAAGTCCCTGCTGAGAGGGGACCCCAACACAGGGCTTAATCCCAGGATCCTGAGATCATGACCTGAGCCAGAAGTCTGATGCTTAACTGACAGAGCCACCCAGGCACCCCAATTCTATACTAGATTTGGTAACCTGTTACAAACAGAAATACATGGGGAAATTGTGCTAAAGCAGTATTATGCATTCTATACATATATTCTCCAGGATCAACAGCCTCTACTGGAGAATTTTAAATATAAACTTCAGATACAGAATTACAGATAAAGGTTTGCAGCAAAAACTCTTAGAAGTGTCTTTGCTCTGAATCCCAATTTTATTGATATTGAAATAGTGTCTAAGGTTTATGTGGTAGAACTAAGTTAGTTTATCTTAATAATTGAATACTGACAACTAGCACTGATCAGGGGACTATTGCTTTTACTTATGTATGACATAAAATGAGAAGACAAATACTCGTTTGCAAAGTATATGCCCCTGCTTTTAGGTATAAAGCAATGTAAACGCTAGAGTCTGATTGAGGTTTCTAAATATCTCAGCATATAAGCAGACATAACATATGATATTAAAGAGATACATTCACTTCATTTCAACTAAATCGAGATAAAACTAGAATCTTGAAAGAGAAAATAGATTTAGTTATCCAGTAAAGAAGCATTTAGGGGTGCCAGGAATTTCTATGCACAGTCTCAGTGTTTGTACCCTTTGAGATTCTCTATCACTGTCTCTCCTAACAAATAAAATGTTCCTAATGGTTTCTTTATTGAAAAATAGCATAAGGTTCTGTTCCAAGAAAAAAAAATAGAAATTTTTAAAATGTAGAATCAAAGTAAAATAATGTCTTCTCTATTAAATTGAGAAAATTAGCAAAGGCAACCAAAAGACATGGGGTGAGAAATAGATTTCTGTGCCAGATGATTGTTTGATTTCCAAAACACATTATTCTGACATACGAAAACAAGAGTAACATTTAAACTCCAGTAGACCAGTGGTTAAAGAATATGTTCTAGGGCACCTGGGTGGCTCAGTGGGTTAAAGCCTCTGCCTTCAGCTCAGGTCATGATCTCAGGGTCCTGGGATCGAGCCCTACATCGGGCTCTCTGCTCAGCAGGGAGCCTGCTTCCTCCTCTCTCTCTCTGCCTGCCTCTCTGCCTACTTGTGATCTCTGTCTGTCAAATAAATAAATAAAATCTTTAAAAAAAAAAAAAAAGAATATGTTCAACCATCAAAATCTTCTTAAGTGAAAAATTTCAGTTTTGGGGATAAAAAGATTATTTTGGAGACACCAAAACTAGAACAGTATTTCTAGGAGAGCAATTTGACAAGAAATCTACTTTAAATGATGATTCTTTATGGCTTCATAATATTTATATATAGTATTATAATATGATAATATTAAATATAATATTTAACATGGTAGAGCTATCATTTGTGCCATCATATAGAGTATCACTAAATATATTTAATATAATATTAAATATAATATTTAACATGGTAGAGCTATATTATCTATAACATTTAAGATATTAAAATATTAAATATAAGAAAGCAATCTAAATTTGGGGAAATGGTAGGCAGGATAGGTAATAATGACAAAAAATACCATGTTACTACTGTGAGTAGACTATCTAGCGTTATACAGATATCTGAAAAAGATTAAATAACAAATTTTAAATATACATGACAATCATGAGAACACTATATATGCATTAACAATAAAAGAGTTACACTTTCAATGAATATAAAATAAGATGGAACTTACAGAACTTATCAAAATAACATTAAAAAAATCATACTCCTTTTGATATGGATTTGCTTGATTTTCATCATTCAGTTGAGTGCATGTATCATGAAAATGACTTCCTAAAACATAAAGTCAGTCAAATACCTGTTTAGAAATTATCATACTAATGCTTATGCCATTGCTCTATGTGTAGAATTTTTTAATAGTTACAAATGTTAATAATGACATGAGTCTCTAAGACTGGCTGAACTATTGGTAAAAAGCTTATCTTGTTAAGCTTTTTTAAATATCAAAACTGCAAAAACAAGTGTAGAAATACAGAAAAGCAATCAGAAAGAAATGCCAAGTCATTTTTTAAAATTTTTTATTAAGTTTAATTAACATACAGTGTTAAATTAGTTTCAGATGTACAGTATAATGATTGAACAATTCTATACATTTCTCGGTCTTCATCAAGGTAAGTGTCTTCTTAATACCCTTTAACTATTCAAACCTTAATTTTGGTATAGCCTGTTTCAGAATGGTCTTCCGTAGGGACTTTTTAAAATTTAACTGGAGTTAATAATTTTTCTGAATCAAACTAGAATCCAGAAAATATATAATGAAAACAGAATCTATTGGCCCTACAGCTTTAAATTTTCATATATATAATTCCATTCTGGCAGATTTTTGGTAATAAATTTTGGAAGCCTTTTTTTAAAAATGTGCTATTAAAAAAAATGTACCCGAAATATACAATGGCTCAGATATTTTTCTTAAACACAGTTTGCCTTCTTATTTATCAGTAATCTTAGGAGAGGAAAAGTGAGCCATAATTTTACTTCATATAATTACAATGTAATGCAATTTATGAGACCAAACAATTATGTTTAAAAATGCAGGTCTTCCTTTGAAGGCAAAAGGAACAAATTTTAACATCAGTAAGGTAAGTCATATAAATTAGGTATCCTTATCCTGATTTGTAACGTGTGGCTATATAAATAACAAAGGGCTGGTACATAAATCCTCAATGAATAATAACTCTTTCTACTAATAGTTGTATAACTTACTCAAGTTATTTGACCCTTCCTGACCTAATAATAATGGCCACTATAGCATCTTTCAATTCCAAGATTCTAATATTGAATCTGGCTTTCAGGACATCAAATCAATGCTTCAGAGGCTGTTCATAGTATTAAAATTTAGTAGAGGCCACCATCTAGTGGTCTTTTATTGAACTGTTCCAATATCTGAAAAGTGATTTTATCAGTGTCAACTGAATGGAACACTGATCAATTCATAAAACCTTTTGCAATTATAAGAATTAGAAGCTCTGTTAATACTAAAGCAAGCTCTCCTGTTCTTGGTACTGTAGAGTAATAGGAGGATAGTTCATGCAATAATAAGAATTTTACAAAAATATTTTTAAAGAGAATAACAATTTGACAATAATATTTTAGAGAATAACATAAGAGAAAACTCAATTAATTATAATAAAGTAAACAAAGACTAAGTATTTTCTATGTGTAGCTTATCTTCCAGTAAATCCCATTTGGTTTTTTCTTACAATATATGCAATATTCAACTCCTCTTATCTACTCTGTTATCTCCCTAGTTCAAGTGACCACCACCTCTGAGCTGAAATATTCAGACCCTCTCTCTGGTCTTCCTGCTTTCATCATCGCCTTCAGCCCCCAGCAACACTCTATTCTTAATACAGTAGCCAGACTGAACCTTTGAAAAATATAAGTCAAATCACATCAGTTTTTTTCTCCACTTCTCCCAGGGCAAAAGCAAACGTCTAAAAATGTTCTGTAAGTTCCCATCAGACCTTTTCTCAATTATCTGTGCTCATTTTTTACTCTTCCTCTGTCTTTGCTCCATCCACGCCATTCCTTAAACACACTGGATGTGCTCCTGACCTAAGGCTCTGACCGGTTGTCATCTCTTCCTGAAATTCCCCAGCTATCTCCATGGCTAACTTCAAGTCTTCACTCAGAAGTTGCTTACTTATTTAGGCCTACCCTGATCCCCCTATTTAAAATTTCATCTTGTCCCACCTCTGATGCCTAAAGTGCACTCTTGGTTTTCCTTTTCCTTCAAGATTAATAGAAACTAGACCCATATACTCTTTTTTAGAAGTAAATAAGATAGGTAAGTGTCATGGGCTATAAAAGTGTCATTACAAATGAAAGATAACTTAACTTACATCTAGAATGGTTAGAAAAAGCTTGATGAAAGAAATGAGATTTGAGTTGTCTTTTGTGCATGACTGTGGGTCAAATAAACAAAAGCCCGGAAGATTTGTAAGTGGTTTGACTAAGGGCATAGAGCATAAGCCATATTCGGAATATAATTGGTCAACACTGTTACTAGAGTACAAAGTAAATTCAAAAGGAAGACTGTAGCATATCTTTTTTTATATATGATTAATTAGCCTATAGAAAAGCACTGAGAGTAATTCAAAGATAAATATTAAAAATATATTTTTTTTTAAATCTGTTTGAAGCCATCAGAAACCTGCCAAAACTGCTAACTCAAAAGAACAAATTCCAGGAGAAAAAAAAAAAAAAACTCATGTGACAATAATCTATAAAGAGAGGCAAAAAATCTGAGTAGAATTCTGTGCAATTTAAGTAGATTTGGAAAACAAAAATTGGAGTTAAGAACTGCCAAGGCAGATGGACTCTGGGAACATTCCAGACACTGAATAGGGCCCCTGAAAAGCTACTCCCTAAGAGTGATAGCAAATAGGAGAAAGAGCAGACCTCACCAACGTAGAAATGCAAGTACGTATCAGATCAGATTAGAATAAGATGAAATGACCCCAACTAACTCCAGAAGAAAAATTAATTCCTTCTAGAAAAAGATAGTCTTATTCAGGGCCTTAAATTGTTTCTACAATGCCCAAAACAATACTGAGCATAAATAACAAATTACAAGCATTCCAAGAGACAAGATCAAATGAGCAAAAACTAAGAGAACAAGTATACTACAAAAAAATAACTATAAATTATCAAGATATTACAGTTATCAGACACAAATATTAAGATAACTGTGAGTTAATATGTTAAAGAAAATATATAACAAGTTGAAAATTTTCAACAAATAATGGGAACCCTTTAAAATAATCAAATAAAAATATCTGATGAAAGTCAGAAGATATTTTAACTGAATTATATTAAAAATATGAAATATCAAAACATGTAAAATACACCAAAAGCTGTGTGTAGAGGAAAATGTGTAGCTTTAGAGGCATACACTTAAGAAGAAGAAAGACTGAAAAATCAATGATATAAGCTTCTATATCAAGAAGCTAACAAAAAACAGCTAAATCAAACACAAGTAAAATGGAATACAGTAAATAATTAAAAGAAAGCAGAATGTAATGACATAGAACAAAGAAAAAAGGAAAGAGACAAAGAGGCAGAATTATCAAAACCAAATGTGGTTTCCATGAAAAAGAAAATCTAGTAAAAAATTGATTAACTACTGGTAGGAATGGTCAAGATAGGAAGCGGGGAAAAGGAGGGAGGGATAGTGAATTACCAATATCAGAAATTAAGAAGATGGTATTAGAACAGATTATGTAGGCAGTGAAAACACATGAAGAGAGGATTCCAAGTTAGCTTTTATGGACTGATTTTCCAGGTACAAGGACTAAGCACTGGAAACAACAATGCTTTCCTCCCTCTCAAAAAATCCTACCTAAAGGCAATGAATAAATGCCCAAATGTAAGTAGCTTATAGAGAGAAGTTGACACTTGGAAGACAATACCAAGCAGTAGGCGAATTTCCTAGTTTTCAAAACTTCTAACTAAGGATGGTTTCCAGTCCTAATTATGTCAGCAGGTAAAATACCAATTGAAAACCTACAGTATTTCCAGCTTGGAGAAACAGAGGACAGAGATTGTGGCAACCAAAGCTGCTTAAATATGAGAGAGAAAAATCTTAGAAAAGAGAATGCCAAGCATAGGATCTAAAAAGTTTATTGATAAACATTTCCCATATTTACAGCTGACTCCAGAACCACATCACATGTTTCAAATAGCACAGCTAGAGAACATAAAAAATTAACTGTCCTAAACTGATACCCGAGTGGCCCTCTAAGAGACAGGCTTTATAGATTTTTGTAGTTTGAGTTCTCAACAAAGTTATTTGCCTGTGAGAACAAACTGGGGGGGGGGGGGGACTCTTCAAGGTAATACAGCAGAATCCAAAGGCCCATTCAAAAGTCCATGATACAGTATAAAAGTACTTAACATATAGGGAAACAAGAAAATGTGACCCATTCTTGGGAGAGAAAGTAGTCAACAAAGACATAGCCTAAAATGACCAGATGTTGGAGTTAACAGATAAAATTTTTAAACTTGTATATTTAGGACTAATGATATGAAGGAAAGCATTCATAATGAGTGAAAAGTGGGAAATATTAGCAGAAAATACAAACTCTATAAAAGAACCAATTGGAGGTATTTGGGTGGCTCGGTTGGTTAGGGGTCTGCCTTTGGCTTGCGTCATGATCCCAGGGTTCTGGTATGGAGCTCCACATCAGGCTCCCTCTTCAATGGGAAGCCTGTTTCTCCCTCTCTATCTGCCTGCTGCTCCCCCTGCTTGCACACTCTCTCTCTCCCTCTCTCTCTGAAATAAATAATAAAATCTTAAAAAAAGAAAAGAACCAAATGGAACTAAGAATATCAAAACTAAGAAAATTCACTCAATGAATCTAACATTGAATTTAAGATGACAGTGAGACAAGGAGCACCTGGGTGGCTCAGTCAATCAAACGTCCAACTCTTGATTTCAGCTTGGGTCATGTTCTCGGGGTCATGATATACAGCCCCACGTTGGGCTCTATGCTCAGCAGGGAATCTGCTTGAGATTCTCCCTCTCCCTCTCCTCAATCATGTGTGCATGCATGCTTGTGCCCACTCTTTCTCTCTCTCAAAATAAATAAATAACATCTTTAAAAAAAGATAACAGTGAAATGAGTCAGTAAACTTAAAGATAAAATAATAGAGAGGGGCACCTGGGTGGCTCAGTGGGTTAAAGCCTCTGCCTTCGGCTCAGGTCATGATCCCAGGGTCCTGGGATTGAGCCCCACATTGGGCTCTCTGATCAGCAGGGAGCCTGCTTCCTCCTCTCTCTCTGCCTACCTCTCTGCCTACTTATGATCTCTGTCTGTCAAATAAATAAATTAAAAAAAATAATAGAGATTATACAATTTGAAAAATAGAGGAAAAATAATTGGTGGGGGGACAGAGTCTTGAAGAATTATTAAACAATATAAAAATATTTAATATATGTGTAATTATAGTACCAAAAGCAAAGAAAAGAGAGAATGAAGTTAAAATCTATTTGAGGAAATAAGGCTGAAGTTTTTCAAAATTAGTGAAAGAAATTAATTTACAGATTGAAGAGTCTCAGAATTACCAAGCAGGAAAATATATATATATATATAGAGAGAGAGAGAGAGAGAGAACCATGTATAGGCATGTCATAACCAAATAGCTGAAGATCAAAGATAAACTGAAAGCAGCCAAATTAAAAATAACAATGAAATAATGAAATATTACACTCATAAAATCTAATTATTGGACTAACTACTAATCTCCAGTAAGATACAATCATGTTTCAAAATAATTAAAAACTAATTGACCCAGAATTTTATATTATGGAAATTATCCTTTAAGAATACGGGTGAAATAAAGAATCTTTCAGGTGTAGGAGAAAAATTCATCCTTAGCAGCTCTACATTAAAAGTTTTGTTCAAGGAAATCTTTAGCTTGAAGGGTAATAATATCAGATTAAAGACTTAGATCTTCAAGAAGAAATAAAGAACATCAGAAATAGTATCAGTGTAAATAGAAAAGACTATTTTCTTTAAAATACACACACACACACACACACACACACACACACAGTAGATAGGTGATATCTAGGTAGATAGATTAGACTTGAAAAATTTTAAATCTGTTCAGCAAAAGACACCTAAGAAAATAAATAAGCAAGCCACAGACAGGTAGAAAACATTTACAAATATATATCTGACAACTGACTCATAACCAGAATATGTAAAAGACTTTCACAGTCAGTAATTAAAAAAGCAAACAAACAAAGAAACGGTAAAGAAAGTAAAAATGGGCCAAAGAAATGAACAGACACTTCTTTAAAATAGATATTCAAAGACAAATAAGCACAAGAGAAGATGTTAAATGTCAAGAATCAACACTTTTTCTTTCTGTGAAGACCCAGGTAGCAAATATTTTAGGCTTTTCAGGTCATACATTATTGAAATTACTCAACTCTGTTGTAGCACAAAACAGCATAAACACATAAACAGATGTCCCAATAAAACTTTATTTATAAAATCAAACAATACATCATATTTGCCTGTAAGTCATACCTTGCCAACCCCTGCTCATCATCATCAGCCATCAGGGACATACAAACTGAAACCACAGTAAGATAAAACTAAATACTGACCAGAAAAGCTAAAACCTAAAGGATTAAGAATAAAGAAGAGCTATTGGAAAAGATATGAAGCAACTGGAATCCTCATTCATTGTTGTAAAAAGTAAATTGCATAACCACTTTGGAAAAGGCTTGACAATTTCTTGTAAAATCAAACATACAGCAATGCTATGACCAGCACTTCCACTTCTAGGAAGTTATCAAGAATAATGAAAACACATATCAACAAGCGACTCTTACAGGAATATCTCTGTTACAGCTTTATTCTTAGTAGCCCAAAGAGTAAATACTGTATGATTTCATTTATATGAAGTTCTAGAACAGGCAAAGCTAATCTGTTCTAGAAAAAAAATCAAAATAATGGTTTCCTCTGGGGATGGTGTAGACGGGACTTGACCAGGATGTGAAATTAGGGAACTTTTGGGGTTGGTGATAATATTTACTGTGATTGGGGTTTGAGTTACTCAGGTGTGTACATGTTTGTCAAAATTCAGCAACTGTTCATTTATGATCTGTGTACTTCATTATTATTTATTTCACACATTTCACTGTAGGTAAATTTGGCCTTAAAAAAAAAGTATTGATGGGGTGCCTGGGTGGCTCAGTGGGTTAAAGCCTCTGCCTTCGGCTCAGGTCATGATTCCCAGGGTCCTGGGATCGAGCCCCGCATCGGGCTCTCTCCTCCGCAGGGAGCCTGCTTCTCCCTCTCTCTCTGCCTGCCTCTCTGCCTACTTGTGATCTCTGTCTGTCAAATAAATAAATAAAATCTTTAAAAAAAAAAGTATTGAATTCTGATTAATGATATACATTCTGATGTAATTAACAGGAAATATATCGAATCTGCTTTGAAATATAAACTAATAGATTGGTGAATAAAAAAAGTATTGTAAAAACGTCAATGACAGAACCTACATGGTAGACTTATGGGTATTCACTGTAAAAATCCCTTATGTGTTTCTGTATATTTTAACATTTTTGTAACAAAATATTGGAAAAACATATGAGAGAATATCCTGAACAACTTTAAGGCAATATATTTGGAAATTTAAGTGGGAAAATTTTTAGAAAATACAAATTTCCATACCTAATAGAAGAATCAATAGAAAATCTGGGTAGTCCACTATTGTTAAAGACAGTGACACCATCATTTAAAATTTTCCTATTAAAAATGCTATGGATAAAAAAAAATGCTATGGATAATCACAATGGTGAATTTTCTAAAGCATTTAAACAAAAAACAATGCCAATCTTGCACAACCTATTCCAGATAATAGAAATATAGGAAACACTTCCTAACTTTTTTTTTGAGACCTGCATAACATTGATACCAAAATGTAACCAAGCTACCACAAGAAAAGACTATTACAAATTTCTCTCATGAATGTAGATGCAGGAATTCCAAGGCCAGTGTCCTGTTAAAGGGTACAGGTTTCTAGGCTCATAC
This sequence comes from Martes martes, assembly GCF_963455335.1. Lineage (NCBI taxonomy): Eukaryota > Metazoa > Chordata > Mammalia > Carnivora > Mustelidae > Martes > Martes martes. Next base: position 14,105,586 of record NC_137893.1, read on the forward strand.
TTACTGAATCATTATCTCTGAGCATGAAGCCCGTGAGAGATGCATTTTCAAATTTTTCTACATAACTCGGATGCACCAGTTTTATAAAGAAGCATTTATAAACACTTGTTTTTCAAGCTTTCTAGGTAACTGAGTTAAGGGAAATAATTGGTAGGCTGTTAATATGCAATGATGCATACATGTCCAAGAGTTTTAAAAACACAAATTAAGGGCATACATATGAAATATAATAGTATTTGTTTGCTATTTAGGAGGAGGGAATATAGAGGACATCATTGGGGTGTGTATGTCCAGTTCGTAAGCTCACTCTGTCCCCAGTTTCTCTGGAAACATCCTGCTCCCATCTGCTGGGGGTAGACTCTTAAAAGCCAGATTTTTATAGGCTAAGGAATAGAATTTTCAGCTACTAACCAAGGTTTTCTCCCCCTTGACACTTGATTCCCCAAGAAATCAATTCACAACTTTTCATCTCTTTGATTACCTTGGGGAGGATTAGTACTGTTAGCAAGCATACATAGAAAAAGAGAAAAACTAATGCTTAGAATTTCTAACTGGATTATTAAATATATAGAATAGAGGAAAGAAAATAGGTAAAAACCTTGAAAATCAGTTGTTTTGCTGTAGTTCACTAGATATTTTGAGAGAGGTAAGAGTGTTTTGTTGGTTGGTTGGAGTTTGAAAATGCTGAGTCTAAAGGACTCAAAAATATATCTTTTTATCATAAAGTACAGTATTGGGAAAAATGAACCACAGTCTATGAGTCATGTCTTTGTCAGTACAGGCTGCCATACAAAATACCATGGTCTACATAGCTCAAGCAACAGACACTTGTTTCTCATAGTCCTGGGGACTTGGAAGTCCAAGATCAAGGTGCCAGCATGGTCTGGGGGCTGGTGAGAGCTTCCTAGCTTGCAGCTGACCCTCTTCTCACTATGTCCTCACTTAACTTTTCCTCAGTGCACACTTGCAGAGATCGGGAGAGAGAGCAATCCCTCTTCCTTTTTTTCCTCAGGCCACTAAACCTATCAGGCAGCCCCCATGCTCATGACCTAATCTAAACCTAATTACCTCCCCATCTCCAAATACCATCTGTTGCACTGTTAGGGCTTCAAGGTATGGATTTGAAAGGGAATGACACAAACATTCAGTGCATAACAAGTCAATTATCAGAAGCAGTGCAAAAAACTCCTGGAGAGACAAGGAGAAGGGCTATAAAGTATGTGACTAGTAAGGTTTTGGAGAAGCCATCATCACTCCGTCTCTGCCCGTGATGAGTTAGTTACAGATTGATTTAGAGAATCCCAGAGAAGCTGGTATCCATTCTTAGCTTTCTGGGGTCCAAATGGGGAAGATGACAGGCTCCTCTGAGAAACCCTGGGTATCTGATGCGCAAAGTAGAAGTGAGGATGGTCGACATCGGAACATCTGAGTCTAGGGCACCTGATAAACAGCCCAACCTCAAGAGGCTTATGGGAGAGCATTCAATATTGTTCTGTACCATTGAGACAGATGGAAAATTACCTGAATGAAAGGCAGTAGACCAGAGGGGGCATAAAGAAAGGAAAAACCATTCCATTAACAAATGTTGCATGGACCACATGAGCCAGATTTTTATGGTAAGAGCCCTCAGCAGTGGAGACAAGGAGGGGAAGGGGAATGTCCTAAAAACAGATGAGAACTATGCATCAGCAGATGTCAGCAAAGACCAGAACTTGATCACGAATCAGAGGCCCTCTTCTTCCAATACCCTCCCTAGTATATAACCCCCATCCCCACCCTATGCCCTTTCCAACCTTAGAGAAAAGTCCTAAGGAAAAGGAAAACAGGGAGATCCGAAGTCACAAAATTTAAAATTATTTTGTTAAATCAGGTTAAACTTTTACACTGACGTTCAAAACTTTACACAAATCTGCCTCAAGTCATCACCACCAGGAACATGATGTGTTTTTGCTTCTGCATATTGGCTGATAATATTTCTCCCGAAATCCCTGAAATTGTCCAACTATGCCTTACTTGCATCACTAACACCTAACCCACTAACTAATATGTAGTGGGGTGTCAGTCAGCGCTTCTGAGTAAACTAATGAACTGGACCCGTAGATAAGTGATGAGTTAGTAAGTTAATGTAGGGAACATGAATGACTAAAATGCCCTTCCAAGGATTATCTCTCTCTTTCAACCTTATCTGACTTATAGGAACAGGTAAAAGCCTCATTTTTTCTTCTAAGAAAGATTTGGGGACCATCTCGGCCATTTTTTAAAACACTCATAACAATTGTTGCCGTTTTTGCATATATTGTCTTGTGTTACTCCATAATAAAATAGGCATATATTTGTATACATATGGAGAGAGAATCTCTAAGAGTGTGATATTCTTGAAGACAGACATAGTTTTGGTAAGAATTAAATGAGGTGAATGAAGACAAGCCCCTGAACCAATTATTCCCCCAATTTTTCACAGTGCAAGCCAAGAGAAAAAAAACACATGGTGAGGCAGGAAATTCAACCAAAACTATGTTTTCTTTAGGACTCTAAGTATCAAAAAGATAACCAAGGTTAAGGATACATGTGTATCCTTATTATCTTGTTTCATGAAGGCGAGATGCAGCAAACTTTTATAGGTTTGGTTCCCGCTGCTTCGGTGGTGAATGTTTATAGAGAAGGGAAATGCATTACAGAAAGCAAAAGTGGGAAACACACGGTGGTCTTCAGCTGGGTTGTCAGTCTCAAACCAGTTTTTTTGCTCCCTCTTGCACTGATTACTCTGATGCTTGGACACCATTAAGTAAGTTTTAGTGGGTGATTACCATGAAAATGCAAACTATTATTATTGGTAATAACCTGGTATCATTATCTTATTTTTCAGCATTTATTAAAGTAAACAAACAAACAGAAATCTTATCTGGAAAACTTTTTATACATTTCAAGTGTGTTAAGTTTGAGAAATTTATATGGTTCAATGCACAAGTTTTATTTTTCTCAACTATTCTATCTTTTTTCTCTAAATTTGAAATGTCAGGCAGGCAATTGACTTACAGTGCAATAGACAGCACATTGTACTCTATAAGGTTTTCAAAATAACGTATTTGTGGAGTCAGTGATCACAACAGATATCCATTTAGATACAAAAAATAAAAATATAAAAGGTCAGCATTTATAGCTTAGGAAATTTTTACATGTGGTATATTTACATTTAGATTTTTACATTTCACACTTAATATTTTTTTACCCCAGAAGAAATAATTAAATCTTTCATTTTTTTCCCTAAATCATCCCCAGTATATCTGCTCAACATATTTGTATTGGTTTTGTTAATGCTTATCAATGTAACACTCCACTTCCTGGTTTTCAGTATTTCCATCTATTTTTCCATTGTATTCACATACTAAGACAAAGAAACACCAGCAACTGTCTTTGGAACAATGAGTTTTAATTCCTTCTCCAGCACAAATTTTTATATTTAAAAAGAATCCGTTTTTTAGGATTGGCAAATAGACTTCAATTAAGCATTCTCTTATTAATTCAGATTCATTTTGTGATTATTACCCATGTTTCAGTCAGTGGCTAATAATTCCTTTTACTCAAGTGAACTTGAAATTTAACTTCAAATGGTCTGGAAAAAAAGCATATCTGGCTTTTACAGGTTAATTTTTACAGTAAGAACTACTTTACTTCTGACTAATTTATACAGTAAAAGTTGTAATGATGTTTAGTGTAAACACACTCTAGCTATGTTCAGTGTGTGTCTGATACATTCACTTTCTCTATAAATGAAGATATATATGTATATCATATATATATAATGAAGACATACATGCATATATATGTGTGTGTGTGCGTGTGTGTGTGTGTGTGTATATATATATATATATAACAAATATATATAAGGAAGACTTCCATAATTCTAAGGCGTATTGTGTGTTGGTGTCTACCTGGAATTACTTATCACCAAAGCTATTCTTTACAATATGCAAACATAACTTACTTTCTTCTTATTTTTTTTAATAATTAGATTAGGATATTCACTAATATCCCTCCTTTCCAGGCCTGAAGCAAACACAAAGAGTTGATGGTTAAAAAAAAAAAAAATGAATTAATTCCCTTCATGCACATTTGTATGATGGTAGACAGCTAGGTGAGGTTATTAGGGACGGTCAACACTGCTGTTCACTTTCACTGATAGTTTCCAAAGCATCCTCGCAAATCACAAAAGAAAGTATGAAATAGTTCTCTGAGGGAACTAAAAACTTGTTCTGGACTAATAAATAGGACTATTGATCTCTTCAGAAACTCCATTGTCTCCTTTAAAAAAATTTTTTTCCGAATTTAACTGAAATTTCTCCCTTTATTTTTAAAATTTCCCTGAATCCAAGAATAGTTACCAATTTTACATCTTAGCCCTTCTTCCCTAGCCCTTCCCTTCTTTAGCCTTGAAAAACTAGTTATTTCAACCTCAGCTTTACCTTGCTGTTGATGCCTAACTAACTAGTAGCTGTGTCTGAACTCAGCCAAAAAATACTTTTATACTGCTTCTTTTTCCCCCTGTGATAGCTTTCCTTTTAATATTATATGTGGTGTTGTTTCCAGTGAACTTTTTTACTAAACTTTTTTCTTCCTCTAATTTTATAAGATTCCTTATTTTATCTGTGTCGTCACATTCCTGAAGTATTGCTTTTGCTATTTTGATTCACTTTGGAAATTAAAGAGTATAACATTGACAGTGTAAGCTAAAGTAACCTCTATTCTTGATTTCATTAATATAATATATATAATTTATAACCTTAAGACAAATAAAACTTAATTTTCCAACAAAACCCACATTATCATATTCTAAACAATTACTTCCATCTTTTATTTTTCTCATTTTTATTCTCAGTATTTCTTAATTATATTTTTAACACCAGCCAAAATCTGTACTTGTTGCCCAGATTCTTCTTGAGTGTCTTCATAACCCACTTTAAAGATATTTTACATGAATATACTTATTATAATAAACCTATGAAAACTTAAATAATCAGTTTATGGTAAACAAAATGTCTTAGAGATTTTCGATGTTCTAATAAATTATGCAGTATATTTTCTGCATCCTAATTTTAAATTAAAAACAGTTAAAGAAAATATCTTACCCCAAAAGTTTTCTGGCCATGGACTCCCTAAACTTGTTGTGTTATTAGCCATAATATCCACAAGAAATAGAAGAGACAGAAGAAAAAAAGAAAGAAAGAAAAGCCAGTATGTCCAAAAGAAGCACTTTGATTCTATGTCTTTGTGGTTCAGCAAGAGAAAAATAATTTTCACACAACCCCTCATATACTTGTGTTTGCATAAAAGGAAACAAATGTATCATGTTTCCTGCTTTTATACTCAAATTAGCAACTGTTTTTCTTATCTTGGAATTCCACATGGTTCCTGAGACACGAAACAATTTCCCTCTCGTCATTTCCTCAGCTAAATTACTAAATTTTCTTCCTCTGGGTCACCTCCAAACTGCTTTTGGGGTAAGAGACTCCTTTTCTTGTTCCTTTTCTAACTCCTACTGATATTCATAGGAAGATTCCAAACTCTGAGCTACAGCACTGTGGGCTAAATTTATATAGGATAGAGAAATAGACCACTTCCAACACTAGACAAATAGATTTGTACAGTAAGTTGAGAAGGGTGGGGTGGGAAATTCTGGAAATCCATATTCTATTCAAGTACAATTAATTAATTTTATCTAATACCCATTTTTATAAATCTCAGTTATTTATTAAAATTCTTAACATGCCTCTTTTTTCCATTTGGCATGTTCATTTTGAAAAGTTATTCATGTCGTTTCTTAAATATTTATCTAAAATGCAATTTATGTTTAATTTTTTTATTTTTTATGTTCAATTTTTAATAAAAATTAAATATGACGAAATACTCTTTCGTTGGTATGTAAGTGTGAAAAGGATGATTTCCACAGTGAAAGAGCCTGTTTAAAACCAAGCAAGGGAAACATGAAAACCAACATTGATTGCAACAGAATGTTCAGTGCTGTAGGGAGAAGTACAATGATCACAGTAATGGTTTTCATGGAGGAGTCTGAGAAAAGTGATGACTTTTGTCCTCCATGGAAAATTATGAAAATAATTTTACCAAGGGGAGAGGAAAACATGGTAGGAGAGTCAATACGAATGAACATTGAATCAAAAAGTCAATATGAATGAATCATTGCAATTCACACAGGGAATATTGTGGGTGTGACTATAGGAAAGAATGACATGAGACTTTTCAGGAGATGCAGATAAGTTAAAATTTCATGAGTCTTTCTTAGTTTTAGCTTTCTTAGTTTACACCAGATCCTCTGAGCATTGGGAACCCTTTGAAAGTACAAGTAGCAATGGCAGGCTGTGCTTAACTGCACTAACCTACATTCAGACCTGATTTACTTTTCAACATTTGTTGAAAATTTTATAAAAATAGAAAATTAAAAGACCATCTTATTTCAAAAAATATGATCTCATGAAAGTATATTGAAATACTTCTAAAATCTTACAAAAACAGAGTGGGATCCTTCAATTATTAGCTCTATTTTTCAGTACACATTTTATGTTAATATAGGCTGTCGGACTCAATAAATACTAATTTTAAAAAGGCATGCACTTTTATAAAGAGTTCTATAGAGCACATTTGCCCTAAAACAACAAGCCCTGCGAGGGGAACAGAGGAGTCTGGGTTTGTCGAAACTGCCTTGTGCGCAAGAAGCAGAGCTCACTCGATTTCAGGGCCAGGAGACAGGCTGAGATTTCCTTTCATTGTTTTGTGCTTAATCACCTAGATTTTCTTCTAGAAAGTTTTCACTTTTGCAGATGGTCAGAAGGCGGTCAAAACCCTGAAGAAAATTTGATCTCTCGCAATTTATGACCTAGGCATATTTTTCTTCTCTGTTAACAGCTTGTTGGGAGCACGAGTTTTTATCTGTGTGTCTAACGTGCTTGGTAAGGATTTGTACCTTGGCAGAGGTCCATATAAATGAGTGTTTACATCTACAGGATTTTGGCGTCCCATGACTTGTAATGCCAAAACAGGAAGTTGATTTTTATCTCTACAAAAATGTTAGGTCTGCTTTTCTACCTTTCATTATTTAACAAGTTGAGTCTTTAGTTCTGGATTCTCCAGTAGTCATAAAATACATCGGAGGTCTGCTCCTGGGTCAGATAATCACAAACTTCTATCCCCCATTCAGGTGTCTGCTCAGGTCACCTCCTCACAGGCATTCATCAGTCACCTTGCTTTAAAAGTCCCTACTCCAACCACTGTCCCCTGAGCCTGCATAATCATTTCCTTCAGAACACTTATCTCTCCCTGATATTATACTATATCTTCTTTAGCTTTTCTTTTCTTTTTGTCACCAGAAGTTGAATCCCATGGGATATTGATTTGCTCCTATCTGTGTCTCCTGTGGCTAATAGAGTTTTCTTAATAACATTTAAGAACATTGTTAATAAACAATAAAATAACACAAGAGGCTCTTAATAACAGGCTTTTAATAAATATTTATTAAATAAAGCAAAGAAATAATTCCAAGGGACCTGAAGATGAAAGTATTCTGGACATTCTAAGTCTGGCTAATAAAAATGTCACCTACACTTAAAAGCAAACGTTTAAAAACCTCTATTAATAGGCATTTCAATAGTTTAAAAACTTGATAGATAACTTGAGACAGTCAAATGACACAAAAGAACATTGTCACACTTAAGGGAAGATGCATATTTGACTTTAAACCTCCTTTTTTAGCTTTCTCTTTTAAAATTGTCATGAGTTTTGTCTTCCCCATGTGAAATTAATCCAAACAATTTAGTTAAACTGAGAGGATTCTCAGACCACGTAAGAACTACCCACAAAAAAAAGAAAGAAAGAAAGAAAATTTAAATCTATTTGAAAAAAAAAATCAAGTTTTTCAAAAGTCACTTGGAGGATAAATTTAAGTGTAAACATATTATCTTAACATATTTATGCTCCTTTTTTTCTTCTTGTTTACATGGCATGAAAGTTGGTCTTCTTTTTCCTTTCTCCTTAAACACATTCTCGGGGTGCCTGGGTAGCTCAGTGGGTTAAGCCTCTGCCTTTGGCTCAAGTTATGATCTCAGGGTCCTGGGATCGAGCCCCGCATCAGGCTCTCTGCTCAGCAGGGAGCCAGTTTCCTCCTCTCTCTCTGCCTGCCTCTCTGCCTACTTGTGATCTCTATCTGTCAATAAATAAATAAAATCTTTAAAAAAAAAAAAACACACATTCCCTTTGGGAAGGGGATGACAATACAGAGAAAGACAAAAGTAGAGGTCAGGTTATGTGTCTGAAAATCTCACTGCTGGGGTTAGGGTTTTACAAATTACAGTGTAAATAAAGATAATTTTCTGGGACTGGGGTAGGTGGGTATTTTTTCCTACATAAATATGTCTTCCTGAATGTCTGAGTGAAGTTACAGTAAGTGATGGAAAGAGAGAGGGAGGAGCTGATCCAGATGAACAGTGAGAAGCGGAGCTAGAGCCACAGGGTGGGACCGGGACTTGATGTCCGGCCTGAGGAAGCTGTCAGCCCCTGCTGGTCAATGTAATGCAAATCAGAGAAGAAAAAAGAATTATCCCGTAAAAAGATGCCCTTACCTTGCCTTGACTCAGGGAAATGGGAGGAGAAAATAAGGCTCGTCTGAAAATTCCTAATGAAAATCCTGAGCTTATAGGTGTTAAGGCCTGAATTCATAGTATGGGAAGACATCACATTGGAAATTTAAATTGTTTAGCTGTATTAGCAGTAACCTGCCTGCTTTGAGAAGCACATTTTCTAAAGAAACACAGTTTAAACCAAAGTCTCAAAGGATGCCCAGAGATAAAGTTGTAAGAAGCAAGGGCTTATCATTTAAAAAAATACACATCAATAAGTCCATCTGGAAGCCAGAACCCCCTTGCCTCCGAGATAGCCATACCCCAATCCCTGGTATGAGTGTCATATCACATGGCAAAAGGACTTTGCCACGTAAGTAAGGGAGATTATCTTGGATTAATTTGGTGGGCCCAGTGTAATCACATAAGATCTTAAAAAAAGAACTTTCTCTGCTTGGAGTCAGAGAGATGTAGCAGAAGAGACACATGAGGGACACAGCTAAGAAGTCAGAGAGACCCCAGTTGAAGCAGGATTAACATGCCTTTGCTGGCTCTGAGATATGGGGTGCATGTTCAAGGAGCAGTGGGAGGCTTCCAGGAGCCAAGGACAGCCCTCGGCTGGTTAATAGCCAGCAGTGAAATGGGGATTCAGTCCTACAATTGCAAAGAACTGAGTTTAGTCAACAACTTGAACAAACTTGAAGCAGATTCTCCCTTACAGCCTCAAGCATTAAGGGATCCAGTTCTGCTAATGTCTTGATTCCAGTTTTAGGAAACCTGGAACAGAGAAATCAGCTAAACTGCACTGTGACACCAGACTTCTGGCCCACAGAAATAGATGATTTCCAAAGGAACTGAATTCCTTTAAACGATTACTTGTAATGGTAACAATGGGAATCAGGAGAAAATGGAATAGTATTTTCAAAGTGATGAGAAAAAAAAATCGTCTAGGTAACTGAGTATTCAGTGAATTCTACTTTTTAAAGATAAAAGTGAAATACACTTTTGGGAAAACAAAAATTGAGTGATTTTGTTATTCTAGGTTAAGTACTAAAGAATTTGGTTAAGAAAGAAGGAAAATTATTCTAGAGAGAAAATGCAATGTAAAAAAAAACCCCAACAAAACCCTGATAAATATGCAAATAAATCCAAATATTTATATTATAAAAATGGTAACAATAAATTCTAAGTTGTTAAAATAAAAAAAAATCAAAACACAGCCAAAAGCCTATAGGAGAATATGGATTATAAGTGAAAGGCACAAAAGACCTAAGGCATTCAGGGACCTTCATTCTTTGATGAGACAATAAAGATGCTGATGATTAATTATAGTCTGAAGAAAAGAATGGAACTTGCTTAACCTGAAATATATTATGCATTAAAAACACTCAACAAGGGGCGCCTGGGTGGCTCAGTGGTTAAAGCCTCTGCCTTCGGCTCAGGTCATGATCCCAGGGTCCTGGGATCGAGCCCCGCATCAGGCTCTCTGCTCGGCAGGGAGCCTGCTTCCCCCTCTCTCTCTACCTACTTGTGATTTCTGTCTGTCAAATAAATAAATAAAATCTTTAAAAAAAATAGTCAACAAATATCATAATCACCAAAGAAATACTAAAATATTCCCTTAAAAGTTATTTTCAAATATCCTATAGAAACAAGACAAATTTGACCACTATCACGATTTCTACTCAACATCAGACCAAACTATCTTGCTAGTACGATAAGAAAAATAAATAAATATATAATATAAAAGGATAAGAAAGCTGGAAATAAAATGATAATTTGTTGTATATTACATGATTATCTCCATTACCACAAAACCAAAAGTATAAAAGAAAGAAATCATTAATAGTAACAAATAAACAAACAAGAAAAACACAATAAAAATTTGTAAGATTTATATGGAAAATGATTATATGTTATTGAAGGACATGAAAGGAAACTTTTATTTTATTTTTTTAAAAGATTTTATTTATTTTTTTGACACAGAGAGAGCGAGAAAGAGATCACAAGTAGGCACAGAGGCAGGCAGAGAGAGAGGGGGAAGCAGGCTCCCTGCTGAGCAGAGAGCCTGATGCAGGGCTCTATCCCAGGACCCTGAGATCATGACCTGAGCCAAAGGCAGAGGCTTAACCCACTGAGCCACCCAGGCACCCTGAAAGGAAACTTTTAAAATGTAATGGTGTAATATATTCACCGGATGGGAACACTTGGTACAGAAAAGATATCAATACTCAACATACAAATTTCCTTTAATTCCAAAAAAAAAAAAAAAAAAATCCTACAAGCTTTCTTCAAGAAATTTGGCAAGCTGATTCTAAAATATATATGGAGGATCAAAGGGCCAAAAATAGCTAAGACACTTAAGAAAGAAAACTAAAAGGACTTACAAATATTGTGACTTACTATACTGCTATAGTAGTCAGTACAGTGTAGTTTTAATTCAGGGGTAGATAAGCAGATCAGTGATGCAGAACAAAGAATCCAGAAATGGATCCAGAATAAATGGAACCTTGATATACAATAGAGTAACAGGCTAATCTATGTAGAAAGATGATCTGTTCAGAAAACCACGCTGTTGTACAGCTGATTATCCAAGTGGGACAAAAATGGGTCCCTAATTTGTACCATACAAAAATAAGAGTTCCAGATAGATACTTTTAGAAAGCAAAGTAGGGAAGGACCTGATAAACACACCAAAAACATAGACCTAAAGAAAAGACTGATTAAGGTAAACATATTAGAATAAAGAACTGATATCCCTCAAGAAACTTCAGAAAGAAAGTTAAAAATACAAGCTGCAAACTAGTATAGAAATGTAATTGTCTTTGTATATTTATTTTACCTCCAGCAAACTTTTGTAAGGCCCTTCTTATTTCTAATAATTAGCCAATAGATTCTTTGGAATTTGCATAGAGACAGTTATTCCATCTGCAAATAACTATAGTTTATTTTTAGATTTCCAAAGACATTGTAGTATACGATGAAATGTCATAGGTCAGGCACAAAATGCATTAACTCTTCCTTTACCTTGGAAGTCATAGGTCACTATGTGCGAAAATTAATGAAATTCCTATGTACAGCTACTACGGAATTACACATTACAATCCTCAAGGGGACCTGGACTCTGCTTTATTTGATAGACTCTGGGAGTAAGACTAGGTCAAGTGTAGAAACCAGAGGAGGGATAATGATTTTTCAGTGGTAGATATCATCCAAGAGGTTTTAATGTTAAACTGTGAGAAACAGTAAGACTGTTTGGTAATTTTACAAATAAAACACCAAAATCCTAAAAATCAGCAGCTTTCTTATATATCATAAATAACAAATAAAAAAATGTAATAGAACATAGTCATCTTAATGAAAAAAACAATATAAAAGAACACACTAGGGTATACTAACAAGAATTCTACAAAATCTTATGGAAATTCTAAAATTGAAGTTATTGATTAAAGAAAAAACAAATATTAGAAAGAAACATCACACTCCTACAATAGGAGGACTATATAATATTAAAGATATCAGTTTCTCTTGATATATTCTATGCAATGTCAAAGATCAATGTATAATATCTATTTTAAAAGATCTTATTAACAAGATTTATTTTATTGGCGTTGATCAGCTGGTTATAAAATTTTCAAGGAAGAACAAATGTGCAAAAATGTATAAATGAGTATATATTTAGAGACATAAGCCTCTCCCTGAGGAGAAGATCATGAGGATTCATTTCATAGAAATAGATCCAGGCGGGAGTGTCTACAGTGGTGAAGGAGAGGCTAGCAGCAAGGCGTCAGCGCCGCGGTGCATGCGGGGACCGCCGCCCCTTAGGTGGGGCCTAACTCGAGCTCTGAGCGCGGGACCGGGGAAAGTACGGGTCTGGAGAGGTTGTGGGCGCGCTGGAAGTTGAGTGAAGTCTGGTGGCTTCTGAGGAGTGCAAAGATAAAAGGCCCTCAACATTGCAAGTAGACTAGAGGGAAGTGAGAAAGCATCTAAAGATGAAGGCGTTTCAGACCATCTGCAGGCAGCTCAGAAGTTCAAAGGGGTTTTCTCTAGAACCAGCCGCCCATGTGGATTTCTCCACTTCCTCTTATTCATGCAGCCGGAAGAAAAAAGTGAACCCTTATAAAGAAGTGGACCAAGGAAAGTACTCTGATTTAGTACAATCTGTCTTGTCATCCAGAGGCCTTGCTCAGACTCCGGAATCATTGTTTGAGGAAGATGATTTACTTTATGGACCTGTGAGTAAGTGTAAGCCCCCAAAGCAAGATGAAGAAGCAAGAGTTCCACAAAACTGGTGTCCTCTCTTCAATCCAGAGAGAAGCATAAAACCAAACACAGCAAGTACTCCTACAGTTCCTTTGAAAATCCCTTTGCAAAGAAATACAATACGTAGTGTGACCAAGATCCTTCAGCAGACCATGACATCAGAACAGCTTTTCTACTTGGAGAGGTGGAAACAGCGGATGATTCTGGAACTGGGAGAGGATGGCTTTGCAGAATATTCTTCAAACATATTTTTACAAGGGAAACGGTTCCATAAAGCCTTGGAAAGCATACTTGCACCTGAGGGGGACATGAAGGAAAGAGAAGAAAATCTCGAATCTGGATATATTGAAAGTGTCCAGCATATCCTGAAAGATGTCAGTGGAGTGCGAGCTCTTGAAAGTGCTGTTCAACATGAGACCCTAAAGTATGTAGGTCTACTGGACTGTGTGGCTGAATATCAGGGCAAGCTGTGTGTGATTGATTGGAAGACATCGGAGAAACCGAAACCTTACATTCGAAATACATTTGACAACCCGCTGCAGGTTGTGGCCTATGTTGGTGCCATAAATAATGATGCCAACTATAGCTTTCAGGTTCAGTGTGGCTTAATCGTGGTGGCCTACAAAGATGGATCCCCTGCTCACCCACATTTCATGGACACTGAGCTCTGTTCGAAGTACTGGGCCAAGTGGCTTCTTCGATTAGAAGAATATACAAAGAAGGAAAAGAACCAGAATGTTCAGAAACCAGATTAAGGGACAGAATGATGTCTGGGAACATTCAGTGGTTCCTCACAATTTGGGAAGATCTATTGCTGCTTAAGGTAGAGATGCCACAGGATCTGAAAGCTACATAACCCAAGTGGAAGTATTTGTTGAAATCTATTACAACCAAAAAGATCGAAAAGCCAGAGAAATTTAGATGTTAAGGGTTGGACTTGAGCACATAAAAGAAGCACAAGTAAGCATGGTCTATCATTTACCTAGAAAAGCAAAGCAGGATTCTCACCATGTTGGTGGCTCTTGGACTCCCCTCTATAACCTGTTCCTGAGAAGGATGTCCAGTCCTTGAATTGAGATTGGAGGGCTTGAGGCTTGGCATGCAAGAAGTTCCCCAGGGTACCCCAGGAGGGAAGGGGTCACAAGCCCCCAGCTATGTGTGGAGGGAGAAATCGCATCGGCCCACTCCTACTGCCAATGTGATTTCCTAAAACTAGTTTTATATGTTGAGTTTTCTGTATATTTCACTTGGGGGGAAAAAACTTCCATTTAACATTTTTGAAAAAATGTATTTTTTTTTTCATATATAATGTGATTCCTTAGCCTCAGGTAAAACATTGCTCTCTGGAAAGATGGAGCATTTTTCACATGGTTGACAATCCCGCTTAACATACCAGTGAATAACCTTAGGAGTAGCCAGACCCCAATCTGAGCTTTGTGTTTATGGATATTTTAGTAGCTCTCTTCTGGTTTGAGTCAATGAACCATGTACATAAAGAAAAAGTATCATTTGTGAGATTCTTCAGCTAGGGAGAACAGTAGTTTTTGTGTGTTTGATAAGTAATAAAAAGTATTAGTTGTCACTGGGATCGGGAAACTTAAAAAGTAAATGCCCACTATAGCTTTGGGGGAAGGGTCCCTGTTTTATGGAATGGGACAGCATTTAGGTTACATTTGTGGTCTTAAAATAGTAGGGTGCTACAGTTTTTTCTTTAATTAGCCATTAATTATAATAAAATATAATGTGAGTAAAGTAAAAAAAAAAAAAAAAAGAAATAGATCCATATTTCACTGCAGCATAATGATCACAAAATACAGTATTTTTGTGGAAAAACTGTTCAAATTAGCAAAAAAGTTGGGAACAGCCTAAATATCCTTAATAAGATCAATTAAAAATGTTCATACTATGAAATACTATGCATTGACTTATTAGATTTGGATAAATGTATGTGAAATGAAATATAACAATGTCTAAGAGAGATAGCTGGATGAAAAAAAATCAAACTGCCAAAAAGGGTGGTAATATTTCAGTTTGGTAAACAAAAGAGGGCTAGATATAAATATGTGTATGTTATGCCCCCCCCCAAATGGGTCTGTGATTAAAGGAGCGAGACTGATATAAAGCAAAGGTCAAGCAAAGCTTTATTTCACGCCAAGCATCAAGAATCAGACTGACCGGCCAGGGCCCCACCTCCTACAGAGAGGGCGACCCTTCTCTGTTTCACAGACTAGCTTTTAAGGGCAAGGGCCATGTGGTTGGGCCTGGCCACGCACAGGTGGCCAATGAAATTGTAACACACAGAGAAAGCTGCACAGTCATGCTAGGGAACCAATTGAATTACAGTTTACACTATAGTAGACATTTGACCTAGCCTATCACACCTTGGTTAGAATTGGCACCAAAACGCTCCCAAAGAGCGGAGCCCATACTCCTTGGTAGCTAGGGAAACAGTATGCAACACTCCACTGATGGGATGTCTCCACCTGTCCTGACCCACCCTTGTTACCTGGAGCTGGTTTCTGGGACTTGTTTTTAAGTCAGTCCCATGGGGGAAGGGGAGCGGGGACAGTTTAACTTTAAGAGAAGCTTCTGGTTAAATAGGTCCTTACACTGTAGTATATATTTAATTTACCTGATAACCCATAGGAGAAAGAATCAAACGTTGGCAGTGATTAAGTTTGTGGAGGGGAAGGGATATAGAGAAGAATGTTGAAGGACTTTTACTTTGCTCTATACTCAAGATTTTTATAAATAGATTTTAATGTGTGGGTTGTATAATTATCTTCAAAGGGAAAATGTAATGCACTAGTTAGAATTGCTTGCTGTCTCTCCAGGAAATATTCTTTTTCCTCAGAAAATGAATTTTTAACTCTCACATAGTGACCTAGCTAAATCCTAAAAGCCCCAGTATCCTACTAACCGGTGTCCACAGGCAATCAAGTCCTGACCAACTAGGTGTGAACAGAAGCAGAAGTGCCACTTCTTGACCCTGCCTTAGACTTAGGTCGAAGGGTCCTCTCTCTCCATTTCCCTGTCTTCTTGATGGCAAGCAGACAATGTGGAAGTTGCTAGAACATCCACCTAGGATCAGGAGATAAAGGCTACAGTCAAGAGTGGTAGAACCTAAAAAGAATGAAATCTTGCCATTTGTAACATGCATGCACCTTGAGGGCATTATGCTAAGTGAATAAGTCAGACAGAGGAAGACATGATCTCGCTTATATGTGGAAATAAATAAATGAAACCAAGATTATAAGTACAAAGAACAGATTGGTCATTGAATGGGGAGTAGGTGAAATGAGTGGAGGTTAAAATGTATAAACTTCCAGTTCTAAAATAAGTCATGAGGATGTAATTGGTGAGTATAGTTAGTAATACTGTATTGCTTATTTGAAGGTTGCTAAGAGAGAAGATTTTAAAAGTTATTATCATACACACAAAATTTTGTTACTATATATGGTGATGGATGTTAGCTAGACTTATTGTGGTGATCATCTTGAAATGCGTACAAATATTGAATCATTATGTTGTACACTTGATACTTACTTGAAGTTATGTGTCAGGTATATCTCAATTTAAAAGAAAAAAGGAAGAATGGTAGGACCCCAAAAAAGGGCTTGAGTCCCTGATGATTATAGCTACCATAAAGCTTGGATTGCCTATTAATTCTATCTATGCCTTCACATTCAGAACCAACCCAAAGGGACCTGAATGATTCAGTCAGTACTCCTGAGAAGTTGGTGATGTTTCACTGATTTTATGTCATCCATGAGAATAATTCGCTGAGGCTGATAAAACTTTTGTTTATAATAAGTGTCTTAAGCTCTCAACATTTTAATAAGAAAATTAATTTAGCATGGCATGACTGTTACTGTTGCAATAATCCAGGATCCTAACATGATCACTGTTCAGCACCTGCACCCCCAGCCCCCAACCCCCATACATCAAGTCATTCATTCAAAAGCTCATTCTAAAATCTATTAGGGTTTTTTGGCAAATATTTATAATACATTTTAGGAACCAGTTTTGTTCCTTTTAAAGATAAAAACCTTTCCAATTCTCTGTGGTTTTCTAAACTTATGTTGGATAAATTGATACTCAAACTCCCACTACACTAGAATCCAAATTGCCCAGACCAGGAGATTTATTGTTTTAGAACTACATATTAATATATTAATATACAATCTCTTTCATGACCCGTGCCTTCAGCTCTTTCTTTTCTTTTTTTACTTGTTTTAATTTTTTAAAAAGATTTTATTTGTTTATTTGACAGAGAGAGAGAGACAGTGAGAAAGGGAACACAAGCAGGGGGAGTAGGAGAGGGAGAAGCAGTCTTCGTGGAGCAGGGAGCCCCATGTGGGGCTGGATCCCAGAACCCTGTGATCATGACTTGAGTTGAAGGCAGACGCTTAATGACTGAGCCGCCCAGGCACCCCAGCTCTTTCTTTCCAATCTTTGGTTCCTCCTTTCAGTCTAAACATCTTTATCCCTAACTAGAAAGAAAGAAGTGGAAGAAGAGTTGAGAGTTCTATTTCTTCACCATGTCATTGACCGTTATTTCGTTTTGATCGTCTGGTTCTAATCATAATTTTAAAACCCCTCTATGTTGTTAATGGTAATAAATTTGCAAATCTCATTTTGTGTTTTTTATATTACTACAAATGTATATTCTATTCCCATATATTCTTTTTGTTTTGCACATTTCTCTTAAAATATACATTTCTGATCCACCTATAATACAAACGATTTTTCCTACCACTTTTCCACATATTTCCTTTTTCATGACTTAGCTTTAGTTCCATAAACCCATTTCTCATTTATTTCTGAGTTCTACTACAATTTTTGTCAAGTGTTAAGTTCTGTAATTGATTATTCCCTAAATGCCTCCTGATAGGGAGGTTTTTTTCCTATCACGATGCATGGTGTCTACCTCCTTCATTTTTTAAAATCTTATGCTATCTCTTTGGGTGTAATATAGTTACTTAATAACTGTTAAATTTTCATAGAGTATTCAATGATCAACATGATGTATGACTTATTAATTAACTATTTTAATATTAGATATTAGTTAACCTAATAAAATCCAGTTTCTATTTTAAAATAACACTAGTATTTTGCTATTATGAATTATAAATGTAACAAAATATTTCATGCATATTTAATAATGCACGATAAATGATGATTCTTAGGTATATTGATTTTATCTTTATTGATCATTTGAAGGCTTTTGAGTGAGCTATTAGGGCAAACTTTGAAAATGTCTTGAACTTATAAACAAAATTTGTTAAAAATCATTTTATTTCACAATTTACTATATATACTCCATACTTCCATAAATGGAATCCATCAGCTAAGAATTGTTTCTCTAGGTAATCGCACACCTGTCAGAGAGTGAGAACCAATAAAATAGTGGGTTGGTCTGATCATTCTAGGGATGTTGTTGTATTTTATTGCTTGGTGGGAAGGGTAGGGCTTAGGGGCAAAGGACTGCGTTGGCCATAGTCACCCATTCATGATACTCTTTCATCATTGGTCTATGCTTCCTAACTTCATGTTGTGTTACCCAGCCATCGTTTATTTGGATGGATCACAGTAAAACATATATTGTTTAAACATAAACATTTTTAGTAAGAAGGATTGTGGTCTAGACCTCATTCTGTTTCTTATATTTTCATATGTAACACTTTTTTTAAGTCCTATCCATCTTGCTGTGTGGACATCTGGTCTGTTTGTAAGTAGTTTGTGCATTTTCATGCTCTGTGGGGAGCACCGTTTTATACTTACTCATAAGAAACACATTTTAAAAATCTCCTTCATAGACACCCACTAGGTCATGTTTATAGTCATTTGTTCTTTCATTACTTAATATTTTGAATTGAATTGTATTAAGTCCAAGTTCTTAGGATGCAAATGTGCTTTTTTTCTTGTCTTAACTGGGGAGCAGTCATAGCTGTTTGTTTGCTCACGTATTTGTTAATTTTTTTTTATTGTGAGTTTAAATTTATCGGGAGATAATCTATGGGAATCTTTTTTCTTTTTTTAAAGATTTTATTTACTTATCTCACAGACAGAGAGAGATCACAAGTAGGCAGAGAGGCAGGCAGAGGGATGGGGAAGCAGACTCCCCACGGAGCAGAGAGCCCGATGCAGGGCTCGACCCCAGGACCCTGGGATCATGACCTGAGCCGGAGGCAGGGGCCCAACCCACTGAGCCACCCAGGTGCCCCAATCTATGGGAATCTTAAAAGGTGAGATTAAGCCTGCTTTCTTCCAGAATGTATTTGGGATTTTTGGTTTTGGGGGTGTTTTGTTTGTTTGTTGCTGGTCACTGGAGATAAGTCTAACCTAGGACTACATAAATTATCGCTGCATGCGTTTCCCTTCAGGTACTGTAAATTTCAAACCCATACATACAGGAAAGTAATCAGTGATTACAAATTCTCAGAAGAAACAATATTCTTTCTTGAAATGTGGGAGCTTTGGCAAGGCAGACATTTTTTCTTCTTAATTCTCTTTGCCCACAGGCAGATTTCTTTTTTAACTAATGCTTTCATTAAAATGCAATCCTTTTTTAGAGTGGCAGTTTTATGCAAAGGTTTCAGGCTTATCTCCTCCTGTTAAATGGGCCCTAGGCATAGTTTTATTTTCTCTCCTTAGATCCCAAATTGGGAATTCGTGTTCAACCCTAACTTTATAGTTTTGGCCTCCTTTCCCACTCACAATTCCATGGCATTTATTTATTATGTTTGTGATTGCTACTTGTTTTTGTTTTTGCCTCTAGACATGTTTCTTACTTTCCAGTGAGCTCAGAAATTCATTTAAAAGTATTGATCTTTTTTTATCTGAAGAGAAATGTCTATTGATTTGGAGAAGTAAGGGAGTGAAAACAGTATGTGTGAGGAGAGAGGAAATAATTTCAGAAGAAAGAAAACCAGAAGGATATACTGTTATAGAAGCTAAGGAGAAAGTGTGTTTTCAAAAGAAATGGAAACTCTATATAGTAAGAATGTCATTTCTCTCTAAAGTGAGCTATTAAGTTTCATAAAATTCTTATCAAAATCCCACAAGGTTTTTGATAAACATAGACAAGCTTATTTTACAAATTTAGAAAGTCAGACTATAGAAGAGCTCAAACAATTTTGAAAAAGAATAGAGTGGATGGAAAGACTTAACTCATTTTTAAGGTTTACTGTACAGCTATAGGAATCAAGCTAATCAAGCTAATGTGGTATCTGTGAGGGATAGACATAGATCAATAGAACAGAAGTGAAAACCCAGAAATAGAAGCACAGAAATAAGCCCAACTAATTTTTCACAAAGATGCAAAAGCAATTCAGTAGAGGAAATACAGCTTTTTGAACAAAAGATACAGGAGCAATTCAAGACTATAAACAAAATGAAACAAAAGAAGAAAGGTACTCAAATGAAATCCACAGTTTATATGAAAAGAAACTGAATCTTAATTACAGACTTTAATGTAAAATTATAAAAGTGTAAAAGTGATTGCTATAAAATGTAAAATTTTTGAAAAAAAATAGGAATAAACCTTGGGACTCTAGATGAGATGAGGAATTTTTAGATTAGACAACAAAAGCACAGTACACAAAAGGAAAAGTTTGGGGGTGCCTTGGTGGCTCAATCAGTTAAGTGTCTGCCTTTGGCTCAGGTCATGATCTCAGGGTTCTGGGATCAAGTCCCTGACAAGCAGGGAGCCTGCTTCTCCCTCTGCCACTGCCCCTTCTCACACACTGTCTCTCTCTCTCTCTCAAATAAATAAACTGGGTGAGCCTGGTGGTGAGTATTTAGGAGGGCACGTATTGCATGGAGCACTGGGTGTGGTGCATAAACAGTGAATCTTGGAACACTGAAAAAAAAATAATATATTAAAAAAATGAAAAATAATGACAGCACCAAGTGAATGTGAAAAAAAAACTGGATTGCTGATATATGGCTAGAAGAGATGTTTAATGGTACAGCTCCCTGGAACACAATTTGGCAATTTCTTACAAACTAAACACGTACTACTATATAACCCGACTCTTGTGTCTTTATCCCAGGTTATAAAAACATATGTCCACACAAAAAAACCCTATATTAGAGTGTTTATAGCAGCTTTATCTATAATAGCCCCAAATGGAAACAACTCAAATGTTCTTCAACAGACAAATGATCAAACTGCAGTATCTCTATACTGTGGAATAGTATCCAGGAAAAAAAAAAAAGAAGAAGAAGAAGAACGAATCATTGTTACATCCAACAACTTAGATGAATCTCAGGGGAATTATAGTGAGTGAAAAACCCAATCCTAAAAGGTTGCATACTGTATGATTCCATTTGTAAAACCATTTTGAGAAGACAAAATTTTTTTTAATTAATTAATTTATTTATTTGACACACAGAGATCACAAGTAGGCAGAGAGGCAGGCAGAGAGAGAGGGGGGACCAGGCTCCCTGCTGAACACAAAGCCCAATGCAGGACTCGATCCCAGGACCCTGAGATCATGACCCGAGCTGAAAGCAGAGGCTTAACCCACTGAGCCACCGAGGCACCTGAGAAGACAAAATTCTAAATAGAATAGATTAGTGGTTGCCATGGGCTTAGGGATGGGGTTGGGAGTGGGTGGAAGTAGGTGTGTCTCTCTAAGCATGATAGGAGGTCTTTTTGTGGTGATGGAATTGTTCTGTTTCTTGACTGGTAGTAGATGAATGAATCTACATTTGTGATAAAATTGCAAAGAAATAAGCACACATACACACACACCCAAATTCATTAAAAGTGGAGCAATCAAAATAAAACCAATAGGTATACCAGTGTCATTATCCTGGGTGTGATGTTGTGCTATACTTTTGCAAGATGTTATAAAGGGAGATACCAGATAAAGCATACAAGAGATTCCTCTAAGGGAATGAGTAGGAAAAAAAGACATAGGAGACCGTCTCTAGGAACTGAGTCTCTCTGCCTTGACAAACTTCAGAGAATGTCTAAGTTTGAGTGAAAGCCTAGTTTGAACATGAAAATGCCTAGTTTGAGTGAAAGCACAAGAGATGTGGGAATGAAAATACGGAAATTAATGGTAAGTGTGTATATCATGCTGTTCACTGCCCATTTCCCCAACAAGTCTCCAACCCAAGAATATCTGACAGCTAGATAACCAGGCATTCCCCACACTACCTCCCACTCCCCATCTTCCATCACCACTCCTCACTCCTCCCTCTTGCAAATGGTGGTTTCCTTTTTGCAGAGGTGCATGAACTTCCTGGGGAAATGCAGGGCACCCTGTCTGGGGTCCACGTTCCGAAACAAAGCTCCTGGACTCCTGCCTTTACAGGATTTCACAGAGCAAGATCCATCGCCTCAACTACTTCTAGTCAAGCGAAAGCCTTAGCTGAAAACTGGGAGCTCTAATATCTGGCATGTAGGGTTGTAAACATAACTTTACAATACGTGATAAGCCATGCAAGGTTTGGTTAATAAATATCCAACAACAGTAATAGTGAGAAATCTGTTGAATTAATTAAACAAAGAGGCATTTGGACTGCAGTGGCTTTAATGTCATGGTAACCCAAGCAAGCACACCAAAGTCTAAGCTTGAAATTCGTAAGGTTAAGAAATCAAAATCCAAGGACAACCAGTCACAGAAAGTTAGCAAACCTTTTCCAAACAAGGCAAATACTTAAAGTATTTGGTATGACCCATCGAATAATTTCCTTGCTTTGCCTCCAACCTTTTCCGTAGAAAGAAGCTTTCCCTAGCTCCTGTAGGTGGGGCAGAGCTCTCTAACCATTTCCTGTTTGGTGCTGCCCCCATTGAAACTGGTTTTTGCTCAAATAAACTCCTAAGGTTTTCAATAGGAACGTATGTGTGTTGTGGGGGGGGGGTGTTTTTGCAAATCTAAGGAGGAAAGAACAAACGGAGTTTAGGGTTAAGGGTTGTGGGTGGGCAGGGCGGTGTCATGGCATGGTGATGAAGGCACTGCACACTGGACACTTCTCTTCTCAGCAAAGCACCCCGTGCTCTGTCTGCCCCGCTGCCCCGGTGCAGGTTTTCACTTGGCCTCAGGGCACACCATAGTCTCACTTTCCACTGGGACTCACAGCAGAACATCACTTGCTCAAGTTCTTTTGGTTCTCTGCCAAGACAGCAAGGCAATTGTTAAAATTTGAACCAGGAAGCTCATTCCTGCTCTCAAATAATTGGGGCATTGAAAATGACTCTAGGAGAGTCAGGAGGAAAGCATTCTCTTTGCTTTTCCCCTTCCAAAATCTCCTTTCAGACCTTTCTTGTCAACATTCAGGCACTAAAAACGTCTCTTTGTGACCTTGGGCAAGTCATCTAGCCACAACGACTTTTTTCCCTCACCTAGATCATGAAGTTCAACAACTTAACCTAGAGCCGGTATGCCTAAACTCTGTTTGCCTTCAAAACTTATTTTACATGATGATCAGGTGACCAATGCCAAAAAGGTCCTACACAATGACACGCCTCTGGGAAACACGAGAGCTTCATTTTTATCTTTCAAATCATTTCTAATTTGGTGGATTAGAAACTGTATTTCCTCTTAAATATCACAATTTGGTTATTAACTACAAGTTTGCATTCTTTCTTTAATATGTTTTCCAGTAGCCTGTAACTGTTTATTAATTTCCTGTTTGTATTCCTATCCCACTCGCTGAGTGAGTTCCTTCCTGTGTTAGGACCTGGTATGTGTCTTACTCATCATTTCTTGTAGGTATTTACCTTGTTGGCTGTTTGCCAATTGGTTTCCTTCTTCTATTCCTTCCACTCTGTCCTGTCTTTCTCCCTCTGAGCTTAAACTTCTTCATGTGCTGGGGTGATAATAATATTCACCCCACCTAGCCGAGAAGTGATTTAATGGAAGGACTCCTGTAAAGCATTTGGACCCTGAGGTCAATATATAGTAACCATAATTACTCCCCACCTCTAGAAAGCCCTCTTACTAATGTCTTATGAAATGACTTGGATTAGGAAATCTCTAAGAGCTGTTCTACCTATTATTTTAATCTAATTTTATGGTGATTATTTCCTAATTATAATGAGTTCTTACATTATAATGAGTTCTTATTTTTTTTAATGTCAGGTTATTAATCTGAGGCAATAATGAAATCAACTTAAAATGAAACAGTGGTAGTGGGCTTCACAAAGGATGCAAGTGGTTTTATTAAGGACCCAAACACAAATTTTAGTAGAAATTATATTTATATAAAATAACTTCAAAATTAAGTGACTAATAGAAACAGAAAAGAGAAACAGCAAAACAAAGGTAGAAGATATTATCAGTGACTATTAAATCTTGAACATAATGCTATTTCTTACACTGTGACAGTGGCACGCTTTTATAATTTTGAAAAATTTAAAATAAATCTTACCTTGAAGAAATGTACTTAAACAATAAAAGGAGAAAGATAGTTTATATTTTCCTATAGGTGGAAAAAAAAATCTCTATCACATCTACCTGTGTCGAGGTCATTCATGACTCATGGAAACTTATGGCTAAGCAGTTCAAATAAACTGTCCAGAGAGAAAATATGCTTAATTCTCTTCCAAATGTACTTGTTGGTCACAAATAAAATGTCGTCTAAGATTAAAATGCTGTTATTATACTAGGGGAAATATAATACTCTAAGTAATTTTTTTTCTCCAACTTTTTCTTCCATTAACCTCTTACCCTGTCTCTTAAAGGTCATTAGAATTTTGAAAACAAAAAGCAAGCTAATGCTGGAGTGGTTGTTTTTAAGTATTATTAAAGACTCATTTCCTCTTACTTGGTTCACACCCTAAGAGAAGAATTCCATGGGAGGAGACAGTAGAGAAATGTCCTTGAAAATCTATGTATAATCAGTAGAATTGTACTCCCTTGGGAGTGATTTTTTTTTTTTTATCATCACAGTTTACTTTAGTGAGTAACAAAAGTCCATACACCCAAAACTCAATGTCCAAATCTTTCATCTTGTAACTAAGATTGTGTTATAAACTCTAAAGTACAAACTTTTGCTTGAAACAACTCTTTTGTTATTATTGTAACCTGAATTTGCTCTTATCAAAAAAATTTTATATTTATCATCATTAGTCAATAGGTGTATTTCTCAAAAGATAATTATAATATCTTTTTAATAAAACATTTGTGTTCATTATTTAAAGGAACCTCTAAGGGGTGCCTTGGTGGCTCAGTGGGTTAAAGCCTTTGCCTTTGGTTCAGGTCATGATCCCAGGGTCCTGGGATTGAGCCCCGCATGGGGCTCTCTGCTCACTGGGGAGCCTGCTTCACCACCCGCCCTCCTCTCTCTGCCTACTTGTGATCTCTGTCTATCAAATAAATAAATAAAATCTTTTAAAAAATAATAAAAAAAAATAAAGGAACCTGTAAGGTATTATTTTTGGTAAAGTAGTGATTCACTTTCTCCTATAAAAAACCAAGTAAGTCATATTTTAAAAACAAGATAGACATTATTATATGGGTTCATATTATATCTCTACAAAATTTTAAAACTTTAGTTACTTTAAACAGATTTTATTATATGTTTTAGCTTGTTAAACATACTTTATGAAGAACATCTTTTTGTTATTATTTTTTAAAGATTTTATTTATTTATTTGAAAGAGAGAGTGAGAGAGCACAAGAGCAAGGTGAAGGGCAGGGGGAGAGGCAGGCTTCCCACAGAGCAGGGAGCCTGATGTTGGACTCGATCCCAGGACCTTGAGATCACAACCTGAGCCAAAGGCAGGCGCCCAACTGACTGAGCCACCCAGGTGTTCCGAGAACATATTTTTATTATTTTTTAATTTGTTTTATTTTTAAAAATTTTTACATTTATTTTTATTTTTTATGTTAGTTTTTTTAGTTTAATTCCAGTATAACTAACATACAGTGATATATTATTTGCAGGGATACAATATAATGATTCATCACTTGTGTACATCACCTAGTCCTCATCACAAGTGCAGTCCCTAATGCCCATCACTTATTTCACCCATTCCCTCACCCCCCTCCCTTCTGGTAACCACCAGTTTGTTCTCTACAGTTAAGAGTCTGTTTTTTGGTAAGTCCCTCTCTTTTTTTTCCTTTGCTTGTTTGTTGTTTCTTAAACTCCACATATGAATGAAATCATATGGTATTTGTCTTTCTCTGACATTTTGCTTAGCATAATACTCTCTAGCTCCACCCACAACATCATGGCAAATGGTTTGGCTATTGTTGATAATACTGCTATAAACACCGAGATGCATGGACCCCTTCTAAACTATATTTTTGTATCCTTTCAGTAAATACCTAGTAGTACAAATGCTGGGTTATAGGGTAGTTGCATTTTTAACTTTTTGAGGAACATCCATACTCTTTTCCAGAGTGGTTGTCCCAGTCTGCATTCTTACCAATAGTGCATCATGGTTCCCCTTTCTCTATCCTCCCCAATATCTGTTGTTGGCTGTGTTGTTAGTTTTAGCCATTCTGACTGATGTTAGGTGGTATCACATTGTGGTTTTAATTTGTATTTCCCTGATAATAAGTGATGTCGAGCATCTTTTCATGTGTCTGGTAGCGATCTGTATGTATTCTTTGAAAAAATGTCTATTCATGTCTTTTGCCCATTTCTTAACTGGATTATTTGTTTTTGGGGCATTGAGTTTGACAAGTTCTTTATAGATTTTGGATACTAACCATTTATCAGACACGTCAGTTGCAAATATCTTCTCCCATTCTGTAGGCTGCCCTTAATTTTTGTTGATTGTTTCCTTCACTGTGCAAAAGCTTTTATCTTGATGAAGTCCCAATAGTTCATTTTTTATTTTGTTTCTCTTGCCTCTCATGACGTGTCTAGTGAGAAGTTGCTATAGCCAAGGTCATAGAGGTTATTGCCTGTTTTCTCTTCTAGGATTTTGATTGTTTCCCATCTCACATTTAAGTCTTTCATCCATTTTGAACTTATTTTTGTGTATGGTGTAAGAAAGTGGGCCAGTTCCACTCCTTCGCATGTCACTGTCCAGTTTTCCCAACACCATTTGTTGGAGAAACTGTCTTTTTTCCACTGGATGTTCTTTCCTGCTTTGTTGTAGATTAGTTGACCATAGAGGTGAGGGTCCATTTCTGGGTTCTCTTGAAGAACACCTCTTTAAAAATGTATGCAAATAACAGCTTATCCTGAATTAATTTGAGAGGTTATTTTTTATGTTTTGGTACATAAATTTTATATGACATAGAGATGATACCCCATAGTGTAGAAGATACAACCTCAGCCTTTTTGCACCATGAACACTAAATGCATGAGTACAGAGTATGAGGACAAAGTGCAAGAAATGAAGCCACGCAGCACAGAAAAGAAGCTGTGAATCAGCAGTGTTAAGGAAAACATTTACATTACACATTAAAGATAATTAAGTCCTAATTAAGGACAAAACTGTTAAGTTTTTAACATTCATTGAAAAGAAGCTAAGCAAGAGTGAATATATAATGTGATGCCATAATTATTTTCTTAGAATTTAATATTTAAGTGTAATTTTCATGAATACCCATTACCAAAATTATAGTCGAGGACACAAATTATTTCTTTTGCCCTTCTCACAGTGATTTCCAAGGGGCCAAATAGTAGAGAGGATTTAAAAGTGGGGGAAGGGGTGCTGTAGTGCTGGTACAATAGTAAACAATTGCAAGAAAGCTTGTATATTCTGTAGCTGCTCTATCCAATATTGTAGCCTGCTTGAGCTACTTAAAATTAAATTTAAATTAATTAAGATTAAATTAAATTAGAAGTTCAGTTTATCAGTCACACCAGACACATTTTATGTGCTCAATAGCTACGTGTGACTAGTGGCTGCCATATTGGGGCCATAGGTACAATTTCCATCACCATAGAAAGCTTTATCAGACAGTACTGTCCTATAATTGCCAGATTTGGAAAAGCATCCATGAAAATATGGATTATTTTCACATGACTTTGGAGTTATTCAAATTTTATAAATTAGTGATGAGATAGTAGAGATATGCTTCTACAGTATTAAAAGGCTGTATAGTCTTAAGATAAGAACACAAAATTTGGCCTCAGATAATTCTGGATTCAAATCTTACCTCTGTTAAGTGACATTGGACCTAGTACTTTTAGTTTCTCAGTGGCTGTCCCTTTATTTGCAAAATAGGGTAACGTGATGCTTGCCTTGTGAGTTTATAAGTATTAAAAATTATGTGGGGAAGGGCTTCTTATAGCGGAAGACACATAGTTATGGTAGTTATTGTTTTTATTAACAAATGGAAAACAAACAATGCTATTGATCATACACAAAAATCATACTTTAGAACAAAGAGAGTCTATTTGCTAGGAAAAGTATCTTATAAGGCCTCAGTTTCTTTCAGAAGATTTACACCAAAAATGTTTGTAACTGTGGTAATCACAGGACAGGGAGGAACTAACCAAGCCAGGACAAGACAATATACAACCTCAAAAAACAAACAAACAAACAAACAAAAAACAGTGAATAAACTGGTATGAAAAGGAGAAGTGGGAGATGATTAAAAAAAAAAAAGAAGAAGTAGGAATATCCAAGGGTAGAAAGGGGACAAGCTAATCTCAGATGAAGTTTCTCCTAGAAACATACCAGAAAAAATTATGAAGCATAATCACATAATCAAAGAGGGAAGGAAAAATCATTTCTCACTACAAGACTATGAGGATCCAGTTTTCTTTTTTTTTCCTATTGTTTATTTATTTTTTTCTCAACATACCACATACCCTCCCCAATGTCCACGACCCAGCTACTCATGCCTCTTACCCTCCTCCCCTCCAGCAACCCTCAGTTTGTTTTCTGAGCTTAAGAGTCTCTTAGGGGGGCACCTGGGTGGCTCAGTCATTAAGTGTCTGCCTGCAGCTCAGGTCATGATCCTGGGGTCATGGGATCAAGCCCCACATTGGGCTCCCTGCTCAGTGAAAAGTCTGCTTCTGCCTCTACACACACACCCCTGATTGTGTTGCTTGTCTCCCTGTCTTTCTCTCTCCGTCAAATAAATAAATAAAATCTTTAAAAAAAAAAAAAAAAGAGCCTCTTATGGTTTGTCTTCCTCTCTGGTTTCATCTTGTTTCACTTTTCTCTCCCTTCCCCTATGATCCTCTGTCTTGTTTCCCAAATTACTCATATCAGTGAGATCATATGATAATTGTCTTTCTCTGATCAACTTATTTTGCTCAGCATAATACCTTCTAATTCCATCCACATCGTTGTAAATGACAAGATTTCATTTCTTTTGATGGCTGCATAGTATTCCATTGTATATATATATATACCATATCTTCTTTATCCATTCATCTGTTGATGGACATCTAGGTTCTTTCCATAGTTTGGCTATTGTGGACATTGCTGTTATAAACATTCAGGTGTATGTGCCCCTTCGGATCACTACATTTGTATCTTTAGGATAAATATCCAGTAGTGCAATTGCTGGGTCATAGGGCAGTTCTATTTTCAACTTTTTGAGGAACCTCCACACTGTTTTCCAGAGTGGCTGCACCAGCTTGCATTCCCACCAACAGGTAGGAGGAAGAACCAGTTTTCTATAAAACTATTTTCCCTGTGCTATAGAAGCAAATATATCTAAAAGATCCAAGAGAAAAAAGATGGCAAAACTGTTAAAAACATGTACCCGTGGCATGCATTATAACTTTAAGCAAGTCACTCTAAATTGATGTGCTACTGTTTGTGATACACAAAATGCATGGGTTGAACCAGATGATGTTTAATCCCTCCAGATTCAGAAGTGAAACTTACAATAAGTCATTTGTATCTGAAATTAAAATTTTCATTTTCTGAGATCATTCATCAGAACGAGGCATCCCAGGAAAGGCATATGGCCCAGTTTCTAGGGGAACATACATAAAGGATAACACAAGACACATGTCACTATGGCCAAATCTTCCATAATTGAGAATAAATGAGTCAAAGAGATAAAATTTCAGAGCTAGGGAGGGATCTCAGGTGTTGTCTGTATATTCCAGGGAGAAAGCATCAGATGCCTGAAATTAACCTGGACACTGGAAAAGACAGGATGTTTGGAAGAAGAAGAAACTCACCCCTTTAGCAGGAGACTGGGGCTCTTTAACACCCAAAAGTAGCAGAAATGTGTGGGATGAAACAAGAAACAAGGTGAAGAACTTAGGAAACTGCTGGGAGAGCCCAGAGGCCTCAGACTCAGGAATCAATTTCCATTTAATTCTGAAAAATAAAGTCATGACTATATAAAGACATTAACAAAACCTATTATTTCTCTCTCTCTCTCTCTCTCTCTCTCTATATATATATATATATATATATTCATTCAATATCTATATATTTAGGTGCTATAAATAGTGCTACGTACTAGGGAGGCAGGGATGAAAAACAATCACAATCCCAGCCCTTTGAATCTTAAAAACCATCTATGTCTGAAATCAGGTCACAATTTATATTGTTAGTTTAATAAACACATACATTTGTACTGATAAAAACATTAGTTTGGAAAAGTTGGCTGTGTTAAGGGTCTGTTATTAAACCTCACCCCACTTCCCCACCCCATGAGGCACTGAGGGGGCACTGATGAAACTGACCAGAAGATGGCAATATGCAACTCCTTACTTCCTGCCGTTCGGGTTGCTGCAGCCCAAAAGGGACACTGTATGTAGCCTGCAGCATAGTACCTCCATTACAAGTGTGCATCGTGCTTTCCATTGTTGTCCTTTGCAATAGACATGCTGTGTATATTTTGATCACCGGCAGTATAGGCATTGCCAGATTTATAGGTTTTACTGATGATCACGTAGTTTAAAAGTGCAATGTTATAAAAATCTCAGATCCCCAGACCCATAGGAAGGCATCCTTGGCATCTACTCAATTCTTCATCCTTTTCCTATTTTCAACAATGTGCATAGCAAATTTTAGGAACATGAAGTAGAATTCTCCTAAATCAGTTGCTTTTATTAATTAGAATTGTTAGCCTTAAAATAGATGTGTTTATTGTATTATAAAAATTCTCAATTATATTTTATTTTTCCTGGAAAAAAAATTCAGGTTTTAACCATCATTAGTTATGCAAAATGCTTCTCTAGTTGAAATTCAAGATAAAAATATTTCAACATTGTTTGCTCTACTTTTTTTTTTTTTAATAGATACAGATAAACATTCAACTGCTCACTTTCAAATCAGTTGGGTTTACTTGACATAGATATAACACCAGTAATTTAAAATTATGAGTTGGTCAGTGACCTTCATAAAAATGTGGGAGAAACTTGTTGTCTATTTAAGCAGAATAAGTACTACTTACTACTCAAATATTCTAAAAGCAATTGAAAAATAAAGATTTATGGGTTTTTTAAAAGATTTTTTTAAATATTTTATTTTTTTATTTGAGAGAGAGAGCAGGAGCAGGGGAAAGGGGCAGAGGGAGAAAGAGAAACAGGCTCCCCACTGAGCAGGGAACCTGATGTGGGACTCAATCCCAGGATTCTGGGATCATGACCCGAGCCAAAGGCAGATGCTTAACTGACTGAGCCACCCAGGCACCCCATGATTTATGTTTAATTCCAGTTGGTGCTGTGGTTGCTTAGAATTAAAACTCTGATAAAAAGAAAGACACAATAAAAACTGTGGATGTTTGCTCTTTGTAGAAGTGAAAAACACATTATAGCTCCCAGGAGTAATAGGTCAAACATGGTGTTTGTCAAAGATCAATACGTTAATAATGTTCAGGTTTAAGAACTGAGAAAGGACAAAGTAGTTAGGCAGAACCTGTTGCATTTTATCTAAACTTATCACCAAAATATATGAAAAGACTAAAAAAAGATAAAATTGTGAGACTGAAATTTAAGCAATTTCCAAAATCTAGGAGGAATTTCCCTAACTATAAAGGTGATGGAACTGAATAAGAAATGGAATCAGTGGTAAGCCTTGTTCTGCCACACTAAGTAAGAATAGAAAAAAACTTGCTCTCCCTCCTCTGCTAGCTCTCTCTCCCTTTGTGGAGAATCCAGAAATCCAGCCATGCATTGATAACAGGATTAATAATAATAATGGGAAGAGAATTTTACAGGTTTGAGAAAAACTAGATAGATCTAAAGTGTATATTTTTACAATTGTAGCCCAGATGTCCTTTTAATAATGTTGTATATATCGTTGGTTCCTTAAGACTAGTATTCCATATCTTTTTTTTTTTAAGATTTTATTTATTTATTTGACAGACAGAGATGGCAAGTAGGCAGAGAGGCAGGCAGAGAGAGGAGGAAGCAGGCTCTCTGATGAGCAGAGAGCCCGACGTGGGGCTCAATCCCAGGACCCTGAGATCATGACCTGAGCCAAAGGCAGAGGCTTAACCCACTGAGCCACCCAGGCACCCCGACTAGTATTCCATATCTTGAAGGTCTGCCAATACCACCTCTAATCAGCAAAAATCCCTAACTTTCTTTCTTTTTTTTTTTTTTTTTTAAGATTTATTTATTTGTAGGGGGATAGGCAGAGGGAGAAAAGAAGCAGGCTTTCTGCTAAGCAAGGAGCCAGTGGCAGGGCTCAGTCTCAGGACCCTGAGATCACGACTTAAGCCATCCTGAGATCATAACCTGAGCAGAAGGCAGATGTTTAACCAAATGAGCCACCCAGGTCTCCCTCCCTGACACTTCCATGGTTTTCCCCACCACAAATATTTCTAGGAATTCTTTAAAACATTTTCAGTTATAATCTGAGTTCATAAATCTTGGTGACTTTGATAAGCAGTCTCTATCAGCCTTTAAATAAGAGCTAATAATTCAAGAAATGTAAGTTTATTAAATACGTAAACATAAACACTAAGAAAAACAATACAGCTATATAATGTTGATTTTAGTAGGAAAAGTAGGTCAAGGAAGGAAGAGGAAGTACAGGATATATTAATTGCTCATATTTAACTGTCAATAAATACTGTCTAAATATGTAGAAGATGCAGAGATGCCGAATTGAATTAGAAATAGATATTGGTATGAAGGCAACCACTAAAATAAAAATACAAAACTGCCAAATTATATAAAATTATATAAAATAAATAAAATAAAATTATACAAAATACATAAAAAATAAAAGAAAACCAAGCTGTATAACAAAATATATTAAAACACATACACACACACACACACACAGAAAACAAGGAGCATAAGAAACTATGATGACAGAATTAACACTAAACATATCTATCATATTGAGAAACACAAATGGACTAAACTCACCCATTAAGAAAAAAATACTTTCTGATTGTACCTCAAAGCTAACTGAACTCTCTGCTGTGTACAAGAAATACATCTACAGTACTGACGGCTCTGAAAGTTTGAAATATTTTAAAATAGGATCAAAAGTACCAAGCAGATAGCAACTACCAAAAAAGTAATAGGTCGCAGTCTCAATATCAGATGTTAAAAGCAAAAAAAGAGAAAGCATTAAACCATTTAAAAATTATAGAGAACAAAATGCACAATGACACTCTAATAAATTGATACTTATCAACTCTTGTAACATAAAAATTCATTTAGCAAAATGTAAATGACAGGACATCCACCCAAAATTTGCTTCAAATGTCAAGGCTAATGATACCCTCCCACATACCAAAAAGGTATGAAAGCTTTATTACTTAAATAATGAGGTTTTCTAGGTAAAGCAAAGATTCCAGGCATGTCTGAAAAAGGCTGAAGAGAACAGACAGGAGACAGGCTTGGGGGCTTCATTGTGGCTAGTGGATGGAGTGGAACCAAGCTGTGGGTTCCCTGTAGATGGAGCTTCTGTGGTTTAAATTTCCCTCCAGAACCAAAGGAGGGAGCACTGGCTTTCGTATCCACTTGTCCAGATTCAAGCAGAAGGAGGAGAGATGACAAATATCAAAATGTATGGAATCAAGCTCTTTATTGCAGTATTAAAGAACCGAACAGCCAAACAGAGCATCAGGGAATTATAAAAACAGTGATTTCAGGAAGCAGCTACCACCTCTACAGCCGGACACTGGAAAGGAAGAGATTGTAATTATTAAACTTAGATGCTTCCAAGAAGAGCTCCAAGGAGCTGAAACTCAGACTCTGAGTTGACTGGCAGTGGTATTTCTCCGCTTGGAGATGCATCATGGGGATAGGACCAAGACCTCTAAAAAAGTAAAGAGGAATTTCTAGTTTTCAGCACCCTTGAATTTCTCTATTCTAATGGCATAATCCAAAGACGTATGGGGCTTACTATTGGAACAGCAAAAGGAAGTTGCAGTGGTTTCCACTTGAGTCCTTCTTCCATTTAACATCTAACCATGGCCCTCACACTGAAAGGTGGAACAAAGTCTTATTTTGAATTCTTAGATATTAACATCAATTTAGAGTTAGTGTCTGATAATTCTTGATAGAGCAGAATATTTCCTTCTTCCCCAATACACAGTCACTCTACCAAACAACTTGGGGGAGAATCTACACTATAATCTTGTGTCATTTGTGCGGAATCCTTCCTTAGAAGAGTCTGATTTCCCCTTCTCAAAAGACTCTGAGTATGGTCACGGGTTAAGAAATCAGACTTGAAAATATTTTTCTGTTATGCAGATCCAAAACATTTAAGTAGGCTGTCAGTCAACTTCAATCTCAAGGACACTATGACCAATAACCTACACCGAAGATCCCTTCAGGATAAAATATGCTGGAACTTTGAACCTGTTATCTATTAAGGTAAATGTGTCCATCTTATCTTTGGTGATTAGGAGCTGCCACAGCCTCTGCTACTCCACTGCCCCCAGCGAAATGGATGAGCCAGGCTCTCGCCATCATGTGCAGGTGGCATAAAAGAGCTATCAGAGCTTCTCAAGGCTGCTCCTGCTCCCCTCACCAATGTATTTCTCAATGCCTTCGTGAAGGTCCTCTTATATTATATCAGCGGTATTCCGGCAGCTCAACCTCCCTAATGTAAGCCACCACTGAATCTAAATTTTAGTCAACCAACTAAGTCATTAGAGAGGAGAGGGTTACAGAGTTCATATATTAAGCACTTCAAGGAATGTTTAAGAACTTTCCAAATGCCTTCTTTAAAACACCGCTAGGAGTTCAACTAGCTCATTACCCACCACAAAATATTTTGAAGATCTTATTTTTCCCCTTGTTCTGGTAATATGTTGAAGTCAAAGAGGAAATACTACACTTTGCTCACACATGATTACCTTCTTACCAATGAGTAACAACAACAAAACGTAGGCACGATCAGAGAAACAATGTTCCTATGTTGCCTAAGACATCCTAGATCACAAATCTGAGAAGGGAATAGTATATGTGAAACTCAAATAGCTATTAACCCGCAAGCCTATTGCAGTCCATGATAGATTATGTGGAAAAAACATAGTAAGGTATATTAGTTTCTTGGGGTTACTGTAACAAATTACCACGAACTGAGTGGCTTAAAACATGAAGAATTCCTTCATTTTCTCAAAGTTTTGGGTTCCGAAAGACCAAAATCAAGATATCAGCAGTGTTACTTTCTTTCCTTCTTTTTTTAAATTTAAATTCAATTAGTCAACATACAGTACATCATTAGTTCTTGATGTAGTATTCAAAGTTTCATTAGTTGCATATAACAAACAGAGCTCATCAGATCACATGCCCTCCTTAATACCCATCACCGAGTTACCCCATCCCCTCATGTCCCTCCCTTCTGCAACCCTCAGTTTGTTTCCTGGAGTCAAGAGTTTCTCATGGTTTGTCTCCCTCTCTGATAACTTCCCATTCAGTTTTCCCTCTCTTCCCCTATGGTCCTCTGTGCTATTCCTTATATTCCACATATGAGAGAAACCATATGACATTGTCTTTCTCTGATTGACTTATTTCACTTAGTGTAATACTCTTCAGTTCCAACCACATCAATGCAAATTGTAGGTATTCATCCTTTTTGATGGCTGAGTAATATTCCATTGTATATATGAACCACATCTTCTTTATCCATTCATCTGTTGAAGGACAGTTTGGCTACTGTGGACATTGTTGCTATGAACACTGGTGTGCATGTGCACCTTCTTTTCACTATGTCTATATCTTTGGGGTAAACACCCAGTAGTGCAATTGCTGGGTCATAGGGTAGCTCTATTTTTAAGTTCTTGAGGAACCTCCATACTGTTCAGAGTGTCTGCACCAGCTTTCATTCCCACCAACAGTGTAAGAGGGCTCCCCTTCCTCCACATCCTCACCAACATTTGTTGTTCTCTGTCTTGTTAATTTTAGCCATTCTAAGCAGTGTTAGTTTCTTCTGAGATCTCTGAGGAAGAATCCATTCCATGATTTTCTCTTAGTTTCTTATAGCTGCCAGAAATCTGGCATTTTTGGCTTGTGGACACATTCCTCCAATCTCTGCCTCCATCCTAATTAACTTCTTCTTAGTATCTCTGTGTGTCTTTTCCTCTTCTTTTTATTTTTTTTAAGATTTTATTTATTTATTTGAGAGGGAGAGGGAGAGACAGAGATAGCAATAGAGATAGTGAGAGATGAGCAGGGAGGAGAATTAGAAGCAAGTTCCCTACTGAACAGGGAGCCAGACATAGGACTCAATCCGAGGCAGGGCTCAATCCCAGGACCATGGGATCATGACCTGAGCTGAAGGCAGACATTTAACTGAGCCACGCAGTCACCCCTCTTTTCCCCTTCTTATAAGAATTCTTGTCATTGGATTTAGGGCCCACATGGATCCAGGATGATATCGTCTCCAGATCCTAATCTGTTACATCTGCAAAAACCTTTTTTTTTTTTTAAATAAGGTTACATTCATAGGTGGAAGTAACATGTTTTGGAGGAGGTTGAGGGTCATCATTCAACCATTACATAAGGAAAGTAGAGTTCTATATTAGGTGAAGTAAGTAACTCAGTAAGTTAAAATAAGTAGAAGTAGAACTAGTAATAGCCTCTTCTTAAATGAAATCATGCTAGTGCCACTTCTGTGATGAAGATGTAGACTCTGCAGCCCATGCCATCTGCTAATTACAATGAAAACTTGGGATAAAACTTCGCCTGCCCTTCCCCACCCAGCCAAAGCAACCCTCTAAGGACTATGAAAAATACTGAACAGAGAAATAAGAAACAGAGGAACAAGTAGAAAACAACAAAATAGCAGACTTAAATCGACCCATATAATTACATTAATTTAATCAATGTAAAAATTATAAATGAAATATATCACATTCTGTTTTGGGACTGTCTTTGAAATCCAGTATGTATTTTACACTGAAGGCTCATATCAATTCAGATGAGGCTCAGTAACTCCATTGCTACAGGTAGCTAGCAGCTACTGTATGGGACAGCGAAGCTCTGAACCTATATACCAGTTAAAACTGAGATCTACAAAGTGGATTAAAAAAGGCCTCATTGGTCTTTCAAAAGTTAAAAATATACCTACAATATATTTGGTATATATTGTATATACCAATATATATATTGTATATACCAAACACACTCCTAGGTGTTTACCAAGAGAAAAGGAAACATAAATCCACCCAGACTCACACAAGGATAATCATAGCAGCTTTATTTGTAATTGCTCAAACTGGAAGCAACCCAAATGTCTATCAACTGGTGAATGGATAAACAAGTTGTGATGTATTCGTATAATAACATGCTGCTCAGCAATAAAGAAGAACAAACTATTGGTATGAACAACATGAATGAATCTCAAAATCTCTACGCTATGTGAAAGAAGCCAGGCAATAAAGGGTATGTATCATATGATTAAATTCCTATCAAATTCTAGAAAATGCAAACGAATTCCTAATGACTAAAAGTAGAGCAGTGATAGCTTGGGGAGGGAAGAGTGGATTACAAAGGTGCACTCAAAGAATCTTTTGGAAGTAATGGAGCTATTTTTTTATTTTGGTTATTGTAAAAGTTTTACATACGCATTAGGCAAAAATGATCAAAAGGAACCCTATGATTATGCGACATTTATCACATTTCAATTATACCCAATGAAAGTTATAAAAAATTAATAAATAGGAAATAAAACTGGAAATAAACAACACACCTGATAACAAAACACCCTACCATCTGACAATTTTATTACACTTTCAAACAGTGATTGTGGGGCACCTGGGTGGCTCGGTTGGTTAAGAGTTTAAGCCTCTGCCTTCAGCTCAGGTCATGATTTCAGGGTCCTGGGATCAAGCCTGTTGCTTCCTGCTCAGTGAGGAGTCTGCTTCTTCTTCCTCTGTTCCTCCCCCTTTCTCATGCTTTCTCTCTCCCTTTCAAATAAATAAATAACTTTAAAAACAAAACAAAAACAAATAAACAAAAAACCCCAATGATTGTATCAGAGAAAAAAATCTACATGGCAACTGAAGAAAGCTAAAGAATAATAATTGTTACAGAAACAATGACTACCACTGGACACTACTTACTCTGAACATTGGAAACTAAGAGGAAAGAAAAGTATTTATTTAGTTTTTCCTAAACAAACTATTTCTGGGTAAGTCTAGCTGAGGAAGCAAAGATTTTTTTACAGAATATTCCCACCTACTAAATGTAGAAGAAATGATAAAGTTTTTTTTTTTTAAATCACCACTTCACAAAACCCAAAGAAATAATTAAGCAAAGGTCATCACAGAGTAGAACCATCCAAACATAGGTTAAAAGGGAACATTACAATAAAGGTATTGAGCTGTTATCACCTGAACCCACCAAGCAATTTTAGCATCACAGAAAAAACCACCAAACATGTGCCTCCTAATATGTGGTAATGTCAAGTTCCCTACAGCACTAAGAATTCTTAACAAGAAAGTTTGCCTGAATTTAATCAAAACTTTAGAATGAATTCCCATTTATATGAAGTATGACACTGTGAAAAAGTAGAGAGATAAATCTAGAATGTCAGGTGTCTGTAAGACAGCTGGTTCCATTTCCGTAAGAAATCAATGGCAGGAGAAATAAGGGGTGGGGGTGTGGAGGAGGGCAACTAGTTTGGATATAAATATACTTAAGAGATTTAACAATGAAATGACAAATGTGGACCATGTTTGAATGCTGAGTTCCAGGAAGAAAGAAAGAGAGGGAGGGAGGGAGGAAGGGAGAGAGGATGGGAGGAAGGTAGGAGGGGAGAGGGAAAAACAGATAGAAAGAAAAAATATTGGGTGCCTAGGTGGTTCAGTCAGTTAAGTACTTGCCTTGGGTTCAGGTCGTGATCCTGGAGTCCTGGGATACAGCCCTGCATCAAGCTCCCTGCTCAGCGAGGAGTCTGCTTCTCCCTCTGCCCCTCCCCCTGTTACCTCTGTTCATACTGTCTCTCTCTCTCTCAAAAATAAATTTTAAAAATGTCTTTAAAAAATACTGTAAGAAATCATTTTGAGGACAATAGTGAACATGTAAGTACAGATTGAGTATAGATGCATCAAGGAACTATTATTGATTTTGTCACTGATAATGATACACCAGTTATGTAAGAAAATGTCATTTTTGGGTGGCTCAGTGGGTTGAAGCCTCTGCTTTCGGCTCGGGTCCTGATCCCGGGGTCCTGGGATCAAGCCCCGCGTCGGACTCTCTGCTCAGCGGGGAGCCTGCTTCCTCCTCTCTCTCTGCCTGCCTCTCTGCCTACTTGTGATCTCTCTCTGTGTCAGATAAATAAAAAAAATTTAATTTAAAAAAAAAAGGTCTACTGAAGTTTGTAAGGATGAAATAACTTGACATCTAAGATTTGTTATACAATACTTTATCAAAAGAAAAAATGTTTAAAATATTGGCTAAAAACAAATATAACAAAATCTTAAAAGTAGATAAGATTTTGTGATGCATATAAAATTAAGTGATGCATTTTGTCTTCTGTGTTTGTTTAAAGTTGTTCCATATGAAATGTAGAGAGTCCCAAATAATATCTTGATAATATAACAGAAAGTATCTAGTTCAAAGCAGCAAACAGGGCACTCATTTGTCTCCTACCCATGCTGACCCAGAATGAAATAAAAGAATAAAAAGAGTAAAATAAGCACAAAAGAAAGAACAGCTATAAAATGAGACAGATAATAGGAGGCAGTATCTTCAGTACAGGAAAGACTCCAACAGATTTCTGGAAGACTGAAGGATGTGTGTTGATGGATGAAACCAGCAAGGAAAACTATACCAAGAACACCCCATGTAGTTTCTGTAGAGCAAACGAGGTACTCCATGGGGATTCCTGCCTCCCAGCCAGAAAGGGAAGCAGAGGAGGAAAGAGGAGTAGCGCTGACAAGAGGAGGTTCATTAAAGATCTACATGAAAACGAAGACATCAGGTGACACTCCTTTGCCTTCTTCTCACCCCACTGAGCTCACATAGGTAGACTAACAAGAGTGACTACCTGTCCCAGTTTGCCTAGGACTGAAGGGAGGAGAGGAGGGGAGAGGAGTAAAACAAATGTTATGACTCTCCCTAAAGAATTTTAATTAAACTTCTGGAGGAAGCTATGGTGTCTGGTGTCAATGTTAGTGCCCAAGAGCAAAATGCTCCTCGATCTGGTGATTGAGGAACCTGCCACTGGACAATCACTCAAAACAATGTGTGTTGAGTGACACGCAGCCCACCCTTCTTCGCGCAGAGCTCTTGGTAAAAATTACTGTTCAGGAAAAAGAGTCACAAGAATAAAGGAGATTTATAACCAAAACCCACAGCAGCTCTCCAGTCCTTTTTCTTCAATGTAAAGAGATACTTGAGAACTTCCAGCTGTAAGAAATGGCAGCATAAAGTAGAAATCCATCATAAGGACATAAACAAGCAAAAACTGGGCTCAGAGGTAACCAAGGTAATTCAGAAGGCCAGGTCAATATTCTGAGAGGGATTTAAGAAGTTACTAGAATATTACAAAAAGCATAATATAAGAAAGAAAACTTAAAAATTAAAATCATGATTGCTGAAATGAAAATTAAAGACCAAAAATAGTGCCAGGTAATCTTGCAGAATGTCTATTAAAGATATTAAAGAGAGAGAAAGAGAAAGAGACACAGAGAACCAAGCAGAGGGTCCAACATTCAATAAATATTCTCCCAGAAAAGGAATAGAGATAAGGTAGAGATGAGAATTTTAAGTAAAAGGTAGATAAGAATGTCTCAGTAATAAGAAAGACACAGTTAATTAAAAAAAAAACTAGTCATAACTAGATATGTCATCCTATTGAAATTTCAAAAGGCTGACGAAAAAGAAAAGATTTTAAATGTTATTTGGAAGAGGAAATAATTCCCACAAAGAAAAGAGGCTCAAACTAAGACTGGAGCCCTATCAGATTTTTCTTTTATGATACCAAAATTTTTAAAACAAGTGATTTCAAAATTTCATGGAAAAATTACACATGGAAGGAAATTTTTAGGTGTATTTGGCAGAAGCATAATACAGTTGCCAAAGTGGAGATTCAAAGCTACTTAACTAATTCTCAAGTCTAAACCATGTTGCCAACTCCAAGTTTTTAGACTGAGAGAAAAAGTGGGTTTCTTTGAATAAGGGCCTTGTAAGTGAAAACTAGAATCTGAGGCTATTTACCCAGATTACTAGAGAAAGGGGACGAGCCAGTCCTTCTAGAAGAGATTTGATTCTGTCCTGAATCTGGGGACCCCAAAACACCTGGTCCATAATCAGAGCAGGGACTTACGGAGTCAGTGACCCTGTCCACGTCTGTCTTCTAGGGCATGATGGATATACGGCAATTTGCTCTATTTCTGTACATGTGCAAAAGTTTTGTCATAATAACAATTTAAATGTTATCCCAGTTCCAAAATGTCCATTCTGGGCAAAAAGGCAGATTGGAAACCCCTGGAATTGAATTGCTCCCCCTACACCCCCATCCTCCTCCAAGATAGTGAACAATAAGCAATGCCACATACCTGTAGAATTATTGAGATCAGTGCCACAATCGAAGACTTAAGGGGTGCAAAGCTAGAGATTCCTACCACAACCTCTTCTAACAAATCTGATTTAGCTGAGCAACAGCAAGATGGATTATGCAGAGTATCAGTAGGTTACGGCTACTTTAATCGAGTAGCAAAACCAATCACTGCTGCATTTCCAGATGTGGTATCTGCTAGAGCAAATAAAAACAACCCTTGATATGAAGCTACTGGCTTGGCAATTCTTCTTGTTCTCATCAGTAAGGATAATTAGAAGCAATTTGCATTTATACAGCAAAGGTCAAGTATACTTCTAATGGGTTCTATCCATTATTCTGCTATCCCAATATATAGCTCAGGGGAAACTTGATCGTTTAGATATATAGAATACCACACAAATCCACTACGTTGATGATGTTATTCTAATTGGACCTGGTGAACAGGAAGTAGCAAGCACCTTAAATTCCTTAGTAATACCTATTTGTTACCCTGAGATGGGAGATGAATGTTCCTATAAGGTCCAGAGCCTGTCTTACTGGTTAAGATTCTATGGGTCCAGTGATATGAGGCATATCAGACCGTCTCTTCTAGGGTGAGACAAGCCATTCCTTGGTAAGAAGGCTGTACATTACAGAGCGCACCATGAAGCAAGGAGTATAATATGAGTGAAACATTGGATTTGGGAAGTGGTATACATCACATTTGGTCAAGCCACTCCAGCCCATTTACCGTAAACTATAAAGTTGCTTGCTTGAGTAGGACTCAGAGGAAAAGAGGGTCTGCAGAAAGTCCAGACCATGACAGATGCCCTGACCTGTGGGCTTCATGATGCAGTAGTTAATAGAGGTATCCAGGGTTGACAGAGATGCTATATGGAGCCTCTGAAAAGTCCCAGCGAGGGAATAATAGTGCAGACCCTTGGGATTTGGGAGTGAGTTCATGCCTTCTTCTACCAACCACCATTCTTTTTTTTTTTTTTTTTAAGATTTTATGTATTTATTTGACAGACAGAGATCACAAGTAGGCAGAGAGGCAGGCAGAGAGAGAGGAAGGGAAGCAGGCTCCCTGCTGAGCAGAGAGCCCGATACGGGGCTTGATCCCAGGACCCTGGGATCATGACCTGAGCTGAAGGCAGAGGCTTTAACCCACTGAGCCACCCAGGCACCCCCCAACCACCATTCTTGATGGGAAAAGAGGTTTTTGGGGGGTTTTTTTGTTTTTTGTTTTTTTAGCTCTGATAGAAACTGAACATCGTTCCATGGGGCCAGATATATACAGGGTTGAATAGTGTCCCCCAAAATCTATGTCCACCCTGAAACCTCAGAATATGACTTTATTTGGAAATAGAGTCATTGCTGATGTAATTTGTTAAGATGAG
This sequence comes from Martes martes, assembly GCF_963455335.1. Taxonomy (NCBI): domain Eukaryota; kingdom Metazoa; phylum Chordata; class Mammalia; order Carnivora; family Mustelidae; genus Martes; species Martes martes. The sequence goes on from NC_137893.1 coordinate 14,148,673, forward strand.
TTTATACCGGAGCATGGTGGACCCTTAACCAAATACGACCGGTGTCCTTGTAAGAGGAAAAGAGATACAGGGACTGATGCACGGGGAGAATGTGACAACAGAGACAGAAATTAGATCATGCGTTTACAAGCCAAGGATTGTCGGCAACACCAGACGCTAAGAAAAAGGCATAGAATACATTCTTCCTTAGAGTTTTCAGAGAGAGCATGATCCTACCAGCATCTCGATTTGGAACTGCTAACCTCCCGGCTCTGAGACAATAAATTTCTGTTGTAACTAGGCCACCTAGTGTGTGTTTTTTTTGGTTTTGTTTTGTTTTTACCACAGCTCTAAAAAACCAATACTACAGGCAACCGCACAATCTGTTACATACCTTGAACTGGGTATTATACAATCACCAAACCATAAACCTGAGTGTGAACAGCAACACGTCATTGTAAAATGGAACTGTTACCCGTGAGACACATCTGGCTCCAGCAGGTCTGGAGGGCACCACAGAATGCTTGTGTCTCAGGCTCTCATTCTATCGGCTCTCTGCGGTCTTCTCCTCGTCCCATACCTGTGACTTCATGGGAAATTTTCTGACTCATTAGAGGAAAACTTAGGCCTGGTGCAAAGATCAATTCCTGCTACGCCCGCACACTTGAAAGGAACAGCTACTGTACTAAAGCCTTACTTACTGTACTAAAGGAAAACCTTCCCAGTCTGCAGACTTTGGAGTGGTATATATGATTATTTGCTTTGTGTCAAAGGAGAGATGGTCTGGGCTGCCCATCTAAGGTGATTTATGGACAAATGAACAGGTGGGTCTGCGGGAGGGAGCCTAGCACAGAACAAAATTAGAAAATTGATTACAAGAAAATCTGGAGGAGAGCAACATAGATGGATTCTTTGGAAAAGCAAGAGAGTGCAAATGTGTTTGTTTTCCACCAAATGCTTACCAGAGGTCATAGCGGGTAGAGAAGGTTCTCAGCAGCCAAGTAGATAAGATTAGTTTTCCTGTGGAGCTAGTGAACCTCTTTCCCTTGCCATATGCTTGCTTAGTGATCTCTGTACAAAGTGATCAAATGGCAGGAACGGAGGCTATGCATGAATGTAACAGTGTGGGCTCCCCCCGCTAAGGCTGGCTTTGTTGACCACAGTGCTGAGTACCCAATCTGGAAACAGCAGCAGCCAGCTCTGAGGTTTCTGATAGTTCTGCCATAGCGTCTCCGATTAGGGGACACGATTTTTAGCAAAGGAAGTTGATAATCACTTCATACCCATGAAATCTGTTAGTCTTAAATGTGCTTCCTGGCTATCCCGACCAAACAGTGAGATGTAATGCTGAAGTCCCAGTACCACATGAACTGGGAGACAACATCCTGAGACTGAAGTGTTGTCCTACAGAATTCGGTCTAAGCCTTAAGCCAGACAGAGACCAACAGATACTACTCTCTCCCCCAAGCACAACCGTGATGCACAGGTCTGGAAATCAGGGTTCATGATAGCAGCAGTTCTCCTTACTATCACATCTAATTGCCACTGAATGAATTTCTGCTCAAAGTCCTTATAGCCTTGGTCTTTGCAGGTTCAAAGGTCCATAGAAGAGGACTGTGTCTACCACGTTGTGAGACAATGAACTGGAAACTGATACTGGCCATTGTGGGCTCCTCATGCTTCTGTAAAAAGGGGGCAAAGAAGAGGGTTTCTCTAACTGAGTGTTGTGATTGTCCCAATTCCAGAGGGCATCTGCATTGTTATTATTCAATGGGATTTGAAGAGTTACGATTGGAACCTAGGAGAGGATTTACTGAAATTCTTTAATATGTCCTCATTCAGTAGTCCTAAATTGAGTACTACAGCAGGACAAGACAAGGCCAAGTCCTCAGGTTCTTCAGGAATGAGGGTTTGGGTCACCTACCGGGAAAAATCCATTCAGCTGAGATGCTAGCAGAGGGAAAGGACTTTCTTACCCCACTTGTGTCCTCCAGGTACTTTTTATGAAGCCTAGCCAACATTTTAGGTCTCAGAAGAGTCTTACTGAATTGACATCACCCCATACACTCACAGTAGCTTGGGGATACCTGATTCATTTGTTCATATTGAAAGGAGATTTAGACTACTGGGCAGGGAAATCTGCACGCTGAGGTTGTAAAATTCTCATTAAAAAACAAGCTAACGTAATAACAAGGATATTGCTAATTTCTGAGAAACCAAGGAATTGTATGGGGAATGATGAGCGATCACAGCATAATCTATGTATATACTATTTACCTGGTCACAATAATGTAAATACTGGGGATTGTCCAAACTAGAATTAGGATTATACTCCATTAAGAACATGGAATACAGGGGCGCCTGGGTGGCTCAGTGGGTTAAAGCCTCTGCCTTCGGCTCAGGTCATGATCCCAGGGTCCTGGGATCGAGCCCTGCATCGGGCTCTCTGCTCAGCGGGGAGCCTGCTTCACTTCCTCTCTCTCTGCCTGCCTCTCTGCCTACTTGTGATCTCTGTCTGTCATAAATAAATAAAATCTTTAAAAAAAAAAAAAAAAAAAAAAAGAACATGGAATACAGGAGGTGTATGTGAGTGTAAGAGAGGTGGAGAGAAGAATGAGAATAGAATTCAATGCTCATCTTCCATGGTGCCAAGTCTATAGACAATGCCCAAGATGCTGAAATCAGGAAACGTATTATTTAAAGATATGAAGGTAAATGCAAATTAAACATAGCTATACATATTCCAGCTTGATACCTTTGGGGAGGAAGAATAACAAGAAGTAATATTTCTGGAGAGTTGAGTTTTCTTTTCATTTTGCTTTAAAAAACAAAGGACATCAAGAAGGAAATAAAGGTATCTTCAGATTACAAGGTGATTTGGGTGGTTATCTGCATGTTCAGTGGATCAGACATCCTGAATAAATCACACACAGTTGGAGCAACAGAGGGCATTTCATAGTAATCCTTTGGCTTACTCTTTTTTTTTAAAAAAAAGATTTTATTTATTTATTTGTCAGAGAAAGAGAGAGAGAGAGTGAGCACTGGCAGACGGAGGCAGAGGGAGAAGCAGGCTCCCTGCTTAGCAAGGAGCCCAATGTGGGACTTGATCCCAGGACGCTGGGATCATGACCTACCTGAGCCGAAGGCAGCTGCTTAACCAACTGAGCCACCCAGACGTCCCATCCTTTGGCTTACTCTTTTTTTTTTCCTAAAGATTTTATTTATTTATTTGACAGAGAGAGAGATCACAAGTAGGCAGAGAGGCAGGCAGAGAGAGAGGGGGAAGCAGGCTCCCTGCCGAGCAGAGAGCCTGATGCGGGGCTCAATCCCAGGACCCTGGGATCATGCCCTGAGCTGAAGGCAGAGGCTTTAACCCACTGAGCCACCCAGGCACCCCCTTTGGCTTACTCTTTACCGACGCCTGACACTTGCAACTTTTCAAGTTAGCCTAACAGTATTCATTTCCAAGATACCATTTTTAATTTGCTAAGTGTTAGTAGGTTGGCATATATTTTGGTATAATAATAAAAGAGAAGTTAAAATTAATGGTAAGATTTATTATCAATATTAATTTCTAACTGTAAATCCTTTTCAAATAAAGATCCAAGTAGTTAGATTGTTTTAGACTTGAAGTTAGGACTTATTTATTAATTTTTATCTTTAGTTCCTGACAAACATCAGGTAAGCAAATAAGTATTTTTGTATGTCTACGGGGATCAGGATTTTCAGAACCAAATTTTTTACTGATGTCCAACAGTTTTAAATTTTTTGTCGTTTTATTTCTTTGGGGGGTCTGGATCTTATCTTTAACTATTAGCATGACTTTTTTTCCCCTAAAACCACCTATAGATTGTCCCATTTCATCAACTTTGAGTAGCAAAGTCAATAGAACATGTCATCTGCGCTTTTTAAAAAAAGATTTTTATTTATTCATTTATTTATCTATTTGAGAGAGAGAGAGAGGAGAGACCATGAGTTGGGGGAAGGGCAAAGGGAGAAGGAGAGAGAATCTCTAGCAGACTCTGCGCTGAGCACTGAGCCCCATGTGGGACTCAATCTCATGACCTAGAGATCATGACCTGAGCTGAAATTAAGAGTCAGACACTTAATTGACTGAACCATCCAAGTACCCCAATCTATTTATATTTTAGCATCATTTTAGGGAACTGAGCTCCAAAAGCTGCAGTTTGTAAAGTAGAACTTTTTTATTTCTGTTTCCCTCCTTTAAAATAAATGGTCTTTACAATGATTTCTTTACATGCAAGTTGTTAGCAAGTAGTAACTCGGACACAATGATTCTCAACGACAATAATTGAGACCCTATGTGAAAAGACACCAAAAATGAGAGAGGAGCAAGCTAACCAAGAAAAACAGACAAATAAACAGATAAAAGCAATCAAAGCGAACCATTGCAATGCCCGAAAATACAGGAAGAGGGACAGAAAAGGGCACAGTGGGAGTGACATGAGAGATTTGTTTCCTGGAATTGTCTTACAGAAGATTAATTTAGTGAAGAATGTCAGACTTTCTGCCGCAGTGGCAAATTGGAGGAGACGGGAAACAGAGAACGAAATAGGAGTGGAGCCGTGTCTGGACACAATGAATGAAGGACAAAGTGAAAGAAAGAAGTACACATAGAAAAAGGTCCTATTTTTGTTTAAAGACAGTATTGCTCTCCTTGTCACTCAGGCTGGATACCTGTGATTTATTGATTCCTCTCTCTCAGGCCCTGCATTCAATCAATTGCTTTGTCATTGTGGCTTTTACCTATAAAATGTCTTTCTTAATCCTTTTTTTTTTTTTTTTTTTTTTGCCCTGGAGATTATCTGAATGCAGATCTCAATTTATTCCTACCTAAACCCTTACAATGGTATTCTTGCTTTTGATTTCATACCCCTCTGCTATGGACAGACTCGTGTTTCCTCAAAATTCCTATGACGAAGCCCTAACTCCTGTGACCACATTTTGGAAATAAGACGTTTGAAGAGCAAATGAAGGTTAAATGAGGTCATAAGGGGATGGGTTCCTAATCCAATAGGATTGGTGTCCTTATAAGAAGAGGAGGAGGGGCACCTCGGTGGACCCGTGTCTCAGTTCGTTCGGTTGAAGGTCTGCCTTTGGTTCAGGTCATGATCTCAAGGTCCGGGGATGGAGTCCTGCACGCAGGACCCCTTGCTCAGCGGGGTGTCTGCTTCTCCTCCTCCCTCTGCCCCTCCTTCCCCACTCATGTGCTCTCTTTCCAAATAATAAAATCTTAAAAAAAAAAAAAGAAGAAGAAGAAGAAGAAGAGGGGGAGGAGATGCCCAGCAGAGGTGAGCACACATGTGAGGAGGCTGTGAGAAAGTAGCAGTCTGCAGGGTGAGGAAAGAGGTGTCGCTAGAAACCAATCCTCATCTTAGACTCCCAGACCCCAGAATTATGAGAAAATACATGTCTGTCATGTAAGGCACCCAGTCTGTGTTGTTTTCTTATGGCAGCTTTAGCAGACTAATATGTCCTCACGGTGAAGGTGGAAAAAACTTTTTAAAATGCTACACTTACTGTTACTCTCCTCCTTGCAAATGGTTAATGACTCCCCATTAGGGATGTCTCACCCTGGTCTTTAAGGGTATCCTTTTTGGATTTGTCTTTTGCCATTCCCATGTTTCAAAACAAAACAAAACAAAACAAAACAAAACAAAACAAAAAAAACAGGACTCTTCATCATTTCTACACATCCCAAATAATGTCCTGTTTCCATGACTATCCTACTCTGTGCTTCTCTCTCTGGGAATGCACACCCTTTCCCCGACCTCAGTAACCATCAGGAGTAGCAGGCGCCTCATCTGCAGAAGTTCCAGAGAGCCACCTCCAGTATATTGACGGGAATGAATACAACATCAAAAAGTCCCTGGGATAGCCACGTAAGCTACAGAGGCTTTGGAAGACCCAGAAAGAAAAAATACCTTCTAATCTCTATTATTTTTATTTTTTTAAAAGATTTTATTTATTTATTTATTTGATGGAGAGAGAGATCACAAGTAGGCAGAGAGGCAGACTGAGAGAGAGGGGAAAGCAGGCTCCCTGCTGAGCAGAGAGCCCGATGTGGGGCTCGATCCCAGGACCCTGAGACCATGACCTGAGCCGAAGGCAGAGGCCCAACCCACTGAGCCACCCAGGCACCCCACTAATCTCTATTATTGACCTTCAGGTCCTGTTAGCATTTGAGTCTGTGAGAGAGATAAGCCTCCAGGTGCATCGTTTGAGGGTCTTACCTGGAGTCCAGGCACGTAAACTGCTCTGCCCATCACTTGGGTTTCCTGCGGCTTCCATCTCTGAGATCAGCTCTAGCTTAAGAGAGGTTTTCTGTCTCCCCAGCTTCAGTCTGGATATTTTAGTGACGTGTTAGTGCCTTGATTCTCTGTAACTAGATCCCTCTCCGAACCAGTAAGTTGCCGCCTTCTTCCACAGTGATCAAATTACTGCCTCGTACCAAACCCCACCAGAGTCCATATTGTCGTGATACATGCTTCTAGGTATCCCTGACGCCACTCTGCGTAGATCCGTGCTGATCATCTATTCGAGATCTGCCAGTCTTTGTTTCTCTGTCATTTTGCACCACCTTGGTTGACTCTGGGTCTTATCCTGAGTTTAGGAACATTATTCTATCCAACTGGATTGGTCCATAATTTCACTTGTTATTTGTCCTGTGAGAATGACCCAGTTCCACTTTTAGACCTGTTGGAACTCGAATGCTGTTCTCATGGAATCCTTGAGAAACACTCAGCCAATCTTCGTGTCCTAATGATTTTTCTCTCTCTTGTGGGTCCTATCCAGTCTGTCAATAAATCCTATAATCTTTCACTTCCAAATATATTCAGAACCTAATTACTCACTTCCAATTATATTCAGAATCCAATCCACTCACAGTCATTTCCCGCTGGTGTTACTGCAATGACCTCCTGCTTTTCTTGTTTCTGTCTTTGATCATTGAGGCTACTATCAATGTATTAGAGTTTTCTTAAAATTCAAGTTATGTTGTATCATTCTTGTGCTCAGGACTCTCCAGCGGATTCCCATATCACCCAGATGAAGAGCAAATTCGCTGCAATGACCTGCTAAGGCTAAAGGGATCTGTCTTCCCCTACTAACTTCTGTTTTTCTGACCTCATCCTTATGCTTATCCCCATCACTGACTGAGCTCCTGCTGCCCTAACTTCCAGCCTCCTTCCTAGTTCTCAGATGAAACAGGAAGTTTTCAACCTCAAGGCCTTTGCACTTGCTCTTTTTTTCCCCACAATACTTTCTCCAGATATGCTTACTGCTTCCTCATTTACTTCCTTCAGTACTTTTTTGCAAAAGTTACAGTCTCAGTGTTCTCTTCCCTGGCCACAGGATCTAATATTTCAGCCATTTACTGGACATATCTTTTGTCTTTTCTCCATTTTATTTTTTTTTTTTTCTCCTTAGCAGCTCTCACTATCCACTGTAGTATATATTTGTAGGTGTATTATTTATGGTCTACTTTCCTTTCTAAAACATAAACTTCATGAATGCAAGAATGTTTTCTGTTTTGCTCACTGTTCTAATCAACACAAAGAATATTGTGTGGAGTGTACCTAGTAGGTACGCAGGAAACACTGAGTGAATGAATAAATGAATGAATGTCTGCCTGGATTTTGAGTCCTGCCTTTTCTGATCTAGCCTGTTATTCCATGCTTGTGTCCTTGTCATGACATATGAAGGCTGGAGAAGACTCTGAGGACCTGGATGTTCAGTGCAAGGCCTTGGTGATCTGAACCACTCTAAGCTAGCTCTAGATGAAGATGGAAACAGAGTTCACTGGCTCTATAATCACAACAGCAGTCACACTGCTAGTCATTCTAGGACACATTGCAGCTCTGTGGTTGAAGAGGCAAAATGCATTTTTTATATCCACCTCAGGATCTGTTGGTTTCCATATTTATCTTAGAAGATAGAGGAATCCCAAATCTGTGCTCAAAAACATTCAGCAGGGAAAATACTTTGGAGTTTAACATATCCTACTATGAAGAAATTCTTCTAGGGGCACCTGGGTGGCTCAGTCTGTTAAGCATCTGCCTTCGGCTCAGGTCATGATCCTGGGCTCCTGGGATCAGGCTCTGAGTCAGGCTCCCTGCTCGGTGGGGAGCCTGCTTCTCCCTCTCTTCCCTGATGGTGCTCTTTCTCACTATCTCTCTCTCAAATAAATAAATAAGTAAATAAATAAAATCTTAAAAAAAAAGAAATTCTTCTAGTTAATCTAAATATCTTGTGTTAATAATAAATTCATTTCTCTTATTCTATGCTCAGGAAAATAGGAATAGGGAATAAGAGGTCTCTGTCATCCACATGATAGTTTTTTATGTGAAAAATATTTTTGCCTAGGAAGCGTTCCTAGAAGTCAAGCAATTTGTCCCACCAATTAACTAATACTCTGTCTGTAGCTGTTAATATAGGTGATGACAACAAAATATGGTTAACTAAGATAAAGAGTTGGTTCTTGCTTCTAGTCTTGGGGTAAGAAAATACTATAATGTGATATTGTAAGTATTTTTAAGAAGTGTTGTCTGCTTTTTAGAATACAAAGGGATTCCCTAAGTATCTTAAGGATCCTTAGCAAGATTCATGAGTAAAATAATTCTGGTCTGTAGGAAACATTGACTGACTGTCTTCTCAGGATTTATTACCTGTCTCCCATCTTCCTCACAGCACCCAAATTTTGATTCTGATACTGTGTCTTTTGTACATGTCATTTGTCTTCACAGCTCTCTTCTCCAGCCTCTGCCCTGGAATGCTGACCAGTATGGACCATATCAACAGAGCTCTGGCACCTTCAGGTTTCTGGTTTGGTTTGAGCAATGAGGAGCCACAATAAAAACAGAAGAAAACAAGAATATACGATTATTGTTTCCACTAGCTCCCTCCCAACCTCCTCTGAAATTACTTGTGTTCCTAATGGGTCATTGCTCCTTTTAACATGCTATCCTCCACAGGAACTCCTCTTCCAGGTTTTAGTAATTTCTTCCTCCCCTTTCCCTTTGGGCCTGGGATTAGAATGCAAGTTGGTGCAGCCACTTTGGAAAACAGTGTGGAGATTCCTTAAGGAATTAAATATATGACCCTGAAGTTGACCTACTATGACCCTGCAATTGCACTGCTGGGTATTCACTCCCAAAATACAGATGTAGTCAAAAAAAAAGGGCCATCTGTACCCCGATGTTCATAGCAGCAATGGCCACAGTCGCCAAACTGTGGAAAGAACCAAGATGCCCTGCAAGGGACAAATGGATAAAGAAGATGTGGTCCATATATACAATGGAGTGTTATGCCTCCATCAGAAAGGATGAATACCCAACTTTTGTGTCAACATGGACGGAACTGGAGGAGATTATGCTGAGTGAAATAAGTCAAGCAGAGAGAGTCAATTATCATATGGTTTCACTTATTTGTGAAGCATAAGGAATAACACGGACGACATTGGAAGATGGAGAGAGAAGTGAGTTGGGGGAAATTGGAGGGGGAGATGAACCATGAAAGACTGTGGACTCTGAGAAACAAACTGAGGGTTTTGGAGGGGCGGGGGGTGGGAGGTTTGGTGAGCCTGGTGGTGGGTATTATGGAGGGCACGTATTGCATGGAGCACTGGGTGTGGTGCATAAACAATGAATTTTGGAACATTAAAAAGAAATTTTAAAAAATAAATAAAAATTTTTAAAAAATTAAAAATATGACCTCACCAAAAAAAAGAAAGAAAGAAAGAAAGGAAGGAAGGAAGGAAGAAAGAAAGAAATGGCTCTGCTATTGCTTTCTCCAAGTTCCCATGCTACGCCTTATAATCCTACTATACCCCATTCACAACTTTGCAACTTGGCCCTTTAAATAAAACAAAAACAAAGGCAAATACATCTCACCTCAAAATATCCTAATTTAGTGTGTATGATTTCTGATTCTTTTGGGACTCTGACAAATACAGACATCTATAACTTGTTCATGTAGACTTATTTACTTTGGGAAAATATCGTGTCAAATGTAATGCCAAGGATGGGTCCTGATTAGCTAAGGCCAATGAGAACATTTTATTCCACTTGGCTTGGTTGAAAGAAGGGTATTAGGCACATAACCTAAACTGATTCAATTGGAATAAATATTATAAATTTTGCCTGGAACTTTTAGACACAAGTACTTTCTTTACCAATGGATAAACCAAGAAGTATGTAGACTATTATCTGCTAGCTATCCTACATCCATAGGGCAATCAGCCTTAGAATAAAGCCAACATGTGGACTGCATAACGGTGAGTGGAAGATGAGAACCTGAACTGAAGGTTAATGAAGATCCTTAACTGAAACTTTCGATACATCCTGAAATCTGTCCTTTCACACTTTCATTAGCTAATAAATCTTCTGTATTGTTTTTGCCAATTTCAGCTGGCTTTTCTGTAGCTTGCATCACAATGAGTCTGAACAAACACATGTTCACACAGAAACTTGATTCTGAAGATTTACCACAAATTTTCCAGCTGGAAATAGGTATAGGTAGTGAAATAAACTAGCAGGAAGTAAGGATCTCTTTTCCTTTCTCAAGAGCTCCTTGAAGTATTTCCAAGTGTCTAATAAAACCGTGTGTACCAGTGAGCTCATCTAGCTACTCTGGAACACTCTTTGTAGGAATCCAATTAAGACATTCTTCAATCCACATGATCTTTTCCCATTGCAAACTCATCCACAACCTGATGTCATTACTGGCACAGTTATCTTGTAAACAAAAGCTCAGTTCAAAACAGTATTTAGCAAAATCGTTATACACAAGTGAGGCAGAATGGTAGTGGCCAATGAAATTAATTTTTAAAGTATCTGGAAAATGTTAAGGTCCTTTGAAAAAGAGGGAAATAAGGACAGAGAAAGGGTAGATGATATTAATATATGATGAAGAACAAAGAAAAGACTCCAATATGCCTAGACTGTGACACAAACCCAAGGGAACTATGAAAAGAGCACAAAATCTCAGAAGTGAATTTATTAGGAGAGTTCAGAGATCAGAAGCTATTTCAGGCCAAAAAAAAAAAAAAAAAGATTGTTTTCTACCACTTTACATCATGAAATGTGGGATTATCCTGTGCTGGTGACCCATTGAGAATCCAGATATCCAGGACACTTGGGTAACCAATTGCCACTGGCTTTGATTACAACGTAACAGGTGTAATTGATGGTATGTAGCAATCCACAAGGTATAGTAAGACTGGCATATTATTCATTTATCTATTGAACAAATATTTATTTTGTACCTTAATGTGTCTATTTTGTTTATTTTTTAAATATTTTTAAAATTTATTTATTATCTTAGAGGGAGGGGCGGGGGCAGAGGAAGAGGGAGAACCTCCAGAAGACTCCCCACTGAGCAGGGATCCTGACACAGGACTTGATGTCCGGACCCTGAGATCATGACCCTGAGACCATGACCTGAGCAGCCAAAGTTAAGAGTTGGATGCTGAGCCACCCAGGCGTCCCTATATGTCTGTTATTTTTATTAAAAAAAAAAAGATTTTATTCATTTTTTTTGAGAGAGAGAGAGAGTAGAGTGAGAGAGAGAGAGAAAGAGCATGAGCAGGGGGAAGGGGCAGAGGAAGAGGGAGAAGCTGACTCCCCACTGAGCAGGAAACCCAGTGCGGGGCTTGATCCCAGGACCCTGAGATCATGACCTGAGCCAAGGGAAGATGCTTACCACTGAGCCACCTAGTCACTCCCATGTGTTTGTTTTAAATGTTGAGAATAAAAGAGTTAAGAAACACAAAACTATCTGCCCTCATGGAGCTTACATTCTAAGAGTAGACAGACAATAAACTACAGAAGTAAGGAAAATACAGACAATGTTGGTGCCAAATGCTCAAGAGAAAAAAATGGAGAAAGATAGAACGTTCAAGGTAGAGTGGAGGTTATTTTAAAATTCTACGTAGGGCATCCAAGAAAGATTTAGAAGAAGGTGACATCTAATAAAAGACCTGAAAGTGTTTAGGGAATAAACCCTCTGAATCATTTTCAGAGTTGTATTTCTTGGCAGAAGGGATATTACACGGAGAAGCCCTGTGGCAGGTACTTGTGTGCTAGGTAACCTTCAGGAACAGCAAGAAGTAAATGTGGCCTACAGTACAGTGACTGAGGAAAGAGTTGTAGTGGAGACTAGGCATCCAGTGGGGAGGTAGGGGCAAATCATGTAGGCCCCTGAAGATCCTAAAAGGACTTGAGTCTTCACACTAAGTAAGATGGCATGCTTTTGAAAGGTTTTGAGCAAAGGGGGACAACTGATTCATGCTGCTGTAAAATTTATCAGGTCATTATATTAAGAATAGCCTGAAGTCAAGAGATGATGATCCACGGTGACCTCAGTAGAGCTAATGAGTAATGGATTTTAGATATGTTTTTAGTAATCACATAGAACTCCCATATAACTTTCAACCAGATACATCAATTGTTTGCCCCGTTTACTTCTTCTAAATCTCCTCTTTCACCACACTTTATTCTGAATCACTTGAGAATATGTTGGGTATATCACATATTACTACTAGTAAGTATTTCAGAGTTTGTTTCCTAAGAACAAGTATGTTTTATAGATTTTAAATTTTAATATTTTTAAAGATGGAATCGACATGATTTGCTGATTGACCAAAGGTGAGAAATGAAAAAAAGAACCGTTAAGTGTGACACTAAAGCTTTAGCTTTAGAGAAGGATGGCATTATCACTGACTGATGTGAGGAAGGAAAAACCAGGAGCAGGTCTGGAAGAGAAGGTTACAAATTTAGTTTTGGACATATTTCACTTGGGATACCTTTTAAACTTCCCAGTGGAAATCCCACGTAGAGGATTGGATATTCAAGTCTGGAATTCGGGACTGAGGTCTGGGCTAGTGACTTACATTGAGGAATTCATAGCATATGCATGATATCTAAAAAACATAAGAAATATGAGGTTTTTTTATGAAATTGCATAAACACCTTTAGGAAATAGTGTATCTGGAAGATAGAAAAGATCCGAAGATGGAGCTCTTGACCCTTCAGAGGCTAGACATGGGGGAGGTGAGAAGGAAGGAGCAAAGGAGACCAAGAAGAAGTAGCGAGAAGAAGCAATACGATGAGGACAGTGTGTGGTAGGTTCAGAAGGCAAGTGAGGAAAAACATTTTAAGGAGGAGAGAGGAAATAAGTCAAATGGTTCTGACAGGTCAAGATAGGGACAGAGACAAGAGCATTTAATTTGGCAAAGGAGTCAGTGGGAACTAGAAAAGTGGGTGCTGTGAGTTCAAGAGCAAGGGGCATGAGAGAAATGCCAACAGTGATTATAGACAACTCTGTCAGAGCTGGCTTAAAACATAAGGGGTGGTATTTGGAATTCAGGTCAAGATCAAGGTTTGTTTTCTTTTTAATATGAGATGAATAACAGTATGTTTACATGCTTGTGAGAATAAACTAATAAGAGACAAGAAATTAAAGGTTCTGAGAAGAAAGACAATATCATTGGCAGGAAGGATTGATTGAATATATAAGTGGAGGAGTTTGCCTTAGCTGGGAGCTTGAGGAGTTCATTAGCGGCAATAAAAGACAAGTTTGCATATTATATATAGCACTGATGCAGATAGTGCAGATGGTGGTGGGAGATTCTCAAAATTCTCTTTTGATTACTTAAAATGTTCAAGGAAAATAGGAAGAAAAATTAGCAGCTGAAAATTTAGAGGCAGGAAAGATGTTAGAAGTTTGAAGAAATAAGAAAATGTATGAAATTTGCTTAGGGAAGTGAAAGGGTGTATTGATTAGAGAAAGAAAGTATTCCAGGGCATTGGATGGAGGGATTGTGAATGGGAAGTGCAGTTAGGGTGATGGGGTTTTTCTCCAGTCATGTTCAGCAGTGTGAGCACAGGCACAACGTAGGTAGAGTTCAATTTAACAAGGTATGCGGTTTACCCAAGTGAGTAGGACAAAGTGAGAGGAAAAGTAGTTGAAGATAAATGCATGGACATGAAGATAATGATTAAACATGGACTTTAAGGGGTTTAAGGGGAATAAACCAGTTTAAGGGGAATAAACATAAAAGGGACGATGGGAATGAAAAACGATGGTAGGACCAATAGTCCCCAAGCTGCCATAGATGGTTAATGTAGGTTATGCACTATTTTCACCATAGATACCCCTTTCAAGTGGACTCCATTCATATCTGAAATTTCTGATTTGTTTATTTATTATAATAATTTTCTGGAAGATGACACTCAAATGTCTTGTTTTATCCAAACGTGGTATTATATCAGTTTCCAAAAGATCAAATTCTAAGGCATCATAGGGGCTAGCGGTGGCCCTAACAACGGATACGAGGTCCTGCTCAGTTGAAGGATTATTGGAATTGGAGCACTAGAAGGTGTGGGCTGGAACCAAAAACGGAAGTGGTCAGAGAGTGGGGTGTTAACAGCTGAGATTATCATTATGGAATAGTTGTCAGTATTGGTAATGACAAGGTCAAGACTATGATCATGGGAGTGGATGGCTAAAGGAGGGAGTGACAACAGCAGTCTAAGAAGAACAGCTTCTGAAGGAACCATGGGGAGAAGGTGACAATATCACACTGGAGAGTTAATGACTTATCTTAAAATGTATCAGCAGGTTAAATGTTTTGTTTTTTAAAAAATAGTCTTAAAATCCTAACTTTTAGAATTCCTGAACAATATTAAATATGAGTTGAAATAGATGTAAAAATTCAATGTCTTAAGCTGCAATTTCTCCGAGTTTGATTTAAGTAAATATCTGCAAGATCCTGTTCACCCTAATTCTGTGCTTGTATTGAATCCTGTTTTGTTGGCAAATAACGTTCATTCACAATCCGTTCTATGTTCAGGGACTGGAAGTTTGGGAATTATATTTCTCAGGCTCTCTTTCCTCGGGGTTTTGGGTTAAATTCGCATTGGGCCAATGCTCTCACAAGAGTTCTGAAAGCTAAGGGAACACAGAACAATTCTCCCTCAAACCTCAACCGCATTGTTTCTACAGTGGCCGATGGAATGCCAAGCTCCACCACCAGGGGGAGCCTCTGAACAGGGGCATTGTGGTACTGCCGGCCATTTGTTGCAGCATCTTGACCTCTAGGTGGCAGCAGTTAGTCGCTGAGTTCTGAAATTGGCCCTCCGATGGGGTTACCTGAAAGTTAAAGGCAGCCACACTAATAATAGTCACTTCCCTAGCTTTACCAACAACTTTTGAGCCCCCAAATCCCTGTATCAAATCTTCATATTGTTTTGATTTTTCATTAATGAATCCCGATTGGCACAATATTTCATGCTAGGACTATTCCAGAAAGATGGGACTCTCGTATTGGTTGGTTGATCTGATCGGGTTTGTATACAGTGACGATCTCATTCCAATGTAAAATAGAATTCTAAGGAGACAGGGCATGCAGTGGCTAACATTTGCTTAAAATAATACCTATGGATGCCTAAAATTAAGGGACTACTGAAGTCAAGAATTCAGGAACCCACATTGCCTATTGCTGTGGGAATAGGAAAGAGAACTAGACCACTATGTGGCATGTCAGCTCCTTCAGACTATAATAGAGACCATACGAAAGAATATGATAAGCCCATGAACTTTACAATCTTGGATCAAGGCATGGCCAAAGACCCAGAAATTTTCTAAGACCCTTATGCTTGCTTTATTGTTGATATATTGTTGATATAACAAAAAATCAGACCCAAGGTCTGTTGCTACAGCCTACAGCTTTATAATGCAAGAGGAATTCAAAGCCTTGCTAGGTCTCTTATGTGAAAGTGAGGGTTGTTACAGTAAAAAGTGGGCCCTGTGAATTGGGAAAGAGGACTTTTGGAGGATTTGGGTGAGCTTAGTACTTTGAACCCCAAATCTTTCCGAGGCTTCCTTGCTAGCAGAAGTGAGCCTTTCCTCCCTGGTTTGTCCTTTATCTCTTGTTAGCAGACTCCACCAGCAGAAATTACCTCGTAAGGGGCTGCCAATCTCTTAAAATACAACCAGACCAGTACTGACTGCATCAAGACCTTGATTTGTTAAAAGTCTCTTGAACTTTAAGAAATAAAAGAGGTTTTTTTTGTATAGAGTTTCCCTGCTCTGTGCATAGAAACGTGTTTTGAAGAAGCTTAAGACCAAAGGAGGGAGGTGGAAATGAAAATCCAGTTTTGGGTTGCAGATGTTCTCTAGCCATAAAGATACACCTCTTGTAAGACGAAGGCTGATCCTTTTGATAAAGAACATATTTTAATTATGGCAAGTTTTTGCCTTAGTTTTAATATAATTGCACAAAAGAGAAATGACAGAAATAAAAATGATTATTTGCCGATTTTGAATGGGCACCAGAACTCTAACTTTACAAATCCTTCAGAGTACAGTGATGCAGGCATTGGGGTAAAGCTGAACTGAAACCAGTCTGGGAGTTTTTGCTGTTCGTTAGCCACTCCTGTTAGTGGAGAAAGCTGCCATGCTGGATGAGAATGGGTTTCTATGTAAACTGAAAGAGTACGAAGAGAAGACAGATGAGAAGGACTGACCTCGGGCTTGGTGGAGGAAGAAAGTGGAAATTGCTACCCCAACAGCCGTCTCTCAGCCTGTGATGGTCCTGTGGTTGTATTTTTCTGCCCTTAGGAGCTGGTATCCTAACCCAATCAGCCTGTTGCAAAGTGGAGAGACTGTTTTCCCTTTATTTGCCAACTTCAGTATAGTTACTGTAACTATAATAGCGATGCATTATAATTAACATTGCATTTCCTGGCCACATGCCAGGCACTGAAGTATGAAGGGCTTTCCAGGTATCAGCCCATTTAGTCCTCACAATGGCCCTGTGAATGAGATATACGGTTATAACCCCCATTATAGGTTTATAAAATCTGAACTTGTGAGAGGTTAAATTTCTAGCTAAAAAAATCACATGGGTAGTTAATGATGGAAATTGATCCAAGCCTACGGCTTTCTTGTACCAAACCCGAGACTCTGACCATTATATAATTCTGACTTCCTTTGGCCACACATGGCCTTATGTCCCATAGATGTTATCCGTTGAGCTCCCCTCAAATCCATCCACCATTTCCCCCACCATCTCTATAATTATGAACATTATGATCTTCCTAAAGGATTACTGTAGTCACTTTCTAAATGATCCACCCGTACCCATTTTGGTCCCATCTTTGATCTGTTTTCATATAGCCAAAGGGAACATTTCAAAACATGAATCTGATCATGTTGCACCACCTACTAAAAATGCATTCATGGCTTCATGTGAAGACTCATCGATTCCAGCTGCTCTTTCAGACCTGCCTAGTCTGTCCCTCGTTCCTCTTGAGCCTCATGGGGCCTACTGTCCCCGAAGCTTCCTCCCTTCACTTGCTATCTCTTCTGCTGTGATGACGGACCTCCTTCCTTCCTCCAATGCACCACGTACTTTTCTTCCGTAGAGCCTTTGCTTATGCCCTTCCTTCTGTCTTGAGTGCTCTTCCACACTGCCCCCTACACCTCCTGCACTTTTTAGCAGTCTTTCCGGTCATTAAACTAAATTAATTTTATTAACTAACTCACCAAAGGCTCTCATAACATGTGTCTTTTCTTGGACGTTGGGGTTTTATAATTATTTGTGTGGTTCTCTGATGAAAGGCTATTCCCAATCATACGGTAAGCCCTGTGAAGGCAGGAACTGGGGCAGGTTTTGTCTGCCCCTGTAGACACAGTACATCTGGCATAGGGTGGGTGTTCAAACAACAGTTATTGAATAATCGAGGCTACAACAAACCTCCCCTGAGATGGGGGATATGAGAAAGACAAGCCTTTTCCCAAAGTCTGTAACATGCTTAGGCCTTGTGCAGGGGATGGAGATGAGCTGAAATTAGGTCAGCTTTTCAGACAACCAGGACTAGCCTGACAGCCCAGCCTCCAGGCTCCTCCTGAGTCTAGGAGGACTGTGGCTAGGTCTCATAAGGGAGTTTCACTTGGTGGGAACAATGTCTCAGTCCTAGAATTTATAAGTATGGCCACTAAGGAAGCAACCGCCTGACACACAGAGCATTGAGTCTGTAAAATACCTTATTTTGTCTTCAAAAGCCTTGGGGGTGAATTGGCTTTATAAAGATGGAGACTGAGAGGGGGAATGGAGTCTGATCCTTTCCTCCTGAGCGGCCATCCTGGAAGTCTGGAACCCAGTCTCATGACCACACAGGATGAGGGTGCTATCTGGAATGACTGGGATCTCCTCGGTTTTCTCCACGAGAAGCTCTGGGTATCCATTAAGTGTCAGCCTGAGGCAGAGGCAAGGTATACATAGAGTGAGTCCCCCAAACAGCGCCCTCTCCAGGCTCAACTTCCTGGTGTAACAAATTCAGCCATTAGAGATTCATTCTTTGGTCTCTAAAAAATGAAAATACAAGGGAAAAGAGCCCATCAGATTGGTTTACCGGATTCCTTTCAGATATTGTTGTTTTGATGAGATTTAGAAGAAAAAGGAGTTTGAAGAAAATTCACAGCTAAATCAGGGAGTGTTGGCAGCAAGTGAGGGAAAGGCAGGAAGCAAAGACGGCCCCTCCATTTGGCAAATTTAGAAAATAGAAAAAACTGTTTCGTCAGATTAAAAATTTGATTCTTGCAACACAGCTCTCATTATTTTGGTTGCCATAATCCTGTTGGACTTGCGCTGCTTTGTTGGGGAAGGGAGACTGTGTTTGACTTTGCTTGGAGACCATAAAACCACAACAAAATAGATCTGCTCAACGCTACTAGGCAACACCAGGATCTCCTCTACTCAACGCGAAGGACTTGTGAAAAAAGACAAACGTCTCCCAATGTGTTGCATGCGTACAGGGCGTCTTAAGAAAGCGAAGGTGGTTCTGAAGCATCATCTTCATGAATAACCAAGAATAAACAGAACTAAGATGCCAAGTGGCTTCTCAGGAAATCTGAGCTTTATAAACAACACAAAGCCTATAGCCTGACCACTTTCCCCCAAATTGTTTGCAACTGATCTGACAGCCAAAAGGTCAGCTGTTAGGATCTTTTTGGAAGTTGATTTGAAAGGAGTGTGCTCAATGTCCTCGCTGAACTGCATCACTTCCTTCCTGGGACCATCAGGGAACCTCCCCAGCCTTTCAAGATAGGTTCTGCTTAGAAAGGTCAACCGGGCAGTGGGAACCTCGGGCAAAAGTTGGCGGCTAGGGCAGCGCATCTCTCCCCCGGCGTTCTCGACCGTTCCTTCTCCTCCTCTCCCCCCGGAGGTGGACCCCGTAGAAAGGTTCCGCCAGAGGGTGGGTCAGGGCTCGGGTTTGCAGCTGTGGAGAGGCGCCGGAGGCCGTGCATCTCCAGGAGGTAGGGAAAGCCTCCGAGAGAGCCTCCAGGCCCCCGCCCCCGGCTCTTCTAGGGACCGGCTCATCCTGGAACCCGGCGCGGGGCTCCCGGCGCGGGGCGCGGGGCCGGGGAGGGGTGTGGCGGCGCAGGGGGTAGGACCCGCATGCTGCCGGGGGGGGGGGGGCTGAACCCGCCTGGCCGACCTCCGCAAGGAGCTTTAGTGCAGGGGGCGGGGGAGAGTGGAGGGGGGAGGCCTGAAACCTCAGGGTGCATACGAGGGGAGGACTCGATTGCAGAGGGAGGGCAGCGTCGCCGAGCAGCTGGGCGCAGGAGTGAGCGAGTGTGCGAGCGGCCCGGGGGAGCGCGGCTGCGGCTCTGCCGCGGGCAGGGAGCCGGCCGGCGCGTCGTACTCCGTAACCAGGGCGGCCCGGCTCCCCGCAGCCCTGCAAGCCGAGCCAGAGCTCCCGGAGCCCGCCGCCCGCCGTGCGCTCGCTTCGCTGCCGGGAACCTGGACGAGCCCGGGAGAGTGAAGGTAAAAGGAAAGAAGGGAGAGAGAGAGAGAGAGAGAGAGAGAGAGGTGGAAGGAAGGAAGGAAGGAAGGAGCGAGAGCGAGAATATGAGTGTAGGTGCAAGCCGAATAAATTGCAGACAAATTGTAAGCAAGTTTGTACTTGCATGTCGGGGTTGTGCGTGCTTCATGGGAGGGAGAGGGCGGTGATGGTGGTGGTGGTGGTGTGCGTACGTGTCTGATACTCAGGGATGAGGAGATAAGGAGGTGGAGAGCGTCCTCCCCGCATCTCGTACGTAGATATCCCTATTAATATCCCCCTCTCGGATTGTCATTTCCGCTTGTGGCACTTCTTTTGGGCTCCCGTGATGCAGAAGCAAAAGCAGCCACCCTCTTGTGATGGTCGGTACTGTTGCTACTATCAGATGGGAGATGCAGGGCGTTGGACAAATTCTAGGAGCCTCCCTTCCTCCACTCTCGACTATTTTAGGAAGGGCTGGGGGGAGGGGAAGCGGGTAGCACTGCCCAGGGCTTGACGACGGTGCGGAGGCCGGGGCTTCAGACTGCTGGGGTGTCACCGTGCAATTGCTTCCAGGCGGAGCCTTCGCTAGAGGGCAAGATAACTTTGATCTCCTCTCCGGAAAGGCAGGTTTCAGGCGGAGATTTTGCAGGGCTGCCTGAGGAGTTCTGTGAAATGGTGGTTCACAGGGCGGCAGGTGCATGGCAAAGAGCAGGAAAACAGTGAGAAATAAAGCGGTTCTCAGCCGCTAAGCAAAGAAAGCCCTTCTGGAAACCGGGCTGGGTGTGCTGCCCGGGGTGACAGAGCTTGGAGGCTGCAAGTTCAGGCCCAGCCTGCGGAGAAACATCAGCCGTGAAACCAGGGTTAGCATCCTGGAATGTTCATTTCTGAGCTTTTCGGTTTGGGGTGGAAACCCTGTATGTATCCGACATCCTTCTGTGAACGTTCCAAGAAAGTTCTAAGCGAATCATTTTTCTCTTCTTGAGTGTCTATATTTTCGTCTCCATCTGAAGGAAGCGCTTATATACAAAAGCCAGACTTGTGCAAGAGACAGTGTAGTAATTTTCAGTTAAACAGCAATTATTAATATGACCCACATCTGTACAAAATGCTGATCTAATTCTTAGTCATGAAGCTTGTTCTTTCAGACGCTTAATGGAAAAGAGAAATAGTATGGGTAAAAAGTTCCTGATATTGCCTGAGCAGGGTAATAAACACACATAGCTCTTTCTGTTTCTTGTGTTTTTGAGCCTGTTCCTTACTTTGTGGCAAATTTAGAACAAAATGTACCAGATCAATGCGAACTTAATACGTTTCATGCTGAAGTTAAAGGCATGGCTTCAGACTGACTTCAGTCACATTGTTAGCTTTTGATAATATTTGCTATTATCATTATAGACTCATTTTTATCTCTCTTAACTAATGATTTTTTCAGAAACTGGCTTGTTCCTGTTCTCACTGTCCCCATATAAAAATTCTTGTCACTTGATGCCTTCCTCCTGCAGGGGAGCGAGGGGTGGGGAAAGGCGGTTCACCGTTCAGACTCTTTCAAGAACGGCTTGTGGTTCAATGTGCAGGACAGGCTCTCTGAGAAGTCTGCAGCACACGCAGCTTCTTGGAAGTGAAAGGAGGTGTAACTGAACAGGATGTAGGAAGCCCACGGCTAGGCAAGGTTCGTAACGTTTTCTCAGTTCTAGATGCTGCAGCCACACCCGGGGCCTGACTGTGACTGTCACGTGGGGCCCGAGGGTCCCCTGGGAGGGAATCTGCATTTCTCCTCCTCTTAGATGTGTTGTAGGTGCCCTTCCTGATCTAATCCAGCCAGAGCTAGTGTTTGGCAAGCGGATATATATATACTCTAGCGAAGTAGGGGAGGAAGGTAGCTGATACCTTGGGGTCTGATTTATCCTCCAAGCTTACCAAAAAGTGTGGAACCATGACACGTCGTATCCATCACGTGGATCAGCTCTGTACTTCGTCTTTTGCTTACTTGTTTACATTTTTGTTCTCCCAGAAAAAGGGCGGATTCTTACTTGTTACCCTGTACGGTTCATAATAATGAATAATTCACAGTACTATTCACTGATAACCCGTACACATACGTTAGACATGTATTTATATAACTCCAGATGTCCTTCTCCTTCCCTACTGCTTAGCTGTCTTAGTGTTTATTAATTAGTACCATTGCTAAAGGATGAATGCAGGAAAACAATAATTACATTTAAAATTAGACACTCATGTGACTCACTCCAGCAAAGGACTTAGATGTAAGGGGGTGGAGGTGTATTTGCTGGCTTTTTAAATTTTTGTTTAATAATGATTTTTAATAGGGGTCTTACCCTTATACATATTTAGACATCTATTTTAGTAATATTTATACTTTGTGCTGCTTGGAATCTGTTTGTGTTTTATGCTCTCAGCCCATTGTTTTCAGGTAGAAATGAACCACATCATCTCTGGTGGTCACACGATATGCAATTTTCTGCTCTAGTTTCCCAATACCTAAAACAGTAGTTGCATTACTTTACCATGTGTTCTTGGGGCCTCGCAGTGTTCTTCCCAGTGTTTTCTTCGCGCATTTCTTTTTAGGAGCACAAACAAGAAACTGTTTTGGCAGCTCATTGTCCATTTTGCTTAGAGACTAGAGACACTGAGTTTTGATGATTTGCTCCTGTGCTTTCCGCAGATGCTGCTAGAAGAGTATATGGTTCAGATAGGAGAACCCCCCCCCCCAGAGCAGACAGCATCCATTCCCCCTGCTTTCTGCACGATCAGTGCAGCAGCAGTGGTCATTGGTCGGGCATTCAGTTTGCTCACACAGTTCCGTGGACAGAACTCACCCTACTTTGTTGTAGTATTATTGATAACATCTCCCCCTCTGATAGGTAAGCTGTAAGAAGGGCTTATCTGTCTTGTTCATTGCTATTTCCTAGTACCGTTGTCCTTTATGAATAGTTTCTCCATACATTTTTGATGTGTGAAATAAGCATTGGGCTCTTAATTCTCTGCTAGGTGTGGTGGATGTACTTAGCTGCAGTAGAATCCTAGTTCCTTCTCCTGGAAGGATTTGGAGATCGTGCTGGGAACTGTTCATTGGACACAGTCTATCAATGTCTACCTGATCTTCCCTTTCTGTCCCAGCACAGGACCCATCCCCACCACACCACTGCCCACAATCTCCTGCACCTATGAAACACCTTTTAAATTTCCCTGGGAACAGTGAGCTTGTTGATGGTGCTGGGCCTTCCTCTCATGATCTGGCTCTGTAGGTCATGCCCACAACCAGAACACTGCTAGGTAATCTGTCACTTCCAGGAGTGAATTTCAAGCTCTTGTGACCTTGTACCAGTCATTATTTCAGCTGTCACCTATGCTGCCATTGGCTTTGCAGCTGACAAGCACACTGGAGAGCGCCTCTCCATGTTGGACCCACTTCACATATTGCATATTGGAGAAACTGAGGCCAGGAGAAGGAAAATGGAAACCATATATTTGCTGAAGCTGTGTTACATGCCAAGTGATCTGCTAAGAATATTACATATTGATCTTTTTAAATTTAACTATAGAGGGTGCCTGGGTGGCTCGGTTGGTTAAGCATCTGCCTTAGGCTCAGGTCATGATCCCAGCATCTTGGGATCAAGTCCTATATCAACGAGCTACCTGCTTAGCAGGGAGTCTGCCTCTCCCTCTGCCCCCCCACCCCCTTCACCCCACTTGTGCTGGAGTATGTTCACTCTCTCTCTCAGTCTTAAAATAAATAAATAAAATCTTTTTTTTCTAATTTTTAATTTTTAATTTTTTATTTTAATAAACATATAATGTATTTTTATCTCCAGGGGTACAGGTCTGTGAATCGTCGGGTTTACACATTTCACAGCACTCATCATAGCATGTACCCTCCCCAATGTCCATTTCCCCACCACCCTCTCCCGTCCCCCCTCCCCCCAGCAACCCTCAGTCTGTTTTTTGAGATTGACTCTTTTATGGTTTGTCTAAATAAATAAAATCTTTAAAAAATTAAAAAATATATAACTTATGCAGGATAAAATCAAACCGAATTTGCAATAAAGTAGCTTCACCTTACAGATTAAGAAACAAGTGTTCAGGAAAGTTAACTTTTCTTAAGGTCACATGGACAAAATTTAGACTCTGTTCCAGATCTTTCTTAGTCCATAGTATGTGCATGTCCCAGTACCACACCACCTGGGATAGACCATTGTTGAGGACCTCCACCCACAGAACCAGCTCAAACTCACCCAGCCTATTGGAACAAAGCTAAACCTAGAACTCATATCTTCTAATCCCCACTCTCCTTTTATATTTGTTTTATTAATTTGAAATTTCTTATATCATACGTCCCTGTAAGTGAAAGTATCAGTAAAAAATAAGATATTGTAATTTCACAATGGAGGAAATGTGTGTATACATGAATGATGAAAGCAAAATATTTTATCTTATGTCTGAAAAAGGAAGGATATTGCATTAACTTCTTTTGCAGTGAGGAGGAAGTTTTCTGGGGGTTCTCTCATCAAGGGAAAGTATTATGAAGTTGACTCTAAGACAAAAGTATAGATCGAGGGCTTAGCATGTTCTCAGGGATGTACTTGGTATCGATGGGTGGGATGTTAAAACAGCGAGTTATAGACTCTATGCCTGCAGAATGCTCGCTGTCTACTTAGAGTTGAGGCTAACCATGGTGATGAATAAAAGACAAATCATATTTATAATCCTATAGATTGTTAGTGCTGAGTCTGTATTGGAGTGTTTAGGGACAGCTTCACGCCGAGTGTGGGTCCTGGGCCAGGTGTTTAGGGGTCCTTTGGGTCTGCTCAGCTGACAGTGCTCCACACAGGGGTGGGGGAGATTTGTTTAGCAAGGATAGGAATGTATAAGGTGAAGAGTATTGGAAGTAAAACCTGCATAACCCTCCAGGCTGCTAAGCTCAGTTGATGGCACCAGGGCCCACAGACTCTCAAGTCAGAATCCCAAGAGTCATCTAAGACACTTGGAGAACCCTACCGACTGCTACCTAGCTCCTCTCCCTGATCAGTCACCAAGTCCTGTACATTTTGCCTCCTAAAGATTTGTTAGATTTTATCCTCTACTCACTCACTGTTTTGTTTCAGTCTGTCATCACCTCCTCTCTTGACTCCTCAGATACTTTCCTAACTGAACTTTCTGAATCTTTCAGTCTTGTCTTCTTCAAACACACCCTTAAAAACTGTATCTAGAATAATCTAAATTACACTTGGGCACTTTCAGCTTAGAATCCCTCAGTGGTTTGCTGTTGCCTTCCAGAGAATCAGGACCAAGTTTCTGAGCATAGCACACAGGGCCCTCAACCACCGGTGCTACCTTCTTCTCCAGCCTCAGCTCCAGAATGTCACCTAGTAGAGTCCTTCATGATCTCACTACTGGTACTCCCACACAGAATCATGCTGTTTCTTGTGTCCATGACTTGGCTCGAGCTATTCACTCTGACTGCCCTGGGCTTTCATATTTTTCTCCTGACTAGCTCCCACTTGTTTACCAAGACCCTCCCAAGACACTTTTCCAGAACCTTCTTATTGGTTTAATGCCCATCCTTTGCATTTTTCACCTCTATATTTGCACTTGCTCATGACATTGTTCTATTGTTTTCTTCTACGTTGTATCTTCCACTATGTTCGAAGCTCGTCAAAAAATAGAATCCATGTCATATTCATCTTGGGACCACCAGCATTGAGCTCTGACATTCAGAACGCATTTGTTATACTGTAGAAGTAAGACCGGATACGTAACCTGAACTTGGACATAAGCAAAGAAATTCTGAGTTCAAAAGATAGGTATATATATGATATATGTATATATCATATATATATATGTATATAAAATATGTTTCAAATACTTGATATATGTATCTCATATTTACATAGGAAAGAGGGGGAGAAAGAGAGAGTTAAAAATTAATCTATTGTGTAGTATGATTGTGAACTAGAAGAAGGAAGAAACATGGTGATCTGTAATGCAGTGACTTAGAGAAATCCTTTTTAATTCCATAATTCTTGATTGATGGTGGGAGCCCCATCTTTTAGGAACTCCAGTGCTGGGCTGGGCAGGGGCTGGCTTGGGATAGCTGAGTTAAAATGAATTTCTTCCCTCATCACTATTTAGTATATATACGTAGTTAGCTAGCTAGCTAGAGTTCAGAAAGTTACATTCTTGCATTTGGAGAACTTAACTTTCTATTAGTTTAAAGGAACCATTTGTAAGATTTTAGGCACTTCCCACTATTTACTAGTCTCCAAATTATGGTGGCTTTTGCATGTGGGCAAATGGAATATTTTCCCCCAGGAGATGAAGGCTGCTAATGGGTACATAGTTCCGGCAGGGCTAAACGCCTTGATATATGATAGGCTAGCCATAAGTAATTATTTATCTTCTCAGAATCCCTTGGAAAGCTACCCACTGTGAGGTACCTCTCTAGCCCAAAAGCTCACAGGTACTGGGTCCTCCTTCTACCAAATATCTTTTCAAGGAATCTAGAGAAGTAGGTCTGGGTCTTCTCGCCCATTATAGCTATTCACTGAAACACTTCACCCTAATTTGCTCAGAGACCGTACATCCTTTCTTTCTCCACTATACGTCTCTGATGGTTTTGTACACAAGGAAGCAGCCATATGCAATGTTTTGCATCCTTTTGGATATAGTATTCTAAAACAGGTAGTATCAGCTTTGCCTTCATGCATTCAAACTAGATATCCATGTATACCAGTTTTAATAATGCCATTTTAAAACCAATTATAGTTTGTAATTCTATTTTGTTATGTAACCAATCTCTCATAAATAATATTGCTTGTATGACCATATGTTCAGGTTACAATATCGTTTTTGATAACACTCCTAGACTCCTTTTGGTTTCTTTTTGTCCTTCTGGCAGGCGGACCATCCCACATGTACGTGTTTTCTTTACAGGTCTGCCTTTACCATCCTCCCCTGCCTCTGCCCCATCCTTTTTCTTTCCCTTCATCCTCATAAGGCAGAGATGCAGTGTGAATTGTAAATAAAGCGTCATCTCACATGGGCCATCTTAGTGTGGCCCCTTGGTTAAGCTTCTTTCCCTGAGTCCCTATTCACACTCCTCTCCTTTCTTCATTATTTATCCTCTCCATAGCAAAACCTTCTCTTCAACTAACACTAGGGTTAGGAAATCCTTATTCAAAGTAAGTGTCTCTCAAACTGTAAGAGACTCTTAATCTCACAAAACAAACTGAGGGTTGCCCGGGGAAGGGGAGGTATGGAGAGGGTGGTTGGGTTATGGACATTGGGGAGGATATGTGCAATGGTGAGTGCTGTGTAAGCCTGATAATTCACAGACCTGTACCCCTGGGTCAAGTAATACATTATATGTTAATTAAAAAAATTGAAAAAGGGGTGCCCGGGTGGCTCAGTGGGTTAAGCCTCTGCCTTCGGCTCAGGTCATGATCCCAAGGTCCTGGGATCGAGCTCCACATCGGGCTCTCTGCTCAGTGGGGAGCCTGCTTCCTGCTCTCTCTCTCTGCCTGCCTCTCTGCCTACTTGTGATCTCTGTCTGTCAAATAAATAAATAAATAAATCTTAAAAAAATTTTGAAAAACAAAAAAAAAAAGTAAATGTTTCTCAGTATCACGTTTTCATCAACTACTCTCCTGTCTCTCTTTCTCCTTGCTCAATCCAGAATGATGACTTAAACTTGACCAAAACAGAGAATTCAGGAAAGGGTTAGAAGGGATATGGCTTCTCTGCCCAGGCCACCCCCCGCCCCCAGCCTTCAACCTACTTCAGAGTCTTTCTGTATAGGAAGGAAAGTAGCTAAATCAAATCCATTTTGACTACTAAAAACAGAATATTTGAAACTGATGTTTTTAGAATGATATACTTTTACATTTTTAATATTTTAATTCATCAAATTGTTATTGGAAGTGAAGATTTTCTTGTTATTTTTATTTTTAAATTTTAGTTCTAAGGTTGTTAACATACAGTGTTACACTGGTTTCAGGAGTGCAATATAGTGATTCAGCAATTCTGTGCCTGACTCAGTGCTCATCTAGAAGCTAAGATTTAATCTCATTCCTGGAAAGTGTACAAATGAAACAGCAAAATATATGTACAAAGCAGGCTGGAACAGCATCGATGAGAGAACTTGGGAATATTGAGAAATAGGACTCCAGGTTTTGATTTCATAGTACATTCACTTTCATAGATTGATGGAGAAGTTATGGTTTCAAAAGAAAACATGGAAGGGGCACCTGCGTGGCTCAGTCAGTTAGGCATCTGCCTTTGGCTCAGGTCAGGTCAGGTCATGATCTCAGAGTCCTGGGATCCAGCCCAAGGTCATGCTCCCAGCTTAGCAGAGAGTCTGCTTCTCCCTCTTCCTCTGCCCCTCCCCCCACTCCTGCCCTCTATCTCTCCTCAAATAAATAAATAAATAAAATCTTAAAAAAAAAAAAAAGAAAACATGTAATAAGGGAACATTTCTTTCTCAGCAACCACCTTTTTATATATGTCTCGTGTATTTTGTCAGGTCTAAAGACTCCTAGCCTTTCCCAAGTACTTTATACATGTTTCACTTGGTAATGAATCATTTATTCGAACTGAAGAGAAATAGTTTGCTTTTTAACATTAGGGGGACCTATGTAGATTTTTAAAAAAATATACCGTACCTTTTCTATTTGTTTTCCAGGTACCTGAGTGCACTTAACAGAACAGTCTTAAAATAAAAGAAGGAAAAGAAAAAGGGGTCCAGTCTTTGGAAGCGCTGCCCCCTCGCTGGCTGCTACAAGCGCCTGGGATTCACGTGCGACCCTATAGATCCAGGGAGGCTGGGCATGTTTCCCTGAGTGGCAGTGCTGTGCCTGTGCCCTGAGGGAAGAGTCTCTGGTCCGGATTTCATGCTGCAAGCAGCACCATGGCGGCTTCTAGGACGGCCTCACGGTCTCCTCGGGACATCGCCAACGTGATGCAAAGACTGCAAGGTAAGGGACAGAGCTGTCGAGACTGGTTTTGTATTTTTAAGTGCACCTTAAAGTTCAAATACCAGCTTCACTCAGGGTCTTTTCAATTTGCTTGCACTTTATTTCCATTTTAGGAGACTGCAAGGAATCCCAAGGTGATGTCTCTTTTCCTAGTGTTTTCAGACTAGTGCCTGCTCTTTTCAGGTGCTGTCTTTTTCATGTTGCAAAAAGACGAAGATCGAGCTCTCTGTTTAGCTTGGTGTCTGCATTAGTGTGACCTTGACGGTTAGTCAGTGGCCTGTTGGGAATTCAGTGATGGTCAAACTGCCCTTCAGTCACCAAGGACGATTCCACACTGTGACCGTGCACAAGGTTATGATGATGGTGACAAAGATTGTACACTCTGGTCACATAAGTCAACCAGTAGTTTACTTATCCCAACTAGAAAGCCCTACGAGATCTAGAAAGTCTTTAAGGAAAATGAGGCAATGAGGCCCAGAGGGTTTATGACATGACAAGACTAACAGTGAGGGGCAGCGTGTGGACGGGAACCACATTCCCCACCACTGTTTTTTCTCTAACAGCAAATGATGTTCTAGAAGAGAATTAGCCCTGAAATGTCCTGGCAGCTTATGGATTAATTCTGTAATGAATAAATTATGCAATTAGTAAAGTCATTGTGAATTAAACATGCATTTAAACATGTATATTCCTTAAACCATGGAAATAATCATCTGTAAGAGTATGAAAATATCGCTTCCTTGTCACCATCCTAATGCTGCCTCTCCCCAGCTTCAGAAGTATATTTTTAGAGACAAAAATAGCCAGATTTAACAGGGTTCTTTCCTAGTCCTTGTCAAGAGAGCTTAAAAGTAATGCTACACTTGGCCTGTTGTTTTTCTAGTCTTTCCAGCAAGTGATCATTGTGGTTTGGCACCACAGCCATCATATTAATGTCTAACAGTCCCGCTTTCTCAGCTTTACAATGTATTCGATGTGCATAGCGGTCATTTCCAGTGAAGGACTCTTGACTTTCAAATAAGATGAGACTGTGGATATTCACAGCCCAGGGCATGCTCTCAGCTATAGAAAGCCAGGGAGTTTCTTCACGTCTGACCAGGGACCACTAATTTCACTGAAACTTCTGTAATCACAAGGATCCCGCTCATTTTGGTTGATTGTCTTGGGCTGATTTTTGATGCGTTAGTTCCAGGGGTGCTTGTTTCACATTTATTGTTGCAAGACCTCATTGTCATGCCAGAAAGAGCCTGGTGGGACAGAAGATCAGATCCTTGCTGAATATGTGGGCACAGACCTCCTCAGTAGGCTAAAAAAAAAAAACCAACCCTCTGATTGGGTCTACACAATGCCAAGGGTCTCCAATTGAAGTTGTACATCTTTATTTGGGGAGATCAAATTCAGAACTCAGAGTTCCATTTTTCTGTCTGTGTCTGTCTTTGCTGCTTCCTGGGCACAAATTCCTGAACCATTTTGTGCCTCAGTGACCTCATTTATGAAATGATAGGAGGGAGACTAGCAGGTCCCTTACAAAACTGTGGGGGAGATAATTAGGTAATAAAGCAGATTTTCCTTTGAGTCTACTAAATGTGAAAATTCTCTGGATGACATATATATATATATATATATATACACACACACACACACATACACACACAATAAAACAAAATTGTAGAGACTAAATTTGAAAGAAAATTGAGAATCAGATTATGATTCTATGAATAACTTACTCATTATTCTTATTTTGATTTGAATGAAATTTTTTTTACTAAGGTAGTGGTTGGCATAAGAGGAGCGGGAAGAGGACTGATGCCTTAGTGTTTTATTATTTTCTGTAATGTGTAGATAAGTGGTTTTTCTTGAAAGGTGTGTGGAGTGGGGAAAAACACTGGAGCCCCACTCCCCTCCCAAATCCGGATTGTGACAGTGGATGTCCTATGTAACATCTGGGCATTTTGGGACCCATTTGTAAAATGTAGACTGTTCTCACCCTGGATTGTTTCAAGATCAGTGAGATGATGATAAAAGGTCCTTTAAAAATCATAAATACTGTCGTCTGGTTAGGTGTTCAAATAGTCATGGAAGAAAAGCGGATTAGGAGGCATAAGCTTGATAATTTGTTGCAAATTTTTCTAGTCATGCAGATTTGAGAACAAATGTTAATGGTTTCATATATTACATGCCAACTAAAACTAGTAATTTTATTATATAATAAAGTGACTATACTCACTGTATTACTTTCCCCTTTCTAGTAAAAGAAAGAATTATAACACGTCAAAGGCTATCTGACTAATTTAGAACAATAAACTTTAATCATTCAATAGAGGACAAAATTTCTGAGCACTAGATATTTATCATTAGTTTTTAGCATCAGTTATTTTATACATATATATATGTTATTAATGGCAACAGAGTATAAGGTCTGCACTGCCCTAAGGTGCAATGGGTCTAGCCTACAGCAGTGGAAACACATTGTAAGGGCTAGAAGTGAAGGAGATCTGGTGACTCTATCGGTCGGCATATTGATCTGCTCGGTTACTTGTGCTGATTCAGCTGACTAGGTCTGTGTCTCCCATGCATCTCACTCCTCATTGTGCATCCTACTGATGCTTGGAGTCCAAACAAGAGTCAGCCTCCCTAGACAGAAGAGACCTGTTTTCTGTCAAAAGTAGTTAGTGATTCTTCTTGCCTGCTAGAACCTCCAAACCAGTGACCCTGGTGCTAATAAATGGAGGGCTGGCATTATTGCCCAGATAATTGTGACAAATGAGGGAATGTGTTTGAGGAAAAATCTGTTACCTTAAATAGAATCAGAGTTGCTGTTTGCAAAGTTCAAATCCATAAGAACATTCTTCTAGAATCCCCTTTTCTTTGCTTAGAGTGATAATCCAAGCAACTCATGCCACCCCCCCCCTTGGGTTTTCTTGTCATATCAGATCTGTGTATAACTAATAAAAATCACGTAGCTTTGAATAGCGGCAACTTGGCTTTGCTGTCTTGCTTATTTGGCTTACAACCATAATTGTTGACTGTTTTTCTGCTTTTAATTTTTATTTCTAGTGCTAGGAAATTGAAGCACACACAGATTGCTTCGTGATTTAGTTGCTACTGTAGCAGTTCAATATTTCACCTTTGCCAATATTTGTGCTTGTTTGAGCATAATGTTTTAGGCTGGGATTCTGAATTATGGATGAGCAGGCCGACTGCAATGCAGAGTTTCCTTTGCTCTTAAGAATAATGAATGTTTCTGTAACTTGCATCAATTTAAATATAACCTTAAAAGCAAATACAAGGCAATAGAATAATACAGGAGTATTAAAATTTTAAATGCTCTTTAAAGGCTAAGGGGACCCATTTCATGGTGGCTTATGGAGTGCCTTTAGTTTTTAGTCATATCAGAAAAAAAGCGGATGTCTGAACTCGTAAGATTATAAATTTCTTTAGGATACTGGCAATAACTTTGTAAATTTCATCATGCTGCTGCATAACGTCTGCTTATAAAAGATTTGTTGAGAAGCTTTTGTCAAATAAATACCTTTTCTTCATTTTTTTCATTTGAAGATAATCTGTCAAAGTTTAAGGATTTTTAAATTAACATATTTAAATGTTTGTAAGACTGGGCAGTATCCATGCAATATTATAGAGTGAAGAGATTCAAAATGGGCATACTACCGTGTCATATAGAGATTACTTGGATAAAGAAGGAGGATTATTGACTACAAGTCGAGTTTTTATTTTTAAATCTGTGAATCAATTCAAAGAAAAAGAAATGAGAAAAGGGATGAATATGTATTGTTGGAGATATATCCAAGAAGTTTGCTAACAGTTCAGTAAAAGATAATCATGGCCTCCCTCTAAAATTGCTTTTATGACCAACTTTAAATTCTTTGGGTTAAATATAATATTTCCTATAAATTCATTATATTGTAAAAGAAAACCTCAGACTAACAGAAACGTTAACTGAAAAGTAGAATCAATAATAATAAATAGTGAAATAATTTTTGGTATTTAAAATTTTTTTAAATTTTAATTCAGTTTAGTTAACATATAGTGTAGTATTGGTTTTAGGAGTAGAATTTAGTGACTCATCACTTACATACAACACCCAGTACTCATCCCAACAAGTGCCCTCCCTAAAGCCCATCACCCATTTAGTGCATCCCCCTACTTGCCTCCCTTCCAGCAATCCTGTTTGTTCTTAATAGGTAGGATCTTTTATGGTTTGCCTCCTTCTCTGTTTTTATCTACTTTTAATATTTTTCCTTCCCTTCCACTATGTTCCTCTGTTTTGTTTCTTAAATTCCACTTACGAGTGAAATCATATGGTATTTGTCTTTCTCTGGCTGACTTAATTCACTTAACATAATACTCTCTATTCCATCCAAATTGTCACAAATGGAAAGAGCTCATTCTTTTTTTGATGGCTGAGTAATATTCCACTGTGTCTCTCTGTCTATCTATCTATGTATCTATACTACATCTTCTTTATACATTCATCAGTCAATGGACATTTGATCTCTTTCCATAATTTGGCTGTGTTTGATAGTGCTGCTATAAACACTGGGATGCATGTGTCCCTTTGAATCAGCACTTTTGTATGCTTTGGGTAATTATCTAGTAATGCATTTGCTGGGTCATAGGGTAGTTCAATTTTTAACTTTTTGAGGAAACTCTATACTGTTTTCCAGAGTGGTTACACCAGTTTACATTCCCACCAACAGAGCATGGTGGTTTCCTTATCCCTGCATCCTTGCCAACATCTGTTGTTTCCTGAGTTGTTAATTTTTGCCATTTTGATAGGTGTGAGGTGGTATCTCATTGTGGTTTCGATTTGTATTTCCTGAATGCTGAGTGATGCTGAGCATATTTTCATATGTCTGCTGGCCATTTTTATGTCTTCTTTGGAGAAATACCTGTTCACGTCTTCTGCCCCATTTCTTAATTGGATTTTTTATTTTCGGGGTGTTGATTTTGACTAGTTCCTTATAGATTCTGGATATTAGCCCTTATCCAATATGTCATTTGCAAATATCTTCTTCCATTCCGTAGGTTGCCTTTTAGTTCTGTTGATTGTTTCCTTCACTGTGCAGAAGCTTTTTATCTTGATGAGGTCCCAATAGTTCATTTTGCTTTTGTTTCCCCGGCCTCTAGAGACATGTCTGGTAATCAGTCCCTGTGGCCGAGGTCAAAGAGGTTGCTCCCTGTGTTCTGCTCTAGTATTTTAATGGTTTCCTGTCTTACATTTAGGTCTTTCATCCATTTTGAATTTATTTTTGTGTATGATGTAATATAGTGAGCCAGTTTTATTCTTCTATATGTCACTGTCCAGTTTTTCCAACACCATTTGTTGGAGAAACTGTCTTTTTTCCACTGGATGTTCTTTCCTGCTTTGTTGCAAATTAGTTGGTAATAGAGTGGAGAGTCCATTTCTGAGTTCTCTGTTCTGTTCCATTGACCAATGTGTCTGTTTTTATGCCAGTACCGTACTATCTTGATGATTACAGCTTTGTAATACAGCTTGAAGTCTGGGACTGTGATGCCTCCCAATTTTGTTTTCTTTTTCAACATTACCTTGGCTATTCAGGGTTTTTCTGGCTCCATACAAATTTTATGATTGTTCCAGTTCTGTGAAAAATGCTGGTGTTGTTTTGATCGAGACTGCATTGAATGTGCAGATTGCTTTGGCCAGTTAGACATTTTAATAATATTTGTTCTTCAGATCTATGAGCATGGAATATTTTTCCATTTCTTTGTGTCTTCTTCAATTTCTTTCATAAGTGTTCTACTGTTTTCAGCATACAGAATTTTACCTCTCTGTTAGGTTTATTCCTAGGTATCTTATGGTTTTTGGTGCAATTATAAGTGAGATTGATTCCTTGATATCTCTTTCTGCTGCTTCATGATTAATGTATAGAAATGCAACAGATTTCTTTATATTTATTTTGCATCTTGCAACTTTGTTGAATTCATGTATGAGTTCTAGCATTTTCTGGTGGAGTCTTTGGGTTTTCTACATAGAGTGTCATTAATCTTCAAATAATGAAAGTTTGATTTCTTCCTTGCTGATTTGGATGCCTTTATTTCTTTTCATTGTCTGATTTCTGAGGCTAGGACTTCCAGTACTATATTGAACAACAGTGGTGAAAGTGGACATCCCTGATATGTTCCTGACCTTAGGGGAAAAACTTTGTTTTTCCCCTGTTGAGAATGATATTTACTATGGGCTTTTCATATATAGCTTTTATGATATTGAGCTATGTTTCCTCTATCTCTAATTTCTTTAGGGTGTTTACCAAGAGCGGATGCTGTGTTTTGTCAAATGCTTTTTCTGCATCTACTGAGAGGATCATGTGATTCTTTTCCTTTCTTTTATTAATGTGTTGTATCATGTTGATTTTCAGATAGTGAAACACCCCCTGCAGCCCAGAAATGAATCCCACTTGATCGTGGTGAATAATCCTTTTAATGCACTGTTGGATTTGATTAACTAGTTAGTATCTTGTTGAGAATTTTTGCCTCCATGTTCATCAGGGATTTTAGCCCATAATTCTCCTTTTTAGGAGAATTATGGT
Source organism: Martes martes (assembly GCF_963455335.1). Taxonomy (NCBI): domain Eukaryota; kingdom Metazoa; phylum Chordata; class Mammalia; order Carnivora; family Mustelidae; genus Martes; species Martes martes. Next base: position 14,184,061 of record NC_137893.1, read on the forward strand.
TTTGTAATCAAGGTAATTATGGGCACATAGAATAAGTTTAGAAGTTTTCTTTCTACTTCTATTTTTTCTGGAAGAGCTTCAGAAGAATACGTATTAATTCTTCTTTATATGTTTGGTAGAATTCCTCTGGGAAGCCATCCAGTGCTGGACTCTTGTTTGTTGGGAGATTTTGATTACTGATTCAGTTTCTTTACTGGTTATGGGTCTGCTCAAATTTTCTATTTCTTTGTGTTTCAGTTTTGGTGGTTTATATGCTCCTATATATGCATTTCTTCCATTTCTTACCCAATTTGTTGGGATGTAATTGCTCATAAAATTCTAATTGTTTGTATTTCTGCTGTGTTGATTACAATCTCTCCTCTTTAATTTGTGATTTTATCTACTTGGGTCCTTTCTTTTTTCTTTTTGATAAGTCTGGCTAGGAGTATATCAGTTTTTTTAATTCTTTCAGAGAACCAACTTTTAGTTTTGTTGATTTGTTCTACTGGGTTTTTTAAATCTCTGTCATTTATTTCTGCTCTAATCTTAATTATTTCTCTTCTTCTGATAGCTTTAGGCTTATTTGCTGTTCTTTTTCTAGTTTCTTTAGGTGTTACGTTAAGTTGTGTATTTGAGACTTCTTGAGGAAGGCCTATATTGTTATATACTTCCCTTAGGACCACCTTTACTGTGTCCCAAAGGTTTTGGACTATGGTGTGTTCATTTTCATTTGCTTTCATGTATTTTTTAAATTTTATCTTTAATTTTCTGGTTAACCCATTCATTTTTTAGTAGAATGTTCTTTTTTAAAAAAAGATTTTATGTATTTATTTTACAGAGAGAGAGTGAGAGAGCACAAGCAGGGGGAGCTTCAGAGGAAGAAGGAGAAGCAGACTCCCCACTGAGTAGGGACCCCAATGTGGGGATCCATCCCAGAACTCTGGGATCATGACCCGAGCTGAAGGCAGATACATAACTGGCTGAGCCACCCAGGTGCCCCTTTAGTAGGATATTCTTAAATCGCCATGTATTTGTGGTCTTTCCAAATTTTTTCTTGTGATTGACTTCATGTTTCATGTGCTATGGTCTGAAAATATGCGTGATATAGACTCAGTCTTTTTATATTGGTTGTCCTGATTTGTGACCCAGTATGTGATGTATTCTGGACAGTGTTCCATGTGCACTTAAAAAGAATGTGTATTCTGCTGCTTTAGGATGTCCATCTGGTCCAGTGTGTCATTCAAAGCCATTATTTCTTTGTCCAATCTTCTGCTTAGATGATCTGTACATTGCTGTGAGTGGGGTTGTTAAAGTCCCCCCCCCCATTATCATAATATTATCAATGAGTTTCCTTATGTTTGTTTTAATTGATTTATATATTTGGCTGCTCCAAGTTGGAGACATAAAAACTTACAATCGTTAAGATCTATTGGATAGACTCCTTTATTATCATATAGTGCTTATCTTCATCTCTTATTACAGTCTTTGGTTTAAAATCTAGTTTGTCTGGTATAAGTATTGCCGTTCCAGCTTTCTTTTGATGTCCATTAGCATGATAGATAGTTCTCCACTCACTGAATTTCAATATGGAGTTGTCTTTGGGTCTAAAATGAGTCTCTTATAAGCAACATGTTGATGGGTCTTTTTTTTTTTTTTTTTTAACCCATTCTGATAACCCTATACCTTTTGATTAGAGTCCATTTAGTCCATTTACATTCAGAGTAATAATTGGCAGATAGGAATTTAGTGCCATTATATTACCTGTAAAGTTGCTGTTTCTATAGGTTGTCTCTGTTCCCTTCTAGTCTTTGTTGCTTTTGGTCTCTCCTACTCAAAGGGTATCTTTTAATAAATCTTGCAGATCTGGTTTAGTGTTCACGAACTCCTTTAGTTTTTGCTTGTCTTGGAACCTCTTTATCTCTTCTTCTATTCTGAATGACATCCTTGTTGAATATAGTATTTTTGGCTGCATATTTTTCCAATTCAACAAGTTGAATATATCATGCCACTCTCTTCCGGCCTGCCAAGTTTCTGTGGACAGGTCTTCTGTCAACCTACGTGTCTAGCCTTGTAGATTAAGGGCTTTGTGTCCCTAGATGTTGTGAGAATTTTCTCTTTATCTTTGTATTTTGTGAATTTTACTATGCTGTGTCTTGGTGTTGATCTGTTTTTATTGATTTTGAGGGGAATTCTCTGTGTCTTTTGGACTTGAATGACTGTTTCTTTCCCCATATTAGGGAAGTTTGCAGCTGTAATTTGTTCAAATAAACTTTCTGACTTTTTTCCTGCTCTTCTTCTTCTGGGACTCCTATGATACAGATATTATTGTGTTTTGTGGAATCACTGAGTGCCCTCAGTCTATATTTGTGATCTGATAGTTTTCTTTCCCTCTTCTTTTCAGCTTTATTATTTTCCATAATTTTATCTTCTATTTCACCTATTTGTTCCTCTGCTTCTTCCATCCTTGTTGTGATTACATCCAGTCAGTTTTGCATCTCAGTCATAGCATTTTCTATTTCGGCCTGACTAGTTTTTAGGTCTTTTATCTCTGTAGCTAGGGTTTCTCTGGTGTCTTCTATTCTTCTTTCAAGCCTAGCTAGTATTCTTATGAATGTTGTTCTAAATTCCTGTTCATATATATTGCTTATATCTGTTTTAAGCAAATCCCTAGCTGTGATTTCTTCTAGATCTTTCTTTTGTGGAGAATTCCTCCACCTTGTCATTATATCTAGGCTTCTGTCTTTTGCGTGTTGTGGAAGCTTGTTATGTTTTCTGCTCCTGAGAGTAATGCTATATTAAGGAGTCATACACTATCTAGGGCCTGGTGCTTCAGAAAGTGTTTCTGGTGTGTGCTGTGTGCTCACTGTTAATGTATTTTGACTGCTCTTTCCCAGAGGCAGTCCTCTGCAGAGTTCCTCCTTACTTACAATGGGGAATGTTTGGACCTTTAACTAGGTGTGCTTTGATTTGTTAAGGTAAGCCTGGAGGGAGAAAAACCCGATCCAAGAGAGAAAAGGAAAAGGAACAAAAAAGCAAACAAATAGATAAACAAAACAGAAAAACAAAAAACTGTAAGCCAGATTCCAAAGAAAAAAGAAATAAAATTAAATTTAAAAAATAATTACAAAAACAACAACAACAAAAAACCTGGTCCTATTTCCACCAGAATCAAAGCTACTGGTTTGGAATACTCTGTGATCAGTAGACTTGGTACCTGTGGTGGGGCCTGTGATGGTCTTCTGAGGGAGAGGCCTGATGTGCTGGCTCACAGTCAGACCTGCCCTAGTAAAGATGCCCCTGCAGTGTGGAAGGAGGTGGAGTTTGGCGTAAAGGACCCCAGCCTCCACTGGAGGCACTGTGTTTCTCTCCAAAGTCTGACTATGCTGGTGGGCTTGGTGGGAGAAGGGGTGGAAGATGGTGTCACCCGGCATTCTCGTCCCAGTGGAGGGAAACTCACAGCCCCTGATGTTCAGGAGCCCCTCACAGAAAACCAAACATTCTCCCCTGCTGTGTCTCAGGCCTTCATTAGATCCATGCCCTCAACCTGTCTGTGCCCAGGCCATCTGGGGCCCAGCTGGGGCCTGGTGTCACAGTTCTCCTGTGTTTCATCTCTGGCCAACCGCTGGGTTCAAAACTCCAAATCTTAAATAACCCAGGAAGGCATGGACCTTATTCCTTCCTTGAGAGAAGAGCCTCACAGCACTGCGCCTGGCACCATTCTATCTCAGAAAAACAGTTGCATGACTGGGCAGGTGCCTGTGGTCTACGGTGAAACACAGCAAAAAGCTGTAACCACGTTATCTGCCCTGTGCATGCACCTCTGTCCCCTTCTATTCTAGGGCTACACACTGGTGCCCAGTGGGCCTCTTGTCCTTAGAGAGGCAATATACCCTCTTCCAAATGTGCTCCAGGACGGGGAGCATTCCTTCTCAGTACAACCCAGGGTAGCCCCACACTGTGGCATCTTGCTTGAATCCTACATGCCGCTCTCTCCCTGACTTCTCTCCATGAAAAGGGCTCCCTCTCCTCTGTGGCACTGCAGCTTTTCTCGCCCCCACTTTACATTTCTGAACCTCACATCTGTTATGTTCTTTTCCTCTAATTGTGCAGATTGCTTCCTTAATCCTCAGATCGATTTCTTAGTTGTTCAAAATGATCTGATGTTGATCTAGTTGTGTTTGAAGGGTGAGGCAACGTCAGGGTCCCCCAGCTACTCTGGCATCTTAACTCCTCCCCTTTAATTTAACATGAAATAAGCATTGGGAAAGGAAAGGCTCGCCCTTTATGATGATTCTGGGTTTTTTTTTTTAGAGTGCTTTGAGAGATTAAATTCTAAATTTTATTGCTCCGACTTAATGGCTCTTCTTATTAAACCTCAAAATATTGTCAAAAATCCATCTATTGTATTTAGACTGAAATTCTCTTTTTGCTTTAATCTTTCTTCCTGTAATGAATGTTGTATGCTAGTCCCTCAGGTTTAAATATTAAGCAAAACTCAGCACAAGACAATGATCATTTATTTATATTTTGGAATATCATGATTAAATAAATATTTAATGAATAAATGGATAATTCACAATCCCTAAATTAATGAGTTGAAAATGAAATTAGTCAAGACACATGTAAAAGCAAAGGGGAAAAAAAAAGCAAACTGAGTCCTACTTTATTTGCCCTCTTTAAAAGAAATTTTTTATCTGAGTTTTATTTTCTTTTATTTTTTTTTTAAGATTTTATTTATTTATTTGACAGAGATTACAAGTAGACAGAGAGGCAGGCAGAGAGAGGAAGGGAAGTAGGCTCCCTGCTGAGCAGAGAGCCCAATGCAGGACTCAATCCCAGGAGCCTGGGATCATGACCTGAGCCGAAGGCAGAGACTTTAACCCACTGAGCCACCCAGGTGCCCCTTATCTGAGTTTTATTTTTAATTAAACTTGATTTCTGACCATAAAATCAGTGTAAGGACACATATAAAACCTGAACAGTTTCCCATGTTGACCTCTCAGATGTGTGTGCTTTTTGTTTTGCTTTTTTCCTCATTTAATTTTATTAACACTTAAAAAACATTTTTACCTTGGGGCTCCTGGGTAGCTCAGTCAGTTAAGTGTCTGACTCTCGATTTTGGCTCAAGTCATGATCTCAGGATCATGAGATCAAGCTCGGTGTTGAGCTCCGTGCTCAGTTGGGAGTCCACTTCAGATTCTGTATTTCCATCTTCTTCTGCCTCTCCCCCTGCTTACACACACTCTCTCTCTAAAAATAAATAAAATAAGTCTTAAAAAAAACAAAAAAACTTTTTTATCTTACATCTTCCATTTTTCGCTTATGTCAGTTCTAGGTTCCCATACCCTCTACTCATTTATCTGTTGTATTCCCTTTTTTCCCCTAGTTTTTGTTTAAATTCTAGTTAGTTAACATTTATGGTAAAATTAGTTTCAGGTGTAGAATTTAGTGATCTTTCGCGTACATATAACAACCTGAGTTGTTGGCGCCTGAGTGGCTCAGTCGGTTAAGTGTCCGACTCTTGATTTTGGCTCAGGTCATGATCTCAGGGTTCTGGGATTGAGCCCTGCCTGGGGCTCCATGCCAAGTGGGGAGTCGGCTTGAGGATTCTCTCTCTCCCTCTCTCTTTGCCCCTTCCCCGGCTGAAATGTTCTCTCTCTCTCTAATAAATTAATGAATTAAAAGCAAAACAACCAGTGCTTATTGTGTGTTGCTTTTTAATTTGAATGCTTTAAAAATATTTTTTCCTTCCTAATGGTATATTACATGTTCATATTACTTTTAAATGCACTGAAGTATTCACATTTGAATAATGCCCTGTCCTCCAAGCCTTTCTATTTGCAGAGCCATTTTATCTATCACACATCATGGAGAAAGTGCCAGAGGCTTTCGGGATTTTCAAAGGCCTGCACAAATATTAGCTCTCAGATAGAAAAAGAAAACTGCTAAATCAAAATTAACAGAGGTTTACAAATTCTAAAATTATGTCAACTAGTCAAATATAAATCAAGTTAATTCAAAAATTATGTATTATATATGTAAACATATTTAAATATACTTTATTGCTCTTGATATAGTGTGTGGCAGACCCCTAAATATGAGTATCTGAGGCCTACAAGTAGAACATAAAGCATTCCTACACGTTGCTTTCAAATTAATTCCTCTTAAATTACCACTTAATTTTATTACTTCTGTGATGGAAATCTCCCTTCACTTCTTGACCTCCCTATTAATGTCCCAATTTCTTGACTTGGCTTCCTTATTCAAACTCCATCTTAACTGCCCAACATTTGTCTCCTCTAGCTCCCCTACTTATCCCTAGATTGCTGCCAAATTCCATGACTTGAAATGCTCTCAAGATGCCCTGACTCTTCTCTGTCCTTCTGGGGCACTTCCAGAAATGAGCTCTGTTGATTGCTCCTAAAACTTGACTTACCTGCAAGGGTTGACTTAAATTCAGCCTCCTCCAGGAAGGCTCTATTGCTGATAAAATCAGAATTTCTGTGTAAATCTCTTTTGCACTTTGTAGCACTATTACTGAAATTATCTAGTATTGCTTTGCTTTGTTACAGGTATGTGGCTAATCCACCCACTCAGAATATAATCACCTTGAAGGCAGAAATTGGGTCAAATTCATATCAGTGCCCTACACATTGACTAGGCAGTGCATTTCAATGTGGATACTCCATAAGTACTTGTTGAGTGAATACGGTATAAATATGTAATATCATATTGTTTTTCCGAGGTGGAAGCAGGGCGACCAGAAGGGGGATAATTTGGATAAGTCACAAGAGAGATTAGAGTGGCTTGGACTAGATATTAAACAGTGGATGGGGAGAGAAGCAGTAAAAATCTAGATATATTTTGAAAGTAAATCTGAAATAATGTGCTCCTGGATTGGAGGTGATGTATAAGAGAGAGGAAAAAAGTTGGCCCCCTCATTTTTCTTTTTGAAATGAGATGAGACAAATGACTGTTGGGAATAGGGTTGAGGAAAACCGAAAGCTTTTTTAGGGTGTGTTACATTTTAGAAGGTTGGTGGATAGCCCAGAAAGTAGCTGGGTATATATGATTGTAGAGATCAAGGGAGAGGACACAGCTGGAGAAAACATTTGGAGATCCCAAGCACACAGGCAGAATTAAAAGCTCTGCAGTTGATTGACACCACCCAGAGAGCAAGGACATAGAAAAAAAAGGTTTGGAACACAGAGCATCAACCATTAGTGGTAAGGGAATGAGGAGAGTCCCACATAAGAGACCAAGAAGCTGCAGCCTATGTGGTAAGAAAAAGAGGAGAGAAGGAAGATCTGGAAGCCAAGAGAAGAGTTCAAGGAGGGAGTGATCAAGTGTGTGTTAATGCTGTTAACATTCTTGATATGTTCATGCTTCCAAATGTTTATGGTCTATAAAAAGATTATGTGCTTATATATATAAATATCAGGGCTGAGTGAGCCAAGTACATGTGCATATAGTTTCAAATTCATTTCTGGAGGAGTCAAATAATAGTCCTGTGCATTTCCCAGAAAGACTTGCAAAATTCTTGGAAGTTAATTGGATAGGAACAATTCCTTAAGAATTTATTAAATATAAGTCTGTATTTCATGTACAGCCCAATCAGAAATGCATCCTAAGAATAAAATGTCTCTCACTCTGACCCTAATAAGTCCTCCATTCGTCTGGAGCAGGGGCCCTGCTGTGAACTGACAGATGGTCCTCATGAGAACAGTGCTCCCACTGATGCCATTTTATGTGTGACTGTTGCATCTCAATGCCTTCCTTCCTTGTGTACTTCCTCCCCTCACAAATTTCCACTTGGACCCCTTGACATATTTTTCTAGGTTCTTTCCACATAACAAAATTAATAACATTCCTCTTGTGTTTTGGAGAAAATCTCTTGGAGTCAGTGTCATGTATTTTCATTGTTTTGGTCATTGTTTAATTAGTTTCTCCAGGGCATACTTTCTTGAAAAGAAACGAGAAAGCATGGCATTATAAGTGTTTAGATTTTCTGAAACATACTGAGGACTTGTGTTTTCTCTCCATTAAGAGTAGAATGCTACCCTTCCCCAAAGTACTATACCTGAATTTGGGAAAATTACATTTGCATTGAGGGAAACTTGCAGTACTGGTAGTTCTTTAACCCCACTTGTGTTGGATCAGACTGGGGCCTTGGGGTAACCTCTGGCAAGGATGAAGACCACACTGGTGCCCATGAACTTTAGTTCCATCAGTGTATATTTAGGGCGATAGTTACCCATAAGGGTAGAAAAATACTAGACTCTAAATTTCATGTGATGGGGCGCCTGGGTGGCTCAGTTGGTTAAGGAGCTGCCTCTGGCTCAGGTCCTGATCGAGCCTAGGATCGAGCCCCATATCGGGCTCCCTGCTCAACGGGGAGTCTGCTTCTCCCTCTCCCTCTGCCCCTCCCCATGCTCACTCTCACCATCTCAACTAACTAAATAAAATCTTTAAAAATTTTTTCATGTGATAAATCCCTCCTGTATCTTAAGAGCCTTACAGAAAACAGTTCGTATTCTGAGTAATTATTTTTTTCTTTTATTTTCTTTCTAATTGGGGCTGATGAGACTATTGATGCATTCTTTACGTGGTATTCACCCTGAATACAGAGTTCCTGTTCAATGCATGACACTCTGTCATTTAATTAAGCAATTATTACTCATAGGTAGTCAGGAAATTGTGCACTCATTTGAACAGGTAAGAAGACACCATATAAGAATATGCAACTTTGTTATAATGCTGAGAATAAGCAAATCATAACTTTTTGTTTGTTTCTATTTAAATAAATGAATGGAAATATCTGGGAGAAAGAAAATTTGGTGACTGCCTCAAATAGGGTCTAGTCCAAAGGATTTATGTAAGATTTTGAATTCCTTAGATGTAGTGAAGTTTGCTTCAGTATTTTTAAAATGGTTTCTATGGTAACTTATGTTCTTTTTTTTTTTTTATTGTTCAGAATGACCTTTTGCATCAAAAACAAACAATTCCTTCCTTTACTGATATTAATCTTTCATGTTTAGTAAACACTGGTCTCCACCCATGTTTAAAAAAATTATTTACCTTGAGTTTCACAATTGTTCTCCATTCTTTTGCTTGCTTTCTCCTCATGTGTCACCGACATTATTCACATGGTGCTTTGAATCCCTTTTATCTGTTTATTCTTTATTGTACTACTGACTTGTTTACTAATTGGGGAAGATGCTTTAGATTTCCAGGACTGATCTTGTGTTTTTGTTATTGTTACTGTTGTTATTATTTTGTGAGCCACGGTGTTCATTTTGCCAAGAATTAAAATAGTTACGTACTCACGGCCCGTGTTTTCAGCTCCTTCACTTTTCTCAGAGTTCTCTTAGGTTATCTCATTTTATCCAACCGTGGTTGATAGGAGCATTCATTGCCTCAAGAGTAAACAGCAAATGTAGACTTCTTACCCAGAAGCTGTGTATTAAATTAGACTGTACCCTTAATATTGTAACAAGAGAGATCTTTCAAAATGTAACTCCGATTGTGTCCTTTTCCCTGTTTAAAAGCCTACAATGACTCATCATAACCTTCAAGATAAATTCATCACTCAGAAAGGATCTCTATCATCTGGCTCTTTTTAGTCTTCTGTCTTCGGGATCATCCTCCGCTGATTAAATCATGGTGTCTCAGTCACTCTGAACTACTTCTAGTTCTGCTCAAGCTGACTCTGATTTCACTTCCATATCTTTTCTTGTCCTCCAGGACAGCCCCTCTTTTCCTTTTTCACTTACCTGGGCTTTTACTTGGGCTTAAGACTCAGCTCAAACATTGCCTCCACTGTGAAGCGTGCCCCAGCACCACCAGTCAAATTAAAAGGATTCCTTCTTTGTGCTCTGAACATGCTTTTATAAAAGTATTGATTACAGACAGAGATCACATGTAGGCAGAGAGGCAGGCGGCAGGGGCGAGGGGGGGGGTGCGCGGGGAGGGGGGCTTGCCGTGGACCGGGAAGTGGATCCCTGCTGAGCGGAGAGCCTGATGCGGGGCTCACCTTTGAGATAAAATGGCTCCTTTTCAAAATAATAACTCTCACAAGCACAACAGTAATAAGATAAACAAAGAAGGAAAGCTATTTCTGATGAATTTTTTTTTAAAGATTTTATTTATTTACTTGACAGAGAGAGATCACAAGTGGGCAGAGAGGCAGAGAGAAAGGGGGAAGCAGGTTCCCTGCTGAGCAGAGAGCCCGATGGAGAGCTCGGTCCCAGGACCCTGAGATCATGACCTGAGCTGAAGGCAGGGGCTTTAACCCACTGAGCCACCCAGGTGCCCCATATTTTCATGTAATCTTTGACTCTGCCTGCACTGAAAACACTGTTTTTTTAATATAGGGGAGTGTGGTTGTTTAGAGTGGAAAGGGACTCACAGTGCATCATTTGATGTTCTTTATTTTGTAGATGAAGTAACAGAGTTCTAGAGCAGTAAAGTGACAAGCAAAGGTCATAAGTAGGTTTTTGAGGAATTCCAGTCTCTAACAGAATTGAGGGCTAACTTGATATTCATACATTAATGCATATTCCTTCAAGGTTATTCTTTTGCACAGTTGCTGGTGGTCACTGGGTCATTGTGGATAGGAGGCAAAAATGGCTACGTGATTTTTTTATTTTGGCCCAGCTTAGAATAAAACTGTGTGGCCCCTTGTTCAACAGTTGTTAAGAATAATTAATAAGCAGCAGGTCATTAAGCCATGTGTAGGGCCCCTCTTAGTGCAGAGCCCTGTGCAACAGTCAAGTCACACAACAGTGAGGCTGGCACGAATAGATGAGACTTCGGAAACCTTGAGGCCCTAAGGATTTTAGGGTTATCATGAAAGGGAAATTAAGAGGTGGAAAAGGATGAAGAGAGGAAGCAAACATCAGACAGCCCTCAGCTATCTCAAAATTGTATCAGGGATCAGTCATGTATAAAAGGCAGAAGAAAAGAAGAGGACTGTCTCCCATTCTCAGCTCAACACAAAGCTAGTCCTCGGGCACTACTGGTACTACTACTAGTCAACTGCTCCTTGGGTTAACACACTGGGGGCCAGGGGACCTTTCTATCACTTACAACCTTATCTTTCTGGGTTCAAAATAACTTCTCATAAAAACAAATCCATGGCCTCTTAGTGAATTGAATTTGCTCATACATTGCATCAAAGAAAAGACCACTTCGAATATTATTTTCATAGCCAGTTTTCTACCAAAAACACTTAGGTCATGCTAAATAATCATCATGAGAAACTAGCAGTTATTTTTCTTATTTCTGGAAATATTCAAGCTAATTATCTCCCTTTAATTTCTCTATCCTTATAATTAATAACACTATAGTCAAATTCATGAGAAATGTGATATATGGTATACAAAAAGATTTGGCGGAAATTTTTTGTCTTGACTTTGTCTTATTCAGTGAAGTTGTGGAAAATCCTAAAAGAGTGCATTGCTCTTGTGTTTACAAGTCAAAAGGTGTGAAAACACTGGGCCATGAAAGCATTGCCAAGTTCCTGGGTCTCAAACAGGAAGAGTCAGATATTTTGAGGTCATTTTGCATTCTAGTGTTACAATACTTGTTTATGTAATTTTGGTACCTACACCTATGCATAATTAATGACTTAAGTAAATTAATACAAGGCATCTTTAAATTTGACTAGAAACGTGTATATAGCTAGCACCCTTTAACAGTTTGTTTGGTTTTATAATACTTGTTTTCTGTGAAATACATGTGTCTCACCTTTAAGATAAAATGGCTCGTTTTCAAAATAATAACTCTCACAAGCACAACAGTCATCAGATAAACAAAGAAGGAAAGCTATTTCCGGTGTATTTTTTTTTTAAGATTTTATTTATTTACTTGACAGAGAGAGATCACAAGTGGGCAGAGAGGCAGAGAGAAAGGGGGAAGCAGGCTCCCTGCTGAGCAGAGAGCCCGATGGGGAGCTCGGTCCCAGGACCCTGAGATCATGACCCGAGTCGAAGACAGAGGCTTAACCCACTGAGCCACCCAGGCACACCCCCTCCCCACCGATGTATTTTAAAGCTCTGTATATTCTCTTCTTTTGATACTTTGTACTGTTAAAAAGAATAGTTTTATAATAATATTGAGTCTTAAAGATACTTGTATAGGGATGCCTGGGTGGCTCAGTTGGTTAAACATCTGCTTTTGGCTCAGTCATGATCCCAGGGTCCAGGATTGGAGCCCTGCCTCAGCTTCCCACTAAGTGGAGAGTCTGCTTCTCCCTCTCCTCCCTGCTCACGCTCTTTCTCACTATCTCTGTCACTCTCTCTGTCTCTCTCTCTCTCTCAAATAAATAAAATCTTCAAAAAATATATACTTGTATGAGTTCAATATAATGATAGCAGTGGTTGCATAAAACTTTATTAAATTCCTATAAATATTTGGAAGATGGCAGTTATAGTAAAAATCCAACTTTGGCTATTTAACTATTGCCCATAAAAATATCTGCATTTTTTTAGATTTCCTAATTGATACTTAATGATCAAAATCTAAGTGTTCTGGAAGACTTACAGAATCTCATAATTTTTGAGGAAAAAATCCCAAATGATCAACTTGTTTAATTCCAATTTTAAGAATAAATAATTGAGATTCCTAAAAATTAAATGACCTATACAAAGTTGTGCATTTAGTTGAGGCAAAATAGGACTAGAACCTAGACTATCTGAATCTCTCCAGAATTATGAAATTTTATGAAATTTTTCCCCTTGTGATAAAATTATATGGTTTATTACTAAACATTGCCTTTTTGGCTCTGCTTTGAGTTGAAAAGCAAGATTCCTACTTAGTGTGTGCTTAGTTTATATAAAGTTATGTACTTTGTATTCACCTCTAATTAGAGCACTTATTACAAAGAGTTGGAGCTGTTAGAGCATCGCCAATATCTTTTCAACTTTGCAAAATATGGTGAATGTTCACTAAATATTTGTTGAATGGTGTTAGTCAATTCAGAGAGAAGGAGATTTGTGGGGAGGAAAAGAGGGATCTTTAGCTTATCACTTTGATTTTCAACTGCTTCAACGGGCTGTTGCAAAGATTTCCCTGTAGGTACAACTTACTTGCTGTGGTCACTTCAACTAATAAATAGCAACGGTTAGGCTGTAGATTAAAATATAATGCTGTTCTCAAGGATACGTTTTCTTCTAAAAAGCTGTTATGTGATTGATTCCTTTATTTGCATTTATGTCATCTTTTGTTGTGAAATGTGTTAATGGGTGACAATCTGGCAGATATCCCATTCCTACAGCAAATATGAATTGAATGCCTCCTGTGTTCTAGATACTGAGCTAAACATAAGGGATCTAACTCTGACCATGGTATTCTGGTCCTTCAGGACCTCCAAAGTGAGTGACTAGGTTGTAGCCATGATTGAATTTTGCAGTGAGTCACCCTGGACAGAGGCAGAGGACTCGATGGAGGTTAGTCGAGATGCCTCCCACGCTAGTTCCAGACAGTCCCGGGAGCCTCCCTGGCTACCGCTGTGCTTGGGCTCCAGCTTGGGCACCGGCCCTTCCTCATGTTAATTCTCATGCCAGGTTTTCAGAACTAGGCCACATTCTGACAGAACTGCCAATGAGCTCCCCTTCTTGTCACACTCCAGATGGGCCATTAGGTCTTAGACAACAAACTGTGGCTCCTTCTCTCCAAGCACTGCCAAGCCACAGACTGCCAAGATGGAGGGTTGAAGGATGTTCACTTTCCTCCCCACAGCGCGTCTGTAATGTTAACCTGTTCTTCATTATACCAAGGCAAATGGGCTTTTGTTCCATGTCCAAGACACTTAGTAATAATAATTGTTATTATTACTTTCCTGAACTTCATGTTTTAACTTTGATTTGGGGAAGGTATGGACTAGTTGAATAGCACATGCTGCCCATGGTTTTATTTAAAACAGGGCACTACTGTAATGAACACACATAGCTCCAACAATAATTAAAAAAAAAAAACAAAAACCTTTTTGAATTAGTAAAAGCCCTAAGCCTTAATTGCAACTATAAAAATATCTTCAAACATCTGCTTTTAGAAAAGTAAAATTGTTCCTGTGTTCAAACTGTATGGAGACCCTTTCTTCCCAGAAAGCTCTGTGCAGTTTCAACCTAGAGCTGGTTTTAATTCGCTCAGTTACTGATGCCTCAAAAAGTGGGATTTTAAAAGAGAAACGTTGAATCAGACTTAAGTGTAGACCACTGAACTGAAGTGCTGTAATGCATTTGTTCTTGGCAAACTTGCTTTATATGTTTGATAAAGAAAACTATTTCCTGTTGTCCAAAATAGCTTCTAATGTGGGTCAGATTATTGATGCAGAACATTAGACACTCCCTTTACATTTCAAGGACAATCAGTGCTTTGAAGTACCAAGTGGCCTTTGTTTCTGGTTTAAGGAAGGAAACATGAGTCCAATTCTTCATTGCTAGTAAGCTATTTAATAATTTAACATAGAAAATGTGATGCCTAGAAAATAGATTTTATCATTACTTTTAAGCCACATAGGCTAAAAGAAATGAATCCAAATGGAAAACTAGTAAGATGTCTGTATTTAAGCGAAAATATTCTTCATAAACTGTAGTGATTGTTTTTCAGCACTCCATGACATTAACCGAAGAATATATTAGATTGGTTTCTGAATTTTTTCCAAAGTTTAAATAGCTTGACTGTCCCAAATTATACAAATAGGTGTTTATTCAAATTAAACCAACATATAAAAGTATAAAGAATAAAGTGGTAGTCTTTCCAATACCACTACATAGATGGAGAGAGAGAGAGAGAGAAGAGATAATAGATAGACAAATAGATGATGGAAGGAAGGAAGGAAGGAAGGAAGGAATATTCTGGTGGACATCCCCCCAGGTGTTTTTCAGTGTACACACATACAAATGAAAGAAAGCGTTTTCACTATGAATGCTGTTCTATTCTGCCTTTTTTTTTTAATGGAGCAATATAAATGTGCACATCTTCACGCATTAATAAATACAAATCTACATTGACATTGAATGGTTAAGCACCATTCTATTCTAGATAAGTCCTGCTGTTGCTTTAACTAATCTGCTGTATCTAGTTTTTCACTATTTTAGATAAGATTGAAAATCCCTTAAAATAGGATACTTTCTGCATTGAATTTTACTTTAAGAAACATTGCCTGAATATGAGATAGTTTATGACCTTTAAGAATCAGGTTTATAATAATTTTCAGTGAACGAGTTTCCCAAAAACATGAGATTGTGAGAGTCTAATAATCATTATCAGGGACTTAAAAGTTTGAAAATAAGTTCCCCAAAAAATGAGATTGTGAGATCTAATAATCATTATCAGGGACTTAAAAGTTTGAACATAAGTTAGGATAAATTTCCCATTACTTATGGAATATTTTTTTTAAGATTTTATTTATTTATTTGACAAACAGAGATCACAAGTAGGCAGAGAGGCAGGCAGAGAGAGAGGAGGAAGCAGGCTCCCCGCTGAGCAGAGAGCCCGATGTGGGGCTCGATCCCAGGACCCTGAGATCATGACCTGAGCCGAAGGCAGAGGCTTTAACCCACTGAGCCACCCAGCGCACCCCCCCCTTTTTTTTTAACTTATGGAGTATTTTTTCAATGAAGTCCCCAAACCTTTTCTTCAGATATAGTCAAACTACCTAACCCGGACCGAGTAGCGCTGGCATCTGCATCCCCTTAAACAGGAACTTCTGAGAGGACATTTCTGTCAGGAGCTGATGCTTCCTTTCCTTCTGTCGGACTGATTCGCTGTAGCTAAGGGCAGAGCCTTCAGCAGTGTTTCATTTAAAAGGACACAAACGCTTTTGCAAAAGAACACCACCTGCGTTGTAATAATACCGAAGTTCGTCCTCATATGCCGAATGGCAGGCACGTTGAAATCAAGGATGTTGGCCAAAAAAGTCTCCAACTCCAATGCAATCCATAGGCCATTGAGGTATTGGAGTTTTATGTTCTGTTTCCTTGAATCACCCAGACAACTGTCTGAGCTCTCCGTTTTAGGCTGTGAGTGGGAGTGAGAAGTTGTGAGAAGTCGTGAAAATAGGCGCCAAGATGCTAACGTCTCGCCTCATCTTCCTGGCAATGATGGCTTCACCTGCAGGGTAGTTGCTCTGGTCTGAAACCCGCGGCTAGTCTTCCCTGCGGGCCCTGCTGCAGCCACCACTGCATTCAGACCTGTGTCAGGTTTGCTTGGATTTTGTTCCTGGGCTGCTGGTTAATGGCTGCAAAGGAGTGCCTCTCTCTCCAAGTGAGCTCCTACAGTAAGACTCGGGCCTCCCTCCCTCCCTTCCAAATATTATCCACTTCACGCAGGACAGGTATTCACAAAAGAATGAAACAGCTCTAGGTCTAGTTTCAGATCATGAGGGATCTTTATTTATATCCTACTTGTTCCAGAAAGGATGGAAAATAACAAACTGCATATGACCAGATGCGATTTGTTTTTTAAATGAGAAAGTGAGCAACTTGGGCCGGTGGAAAGTACTAATTAACAGTGCCTTCATTCCTCGCTTAGCGCAGATGTGTCCAAATTTTTCTCAAGCTGAGGGTTGAGGGAGTTGGGCTGGTGGAGGAATGGAAAGTGGAGGCGAACCACTGAGTATCTTATTTCCAAGCTGCTGACTGCCAACTTTGGTGTTGACCAAAATGAGTAGGAGTCAAAGGATAAGACAATCCGGGACAAATGAAAGTGGCCAGTGAGCCCTGGAGATGAATTTCCAAGGCATGAGTAGCTTGTTGCACACAGCGGGTGACTGATTATAAAGGGGCCAGTTTGGAATCAGTAAGAAACAGATACCCCACCACACATGCACACTCCGTTTTGAGATGTCCTCGCATTGCTTACTGCTTCGATCTCATTATATAGAACCATTTCTCTTAGCACTGTTTAAATTCCATTCCTACTGGAACTACTGCTAAGTTTAGTGACTCTCAAGTCCCTTCAGGTCATGACTTCAGGTCAGTGTCCAAGGTGCCCCTCTGCTCATGGTTGGCAATTCATCTTCACTCTGGAGCTATTCAGCCGGAATAGCTCTGAGTTCTTTGTGTTTGGTAAAGGAAAGCATTTGCATCCTTATCCTGCTGTGGTTTTCCTACCTAGCTTAGACTGCTGTCTTTCATTGCCTTTGGTTGCCCCTTCCAGAGACCTCAATGGCATTGGTTATGGAAATTCCATCTCAACCTATTGTTCCCTTTTCCTTGTCTTGTCTAACATGTGTTGATTAGCTCATGGTTAAGGATGAATACCCAGTTTGGTGAACCTCCGTTTCTTCAGTTAAGTTAAGCCTGTGCCTGGCTAGGTCTGCTGCTGTTCATGGTCTTGAATGGGCACCATTATCCATAAATCCTGTCTCGCCATAATCAGCAAAGCCTCGTCTTCTTTCTATTTTTAGGCATTTAACTCTCTGTTGAACTTCTACCAACGTTCCTGTTTTTGGTATAAGTGAGAGTCCCCTAGCTTGGTATAAATTATTAGAATATACCCTGTATATTAAATGAACAGTCAGGTGAACCAGGCTTCCTCACCTTGGACAATCTCATACCAACAATATCATTCTAATTCACAAGTTCTCTTTGGTGTTTTAGATTTGGTAGGTGATCTTACCTTCCCAAATTATTTGGGTTTATGCTTGCAACTGTAAGACAATACATGGGAAGATTCATAGTAAGGTTTCTGTTAAGAGGGAAGCTGTTCATACTCTCCCTGGGCATTGCGTTCTTACTGAATTACCATTTTTGCTTTACCATGGCTGTCTTTAAGTAAGAGCTTTTAGTTTCATGGTGCATAAATTCTTACTCAGAATTTCTGAGAACTCTACAGATTACATTTTTTTTCTTATGAAATAAAGAGCCATTTAGAGGAAAACTTTCCTCTAGTGATTCCAACCCCTTCCCCTCTCAATTTCTCAAAACATCAAGGAAAATTTAGACGGCCAGAGGGCAAAGCCAAGAAGAAAGAGGAAACTAATTATAAGGAATAGAGCTAAAAGATTGTCATTAGTTAAAAGAAAAATACAGTGGCAAACTTTCAGTAGATTCATTTGCTTCTTTTTTTTTTTAATCATTTGCCAGCCAGCAAACACATCTCCCATAGGGAAGAAAGGTTACTATAACTTCTACTTGGTCATGTCTGATCCTAAAATTCTGCATTCAATTTTCCATATAAGATAAAGGAGACACTAAAAAAAGATTTTTATTTGTTTTTGTTTTTGTTTTTTTAATTAGGAAACTTTTTTTTTTTACACAATTATCCCCACTTACTAGCCATTGAAATAAAAGTTACTGCTTAGATGATACATTTTGTATTCTTGAGTCTTAAAGAAAGCTCTGCAAAGGTGAGGTTTGTTTGGACTATCAGTTCCTTCTCACATAGGTGGTAGCAGCTGTTCCTTGTCGCCTCTTGCCATCTGTTGTCTTGTTTTGTCACCTCTTCTAAGGTTTTTGCCACAACACATCTCTCCTGTTACTGTTGAACTGTTCGTCTTTGTTACTATATGTGACATTTCGGGGCTTGTCAACTGCTACTACGTTTAATATCTTGGTCAGTGCTGGCTAATACTACTGCCCTTTGCTGCCCTTGCCGCTACTCAAGCAGAGACATTTCAAACCAATTACTGCATCTTCTCAAGCCCGCAGTATTTTGGGATTCAACCCAACTAATACTTTCCATTATCCTATTGGTTCTTAATGTCTGTACTTACTTTGTCTTCTGCTTTTTACCTACCAGTTATTATTCCCTGTGTTTAATGCTGATCTGTTGACCTGTAATAGCGTATCAGAGTGCAAAATACACACTTGAATGCTTGCCATTGCTGTCTTGGGATAAGCAGACAATGGAAGACAGGGTAGTATAAATAAAATAATAACCCTAAACACACTTGACTCAAATGAATCTGACCCATGGATTTTAATTCTTGTCAGAGACAGGCAGTAGCAATTCAGTTATGTAAATTATCAGTATTGTGATCAATAATTTGGAGATTTTTACCAAAGCAATTGACCAAGTCTCATGAAACATTTTGCAGTTTATTCATCCTATCTGCAATTTGAAAGAAAAACACTGATCTATCTGGTTGTGGTACATAATGTCCAGAGCACTAATTCCAAGATGCATGTCTATGTGATGTTTAAAAATAAACTTAACCTGGGATGCCTGGGTGGCTCAGTTGGTTGAGCAGCTGCCTTCCGCTCAGGTCATGATCCCGGCGTCCTGGGATCGAGTCCCACATCGGGCTCCTTGCTCGGCAGGGAGCCTGCTTCTCCCTCTGCCTGCCACTCTGTCTGCTTGTGCTCACTCTCACTCCTCTCTCTCTCTGACAAATAAATAAATAAATAAATCTTAAAAAAAAAAAAAAATAAACTTAACCTCCAGGTGCTTAAAGGGAAAACATCACGTTGTTTCCAAACTCGAATGTCTGTTGGTTTATTAAAACATCTAGAATCTCCCAGCATCCATTTCAGATTCAATTTAATAAAAATCCTCCACCTCTTATTCCTTTAGGAACCAAAGGTATTTTTAGTTCTTTGATCTGAAAGTGTCACCTGTGCAGAACTGCTTTAGAGAGGGAAGTGAGGGGAGTTCTGGAAAGTGTGTGGGTGTGTGATAACCTAATGCCATCAGATAAGTAGATCCAGATAAGACTGCGAAAACAAAACAAAACAAAAAACCCCACCACTACTACCAACCCCCGCCCACCCCAAAATCCATTCTTCTCCTGTATTCCAAGCACTTACTAGAGTAAAGCACAGTGATGTTTTCCTTGGCAGGCTTACAGAGCATTTATTAGCCCTTGAGTTCTCCAGCCTAAAATTTATGGCAATTTGAGAGACTCACAAGGGCGTGGACTGAGTGCTTTAAATAAATTCAGAGTGATAATTTTTGTCTCCTATGAATTTTCATTATTGAAATTATTAAACAAACAGTAAGCTTTCCTAGACTGCTTTGCTTATATATCTTATATGAAGCTTGCAAATCAAATCCCTATGTTTGCTCTCTTTTTATTTTTTGAATGTTGTGGAAGACTTGGAAGACTCAGAAGAGACCTCTGATCTCTTACAAAAGAGTATGACATCACTTGAAATTACTAATTATTCTGCTTCTCTCTGTGACACAGATGAAACAGCAGTAAAACATCTGGCTTAGTAGAGAACAGCTACATGAACAAAAACACTATTAATAATGTTGTAAAAGCTCTTGTTGGTCAGTGTATTATTTGTCAGATATAGATCAGTTATTAAATATATATGTATATATTACTGATGCGGGGTCTACCTGATTCTCTTATGCATAAAACAGCAGATTTGCCCAGACTCTTACAAGCTATTATTAGCTATCAACGGTGATGAGTAATTACACTTTGTCCCTTCCTCTTTTGCTCCACGAAGGATGAGCTTTCTTTTACCCTTATAAATTAAGAGTATACCATGTCCACATGATGCTATTTTGAAAATCTTGAACCTGAAACCAGGTTTATTTTGGAAGATATTGCTAAGACACCATTGAGCTTGTGGAAAATTGATCAAAGTGATTAAATTATTTAAAGAAGAATAATCTTAGTATTTTGATGCATACATTCAGTTCCTGAATCTGAGCTCCCAGTCTGAGCTTTTTCCTCCTCTCAGCCCCAGGAGATATCTTCTCTTTCTCACTTTGCTATATACTTTGTATAATAAAAGGACAGTGCATTTGTTACAACTTCATCAACTCAGTGATTCTACTGAGTTAGAGAGAGCTCATGGATCAAGTCTTAAGTCTCAGAAAAAAGAGAAGAAAAAATATGCACATAAAAGAATCATCTCCATATAAAGAGTAAACGATACCCAATACCATAGTTGCCATAGGAACTATGAAAGAAAAGGGAGGTTTTCTAATGGAGAAAACCTTTCCATTTAACTGTAAAGTATATTACATATTCAAGCATGTATTTTACTTTTTTTCCCTTTGAATATATTCATAATAATTACAACAAAAGAAAGAATTCCTCACATGTAGCTACTTTCTCATTAGACATGTCCTGTACAATTGGATAATAGTGGACGTTGTGCCTGGAGCTTATATGCACTCATTCCGAGCAGAACAGCTATCTGAGCTACTGAGTTTAATGCAACTGAGGTATTTATCTTGTGCTCATTAAACCATATACATTTCATAAGGGAGAAAATTTGAGGCAAAGAGGAAGATACTTCAGTGAGCTTGAGTTAATGTAACATGAGTGTCTGTTTGATGTTTAAAGATAAATTTGCCTACATATGCTTAATGGAAAAACATCATGTTGCTCAAAACTCTAATGTCTGTTCTCTATTAAAATATCTGGAACTCTCCAGAGCACTGCATGAAAATAAAATCCACCATTTCACATTTAATTTAAGAAAAAAAAACATCATGTTGCTAAGATTTAAAGAAAATGGTAAGAGTGGTTTTATTGAACTTTATCTACCAATATGATATCTACATTTTCTGTAGACATATGGAAGCCCTCATGTTCCTGGCACAGAGGTCAGGCAGTTTTTGCCTGTGCCTTTGTCTGCACTTCTATAGAGAACTAGTTCTTTGTGCAATAAATCAGTGCTCCATTGAGTTAGAAAGCATATAATGCCAGATTTACTTAAGGCTGTCAAAATCAACAGGAAGGAAAAATAATAGGAAGGGAGATCTCTTTTCAGTTAGCTTTTAAAAGCTTTGTCTTATGAGTTCCATAGTTAAGAAGATATAAGTGAAAAAGTCCTATAAAAATCATGCTTCTGTACCCTTTCCTTTCCCTCTTCTTGTATCTGACACTTACCATAAGCATAACCTAACTGTTAACAATTCCAGGCACCATACGTAGTGAAGGCTTAAATTAATAAGAATAATAAGGGAGAATCAAGTTAAAAGTATAAACTATAACATTTTTAAAATAAGAAAATAATAAAAAAAATCTCTGCACAAAGTTGGCCTTCAGGTATATATCGACAATTCTTTGTTTTTATTTTTTATTGAGATATAATTGACATACATTATATCAGTTTCAGGTAACAATATAAAGATCTGGTGTTTGTGTATATTGTGAAATGATCACCACGATAAGCTTAGTTAATATCCGTCGTCATACATAATTACAGAACTTTTTTCTTGTGATGAAAACTTTTAAGATATATATGCAAGTTTCATGTATACAATACAGTGTTATTAACTGTAGTCACCGTGCTGTATATTATATTCCCTGGACTTATTTATTTTATAACTGGCAGTGTACCTTTTGACTCCCTTTATCTATTTTGCTCACATCCCAACTCCTGCCTCTGTTCACTGCGTTTTTTTTTTTTTTGCGGGGGAGGGGGGGCGGATTTTTTTAGATTTAACATGTAAGTGAAATCCTGTGGTATTTGTCTTTCTTTGTCTGACTTATTTCACTTAGCATAATATCCTCAAGTTCCATCTATGCTACTGCAAATGGCAA
This sequence comes from Martes martes, assembly GCF_963455335.1. Taxonomy (NCBI): domain Eukaryota; kingdom Metazoa; phylum Chordata; class Mammalia; order Carnivora; family Mustelidae; genus Martes; species Martes martes. The sequence goes on from NC_137893.1 coordinate 14,206,499, forward strand.
GATTTCTTTCTTTTTTATGGCTGAATAATATTCCATGATACATATACCACATTTCCATTATCCATTTACCCATTGATAGATACTTAGGTTATTTTTACCTCGTCTTGGCTATTGCAAATAATCGATAATTATTTCTTCTCTATGGAAGATCCAGGCGAGGCACACAGATCAGAGGGGCCTTTTTTTAAAAAAAAAAAAAAAAAAAAAAAGCTCTCCTTTGTTCCACGTATACTTGGAAGAGAAGCACAAGGAATACTGAAGGAGCCTGTTGGATCAACCTCAGCTCTTTACTTCTCTTGGCCATGATTAGACCAGCCAGCTCTGCCCCTCATCTCATACATATGGCAAAGTCCCCAGTTAATTACTTGGGATATAAATATTTGAAACATAAAAGCATAGAATTTCAGAACTAGAAGGGACTGTAGAGATCATCGCCCCAACAGTGGCATCTTACAGGTGAGACAGTTACAGCCTTGAAGTTTCATGCTTTGTCAAAGCCTGAACTTTGGGTTAGCTGCTGATACCACACCCCCTTTATAAAATTTCCAAAGTTCCCACTAGGGGCAGACGCAGTGCCAAGTACATTTTTCTGTAACAGCTCTGTTAACAGATTTCTGTTCTAGTGATTCCAAATTCAGGAAAGAATATATAGTTTCTGGCAAGGCAGTTTGGAATAGCTCATAGCAGCATTTTTAAGTATTATGATAAAAAGAGATCCATGATTGCTCATTTATTCATTCACTAACCATTTAATAAACTTCTGCAATACTACTTGAGTTAAGGTTGTCGGCAAAGGCTTGTGTCAGAGTTTGCATTTAATCAGAGAGCTGAATAAGAAGGATGGTCCTTTAAATGGTGTAGGACATTCCAGCCTATGTGAAAAACAAACATAAAGCTTTGTGGAACAAATTTTGCCAATATATCTGGGGGATGAGGCATGGAATTAACTGTTGTGCTTTAGAAATGTTCATGTTGAGATGTTAAATATCCAGTGGCGATATTGAAAAGCTGTTTCATCAAACAGGCTGGAGTTCAGGGGAGAATTCAAGACTGGGATTAGATGTTCGTGGTTCAGGAGCCTAAAGATGACATTTCTCGGGATGAGATCTCCTGAAGGGAAACGGTCAGCAGAGAAAGAAGTGATCATTGCTTACTTGGTCCTCACCAGTATTTGCAATTTAGCAGAAGAAGAGACAAAAATGGAAACCAGAAAGGAGGATAAGGAAAACAAAACAAAAACAAAACGGGAGGGGAGATGGCTTGGAGTCCATGTCAATAGAGTTTCAAGAATGAGGGCATAACTAGCAACATTAGTGTGCTGAGAGGTCCTGTGATATGATACCTATGAATTAAGCTTAGGATTTGGTAAGGTGTGGGTGTGGCCCTGACAAGAATGTTTCATGGCTCCTAGTGGGGATGAAAGTCTGACTGCCGTAGGGCTTAAGAGAGACTGGGAAGTAAGGAAGTGTGAGTTGGTGTATTAGAAATTCCTTGGGATGTTTTTTTATTACAAGAGAGTAGGGAAATTGATGGTAGCTGGAAGGAGACATGGGATCATGTCATGGGAGGTATTTACTTAATGAACTAATTTTAGTTATTTTTAGAATAAATTTAATGCATGATTCAATAATTTAAAATAATTACTCTGTTTGCTATAACTTGAGTCCCATGTATCACCAAACACACACACACACAAAGTTTCGTGAAGATTGCACAGATTTATATCAAGTTCAGAATAAATCCTAAAGGCAGGATAGTCTGACCTCTTCTTAGACCAACATATCTGTCAGTGAGGCAGTGCATTCTATCTTTGGAGAGACTAAACAGTCAAAACCAAGTTCTTTATGTCTACCCAACAGAAATACCTTCTTGTAACTGCATTTAGTGTCCTCGTTTTATCCCATTAGGCCGCACAGACCTTGTTGGGCTCCTACTGCTTGTGAGGTGACCCTGGTCTCCTTGGTATTTCTTTTTTCCAGGCGGATGCTTCCATTCCCACATCCACTCCTTGTATGATATGGTTTCACATCCCTTTACCAGCAATTCCTTTCTAGTGGCCCATGTCCCACATAAGACAGTATCTCCTTTGTGACTTCAGCTCCTAAAAATGACTCCCTTATTTAGCCGCTTATGCCTCTCCAGCATTCAAGTGAATAGGAATTGAGCAGAATGGGGAAAAAATGAGTAATTCCCTGATCTAAAATGTTCATAAAAAGAAGTTAATGAGAAGGTGGGTGGGTGCTTGTCAGTGATGAGTTTGGTAGGAAAAAGCAGTCATTATTGTCTTCCCCTGACCCGATGGATTAAAGGATACCTTTGTGAAGTCCCACTTTACGTATATGCTGAGAGTACATTTAGATGCTCTGCTAAGTGATCTTATATAACTTTCACATCATTTTAAGCAGATGTGTCTATCCTTATTTAGTAAATGAGAAAATATAGGCCCCCAGAACTCTAAATAAATAGTCCAAAGTCGCATTGTTTGCAAATGGCCCCTTTGACATTAAACCTAAAACCTGTCTGACCTCAGAGGGTTTTTTTAGGCATGACCTGGGTACTTGTCAGTGTACTCAGATCACAGGCTGGGAGCAACTTGGGTGTTTTTCTTGCTCTAGGGTTCTTAACACATCACATTATATTAAACTTTTCATTGTAGCATGATTTTTATTGTACTATACTCTTCAGATGTTTTATTTTGTAAATAAATCTTTTTTTGTAAATTTTGTAAAATTTTGTAAATTTTGTAAATCTTCTCTGGTCTGGTACTATTCAAGGCTCTTTAGGAGAAACTAAGATGGGAAAAACTCAATCCATGCCCCTAAGAACTTGATATTTCTGTAGAAAAGATAAACACAAAAATAATTACCAAAAGTGAAATATGATGGGTGATCTTGGAGAGAGACACTAATAAATTCTCTGGCCTCTAGATCCACCGTATGATGACTGGGAGGACATGATCAAGTGGACGGTCTTGACATTCTCCACGAAAAGGTTAAATGTCAGATGAATTTTAAAGGATCAGTGAGTAAGGCTGTCCACAGGCGGGTATATTATACATGTAGTGAACAGCATAAACAATGGGTTGAGGTAGGAAACCCTAAGATACATCAGAGGACAGCTTGCTATTTAATTCAGCTGGAGGAAAGGATGCATATGGGACAGATCAATGGGAGAAAAGTGAGGAAAGTCAGGAGCCTATTGACAAAAGTATGACTATTATTTTGTACCTGGCAACAGAGAGACATACAGGACTTTTTTTTAAAGAGAAGTAATAATTTTGCTACACATAGGAGGCTTATTTTTTGGTGTGGGGGGGTGGTTTTATTTTCGTAGTTAAGAGAAATTACATTTGTAATTTTTTTTAAAAGATCTATTTATTTAAGAAAGAGAGAGAGCATGAGCATGGGGAGGAGGGGCAGAGGGAGAGGGAGAGAGAAAATCCCAAGCAGATTCCGTGCAGAGCATGGAGCCCAACTAGGGCTTGATCTCACCAACCTGAGATCACGACCTTAGCTGAAACCAAGAGTTGGTGGCTTAACCAACTGTGTCACCCAGGCATCCCTTGTAATTATTTTAAGAATAATTGTTTTTGCCTTTTTGACACTATGTAACATCTAACAACATATTTGGAATATGACCTATTTGTATTTGATGGATTTGCCCCATCACTTACTTTTAACAGTTTTTTTGTAAGTTGAGACATTGTTATATCTTCAGGGGATTATTCCATAAGGTGAACACAATTTAAAAAATTATTGGTAATAACAAATAAGTGAGATTTTAGAGAAAGTTAGTTCTAATTCCCCTGTTGAGTGAAGTATGTTTTTATATATTGAGACTACAGAGTGAAACCAACAAATAAATAAATTGGTGAAATATGAAAGACTGTATATAAGAAAAAATAATTGATTTAACAAAGATTTGCTAAACCCTTTATTTCATTTTGAATTAATATTCCAAGTGAATAATTATAATTCATATTTAGTTTAAAAAGCTCACAGTAGGTTGTCATACTGGTCCTTTGCTCTCCCCCCAATGTCCCTCATGATTCTTGCTTGACTCAAAGCTGTCAAATAGTAATACTGATATAAATGGATGGATAAAATGCTGACTATAGACTTAGATGAAAAGCCCCCATTCGGTTCTATTTCTGTACCTTTCAGATTGTAATTTATGCCATGTACCTCTATCTGTTTAGATCCATTTATTACCCAGACTCATTTTTGTGATTGATTTTCTGGTAAGAGGATGAAATTTTTTCAAGTTAATGGGTTTTTCATTTAAAGCCCATAAAAAATAAAAAATTAAAGTAAAACTAGATTTATGTTAAATTTCCTAGTAGGAAATGGCTTTATGGGATTACTAGTAGCCTTTACTACGTAACCAAAACTATTAAAAGAATATTTCTTTATTACATATTTCTTCAATAAGCCCATGCTTACAAATGTCTAATAAATGCTCATGATTTCTTTTAAAAGGAAAAATTGAAATACAGCATTTAAAACTACTCTGGGCTTTTCGGGCACCGGGGTGACTTGGTTAAGCAACTGACTTTGGGTTCCCGCTCAGGTCATGATTTCAGGGCCTGGGATTGAGCCCCGCCTGGAGCCCTGTGCTGGGCTCTCTGCTTGGCTCAGAGTCTGCTCCTACATTTCCCTGTGCTCCTCCCTACTCTTTTTCTCTCTTTTTCTCTCTCTTTCTCTCTCTCTCAGGTAGATAAATAAATAAAATCTAAAAAAAAAAGAAAAAAAAAAGAAACTCGGCTTTTCCCAGTTTTGCTTTCATAATCTACTAGCTGAGCATCTCTCCTCCTATGTAGCTGTAGAGGGGTAAGCTGGCTGTCTCAGGCAAGTGCTGTTAGCTCTGGGTGCCCTTCCAAGGACCAAGCTGCATGAGCCCTTCCAGGACAGTTGTTCCCCCAGACCTCTGTGAATGCAGAATGGTGGGGGGGTGGGGGGGTGGGGGGGTAGTTACTTAGGAAGCTTTTGTAAAACGTGTGTGCACATCTTCTCTTGTCCTCCCTTGAACTGCAAGGGGAGGAAGACAAGGCATGTGTGTTTCAAAAGAGCTTCTTTTTTTTTTTTTTTAAAGATTTTATTTATTTATTTGACAGACAGAGATCACAAGTAAGCAGAGAGACAGGGGAAACAGGCTCCCTGGTGAGCAGAGAGCCCAATGTGGGGCTGGATCCCAGGATGATTCCAGGACACTGGGATCATGACCTGAGCAGAAAGCAGAGGCTTTAGCCCACTGAACCACCCACACCCCCAAAAGAGCTTCTTTGGTAGGTCTGATATAACCCATTTCTCCTTCCTGCCCATTCACTAGTATCCATAATGTAGGGGCAGCTTTGCCTTCCGGGAGGATTGTTTTTTCTTCTCCCAGTTCAACCTTGACCTTGTTTGTCTTAGAACCAAGTCAAACACTGGTCAGAGCTTTCCAATTTGTATCTATTCAGGGAATGAAACCATAAAACAAACACAGCAAAAGAACATGAATAGTTCTTGCCTTTTTATATGGTACCATAATCACTAATCATTTCAATCGTAGAATATTTTATACACTGAATTGTGAACTGTACGTAAATGACCTATTTAATATAGGACAGTGTGAGACTCTCCTAGGCATAGATTATATAATAAACTTATTTGTCCTTACTGCCTAGCACAAAGCCTCAAATTGGAATTTTTTTAAAAAGTTTCTGTGGTTCTTGTTGCTGGCATTGATCTTATTTTAATCCCTACTGTCCGCCTTCGTGCTCAGTCTAATTTGGGGAATCGGTGTCTGATGAGGTAGATGGGTGGTCTGTGTTGAAAAATCTTGAGAGCCAGCTGCACTGTTGAAGTCTATAGGTTCTTCCAGAAAAGGATAAATATTAAAACTTTTAAAAATACTGGGGTATCTATGTCTAAGACAGGTGGCCAGTAAAATTCTGGTATCATTATTCCTAAACAAAACAACATATAGAAGCCCAAGATAAGAGCTTGCCTCTTTTATTCAGAGTGTCCACCTGACTGTATGTTGATGTACTATCTTCATAATCATAATTTATGCTAGGGGAATTCCATGTCATGAAGTGAATTCCCTCCAGACAAGTCTGACCTAAAACACATGACTAATGACAACCCTAGTATCTTAGCATCTTACATGTCGAGTGACAGAGGTGTTCTAATCTCCCACAATGGTATTGCCACAAGAGATTCTGTATGAGAGAGGATGTGGGAAAGAAAAAGAGAAGAAGGTACGAAAGAAGAGGAACTTGCTAAACAGATTAAGTTCCCATTATACTCCTTTCTGCCTGAGCAACTCACCCCATCAAAGTAGCACATCTTTTTCATTATTCTGGTACTCATTTTTTTGTGCGATTGAACTGGATTTTCTCCAGTCCTGGTCTTTTTAAAAATTTCTTCTTTTCAGTGATATTTATCACAGTGAAAATTTGGGGCAACCTAAATATGTACAAGTAGGAGATTGGTTTGACAATTAACCACAGCCATACAGTGGGACAATAGACAGCCGTTAGAGTGATGGTGTAGGAGTTATGGTAAAAGATTGGTTATTTTTGTTTTATATGTCTCCTTGAGATTTACCAAAAACAGTAAAAACAAACAAACAAACAAACAAACAAACAACAACACACACACAGGAAAAATGGTGAGAAAAAAATAGACTCTAGTAAACATGAAAATAGTCATAGTCTAACTTGGCTCAACATCTCTGACAAATAATACCGACATTTGGATCAGCTCAAGTGAAGGGCATTGAGAATGGCTGAACACTTCTCCAACGCTCAGGCAGAGCTGGGGACCCCCTGTTTTCACTTCCCTCGGGCGCCCCCAGGGCGCGGGGGTGGGGTCCGTGCCTGCGCCGGTGCAGGGCATCCTGGGAGCTTCCCGGGGCCGCCGGAGGCCGCTGGCGCTGCAGGCTCCTCTGTGGCCTCGGTGGCTCGTCCAAGTCCTACACAGGCCCTGGTGTTGCTTGGGAGCTCGTGTTTCCCGTAAAAACACGCGAGGGAACCAAAGCTCGTGCGTTTGTGTCAAACGGCGCCCCCTCGGAAGCCGCCAGGCTCCCCCTGGCTGGCTGGGCGGCCCCCACGCCCCCACGCCCGCGTGCAAGCCGCCAGGCTGACACCCCGCCCCGCCGTGTTGTGGGGACCACGAGGCGCCGGCTCTGAGAGGGGAAGGGGTCGGCCTCCCTTATCGACTGCTCCCCGCTGCTCGGACAGCCACCGGAAGCGGTGCCCCGAGGGGTCGCTGGGAATTGGAAAGGACGCCACTGCTCGGCCTCGGGCGCCTGAGGGACAACCTGGAGGCTCCAGAGGCACCGTGGCTGGCCGGGCCAAGATGCTGGCGCCAAAGCAGGGAGCAGCTCAGCCCCACGGTCCACCGCAGCGTTGGGAGGGCCCCTCCCGGACACAGCCGACAGCTCAGTGAGAGCGCGGCCTCAGAGGTCCCCAGTGGCCCACGCACGAGGCCAAGGCCCTTGGGGCCAGTCTGCAGCCGCACCCTCCATACACCGCCAGCTGGCCTGGACGAGGGACGGGCCGAGAGGAGCAGTCCCCTTGGCATGAATGTCCATCCCTGGTCTGTTTTAGCTTAGATCCCCCTGGAGAGACTGAGGTCACCCCATTAAGGGCACAGGTCTCTCTAAAAGTGAGCATTAGGGTCCGAAACGACCCTTTACAAAGATTCCATGACTAAGGCTATAACGAGTCATTGTAGACACGTTTATACAGATCTGGTTTCCTCACTGAAGCACATCAGATCATCAGGACTGAAGAAAGAAACAGAGAGGTATGTTTACTCTCTCTAATCTTGAATGGATAGAATGTAGCATTTATTAGAATAATAATATACCACCAAATGGGGTTTCTTTCATAAATGTGGGAATGATTCAATATCATGAATGTTCTTAATATAGTAACTCAATGGAGAAAAACCATATAGTCACCCAAATGCAAATTAAGTTATATGAACTTTACATTTAATTCTATTAAAATATCTTCTTAGCCAACATCAGGCTTAAGAAGTTTTACAAACATTTCTACTGAAGTTAATAGTTGCACACCAGCCAGTGTAATCAGACAAGGATAAAAAATATAAAGATTTGAAGTGGTATGACAAAGATTATTAGTTGCATTAATATGAATGCATGACTGCAAAACACAAAAGAATCACTTGAAAAATTGTTAAAAACAGTAAGAGAATTTAGTAAAGTGGCAGATTTCAAATGCGGAAGAATTATATAAAGAAAACTTTGAACCCCCTTTTGAGGAACATACAAAAGAGGATTTGATTAAATTGGAAGACATATGCTTTCTTAGGACAACTCACTGTAAAGATGTCATATCTCCTTAAACTAATATTGCAGTCTCAATCAAGATATTAGCAAGATTTTTTTAAAAATTTGTATTAACCAAAATGGTTATGTTGATTTAGAAAAATATGCGTCATATAATACACAGAAAAAGAAATCTGCAGAATTATGAGAGAACATTGATTCCAGCAGACACTGGACTATATTTAACAACCACAGTGACTTAGATCCATCCTTAGAGCAGAATATGTAGTCCAAAATAGGCCCATAGATGTGGGAGAGGGATACTCACTCAATCATTTGGAGACAATTGGACGACCACGGGAACCCGGAGGGACCCCGCTGACTTATTGCTGTGTGCCCTTACATCTCACACATGCATAATTACACATTCTCTCTCTCTCTCTTCAGCTTTCTTCCTCTCTGTCCCTCTCCCTCCTCCCCCCTCCTCTCTCTCACCTAAGTTCAGCTGGACCAAGAATTAAATGTTTGTTTGAAGTTGACCTTTTGTAGGCTAACACCACTTGCTTATTAGTGATTTTACATGGTTTAATGCAAATTTTAAAACACAAAACCACGCAATTACAAGAAATGATAGAGATTATTTTTTCTCTTTTATAATCTGGTAGCGGAGAAATCCTTTCTTAGCATGTCAAAAACCCAGAATTAAAAAGGAATTGATTTGTACATTTGAGTGTGTAAAAATATCTGTACAACAAAACGTATAACTAAACAAAAAGCAAATGAAAATTTGAGAAAAATATCTGTCGCACATGTTACATTACATATGTAATGGACAAGGATCTTTATAAATCAGTAAGAAGAAGAGAATTGAACAGTAGAAAATGGGCAAAGGACTTAAGAAAACATCTGTATTTAGGCAACATTCCTCCAAGTGAAGATACATATGTATGTTCAGTCAACTATTTGGTTTGTACGATTTTATCCTGTGGATCTATTTGTACTCGTATGCGAAACTAGATTAAAAGTTATTGATTGCAGCATTTTGGTAAAAAAAATGTGTGTGTGAGTGTATATATATATGTGTGTGTATATATATATGTGTGTATATATGTGTGTGTGTATATATATGTACATATATATATTTATATTTTAAACCTAGAAACATCCTAAGTTTCACAAATAGTAAAATTATATTAAAATATATATATATACACATATATATGTACACATATATATTTATATTTTAAACCTAGAAACATCCTAAGTTTCACAAATAGTAAAATGCATCCATATAGTGAAATATTATGCATCTATTTTAAAAAGTGAAGATTTATATGCAGTGTAATGTGAAGATGTGGAAGGATATGTAAATACTTCATTCTAGAAGCAGTGTCTGTATATGTAAGTGTGTGAGCATATGTAATATTAACTCATTATATTAAACACTATATAGTAAAAATGTAAGGATAACCAAGAAGCCATTAAAATTTATTGACATCAAGATAAATTAAATAGAAAAAGTTAGGTACGGGGCACCTGGGTGGCTCAGTGGGTTAAAGCCTCTGCCTTCGGCTCAGGTCATGATCCCAGGGTCCTGGGATCGAGCCCCACATCGGGCTCTCTGCTTGGCGGGGAGCCTGCTTCCCCCTCTCTCTGCCTGCCTCTCTGCCTACTTGTGATCTCTGTCAAATAAATAAATTTAAAAAATCTTAAAAAAAAAGAAAGAAAAAGTTAGGTATAATATGACCCTGTCTGTGGTCTCATTTTTCTTCTTTCTCTCTCTTTCTTGCTTGCTATATTTATTAAAACTGTGTCAGGCACTATTGGAAGTGGTTTACATGGATCATCTTATTTAAACCTCACAATAACCTTATAACTTTATTATTATGTCCACAGTTTAGCCAATGAGTATACTGACACATAGAGTTTCATATTTTGCCAAAGATCACAGAGCTAGCGAATGCCAGAGGCTGGATTGGAAGCCAGGCAGTCTGTACTCAGAGCTTATGTTCATAATCTTTAGGCAATAATGCTTTCCTGTGCATAAATGCATAAAAATCCATCACAGAGTCACATAGAAAAAGAGTCTGGAAGATATAGCTTTATAGTCACTGGGTAGGATAGTATAAGCAATTGTTTATCCTTATGATTTTTCTCTATATATTGTTCTATAACACAGGTGCATTTTTTATGTGACATTTTTAATAGGGTGTTTTTTTAAAATCATACTTCTGTATATAAATTATATATTCTCTGGCCATGATACAGTTTTACTGTGCTACTATAGTTTTGTTTTGTAAATCAGGCAGGATTTTCTAATATGTGCTGTAAAAAAGCTCTAACACACCCGGGCCTGCCTTGTCCTCTAGTGGTGAAATCTAGCATGTTACCCAGCAGCTAGTCGTGGTATTTTAGATTTATACTTTCCACTGAGAAAGTAATCAGATCAGCGCTTCCTTATGTTGGCATTCCCACGTACCTTTTATCAGTTTCTGTTTTCTTGGAGAAAAGTTGCACAAAAGGCAGCTATCTCTCTATTAAGAGTGTCTGGGAACGTTTTTTGTTGTTTCAGGCTGATTTTTATCCTTACTGAGTGTTTAAACAGTCTATGCCAGGGTCCCTGGGTGGCTCAGTTGTTAAGCGTCTGCCTTTGGCTCAGGTCATGATCCCAGGGTCCTGGGATCGAGCCCCACATTGGGCTCCCTGTTCTGCGGGAAGCCTGCTTCTCCCTCTCCCACTCCTCCTGCTTATGTTCTCTCTCAGCTGTTTCTCTCTCTCTCTCTGTCAAATAAATAAAATCTTAAAAAAAAAAAAGAGAAGACTTTATAAACAGTCTATGCTAACTGCAGTTTTCTTAATCTAGGTTTCTGCCTATAATCCATTTTTTCATTGCTTACTATTCCTGATTTATCTAAAAATAATGATTTTAATTTTAAGACTCAGTGGAATAATAGCATCTTGTCTTTGTTTCATGTTCATACTGCGCTTTTCAAGGCTTGACAGCTGACCTATCTTGGTTCTTCGTTGTCAAAAATATGTTTATTGGCAGACATTTATCTGTGTTGTGATGTGCTGTGACGATGTGTACAATGTTATCTGAGGTAGCTGTATTTCATCATTTTGAAGTTACATTTCCAAGTTTCTTGGACTGTTTTACAGATGAACCCCTGACTGTTTCTTGGGTACTGCTTACAGCCAAGCTGCTCCTGGGTTTTGCTCACACAGATCCTATGTAGAGGTCTTTCAGAATTTCTAAGGCTACGGGAAGTATTGTAGGAATTCTTTGGCACGTGAAGTTCTTTTTTTAATTCCAATGTAACTATTATGTAGTTATTTTTAGATGAAAATTTTTAGATGAATTTTTGACCTTTAAGTTGGTACAGAGATAGATGCTGAGTTTTTGCTTGTCATGGAATAAGTAAAGCTACTTTCTATCTACTTCAAGTAACTTACTTTTTCAAAATCTTATGCTTATGCCATAGAAGTTACTTAAAGGTGTGACTACATGGTTACAATCTAAAAGTCTTGTCCTAGCTACATACACATCGATAAAGCTAACTCAGTGTTTGAAACAAAATCATTTTGCATCATAGGGCTAAAACAAAGTGTTTGTTTATTTACTTGGTTGACTGGTTGTGGGAATGGTCTAGCTAACCAGAGCCATATACCCATACTAACATAATGTGTTTAATGTGTTTACTTTTTAAAAGCTTTCATGAATTCTTATATAGTTCTATTACGTTTTTGTTTATACCCCAGGAGGAACGAGAGGGAATCATAAATAGTGTCCCACTGGTTGACAAAAATGCACAAATACAGTAGTCTTCCTCTTTTCACAATTTTGCTTTTTATAGTTACCCATAGTCAGCCACAGTCTAGAGCAGATGACCTACTTCCTGACATGGTCAGAGGCTCAATAATAGCCTAAAGCTTGATCACAGTGTCTCTGTTGTTCACTTCACTTCATCCCATCGTGAAGGCCATTTTATCATCTCATACCGTCAGATGAATGAATATAGTACAACAAGATATTTTGAGTGAGAGATAGAGACCACACTTACATAATTTTTATTACAGTATATTGTTATAATTCTTCTATTTTGTTATTAATTATTAATCCCTTACTGAGCCTAATTTATAAATTAAACTTTATTGTAGGTATGTGTGTATAAGAAAAAACATAAGAAAAAACATATAGTTTCGGTTCTCCACTAGGGGTCTTGGAACATATTTCCCTTGGATAAGGAGGGGAACTACTATGGGTATTCTACTCCAGTCCCAAGGAAAGGTTTTATTATTTTTTTTATTTTTTTAAAAAATATTTTATTTATTTATTTGGCAGAGAGAGCAAGAGAGAGCACAAGCAGTGCAGAGCAGCAGAGGGAAAGGGAGAAGCAGGCTCCCCGCTGAACAGGGAGCTCAGTGTGGGACTCAATCCCAGGACCCTGGGACCTGAGCAGAAGGCAGTTGCTTAACCCACTGAGCCACCCAGGTGCCCCCAAGGAAAATAAGTTTTAGATACAAAGTAACTAAGTAGAGAAAAATAGGCGGCATACTTAGAGGGACACTTTATATCAATTTTAGTGAGTGAGAGAAGCTTAATAGGAAAATAAAATAAGTAACATGGATCAAATATACTAATATATCATTACTATTTTGTTTTGGAAGTTCCGTATTTCCTCAGAATTTGCAAGCCATGCTTCCATACTTTCCCTCCTGCCTTCTCTGTCTCCCCAGTATTATGGGAGTGGGATTAAGAATACAGGCTCTGTGGCCATCCTGCTGGATTATGACTCTCTCCTTTGCTACTTAGTTGCACAATTTTGGAGGAGTTGCTTATCCTCTCTCTACCTTTGTTTGGACATACATAACAGGGGGGTTATGAAAAAGATAGACTTCCTGATTTGTTGTGAGAATTAAATGTTTATCCACGTCAAGTGCCCAGAACCCATAAGCAGTGTGTTCAGTAAATGATGCCAATTTCATTATATTGAGGTGAGTAAATTCAGCTGTATCCATTGAACAGGCCGTGGTTGGAAGAAAGAGAAAAGACATTTATCCAGATGGTATGGTGTTCTGCATCTTCCTCTGATCCTGGAGCAAATTAGACAAGAATTGAGGTGGGCGTCCAGGGCCTGGTCTTCCCTCAGTTGGTCTTAACACCCACCTGTCTCTCAACGCAAGCACCTCCCCTCCCTAAGTATGATTCTAGGCTTAAAGATAAGATTTTCGGGGTAGAGGGTTGGGTGAGCCTGGTGGCGGGTATTAAGGAGGTCACTGATTGCATGGAGCGCTGAGTGTGGTGCATACACAATGAATCTTAGAACACTGAAAAAATAAAATTAAATTAAAAAAAAAAGAAAAAAAGATTTTCCTACGACGTGGCTAACACAAGCTAAGTGTGTCATTCTATGAGATTGCTTTCATGTGACGGCTTTTGACCTACAAATTTTATGTGGTTCAACCTATTACGTTATCGAGTGCTCAGGTGGTAAGTTCTTGGGTTTAGTTTGCCTTGTTTTAGAATTTAATTATTGAAAAAGATAAGATAGTATGTATATTTCTTCCTCACTCCCACCCCCACCCCCCAATCAGGGAGTATGTTTTCTGTTTTTCTCCTTCATTGTGTGGAATGTCTATTTTTGAGGCAATTTTGAGTAGTGGAAATGTCTTTTTGACAACTCGCTACCTCCAATCCGTACCTGTTTCTTTCTGCTCTGCCTCAGGGCTCATGCATCACCCACATCTGCTCTCTCAGGAAAACACCTAATAAATTCAGTCATGCAGAGGAACAAATGGCAAATAAGGCAAAGTGTTCTCTAAGAGGCGTGCAGATTTCTGTAACCATCATTCTCTTTAAGGAGGGCATGAACCACAAATTATGGACTGAATGGCTTTACTTAGTCATTGGAAATTTTTATGGGGCTGGAGGCAGGCAGCAGGAGTTTGATGTAGGAGAGTTCCTGAAACCTATAAAAACACACACAGCCCATTTCCCAGCTTCTAGAGGTATGAGCTTCCCTGTTTCTCCTTTTTTTTTTTTTTTTTTGATAAAGACTTTAAGACCACACATTGAGATTGTGTAATAGATAACATTTATAGATTTCTTATTATCTTCTATAATCCTCACAATATCCTTTGGTAGGTGGTAGACATTATCATGATCCCCATTTTAGAAATGAGGACATGGAGACTTATAGCAGTGAGGTAACCCGCTCAAGGCCAGTAAGCTAGTGACAGAGATGTCATGCAAAGTGTAAAACTATGGGCTGGAGGTGTGAGAAAGAGAATGTCGATAGTGTTAGCACTGCAAGCCCCTTCCCTCTGAGATTCCTTGAATTGAGGATGGGATCTTTGAGGCCAGTGTGTTCCAGAAGTCCTGGCTTGTCGCTGTCTTTAATGGCAGTCATTATTTAGAATCTGAGTAGAGATAATTAATAACATATTTTCATGTATTCCCTTTTAGTAAAAAATAACTTTTAGTTTGGCAAATATATTACCGGAGAGTAGCTCTGATAAGCTTTTTCTGATCTGTAATATTTGTAGTAATTCAGAAGCTCTCTAATAAAAGCATTTATTTAGTTATAAGAGCACTCCATGATTTTATCCATATTTATAAACAAACAAATGCTTCCTAAAATAATTTCATAAAAAACAATTTAAAATACTGACTGAGTGCAAGAAATTCGTGTAACACAATTGTGCTTAAAGGAAAGTACACACTCTGTGTTTTAGGCTATAAATAAATACTGAGTCATTTATTTTGCCAAAAATAGAAGTATGTTTTCTAGAAATTAATAAAACCCGGTTTCTTATTAGATTGAGTGCAGCCCTAAATTATATTTTGTGCTATATCATTTGTGAATCGAGATAGCCATTTACATTTCAAAAGCCCTTTGAAACTAGACATTAGTAGAATAAATTATCACAAGGTGATATAACATGATTTGTTTCTGAATTTCCTGCTGAGATTACTTTATGTTTGTAGCTATCCAGGACTGCCATCATAAATTATACATTTGCTCTTTCTTTTTAAAGTTAACTCTGTGTGTATATGTCACACACACACACACACACACACACACATCTTTAAGCACTTTTAGGGCATGAAAGGGGAATAGAATTGACATTCTTACTACAGGGAAGGATGTACTACTTAGTGCTACTCTACATAGTAGGAGAACTCCTTCAGAAGTGTTTAAGACAAGGTGCTACTAATTTTGAGAGGAGGGAAGGAGAACTTCCAGGTATGATGGTATCTTGGGAGAACTTGCTTTTGTACTAGGTGCTAAGGAGGGGGAAGATTTTTACCAGAAGCAATAGGAGAGCTGGAGGTGTCCAAGGTGGCAGGGCCAGCCTGCATAAAGATGGGGCAGAGGCAGCTGGAGACAGGAGCCCAGGCTGAGTTTATGAAGTGTGCAGAGGCTGCCGTTTGGTAGAAGCAAGCTGCAGTGCAGTAGAACTTGCTATGTGGGTTATTGGTGACAGGACTAGAAAGTAGGTTGAGGCCAGATTGGAAAAAGTTTTGAGTCCTGGGATCTGGAAAAAGAACCCTGCTAGGCAGTGGTAACCCATTTTAAGGTGGCAAGGGAATGATGTTATCAGAGTTATGCTCTGAAAAATTAATCTAGTGTTAGTGAGTCGTATGAATCAGGTGGCAGAGACTGGAGTCAGGGGAGGCTAGACAGAAGCAGAACAATCAGCCGGAGTGTTTATAAAAATACCGAGCCCGGGGCCTACCAGTAGTGATTCTGCAGTCAAATGCTCTACCACGGAGCTGTACCCCCACGCCCCAGAGTGATTCTGATTCAGTGAGTCTGGAGCGGCCCAGAGATTCTTAGGCTGGTGGAGTGCTGTATAGTCTTTAAGGACCACCGAGGAAGAGTTAAGGGTATTTAAATTGAAACTGGAGTGGGAGAGGCCTGGGGGTGACAGGCCTGACAACAATCAGCGGTGACTTGACGTTGAGACGTGGTGCAGGAGAGAGGCCCACCTGTGCTGAAGGGAGCTGTGTTTACATGGCCATTTCCCTACCCAGAAGTCCCTGCTCGACAAGGACACGGTGGGCACTGGGTGAATATTGGTGGAATGACACCACACTTTGCAGGCTCGGAAGCACCGGTATAGATCTGGGCTCTTTCTCAGGAAACAGGTAGGTGGCTCAGTCTCAGGTCCTGGTTGCCTTTGTGGCTGAGAGAGCAGTCTGGAGCTCTCCCCTGTCCCTGTCCCTGTCCCTGCAGGCGTCACCTCACACCTAAGTACAGGAAAATACTAGCCCACATAGGCCATACGTGGTTGAGCATACTCTGGTTGGCCAAGAATTCAGTTAGTTGCCGGTGCCATGTGGAGGGAAATTCTTTGCACACATCAGTTCACCCATCAGCAGTTCCTGAGGCCTCCTAGGAGAACTCTCGAAAAACTTCCATTGGCCAGCTCTGCAAGGGTAGACTTTAGTAGAGTTTACCCAGTGGAGAAAGTAAGAAATTGTTTAAAAAGCCAAGAGAAAAGCAATGCTACAAGATGTTGGTGGATGTTTCCCGTAAGCGTCAAATAGACCTTGTGTGCGTCCTCAAGTCTAAGTGCACATGTGTGCTGGTTAGCTGTATCTGTGTAAGAAACCACGAAAACTTGGTAGCCAAAAGCAATCTCTTAGATTATGCTCACACATTTAATGGATTAGGAATTTGGACCGGTCACAGGAGAGACTGCTTATCTCTGCTTCATCATGTCTGGGTCCTCAGCTCAAAGACTGGCTTGCTGGGGGCGGGAGTCATCTCAGAGTTCTCTTACCACATGTGGCAGTGGAAGCAGGCTCTTGGCTGAGGCTTTTAGCTGGAGCACCTGCATGTGGCTTCTTTGTGGTCTGGTTGTCCTCTAAACATAGTGGCTGGATTCCCAGGGCAAGTGACCCGAGAGAGCAAGGCAGAAGTCTTTTTGCCTATAAGACCTAGCCTCAGAAGTCACCTAGCATCACTCTGACATGTTCTGCTTATCACAGCAATGCCCAAAGCCCACCCAGTTTCAAGACAACAGAAAACAGTCTCTGTCCCCTCATGGAATAGGTAGCAAGGTTCTAAAAGAGCATGTAGGACCAGAAATGGTATGACTGTCTTTTTCAGAAAATGCAATCCTCCACAATATGATTTAAAAAAGTAAACCTCTCCATGTTACAAAATTTAAACCAGTGGAGTCTATTTAGTGAAATGCAGCTGGTAAAGTATTATTATAATTATAAATTTACATTGCTTGGTTATAGGCATATGAAGTCAAATCTCTTCTGAAACAAATTAGAATATTAAATTAGTATCTGTTACCAAAGACTTAGATTGTTAGGTGGATAACCTGGAAATAAAATGTGACTCTTACTGCTAAAAAACGTTAATGAAATAAACAGAGAAGTGACAGTGATGTAAAAAATTATTTAGATGAATTCATGGAAGAGATATATGCACAGTACTTAGAGGTCAAAATTCTTAATTACTAAAGTTAATAGGAAAGCAAGGCTATCCCTGTCACTGGGTTAACTAGCCTGAGAGCCTCCAAAGTTGGGAAACTTAGAATCAAAAAATATTAGAATTAAAGAATATGAAAATTTAAGACTATACTTTCAGGGATCATTTCTATAGTTATAGTTTGTTACTAGAGAAGTTTCTCTGAATGTGTAGAGTACCTAAAGAATATGAAATTTTATATCTCATGAGTTTAACTCAAGAAAAATAGTTTGCTATTGTTTTGGGGCTGATAATAGGAAAAAAAAACGTTTCTTCTATCTAGATTTTAATGATTTAATAGATTCAATAGAATCCATAAAAAATTTAATGTTTTAATAGAAAAAATAGAAAAATTATAATACAGACATACACGCACATACCTATACACCCACACCCACGCAAACACTGTGTCACATTATAATATATGTAGGACAGGGAAATGCAGGAAGTAAAGATGTGGGGCTTGTTCCAAGAACCGTGTGTTTCTGACATTTAATTTCTGAGTGAGGCATATTAGATGCAGTAAGTCTTCTCATAAGTAGGTACGTTACAGTGTAATAAATAAGTAAATTATTTTATTGCCATATTGCTTGAAAAGCTAAAAAAAAAACAAAAAAACAGTCAAGGCTACAATAATGAGATGTGAGACCAGTAACTGTAGCTCTTTACCCCAAATCTGGTATGAAAAATTATCGTAATGATTAGAAACATTTTAAAGATTTTATTTATTTATTTGACAGACAGAGATCATAAGTAGGTGGAGAAGCAGGCAGAGAGAGAGAGGAGGAAGCAGGCTCCCCGCTGAGCAGAGAGCCCAATGTGGGGCTTGATCCCAGGACCCTGGGATCATGACCGGAGCCGAGGGCAGAGGCTTAACCCACTGAGCCACCCAGGCACCCCTAGAAACATTTCAGTGCTAGAAAATGTTTTTGATTTAAAATACCACAAATGGGTCAGTTTTAGATTCAGTTTTTTTCTAGGCTCTTAGCGAATGTTCTTTACCAGCAGCAGGATACACAGCCTCTTGCAAAGTATGTGTCAGTGTGTCCGTATTTCTGCCTGTTAATATGGGCTTTAGCTTAGCTGGGTAACTTAAGATCCTACATTAATTGTAGCTCCTAATAAAATTCTTTCTATTACTGAACCATTTACAACAGGTTTTATTCTTGTTAAAGAATAAAAAACACTTCATTAGCCCCAGTGATTGTAAGTAGCTTGATTTAATTTAAAGAAAAGACAAGAAGAATATCCCTTTTCAATGTAAGAACAATTATTATTGTCTGACATTTGAAAGCTGGCATGTTATGTATTCCTCCATTTCTTTTTTGAAAAGCCCTTCTTGCATAAAATGATCAGTGTATTAACACATTTTTTCTTTGGCTCCCAATCTGTTTTCCATAGATCTTTTGTTAATGTTCAATCATTAAGTTAAATTGTATCTCCATTTCCTCTGCTTGCTTTGAGGGTTATTTACTCTTCTTTAATCTAATAGGATTAGATTTGGGAAACACAGAGAAAAAGCTGGATTTTTCCACTGATTTTTGATAGCCAGATTGGGAATAATGTAAAAAGGTTTCTGTACTTCCTCTAGCGAATTTTAATAGGAAGGTCAAGAATCTGGCTATTTATTCTTATACCTGCTGTGACCCAAAGTCTCCTGCCAAGGTTTTGAAATCCTTTTGGTCTATGTGTCATTGTCTCACTTGGAAATACCTGTGTCTTTGGGGGTGAGTCACCATTTCATAGTAATGCTTCTTTAGCTACCTCTGACAAATTTAAAATAAAAATACTTAATTTCCAGTATTGTGTACTTTAGAAGTTTTTTTTGGTGGAAAAAGGACTAGGTTTAAAGAAGTGAAACACCAAGCTGCAAATGATTAGTCATTCATCAAGAACCTAGAGAATAATGTACTCTCAAAACACTGATTTATTGAAACAAAAATAACACTGTATAGGAGAGTGTCATAGAGTTGGCATAGCAGGACTCAAAAATGAAGACTAAATATGGGCTAGCATTTCTTCCCTATATGCCTCCTAATCAGTTATCCCCAGTCTGGGCTTGTGAGCTGTGGCACAGTAATATCTTGCTTGCTCTGGACCACTTGAGAATCTGCTTATGCATAACAGCCTTTATTTTTGATATATCCTATAGCTACAGAATGTGAATACATGCCAATAACTGCCTGGGGCAAACAGCTAATGCAGATTAGATTTAACATTAGTAAGCAAAGTTGGCTTGCACATGTGAAAAAAGGAAAGAAAAGAAACCTCCGCAGGAACAATGTGGTAGCTGGCTGCAGGGCTACAAGAAAGGCATGCACAGGCCTGTCTGCGGATTAGTCAAGCTCCACTTTGTCTTAGTGGGCAGATTATGCAACAGTTGTTTCCCAGAACATTGCTGATAATGCTGAGGAATTACAGGAGAAACTTCGTTTAAACTGAGAGTTGTTAAAGAGATTATATGCACCTCAGGTTGCTAGAATGGAAGATAAGAAAGTTTACCATAGATTAAGTGCCTGTCCTGTTCCGGGCATGTGCTCTGTGTTTTATACATACATTGCTCATTTAGCTTCCCAGCAGACCTGTGAGATTGTTGTTAGTTTCTCCGTTTTAGATTAGAGGAAACTGATGCTCAGATAGGTTAAAGCACTCGCTCAGTTTGGGAACTAGCCAGTAAGTGGTGGCGAACCTAGGTTATTCTGACTCCAAAAGTCACGTTTATTCTCACGCTCTAAAAACAGAAAGACATCTTAGATGATTACCGAGCTATATTGAAGTGCAGTATCACTGCTCCCTTGAATGTTACGGTAATTAACATAATTACATTATCATGCAGATATTTCAAGGATGTGGAGCACTGGTTTTTAAGCCTTAGTTTGGACAAGAATTATATGAGGGGTGTGTCCAAAGAAGACCTCTAAGCCTTGTCTGAGATCCTCATTCAGAAGATCTGGTGCAGAACCCAGGAATCTCTAGTCAGCACCACATTCTGATGCCAGTGTCCATGAACAGCATTTGACAATAAAAATCTAAGGAGATGTAATTCAGCCCAAAGCACCAAGAAAAACTTATTTTAAAATTGTTCTGCTCAAAATAGTATTTCATTAGGAAAAACTTTAGCAAGTGGGTCTTCTTGAAATAGTGCTTCAGGAAGTTTATTACATTCCCAAATTGAAGACTACAGTCTTGTACCATGGGGCCAGAAATAACCTCATCATCTGGATATACTACCAGGTGTTTTCAGAGATATAATTTATGCCTCAAATATAGGAACTCTTCCATTTAAGGTTTTGATATGTTCACTTATATTCATTTTTCTTAGAAGAACATGATTCCAAGGGTTATTCTCTTGAAGCACTTACATGGTGGCTTAAAAGAACCTAAAACCATAGAGAAACAGAACAAAACAAAACAGAACAAACAGAAACCAGCCCAAAGTGAACTGAACTTCAGTGCCCTCCCCTAGAAGGACTTGAACAGGTAGAACCCAGAGTAATGCCGGGAATGCTGTCTTCTCAAGGAAACTGAAAGCATTTGTATTCCTGATAAAACCAGCAGTTGGGGGGGTGCCCTGGTGGCTCAGTGGGTTAAAACCTCTGCCTTTGGCTCAGGTCATGACCTCGAGGTCCTGGGGTCTTGGGATGGAGCCCTGCATCGGGCTCTCTGCTCAGCGGGAAGCCTGCTTCCTCCCCTCCCTCTCTTTGCCTGCCTCTCTGCCTACTTGTGATCTGTCTGTCAAAAAAAAAAACAAAACAAAAAAACCAAAATGACAGCAGTTGGCTTACGCATTGGGGCAAGTCACTTTGATAAACCTCAAATATCTTGAATAATTGTTTAGGAACATAGTTAAACATCATACCTTCAGGTGATGTCCTGCTTGTACCACCTAAGACACAACTTTGTGGCTGTTAAACAGCTTCAGTGTGGACTCCTCACCTGTCAAATTCATCCCCTTCTCTGCCCTCAAAGCTTCATTTAGTGCAGTTAATGAGAGGAGATTGGGACCAATGACCAGACCGTTCAAGCTAATTCAACTAACCAAGATGGGAAGAGAGCCTGGACAGCAGTGAGCGTGAGGGAAGATTAAGGGCATCCAACTCTTTTGTCCAATTCAAGCAATTAGCAGTCAGAAGAGGAAGGACAGTTACAAAAACAAAGAGGAGATACCCATATCACAAAGGCACGTATGGTAGACAGCTCTCCAAGAGTCCTCTGCAAATATACACGTATACATATCTCCACACAGTAGGTTTCGTCTCTCTTCGTTCTTAGCCCTGTTCTGAGGTTCAAGTTGTCATTACAGAACATTATCAGTGTCCATTTTCACAGGTTGGAATGAGGAGATTCTTGCTTGCCCAGGCCTTGTCATTTGTTTTTGAGAAGCTGTCACTGGTGAAGAGATGACTCAGAAGTTGGATGAATGTCACTAATTTTTTTTTTTTTCTTTTTGGTAAAGTTAAAATATATTCTGTGGTTCCAGCAGGTAGAACAGAGCTTCGGTGATAGTCTGCCCTGTTTGAAAATGAACCCATTCTGTTTCTTTGTTATAGAAGTTTGCCTTCTCAGATAAATCTTATTCTAGGACAGGTTGATACTATTATCACAATTACTTTGATAATCAGTTTTAAAAAAAAAATGATTGACCTGATTTTTGAACATATATATTAGAGTGCCCAGGTAGTGGACTTTTATATCGGAAATCTTGAGCAAATTCATAAGGAAGTTATAATTTGTGAGAGTCCTAAGGTTGTATGCTTAGCATTTCCTGAGGATGAGTTTTCTAAAAGTTTCTTGAACATTTATTCCTATATTCAAAATTGGAGAATAACAATTTGGGGCCATCGAAGGGAGGGACACTTGTGAGAAATGGAATTCAATCTACTTTTTCAGCCTTTCTCTCCAGCTTTTCTCTAGGGAGACCTAAACCACCTCTAAGTGCCTCACCCTTAGAAAACTATTCCTTTTTCTTTCTTCACGTCTTAATTTTCATTGCCTGAGGCTATTCAGCAAACCGTCCTCTCATTAGAGCAGTTGACGGGGAGGTGTGAATGACACAAAGACCTGCCCTTCCCAGCAGGTGTTGACATTCCTGAAATGTTTATCGGACCAAAAGCAACTCCCTGCTTCAGAATTCACTCCTGGCTGAGATATTTTTTTTTTTCTGGGGTACTTTCCCCGCCTACCCTAGTAAGCCAAATGGCCAGGAAAACACATCAACACACATGAAAACACCAATGAACAAAATTCATGGGATCCATTTTATATTGTAGTTTTTTGGCATTACATAACTTAATTTTCTTTACTTCTGTTCCCTCCTCTTCGAGGTGACTCCTCCTCCCCTAGCAGCAGGTGAGTCACCCTTAGGGAAAGACTTTTTCTGTAGCTAATCTTTCCAATTACAGAAAAAAAAGAGCTTTTGCGTATCTGACAGCAATAAGCATTGTTTCTGGCTTTCTGTGGCTAACTGGTTTGATGACACTGGGCACATCACAGATTGGAACTACAGGTTTTTCTAACCTGTACAAAGTACTCTAATTCTAGAGTTCTGCTATCCTGAGAGTTCCCTTATTCTGTTTGTTTTGAAGCCCTTCCAATCTGAATAATTTCTCCATAAGGCATGTGAAATGTGCAGTTTTACAAAAGCAAGACATCTACAGCTCAAGTGAATTATTCTAACAGCTAACTTGATTTTGTGCATTTTGAATGTGTGTAATTAATGGACACCACCTTTAACAGGGGGTTGAGAAGGACCGAACATTAACAGAATTGGCAAACTATGGAAATACTTTGTAGAAACCTCAGTTTATGCAGATTGTAGTAAAAATTACCTTGGTATGACTGTAAAATGCTAAGTATTATGTAATGACAGAAGAAATATCACCTGAGCATTAAAGAATGTCATTAAAGATGTAGACATTTTATTTTTAAAAATATCGATTTCTGCTCACTTTCTAAAATGCTTAAGGCAAAAGGTCAGTCCAAGATTGTGGCTTTGAAGCTGCCCTCCCCATCCCTGCCTTATTCAGGAAGTGACAGAAAAGAAAATTGCCATTGCACCTAGAAACATGATAATTTCTTCTCAAGGGCATCGTGAAAATTTGTGATGATGCACAAACTAGCATTACATTTTTTAAAAACCCATTAAAAATAACAATTTAGTTGCTCATAACAAGTGAGCAAGAAGCAATTTAAAAGTTGAGCCCCATGTTACTCTAAATATTTGAGAAAATAAAATGCTGATATTGGTTCTAGCAAAGAAAATGCCCCTTCTGTCATAGTAATTGGTCCAATAAAAATATAGCTATAATTAGACGGTTTTGTTTCCATGACCAGTTTCTCTTCTTCCCTTCTTGTGGGCACTTTACAGTCACGGATTTGCAAACAAGTTAAATTGTACCATTTTTCATAAAAAGGTAGCATGTGTGCTCCCCCCTTACTCCCCGTTTTGGCTAGGATAAAAAAGTGTGTGTGTGTGTGTGTGTGTACATATATATTTTAAATTTATATATATATATATTTATATGTATGTTAAATATATATTCTCCCCTTCATCCTGAAGCTGTTGTGAAATGCGTCCAAAGGACGGTACTTATGTAGTTCTAACCTCAGTGTGTACACACACATATATGCTCCATTTTTTAAGGAATCTTTTGGATCTTTTTTGTTTCTAAACATTGTTTTTCTTTCTTCTCTTGATTTTCTTTTTCTGAAATCTCAGATTCAACAGAAGTGCCAGTTCTCACTTAGAACTCATTGCCAAGGCTGTTGTTTAAAAGAGCAAGTCTAGTCAGGGGAACTTTGTTTCCTGTTCTTAAGCATTCTCAAGACAAAAACAAAAACAAAACAAACCTCAAAACAGCATTGCCATTACATTGGGTTAAGAGGAATTTCAGAAGTTAACACATTGTAAGATAAAGTTTACTGGTTAAATTTATTGAAACTAGGTCACTGAGATAAATTTTTGTTTGAAAAATATCTCTGTATTCTAACCTCTGTCAAAAAGACCAGATTAACAATTAGATTGAAGAGGCAGTTTCACTTCTGACTCCAGTCCCTTCCCTTCTAGTTTTTCAACCAACGGGATGAATCACCCCATGTCTATCCCTTCTTGAGACTGGGCAGAGGGGTGTCACTCAACTCCCTCCAGACTGGAGCCAGGTTAGGGGACAGTTGTCTTAGCAGATGCTCACCTATTGAGAGTCTCCATACTGCTGTGGGTAGGAGTTTGGTTTTTCCCTTGTCGGTGATGTAGGCAACAAAGAAAAGATTTCTTGCCATGGTCCTAGGGTGTGAACCTTCCTCGATAGCACTTTATGAATTTGTAGGAGGAAACGAATCCCATCATGTCAATTACCTCTGATTGTGGGAGGAGTTATGAGAGGGTGAGTCTGACTTCATGGTGGAAACAGGTAGAGGACCACCCATCCTGTATTTGTTAAGGGTAGAGGATAGGAGGAACCCTGCATCATTCCTTGTACTGTGAGGAGACTAAAGATTCACGATAGTCTCAGTGAGTCATGTCCCTAATGATGACAAGGCTGGGACTCACCAAAAGGTTTAAGTTGACTGCTTTGTTCTTCAACAACCTCTGTTCTTCATGAGCCTCAATGAATTCCCCATCTACCTGACCCCAAAGGCACAGGGAGCTCCCCCGTTATTCTGTTCACATGAGAGAAGCTGAAAATTATGATGGAACAGCACATATTTGGAATGTGATAGAGCAAATGTTTTATGGGCAGATATTCAAAAGATTTTAGAAAACATGACAAAAGCTACTGTAATGTTTTGGACAATCAAATATCTACATGATGTAGGATAAGTGTTAGTACTTTTTAAGCTTTGTATTATCTTAGCCTTGAGCAAGAATGTTTAAAAATAGAAAATATAAGATCGTGTTTTTCATTTATTTTGCTGTGACTTCATGATGATTTAGTTATTATTAACAGCTAAATAATTGAAGAATTCAGTGGAGTTGTCAGACAGGGCCTAGACAACACTGAAATAATTACCAGACTTGCACTTTTTGTTTTGAAATTATGTCAGTATTAAACTGTAAATCAGAGAAGTAACTATTAATAGACTGAAACCACTGAGATCACATCTTCTTGACAGGCTGAGATCATACTCGGATCACTTATGAATTAATAAAGGGTGATTTATTATATCAAAGTATGGGCTCAAGTCTGGTTTCTACAGCCACTTTATTAGCATAGAAAATCAAACACACACATTTTTACCATCAAAGAGAGAAGTTTTAAATTCCCAAATTGTTTGAGACAGCATAAGAACTCACACTTCAGGGTTATCTCTCTGAATTACTTTTATGTGACTCTCATCAGAGCACTTGAAATTATTTTGGATGCAACCTGTGTATATTCTTTTGTCTTTCTCTCTCCTGTTCATCTCATCAGTCATAAGGCTGTTCACTTACCTAGTATCCTATTACAGATATGCAGCTTGATTTATCATTTTAATAGTATAATTATTGATTATTTAAAAATAACTTTTAATGTGGTGTTTTCCTTTTTTAAATAGAAAATTGTTTGTTCTTTTATTTCTATTTAACAACAGGACTAAACTACATACTATGTACTATTTTGTATGCTTTCCAGATATTAGCTCAAGCTGTCTTCCTAACAGCCTTGTGCGGGGTATGTGATTATTATCACCATTTTACAGAGGAGGCAACTGAAAGACAGAGTCTGAGTAATTTGCCCAAGAGTTGAAACTGGAACTTAAACCAGGCATTTTGGACACATGCTGTTTTACCACTGTGTTACAGCGTTTTATACAGTTTATGATGCGCACAGTGATCCCTATACTTGATTGTGCCTGAGAATCACCTGTCTTGTTAAAACAGATTATGGGTTTGATTCTGTAGGTGTGGGTTAGGCCTGGGGATTTGACATTTCTGGTAAGTTCCTGGTGATGCTGATCCAGACACTCTGAGAACCACTGATCTCCCATAATATTGAGGTTATGGGAAATACATAGCTAACCTACCCATGTTGTCTAATCTTCATTATAATAATTGAAAATAAGAGCTTTTGTGGCTCAGAATGTCTTTTTTTTTTAATTACCCCTGGATTGGGGCCCCTGGATGGCTCAGCTCTGGTCATGATCTCAGGAGACTGAGTCCTGTGACAGGTTCTATGCTCGACATGGGTCCTGCTTAAGATTCTCTCTTTCCCTCTCTGTCTTTTCTCACTCTCTCTCTCTTTCAAAAGAAAAAAACAATATCCCTGGATTTTATGCTTATCTTATTGTTTTAATATACATTTTTATTGAAATAATTTTAAAACTTATTTCACATATTTTAAAAGCCCATTTTGTGAGTTGCTTGTTCATACCTTTGTTTAACAATGCAATATATCTTTAAGTTTTTATCATTGATTTTATTTAAAATTTTAACTGTATTATATTTTTGGCAAATATTTTACCCATATACTCTTTGCCTTTAATTATGTCTAAAATTTGCTGGGTGAGCACTTTTTGTTTTTATGCAATGAAATCTATCCATCTTCTATTACTTTTAGGCCGTGATTGTGCTGCTTCATTCGATAAACATAGATTATTTACCTTATTTTCAAGTACTTGTTACAGTTACTTTAATTCCTTAAACTGTTTGGAATTTATTTCGGTGTGAAGTGAGTCTCTAAACTGATTTTTCTATCTTAATTTGCCTTCTAGTTTTGCCTAAGCCACTCATTAGATAATCTTTCTCATTTAAAAAAAAATTATTTATTTATTTGAGAGAGCGAGCGTGTGATCCCAACCGAGCACAAGTAGGGGAAGGGGTAGTGGGAGAGGGAGAGAGGGCCAGAGAAGCAGACTCCCTGCTGAACATGGAGCCCCACACGGGTCTCAGTCCTGGGACTCTGACATCATGACCTGAGTCCAGACCAAGAGTCAGAGGTTTAAACTACTTGAGCCACCCAGGTGCCCTCCTTTATCATTTTTATTTGCATAGACTGGGGTCTCTTTCTGAACTGTGTTTTTCCATTCCATTCTCGACTTGTTCCTTACCTGTTCTCACACTGCTTCAACTTACTTAGCCTTTTCCTGTATTTGAATGTTTGGTAGAGTAGGGTACAAATATTTGCTGTGTTTGAATATTTTGTTGTATTTGAATCTGCTCCCCTCATTGTTATGTTTCTTTTATAAAACTAAGATTATAAAGAATCAAACCTCTCTCATTTTTTTTTAAAGAAAGCATTTAAGAAACTTTTTGGGACAACTTAATAAAGATCACTATTTTCTTGGATTTTTCAGAAAAATCTGTAAATTCAAAGTTATTCTTAACAATAATTCTTTGGCACTGGGACAGCTGGAGAATTTCAGACTAAAGGCATCATGATAGAAGAAAAGTTTCCGAGAATGGTATAAGGACTCAATGTCTCAAAAAAATGGAGACAAATAATTTAATAGAGGCATCAGAATAATCTAATATATATGTATAGTATATATATTTGTATGTATATTTCACTATAAGCTAGCAGTACTATCTGCTGTTAAAGACCTTTCTAAAGAAAATTTAAAGAAATTAAAAATTAAAGAAAACTATGAGTTAAGGAGGCTAGGAAAACAAAAGAATATACAATTTTATATTATTGTGAGAAAGAAAAATGTTTCATTGTTGAGTGTTACCATGATTTGGTTAATGTTTAAAATAATATGTCGGCAACCAAAGGCTACTTTACAGGCCACAAGAAAACTGAGTTTGTGGGTTGTTTTTCCAGCCTTGAAATGACACCATGAAATGGTGAGAGTCCCTCTTAATCACTGCACTTGTTTGTGAAATTAGTATTTGAGTCAGGCCAAGCTCTACGTGGAGTAATCCTGAAAGGACACCTTGCTGAAAGTGAACCTGTGGTTTCTCTTCCTGCCTGATGTCCATTTGGCAGCCACGCTCTCGATAATTCCACTGAGCCTTATCCTAGAGTACCATGAACTTGAGATTTACTGACAAAGCGCTCTTTTAACCGTGCTTTTAGTATAACTTGAACGGTGGTGGATTGGACTAAAATGTCTCTAACGAGACATTTTACTGCTCTTGCTTCTTACTGTGCTCCCTTTGCACATCCTTCCTATCACACTTCTTTGTTGTTGCTATTTTTTAAGCCAGATTTTTTCTTATTATTGTCTCTTCCTGAAAAGAAACAAGATTGCCCTTGACAAAACTGAAAAGGGAAGGTCATGCTGTTTCCATGCTCTAGCTTGAGAAGAGAGAACATATTACTGGTAAACAAGCCAACATCTTCTTGCCCAAGTCAGTCCTTCCTTGCTGGCCTTTCTCTCTTATCTCAGCACGGTGAGGTGCTTCACTCTGGGCTCCCACATGCACCACAGGCTCAAATTTTGGGAGCAATAAAATCAAAATGAGGCTATTATATTTGCTTCTTCACCTGACACACACATACTGCTGTATTCTTGTAGGGAGAAAAAAAAATACAGAGATATGAAGGTACTAAGTTCACAAAGAGGCTAAGTTTAGGATCTGTATCTTCTTTTTTTTAACCCTTGCCCACTTTCACCGCCCCCCAAATCATCAGTATACCCAGTTTGTATCTTGCACATAATTTGTGTGCAGTAAATCTTGCTTAAAGCCAGTAAAGAAATTTGGTGTTTCTGGAGGACTATAAACCCTCTTTAACTTGTCATCTCCACATTTCCTTGCCCCTAGTGATTAATGGCTGCTTAGCAAGTAAAAATAAGACTGAAATGAGAAATTTGAAAAAATAAGACATCCTATTTATAAATCCATGGTAAATCATTTCTGTCTTCTTTTCCTCTGTGTTTTTTAGAAATAATGCCCTTTTTTTAGAGGCGCCTTTTAAAATTTCCTTTTTTTTCAGCAAGAGAATTCTCTGAATAAGTGGAAAATTTAAAGTGGTAAGTTTAGCAAACTTTGACTCTTTTGGTCTTGAGTGAATACGAGTGAGAATTTCAAGAATAATAAGGGTGAAAATTCAGTGTAGAATATATTGGGGTTGGGTGAGAAGGGACAGCCTCCCGACCCAGTAAATGATAAAACAGAAGTGCCAGTAAACACAAAGAATGGTGTTAAGTCCACACCTTCCATTGACTTTTCATTATAGCACTTGCCTTTCTGGAGGACAGACCCTTACAGGAGGAGTGGTAAGCCCTGATCTCAAGGCTGGAGGGATTTCTTTATTCCTAGTAGTTAAGTAACTTACTCACTAGCCCTAAACATATCAAGATAAATCAGACCTCATGGCTCAGATTTGTTCAGTAAACCTATGTTGGAATGTCTTACACTTCACACGAAGCTCTGATTCTTAGTGTTTGGAAGCAAGTAAAGATAAAACATATAAATAAAAATCAAGTTTCTCCTGGCTTATAGAAATTTCTTAATTTTCCTGCTTTTGTTAAATGTATATTCTAGTAATAAAATCAAAGCAAGCAACGGTCAGTTCTTTTTGCTAAAACACATACTGTTGCTATCATATTTAAATTAATAAGGGAAAACAAATGTAACAAAAACCAACCTTTATTGATGATAAATACTATGTGGAAAGCTTTGGACCAAACATTTATATAAGTTACCTAATTTAACCTTTACAGCAATTTTTGTGGGGATTGTGTTATTTGCATCTGCCTTTTGCAAATGAGTCAACTGAGGCATAAAATGGCTGAGTCACCTCTTTAAGGTCTCACAGTAAATGCTAACGCTGGGGATCCCAAATTAGGTCTGTTGCCTTCCCAGAGCTAAACATTTACTTCTGAGGAAATTAATCATTCCATTTCTGCCTCTACTAAACAGCAGTTTTGTGGTTGTTTTCTGTAAGTCATGGTAATAGCTAACATTTTTCATAAACACAGTCTATAATCCAATTTGGTATCACAGTAAACATCCCTTACTCTAAATGGGACAGAGAAATGAAAACAGTTCCATTACTAATTTCATTATAGTGTCATTTTAACAGGCATGAATATGGCTAAAACTGATTTCTATTTTACCCTGAAATCCCAGGTCAAGAAATTACTGTATTCTAGTCTGGAGAGACACACAAATCTCAACCCACAAAAAAAAGTAAGCATTTTTCACTTGGGGATCTAGTCTTAAGTTGTTTTAGGAAGCATTAACAGGGAACTTTTAAACTAGTCTTTGTGGATTCTTGTGCCTATTTTTTTTTTCTTTTGTATGGCTTTTTCTTTAATATTTTATGTATTTAATGTAAAAACTCTCTAAGTTTGTTTATACACACATACAAACAATATATACATATGTGTGTGTGTGTTGTATCAGTGTGATTCCCTTGGTAACTGCTATAATTATAATGTGTATCTCTAATGTGGTATTTATAATTTTTAACTTGATGTGTCGCAATATTAGATATTTGGATAAAATTCCAGCAAGTTCAAAGAACAAACTAGAAATAAGTAAGACTAAGGAGAAGATTAAGAAATTAAGAAAATAAGAAAATTAAGAAATAAGATTATCTTTTATATAAAAATAAACATGAGAAATTAAATGTTAATGTAATATTTGTCTATAAAGGATTCATTTCATTCTTTCTCCAGAACTCTAAAAACTTTACATATACATCTAAGGTTATAATTTGGGAATTTTAATAGTTTGGGTGATTTCTTTTCAAGCAAAAAAACCCAAAAACCTTATAAACTTTTAAGACTTTGACATAATAAGCCTGAATTCCTAAGTATAGGCAGAAAAAGGTGTTATTTTTTCCCCTGAAATGCATCTGAAGCACTTTTTATAAATCAATAGAAAAACCGTCTTTGTAGAAATGCTGGCGTTGGAGAGTGGTGCATTTGGTCAGTAAGCAGGGGGTAAGGCTAAAGAATGAGAGAATAATATGCTATTATAGAGGCGTTGCTATAGGGATACTTTAGGGAGAACGCTGCTAGCTGAGTTGGAAGTTCCCTTGGTGAAAGCTGTGTTTGATGTTGATACTGATTGAATTAGGACAAGTTCCAAAAGTAACTATAATAGGTGGGATATGATAAAAACAAACTTCAAGACTCCTGGTGCGATAAAAGGTACTTTTGTTATTGTTGTCTGTGTGTGTGTCTGTGTGCGCGCGTGTGTGTGTGTGCACTTGAGTGTGTGGTACTTTTTCTTTTAATATAATTCCAGTCTGAATCCCTGGCACAGAAACATTGAGATTGTATAAAATAGATTTTAAAGCAGCTCTAAGTTGAAAATTTTTTCTTCTTATTTTATCTGAGTTGAACACTAATAGGAGTGAAATAAATAGTTCTGGTCTATGTTTGTGATTCTGGAAAATGTAAAACCAGTATTTATAGTGTAAGCCTGAACAGTAAAAGTTTACCGGGAGTGCTAAGATGAGATAAGAGCCAACTTTCAGTGTAGGAATTTAGATGATTGATATTTATCTGTTCTAAAGAAGAGGTTTCTGAAACCTAAGACTTATCAGTGCATCAGCGTCTACCATTTATAACAGAACTTAATATCTCCTCAAGCTAATCAAAAATACTCTTAAAACCCAAATCTCCAGTCAAGAATTTGTCAGTCTGTTAATGGCTTAATTTTCTTTTCACTTCCAGTACTATTGTTTTAAAATTCTAATTTTTAAAGTACATTTACTTATTTCATATCTTCATCTGAACGTAATGAAATTATTTCATCTTATCTTATTTTCAGACCTTTATAAAATGTAAGGATGAAAAGAAAAATAAAATAAAATAGAATAAAATAAAATAAAATGTGAGGATGACTTACCTCTATGCTTAGATAGAAGATGGTACTCAAATGCAGTCCAGTTTGCCTCTGGGGTCACGGCAACTTTTTTTTTTTTTTGTGATAAGACCTCCAAACGTAACTGGCTGAGAAATTTTTCTTACTAAGAAGCAATCATAGATACAATAGCAAGTCTTATGCTAATGTTTTGCTACATGGAATATCCTGATAACAACAAGTTTGTTCTTAACCTAGACTCCAGTGATTCCCAAAGTTTTACATAAAGGGCACCATGTATCCTGATAGCTCATTGGTATTTGGAATCTGGTGTTCGGTTATACATGAAAACACCAAAATCTTATGTTTATTTATATACATTTATCAAACTCTATCTGTTTCCTTGATTTAAATCTTTACATAATTACAAGTAATGTTTAAGTAATTCTGATTTTTCTGAGTTTCCATGAAATATTTTAGTTGAAATAATGTACTTACCTACATTTACACCAATTTAAAATACTGGGAGGTGGGGGTGGAGAAAGGGAACAAAAAACCTCTTCTACTCTTCCCAAGGATATAATAGAAAAAACCATATAACAACCATATAATATAATATTTTGTAATTAATATAATTATTATAACATATATTAATGTAACATTACATATTATATTATACGTTATTATATATGATATAATCTATATAGTTTATGTATTATATATTCTTTCTCTAAGGATATGATTAAAATAGTTATATTAATATTTATAATAGCTTCTTTTTAAATTGGGAGAGTCTTTATTCTGCTTGTTACCACTTCCTAAGATTTCTCATCATATTGTCCCCTTACCTACTTCCAACCTGGGCATATATGGAAGTCAAGTCTTCCTTTTTTCTCGATGTCTTAAAGCCAGTTACCTTCAGGTAATCCGAGAAGTAACTGGTCTAAGAAAATTGAGTAAAACTGGGAAATGTTAAGTCTCACTCCAAAACATGCAAGTTAAAACATTTTCTTAGAAAATTGGTTAAAGAGAACACATTTTGGGCCCAGGTCCTGCCTACAGGTCAGTGTTGGACCCTCCATTTCTTATTTGCATAGGCTCCTGGCTGAGCTGGGAGGAGCTAGAAGAGCAGCATCACCTACAGGGGAAAGAATCTGACAGGATGGATGGTAATATGGAGGCCAGACAGAGGGCAGGACTAGCCAGTGGTTGCTGGAGATGTCTGGTTGGAAAAGTAGAAAGGTACCTCAGATAGGAAGCCCAGAAGGCCTAAAGGCAGAACAAAGCTCGGTTGGTTGGATTGCGAAAGTATATGAATCAGTGAGAAAGCATTCAAACTGGTGGGACTAAATCATCTGGATGATTTGGAGAACCTGTCTAATGACTTTCTCATCAGAGGTGTGACCCTGCCCCTTTCTTTGCAATATCCTCTTTGTGGTGGATGTAGCTCAAGCTGTAGGGTGCAGTGCAAGTCCCGTCCTTCGGTCCTGGGGCTCTCATTCCCCAGCCACCCAGACTGTTGCCTGCCTTATCCTAGTTATACCCCTCCCCAGGTCAGCCCATATCCAGCCCATATCCAGTGAGTGGTCAGTGCCTGGGTATAAAGCCCTGGCTCCTTGTCTCAGTTTAGAACATCTCTGAAGAGATCAGAGCTTCAGAGACATAACTGCATCTCAGTTCAACATTTCTGTCTGCCCAATGCTGCTTCCCTCACACCCTTAAAAATATTATTTCTGAGAGCACATGCCCCCCAAAACCTCCTGCTAACAAAATTTCTTCTAAAGTTGGTTTCCCTGTTGACCTGACCTGTGACACTGATAATACCAAGGCAGATACAGATATAGAGATGAAGAATAAAGAGGTGGGAAAAGTTGGAGAACTGAAGATAACAGGTCAAGGTATCACTGGGGAGGAGCAGCCCTTATAACTTGTAGCTCAGGAAGATGGTACATGACCTAGCTTGGAGGCGCTCTATCTATTGTCTAGATTCTAGTGAATTAGTTGCTAATATGGTGCAGGGGGACAAGGATTCAGACTAACTTGTTTGGCTTAGACACTCATTTGCTGAGACAATTTATTTATGAAACTTGATTGTTTCATCTGTGAGTTGGGTAGAGTATCACCATTGAGTATCTCTAGGGTTTGGTAACAATCAGATGGTATAAATAAAACTATTCTAGAAACCCCAATGGGCAATTGGAGGAGCAGGTAGAGTGAAGTGATTGAAGCCACAGGCTTTGGAAAGACACAGAGCCGTGCTATGCCACTGAGTGTCTTTGTCACTGGAAGCAAGTTGATGAACCTTGTTAGCCCACTTTTTGCAGGTAAAATCCAGGTGAGGGGATATTTTCTTTCCGGGTTGTTGCCAACTTTAAATTTGATAACATATATAGTGAACATATATACCATTATGCCTGTCATGTGATACTTTCTAAGTAGATGAGAGCTGTTGTTACTATTATTTTAAAAGCTTAAGATAACTATATTACTCGTAAGTACATGCACATACATTACACATAAGCTTGACCATGTGAGGAAGTTCCTTTGTGACACTCACCAGCTGTTTTCTCATGTGGAAGCCTCTGCAGTTGGCACAGTGGTCACACCTTCTATGATCCCGCGGATTGTCGTTTATGACCGAGGTCACTGCTGTCACTCCACTCCTGCAGCAACCAAGACCTGAATACCATCTAGGGCTCTGTGATTGCACACGGAATGCAGCTTTTCCAAGTGGCTAACTGAACTTTATGAGCTAGTGTTGACTATATTTGAGATTGGAATTTCTGGCATCTCCTCCTCAAACTTTGTGATCTGATTTTTTTTTTTCGCTTTTACTGTTTTCAGCTTTTATTAATTTTTTTAAAGATTTTATTTATTTATTTGGCAGAGAGAGGGATCACAAGTAGGCAGAGAGGTGGGCAGGGGTGGGGGTGGGGAAGCAGGCTTCCCACCGAGCAGAAAGCCGGATGCGGGGCTCGATCCCAGGACCCCGAGATCATGACCTGAGCCAAAGGCAGAGGCTTAACCCACTGAGCCACCCAGGAGCCCCCCAGCTTTTATTATTTTGCTTCCTTTTCAAATGCAGGAATTTCACTGTTCGAAGCTCTCTTTCCTTCTGAAGAGGACATGCAGTATAAAACAGAAGTGAAATTGTGTTAAATTATTGTATTTTGTGTTCAGATATTGATAAAAATAATGAAGAGGGAGAAGAAGAAATTTAGATCACAGGTTGAGACTAAGAAATAATATTAGCAGTAATTTAAAATACAAAATCCCCAAAGGTGGGATTGTAATCCTAAACCTGCTTAAGACAAAGGGTAGTAATTTAGTGAGAAAAACAAAACAACACAACTGAACTCTGAAGGTCCTAGCTAGGAAAAGTCATATTTATTTGAAAGAACTATATGTTTGTTGGGGTTTTTTGTTTTTGTTTTATTTATTTGTCAGAGAGAAAGAGAGAATAGGCAAGCTCCCTCTGCAGCAGGCAGAGGGAGAAGTAGGCTCCCTGTTCGTAGGCAGGAGCCCTATGCCGGACTATGATACCAGGACCGGGACTCAATTCCAGGACCCTGGGATCATGACCTGAGCCAAAGACAGATGGTTAGCCGACTGAGCCACCCAGGCGCCCCTGAAAGAGCTATTTTTTTTTAATTGCATCTAAATATCAAACATAAAATATGTGAACACTGTGATCAACTGCTCTCTGCTCTCCCTCCCTACCCAAAATAAAACACTGTATTTTGAGTGATTGAAATTCTAATGTTGAAGTACAATTTAATGTTTAAATAAAATGGTTGTATGAAGATGGCATTTTCTAATACTTACTTTCCTTCTGCTGCACTCATATTGCTAAGCACTCACAACAGGAAAAGATTTCAACATTGTGGTACTTTCCTTGCAAAATCAGGAGATGTGCCACTTTTTACAATTATGGAGCTGCGCGTGGCTAAGTTCATCCAGCACCAGCTTGAAACTTTTCTAAAGGTTTCTTTGCTAATTGGAAGTAATCCTTCGAGGAGATCAGCTCTTCTCACTTTTTTATATATCATGTGACTTTATTAAAAAAAAATTAGATGGAAAAGCAGCATTTTCCACATAGCTCCTATGCAAGCAAACGGTAGGGTTGGCTTTCACTTTTTCTACTGTTCAAGTTGCCTTTAATTTCATAGCTGTGGTCTCTTTTTCTTTATTCCACTCACATATTCCAAGTCATTGTCCTTTGTGCTGCATGCACAGACTGGGCTGTGGTGCTTCTCAATGAGTCTTGTTCTCCCTTCTGGAGTGTAAGAAAACACACCAGCCTCTCAGAGTGTGTCCACAGCCAGCCAGAGTAGGGTGTCCTCTCACAGTAGGGACGCAATGGTATTCATTAAATAAGTGATTCAAATAGCAAGTGAATTTGGTGGTAATTAGGTTAGACTAAGACTCAGATTTTTAGTGAGATGTTACTAAATTTTGCAAGAGTAACTTTAATGAAACAGGGCTTTTTAAATCTGGTCATTGGTTTCACTTAAAGAAATGCAATTCCAGTTCTAAAAATCTTAAAAGCAATATGTCTTTACTGACATTTGCTTACAAAAAAATTGAAGCAATGATCAGAGCACTCAACAGAGGCAAAACTCCCTAAAAATTCTCTTTCCTCCATCTTTTTCCTGAAGCCCACTCCTCTGATAGCTGTTGATCTTCTCCTCTCCTCTTACCCTCTGTCCTCCTCAGTTAATCTATGCTTAAACATATGGAGAATAACTTTGGGTGTCCTTGTTCCTTGCCACACTTTTCTCCTTGACTCATCTGATCAGAACATCAAAGGTCCAGGAAATGGACCCCACCAAGCAAGCCAAGAAACCTATTGCAGAAGACAGAGTAATGGGGAAGGAAAAGAAGGATTACCTGTGCGTCTATCATACAAGTAAATGCGTTTGTTGTAGTTAGCTATCGCTGTGTAACAAACCACTCCAAACTTAAAATAATCATAATTCATCATTTTTCATAATCCGTGGGTTCGTTCACTAGTTCACAGTTAAATATGGATGGTTTCCTAAGGACATATGTAGAAGACAATGTGCCAGGCAGTGATTTAGTCTCTAGGGATAGAATGATGGAGAAAGTGCTTTCTTGCCATGAGGCATTTGTGATCATGTATGTATGAGGGTGTGGGAGAGAAGAGGTAAGAGATGCATCAACCCTGAATCCTTAGGTCTCAGTTTTCCGGCTTCATGTGGGATGAGTTTATCTGCAGACTTGGCTGAACTACGTCCTAAATAACCTCGCCCATGTATCTGGCAGTTGGCTCTGGCTATATGGTAGGGCATCTCAGCTCTTCTCCACATGGACTCTTGTCCTCCCATATAGACTGCTTGCCTTACATGGTAGTTTTAAGACAGAAATCCAAGACAGCCAAAATGGAAAGTACAAAACTTCTTAAGGCCTAGAATCAGATGCCATAAAGTCATTTCTGCTGTGTTGTTGATCAAAGCAAGCATAATACAAGATCAGATTCAAGGAGGAGGGAATCAATTCTACCCTTTGATGAGAGAAAGAAGAAAGTCACTTTGCAAAAGAGGATGAATATTGGGACCAGAGAATTTTGTGGCCATAATTTAAAATCTGTCTTCTGGTCACTATTATTTCTATTCTTTCTACATCCAAATACATTCACCTCCTCTCAAGACATTGGAAATCTCATCCAATGATGTCGACAAGCTCCAAATCCAGTGTCATGTGATCTGCATTTGGTCCACATACGAATAAGCCTCCTCAGGTATAATTCTTCCCAATATGCAGGCCTATAAACTAGAAAGAGAAGTGGGTGCATCCTATTCATCCAATATGCGATGATGAGATGAGCCAGTGCATTGCACTAGATGCCTCTGTTCAAAGGATGGAAAAGAAAGAGATAATAGTCATGGTCTGAAATAGTTCCGAAATCCAGCTAGGCACATGTGGCTAGTCCCTTTAATCTGGGGGCCAGAGGTATTCCCTGTCTTTTTGATAAGAAGTGGCTTGTGTTATGGCTGATAGTTTTCTCAGCCATCTTCCTAATCATATAAAGTTGTGGTTCCAAAGTCTTGTCTTCATTTTGAACTGTCCTCTCCCCTTAGTGCAAAGTGGTGGTGTTTGACTTAAAAGATTTGTTGACTTGGGGTGCCTGGGTCGCTCAGTTGGTTGAACATTCGACTCTTGATTTCAGCTCAGGTCATGATCTCAGGATTGTGAAATGGAGCCTGCATTGCGCTCTGTGCTTAGCATGGAGCCTGCGCGTCCCTCTCCCTCCCTCCTCTTACACTCGCTTTCTCTCTATCTCTCAAATATGTGAAGTCTAACAGATTTGTTGACTTTCTAAAAACTTGCTTGAAGCTCATTCTGTGCCACTCAAATCCAAAATTCATTTTTAAAAAAGATTTGTTGATGTATTTATTTGAGAGAGGGCGTGTGTGTGCAATCAGGAGAGGGCTGGGCAGAAGGAGAGGGAGAAAATCTCCAGCAGACTCCGTACTGAGTGCAGAGCCCAGCACTGGGCTCAGTCTCATGACCCTGATGTCATGACCTGAGCTGAAATCAAGAGTCCAGCGCTTAACTGACCGAGCCAACCAAGAGCCCCTCAAATCCAAAATTTAAAAAAAATTTGGACCTCAGGTGTGGGTGCTGTGGGCAGTAGCCTTATGAATCTCAGGAGCTGTCTTATCTAGTTGAGAAGGTCAAGTCGGTGCTGCCTTTAATCTTTCTGAGTTCTTAAAAATGGATCTTGTATTAAAACCTGATTGATAAGAATGTGAATTGATTAACCTCTGAGAAAGGTAATTTAGTAAAGTTTGTCAAATTTAAAATGTACATATTTTTTAACTCAACAATTTGAGTTCTAGTGATTTATCCTGAAAAAAAAAATGGGTCTTATAGTCGCACTCTTGATTTATTGTTATGCTGAAGCTACTTTTTACTTTGCAAATATTTTTCCAGGAAAGACTGGGGATGACAATTTTGTAATCCAACACAAATGAGAAAATGCCTTCTTTGGTTCATCTTTCTGTCTTCCAGTACCTCATAAGAAGGCAGTTGATGCTTTCAGCCTTCTCTTTAGCCAAATGCACAAGGTCAAGTTACTGCAGATGACAGGATATATAATACATAAAATATATGTGGCTCTCCTGATCTCCAGGAGCAGTGTGCTTCCGTCCTTTCAGTCTCTACCAACAATCTGTGTCCTTCCAGCCTCCCTCCTACCTCTTTCCAAAGCAATACCACATGTTGTAGATTTTTGCTAAAGCACCACTATATTCCCAGTAGCAGTTTCTATTTCCCTTAGTTTTTGCTAAACCACCACTAAAACTTAGTGGCTTAAAGCAGTAACACATTATGGTTTCTCATGTTCCTGTGGGTGGGCTGGGTGTTTCCTCTGTTGGCTGTGCCTGAGCTCATTTACATGGATGCATTTAGCTAGAGGATCAGCAGGACTATTAGGTCCACTGACTTGGAGGTCTGACAGTTGGTGCTGGCTGTCACCTGCCTCAGTTCTCTTCAATGTGTCTTTTTCCCTCTAGGATGCTGGCTCAGCTTCCTTGTGTGAGGTCTCAGGGCAGAGTTCTGAGAGAGCCAAAATGGAGCCTCAAGGCTTTTCAAGGACCAGCCTCAGAAGTCATATAAAATCATGTCAGCCACATTATTGGTCAAAGCAAGTCTTAAGGCCAATGTAGATTCAAGGGGTGGGGAAATCCATTCTAGGTGTTGATAGGAGGCTCAACAAAATCAGATTGCAAAGGGTGTCATGACCAGGATAAGAGGAATTTGTGTACATACTTCAAAACCAGCCACAGCCAGGTTTTGAAAATTTTTTTATTTACATTTTTAACTTACAGATTTAAACATTGGATAATTATAAACTCTATTTCATTATGTTGAAATAGTCAATATACCGTAGACCCTACCCATGTATGACAAAGTTAGTGATGATTTTGGTAACCATAGATCTACAATTGGGACCATATAGTTCTGAACCCAAAACCAGTAATTTGATGGAGGCCATCTCATTGTGGCTGTTATTCAGTTAATAATGATTACATTGTCACCCTATGTTTTTGTTGTTTTTTCCTTCGTAGCCATGTTATTTGGTTGTGTCAAAAGTTCAATTTATGTTGTACTTTAAAATTTCTTTCCAACTTTTTACTGAGGTGAATTCATCTGCTTTGGAAATAATGAGGAAAGTTTATTAAATATAACTAGGAAATTATGGTTTTAAACCTTTGTTTTAAATTAGCATTTATATTTCAGGTAACTAAAATCTGTAAGACTTTTATTTAAGCCACCATTGTCATTAAAGCACCTAAAGAATAAAATGATAATCTGCACACACACAAAAAGTTAATCATAACCTATTGCAAGCTACCAATGTATCAATATATGATACACTAATATTTTTATAAAGAGCAATTTCAGACTTAACAATTATATTTACTTATTTAAACAGGCTTTCTTGTTGGTATTTTTATATTAATGTGACAATGATTAAGGATGGACATACCCAGGAATTCATTATTTTGATCTTTATGATTGTTCATGACTCTGATAAAAATATACATCTTTAGGTGCATACCCATTTGTGAAGCGCTCTGTCTCTCATAAATAAGTTCTTATAGAAGATTTGTTAAATATATTGAAATATGTCAACTTCAATTATTGTTAGTATTTTTAAAAACACTGTCTGTTAGGGGGCACCTGGTGGCTCAGTTGGTTAAGCTTTTGCCTTCAGCTCAGGTCATGATCCTGGGGTCAGGGCTCTAAGTTGGGCTCCTTGCTCTCCTGCTCCTCCCTTCTGCCACTCCTAGTCCTTCTGCCCCTCCCCCACCACTTGTGCGCACGCGTGAAGTCTTTGAAACAAACAAAAACCCACCATCTGTGAGAAGGACATTGGCATGTATTTTAACTTTTTAAGATTTAGCAATGCTATTTAAAAGCTAATGAACATAGGGCTCACTTTCACAGTTTTACGTATTACATATGGTAAAATGAAAATACAGTTAACACATTTGTAGGCAGCAAAATTTTCATGATTGATTGCAAAGGCTCTAAATAATCCAGGCCACTTTTTACTGGTCTCTTTGTTTGCAGGTATGTATGTAAGTCACTTGTGCAAAATCAGCGATTCACTGTTATTATGACTCACCAGGAGGAAAACTGTTGACTATAGTCGGGTGTGACAGCTTGTTAATGGTCAAATTTAATCATTGTTGCTAAACTGGGCTTCATTTTTGTATGTGTCATGATCTTATCCTGAAATAGCAAATACTTTAAAAATATATACCAGGACAAAGAAATAGAGAAATTGAATCTCAGAGCCAGCTCCCTTCATCTTTCACTCATTTCTAGAGAGGGATA
This sequence comes from Martes martes, assembly GCF_963455335.1. NCBI lineage: Eukaryota > Metazoa > Chordata > Mammalia > Carnivora > Mustelidae > Martes > Martes martes. The sequence goes on from NC_137893.1 coordinate 14,248,319, forward strand.
GTGCCTAGGAATTTTGGGATTATTTCTTATGACAACATTACCCAGGGCCGTGCTTGTACAATTGCCTTCCTATATAGACCTCTCTTAAGGCCTAATGACTTCCAACTCCTGAGGTCTGTTGGACCAACTGTCTTTGAGATGGAAACAGAGATGGAGACCTCAAGGGTGAAGGACTTAATTTCCATAACTAGTTTTGTTGTTTCTTGTTGTTTTGTTCTGGTTGTTGTTTGCTTTTTTGTGTCTTGTTTTTTACTCACACAGTCTGGTCTTTAGAAAGAAATCAAGACTCAAGTTTAGAGGGGAGGAGAGTGTGAGCTGCTTATGCCTGGTAATACCTGGATCAAAACCTGGCCTTAAGTTGGAGTCTATTACAGGTTCTTATCTCTGGAGCACCCACCTCCTAATCTAGCTTCTGAATTCTCGGCTCTGCTCTGCGCTGACGCTACCATCTTACCCAGACGTTTCATGATGCTTCTGCAATGCATCTGGAGCCTGCTGCTTTTCTTTCCTTCTTTGATGAGTGACATAATTATGCAGTTACCTGTGATAAAAATCTAGAAGGCACCCTTAGCTCCTGTCTGTCTACTTCTAATAGTTACCGTGCAGCCATCTCATGCACCTCGTCCCTCTTGGCACATTTCGAGAACAGAATACACCACCTTTAACATGCATCCTGCTAGTGTATTCCCAAATATCCTACCTGCTCCCAGCTTCCTCTCCCTTCAGTTAAGCCTCTACACTACCACTGTAGTATGTATTTCTGTGTCTCAGGTCTCATATGATCATTTCCAAAACTGTTGATGGCTTCCCATTGTCCATAGATAAACACCAAACTCTGGCATGCTATTCAAAGACTTTAATAACCCGATTGTTACCTGTTTTCCAGGCTTACTTGTTTACCCTTCTTAAACCCACTCCACTTTATAATCCAGCTGTAATAAATTTTTACTGTCACTTTAATATATAATGCCATGCTTTTAAAAGACTGCCTCTTTCTCCTAAAAGTTTCTCTACCTGCAAATTTCCACTTATCTGCTGATGTTTGATGTAATGGCACCTCCTTTTTTAGCTTTTCTGAATCTTCCAGCCTGTTCCATTGCCCTATAAAAGAATTACTTGCTTGTGTATTTATATTCCCACAACATTTTATATGTTCCTCTGTTACAGTAGCTGACACATTGCTTTGAGACATTGTTTACATACTTGTCCCTTCCATGTAGTACCAGTTCCTTAGAACAGCACTTGTTTTCTAGTCTTTAGCCCTTCCTTAGCAAATGCATCCATTCATTTCTTCATTAAGCATCTCCTAAGCAATAATGACTAAGGCAGTGATGGTAAGTCAGACGCCGTCCATGCCGTCTCATCTAAAACTTAGGTTCTAGTGGGGGAAATGAACAGGCGTCCAAAAGATGATGGTTTCTTCACTGGATTGATCTTGATTGAGATGAGATATTTGGGAAATAAAACCAAAAACAATTCCTTATGAATTTGTTGTGCCGGATGAGGATAAGTAAAGATCCAAGAATGACTTCCAATGGACTGGCTTAAGAAGTAGGTAGATTTTAGTTTGCATTAATAGAAATTACAGATTAAGATTTATAAACAGTATTAACTTCTTATTCTCTGTGATTCCTAGAACTGGAGATCTAAGTTTACGTGTATGATGTAGACAGACCTCTGTGTTTACAACTAACATATATGTTCAGCTAAATGTCTTAATGAATTATTCTTTTTATAATTTTAGTGGAAATATTTAGGATGCATACATATGAACATTTGATAAGAGCATATCATGTTGTTCTGAAAAGTGGAAGATAGAAAAATCACCATAAGATTAACAGTTAAATACACTTACATAATGCTTCATCAAATATAACTATGTATTCACAAGAACTATAAACCTGTATAATGGAGGTTAGGTCAGTTCTTCATCAACAGCTTTATAAGGCAGTGCTATTTATTGTTCATAATGTTTTAATGCAATGTGGTAGACATTCATTTCATGTTTTACTTCCATGACTTAAACATTTTATGCTATTGATATCAGATTTAATTATCAAATTCCTGGCTAAATTATTTAGACTTTTGTATCAAAAAATAAATATTTGCTGACACGATGTTTTGGGAATTTTTCTTTATTTGGAGAATATAGTAAGTAAAATAAGAAAATATTTACTTAGAATTCCGTTGGCTGTGTCTGATTATATAAAAAGTAGATTGCTAGGACTTACAAACTCTGCTTTTGTAGAGTGAAAGGAAACATGTAGAAAATTTGATACTTAGATATATACAATGAACATTACAAAAAAATCCATAATTTAAACTTCCTAAAAAAGCCTTTAGCAAAATTTAAATATAAACTCAAAGATTTGCCATCAGATAAAACTTTTATAATAGCAATATTTTTTCTTTAAAGGTGGGAGTAGTAAAAATATCACAACCTGATATCAGGAAGTAATATCAATATAGATTATTACCTAAGTTTATGACTTCTACACTAACACTATGCTAATTTAAAATTTTAATACATTGATATCTTATAACACTAATAAAATTGTGCATGATTTTAAATTGAGTTTAAGATTTTATATATATTCTAGCTGTCCCTATAGTCTATTTTAAGCTTAAAATTGGACTTTATATTTTATAGAAGTTCCAAATTCTCTCAAATCTAGCTTGACTAGTGGAGATTATTCTGCTGCTAAATGACTTTATTTATAGAACCTAAGGATTTTAAGGTCAAACTCCGATTGATTTAAGTATGAATTTATCATTTTAACATGATTAATATTTGAAATGACTAATATAGTAATTTCTGTGCATCCTTGGGCAGTAGTATAATGGTGTAAGAACCTGACTTGTGGAGGTAAACACTTGGCTCTGCCACTAGGTGGCTTTGGTAAAAATGCTTAACTTAACACGTTCGTGCCTTGGTTTTCTTATTTGTAAAATGGCATAATAGTTCGGGGCACCTGGTGGCTCAGTGTTAAAGCCTCTGCCTTCGGCTCAGGTCATGATCCCAGGGCCCTGGGATCGAGCCCTGCATCGGGCTCTCTGCTCAGAGGGGAGCCTGCTTCTCTTCCTCTTTCTCTGCCTGCCTCTCTGCCTACTTGTGATCTGTCTGTCAAATAAATAAATAAAATCTTTAAAAAAAATGGCATAATACTTCTTGCTTGAAGATTTGTTATAAGAATTATATGAGTTTATAAGTATATATTACATATGATAGGTAATAATTGGTTTATTAAAATATAGGATCTATATAGAGACATAGAGATAGAGATATACCTGAAACTAATATAACATTATATGTTAATTATACTAGAGCTAGAAAATAAATAAATAAATAAATAAAATAAGATAAAGAATGGTTCAAAAGAACAAACAGAACCCTGAATGCACTTGTGCCTTAGGCAGTTAAGTGTCTGCCTTCTGCTCAGGTCATGCTCCCAGGATCCTGGGATTGAGTCCTACACGGGGCTCCCTGCTCAGTGGGGAGTCCGCTTCTCCCTCTACCCCTCTCCCCTGTCTGTGATCTCTCCCTCTCTCAAATAAGTAAATAAATCTTAAAAAAAAAAAAAGAAAAGAAAAGAATAAACAGTACATTGACTTTGCCGGGAATATTTCTGTAGGGAAAGAAGACATTAATAATTTTGATGAGGGATGATTGCATACACATAGATTCATCTAGAGTATTTGCTTGCTGAGTCATTTCAAACTGACCAGTCAATAATTACTTTGATTCGCTGGGGAAATAACACTACTAGAAATAATTAAATGCATTTGGAACCAGAAGTTAAATGTGCATTATCACTTCCCCATACTGCAATACTGCAAATAAAAAGACTTGAAAACATTATGAGTCATATTATGCGAGACCACAGAATTTCTATATTATAGGTGACAGTAAGCTGCTTTTGTGCATAATTGTTTCACTTAGCATTTGCCAAAATGATCACATTTTTGATATAATAAATTTTTTCTTCATTTTTTCCTTTATATCCTTCCTTGGTCATAAAAACATACAAAATGGAGTGATATTTTTAAAATTTGTAACCAAAGCATGTCATTTTAGTATTTTAAAACTTACTGTCTGTAATTTCTAATAATTACATATTTTCCCCTATATTTAGTTGTCATCTAATCCGCAATGTAACAGGACATTCATATCATGAAAGGTCTAAAAATAAATGTTTTGGTTACAGTCAGTCATATCAGACAACTCAAAGGAAGATATGTAATCCATAAAATTAATAGAGAAAATTAAATTATTAGAATTTAGCTTTCAGCAACGTTGACACAACATTGTCAGGCATCTATCCCATTCCATTACCTATTTTCTTTTTCTCAGAACACAGAGAAGGTATATTTCCAGCTTCTTTTGTAGTTCAATTTGAGATTTTATCTGGGTTTTCCAAAAAGATATATGTAGAAATCTATCTACTTTCAAACTCAGCCCTTCACACATCCCATATAATTCTTAAATTCTTTGAAAATTAAAAAAAAAGAACACAAATAAATATCTGTGCCTAGTACATTGCCTTTTAGTATACTGGTTTGCTTTGGTATGTACTTGAAAGTTTAAAAGCATATGCTTAAAGAACATTAGAAGTAATGGCGTTCTGTAAATTCTATGGGTATATCCAAAATTTCTGTAAATTAAAATGTTTTGTTATTAAGTTTCCTCATTCCTTCATTGAACAGTTATTTTTTGGTCATATTTGTAGGCATTGGGAAAAAGGTACTGTCCTCATAGGGCTCATATTGTCACAGGCAGTCAGATGTTCTCTGCTGAAGCCCAGGAGAGGTCAGCTCTGGGGATGTAGATCTGAGCACCATCCCTGAAAGGGTGAGGAATTAAAATGATGTCTTCATTCAGCTGTGCTCCTCACAACATCTGGTCTTGTGTTTTACAGACAATTGATACTTGGTATATGCTGGTAGAATTAACAGAACTCATCCTTTCTTCAAAGATGTTAAACTGGCTCCTTGCTCTCTGGACTTCCTATCTTTAATGCCTCTGATTAAAGCCTTTCTGGACCCTATCCCCTCCCTCCCCCCCATATTAGTTTTCTCTTGTTTCATAAGAAATTACAACAAACTTAACAAGTTAAAATAATCTTCAGGGGTGCCTGGGTGGCTCAGTTGGTTAAGCAGCAGACTCTTGCTTTCAGCTCAGGTCATGATCTCAGGGTTGTAAGATTGAGCCCCGAGCTGGGCTCCACATTGGGTGTGGAGCCTGCTTTAAGATTCTCTCTCCCCCTTTGCACCGCCCTACCACGTTATCTCCCCATCTCTTAAAAAAAAAAAAAAGAAACCAACCAAAACACAAAACAAAACAAATAAAAAAAACTCCAAACCCCCAAAAACCAAAAAACAGTTTTCATTTGTTATCCTCACACTTTTTTGGGTCAGGAGACAATGCATAACTTAGATGGATTCTCTGCTCAGGGTCACATAAGTCTGCAGTTAAGTAGACAAGCCCATAATATCAGCTGCGTTGCATTTTTATCCAGAGACTGGAACAGGGAAGATGCACTTTCGAACTCCTTTGGGTTGTTCGCAGACTTCATTTCCTTGTGGTTGTGTGACTGAGGGCCCCAGCTTCTTTCTGGCTTTTGGCTGGAGACCACCCTTCTCTAAAAGCATCTCCTCTTCCCTGCCACGTGACCCTCTCCATGGGCATTTCACAACATGGCTGTTTGCTTCTTCAAAGCCAGAAGGAGAATCTCTCACTCCGGTCATCTAAGATGGAATCTAACATAAAGTAGCATCTTTATAGGTAGGACATCCCATCCTCTTTGCCACAGTCTGTTGACCAGAAACAACTCACAGGTACTACCGGTAGTCTGCTTACACAAAGGTGTGGACTTCAAGAGGTGGTGCTTTGGAGGTCTTGCAGTCTGGGTGAAGTCCCTGTAATGCCTCACATACACAGCTCTATCTTGCTACATTACTGTATAATCCTCTACTATACATATGCCCTTGCTTGTCTGTCTCTACTAGATTTTTCATGGCAAAGACATTGCCCTGTTGTTTTCTATCTATCTCTGCATCTAACCTAAAACTTGGCACTTAGTTGGTCTCAGTGACCTTTTTCCAAACAGCTTTATTGAGGTATAATTGCATATGAGCTTTCAATAAGTGAATGAAGGTTAACATATGGCTAATATTTTGAAAATTTTGAAGCATTTTCTGATAATGTTTAAAGAAGTAGTCAAATTGGAGTTTGTACTGCCACTTCCTTCAAGACAATTGGCAAAATGGTTTCAAAGATAAAATAATATTATGATTACTTCTAGACTGTGTAACCCAATGTCTTTTAGGATACAACTTCATGATACACTGTGTCATCTAACTAGATTCGTTTTCTTTTTTTTCCCTTCTAGATGAGCAAGAGATAGTACAAAAACGTACTTTCACGAAATGGATCAATTCTCATCTGGCCAAGGTAAAGGAAACTACCTAGACTTCTATATTTTCTTCATTGGAGCCAATAAATCATTAAATGCCAAATGTAATAAAGGAACACTGTTGGCACTCTTGTCACTAATACTAATCAATGATATTGGAAGTTCTATCAGTTTAACTGTTGCCTATCTGTGACATTTGCTAACACTGTCTCCGAGAGAAAAGGAATGGATAGCTGGGGTCAAGAGCAGTGACTTCATGTCAATTCTGTGAGTTCTAATCAAAATAGTTTGTTCAGTTATTTCTTCTGTACTAATGTGTATGTCAAGTGGAAAGGAGAATTCATGCTCAATTTTTTTTTTTTTTAAGGCACTTGTTTCTATTTGGGACAGAAAGAAGCAAGGAGTGGTCTGTCTTGAGCAAAGAATTCAGTCTGAGTAGATCATGACAGAGTCTGGGCTCCCCTCTTACGTGCTTTGATAGCAAAGTGACCATGGTGGCAGGACACTAAAAAGATTAATCATTCCGAGATTATCCACACTGACATTGGTTGTATCAGGTGACTGTGTATTTGTACATTGTAATGACTTGGAATATAAATGCTACAAGAAAACAAATCCCAGTATGGCAATATTATAATCAAATTAGTCTCATAAATATGCAGATGAAAAAATATGTGAACCAAAAACCATTGCATTTGTAAAAATAAACATAGACAACAGGACAGTTGTCTGAATTCAGTTAATGGATCCTTTTGCTGGGAGTGGTGCCTACAGTGTGCCAGACATAACCCCATGAGCAGTTTTTTATCAGGGACTTCCCCAAAGCCTCTTTTATAGTTCAGAAGCAAACAAAGCATGGCGATTTATTACAGTCCCATTGTACGAATTAACTGCTCACTGCGTGTCTAAGCTAGGCTTTGGAGACAGGAAAATGTTGGTAAGACACTTTCCCAGGCTTGAGAAGCTCACAGTCCAGTAAAGACAGCAGACTAAAAGATGCGTCTAGATACAGGATAAACTGGGATTATCTCCTCCATAATCTCTTTCCAAAAGCCCGTTGATGAGAAGGGAATTCTCTCATACAGTGGTTGTCCCCAGAATCTGCCCTGTGACAAGGCAGTAAATGCCCCTGGGGGCTCATTTTCTCTGGTCTTGGCTGGCGCCAGCGGGCCGTTACTTTACTACAGAATTGTCATTAATTGGGAAAGATTTTTTTTTTCCAAAATGAAAATAGAGTTACTGTTTTTTCATATTGTTAAAAAGATTACATGTTAATTATAAGTAATATTAATGATAAACCTCTTACACAGTGTAAATACAAAAGTAGAAATCACCTTTAAATCTCACGATACTGATATAACCATCTCTAACATGTTGATCACCATTTTTCTACACACAGACACATGCAATTTCACAAAAACATTTTTATAGGATATTGCTGTATGTGCCTCTGTTTTACTCACTATATATTTCCATGTTAATTCAGAAGTATGTAATAATTTTATTGGCTGAATTGTATTTTATTATAGATATAATTACTTATAAATTATGAATCATAAATTGGCCAGTTTCCTCTTGATGGTCATTTATGGGTTTCCAATTAGTTAATATTATATAAAATACTACTTTAAAAATCCTTGGGCATATTTCTTTTATTTTTTATTTTTTATTTTTATTTTTTTTTAATTTTTTATTTATTTTCAGTGTGATAGTATTCATTGTTTTTGCACCACACCCAGTGCTCCATGCAATACGTGCCCTCCTTAATACCCACCACCTGGCTCCCCCAACCTCCCACCCCCCACCCCTTCAAAACCCTCAGGTTGTTTTTCAGCGTCCATAGTCTCTCATGGTTCATCTCCCCTTCCAATTTCCCTCAACTCCCTTCTCCTCTCCATCTACCCTTGTCCTCTATGTTATTTGTTATGCTCCACAAATAAGTGAAACCATATGATACTAGACTCTCTTTGCTTGACTTATTTCACTCAGCATAATCTCTTCCAGTCCTGTCCATGTTGCTACAAAAGTTGGGTATTCGTCCTTTCTGATGGAGGCATCATACTCCATAGTGTATATGGACCACATCTTCCTTATCCATTCATCCGTTGAAGGGCATCTTGGTTCTTTCCACAGTTTGGCGACCGTGGGCATTGCTGCTATGAACATTGGGGTACAGATGGCCCTTCTTTTCACTACATCTGTATCTTTGGGGTAAATACGCAGTAGTGCAATTGCAGGGTCATAGGGAAGCTCTATTTTTAATTCCTTGAGGAATCTCCACACTGTTCTCTGAAGTGGCTGCACCAACTTGCCTTCCCACCAACAGTGTAAGAGGGTTCCCCTTTCTCCACATCCTCTCCAACACATGCTGTTTCCTGTCTTGCTAATCTAGGCCATTCTAACTGGTGTAAGGTGGTATCTCAATGTGGTTTTGATTTGAATCTCCCTGATGGCTAGTGATGATGAACATTTTTTCATGTGTCTGATAGCCATTTGCATGTCTTCATTGGAGAAGTGTCTGTTCATATCTTCTGCTTGGGCGTATTTCTACTTAGGATAAATTTCTAGAAGTAGGTCGATAGTCAACAGATTTGCATGTTTACAATTTTAATATATACCAAGAGTTTCTGTGAATGCCCATTTCCTTACACTATTAACACTCTGAGGTTAACTATGTTTTCTAATCTGATTGGAAAAAATAACTTATAATTAATTTTTTCAGGTTTTTAAAATTAGGAGTTGAATATCTTTGTGAAGTCTTTAAAGTAGAATTACTGGGATATGCTCATCTGTGTACTGAATACTTAAAAAGATGGGGAAATTTGACTGTAAGCCATGGCAGGCAGTATATGAAAGGCCTTTGTGAAGGGATTATATGACAAGAACTTACTTTCAAAAATATTTTTATCACCGTTTTAGCTTTGCTCCAAGTTACTTTACATGCTTATGTAATAACTGATTATTAGACTAGGCTCTACCAGTGTGCATCCTTTCCTGTTCTCTTTTCTAGCCCTGCTTTGTAAACTCACCCTGTAATTTTCCCATCTAAAATCTAAGTCCTACCATTAATGTGTGGTGCTAGGCCCTCCCACTCAAGAAGTCTTTTCTGACCTCCTGGGAAGCGGTGAGCCTGCCCCCTAGTGGATGCTCTCAGGACGGTTGTGGTTGCCCCTGCACCCCTCCTCCAGTGCCATCCCTCTGTCTGCTCTGGTTTTCCTGATCTGGTGAAGCAGAATCCAAAATGTAGCACTTCTCCAGAACCTGTAGTATAGGTGGAGAAGTTTAGCATCACTTAACTTGTTTCGCACTGTGTATCTCTGCTTCCCAACAACCATGTAAAGTCTTTAAGGCCCATGCTGATTCTTAGAATTTCTTTATAGATCTTACAGCTCTAAGCACAGTGCTGAGTACCACACAGAGGTGCATTTTAATACAACAAGAGCAGCAAAGAGTCTTTATCTTTTCTTATTTTGTTAGAATAGTAAAGATATCACATGGGGAAAAATGATTTGTTTCTGGTACTGTGCCAAGTGTTTTATACAGGTTATTTTGGCATTTTTATTTTTTTAAAGATTTCGTTTTGTTTTTTTGACTGACAGAGATCATAAGGAGGCAGAGAGCCAGACAGAGAGAGGGGGAAGCAGGCTTCCCACCGAGCAGGGAGCCCGATGCGGGCCTTGGAGTCTTGGGATCATGACCTGAGCCAAAGGCAGAGGCTTTAACCCACTGAGCCACCCAGGAGCCCCTATTTTGGCATTTTAAAAAAAGATTTTATTTATCTGAGAGAGAGAGAGAAGAGAGAGCACAGAAGCAGGGGGAGGGGCAGAAGGAGAAGCAGGCTCCCCGCTAAGCAAGGAGCCCTCTATTGGACTCCATCCCAGGACCTTGGGATCACGACCCGAACCAAAGGCAGTCGCACAACCAGCTGCGCCACCCAGGTGCCCTACACAGGCTGTTTTGTAGCACACATCTTCATATGCCTGGTAAGGGGCACTGCTGAGATTTTAATCTAGAAATGAACCTAAAGTCCGTATGTTTTCCCTACTTCACACATTTTTGGGTCAAGAGTATGATTTTGAAAAAATCCAGAAACTTATTACCTCCACAGCAGCTCCATCATAACCTTAATGTCATAGAGAATTTTTTTGTTTGGCTTTATTTTTTTTTTCTCCTCCTTATTTTGATTTCTTTCTTTCTTGGGTCATCTTAAAACCCAAAAACTGAAGCAGAACAATGATACCTATACTTGTTCTCCTGAACTTACTTACACGGACATTGTAGTATCTTGGAAACATAGCTAAAACCCTCAAATTTCTTTGAGAATATGTTCCTTTTCTGACTCACTTATATTTGGAAAACATTTTTAAAAATCCAGTCTGACCCCATGGCCCACCTTGGCAGAGTTTTAGGATAGCTGTGGAGTCCGTGTTTGTCTGCATTTGTCCTGGCAGCTAATCACGATTCCCCACTCATCCCTCTCTCTCTTTCCCGTCCTTGGCCCACCTTCATCCCTATTTGAGTTTTCATTTCTAGCCCTTTCTCTCTCCTTGGTCCTCCCATCTCTTTCCTATCCCTGTACCATCTCTATTTCTCCCTGCCTGTCTCCTGTCCATTATTACTCCACGCCGTCTGTCTCTATCTTAATTTCCCCATTCCCGTCCTTACTGATCTCTTTCTGTGTGTATGCCGCCCCTACAAAAACACATGCAACCTGCACATCCGGGGCTTCACAGTCTCACTGAGCTCACATTTACAGGCACACCCAAACTGAAATGGAAACACACACTTCCCACGCCATTGCAAAGTGCACCCTTACTTCTGAGATGAGAATGATAATATTTCACTTGCAATAGAAAAAAAAAGGCCAACCTCCTATCTTTGATCTGGCCTCCGGATCGGGACACTGTGTCACTTTTCCAGCTGCCTTCATAGGAAGGCCTGTTTCCAAAGCCATTCTGTGTTGCTAGAGTGTGCTTGGTCCCATCACTCTAGCACCTTATGGACATGGACAAGAGGCATGCATGTGCACACACATGCACACAGGTGTGCGTGTACACCCGTAGTCAGCTAAGCTTCACAGAAGTCTATTTTAGGCCCAGGGTTTCACTCAGTCCCTTATGAAAGGAGCTTCCATGAATTTTGGGTCTTTAGCTCCCAGTCACTTATCAGCAACATCCAGGCTTTTTCAGTGACAAAGAAGTCCTAAGTACTCAGGATGAGAACATTTCTCACTAGAAGAAGTAACCCACGAATAAGCAATTTGACCTGTCTCAGCATTTTCTCCTTATCCCCCAAAGCTTTTGAAAAAACTTTCCCTCTTTCTTCTTGCTGATTAAATAACCAAGGCAGTGGTTTATCTTGTAACTAAGAGAGAGTCTGCCCCCAGGAAGGAGACATAATTGCTGTCAGCTTTGAAAGGATGAGGTACCCTATAATTTGTTGGATCAGATTGAATCTGGTTTGATGGGTTGTTTGTATGTTAGGTTGTTTACTTTGTCCAACAAATACTCAACAAATTTGGACCCTGTATTAGTCAACTTAGGCTGTTTTAACAAAATACTGTTGATTGGGGACTTAGAGAATAAACATTTATTCCTCATAGTTCTGAAAGCCCAAGAAGTCCTAAAATCAAGGTTATCAAGGTGCTGACAGATTTATTCCTGGCAAGAGTCCTCTTCCTGGCTGGGTCCTCACATGGCAGAGAGGGAGAGAGAGAGAACTCTGTCTCTCTTCCTTTCCTCGTAAGGACACTAGTCCCATCATGGGGCATCACCTCTTGTCCTCATATACTTCTAATTACTTTCCAAAGTCCCCACTTCAAAATACTATCAAAATGGTCAGTTAAGGCTGCAGCATGGATTTGGGGGACATATAAACATTCAGTCTGTAACTGGCCCCAAGTTCATTCTGAGGTCTGACTTGAAGAACAGGAGAATTTCTTCCAAACTTATGATATAAGGATGAAAACTCAACCCTGACCTGAGGATTTCATTTTATCGTTGGTAATCCCCTGTGGTACATAGCTCTGTGCTTTGGAATTGTTCAAATAATCTCAGAACCAAACCACTTAAGGAGTTAAAATGCATTTTATTCCTTGGTTGTCTTCTTTTTCCCCTATAATTTTCTGTTGACATCTACCAATAAAGGTAACGAAATGACCCATGTCAAAAATATTTTTATGCTAGTAGCCAAGGTATTAGTCTTAATTCACTTATTTCTTATGCTACATAATGTGTCAAGTTATTTTATCTCTAAGAACAAGAAAAGAGAAAAGTGCAAATAAGTTGGCAGAGAATAAAAAAAGAGTTTCAACTTTTTTCTAGAATGTAAGTTGTAAGTATTTGGCAGGATCTCAGCTGTCTGAGAGCTTTTGCAGAGTAGTCATGGGAATGTTTGGGATTTAAACTGGAATGGTAAACCATTTCATCCTAAGTTCCATGATAATATCTTGCTACTACAATGTTGTCTTTAAAATTTTTAAGAAAATTTAAAGAAAAAAACTTTGATTTTAAAGGACAATTTAAAAGACTCATTATTTAGAAAGAAAATTTGTATCTATTTTCTCGAAATTTTCTTTGGAAATTGAGTATATCTAGAAATAGCTTTAATGCTACGTTGTATCAGGTTTTAAGAGTGAATTGAGAAGTAAAGAAATCGATTGTTCTCTCCTAAGATCATTCAATCTTGGCTGCATTAGGAGATGTTTAAAAGATATTTAACGGAGATGGATTTAGGGGAGGGTTTTTAATGGGAAAATTTTAATTTTGTTCTTGGCTGCTGTGCTCAGTTGCAAATTAACAAACTATTTACTTCTAATTAAATAAAATAACAAGCTCTTTCACTCATGGCATTCCATTCTATTATAATAATTCTTTATAAATATTATGACAGCTGGGTGAAGAGATTGGGTGCAAATAAGAGAGCAATCTGTTTAAAAAAATACTTTCCTTAAAACAAAAATGTTACTAAAGCAGAGAAAAAAACCAAGAATCTTCTGTGTATATGTGTTTTATGCCATTTTTAGCACACAGATGTAGATTTTCTGAACTTGTGGATGTAATTAGCAATTCATTTTTTAAAATGTTTGCTTTGTTTTCAGATTGAAGCCTTTATGGTTCTGCAATTATGTAAAACATTACAAATCACGAATTGTTAATATAATGGAATGTAACTAACAAAAATTAGTGGGTTACATTTATTTTATACACCTGATAATTCCTTTCCGGGATGGGGTTTCTTCAGACATGGACTCTATCATTTTCTTTTCAGGAAAATGCCTGACTCTTTCTTTTCTGTTTGCCCTATTAGTGAAAGAAGGTATTTGTTTTTTTAATTAGCCTGATGTTGATTTCAAGTAATGTTTTTTCAAAGTTAGATCCTGATTCAGTTCTAGCTTCTCATCACTCATTGCTAAAAATATATTTTTTAAAGATTTTATTTATTTATTTGACAGACAGAGATCACAAGTAGGCAGAGAGGCAGGCAGAGAGAGAGAGGGAAGCAGGCTCCCTGCCGAGCAGAGAGCCCGGTGTGGGGCTCGATCCCAGGACCCTGGGATCATGACCTGAGCTGAAGGCAGAGACTTTAACCCACTGAGCCACACAGGTGCCCCGCTAAAAATATTTTTTAAATTGCATTCATCTTTTACCATGTGCCAGTTACTCTGCCTTCCTAACTCTGTCTTTTATTTTATTTAATGTTTACTACAAGAATCAAATAAAAGTATTATTTTCACCATTTCACAGATGATGACCCTGAAGCTTAGTGTTAATTAATAAATTCAAGGTCACATAGCAAGTAGATAAAAAACCAGATTTCAACCCCAAGCCTCTTAAGTTTGGGCATTAACCATTGTGTTACCTACTTTCATGCTGCATTTGTTTCTTTAGCTATTTAGGCAGCAAATACTTTTTAAGGATCTAGTATGCGTTAGAGGTTGTGGACACAGTAGTGAACAGACCCGTTGTCCATGCCATCCTGGAACTGATATCTCACAGGAGAAACAAACAATTACAACAAGGTGTGGGGTAGATGCCATGAGAGGGAAGTACAGGGTGTCAGGGAGCCCAGGGCAAGCACAGCCAACCACAGGGGAAATCCAAAGGAAAGCATCAGAATAGGCTTTCAGAGAAGAAACATTTTAGCTAGGGCTTGAGCAATGCCTGTGGGATTTGATACATGAAGGAACCAATGTTTTTAAAAGTTGAGAGATGAGAAAAAAACATGGTACATTAAAGGAAACAGAGGAAGTTCAGAATACCTGAATATATGATTCCAGGAGTGGGTTGACAACATTGGTCAAAGGCCAGTCATTAGGAGGATTTTGACTGTGTTATAGGCAGTGGGAGACATTAAAGAATCGTAGGCCAGAGAATTACATTATCATCCTGGCCCAAACATCTCTGTCTCTCTGTCATAAACTAGAATAGGAACAAGTAACATTAATGATGAAGTAGGAGAAAAGTAGACACATTGAAAGATACATAGGAGTGGACTCAGTAATTAATGAGAATCTTGGAGAAGAGCCAAGAATGGTATCTAGATTTCTGACATAAGCAAATGATTGAGATCATTCACAGACATAAAGAATACAACAGGCTTGGGGAAACCTAGTAGTTCAGTTTTAGACAGAAATTACTCAGAGATAAACCCATTTAATTTGGCAGTGAGAAAATCATTGACCACCACAGGGAGTAGCCACATTATACCAGAAATCAGATTCTAGCACACCGATGAGTAGATGAGAGTTAAGGATGTTAGGGCAATGAATGTACCTTACATGTTCGTGAGATAGAGTTTTAGCTAAAACGTAACACAGGATCTGGTATGAGCCGTTTTAATAAAGGGTAATTTTAAGTGTGTGTCTACTGAAAGGAATGATCCAGAACTAGTAGAGGGGAAGAGACTGTAAAAGAATGGGAAAAAAGTTGTTTCATGAACACAGGCTCTCAAGGAGGCAAGATGGGAGAGAAAATCAAGATCATGGGGGGAACATGTAGATTTGTACCAGAGGAGAGACGTCCCCTTCTCTGAGACCAAAGGAAATAAGAAGGATGAGTGTGCATGTGCCTGAATTTGGGATGGAGTGAGAGAAGAAGGCAAAATGAGGTGGACTTGAATGTGAGGGAATTCCTACCTAATGGCTGTTATTTTTTAGATCTGACAGAATAGCCTTCATTTCTGAGTAAACTTAGGTTGAGAGCACCTGGGTGATTCAGTGGGTTTAGCCTTTGCCTTTGGCTCAGATCATGATCTCAGGCTCCTGGGATCGAGCCCCGCATGGTGGTGGGGGGCGGGTCTCTGCTCAGCGGGAAGCCTGCTTCCTCCTCTCTCTCTGCCTCTTCTCTGCCTACTTGTGATCTCTGTCTGTCAAATAAATAAATAAAATCTTTAAAATAAAAGAATTTAGGTTGGGATAAATATTTTAAACATTGACAGTTATAAAGATGTTAGTTCCTTCACATTAAAATTTGTCTATCTTAGCAAATTCCTGAATTTCATGCGCGATTCGTAAGCGATGGTAATTGGATCGTGCCACTGTGGCCCCCAAAGGAAACAATCTAAAGATGTGTTTTTCAAAAAACTTTCACAAGAAGTTAGATTTTTTAAAAAGATTTTATTTATTTATTTGAGAGAGAGAGGGAGAGCACACACGTGGGCATACCAGTAGGGGGAGGAGCAGAGGGAGAGGGAAAAGCAGACTCCCCACCCGACCTAAACTTCCTGGGTCCTAGACTTCCTAGGACCCTGGGATCAGGACCTGAAACAAAGGCAGCTGCTTAACTCACTGAAACACCCAGGTGTCCCAGAAGTTAGATTTTTATTAGAAAAAGATGATGTAAGTATTCTTGACATTATTACCATTGGTTTCAAAATTCTGTAATTTCACATTTTCTCTCATTTCGTCAAATGAGATAGAGTGTTATATTTGTATGTAAATCCCCTGATTCAATCTTTATGGTATTTGCCGTGAAATAAATCTATGGTTTGACATTAAGTCCTTATGGAAAAACATAGGTCTCAAATAGTCATCGTTTAGTGTTTCTATAAATGGAGCTGCTTTTTAATATGAAAAAAAAAAACAGTTCTCTCTCCATCTGCCAAACTTAGATCTATGGGACTATTAAGGATACGCACTAAGCATTCTAAGTACAGTCTTTTGGATCACCCCAGGTATGATATGAGCATCTCCTCACTTTTTAGAAAAATTTTTGAAAAGCATTATAGAACGTTATTTAGATTCTGTTTTTCATTTGCCAAAGCTACCACAACAAAGTACACATACTGGGCAGCTTAACATGGGAAATTTATTATCTCAATGTTCTCAAGTCTAGACAGCCATGCTCCCTCTGCTACCCTGGGTAGAATCCATCCTTGCCTCTTTCTAGAGTCTGGTGGTGGCCTGAAGTACCTTCTTGGAAAATCCTGCTCTTAGCAATTTTCAAGTGTCATAAAATTATTTTCAGTACATAGCATAAAAGAATCACTCTCCCCAAGTTATTTTATTCCATACAAAGTTGGGGTTATCCATTTCTCTTTTCCTTTTGCTCATACACCGTATCTGCTCCATCAACAAACATCGGTGACTTTATCCTTCAAAATTCATTGAGAATCCAACCACTGCTCACCACCTCTGCTTCCTACCGTGGTTTAAGCCACCGAGTTTGTTGCCTGGATGACTTGAACAGCCTCCTAACTTAAATCCCTCCTTGTGGCCTAGCCCCTCATCAGTCTGTTCTCAATGGAACAGCTTATTTGCCCTCTTTACTGTCCTTGTCCCTCATTTAGGATATAAGCATCATAATGCAGGGATTATTTCTTCTGGTTTGTTCACTGCTACATTCTTAGTACCTAGATAAACAAGTAGATTCTTTTATGCTGTGTACTGAAAATAATCGTATTACACCTGAAAATTGTTAAGAGCAGAGTTTTCCAAGTAGATTTAAAGTTGGGCTGAAACAGTAGTCATTGCCTTTGGTATTTGGAATTAAATGTATTTGGAATTAAACTAAGTAATTAAGGAAGTGGAAATGATTATGCTGTCATAGGAAATAAAAAGAATGGGAACTGTCTTCTCACCTTTGACAAGTAGAGATGGAAAATAATCATAGTAGAGTTTTTATGAAGGCAATGAAAGAGAAACAGATTACACATAAAATTGTAATTACTTTTCCCTGTTTCTGGAGATATTGGAACATCTAATTAGGTTTTCTGAAAATGATGGCAAAACTTTTAGATATTGAGTTAATTTTATGTGGCTACCACCAGTGGTTATAATCATGATTTTACTGCTCTGGTCCAGGGTACTTTGGCGTTTTTAAACAATGTAGTGTGGTGGGCTCTCAGCCAGTCTTTAGGGAGGTGACTCACTCCACATCTGCTGGTCAACCCCTCTTCCCTTCCACTCTCCTCTCTGTTCCTGTTGTCCAGCTTGTTGCTCCCACCCAGCAGATAACCATCAGGGAATGAGCACACTATAGACTGGTCCTGCGATGGGATTTTTCTCTGTACACTTGCTCTCCTTCAGCCTGTGAAATAGTTCCTACCTGAAACTTACGGAAACCAGAGGTAGTTTGTCTGGCTCTAGAAGTGATGGCTCATTGTGTATACAGAGGTTTCCGGAGTGCATGGAGCACACCGTGAGAACCTGCCTTTGCCTTGGGTCCCCTCTACAACCTGTGCAGAAGGCCATTTTGAGAACGTTTTAGGCTGTGATTATGTGTAATTTTCAGCAAGCCTGACAGTGCTCAACAGTGTGTGTGTGTGTGTCTCAGTTGGAGTAAAGAGTAATCTGTGCCCTGTACTTTTACTTTAGGCCTTTTCTAGTTCATTTTTATTGGTATCAATGGGTATCCAGCAATCACAAATTTTAAACACTAGGGTATTTAAAGTAAAATGCCATAGCTTTTTTGTGTGTCATAAAATGTTTTGAGAGCTCTTTCCCCAAGTGGGAAAGCATTCAGTAAAAGACTGTCCAACTGTTCTGAGATTCAAAGTCATGATCATAAGTGAAGACCTGGGTTGGTCCTGGCATGAAACAGGAGATTTTGCTCTTTTATTTGCTCAAGACCAAGTTCTTCACACTGTAAATCTCTTTGATAGCTTTGTGATACTTGAGGCTAAGGGACTCGAAGATTCTAGCAGATGTGTCGGTGTATCTGTTGATAAAGTGATAATATGCTAGTAATGTTTTGAGGTAGATTTGTACCCTTCTACATTTCTGAATGCACTCTCATACCCAGTGCTTCTTTCACCTTAACTGATGTGCGTAAGATTGTCCTCTTACTGCCGAGTTAAAAATGGTAAAAATATTTTTAGTCTATTGGCATAAAAATGTGTTATTTTTGGATATAGGCATATAGTGGTCCATATGAAATGGCTCTATTTATTTATTTATGCATGTATGTATGCATGCATGTATGTATGCATGTATATATGTTTAATTGTTTATCAGCAACATTCAGCTGTGTCTACCTTTGTCGTTTACCAGTATCAGTTGGTCAAAAGGTTATAAAACATCTTTTTGCATCAAATACAGTTAGGTCTCCTGAAAAGGCACACTTGCATCAATAAAGTATGAATTTATTTTTGGTCACTTCTGTGGGTCTTATGAAGGAGTAGGAGTGGAAGGGCACTGAACCGTAAACTGTTACCCTCAAGACAGTGTTTACAAAGTAATAACAAAATGGACCCACATGTCAGTTGTGCTTTATTTCATTGCAAGTAAATGAAATGATCTTAAATTGTTTAACTAAGAAGTGAAATCTATTGAAAAGATATACTCTGACTGAGCAGGAAAAGGTTAGCTCAGCAAGCTTGGGTTGCTCAAACTCTGTACATTGCAAATAAAGACCTATCTTTAGGAACTGTCCTTAACTGGCTCCTGGGAGATCACCTCTGAGCCCTTGGAATATTCTGCCTGATAGGAGTGTTTTATATGCCTAGACCTTGGGCCATGCTGTTCTACTTTGATGAGATCAGTTTAACAATGTGTTTCATGGTTAAAACCTACCTGTTGGGAAGTACGGGAGTTTGAGTAGCCGAGGTCAGTTATGTAAGTAAGCACTGTATGCCTAAGTGACAGAGTCCAAATAAAAACCCAGGCAGTGGGGCTAGAGCGTGCTTTTCTGGTCTGTGACACTTCACACATATCATCACACACCATCCTGGGAAAAATTAGGCATGTCCCTATGTACTTCTCCTGGAAGGTCATTCATCCATGGAAACTCATACATGATTTCTCTGGAACCCTGCTTTATGAGCTTTGTCCCTTTGCTGGTCATAACATGTCCGTTCACTGTAATTAATTGTAATCATGAGTATATTAGTTCTTCTGGGTCCTGTGGGTCCTTCTAGTAGAGTCATAGAGCTCAGGATGATCTTGAGGAGCCTTGATGTACTGAGTGACCCAATGTTGAGAAAGACTGAGGCAAGTGGTTCTTGGGGCCTCAACAGCAGGACCTGGTGACAGTCATATTTAGGTCATTGCCATGTGACAACTTGATTCCAGCCAACTTCTGGATCCAAGCAGAGAACGTGATGCATGCAACTCAAGTCACTCATGTAACAAAAGATAGGGCTTTAGCACGAACGTGACCACTAGGGGACATGATGTGAATTAGGCCAACTATTTTCTATGGCAGTATGTATTTATATACATAATATTTCCATTATTACTATTTAGTCTATTTTAATATCCATTCACATTTAAAAGTGGCCTTTTGTTAATAAATTTTTTTTCTAGTAGAATGACAGGCACTTCAGCTGATTAGGTATTACTTTTCATATTAGTATTAGACAAAAATCACATTTACAGGTTTATGTATTATTCTGGAAACATTTATGTTAATACTTATATATTTTATACTAAGCTTCCTAACAGGTGGCTCAGAGTGTAATAAACCTGGGCTCAAATGTAATCACTTATGAGGGGTGTGATCTAAGCCAAAAATTTTTATTTCATGCCAAATAGTTTCATGTCCAAATAGTTGTATTTTTTTGTCAAAATTATTCTCTTATTCCTTTTCCTCTAAGTAACATAATTGTTTCTAGGGCATAAAATCAACATGTGGCAGAGCAAACATGGCCATCCTTTCATGAATAAAAGTATGAAAATAGATGGTAGGTAAGGCTTAAATATGTGCTGATGCTAATAGACTAGTAAAGTAACTCAAGATATTCACACACACACACACACACACACACACACACACACAATATGAGAGAGTGGGTTGTCTTCCCCAAATAGAGGAAATGGCCAGGAGAAATTATGTCAAAGTTACCTGTACTTTTATATTCCATAAAGATCAGGGATGGCTTTGAATCTCATCATGTGTCATTAAAGGAGCTGCATTGCAAAAGTAAAGGAGGTGGAGAAGAAAGCTCCGTGAGGTCTGTTTCAGTCATGAGTTAGCTCCCAAGGGTATAGCCAGGCACAGAGCCATGTGCAACTTCCCTGTGTTTCCAGGGACTTTTAGAACTAGGCACTCCTCTTAGTGCCAGAATTTTAGGTTTAAACCTAGTTTTAGGAGAGCTGAGAGAAGGGAGTAGCTGCAGAAGTGAAGTGCCTCTTTCTCCATTCTCTTTCCCATCTCTGTCTCCCTCTCCTCCTGACCCAATTGGGAATTCTGTTCTTTGAACAGCCTCAGATTCAGCATGAATATATTTTGGTTCCACTATAGAATATCTAAGTGTGACTGTCAAGTCTAAGGAGAATATAATTTTTAAAAATATTGCACCAGCTGTCTCTACACCTTAAAGAACTGGAGAATCAACAACAAATTAAGCCAACTCCACACACAAGAAGGGAAATAATCAAGATTAGAGCGGAGATCAATGAGGTAGTAACTAGAGATACAGTAGAACGTATCAATGAAACTAGAAGCTGGTTTTTTGAAAGAATCAATAAGATCAATAAACCATTGACCACACTAATCCAAAAGAAAAGAGAGAAAGCTCAAATTAATAAAATTATGAATGAAAAGGGAGAGATCACAACTAACACCAAGGAAATAGAAACAATCACCAGAAGTTATTATCAACAGTTATATGCCAATAAGCTAAGCAACCTAGATGAAATGGATGCATTCCTGGAAAACGATAAACTCCCAAAAGTGAACCAGGAAGAAATTGACAACCTGAATAGACTGATATCTAGTAACGAGATTGAAGCAGTGATCACAAACCTCCCGAAAAACAAGAGCCCAGGACCTGACAGATTCCCTGGGGAATTCTACCAAACTTTCAAAGAAGAAATAACACCTATTCTCCTGAAGCTGCTTCAAAAAATTGAAGCAGAAGGAAAACTTCCAGACTCTTTTTATGAAGCATTACCCTGATCCCCAAACCAGGCAAAGACCCCACCAAAAAGGAGAATTTCAGACCAATATCACTGATGAATATGGATGCTAAGATTCTCAACAAGATCCTAGCAAATAGGATCCAACAGCACATTAAAAATATTATCCACCATGACCAGGTGGGATTCATCCCTGGGTTACAAGGATGGTTCAACATTCGCAAATCAATCAATGTGATAGAACAAATCAATAAGAGAAGAGAGAAGAAACACATGGTCCTCTCAATTGATGCAGAAAAAGCATTTGACAAAATCCAGCATCCGTTCCTGATTAAAACACTTCGAAGTATAGGGATAGAGGGAACATTCCTGAACTTCACAAAATCTATCTATGAAAGGCCCACAGCAAATATCATCCTCAATGGGAAAAAGCTTGCAGCCTTCCCGTTGAGATCAGGAACACGACAAGGATGCCCACTCTCACCACTCTTGTTCAACATAGGACTAGAAGTCCTAGCAACAGCAATCAGACAGCACAGAGAAATAAAAGGTATCCAAATTGGCAAGGAAGAAGTCAAACTCTCTCTCTTTGCAGATGACATGATTCTTTATATGGAAAACCCAAAAGACTCCACCCCCAAACTACTAGAACTCATACAGCAATTCAGTAATGTGGCAGGATACAAAGTCAATGTACAGAAATCAGTTGCTTTCTTATACACTAACAATGAAAATACAGAAAGGGAAATTAGAGAATTGATTCCATTTACTACAGCACGAAGAACCATAAGATACCGGGAAATAAACCTAACCAAAGAGGTAAAGGATCTGTACTCGAGGAACTACAGAACACTTATGAAAGAAATTGAAGAAGATACAAAAAGATGGAAGACCATTCCATGCTCTTGGATCAGAAGAATAAACATTGTAAAAATGTCTGTACTGCCTAGAGCAATCTATACTTTTAATGACATTCCGATCAAAATTCCACTGGTATTTTTGAAAGATCTGGAGCAAATAATCCTAAGATTTGTATGGAAACAGAAGAGACCCCGAATTGCTAAGGAAATGTTGAAAAAGAAAAACAAAACTGGAGGCATCACGTTACCTGATTTCAAGCTTTACTACAAAGCTGTGATCACCAAGACAGCATGGTACTGTCATAAAAACCGACACATAGACCAGTGGAACAGAGTAGAGAGCCCAGATATGGACCCTCAACTCTATGGTCAAATAATCTCCGACAAAGCAGGAAAAAATATCCAGTGGAAAAAAGACAGTCTCTTCAATAAATGGTGCTGGGAAAATTGGACAGCTATATGTAGAAGAATGAAACTCAACCATTCTCTTACACCATACACAAAGATAAACTCGAAATGGATAAAAGATCTCAACGTGAGACAGGAATCCATCAGAATCCTAGAAGAGAACATAGGCAGTAACCTCTTTGATATCAGCCACCGTAACTTCTTTCAAGATATGTCTCCAAAGGCAAAGGAAACGAAAGCGAAAATGAACTTTTGGGACTTCATCAAGATCAAAAGCTTCTGCATAGCAAAAGAAGCAGTCAGCAAAACAAAGAGGCAACCCACGGAATGGGAGAAGATATTTGCAAATGACAGTATAGACAAAAGGTTGATATCCAGGATCTATAAAGAACTCCTCAAACTCAACACACACGAAACAGATAATCCTATCAAAAAATGGGCAGAAGACATGAACAGACACTTCTCCAATGAAGACATACAAATGGCTATCAGACACATGAAAAAATGTTCATCATCACTAGCCATCTGGGAGATTCAAATTAAAACCACATTGAGATACCACCTTACACCAGTTAGAATGGCCAAAATTAACAAGACAGGAAACAACGTGTGTTGGAGAGGATGTGGAGAAAGGGGAACCCTCTTACACTGTTGGTGGGAAGGCAAGTTGGTGCAGCCACTTTGGAGAACAGTGTGGAGATTCCTCAAGAAATTAAAAATAGAACTTCCCTATGACCCTGTAATTGCACTACTGGGTATTTACCCCGAAGATTCAGATGTAGTGAAAAGAAGGGCCATCTATACCCCAATGTTTATAGCAGCAATGGCCACAGTTGCCAAACTGTAGAAAAAACCAAGATGCCCTTCAACGGACGAATGGATAAAGAAGATGTGGTCCATATACACTATGGAGTATTATGCCTCCATCAGAAAGGATGAATACCCAACTTTTGTAGCAACTGGTAGAGATTATGCTGAGTGAAATAAGTCAAGCAGAGAGAGTCAATTATCATATGGTTTCACTTATTTGTGGAGCATAACAAATAACATGGAGGACATGGGGAGATGGAGAGGAGAAGGGAGTTGAGGGAAATTGGAAGGGGAGATGAACCATGAGAGACTATGGACTCTGAAAAACAACCTGAGGGTTTTGAAGGGGCGGGGGGTGGGAGGTTGGGGGAGCCAGGTGGTGGGTACTATGGAGGGCACGTATTGCATGGAGCACTGGGTGTAGTGCATAAACAACAAATTCTGTTACACTGAAAAGAAAGAAATAAAAAAAATATTGCACCAAAGAAAGATGAATGATAAAAAAGATAAATGATTAAAGGTAAATGGTAAAAAATGATAATTGTAGTTTTGAAAAGTGCCTGATAAGATTTCTGCCTAGTGCTTAAAACTGAAAATGGGTAGGCAATAGGAACAAAAGCACATTATTTTTGTTATTCCATTAAGTCAGGCTCCAATTAGTTACTTTCATTCCCAACCCTTTCTTTTGGCTGCCAGTACCATGACCTGAATCCTGCCAAAGTATTCAGATTGGTGCTGTAAATATTTATATATGTGACAAGAAAGACTTTTTACCTGAAGTTTCTTTATTAAAACATTGTTCCAAAAATAACTGTGATATAGTCAAAATAGTAAAGGTCTCCTCTATTTGATCATTTGCTCTATGTAAACAATTCTTTATGCAAAATGGAAGAGCAAAACTTGTCCAATAATCCCTAGAATGTTTTTATTCTGATGTATTTTTTGATAAGTGTTTTGTTAATTTTGTACAATATTTACATTATATGCAATTGGATAGAGCTTATAAAAATAAATGAAGATCATTCTCTATTATTCATTTTTGCCAGCTCTTTACAGTGAGTCTGGCCAGAAGTTTATTATTCCCCCTCTTTTACTAGTTAAGTTAAAAAATTGATTACATCATGCGTGGTCCTATAATTTGGTGTGTTGAAAATATGTTACCTGTGCATTACAAATTGAATTGATATAAACATTTTTTAACATTTTTATTTTAAGGAGAAATATTTTCTCCCAATTTCTATTTAGACTGGTAATAGCCATCAGTTTACATATCTTTACTTTGTGCAGGAGGACACTGGTGGAAAAATTTCCAGAAGCAACTCATATTTCCTATAAAAAGAGAAATTCTGCATCATGATCTTATTTCTGTGTATCTCTAAGATTCCCAAAGATATTTGCAAATAAGCATCCCAAATCTCTGTTGAGTGTGATTCACTCACCATTTACATGATTATTGCCAACTAGTGCTAAGCACTGTGACTGGTATTAGGTATATAATGATATATCCAACTTCTTTATCTTCAAGAAGCCGCCCCATGATCTGAATTCCTGGAGACACAGATTTGCAAATAACCAACTGTAATGCAACAGGATCATTCTAATCTGAACAATATATTTAGGGCAAAAGAGGTGATTTAATTCTAGTTGGAAAACTGAAAAAGATTACGTATGATGAGCTGAGTCATGAAAATTGAGCAGGAATTTACTAAGCAGAGAAAGAGGGAAGTGAGGGTATTCTAGGTATCTGTTCTTGAAATAAAAACCATCTTCCCTTCTTTATCATGCAGACGGGAAACTTCAATCATTCCTTAAGCAAATACTTAATGAGTTCTTACTGTGAATAAGATACTCAAAAACAAGATATTCTGTGTTGAGCTGTAGTCTGATTGCCTGGAAACGAGAACTTTTTCTTTACCCTTTATATATGTACCACATTTTAAGAGCCATTAATATGCACATGGGGCTACAAAGATAATTTTTTTAATTGCATTTATTCATTTATTCAGTGAGTCATTCCACCAACATTACATATTGAGTGCCTGTCATTTACCTGGACAGAAGGATTCAAGAGTTATGTGTATCCAGATAACATTCTGTGGAGCACAGAGGATTGATCTTGGTGATGGCCACAGTCAGAAAGAAAGGAGAGAGAGGAGGAAAAGAGGCTTGTGAACAAGGCAGACTGATCAAAGAGGTTTGGGGAAGAATAGTTGAAGGAGAGGTTGGTCTCAGCAGTCCACACAGAGAGGCTGATGAGCCGAGTTGCTCAGTGGTCACTGCTGACCCGACGGTTGTGTCCACAAGCCTGTGTAGAAGCAACTGGTGGCAGGGGAAGGAAGACTGTTGGGCAGCCGTAGATTGGATAGGAGAAACGTGAGGGGCAGAAGGGGTTCACAAGAAAATGGTCTTCAAAGTGGCAGAGATGAGTTTGTGTTTAAAGGCAGAATGGGAGCTGCCTGGGCGGCTCAGTCGGTCGAGCATCCAAATCTTGGTTTTGGTTCAGGTCATGATCTCAGGGTTGTGAGATCAAGCCCCAGACTCAGTGTGGAGTCAGCTTGGGACTCTCCCTCTCCTTCTGCCCCTCTCCCTACTCCCTACACTCTCTCTCTCTCTCTCATGCACAATCTCAAATAAATAAATAAATCTTAAAAACAAAAGAAAACAAAGGCAGAATGAATGAATGGATGTGACTTGGTTTTTTGTATCAAATTTCTTGGAATTTTTATCGTTTCGAGAAAATTCCCTGCTTTGTTTTATTTTCTTTATATATTTTCAGGTTAACACAGTAGAAGAAAAACTTCTTTTGCATTTGTTCACTGAATATATCACATATTTATTAACTTTTTCCTCATTGTTATGCTGCATTTATATTGCTAGGATACAAATGGACATTTTGCATGATAAAGAGGCTATATTTTTAATGATTACATAGAACCAATACAATAATTTTGATTCTTATCACACTGAATAGTTTTCATTGTAGCTCACTAATAATTTTATTTACATGCTAAGAATATAAAGTCATTATTACATTTTTGCTCTATTAATAATAAGCAGGGTGAATAGTGGAATATAAAAGAGAATGCTTGAAAATGAAAATTCTGTTATTTTTGAACATGTATTTCACAGCATGAGAACAAAATGTATTCAGCTGTTCATTTTATAAAGAGAGAAAATGCATTTAAAATTAGAATTGTGCCATTCGGAGACCGTAATTCATGCGGTTATAGGAGAAATATAAATGCTCCCTATCAGTGGATAGAGAAAAAAAGTCTCATTTCAATAAAACATTTGGTGATTAAATATCTCTACATAGAACTTTTCCTGTCTTTTTTCTTTTTTAGAAAGAAAGACAATTGGATAAAGTCAGAAATATAGCATTAGGCTTTTAACATGATTCAGTGAGAACCAGGAAACTGTAGAGCTTGAACCCAGGTAATGAATGGAAGAACTCTCATTCTGTGAGACATCTGAAGACATCAATCCTCCACTGACCATGAACAATAGCATCATTACTTCTTTCCCTCCTCCCTCCCTCCCTTTCTTTCTTTCTTTCTTTCTTTTTCTTTCTTTTAAGAGAAAGCGAGCACAAGCAGGGAGAGCAGCCAGCAGAGGGAGAAGCAGAACCCATGTGGGGCTCCATCCCAGAACCCTGGGATCATGACCTGAGCCAAAGGCAGACGCTTACCCCTCTGAGCCACCCAGGTGCCCCTCTTCCCTTTCCTCTGAGCTAACAGAGACCTTAATTCAAGGTTTGACCAAGCCTACTACATAGGTATTTTAGTGATCTTTATTAAAAAAAAAAAAAAAATACCCTCCATGAACGGAGAATGGGCTTTGACTTATTTTTCCAGTAGTGGTGATGGATTCGTACTGATCAGTCTGTAATCTTGCACTTATGATCCTCGGGGTTCAACGCCACGTTCTGAGAGAAGCTGAGCTGGATTTGTCAGGCTGTGAGACAGGACATGGCCAGCTGACCCGCGGGAGATTCAAACTGCAGCCCTAGTTGTGCTAGCAGTGCTCCCACAGCTGGCCACTGAGCTAAGGAGGTTGCTGTGGCAAAAACAGGCTCCGGTAAGCCGTGGTAAGGTACTCGCCCACAGTGAGGTTCGGAGGTGGATAGTTTATCTGGGGCACCTCCTCTTCCGTGTTTAGGCCCTGCGTTAAGGTCTCTTTTATCTTTTATGTTGATGGTGACTTCTTTTCCTTCTCTTACCCCATAACATCTCTTTGACCCTTGCAAAAATTCCTTTATAGAAAGAAGCGGGTATGTATACGAAAGTCCAAGCATTAAGTATCCTGAGGTTTTTGAGTAAGTTTCTCTCCAAAGGTTTGTTTTCTCCTATGAGTGGTATTTGCCAATCATATCCAAAATAAATAATTTATGTATTTAGAAATTGTTCCTACAGATTTCACAAAAATGAGTAGCAAATGTATGACAGAGAGAGAAGCAGTTTTTGCATTTATTCTTTTTTTTTTTGTTTTTTTAATCTTCCAGCGGAAACCCCCACTGGCGGTAGATGATCTTTTTGAAGACATGAAAGACGGTGTCAAGCTCCTTGCTCTTCTGGAGGTTCTCTCTGGGCAGAAACTGGTAAGGACTTTTCCTGTGACCACACTTGTCAAATTGTTCCCCTTTGGAATTTGGGGGTGTGGAGTTGGGAGTGGAAAGGGTGCTGTCCCTGTAAGACAAAGTTCTCTCCTTGTAGTTGGTAATACCCTAGACACACTAGCCTATCAGTCACTTCTGGGAGCTGAGAACACATTCCCTTTCGCATCCTGACACGCCTTTAGTGGATCTGAAACATTCTATATCAGAGTGGCTACCTGAGAAGGCAGAGTAAGAAAACTTCATCAGTAATCTGTCCTGTTCAACTTCTGGCTCTGTGTGGCATCCAGGACAATGACTTGCAGATTAACACTACCTTGGCTCATAGTGTCTGCTTTCCATTTGGGAAGGAATGTTGGTCCGTAACTGTGCAGTATTTATGTAGCTGTTTGTTGAAAATTAAGTTGGAAATCAGAATGACATTCTCCGTACACTTGTGGACATCCTCCATCGTCAATCATGTGTCACAGGATCAGCTTGGTTTTAGGTGCAGTAGAACCAGCCAAGTGAGAAAAAAAACACATTGACAGTGAACTACAGAATGTCTTTTTCTACATTACTTAATAATAAAGTACAGACAGCCCCCAACTTACAGTGGTTCAACTTCATGACTTTTTGACTTCGCGGTGGTGTGAAAACAGGACACATTCAGTAAAAACCATACTTGGAATTTTGAATTTGGGTCTTTTCTTGGGCTAGTGACACACAGGATGGTCCTGTCTCAGCATGCTGAGCAGTGGTGGGGGCCACAGCTCCCAGTGAGCCACGTGATCGTGAGGGTAAAGAGCCAAGACACTTGCAACCATTCTGTACCCACAGACATTCCTGTTTTTCGCTTTCAGTACCGTATTGAATAAATTACGTGAAATATTAAACACTCCATTACAAGGTATGTTATATGAGATGATTTTGCCCAAACACAGGTGAATGTAAGTGGTCTGAGCACGTTTCAAGTGAGCTAGGTGAAGCTGTGATGTGCGGTAGGTTAGATGTACTAAATGCATTTTTGGTTTGCAGTATGTCCAACGTAAAATAAGCTTATTGGGATAGAACCCCGATATAAGTTGAGGAAGATCTGTATTTCATTCTTCTGGCTTATCTTTTATTATTTCAGAGTAGTAGAGAGGTAAGTAGTTTGCAAAGATGAACTACTTATAAATGCTGTCTGTCATAATTACAAAAAGATACCTAGGAATTAATCTTCAAAATATTGTCTAGCATGTTAGACACAGAGTCCAAAATTGGGAGTACTCATCTTTTCTTTATCTACTGCTTCTTGGCAACAGCTACACCATCATTATTACTTGGGTAATTGAGTTTTTTAAGTGTTTTTGCCTAAACATCAATTTCCAGTTAATTTTGTGCAGAGTCCTCAGAATAGCTTTTGTAAAAGAGTTTGTTGGAAAATTACAAACTGATGATAACTTTGTGTAAATCATTTATCTAATAGGATGCATATTGTGGTGGATGCTTTCAGCTCCCCTTGTGACATCTCAGCTTGCCTCCTTCTTCAGCCAGTGAGATTTCAGACAGTGGAGGACACTGTAGCAGCACCTTGCCTCAGGTCCTGTTAACAGGTCTCTAGGATTCCATTCTCTTGGCTTTTATCAAAGGCACAAGTTGCTCAAGGCAGCCCTGAACTATGGGAGGGTTAGTGATCCCTAAGGACCTTCAACCAATGGAGATGGGAGCCCATGAAGAAGTGCTCAGCCTGCAATTTGTAGGAGGGACAATTCTGTGACATATTTTACATGTATCTTATGGAGTGCTTGGATCCCCAGCAGGACTGAGGCCCAGTTGCTCACAGTGGGAACTCTCAAGAGCACTTTCCTTCTTCCCTGTCTCACTCTCCATACATCTCCTCACTCTTACTACCTGGAGTCACCTCCCCGATAAACTACATGCACCCAAGACCTTGTCTCAGACTCTGCTTTGGGGAAATCAAACCAAACCCATATGAAAAGCTAATTTTCAATATACAAGTATATGCATGAGCTGAATAAACTGGATTAGCATCCAGATGTGGGAGTCATTGAACTGAAATATATACAGCCTTGGTTTCCAGATATAATTGGCCATCTTTATATATCTTCCTGAATTAAGCTATTTACTAGAAGGTTAAAGGAACCTTTGTTATAATTCAGTTGGGTATTAAAGAGGTATATCCTTCCGTATCAGTATAATTTTGCCAGTGTACTTGACCAACGAAGTACAGAAATCTTGATGGGCATTTAATTGCCAATCTAGATGATTATAGAAAAAGTAAATATTTAAAAAAAAAGTAAATATTTTTACATAAGAGTCTTACTTCTGTTTAAGTGCCATACTCATTCAGACATAGAATTATAAGTCCTTGAAGCTAGAAGAAATTTCGAAAAGAATCTCAGCATTCTTACTTAGTGGGTAAGAAAACTGAGACATGCAATGGCAATTTCCAATTTAACCTTTCTTACTTATTTCTGGGAGCCCTTCAAGATTCTGAATTACATGAAATGAGATTACTCTGAAATTATAAATAAACCTTTAAATGTTTTTTTTTTTTAAACTTTGTGCATGTCATTATGGTCCAGGACCACATTAACATGAGAAGTATCATTTGAAGGAATGAGTATCCTAGGCATCTTTTTAGAGCTTTCAAAGGGAGAATGTGGGTAAGACCATTTCTCTCAGGGGTGTTAATACTATTCAGGAATTCTATAATATCTCATAAATAGAACTCTATTAAGAACACTATGCTTAACATCAGGGTTCACGTAGCCTGGGATTCTGACTCTGACCGCTGTCATGTGGGAAATGTAACCAAATGGGTTAGTGTCCTTGCACTGCCAGCATCTCTTGAGAAATCTCTATGATTTTATTTAAAGTCTTAGGGTATTTTTAATTTTTTAATTACTGTTCTTAGATTTCTCTACATTCTTTGATTATTATTTGTGGAACATTTACTCTTTAAATGAATCAGGGGTTATATATCTTTAATTGCCCATAAATATAGGAACACTAAATTTAATTTGCACTTAGGATTTTTTTTTAAGAATATGATGAATTGTCATTGAAAAATTAGAATAAGAGTAGCAATATGAAAGAGTTAAGGACTTCAGAGAAACTTACTTCTTACCCATTTGGTTAACCCTCTCCTTTAAAAACTCCTTTAACAGGTGCGCCTGGGTGGCTAAGTGGGTTGAGCCTCTGCCTTCAGCTCAGGTCATGATCTCAGGGTCCTGGGATCAAGCCCCGCATCAGGCTCTCTGCTCGGCGGGGAGCCTGCTTCCCCCTCCCTCTCTGCCTGCCTCTCTGCCTACTTGTGATCTCTCTCTCTCTGTCAAATAAATAAATAAAATCTTTAAAAACAAACAAACAAAAAACTCCTTAATACTTTGCATTCAGCAGAAGCCTAACAATCCACTTGAGAGTGCACAATAAAAGAAAGCGAAACACCAATTCAAAAAGATATATGCAACCCCGTGCTCATTGCAGCTTGATTTACAATAACCACATGCACACATGCACCAAGAGCACTTTTCATATAAGTGTTTCCTCACATGTAAGGAGGGACAGTCTCAGTAGGCAACACGGGAATTTTGCAAATTTCTGCTCTTGGCCTACAGAAACCTGACAGGCAGGTATATCAACAGATGAGCTGGGAATGAGTGTTTGTTGAGTAAATTAGTGTACCTTCCAGCTGCTGTGGGGATAATGCTCCTTTGTGTATCTACTAAACTTTAGAGAAATTGATGTTGTTCTTGAATATTCTTCAAGTCTATTTTTAATCCATTTAAATTCATTTTATAATTATATTTTTAATGTGTGCATTTTTTTATTCCTATTCCTTCCTGTTTATAGCCTTGTGAACAAGGACGTCGTATGAAGCGAATCCATGCTGTGGCCAATATTGGCACGGCACTCAAGTTCCTTGAAGGAAGGAAGGTAAGAAACAAAGCAAAACACCTTTTTAAACAAGAAGGTGTGGGCATACTGATGTTTTTCAAGTTGGCTGTGCAGTAAAAACACTGCATGTAAATTATACAGTGAGACATTCAATACTATTGTAAAATAATTCTAGATTTACAGAAAAGTGGCAAAAAATGGCAGATTTCCTGTCTATACTTTGGGCAGCTTCCTGTAATGTGAGGAACTTACATACCTAGTACGTGTTTGTGTGTGTGTGTGTATGTGTGTACACACACATATATACATACATATAATTGTGCTATACACATAGCACAATTATTAAAGAAGGAATTTAAAATTGGTGTGGTGCCATTCATTAAAGCATAGACATTAGTCTAATTTCATCCATTTTTCCACTAATGTCTTACTTCTCTCCAGGATCCAATCCAGTAACGCACCTTGCCTTTAATTGTTGTGGCTCCTTGGTCTCTTCCACTCTATGACTTTGTCTTTCCTTGTCCTCCATGACCTTGATAATAGCTGCCGGTCAGTTGTTTTTGCACAATGTCTCTCAGTTTGGTTTTGTTTGCTGTTTCCTCAAGATGAGATTGAGATTATTTATACATTTGTGGCAAGAATTCCAAGGAAATGATATTGTATTCTCAGGGCATCATGTTAATGGATCTAGGATTGCTAAGTCTTGTTGCTGGTGATGTTAACCTCAATCACTTGGCAAGGTTTTCTGCTGTGTTTTTTTAAGATCAAGTTACTATTTTTTCCTCTATAGATGAGAAATAACTTAGGGGAGATAACTGATATTAGGCTGATATTCTGCTTCTCGGCAAACTTTGCTTACTGTTTAGCATTGAATGCCTTCGGTAATTATTTCTGTGGTGTTTGCCTAATGGTGATTTTGTGTTTCCCTCAGTCCTTTCACATGTATTAATTGAAATTGCTCTGTGAGTAAAGGTTGTCCTCCCCCCCATTTGTTTATTTATTCAGCTATTTATTTTGGCATGGACTTATTCTATAATTATAATCCAATTATTATTATTATCCATTAATAATAGTAATACTCAAATTGTTCTAGCTTTGGCCACTGAGAGTTCTTTCAGACTGGCTCCTATACTTTTTTAATATGGCCCCATTCTTTTTCAGGCATTTCCTCATTTTCTGGAACTACAGCTTTTCCACATTTATATTTTCCCTGCCCCCGTTCTGAAATCAACCACTTCCCTAAGCAAGCTTTGTTCTTTTATTAGTGAGCGACATTTGGGTGCTAGGTGTGCTCATTGCTACTGAAGTTTCATTGCCCCCAGGCCCTCTCAACAGACAGATCTAGAAAATATGAATGTTTATTAATCCAGGTATATGCATATATGTTTTCTCTGTCTCCCCCTGCCTCCCTTCTGTGTGTGTGTGTGTGTGTGTGTGTGTAAACCATGAGTTTCAACTGATGCTTCTGATTCTAGTCCAATACCGCAAGGTTCGTTAATGGTCTTCCATGCTTATTTGTTTCGGTTTTCTCTGACAGTGAGACACCTAGGTCTCATCTCTAATGCATTCACCCATTTTTAAATCCAAGTATAGACATAAAATTACTTAAGACTTGCTCATCACACCCCTGTGAGAAACAGATTTACTCACTGGAGAACCGTGTGTATGTATAGGTCTTTTGGTCTTTAGTATTACAGCATTCAGTCAAAAAGTCTATTCCAAATTTACTTGTTACTTTTGTTCTTTTTCACTCCCTTCAGTGTGATTATGTTAGTCTTTTGTAATAGAGTTAGGTACCAAGGTATATTCAGTTTTCAGTAATGCCTTCTCTCACACACACACATTCTAGTTGGTATTGATTATTATTCTTATTTTTATTTTGGGGAGTGAGACATTATGTTTCCAAGAGTAAACGTTATGCTTAGAGAAGGCACCCCCTCGTTATCTTTACTATTCCATTCTCATCTTTCTTCCTTCCGTTCACTCTCTCATCTTAGGGAACCTGTCTCTAGCTTCTAATTTATTCTGCCAACTTTTTTTGGGCATAAATTAGCAGATGTATTTTCATACACCCTCTTTTTTTTTTTTTTTTTTTTTACATGAAGGGTAACATCCTATAATACATTCCTGTACTTTGCTTTTCTCATTTAGTAGTACATCCTGGAAATCTTTCAGATCAGTTCATGGAGATCCTCCTCATTCATTTTCATAGCTGCATTCATTATCTGGATGTGCCAGAGTTCATTCAACCACTCTTTTATGCGTGGGCATTTAGGTTGTTTCTAGTATTTTTCAAACACAGTGATGCAATTAATGGCTGTCCAACATACTTTCACACTATTAGAAGGGAATTTTCTGGGTGAATTCCTAAAAGTGTGATAGCAGGGTCAAAAGTGTGTATGTGATTTGTTAGGTATTGCCACGTTTCCTTGCAAACCAGTTGCACCAACTGACTTATATTTAGCCTTTTCCCAACTTGTGGGAATTCAGGTGTCTGTGGCAATACCAAAACCACCTTTACAAATGGATCTCTAGATACCCCTAGGAAATAGAATGATTCAACTATTTCCTTCAAAATCTATATACACTAAATTCATTTATTTACTACCCAAATGCAAATATGAATACTTTCCATACAACAGGAACTCTAGAAAATACAAAAATACTTGAATCTGTTCATTAAATAATTTATATGTTGATTAGTTGATAGTACAATGAAACAATGTAAAGTCCAGTCAGTTGTGCAGACTCTGTGCCAAAGGGAGATTCTGAACATTATGATGGTGTAGAAAAATGAGATTAGCTTCTTACAGAATATTGGACATAGTTTCCAGATCATTAATATCATTATTAATGGAGTGTTCCTCTTCTTCTAGATTCCTCCGTGAGTTTTTCATAGAAAGCTGAAAAAGCCATGTTGAACAAGATATTTATAGTCTTCCAGGTCATTGGGTCTCCCATTTTTACCTATAACTATAGTGTCCTGCTTTGTTCTGAGCTATCTTTCATTGGCTAGAATATAAAAATAAAATTCCTCTTGCTAATGTCTTGGGGAAAATTTAAGGGCTTAACCTATAAAGGCATTGTTTGCAAAAAAGACCAAAGAATCTTCTTTTCACAGAGGACTTGTTTTACACAAGATCATTTTCACAGAACAGCCCTAAGTAATAAAATTTGACTGTGGGGAGGAATGAGTTTTTTTAAGGCTCTTTAGCACCCACCTTATCATCTAAGAACTTATATCTCAAACGTATTTTCAGGAATTTATTTTTGGCCTTTGGACTTAATTTGTCCTCATTTAGATTTTTTTTTCTTTAGGTAATAGCAAATCAATTTAGTCCTTGAATTCTGGCTTGACATAAGGAATAATGAGGGCAGTCCCCAAATTTTACCAGGGAAAACCCTACCATTGTGTTTGTTTTCCACTTGTTTACAGGCAACTGAAAAAAGCATACATTAGTACCTGATAGGAACCATGTAAGTGTGATTCTAATGAGTAGATACAGTACCATTTCTACCAGTTCCTTTCCCCAGGGAGGTATCACGTGAGTCATTCCAAACAGTAACACAAGGAGCCAAC
Organism: Martes martes; assembly: GCF_963455335.1. Lineage (NCBI taxonomy): Eukaryota > Metazoa > Chordata > Mammalia > Carnivora > Mustelidae > Martes > Martes martes. The sequence goes on from NC_137893.1 coordinate 14,284,185, forward strand.
CACTGACCACCTTTCCTAAAACTTCCCTTAGTGTAACAAGCAACATAAATTTAGGTTCCTGTAAAGTCAGATAGGTAATCTTAAAGATGAAGTGAGTTTGAGGCTAATTATGGAAACAGGAGAATTGAGCAAGTTTTGTGCCCTGTCCGGAAGATGGAAGCGAACATTCAGTTCTAGCTATAGTTGCCTCAGTGAAATGCAAGCACAGGGATCCCAGATTTTCCAATTAAACAAGAGAAGTCAGCAATCTGGATTTTTATTAAAATCTAATTATTTATTTAAGTAATTTATTAAGTAATGCAGGTAGTTGGCTGCCTGTATCACTGGCTAGAATGCCTTACTCTACACCTCACCGTAGAGAGCAACTAGTATAAAGTGGCAATGCATCCATTCGTTAAGCTTTCCAATTTCTAATTTCCAGCTAGGAATCTGAAGTTTTAATTTTAATTTTTTTTGAAATTTATTCCCAAATAGTTGGAATATTTTTTGGAAGTATCTGTGGGCCTTCTATTAGTCTGTTATGGCTACCGTAGCATTACCACAGACTGGACGGCTTCAATAACAGAAATTTATTTTTTCACAGTTCTGGAGGCTGGAGGTTTAACATAAGGTACCAGCAGAGTTGGTTTCTTTGTCTCTTCCTGCTTGCAGATAGGCACTTACTCACTGTGTCCTCTTGTGGCCTTTCCTCTGTGTGAGTGTGAAGAGAGAGAGAAAGAGCTTTGGTATCTCTTCTTCTCATAAGAACATCAGTTCTATTGGATTAGGGCCCACTCTTAGTACCTCATTTGACTTTAATTACCTCCTTAAAGGTCCTGTCTCTAAATATGGTCACACTAGGGGTTAGGGCCTCAACATGTGAATTTGGGGGAAATACACATCTGTCCATATGGGCCTCTAGCTTGCAAAATCAAATTTCCCGAGATTCCCTGGGCCATACACAGTTGTCTGGTACAGGATTCTCGAACACTGACATGCATCAGAATAAAAAAAAAGACCTAGAGATTTTGCTAAAGCAGATTCTTGAGCTGTACCCCCAAGGTCAGCAGGTCAAAGGTGGGGTTAATCAATGTGATCCCATTCTCTTTCTGGTTCCTGGGAATTCTTCATTCTCTTTGAATGTCTCTATTGCCCATTACACACTCCTAAGCTATTAAGAATTTAATAGGATAAGTTCCATAAGCCCAATAAGAATAAATTCCATAATCCCATTATGGAACACACAGTTTTTAAGAGAAAAAATAATTATGAAAAGCATTTCTTCTTCAGAAGTTGAGCAAAATAGCTTCAGGTTCTAGCAAAAGTTCAATATGTTAACTTCATAGTGCATTTGGAGCTGGATTGAGGTAGAAAATTCTACTTATCATTTTTAAAAAGAAAGATGTATAAGGAAAGATAAATAATCTGCCATTTATGGAATGCATTAATCTTCTGGTTATTAGCATGTATTATATATCTGTGCCCTGTGGATACTAAAATGGATAGAAAATTCTGGAGAAGCTGCAAACCAGAGTAATCAAAATGATTTTGGACATTGCAATAGGTTCTGTCATAAAAGGTTTAAAAAAATGTGATGTTCTTTGTTTTCCACACACATACATTATTTGTCTCATGTTGTGCTAGGTTTAAAAAAAATAGGCACATAAGCTTGTAATCTATGAATTTCTCAATTTTTTCCCCTGTCTCTAAACCTGATGGATGAATTTCATTCATAGGTATATTTCAAATTATTTACTGTGATTTTTGTGCTAATTTTTACTCTGCTCATAAATTTAAACTGGTTATTCCAGAGTAAAGTATTTGTGGGATGATTTTTGCGCCTGATTTAACCATTTACAAACTCCTGAACTTTATTATTAATAACACAAGGTTTTAAATCTTGTCTGAGAACTGTTGAGCTAGAAATCTAAGGATTACTTTATTTTTTTTTCTACTTTGTTTAAGGATTATTGAAAGGATGGTGAGCAGTTGTTAATCGTATTTTTTTGAGAATGGCTAAGATAGACGTCCATTTTGCTGGAACTTAGAAAATAACAGTTTTAATAGTTAGGAAGGCATTAAAATAAATAATTAGAGACAACTGTAGACAGGTTAACATCTATCCATTTGAATGCTCAAAAGTCAGGAACTAAACCCTAATGGTCTCTTCTACTTTATTATTTCTTGCTTTCTTTTGTCTTTACAATGTATTCCCCAAATCTTGTTCTAAATTTACTACCTACATTTTTATTCCCTTTGAACAAATATCTCTGATTTTGAAAAAAATATTTATGTATGTATATCATCTTCTCCCTTTGTTTTTCATGTCAGTCCATGTACAGAGGATCACCGGTTAGTACAAATTTTAGAATTTTTAACTCCTGACTTTTATAGGTAAAAGAGAACATAAGTTTCATGCTATTTGGTAACAAACTTCAAAGTAAGTGCATTTTCTTAAACTACTCATCACAGTTTCTTTTAAGTTCCAGTCGACTTCTAAATGTAAAAAAATAACCTTTTTTTCCCTGTGTGGTGTTTTGTTGGTAATTCCCTGCATGATGTCATATTTTTTCAACTTTAAACAATTTTTTGAAATTCATTCTATGGATGTTTTTGTTGTGTGCACCTAATGAATGCTCCTGAAATTTCCACTGAAACCATGTATTTGTTTGTTTTGATGGCTCACCCAACTTACTCTTGTGTATCACTATAGAGGCATGACCAAATTGTCCAACTGATGTCTAATAAAGCGCTAATAATTGCATAATTAGGTGGCCTATAATCTTCTAGTACATTACTAGTACAGTTTTTCTTTTTAAACAGATTAAATTAGTCAACATTAACTCCACTGATATAGCTGACGGCCGACCATCAATAGTTCTCGGATTGATGTGGACCATTATTCTATATTTCCAGGTATTGTACTATATAGCTCCCTTTTCAGTTGATGTAATGTCATGGATGGAGGTAGTGGTGGAAATTTTAGTAGTACTCTCATTTGCCCTACCTTTGGGGTTGATTCTCAAGTGAGCAGAAACTTGACTTTCCCATATACATTGTTTTTTGTTAGCAGAAAAATTTCCTCTTCTTCCCTGCAAAGATGTTATATAGGGAACTCTGCCAGAGAACTGTGACATCGATACTTAATCTGAAAAGTGAGCAGGGCACAATGGAGATGAAATATTGGTGTAGAAAGAGTTGAGGAAATTTTTGTTGTTGTTGTCTAGAAGGGACCAGTTTTATGTTCCTATTAGAATTAAGGGGAACCTGAGCAAATTCTCTTCACTTTTTTTTCCTTCCTTTTCCCAACCAACTTATCTTACCAACTCCTTTTTTAGAATTTTTAAAAATTTTTCATCTTTACAGTCATATCCAACCCTTCATTGTGTTTACCCATATATATATAGATATATATTTTTTTTTTCTTTCTTTAAAATTTTGGGAAGTAGTTTCTTCCAAGAGACCAGAATGCACCCAGAATCAAGTGGGTGGCTCTGTTCTATTCACCAGTCTAATATACTTTTTTATTTTTTTTAACTTCTTTTTACCCCCTTTCTTCTCCCCACAATTTGGGGTCTCTTCTGATTTGGTTAATGCACATTTTTCTGGGGTCTTTGCCATTCTTTTAGTATTTTATTCTCTTGTTCATATATTCTTATTTGGATAAAATGACAAGGGGGAAAAACACTCCACAAAAAAAAGAACAAGAGGCAGTACCAAAGGCTAGGGACCTAATCAATATGGATATTGGTAACATATCAGATCTAGAGTTCAGAATGATGATTCTCAAGGTGCTAGCTGGGCTCGAAAAAGGCATGGAAGATATTTAGAGAAACACTGGAGTAATAAAAGCCCCTTCTGGAGGAATAAAAGAACTAAAATCTAACTAAGCTGAAATAAAAAAAGCTGTTAATGAGGTGTAATAAATAATGGAGGCTCTTGCTGCTAGGATAGATGTGGCAGAAGAGAGAATTAGTGATATAGAAGACCAACGGACAGAGAATAAAGAAGCTGAGCAAAAGAGACACAAACAACTACTGGACATTGAGGGGAAAATTCGAGAGATAAGTGATACCATGAGATGAAACAAAATTAGAATAATTGGGATTCCAGAAGAAGAAGAAAGAGAGAAGTGGAAGGTATACTGGAGCAAATTATTGTAGAGAATTTCCCTAGTATGGCAAAGGGAACACGCATCAAAATCAAGGAGGTGCAGAGAATCCCCCTCAAAATCAATAATAATGGGTCCACACCCCGTCATCTAATAGTAAAACTTACAAGTCTTAGGGACAAAGAGAAAATCCTGAAAGCAGCCCAGGAAAAGAAGTCTGTAACATACAGTGGTAAAAATATTAGATTGGTGACAGATTTATTCACAGAGACCTGGCTGGCCAGAAAGAACTGGCATGATATATTCAGAGCACTAAATGAGAAAAACATGCAGCCAAGAATACTATATCCAGCTAGGCTATCATTGAAAATAGAAGGAGAGAGAAAAAGCTTCCAGGACAAACAAAAACAAAAAAACATTTTTTAAACACCAAACAAGCCCTACAGAAAATATTGAAAGGCATCCTCTAAGCAAAGAGAGAGCCTAAAAGTAGTAGACCAGAAAGGAACAGAGACAATATACAGTAACAGCACCTTACAGGCAATACAATGGCACTAAATTCATATCTCCACCCTGAATGTATATGGGCTAAATGCCCCAACCAAAAGACACACGGTATCAGAATGGATAAAAAACAAAACCCATCAATATGCTGCCTACAAGAAACTCATTTTAGACCCAAAGGCACCTCCGGATTTAAAGTGAGGGGGTGGAAAACAATTTACCATGTTAATGGACATCAAAAGAAAGCTGGGGTGGCAATCCTTATATCAGATCAATTAGATTTTAAGCCAAAGATTATAAGAGATGAGGAAGGACACTATATCATACTCAAAGGGTCTGTCCAACAAGAAGAACTAAAAATTTTAAGTATCTGTGTCCCTAACATGGGAGAAGCAAACTATATAAACCAATTAATAACAAAATCAAAGAAACGTATCGACCATAATACAATAATAGTAGGGGACTTTAACACCCCCTCACTGAAATAGAAAGATCATCCAAGAAAAGATCAACAAGGAAATCAAGGCCTTAAATGACACACCAGATGGACCAGATGGACCAGATGGACATCACAGATATATTAAGAACATTCCATCCCAAAGCAACAGAATACACATTCTTCTCTATTGCACATGGAACATTCTCCAGAATAGATCACATCCTGGGTCACAAATCAGGTCTCAACCAGTACCAAAAGATTGGGATCATTTCCTGCATATTTTCAGACCACAATGCTCTGAAGGTAGAACTCAATCACAAGAGGAAAGTTGGAAAGACCTGAAATACTTGGAGGCCAAAGAGCATCCTACTAAAGAATGAATGGATCAACCTGGAAATTAAAGAAAAATTGAAAAAATTCATGGAAACAAATGATAATGGAAACACAACAGTTCAAAATCTGTGGGACACAGCAAAGGCAGTCCTGAGAGGAAAATATATAGTGATACAAGCCTTTCTCAAGAACCAAGAAAGGTCTCAAATATACAACCTAACTCTACACCTAAAGGAGCTGGAGAAAGAACAGCAAAAAGAGCCTAAGCCCAGCAGGAGAAGAGAAATAATAAAGATCAGAGCAGAAAGCAATGAAATTGAAACCAAAAAACCAGTAGAACAAATCAGCGAAACTAGGAAATGGTTCTTTGAAAGAATTAATAAGATTGATAATCCCCTGGCCAGACTTATCAAAAAGAAAAGAGAAAGGACCCAAATAAATAAAATCATGAAGGAAAGAGGAGAGTCATCACAACCAACACCAAAGAAATACAAACAATTATAAGAACATATTATAAGTAACTATACACCAGCAAATCTGACAATCTGAAAGAAATGGATGCATTCCTAGAGATGTATAAACTACCACAACTGAACCAGGAAGAAATAGAAAACCTGAACAGACCCATAACCAGTAAGGAGATTGAAGCAGTCTTCAAAAATCTCCCAAAAAACAAGAGTCCAGGGCCAGATGGCTTCCCAGCGTCATTCTACCAAACATTTAAAGAAGAATCAATACCTATTCTCCTGAAACTGTTCCAAAAAATAGAAATGGAAGAAAACTTCCAAACTCATTTTATGAGGCCAGCATCAAAGGTCATCAAAAAAGAGAATTACAGACCAATATCCTTGATGAACACAGATGTGAAAATTCTTACCAAAATACTAGCCAACAGGATCCAACAGTACATTAAAAGGATTATTCACCACAACCAAGTGGGATTTATTCCTGGGCTGCAAGGTTGGCTCAATATCCACAAATCAATCAATGAGATACAACACATTAATTAAAGAAAGAACAAGAACCATATGATACTCTCAACAGTTGTTGAAAAAGCATTTGACAAAGTACAGCATCCTTTCTTGATCAAAACTCTTCAAAGTGTAGGAATGGAGGATACATACCTCAATATCATCAAAACCATCTATGAAAAACCCACAGAGAATATCATTCTCAATGGAGAAAAACTGAGAGCTTTTCCACTAAGGTCAGGAACATGGCAGGGATGTCCATTTTCAGCACTATTATTCAACATAGTACTAGAAATCCTAGCCTCAGCAATCAGACAGCAAAAAGAAATTAAAGGCATCCAAATCAGCAAAGAAGAAGTCAAACTCTCACTCTTTGCAGATGATATGATATGTTATGTGGAAAACCCAAAAGACTCCACTCCAAATCTGCTAGAACTTGTACCGGAATTCAGTAAAGTGTCAGGATATAAAATCAATGCACAGAAATCAAGTTGCATTTCTGTACACCAACAGCAAGACAGAAGACAGAGAAATTAAGGAGACAGTCCCATTTACAATTGCACCCAAAACTGTAAGATACCTAGGAATAAACCTAACCAAAGAGGGAAAGAACCTGTACTCAGAAAACTATAAAGTACCCATGAAAGAAATTGAGGAAGACACACAGAAATGGAAAAATGTTTCATGCTCTTGGATTGGAAGAACAAATATTGGGAAAATATCTATGCTACCTAAAGCCATCTACACGTTTAATGCAATCCCTATCAAAGTCCCATCCATTTTTTTCAAAGAAATGGAACAAATAATCCTAAAATTTATATGGAACCAGAAAAGACCTTGAATAGCCAGAGGAATGTTGAAAAAGAAAGCCAAAGTTGGTGGCATCACAATTCCAGACTTCAAGTTCTATTACAAAGCTGTCATCATCAAGACAGTATGGTACTGACACAAAAACAGACACATAGATCAATGGAGCAGAATAGAGAGCCCAGAAATAAACCCTCAACTCTATGGTAAACTAATCTTCCACAAAGCAGGAAAGAATGTCCAATGGAAAAGAAGACAGTCTCTTCAACAAATGGTGTTGGGAAAATTGGACAGCCACATGCAGAAAAATGAAACTTTACCATTTCCTTATACCACACACGAAAATAGACTCAAAATGGATGAAGGACCTCAATGTGAGACAGGAATCCATCAAAATCCTTGAGGAGAATACAGGCAGCAACCTCTTCGACCTCAGCCGCAGCAACTTCTTCCTAGAAACATCGCCAAAGGCAAGGGAAGCAAGGGCCAAAATGAACTATTGGGATTTCATCAAGATCAAAAGCTTTTGCATAGCAAAGGAAACAGTCAACAAAATCAAAAGACAACTGACCGAATGGGAGTAGATATTTGCAAATGACATATCAGATAAAGGGCTAGTATCCAAAATCTATAAAGAACTTATCAAACTCAACACCCAAGGAACAAATAACTCAATCAAGAAATGGGCAGAGGACATGAACAGACATTTCTGCAAAGAAGACATCCAGATGGCCAACAAACACATGAAAAAGTACTCCACATCACTCGGCAATCAGGGAAATACAAATCAAAACCACAATGAGATACCACCTCACACCAGTCAGAATGGCTAAAATTAACAAGTCAGGAAAGGACAGATGCTGGCGAGGATACGGAGAAAAGGGAACTCTCCTACATTGTTGGTGGGAATGCAAGCTGGTGCAGCCACTCTGGGAAACAGCATGGACGTTCCTCAAAAAATTGAAAATAGAGCTACTCTATGACCCAGCAATCACACTACTGGGTATTTACCCTAAAGATACAAATGTAGTGATTTGAAGAGGCACAGGTGCCTGAGTGTTTATAGCAGCAATGTCCACAATAGCCAAACTATGGAAAGAACCTAGATGTCCATCAACAGATGAATGGATAAAGAAGAGGTGGTATAGATATACAATGGAATACTACGCAGCCGTCAAAAGAAATGAAATCTTGCCATTTGCAACAACGTGGATGGAACTAGAGAGTATTATGCTGAGTGAAATAAGTCAATCAGAGAAAGGTAATTATCATATGATTTCCCGGATATGAAGAATTTGAGAGGCAACATGGGGCATTTTGAGGGTAGGGAAGGAAAAAATGAGACAAGATGGGATCCGGAGGGAGACAAACCATAAAAGACTCTTAATCACACAAAACAAACTAAGGGTTGCTGGGGGAGGGCGGTAGGGAGAGGGTGGTTGGGTTTTGGACATTGTGGAAGGTTTGTGCTATGGTGAGTGCTGTGAAGTGTGTAAACCTGGTGATTCACAGACCTGTATCCCTGGGGCTAATAATATATGTTTATAAAAAATAAAAAATTTAAAAAGAATTAAGGGGAGAAATGAACTTGCCATTCCATCTAGAATAATTGTTCTAGCCATTCGGTTGTTTATTTATTTATTTATTTGAAATTTTACATATTTATTTGAGAGAGGACAAATAGGCGTAAAGGGCAGAAAGAGAGGGAGAAGTAGACTCCCCACTGTGCAGGGAGCCTGACACCTGGTTTGATCCTAGGACCCCAAGGCAGACAGTTAGGTTTTTGTTATTGTTGTTGTTATTGTTTTTAAGACTTTATTTTTTAGAGCAGTTCTAGTTCACAGCAAAACTAAACAAAAAGTCCAAAGATTTCCCATATACCCTATGTCGGCTCCTCCCATGACCAACTCCTCCACTGGAGTGATACATTTGTTACAATTAACGAACCTCTATTGGGACATCATTATCATTCAGAGTCAGTAGTTTACATTAAGGTTTCCTTTTGGTGTTGTATGCTCTATGAGTTTGGATAACCGTTACGTTTTATTTTATTAATTCATTCATGTGTTTAACAAGTGTTTATTACTGTGTACAAGGTAGTTTTAGATGCAGAGGGAAGTTGGAAGAAGAGTACAATGTCAATCACTTACCTGTCAATGGTGTTAAGGGTGTGAATTTAAATTACTTTTAGTTGGAACAGTAACATCCAAGGAAAGAAGAACAAGATAATTCTTATGTTTTTGCCACATGTTAACTCACAAACAGATTGAGGAGTTGACCAGCAACCTGCCGCAGCTGCAGTCTTTGTCGGGAAGCACATCCTCTGTGGACAGCATGGTTAGTGCTGAGACCGCCAGCCCCCCAAGTAAACGGAAAGTGGCCACCAAGATCCAAGGAAATGCCAAGAAGGCTCTATTAAAGTGGGTTCAGTACACAGTAGCCAAGTAAGTACCAAGAATTTGTTTAAATTTGAAATCCTTGAATAATTTGAGTTACCAATTTATTACTGCGTGCACCTGCCAATGTCGCAAAATTTGAACAGACATTTGAATGAATGGCGTTGCTTCGGGCTTTTCTGTTCTTTCCTTGAATTAAAATATAAACAGAAATCATCACTAATACTCTTAGAAAATGCTGTAATCGACCTACTTCCTTCATTATTCATTGATTGTGCCACATAAGTTTTTTTAAACACACACTTGGATGGGTAATCTGAGGAGTAATTCTGTTTAGGTCATTGTTTGGACTTCCTGCTTTTATTAAATAATCTTTACACAAAAAAATCAGAGGTTTAAATGTGATTATCTCTTCATAATACTATTGAGTTATATTTAATAATAATGTGAATATTTCACATTCTGAAATAATTCTATTTGTTTTTGTTTCCCAAAACTTTCTAGAAATTTTATTTTAAAATTCTTTTTCCTTGGATCTCCTCTTTTATCGGGAATATAGATTCCTTTGTCAACTTCAGTTTTATATACTGTGGATTTGATTTTGGGCATATTAAATTTATGTGTGTGTACATTCATGTGATAATCTAGATAGAAAATTACTACTCTCAGTGAGTATCTTTTCATAACAATTTCAATAGCATTTTCAGTTGAGCATACCATTGTTTTGTGGTCAGATGTGGTCAGTGATAAGATCTCTTCACAAAGAAGGTGTGCTTTTGTGTGACTTCCGGGATGACATGTCAAGTTAACTCACTTTCTGTTTTGTTTTTGCATGCCTAAATCTAATCTGAATCTTATTCCCTACTTCTGGAAAATAGTTTTAAACAAGTACTTATCATTATAAAATATTGAAGCACTAAATGAAAGGAGTTCTATTTTTAAAGTGTTAGAAGAGCAAACATAAAGAGAGAAAAACTAAACATAGAGAAGTTGTAATTAGTGTTACTATTTTACATCATTTTGTTTAATTTTTAAAGTGTGTTGGTGGTTTTCTAATTTGGGATATTTTTTATGATTCAACTTGTATTCAGAAATATTTCTGAAAGCCACGCTTTGTGGCTTTTTAGAATCTGTAGTAGAAATGAAATGTTAAAAGCCTGACCACATTGCTGGTACACTGTTTGCATTCCATCCACAGTGGCAATTACTAATCTCTTCTGCAGCTTAATTGGGCAGAAAGAAGAAATGTGCTAGGTAGGCGGAGACAGGTGACCACATCCTGCAACATTTGTCATGATGTTATTCAATAAAATTTTGTAATAATATCAATGGATACTCCCTTTCCCATTGTGCCACAAAACATTAAATTAACCAAAAATAAATTGGTTTCCACTTAATATTATAGTAGCTTAAAGTAAACTCAAATTTAATGCTGTTGGAGTTTTTTTGCATTGGTTTTGTTTTACATATGGTGTGTTAGCTTTCAAAGATGTGCAGGGCTCTAATGATAACTATAAGTCATTCCTGCACCTTGTATATTTGTAACGTCAGTGGAAGTTGTATTTTGCTTATCTGTATAAATGTCCAGATTTATGGTCTAAAGCTTTTCCATCATCAGCTTATGAGTGAGATCCATTTATTTTATAGCTGCATCAAGTGAGGAGATTTGGGGAGCTGACTCTCTAAAATAAAAATTCTGTGATGAGCACATGATTCCATTATACCTGCCAAATTGCTGATAATTTTTCTAAAACCTGTTTGTTTTTTTTTAAATACTATCCCACTATGTACTCTTCAAGCAACTTCTTACCTGATATGGATAATAGTTTCAGAATCTGTACCCATTTCAGTTTATGACATGTTTTTTAAGTTATAATCTGTGAGCATCTGTGGTCTGAATATTCATCAGTCTCACAATACTGACCATGACAAGAAAGGACAAAAACATCCAGTAAACACCAAACATGTTGTCAGAATGTATTCACTGTTTTCATGTAAAATTTCAAATTATGTGAGAAATAAATAAGACCTGTCTCAGTAATGCGACATAATAAAGGCTTCTCTATTTTTTTTTTAAAGATTTTATTTACTTTTTCAACAGAAAGAGATCACAAGTAGGCAGAGAGGCAGACAGAGAGAGAGAGGAGGAAGCAGGCTCCCCACCAAGGAGAGAGCCCGATGCGGGGCTTGATCCCAGGACCTTGGGATCGTGACCTGAGCCAAAGGCAGAGGCTTTAACGCTCTGAGCCACCCAGGGGCCCCAAGCCTTCTCTATTTTTTTAACCAATTTTCTATCCTATCACTATTACTCTCAGACATGAAAGCAGTAAATTGTAGCATATCTGATATTTGCATACTTTATTTTGAGATGTCTAGGAAGAACAATTGTATTTTAAGATAAAAATTAATAAGATAACAAGACAAATGAAAATATGTATATCCAGGTCCATTCAAAATAACTTGAAGTAAATATGTATTAGAGATCACATCTGCCTGTAAACTGGATATACTTCATCACTTCTTGAAGTGATGTGTCCAAGTTTCTTTAAGTTAATGTATTGTCTTTTTAAGTGACATATCCAAGTTTTCCTAGATTTTGTATCTCAGATTCTCAAATGAGGGGTTTGGACTAAAACTAAAACTTTTAAGGAATATCACCTATTGCTTTGATATAATATGAAACATAATAGGTGTGCATATGTGTATGTGTATGTGTGTGTCTGTGTATGTTCAACAAATATAGAAAAAGATGTAATGAAACTTGAAAAATTATTCCAACATAGTAATATTTTGGGAAATATTTTATATATTTACTGTTGAAATTATCTGAAACAATAAACAAGTTGGGGAAAATCAGAAAATATCTAAGATGTAATGAATATTTGCTAGCTAATTGTTTGGTTATTTACATCCGCCTTATTGCATTAAAAAATAATTTGAGGTATCTGTGAATATGAAAACATTTTCAAATGAGGAAACATGAGCAAAAGGAAAATGTAAGTGGAAAAATAAGATGAAGCCGGGGTAAATGTACGAAGTGAAGAGTTGATAGGAGCACACTGAACTGTCCCATCCGTGTGGGTTTTGCCTGTGGGTCAGACACTGGCTGAAAATATTACATGCATACTACCAGAGACAGAAACTCTCAGAGAACTAAGAGCAGATACAGGATTACTTTATAATTACTGGCATTTCACAAAATTGTTTTGAAAATATGTATTTATGAAGGCAGTGATGAGATCCAGTGATGCTATTTTCAGCACAAGCTGTTTAATCCAAGCTGAATGTACATTGTTAGAAGAGGATTTAAATTGACTCTTAAGTTTGCAGAGATAAAATTTAAGGGCACTTACCAACTTTGTATATTAGTCAACGTATCAGTCAAATATACCTTACATTCCTGGGAATCTTGAGAATATAGTAAAAAAGAGAGTTTGGTGATATTAAGTCTGCTTCATTTACAAAGAATGATAAAAAAATATTTTTTTTTAAGGAAACTACCAAGATATTCATCCATTGAATGTCACCTAATTCATCACCTTCAAAGGCTCTATACTTAACCAAGGGATGCTGTTCAAAGACATTTTTGCAATTTCCTTTTTGGAGCTGCCTTTATATATAGTTGATAAGTTACATGGAAAAAAAATTGTGAGCTTATATCACTTTTATTTTCAACAACAAAGTATTACTACCAACTTGAATGAATTCTTAATTATCATAACTGGCTTTGAATTAATCACATCCACCACAGAAGAGCAGAGATTTGCCACCAAGGCATTGCTCTCAAGGCAATTCCAAAAACAGAGTTTAAAAAACAATTTGATCAGTGGGGTAAATGGAAACTTGTCTGAACTTATGTGATGTGTGGGTTCCTGTGTGACTGGTTTAGAGATATGATCACATGCATTTGCATTTGTTCATTCTAAAGCATTTGATAAAATTCATCCATATAATCTTAGTAGTTAATACCTGTGCATGTAGAACACATTGTTTTTTTTTTATCATTGTCATTAGAAACGTGCTAGACACTTCTTCAGAAATATACAGTGATGAATTACTATTAGTTTTGGTGTTTTTAGAATTTCCTTTTTTATTTTTCCAGATATGTTTTCTCTATGTTAGTTTTCTTTAAAAATGTGCTTTACATTGAATATCTCAATTACTGAAAAGTTTGATATAGGAAACTCAAGTATGGAACCAAAACTTCTCCTGCTTCTCTTGTTACCCTCTAAAACTTTTGTTTTGCCTAATTTTTTTCAAGCAGCTTCCTACTATGACTAACTGCCCTTCGGTCATTTCTGAGGATTAGATTTTGCATTAGTCCTTAAGGACAGTGCATATTATCTATTCAGAATGTGACATTATTGTAATTTTTTTTTTATCACACTAAGGCAGACAGGAATCGAAGTAAAAGACTTTGGGCGGAGCTGGAAGAGTGGGGTTGCCTTTCATTCCATCATCCACGCCATTCGACCAGAATTAGTGGACTTGGAGAGAGTGAAAGGGAGACCTAACCGGGAAAACCTGGCGGAGGCTTTCACTATTGCTGAAACAGAACTAGGAATCCCAAGACTACTGGATCCTGAAGGTAAGAAGAGTCATTGTTGGTTCTTGCACACACACTTCAAATCAGTAGTTTTCTGTGTCTTAAAGGCAGAACGCACAGATGATTTCCAAGTCCTTATCAGACCTTATCCAGAAAACTCTAGGAAAGCAGGAAGAAATAGTACCTTCCTGCACTGGTTTTCTTTTGGAAAAATATTTACTACTAGATATGGGAACAAATTATAGTTCTGTTGCCCCAAACAGCACTTTGACATTGGTGGTGTCAGCCAGGTGAAGTGTAGTAAGTTCATAGAGTAAGGGCGGAATGAAAGCTTTAGAAGTGTGCATATTAGCGGGAGGAGGGATGTTCAGGATGACAGAATCACTGTTTATATAACAAAGAATCTGGAAGAAGCAAGAGGTTATTAATAATCCAAGATCGTATCTTTAAAATGTCAGTCATTAGGAACTTAGAAATGTTGATCACCATCCAGTGTTCCGGTGTCAGTTGGGAAAACCATACAAATGGTCGACTTCTATTTTTCGTTAGAATTGTCTGGCACCTTTTTGGTAAGATTGTGAATTTTAAGACATTAAGACATTTAAGAATTTTAAGACATTTAAGACATTTTAAGACATTTAAGACAATTAAGACATTAAGACAATTTTAAGACAAGAATTTTAAGACATTCATTCACAATGAAGACATTGTGAATTTTAAGCCACCTGGGTGGCTCAGTGGGTTAAGCCTCTGCCTTCGGCTCAGGTCATGATCCCAGGGTCCTGGGATAGAGCCCCACATCAGGCTCTCTGGAGCCTGCTTCCTCCTTTCTCTGCCTGCCTCTTTGCCTACTTGTGATCTCTGTCTGTCAAATAAATAAAATCTTAAAAAGAAAAATCTTTAAGACGTTAAGGAAATGGATTAAGCTCTTCCAAGCCTGCAAAAGACAGTTTTGATGCATTTAATAAACTTTAGTAAACTGAATAAATTGTTTGTTATATTGAAATAAAAGGATTAAAAGTGAATTTTCCAGGGGCATCTGGGTGGCTCAGTTGGTTAAACATCCAACACTTGATTTTGGCTGATCTCAGGGTCCTGGGATTGAACCCTGCTTCTCGCTCTGCTCTCAGCAGGGAGTCTGCTTCTTTCCCTCTCCCTCTCTCTCCCTCTACCCCTCCACTGCCTGCTCTCTCTCTCTCTCTCTCTCTCTCAAATAAATAAATCATTTTTAACAAGTGAATTATCCAAATGTCACAAATGACTTCTTATTTGGGTTGACGGTTATGGATATTTCTGTTAATGGATGTGCAGGAGTAAATACAGAGGTACCTGGGTGGCTCAGTTAGTTAAGGGTCTAACTCTTGATTTCGGCTTAGGTCATGATCTCAGGGTCATGAGATCAAGCCCCAGATCAGGCTCCATGCTGTGTGTGGAACCTGGTTAAGATTCTCTCTCTCTCTCTCTTTCCCTCTGCCCCTCCCCTCCAATAAAAAAAAAAAAAAGCAAAGTAAATACAATGAAAGCAAGTTCTTTTTAAAGCTGAGATTTCACAATGAGCATGTCTGACTCTAAAACAGTGTCTAAGTGGAGACAGTTGTACCTCCAGGAGTAGGTTATAAATACCTACAAACCCCTGGTTGACTTCCCCTGAGATGAGAGCAGCACGGAGATCCCTTGCCACTTCAGGATCCTGCTGGGGACTCCCCAGATTCACTAGGATAACCAAGGTCTTTCCAGCTTGTTTCTGTGGACACACACAGACACACGCACACATCAATAGTGTTTAGCTCAAGGAGAAAGCCATATGCACAACCCAGCCCTCAATTTTTTTGAGTAGGACGGCAGGATGGTATAAATGATTCTTTCATATCCACTAGACTAATGAAGCTTAATGTTCCCTTTGATGATAGAACTGAGGTTGCCCAGATACAAGGCTAGCCCAGATATAAGGTGATCTTTTGTTTTCCTCATATGAACTTCCCCCTCAAAAAGTGATTGACCTTAAACTTTTTTAATTTAAAAAATTAAACATAAAAAATTAATTAATTTATTTTTTTTTAATTTTTAAAGATTTTTTTTTTATTTGTCAGAGAGAGAGAGCGAGCACAAGCACACAAGCAGGCAGAGGCAGAGAAACAGGCTTCCGCTGAGCAGAGGGCCCGATGCAGGACTCAATCCCAGGACCCTGAGATTATGACCTGAGCTGAAGGCAGTGGCTTAACCAACTGAGCCACCCAGGCATCCCAAATTAATTAATTTTAAAAAAGAAATTTTGAAAAGGTTATTTAGCTAACCGGGATGTATAAACTTTGAGGAATACAGATTAAATAGATCAATATCTATTACAACAATTAGTTTATGACTTAGTGACACATATGTTTAAATGCTGAATTACTGTATTAAATCATGTGTTAAGTGTTTTTTTCCACATTCACATCTCATGAAAGTTTTACTTGTTCTTCACATGCATCTTCCACATCGTGATCTTGTCATTTCTACAACCATTTCTGAGACATCCAGTGCATTCAGAATGCATGACCACGGTTTCCTTGGAAGTCTTTTGAGCCGTAGCACTTTTTCAATCCTGCCTTGATAGTCTGTAGAAATTATGTCTCAAATCACAAGGCACATTTCAAAATATTAGAGTAGTTTATATTTTGGTTTCCATGGCTATTGTTTGTTTTGTTAGATATTTGTAAACTCCAAATATAGTCACCTTTTCATTGCCTTTAAAAGGGATAATTAAAAGGTGATTCAAAACGTTCAACACTTTATATGTTGCAGTCTTAGCCCCTCTCATTCTATGATGATGAGTAAACCTCTAATTAAAAATGTCTTTTCAGGCTCTGTGTTTCCCTCAGAGTACTCCACTATTCAAACTGTAGTAATTTAGAGAATCATGCACAAGGGAGAGATTATCCAAAGAACTGAGCATAAGGCATCTCTGTCTTTTCTAAAATAAAACTTGTAGGGGCAAGAGGGAGCTTATCTATATTTGTCCAGATACGGTATACAAGCTCTATGGGCATGGCATTTGGTGCCACACCTGTAACATTATTTTTTTACTACCTGCTCATCCCAGTTCTGAAATTTACATAGTATTTGTATTTTATTAATGATACAGAATATCTGAATTACCATATCATACCTCAGATTTTTGGTGAATTATTGTTGAGATTATTTAAATGAAACTTGTGTTACTTCCCAAAGGTTAGTAATTAAAATGTGTCATCTTTCTGCATCATAACATTCCTATCATGTATCATCCAAACTAAATTGGTTTGCCCTCCCTCACCATCTCAAAATATTAATTTTATTTTTCTTTTGCATTGGTATACTAGCTAGATTCCAAAGTTTGTGTTATTAAAATATAAAAAAGGATAATTAACCTATTTATATTTGGTTTTGGTTGTTCCAGATGTTGATGTGGATAAACCAGATGAGAAGTCTATTATGACATATGTAGCCCAGTTTCTGAAACATTACCCTGACATCCACAGTATTGGCACTGATGGGCAAGAGAATGATGTAAGTATTTTTTTCTTCAAGCACTGATAGCACACTCAGTGATAGTGACATAGATGTTTAAGCATGGTGCTTTCTAAAAATCAAATTTGAATGCATTATTTTATTTTATTTATTTTATTTTATTTTGGAATGTATTTCAAAAAGTAAGGAATAGGTATCACCAACTGGGGAGGAGGGGGTATAGCTCAGTGGCAGAGCATTTGACTGCACCAACTGGGGAGGAGATTATAGGGAAAGGTTTTTCTGATGTATATGTTGGATATGTGAGAGAAAGCATTATTAATGATAAATGCTGGACATATAACACTGATGAATTAAAAGTGAGAAAGGTAGACATGTCGGGAGATTCGTTTAGTAATCTGAGGATTGAAGTAATTTTATATTCATCATGTCATTTGTGCCTGTAGAGCTTGAGACCCCATATCCTGTTCAGTCTGAGAAAATCTGATTTTGACTTTCAGATTTATTATATAAGTCACTACTCACAACAAACATACAGAAGTAAGGCAGATGTGTAAAAGTCCTAATTATCCACTGTGATTAGATTTTTTTCAGCCTTTCAATATTTTAAATAACATTTATATTTTTTATACTAATCATATGACTTATGTTCATTGTCATAAAAAAAAAGTGAAAAAAAGGAAAAAGAAAATGATCTGTACTTAGAAATCTTCTAGAGAGGCCCTATCCTAGAAAAAAATTAATATGTTGGTGTAAGTTTCCAACATTTTTCCATATGTATATAGAGATGTATAATATTTTAACAGAAATGGAATTATAGTACACATACCATTTCATCATTTTTTCTGTTAACATAAAAAACTCTTCCTATGCATTCTCTCCAGGACATCATATAGTATACAATAATTTAGTCAGTCTTACTTGTTGAAAATTTCTGAATTTTTGCCATTATAAAAAATGCTTCTATGAACAATTTTATAATAAAACATTGCTTTACTATTCTGTCTTAAAAGTGGAATCTCTAGGCTAAAGTGCGTATAGATTTTTAATGCTTTTTGAAATTTTTTTTTCAAATTTTCCTGCACAAAGTTTGTCCCATTTTACAGTCCAGCCAGCACATCAGAATGCCTATTTTCACAGACTTTAACAATGAATATTACCATTCTTCTAATTTTTAAGTATTATTATTATTTTTTAATTATAAGGAGGTAGATTTACTACTGAATTTAAAATTAATTATAAGGCAAAATGACATCAGGGAAAGAAAGAAATGGAATTTTCAAGATACGTTAAAAACTGTCTGACTTCACTGCTCAGGTCTCAACTAGAGTTTTTAAAGCAGTTTGAGATCATAATGAAGAGAAACACACCCACACAGACACACACAAAACCACGAAAAACTTAACATGGCTTCCAAACAAGACTTAGAAACAGGTCTACGAAAGGAAAAAGCCAAGAGCTCATAACCCCAGAGTTTCAAATAGGCAAAGGTGTTGCACTAATAGATATCTGTGACTTCATAGAAATTAAGCAAAACTGGTGTTTCCTAGTTTGCTTGGATGATGTTAATTTGGCATTTGATAAAACCATGTTCGTTTTTTTTAAACTATCATTCAGGAAGCCTGTTTTGTTTCTTGACAAGATTCAGGCGCAAATGTTGACCACCCGAGTAACTTATCCGTAGTCAGCAAAGTAAATGTTTCTAAGAAGCATCACAGGAGGCAAAAGCAGACTTTCTATGCAAATCCTAGCATAGATTGATGCATGAGCTTTGGTGTCATTCGGGGCTTTCTGGGTTTTGAGAATATAATCCGGTGTAGATACTGCTGTGTGAATAAGAAACTCTATTAGAAAGCATATTAGACTTACCCCATACAGCCTAGACAGAGTCAGCTTTCCATCTGATTTTCATATCCAAAGTCCTTGTGTTACCCAATTGGGTTTATTTCTGATCAAGTTTCTGAGTTTGTACTGTTTTAATTTCTCTGACATTAATTGTCTCCCCAGATGAGTAAACTCTGTGACTGGCAGTGTCTGAGAAACAAAAGGAGGCGCTTTTGTTAATGTTCATGAGCAAGAATCAAATGCCAAAACTCCTCAGGATTTGAAAGACACACATTCCTGGCATAAGCTTGTTAATATGCTTTACTAAAGAGGCTTTATTATTAAGAGATTAATTTCATTATCTGGAAAATAAATTCTGATTATTCTTTTAAAACGCTCCCTCTATCCCTTCCTGAAAAAAGATACATATAATTTCTTCAGGGTTATTTCAAAAATTAATTTTAAGAAAACATATTATAAGCTTTGCCCCTTTTTTGTGTGACATTTGTAACGTAGGACATATGCATCTAAAAATGAATATTTTCAATAAGAAAAAAGGAATTTTATATATTTTATATACTTTTCATTTGCTTAATGCAGCTAAATGGCCATCTAATTTTATCTAGTGAAACTTTTAAAGATTTTTTTTTTTAAGATTTAATTTATTTATTTGACAGACAAAGATCACAAGCAGGCAGAGAGGCAGGCAGAGAGAGGAAGAAGCAGGCTCCCTGCTGAGCAGAGAGCCCAATGCGGGACTTGACCCCAGGACCCTGGGATCATGACCTGAGCTGAAAGCAGAGGCTTTAACCCACTGAGCCACCCAGGTTCCTGAAACTTTTTAAGATTTTATAGACTACACCTCTTAGGGCTGTTGATGCCATCATTTCAAAATACTTAATATTTGTCTAATCAAGTCTTAGGGAATAGTTCTTTTAATTTACTTTTTAAAAAGCTTGGCAACAATGTGTCTCCTAGGCTTCCATTTTTGATGAATTTGATTGCTGTGTCCTCATCACGAGTATTTAAATTAGATATTTTATAGACAAAATTTTTAAATCTGATTTTCCTATTGGAAATAGACATTGCTATGCCTTTCTTACTCCAACCAATAAAACTGATCAACTTTTTCCCTAAAGGTGATCTAACACTCAATCATAAATAAATAAAATATGCCCATTAGTTCATCTCTCTGAGCTATTCAACTTTAAGGTATTTATTCACTCATTCCTTCTCCCGTTGCAACAAATACTGCTGACTGCTCTCAGCACTGCACCATTTAGATTCGTATAGGGGTAAGAGATGCATAATAGGAGTGTATTTAAGAGAAAAGAACCTCCTCTCTACATAGGTCACCATTTAAAATGGTTACTATTTCAATCTATAAATATTTGTAAAATGTAAATATTACCAAAAATTAAAACAAAACATCAAATGCTAGAGTATTACATTGCCTTATTGGATTTGCACATTTTGATGCCTTCAAAAGTTCCAAAAAGCTCTTAAAGTTACCATACCCATAAAATTACCATCTATTTATTTATGGACAGATGTCTCTCCATTGTTTTTTTTTTCTTGTTTCCTGTATAACTTTTGTCCCTGATTTATATTATTTTTCTATATATTATCTTTTCATATTGTTAGGAAATACTTCCAGGTTTTCCATCTTTTGCAAATTCTATCCAAATTTTTAAGGTAAGATTTAAATAATCTTGAATCAGTGACCTCTTTCAAGCATCCTACGTTCCATAGCTTATTAGCCATTCCTTTGCATGTATTTGTCTTTATCTACACATTTCTTTTAATGTATTAATTCTGTTATTTCCTTTTCCTTTCTAATGGAATAAATAACATATGTGTTATTGAATGTTAGTTATAGTCTAAGCCACTCCCATGGCCTAATCTTTAATTATAAGATAGCATCAATTAATTTCTTTTTAATAACACTTAATAGCACTAATAAAAGGAAAAATTTATAATAACTATGGTTTCTTTGTATGTGACAGTAGAAATAAAAAATAAAGCTAAAGATTTATTTTTATATGTTAAAATATTAAGCAGGAAATAATTATTTGGAAAAACATAAGTATTCATCTAGCTTGTATCCTGAGTTTTGTCACGTCTCCTGCTCAATATTTGGTCAGATAGTTTATTTAATAAAGTTCATGACATGTGGTAAGTGCTCAATATACTTGTGAAATTAATGATTATGAGCTCTTTCCCAATTCCATGTTATCCTGTACTTTTTCCATCTTTCTTTATGTTCCATCTAGGCCTGAGGTTAATGATCTATCAACAGAGTAGACTTTATGCCAACATTGGAATAACAATTAAAAGTAATTTTATATCAAATATTAAATGAATTTTTATTTAATGCTCCATGAATCATGAGTTGATGTACATATAAAGCTACTACAGCACGTGTAAAGATGCCTGTGTGTATGTTTGCATGAAAAAGAGAGAAAGAGAAAAAGTCACGAGAATATCGGCCATTTAGCTGCCTGCAGTTTAGGTGGTCTTCTGTAGGCAACTAGACCCCCAGGTCTTTGAATGTATACGCAAGTTAACAGTTGAAGAAAAACCACAGACTAAATGCTCTCTGGGAATCGAAATATTGTTTGTACAGTATCTCCTCTTAAAAGGAGAATGTTGAGTGTGTAAATAGCTATATGCTTCTTACCTTATTGCAATTTGCCTGACACTGCCCCACCAGTAGCAAAGTCATTTACTAGATGAACTCTATTGAAGCTATTTTAAGAACATAATTCTTTCTCTCAGATGACTTTGTGGAATAATTTCAATTGGTGAGAAACAGGCCCCTGGAAGCTCATAGTGAGGTCCCGTGCTCACGTTGATGGTGTTCCCCCCACTTAGTGGTCACATTAGCTTCTGATACCTTGGAGGTAAACCAAGAGCATTTAGTTCCTCTGAGCTCCTAAGAATGTGTCATTTGTGCTTTTCTGGGCATGATGGTCAACCAGTGAACCTTGTGCTTTGGTCACATTTATCTCCTCGAGGAGCTAAAGCTTTGGAGTTTTGGGCTCCTGTTCCATTTCTTTCTCTACTTATCTATATTACCAATGATGTATTCTACCATTATATATTGAGGGAGACTGGGCAGGCAAAACTGAGAGAAGGCGTGCATCCTGACAGCCCTGTGGGCCAGTCTCTGTGCTTGGTGTGCTGCCCAGGTTATCACGAATTTTCTCCCAAACCGGGGAAGCAGTGTGTGATGTCTACTCAGATGACAGCACAACAGTAGAGAGGATTTAAAAAAAAAAAAAAAAAGAAAGTGTGTCCAAAGTCACAGAGTTGATACTTGTCAGAACCAGAATTTGGACCAGCTTTGCCCGCCTCCATGGCCAGCACTCTATTTCCTCTGCCACTTTACCTGTCGTCAGTCACCTCATCTGTGTCACAGGGCTGTGATTGAGTGAGATGCTGTAGTTGGAAGCTATTTGTAAGTGCCAAGAACCATGGTAAATGTGTTTTTGATTACTTTGACATTCTTACCAGATAAGAAATCTTGTGAAAAATTAAGGTATTTTCACTAAATCAATGCTAGAATGTCTTGTTATTATTTGTGGAAATAATGATATAAATCTGATGAGGTTTTTTTTTTTTTTTTCATGTTTGAGATGTGTGTGGTAGCCTGGATGCATTCATTCAGGAAATATTTTGGCAAATATTCTATAGGTGCTGTGTTACCAGGGTCTAGTAGTACCATACTGAACAAAATAAATGTTTTCTGTCATCGTAGAGCTTAAAATACTAAATAGCATTTTAAAATAACGCTAGTCCACAGTGTTACTCTGATTTTAATTCCTTGGGTTCAGTCAAAATTTTTCTCATCTGGAATGGTCCTCTGGGGTACAAATGACCTTGGGTTGAGAAGCACCCCCGGCCTATGTTTTCAGTCCTATCCTAGCCATTGCGCTTTCTGAGTATTTTTGTAGTTAGGACATTTCCTCTTGAGCACATTTTCTTAATTAAATACTGTTTCTTGAAAAAAAAAAATGGAGGTAGATCATTTCACTATTTAGCAAGATAATTAAGCTATTTTTCTAGAATTAACTTTTGCCTCTTACTCTCCGAAAGAGGTGAGGGAGAGGAGAGAGAATATTTTTCAGAGACAGTTGGAGGTTATTAAATACTCAGTGCATTCTAGAATCAGCCAGGTATTAAGTAATTAAATCAGTACATAGTTACTAATGAATTTGTGACGTCTGCTGGTTTCTAGAGAGAAGACAGGCTAATTTTGAAGGAAACAAAAGTTTGGATAGAACAGTTTGAAAGAGATTTGACAAGAGCACAGATGACGGAATCGAATTTGCAAGATAAATATCAGGTAATGTATGAAAAAGATTTCAATTTCTTAAATTCCTTTTTATGAGTAATATTAATATATATCATTTAATCCATGCCCAATCTTTCAAATGATATTAATGAGAAAAACCTTTAAAGAAATATTATGTGTTATCTTAAGTTTGCGTGTAATTTAATAATTGTATTTCTGTGTAAATAGGTAGTTTTAAAAAATTTAAGACATTCTATTATAATATGATTGCCATCGTAGAGATAATTAGCACCTCTGTCACACCGCTTAAGTATTTCTTTTTTGTGGTTGGGATAATTAAATTCTAGTCTTTTAGCAAGTTTGATGAATATAATACAATATTGTTATCTACACTCACTCTAGGACTTACTACTCGTTGCAAGTTTGTACACTTAAATAACATCTTTCCTATCTCCCCTCCACCCTTGGTAATCACCATTTTCTTTGTTTTTATGAGTCTGGTTTTTTTCACATGTAAGTGATACCACAAATTATTGTCTTTCTTTGTCTGCTTTATCTCACTTAGCATAATGTCCTCAAGGTCCATCTGTGTTGTTACAAATAGCAGGATATCCTTTATCTCATGACATTTATAGATCGATCTGTCTATCACATCTCCTATCATTCATCCATTAATGGGCACTCAGGTTCCTTCCATGGCTTGGCTATTGTGATTAATGCTGCAGTAAACAAGGGAGTGCAGGTGTCCCTTCAGTATCTTGTTTTCATTTCCTCTGGGTATATCCCGGGAGGTGGAATTAGTAGTTTTAAATTGTGTGTGTTCATCCTGTACTTAGAGCTCTGAGGGTTCATGACTTTTCTGGAACTCAGAGTCATATAAATGACCCCAAACATAAACGTCTAGTCATTGCTTTACTACAGCTCATGATCCTGTAGATGTCACATAACAAAAAATTCCACCAAAAAATGACTTCAGTGCAAACAGAAAACTACTGTAGAATAAACCGTGTTTAATAAGGTCTCACAACATGACTGTTTGGGATGGGCCCATTATGGGATCTGTTTCTATTGCCACCTGCCTGGTTCAACACGGTTGCTCTCAAATTGAGGCCAGGGTTGTTGCTGCTGAAGTTTCCTTACACCACCATTACTTGGATTTTGGCTTTCAATTTTCACTTTTCAGACACAAAATCTTAGGTTTTCCCATGAAATTGTGATGTACTGTATGCAGGATTGACGTTTTCCTTCTATTTAAAATAGCACTGCATGTCAGTGGCCAAACTGTAATATATTCTAGTCTACATTATATTTTAATTGGTCTTGCTACATAAAAGGGGGTGGTGATATGAGACTCAACATGGCAGATGAGAAAGGATTTAGCTGTTGGCATTAATGTGTGGATTTTATGTAACAATATCTGTAAAGTGGCCTGAATTTAGATGGATGATGCCACCAATATTATATTTGTTGACCATGGCAAAGCAATGTGTACGTACGAATATAATTGCTTTGATACTCAGTGTAATCTTTTTTTCTCAAAAATATAATTTTCTGGATGAGCTTCATGAAAAAATGATTAATCCAGTAAATGGAGAATAGAAATATAAGAACAATAAGACTATACTTATTAGACCATTGGTGAGTTTTAGTTTGGGCATAAATTATAAAAAAAAAAAAATCAAGTCCAAATTATGAAGTTACCTGTTGTACAGATGTTTGTATAAAGGGAAGACAGAGGATTAGAAAAGTATGAAACAGAACCACTCCTTTCAGACCAAAGATGATCAGCTGTCTCTTAAAGAAGATTTAGGGACCATCTGAAATCTGAACACAGGGAACATTTTCCTCATCTGTGTGTTTCTTACATAATCAGCATTTTCTGTTTCCACTTATCAGTCAATAGTTCATTATCCTGTTTTTTCATGCATAGAATTCTGTGGAACAAAACTGAAGATCGATTTTATGTTTTTGGTATTTTTAAATTACATTAAGTTAGAGGCAATGGAAGAAACGTTGTGGTAAACTATTTACTCACCGTCTCCCCCCAGTGTTCTTCTTGTGAACTTAC
Organism: Martes martes; assembly: GCF_963455335.1. Lineage (NCBI taxonomy): Eukaryota > Metazoa > Chordata > Mammalia > Carnivora > Mustelidae > Martes > Martes martes. Next base: position 14,309,949 of record NC_137893.1, read on the forward strand.
ATGTTTGTTTATTCAGAAATTCTTTCAGATGTGTTACCGGCTAGATTCTGTAGGGACATTCTCATGTTCTTTAACATAATTGCACGTTTTAGTGACATTTTCAATTCACATTTGGACTTGGAGACTTATTTTAGGATGTCAATTTAATAGGAAATGTAGAACTTTAATTAAAGTCAGTACTTGTTAAGGTTAGTATTAGACTTATGGTTAAGTCTACATATTACAAATTTATGTTTAACATGATGATAAAGGGAATGATACAATAATTGATATTTTAATGCCATAAAGTTAAATCAAAATATTATTTTATAATTGAGGTCCCTTAAGTAAACTTCTTTACCCTGGCTTACTTAAACACAAATTTAGTTATCTTTAAACCAGCATAATTTGGATATATATAATTTCTAACCTAAATTATTTGGTACTTAGAAGTAAAGCAACTATTTTGATTCTTATCATAGGTTTATATTCCTATCTACTATTATTTCTTGATGTACATGGACTGGCATATTGATTATTTAACTAGAAATGAGAAATCTTAGGTTTTAGTCCTGCCTCTACTACTCGTTTTTCCCAAGTTACCTCTGGGCTTCCTGTGGTAATAAAAATAGAGTACGTCAGTGTTGTAGGATTATGGAGAGAGCCCAAGGAATGATGTGTAGAGAGGAGTTAGCATGGGAGCAAGCTCATCATCGGGTTTGGGGAACAGTATCTGCTATCAGTATCATGACTGTCATCATTATGTCAACAACATATATTGAGTGTTTTCCCACTATAAAGTACTGTTATTTAGGAAATGTGGTTTCCTTTGCATTTGCTGCTTTTGACTCATTTCCATGTTGTTGCCCTTTTTCCTCTTTTAGTCATTTAAGCACTTCAGAGTTCAATATGAAATAAAAAGGAAACAGATTGAACACTTAATACAGCCTGTACATAGAGACGGTAAACTGTCACTTGACCAAGCGTTGGTAAAACAATCCTGGGACAGAGTGTCCTCCAGGGTAAGTTCTCTCGAGATTAATTTCATGAAGGCTGACATAATTCAGTCAAGAACATTTTCCATCACGTTTTTCTACAGAGTGATTTTTCATCTGGTCCTACAGCCTCTATCCAAGACAGGACAGGCTTACCTATGGGAGTTTTCCTCTAAGTTAGTGGAAGTACTTGGCTTAACAACTCTTCTGCTTTGCCTGCCTTGCACAGTTTCCCTGTTGAGTAGATGATGGATGGAAATCCTGAAAGACTCAACTCTGGGACATTTAGAGGAGATGACTCTCCCAAGAATGGAGCCTCGACAATTTCTCTAAAGTCTATAAACCACGTTTCATCAACAGTCGGTCATCCTCCTATTTGCACATTCATTTTTATAGCCTTTAATTTAAGCAAATCTTCTTATCCAGTCCTTCACGAGCCTGAAGAAGAACTGCTCAATAACGTTCATGTTAATATTCTGCAAACTTAGAGTCCAAGATTTCAAAACCTCTGAAACTCCTATCTCTAATCAGAATATTTGCCTTGAACTTACCCTGTTATCTTTTTATTTTATAATCTAATCCTTTTCCCACAAACTCTACCAGAGACTAGGTTAGTTCTAAGCACCTCAACCTCTCCCACCTGACATTCCAATAAGTCAGGAAACACTGCTTAAGAATTGTATAAAATGGTAGAAATTCAGAAATAGTTAGAAATTATATTATCATAGAAACAGTCCTGAATATTCTACTTCCTCCAGAGATGATTGGATGACCCTGACGTTTCTGGATCCGTTCTCATGTGGCAGATTTTAAAAAATACACATCAGCTAGTGTATAGTAGCTACATCCTTGAGCATTTCAGCAAACCCAGTCCCTTCCCTTTCAGTGAAAGCCAAATTGAAACTCAGCAGGGGCTTCATGCTCTTCCTATAAGAAGAAAATTGTTTAAGCTCTCAATAACGTCCTTCCATGTCTAAGATGTATTTTAAGTTTCCTCGAAACTTTCTCATAACTATAATTTTCTCCTCATTCTCAAAGTATCAAATTCAGGACACAGATATTGTCTTCCTTGATATTTATTAAGTTAACTTGAAATTATTAACTTAAACCCTTATGTGGGCCTTGGAAATTATTTGGGTGAGTTTTAGGAATTGTCTTCTGTATTAAAGATAATTATGTGTTTCTCCTTTTGTATTTCAGCTCTTTGATTGGCACATACAGCTTGATAAATCTCTCCCTGCACCTCTGGGCACCATAGGTGCCTGGTTATACAGAGCAGAGGTGGCCCTGAGAGAGGAAATTACCATTCAGCAGGTCCATGAGGAAACGGCCAACACAATACAACGGAAACGTGAGCAACACAAGGTAAAAATTCTGGTGGGGAAATATTCTGGCACAGCAGTCCTAGTGTGATCTGGGGATGTGGCTCTTTAGACCTTCCATGGACACGGGTCTCTCAAGCGTCACTCATCCCGTTTCAGAGATGTCGCACTTGCCTCACCCACGCTTGTGACTGACAGTCCCCGTAGATTCATTTTCTGAGGTATTTTCCAGTAGCTCCGTGGTATTTTTTCAACTGTGGTTATCTTTGTTATTGCCATTGCTGTATGTTATTTTTCAAAAGATAAGCCCACAGGCCATACACATTTATATCATAATGCGGTTGGCCTTTGGCTGCAGACCTCATTCCCGTCTCCATTCTCAAAGAAAGGCAAGCCAAGTCGACAAGTTCTTAGGTCCTGTGCTGTGGTGGGGCAGGGGGTTGAAGGAGAGTGGTGATTTAAGGAAGTGGTGGGATGAGGCCTTGATGACTTTTTAGTTATTTGTAAATTTTTCAGCTTACTGCCGAGTCAGTTGTGCTTAGTGTAAATTCTAACATCCTTCCTCTTTGTGTTCTATCGTAGTACAGACCTAACTTGAAATGCTACTTTTCATCAACGTCAAATTAAACTCAATCCTGCATTTTGTGCAATTGAATTTGTGTACCGCATGTACTGTGTCATGGTGGGGATTACTATATATGTGGAAAACAGCCAAGCAGAGATGACCAGAGAGGGGCAATTTATAGCTCGTTTATATTTTCTGCCAAAATATTAACATTTTTAACGCTGCTTCAAGGGAATAGACTGTTATGTATTCTAGACCAAATTGTAAAGCAAACTCATGACAGGTTTTGTCCCATGCCCCTCTCGGACCTTATTTTTGGAACCAGAAATGTAGAGGTACATTGGTGTCCGGAAGTTTCAACTTCTGACCCTCTCAACTCAGTCCACTCAACCCAGACTCGGCCACCAAACAAGAGGGACACAGGAAGATTTTGTCCCTGCACAATTAGGGCCCTTCCTGTGTGGATTCTTGGCCTTTCTTCAGTTATACTCAGTACCTCCAGGCACTTTAAAGTTTTGCTGATGATCTCTTAGCCTTTCCCTTTCCTGCCACCATCAACACGCACAAAACACACAAAAAACTCCTTAGAATCCACTTCTCGGGTAAGAACACCATTTGGGATCTGTTCCGCAGGTAGAGATACACACACATAAAATCCAGGCCTGCTAGTCTGTTCTGTCTATGGAGCTGGAAGATAAGAGATCAAGTCACAAGAGTTTTTCTAGGACTGAACCAGGGTTGAGGCTTCTTAGAATCAGAAAAGCCTAGGCTGTGTCCATATTAAGGTTCCCAGGATATTAAAAATAGAGGGAAATTCTGAAACAGTGTTACACAAATGATACCACTTTAACAAATTACAATTCATCATAAATACCATGTAATGCATCATGTAACCACTGAACTGATGTTTAACCGATATGAATATTTCATACAAAAGAAGTCACCTTAGGATTTAAAATCAAATGTAGAGTATGCTTCGATTGTGGGTTATATGTGTTAATTTAGCTAATATACACCAAGGGTCTACTGTGTGCTGGTTTTATGCTCCAGAGGAACTGGGGGGGGGGGGTGCCTCCAATCTAGAAGTTTGAGACACAACGTGTATTTGTTGTTTGCATAACATAACGTAAGTCTGATTTGAATGCCACCTTTGAGAAAATGCCCAACAATATTAGCTGTGCTATTTACTAGGTGGTAAGATTTAGCAGAAAGGTTAATTCGCCGCTCACTCTAAGTTGCCACAATCCCTGCTAAGGAGTGAGTTTTAAGTTGGACGTGAACACGCCGTCAGTGTATCTCTCAGTGATTCTATGACTCCAGGCTCCTCATGACCCATCTGGCTCCCTTGAGAGAGGAACCCTGTGCCAGCCACCAAGTGTGCGGCAAGAACCATCCTTTTGCCAAAGTGCAGTAAACAACCATAAAAACGAGAAAATAAATGGAGTAGAGAAAAGGGGGGGGTGGAGGAATTGGAGGAGAAGCTTATCTGAGACTAAAAATCAGAAGCTGGGGAATGCAGCAAAGAGACAACAGGAAGCAAGCGGAGGCAGGTGAGGGCGAAGACTCAGTTCCGGGCAGATCTCCAGGAGGATCTTGCTGAGGGAGGGACTTGTACTAGGTCTGAACACAGGTCCTTAAAGTCGCAGAGTCATAAAACAATTCATTGTCAGTTAGAACATCAATTCTCTCTCACTTAAAATGTATTAAGTGCCTAGAGTAAGATCAGCTTTGCTGATGTGGGAAATTTGAATCATCGTTGAGATAACTAAAATTCTAGGCCCCTTCAATAGTAGAAAAATCAGCCCATCAATTTGGTATTACTACTTTTTGCTGGTATATGAGCTCATTTGGAAATGCAATATATACATCAAAAAGAGCACAATATAGGATGCATCAATACATAAGCAAGAAGGTTTTAGAATATTATCTTCCTATCGCAGTCTATAAGCAATGACGGCTTTGCCATGAAAACTTAGATATGCTATCAGGATCTAGAATTTTTGGTTTTCTGCATTACTCACATCTTTTAAATATATATATATACCACAGGACAATTGTTCATTGCTGAATACATACTAACTGTTGGAAAACTGGGTTCAGAAAATTTTTAAAATATGTTTTTTGCAAAGAGGTCATTTTATAAATGGTTTTACCGAAGTTATTTTTTAATAACTTGCATGTATATAGAGTCATATTATTCTGAAAAGCAAGATAAACCTTTGCTAGCTTTTCTATTTTCCAGATGCCCTTAGGCTTAGTTATCTAGGAAGTTAAGAAATAGAGTTATAGCTAACTATGATTGAGCATTTAGCCACGTTTCTGTCTTAAGTACTTAATTTTGCTAAGCACTTGACATGTAAGATATGAGACAGGTATTATGATCCTTATTTTGCAAATGATTAATTGTTAGGCAGAGAGAGGTTAAGTGCCTTGCCCAAAGTCACACAGCTGATAATTGAGATTGTTTTATTTATTTATTTTAAAGATTTTGTTAATTTGTTTATTTGTCAGAGAGAGAGAGAGAGCGAGCGAGCGAGCAAGAGCAGGGGGAATGGCAGACAGAGGAGAAGCAGGCTCCCTGGTGAGCAGGGAAGCTGATGTGGGACTTGGTTCCTGTACCTGGACAGAACTCTGGGATCATGACCTGAGCCTAAGGCAGATATTTAACCGACTGAGCCACTTCGACATCCCTAATCCAGATTCTTTTAAACACTAAACTTAAACCGTGTCCACAAAGCTATCGCATAATACATGTAGAGCAATTAAAATTCCTAATTTTTAGTAGTAGTATTTCTTTGAACAAGGCTTTCAGTCGTAAGGAATCATAAAAATAGCCATCAAACTCTACCACCTACTACCCATCCCTATTGTGGTCATCAACCCTACCTAGATCACTTCTCCTCCTATTTTGAAGATTTTATTTCTTGCATGACAATGCATGCCATAATTCTTAATAACTTCAGTAAACCACAGATGATCCTACCAATAACCTGGCCTTTTAGTTTCTTGGTCTCTTGTCTTCCAGGGATCCCATCCTATACCCTATTCTAGCCCTTCAAGACATAGGCATGGTCCACAGCTTGTCATCACCAGTAACTAAAACCACCCCCACCCCACACACACAAGCTCTTTTTCAAGCACCTATCTCACTGTCTAGCCAATTTTGCCCCAGCTCCAAATTGCATGGACTCTATGCCCTATGATCCATGATTTTACTGCCTCTCCCCCTCTTCGTGTCATCCTTTCCCTTGGACTTCTACTTAAATTCAGTGCTGAATCAGTAAAGGTCATCACTTGTACACACACTAGTTGTCTTGACCAAGTTTCCTTTGTCCCGTGGGCCTGGTTAAAACACAACCCTGGTTTAGCCCACTCACTGCCTAGTACACCCCCCCCCCCACCATATGTTGCTGAGTGTGGCTGCAGAGAAACACACCCCCAGGCACGATGACTAACTCAGCTGGGTCCCTAATGCTGCCTGGCACTCCAGAGGCATTTCCCGACTCCATCGCCTCTTTATTTCGGGGACAACTGTTCCACCTTGTCTCTTCAAATCTCCCACACCTCCTCCCATATCCTTACTCTCCGCTGGTGACACTGCTTCCTATTTCTCTGAGAAAATAGAAGCAATCAAAAAAGAATTTCCGCAGGCTCCCACGACCACATCAACCCACCTACATGCATCTGTGCCCGAATACTCAGTCTTCACTTCTGTTACTAGGGATGAACCATCTGTGCTCCAAGCTGAGACCAGCCCCTCCACATGTGTATGAGCTCCCATCCTCCCTGCTTCTTTCCAGTAAACAATTCCTGCAGTTCTTGCCTTTTTTTTTTTTTTTTAATTTTTTCCCTCTCTCTGCTGGATTTTTTTCCCACCCACGTAAAGTATCTGCTGTTCATCCTCTTCTCTTAAAGACTCCTTTAAAAAGAATAAACAAAATTTAAAAAATAGAACCTGTCTTTCTTAACTCTCCTTCCCCTCTAGTTACTGTACATTCTTCCCTCTCCTTTTTCAGTGAGGCTCTTTGAAACAATTACCTGTGCTCATTTAGGTTTCAGAATTCTCTTCTCCAGTTCTTTTGAGAACCCATTCCAGTCGAACTTTCCCTTGCCGTGCTGTTCCGGCCAGGTTCATGAGAGTCCTTCTTCCTCATTCAGTGCTCAATTCTCAGTTCTCATCCTACCTCGCCTATCAAAAGCATTTCACATAGTTATTTCCTTATCCTTGAACCACTTTCTTTTTTTTTTTTTTTAAAGATTTTATTTATTTATTTGACAGAGAGAGAGATCACAAGTAGGCAGAGAGGCAGACAGAGAGGGAGGGGGAAGCAGGCTCCCCACTGAGCAGAGAGCCTGATGCGGGGCTCGATCCCAGGACCCTGAGATCATGACCTGAGCCAAAGGCAGAGGCTTAACCCACTGAGCCACCCAGGTGCCCCAACTCGAACCACTTTCTTCATTTGGTTTCCCCATTTTCTTTCTACCCTTCTGGCTGGGCTTCTAATGTTTCGTGGTCTTTCCACAAATATTTACTGCATATTCTCTATCTGCAGAGTAATGTTCTCAGCATTTGTGATGCACCCGTAAGAAAAACAGAAAAATTGCTACACTCATGTGATTTCCCTTCTAATGGGAGGAGGTGGATAAGAAATACTAAATGTAACTAAGTAATAAATAAATTATGTATTAGGGTAGAAAGTCAAGGGACAAAGAATATTAAGGGTGTTGCAGTTTTAACTAAGGTTGTCACTGAAACCACGCTGAAAAGATGTTATTGAACAGGCAAGCACATTCCCATCTGAACCCCTTTGCCCTTGCTGTTGTTCCGGAATATTCTCTGTCCCAGCCTGAAACATTCTGGCATGGATTAGTTTCAGTACGTTCTTCCTCATTTCCTTTGGGCCTTTACTGAAAAGTCAACTCTTAGTCAACATTTTTTCATCCACCCCTTTGAAACCACCACTCCTTGCCCTCTTCCCTGCTTGATTATTCTCTTTGCCATTTATCTGCAATCTCAACCGCTATTTTAATTATATATCTTGTTTACTGCTTGATTTCCTATATTCTAGTATCAACTCCATAAGGGCAAGAATTATTGTTTGTTTTTTTCCTGTTGTATTCCCAGCCCCTAAAAATAATGAGAAATATTCAGAATTTTAAGTGGGTCAGTAATGCAGATTTGTACTTACTGGGAAATTGTCCATTTGACTAAGTTTTCAAAATCATTGGCATAAAATTGTTCAAAATATTTTATAATACTCTTTGGTAATCTTTTCCATGTACTTAAGCCCTTACTTTTTCCTCAGTATTGTTTCTTTGCACTTCCTTACTTCCCTTAATTGTGCTTTTGGCACTGTTGATTTTCCCTGTCATGACTGTCTTTTCCCATCTACTTTCTTACAGAAGCATGGTGGTATCACTCTGTTATGTGAGAATAGAGACTCGGTTAGTAATAGAGGGTAGGAGCCAGGGAACCAGTCTCAATAATCCGTGTAGGGTGGCTTGAACCAGGATTATAGTTGTAGAGATGGTGAGAAATGGTCAGATTCTGAATATTGTTAAGGCAGAGCAATTTTTGGCATTAGATACTGATTATGAAAAAAAAAGAGAGTCATAGGAGACACTATTTTTTTCAACTGAGCATTTGGAAGAATGGGGTCTCCATCAGTTGAGATGGAGAGACAGTAAAGCAGGTTTGGGGAAAGATCAGGAGTTCAGCCTGAGGCACAGTATATATGTGGCATATATGTATATTATATTATATTATATTATATTATATTATATTATATTATAATTATATTATATATATATGCCACATATATGTGTGTGTGTGTGTGTGTGTGTGTGTCACAGGATATGTGGCATAGATAATAAAAGATAAGAGACAGGAGCTCAGGACACAGGTGTAGGATGGAGATAAATATTCAGACTCACTGGTATATAGAAGGATGTCAGAAGCTCTGAGACTAAAGAAATTAAGGAAGTATACACAGAGAAAAAAACCTGTCAAGAACGGAGCCCTGAGGCAATCTAACATCAAGAGATCAAAGAGTAGAAGATGAACCAGCAGAAGAGTCTGAGAAAGAGTGATCCATGAGGTGGGAGGGAATCCAGCTCCTGAGCTGTTTTAGAAGCTATGGGAAGCGGTGCCTCATGGGTGGGGCGTTACCGTCATGGGTAACATGGCCACAGCAGTGCTTTTAAAATGCAAGTCAGTTCATTTCAGCCTCTCAGAACTTCCCACTGGCTCCCACCTATTCAAAATAAGCATTCCCAAAGTCTTACAAAAGCCCGTGAGGCCCACAGATCTGCAACCGTCTCCCCTTGCTTTCCCTCCTCTCTCCACCACCTGCTACCCCAGTCGTTCCTTTGCCTCATCACAGGCGCTGAGAGAGGGGCTTTGGCAGCTCCCACAGCCACGTGGTTTTATCAGTCTCCCTATAGTTCTGTTGGTTTTTACTCTATGTATTTTGAGGCTCACTAGACATGTTCAAGTTCAGAATTAAGATAGGCACTGGTCAATTAAAAGGCTTATCCTTGAACGATTAATTACATATAATGATTTTTATTCTCAAATCTATTTTGCCCGATATTGTTACACTCCTACCAGTTTCCTTTTGTTAGTATTTAAGGGTTCTGGCTCATTAGAACTCTGAGTTTCATAGTTTTCGCCTTCTCCAAGTTCCAAGACTCAAACTCCTACAGCAGTGGGTATAGATATTTGTCTCAAACAGTCAGCTTTTTCCATTTATTTTTGCTCACAGGTCTATGATCCAGTTTTGGGGTCATATTTTAATGGGAGTTGGAGACCTAAAAGATTTTCCTTACTTCCTGTGAGCCCACCAATGAGTGAAAGTCACATGCTGTGCTCAGCAACTAGCTGGTTTTTAGTGCAATGGTCAGTGACATCATATTAGCTATAGTTCCTTTATCATATTTTTGAAAACATTTTTGTTTGTTCTAATATCTTGTCAAGATTTTTTTTTAAGATTTTATTTATTTATTTGACAGGCAGAGATCACAAGTAGGTAGAGAGGCAGGCAGAGAGAGAGAGGAAGAAGCAGGCTCCCTGCCGAGCATAGAGCCCGATGCGGGACTCGATCCCAGGACCCCGGGATCATGACCTGAGCCGAAGGCAGAGGCTTTAACCCACTGAGCCACCCAGGCGCCCCTCTTGTCAAGATTTTTTCCATTAGCTGGATACTGACTATAATAAGGAAAGCTGTTTAGAAAACAACTGGGCGTAGGAGTGTTCCAATATAGTCCCAGAACCCTGCTCATATATTAACATATAGTCATATATGATACATCAGAGCTATGTGGGATAATGGCTCTAAATTTGCTCTGCACTCACTTGTAGGAGTCTCAGCCAAGATCATAAGGCACAGAAGTGTGTCTAGATGTTATAAAGGAGACAAGGAATGACCAAAATACTCCCAGTCATTAGCTGCTTTAGGTTGGTCTTCTGTCCCCTGTGATCAGCTCCTGCACACAGTGGTCTCCCTCTGGGCATGAGTGACTTGTGAATATCTGTACAGTTACCCGTGCAGATCAATAGGTAATCATAACAAATATACCAGGATAGAAATACTTTGGCCCTAGATTTTTCTACAGTGTAAAAATTAATGCCCCTCAAGTTAAAAGGCGCAAAAACATATGTCTTTATGTGAGCAAGCACTTATAACCTTAACATTTTTTAGTTATTATTTTCAGTTAGTCAACATATAGTATAACCTAAACATTTTAATTTATATATGACAGCCTTCATTTTCCAACCCCCTTCCACCAGTGTTTCTCTTAAGGCTTTAGGATGTTTTTTTGCTTCTCTTTTCTCCAATTAATCCAGTAAATCTCAATGTGAGCTAAACTCTGTTAATCTTAATGGATCATTCTGGTGGGCTAATGGGTCTTACTTTTCAGTGAGTGACAAGCTATTGGGTATTTATTCTCCTACTGAGAAACAAACTAAACTGTAGAGAATATGGCATGAACCACGTTTCATCTTTGCTTCTGGGTGAGAAATTGGCTAGGAACCGTGATGTACCTTTATGTCTTTATACAAGTAAGTCTACCGACAGTGAAAAACTCAGAAAACAAATCTAGATAAGTTATTAAAATTTGTGTGGTTCTATAGAGCCTGAAAAGAATATTTGTAAAGATCACATTTGATCTTTCTACTCTGATATCTATGCGACATTCCCTGTGTTTGTTTGAAATCTTCTAATCATAAGAGTATTTTCATAATATTGTGATATTATTGACTTAAATGGTGAACAAGTAGCACTGTGTAGTAGTCCACATGCATTCAAAGTAAAATAACAGAAGTGTAATATATACATGTGTAAATGTGTGTCTATTGCCATTAAAGGGTTAAACCAGTTGCGTTTAGTTTACAGCTTCTAAAAACCAACACATTCAAAATCAAGTAAGGAGGAAAATCCTAACAAATCTTTGTTTATAGCAGTAACTACATTTTCCTTTGGACCATGTGCCTTTAAAATGTCTGAATGCATTGCCGTGCAAGTGTCATGTGTGTTTAAAAGATGCCATAATTATTAGATACAGCTCTAGCACAGGCCTTATAGACCAGCACCAGGGCTCCTGGACAAGGTAAAAACCTACAAGAGGCACCAAGCCGCATATGGATGTAGCTGCACGACCAAATTGTTGAGTACATTGACTCATCGGTGCAGGCTGGAAATTATGCTTCTTAGCCTCCTGTGAACATGTTTTCTCATTTTTTTTATTTTTTTAAATTGTATCTTAGGATCTGCTTCAAAACACAGATGCCCACAAAAGAGCATTCCATGAAATCTACCGGACCAGGTCTGTTAACGGGATCCCAGTGCCCCCTGATCAGTTAGAGGACATGGCCGAGAGGTAAGAGAAGGGCTGATTATAAATGAAGTGTCTTTTTTTAAATGCTTGGTGGGTGTTTTTTCCATTTCTTTTCTTTTCAATGAATTGATTTTTTTCTTTACAGAGATGCTTTCATTCGGTACATAAAAATCGAGTTCCCATAACATATGCTAAGAATGCCAATGTTCTAATGTGTTATTGTTTGAAAAGAGTAGACCTGAATATACCCACAGCCTGGAAATCACAGAAATGGTTTCTTCAGAGACTGTATTTTTATTCAGTACTGTGAGGAACATTATGTAATATTACAAAAACAGCTTATAAAAGAAACAGATGAGAGTTGCCTTGGCAGGGGAAAGAACTAAATTAAATACTTCACTCAATCATGATTTGCCTTTAAATCCAGAGCTAGAAAAGGAGTCAGATCTCCTGATACTGATTGATCAGCCAGAGTTTAGAAGACCTTGTGCCTGCTATTATATTTAGCACTGACGTGTAACGTGTAACAGGTTAAGTAAGCACCGTTCTGTTACTATTAGTTACATTCTGTAAATTCTCGGTGTTTTATTTCTAGGTTTCATTTTGTTTCCTCCACATCAGAGCTGCACTTAATGAAAATGGAATTTCTAGAATTAAAGTACCGTCTGCTCTCACTGCTGGTTCTTGCAGAGTCAAAGCTGAAATCTTGGATCATCAAGTATGGGAGGAGAGAGTCAGTGGAGCTGCTTCTGCAGAACTACATCGTAAGTCTCCCTGGTGCTTTGAAAAAGAAATCAGAGGGCACATGGGTTTAGCATTTCGTACCTACCAGTTTATTTGACACTATTATTTTTATCTTGAGTTTAAAGGTACAAGGGTGTTAAATGGGTTTGATATAAGTTAGCTCTTTGCAATAATCTGAAATATTCACCTATGTCCTTTGGAAAAATAGAAAGATTTTGCTGTATTAACCATACTAAACCCTTGTGACTGGCTTTATTGCTTAAAAAAAAAAAAAAAGTTTTTACATTGCATACCCATGACTTTGATTGTGAGCTCCCCGTTGAAACTGAGTTAAAAATACTTATGTCATGTCTCTAAAAAACAATCATTCTCTGTTATTCATACGGGAACTATAATATGTATGTCTCTGAGTTTCATTGCTTCTTGTGTGCATGCAGGAAAAGTAAAATTCTTGTCTATGAGTCTCTGTACCAATTTAATTTTTATGGATCATAATATATTTTGGGCTATCAGTATGAATAATTCTATATCTACATAGAATAGTAGCCCTGCATTAATGAAGATATTAGGTTGTTCTCTAAATAGCAGTTTCTATTTATTTATTTATTTATTTATTATTTATTTATTATTTATTAAAGGTAGTTTATTTGTTAGACAACGCCCCCCACAAATTTATTAGCAATACAAACTTGCTTTCAAAGTTATTATGCATAAGTCATCTCAGTCCTGTACCACTCCATTTGTGTTGAATCACATATTCTAAATGAGAAATTAGTAAATTTAAAATCCAAGCCCATTTCTAACATGACTAGTCAGAGCAGCTTTGTAACTGATATAACTGAATGTTTGTTGAAACCGTATCATTATTAAAGCATTCTAGAATCAGAATATATTTTGCTATATTTTAATTAGATTTTTAAAGTGACGAATGAACAAGATGCATTTGGGAAAAAATACATTTACAGTAGCATCTTTCTTTAGGGTTACTACAATTGTCTTGGAAATATGTGTCAAGAAATGTGAAATCTGTTATGATGTGTTCCCTTATTCATTCTGCATTATTTTGGAAAATAATGAAAAATCTTATTTTTTAAGTTTGAGCAATTACTTTAGTCTTTTAAGCACAGATAAGCATTTATATATTTTTGGGTTTAGTCATGTCAGTGGTACACAATGAGCTCAGCAGGTAATTATGCAGGATACATCTTTGTTCTCACTATTTAAGGACAGACAATCAGATTGAATGCCTAATGGGAGTGTTCCACCAGGTTAATGTTCTAATAAAAGGTTGTTAGTAATTCTCTTTGAACTTCTCAAATAAAAGATATGTAAGTAGAGTTATATATTTATGATTTAAAAATTAATGTTAATTAAAAAAAAAAAACTAGTTCTGCTTTCTCTATAAAGTAAAGAGAAGTTCACTAAGCTGCTGGTTTTAAACTGCTCCATAACTTTTAACTACTGGTAAACTTGCCAGTTTTACTACAAATGTAGCACATTTGAATGAACATTTCTTAATATTTTTATTCCATGGTGAAAAACACCTATTTATTGCTAACCCTTCTTTTCTATGGAGGGCCTTACAGTATTTTTTGTTTAATAGTTTTAGTAAGTATGGGATATTGAGTGTTCCCCATGAACCCATTGTTTTCCCTGTGTCGTCTTGTATCCCAATGACAACCCTAGGGGATGGGCATTTCCACGTAGTTTCACTGAGAAAAATAGAGCCTTTCAGCGCTCAACACACATGTTCCAGGTGGCACAGTTGGTAAGAAGTAGACTCTTGGTGAGAAGTTGGTTAAGAAGAAGACTCAAATCCTGACTCTTCAGGATTTGAAGTCACATCATTCCAAACCAAAAGTTTCGGCACTGAACCTGACTATCTAACAAAATGCGCTGGGAAAGTTTTGGTTTGTTTTTTTTTTTAACTTAAAAGACCAAATAATTAAAATAATCTCCTGTAGCTTGGTGAATTAAGGAATGCAGCTCACATAAATATTAGTTACATTTAATGTTAGTTCATATTTAACAATATTTTACACTCACATACTGTAGCCTGATAGTGACAGTGACAGAAATAATAATTTCTGTTTAGGCATGATATTGGAGCAGAGTGGGGCGAAGTAGGGGAGATATTACAGTCTGGCCACCAGTCACATGGAAATGTGTTGAATTATAGTTCAACTACTTACAACCCATGTGACTTCATAAATAACTTAATTTCTAGGACACTTAGTCTTTCCCAAATTTTTAGTAATAATGGTGATGATGATGATGATGATGATGATAGAATTATAGGGACTTTTGTAGGGAAGAAAGATGGACACATATTACTTTCCTTTTATATCACACCCCCTATAGCTTCTCTCATCCCTTTGGAATTTGTGAGAAAATAATTTTCTTTAGGATGGACTATTTCAAAGAGTGAAGACTTCCAAATAAAATAATAAAGTCAGGTTCTTAAATCTAATCCTTTCCTTAGTTTCTAAAAAAATTTATTGTAATGAGCCATATGCTGTTCTACATCATCTATTAACCAAAATAATATGCAGGATGTAAAAGTTCCATAATTATCTTTTCCTTAGTTTGAATTCTCAATTCAATCTTATTCATATGCAAAAAACCCACCATGTTTTAAAGGGTTAGAGAATCAGAAAATGTGCTTCCTACTTACCTCTTGTACTAGGTGCTCAAGTGTGCAGCTGCCATGTACTTAAGAAACTCTTGGAAAATACTCCACAAATGCTTGCTAATTAAACCTGGGCCACATGCTATTCATAAGAGATTACATACTGTAATATAAATCGGAGATTATCGGTTTGGTTTTTGCTGTCATACTTGTTCTTGACATGACCATGCTTGTTAACACATGCTTCAGTTTTACTATGGAAGAAATAGGATAATTCATTCTTTTCCATAGAAGGAGAGCTCTTGGAATTGTGGCCTGTGTGAATGCAGCATAAGTAATGTGAACACTTATTTTATTATTTGTAATTATTTTATTAATGTAAGTAGGCAAGTCTGATAAAACCTCTTCTCAAAGATGATTTTTTAAATCTTAAATTACCTGGCTTAGCTCCGTTCAAGTGAAATCGATGAATGAAATTTATGTATCTCTATATTTATCTTGTGAGAGAAGTTTGGTTATCTTCCACTAATACTTTGGATTTAGCAGGATAAAGAGATATCTTCTTTTTCTTGAAGTGCCATCAACTTTAACGTGGCTTATTTGTTGAACTTGATAACCAAATGTAAGCCTTATTTTTATTTTTTTAATAATTATATAGTTCTTTGTTTTTAAGATTTTATTTATTTGAGAGAGAGAGAGAGAAATGGCAGGAGCAGGGGGGAGGGGCAAAAGGAGTGGGAGAAGCAGACTCCCCGCTGAGCAGGGAGCTCTAAGCAGGCTCTGTCCCAGGACTCTGCCATCATGACCTGAGCTGAAGGCAGACACTTAACTGACTGAGCCACCCAAGTGCCCTATAAGCCTTATTTTTAAAGAAATAAATTAATCTTATCATTGTTTTAAATATACATTTGCATTTTCTTTTGCACCCTTCTGAGAGACTGTCTAGTTAGCTCATGGTAAAAAGGAGATTTAGCAGTCCTCCTGCTAAAGTGATATTAATATGCAAAATAATTCATGCTATGAAATGGATTTACTCTGTGTTCAGAAAGAAAAAAGTGTCAAAATAAATGAAACAGTTAAAAGGTAAAATAACAAATAAAGTATCTTCCTTCAAAAATTAATTGCCTAGTCTTTCTAATAGAAAGGCTCAAAAACACTCTAATGAGTCCCTACAACATTTATAATATTCTTTCAAAATATCCTGTTTTTCCCCTTGGAAATGAAACTGGAAATAAACTTTTCTCTTGTTCATTTGTAATTAATTTGTAAACAATTCAAGCAAAAGCATATTTAATGAAGTCTTTCTGTCCAATACAGCCACTATTTCCCATTCCTCTCACACTTAGAAAAATTGTTTTCTCATTAGCTTCTTGAAATTTGTTCCAAAAATAAACAGAATATTTTTTAAACATTGCCAAATATATTTATCTCTTCAATTGTCTGCAATGTCTTGCACATTAAGTGTAACTTTCCTTTTTTGATCAAATTATGATATGTTCGTTTGGTTTAATTATTCCAAAATTAAATTGCCGTAAATTACTTTCCCTAGTTGGGGAACAGGGAGGTTAAGGGGGTTAAACATAAGGCTAAATAATCACTTAACCAATTAATTGCTTTACTTACCAAAGTAATACAGCCTGTTAAAGTATTGAAATAAGTGTTCCTCATGGAACCCTTCATTCCAGGTAACTCACAGCTTTACCTAGTCGCTATATTCCTGAAGAGTAACTTATTTATAGGTAAAGTGCTGTGCTATGAAATATATTATGCATGAAATGTTTTTAAGTGTTTTTAAGTGTTATCTTGAAATATAAAAATTTATCAGTAAAATTGAGGGAAGTCTATGACATTATGAAGTTTTATATCTGCACTCAAATATTTTACATCTCCATATTAAAAGTATTCATGACCATATCATACTTCAGGTGGTTTTTAAAAGCTAATTTTGCATTTTATAATAGAGACACTTATCAAGTATTTTACTGGGTTCAAATCATAGGAACTAGTTGTACTATTAAAACATTGATAACTATATTTGCATTTTTTTTTTACTACAACAGGACTAATCTTTGAAACAGGGGTTATTTCATATTTCCTGGAGTTAACAATAAAATTTACCTAAGGATTTCTTGTGTGTTCTAAATTGTATAGTGCCCATTTGCTGATGGTGACTCTGTTACATATGTAAATTACATACAGCTATAGTCATGGCTTATCTGTAATTTTTACACTTGTGGTTGGGCTATGTGATTATTTAAAATTTTTCTACTTGTAAACATTTTTTGTACTTTTTATTTTAAAGGAAGTGTGCACTGTGCCATTTATTTATAATCCAAGTTCCTCAGAGCCATCATTCACCAGAATTAATGTTCAAAGAGCAACAAAATCCCACAGCTCAAACACAGTTGGACAAGAAAATGTTCTTCCAAATTTAGTGCTTTCTAAATGTTAGCCCTAGGTTGTCTGGAGACACTTCAGTCTCTTCTAAAAACAAACCCTTGTGTGGAGAAATAGAATACTTTCTCAATAGTGCTGAGTTAGAATTAAAAGTGTGGAATCAATTTATAGTCTCAGAATAACCAGGTTATTTTATAGCAGTTGAATTAATTGGCTGTTCTTTTTTTTTACGAGTGTGAGGTTGGCAAATTTGGGCAAAATACCCATATTGCTCTCTTGAAGAAATGGACTTTGGTATTTCTTCCTATGCCTAGGATTTGCCATCTTCTAACCACTCCCCCTTTCTAGTCTTTTATAGAAAATACCAAGTTCTTTGAACAGTATGAAGTGACGTACCAGATCTTGAAACAGACAGCAGAGATGTACGTCCAAGCTGACGGGTCAGGTAAAAATACATGATAGAACTGGCTGAACTGATGAATGCAGTACACTTTAGAACCTACAGGTTTCTGTGATCAGATTTTTTTTTTTTTTCCCTGCTGAATCTTTCTGTGACCATGCCATGGGCCCAGAGAGCACATATTGGCTTCAGTCCCCTTGACTTTGTGCAATGCCTGTCTGACCTATATAATCATACTGTGTGTGCGTGCATGTCTCTGTCTGTAATCTTCTGAGAAGAGGCAAAAAAAAAAAAAAAAAAGAAAAAAGAAAAAAGAAAAAACAAAGCATTCATTTTCTAAATTGCTATTTTCTAAACTATTTTCAATTCTGAGGATTAGATAAAAAAGAGGTAACTTGAATATTATCAAGTGAATGAAAAGTTAGTGTGAAGACACACGTAAAATATGTTTGCTTCATTTTGTGAATATATCTGTCATGTTTGTCAAAAATGAATTACCGCTTTTGTGATCAATACTATATATGTGACCATGTATTTGAGTGCATATAAAATGTGAAAAAATACATGTCATTCATTGCATTCCCATTTATCAAAACTTTTAAATGTATTATCATTTTTAACCTTTATAAATGCCTGTGAATATGGTACAACATATTCCCAGCATTAGCTGAAAGAAATTGGAACATTTCATCTTTTAACTTTATAATCTAAAGAAGAATTATAATTACACATTAGTGTATAGACCATAGGGGGAAAAAATAACTTGGTGGATTTAAAATGTAAAATAACGTTTATAACTTGTTGTATCTGTCTTAGTGGAAGAAGCCGAGAATGTGATGAAATTCATGAACGAAACCACTGCCCAGTGGCGGAACCTCTCAGTAGAAGTTAGGAGCGTGCGGAGCATGCTGGAGGAAGTAATTGCTAACTGGGATCGATATGGCAACACTGTGGCCAGTCTTCAGGCCTGGCTAGAAGATGCAGAGAAAATGCTAAATCAGTCAGAGCATGCCAAAAAGGTAAGATTGCTTCTTATCAAAGGAAAGGAATACAGACTTAACAATGGGACTTAACAATGAGACACAGCAGAGTTCTCTAGGGAGTGTTAAATATTCGCAAATGTGATTCAAGATTCTTGACTTTGCCTGCTCTCAGGTTGATAAATTATTTTAGGCCAAGAAATACACTGCTTTATAGAAGTTACATTAAAACAGTTCCCTGTCTGATCAGTTCAGTGTTTTGCTTTTGCATTCAGAAAAGCAGGAACCTATGGAGGGACAGCCAAACCCCCAGGAAGCCCAGGGGGCAACAGAGGTTGGTATACTTACCATTAGGTCTGTACATGAAGGGCACTGACCTCTGTGGATTTCCTCATTTTACAGAGGACAACATAATATTGATTCTGTGTAATGACACACACCAGCTGGACATCTGGGTCATCAGATTTTTTTTTTCTCTTTGGATATTCTTTTTTGGATTTTATCGGCCCTCAGACAAGGGTTGAGAGTGGCCAGAGTGGGCAAGAGTGATATTTTTCATTCAATTACAGGTGTATGTGTGCGTTTAAGAGGTACTGTTTTACTTTAATGTCACTTACATTAAAATCTTGTATAAAATGAATTGATTTCTGTATATGTACTTCTTAATGGGAATCTGATATTTTCTCATGAAAAATTAATTTATATGTAAAAGATATTAAAATGCCAGGCTTCCCTTAAAAAGTATAGTAAATACATTAGAATTAGTGCTTGCTATCCAAGATTGGTTCTTCTATTATTGTGTTATGCAAGCAGATGCATAATTTTTAAATGTTTAGCACTCTATATTTCACATAGATTAAATATTCCTGTGTAGTTGAGGTTGATAAGAACTGTATGCCCATACAGATTTTGGCTTTTCTGATTAGACTGGCAGTGCCCTAGTAGATGTCATATGTGTTAATTTCATCCAAGGGATTATAACCACCAGAAACAGAAGTGTTCTCTTCTATTTATGAGGGAAGTCCTCCCACATATGGCTTATAAAATAGATT
This sequence comes from Martes martes, assembly GCF_963455335.1. NCBI lineage: Eukaryota > Metazoa > Chordata > Mammalia > Carnivora > Mustelidae > Martes > Martes martes. The sequence continues at coordinate 14,329,850 of NC_137893.1, forward strand.
TTGAATTATCTTTGGTATCCTTGGTTTTTACTGTGGTGTGTGTGTATATGTATGCACAAGTACATACATATTAACTTGAAATCAGCAGAAAACTACTTCATTGCCAAGTGAGTAACCTTAAACAAATAAGAAACGATGTTACTGTATTAAGTCTTCTTTGGCCCAGATTTTTAATTTTTAAAAAATTTCCTTCAATGATTTATATCCACGATTGTTAATTATCTTCATGTACTATATTCAGATTTTAAAACCAAAAATAATAGGTCAAAGTTTGTTTATAAATTTTAAACAAAACTATTCATTACTGTAAAATACCATACCTTTTATATGACCCTGGCTCTGGTATTTACCAGCCCGAAGACTATGTACAAGTCCCTTACACTTACAGAAATTTAGTTTTTTCATCTGTAAAATAGGAACAACAGAAAATGTCTATCATGTTTTGTTTTGTCTTCAGCAAAAGTTATGGCAAAAAATAAAATTTTTTCTTGTAATAAGACACAGCATTTTTAGTTCCTATTTTTGAACCTCTTTATTGAAAATTGCATTTGGAAAAAGAGCTAACATTTACCTTAAAATCTGTGCAAATTTAGAACAAAGATACTTCTCATAGTTTGGTTACTTCCATATCCTTTATTAATTTTTGGTCTGTGGTTTACAATAGTGTGCATTGTTTATTTTATAGGATTTTTTCCGAAATTTGCCTCACTGGATACAGCAGCATGCTGCCATGAATGATGCGGGCAATTTCCTAATTGAAACATGTGATGAGATGGTTTCCCGTGATCTTAAACAACAGTTATTATTGCTGAATGGGCGATGGAGGGAGTTGTTCATGGAAGTCAAGCAAGTACGTCTTTCAGTCTCTATATGCGTAGAACATGCAGGTGTTATAAATGTGCAGGTGGGGGTGCCTGGGTGGCTCAGTGGGTAAGCCTCTGTCTTTGGCTCAGGTCATGATCTCAGGGTCCTGGGATCGAGCCCTGCATTGGGCTCTCTGCTCAGTGGGGAGCCTGCTTCCTCTTTTTCTCTCTGCTTGCCTCTACCTACTTGTGATCTCTGTCTGTCAAATAAATAAATAAAATCTTTTTTAAAATAAATAAATAAATGTGGAGGTGAACAGTCTGCTTAGAGACTATTTTATTGTTGTAGCATGGGCTTATTTAGGCAGATTATAGATGTGTTTTAGAACCTTTATGTTTATTTTGGGTCCTTTATTCTTTCCCATTTATAATAGAGGAACATTACAGAAATGTATGGTTTGTTGAAGGATTATATTGACATATGGAGCCTACAAATATGGAACGACTCATGTTTGAAATCATAATTCTTTGCTTCTATGCTGGTTCCTTTTTTCTTTTCACAGCAATTGGACTTATTTCAAGTGTATCTAAAATAAGAATCAGAATTCAGCATCTTTCTTAACGTATAACAATTCCAGAGAGTATGTGGATGTGAAGGTTACAGGCTCCCAGAGGTTTGACTTAATGATTTTCCATGTTGTGCTCCTCCCTTTTCCTAACAGTATGCTCGGGCTGATGAAATGGACAGAATGAAGAAGGAGTACACAGACTGTGTTACTGCCCTGTCCGATTTTGCAACTGAAGCCCTTAAGAAAATTTCCGAACCCTTAGAAGTCTCTTTTCTTAATGTCAAGTTATTAATTCAAGACTTGGAGGTGAGGGGGGGTTTCTGGACAGCAAAGTGAAAACCTGTTCTGTTGTGAAAAGGAAGATCACTGAAGTTAACCCAGACCATTGCAACGTTGTGCTATGTCTCTTTGGCACCATTTTGACATGTGTGCATAACCTGATTGGCACTTCAAAATTGAAAAAAGTGCACTTAAATAAAAAAAAATCTATTTGGATTTTTTTAAGGATATGTTTTGACATAGATTAACTTCAAAATAGTTTTTTAATTCAGAGATTTTTTTTTCTACAACCGAATTACAAAGGACTAGGTGAAAACAGGAAACATCTACAAATGATACCTCTACATAAATGCCTCGTCTATAAAGTATTGCCTAAATGAATTGTGCTCTTTACATATTTTGAATACCTTGAAGCTCTCAAAAATGAAGTAGTAAAAGAATATTTAATGACATGGAAAGCTTTTCTAATATACTATTAAGTGAGAAAAGCAAAAAATAGTATCTTTATATTTTTGTAAATATAAAAAAAATGGGTATAAGAATGCACAGGGGAAAACATTAATGATGAGAGTGATGGGGTGTTGGGTCTGGTTTTCTCTGTGTGAGAAGACTATGTAATTAACATTTTTTATTATATCTGATTTATAAATTTTCTTTGATGACAATGTGTTACTTTTTTTTAAGAAAAAGTAAGTTGTATAATTATTAAGGTCAGAGGAATTAGCCCAAATTAACATGCATTTACTTGACATAATGTTTATATATTACGTTAGCACACATATTTTGAAAGTGTAGGGATTACTTCAGCTTGTCCGTATGTTAATTTAAGGCTTTACAGTGACTTCTGAAGGAAAGGTTTTATCTATTCATGTGATATTACCGGTATATCATATATTAGCAGTAAATGAAAGCAATAAGTGGAATCTCCAAAAATTTATTAGAAGTATAGGATTTTATACAGTACGTATTGATTTTTGTCCAACCTTCCGTGCAATCCTGAAATGAAAAGGGAATGTACCATGTATTACTTTGGGTGTTTCAATGATTCATGCAGGACATTGAGCAGAGGGTACCTGTAATGGACGCTCAGTACAAGATGATTACCAAGACTGCACACCTCATTACCAAAGAGAGCTCCCAAGAAGAAGCTAATGAAATGTTTGCAACCATGTCTAGGCTCAAGGAACAGCTAACCAAGGTGGGAACATACTTAAATGCATGACACACCGTGCAGGACCAACGCTGCCTTCAGTGTGCTTTACGCCTCCTCAGTCACACCCATCCTTTACCTGTTAAGAGATCATGTTTTTGTTTTTTCCTGGGATTCTGGATTTAGTAACTCTGTCATTTAGTAACTTTGTCATGAGTTTTAAAACTGAAACTATGGAGCTGATGTCAAGTATTACCTCTGTTAATTCAGAAACACTAGGAGCTCTATTTAGAAAGATAGGTCTGTTCTGGAGGAATAAGGGGCCAGTTAACATAATAAAACAAAGGTGGGGGAAGAAAAAGAAGGGGGAGGAGGAGGAAGAAATCAGGTATTTAAATGAGAAAGAATTCCCAAATGCCCTTTTATTGAGTTTTATTTGATATCCTCGGCTCTAAGATTATTTATGCTATTTTCTGCTGGCATGGCCATGAAGCCGTGAAAAATTCTGCCCTTTTCAGCTCATGGAGCTCACTTTAAACTTAAGATCTATACATTTGTACCACTTGTGTACAGGGAACCCTGTGGTTACCAAGCACTAGCCATAAGACTGTTCTATTGAGGGACTTTCATTAAGAACTTTGGAAGTTCCATTGGGATTTTTTTTTATCTATCTGAAGTTGAAGATTTTATGAGGATGGTATTTTTTGTGATGGGGTAATTAATTCCTGATAGAAGAAAGGAGTGATTACATAAATGAAGAGGAAAATCTTGTAATGAAGAATTGAGAAATGGAGAAAAAGAAAGCAGAGAAACCTGTTATTTAGGAGAGAGAAAAAGCAGAAAGAATAACCTACATGAAATCAGTAGTGGACAATGAGTAATGAGAAATAAATGAGACAGGTGAAATTACGAAGAATATGGTCTTGAAAAAAGAGAAAACTCCATTTGCCAAACTGGTATTAATTAGAATGTTAATTTCTAATTCTTTTTATTTTAACATTCAAGTTAAGATTATTTATAGAGAATGGGTACAATTCAAGGTCAATGTTGTTGATTTGATAACCTTCAAGCTTTTAGAGCCATATCTTGGGCTTGTACATCTTAGCCTAGACCACGTTAATGATTTAGGGCAACCTCAGAGAAAGCAAATTCCACCTGTAAACCCATCTAAGTTGTTCAGCTTTTTAAAACTGCTACTTCAGTTGTAGCATCTTAGTTAAATTTTCGACTGCATCCAGGAAAGATTTCTAAAACATACTTGATTTTTATGCGTCTTAGCAGATTGTCTTCATTTTGTTCAGAGTCATTTCAGCAGAGCCTTGTTGCAGTAGCTTTCTTTTGGTGAGTTTATGCTTTATGCAGGGTATCCTACAGCATGAGAATATTTATAATTTAAGAAAAAAGAGAATGGTGGGGCACCTGGGTGGCTCAGTGGGTTAAGCCTCTGCCTTTGGCTCAGGTCATGATCTCAGAGTCCTGGGATCGAGCTGATCTCAGGGTCCTGGGATCGAGCCCTGCATCGGGCTCTCTGCTCAGTGGGGAGCCTGCTTCCCCATCTCTCTCTGCCTGCCTCTCTGCCTACTTGTGATCTCTCTCTGTCAAATAAATAAATAAAATCTTAGAAAAAAAAAAAGGAGAATAGTGGACTAACAAGTACTCAGTTTCCTTTCCTTGGTTCCCAAAAGTATGAATATTTGGGGAGCAATTCTAAGTAAAATAAGTGGGGACAGGGAGTTCTTGGAGAATGACCTGGTCCTGGATTCTAACATAAAGGTGATCAGGCAGACACTTAATGGATCTCTTGATCCTCAGGAGTGTATGGCCTCAGTATTAAGATTAAAGAATGCAAGTGTATGAAGCAATAAGAATGTTTTCAAAGACAAATAACAAGAGGGCTGAGTCAGTTCAGACTAGAGAGATATCCCCTGGCGTGTGGACCTTGTAAATAAGTTGGTACACGACTTGTGTGCTTGGGATGAGTTAGATGATGAGCAGAGAGTAGCAAAGCACGGAGCTGGGGGAGGTGGAAAAGCAGAAGGTCTGCCTGGGAAGAATGAGTCAGCAAAGTTACGGGTTTGTCTAGAGTTAAGGATTCAAGTATTAGAGACCTGGAAAATAAAGTTGGAAGGTCAGCCTAGATAATGTAATTCACAGTCTCCGGTCAAATTCTGAGGCCAAAGCGAAGACGAGCTGCATAGTTTATGAGGTGGAATTCGATGCCCTCTGGCTCACCAACAGCATCGTTTAGATGGGAAAATGCTATCCAGGTGGACAGTTTAGAGGAATCTTCATGGGGGAAATTCTAGCATTTATTTGTCTCAGCGATATAGTGGTATTGTTTCTATATGAAAATTTAACAATACATGGGAAATATCATTCAATAAGTGTCTTTGGAGATCTGTAAGCACCAGATGACAATGTCACTGAAGACGATGTTCCTCAGAACTTTGAACAGTACCCTGAGTTTGTGGTAATTAGTGGCCTTTAATAGAATTTTTGCCTTTGTATTTTTAAAGGTCAAAGAATGTCACTCTCCACTCCTTTATGAGTCTCGACAGCTGTTGATCCCATTGGAAGAATTAGAAAAACAGATGACATTCTTTTATGACTCACTTGGGAAAATCAATGAAATCTTAACAGTTCTTGAGCATGAGGCACAATCTAGTGCTCTTTTTAAACAGAAACAACAGGTAAGGAGAAATCCCCTTGAGGAGACAAAGTTATTTTACAGCATGTGTAGTAAGACTGAGATGGTGCTTACAGTGGTAGAAATTCAGTTAGGACAGGAAACATTTTTCTAGAATAACATTCCTGGGCGGCTGATGGCTCAGTCAGTTAAGTTAATCATGCCTTTGGCTCAGGTCATGATTCCAAGGTCCTATGACTGAGTCCCGCATCACTGGACTCCCTGCTCAGCGGGAAGTCTGCTTCTCACTCTCCCTCTGCCCCCCCACCCCTGCTTATGTATTCTCTCTCTCAAATAAATAAATAAAATCTTAAAAAAAAAATAGAATAGCACTGGCATCTCAAAACAAAAATATACATCGGTCCAAAGATGAAACCCCTTTCTACTAACAATAGGACAGAAGTTTTATCTGTCTATTAAATTTATATAGAGTTAACTTTTTGCAAGTAAATTTTAAATTTAGATATTTAGATATATATAAAAGCAAATAGTTGCATTCCATTTCTATCCAGTGTCTGTAATCTGTGTCTTATGAGATCTTTTCTTTGCATCTAAGATTAAGTCTGATTATACAGTCACAAAATTCTGGAAATGTGTGTCGAGTGATAATCCTTTTTCTTTGTCTCATTTTTAGTAAGTAGATCTCTATGCAGAACAGCTTTACACTCTTGCAGTTAATTGACTTATTTAGTTGGCTTATTATAAATGACCCTATCCGTCAGAGGGGTGTGAAATTTAATGGGCAAACGGTTTACCATGCATTCCCTGAAACAGATTCCTGGAGGAAGGGCAGCATCACTTAGCAGAAAAAGCAGAGAGTATCTGAAATGAGTCAGACAAGTATTCAGATCGGAGATCTGACACAACAAATTACAAAGCCTTGATTAGCTTTTATTTCCTAAGTTGAGAGCTTATTGTGGAGATTACATTATATATTCCAAAATGCAACTGACACATAGTGGCACATAGTATGTACTCTGTAACTGGTAGCAATTATTATTATTTTTTATTATTATCCTATTATTGCTCATAGGAAAGCCATAATGTTATACCACCAAACCCTACTCTAGTGGGTTCTCGTCGTATTAGATAAAGATTGTCTTTCACTCTGAGTCACAGTGCCATTTCCTGTATTCTCAAATTGCTATAAATTGCCATCAAAGAGGTACGTGCAGTGAATTGTGTAAGACTGAGGGATCACAAACCTGTACCCCTGAAACAAGTAATACGTTATATGTTAATAAAAAAATTGCCATCAAAGAATCCTTCCACAATTAAAATAACATTTGATATTTTAGTAATGATAGTATTGATAATATTTAATAATATCTTTCTAACATATATTACTCTTTTGTGTCCTTAATCTTCAAAAGGAAAAATATGTCCTTACTTCATTTTGCCAAAACAAACAAATAAAACCTTGGTCTTAGTACTTGCCTCTAGGTTACCAAAACTGGCATCCAAATGAGCAGTTTGAAATACTTTTCCAAAGCTGTTGAGGATGTCGAAATGCAGATAGTGTGGCTTCAAGTCAGAAAATGACTGTTGGCCTTGGGTTGGGCTGGATGATTTCCATGCTGCCAGTTGCAGAAATCACTATGATGCCAGGTTACTAAGCAGAGGTGGAAAGGCATAGGTCACCATGGTTTCTCATCCTGCAAACATGGGACAACTGCCGCTCCTCCCACACCCACCTGCCTTTTGTGGTTAGGCTATGAGGTCCATGGTTTTGTTAATGAGGTTGACAGCTGATGAACCTTAGGAATTCAAATGTTGTACATTTGGGGATACACAAATAATAACATAATTTGCGGCAGCTCTGTTAGTGAAGTATGTGCACTGGCATTAAATTTATTTAGTCAGATTAAGACCTAATATGTTGATTGATTTTGTGATTGTTCTCTCATTAAATCTTAGGCCTGTGAGTTGGACACATTGCAGGCAAATAACAATTTTGATGGCCTTTCGGTTTCTTAATGTTAATAACACAGGCATGAAATTAAAAAAAAAATCAAAAAAACTCAATGTGACATTTAAATGCCTTATATAAAAAGCACTGACTTTAGTGATTGCTTAAAATTCAGCTCTTCTCAATGAAAAGAAACACTTCCCTGTACTTTTGGTTTTACTTACAGCTGACTAAAAGCCTAAAAGCTATATAATGTTGTTCTTATTGTTTTGTAATGGTTATTCTCTTTCCTCCTCTTTCTCACCCTTTTATACTATTGTTGTGGGCTTCGTTTCCCTGTAGGAGCTGTCAGCTTGTCAAGAAAGCTGTAAGAAAACCATGACACAAATTGAGAAAGGCAGTCAAAATGTTCAAAAATTCGTGACCTTGAGCAGTGTGCTAAAGCATTTTGATCAGACAAAGCTGCCCAGACAGATTGCAGATGCCCATGGTGCTTTCCAGGTAAGCTTGCTCCCTGCTAAAGAGACCTGAGCCAGGGAGAATACAAAGAGGACATGTAGTCATCATGTTTCATGCTTTCCCTCTTGCTAAATGCTTCTCCTACTGAAGTTTGGAAGCAATCATTTACTTCTTCTTTTGCTAATATTCATTAATGTCAAAAGAAGTTGATTACTCTCATAATAATGAAATGTATTCCTTCCAAGTGTTTTTTTTTTTTAAAGAAACAATACTCTTTAACAAAATGATGCTTTCAGTAATGAGAAAACAGCATCACGTTGGCATTATTTTTTAAATCAAGAATATGGTGAAGAAAATTGGAGACTGGAAGAAACATGTGGAAACCAATAGTCGCTTGATGAAGAAGTTTGAGGAGTCTCGAGCAGAACTGGAGAAGGTGCTGCGGATGGCTCAGGAGGGTCTGGAGGAAAAGGGAAACCCGGAGGACCTCCTGAAGAGACATACCGTGAGTTTGTCCCTCATGGGGCACTTGACCTGAAGACACGGATAAGTGGTTTTGAGTGAGAAATAAAAAAAACAAAAAAAACCCAATTCTGTTCTAGTATTAAGTTTTTGAGGCAGGGGGGAAGAAGAGGTGAGTTAGGAAGGCAGAGACATTTTAGGTTATTAGACCCCAAAACATGGCAGCAGCAAAACAAAAAACAAAAAACCTTTAAGAGCAGTTGATGAGCTGCCTTATAATTGGACATTCCAATGGTAGAGAGTTACTGGATATGTAATGAGACTCTCCTGAATTATTTAGCTGAGAAATTCTTGTATAACCAACATATTCTTTTTAAGAGATCATTTTAGGTGGATGGCTAAGTTTTTGTGCTCATTTCATGAATCCGCCCTATCAAAGTGTGAGTACCATGTCCCTTGAAGCTTGGTGGCTGATCCACAACTTGTCCTGTTCTGAAGTCATCTTCCTGTTAATCATACTCGTTTCAAACATATGGGTTTTGAAAATGTTAGCAATCTCTTAAATGCTCTGTAGAGATTACGGGCCCTCTGAGATCATGTGTTTTGAGCTATGTTTCCTGAAATTCCAGTGGGTGCTGGTATAAACCACACTGTCACATGATGACCGCAATATATCTGTGCCGTAGCTGACTGAAATTCGGGTTGATGTCTGTGGCCACTCAGCATCTCCTTCAGTTGATACCTGGTCATGCACATAGGTACACATATGCTGTATGGGTCTGTTTGAACTGCCATTAAAATATACACAGATTAGATGGCTTAAGCAACAGGCATTTATTTTCTCACAGTTCTGGAGACTATAGGTCCGAGATCAGAGTACTAGCATGGTTGGGTTTGGTGAGGACTCTCTTCCTGGCTTGTGGATGGTCACCTTCTTGCTGTGCTCTCATAAGGCAGAGATACATAGGGAACAAGACCTTTGATGTCTCTTGTTATAAGGGCACTGATTCCATCATAAGGGTCCCACCCTCATGACCTCATCTAACCTAATTACCCCAACGACTTCACCTCCAAATATCATCACATCGGGGGGTTATGGATTCAATATATAAATTTGGGCAGTTGGGGGTGGGCACAGTTCTGTTCATAGCATGTGGGGTCATGTTGTACTTGTCTGAATGTAGAAATGGCTCATAATGAATCAGCAGGGCCTGAAACACATTAAATTAGGGTATGAGGAATTGTGAGGCTAAACGCTGGCTTCTATTCTGCTCTTCTGACTTTACCAAAGAATAAATGAAAACTCGGCTCCTGTGGAATCAAGGTTTTAGACCCCTTGGCCTTCCAGAATAGTCTACCAAATTTGAAAACTGCAAAGATTTTTTTTTTTCTAAAAAAAATGAAAAGCACTAGTTGAATTTCTGATGTGGTGGCTTCTGACTCATAACTATAGATAATTATAGTTCATTCCTGAAAAAAAAAAAAAGAGTAGTTGCCAGGGAGGTTTGAAGAGGGCAGCATCTGGCTGAGGGGCTGTGTAGAGGCACGACTGCTTAACTGTGTAGTGTCTGATGCTGCCTTTTATTCTGCCCGACACTCTTACCCACTTCCTCCTCTCCATGCCAGGAGTTTTTCAGTCAGCTGGATCAGAGAGTGCTCAATGCTTTCCTGAAAGCTTGCGACGAGCTCACCGACATTCTCCCTGAGCAGGAGCAGCAGGGTCTGCAGGAAGCCGTTAGAAAGCTCCATAAACAGTGGAAGGTGAGTCAGGACATAATGGGAACATACACTCAAGTAGGTGTCACGCGTGATGGGAGAGAGCATGTTAAGGTTCAATTGTAAGAGAAATGTAGAAATTCATGGGAAATCAGCACAGCTACTCCTCCCACTTAAAAAAATGAACTTGAATAAAACAATGAAAAAACGTGATATGATTTTGTTTTTCTTATTTGTTAATAGCATTGGTTTTCTTATATGACTCAGTAGTGCTCTCTTTTCCTGAGTATTTTTGGGGATAAGAATGGCAAAGGGCATTGTACTTACTCGGTAGCATTTGGTAAACTCTTCTCATCTAAGTAACTAAGGTATACTAACATTTTATGTACGAAGTATATACTATACTAAGGTATACTAACATTTTGTTGTTTTTAAGGATTTTACCATCTGGTTTAGATTATTATGATCTAAAAAATATAAATATGAACATTTATTGTTTAAGGGCTCAGTGACAAACACAAAAGCACAATCAATTTCTCCAAAGAGCTTAGAGTTAATTATCTCCAGTAGGAGTTAATTATCTCCAGCAGGAGATAATTAGTTGCAGATAATGAAAGTATAATATATAATAAGTCCCCAAAAATATAGGTAATACTTATGAAAGCTTTGGAAGAGAAAAGGGGGCCCACTTGGAGAGTGCAAAGGAATGAATCACGTAACTAGTTGTGAGCTAGGATTTTATTTATTTATTTATTTATTTATTTATTTATTATGGCCAGTTAGCCACTGTATAGTACATAATTAGTCCTTGATGCAGTGTTCAGTGTTTCATTAGTTAAGTATAACACCCAGTGCTCATCATAGCACGTGCCCTCCTCAGTACCCATCACCCTGTTACCCCCACCCCACACCCGCCTTCCCTTTGAAACCTCCAGATTGTTTCTTGGGTTCTGTAGTTTCTCATGGTTCATCTCCCTCTCTGATTTCTCCCCCCTTTGGATTTCCCTCCCTTCCCCTATGGTCCTCTGTGCTATTGCTTATGTTCCATATATGAGTGAAACCATATGATAATTGTCTTTCTCTGTTTAACTTACTTCACTTAACATAGTCCCCTCCAGTTCCATCCATGTTGATGTGAACAATGGGTATTCATCGTTTCTGATGGCTGAATAATATTCCCTTGTGTATATGGACCATATCTTCTTTATCCATTCATCTGTTGAAGGGCATCTTGGCTCCTTCTACAGTTTGGCTATTGTGGACACTGCTGCTGTAAACATTGGGGTGCATGTGCTCCTTCTTTTCATTACATCTCTGTATCTTTGGGGTAAATACAGACATAGTGAGCTAGGATTTTAAAAGAAGCAGCAGAGATCTGGGGATGGGTGGGAAGAGGAAATAGCCAACCCCTGGAAGAGAGACAGCAGGAGAGCACGTGAGTGGGGGATGTAGGGATTCACTTGACTTGTCTAACTTGAGTGCCCCGCATTGGGCTTGTCACAAGGAAGCCGACTCTAGAAGCTGCATGCCAGGGGCGAGCTGCAGTGTAATGGTGGAGACCCACCCAAGGCTGTCTTCCTCTAGCCAGGCTGGAGGAAGCCTGCCCTAGCAGCAGATTAATGAGTACTATCACAAGGCAGTAGCAAGTGGGGAACTTCATGTGCATTATGTGAAGTGCTCACAGGGTCTGGAAGATAGGCAGCTAAAATATTCTCCATCAGCTCTTGATTTTTTTTTTTTTTATCTCAGTAACATAGGCTAAAAAATCAACTCCAAGCACAGAAAAAACACAGTTAAGGACATATTTTGTTTACTTGCTAAATTTGAAAATTAAAAAAAGATTCTTAAAGAAACCCAAGCTTTTTAAGCTGTCTTTAAAGCCTAACATCTCATAAATGTATTATGGAATGGAGATTCTAGTGGAAAACTGTATTTATTTAACATATATATGTTATATTACATTTACACACAAACATTAAGCTCTCTAGGACATAATCTGTTCTACTCTTCCCAGAGCCCCCAATCATTTTCTCATCAGTTATCTTAGTATTTGATTTTAAAAGTAACCTTTTAAATGCCATAGGATACAAGCTGGCTAAAATTAATTAATTGTAGGACTGAAGATAATGATGTAGTTTATGCTTATATCAAAAAAGAACATAAAACATCTCATGTTTGATGAGGCTGGCTTGTTTTCTCATGGAATTCCCCAAGGAAGAAGGACGAGGCAGGTGGTCAAAAGTGTGGGCTGTGTGATCCTGGCTTCTTGACTAATAAAGTTTTCTCTTTGCCCTTTGTGTAGTGAGTCTACATATGTTCTTCCTACCTCACAAGGTCATTGACAAAATTAAAAAGGACATATGCCAGGGAGAGGGTATGTGGAATCCGTGCATGGTTTACATTTAGATTCAAATCTAGCTTTTCCATTTACCCCTGAGCCTCAATGGTCTAACGTGTGAAATAGAGATAGTAATACTGTGTGGGGCTATAGTAAAAACTAAATGGAATAATTACTGTGAAAAATCTGACTGTGCAGGTTGAAAGAATTCATTGCGGTCCCAGTCTTTGGAAAAGTACAAATCGCAGCAGCCAGGTGTAGTCGATAGTGATTAAATTACATTGGCCCCAAAGGGAATATTTTTGGATTTTTGTCACTCCAATTGAAAATGTGTATGATTGGAATGGCATCGTATTTTTTGAATCTTCCTATGGAATGTAGGATCTTCAAGGAGAAGCCCCATATCATTTGCTTCATCTGAAGATTGGTGTGGAGAAGAATAGGTTCTTAGCTTCTGTAGAAGAATGCAGAACTGAGCTGGATCGGGAGACCAAGCTGGTGCCCCAGGAAGGCAGTGAAAAGATCATTAAAGAACACAGGGTACGTCCGACGCACCCCCAGTGCAGGCATGCAAAGTCACATTGTTACCTAAAAGATTTATACCCGATACTTTGGTTTGGGTCTGAAAACACTAAATAGCTTAATTACTGTATACTAGTAGACGAAAGGGGAATCATCTATGAAAATATGGAAGTGTTGTATGGATTCTCACAGGCAGTGTATCAACGATTTTTGCTCATTAGATTTTCTTCAGTGACAAAGGTCCTCATCATCTTTGTGAGAAAAGGTTACAGCTTATTGAAGAACTGTGTCTGAAACTCCCAGTCCGGGACCCGGTAAGGAACACACCTGAAACCTGTCATGCGACTCTCAGAGAGCTCAGAGCTGCCATCGATGCCACCTACATGAAGCTCGTGGAAGACCCAGACAAGTGGAAGGACTACACTGGCAGGTAGTTGGGGAACAGAGATGGACATGGTCTGTCCTAATGCTTGTGAATTCAGAGATCATTGCACAACGAGAAGTGACATGTGTTTCCTCCAAAGCAATAAAGAAAATCAGATTGTGTGACCTTGCCCGTGCTCTTATATAAAAATGCTTCATTTAATTAAAAAAAAAGAATGGGTTTCAGTCAGAAACAGGGTCAAACCCTTTATTTCCAAGGGACCCAGATGTTATCTCCCTGAAGCACATTCGGCAGATCCTTTCTCCCTGATGTCCTCATATCCCCAGAGGGCGACTTCTGCCTCTGGGTTCTCTCAGTCTGGGGGAGATAGATGAGGCCAGACCTCAGGTGGTGCCTTCCATACTCCCAGGTGCTCAGGCCCCGGGAACACACCTTTTTCCCTAGCTGAACCACCTGCTTTGCTTTCTCTTTCCTCCAGGTGACAGCTCAGGGGAGCCACCCCTGCCCTGAGCTTCATGGTAAAGGGACAGTTTCCAGAAAATGTGTTCATTGACTTGCTAATCAGTTGATTGTTAAATTTCCATGAATAAATTCCAAATAGAAAATGTATTTCCACCACTGAGTTATTATCTCCCTTTAATAAGAGAATACTTTTGATGTTTCAGAATTTCTGAGTTCTCATCTTGGATATCTGCAAAGGAGACACAGTTGAAAGCGTTTAAGAGTAAACCCTTCGATACTGCCAACCACGGAGAGGTTAAACATGCTGTAGAGGTTAGTTCTGGGCCATATTTTTCATTAATAAAAAAATTAATGGTCGACAGTCTGACTAACTGATGTATTCTTTTCTATCTGTAAAAAAGTTAAATTGCCGAAGAAACAATCCTAAGAATAAGTCTCCTCACGTTACTGTGGAGAAGAATAGGGGACTTCCCCACTGAATCATTGTTAGCTTTGAGATTTAGTCCTGCTTAGTCGTATGTCTCATACGTCTTTAGCTAACGGAAAATCCTGAGAAGAAAATTGCATGCATGGGCGTATAACACAGCAGAGATTTAAGAATTGTCATGGAAAACAGGAACACTGGAGATTTTTATACATTTTCAGCCACAGATCACGGAATTGGGCAAAGTTTCTAAGTTTCATTTCTATGTCCCAGTCAGTCTGGATCGATCAGCTCTGTGAGCATCGGCACAGCCTCATAAACCGAGCCAGGTGACAGAACCCCAAGCCCGGACCCAGTTCACATTCTGTGAATGACATACAGCAACCCTCTCATTCTTAGCATGGCTCTGCTCTGTTTTGTAGACACACGCCATGGTGAAAATCCTGATCTTTCAGCATTTTGAACTCTTGTAAGTCACATAGCTGCTGTTAATGAGGATATATTTCCTTTTTGTTCCTATCCTCTGAGTTTCATGTTTTTCCCTTAAATTTATAATACCATTAAATACTAGAGATGCTCAATAATATCATGTTATACCTGTAGAAGGATACTAGTATTGGCTATTGGTTGCTGTTATATTTAAAAAAAAAAAAATGCACAGCTTCAGATGAAGAGACCACTTGGTTCTGGAAGCGGTCATTTTCTGTGGGTGTGAATTTACCCTGTATGGTCCTCTGTAGCAACTTGCATGGCTTCCTCATGCTTCCCAGAGCTGTGTAGGAGGAAGAGGTTGTCCCAGTCAGCATTCCCACGGTTCCCAGACCTCACAAGGGCTGAGGCCCCAGAATCTTTCCAGCATTGTCCTGGTCAGTATGCCCTCTCTTCCTGGATTGGAGTTGTGTTCTTTTTTGCACATCTTACTATGTGGGTTATTGATTTCTAAGCTAACAAAAGCGAGGCATAAAATATAAGTTCATAAAGTTAAGAGCAGTTTTTAGGGCATCCATAATAGTATTCAACAACTAAACTCTTCAAGTAAAAAGAAATCTGCTCACTAAAAAAGGGATTCTTTCAACCTTTTTTTTTTCTAAAAATACAATGTTCCTACCAACTAACAGAAAATAATATGTGTTATAGTTCCCAATTTTGGCATCTCATTTTCTTCTACAGTACTTTTAGAGGCATCTTTATTTGTGCTCAAGGGAATATCTGTAAATATCTAATTATGAACTAACCCTCTAGTTAACTTTTTTTTGATACAGAGTATTGATTTTACATATTAGGTATTGGCATTGGGGAAATATTTTTTTTTCTATCGCTTGTGAACTTTCGTTAAAGATGTGAACAAAAAGCAAAATAAGCAGGCACTACTGGTGAGTGAGGAGCTCTCCTGCCTCCACTGGATCAGCTTTCTCAGTCTGAGTCCATTCTGGATTCACAATGTATTCTCTTCATTCCAGGAGATCAGGAATGGCGTTACCACAAAGGGCGAGACTCTCAACTGGCTGAAATCCAGGCTTAAGATTTTAATTGAAGTTTCTTCTGAGAATGAAGCCCAAAAGCAAGGAGACGAGCTGGCAAAATTATCTGGTTCTTTCAAGGCTCTATCAGCTTTGTTGTCAGAGGTAGATCATTTACTCACACTCTAACTGGATAGTTTTGGGTGAGGAATCTGGAAGGTTCTTTGCTTTTGGTTGTGATTACAGTGTAATTATATGAAGGAAGTATAGTTCAAACACAATAGTTAAGATACTTATTCATATGAAGATTGGTGGGGAAGATATTTGAACTCTGGTGTGTGCCATTATCGGCTATGTTAGTTCAGAGTAACAACCTGTATTTGAAGTATGAAGCTTACCAGACCTACACTTTTTAGTCTTACTAAGAGCGTTGTTTCATGGTCAATTGAGGGTATATTATGGAGGTTAAGAACCTAGGCTTGGGAGTCAAATGGAGAGTTTAACTCTGATAATAATAAAGTACACAACTCTGATAAAAATAGAATACAGTTTAATTCTGGTAATAATAAAATATTCAATGTTAGCAGACCAGTAAAATCTATTTTATGCAAGACTTACCCATTTTAAACTTCTTGATACATATTTCAGTGTTTATATTCCTATATGGATTAAGATAGACAAACCTGTTTACTTCATTTCTAGTAGGCCCCTTCTCCCCTTGGCAAGAACGTTTTTACCAACCAGGTTGTCATGCATGTCTAATGAGTCTGTGCATGAGAAGATAACTAAGAATGGAAAGTTGACGAGATAGCTACCATTATTTCTTGGTTATGAACTTGCTTGGAAAAATGATCATCTAGGTGACTTTAAGTTCCCTGATTCCGGAGATTTGGAATTCTCTGGAGAATTCCCTAATCTAACCATTTGGTCAATTAACCTTTTATATTTTGAATTCATGTAGATCTGCTTACGACCCTAGCAGTGAATTATATAAGCCAAACATACTCTAAACTGCATGTGATTTTATTATTTGTGAATTTTGATATTGTATATCATTTTTCTTAAAAGTTCTTGACAAAATGAAAATAGTGATAGGATTAATCAAATTTTGGAATGTCAGTTATCTCAGTCCTTCCATGTCCATCTTTCACAGCACTAGTCCAGGAAGCGTAGCCACTACCATACTTTAAGTAAAATCCTGACATTCTTCTTCTCTACTCCTTCTTTGATCAAGAAGGTAAGGAGAAAAGTAAGGATTGCAGCTTTAAAAACTAGATATGCAAGCAGATGAGTTTTGATCCAAGACTTAACAAATAGTTTTAGTCACATTGATAGATGAATTTACATTTTGTTCCACCCACACACACATAAAACACTTTGTCAGCCTTTAAAATTAAAAATTACTAGTCTCCCTAACACTTGACCAAGGCTGTTTATTTACTTTATCTTCCAAGTACTCTCATGACACTGCCCATGGGACTTGTAGCAAGAATCTGCCCCTAACAAATACAGACATTAATTCTTAGCACACCTATCTACCTTTTGTTTTGTTTTGTTTTATAGTTTTTTAAGTTTCTATTTGAATTTGAGTTAGTCAACATACAGTGTAATGTTAGTTTCAGGAGTACAATATAGTGACTCAGTAACATTGCAGGATACAAAATCGAGGTAGAGAAATCTGTTACATTTATATACAACAATAAGGAAGCAGCAGAAAGAAAAATCAGGGAATCTATACATTTACAGTTGCACCAGTAACATAAGATATCCAAGAATATTATTTTTGCATGTCTCTTTATAAGGAACATAAGATTTTTGTTTTCAATAAATCCACTCTATATTTTTTTCTTTTTTCTTTTTCTTTTTCTTTTTTTTTTTTTTAGAGAGAGAGCACACAATCTCCGGGGGGAGGCAGAGGGGGTGGGAGGGTCTCAGGCTGACTTAACGTTGAGCTTAGAGCCTCACCATGGTGAGCTCAGAACCTGAGCCCTAGCTACCTTAAAGTTCATAGTTTATATTCATACCCTTGTATGCTACTCAATCATTAGTAAAACCAAAGAAGGAGGAAGGGAAACATTCATTTTGTTCATGTAGGGAATTAATATTAAAAGATGAATTTGACATCTTCAGTCCATACTTTGATTATAATCCATTTAATATTTAAATTAGTGTTGAACACAAAGTGTTTGCAGTTGTCCATTCTAAGAAAAGGCCGTGGTTAGACGGGCAGTATGTAATGAGGAGTCACTTCTTTCAACGAAAGCTGTGATTTACTGAGATCTGGAGTCTGTGGTTTTCATCGTGTCTTCTTGCTGTTAGTTTGGAGCATAGCACACTCACGTCGCCGGGGACAAACTCAGAGGAGAAGAGGATCAAAGAAAAAGATGGGATAAGAGTAGGAGAAACGAAGATGCTTCCGTGGAACGCAAGCAACGTGCAGTGTGAAAATGACGATCTTAACAAAAAGGGAGAGCAGTAGACTTTGAAAACAAACGAGGCTGGTGACCCTGAAATAGAGGAAGGAGAAATGAGACAGAAAATTCAGGGAAAAGAATTCACTAAAGAACCACAGAATTAGCCATTGTATTGTTTTTTATGTAAAAATATTGGAAGAGCGTTTCAACAGATACTCTTCGTTCTTTTCATTTTTTCCCCTCCACAGTTTTTTTCCTTACTTAAACAGAAGGGACTCAGCTTTATTATACTTTATTTTTTAAATTTATGATGAGATTTTATTTGTGGGACTGTCGTTAAAGGGATCCAGGAAATAAGGTATACAGCATCCCCACTCCAACCACCCTGCTTTGACTGCCAGGTTGAGTGGGCACAGAGCGCTGTATCCCTTGAGGCTCGCGATCCCCATAAATGGCTATGCAGTTAATAATAACTAAATAAACCTCAAAAATATAAGAAAAAAATAAAAGAGACCCGTGTATATATATCAGAGTTACTGAGTTGGACTTTACACATATTCTTAGAATATTTAAGATTCCATGAGCATCATATGAATTGTAATTTTTTCACGAAAATCCAGGTTGAAAAGATGTTAAGCAACTTTGGGGACTGTGTCCAGTACAAAGAAATAGTGCAGAGTTCCCTTGAAGACTTAATTTCTGGCTCTAAAGAAGTCCAGGAGCAGGCGGAGAAGATCCTGGACACGGAAAACCTGTTTGAAGCGCAGCAGTTACTTCTCCATCACCAGGTAGGAGGCCCGTTCCCCGGGGCACTCGTGCGACGCTCGTTAGCCACTGGCAGAGCCAGAGCGGTGACGAGTACTGTATGTGCCAGAGTAAGGACAAAGGGAAGGGGGGTCCCGGAGGAAGTGCCCGTGAATGGTTAAAAAAAATCTTGGCACCTCTGTTCTCTGTTAAATATTAGCTATTTCAGAAGAGCCTGTAAGGTAAATTTGCAGCCTGAGTGATTTGACGACATCAAAAAGTTCAAGGAATATTATAGAGAAAAAGTTGATTTAGCTACGAAAACCTTCATAAAACTTGCTCAGTTGTCCTTCTCGTAACAGAGATAAAATGCCCCAGAGTTGAGATCACTCTTCTTTGCCATTATGTTAACAGCCTGCCCTTCGGTTTACAACTTCAAATATGTCTCAGTTGGGAGAATGATAACTTATATGAAGTACCAGACCTTTCAGGATAATAGGCTTTTACGAAGAATTAGAACTGAGAGTAAAGAAATTCCGGTACATGTATTGATAATAAACAATTTTAACACACTTACTTGCCAAACTCAATGGAAGTAGAAGTATGACTCAAGTATTTTAATGGCAAAGCCCTAGCTAACGTAATGTATAGCAAAATGCTAGCTAATTTTATATATAATAATATATTAAATGGAAGTGGCATTAAAAGCGTGTATAAAACAGCAGCCTCTAGGCATTACAGATTTATTTAATAATTATAAAAAGACTGAGTACAAAAATATTAATGCTTGGCATTACATTGTTCTCAATCATTTTAAAAGTTGTGTTAGGGTTTCAATTTGAGTCAGAGAAATATGTAATTACGGATATTTACATTAATGTTTTAAAACTCTTCACATTTCTTGGAACAGGTGCTTGGTTTTATGCCTGCTTACTTCGTGTAAATTCATATGTATACACCTGAGATCTGTCTACCATTGTTTGTACATTATACCTCAATAAAAAGTTTATTTTAAAAGATAACTTTCCCCATGTCTCTCAGCAGGTTTATCAGTCTGACTATACCCAAGAATTAAATTCTCTTAGTATCAGCATTTTTACAGCATAAACGATTTAAAAAAAAAAATTAGAGTTAGGAATTCATGTTTTTAGGCAGAAATAGTTCTTTAAGGAGAATCATGTCAAATGAATGCTTTTGTCAGATTCGTTCTGGAATATTCCATAAAATGCTAAGTGCCTAAATTTGCACACAGTTAAAACACCAATATCAAATTATGTTGTTTACCATTAAAAACATAAAATATTCTTAAATAATGCCCATTTTGACTAACATAGAGTCCCCATTGCCATTTTAACCGTTCACATTTAACTTTTTTTTTAAAGATTTTATTTATTTATTTATTTATTTATTTGAGAGAGAGAGAGAGCATAAGCAGAGGTGGGGGGAAAGGGAGAGTAAGAGGGACAAGCAGACTCCACTGAGCCCGGAGCCTGAAGGGTGGCTTGATCCCAAGACCCTGAGATCATGACCTGAGCTGAAGGTGGACATTTAACCGACTGAGCCTCCCAGGAACCCCTGTTCACATGAACTGTTAAAAGACAGTTGGGGCCCATGCTGCAGCGACATTGTACCTCTCTATACCTCTATTAGACTGTAGGTGTTTCTATCCTGCTTAGTCGCTCACAGAGTAACTTTTATCCACCCGTTCTCCAGCAAAAGACAAAGAGGATTTCTGCAAAGAAGAGAGACGTGCAGCAGCAGATAGCGCAGGCTCAGCAGGGAGAAGGCGGGCTGCCCGGCCAGGTCCGGGAGGAGCTTCGGAAGCTGGAGAGCACCCTGGACAACATGGAGCACAGCAGGGAGAAGCAGGAGCGCCGCATCCAGGTGGGAGACCAGACGTCTAGGGCCCTGTTAACCTCCAGGTCACAGCTTGCGTCTCTTCATGGGAGCGAGCGTTGGTTCCCGCCTCTGATGCTCCAGCACTGTGCTAAGTATTGACACGAGTTACCTCCTTTAATCATCTCGTCAAGCTTAGCAGATAGGCACTATAATTAGCACATTTTGCCAGAGTGGAAGCTTAAACAGAAACAGTTTGAGGACTTTACCCAAAGTCACAGAGCAGTGATCAGTGATAAAGCCAGAATGTTAATGCACACTCGTCTGAGTCCGGGAATTAACACTGAACTGTTACACTCTTCTGGGCGGTCCAAACAGTCACATGTTTATGGGTTTTTTTTTAAGATTTTATTTATTTATTTGACAGACAGAGATCACAAGTAGGCAGAGATGCAGGCAGAGAGAGAGGAGGAAGCAGGCTCCCTGCTGAGCAGAGAGCCCAATGTGGGGCTCGATCCCAGGACCCTGGGATCATGACCTGAGCTGAAGACAGAGGCTTTAACCCACTGAGCCACCCAGGCACCCCCACATGTTTATGTTTTATTGTGATCTTGACACTCTTAAAAAGTTTTCAGTTCTTGCCACCTGTCCACTCCCCACTCCTCTTCTTTCTCTTTCTCTCTTTTCTTTTTTCTTTTTTTTTGAAAGAGACTGGGAGGCTCTTTTTTCCTTTATCCCTTATCCACATTTTAAATAATATCCTTAGATTCATAGGACTTTATAGCGGATAGAAAACTCTGAGAATGCTAGTCTACACATCCTCTTTTTTTTTTTTTTTAAAGATTTTATTTATTTATTTATTTGTCAGAGAGAGAGAGCGAGCACAGGCAGACAGAGTGGCAGAGGGAGAAACAGGCTCCCTGCGGAGCAAGGAGCCGGATGTGGGACTCGATCCTAGGACGCTGGGATCATGACCTGAGCTGAAGGCAGCCGCTTAACCAACTGAGCCACCCAGGCGTCCCCACATCCTCTTTTTTGTAGGTGAATTGAAACACAGAGTGAAATTCTTACAGGAGACATTAGCACCGTCTTTGTTCAGCATAACAATGTGAAATTGGGACAGAGTTAACTGGAGGTTGACAGCCCAACAAATGAATGGAAATGTGAACAATATTTTGTGATACATGTTGGTAATTCGTAACATGATATGTTTATTTTTTTTTCAAATTTAGGTCACATTAAGAAAATGGGAGCGATTTGAAACAAACAAAGAAACAGTGGTCAGATACCTTTTTCAAACAGGTTCCAGCCATGAGCGCTTTTTGAGTTTTAGCAGTTTGGAAAGTTTATCTTCAGAACTGGAACAGACAAAGGTATATCAGTCTGACCGTACAATCCCTAGGTACTCATTATTCAGAAGCAAAACAGTTTTTATCCCTTATTATTACAATTAATTATTATAATTATTCATTTAATCAGTACTTCTTGTTTATTGATTATCCACTCTTCAACACGCTGGTCAAGTTGTTCTGGGGAATGAAATAAATAAGATTTAAATATCAAGAACTAAGAGAAATTTTTTATTAAAGTGGGAAATGGTTCATTCCCTCATAGATGAATACTTTAAAAAGAAATCTTTCTGAAGGCAGTAATATTTTTAACTGAACCTTGAAGGGCAGGTAAGACATAGAAAAGCAGAGTGTGGGACCAAACATGAGCATTCCTATAATGGGAAATGGCATGGAGTATGAGACTGTATGGAGATTCTGTTTTAAAGCAGAAAAAGGGAAGTACAGCTGTAAAGGAAAGTTGGGCCATATTACAAAGATACTGGAAGATCTAGGCCACATGGAACCCTTAAAGGTTTTTAAGAAAAAGAGTCACATGATCGGAGCTATATTTTACGGAGATGCACGTTTTTTAAAGATTGATTGATTTAAGAGAGAGAGAGCACGCGTGCATGTATGTGCAAGATGGGGGAGGGGCAGAGGGAGAGAGAGAGTCCTCCAGCTGACGCCACCCTGAGCATGGAGCCTGGTGCAGGGCTTCATTCTTGGACCCTGAGTTCATGACCTGAGTCAAAATCAAGAAACACCACTCAACTGACAGACCCACCCACATGCTTCTAGGGGGAGAGATTTTTAAGCAGTGTAGAAAATTGAAAGGGTGCAAGACTTGCATCATAGGATCCAGTTAGAAATGTGTTGCATGTCGGTATTAATATGGACATGAATTAGGGCAATAGGGATGGCAGTGGGAACAGATGCAAGAGATAGAGAGTAAAGGAAAGGAAGATATCCTGGGTTCTGAGTCTGACAGACCCCCTGGGAGTGAGACAGGAACTTGAAGGAATGGCTGTTAGTTGAGGAAGATGACAGACTCAGTTTGGGACAAACTGAGGTTGAGGCTCCGGTGGGACATCCAACAGATAGTACTTAGTAGGTGTGTTTCACAAGCCCAAGCCTACAAGCCCAAACACCTTAGAGAGTCAGAGCAGACCAATACATTGTCTGAAGCATTTAGAGAGTTGTACAGGTTCTTTTGGTTCCCTTTGTACATATTTTGGGTTTATAGAATGACTGAGTTAGTACAGACATCTGTTAGCCAATGAGTAAGAGAGAAGACTCCTATCCATCAGGTAGCAGCCTTCAGCAAGTATATCCCTGTGCTGCTTTTTTCTTACCAGTAAAAGGCTTAAAAGGTTTCTGTCTCTCATACTTCCAATTTTGTATTCTCTCTCCTATTATTAACTCACTGGGGAGTTTGAAGTCTTATAAAGCCATAGAATTTTTCAATTCTGTATGATTTCCATCAGCCATTTAAATCAAACGTCATTTTTAATTTTAATTACTTTATATATTAAAACTATATCAGGTGTCTTTTATAAATACAAACAAATCTATTGGGTTAATTACTATGTGGGTGTTCCACCAGGTTACATCCAGAGTTTCTGATACCTTGTGGTTCTGATCCCTTTGAATAGGTTTATCAGCTGTAGATGAAGCAAATGTAATGTTTTTAGTCTTACTATTAAAATTTTCTTTAGCTAATAATCTTGCATACTTTGCGATTGGTTTAATAATGAGAGCAAACATTTACTAAACGTATATACCTATATATAGATACATATATAGGTATAGACATATGCTGGTCTATTCACACGATATTTATCATCTTTAATCTCCAAAACAATCCTAAGAAATAGATGTCATGATGAATCCTATTGTGTAAGGAGGAAATATAAGGTACAAAGTTTTTTTTAATGATTTTATCCGAGATTTCAGGATGACTCACTGGTGAGGTTGGGATTCAAACCTACGAGAGCTGAGCCCAGAGCACACACCTACAGCCACTAGGTTTTTCATTGAAAAACTGAGCTACTTTACTGTTTCTGTGTACTGTCGCACAAGCACATGCCACCTAGAATAATTGTTCTCTACTTCTTTGCTCCCTCAACATCGTTAATACAGCCTTCATTCCATTTGTAGCTCTCGTGTGGTTGTGCTAAAGAACTTGAGCGCATTCTGTCACTGTGGGGTAAGACGTCCATAGCAATATCGTGTTTATTCTTTACAGCAAGCCTTGACTGATGAGGAAATGAAAATTCAGAGGTCACACTCAAGGTCACACAGCTAGTGAAGGACAGAGCCTGGTTCGACTCTAGACCTACCTGATGCCAGAGTCCGTCCTTTCTGGCCGCATCCTACTGCCACGCATGGGTCTTCTTTTTAGGACTTAGAGATAAAGCCTTATAATATTATTCTGTTTTGGTTCAATTTGGTTTTTATCAACATCACTCTGTCCTTTGAATTCCTCTGCCTTGTGTTTTCCCCATACCTAGCTCTTACAGAAAGCTCTTAGAGTGAAGGTATATAAGGATTCTCAGATTTAACACCACTTTCTCCATGATTTTCTTGGGCTCTGGGAAACACTAGGCGGGGGAAATACTAGTTTACGCTTCTGATTCTGTTCATAGGGTTTGGAGAGATTATGCTGTGAATCAGGCTTCACAAATGAGTCCACCATGACTCTAAGCCCATCACACCAACAGTGGACATTTACAACCACAGAATTTAATGTGACATTGGCAAATACCGATTCTTGGGATATTAATAAATCTATCATGAAAAGGAAGCTGTACTTACCCATTTTTATTCTATCAAATTGCTGGGTCCTTCTCTGAAGTTATGTTGACATTTCTATGCAAACTTTAAGTCTTTCAAACATGAAGACACAATAGTATTATGTAGTAACTGTCTTACATGGCATTACGTAATAATTCTGGGAGATATTTTGTGGGAAGAGGTGACTGTCAGAAGTCTCACTTTTGGAAATACTTACTTTGGATTTCTTCATTACCTATTTTGGAAAGAGGAGTTTCTGATCAAAATTTAAACCTCCCATGAGTGTCTCTTACGTGAAAAGAAATGAGACACTAAGATAATTTTTTTCACAAAAGATTATCTCTGCAATTAGCTTTTTTAATTCCGTTTTTAATACATTTACCTGACAAAATTCAGGTAACAGCTAAAATTTACCAGTGCCTCACCCATATTAAATTCATTTTTGAATTAAAGTAGTTCACTACTAATGAAAATCAATGTGTAAATTTTACAAACCCTTTTGTCCTCAATTTTATGTGAGAGACATAAAAAAAGCGATAATAGGCACCTGCTAGAGTGCCAGGCACTTAAAAATGAAACTGCTGATGAGCTGCTAATAGCAACCTTACAAGAAACCATTACTACCTGCATTTTATATGAAAGTCTGAAAAATAATTCACCAAAGTCAAAGAACTAGTAATTAGCAAGTCTAGAGCTCCAGTCCAGGCTCAACTGGTTAAGAACTTATCTTCTTTTCATCATATAGTATAGGTATACAGTGAATAAGATTTAACAGCATGAAGATCAGATGATCTCACTTTTCAGGGAACTAGTTAATAATATGTTTCTTTATAGGTAAATATCAGTGATACACTGTATTGACTAAGATATCCTTCAATTAAATAAAAAATATTTATATTAATTGGCCTAGAAATCTCTTATCTGTATGACTGAAAAAAAAATCAATCACTGTTAATCATTGCCTGAATGGGGCCTGTAATAAACTAACGTATTTGTAGAGAAGTTAGTTAGTTATAATGCAGCTGAGAATTCAAAGCAGTAAACCCAAACCAGGGAACCATGGAAAAAGATTTTTGTGATAATTGTTGGATAACTATGAAGGTAGATAGGATAGAAGATAGAATAGATAGATAGGATAGAAGGTAGATAGGATAGAAGATAGGATAGAAGGATAACTATGTCTTCCTAACAATGATAATCTCTTTTTCTAGGAGTTTTCTAAACGAACAGAAGGTATTGCAGTCCAGGCTGAAAATCTTGTGAAGGAAGCTTCTGAGATACCCCTTGGGCCCAAGAATAAGCAGCTGCTCCAGCAGCAGGCTAAGTCAATCAAAGAGCAAGTCAAAAAATTAGAAGACACACTTGAAGAAGAGTATGTGCTTGACAAGTCCTAAACTTTCTTCTCTGAGATAAAGTTTCATACAGTCTTTCCTGTATATTGTATTCAAAGCATTCCTTTAAAATCTCAAAGTGTCTGTGTATTTCAGCATGTTTTGAGGAAGCACTCACAGTTCAAAAGAAAGTATCACCAAGACAGAAACCATTGTCTATATAACAGAGCAGGAAAATATAAAAGATGTGGTTTTTGCATTGTAAACTGACTTTGTTCATGAGAAAGCCATATCTATTAAATTCTGTGGCCTTCATACTCTGAAAAAGAACCAATATTTAAAATATTTTTTTTTACTGTATTGTTCTCCTGTCATCAGTTAGAGGGAAGAAGAGATATTTTGGTTGTGTAGATGCTGGGCCTAAATATGTGTGACATAGACCAAGTGTCTCCATCTCCAAGAAGCTCACAGAGCTTGTTTATAGTGCCTCCATATTTGAATTGTCACTGATTGATATACTGTTTCCAAAAATTAACTTCAAAAATTTATTTTACTTTTTAACATCTAGTATTTGTTTATTGAAAAAGAAAGAAAAAATAGTTTAGCCTGTGGTATGCTATTATGTGCAAAATGAACACACGAAAGAATTGTAGGGGATAAATATATGAAGATATGGCCAATGTTCCTCAACATAATATGGCCACACATTTTTATTAAAGGTTCTTTACTGGCAAATCACCAATACGTATTATTCTTAAGATATAGAAAGTGATTTCTAAGGTAGATTTTTAAACTGTAAAATTTGTTTTTAATACTAATAACACCTTGAAATTAACATTGTACCTTTGCCTAAACTTTAAAATTTGTTAAATAATTTAAAGGAAATTATGACTCAAAACTTTGTGAACTTTATATAAAATATTGTCCATCAAGTTCTGGAAATAATGAAACTCAGAGTTTATTAGAAAAGAAGTACTTTTATTAGAAATATCCATTTGAATCTATTTCATTTGAAAACTTGCAATATAATTTAGCTTGTATTACCTGTATTGATAGGAGCATTAGGCACATCCAGGGTATACATTTGAGACTGCAGTATTATTTAATTTAATATTCACTGATGCCATTGCATTCTTCTTGATGTCTTCAAGTGCCTTTTGGTAAACAGGGAAATTGTTTCATTTTTTTTTTTAACCCAAGGATGTATCAGTTCAATGAAATACTACTAGTTTCTTAGTCTTTTTCTAACTGAAAGCCATAATCACCTGGTTATATACACATAGCTAACACAAAGTGGACATCTATAGCTGAAATTTTGTTCACTAGATTTATAACAAATAAAGCCCAGATTTTCTAAAAGCAGTTAGGGTGCTCATGTACAAGACTGTATATAGAGTCTTTTGGAATCAAGACTGGACCAACATGCGAGAACAGCTGAAATTGTTATAGATCATAAATTGCAGGCTTAGCTCTAATGACAGAAACAGTTCCTGTAAGGCAGCATGGGATTCAGAGTACAAGCTCTGTCTTGACTCGTAAAGGTACGTTTTATAAAGATCTTTGAGTCTAGAGCATCCCTGCAGTATCTCTGCTCAGAGAGCAAAAGGACCTTGTCCACAAAAGCCGGACTGCTAAAAGTCTCCGTGCACCGGAATCTTTGTAGGCAGCCTTATTAAAAGTCCTGGCAACTACTGGGCCACGTGCAGAGTTTACCTAGACTATACCTGGATTCAAACCCCTTTGGACCCAGCTATATTTTTTTCGAAGCACAGTTCCATTCATAACATAGTGTAGATACTACCTCGTTAAATGCTCATTCTCAGAGGAGATAGAGAGGAAGACTTGAGGACTAAATACTCAGATCAAATGTGCATTTTTTCCTGTTCCAGTAGTTTCAACTTTGACATCATCACAAATGCCTTCGCTATCTTTTCATCTGGTGATTTAAAGGAAAATGTATTGTTGTTTTCTATTAAAGTGCTGCATTTTATTTACTTAATTTGGTTAATTTTAGTATTAAAACCATGGAAATGGTGAAAAACAAGTGGGATCATTTTGGCAATAATTTTGAGACCCTGTCCGTCTGGATAACTGAGAAAGAAAAAGAACTCAATGCCTTGGAAACTTCGTCATCTGCCATGGACATGCAAATCCACCAGATCAAGGTGACCTGCTCACACGTTACATTTATAATCCATGTCTAGCTTTTAAGAACTCCTTTCTTAATTTCATCAAGTGCTAGTTGGCCCCACGATAAATCTTTCACTGCTATGTGACTCTATTAAAATTCAATTCACACAAAATGTTAAGCTGAGAGGTCTTGATTGATACTGGGCAACACTTTATAGTTGGAATTATGTATTAATATTTTCTGACTTATGCATTCAAAGTCAGTATTGTGTGCAATATCATTAAAATGTTTTTATGGTTACATTATTCTTTTCCTTGATTCTGAATTAACCCCATTGGAGTGTTCTGTTGATTCATCTATACCACACGAAATGGATTCATCACCTGCAGCTGTACTTTGTAAGTGTCATGCAAATGTGTGGCTCCAGTATTAGTGGCATTTACCCTCACAAACCACAGGGGGGAGCAATTAACTTCCTTTAGGTGAAGACCTCAGACTCCACTGCTCAAACGCACAGACTGCATCTGGGCACAGCCTGAGATGCTCTGATACTTTTGCTATCCCAGCTCCAACATGACCACATGCGTAGACTGTCATTGTTCACTTCATTCAAATAGTTTAAGAAAAAATGGACTGAAAGAAATGAATTCTTTCTTTTATAGTTTTTACGCAACACACTTTCAAAATGCAGCCACTTTCCTATCTTATTATTATTATTATTTTTTTTTTGGAATGGGAAAACCCTCTTCCATTTCATGCAGTTAAAAACAGTAAAATAAATACCAGGTAGTTCACATTATTGCTCAGAACAAGTCCATGTTCACAGTGGAAGGGTGCTATGTCACTTAGCTACGATTACATTGCTGGGCAGATTATCCTGGTTTATCATGCATCTTTGGCAATCAAGGTTACATGGAATTTGGTATATATGGAGTCTGCTTATGTCTTGTGTGGTGTACTAGGCAAAATAGATGTCAACCCACTAAGGAATATTCATGAAATATGTTTAATCTCTAAAGCTGTTTTTAAAAGTTGTCATTTGATCATTTCACTACATCCTAAGTAAACAAAGAGTAGCACCTTTCAATGACATTACCAAAAATCTTCTTCCAAAAGATTTTAGCATACACTTTTTAATGTGTTTATTCTTGCTATAATTCATCTTATTATTTAAACCTTAATTCAATTCCAGGACTTCTGAAATATATCAGTGATCAACTGTCATCGCCTCTTTACTCTTTAGGAAACAAAATGATTACACATTTTATTTTTAAATATATAAACATTCAGTTACAGATTTCCATGCCAGTAGACTAGAAATACATTTTAATATTCCAATATAGTATTTTGAAAACATCTAAAATGTACTAAATGAATATGAGTAGTAGGAAAAAAAGTATTTGCTAGAAATAAGCAAAGATAGTGTGGAATACACTGGTGCTGTGAAATTTAGGCAAATAATTCATATTCTGTTTCCACTCAGAAGACCACACTATAGGAAACATTAGAAATAAGGTAACAATTGTCATGGTGTTTCACTTTAAAACAACCTTTGGATTAAAATGAATGAAGCATTTGCCTTGTCATGAAGACATTTTTCTATAAGCCCACTTTTAATTCTTCATTGCATGCTATTCCAAATTGACCGGTTTTCTTATTCTTAATTGATAATTTACAAATGATAAGAACATATACTGGGTACCTCTTCCATCTTCCCTTTTTGGATTAGAATCCAACAATATGATTACATAGTATATATCTATGAATTTGTTGGTAACATGTATTAATTACTCTAAAAACTAAGAGATTTTGTCTTATTTTAGATTGCTTCACTGAGCTAGTGCAAACACCTAGAACAATTTTGGCACATAGGAGACACCAAATATATATTTGTTGAATTTATGAGTAATTTTTCTAAAAAAAAAATACCATCTTGAAAAAAAAAAGAAAAGTTGTATTCATGTTCAAATAACAAATATCTGTTATCTATACCATGGTAGTCCTGCCTATGAAAAATAAAAATAAAGTAATAAGCACCTGGCACTAATCTAATTATTCCTGATCATCTCATCTGGACAGAATTTATTTTTGACTATGTTGTCTCATGTAGACATAAGTCACATTTTTTTTTTCCGTAGGGCAACTGAGACTTGTCTGAATTTTTGGCTTTATTGGATTAGAAGATTTGGTTCTTTTTCTCAGAGAAATCATTTTTTCTCTTATGCATGAATAAGCCTCTGTGTTTATGACAGACATGCCTCCTTGCGCCCACACACATCCTTGGTGTCTTTCAGTACTTCTCATGTGTTGGCTGATACATAAAGTGTCATCCTGCTCCAAACGGAAATGATACTGTGTAGTTTCTTCACTGTGAGCCCACAGCTAATGAGGAAGCAGTGGTTCAAAACAGCATCCGCAGGATTAGCATCGCCTGGGTATTTTTTAGAAATGCAAAATCTTGGCCTCACCTTAGACTTGCTGAGCCTGACTCCCTAAGGATGGGGGCCAGGTGATCCTAACGTATTCCAGATTTGGAAACGACTGGCATAAAGACAATACATTTGAAAAGACTGGTTTTGCAGGAGTGGAATCAGACAAGCTTTTAGTTTGGTAAATATGAAATACTCAGCTACATTTGAGGAAAATTAAACGAATGTCAACATTAGCATTTCTATGAGTTATTGGAACACACTGCTTCCCAGATCAGCTAGTACAAGGTATGACTCGGAGGATAAGCAAGGAATTCTCTTTACCTTTAGAGATACTTCTTGTTTGGTAAAACATGAAATACAAAAATGAAGAATGTGAAACACAGGGACATCTCCCTGTTTACTTCTCTGCAACAGGGGTAAGGTCTTTTTCTGATTCTTTATGCACAGAACACGACCACCATCACTTCATATTTTCCAACATTATCTGCATATCTCTCCTCCCCAAATGAGGTCAGGAAACTTAACTGTGTTTGTTCCTAGCTGGTCTCTAATGGTCCAAGTGTGTTGAAATGTCCGCTAAGAAGCCCTCTCCTGATTTTCTCTCTGTGCGGAGAATCTATTATTTCAGAAAGACAAGCTTACTCAGCCTATATTGTCATTTTTCTTGTTTTAACTATTAGGTCATAATTCAGGAAATAGAAAGCAAGATCAGCAGCATTACAGACCTAGAAGAAGCAGCTCAGTCTTTTGCTCAGTTTGTCACCACTGGAGAATCTGCTCGAATCAAAGCGAAGCTGACACAAATAAGAAGGTACTGGGAGGAGCTCCGGGAGCATGCACAGTGTTTGGAAGGAACAATCCTGGGACATTTATCTCAGCAGCAAAAGTTTGAAGAGAATCTTAGAAAGGTAAGAATGGGTCCATGCGTGCGAAAGATGTTATTTCCTATTGCATTTATAATGAAATGCAGTAAGTCATCCAGAAATAGTAAACTAAGGGAAGACACAATTTGCTAATCATTTACCCAGCTGTCAATGATGACTAAGCTTTTAATTATTCATGTGATACCTTTTTTGAGGGAATATAAAAATGCCATTATCCATTGTGTTCAGATAGGCATTAAGGCTTATCTATTCCTTTCAAATAATAGGACACACTGATTTTAGACTTTTTAAAAAATACGTGTATTTTAATAATTTTATTGGAAGTTATCAAAAGAGATAAGCATGCTGCTTCCTTGGTAACTTTTTTCTGCCTCGATGTACATTTTGCCCACCATTATCTTTATATTTCACTGATGTTTTAGATCCAGAAGTCTGTGTCTGAATTTGAAGATAAACTTGCTGATCCACTTAAAATATGTTCTTCAGCCACAGAAACATACAAAGTCCTCCAAGAACATATGGTAAGAGCAATTTGATAATTCCTGCTTGAAAACATAGTAAATGTTTTTATGATGGCTAAAGTTGAAAGGATTTTTATGTTACTTGAGGAATGACATATATCAAACATGTTCGCAGAACACAAGAAGTGTAGGGCGCCTGGGTGGCTCAGTGGGTTAAAGCCTCTGCCTTCAGCTCAGGTCATGATCCCAGGGTCCTGGTATCGAGTCCCACATCGGGCTCTCTGCTCAGCAGCGAGCCTGTTTCCCTTCCTCTCTCTCTGCCTGCCTCTCTGCCTACCTGTGATCTCTGTCTGTCAAATTAAATAAAATCTTAAAAAAAAAAAAGAAGTGTAAGTTTACAAATAAGTTTTTATTAAAAATGCATATTAAAGGAATATTCATTTATAGCATTTCTTTCTCATACTTAAGATATGATTTTTTTCTGATTTTAGCTTTAGTAAATTCTGTTACTTGTTGTGAGCATTATAAAAAATTAAATGTGCATAAAAACATACATGCACAATGGCGGATTTTAGATTTTTAACCCACAACAGTCAGATGTGCAAAGAATATGTCCTCACTAACCTTTTACCAATGGCTACCTTTTTTGGTCTGCTGCCTGAACTAGTGATTATTGATGGGTGTTTGCAGAGCAACAGATGCCTTTGGTGTAATTTAGGGAAAGAAGCAAAGAGGGAGAATCAGGAGCAGAGAAAAACCAAGAAGAAATGTGTTAATTTAAAAAAAACATATCTGTTACCCCTATCTATGTGCACGTGTGCCGAGGGAAGGGGCTGCAGTGATAGAAAGCAAAGGGTTGACAAAAGCACATCTGGAAAGGGGAGTGGAATTTATAGGTTTGAATACTTACAACAAGAATGGGGGGTGGGGGGGCCTGTGTGGCTCATTCGGTTAAGCTTCTGCCTTTGGCTCAGGTCATGATCTCAGGGTCCTGGGATCGAGACCTGCATTGGGCTCCCTGGTCAGTGGGCAGTGGGGAGTCTACTTCTCCCTCTCCATCTGCTCCCCCCGCTTGTGCTCTTTCTCTTCCTCTCTCTCCCTCTGTCTTAAATAAATAAATAAAATCTTCTAAAAAATGTGTTTTTGTGCTACTTAGGTAATTTTTTTTTAAATACCCAAAACATGAGGAAAAGTGGGAAAACTGAATTTCATGGAATTATTTTAACAGTTTACTAAGTTAAGGGGCACCTGGGTGACTCAGTGGGTTAAGGCCTCTGCCTTCGGCTCAGGTCATGATCCCAGGGTCCTGGGATCGAGCCCCGCATCAGGCTCT
The DNA here is from genome assembly GCF_963455335.1 of Martes martes. NCBI lineage: Eukaryota > Metazoa > Chordata > Mammalia > Carnivora > Mustelidae > Martes > Martes martes. Next base: position 14,363,164 of record NC_137893.1, read on the forward strand.
CTGCTCCGCGGGGAGCCTGCTTCCTCCTCTCTCTCTGCCTGCCTCTCTGCCTACTTGTGATCTCTCTCTCTCTCTCTCTCTGTGTTAAATAAATAAATAAAATCTTTAAAAAAAAATAGTTTACTAAGTTAATAATTGAGTACCAGAGAGGATACGATTCTATTTTTTCTAGTGTTTAGATTTTGTAAAGCAAGTTATTTTTCTCTGCCTTGGTTGTCTGATCTCTAAAATGAGAATAATGAAAGAACATAACTGTTAAGATTCTTATGAAGATTAAATGAGTTACTATATGAAATGGACGTAACATAGAACCTGCCACATCCTTAGACAGGATGATATGATTATCACTGATTCCTGATAGCAGCTATGCCAGCCATAATGCTCCCTTTATTTATATATATATATATATATACACACACACACACACACACACATACATATATATATTATATATTTATTTATTTTTAAGATTTTATTTATTTATTCGACAGAGAGAGATCACAAGTAGGCAGAGAGGCAGGCAGAGAGAGAGAAAGAGGAGGAAGCAGGCAGAGAGCCCGATGCAGGACTCGATCTCAGGACCCTGAGATTACGACCTGAGCCGAAGGCAGAGGCTTTAACCCACTGAGCCACCCAGGCACCCCCCCATACATTTTTTTATAGAGGTTACGGCATATTACATATAGCTCTTGTAAATTAAACAGAGGTTTTTTAAAAGACATATTTGGCATAGAAGAAATAATAATTTTCACAAATTATCTGAATCATGAAGGGCAATTTGAAATTATTCAGATATACAGCAGTAAATTCTTATTTGGGGAAGAGCCTTTCCATTTCGTTTTTGATTTCCGTATTCATAAAGTAACTCTCCTCACTTTGACTATGTCTCGCGGAAGATCACGGGCTGAGGGAAAATTTTTAGTGATAATGGGTCTCAGAAAAACCGTCGGCCTTGTTTCTCGATGTTGTGCTTTCTTGGCCTCCCGTTAGGATCTCTGCCAAGCCCTGGAGGCCCTGAGCAGTGTGGTGGCCACTACCTCATCCAGCGCCCAGAAGGTGGCTAACAGAGGTTCCTCTGTCCAGGAGGCAGCGGCCCTGCAGCAGAGGTATGAGGAGACGCGGACTCGGGCCAAGGAGAGGCAGACAGCGCTGGAGACCCTGCTGGCCCACTGGCAGAGGTGAGCAGCCTTCCTTCCCGAGTTGGCAGTATGGATTTCAACTGGCACTCTTAAGTAGCAAATTCTGGACCAGCTGTTGGGAAATAATTATCCCAGATGTAAAACACATCAACTTCACGTGTCTAATATGAGAAGATCTTGGTCTGTGTCAGAAGGTGAAGATCCCTAAAGTGGAGAGGATGTATGCGTACCTTTCATATGACATAGATATAAACACAGGTAACAAATACATATGAATGTGAAGGGAATGTTCTTTTTACCTTCATATCTAGGAATAAGAACCAACACTGTATTATTTGCAATGGTCAGTGTTGGACCTCCAACTTTGGAAGGGTTTCATTTTCTGGCATAATAATTTTGATACATTTGTCTCTCATCTCTCTCTGCTTTCTTTAGGCTGGAGAAAGAATTATCAACCTTTTTAACCTGGTTAGAGCGGTGTGAAGAAATAGCCAGTTCCCCAGAAATGGACATTTCTGCAGACAGAGTCAAGGTGGAGAGTGAACTTCAGTCAATACAGGCAAGTTCAAGTTCAAATTTCCTCCTTCTTTGACTTTGAGGCTTTCCCACACTCTTGCTTCTCAACGACTTTCTAGTTCATTGCACACTGATGTTCTGCAGTAATCTCCCCAAAAGTTGCTCCTCAGAAACCCCCAGTGACTGTTTCCTGCCCTGAGGATAAAAATCCATCCTTAGTCCACACTGAGGAAAAAAGTTCTTGTCTTTTTTTTAATATTACTTATTTATTTGACAGAGAGGAGACACAGCCAGAGAGGGAACACAAGCAGGGGGAGTGGGAGAGGGAGAAGCAGACTCCCCGCAGACCAGGGAGCCCGATGCGGGACTCGATCCCAGGACCCCGGGATCATGACCCGAGCCGAAGGCAGATGCTTAACAACTGAGCCACCCAGCTACTTTCCAAAGAAAGTTCTTATCTTTTTATAAATATACTGTGAAGTGTTCTAAGAGGGGAAGTCACAGCTCCTTTTCTGAAAAATGACACAAAGATATCTGGCCATGTAAAACTATTCCTACACACATCTACACAGAGAGTAGGTGCTCTACAGGTTAGGGAACGCGGAGGAGGCTGAAGCCTCTGTGACATCTACATCCGGGCCCAGTGTCCACCAAGCTGCCTCCCACTGTGTTCTGAACATTCCTTGTTCATCTCCATATTCTGACTTTGTGTGTTTTGTCCTGCTTGGCTTAAGTCCCGGTTCTGTCTTGGAGCTCTTCCTGCCATCCATAGGCTGTGTGACCCTTCAGAAACCTTCAGCAGCTCTGCTTGTATCACACCTGTGGCCTCATTAAGAAGGGGGACAAAGCACCCTGACAAGCACCTACGATGCGCCATGCTGCACTATCATCCCATTTGATACCATGTTACGCTGTTAGCTGTCTATGTGTGTGTATCTTTTATATCTTATTAGATAGGAACTGAAAATTTTATGCAGCGCTCACAGCACCTTACAGTTCATTGCCCGATTAAAAATAAGTCATTCTGTTGCATGAAAGCAAAATGGAGAGCCCTTAAGTTCTCCAGTTTGGCCTAATATAGTCTCTAAATAAAGAAGGAGACCACATTTCTGGTACCCAGAATTGCATCTCTATTATTGTTAGATATGCACTGTTTCTCTTTAGCAATAGCTTTTCTTTGATTCTCTTTACCTACACAGTTTGTTCATCTTGAAAGAAATTCTATAGCTTCCAAAGTTGCCTACATTAATAGAACTCAGATTCTGGAACACTAATTCAAGTTTCAGTAGTATTTTAAATGTTTCATTCAAGGTTAAGCAGAGCCATTCTAAATCAAGTAATAAAAACTCTCTTTTAAGCCTGGTCCCAATGACCTCTGTGTTGCAAGAATGCAAAGTCTTTGGACAGCAACACCTGTGTCACATGGTCCTTCCTAGTCAATCATGCTGGGATGAGATCTGGAATGTATTCTGTTTTTCTTAGGCACTGCAAAATGAAGTTGTATCCCGGGCCTCGATCTATAGCAGCCTTTTGCAACTGAAGGAATCACTATTCTCAGTGGCCTCCAAAGATGATGTGAAAATGATGAAAGTACACTTGGAGCAGTTGGATGAGAGATGGAGAGATTTGCCACAGATAATTAACAAAAGGTTGGGTTTTAAAAAAAAAATTAAATTTTATATCGTTCATTTTTTTTAATGGTAAGCATATAAATTAAGAAAGCAGAGTTTTTTTGCTTTTACCTAACTGAGCTATTCAGAAAAGTATGGAGAGGAAAGAAATTACTTTGTTATTTGTGGCGGGTATTAAGGAGGGTACGTATTGCATGGAGCACTGGGTGTTGTATATAAACAATGAATCTTGGAACACTGCATCAAAACGATGCATCAAAAAGGATACATCAAAAATGATGTATTTTATGGTGACTAACATAACACAATAAAAGTAAATAAATAAATAAATAAATGTGCTCCAGCAAAAGAAACAAGCAACAGATCTAAAAGGCAACCCACTGAATGGGAGAAGATATTTGCAAATGACATATCCAATAAAGCGTCAGTATTCAATTAAAAAAAGGAGTTAGTATTCAAAATATATAAAGAACTTCTACCCAAAAAAACTTCTATCCATCACCCAAAAAACAAATAATCCAATTGAAAAATGGGCAAATGACATGAACAGACATTTCTCCAAAGAACACGGCTAACAGACATATGAAAATATGCTCAACACCACTCATCATCAGGGAAACGCAAATCAAAACCACAATGAGATGTCGTCTCACACCTCTCAGAACAGCTAAAATCAACGACACAGGGGAAAACAGGTGTTGGCCTGGATGCAGAGAAAGGGGAAGCCTCTTACACTGTTGGTGGGAACGCAAACTGGTGCAGACAATGTGGATAACAGTAAGCAGGTTCCTCAAGAAGTTAAGAATAGAATTATCATATGATCTAACAATTCCACTACTGGGTATTTACTCAAAGAATGAGAAAACGTTAATTTGAAAGGATATGTTGCCCCTATGTTCATTGCAGCATTATTTACAATAGCCAAGCTATGAGAGCAGCCCAAATGTCCATCAATAGATGAACGGATAAAGAAGAGGTGGGGTGTACACACACACACACACACACATATGCACACGGTGGAATATTACTCAGCCATAAAAAAAAAGAATGAACTCCTGTCATTGGGAACAACACGATTGAATCTAGAGAGTATCATGCTAAGCAAAATAAGTCAGAGAAAGACAAATACCACATGATTTCACTCATATGTGGAATTTAAGAAGCAAAACAAACGAGCAAAATAAAAAGAGACAAACTAAAAAACAGACTCCTAACCGAGGCGGGGTGAGTAGGGGGAGGGGTGAAATAGACGAAAAGGATTAAGATGCACTTACTGTGCTGAGCATCGGATAAGGTACAGAGTTGTTGAATTGCTGTACTGTACACCTGAAACTAACATAACACTGTATGTTAACCATACTGGAATTAAAATTTTTTTAAAAACCCTCAAGTGCTCAAAAATCAGCATTTCTGATGAACCTCAGTTGCCAGTTTTTGTCTCACCATTAGGGAAAATGATCAAACTAATTGAAAAATATTGAAGAGAGTAGGGTTGCTCATGTTCATATTATTTTGGCCCAAAATGTTTGTATACTGGAGAAAAATGGTAATTAAAATTTTGCCTCCCACAGTATTCTCCACTGAGGCAGTGGCGGTGTGGAACAGGGCTGTGTCATATGAGGTCAGAGCAGTGGATTATGTGGGGTCCCTCACTGGCCACAAATAAGGACTTTTGGAGTTTGCCTTCCCGTGTGCAACAAGTTGCCTCCGTGTTAGGCTTGGCAGACAATGTTCTGAGTACATTAAAGCCATTCTTGGCTGTTACCTAGAGAGTGAACTGTGGAGACACAATGGTCTCCACTAGTCTCTAGTAGTCCACTAGAGAGGGGACTATGGAGACAATGGCAGGAAGGAGGCCACTGAGGAGGCCAGGCAAGAGATGAAGCAACTTAAACCCAGGCTTGTGGAAATGGGGAGGAGAGCACAGACTCTACTGTGTGTGTGTTGGGGGCTGGTATATACAGATTAGACGTGGTGGTAAAGAACCAGGGGCATGAAGGACGGCTCAGAGGACCACCTTGGGGACGGTGGTAATGCTAAGTGAGATGTGGGAAACTGAGAATAAAGGGTTTGAGAAGTAGAAGACATCAAAAATCTCGGTGTGCCCATGCATGACAACATGTTTTTGCCTTCAGTTAAGGTTATTGCAACAACGAACGTATCATGAACTTTTTCTGTTAACTTGTGGGACATTCTCACTTTAACATCTTTCTCTCCGTAGGATTACTTTTCTTCAGTCCGCAGTTTCTGAGCACCAGCAATTTGATGAACTGCTGCTTTCCTTTTCTGTCTGGATTAAGCTGTTTCTCAGTGAATTACAAACTACTTCAGAGATAAGCATAACGGACCATCAAGCAGCATTTACTCGGCACAAGGTAAAGGGCATACTTTAAGATCAAAAGAAGAATTTATTCATAAAAGAGCTCTTGAATTCTAAAGAAAAGCATTTTTTTAACCCAACCATTCTGCACTAGTTTAACCTTGCATTCGTATGCAGATGTTTTAATAATGGGACATATGGGTCCTAGCAGTGTGTTACACAGATCAATTAAGCCGATAAAACCATTTCACATGAACTAGACAACCACGTTAAGACACTATTTTTTCAAAATGGAGTAAGTGATTTCTAGGGTAAAGTGATGAGACTGTTTGTTTTTAAGCTTCTTGGTTCGTTTTGTTCCAATGCTGAAAACTAATAGGGAATTCCAATGCTTTAATGATGCAATTTTACTAAATTACTGTTTAGCTCAGAAGTTATTTAAAATTCATGATTTATCTTCCTTATTTGTAGATCATGCATAGTATCTATCCTGGCATTAAAAAAATAACATTTAAATCAAGTGTTGGGATAGTTGGAGATAAGCTACATAATAAACTTAAGACAATATTTAATGATAAAACATTTAATATTTATAGAGTGCTCACTCTGCCCTGGGTTTGCTGATTGGTTTTACCAAAAGGAATAGTACTTTCTCGTATCTTTATGATCTCAAGTAGTTTGTGTCTTGTCATGGGACACACTTTCATTAAATGGCAGCGTAAGCATGATGAGGTGGGGGAGCTCATGGGGGGTGTCATCACAGGGTCACTCTCATTCACTTTTGGTCCTTTCTGCACGACTGCAAGGGTTCTTCCCGGCTTGCTCTCATCTTAGCTTATCAGTACTCGCTGAATGTCTACAAAACAAGCTCATAAATGAGGTCAACCAGAGTTTTCTTAGGGTAAATCGGTCAAGCATTTGTTAACTCAGTGTGTTGGTTTCAAAAGGATGACTCCCCGGTCCTTTATAAACTTATTCTTGGGTTGTAACTGTACAGAAGCTTTTAAAAAGATTTGTGTCTCAAAAGGGCAGAGAATGAATTGTAAATTTTCTGAAGTAAATGCTCAAAGCTTCTTTCTAAAGTTTAATGGTCAAACTAAGGGGCATATTAAGGCCCTTGTGTTCAAGATTAAGTGGGGTGATAATTTCTCTTTAATGGGAAGCATGCTGAGATTGTTAGCAATGCTCTAAGAGATTTCGAACATGATTTATTGTGAGCAAGTCAAATTGCCCACACAACAGTCTCGATGAGTTCATTTTTGTTTCTTTACAGGAAGCAGCTAAAACCTGTTTTCATCTGCCTCACCCACTGCCTCTGAAGAGAGGCTGATGCCCATTTATTCCTAGGCTCCTTCCCTACAAGCTGTTAAAATTAACATTATTGCATATATATTTAAAATCTTCCAAACTTCAGTATCTTTTATATAGATAGATAATATAATATATAGTATTGTTGTAATATATGTATATATATTTATATATATACATTATTGTTAAAAAACAAAAATTTACTGAGTAAATTTGAAGATTTAATTGGCTTTATTAAGTGATTTGTGAATCAGGCAGTATCTTATCTAGCAAATAGAAAGGAGCTCAGGGGGTTGTACAAAATGGAAAGTTTTCATTAAAGGAGAGTGGGGCAAGGAAGTTATTAGCAAAAGAAAAGAAAGGATCATTTTAGGCAAGGCCACTTTCCCTTGGGGGTAAGAATAGGGGGTAAGAATAGGGGGTCTTATCTTGGGGGTGGGGAGAGGAGAGGGCCCCTGTGACAGATTACCTTATCAGTACTGACCAGAAAATTCCTGACTGACAAGCTAACGCTGTATTTCTGGATGATTCTGAAACCGCATTTGGGTTAGGTATGAAGGACCAGTTTGGTGACATGACCTACCATAAGTGACTCCATTTGGGGCCTGTGATTTGCTTTTTGATGAGATATATAGATAGATGGATAGAGATAGAGATAATATTTTGTTGATATATATATAATACTATTATATATAATATAGTATTTAGGTATGATATTACTTATACTAGAATAATAAACTTTAACTATGTATATATATATATTTTAAATCTTCCAAATTATACATATATATGTATGTATTTATATAAGATTTCCTTCTACAATTTCTATTCATGAAGACATTCTCTTCCATGCAATGAATTAGCTCCAAATCAGAGTTATGTTTTATGTGAAATATATAGATGAGAAAACAGGAAACCTTAAGACCGTTTCTTAAAAAAGATTCACCACCGATGACCTTTAAAGCCTACAGCATCCATTGCACTGAAAATGGATCTCGACATGACAGATTGTGAGTGTGTCTGTGTCCTTAGCCACGGTGTATCCGAGGACTCAGTGACCCGCTCTTCCCTTCCAGGACCACACAGCAGAAGTCGAGAGCAAAAAGGGAGAACTGCACAGTCTACGGGATCACCTTGTCAAGCTGGGTGCTCTGGGTCGAGCCGAGAACCTCCCCCTCCTCCAGGGCAAGGCAGAGGACTGCTTCCAGCTGTTCGAGGAGGCCAGCCAGGTCGTAGAGAGGCGGCAGCTTGCCCTGTCCCAGTTGGCGGAATTCCTGCAGAGCCACGCCTCGCTGTCGGGGGTTCTCCACCGGCTGAGACACACGGTGGATGCAACCGACAGTATGAATAGGAAACAGACTGATTTATTAGAAAAGGACTTAAATCACGCGATTCAAGACGCTAAAACGTTGGAATCCGCAGCCATCAGCCTTGACAGCGTTCTGGCCAAAGCTCAGTACCATCTGAAAAGCGGAAATTCTGAGCAAAGGACTTCCTGCCGGACGACGGCTGATCACCTCTGTTCTGAATTAGAGCAAATCCAGAACCTTCTGGGAATGAAGCAGAGCGAGGCAGATGCCCTGGCAGCACTGAAAAAAGCGTTCGAAGATCAGAAAGAGGAGTTGCTGAGAAGCATCGAGGACATTGAAGAGAGGACAGACAAAGAGAGACTGAAGGAGCTTACCCGCCAGGCTCTTCAGCAGAGGTAAAAGGAGACGACTGGAACCCGTTGTTCCGTCGACTTTTTATTTGTTCTAGAGTTAACGGCAATGCTTTTATGGTGTCATGTTTAGCAACTTCTTTTAATATTTTGAGGATAAAATTAAGGACTAACTAGACACTTAAGAAGTACTAATATGGGGCGCCTGGGTGGCTCAGTGGGTTAAGTGTCTGCCTTCAGCTCAGGTCATGATCCCAGGGTCCTGGGATCGAGCCCTGCATCGGGCTCTCTGCTCAGCGGGGAGCCTGCTTCCTCCTCTCTCTCTCTCTCTGCCTACTTGTGATGTCTGTCTGTCAAATAAATAAATAAAATCTTAAAAAAAAAAAGAAGTACTAATATTCCTTTGGTTTCCTGAAGGATTTTCCCAAGGGCTTTATCTATATAAGCCATGCTGAGATCTTATCTATAACAGACAATAGAGAGCATATTATCTATGTTTAAGCAATGTTTCGCTGTTAGGAGAAGGGCCTCGTCGTCTGTAGTACGAATGAAGGCAGAGGCGAGAGGGGGTGATCCAAGTAGCTTCATAGTCCTGTTGGTGAAAATAGGAGGGAACTAATTCCTTCCTGGTGGCTGCCAGACCCTCAGAAAGACCGAGTAGTCTCCTCAGATGAGAGTGAATGACAGGATATTGGCAGAGAGAAAATGGCATAAAATGGTTCTTTTGCAGACAGGAAATGGAAATGATATCCCTGGAGTTTGATAAGGTGATAAAGCTGCCATTTGAGATTCCCATTCCTTCACTTGAAGTGGAGTCAGTCAGCTGGCCAGAGTTGTTTTCAGCAGCTGCCTTTAGCTGTTTGCTCAGAGGTGTGGAAAAGGCAGACGAGTGGGTTTAAGCAAAGTTGGGGTTTTGTCAGTGCGTTTATAGAGAACCTAAGAGGTCATGGGTATTTTCCTGCAGTACATTTGGAAGTGATTTTTTTTCCTCTAATACTATAGCCTTCTTCCCAATCTTGTTTTTCCTCCTTAATAGAACTTCCTCCCCATTTGTGTTCTCAGGGATGTTTGTCTTCCATTTTTTCAGGGGGCAAAGAAGCAGCTGAAATGCTGTCATACCAAAGTGTCCACAATTGAGAAGGATTTTTTTGACATGCAAGACCATTGCCATTTGCCTCCTTTCAATTGGAATCAAGAACTTAGCAAAGGCTTACAGTCAGATCATAATGGCTCTTGAGGTTTCGTGCCTTGTGAGCACTCGGCCGACTAGCTTAACAGTAAACTAACAAAAAGGAGTAAGATTTGAGGAGGAAAGATGGCCTCCAGAGTAAAGACAAAAGGCGGAGCCAAACACGGCAAAGGAGCAAACGGCTTTGCTGGCCCGCATCAGCCAAGCAGGCAGGAGACCCTAGAATTGCTGGAGAAGGCTCAGGTTGGGCTCAAGAGCCACATCCACACACCTAACACTGATCTCACCAAAGCCACGCAGAGGTGATGGAAAATGTTGCATTCAGTTGATGGATTTATTAAAGCCCCCCATACTTATGCTTCACTGTGTGCCTTTGGACAAATCACCTTTCTTCTTATAAGGTGCAGATAATGCTAATGTATGCTCCTAACCACTTTGTTTTGGAATTAAATGAAATCATGCATGGGTAATCACTTTATAAACCCTACAGCACTGTATACCCAAAGGCAAGAATGCATGAGTCCATGGCAGCCTCTATGGGACCACTTTTTATGAGTACTCAAATATTAGTATATTAGGGACAAAAAAAATAGTCATTTTTATTTTTTTTTAATTTTAAAGATTTTATTTATTTATTTATTTATTTGTCAGAGAGAGAGAGAGAGAGAGAGAGAGCGAGCAAGCACACAAGCAGGCATAGTGGCAGGCAGAAGCAGAAAGAGAAGCAGACTCTCTCCGGAGCAAGGAACCCAATGCGGGACTTGATTCCAGGACCCTGGGATCATGACCTGAGCCGAAGGCAGCTGCTTAACCAACAGAGCCACCCAGGCGTTCCAATTATTTTTATTTTAAATGAAAGAGCTATACCTTTAAATATTATTATTTTACATGAATTGAACTTTGGGACACTAAAGACCTTTTAATAAATACTTACCTGCTTTGCCTACAAGCTCAGCCCTAGTCTTAAAAGTCTTATAACTGGGGCGCCTGGGTGGCTCAGTGGGTTAAAGCCTCTGCCTTCGGCTTAGGTCATGATCCCAGAGTCCTGGGATCGAGCCCCACATCGGGCTCTCTGCTTGGTGGGGAGCCTGCTTCCTCCTCTCTCTCTGCCTGCCTCTCTGCCTACTTGTGTCTGTCAAATAAATAAATAAAATCTTAAAAAAAAAAAAGTCTTATAACCTGAAATCAAAATAGAAAAAGAATACAAACTTAATGGAAAGTTGAAGATGAATGGTTAAAATGACTTTAAATTTTCCCAAGGGATAGTCTGTAGTTCTGAAAAGTTAATTTTTAAAGTGTCTTTCACAGTTGCTATACATTAATTCAATTGTTGTGTTGAAAGCTTTTCTAGATACCTATAGGCATGCTTTATGGAGAAGAAATATTAGTTCTTACCTTTGGTAAATTAATAATAAAATAACGTTTTAATTCACAGATTGAGAGTCTTTAATCAGTTAGAAGATGAATTGAATTCTCATGAGCATGAACTATGTTGGCTGAAAGACAAAGCTAAACAAATTGCCCAGAAAGATGTAGCCTTTGCATCTGAAGTCGATAGGGAGGTAAACCGCTTAGAGGTTACCTGGGATGATACCAAAAAACTAATTCATGAAAAGTAAGTAAAAAAAAAAAATCTCGATTTTTTTTTCAACTTTCTATCTTGTGGCACTGGGCTGTTGTCTGTAGATTTGCACTGGTGTGATCAAGATCTGAATACCTTTTGCCACTTTCTGTATCTGTGTCTCTTTAGTACCATTAGAGAGTTAGTCATGCAGAATTTTGTTGCAGAAGTTGTTGAGATGGCAATGACAGGTGAAATTCACCGTGTGAAAGCAGGAGCTGTCAACAGTTATATGGTGCTACCAATGAGACTTAAAACTTTTGAGTTTCTTTTTTTGTTTTGTTGTACTTATTTGTAATTAAGATATGATTTGCATATAGTAAAATTCATCCTGTTTAGTGTATGCCTTTAAACTGTATCAGTTTAATGCACATCTAGTTAATGAGTACACACACCTTGTGTGAGTAACTGTTACAACTATCAAATCTCATATAATCATTCCACCTCCTGAAAAAAATCATCTCATTGTAGTCAGCCCCTCCCCCACTCCCAGTCCCTGGCAAATAAAGCATCTATAAATATTCATGTTCAGTTTTCTGTGTATACATAAGTTTTTACTGCACTTGGGTAAACAACTTCTTTTACTCAACACAATAGACATTGTTATGTGTGTTAATAAGGTCCTTTTTTATAGTCAAATTGTATTCCATTTAATAGGCATACCACAGTTTATTCATTTACCAGCTGATAGATATTCAAGCTCTTTACAGTTTGGATGACTATAAAGAGAAGCATCTATAAACATTCATGTTCAATTTATCATGTGTACATAGTTTTTATGGCATACTGTAGATTATTAATGTAAGCTTCTAAAAATTTAACCATGTTGTAAAATTTTATCCCACGTTATTGAACATTCTCCTAAACCGTGATTTGTTAGAGATTATACAGTATTCAGTTATAAGAAGGTATCAGAGTTTATTCAATTATTAGCCTATTTTTTTTAACATTTGGGCTATTTCTATTTTTTTCTCCTATTACAAATATTGGTATAAAGAGTATAATTTTACATAAATCTTGTGCACATCTTTTTCTTTGGAAAAATTCTTATGTGTGGAATTGCTTGTGCCCACGGGCATTTTATGCTTATAAACAGAAACCATCTTCTTTGTTTGACAGTTTTCAGGGGATTCATATTCAATGAAAATTTGTGTCATTGAAATGGGAAAAAAAATCCTCATATGTATTTTACTTATTGAGCAGTGGTTTTTTGTTTGTTGGTTTGGTTTGTTTGTTTTGCTTCCCCTTAATATACACCATTATGATGTAATTAAATAGTGAAAAAATTGAAAAGCAAAAATTTGTTGGCATCTACATAAGTTTTAGTTGTCAAGAACATATATTTTTTTCTTGTCACTGAGGTCACAGATTTTGTTTTAATGGCTGTGTGCATCTTTTTCTCTTGGAGAGCAATTTGGACGTTAGAGTTAAGTTGACTTGACTGCACTCTTCATCTCAGTAGGTAGAAATATGGCTTCCTCTTAATCCATCTAAGAATAAATTTACATAGTTACATATCAGGTCCAGTCATAGGGAACACTTACCTTTCATACATGATAATAAATGATACCTTTTCTTTAATTACTATAGCCAGGGTCAGTGCTGTGGACTTATTGACTTAATGAGGGAATATCAGAACTTGAAGTCGGCTGTATCTAAAGTCCTAGAAAATGCCAGCAATGTGATTGCAACCAGAAATACTATAAAAGATCAGGAGGATCTTAGATGGGCTTTATCCAAGGTAATAATTCAAAATGTATTTATTTTAGTAGACTATTTAGTAGACCTGATTTTCACATATAATGATTTTTTTTTTTTTTAGGAATACTGATATCCTAGGATTCTAGCAATCCAAAAAAAATGTATAGTTCATTAATATCACTGGTTTCTGCATAAGGTCAACCATGAATTAAATTTCTTAGAGGCAAATGGTTTTGAATGACTGACTTATCACTGATTATTTTATTAATTAAGGAAACATTTATGTCCACAGCATGAAACCGTCAAGAATGAAATGTGTAATAAACAGAAAGAATTGGATAATTTTACCAGCAAAGGAAAACAGTTGTTATCTGAGCTGAAAAAAATTCACAGTAGTGATTTCATCTTGGTGAAAACAGACATGGAGAGCACTGTGGACAGATGGCTGGATGTAAGATAATCACCTGAATTGTATGAACAGTTTAAATATTCACATTTGCCAGTCACTATTTTTGGGTAAAGGATTATTTAAGGATGTGAATTCCATTTTTAGCTTTTTGAAATGTTTTTTTAAAGATTTTATTTATTTGAGAGAGAGAACCAGCACAAGCAGGGGGAGAGGGAGAAGCAGACTCCCTGCTGAGCAGGGAGCCTGACTGCAGGGGCTTGATCCCAGGACTCTGGGATCATGACCTGAGCCGAAGGCAGACACTTAACTGAAGGAAGACGCTTAACCGACTGAGCCACCAAGGTGCCCCTCATTTTTAACTTTTAATGCTAATGTGCGAAATTATATTTTGAAGAAAAACAGTATTCACGTAAAGTTTAGAATTAATAAAAAAAAAAAAAGTTGTTTGCTTTATTTTCTTAAAATTTTGTGGCAGATTTTCCAGGGCGCCTGGGTGGCTCAGTCAGTTAAGCATCAGACTCTTGATTTCTGCTCAGGTCATGATCTCAGAGTCCTGTGATCAAGGCTGGGTTGGGCTCTGCGCTGGACATGGTAGAGCCTGGTTAAGACTCTCTCTTCCCCACGCCTTCCTCCCCTACCTCTTAAAACAAAACAAAGCAAAACAAAACAAAAACTTAGTGGCAGATTTTCTAGAATTTCACTTGGTAGCTTCAATTACAACAAATTTATAACTCTAAATATTTTTTCTCAAAACTCTAGGATTATGGATAAAAATTGAAGAATAATTTATAAGTATCCCACAGAATATGAAACTATAATGTGTAATAATTTGGGGCTATAAGACTATAGCTTTGCATTGAAAAACTTGAGACTTGTAGTTTACATCCTTGGGTTTTAGTTCTTGCTCTGTCATTTTCCAGCTATGGGACAGAAGAACAAGTCACTTGATCTCTCTGGAGCTCCACGTCTCAAGCCATACATATTTTATGTAGCATCCAGCTCAAAAATCCAGTGATTCTGTTGCCCTCCTGTTAACCTGCACTGTATTACTGGAGGTTACGTTACATAAGCTGAATTACTAAAGTTAAACATCGATAATTATGTACTGTAATCAGATAATTTGGGGACTGCAGAAAACCTTACCTGCTTCCACTTTTAAAAGAACATTCTTATTACAGGAAGAAGACTATTAAATACTCATGCTTTACTTTAAACCTACAAAGTTGGTTAATATCCTATGTATTTATTCTATAAATATGTTCACGTCTAATTAATGTCCATTTTTATGTCTCAGCCTTACAAATAAAAGTACTTATTGTGTTACTTTTAAAAATAAGCCCAATACTGCCCTTGGTGGGTGTCTATCCTATACAACTCAACCTAAGAGTATGTTAGAGTTGAAACCAATAGACCTGCTCTTAATTTCCCAATTTACAAATGAAAATCAAATGTCTTAGAAATTTGGTCAATTCTCCCAATGACAGAAACAATTTAGTAATGGTTAGCATTTGTTTGAGTCACATGCACTAATTCCCTTACAATAATTTTTGCAAAACTTTGTTTTTCAGTGAGAATATAATTTTTTGATTAAGGCAGCATCAACATTGTCAGTACTTTGGTGGGGAAAGAAGCACCTTAAAGCCTCAGATGAATGATGGTGTGGCTTCTGTTTTCCATCCCAGATGTCAGAGAAAATTGAGGAGAACATGGACAGGCTGAGGGTAAGCCTGACCATTTGGGCCGATGTACTTTCAAGTAAAGAGGAAATCGATGGATGGTCCAATAGTTCCGTTCCACAGTTGGCCGAAAGCATCAACCACCTGAATAACAGCGTCAGAGCAGAAGAAGTCCTTAAGGAATTTGAGGTAAACTGACTACATCTACTTTTGTGAGCTGGTGAGCCCATTAACCAGAATATGAGAAAATTGTGTCCTTTTTGTTAAAGTTCTTTCTTCAGGGACACATATGAATGCTACCGACGTCTTAGCTATCTTTGGCTATTTACTTGAGAGTTGAATAGGCAATGGTTAAGATTTATTCCCCCCATTTTCATCACTTCTTAGTTGGGGCTCTGTACTTAAAATATTAGTAGAAAAGTCAAAGCCCATAAGATCTGTATTCTTCCCACTTTCCATTCAGCGAAGACTATTATGCCTTCCTACTGTAAAACCAAGTTGAAGGTGTTTGTCATTTA
Source organism: Martes martes (assembly GCF_963455335.1). Taxonomy (NCBI): domain Eukaryota; kingdom Metazoa; phylum Chordata; class Mammalia; order Carnivora; family Mustelidae; genus Martes; species Martes martes. Next base: position 14,378,852 of record NC_137893.1, read on the forward strand.
GTAATATTTAGAGGAGTTTTGTTTTGTTTTGTTTTTTCATTCAAACAAGATGTTTACTGAGTACTTACCATGTGCCGAACACTTAACCGTAGGTGCTAGGTTCTTCCACTTCCTCTTCGGAAATGGGAGAAAACTGGAGACCAGAGTGTGACAGGTTTCCCCAGAAACTGGCCTTTTAAAGTTCTAGTCATCAGTTTATTTTAAACTTTTTATTTCCGTTTCTTGCATTCATTTATTTATTCACTCATCAGATTCTTAATAAGCACCTAAAGTACGTCAGGCACTGTGGTAGACCCTGAGAATAAACAGTAAAACAGATAAAGTCCCTGTACTTGTGGCATTTACTTTATTTACATTTACAGTATGTATGTAAAATGTGCAGCCGTAGTTGGGCTGGGATGAAAAATGAAGTGGATAAGAGGAAACGGTGACAAGAGATAACTTGTTTCATAAAGCATATAATCACTGCTCTCCACGAGGGCACAGATTAGTCACCATTGCATGCCTGGGTGCTCAGGACTGTGCCCAGCACTCAAATGGAACAAGACAGATATGTGACGACTGCAGTCTGAAAAAATGTAGGGGAATCAATTCTATGCCTACATTATCTATCTTTGATCCAAAAAACTTTCTAGAGATTTTTAAATCAAACACCTATTTCTTTTTTTTTTTTTTAAAGATTTTATTTATTTATATATTTGACAAAGAGAGAGACCACAAGTAGGCAGAGAGTCAGGCAGAGATAGAGGGGGAAGCAGACTCCCTGCTGAGCAGAGAGCCCGATGCGGGGCTCGATCCCAGGACCCTGAGATCATGACCTGAGCCGAAGGCAGCAGCTTAATCCACTGAGCCACCCAGGCGCCCCCAAACACCTATTTCTAAGGGCAAACAGAAGTTGAGGAAATTAGCCAGACTGAAAATGCAATCAGGAGAGGGATACTACAGTCTCTTAAGTTCTCTTTGATGTTAAATTAACCTTATAGCTCAAATAGGGCTCGTACGAGCTCTCAAAAGTAAATTACTCAATTTTAATGACATTTGCAAGCCAGTGTTAAACATAGCCATTATTGAAAATTAACTCGCAATTAAATGATATTAAAAATCAAGCTAATAAATACTTAAAACTTACCACTTTTAATTTCTACTCTACATACAGCTATTATCTAGGCTCTTGAGTTGTAAGTATCCACTCTGTCTGCACGGTGGGGATGCAAAGGCCCTGCTGCACAGCAGTGCTTCCCACCCTGTGGGCTGTGATATCATGTGTAGCTCAGAATGCTGGTCAATGCTGCAAGGCAGGGTCTTTTTTTTTTTTTTTTTTTTTTTGGAGAGCTGGTTGTTTAATCGGCACGCACTACCCACCTACTGCTGATCTTTGGGATCCAGAAAGCCAGGGGGCATCAACCCCACATTCACATCCAGGTTCAGTCACTCATGTGGAGGTGGGTTTCTTTATGGTACCAACCACCTGTGTGGTGCAGCAACCAATAACAGGAGCGGACCAGATTCGGCCCAGGGCCTGACGGTGCATTGCTGCTGCAACTCAAAAATAAAGTGTGTACATGTGTAGGTGTGATGCTTCAGTTGTTCAGCCCGCTCCTGGAGGAAGCCAGGGGGCCAGGCATTTAGTTCATCACGTCTCACTGGGTAAGTAAATCACTTTCTGGAATGAAACAAACAGGAGGTTTGTTAGTGTCCACCAAGAACCAAAATGCCGTATTTAAGTTGAGAGGGATACTTTATCAAGTGGTGCTTTGTGGCCCCAAATAAATAATGAAGTTTACAAGCATCTAATTTGTTCAGTAATGATTCTTTGTTCTACTTTTCTTTGTTTTGTGTTAGTGTTGGTGAAATCAATCAATAGCCAAAAAAAAAAATTAAAGGTTTTTATTTACAATAAAAATATTTTAAATTTTTATTTGAAACATTTCTGATGTATTACATATAATCTACAGTAATGAGGCATTCCTAATGTGTATTTGCTTTGAAATGATTCCTCAGAAGTGTAATGCTGCCATGGTAGCCAGTGATATTAATGCTAATGAATAAATGATGGTTACTGAAAATCCCCACTGACTCAAGACTTTTTTAGTTAGTGTTTAATTTTTTCCAGGAGCTTAATAAAGGAGGGTGGGAAGAAAGTTCCGCATACTCCCTCATATTTGAAGTGAAAGTTAATGATGACATTTTTCCACATGCATAAATAATGAGTCCTCAGAAAATCAGAGTTTTTTTTTTTTTTAAACCCTGGCTTGAAGTTGGGTTAACTCTTGGAATTATTAAGTGCCAAATGCAATATGTCAATGTTTGCACAAGTTGTGCTTTTTCTCTTTGTCTTTTATTTTGGCAGTCTGAAGTTAAAAACAAAGCCTTGAGACTGGAAGAACTTCACTGCAAAGTTAATGATCTTAAAGAATTAACTAAAAATCCAGAAACACCACCAGATCTTCAGGTAAGTACTCAGTCAGGTTTGTAATAAGTACTACATACTAGACTCCATCTCAAATATAATCTCTAATATAATTGATATATAATAACAACAAATAAATAAATGTTATATATTATATATAATACCTATGTATATATTCTCATTATTATTATCATAATTTTAAGCAAACATGTGGATCTTACCATATAAGGGGTTGAAACATTAACATCTTTAGAACTCCTTGTGCTAGTATTAACAGCATATTTCTAAGACAAGTATTATAATAAGGTCAGTTCCCCTTTTCCTTACTAAATTTTGGAAGTAGTGTCATCCAGCTTGCCTCACAGACCGTTTTCTGTGTGTACCAGAACAGAAGCCACACTTATGAATACTGATATTTTTCTAATTCATTTAGTCGGTGATTGGATTTGGCGAGATCACATTGCAAACCTCATTCGAGGACTCGCGGGTGGCACAGACCCACGGGGGACACGGGACAGGCAGGCTAGACCCGCTCTGACCAGCAAGCCTGGACTACAGTGGGGGAGCTCTGGGAGTGGCCAGTGTGGGGGGGTGCTTTGGGCAGCCAGCACCTCACGCTCCAGGCTACATGTCCGCTGCCTTACTCTACCCCATGCATTTCTTGCTGCCCTCGTGGATTTTCTCTACCTTTTCCTTCTTCCTGTTGGGCCTTTGTCCTTTACTCACTGCTTCTTGCTAACCGCTATATCTTGCACGGTTATACACTCTCTCTGACCTGAGACTGTGCATCTGTCACTTAGTACCGTCGGTGCATGATACACACATACCGGAATGTTAGAATTTCACCCGAAGCAAGAAGCAGCAAAGGCTGCTAGTCATACAGGAAAGGAAAAAGGAGTGCTTGTGCCTGTCGCCTGTGTCACGGATGTGAATGGGCAACAGGTGGCCTCTCGCAGAGTGAAGATGGCAGCAGGGTTTGGGAAAAGAGCTACTGTTGTCTGTATCTCTCACACCCCCCTGCCCCCCACGCGTACTCAATGAAGAGGTGTTGGGGCCCCTGTTCCTTACCTCAAAATCAGGAGAAGAGTTTCAGTGGTACCATCTGGAGAGAATGACGAGCCTCTGCAGCTGGTGCGCCCGGAGTCTCCTCTCTGACTCCTCTGAGAGACTTTATGGGTGAAAGACGGGCTGACCAACGGTGGATGCTTTTGCCAAAAGGAGAATTGATTGTTTTGAGGGGCGTGCATCTTAGAATCATCTGGTGTGAATGCCAGAGTGTGCCCCTGGCCCAGAAGCGAATTATCAGAGGAAAGACAAGGAGAAGACATCGGTGTGGGTATCTCAGGTTCTCTAGGAAGGCTTTCTGAGGGGGGGACGGGCCTCAGCAGCGAGAAGCAGAGCTGCCCACAGGCTGTGGAAGGAGAAACAGGAGTGCACTGCTTGCATGGTGGCAACGTCAGTGGGAGGTCCCCCGCGGCGAGGGGAGTCTCAGCAAACCCCGCAGTCTAAGGCCTGTGACAGGAGAGAATGCGAGATGTCACCCGGCGCAGGAGCACAGATGCCAGCTCATAATAGTCATCAAAAATTTCAGAGCCCCTCACCCACCTCCTGCTTGTCCAGGCTTTTACGGGTCAGAAGCTCTAGGACGTGTGGAAATAGAAATAAAGTAAAGAAAGTCAAAGAGGCACATGGCTCTTTTCTTCATACGGGCTTCTTTTTTGTAGCAGATCTGAGCTGGGGATAAGAAAAAAGCCTTAACTTAAAGTTCAGAGTTTTGATTATTAAATGGGCCTAGATGTTTTGATTGTGGAATTGAAACCATTTTGCAATTTATCATGATTTTATAAGTCCTTTTGTTATCTGCAGGGCCAGAGAAGTCAGGAGCCCTCCCAAAACAAATCATTTGGGAGGAGAGAAGAAACAGCCTCACTAAACACATGAAAGTGGGAGACAGAAATAAAATTGCTTTATGATAAAATCCTGCAGTGGTGTTTGTTCAAAGTAGTGGTTACATCAGGGGATAAAATGTGTGCGTGTTTCCCAGGAAGAAGTAAGAGCAGGAGGGTTTTGGTAACCAACGTGGTAACTGTGTAGGTTGAACTCTGCTTTTGAAAACCGTATTGTACGTATTCCTTGGATCCCCAGTCCGAACTGCCACTCTCGCATCCAGTGTCAACTGTCATCCTTACCGTTCCCACATTCCCATCACTTACAGTGTTTGACCACTTGTACCCACTGATTTCCCTTCTTAGAAGCGTTGAATTAGCATCCCAGGTTTGACTTGTGTGCTTTTTACAAGTAAGCTGCGCATGAACAGAGTTCCCGCAGAATGAGTGTTCTGGTCTGCATAGATTTTAATGAAATCTTACTTTATGTTTAGTTTATAGAAGCAGACCTAAGGCAGAAACTGGAGCATGCCAAGGAAATCACCGAAGAAGCCAAAGGGACCTTGAAAGATTTCACTGCTCAGAGTGCGCAGGTGGAGAAATTTATTAGTGACATAACGAGCTGGCTGGCGAAAGTGGAGGAGGCACTGATGAACTGTGCCCAGACTAAGACATGGGAAGGGCTGAGAAAAGTAAAGGTGGGTAATCACCTATCATTAAGCTTGTACACTTCCAATGGTAATATTATTTTTCCTGTTTTGTGGTGACCGGAATAAAAATATAACCTGGCTCTCAATTATACCTATATTAACACCAGGCCAACTAATTCCTGATATTGGACACAGCAAGTAAGTTGTAGTTGGAGAAGTGAATGCAGGTAGCAGGGAGTTGAACTTGAATAATTTAAAAATAGAAAGCACGCATTCCTGCGGGACCTGCTCATAAGCTGCGCTTGTTAATATCTTTTTCAGTAAATGGGTAGAGCCTATAGAAGATCTGTTTGAATTTCCATGACTTTTCAAATTTGAGGGCCAAATAGTTTTTCATATCTTAATTTTATCGGTTGGTATGACTGCTTTTATGTAGGGAAGAATATTTTTAAAAACATAGTTCAGAGACAGGATTCTACTTCCATGTCATCTGTCCATAGAGATAATGTTCCTGATCGACTATCTATAAAGCTTGTGAGTGGAGTGTTCAACATATGTGATCTGTTCTCTTTAGCATTTTTTCTTACTGTACTTAAGAATAAGGACATATATTTTAGAAGTATTGGTGCTTTTGGTGTGGCCTGTGACCCTGACACAAAGACCTACTGGCCCATCAAAAAAATGTGAACTTGGGTTGTGACTCCACTAATAGTTTCTAGTCAACTGACTAAACCCAAGGTCATGGGTTGGCATCCCTGAGAACCTATTCTGTTTGCTCGGAATCCTAGACTGTAACCCACATCCTAGAAACTTTCAACAGCCATTTGCAGTTGGTCCTGAGGAGAGCTGGGCAAAATTCTGCAAGTCAATAGATCTATCACAAACACTTAAAAAAAAAAAAAAGAAAGAAAGAAAGAAAAGAAAAGAAAAAAGAAAATCTCACAACAATGTGTACATTACTAAGTGGATTTCAACAGCATCAGTTTCCGGAAAGTACCATAGTGGAGTAGAGGGGATATTTCCCTTGAATATCTTTCATGGCATTCTTTCATTGTGTAGGAGATACAAAAGGAACTTCAAAGTCAGCAAAGCAACATCAGCTCTACCCAAGAAAATCTCAACAGTTTGTGCCGCAAATACCATTCTGTTGAGTTGGAGAGCCTGGGCAGTGCTCTGACGGGACTCATAAAGAACCACGAAGCTGTGAGCCAGTTGTGCTCCAAGACACAGGCCAGCCTGCAGGATTCTCTGGAGAAGCACTTCAGTGGTGAGCTCTGACGGGGCTTAGCATGAACCGTTTGTTTACCAGAAAGAATCCAAACCAAATGCTGCCTAGAAACTGCCAGCACTAGTTGGAGAAAACTTTCCAGAAGAAGATCCTTTAAATTCATTTGTGTGTCTAGATTTGAGCAGTGGAAGTGCTGGGCTCAGGTTCTCACCATAAGTTGAGTTCTTCCTCTTTCTCTCCAAGAAAGTAGGAATCCACCATTTCGAGGATTCCAGATTTCATCTGGATTTTCTACATGTAGCTCAGTTGTGTGGAAAATTACTTCCACTGCTGTGATGAAGTAACACAGTGAACTTGGAAATTAGGAGAGGCCATGAAACAGCAGTAGCCATACAGTTTAGGAAATTGCCAGTCATATGTCCCTGACTGGGCTCTGTGCCTCTGCTGTAATGACAATGCCGAATGATGCTCTAAGTCTGCTTGGCTGAAAGAGGAGAGGGCTCCTTCCTTTGCCATAAAAATGGCCAGAGCCTTTCTCCCTTCACTGTCTTCCATATTCATTCAATTATCTTTCTTTACCAAGAGAAAGACAGTGGGAAATCGGGTATTTCAGGAATACAAATTTCTTTTCAGTCTTTCCCCTGAGATAATTTCTCAGTCCTGCCATGAACAGTCATGTTGTAGTCTATTCTATATTATTATTATTTTATTTCTGAAATATTTTGTATGGCAAGATGCAGTGAGCTGAAGGGCAGAATTAATGCATTGAGCCTAGAGGCTTATTCAACGTATTGGATGTATTTCTCATTTTTGTTACTTTTTTTTTTTTCATTTTTGTTACTTTTGAAAGAGTCTATGCAGGAATTCCAAGAGTGGTTTTCTGGAATAAAGGCAGCAGCAAAGAAATCATCTGATCGAACTGGTGATAGCAAAGTTCTAGAGGCAAAGCTCCGTGATCTTCAGGTATGAAAGCTGGCTGTGCATCGTCGTCTTCTCTAAGCTGCACTCCCGGGCCTTGCGGTCAGACCTAAATCATCTCTTTCCACAGATCTTCTTATTTTATTCGAACTGTTCTTCTTCTCTAACAGAACTAGATTTCTTGAGTCAATAGGAGATTAGCAATATGAAAAGTAAGCTGAGAGAGTAAGTCAGAGCTACAGAATTTCTAGATTCTGTTCTTTTCTCTTTTAGCGAATTGAACATTTTTTGGAATTCATTCAAAACTAAACCTAGTTTTAATTTTTCTGGCAATAAAGACATAAATAATTCCATCTATTTCATATCACTATTGTGGAGGAGGGTTGTTTTGTTTTTAAGATTTTGTTTATTGATTTGAGAGAGTGAGAGAGAGAGAGGGAGCATGAGCAGTGGAAAAAGCAGGCTTCCCCCTGAGCAGAGAGAGTGAGATGCAGGGTCAGTTTTAGGGCCCTGGGGCCATGACCTGAGCCCAAGTCAGACGGTGAACAGACTTAGCTACCTGGTGCCTCATATTGTGGAAGAGTTTGAAAAAGAAGACGTGACTTGTGCTTTTTAATAACCTATAGTCCAAATTTGGAGCTAGGGCACACTGAAAGCTATAGATAATACAGGTTTTACAGGTTTTATTGACTATGAAAAATATATGAATTCAGGAAGGAAAAAGCCATTGTGAAGTAGAGTTCAGAAGTGATCGACTCAACTTGAGTTTGGGACAACTTTTCCAGATAGCTCATCTGAACAAAACACTGAGTTAAGTATTACTTAAAAACATTTTTTTAGGGGCACCTGGGTGGCTCAGTTGGTTAAGCATCTGCCTTTGGCTCAGGTTATGATCCCGGGGTCCTGGGATCGAGGCCCGCATCAGGCTCCTTGCTCAGCGGGAAGCCTGCTTCTCCCTCTGCCTGACAAATACATAAATAAAATATTTTAAAATTAAACAAAATAAATAATTTTTTTAAATGAATGAGGAATGTGAGGATCTGTGCAGCCTAATCAGTGAGGACAGTTATGTAGGTAACTCATGGAAAGTCAGAGTAGCAAGATCATTATAATAAAGGAAGTTGGTTTTCCAGGAGGCAAGGTGAATTGAAATGTGCAGTTGTCCCCTTTAAGCTTGTGTCCACGCATGTGATCTTTCAAGGAAGAGGTGCACACCAAGAAAAGAAGGGACCTGAGGGGAGGACTTTGTGTGCAAGGTGGATCAGAAGAGGGGAAGGGTGCAGGCAGCTCTGCAGTGAGAGGGCATCACGTGAACCTGTGAAGAAGTAGAACCTGGGCTGGGCTGGGACAGTGAGAGTGGGGAGAGGCTGAGAGCAAGGCCTAGAGGACAACCTCCTTTACGGGCTGGCCTTGTCACAGCTTATTCTCCAGTGGTTCCAGTCCTGGCTGGCACCGTCCTCGGTCATGAGCCTTGAGTCTACCTAGTTGTACCTTCTCACTCTGGCCTAAAGACTTTCTGCCTTCGGCCTCTGGGCTCTGTCTTCTCTTGCTTTTCTTTTCTTTTTTTTTTTTTTAAGATTTTATTTATTTATTTGACAGACGGAGATCACAAGTAGGCAGAGAGGCAGGCAGAGAGAGAGAGAGAGGAGGAAGCAGGCTCCCTGCTGAGCAGAGAGCCCGATGCGAGGCTCGATCCCAGGACCCTGGGACCATGACCCGAGCCGAAGGCAGAGGCTTAACCCACTGAGCCACCCAGGCGCCCCCTCTTGCTTTTCTATCTCAACTCAGAATTGTAATCAGTGCTCACATGCTCCAGGGTCCTTGAATAACAGCAAGTATTTTCTATTACCTTTATTTCTTGAAACAGAACATTCTGGACTCGATCAGTGATGGACAGAGCAAGCTTGATACTGTGACTCAAGAAGGACAAACTTTGTATGCACATGTGTCTAAACAAATTGTCAGCAGCATTCAGGAGCAAATTACAAAGGCTAATGAGGAATTTCAGGCATTTCTGAAGCAATGTCTGAGGGACAAGCAGGCTCTTCAAGACTGTGCTTTAGAACTTGGGAGGTAGGTGGTTTTGATAACATCATCACACACAGAATATGTTCTCAAAGACTTTGAGAAAAGAGCCACTGTAAATAAACAATATTTGAAAGTACAGATTCATACTAGGATAATAATTAATTGCTTGGACTTTGATGGGACTGTGGCTTTATTTTCTATATTGAAAAAGTAAGGAATTATGTTCACTAGTTACTGTAAATGGCGTACATGCATGTATTTTTGTCCATTTGATTAACTCAAAGTCTGAGAGGTTTGACACACAGGTTTTAGATTATCCAAGTCCTTTCTTTGCTTCCGCTTTTTTTTTTTTGAAGATTTTATTTATTAGAGAGAGACCGCGAAAGAGGGGACACCAGCAAGAGGACTGAGAAAGGGAGAAGCAGTCTCCCCGCTGAGCAAGTAGCCTGATTCAGGATTTGATCCCAGGACCCGGGGATCATGACCTGAGCCAAAGGCAGACTCTTAACAACCGAGCCACCTAGGCTCCCCTTTGCTTCCACTTCTGTTGGGTTTAAGTAATGACAAAAAACACTGGCCTAATTTCTATGAATGAAGATTCCAATCAGGAGAATATGTCAACAGGGATGAATATAAAATTAGAAGGGAAAAAAAGTAGTGGGGGTAAAGATGTCAGTATAATCAAAATGCCTTTCTGGTCACAGAGTAATTTATTCTTGTCTAGGTTTCTTAGAACTTGTATGCACAGTTTTCAAAACTTCTAGTCCCCGTGCTCTTATGCCTATTCAAATCTCCATAAGATACAAAGACATAGAGATGACTTTCCCCTTCCTTTCTTGGGCTTCCAATGCTGTCCTTAACCCATTGGTCCCAATTCAGAGTCCCTGTTGTAAGACACAAAGTCAAGTGTACATTGACATGGGAATGCAGTCTTGCTGATAACTACCAGCTGATTACCAGGAAATCAATTCAAGATAGGATCTCAAGAGAAAGAGTGAAATAAACCAAGCAGAGAGAGTCAATTATCATATGGTTTCGCTTATTTGTGGAGCATAAGGAATGACACAGAGGACATGGGGGGATGGAGAGGAGAAGGGAGTTGGGGGGGAAATTGGATGGGGAGATGAACCATGAGAGACTGTGGACTCTGAGAAACATACTGAGGGTTTTGGAGGGGCAGGAGGTGGGAGGTTGGGTGAACCTGGTGGTGGGTATTATGGAGGGCACGTATTGCATGGAGCACTGGGTGTGGTGCATAAACAGTGAATTCTGGAACACTGAAAAGAAGTTTAAAAAATAAATAAAAATTAAAAATACATACATACATACATACATACCCACCCAGGTGGGAATCAATAAAGTTTTTGTGTTAAAAAAAAAAAAGTTTACACAGCTTAAAAAAAAAAAGGAGAGAAAGTTCCATGATTTTTCATTTTGTTACTGAAATAAGTGGTAATATGGATGGGCTTATTGTTGAGTTTTCTTCCATACTTGGGAAATTCATGAGATTTTAATGGCCATAGACACTGTGACCTCAGATACTAGATGTTACTTATCATAATGAGTGCAGAAGAATTTCTACAAAGTGTTTTCTTTTCTGTAGCTTTGAGGATCAGCATAGAAAACTGAACTTATGGATCCATGAGATGGATGAAAGGCTAAGTACAGAAAACTTAGGAGAGAGTAAACAGCACATTCCTGAGAAGAAGAACGAAGTCCATAAAGTTGAAATGTTTCTAGGAGAGCTACTGGCTGCAAGGTATGGTGCTGAAATGGAACAGGTCCTTTCCCTACTAACAAGTGTTTTTTGTCTGGTTGGTTGGTTATTGGGTTTGGTTGTTAATTGGTTGGTTGGTTGGCTGGTTGGTTAATTAGTGGTGGTTGTATATGTTTCTGTCCCTAAATGTCTAGAATACAGATGATTGTGCAGTGTTCTCTACAGCAGAGTGGTATTCTAGAGAGAACATAGGGATGGCAGTGTAGATCTATCTGCATCTGCCTCCCTTTGCTCAACAGATTGGACAGGCCACCCATTTCCTGAACTTCTTGATATTAGCCTGTAAGCATTATGCTGCTAAGGAATACCATACTTTTTTCTCTGAGGTTGTTAGGATTGAAGGTCCTTATAAAGGTACTCTACACTTACAGAAATAAGGCTGTGGAACCCATTTGCATATATATTCTTCACACACTTCAACATCTACTTCTATTTTTTTCTTAAATGTATTTGTCAGAGTGAGAGATAATGAGAGAGGAAAGCAGTGGGAACGGCAGGCAGAGGGAGAAGCAGGCTCCCTGCACGTCCAGCCCGGTGCTGGACTCGATCCCAGAATCCTGGGATCATGACCTGAGCTGAAGGCAGGCACTTAACTGATAGAGCCACCCAGGCACCCCTCTAGTTCCATTTTCTTTCTTTTTTTTTTTTTAAGATTTTTATTTATTTATTTGACAGACAGAGATCACAAGTAGGCAGAGAGAGAGGAAGGGAAGCAGGATCCCCGCTGAGTGGAAAGCCCGACGTGGGGCTTGATCCCAGGACCCTGATATCATGACCTGAGCCAAAGGCAGAGGCCTTAACCCACTGAGCCACCCAGGCGCCCCTCTAGTTCCATTTTCAATCCCCACCCTCATCCTCAAAGTGTCCTTAGTAAAGCAAAAGGTCTGGTCCTTAAGTCTGACTGTCCTGGAGGTTCCTCTTCTCCTCCGCAGTATTTGTCTCTTCATTGTTTCCCGACTAAGCCAACATTTGTGGCTCCTGGCCCAGGCAGAGTCATCTGGACTGTGCTTTTGACTCCACTGGCCTTGGGGATTTGAGCCCTAAATTCATAATCCGACTGGCATTATCAGTTGCTTTGTTGGTACCCAGGGTACAGCTAGACCCAAAACTTCAGATCTGTCCTCTTCAAGAGCAGATTCACTCATCTGTGAAGCAGCAGAGGCCAGCACCCAGCCTTCTCGACCAGACACATCAGGAGCACCGATCAGTTCCAGTCTAATTCTGATCATATTCATTCCTTGTTTCTGCCGGTCACCTTTTAGGTCAAACTTGCCTGGTACGCCTTGCTTTAAAAACAAACATGCAAACAAATACACAAACATGACCTGTAATGGCAGCTCTTATTGGTGTTTGAGTTTGATGAAAGTTACAAAATTTCCCTGGAATGCTCTGGTCCCATCTCTGTGAGCCCTTCCCATGGGGTAAACTCTTTGTTGACTCTATACATGCCAGCCCCAGACAGTGAGTTCCTCAAGGCCAGGGACCTTTAGGTCTTCATCACTGTTACAGTCGCAATGTCTGATATAGTGCCAGAAAAAGAACATATTTGCTGAATTAATAGGATGACAGTATAATTTTAACTATATAGCTTTCTGAAAATTACACTGAATTTTATTGCTTTTTAAATCTTAACTCAGGTCTGGATACAATGTAGCATGACCAAACCTACTTCTCTCTTCCAAACTTCTAAAATGACTTTACATAGTCTTCTGGAATATTCTGTGATATTCCAGGATCGGATGGTAAGAGTCCTTCTGTGTGCTTGCTGCCAGGCTCTTTGTAACTGGTTACTTCTCCAGAGAATCTTAACGTACTCATGCTTTCCAGCTTCTCCCGCTGAGTTACCTCTCACTTGCTGGCTGCTTGATCCTACCAGCCCTCTGGACTTTCCATCATATTTCAAGTACTCAACTATCTTGGGGGATGCCTTTTTTTAAAGTACCCCAGGTTTGAGAATTATTGAACTTTTATCATCCATTAAGCAGTCCTTCTTGTAGTAACAAGTGATACACATTGTCCTGAATTATTTAACTGACATCATTGCTTAAGCCAAGTTCTTGTCTTACCAGATTATAAGAAATGCAATTTAGAGTGGGTGCAATATTATGTGAACAATATACCTCCCAGAGGGCCACAAGATGCTATATCCTTAGTAGCTGATCCAAAAAAAAAAAAAAAAAAAAAAAGACAGACCTTGCAGGAGATAAAGTTTGTGTTCTTTTTCTACTACTCACAAGAGTTCGTGTTCACATATCTGTACTCTCTCTTCTGGTATCCTGGGAAGTTCCCGACACACAAGCTGAACTCTGTCAAACAAGATGAAGTCAGTCCAGCCACATAGGACTGCCCTTTCCTTGCACCTAATTAACATAACTCCAAACTGAGATGAGCCAAGTATGCAAGAGGCAACAAGAAAACCCATCAGCACTCATATAATAGCCTTTTGATACGAACTGGTTTTTTGCACTTTATCTTCCTGTGTTGGGTCCTGGGGATACGAGATGAATGTGATAACCCTGGTTTCTAGAAGTTGAAAGTGGATTGAGACAGACAGGGTGTTTGAGGAGATAGAACAAGACAGGGGCAGAGGGCACACAGGGCAGGAACCCTATACTCTCCTTCTCTCGGGTATCAGGGAGGTAATACCTGCCTAGGCTTTGAAGGGCCAACTGGGAAGGCAGCAGGGGAGAATCATTGGGTTTTCCCATAGGAGGAATCCCCACATAGATCCTAAAAAGCAGAGGGTTTGGGGACATTTCAGGATTAGAGCATTCAGTCGGAACAGAGATGTTAGAGATGAGGCTGGAGAAGCAGTCTTGGGCCATTTTCTGCAGTGAATTCCTCATAATACAGGGGCCAGGATCTAAGCACAGCATAGATGGAGTGAAATTCCCTGATGTATATGGACTACACTCACAGACGTATAGAGAAGGCAGAGCCAGGCCTGCGAGAGTCCCCGGCATCTTCATTTCAAAGGCATGTCAGCTATGAGCTCTTGTCTGGCGACTTCTCCAGGATCAACAATCACTCCTCACTCTGCTGCGTTCTAGAATGTCAGAATTCAATTTCTTTTTTTTTTTTTTTTTTTTTTTTTTTACTGTTTTCTTTAGAGAATCTCTGGAGAAGCTTTCGCAGAGAGGGCAGCTTCTCAGCGGAGAAGGCCACGGCGCCGGGAAGGAAGGACGCCTGTGCTCTCAGCTCCTCACCAACTACCAGAACTTACTCAGAATGACCAAGGAGAGACTGCGGAGCTGCCAGGTGGCCCTGCAGGAGCACGAGGCCTTGGAGGAAGCCCTGCAGAGCATGTGGTCCTGGGTGAAGGGCATTCAGGACAGACTGGCCGCGGCAGAGAGCACCGTTGGGAGCAAAGACACCCTGGAAAAGCGGCTGTTACAGATACAGGTAAGCAGGGCACTGGCCACACACTGACAACTTGTGAAGATCTGTTTGCTGAATTCACATATGTTCGAGTTGGGTCCCCGTTGTTCTGTGAGCCTCTAAATGAAGATTTGAGGACACAACGGAGAAAAGATGATGTTGGCAAAAGGGATAATGGAGGGAACCTGTTTCCCCTTTGTAAAGGAACATTTTTGTTCAATAGCTTTAAAATAATTTTTTGAGAGATTTTATTTATTTATTTGACAGAGAGAGAGAGAGCACAAGTAGGCAGAGAGACAGGCAGAGAGAGAGGAAGGGAAGCAAGCTCCCCGCTGAGCAGAGAGCCCGACGCGGGGCTCGATCCCAGGACCCTGAGATCATGACCTGAGCTAAAGGCAGAGGCTTTAACCCACTGGGCCACCCAGGCACCCCTTTAAAATAATTTTTAATGTCACTTAGTAAGTATTCCGCAAGCACTGTGCAAGTTGTTGGAAACATCAAGGTGAAAATTACTGCTGGCTTTCTAGGTGTTCACAGTCCAGTGGGAGAGACTAACCTGTAAACTGTAACGTGCAGTACCCCATGTAGTCAGGGGTCATGATTGAAGCAGACAAGGGTGTCCTCCGAACACAGGGAGGCCACCAGCCCAGACTGCAGTCAGTGAAGGAGATCCCTTGGAAGACAGAAATTAGCCAGACGGTGATGGTAAAGCTTTTGACAAGTGTGCCTTCATTTTCAAAACAATTTATTTTTACTTTGAATCCAACATTCAGTAAACATACAGTTTCAAGGTTAGTGGCCCCAAGTTTCCCAAGAATTTAAATGGGAGTTAATCCTTGACTCCCAGACTCCTGATATCTAATATCTAAATAAAGTATCATATTGCAGTAGGGTGCAGAATTTCTTGTTGTATTTTCATTTTGTTGTTGTTGCTGAGTTTCCATTTTAAAGGTAGGGGCGCCTGGGTGACTCAGTGGGTTAAAGCACCTGCCATTGGTTCAGGTCACGACCTCAGGGTCCTGGGATCAAACCCTGTGCGGGGCTCCCTGCTCAGCAGGGAGTCTGCTTCTTTCTCTCCCTCGCTCACCTTTTCTCTAAAATAAATAAATAAAATCTTTATAAATAAATACATAAATAAATAAAAATAAAATGAGTAAGGTATTCCCTACCTTGATTCTCATGGGAAACAACAGTTCCTAAAAACACGAGAAGGTTCTAGTGTTCCTACTGACCTGTATTCACTGTTGCTTCCGTAGGATATTCTCCTGATGAAAGGTGAAGGAGAAGTGAAGTTGAATATGGCCATTGGCAAAGGGGAACAGGCCTTGAGAAGTAGCAACGAACAAGGTCAGAAGGTGATTCAGACGCAGCTACAGACTCTGAAAGACGTGTGGGCTGACATCATGAGCTCCTCCGTCCACGCTCAGAGGTAACGGAGCCTATTTTCAGTGTTTATTCGCCTAAATAAAACCCAGTGGCTTAGTAAAATGATGAAACAGTGCAGTATCCTGTGGTAGAGTTACCAAGCATCTTATTTTAGCTAGTTGTATGCCTGCTTGTCTTTGCCTGGATTGTGTTTTCCGTGATGGCAAAGACAGTTTTGTTTGCTTGCTAGTTGTGTGCCTGTGTGTGAGTGGGTGTGTAATATTTTTGTCTCCCATAATATTTCTCGTGGCATCTTGTACACAACATGGGCTCAGTAAGATACCTCCTTTCAGCTCATCAAAGCAAGTGTTCAATAACTTTCCCCTTTTTAGAGGAACATACAAGAAATTAATTTGTTAGCAACTATTGAGCTCAAGTATGAATCTTCTTCTCAGCTAGAAGTCATGTTACCCACAATGGGGCTGTGGAAATGGGCATAGGGTTTTTGATTGTCATAGTGATGGATGCATCCCTGGCATTTAGAGACGGCGGCCAGGAGAGCTTATGTCTGACAGTGCGTGGGGGCGTTCTCACACAGCCAGCCATCAGCCCGCCCAGGATTCCCTAGTGCCCCTGTGGAGAAGCCCTGCACCAGCCGCTCGTGAGCAATTAGAGAAGAGACTGAGTGTTACACCAGGTGGTGTTGTTGCTGTTACATTGATGAGTGGGAGACTCTTACCTTCCTCTCTTTTCCAAGTATCCACAAATAATCTGGCCGGATGGTTGGACAAATGACCTGCAGTCAGAATTATACCAAAGTACCTTCCAGAAGCCATATCCTGAACGTTATATACAGTGTTAGGTTACTGAAGAAGAGTGTGTTTAATAAAAATAAAGACATAGCATAATAAAGAAATGAAGAAAAGATTAAAGATCATCACAAAACTAAACAAAACAACACTGCAATATTACCCACTCCGAAGGAAGCAGTGAAACATGGTTATAACTAAAATTTTGGGAAGCTTTGTTTTGTTTTGTTTCCTTTAAATATGGAACATAAGTGGTGACTCCCCATGCCAGCAGGACTTTAAATCTCAGTAATAACTCCTGGTGGTCTGCAAAGAAAGAACACTCAGATCCAGTGGTTCTGGTGGCGTGGACCACTGGAACACGAACAAACTCTCCCAGTGCTTGGCAATGGGCAGCTCCAGAAAAGTGAGTAACAGTGTGGGTGAATGGTTTTCAGATGTTGGAATAAAAGAAGCAGATTCAAATCCTTGATTCTTCCTCTTCAGCAAGAAATTAAATTTGACAACCACATATTGAGCAATACCAGTGCTGCAATTAATTGAGCTAAAATAATGAATCAAAACAAAGTAGTGTTTGCTCTCTAAGTGCTCCGAGGCTAGGGTAGTGTGCATCCGAAAACACTGACTCAGACTGTGTTACTAAGATACTCGGCACCGTGGGGTGGTGCAGGGCCTGGGGTTGTTTCTGGAGAGGTGAGATGGATTTGTACCTTCTGGAAAATTCTTTGAGGAAAGAATAGCTCTTTAAAGCACTTATGTTGAGGTTTCTATTGATGCAAAAGGAACAATTTGAGGAGATGCTGGAAGTATATTTAGCACGGATTTCACTCCTGGATCATAGGATTATATGCAAGGGATGCTCGGAATGGTCACTGAATATGAGTTTAGAATAGTTTGTAAAGATAAATAACGGAAGTTTTTAAAAAATGCCAGTCTGGAGAGCCTTTTACTTGACAATCTAGAGAGCTGTTTACTTGACTATTACTTATATGATTATGTTCCTTATATTATAAATAAATTAAGCCTTTGTTCCTTCACATGTTCAATTCAGAAGCACTAAACACTGTGATATCCTTAATTGAAAATCAATCTAAGTATTATTTACTTAGAAACATACCTTAGGGGCACCTGGGTGGCTCGGTCATTGAGCGGCTGCCTTCAGCTCAGGTCTTGATCCCAGGGTCCTGGGATCGAGCTCTGTATCGGGCTCCCTGCTAATTGGGGAGCCTGCTTCTCCCTCTCCCGCTCCCCCCACTTGTGTTCTCTCTCTAGCTATCTCTATCATAAATAAATAAAATCTTAAAAAAAAGAATACCTTAAATTTTAAATTCTAGTTAATAGTTATCAACTTATTTGAATAAGGTAAACTGGGTCCAAGAAAATTAAGAATTGATAGATACTACATAAAATTTAATTGGTGCCCCGGGGCTGATATTTTAACAACAAAACACATCACTCTGTCTGTTTATTTAAGTCAGCTGCTATTTGAAATACAAACCTCTAGAAGCCTATATGACTATAACAACTTACTTCAAATTCAACAGAGATTAGTTTTCATTTGCAGAAACTGTTGTGGTGGGTCGGAGGAGTAGTGTTTCTCCCTGCACTTAAAAGTGGTGTTTTCATCCCAGAAGAGCATTCAGTCAGACAGCTGACGTGGATGCAGTGCCCTCCTCCTTGGTTTCAGTCGAGATGTCAAGATAACTTGTTTTCGTAACATGTGACATTAATTCTAGTGCTTTGGAGGCTGTGATTGGCAAATGGAATGACTACCTAGAGTGGAAACACCAGCTGGAGCAGTGGATGCAGTCGGTGGACCAGAAAGTCGAGCAGCCCCTGCAGCTGCAGCCCGGCCTGAAGGAGAAGTTCGCCCTCCTGGACCACTTCCAGTCCGTCGTGTCTGAGGCGGAGGAGCACGCCGGAGCCCTGCAGAGTCTCGCCTCGAAATCCAGGGAGCTCTACCAGAAGACAGACGATGAGTCTTTCAAGGAAGCAGCTCAAGAGGAGCTGAAAACACAGTTTAATGATATAATCACGGTTTCCAAGGTTAGTGTTCTATATGGAAGAAAAATCTTCAAGGTTCAGGTAAAGAATATACAAAAGGTTCAGGGCGTCTGTGTGGCTCAGTACGTAAGCATCTGACTCTTGATTTTTGGCTCAGGTCATGATCTCAGGATTGTGAGATGGAGCCCCATGTTGGGTTCTGCACTGGGCACGGAGACTACTTAAGGTTCTCTCTCTCCCTCTGCCCTTCCTCTCTGTGTCTCTCTAATTAAAAAAAAAAAAAATATATATATATATATATATACACACACACACACACACACACACAAGCAGCACACGCACGCACACAAACACATACATACACATACACACATATATATATACTATGGGTTAAATTATAGGGGACCCGGCTGCTCTTAAAGTATTTGTACATTTAGTGAACAGTTACTACAAGAAGATCATACTTGCTTCTGGATGCCCAGGAATCCTTCTCTTTCTGCAGTCTTGGAATTATTTTTTACTCTTTGTTTTTTATCCTTCTCCACTTAGGGTGTTGGTCAGTCCATTTCTTTTCTTTGTAAGACTGAGCCTCAAATGTCAGTATTCGTAGTTCTTTTTCTTTCGTTGCCATTTGTATTTGTTGTATCTAATGCAAGTCTGTTTACTTCCCAGATTTCAATCATGTACAGTGTATTTCATGCATTTCTCATTGTAGTATAAACTGCCCTTTCCTATTCTTACTCTCCAGGTATAGGCTCCTTTATGTAATATCAAAATTAGTTTTAATTCCCTCTCTGAATCGTTACTTTCCCTCATGATTTTTCTTGTGTGTATTTGTGACAATGTCTTTTTCCTGGGTTTCCATTTGGGAACTCTCTTCGTATTATTAATATAATATAATTTTTAACATATGTATTAGTTTATCTTAATTTTTATTTTGATAATGGTTAAGTTCTATGACTCTGGAGTCAAAAAGACCTAAATTTGAATTCTGGCTTTGTCCCTCTTCTTTTTTTTTTTTTTGGAGGGACGTGTTCTCTAATGTTAAAGCAGCTTTATTTTAAAAGAAAAAAAGAACTGGTAGATTGCTGTACAGATTTTGATTCATTACTTCTGGAGTCAGATCCCAGAAGGCTGCATTTAAAAAAAATTTTTTTTATTAACATATAATGTATTATTTGCCCCCCAGGGGTACAGGTCTGTGAATCGTCAGGTTTACACACTTCACAGCACTCACCATAGCACATATCCTCCCCAATGTCCATAACTCAACAACCCTCTCCCTACACCAGCCCCTGCCCCGCAACCCTCAGTTTGTTTTGTGAGATTAAGAGTCTCTTATGGTTTGTCTCCCTCCCGATCCCATCTTGTTTCATTTTTTCCTTCCCTACCCCCCAAGCCCCCCACTTTGTCTCTCAAATTCCTCATATCAGGGAGATCATATGATAGTTATCTTTCTCTGATTCATTTATTTTCACTTATTATGAGTCTCTTATGGTTTGTCTCCCTCCCGATCCCATCTTGTTTCATTTTTTCCTTCCCTACTCCCCAAACCCCCCACTTTGCCTCTCAAAGTGAATCAGGGAGATCATATGATAATTATCTTTCTCTAGTTCACTTATTTAGCTCAGCACAATACCCTCTAGTTCCATCCATTGTTGTTGCAAATAGCAAGATTTCATTTCTTTTAATGGCTGCATAGTATTCCATTGTATATCTATACCACATCTTCTTTATCCATTCATCTGTTGGTGGACATCTAGGTTCTTTCCATAGTTTGGTTATTGTGGACATTGCTGCTATAAACATTCGGGTGCACATGCCCCTTCGGATCACCACATTTGTATCTTTAGGGTAAATAACCAGTAGTGCAATTGGTGGGTAATAGGGTAGCTCTATTTTCAACTTTCTGAGGAACCTCCATGCTGTTTTCCAGAGTGGTTGCACCAGCTTGCATTCCCACCAACAATGTAGGAGGGTTCCCCTTTCTCCACATCCTTGCCAGCATCTGTAATTTCCTGACTTGTTAATTTTAGCCATTCTGACTGGTGTAAGATGGTATCTCATCGTGGTTTTGATTTGTATTTCCCTGATGCCGAGTGATGTGGAGCTCTTTTTCATGTGTCTATTGGCCATCTGGAGGTCTTCTTTCCACAGATGTCTGTTCATGTCCTCTGCCTATTTCTTGATTGGATTTTTTGTTCTTTGGGTGTTGAGTTTTATAAGTTCTTTATAGATTTTGGATACTAGCCCTTTATCTGATATGTCGTTTGCAAATATCTTCTCCCATTCTGTCGGTTGTCTTTTATATGTCTGACTTTGGGCATGTTACTTGATCTCTATAACCACTGTCAATGCCCTTTCCTACATATAGTGGTGATTCTAGCATCTACATCACAGGGATGTTGTGAGGAGTAAGTGAGCAAATGCACTTAAAGTGCTGAGCAGACTACTGTACATAGTAATTACATTGTACTAATATAGTAATAACATGCTGTATTGTTGCCTGAATAATAAAAATAGTTATTCCAATAATTTTTATTAAATTATCCCTCAGTTATCCGTGAGGGATATTAGTAAACATTCATTCAGCATAAATTTTTGTTCTAACTCAGACTAAAGTAAATTTAAAGGAAAAGGGTTGCTTCCTCAAAGCCTTTTAGTCTAAGCTTTTCATGTTAAGAATGCAAACGGTTCAATAATAGGAATGAAATCTTCTGAAATCATTGATAGATGTTGTTTTGTCTGATTTCATATTCTCACTAATGCCTGCTAAAATGCCTTTTCTGTGTCTACTAGGAGAAGATGAGGAAAGTGGAGGAGATGGTGAAAGATCACCTCATGTATTTAGACGCGGTCCAGGAATTCACGGATTGGCTCCACTCAGCGAAGGAAGAACTTCACCGGTGGTCGGATATGTCTGGAGACTCATCAGCCACCCAGAAGAAATTATCTAAAATCAAGGTCAGAAGGTGCACACATATTATAACTTCATTATTTCATTGGTTCTTAAGTATGACGTACTTAATGTGATGAAGATTATGTAGATAGGATTGCTATTTAAAATGTTTCCCATTTTCTATTTGTTGATCTTTGTTACCTTCTACCTCACAAATTATAAACATAAGCAAGGGGGAAAAAAGGAATTCAAACACTTTACACTTGTGAGCAAAATGGAACATCGTCTGTGTATACTTCAACGTGCAAATGTGCTTATGGCCATAGTCGGGGAGACTGAAATATATGCCAGCTTGGTGGGGTGATGGAACCAGACAGGGTCTCCCAGCACAGTGATAGGAAAGTTTATAACATAACTTTGTTAAAGGTATTTGATCAGTAACTTGGAAATGTTACTGTTTCCTAGCCAACAGTACAAGAACCTAAGGGAAGGCAGTGCTTTAAAAGACAGTTAAAAAGGGGTGCCTGGGTGGCTCAGTGGGTTAAAGCCTCTGCCTTTGGCTCAGGTCATGATCCCAGGGTCCTGGGATCGAGCCCCACAACAGGCTCTCTGCTCAACAGGGAGCCTGCTTCCTCCTCTCTCTCTCTCTCTCTGCCTACTTGTGATCTCTGTCTGTCAAATAAATAAATAAAATCTTAAAAAAAAAGACACTAAAATTATCACCTAGTTTACTCCTCACAAGGGCATCTTAGAAAATAGAAATTCACATATCTGAGGGAGCTGGAACAAGTATATTTCTAGTTATTTGAATAATAAATTGCAATAATCCCCCCATGAAAATAATAGGCTTTAATTTAAAAAGTAAGCAATAATGAAATCCTAAATGATTTAGTAGTAGATGAAGAAATGTTGGGAATAAATAGTGTAATTGTGGTCAGGACTTTAAGATTCACACTGTGTTCTGATCCCTGGACATCAGAATATAAAAGTCTTAAAAATACTAGTTGATGATAATAGTCATAACTACGTTTTGAGAATTTATTTTATTATTATTATTATTACATTATTCTAAGTGCTTATTATTATTACATTATTCTAAGTGCTTAGAAATCTTATAGTGACCATGTAGGTTTTAAAGGAGGTAATCACATAAACCACCTTTTGAAATTCTTATTTTCTGTGTGATTCTTTAAAATATTTCTTTGGTACATTTTTCTCTCACTAATATTCATCCATCCATTTATCAATTTATCCATTTATCAATTTATTCAGCCAGCGTTGTGCATTCCCTCAAGGAACCTGCGGTAGAGTTGAGAACAATGATGTAAAAACTGATGTTTATAAAATAATACATTACATGTAATGACAGCTCACTATACTTTGAGAGCTTAGGATCTAGAATCAGACCCCGATTGCTGTATTCTCCCTCTACTGCTTTTCTTTTTCTTTTTCTTCTTCTTCTTCTTTATTATGTTATGTCAGTCACCATACAGTATGTCATTAGTTTTTGATGTCATGTTCAAAGATTCATTATTTACGTATTACACCGAGTGCTCCATGCAATATGTGCCCTCCTTAATACCCACCACCGGGCCAACCCCCCCCTCCACCCCTGTCCCCTCCAAAACCCTCAGTTTGTTTCTTAGAATCCACAGCCTCTGCTGCTTTTCTAGCTGTGTTGGGTAAGTCACTTGAGGTCCTGAAGCTTCAGACTCTTAATTGGTAAATTAATAGTCCCTGCCTCACTGAGAGGTTTCGAGGACTAAATTAGATCATGCCCATAAAACTTTTATCATTATGCTTGACACATGGGATACACTCGATAAGAAAATTCAGTAGATTTGGTAAATGAGTGATTTTAATTGGCTATGGAATGACAGTGTGGGAAGAGTCCAGAGTGATTGTCTAGCCTTTATACTCTTTTCCTTGAAATACTTTATAAAATACTTCCACAAATATGGGAAATACAGGAGAAGGAGCTGGCAGGAAGAAATTGGAATTAGGGAAGGAAAACATGAAGTCCACGTCAGGCTCTGCTGGAGGCTGGTGCGTGGGTGAGGCGGAACCTTGGAGGAAGTAAATGAGCACCTCCTCTGTCTTTCAGTGTCGTCCCTCCTCACCCCCAAGAGTAAACACCAAGGACAGGCAACTTTGACGCCAAAGATATGTGTGGATAAGGGTGTGTATGTGCATATGATATTTTTAAATAGTTAAGTCCAAAACAAGGAAATATGTATACAAGTCATTTCAAAACACTTTAAAGTGATGACATTCTTGGGGTGTGTGGCTGGCTTGGTCAGTTAAGTGTCTGACTCTTGGTTTTGGCTCAATTCGTGATCTCATGGGTCATGAGACTGAGCCCCGCATCCGGCTCTATGCTCAGTGTGGACTCTGCTGGAGATTCTCTCTGTCTCTCTTTCTCCCTTTACCCCTCTAGCCCCCACCCTGTGTGCATGCACATGCTCTCTCTCTCTCAAATAAATAAATAAATAAACTCTTTTTTTAAAAAAATGATGGCATTTTTTAAAAGGTTTTATTTATTTGACAGAGAGACACAGAGTACAAGTAGGCAGAACAGCAGGCAGAAGGAGAGGGAGAAGCAGGCTCCCCGTGGAGCAGAGATCCTGATGTGGGGCTCCATCCCAAGACCCTGACATCATGACCTGAGCTGAAAGCACCTGCTTAACCCACTGAGCCACCCAGGTGCCCCATGATGGCATTCTTACTCAAAATCTGGATGACTGGAATTAGTAGTTGCAAATATTGTAATGTCCCATTTTCATGTGAAAGAAAACTGAGATAATGCATTAGACAGTATTTGGGGAAACTGTTTTTTCACTATTGATACCCTCTTAACTCCAAATTTGAAATCCGTCATAAAGACAAATTATAAGTATTTAAATCCAGTAATTAGATATAGCTCTTTTTAAAAATCTGTCTATGTATTTTTTCACCAAATAACTACTTATTACATACGCTGATAAACAAAGCAGGTTTTTAGAATCCTGCTGCTGAGGAAACAATTGGTGTGTGTATATTAAATGCTAATTGTGTATAAGATTCATGTGATTGCCTCTTGGACTACAATATAACAGTACTTTTAAATGATCTTTACTAAAATGTGGCTCTTACATATAATTATGAGAAGGTATATTTCAAGCAAATCTAATGAAATATGAACGATATTTATAGATTAGTTAAGATACATTATGTTTGATATAATATGCTTCATACTTAATGTTACTATTTTTTGTACACTTGTTAATTTGTAATTTTCATCTTGAAATTTTTTTCCCTAATAACCATCTTTTCCTTCTATTTAATCAAGGGCAGAAGTCATAATTCTGTATTAATACTAACAGAACCCTAACTTGAGCAATAGATATGTAAATGTATAAACACCAGTGAGAGAAATTTCAGTGGAAGAGTCTGTTCTCAGAAAGAAATGCCACTATTTTACCTAATTTGTAATGCATATTTGAATTTTATCTTGTCCTTTAGAGCATTGGTGTGCTTTGAGCCCCAAAGTTATATCTAAATTGTTAAATTTCTGGCAAGTTTCTTAAAAGTAAAAATAATAGCAATAAATAAACCCAGTCTGAAAGTTCCTTGGAGCTTTCGACTAAGTAGGTCTGTGATTTATTCATTTTGGTTACCATAAAAATGTTTATTTAAGGTTCTGAAGTGTTTGTAGTTGAGTAGGCTCATTCTTCGGTTGTGATGGCTCGGCCTGATTCCTCAGAGCATGGAACCGACGTAGGCCACCATCTTCTGGAAGAAAATGAAACGGAGCACAGACCCAGAGCACAATTCTGCAGCAGTCCTTGGTCACTGTCTGTCAACTTAGGGGGAAACATGGATTTGCATAATTGTAGGAGAAACACACCACAGGCGGATGTTTATATCACTATCCAAACAATTCCACATATTCAAGCCATGCCCGACTCCAGGGTCCCCGTCTAGTCTGTTCCAGGACGTTGTGGGACTCCGCAGCTCATTTTGCCACAAACCTCAGTGCCGAGGAGGATCACGCTCTGCCCCTCCAACTCAGGGGTGGGCGGATGAGTGGATTCCGGTCCTTGGGGCACACTCGCCAAAACTTCCTCGCAGGACAGGGTCCCCCTCGGCACACATTTGTAAACTCGCCGCCCCAGTGACTCACAGCCTCCTCGGTTGTCATGACGATATTCCATTACAGGAGCTGATGGATTCCAGAGAGATCGGTGCAGGCCGCCTAAGCAGAGTGGAGTCGCTGGCTCCGGCAGTGAAACAGAACACAAGTGCCAGTGGGTGTGAGCTCGTGGACTCGGAGATGCAGGCCCTGCGCGCCGACTGGAAGCAGTGGGGAGACAGCGTGCTCCGGACGCAGACCAGCCTGGAGAACCTGGTGAGCCAAATGGCCCTTTCGGAGCAGGAGTTCTCGGGCCAGGTGGCTCACCTGGAGCAGGCGCTGGGGCAGTTCAGTGCCCTTCTGACAACTTGGGCCCAGCAGTTAGCCCTCCTGGAGGGCAAGAACACGGATCAGGAGATAGTGGAATGCTGGCAGAAAGGACAAGTAAGTTGGTTTCCTGTTGTCTGTTGGTGGTTATGCGAACAGTTTTGTTTGGTTCTCGCTGTTGCTAAAAAATAAATGAATACACAAAATCCTTGCTAATTAGTTAGCAAGCAATCCTTGCTAATTAGTTACCATGCACCACTCAGACCTAAAAAGAAATAAGTATGTATACCTAAATTTTTGAATCGGATTTGTTTCCTTTTCTCCTAAGTCAAACTACTGTAAAACAAGCTGTGGGGTGAAGGAGTTTTGATTTACTGTAGGAGACACGGAGTGTTTGTGCAGACATTTTACTTTCATTCTTATGGTGCAAGAGTCTGTAAGACTGTATTCAGCCACTCAGCCCGATCACTCGCCTGTGGGCAGCGGCATAAGTAGACGGAGAGTCATAGCTGGTTTTCTGCCAGTGAATTATTTCCAACAATTAAATGCTTGAAGTTATAGCTTAAAAGAAGCATTTGATAATCTCCTAAAGCACAACTATTAGTTTTCACCCTGATTAGCTCTCCTAGGGCTGGTTTTGACAGCCGTGCTCGAATTAACCCGTCAGCAGAACTCCTGTGTCATGCTCACGGGTTTTCTTCCAGACTTAGTTTTTTTTTTTTTTTTTTTAACTAATGGCAGCTCTTTCAGAATATGACTGTAACAAAGCATAGAGGGGATCATGAAGAAAGAGCAGAAGCTTGAAATCCTTCCTCTTGCTGTTAAATGGTATCTTCAGAACACTGTTATTTGCAGCTTTATACCACTTGGAACCGTGGATGTCCTTAAAAGGAAGTTTCAGTGAAGTAAACTTCTCTGTTTCTATTTATGTTATAATCATTTCAAAATAGTTTCAGCCAGTGAGAAAGTCATGTAGTATTTCCAGCATTGTCTTGTTCTAAATCAAGTTTTTCAAACAAATACAGCACACCATGAAATGAAACTTTATTATTATCTCTTTAAGCTCTTATTTATAATGCTTCTAGCTTTTTTTTTTTTTTTTCTGGGTGCCTGTCCCATCTTAAAGATTTAAGCACCAGAATAAAGTGTAGAAAGCAATTCTGTAAAAGGGAGACAAGGAAGTTGGTCATTGTTCCATGCGGTCATTATTATTCACTCTGACAGAAAAAAGAAATCAGTTATAATTTTTAAATTCTATTTTGTTTCTCTTCCTTTCCCTACCATTAATGTGAGGGACATTTTTAAAAAGAAAGATTTGGTGGTATTTAAGTTACATTACTATTTTATGCAATCATTGTTTTTTGTATAGATACTATTAGTAAAAATGGTTAGTGAGGCCTATAAAACATCCACATGATAATGCAAAAGTCAATGTGCGTTTTCAGTTTTACTGGCGGTTTGAAGATGATAGTGCTCTGCTCAGATCTACTTCCAGGTCTGGCTCCAGAGCTCATTCTTTTGATGACAGTAGTGTATTACCTCTTGATGCTCAGCTTTTCTCTTATTTTTGTTAATATTACGAGAAAGAAATGATAATTATGTGATGGGGTCGAGGTGTTAGCTAATGCTGGGAGGGAGGTGATCATCTTGAAATATATAAATGTATCAAATTTGCATACCATATACCTTAAACTTCTTAACAATGTTATACACCAATTATATCTCAATCAAAGCGGGCAAAATTTTTTTTTCAAATGTTTAAATGGAGATAATACTTCCATTACAGTGAACACATAGGGAAAGTTTTATAAAAGAATGAATTTGTTAGGATCCTTAAAGCATCATTTTGCTGTTGGGGAGGGCTTGTCATTGTTGACAATCATAGTAATAGTCACAAACCTTCACAAGTGTTTACTTTCTCTTTTGCAATTAAGTGATGATACCCAAGAAATATTTCAAAATGTTAAAATGGATCATCTATAAACTATATAAAATCGTGATGTAAAAATTCATGTTTGCGGCATTTGTAAAAGTCATCTCTTAATATCTATTGGGTTATTAGTGTTTGAAATTTAGCCAGTTTCTTAACCTTTATAACCTCTAAGGGGAAAAATGAGCTCTAGGACTTAACTGAAACAGAAATATATAACCTGATGTTTATATAATGAGACTACTAAAATGCTTTAATTTGTTATGGAAGTATATTTAGTGTAAATTTTTGGTCCAAAGCTTTTTTCTTTTGGTATCATCTACCTTATAAATGACTGCCTTGATTCTCTGATTTTTTCATTTGTTCGCTTGCTTGCTTTTTTACTTTTTTGGTATGTGGTTAAGTTTCTACAGTTCTAAGTTCTTTCTTAAATAAAAGATACAATGTATAAAATAGCTACTAGTTTAGTGCTTGGAGTTTCAGAAAGAAACTTTCTAGTTATTATGAATTTTGTAAATAAAAATATCTTAGACTCCTCTAGCCCAGACACTAGGATAAATAATTTTAAAACCAAGAGAACACCACCCGTCTCTCAGAATCTCAGTCTAGATGGAAAGGCCGGTGAGTTCACAGCCCATGGGGATGCTCGATTGTGATGAGCCGACGAGGTATGTGTGTCCTCAGGCGAGGAGCCCTCATGAAGAAGTGGGAAAGAAAGCAGAGTCCTTAGAGGAGTTGCTAGTTGAGCTGAGTCTCGAAGTCTGTTACAAACTGACCAGGTGGGTGAGGTAGAGGGACAGTCCCAGGATCCAAAATTAGCGAGGAACAAGAAGACACAGAAGAGAAAACTGGAGAACAGGTTTCAAATCGAGAGGACATCGTGCCATTCCAGAAAGAAATGACAGATATCCAAATGGGAGACTGAGTCGAGTGCAGAGGGAAAGTCGCTGAAAAGAGAGCTAACGCAGAGCAGACTGCACCTTGTTGTCTCTTGTTTCTTGGCAAGGCCAACATGTAGCTTGGTTTTCTGATGTAGATCAGTGGGAGGACGGTGGAGCCATTTACTAGGATGAGGAATGCAACGCAGACCTGGCTTGTTGAGAGGTGTGGTTTTCCTACAAATCTAGGCCATGTCTAGATAAAAATCTGAGAACATGAATAGTAACATCAACACCCATCTGAGTAGTCACTCATCTTCTTGGCTCTCCTCAATTAATTTTTTTTTTCCCTGTGGCGATACCATTATTTATACAGTTCCACTTAAACATTTGGGCGCTGTTGACCTGCTGTTTTCACTAGGCAGGCATTTATCCGTGTGCCGGGAATTGTGCGAGCACTTGACACTTGTGATCTCATTTTCTCCTTGTGACAGTCCCATAAGAGCACCGTGTCTAACTCAGGAGATCACGGCCTTGGTTTTAGAGATGTACTTGTCAAGTCTCAAGACTTTATGTTGGAATAGATAGTCTCAGTATTGTGATTATTCATGTGTCTCTCTCATTTGTTAATCTGTGAGCTCTTCTAGTTCAGCATTCTTACCTTCGTTCATTTTGGGGAGTCCTGAAATTCAGAAAAATGCGTGGCTCATGGCAGACATTTAGCAAATATTTGATGCCTGTGTGAATAAAACTACGAAATGGGTGGATTACTAGTTAAATCAGACCTGTGAGCTAGAAGCCATTTTTAGTGTGTAATACTGTAATATAATGTAATACTATATAATAATCAATTGCTGTATATATTTTTTAATCTAAAATAAGTATCGCTTTGCTTGGAAAAGATTTCTCTTTGCCTTTAAACAACATCCCTATCTTTCAATGGCCTAGTCAAACTGGTATTAAGCAATTTAAGTTATTTTCTCTCTCCATTTTCTTGTCCCACTTTGACTTATTTGACCACATGATCATTTGATTACCTGGTGACATTTGATGCCGGAGTGCCTATTGATGCCTAGAAAAAGATACAAATAAGCCAAGTGCTATTATTTGCTGGGAGGTCCCCTGAAAATAGGATGCATTTATTTACTGAATCTATTATGTTGGTTCTTCCCTCACTAATAATTTATAATATGATTTATGCATGTGTAGTCTGAGGCTATGGAAACTACCCAATTTAAGTGTTTGTTCCTCTGTCTTGGTATTTCCTAATAGGAGATACTGGATGCCCTACAAAAGTCAGAGCCTAAAACAGAAGATCTTAAATCTCAGCTGAATGAACTTTGTCGATTTTCCAGAGATCTGAGTACATACAGTGGAAGAGTTTCTGGCTTGATTAAAGAATATAATTGGTGAGCATGAACCTTATTGGTCTGCAAAAGATTTTCATACCAATAAGCAGCCAGAAGTGTGTTTATTTTAAGGCAAGATAAATTAATCATTAACTATGTTGCTAAATGTGACTGCATACTCTAAGAACTGTTGATTCTATCAATCTTTATTTTAATATATTTTATCATTTTTTTCCCATCCCTTAAACATTTCAAATCCTGGTGTTAGTCTTTGTTTGCAAGCATCCAAGGGCTGTCAGAATAGAGAACAGATTTTACAGCAGCGATTTCGAAGAGCCTTCAAGGATTTCCAGCAGTGGTTGGTTAATGCAAAAATCACTACCGCCAAATGTTTTGATATACCTCAAAATATTAGTGAAGTTTCAGCAAGTCTTCAGAAAATACAGGTAAGAGTGCCAACAATTAATTCTAATAACAGAGCTTAAGTGCATTAAAAAGGTTCCTCTAGATCTTTCTATAAGCATATTAAATTTGTGCTTAAGAAACTCAAATTTCAAAAAAAATCCCTGCTTGAAACAATTAATTTTGCATGTGAAGAGAAACTAGTCCATTTGCCCAAATGTATGCTATTTGTATATATTAATAGGGATGTAGGAACTAATAGAAGTCCTTAAATATGATAAGCACTGTTCCTGAGCACCCTTAAGGAGATTTTCTCATTTAATTTTCACAATAACCATATCAGGTCCGTAAGATTATTATTCCCAATATCTTAGTCATTTAATATATGCAATAAAAATGGTTTCTTTCTTCTCTTTGTAGCAAGAAATAAGTAGACAATCAATGTATTTGAAAGCATAGAGCATTTTATTATGTCTAATCTTAGCCTTTTTCTTTGTAGGAATTTTTGTCAGAAAGTGAAAATGGACAGCACAAGCTAAACACGATGCTGTCGAAAGGAGAACTTTTGAGTACTGTGTTGCCCAAGGAGAAAGCTGAGGGCATCCAGGCCAAAGTTGCAACTGCCAAAGAAGATTGGAAAAATTTTCATTCAAATCTCCACCAGAAGGAATCTGCCTTAGAGGTATAATATAGCCAGGCACATGGATAAGTTCTCTGTGGTTTGTTGCCGTAGTCATTGTTGTCAGTTAAAACCAGACTTTATGTCCAAATATGGTTGCCAATGATTTCGGTCATTCCTCTATGAATGTTAATGGATAACTGGACAACTGTAAGAACCAGCTCGATTTTTGAAGTAGGAACCTCACTGAGGAATTCGAGAACCTCTTGCCTGGTAGGGGCTGTCATCCTAGGCTTGCTGTATCCCACCAGAAGTAATTGGTTTTTGCTCTTAAACAATATCACTTAGTCATTCATTTGAAATCCCTCAAGTCTGGAAGTCGTTCTAAGAGAATGAACAGAAATATCCACGTAAGACTACAAAATGCTATGGATGATAAAATATATGACAGCTAATGCAGATATCAAACAGTAGGCTTTTAGAAGTTAAGTATGCAAAGAGCCAATGATTATGCAAATTTCTTTTATCCAGAGACAACATAAGTTGAATTTATTAGAGTCATAATTACCGCCACGATGGAACTGTTTGTTTTTTCTTGTGAGATCACCTGTTTTGTGTATCAGCTCTTCTCTTAGAGGAAAATTTAGAGGCATGGAGAGTAGTTGTTTCCCTTTCACCCAACACTTCCTGGCAGAATAGATCCTTTATTTGATTATGATCGTAATTAATTCAGGATGGAAAAGAATAATAATAGAGAATTAATATCTGGAGAGAGAAATTGTATGTTCCCTCAGTTCTTCCCTAGCCCAAGGCTGTTGTAATTCTCGTCTGTCATGGTCGCTGTTCTCTCATGGCAGGCATTGTCTATTTACTAGAGAGCGATAACCATTGTGCATTGCCTAGAAATTTACTCATAATCTTAAAGAAATCTAAGTTAGTGTAATGTGGCCTGAGCGCTGAGGCATTTATTGCTGAAGGTAGTACATCTAGCATCGATTGCATGATTACCTGGTCCAAGAGATGTCCAGGAGTAAACGGGCAGGTGAGGAATAACCTGCCTTTCTGCCTCCCTTACCTTCCCTCCCTTTTCTCTCCCTCCCTCCCTTCCTTCCTTCCTTCATTTCTATTAGGAATAGAATAGAAAACAATATGTGCCAGCCACTATGTTAGGAATACAAAAGGATTAGTCTCTTCCCTTTCCTCAGGGAGTTTATTTTCTAGAGCGTATAGTATATAAAGAGATGATTGCAGTATAATATAGATACATTCAGGTTATGGGAGTCATTCAGAGAACGATGTAAATAACTCCACTTAGAGAAATTGAGGGAAGGCACAAGAAAGATGACATTTTAATTGATCCTTGAAGGCTTAACATTCTTTGAATTTGCCAGGGCTGACCTGCGTTTCAGGCAGAAGGATCTGGATGTACAAGGCCAGGTGTTGTGAGTGTCAACAATGGAGGACTTTGAGAAATTTGACATCCACGTGGAGTTTTGTGGGAGGAATAAAAAAATAAGATTGGAAATGAGAATTAAGGAAAAATAGGAAATGTCTTGTGTACGAAGCAATTTGATCTTGACTTTTATCAGGGTTTTTTATCTGAACCCCTGAACAGCATTTATGTTCTCAATTTTCCCAAGGATGTAACATAACCCGTGCCATTATACATGCATAGGAATGAGGTTAATTCATTACATAGAATGGATGCATTAGAACACTAGAGCTTAATTCTCTCTCAAAATCCAGCTTGAAAAAGGCTGAGCGAGGAACCTTCTGGTCTTCAAGCTGGAGATAAACTTGCTGGAGTGTCAACTCTGAACATAGTGTAGATGAGAATGGGGAAGCTGTGAGACTAGAGAAAGCTTCTCATGATGGTTGAGGTGAGAGAGTTGAGGGCCTGAATTAAGGAAATGATAATGGATAGAGAATTTATCCCTAAGGTAAGACACAACAGGATTTGGTAGTTAATTCACTGAGGGGCATAAGGAAGAAGGAAAAGCTGTTTGAATCTAGTTTCCAGTTTGGAAGATGGCATGAATGGTGATGCTGTTATCTGAGACATGAATATGGTAGAAAAGGTAGTTTTGGAGGGGATAGCAAAAATTAATTCCATATAATAGATGCTCAGTTAGATGGGCCTGAAAGATATTCAGTAGGTAATGCCAGGAAAGTAGCAGCGACCATGAGTACCAGTCCAACAGAGAGGGTAGCCGTCCAGCAGCAGGGCCAGTGAACATTTTGCAGAGCAGCACCAGCATAAGCACTGAACATGCATCAGTGCCTGTAACCCTCATAACCATTCTCGGAGGTACGAACTCCCTTAGTTCTGTGTTGAGGATGAGGACAGTAAGGCAAAAGGTGATTACATAATCCGTCAAGTTCTCAGTGCTAGTAAGTGATGGAGACGGGTTCAAACCCAGGCTCTCTGACTTAAAGTGCTGCATAAATACAGTTCTGTAAATGTGGGGTTTTAAGAGTTAGAGGTGGTCATTGAAACCTTGGGAGAAATAATTGGAAACACGTGCAGAATGAACATTTAATAGGATGTCTCTACAGCCCTATAGACGAGACGTGTAGGAGAAATGTTAGGCATCGTTTGACTTAGTATTAGGCTCTTCTTCCTGCTCCCGGGGCCCCCTGCTCACACCCTTTGACTTCAGTCCTTACCTAAGGAAGCCAGTATCTTGCCTTGGATCTCTAATGCTCTGCTCCTTAACTCTATATCTTTGTAGAATTAAATTCCTTAAAATGGTCTCCAGTTTGTCCTTGGGAGCCCCATGAGAATCCACTAGCAGAATGATGGAAACACCTTGAATTTATGAATTTATTTGATTATTCAACAAATATTTATTAAGCATCTTCCATCTCCCAAGGACTAAGATCTGGAGATAATAGCAGATAATACAACAGAAGAGAACCCCTGCCCTCATGAAGCTTAAATTTTAGTAGAATGCTTTAGGAATTACCCTGGTGTCTTATATTTGTGAAGCACTTTAAGTTTTCCAAAGCATTCCTACAGCTACCCGTGTCCCTAAGAGGTGACCATGGCAGGTGCGGCTCTTCCACATTATAGACAGTCTAGATCAGATACCGACTGAACCATGAGCTGTTCTCCCACAGGCTCCTGTAGCCCTTGTCACTTAGCTTTTCGGCTAACCTTTGTGGATTATCTCTTTGATAATCCATAAAGCTCTGATTTAAATTTAAGTTCAAATTTAAGTTTAAAAGCCTTTAGTCTGTTCACATGGTAAAATAAATTTCAGATTCACTTCAGTTTAGCATTTTTATAAGTAATAGTGGATATGGACACCTTTGCTGAAGTTAAATGGCACTGTATAAAACCTTATCAGATACATTTTACAGCTATTAGTACCTACAAAGTATCTATGAAAGTAGTCACAGCTTCTTATGTAACAAACAGAGAACACTATTTGGTATTTTTGGGGGGTATCTTTATAAATTACAATAAACTAATTAATTATTAAATCCTAATAAGCATATAAAAACCATATGCTAGTTCTTGTCCCATCATTAATCAAAATTGACAAAATGTTAATATTTATTTACATTTCTACAAGGTACCAGTGGTGTGCCCCAGGCCCTTCCCTCAGGGAGCTTGTAAGCTAGTGTGGAGACAGGGCATGCCTGCATGAGATGAAAACCCACAAGGTGGCCCAGTCTGTGATAAAGCACATACTGACTGATAAAAACAACAAATGTGACAGAAGTCGAGGAGTGGGTGTGAACTCTGGTGTGGGCTGGATAACGAGGCCAAAACTCCTTGTTGAAAAACGTGTGCCTACAAGGATGTTCAAAAATTATATAGGTGCTAGGGTGAAAGTTAGAATGTCCTACACGTCGGGAACAAGGAAAGAGGGAAAAGGGGAAAGGGGCCGGACTGTGTGTGCCGGGCTTTGATTGCCAGGTGAAGGTCTTCGCACTTGCTATTAAATTTTTTTTTTTTTAATCCCTAACATAATCTAAAACCTCGTAGAATCTAAAGATCCAAATGAAGGACTTTGAAGTAAGTGCTGAGCCTGTGCAGGACTGGCTGAGCAAAACTGAGAAGTTGGTGCAGGAAAGCAGCAGTCGGCTGTATGATCTTCCCGCGAAGAGGAGGGAACAGCAAAAGCTCCAGGTAATGACAGCCTCCGCCTTCCGGCCACGTCTTTACCCCCATCCTCTGTTCCCCTCGCCTTCAGGCGGACCCTGGAGTCTCCTTATGCCGTCTGGAGACGGAGTGTACCCTTTCCCGATTTCTGAACAGATTTTAATGTTTTCTGGCTTTCTTTTGAGGTGCGATCTGTTTCCGTCCTGTATCTAAACCGCGTGTAGCCTGGAAATAACAAAGCCTTCGGGGCACACCCATCGCTCGCCGTGTTTATTTCTATGTTCTTTGGACCAAAGCTTCGTCCGCGATGTGCTTTTCCCCAGCCTCTTAATAGTAACTTGCTTGTGCTTTTCAGTCTGTCCTTGAGGAAATAAACTGCTACGAGCCTCAGCTCAACAGGCTAAGAGAGAAGGCTCAGCAGCTGTGGGAAGGACAAGCTGCCAGCAAGAGCTTTATGCACAGAGTGTCGCAGCTGTCTTCTCAGTATCTAGCTCTAAGCAATTTAACGAAGGTAACGCCCACCATGTGCTGCGTGTGTGCACGCGTGTGTGTGCATGTGCGTGCGTGCGTGTGCACGTGTGTGTCTGTGTGTGCGTGTGTGTCTGTGTGTGTATGGCTCCGAGGCCACAGATCTGGAGTCTCGGAAGGGTTGTGCAAAGGTGTGCGCAGGGTCAGGAATAAGGTGTGTAAGTGTCCTTCCCAACCTTCCAGGCTGAGTCGTGCTTTTGTGCTGCGTCACTGTAGTGTGGTTGTCTGAAAAGAAGCAGGGGTGGTTTCAAAGACTAAAGAGACTTCCAATCTCTATCATTGGAAATATCTTCTTCAATACTGAAATGGTGTGTTGTTCCCCAAGGCTTTTAGCTTGAAGACTCAAAAGTGTAAACACAAGGCAAAATTCAGAGTTTGGGATCTAAACAATCTCAGATTAAATGATTTTAGAAAAACGTGAATTCAAAGCAGTGTAAATTTATTGGATTGAATATAATGAGTTTGGGATCATTTTTAAAATCATAGTTGTCAAGGACGTGTTGATTGAGAGTTTCATTTTGGATTCCAGAGTAGAGCTCAAAATCAGCAATGATTCATATCACTGATGAAGTATCTTTTCTAACAGCTTAGGAAAAAGTAAATGGGGTACCCTGGTGAGCTAACTTAGCACATTCAGCAGGCAGAAGGCAAGCCCATCTCGAACTTCTTGGGGCAGGTCTACCTTGAGCTTTATGTGGCTTCTAACATTTGTTCCCTAGGTTTCTCTTTAGCATTTCAGATCACAGAAAGTAGGGAACCTGTTGTAACACAGCTTCACCTGTTTTGCTGTGGACTTGCTTCTGGTCTGCTGATTTGGGTCCTCAAATAGTCTATGTTTATAAATAGTCTATGTTTACACCCATTTTTTTTTCCTGTGAATAAATTACTTCTTATTTGTCTTCAGAAAAACTGGCATGTATCTGATATTAGAAAGAATTAAGGACATCTTCCTATTCCTTTGTATTTATCTAGATGTCAAAATCAGTAGATATATGAATACTTTAAGAGCTGTAAACATAGTCATAAAATCCTCACTAGAGTCAGATATAATCTTTAACTAATAAGTAAAATCGTATCTATGGTCCCAATTTTTAAAACTTAGAGCTATTAAGAAATCTCTGAGAGTTTTAGAACTGGCTACAAGGTAGGTCATACAGATACAGGGTAGCAGTTGAGCCACATGTGGTACGGGAAAGGTAGAAACTACTCTGATTCTCTTCCAAATGAGGCATTAGGAAGAAATTGTGTTGATTCCAAAAAAATGTCACAGTTGCCATAAAAAAGAGTAGTGGCTAAAGTGGGGGGCAGTGAATTATTGTTGTAATTGTTCTGCTTTTGACCCAGTTATTCCAAAGATACTCCCCACATCTCCGATCAATGCAGACGTGCATCGTATTTGTGCAGCTCAGGAACCTATGCCTGATGGCTGTTATTTGAAACCGGGGGTTAGCTTTGTGACTGGAGCATCTGTAGGCAGCAGAGTGGTCATGCACAGCTGGAAAACGATTTCTGTCTTTTCCAGGAGAAAGTGTCGAGATTGGATAGAATGGTTGCGGAACACAGTCAGTTCTCCCTCGGGATCAAAGAGCTACAAGACTGGCTGACGGACGCGGTTCACATGCTGGACTCCTACTGTCACCCAACATCCGACAAGAGTGTGCTGGACAGCAGGATGCTCAAGCTGGAGGTGTGCACTTTACAGAGAAATGTCTTTAATTTCCAGAGGTTGTTTTTCTCACAATGTCTCAAAGCTCTGTCTGTCTCGGGTGATTAAGTCACATTGTTTCCACAACAACTCTGAGACTGCTCGGGGGATGCGACCCTCTTTGCAGAGCATCCCTGAATCATCTGACCGTAGAGGTGTCCACTCATAAATGCTTTACAAAAATTAAATTCAAATTGCAACCCAGTGTGGTTATTTGTTTGATATAGTTAAGAGGTGAGTTTCAAATTATATCATAGATAACATTTATTCTTGGAAAATATTTTGATGAAACATTTTTAGAGCAAGATATTGCCCATCTTGGTCAAACTCACTCGTCTGCCTGTATCCTTTGGTCAATTTTTCTCTTATCCCAGCATATTAGTTCTCTTTCACATTTGTGATAAAAACAACTATTCTGCAGTCATTCGCCTGACATTCATATGCTGGGCGTCTTGTAGGAGATTAGCCCTCTGTCTTGATTTCAAGGATTCAAAAATGAATGAAATGTGGTCATTGTGCTCGAGGATTTCATGGTCTGGGGCTGGAGGCTGACCCAGAGAAGACAGTAATAGCAGAGAGGGGTGTGCTCACGGTGCTGCAGATAAACAGGAGGAAGAGTGGGATGTGCAGGAGGGACTTGGTCGGGATTCCGAAGAGCTTTCTCAGCCTCACACCCAGACTGAGATTTGAGAATGGTACCAGCAGAAGCAAAAGCCAAAGAAAACAAAACAGCATGGCGTGGGAGCAATTGCTAGCAGTTCCTTCTTGCCACAGCACAAAGTGATGGCAGTGCGGGGCTGACACTGACTCTAGAGGCTGGCAGCATCCGGATTAGGGAGGGGGATGAACTTTGCCTTTTA
Source organism: Martes martes (assembly GCF_963455335.1). NCBI lineage: Eukaryota > Metazoa > Chordata > Mammalia > Carnivora > Mustelidae > Martes > Martes martes. The sequence continues at coordinate 14,417,024 of NC_137893.1, forward strand.
AGTGGTAATGCCAGCTTTATAACTTTGAATTCAAACTTCTTCTATAGAAAAAGAAGAGTGCCTGGGAAGACGTTGAAATGTCTAGATTAATATACAATATCAGTTGACCTATTCCTTTAAGTTTGTTGTGCTGGAGACCTTAATATTATAAAGCTCTTCATCCTGTGACCTTTGAAAATCCGTGAATTCTGTTGTAGTTGATTTTTCTCTTATCAAAAACCAGTAGCTGTGGTGAGCACTGGGTATTGTATGCAATTGGTGAACCACTAAACTCTACCCCTGAAACTAATGAAAAAAAAAGATTGTTGAGCAGACTAACAAAGAAAACTGGCGAATTAAAATTTCAGTGGAAAGAAAGGATTATACAGAGAAAAAATTGAGTTTGGAAGGAACTCAAACACCTGGAAGCTAAAGACCACCTTGCTTAAGAATGCTTGGATCAACCAGGAGATCAAAGAACTTAAACAATTCATGGAAACCAATGAGAATGAAGACACTTTGGTCCAAAACCTATGGGATACAGCAAAGGTGGTCCTAAGGGGGAAATACATAGCCATCCAAGCCTCCCTCAAAAAAATTGCAAAATCCAGAATACACTAGCTGTCTCTACACCTTAAAGAACTGGAGAATCAACAACAAATCAAACCAACTCCACACACAAGAAGGGAAATAATCAAGATTAGAGCAGAGATCAATGAGGTAGAAACCAGAGATACAGTAGAACACATCAATGAAACTAGAAGCTGGTTGTTTGAAAGAATCAATAAGATTGATAAACCATTGGCCACACTAATCCAAAAGAAAAGAGAGAAAGCCCAAATTAATAAAATTATGAATGAAAAGGGAGAGATCACAACTAACACCAAGGAAGTAGAAATAATCATCAGAAGTTATTATCAACAGTTATATGCCAATAAGCTAAGCAACCTAGATGAAATGGATGCATTCCTGGAAAACTATAAACTCCCCAAATTGAACCAGGAAGAAATTGACAACCTGAATAGACCGATATCTAGTAACAAGATTGAAGCAGTGATCAAAAACCTCCCGAAAAACAAGAGCCCAGGACCTGGCAGATTCCCTGGGGAATTCTACCAAACTTTCAAAGAAGAAATAACACCTATTCTCCTGAAGCTGTTTCAAAAAATTGGAGCAGAAGGAAAACTTCCAGACTCTTTTTATGAAGGCAGCATTACCCTGATCCCCAAACCAGGCAAAGACCCTACCAAAAAGGAGAATTTCAGATCAATATCACTGATGAATATGGATGCTGAGATTCTCAACAAGATCCTAGCAAACAGGATCCAACAGCACATTAAAAAGATTATCCACCATGACCAGGTGGGACTCATCCCTGGGTTACAAGGATGGTTCAACATTCGCAAATCAATCAATGTGATAGAACAAATCAATAAGAGAAGAGAGAAGAACCACATGGTCCTCTCAATTGATGCAGAAAAAGCATTTGACAAAATCCAGCATCCGTTCCTGATTAAAACGCTTCAAAGTATAGAGATAGAGGGAATATTCCTGAACTTCATAAAATCTATCTATGAAAGGCCCACAGCAAATATCATCCTCAATGGGGAAAAGCTTGCAGCCTTCCCGTTGAGATCAGGAACACGACAAGGATGCCCACTCTCACCACTCTTGTTCAACATAGTATTAGAAGTCCTAGCAACAGCACTCAGACAACAAAGAGAAACAAAAGGTATCCAAATTGGCAATGAAGAAGTCAAGCTCTCTCTCTTCGCAGATGACATGATACTTTATATGGAAAACCCAAAAGACTCCACCCGCAAACTACTAGAACTCATACAGCAATTCAGTAATGTGGCAGGATACAAAGTCAATGTACAGAAATCAGTGGCTTTCTTATACACTAACGATGAAAATACAGAAAGGGAAATTAGAGAATCAATTCCATTTACTATAGCACCAGGAACCATAGATACCTGGGAATAAACCTAACCAAAGAGGTAAAGGATCTGTACTTGACGAACTACAGAACACTCATGATAGAAATTGAAGAAGACACAAAAAGTTGGAAGAGCATTCCACGCTCTTGGATCGGAAGAATAAACATTGTCAAAATGTCTATACTGCCTAGAGCAATCTATACGTTTAATGCCATTCCAATCAAAATTCCACTGGTATTTTTGAAAGAGCTGGAGCAAATAATCCTAAAATTTGTATGGAATCAGAAGAGACCCCAAATTGCCAAGGAAATCTTGAAAAACAAAAATAAAACTGGGTGCATCACGTTACCTGATTTCAAGCTTTACTACAAAGCTGTGATCACCAAGATAGCATGGTACTGGCATAAAAACAGACACATAGACCAGTGGAACAGAGTAGAGAGCCCAGATATGGACCCTCAACTCTACAGTCAAATAATCTTCAACAAAACAGGAAAAAATATCCAGCAGGGAAAAAAAAAAAATTGAGATCTGAAAAGCCAAGTCCACTCTGAGACCGGCAGGTGACTGGGGATTGGTTACTGACACTCACCAGCAAATGACTCTCCTACCTGCCACCCAGGCAGCCGGAGAGATTGATGGCTCAATGCAATGGCATGTCATTTTACTATCTTCAGGAGCTCGGAAACCGTTAAAGCAGATACGCTAAACATGCAAATGACAAAGGACTTCTGTATTTGCTCTTACAGGCTCTATTATCAGTGAAACAGGAAAAAGAGATCCAGATGAAAATGATAGTGACCAGAGGCGAGTCTGTCCTGCAGAATACCTCTCCAGAAGGCATCCCCGCTCTCCAGCAGCAGCTGCAGAGTGTGAAGGATATGTGGGCTTCCCTTTCGTCCGCGGCAATTCGCTGTAAGAGGTAAGTGAAAATAAAGCCTGCTCCTGCCAACCCGTTACCAAAAGATCAATATGACAGCACGGTAGAAGACTGCTCCTGGAGCTTCCTTCCCTTCTTTTTTTTCCTTCCTTCCCTTTCTCCCCTCCTTCCTTTCTCTCTCTCTCTCTCTTTTTTTATTAGAACAAAAGAAACTTACAGGTGTAATCTTACATTCAGGTTGGCCTGCCATACCATGCCTATGTTTTACTATAACTCCATGATTTTTTTTGTTAGTGTTCATTGCTTAAAAAGTCACAAGATAAATAAAGGTTTCATCACTTAAAGATTCATTATTTAAACCAAGTAGTTTACTTGGGAGGTAACCCCAGGAAAATACCAGTAGGGGCTGGGGGAGAGAGATGAGGAAGGAAGGGCCGCTGATCAAGGGAATGTTCTCGACCAGGTTAGTCAGCGGACAGCTGGAACTGAATCCGGCCAGGCTGTGCTGTGATCCCATGAAGAACAGGGTCTCAGAGTTCCCTAGCAAGGACTGGGGAACTAGACTGTTTGTAAACAAGCTCCCCCGAGTGTCCGGAGGGCGGTGGAGAGCTGCTCCCAGGGAGGGCCGCCATCCCTGGCACTTCTCACCTATGTTGCCCTCAAGCTGGGCGGGCACCAGGAGCGGAGAATGCCCTTGGGCCAGGGGGGCGCGGGGCTGGCAGTGGGCAGTGTGCTGCAGGGGTGTGCTTGGAGCGGGAAAGTGGGTGTAGCATCTGCGACAAAACAGCCCAAAGTCTGGAAGTGAAATTAGGCACATGTGATTAATGGGGTCGAAAACCTAACATTCATGTTGAGAGAAGGAGTGTGTACTTTATCCGAAAGAGAAGTAATCAGGTTAGACCAGTTCTGAAAACGTTACCCTATTTTTCCTTTGTGATTTTCTAATTTTTAAATTTCATGTGAGGTAGTTACGTGCTTGTTCTTGCTTGGTTCTTCCTTCTTTTATTTATTCCTTTTTGCTCTCCTCTGGATGTCCTGCTCGACTTGATGGAGTCACGTGTTGATTCTCTTCCTCCATAGGGTCTTGGCTCCAGAAAAGCCTCAGACAGTGGGTCTCTCCCAGCTTTGCCCTCACACCTCCCCCAGGGTCTCGGGTGACCTGCTCTGGCTTCTAAGTTTTATGTCCAGTCCCCACTGTTCCACCTGTCAGCCTGGGCTTCACCGTCCTTTGCTACCTGGGGTCATGCTTGCCTGGGACCCAGACTCAGATTCGATAAGCCCTGGCCATTGAGCCCCTCCCAGCCGGCCCCCGTCCTCATCTGCGGGCTCGCTGCTGGTGCCGTGGACAGAGCAGGTGCATGGTAGAGATTGGACAGACTGGGCTTTTATGGCTTCTCAATGTGGATTATTGCCCTTTTGCATACCTTTCAGTCAACTCGAAGGAGCTCTTTCTAAGTGGACAAGTTATCAGGATGACGTCCGGCAGTTTTCCAGCTGGATGGACAGTGTGGAAGCCGGCCTCAGTGAATCCGAAAGGCAGTACGCGGAGCTGCGCGAGAAGACCACCGCTCTGGGGAAAGCCAAGGTGGGAGCTGGATTTCAGATTCCCTTTGTCCTCTGGCAGGTTTCTTCAGAATGCCCGGGTTATGTAAAAATGGGACTACCTGGATGTACACGTCGGTAAACTGTATTTGGGGCTTTAACTTTAATTTCTAATGGCTTCTTAAACCAGACTTTTGTTTGTGACTATTTTATTAGTGAGCAAAAATCTTCTCTTCCAGGAAAACTTCATAGATGTTCTGTGATATATTTAAAATTTGGCAACTTGTAATATCTTTCAATATCTTTACGCTGATCATCATTAGGAAGTAAAAGTGCTTTGTTTTTATGATATCTTTTGTACTTTTGTACATTTTCATAATGCTTATGTTAGTATAGTGCTACATATATTTTTTAAATAGGTGATAGGTAGATAGAAAGAAAGATGATAGATAGATAGATAGATAGATAATTGGGGATATGTTATTGAGTCCTTTTGTTCAAAGTGGTGATCAAACAGAAAATTCTGGAGACCTTTGATTTATGTCCTTACTCCTGTGCATATTTTTTGGAGGACCTGTTCTGCCTCAGCCTCATCACACCCTAAGCAGTGCGTACTACTTCTACCCTCAATTCCTTCAAATTCTGATATTCTCATTCTGAGTTCATCCGTGTCACCCGATGCTGAATATCCTAAATTAGAAACCTCATTATCCCCAGCTCCTTCTCTCTCTTCCCCACCTCGAATGAGGCATTAGGTCCAGCTGATTTCATCTCAGAAATGTCTCCTGACTGTAATCCATCCTTCTTTTCCTGATTTGCAACAGACTCTGACCTGCTCGTTTGTCTCTTGTCTCCATCTACTGTTATCTTCATAGAAAGGTGAATGCCTCACTTTCCTGCCTCAGGGATTGTCTCTGGTATCCGACCAGTCTTCCCCATCTAGTTTGTAAGAATTTTAACCATCTCCTTTGTCACCCTCATTTCCTTCACTCTCCCACCCTCCTTCCACCCATGGCTTCAGCCTTACTGTGTTTCCTGAAAATGCCACTTGCGATGGAACAGAGAGTCCATGCCTCTGTGGGAATGCTCTAGCTCTGCTTCTGCAGCCGGCAACCTTGCACTCACCTTTCTGAATGGACAGAAGTCTTTGCTACGATACCACCACCCTAAGCTTACTTAGTTCTTCTGTTCTCTGTTTTTCATACCTCTTTATCGATTATATTGAACATATGCTTACATCTCTCTCTCCCTTAGCAGATAAAGGTGCTTAATTTTTTCTTTTAGACCCTACCATTTGGCTCTCTGACACAGAGAAAATGCTGAATAAAAGTTACTTGAATGACTAAATTGCCTTATGGGACCTATGCCAAGTCACTTAACGTTTTAGGGTTTCATTTATGCATCTGAAAATTAATTTAATCATAATTGTCTACCTTGTAATTGTATTGAGATAATGATTTATTGCCTAATTAATTAAATGATTCATCTGTTCAATAAATACTGATTGAGGGCTTGCTACATGCAGGCATCATGCTCAGTTCTAGGTAAATAAAACAGAGGACTGTGTTCTGGTGGGGAATTAAACATTCTCCCGAGTGCCTGAACAGATCAATAATTATAACTGGGGATAGGTGCTCTGAAGAAAGAAAGCTGTGAAAGGGGACTGTGCACAGAGCTAATGCAGATTGCTTGGGGTCGAGGGAGGGACAGAAAAGTCCTCTCTGAAACAGCAGAGTTTAGACCATGCCCAAAGGAATGTCATGCAGAGAAATTAGTCTGGGGAGGAGGTGGGGAAGGAGCCGTCCAGATGGAGTAATCAGCATGTCCTCAGGCCCTGAGGACGGAGAGTCTGGCTCAAGAAGGGAACTAAAAGAAGGGCCACATGTTGCAGCAACAGAATAAACAGGTGTGTTGGCTGAGGGGCGGGACCCTGGCCACGCATCGCCACGTGGGCTAGCCGGAGGAGCTCCCCTCCGTCCTGAGGCACTGGGAGGACAGTCGGGGCTTTGAGCTGAGGAGTGACAGGATTCTGTTAACAGTCTTAAAATGTTTTATCACTCAGGCTGCTGTGTGCAGTGGGGAAAAGGAACAGAGGGAGAACGGGTAGCAGGGAATCTGCCCAGCAGGGTATTGCAGAAGTCCAGTAAGAGACAGCAGCAGCGTGGGCTAGAGAGTGTACGGGACGCATGAGGACAAGTGTCAGGACACAGTGAGGAGGTAGGACTAACACGGTTTCATTGTGGCTGGAATGACAGCAGGGAGAAAGGGCGACTTCCAGTGTTCTAAGATGGCCATTGGGGTGGCATGTGGTGGCATTTACTGCTTGAAAAGAGACTGGAGGAGAAGGGGATTTTGGGTCTGGTGGGCCTGGGGAGGAATGGGAGTGAAAAGGACATCAGGAGCCCATTTTTGGACCATTGAAGCCTGAGATATCAAAGTTATTTGGAATCAGTATCTCAGACAAAGTTCTGAGACAGGTATCAAATACATGTGTGCATGCGTGCGCGCGCACACACATACACACACACACTTTACATATCTGTATAGTTGGATGGGTCTGTCGATATACTTGTCTATAGGTAGATAACTTAAGATCTTAATTTAATTAATATCTTAATTTTAGCAGTATTACTGATACGATGGTGTTTCTTTTAAATGTTCTCTAGTTACTAAGTGAAGAAGTGCTGAGTTATAGCAGCTTGCTGGAGACCATTGAACTCAAAGGGGCCGGCATGACAGAACACTATGTCACCCAGTTAGAATTCCAGGATCTTCAGGAGCGATACAGAGCAATCCAAGAGAGAGCCAAGGTATGGTTGAATGTGTTCGCTGCAGACTCACTGAAATAGGAGGGGTTAGACCCATGCTTATTTAAAGACTAATTTATTTTCAGGAATGATGATTTATGAGAGCACAGAAGAAGAAATGAATTTTAATACTTCCAACGGCAGCAAATCCAAACAAAACCCTTCAAATACTGTTAGTACATGAGAGTTACTAAAGGAAAATAATTCTCAATAAAAATTCCCAGAAATTACCCAGTTTAAGAAAAAAAATTGGACAGCTTCATAATGAAGACTCATAAATGTTTTTAAATGTCTGGTAATGAGAGTTTTCTAAAGCAATAAATAATCACAAATAACATTTACAATTCTTATTTAGGCCTCATAAAGAAACTAAAAATAACTTTCAAGCACATCCCACTTTATTAGACAAAATACATGGAAAATTAAATCCACAGTGAGTCCCAGTCCTCACTTACAGCACATTATGAGAATTTCAGTTTTCTTCCTTAGTAAAAGTGTGTTGTCATGACACGTAAAGTTAATTCATTTCTTGGCATATCCAGGTTACATTTCATAAGGAATTCAGAGATCAGGTAGTTAATTCGACAAAATAATCTTCAAGCCCCCCTTTCATCTTGATATTATGTTTTTTATATTTTTTATGTAAGTCTTGATGCTTTATTCTTCTAGGAAATCATATTCCAGTGATTTGATAATCATGTTTTCCTAAAATCCCAAAAGTACATTCTTACAGTACATCACCACTGCATGTAGTAATGTTTTCCTATCTTAATCATCTTAAATGCTGGTAATAGGAAGCAGTAACCAAGTCTGAAAAGCTAGTTCGCCTGCACCAAGAGTACCAGAGAGACCTGAAAGCATTTGAAGTTTGGCTGGGACAAGAACAAGAAAAGCTTGACCGACACTCTGTCCTTGAAGGTGATGCTCACTCTCATGAGACAACATTGCGGGATCTTCAGGTAAAGTCTACTTCATCTTAAAGAAATTTTCATTCTGAACATGCAGTTATTATTTTAAGCAATGGGAAGTTAATATAACCTTGAGTTGTATAAAGAGCTGAGAGGTATCAAGGGAGAACCTGATTCACAGCTTTCTGGGATCTCAGTAGTATACTAGTTGAGATCTTTAGGTGGGCAATTTAGACAGACCAGGACTGGGACTTGAGGAATTTGTTCAGCTATTAAGGTGGCCTCTGACAGCAATGGCTAATGGTCTAATTTATGGTCTTGACTGGCCTGCCTGCCTGTGACTCCCTAAAGGATGAATTGGCAGTGGAACTTAGCAGCAGGAGTCAATGGAACACGACATTCCTCAAAGTGAAACTGATGACACCATCTAGTTTCAGCCAAAAGCTCCCACACTGCTGAAGAAGGAATTAGAAGAGCTAGAAAAAGTGCTGGCGTGCAGGGCAAGATGGTGGACCTAGTGGTCCTAACCCTTTCACGTATTTACCCATTCTGCGTTTCTTAAAGACCTAATGTGCAGAAACTGCACATAAAGATGATTAAAATATATTCCTGCCTTCAAGGAACTTTAGTGAGAAATGCAGACCTGTAGGCAGATCATTATGAATAATGTGATAAGGAATAGACTGGTTCAAGGGATCTTATGGGAACATCTAAGAGAGCCCCCCCCCCCCAACATCTTACCTAGAGAGATAGGGAAGGGTTAGGAGGTATCCTTAGAAGAGACCACCAGGCACACACAGAAGAGAACAGAGAAAGGCCAATGAGACAACTGTGGCACCAGCTGTGCATTGGAATTTACTGACAAGAGTATCAGTCCTGATAAGCATTGTTTCAGGATTGAGCAGGATGTACCTATAGCTTGCACAAAGCAGAAACAAGGACTGGAATGGTTACAACCAGCATATAGAATTTCTGGCTATTTCAGAAATGTGACTTTGGGGGAATGTATAATGGCAGGAACACAAGTTTGGGATTAGGAAGTTTGGACTCTAATCCTCGGTGAGAGCGGACACTGGATGACTTTGGGCAAGAGAGAACCTCTCTCATACAGTGTCCTCCACAGAGTTGTCATGAGGAAGGTTTAAATGAGATGGGAGAAAAATCTAATTTAAATGATGCTCCATTCATGAAATATATATGAAGTGGAAGTTAAAAGGGTCCTAATTTCATTAGCTTATGTAAGGATCTAATCCATCCTGTTTCAAAATAATAGGTACCCCAGTTGGCCACGTGTGGTGCTTGTGATTTATTTTTACTAGATTTGGCTTTGTTTTTGCTAAATAACCCCTCTCAGCACTTCACTTCAAAATCTTGGCAAGCAGATACCAAGCTCTCTCGCCTTCTGTGCGGGAGCCGAGCCAATAAGTTACTCGTCACCAGCAGATGTTTCTCTTGTTCTGGTCAGAAGAAAGTATTTCCCTTCAGTCAGTAGTAATGTAGCCCAAACTGATACCCACCTCTCATTTCGCCATGCATTAGTTCTTACATTGTCTTATTTTGAGACACCACAGATCTTAAAAAGGAGGGAAGTAGCTAGTGGTGGGAAAAGGTGGTGGGGAATCGAGATGTTTTACCCGCCCTGCAGAACTTCTTCAGCCTCCTGAGGTCCCACAGCTCGCCTTGTGGGGATGGGCCAGCTCTGTGGAGCACGTTCACAAGTTATTTTGTGTAAACTGAAGGCCTAATCTGGCTCATAGAACATATACATTATAAAAATATTGAGCCATATTTTTCCTTCAGACTAAATACTTGAAGCATGGGATATATAAGAATTTACCTAATACAGTGTTGATTTGTGTAATAGAGAAAACTTATAAAATATAGAAAGAATGATATACTGGGAAGATTAATAAATCAGGTTGAGGGCCAGTAAGCCACAGCCAATGGCCACATGCTTACATTTCAATAAAGTTTTATTGTGTCACAGCCATACCCATTCACTTATATATCATCTCTGGGTACTTTTGTGCTGAAATGGCAGAGTTTTAAATAGTTGCAGCAGAGAGTGTATGGCCCTCAAAGCCTAAAAAGTTTCCTATTGTGTTTTATATTTTACAAAGTTTGCCAATCCTGAATTAAGAGAAAATACCGTATAAACTTAACTTTAAAGTAACTAAGAATATTGGAACAAAATTTCTGTTTGTGGACATTTTGGTTCATATTTTACCCCATATCTTGTTCTTTTCCATTTTATAAAACATTCACATTACAACATTCTTGGAGTGGCATCAGAGCTGAGGGAAAAAATATCCATTAGTTTGAACCATAAGAGATTGCTATTTTTGTAGATTAAAGAAATTGTCAGATATCAGCAATCTCAAATGGCACAAACTGATATTGAAGATTTTTAAAATGATACCATATGCTAATACTCTCAACATTTTTGGTGAGACTTGACTTGGTTCCTTTCAACTTTAGATGATCAGGTGGAGTAACACTATGGATTCTTTAAATAGTAGAAAAACAAGTATATAACATAGTTTTGGCAACATCCTTGAGGATATAACAGTTTTCCTTTCTATAAAAACTAGCTTATGTTCTTCAAGGCTTGATTCATACCACATCAGCAGGGTAAATCTTTGGGGCTTATGCTTTGGTGGAAGAAAAGGTATTTGCACCTGGGAGCCCCTAGTGGGCAGGTGTAATGATCAGCCTCCCAGGTTTGTATGCCATGTACTCCCCAGGGCCAACTTTTCTTGACCATCACATTCGTTAGAAGAGCTTTGGCAAAGGATCCCTCTTAGCAAAAACAAGACCTCCTGGTTCCTTTTTAAGGCACAAGCATAGTACTGGTATCATTCAGTGTCAAAACAAGAAGCCTGGGACTCTCTGAGTAGTTTATGAGCCATAATAAGCCTAGGTTATTCTTTTAAATAAAACCCCTTTAATCACAGGTGGTTTTGTCTATAAGCTGAAAAGTCAGATTTCAGAAACTGTTTCTAATATGGGGTATGTGTGTGTGTACCTTTGTGTATGTGTGCATTATGATTATTTTACTGGAAATACTTCTGAGTCTTTCCTCTTACTTGGGAAACGATGTTCAGTGTTAGATACTTGTTTTTTTGTATAAAACAGAGTAAAATAATTCTTATCTAAGGTGGAGCTCAGGCTGGTACTGGTGACTTGGGTGAAACATGGTAACTCATGCAGGTGTGAACTACGAATGAGGTGCGACAGCCATACCTTTCCCCTTCCCCTGCAGGAGCTACAGGTGCGTTGTGCAGAGGGGCAGGCCCTGTTGAATTCGGTGCTGCACGCCAGAGAGGAAGTGATACCGTCGGGCATCCCCCAGACCGAGGACCGGGCTTTAGAGTCTCTCCGGCAGGACTGGCAGGCCTACCAGCAGAGACTGTCTGAGACCCGGACTCAGTTCAATAATGTAGTCAACAAATTGAGGCTCATGGAACAAAAGTATCAGCAAGTAGATGAGTGGCTCAAAACACTGGAGAGCAAAGTGAGCATCAGGACAGGACGTCGGTCTAGCCGGGCAGCCAAGGAGATACAGTTACATCAGATGAAGGTACAACTCCTGCAAATTCTTGATCTTTGTCAAAGCAACAGTGTCCTTGCAGTTTGTTTCATTAAAACATTTAGTAACTTTTTGTCTAAGATTTTGCAAAATCTCTTTCTGCTTATAACAAAGAATTACTATATAGAACGTTCTTCGACAGCAATTACTAAATAGAATCTTAAATTAGTCTTTAATAAGATGTAATATAATGAAGTATTTTGTATTTTTTGTATTTTTTATTTCCCATACCCTATTACCTTGTTTTGTAAAGACGTGTGAATGCTAGTATTGGAATCATTTAAGTTTATTGTTCTGATATGAAATTGCTCTAATGTAGTACAGTGAAATAATACTTGATAATTAGTTTTTTACTAACTTTTATGCAAATTCAGTAGGCATGATAAAAATAAAGCTTAGGTCTTCGGAATTTTTTTTTTAAGATTTTATTTTTTTGAGAGAGAAAGTATATATATGAGCAGGGGGAGGGGCAGAGGGAAAGGGAAAAGCAGACTCCCCACTACGCAGGGAGCCTGGTGCAGGGCTCAGTCCCAGAACTCTGGGATCATGACCTGAAGTGAAGGAAGACACTTAACCAACTGAGCCACCCAGGTGCCCCAGGCTTTTGGAATTTCTTATCCATATTCGTCTACTTTAAGATTTAGCTAACAGAAGATACAACAATAAATGCCACTCTTTTTTTTTTCAAGTTTTAAACCAGTGTAATATATACAGAAAAGCATTCAAACTCATAAAGAATAGCTTTTATCATGTTATTATAATACAGTTTTTCATGAAGGTTATATGAGACACATTTTCAAAATTATATCTCAGATATATTCTAAACATACATTGACATTTCCTATTAGGATGATTTTATATTTTTTTAATTTTTTTTAAGATTTTATTTATTTATTTGACGACAGAGATCACAAGCAGGCAGAAAGGCAGGCAGAGAGAGGGGGGGAAGCAGGCTCCCTGCGGAGCAGAAAGCCTGATGTGGGGCTCGATCCGAGGCCCCTGGGATCATGACCTGAGCCGAAGGCAGAGGCTTTAACCCACTGAGCCACCCAGGCGCCCCTCATTTTATGTATTTTTATACTTTTTTCTTGTACTAAGTTCAGTATATACAGAAAAGCACCCAAGTAAGAAGTGTACAGTTTTTATCATAGCGCTATAATATAATTTTTCATGAAGGTTATATATGCATGTTTTCCAGAATTATATCTTGGAATAAATAAATTCTGAACCTACACTGAAATCATTTCCTATTAAGAAAATACATATATATATATATATATGTATGTATGTATATATATGTGTGTGTGTGTGTATATATATATGTATATATATTTGCCCAACACAGGTAGGCCTAAGATTGATCCTGTTCCTGTCACGTTTCTGTCATTTCAGAAGTGGCATGAAGAAGTCACCGCATACAAAGACGAAGTTGAGGAAGTGGGAGCCAGAGCTCAGGAGATGCTGGACGAGAGCCGCGGGAGCGGCCGAATGGGCTGCCAGGCCACCCAGCTGACTTCCAGATACCAGGCCCTTCTTCTCCAAGTGCTGGTGAGTGGTCCGCAGGCCAGCAAATTTCACCAGCGCATGTTCTCCCTCACATTAACTTCTGGTGAAGACACATTTATCAAGAGAGGCGCTGCTATAGGTCTGTAATTTAGTGTCCGATTCTCTTTTTCCTTTTAAAGGAACAAATAAAATTCTTGGAGGAAGAGATTCAGAGTTTGGAGGAGTCAGAATTATCCCTAAGTTCCTATTCTGATTGGTACAGCTCTACTCATAAAAACTTCAAGAATGTAGCCACCCAAATTGACAGGGTAGATAAAGCGATGATGGGGAAAAAAATGAAGATGTTGGAGGTAGGTGTGCAAACATGGGACTTGTCTCCCAGCCTTTTTTCCACACTGCTGTTCCATTCCCTTGCACAGGCATTGGGAGCATGAGTGTTTATCCCTGCCCCTGGATGAGTGATGGTCCGTGGCTCATGCTTCACTCCAAATATTAAGTTATAGTCTGTATAAGGCTAAAAGCTGGCTTTCAGTTACTTATGATGTGATGTCATCTGAATGACTTAGACTTGGTTGCTTATGTCCAGTCTGACACTTAAATATTAGGAGAAAAAAAATTATCTCTGATTCATGGTACCACGTATTAACAAAAGAGTTTTGACTCAGATCTTTAGGAATACTACTAAGGATGAGAAGAACATCATGTTCTCTGATTTGGAAATGACATATTGATGAAGACTTGTTAAAACCTATCTTGAATAAAGAAAAGAAGATTCTGATTCCTGGCAGATCACCTCTTCGTAAAACTCCAAAAACATGTCTTAAGGGGAAACTCGAGAATGGGGACTTGAAAGCCTTTTCTTTAAAAGGAGAGAAAGACTAACTCCCTATTTGCTTCCTGCTCACTCTCTTCCTCAGGGTTTGCTAAAAGACATGGAGAAAGGCCATAGTTTGCTGAAATCAGCCCGAGAGAAAGGAGAGAGGGCTCTCAACTACTTGGAGGACGGTGAGGCAGAGACGTTAAGGAAAGAGATCCAGGAGCATATGGAGCAGTTGAAGGAACTGACCAGTACTGTCCGGAGAGAGCACCTGAGTCTGGAGAAAGGCCTCCTCCTAGCGAAGGAGTTCTCAGATAAACACAAAGCACTAACTCAGTGGATATCAGAATATCAAGAAATCCTACACACTCCCGAAGAACCCAAAATGGAATTATATGAGAAAAAAGCTCAGTTATCGAAATACAAGGTAGTGTGTTGTCACTCGCTGACACATGGGTGGGAAGGTCCCGCACCCGGGCAGCAAATGGGAGGAATGTCACTCCTGGTGGGTGTCACCCGGAGTGGGTGTTGGAAAATATCCTTATCCTTTACTTGTCCATCCTACTGGGGGTGCGTGATGTAGATTTATTTGTCTAGGTATGCTACATCAGACTTATTTTTCCATTCAGGAATCATATTTGCCTGATATTCAAAGATTGTATCAATAAATGGAGATCTGTTCTACACTCTGACTCAGGCACAGGGCTGCTACAGATACGTCTTTCCGGCATCAGGATCTCACACCTATCCATTCTCTGCCTTTCATGTAGAGTCTTTCCTTCATCTTTTGGTACCAATGCCTATAAGCTGATCTATGGTAAATTGAAAATGAGATACTATATTTGTAAGAAAAGAAATTCTAATTAACTAGCTGTAGCTAAACATCTTAGAAATTAATTTTGGGGGCACCTGGGTGGCTCAGTGGGTTAAAGCCTCTGCCTTCGGCTCAGGTCATGATCTCAGGGTCCTGGGATCGAGTTCCGAGTCAGGCTCTCTGCTCAGCGGGGAGCCTGCTTCCCCCCCCACCCGCCTGCCTCTCTGCCTCCTTGTGATCTCTGTCTGTCAAACAGATAAATAAAATCTCTTAAAAAATTAATTTTTTAAAGAATAAATGGTGACATGGCTGTAGCTATATATATGTGTAGCGAGAGAGATTTCACCTGCTCAAATCTTTGAAAGAATTTGTTGAGGCTTATATGTGGAATAATCTGTAATCCAAATCTGACCCAAATTATTAGCAATATTTTTTTAAGATTTTATTTATTTATTTGACAGAGAGAGATCACAAGCAGGTAGAGACGCAGGCAGAGAGAGAGGAGGAAACAGGCTCCCCGCTGAGCAGAGAGCCCAATGTGGGGCCCGATCCCAGGACCCTGGGATCATGACCCAAGCGAAGGCAGAGGCTTAACCCACTGAGCCAACCAGGTGCCCCTAATAATATTTTTTAAGAATTAAAGTGTGATGGCTTACCTTGGAGCTTTTCATGTTGGAAACTTTTCCCTCCTCTAGCCAATATGTCTATTCCTATCCCTTGTTTTTTTTTTTTTTTTTCTTTTTTTGCTCCCAAGGGTAGCAGTGTGTCTTTGAAGGGCCACATAAGATCACAACTACTTTTCCTCCCCACCCACCCTGACTGAGTTTTTGTTATATTTAAATACCACTTTTAACCTATCCCAGCAATGTTGCAGCTGGAATCTGTCTCTCTAACTTCACATCCATTTCAAGCTGCTATTAACGTCATGAACTCGGCATCAAACGACATCACCTCACTCCCTTTTGTGTTGAGTTTTCTTTCCCGGGTGGAAGAAATGAGGTGGAAGCCAGAAACATGAACTAGGTTAAATTTAGCCAGAGGTAATTCTTTCCCGTGCATCCCTCTCCACGTGAGAAGGGGGCTGTTCGATGCGTTGCTCTTACTCTGTATTTTAAAACTTTAGTAGCCATAAAAATTAGTCTCTAATGTTTTATACTTACCTATTTATAAAATAAACATCAGAGCTTTATTTGAGGTAGGTCGTCTCGCACGTGGCACAGACATAGGCATATATTCACCTTGATCGCGTAGATGAATGAACTGGCTCTTTTTTTTCCTCTTTGTACTTCAAGTCACTTCAGCAAGTGGTGCTGTCCCATGAGCCCTCCGTCAGATCACTGAGAGAGAAGGGGGAGGCTCTCCTGGAGCTCGTGCAGGACGTCACTTTAAAGGATGAAATAGATAAGCTTCAAGGCGATTACAAGGACCTCTGTGGTGCAGGGAAGGTAAGGAGAGAACAGACATTCAATAAAAATGTGCTTTTTTTTTTTTTTTTTGTCAGAAAGGGGTCTTGCCTTTTTTTTTTTTTAATCTATCAGAAAATTAAGGGCTGGTATGAGTCAGTCTTTCTCCTTTTATTTGGATGGTCATTTTAAATGGTATGATGATTCCTTATGTTTTTCCTGTTCCTAGTAATTTTTTGAAATATGTGGCTGTACCTACCCTATGAGTTGCATGAGGTTTTTAAAAATATAAAACAGTTCTGAGTAGATTTTTGGCTTGAAATTCATCTCTAATGGGCACCTGGCTTCATAGGAGCACGTCTGCAGCCTCGAGGCAAAAGTCAGAGACCATGAAGATTATAACAGTGAGCTCCAAGAAGTAGAGAAGTGGCTGCTGCAGATGTCGGGCAGACTGGTGGCGCCGGACCTCATGGAGACGAGCAGTCTCGAGACAATTACCCAGCAACTGGCCCACCACAAGGTAGGCCTCCTCTCTAAAGAGCTGAAGAATGCAGTGTGGTTTTAGCAGCTATGCCTGTGTGTGTGTGTGTGTCTGTGTGTGTCTGTGTCTGTGTGTGTGTGTGTGTGTGTGAGAGAGAGAGAAAGAGAGAGAGAGAGGGAGCCCATCTCTCGATCACAATGACTGTACTTAAAGAATCAGGTCACAGTCTCAAGAACATCTGATAACTGAGAATTGCTGAATTCCACATTTCGGTGAAGGAACAACAGTTAAATCCTGGCTTTCAACTTCTGAACACATTGTGGCATTTTCCCCAGCTAACAGTTTCTGCTTTTCCCCCACAGAATTTAATCTCTATAAAGTAATTTATCAGAGGAAGAGATTATTTGTATTTTAGAAAAGTGTAGCCAAAAATAAGATACAGGGAGAGTAATCGGAAAGGCGGATTCTAGCCAGACTCTGTGGTTCCCAGCTAAGGGAATGTCACCTCTCTGAGTCTCCTCCTTTCTCTGTTCTGTAAAGAGCAGTGATGAGAGCAGCCCCATCACACAACTGTTGTGGTCATCACAGGTGATGATGTACATGAAAGCATTTTGTAAGCCACGAAGTATGATGCCGATATGCAGTGTCCTTTGCTTTGTTAACATATATTTGTAGTAATTATATGTGCCAGACGACAGATGTCATATGGTGACAATTTTATGGAGTAGTTTTGGTGACCTTAATGGGAAACTGAATTGTAGTCCTGATGTGGTGACTCTCTAGTGTATCTTAGGAAAGCCAGGCTTTCTAGGCTTTCTCTAGGCTTCAGGATTCCTTACATGTAGGAGGAAATTTTATTTAGCAAATACGAATAGAAAAGTGACTATACAGTGTATTCTATTAGGCATTGAGGAAATGGCCTCTGTCCCCTCATAATGTAGTAGTTCTGTAACACCTCAAAGACAAATGGTTCTTTTCTGTATGGTGCATATATGATAACTGTTATCCCAGCACCATTGCAAAAAGTGACGGACCGTGAGCTGCTGCGGACCACTAGAGTTTCTCTTAAATGTACTGATTTACAACCCAAGAAATCTTATGTTGGAATGTGCCACTTATATTAGTATTGCATAACATTAAGAAATTAAAGCTTGATTTAAAAAATTGATTCCCCGCTCTAAGGGATCTGTGAGAGCGTTCACTAGAGATCACGTGAGGAGTTAGTGGTGTGTACGAGCTGGAGTCAGACAGCCCCGGGTCCAGAGGCTGGGGCTGTGACATTTTTTAGTTGTATGACTTTGAGCATGTTATATAACCTCTCTCTGTTTCAGTCTCCTTATCTGTAAAATGAGGATAATAATATATATTTATCAGGGTTGTATATAGTTCCTGGACTATACCAGGTGCTTAAAAAATGCTGCATGATAAATATTATTTTTATTAGTATAAATACTATTCAATGTAAGTTAGGTATGATATAAATTACTAATTAGATATTAGATTAATATATCAATGAGATATTGTATAATTAGATAAATTAAATATTATTAAATTAGATTAAATAGTAATTAGATTATTTTAGGTATAAATTATACCAGAATTATAATTTATAGAGCTGAAAAATATATGAACATCCTTTTTGCTGTTAATAATACCATGGAACAGATATCTCTGTTCACTCTGGTTTTAATGGTAACTACATCACCCCTATATAACCTAATCCATTAAACTCAATAATTCTTCCCATTAGAGTATCCCTGAAAACATACATTTTTTTGTTTGTTGATATGGTAACCAAGACAAATTACAAAACTCTTTCAAAAACATCATTAAACAGTGAAATTACTGATTTTAAACTTCGATAAATTTGTTATTTAAAAACTGAAAATGGAATTATGAAAACTCTGCATTTCTTTCATTTCTGCAGGCAATGATGGAAGAAATTGCTGGCTTTGAAGACCGTTTGAACAACCTTAAAATTAAAGGTGACAATTTGATCAGTCAGTGTGCAGACCACCTTCAAGCAAAACTAAAACAAAATGTGCATGCTCATCTGCAGGGCACAAGGGATAGTTACTCAGCTATCTGCAGTACAGCTCAGAGGGTGAGTACCCCTGGAACATTCTAGAACGATGATGAATTAAGGAGGAATTCTGTACAATCTAGAGGTTTTTAAAAATACCTTTAATCTTCAGTTTTTAGGTTAGTTTTGTTGTTTGTCCAGACAGGAAATAAGAGGATAGGTTTCACAGTTTCCTTGTGGACACAAGAACTATCATACATTTGGTGGATATGATGAAGTGTTGAGTTTTAGATACTAAGTTTTACCCAACCCCTTTATTTCATAGATTGAGTATGAAAATTTTTTAAAATTTTGATTTGCTTTTATTTGCACACTATCAGTACTTCTAATTTGCCATTTATTCTCCAACACCCAAGTAAATTTATTCTATAGTTTTCACAATAACTAGTTTTTGTTTAACTCTATGCTGCCTAAGTTCCACTCAAATATAGTATTTCTATGAATTCATATAGCAACTGGATGGAATTAGTACCAAATTTGTGTTATAATGTAATGGGTGTACTTCCACAAAAATGGAATTCCTAATGTTACAAAAATAAGTCTAAGATGAATAAGAATTACACTTCTAACAAAAATTGGGTAAAATATGTGAATTGTTTTTTATTATTTTAGAATTTTTAAGTGGCTCCGCAAAAAGTGCCTGTATTTTTGCTGTTGGGCTAGCCAGTAAGAAGTGGAGATGTACATGCGACATGGGAAAAATTCTCTGTCTTCATCATGATTTGAAAAAAAAAAAAAAATGCTGGTGATGCTAGTTGACTTCCCAGACTTGAAAAATTCACTTTTGAAAAGTTAAGAAAAAAGAGCAGCGGAGAGGGGTGGGGAATGGGGTAACTCGGTGATGGGCATTAAGGAGGGCACATGACATAATGAGCACTGGGTGTTACATAAGACTGATGGGTCACTGACTGCTACCTCTGAAGCCAATAATATACTATATGTTAATAAATTGAATTTGAATTTTTAAAAAAGGAGAAAGAAAGAGGTACAAAGTAAATCTAATAGATAATTGAAAATGATGACACTGAAGGGAAGAGCTACTTAGTGCCCTCCTCCAACAGAGACTATTTTGAACACTGACTTTGTAGTAAGCATTTTCTGCGTATTAAGGATTTTGTAAATTTAAAAAAATGGGTCAGTGTTCAAAAGACAAACATGTAGCTTAAAAATAAATTTTTAAAAAACAGATGAAATTCTAAGAACATAATCAGAACCTCATAATTAAAGTGTGTAAAAATGATGAAGAGAACAAAACATCTTACTTTATTTTTATTTCTGCTAGAATAAGAATAAATAAGAGACAGTACCAATTATCAGATGAAGATGATGAGCTTAATAGAAGACAGAAGCCAGAATCAATTACTGTTTCATTTGTCTTAATAAAAAGCCAGGCTAACTTAAATTTCCTTCTTTTTTCTTTCTTTCTTCCTCTTTTTAAAAATAAAATAGTTTTCTCAGAAAAACATTATAGGTAAATTTCACATTGATTTCAAGGAGACACATAATAGTTTCACATATGTCTATGGATAAAATGGAAATTGGTCGGCTGATTGAGTATTAATTAAATAGACATACTAGAAAATATTTCGATTATTCTGGATCATTGTTATTCTGGAACACAGCTTTAAAATGAAATGAGGGCATTCAGCTATCCCTTTCCCTGTGTGATAGTTTAGTTCCAATTTGACCATATTCTTAAAGCAGAAGCATTTCAGTTAGGGAAGTTTCAGTTACCTTTTCAGGATATGATATTTTATCTTTATGTTTAGTTTCTACGTTCGACAAAAAGTGCACTAATTATACCATGGGGGTTAGGGACTGAAAAGCCTCTGATTTATGCCTGGCGATTTACTTCAAAGATGTCATTATTCTAACACATTTCTACAGTAACATTAACCCTGCCCATATTCTCTTCCCCTAATCAGGCTATTACATTATAACCTGTGGGTTGAGAAATTATACATTGTAGATGGCCACTGAGCTTCGCAACATTTTGGAACTCACGCAAACTCCTTAGATAGATATATGGAGATATATGGTACTGGGGAGTCCTGCGAGGGAAATTCATTGACTCGTCCGCGTGTTTCACTGGCATCCAGTGATCTTTATAGAGATCAGCAGAGATTTTTTTTTTTTAAACTCTCATAACGACAGCATGATTGTTTTGTCTCAGGTGTACCAGAGTTTGGAACATGAACTTCAGAAGCACGTTAGCCGACAGGACACGGTGCAGCAGTGCCAGGCCTGGCTGTCTGCCATCCAGCCAGATCTACAGCCAAGCCAGCATCCACCTCTTAGCAGGGCAGAAGCTGTGAAGCAGGTAGTAGACTCCTGAGATTTATATTATACTGTAATTCATTCATTCAGTGAAATTGTATTGAGTACTTATTAGTGCCACATGTGTGCTGGCTCCTGAGGGCATAAAAGTATACATAAGGTTTTTCCTAGCTAAAACATGCACTTGACTAGAACCAAGCTCCTGAGGGCATAAAAGTATACAAAAGTAGACATATATATACATATACATACATGTGGGGGCGGAGAAGCTGCTTTAATGACTTTTCGGGGAACAAGCAGTGCTTGTCCTGGGAGCCGGGTCTGCATCTGAGCTGTGGAATGTTGGTTCCTGGAGAAGAGAACCCTCTGTTTCAAGTACAGCACATTTACTTTTTTTTTCTTTTAAGGAGCCAAATAGTAAATAATTTGAGGCTTTATGAGCCTTGGGATCTCTTCCTTAGATAGTACAGAAACAGATGAGCATGGCTATGTTCCAGGAAGACATCTTATGGACACTGAAATTCGACAATCTTCACCTGTTAGGGAATTTGGGTTTTTTCTCTATTTAAAAGTGTGCATGCAAACTATGCTGAGCTTGTAGGCCATGCAGAAACAGTGCATGTTCTGAGGCTTGACTCTAGTCAAGTGCATGTTCTAGCTAGGAAGATGGACCAATACCAATGGTCAGTCTGGTAGAAAGAGCATGAGCACTATGACCGAGACTTCAACTCTAATAACTGCTCAGCGGGTGACCATGGGTGCGTCACTTAATTTCTCTGAGCCTCAGTGGTTTCATGTGTAAAGTGATGATTCCAAGTATACTTATTTCTGAAAGTTATGAAGAAATTCAAATGTCATACCGCAATGCACATGATTTGTAAACAGAAAGGAAGCGTGGTCAATGTCGGAAGACAGTTTTGTTTGTCACCCCTGGGAGGGGTGGGCATGCTATTAGTATCAGCCAGGAGAACGGCTGAGCACCCTGCAGTGATCGGGACCGCCCCCCCACCCCCGCAAAGATTTACTTGGCTTCAAATGTCAGGAGTTCTGAGGTTGAAAAGGCATAGATGCATGAACCCAACAAACTCAGATGTATGGCCAACTCCCCTGTAAGATCGTCCATGGTTTGCCCCCCAACCTCTTTGACCTTTGCTCCTACTGGGTCACTCTGCCCCAGCCTCAGGTCTTTGCACCGGCTGTCCCCTTCGTCACCGCATGGTATGACTTGCTCCCTCCCTGGATTCAGTCCTGTTCCTCAGAGAGATCTTGGAGGCACATTCTTTCCAAAGTAGCAGTGCCTTTTCTTTCTTTCTTTCTTTCTTTTTTTTTTAAGATTTTATTTATTTGTTTGACAGAGAGAGATCACAAGTAGGCAGAGAGGCAGGCAGAGAGAGAGGAAGGGAAGCAGGCTCCCCGCGGAGCAGAGAGCCCCATGCGGGACTCGATCCCAGGACTCTGGGATCATGACCTGAGCTGAAGGCAGAGGCTTTAACCCACTGAGCCACCCAGGCACCCCAGCAGTGCCTTTTCATCATAGTTAATTCTCTTTATTCTGCTACTTGGTGTTTCTCACTACCAAACATTGCACTGCATGTTTATTTGTTTGCATATTATCTGTCTCTCTCATAAGAATCCAAGCTCCATGGAAACAAGGGTTTCGTTTGGGGTACTCCTTTGTACCAGTGTCTACCATAGAGCTTGCATACACTGAGAGCGTCTTCACAGAAACACACCTCTCTGTGTTTCTGTGTGTGAAGATCCACCTGTATTAACCTTTCTTGGGGTTATGGAAAGGGAAGAGCACTACGTGAACTTTCTGCAGAGAAAAAGAGCCCAGCCATCTGTGTTTTTACCAAACTCCAGTGAAGTCTACAAATGCACAATGACCTTTTCCTTTCTGTCTCCAGAATGAGCAAAACCATGTGAAGAAGCAGGCCAGGGTAGGCTACTGAGCCTTTCTCTGAAATGGAAAATATGCTAGAATGAGAGCAGGGAATCTGGAAAGGTTATAGAAGTTCCTTGGGTGTTCCCCTTCCTAGACCCCACAGACTAATTATATTGAGAAGCAGCTGCAGGACAAATGGATCCCTGCCGGTGTGTTTCGAATGCCTTCCTGCAAGTCACTAATATGTGTCATTTATAACAAGGGTAAAAATATGGAGCATGGCAAGGTTATTTTTGAAATGTCAACCAAATACTACAAATGATACAAATATTTGCCATCTAAAAATAGCACGTTTCTCTTTCACTCTGACAAGTTTGTTCGGTTTTGGTTTGTTTGGTTTTTTTCCCAGGTCAAACACTTCAGAGCTTTGCAGGAACAGGCAAGGACTTACTTGGATCTCCTTTGCTCCATGTGTGACTTGTCAAACTCTTCAGTGAAAGCCACAGCGAAAGACATTCAACAAACAGAGCAAATGGTAAAAAGTTTAAAACATCGCATTGGATGTGTCTGTATTATTATGTCCTGTTGCCTGATGCTAGATGGGACAGAAAATATCTCCTTGGATTATTCTTTCCGGGCTGCTCCTACAGCCATTATAGTAAATAGATACTTGCGTTTCAAGTAAGTCACAGAAAGTAAGCACATGGATGGTACTAATGCCACGGAACTGAACTTTGAGTTCCACGGGGCTCCCAGTCATCACCTCCTGTTTTCTCCTTAATTACCATTCTCTCTTCCTCTTTTCTGATTTTTCCACTCACATTTTAATTCTTTTTTATTCCAACTTTTTCTTTAGGTGATACTTTATATAAATATGGTTCCTGATTCTTGCTTTATATTGGGGATGGCAAAGAGCATGCCATCCGTCAAGACCTTCCTAATCCACGGGCAGTGCCTGAGGGTGGTATTGAGAGAGATCCTGATGCTGTATCTGGGCTCAGTGGAAAAAGGTTGTGAGGAGTTCACAGCACTTTCTCACAGCAGATGGCAGCATCCAGCTCACGTGTCGGCCCGTGCTGCCTTCAGCTTGTTAAGACAACACGTTCAGATTTAAAAAACAAACAAAACAAAAGACAAAAAACAAAAAACTTGGTTTTGATATTTAATTGACTGAGAATTCACCAAATAGTAAAACATCATAAAGGAAAAAAGTATTGAAGAAATTAAATAATTAAATAATGTAGATATTAACATTATGTAGGGTTGTTTTTTTTCTACTTTTATATTACCAAAGCAAATCTCTCTTTAAATCCTTATGAAAGATGATATAATTCATTTTTTTAGAGAAATTATTTATTGAAATAAATTATATGGTTTTGAAAACCAATGAAGCTGATCTAAAAATATACCCAGAGCATTCATTATTTGGTGTTTTGTAAGTATTGACAAATGTACACTAGAAAACAATATTAGTCTTTTCTAGTTAAGCCCAAAACCAGATTCATGAGTCAAGCAGATGTGTCTCCTAAAATGCCTGATATAAAAAACCACTAAGGCAGCTCTGACCTAATAAATTCTTAAAACTTCTCGAGCTTCCCAACTAATTGAAATCACACAGCATAAGTCTTCAACATTTGAAGTATTCAGAAAATATAACACTGAAAAAAATACAATAAAATAAAATGCAAAAAAAATAAAGTCTTTAGAAAATATAAATAGAAAAAGAAAATCTGTTTTTCTTCAAGCAAATAAAGAGCTCATTTTGGATTATTACAGAGTATGTGTGTGTGTGATGTGTGTATAAAAGTCACACGTGCACAGGTATGTTGGCCTGTGTGCATGGACAGCCTGAAGAATGACACGTATGATTCACTAAACCTAAATGTTTCTGTCTATTGCGGCTAAGTCTTGCCTCTGTGTTCTCTTAAGATTGAACAAAGACTCACCCAGGCACAGAACTTGACTCAGGGCTGGGGAGAGATCAAGCACATGAAGGCTGAGCTTTGGATTTACCTCCAGGATGCTGATCAGCAGCTACAGAATATGAAGAGGAGACACTCAGAACTGGAGCTCAACATTGCACAGAACATGGTTTCCCAAGTGAAGGTAGGAATTAAGGGGTCTCCAGGGGAGATGAAAGAGACTACGACCGGTATGTGGCAGCCAATTCTTCCACATCAGTATAGCTATTTAAGGAATGAGATAGAATCAGAGCAACCTTCACTGGGTGCCAGGAAAGGACAGATGAGAAAGCAAACATTCAAGTATTTTCTTGGAGCTCCAAGTAGCTGCTTGGATCGAAGGACATTCATTCTGTAGTTTGTTTCTGAACAAAGGAATTGTGGTTTAGCGTACAGAGGAAGAAGACATTTCCACTAAACAAACACGAAGCCTTATTATTTACTAACTTTTCATCACAATATTGCTAAAGCTGTAGGACTGTAAATATCAATTCGTTAAATCTACTAACCTGTAAAATTGTATTAATATATAATTTTAAATGCAATAAAAATAGAATTTATATTATATATTACACACAGCTTAAATGTAATAGAAAATTATTTAAATTATATTAACTTGATTGGAAGTTGTACCAGATTTTTAACAAATTTCAGGATTTGTTTTTGCTGTGATAGTGAGCCAGTATATTTTCTACTGGAATATAGTTCACATATCCAGGAAACAGAATAGAGATAAATTAGATTTTTTTTTTCTCAAAAGAAAGGAACTTTAAAAATTTTTAGAAAACCAGGGCTGCATTTTAAGATATTACCTTTTTTTTCTTAATGACTATAGTATTGTTTCACATTTATCAGTTTTCTTTATACTTTTGAAAGTATAGGAAGTAAAGGAAAATATCATAGTTACCTTTTGATTCTTATATGCTTGAAAATATGTATTCATAAAGAGGTATGATATTTAGACTTTCTCTTTGTCCCTCATGACCCATTTAT
The DNA here is from genome assembly GCF_963455335.1 of Martes martes. NCBI lineage: Eukaryota > Metazoa > Chordata > Mammalia > Carnivora > Mustelidae > Martes > Martes martes. The sequence continues at coordinate 14,442,889 of NC_137893.1, forward strand.
TATACAGTCTTCAGATACTTGAAGTGTTTGGAAGTATTATATCTATGTCTCTGTATTTATTAGATGGGGGGTGGTTATTACACATCATTTATGTTGTTGTTCTTGTTTTCCTTCAGGATTTTGTTAAGAAGCTACAGTGCAAACAGGCATCCGTGACCGCTATTACAGAAAGGGTGAATAAGTTAACCAAGAATCAGGAGTCTCCTGAACACAAGGAAATAAGTCACTTAAATGACCAGTGGTTAGATCTGTGTCATCAGTCTAACAATCTGTGCTTGCAAAGGGAAGAGGATCTTCAGAGAACAAGAGATTACCATGACTGTATGAATGTTGTCGAAGTGTTCTTAGAAAAATTTACTACAGAATGGGATAACTTAGCCAGGTAACAGCAATTCTCCAGTAGCTCACCAAAATGCTAAGCCAGAAATTTCCTCATTTTTGTAAAAATCAAAAATGTCATACATTTTAAACATCTTACTGTCTATCATGACAAATACTGATAAAACATTATTAAGAATCTAATGTTGTCATACGGATCCAGAGTCATGGGTTCTTTTGCTCACTATTAACTTAACCAGTGAGTAGAAGGAAAATGTTTGAAAACAGCACCATTTTCCCCCATGAACTTACATGATATTCCAAAGTCTGTTACACTGTAACCTCAAAAAATATCCCAACAGTATTTCTAGTTTTGTTTAATTATTAGTTATAAGACTATCATCTAATAAACTCATGAAATGAATCCTTCTTGAATCTATGTATACTCTAGTTTTCTTGGCAATTCTGTAATGTAGTATATTCTATATAATTCAGTCAAATTGTCTTGTACTTGTGGAATTCTAGAAATTAGTGAAGAATCCAAATTCAATTAATGTACCTCATTTGTGATTTTGTGGCAATTGAACCCCTCAGCTTGTTGTTTGGAAAGGATTTCTTCTCCACCACATAAACTGGATCATTATGTGGAAATCTTTTCTATCTCTCTGATCACTATAATTATTAAATCTACACTTCTTCTGCCTAGATTTGTTAATTTATAAAAATTAAAACTGAAAACACTATTCTAGATGTAATTATACAATAGTGGTGTTTTTGAAAGAAGGTGCTCTAATCTCTGATTTGTTTCCTTTTCTTTGTTGCTCAGCATTCTACTAGTCTTTGGGGTAAATCCAGTCAATATCAGCAACAACCTATATTGGGTTTACAGGAGGGACCTCCATCCGGTTGATCCACAGATACCCAAGAATAAGGCTTAAACAGATCTCATCATACTACCTCCCAAGCCTCTTCCTCCTACCTCAGAACTGATCATTTTGTAATTTAGAGAGACTTATAAGATTCCTTTTTCTCATGTGTGTTTTTTTTTTAATTTTATTTATTTGACAGAGAGAAATCAGAGCTAGGCAGAGAGGCAGACAGAGAGAGGGGGAAGCAGGCTCCTGCTGAGCAGAGAGCCCGATGCAGGGCTCGATCCCAGGACCCTGAGATCATGACCTGAGCCGAAGGCAGAGGCTTAAACCACTGAGCCACCCAGGCGCCCCTCTCATGTGTGTTTTATAGTCAGAGGGTTGAGAATTCTTTGCATTTAACTCTTATTTTTAAAGATTTCTAATGATACACAAAAAAATATCTCAGTATACAGATGAGTGGCTGTTAAGGTCATTGGCTATATCTCACAGATTGAACTAGTGCTATATTGTTTATTGGAGCCTCTTCTCATAGGAGAGTGCATAGCTCGCAAATAACTTAAGAATTTCTTTAAGAATGCAGTAGATCAGTGCTTGTCAAAATTTAGTGTTTACACGCATCAGCCGAGGATGTTGTTAATAACGCAGGTCATGCTCAGTTGATAAGAGCCAGAGGAGGAGGCTAGAAGTTCATGTCAGAGGTGATGGGAGGGCAGCATTAGCCAGAAGAAAAAGCACAGAGAAGTATCAAGGCATCTTATTTTGGTTCGGCTTCGATACAGAAGTATATGGGTCCATAATGATCACAGAACCTCTCCAGTAAACCGTGAATTAAGCTACCAAAAGCTGAGAGCATCCACTTTAAGAAAACTTTGACGTGTAATTTTAACACGGCGTGAACAGACATAGATATTAACTGAAGCTAATTTATTTTTATATCTTTCGATATATTTATAGATCCGACGCAGAGAGTACAGCTGTCCATCTAGAAGCTTTGAAGAAGTTAGCCCTAGCACTGCAGGAGAGAAAGCAGGCTATCGAGGATCTGAAAGATCAAAAGCAAAAAATGATAGAACACCTGAACTTAGATGACAAAGAATTAGTCAAAGAGCAGACCAGTCACCTTGAACAACGTTGGTTTCAGCTCGAGGACCTTGTGAAAAGGAAAATCCAAGTGTCAGTCACCAACCTGGAGGAGTTAAATGTGGTGCGGTCCAGGTTCCAGGAGCTGATGGAGTGGGCAGAAGAGCAACAGCCCAACATTGCGGAGGCCCTGAAGCAGAGCCCCCCGCCGGATATGGCTCAGCACCTCCTCATGGATCATCTCAGTATTTGCAGTGAACTCGAGGCCAAGCAGATGCTCCTGAAATCACTCATAAAGGACGCTGACAGGGTGATGGCCGATCTTGGCCTAAATGAGCGGCAGGTAATCCAGAAGGCACTCTCTGATGCACAGAGACACGTGAATTGTCTCAGCGACTTAGTGGGCCAGCGGCGAAAGTACTTAAACAAGGCCTTGTCCGAAAAAACCCAGTTCCTCATGGCGGTGTTCCAGGCAACCAGCCAAATTCAGCAACATGAGCGAAAGATAATGTTCCGTGAGCACATCTGCTTGTTACCCGATGATGTGAGCAAACAAGTTAAGACCTGTAAGAGTGCGCAAGCCAGCCTCAAGACGTACCAGAACGAAGTCACTGGACTTTGGGCTCAGGGTCGTGAATTAATGAAAGGAGCCCCAGAGCAGGAAAAGAGTGAAGTACTCGGTAAGCTTCAGGAATTGCAGAGCGTCTATGACACTGTTTTACAAAAGTGTAGCCATCGGCTACAAGAATTAGAGAAAAATTTAGTTTCTAGGAAGCATTTTAAGGAAGATTTTGATAAGGCTTGTCACTGGCTAAAACAAGCAGATATTGTCACATTTCCTGAAATCAACCTAATGAATGAGAGTCCTGAGCTTCATACACAGCTGGCCAAATACCAACACATTCTTGAAGAATCTCCAGAGTATGAGACTCTCCTGCTTACCCTACAGAGAACTGGGCAGGCCATGTTGCCATCGTTGAATGAAGTCGATCATTCCTACCTCAATGAAAAGCTAAATGCTCTGCCCCTGCAATTTAATGTAGTCGTCGCCTTAGCTAAAGACAAGTTCTATAAAGTCCAAGAAGCCATTCTTGCTCGGAAAGAGTACGGCTCCTTGATCGAGTTGACGACCCAGTCTCTGAGCGAACTTGAAGACCAGTTCTTAAAGATGAGCAAAGTCCCCACAGACCTGAGAGCCGAAGAGGCTCTGTCTCTCCAGGATGGTTACAGAGCCCTTTTGGGAGACGTGGCAAGCCTCGGGGAAGCCGTGGATGAACTGAACCAGAAGAAAGAAAGTTTTAGAAGCACAGGTCAGCCTTGGCAGCCAGACAAGATGCTGCACCTCGTCACCTTGTACCACAGGCTGAAGCGGCAAACAGAGCAAAGGGTCAGCTTCCTGGAAGATACCACCAGTGCCTACCAAGAGCATGAAAAGATGTGCCACCAGCTAGAAAAACAACTAGAGGCTGTGAAAACAGAGCAGTCCAGAGTGAATGAGGAGACCCTTCCCGCAGAGGAGAAGCTCAAAAAGTACCACTCCCTGGCAGGAAATCTTCAGGATCTGGGAATTGTCCTAAAACGAGTGACTGTGCATCTTGAAGATCTGGTCCCACACCTCGATCCCTTGGCTCATGAGAAAGCCAAGCAGCAGATCCAGTCCTGGCAAGAGGAGTTGAAACGGTTGACTTCTGCCATTGGTGCGACGGTGACAGAGTGTGAGAGCCGCATGGTGCAGAGCATAGACTTCCAGACGGAGCTGAGCCGCTCCCTGGACTGGCTGAGGAGCGTGAAGGCGGAGCTGCGTGGGCCGGTGTGCCTGGACCTGCGCCTGCAGGACATCCAGGAGGAGATCAGAAAGATCCAGATTCATCAGGAGGAGGTACAGTCCAGCCTGAGAATACTGAATGCCCTGAGTAACAAGGAGAGGGAGAAATTCACGAAAGCCAAAGAGCTGATTTCGGCCGATTTACAGCACACCCTTGCTGAGCTCTCGGAGCTGGACGGAGACGTTCAGGAAGCTTTACGCACCAGACAGGTCGGTACGCTGGGGCTTCTCTTTTCTCTTTTCCGCTCTGCGTATTTGTAAGCAGTTGTGAGAAATTCCTTACGTTTTCTTTTTGGTTACAGTTGCTTCCTTCAGTATTTTTTTTCTTTTTCTTTTACTTTTTCTTTCTTTCTTTCTTTTTTTCTTTTTTTTTTTTTTTTTAGAAAGAGAGAGAGGAGATAGGGAGGGAGGAGTGGCAGGAGGGGAGGGAGGGAGAGAATCTCAAGCATATTCCACGCCCAGCGCAGAGCCTGATGCAGGGCTCAATCTCACGACCCTGGGATCATGACGTGAGTGGAAAGCAAGTATTGAACCCTGAGCCACCCAGGCGCCCCTATATTTCTTTTTTGATGCTACATGGAATCATCTTTAGTATCTTTATTGCATGATGCATGATATTAATCTCATACAGTCCACATTTTGATTTTTCCTTAGTTGGAACACAGTAATACCTCAGTTCTCTCGCACCTTCAGGAGAGATAATACATGATAGAACTAATATAGTCAATACCCCACATGAATACATTAATACTAAAATTGATTAATTAGCAATGTATAATTAGTGGTGCCCTTTTTAAAACCACGTGAAGCCTGGCATTTCTTAGATTAGTGCTGGAGGAAGAGCGTGCAAAGGAGGCCTTGTGGACAGGATGCCGTCCTGACCCGATGCCGAGCCACATTTCCCTAAGGAACTCTCATCAGTTGCCCCTCCTCTTTGTCCTTTCCTCCCTTCTCTTGCTCCCCTGCAGCATGGCAGAAGCAAGACTGTAAGATTCGTTCATGCCTTGACTTGGGGAGAACAAGGCAATGAGAGCATGCACAGAACTTCCCAGTTTGATGATCTAATCGCAGCCTGTTCTGAGGCTTGCGAGTTCTGCGTGTTCAAAAATAAGAGATATAATAGTGCCCAGGGGTTTACTTACTTATCCTTTGGGCTCTTTTTTCCACATCTCTCCTCCGTCCCCGTTTCTATGCGATTTCAACCAGCCATTTAAGTGAAAGAGAGTTATCCTAAGGATAACATCACAGCGAAAGCTTTGGAGTAAGACACATGGGGGTTTTAATCTCAGTTATTTGATCTGGGGCAAATGACTTTCATCCTTGAAATCTCAGCTTCTCCTCTATGGAAGAAAGATAGTAGTATTTCCTCCTCGGATTTGTGTTCTCAGTGTAGGGCCTGATGGAGACGGAGTAGCCCCTGATGAATCCTAGCTATCATTTAAGTTTATTTTCCACAGAGATTAAGGTAAACACCAAATAAGAAATATTTTTTTAGTCTTAACATTTGGGAAAAATCTTGGGAAACTTCGTCAGCTAAAGTTCTGACTTCTCAGACTATAGTCTAGTATACTTTTACATTTGCAGGTTGATTCAAGGTCACCGTTAAAAGTTATTTGTTTTTGTTTTTGTTTTTTTAATTTCCCTATAACCATAAAGTATTTACCCTAGAGTGAAGAGTCAGGACAGAAGTTACCTGGAACTGTCATTCCGGAGAAACATCTGTCCTGTTAGCTTGTTTCTATTGATTTTTTTTTTTTTTAATTTTGGAACCAAAATCTTGTATCTGTTAAGGTGCCCCTACTTCTGGCATCTTATGATTGATGGTCTTATTGATCGTCTTGGCCCCAGTGACTGAAGGCATCTCCACCGCTGATTCTGCACTTGGCCGTCCATATTCTTCCCTTATTAAGTGCCAGTCTTGCCTGTACTTTCTACATGGGCTCGCACAGTGATGGCTTATCTTGTCCAGTCCCTGCTGCCCAGTTACAATCTTCCCTTTCCTCCTGGATTTGAATGGATTTTACTTTATGGGGGCATCTTTCCATTCTTAAACTTTTCTGTTTTAGTCTCTGTTCAAGACTTAGGGACTACTGGTTCATTTCCAGAAATTGCTATTTACTCTGGGGAATGCCAGTTCAGAAGTTTGGGGTTGTTATACTTCCTACCTCCCACCCCCATCTTTATTGAGGGTTAACTGACAAACAAAATTCTAAGATATTTAAAGCATACAATGTAATGGTTTGATATATGTAAACACTGTGAAAGGATTTCTCCCATTGAGTGAATTAATACATCCAACACCTCACATTTTTTGTTTCGGTGAGAACATTTAATTTCTCATGTCTTAGCAAATTTCAATTATACAATACAGTGTTATTAACAATAGTCATCATGTTACACATTAGATCCTCAGACTTTATTCAACTTAAAACTAAAAATTTGTACCATTTTACCAACCTCCCCCTATCCCCCCAGCAACCACTAGTCTGCTTAGTTTCTGTGATTTCACTTTTTTTTTTCTTTACATTCCATATGTAAGTGAGACCATGTGGTATTTGTCTCTCTCTGGCTTATTTTACTTAGCATCATATCCTCCAGGTTCGGGGCACCTGGGTGGCTCAGTGGGTTAAGCCTCTGCCTTCGGCTCGGGTCGTGGTCTCGGGGTCCTGGGATCGAGCCCTGCATTGGGCTCTCTGCTCAGCGGGGAGCCTGCTTCCCTTCCTCTCTCTCTCTGCCTGCCTCTCTGCCTACTTGTGATCTTTCTGTCATATCCTCCAGGTTCATTCACGTTTTCTCAAATGACAGGACTTACTTCTTTATTAAGGCTGAACAATATTCATATTTACAATAGTTTCTTTTCTTTTTTTTTTAACTGAAGTATTGTTGATACACATCACATTAGTTTCAGGTATGTGACGTAGTGATTTGACGACACTATACGTCACGTATGCTCACCACAAGTGTAGCTACCATCTGTCCACATACAACACTATCACAGTACCACCGACTGTATTCCCCCAGCTGTACCTTTAATCCCCCTGACTTATGCATTCCATAACTCGAAGTTCGGGCCTCCCACTCCCCTTCATTCATTTACCCATCCCGCCACCCACCTTGCCTCTGGCAACCATCAATTTTTCTCTGTGTTCTGGGGTCTGTTTCTGCCTTTTGTTTGCTTGTCTGTTTTGTTTTTATATCCCACACGTAAGTGAAATCATATGCTATTTGCCTTTGTTGGACTGATTTCACCCAGCATAATAACCTCTGGGTCCATCCCGCTTGTCGCAAATGGCAAGATCTCCTTCGTTTTTATGGCTGAGTAGTATTCCATTGTGTACATATACCACAGCTTCCTTATCCATTCATCTTTCGATGGACACTTGTGTTGCTTCTGTATCTTGGCTATTGTAAATGATGGTGCTAGAAACATAGGAGTGCATATATCTTTTGAATTAGTGTTTTCATTTTCTCTGGATAAATATCCAGTAGTAGAGATACTGGATCATTTGGTATTTCTATTTTTAAACTTTTTGAGAAACCTCCATACTATTTTCTACAGTGGCACCAGTTTACATTCTCACCAGCAGGGCATGAGGGTTCCTTTTTCTCTGCATCCTCACCAACACTTGCCTTATTTCTTGTCTTTTTGATGCTCTTCATTCTGACAGGTGTAAGGTGATGGCTCCTTGTGTTTGATTTCTATTGCCCTGGTGATGAGTGATGTTGAGCATCTGTTCATGTGTCTTTTTTTTTTTAATTAAAATTTTTATTTATTTTCAGCGTAACAGTATTCATTGTTTTTTCACCACACCCAGTGCTCTATGCAATCTGTTTTTGCCAGCTGTATGTGTTTTGGGGGGGAAATGTCTATTCAGATCCTCTGCCCATTTTAATTGGATTGTTTGTGGGGTTTCTTGTATTGAGTTGTGTAAGTTTTTTATGTATCTCGGATATTAATCCCTAATTGGATATATCATTTGTGAATATCTTCCATTCAGTAGGTTACCTTTTTGTTGATGGTTTCCTTTGTTCTGCAAAAGATTTTAATGCTGGTGCCGTTCCAATAGTTCATTGTTGTTTTTGTTTCCTTTGCCTGAGGAGACCTATCTAGAAAAATGTTGCTAAGGCCAATGTCAAAGAAATTATTGCCTATGTTTTTTTCTAGGACTTTAATGGTTTTAGGTTTCACATTTAGGTCTCTAATCCATTCTGAGTTTATTTTTGAATACGGTATTTTCTCTAACCATTCATCTGTGGATAAATGCTTAGGTTGTTTCCATACATTGGCTAGTGAAAAAGGCTGCTATAGCTGTGGGAGTACAGATATCTTTTCAAAATAATGATTTCATTTATCCTTTGGACTAATACCCAGAAGTGGGATTGCTATATTCTATGGTGGTTCTATTTTTAATTTTTTTTAGGAACTTCCATACTGCTTTCCATAGTGGCTATGCCAGTTTGCATTCCCACTGGCGTTATACTCCAACCCACTGAGACATTATTTCACGTTGGCAAATATTCAGCCTCTCCTATGCTGCAAAGCATTATATATTTATTTTTAAAAAGGGAGAGAGCAAAGCTTCATAAGTAGTCAAGATCCCACCAAAAGATTTCTATTCTATTTCTGTATAGGTTTATTTATTTTAATGGCCATAATAAAATCATAACAAGAATAGCAGAAGGAAAATAAAAGAGAATGGTGAATCATGCCTAAAAAAATTCCACAGACTTATCAGTTCACTTATACACATATATACACGTGACTGAGGACTGGAAAAGAAGCGGGAAAAAAATTATACTGTTTCTAGTAAATATATTGCAATTGAGAGTTGATTGTGTTTGCAATTACTGTTTTTCAGGCTGTCTTAACTCAAATATACAGTCAATGTCAAAGGTACTATCAGGTATCTCAAGCAGCTAACGACTGGCTTGAGGACGCTCACGAAATGCTACAACTAGCAGGCAATGGCCTAGATGTGGAGAGTGCAGAGGAGAATCTCAAAAGCCACATGGAATTTTTTAGCACAGAAGATCAGTTCCACAGCCATCTGGAGGAGCTCCAAGGCCTGGTAGCCAGCTTGGACCCGCTCATCAAGCCAACTGGAAAGGAGGACCTAGCACAGAAAATGGCTTCCCTGGAAGAGAAGAGCCAGAGGATAATACAGGACTCACATGCCCAGTTGGATCTCTTGCAGAGGTATTAGAGTTATTTTAGTCTTTCTATTTCAGGGAAATGAATTTTCACATGGAAAAGAGGAATATGCCAATGATGTACATTATCACGTAAATTCATTCTTCTGTCTTAAGTACCATTAGTCATATTGACATCAGAGCTCTGCACAGAAATGTGTGATTTTATGTTGCTTATTGGCTTTTATTTGACTTTTTCAAGATGTTCAGCCCAGTGGCAGGATTATCAAAAAGCGAGGGAGGAGGTTATCGAACTGATGAATGATGCAGAAAAGAAATTGTCTGAGTTTTCTTTATCGAAGACTTCTTCCAGTCATGAAGCAGAAGGAAAATTGTCAGAACACAAGGTTAGTTTTGGTTGTTGTTTTAAATATACTTTCATTGTAATTGTAATGGGTCTTTGTCATCTGAGAGTTCCAGACAGGTCAGTAAGTCTTCATTTCCACCTGGATGCATTTATTTATTTTTTTTAAGATTTTATTTATTTATTTGTCAGAGAGAGAGAGCATGCACAAGTAGGCAGAGAGGCAGGCAGAGGTATAAAGAGAAGCAGGCTCTCTGCTGAGCAAGGAGCCCGATGTGGGACTCAACATCCCAGGACCCTAAGATCATGACCTAAGCTGAAGGCAGCGGCTTAACCACCTGAGCCACCCAGGCATCCCGCACCTGGGTGCATTTAAATATGAAAAGGATATTAAATGTGAAATGGATACATTTAGTCACATTTCGCAGCAGTGTGAACTTAATTAAATGCTATCACCTTTTTAGAATTCCTGTTGAAATGCACAGCTAGTTTCACAAAAAGACCAGAGAATTTTGCTTCTGATAAGATATGACACTTAATAAATTTCAGTAAAAGTGTTCTGGTAATAACTTCAATAAATTCAAATAATATTCGGATACTAATAACTGAGTCTCACTCATACATCACAGCAATATATGGCGGAATAGAACATATTTAAATATCAAATTCAGTGCACTTACATTTTTCTGCTTTTTGAAATTGGGAAAATGTTATCTCAAGTCAGAAATAAATTTTTCTTTTTACCAAATAGAATATTTTAATAAATAAATTTTCACGTAAAGACATAAATTTACCTTATCTCCTTAAAACATTCAAGCCTAAGCCAATTAAAAATGAAGTGTAAAAGTAAGAGTTACCAGAGGAAAATAAAAATATGTAGGAACATTTCCTTTTGCAGGTCATTTTGGGCTTTATTGAAATCCATAATACTTTTGAAAAATCAGTCTCTCCTCATCACCTTTTTTATCCTCTTTCTATCTCAGTCTTTAGTGTCACTAGTTAACTCTTTCCATGAGAAAGTTGTGGCCCTTGAGGATAAAACTTCACAACTGGAAAAAACTGGAAATGACGCAAGCAAAGCAGCCATAAGCAGGTCGATGACTACCGTCTGGCAGCGCTGGACACGTCTCCGTGCGGTGGCTCAGGACCAGGAGAAGATACTGGAAGATGCAGTAGATGAGTGGAAGAACTTTAACACTAAGGTAATTTCCACCAGTGACGGGCTCAAAGAACTGTTTCCTTGCTGATAACAATGTATTTTGAAAAGCACTTTTTGTTCCCTTTTAGAAATTGGCTTCCTGTAAAGCAACAAGCCTTTCTTTTTTTAAGTCTCTATTTCAGTGACATGAAAGCCAAATTGTGAAATGCAATGTGCGATTTAATCCCAAATCAGGGTCTCATTATTTTTTTTAAGATTCTTTTTTTTTAAGACTTATTTATTTTTAGAGAGAGAGAGAAAGAGAGAATGAGAACAGAGGGAAGGACAGGGGGAAAAGGAGAGACTCCCCACTGAGCACAGAGCCTGACTCAGGGGCTCAGTCCCACAACACTGAGATCATGACCTGAGCCAAAATCAAGAGTCAGATGCTCAACGGACTGAGCCACCGAGCCTTCTCAGGGTCTGATTATTTTAATGAGAAAACCAAGCAATTAAATTTTGAAAGGAATCCAAGCCCACTTTACCCCATTTGCTAAGCTCTTCATGAAATCATCTTGCCCCCCTCCCCAAATAAATAAATAAGTCTTAAAGAAAAATAGGGCTGCTGGGTGGCTCAGTCGGTTAAGCACCTGACTCTTGGTTTTGGCTGAGGTCATGATCTCATGGGTCCTGAGACTGGAGCTCCCAGTGGGGCTCCCCACTCAGTGGGGAGTCTGTTGGAGATTCTCTCCCTCTGCTCCTTACCCCACTCTCACACACTCTTTCTCCAATAAACAAATACATCTTTTTTAAAAAAATTTCTTACCTGGCCTTGAGAAAGTATAAAATACTTTCTTTTTTAAAAAAAATTTTTTAATACTTTGTTTGCCTTGAAAATGAGCGGGTATTTAACTCACTTCCAAAATCCTATATATTTTTCTAAAATATTATTTATTTATTTATTTGACAGAGAGAGAAATCACAAGTAGGCAGAAGTAGGCAGAGAGGCAGGCAGATAGAGAGGGAGAAGCAGGCTCCCGGCTGAGCGAGAGCCTGATGTGGGGCTCAATCCCAGGACCCTGTGATCATGACCTGAGCCGAAAGCAGAGGCTTACCCCACTGAGCCACCCAGGCACCCCCAAAATCCTATATTTAATTCCTTTTATCTTTTAAGTAGGCTTCAGTGTTTTAAACCATAACTTCCTTAATGACTCAAAGGCACACATTCATGTTAACATAAATTTTGGAAAGAGTTTTTCTTTTATCTTTTTAGTTAAAAAAAAAAAGCAACTTTTTGTATGTTATGCCATCTGCAATTGCCCCATTATTTTGAGATTAAGTCTTAAAACCCAGAGATCTCTCCTTTCATGTTAAGGAGATTGTTCATGTCTAGTCCCTGAAATTTAGAGCTCACGCCATCAACTTTAACGGGCTTCGAGGCCTTAATGTCAAATAGGGCATTTATTGGAATTGCTCTCTTTTCAGTTTATTTTTGAGCTTCATAGTATATACATTTGTCATCAGGTTACAAAAGCCGGTGAAATGATTGATCAGCTGCAGGATAAATTACCGGACAGTTCAGCAGAGAAAGCCTCCAAGGCAGAGCTCTTCACTCTTCTTGACCATCATGACACGCTCGTTCTGGAGCTAGAACAGCAGCACTTGGCCTTGGGCCTGCTACGGCAGCAAGCACTGAGCATGCTCCAGGACGGAGCCACGCCGGCCCCCGGAGGAGGGCCGTCCATCGTCCAGGAAATCACGGCCATGCAAGATCGGTGCCTGAAGTAAGCATACACTTGCTTTCATTCTCTGTTACTAACCTTGGCCATGGCCCAAAGGGATAAGCATTGTAGCAGAGTCTGGGGAGGCTCCCATCGTGCCGCCTTTAAAACGTGGGGAACTGTTCCCTTCATCCCTACTTTTCATTTTTCTTAACTCTTCAAGTATTGAACTGGCAAATACATACCAGTAGTATTTAGGAATACAGTAACGAGCCACACAGATTCAGTCTCTACCTTCATGAGGTTTACAGCCCAGCAGCAGAGACCGTCAGCTACGGAAGCATTTCGGCAGAGCGTGGCGGTAAGGGCAGAGGCAGCAGAGGCAGCTGTGCTAGGAGAGGAGTCAAGGAAGGCTTCCCTTCAGGACGGGTGCTTATGCTGAAGACTAGGCGGGACTGAGCTAGGCTGTGAAGTGGGAGGAGAGGTTAGCCAAGAGGGGAGTAGAGTGTAAGAAAGCTTGGATGTGATCCTGTCACTTTCAAGGAGCTGTTGGGTGACAGGGCAATTCCTGAGAAATGAAGCTTGAAAGGTAAACACGTGAGAGCTATTGAGAACTTCGTTTTGATGAAGTTTGATAACTCATTGGTGACACTGGAGGACGGGGAAATCAGAGCAAGGGTGATATCAAAGTCCAGATAAATAATAGCTATTTCCTGATAGTGAATTTAGCGGAAAGAGAATGGTAATCTTAATGATGTATAACCAGCCCGATTCACTTACTGAGCCAGAGGGAAAAATGTCGGTAGATATTTTTATCCTGTATTAACTAATAGTGCTCATCCATAGCCTGTATTTACCTCTTGTACCTATAAACGAATTCAGGATAGTCTGACTTCACTTACTTACACTCTTTTACCAAACCTTTGTTAATTCCAATAAAAACCTACAATTCGGATGTTGAACATTATTAATTGCCAAATTTCCAAAGCTTTATACTTTGTTTAGAGACTGACCTCTAATAGCCACAAATATTCCAATTACACATTACCTTGAAATGCTGCTGATTCCGCACCATTTGAGTCGATTTCCAAAGGAGAAATGAATAAACAGATGATCTCCAGTTACTTAAGAGAGGAGAATTCATTATAATTTAGTGGCCTCAGAGTGTGTGAACTCTCAGTTTTCCGGGCATCATTCATTAACTTCACATTCTTCTGCTGTGCTTGGCTTAAGTGTTACTGAACATTCCCTCACTGGGAAGTGTCTTTACTTCCAGAAAAAAGATATGAGGCTTTACTTTCCTCATGTCTGTTTTTGATAAGAGGATGTCATGGGTAGGGACTTCCTTTCATTTCAAATCCTCTTCTGGTTTCTCCCATTGCTGCTTCTGAAGCATACAGGACAAGGTGAAGCATAACGGGAAGGCGGTAAAGCAAGAGCTCGAGGAGCGAGAAGTTGTGGAAACTCAGATCAACTCGGTGAAATCCTGGATTCAGGAAACAAAGGAATATTTGGGGAACCCAACTATAGAAATAGAGGCTCAGCTTGAAGAACTTCAGGTACCACACTCTCCTAATTCCCTATGCCCATCATTTAAAAATGTCATCTTGATTTTAATGAGATATGTTTGTTTATTTTCAGGGAGTATTGAATTAAAATTTTTCAGAAATGCAATATATAAAAGGATTTTATTATTTTATATTATATATAAATATATTTTTAATTTTATATTTATTTTATATTTACTATATATTTTTATATTATTATTTTATTATATATTTATATTATATATTATATTATAATTTATTTATATTAATATCTTATAGTATTATTTATGTTATTAAATATATTTTATTTTTATTATTATATTATATACTTTTATTAATATTAAAATATTTTATATTTTATACATGTTATTTTATATTTATTTTATATATTTTATATTATTATTATATTTATATTTAAATATATATATTTTAAAGATTTTATTTGTTTATTTGACAGAGATCGCAAGTAGGCAGAGAGGCAGGCAGAGAGAGATGGAGAAGCAGGCTCCCTGCTGAGCAGAGAGCCCGATGCGGGACTCGATCCCAGGACCCTGGGATCATGACCCGAGCTGAAGGCAGAGGCTTTAACCCACTGAGCCACCCAGGCGCCCTATATTTAAATATATTTTATATTATTATTTTTAAATTATCTTATATATTTTTATATTATTATTATATATTATTATTTTATATATTATACATTATATATTATATATTATATTATTATTTATGTATTATTATTTTATTATACAAAACAATTCTGTTATTATTTCAAGGTACTTTCTTTTGTCCCACATAAAGGGGACCTGCTTCTCCCCAGAGACTAAAGAAAGGCTTGAGATTGTGTTTTTTTAAAGATATTTCTCTAAATCCAAACTTCATATATTGATGAACGATACATAGTTTTGTCTCTGCACCCATAAAAATGAATTTCCTTATCAGGTTCCCGGAAGTTTCTAATTGCTTATCTTTTTTTTTTAGATTCTCCTAACAGAAGCCACAAATCACCGACAGAACATTGAGAAAATGACTGAAGAGCAGAAGAATAAGTACCTGGGCCTCTACTCCATCTTGCCTTCTGAACTGTCCCTTCAGTTAGCTGAGGTGGCACTGGAATTGGGAACTATCCATGATCAGGTAAACCCAGGGGCACAAAGTATGCCTTTCCGTTCTTTCAGGGGCTCAGGGCTCTTGTATGAGGGTTCTTGATTTTCACAGTCATGTCTTCGTGAAAACAGTTAAAAACACATCAGTATAAAACAATAATATTATATTAGAGGTCTTATTTGTGGGCAAAAAATATATCAGATGATCGCAGATATGAACAGTAATGTCATACATTTAAAAAATAACTTATCTACTTAGACTTTCTCTAAAATAAATGACTTAAAAATTTTTATAGCTATATTTCATGTATTCAACAAAAATGTTTTGAGTCTCAGGACCTGCCAGGTACTCTTCTAGCTCTTATTTCAGTTCAGCAAAATATGAGTTAAGTAGGTGAAGATATTTGAAAAAAGAAGGAAAATCAAAGTTAAAAAAAAAAAAAAAAAGAGGTAAAGCCAGGGAAGAAGTTTTACCCAAAATACACATTGGTGGGTCCTATAATGTCGCTAGAGGAAGGCCCTTCAAATAAACTCTAGCTTTCAAATGACCAAAGAAGGAAGTGACATATGATCTAAGTCATGTCTATAAATTTTAAAATAAATCTTTTTTTTTAAACAAAGTGTTGCATAATCAGTATTAGCACTGAGATCAGAGGGAGAGTTCTATCTTAGGTCCCAAAAAGAGAACATGCTTTCATATAGTGAAAATAGCTTTAGTAGCATCTGTAAGGAATCATAATAGCTTTTTAAGACCTCCTTGGTGACATAATGCTAAAGTACGGTTAAGTTGAAAACAGTCCATAGGGGACAAAGAGAAGATATACCACTAATTCTAAAGTGCTACATGAGATGGAAAATAGTGTCACAGTGTAACAATTATAAAATTCACACAAGTGCACTGCATTTTTTGGACCCTCCAATGTGTAGTGCAAAGTGTTTTAAAAACTTCTTCAAAATCCAATGCTACTACATCATGATATTGACATAAACTAAAATGTTATTTTCTATTTTAAATATTTAATTGGCCTCTTTGGTTTTTCTTCTTAGACATTGGAAGGTCTACTGGGAAGGATGACTTGGCAAGTTCAGATCTTAAAAAATTTTTCTTTTTCTCTGGATAAATTTCTCTGTTAGAGTTACTCTCATGCATCCCACTTATGTTGGCACTCAACTCAAAATAATTAAGGCCAAAGAAGTATTCTTTTTTTTTTTTCTAAGTTTATTTATTTATGTGAGAGAGAGAGAGCAAGTGTGAGCAGGGGGAGGGGAGGAGGAACACAGGGAGAGAGAGAGAGAGAGAGAATCTCAAGCAGACTCCCCGCTGAACAAGTGAGGGCCCCATCCAGCTCAGAGATCATGACCTGAGCTGAAACCAAGAGTTGGACACTCAACCAAGCCCCCCAGGCTCCCCCAAAAAGTGTTCTTAAGGCATGTTTCCTCGATACTAAAGTACTTTTCACTTATATAAAGACAATATTTCTTTATTGTTTTCTCTTAAGCATTTTATTATAAGCAAAAATATCACTGTTATCAAATCAAACCAAAGCTATTTGAAACTATAATTGTTAACTGTACTTTTTTAACTTTTCTTTTTATTGGCTCTGCTTAACACTTTTTTGATATAGGGATGTACTTGGGAAGTTGGCGAAAGGGTTAAGAGATCACCAACAGCTAACTTATAAAAAGATGCTTGGAAACAAATCCAGATGCTTCCAGTGATCTAGCAGTGTTTTTCATTTTGTGTAGAAAAAGGCTTAAAGGAATTTGTAGTCCAAAGTTGGTGAATGGAGAAGCTAGGATTCAAACTCAGCTGTATACATACTGCGATTTATGAGTGTTTTATAAACATTTGGTGCATAGATCACTGTACATGCATTGCTTGTTCCTTTGCTGAGACAGCAGCACAAAGAAACAGTGGAGGCATAAAGGTTGGGGGAGGCAAAGCTGTGTGGAAAGCCATGAGAGCTAGTAACGACACGTGGCTGGTCTGACAAAGAGCATCAACGCCAAAGTAGTGTTAACCACGTCAGTGTCTCTTGTCAACATCTTAAGATTGAGGTTTTTAGCGGCAATTATGCAATTTTTTAATCATGGTTGATTTTGCTATCCTCATTGATTATTTAGATCCAGGACAAAGTAAGAGAAGTTGAACAGAGCAAAGCCATGAGCCAGGAATTCAGCCAGCAAATTCAGAACATAGCCAGAGATCTCACAACTATCCTAAGTAAGCTGAGAACGAAGACAGATAATTTAGCACAAGCTAAAACCGACCAAAAGGTAAGGAAAAAGTGGAAACATAAGAGGTGTTATTGAATGAATTTACTGTTTTTTGGAGTTAGTTTATCTTGAGGATCTGGAGGGGGAAAAAAAAAAGTTTTCTTGATTAGCAAGCTTCATTAAAACCAGATAGTAAATGCAGGCAGTAAGACATTTTGGAAACATAACATAGATTACTTACAGCATTACATTGGAAGTGTATTAATATAAGTACTTACTCATGTGTGTAAGAGGGAAGAGTGTCAAAGGAACAAATAATAATTTGGGAATATAAGTATAAAAATTCCAAAATGAATGGTCTTGGTGGTTAAATCTGTGTTCTCGCTCTGCTGATGAGGTAAGTGACGAATCCTTTTTGGGTGGGGCAAAAGGAAAACATGAACCTTCTCGCTCAGCCTCATAGGAAACAAACACCAGGATTACAAAACATCCTGCCTGCTCTGCCTTTCTAACTGAAGAAAGAGAAATGACCTGATCGGAGCCGAAGTATTCTTTATAATAGTTGGCATTTACAAAAATCATTTAAAATATCACCCTTGATATTGGAAAATCTGTAGAAATTTACTTTCTGTAGTCTAATGTCCTTTTGTGTTGATTTCCATTTAGGTGCTAGGAGAAGAATTAGATGGCTGTAATTTAAAATTAGTGGAACTAGATGCAGCAGTACAGAAATTCTCAGAACAGAATGGCCAACTGGGTAAACCGCTGGCTAAGAAGATAGGAAAACTGATTGAACTTCATCAGCAGACCCTTAGGCAGGCTGAGAACCGACTCTCCAAGCTCGGTCAGGTATGTCTTCCGGGCCAGGAATCAAACTCTTCTAAGGCAGAAATTCAGCGGTCGCTTTTTCTTTTGAAAATTAATCAAAAGATAATATGGACAATGATGAGGGTAGTTTAAGGGTAGCTCATTTCATACCACACCTGTGTTCCTAAAATTTACATGTAAGCTTGCCTTTCTTTTATATCAAACCATATTGTCAGTACATTGACAAACATGGTCATATAATGGACTTTCGGAATGAATATTTTGTCAACTGGAGAAGTAGTTTGTGAAATGAATACTCATCCAGTAACATGTTTTACAAAATCCATATGGGGTGAATTCAAATATCTTAAAATTATATATATATGTGTGTGTATATATATGTGTGTATATATATGTATACATATGTATATATAAAGTATATCTATATATAAAAATATATTTTAAGACATAAGATATATATATAATATATAAAGATGTAAGTCATAAAATATATATGTATATATGCATATATATACACTCTTGCATTTACCATTGAATAGGTTCCGGCCACACATCCATCATAATTGTTGACTGTAGATTCACCTTCATAAATTGATTATGTGTTTTTTTCTGTAATCAGGGACAAACTAAATCACAATTTGGCAATTAATGAATTACAGTACCAAGCCTCCTTATTCAGTGAGGGTGGAGTATGGGAGAAGGGATAGAGAGGTCCTAGATAGATGACTAAGAGACGAGAATAGGGAATAATTTTAGAAGACAGTTATTCAAGCATGTTAAGGACTTAGACTTGATCCTAAAGTTACTGGAAAGTCCTTGACAGGTTTTCAACAAGGAAATGATTATTCATGTTACCTTTAGATATCACGGATGTTATAACAATCATCCCCTAGGATTATTGTATCTAAAGAGAAGTAGAAGACTGATTTCTAGCTCATGAAGCAGAGTTGACATTGCTATCTGAATGGTAATGATTTTTCAGGCAGCATCCCATTTAGAAGAATACAATGAAATGCTTGATTTCATTCTGAAGTGGATTGAAAAAGCTAAAGTGTTGCTACATGGAAAGATTACATGGAATTCAGCACATCAACTTCGAGAACAATACATTTTACATCAGGTAACTTTGGGAAAAAATCATTTTCAAAGAGTAACTAAGAGAGCGATTTGATGTAACTGGCTAGACTGATAGAAAATTTAAAGGACCATGATGCAGAGTTAATGCAGGTGCCAGAGAAAAAGAAAACTAAGGTAGCCCTAATGACTTGTCTGTGAAAGAAAGTGGTTACCCATAAGATTTCATTAGACTGTATAAATAATAGTATCCTCTATCTCCCCTAGGCTTTTCTTTCTCTGAGACCCCAAATAATCAGCCCTATGTAGGTCTCTCTTTTTTTGCAGCTTCTCTGAAACAATCACATGTTGGGGGGATATGGTGGAAAATTCTTCCTTGGGAAGAGATGTGGCATGTGGAAAGATGATAGGCTCCAGTCCTAGACGGATGGGAAAACCAAACTGCTCTTTAGGGCTGTGTGATGTAGAGCAAACTGCTTTGCCTCTCTGAATTCAGTTTTCTCATCAATCAGGTAGAGCTGTAAATGATATTTATATTGCAGAATTATTAGGAGAATCAAATGGTTTAATATATGTGCAGATATCAGGCACAGTAGGTGTCATGTGGGTGCCTCCTCTCAGCATTCAGCCTGGTCTCAGTTGTCCAGCTTTCCAGAGGAAGCAGGGTCAGCTGGAAAGGAGCAAAGAGTCCGTATCACATGGTGGCTGCATTACTTCATTTCCGGAAGTTTTCTTCGGGTCATATAATCCAGGAAATTATTTCATCCTTTTATTATCTTTAGCTTGAATTAGATACAAATATCTAATAGCCCAGTTAGCTTACAATACGATACATAATGGTTTTTACTTAGTTATATGGATATCCGGAGGTATTTTAGATTCTCTTTTATTCTGATTTATGTATACTCGTATCTTTTAAATCATTCACTTTTCCATTCCTGTGGATAGGTTTCTAGATCAAACCCCCATTTTCTTCTTGGAATGCTTTTACAGATGCTAACCAGTTTCCCTGTGTACGTGATTGTTCTTCTCTAATTAATCTTGTATACTCTTCTGGAATCTTTCTTATACTATGCAAGACAAGACTTAAGTTACAGTTGCTTGTAAACAATGAAAAAATATCCAACCTCATTAGAAATCTAGAAATGAAAAATTTAGAAGAGAGAGAGCACTCTATCAAATTAACAGCGTTTAAAAGTTATTTGAGGTTCATATTTAAAGAAGTGAGAGCTCTCAACTCTGAAGATTACTTGTTAAAATCTTTTTGAAAAACAATTGGCAAAATGTATCATGATCATCAAAATGTTACTACTCCATAATCCAAAATGTATAAAATATATGGTATTAATAACTATACTGGACTCTTATTTTTTAAAGATTTTATTTGAGAGAGAGTGAGAGAATGTGAGCCGGGGTGGGGGAGTGGTGGGTGGGTGGAGGGGGGATGGGCAGAGGGGGAGGAAAGAAGAGGGGGAAAAGTATATCAAGGGGACTACATGCTGAGTGTGGAGCCTGACACAGGGCTTGATCTCATGACCCTGAGGTTTTTTTGTTTTTTTGTTTTTTTAAAGATTTATTTATTTATTTATTTGACAGACAGAGATTACAAGTAGGCAGAGAGGCAGGCAGAGAGAGAGGAGGAAGCAGGTTCCCCGCTGAGCAGAGAGCCCCATGCGGGACTCGATCCCAGGACCCTGGGATCATGACCCAAGCTGAAGGCAGAGGCTTTAACCCACTGAGCCACCCAGGCACCCCATGACCCTGAGGTTTTGAATTGAGATGAAACCAGGAGTCAGATGCTTAACCGACTGAGCCACCCAGGCACCTCACTAGAGTAAAATTTCTTTTTTAAGATTTTATTTATTTATTTTTTTATTAGAGAGAGAGAGTGAGCAGGAGCAGAGGGGAGAGACAGAGGGAGACAGAGAAGCAGGCTCCCCCCTGAGCAGGGAGCCCAACATGGGGCTCGTTCCTAGAACCCTGAGATCATGATCTGAGCCAAAGTCAGATGCTTCCCTGACTGAGTCACCCAGGTGCCTCTATAGTGGAATTTTAAAGAAAAATGTCAAGTCACTTTTCCGAATGACGTTTTGGATATATAATAGAGTATAAATGTAGTCTTTAAAACAACCATCAGGGGTTTTTGTTTTGTTTTGTTTTAAGTAGGTCTTGCCCTCATTTATTTATTCAACAAACATTTATCGAATGATTTCTTTCCAAAGCTGGGAATTTATTTATTTTTTAAAATTTTATTTATTTATTTTGACAGACAGAGATCACAAGTAGGCAGAGAGACAGGCAGAAGAAGAAGCAGGCTCCCTGCTGAGCAGGGAGCCCGATGTGGGGCTCGATCCCAGGACCCTGAGATCATGACCTGAGCCAAAGGCAGTGGCTTAACCCTCTGAGCCACCCAGGCACCCCCAAAGCTGGGAATTTAAAATACAAAGAATATTCCTTGTTCTTGCCCCAGGGAGTTGGTAAAGGGAGGTAGACAGAGAGTGTGGTAAGTACAGGAGATGAGGGTCAAGGGGCTGAGGGAGCCCACAGGATGGAGCTCCATCCGCACTCCCCGGGGGCTCGGAGAAGCTGAAGGAGGCTGTCTTAGGAAAAGGTGATTCCGGGCTGAGGCCTGAATGACAGGCTGCCTACTCGTGTGAAATGCATTGTAGACAAAAATGCACGTTGAAATCCCAGTAGTAAGAGCGAGGGGTGCTTTGGTGCCGTGGCGGGGGCGCTCCAGGGAGGAGGTGTGGAGGAGAGCTGGTAGAGAGAGGCATAAGAGGCAAAATTAGAGAAGAAAAAAGATCCAAAGTCCTGTTAAGAAGAACTTGGGCTTTATCCTACAGTCACTCTGAAGTCTCTGACAGATATTCTTGAGGCAAACGACAAATTCAGGCTTATATTTTAAGAAAGAGGATTTAGCAGCCTGTGGAAAACAGACCGATGAAGGTAAGAGAGCAAGGGAGGTGGCTTCAGTCTTAGCCAGAGAGTGACAGGGTCCCTCTTTGGAGGTTGAGGGAAGACAGAATCGAGGGCTATTACTGAGCTAGAGTTCTGGACTCTAGAGACTCTTGGATGTGGATGAAAGAGAGGGGGGAGCCCTGGACGGCTCCTAGGTGTTTTGACCTGGGTTGAGTGCCTCCGAGACACGGGACACCGCCTGTCGTTGGTTCTGTCAGATGCTCAGGAGAGAACCCAGCCTGTAGACACTCACGAGGAGCTCTCGCTTACCTGCCTTGGGTCAGGCTGCCCAAGTTTAGGCAAAAACTGTACACCGGGAGAATGCATGTGTTCTAATGCCAGGTGGAAAAGAAAGATGGAAAGTTATACATATATTTTGATCTCAGTTACCTAAAAATATGCCCAAATGTAACAGCAGTTATCTCTATTTAAAGTTATCTCTGATGTATTATGGAATATTTTATCTTCTTCTTTATATTTTCAATATTTTCTAAGCTTTAATATATATATCGAGAGAGAGACAGAGAGAGCATTCCTCATGAGGAAAAATATAATGTACTTTATTATTAAAAAATTATTATTAGAATTATATATAATATGTAATTATACATATTATATATATAATTATATATTTAAAATTATATAATTATTAAAATTGTTTTATTAATATTATTTATTTTTTCCTCACGAGGAGAAAAATACTGTACTTTATTATTAAAAAATAAAGATCCATTGTCTAAGAATAATGTCCCAGCTCCCATTTCTCCTCTTTACACATCACAGATCCCAGTCGCTGCGCACTTTGTGCTCGCTCACCTCTGTTCCTTTGCTTGTGCTCTCCCTTCTCCCAGTCTTCCTGCAAGCAGGAGCACATCTCATTTCTGTCCTCTTTAACCTTTTCTCTCTTTCACTGTCCTCATAGAATGTGTATTATGTGGTTAACAATCCATTTGTATCATTAGTCCCACTAGGTGATACTGTCCTGAGTGACGAGCGCTGTGTTTTATTCCTCCTGGTATCTCAAGTTGCTTCGACCCCCTTTGTCTCACTAAAGCAAGCGTTCAAAGCTTTTTGTTTGTAATGCTCTTGTGATATCTTCATTTCTTAGACGAATAAGCATCTCAGATCTTAGACTTAGAATAGGAGAGCTGAAAGGCATCTCCCGAGTTTAAATATGAGTAAAAAGTAGGCTCGGCAACCGGACAGGATGCCCAACCTGTCAGAGCATTGGCGCTCCTGGGATACTCACGTCCTGACCCTCACCAGGGAGCAGCTTGGGGCGGTAGATAGAGCATGAGCCTTAGTCTCCAACACTTAATAACATGTGGTCTCAGCTAACGGTTGATATTTCCTAAACTTTGATTTCTTTTTCTGTGAAATGGGGAGAAGAGTAGGTGGGGAGTAGGCACGGGGGTATGAAGGTTAAACACAGTGAGACACGCACTCCGCAGTGCGCGTGAGAACTCTGCAAACATCTCACTCCCGTCTGGGCTGACGGTCTTACACCACACCAGACTGATTACCTACGCGTCTATCTCTGCCTACCTGTCACTGTCATGATTATTGATAACTCACTCTAGAGCATGCTAGAAGAATCTGAAGAAATCCACAGCAATCTGGAAGCAATGATTGAGAGATTACAGTACCTCGCGAGCGTGTACTCCACAGAAAAAATGTCTCAGCAAGTGGCAGAACTGGGACGGGAGTCTGAGGAGCTGCGACAGATGATTCAAATTCGCATGCAGAATCTCCACGATGCTGCCAAGGTAAATAAATAGTAATAATAATATCAATAATAATAATAATAATAATGTTAGTGATTCTAATTGGAAAGTCTATCATTTTTAAAAAAATGACGGTTTTATAGTGAGGACATTGTACTCACCTCTGATAATGCCATCTTGACTGCGATGTTACTCTTCTATGACTTTGAACTTCAGGTGCTTGTATACTGACATTCGTATTGCTTATACTCTGTAGGATATGAAAAAATTTGAAACCGAGCTAAAAAACTTACAAGTTGCTTTGGAGCAAGCCCAGACAACCTTGACTTCTCCAGAAGTCGGACGTCTTAGTCTCAAGGAGCAACTTTCTCATCGACAGGTAAGCAAGATGATTCAGAGGAAATGAGTTAAGGAGCTTTATTTTTTTTTTAAAAAAAAGGGAAATAATGAGGAAAAATGATTTTTGAAATCAGTTATAGTCTTAGTACTCTATACATTAAAGAAAAATTCCTTGGATAATATTTATGACATGTGATGGACCTGTTATTTATTAAATGGCTCTTATGAAATAAGCTATTAAAATACACATTTTTTCCCATGCTTTACACGATGTAAAATGTGAACTCGCACTTTCAGCATTTGTTATCTGAGATGGAGTCGCTCAAGCCGAAGGTCCACGCGGTGCAGATCTGCCAGAGCGCCCTCCGGGTCCCCGAGGATGTGGTCACCAGCTTGCCGCTCTGCCACGCTGCCCTGCACCTGCAGGAGGAGGCCAGCCGGCTGCAGCACACGGCCATCCAGCAGTGCAACATCATGCAGGCATGTGCTGCCGTCCCAGGTCCCGGCTGGGGACTCTTGCTGTCCCCGCGCCAGCAGAGCAACAGCAAATGAGTCATGGGCTTCTTTTCTTAGCGTTGTGTGGGCTCAGCCATCAAAACACATCCAGAGTGTTAAATTTGACAGATTGTTGTGGTTACATAAAATAAGGAGATGAAATGCTATCGTTTGGATCACCCACAAAAGCCTGGGGAAAGCTCTATAAAAAATATCCTTTGGTGAAAACTATGTTTGAGCAATATATTTTAGTAAAGAACAACTTATAAAGGTTAATTTTATCTTCAGTCATACATTTTTACCTCTTATTATTCATCTCAGAATCCTCTAAAGCCTTGTAAAATGCCTTTACTGCTAGTATATGTTACAGGATTTTTTTTTTTTCATATTTCAGCTTACGGATGCACCAAATGCATTTTCTTGCCTGAAAAGTACACCCAAGTGTAACTCTTAATCTCTTTAGCTAATAAGAGAAAAATCATTTACTAGGAAGGAATGACATTCTCCACGTCTTCTCTCCTTTCAACTAATAACTTACCTGCTTTATCCAAAAATTGCACACGTATGTGCTCATTAAGTAGCAAATGGTCAACTTGGTCCACTCTCCCTGCTCCTTGGATTATCTCTTAATTTGTTGCATAGTAAATTCCTGAGGATAGAAGTCATGGTTACTTCATTTTTTTGTCTTCCACCCAGCATTTCGACAAGTGCCTTACGTATATATATATTTAGTATTTCTTAGACCAAAAAAATGAAGCAATCATGTTTTTCATACTGCTTCCCACCATGCCATTGTTCTGACCAAGACACGGCCATTTTCGGGACAACATGAATGGGAAGAACGGAGAGGATCTAGCCACTTAGCCATTCTGAGTGGGTCGGTAATCTTAGCAAACTCTTTTAGAGAGAAATCTTTGAACTATCTGCATAAACTTGAGGACTTGAATCACCCAGGGATTTTCCCCATCATTTCTTTACTCCCTAGACACACAGGAAAATACCCGTTAACACTGTAGATGGCCGCACAGAATGAGTCCCGTAGTTATTGATACCGAAAGATAACCATGCGGGTTTTTTTTTTTTTTTCTCTTTCAAAGGAGGCTGTGGTACAATATGAACAGTATGAGCAAGAAATGCAGCACCTCCAGGAGCTCATAGAAGGAGCCCACAGAGAAATTGAGGACAAACCTGTGGCCACCAGTAACATCCGGGAGCTGCAGGCCCAGATTTCTCGACACGAGGTAAGACGGGAATGCAGGTGCTTGCTGAGAACATGTACTCGGTTTCTGGTGAATCACAGAGGAAAGTTTGCCCTGTCCCGCACACAGTGTGTTCAGTCCTTGCGGAGCCTCTCTGACTGTCTTTGCATTTTCAGCCCTGTTTTTGCTGATCCTTTCCAAGACCCAAGAGCCTGAGTCTTCCCCTTTGAGGCCAAAACCTTTTTATATGTTGCTGATGACATATCTCAACGGGGACCCACCAGTTGTCTCCTGCACCCAAAATTCTCACAGTCAGTTATACCGAAACATAGTCCACTCTGTACTCAGAGCCTACTAGAAACAGCAGTGCTCAAAGCTTTGCTGCTTTGATCACCCTCTTCAAAAAGAAGAGACACTTCATATCAAAAAATCATTTGCTCTTTCAAACATTGATTATTTCAATTCCTTCCACCAAAATCAGAGTATGGTCCATGTTGTTTTGCTGATTTCCAGACTGTGTCTGTCAGCATCTTCCCCATTTTCAAATATGCCTTCTTTTTTGTATTTATAACTTCATTATAAACTCAGGACTTGAATACTGCTTATGCAGACTTGGTCTCAGGGATCATAGACCTTGAGTGTCTTGGCCCATTGATACCTGCCAGTGAATTTCTTCTGACCTGGCTCACATTTACTCTTTCCCTTGGGGACTGGCTCACAGCATCATGAATTGGGGTAAGCAACAGGGCAGGAGGGTGTGTCTTATCTGCCAAGGGTAGATACTTAGTTTATTCTTCATCTGCTCTATTTTAACTTTGTTGTCATAAGAGCAACAAACCACTTTTCCAAACCAAGTAGCATATGAGTTTCTCAGAAGATTCAGTTGTTGCCTTTGAAGGATTCAGTATCTCACTACCTACTCTCCAAATGCAATTCTTTAATATCTTGACATGGCCAATGCATCAGTAACTTACATTTATATATGATTTACAAAATAACATAGATAAACCTCTCACCTACATTTACTTCTACACTGTACATGTCATCTATGTTAACAATTGATTTCTCTTATGCCATTGGTTAAGTGAAAATGTTATACAAATATTTGAAACCACTGTTTATAAAATTCATACATTAGGCTATATTTTAAATTAATTTACTATCGAATGATTTTTTAATGTCATCTTATAAGATCCAGAATTTTGTTCTAACAACTTTGGTATCATAGTATAGAAAGTATATATTTTTAAAATCTTGTCTGAAATAACAAGAATGATCATTACTACAGTTTTTTGAGTTTTTTAAATAGTTTACAAGGTTGTTACATTATCTTTTATAACATCACTGTGAGGTAAGGATTTTTTTTTAAATCATCTCCATTATACTGATAAGAAAACAGAAACTTATTTTTGTAAGTGACTTCCCAAGCTCCCAAATCTAGTAACTGGTAGAAACCAGATTCTAAGCCAGTATCTGTGGCTCCAAATTCCATGATTTTTCCCCTACAGCAGAAACTATCTGGGCTACCTTATTGCACAGAAGAGAATGATGGTCCAGGAAAATAAATGACTTGTCCAGCATCCCAGAGTTGGTGCTGAGCACAGTGAACTGTAGACTGTCCTCCAGGGCCCTGTTCAGTGAGCCACTCATTCTGTCCCATTTTCTCTTCCCAGTTCTAAACGTGAGTGTAGATATTTATAAGTTTTGTCATGTGATTTAGAATGCATTTTCATAATAATAATGGCATTGTCCTGTGTGAGACTCGTGGTATGTATAAAACAAACACAGGAAGGAAAGTGCTGAACGGAGAAAGCCTGATTTATGATAACATAAGAATGGGGAAGTCTGCTTTTTCCTGTATTTTCAGTCCGCTTTTAATGAAATTTCAATTTTGAGGTGGAACTATTGTATAGAAGGATAACTTTCACTCCTAAAAATAATTGATACTTGATTCATTTCTAAGAAATTCACATTTTTTCTGTAATTT
The DNA here is from genome assembly GCF_963455335.1 of Martes martes. Lineage (NCBI taxonomy): Eukaryota > Metazoa > Chordata > Mammalia > Carnivora > Mustelidae > Martes > Martes martes. Next base: position 14,470,814 of record NC_137893.1, read on the forward strand.
TTTAAGTGTTGCCTTTAAGTTGAAAAAAAATTATCCTTTTCGATCATAGGAGAGAAAACTCAGGCTCTTTGCTTCTTACCTTATATACAAGGTCTTCTGAGTGCAGGAGATTGCCCAGGAAAGGGGCAGCCACCAAACTTAGAACAGCCACAGTGTCTGCAATTCCTGCCTCTTTATGCTCATCCTTTGTAGTCATTTTCAGAAATATCCAGTAAAAATTAAAAATACATATGCTCCCTGAGAACAGAGAATACTTTAAGCCAGAGGGGCTCCATTTTAATTGAGTAGATTTAATCACCAGCCCACCAAGTTATTATTATGATATAGACATGTTTTATTCTTACAGAAGAAAGTTCTAAAGAGCTATTTCTCCAAGGGAGTCATATGGGATAAGCATAAAATGCTTGGTAAATCAAAATCCTTTGTGGAGACCAGAATTTCATTGTTAACGAACAACCCAAATGAGTTTTATACACAAGAAAGTTGAGAACTCTAGGTTAGGAGGTGGGTGTCTGTTGTCAGCCTGGGCACACAGCTTTGCAGGATACAGCAGGAGGGGGCACAGCCATCCACATAGGCAGTAAAGGGGAGGGACTAAAACTAATGCTACTTAACAAAGATTCTTCAAATCTACCCCTGTGGGGCAAGCCATTGTAAGGCTTAGTGATTTGTCCTATGAAAACGGAATTCAAGGAGTCCACTGAGTTGGTAGATGTTTTCCATATATGCATGCTAATTATAATAGAGTAACCATGTAGTAGGCACTAGGCCAGATGTAGTAAAGAGCTGTTTAATCACTATTTAAAAAAAAAACAAAACCCTATTAGGTTTAATTAAGTACCTGCCCCTCTAAAAGGAGTGATGATTTCTACTTTTTAAAATTTTTGCTTTAAAAATTATTGTGCTATAAAAGAAGTCAGGAAGACAGGCTACTGGCTGAGTTTTGCTGGGTTGTTTTTCCTTCCATTTAGTCAGTTTTGGCTGGCAGGGGTGTGTGTGTGTGTGTGTGTGTGTACCTATATATACAGACACACACATATATACACATATATACATACACACACACTCACTCATACACACATATGTACACGTATATACATAAACACACATTATATATAAACTGGTTTGTTATTTCGTTTGTGAACTTCCGAATTGAAAGCTGTGGTTTGAATGTCAACATGTTTAAAATGATAGGATGTGCATACATATATACATACAGGCGTAGTACGTATATATGCCTTGTGATTTATGTAAATACATACTATTGTTTTAAAGGCATTTAATGTTTTTGTCACAAAATGTGTTACATGCAAGCACTAAATGATAGCTTTTCAGGAAACACATATAAAAGGAACAGAAAAAAGTGATGGTTTGGTACTTTTAGGATTCATGTTTTGAATACACATCTTCGTTTTGTTAAACATGTATACATCTTTTAAGTAAAATATAAATTTAATATTTTAAAATTACCATTTTAGATAATTTTTACTTAATATTTTGGATTTTAGAGAGCTACGTACTGTCCAGAATCTATGTTCAGTAAGCTCTTGGTAAAAGCTTTAACACCTCTATCTCTTAAAACAATTTTTCAACAATCAATGAATTTAAAAGCCATTGAATTTGAAGTGAACTTCAAGTTCAAAGCCCTGGTTTGAAACATCAGAAACATGTGAGGCATGGTGGAGCCCATGAGGGAAAATTTGGTGAATGTACAAAACTTTATTGCGGGAACGATCTGCATAAAAAATTAGGATTTCATATGTAATACTTAGCTTATCTACAAAAAAAACAACTCCGTGGGTCACAGGAATTGACACGCAGGTTACTTTTGTGACGGGGTCCGTAACAGATGACTGCTCAATCTGCTGCATTAAGTATGGTGAGAGCTGAGCATTGCATTTTTTGTAGTTTCAGTCATCACATGACCTAATTTCCATGGCATGAACCATCTGGCAGTTTCAGATTCTTTAGGCATTTTAAAGAAAGTTGCGAGTGCTTCACGTTACATAAGTCCCCGATTGCACACGGAGCTTCTCCCGGGCGTGGGCTCTCCCACCGCGGGGCACTGAGCGTCCGGCCCATGCCGTGCACCGCACTTCCAGGCCCGCGGCGCGGTGGCCGGGCTGCGGGTGCGCTGCAAGCAGGCTTCGCGCTCGCACGTCCACATCCTGCCTCTCGGCCGCGGCCGCTGCTGTCGGCTGGCGCAGCTCTGCGATTTCATTGGCCCGCGCTGGAGGAAGATGAACGCTACTAGTTGTGTTTCCTTTTGATGCTGCTCTGACACACGGGGTGGGGGGGGGGGATGTTTCCCCAGGAGCTGGCTCAGAAAATCAAGGGCTACCAGGAGCAGATCGCCTCCTTGAACTCCAAGTGCAAGATGCTGACAATGAAAGCCAAGCACGCCACCATGCTGCTGACGGTGACGGAGGTGGAGGGGCTGGCGGAGGGGACGGAGGACCTGGACCGGGAGCTCCTCCCCGCGACCTCGGCCCACCCCTCGGTGGTCATGGTAAGTTAGGGCGAAGGCCGGGTGCGCTGGGAGCCGCGCGCTCCCTTCTGACTGCACCCTGGCTGGGGGCTCTAGTTTCCCTCTTCGGGGCTTGTTTTAGGGATCGGTGCTAGCTCTTGCAGACTCGGACTGAGGAACAGTCTCCTTAACTCTCTGACTACATTTGGGCCAAGGCCAGTTTTTGATACTGTAAACAGTGACAGTTAAAATGATGCGATTTGCTTGAGGTGGCTGAATTATTTAATGTGCCGAAGGTTGGCCCTTCATTTGTTTATAATTTAGCAATAATACTGAGAGGCTCTGTGCTTTAAAAAATAAATTAATAAATAAAATAAAATTCCTTTGCACGGTTTTCTGCTGTTCTGGGGGATAGGAGAATCATGCTACACATATTTTTTGTGTGTATGTTTTCCGAACTAAAACTCTGGCCGACTAGATATACTTGTGTATTCTGTTATACAGACGTTTAATAAAATATAGAAGAAGAGGTACTATTAGGAAAATAAGAAAACTGAAAATCCAAAGTTTAGCTTTGAATTAAAATAAAATAGTTTCCATTAATTTCTGTTCTGCAACATCACTTACCTATCATTTTGTATCTAAAATGCATTACTTATTTTGGTAACTATAACATTTTCCAGTGCTGTATATTTTTCCACACATATGTGCTGTGCCTCAGGTGATGTGTAACCATACCTGGACTTGTTTGGCAAAATATTACCTCGGGTGCATTTATTTCCCTAGAATATTTACAATTTGAGATGGCCACAAAAGACGCAAGGTTTATTTTGTAGACCGTTCCCTCACTTGGATGATTCATGATTTTTCTACTTGTTTATAGAGACACAGACATCAAGGAAAGGAAACTAATAATCAACAGCACAAGTCTTTATTGTGATATGTACCCCCTTTTACAAATGGTCCCTAGAGTCACACTCACTCGGGAACAAAACTCTTAAATATTAACACAATTTGTATGTAGATTTGGGTCTCGGGGTCTCTAACCTTTGTTATATTATTACTTTTGTTTTGACCAGTGCCTGACCAGGTCTTTTGTTAACATAGCTAACCGATGTTCATGTCCTTTGGGCTACATTTTATGTGATAGATGACTGCAGGTCGCTGTCACACTCTGCTGTCACCTGTCACTGAGGAGTCTGGGGAGGAGGGAACCAGCAGTGAAATTTCCTCTCCACCTGCCTGTCGCTCCCCTTCACCTGTGGCTAATACAGATGCTTCTGTTAACCAGGTACCACCCATTTGGAATTCCTCTATCTCTAATCTCTGGATGGTTGCAGGACTCCATTCTCTGTTCTTAATAGACTGTGGGTATGATTCTTGGACTTTGAGGGATACACCGTTAGGTGTGAAATTGCACAATCAGTGATTGTCGTGTGACACCACTACTGGCTCAACGCATCAGCTCCTCTTCTGGGCTGCTAGCAGTGAGATGAGCAAAAATTAGGTCACAGAAATTATAGATGGAGAAAGCCCTGTTTTAAGGTATTACAGCGTTAGTTTCTAACAGCTGTCTGTCTTGGAGTACTGCATCCTAACAGAAAATGAAGTGTTTTTGTCACCATTGTAAAATAATATGATCTCTTTGTATTTTAACATTCATTAAACATGGTTTTGCCAGTTACCAGCTCAGATTTTGAAGTTGAAAAGCTTCTGCTCACCATATTATACTTTTTCTTTATTTCCTGTCGACCAGTTTATGCGGTGTCTGCCAGTGTAGACAGTGTGCTTTTTGATTATCTTAATAATCTTAGTAATTAATAATCTTAAATTTGATTTCCTATAGAGGTAATACCTTATGGTTATGTGGTGCACTTAGCATGTATTGTATTAAATTTAGCTTGTACTAAATTAAATATGTCAAAGAGTTTTCATGAAAACTATTGGATAGAAACAAAAAAAATATGCTTTTACAATAGCCAAATTTTTTTAATGCACATTAAGTAATACCTTTTCTTCCTTTAGCCGGAATAACTTTTAAAAAGTTTAATTACATTACTATGAAATTATTTAAGTGTTCAAAAGAGTTGAGATTTATTATTAGGAAAGAAGCATTAAACAGAGCAAATGTTCTATAAGCTATATTACAAATCAATTACAATTATTTTTATCTTAAAGCAGAAGCATTTGGAATAGTATTTATGTGATTTAAAAAAAAAACCCTCCTCCCCCAAAGGAGGAAAATAAAATTGATGAGAATTTTAGATAAAACAATTCTCTTGATAAAAATGTATATAGCTCTAGGACGTTACCAATTTATTTATTCAGCAGACACATTCTGAGCACCTGCTTCGCATAAAGTCTTGTGCTGGGTCCCAGGTAGGTAATAAAGGAGAAGACAACAGTCCCTCTGCCCTCAAAGACCTTATAATCTAGAAAGAAAGATGGTTGTGGGATGAATAATAACAGAAGTGTTGAGAGGAAATTAAAAACAAAAAAAAAAAAAAAGGAGAAGTTCAGGGCACTCTGGGGGAAACTGTTCTTCAAATTCTGATTTTAAAATACATATTACTCATTCTTTGATGTTGTGTTCTTCTCTGTGGTCACAGATGTTATTAGAATCAGAGAAATGTGGCTCTAGTCAGCTGTTTATTATATAGGAAAAAAATTTCCCTATATAATACACTTAATGTCCTTAAAATTTTCAAATTGAACAGTAAACACTGACCTTGAGATTAACACTGTGGGAAGAATAGCCCTTTTCTAAGATTGTCAGTCTCAGTGATACTTTTTGTAAAGTGTCTTTCAATGTACATGTAAAAAGGCCTTATGAATGATAAAATATGCAAACGTTTTATTATGGTTACTTTAACTGTTAAACTCAATCAGATCCTAAAATTATGAGACTTTTGTTTTAAATCGATTTTGACACCCCCTGCATCAAAGAAAAACATCAGTTAAATCACGTTGTTAATGTACTTTTATGTGATACTGCAGACGAGCAAAAACTGGCTTTATGTCACAGGTGGCTTACTCAAAGGGGGCTGTTAAAAACCAAATGTGTTCTGCTTGGTGTTGTTCAAACACATCAACCCTATCATACGGCCACATGTTATTCTTCTCGTACAGTCATAGAAGTCAGAGGAAAATGAGCAAATACCCCAACATAACCAACGAGCTTTTTCTGGAAGCCGAGGAGGACATTTAGAATCCCCCTAAGTTCTACTTTTCAGACTCAAAATACTGTACAGAATGTGCACAACTGTTTCGAGGGCAGCCAAATATAACTGCTTTATAAAATTGCAGCTGTTAAGAAAAGGTTTGGGGCTTGCTGCTTCTGCAAGTAGATCTTCATTATATAACTGATTCCTCCCCACCCCACCCCACAGGCAGTGTGTTCCGCCTCTGACAGTAGCTATTAGCTGAAATGTGGTAATGGTGTAGCTTCCTGGAGAGTGGAAATAACCAGGCAACCCCCAGGTCCCCCCGACCCTGCCCCACTGGCTGCAGAAGGAAAGCGGGAGTCAGGCTCCTCAGTAGGGTCAACAGAAGTCAAAGTTTGAAAAGTGCCATCTTGTACCAGGTAGAGTGCCAGACCCCGGGATAAAGGCTCAGGACGGGAGCCAGGTCTCCTGCCCGTTAGCTGAAAAGGCCCGCAAAGTCCCTTGGCGGCCTCCTCTGTGATGGGAAGCAGTGCTCCTCAGTTCACAACACTGTGAAAATTCAGTGTGACGTGAAGCCTGAAAGTACTCTTTAACCTGGACCATGTTAATGAAATAGTAGCTATAGCTTTCCAGATGTAGGCCACCAGGAATCTACGGGATAATGACTCTCCTAACGTAGGCACAAAGTGACAAGAGACATGCGTCTCAAGGATGATTCCCCCCTGCCAGATATATGGGACTGATTCTATTTATTGATTCTATGTAGCCCTCAAATAGATACAAATTATTCACCTACAAAAGGTGATACATATTTTCAAATGTAAGAAACCAGGAATTGTCAGTCCTGTTAAATCTGCCTGAGTGATATACATACACACCCATAATCTCTCTCTCTCTCTCTCTCTCTCTCTCTCTCTCACACACACACACACACACACACGACAAAGAACCAGAAAAAAAAAAAAAAAGAATTTTTTAAAATAACATATTTGTTTTATTCTGGCTCTTTTGAGGGGCTTCTTTTTTTATTATATTTAAAATTTTTACATTTAATGCAACTTCTTGCTTTTCTTTGTGGACCGTAATAGTATTACCTTCTGTGTATGTAAGATGATAAATTTTATAAAAGCGATTTTACAGGTATGATTCATTAGGGATGCATATGCCTGCCTGTTATTTGCCAGACACCCTACGACATGCTCGGAATCAAAGACAAAAGGCTCAGGCTCAGAATCAAAGACAACAAGCTCGCTCGGGTCTTAAGAGAGCTCACAGTCTGTGTGGGGAGCAGGCGAGTAACCACAGTAGCAGGGGACAAGAGCCATGACCGTGGGAAAACTGCATGGTGAGGGTATTCTTGGAGCAAGCGCCTGACCTGGAAGTTCAGGGGGGTCAAAGATGGCACCCAGAGCTTTAGGAAAGGAGTGCAAGTTAGGCAGCTGGTGTGCACTAGAGTGACGTGAAGTTTTTCAGACAGAGGGAAGGACCTATAGAAGGTCCTTTGGAAGGTAGCCCATCAAGACAACTGCAAATAGTATCAGTGTAATTAGAGAACCAGATTTGGAGGAGGAGGGAGAGGGGAAAAAAGAGACTGGGGGGACTGAAGGAAACACATCATGAAAGACAGGACCGTGAAGGCCACACACCAAAAACTGAACTTTATCTAGAAGCTAATAGTTAACCTCAGAGGGAATTTAACTAGGAGCTATGGACAGAAGTAGGTTTTAGAACAGATCATCCTAGATGAGTGTGGACAATAGAATAGAGTCAGAGAAGCTGGTGAGGGACAGAAGTTGCACACTCTGATGCCTGCCTGGGCCGGGACTGGTGACGTTCATGAGAGAAACAGGTGGGGGGGGGTGGGGGGTGAATGGGACCTGAACAGGGCCTCTGTTCATGCAGTAAGCAGCCTCTCCTCTGTCAGAACTGCTGTAACCACGTGGAAAGAGCTGTGAATCTTGATTCTTATAAAGTCTCCCTCCTTTGATGTTATTTTCAACAACTTAATATACTGCATAAGCCAAGCTAAATGTATGCAAGCCAAAGGTAGCCTGCGGGCTGCCAGTTTGTGCCTGAGAATTAGGAAGTTGTTGCTCTAATGAGAACTTAAAGCAGTGCCGTGGCAAGGGCATGTGTCAATAGAGTTCATCCTAAATAAGCAGTGGGTGGGAAAGGAAAGAAGAAATAGAGAATTAATCCCAAGTTCAGAGCTTTGGTGAGTAGAAGTTCCATTTATTGAAAGGTGGATAAAATGTTATTTTTCTCCCCTAAATTCAGTTCTCATCCTGGATTTTTTTTTTTTTTTTGGAAATGTCTAGTTTGAAGAACATGTGGGATGTAAATGTACAAATGAATTTGTGAGTGTGGAGCTTATAAATAGCCAATATTTCAGAGGGAGGGGAAGAGACAAACTACACAAGAGAAAGCCTGAGTGACCAGAGCTAGAAGGAGGACAGATTCAAGGGAAAGTGTTTCCAGAAGGGGACGGGCAGAAGCGTTGAATGCTTCTGAAAGGTCAGGCAGAAGGAGGGCTGAAAATAATCAGTTTGTTTCATAGTAAAAGAGTCATTAGGATCAAAGCCCAAGTGGGTATTTAGAAGTGGATTGAGGGTGAGAAACTGAATATTATGAAATGTAAACTGCTATTCTACTACTACTAGAAGCTGAATTATCAAGTGAAAGGGAGAAAAGGAAGAAATGGTATCATGACTGTGTGTTCACGTGTGATGACCCATAATGTTACGATTTATGGACTTTTCTAGTATGTGGTACCCTATAAGAAAAATACCCCCAAAAAGATGTTTTTAGATTAGAATATTGACTCTATTTATATACTGGAGAAAAAGTCAACAGAGAGAGAGAAGAGAAAGGTATTAATGGACGGAGGTCCTTGAAAAAGCGAAGGTGGCTGGGATTCGGGAAGTAGGTGGGAGGATTACCCTTAAGCAAGGGAACTGGCAAGTGCAAGATAATGGTGAGTCTGAAAACAGACAGGTTTTTGGAAATTTGAGAAGTTTCAGGATGATCTCAGTGGTTTCAGCTATGTGTCTGTGCTTGTGTGTGGAGTGTGTGTGTATGGGTGTGAGCATGCGCACACATGCACTCTGGAAAGTAAAATTGGATCGAGTCCTGCTTGGGATTTTCCAGGTGGGTAAAGCAGAGTTTAAGGGGAGAAGGAAGCAAAGGTGTTGGTGAGAGAAGAGCTTAAGTAACTTTAGACGTAGCTGTAGGTGCACATGGGGTGAACCAGTTCAGTGATGACAGGCTCTCATGTTCAAGAGTGCGGAGGGCGGAAGTGGGGTGAGAGTGGGGGAGCATGAACGGGGATGAGCCGAGCAAAGACTTGAGAATAGCATTGTAGTCTACTCAGGATGGTGACCGGATGACAAATGAAGAGGAACCAGTCTCCACATTCCAATGTCATCAGTTAAGGTTGGGGACTTACCCGGAAGTCTCAACAACACCGCCAACAAAATAGATAGAAGATCTCATGGCCTCTCAAATATGGCTTCATTTAATCCTCTGAGCTCCCCAGTGCTGCACAGATGAGGGAACCGATTCATGAGATTTTTCTCCAGTTACGGAGCTACTTAGGAGGAGAATTTCCACTGGAATCTCAGTTGTCCTAACTCCTTAGGTGTCAGACTCCTGCCGGAACTCTTCCTACTACACAATCCTGCTTTTGTCCTTGTACAAACCACCAAATGCCAGGCCCCGTCCTGCTATCACTTTGGTTTTTCTAGTGGCTGGGACCTTCCTAAGACATTATCATCCATAAGGCTCAGGTATTTTAAGTTCGTATGCATAGTTTTCTTCAGTATAATTGTAAAAGTAGTGAACTTTGTAATACAAATCCCCAGAAGATAAACATCACTCCGCAATTCAATTTCTATAAATACGCAAGCATAGAAACAATCGAGAACAGATGAATTTACATGTCTTGATAGAGTAGATTCCATTATGAATACTATAAAATATGTAATGTTATTTATATCCCAAGAAACTAATAAAAGATGCAGAAGTTTGTTTTTCATCATTTAAATTGATTATTTCTAGTGTACTTCCAGGAATTGCTTAGAAGGAATCCCTTAGAAGTTAAAACTTCTTAGAGTAGTTTTAACTTCTAAGCCATTACATTTTCCTTTATTTAATATTAAAATATTTTAATTAATTGCTGTGACTAATGGACTCACAAATACTGAAGGTCTGGCCGTATCTTAAAAATGACATACAGATTTATTTAAATCAAGTGCTTCTTAAATTCAATTAACATATAATGTATTATTGGTTTGACAGGTGGAGGTCAGTGATTCATCAGTCTTCTGTATTGAATTTAAATATAAAAATAAATCAAGTACTTTTTAAAATTAGGTAGAACTTTCATCAATACATGAAACAACATTTTGGGAAATAAGATAATTTAGATTCTCTTTTTTTGCCCTACTAGTTAATCAAGCTTTAAACATGTGTTCCACTCAGATCGTTTGTATCTTCATTTTACCAAATAAAAACTAAGAATGAGTTTTGCCAACCTGAAATACTGGCAGATGTGTTCATTTTTTAATAGAAGCCAAAATTCAAAGGAAACTGTAATGTGCTTGGATATGATCTTTAAATTCTAATTTAGCTTCTTTAAATTCTACTAGCTTCTATAGTTTATAGCCCCCTGGGACGGTGGGGGGTCCTGAACCTTTCCTCCACGTGACAGAGAGTGTCCAGAGCATGTGAGCTCTGTCTTTCTCTGGAGTCCGACACTGGGCTTTGTCCCCACAGGACATTGCTTATTACCAAGCGCTGTCCCCTGAGAGGTTGCAGACCGACGCCGCGAGGATCCACCCCAGCTCGCTGCCATCTCAGGAGTTCTACGAACCAGGGCTGGAGCCCTCTGCTACTGCCAAACTGGATGATTTGCAGCGCTCTTGGGAAACCTTAAAAAATGTGGTAAGTCTCTGAAACGTGGCATTAAGTTGGCCAGACACGGATTACCTTAGCGATTGTCTTACGCAACACGTGCAGCAAGTTTACACACTGGGTACACCGTTGAATACCCTCTGTTGGGCCACAGAGGTAAGAAAGTCATATGAGGAAAGAAATGTCATAATCATGAAGATAAGGGGCTAGGAAACATTTGGTAACGTCCTGTTCTTCTCCAGATCAGTGAAAAGCAGCGCACTCTCTACGAGGCTCTGGAACGTCAGCAGAAGTACCAGGACTCCCTCCAGTCCATCTCCACGAAGATGGAGGCCATCGAGATGAAACTCAGTGAGAGTCTGGAGCCTGGCAGGAGCCCGGAGAGCCAGATGGCTGAACATCAGGTAATAATAGCAATGACTTCAGCTTCCTGCATGATTAAGTAGGTGCACTCTTGTGACTGACTGATCAGCCGGCCAACCAGCCAAGCATGTGTTTGGGAGAGCATTTTTTTTTTTTTTAATATCAGTTCTTACAGAGTAAACAAGATTCCAAATGGTGGTTGTTTCCACCCCTGCTTCAGGGAGGGATTTAAGAGGGGAAGATAGAAATTCAGACCTTGAACTTAATTAAAGAAAGCTGCCTGCATTAGTATTGCTTCTTTATTACTTCCATCACACAGAGCACCTTTCCTACTAGTTGCCAAATTATTTTATTGTTGTTGTGAACTGTTGTTGTAGGAATAGAATGTACCCCATGTCCCCCTTCTCTGGTTATTGTTGTTTTTAAGAAATTTAGCCGGTGCGTGCCTAGCAGCTTCCCAGTATCACTAGAGAATAATTCTCAGGCTTAAGTGAACAAAAAAGCAGTTGAAGAATAGGGTTATACCTATATTCAAAGTTATACCCTTAGGGTTGTCTCTGACTTGAATCATTATTTAAAAGTTATATAAACTAGGCAAAACTTTGGCTTTACATGAGAAACTGAGATGATTACATTAACCCAACTCTAAAGGTGTTAAAAATGCATCGATTTAAAATACATGCAAAGAAGAAAGTGCATATATTAAAATCTAGTTAATGCTTCAGCAACATGATCGAGTGTGCTGTTAATGCACAATCAGGTGTGATGGGAGTCAAGGGTGCTGAGGTGGTCACCTAAATATGCAGTCACACTGATAGGGGGAAATACTACCGACCCCAAGCACAAAGAAGGAGCATGTGATGACCCTATAAAAGGCAGAGGAAAAGAAAGGTATTTTTAGATGCAAATGAAGTGTTGTAAGAGCATGACATGATATGTGTATCTGTCAAGTACCGGGATATTTATGAGCTTTAAGAGTGAAACTCTGTACTTTGTTTTTGGAATCCAGGATATCCTTGCAATATATTAGTTGTTCATATGTATAGTCTACAATAAGATTTCATTCTTTTACAGTATAGGACCTTACAGTATAACACAAAAATGACAACATTTCATCTAGAGACTACCTATTGAGAAATAGTGTTTCAGGTTTTTGACACTCTGATAACTTCTTACGATAGTGACCAAAGTGTATACCACCCATTTTTAAGCCTTATTTTGATAAAAACTGCCTTCTTTGGTGCTTTCTGCTGTCCCAAGGTTATCCGTAGTCGTTCTGGTTTGGGGAGGGTGTTATAAAAATAGAAAATTAAAGGCCATCTTTGTTTACCTGGATAAACCAAACATGAGGATAACCAGGGACTTAGGTGACGACTACAGTGAAATTTTCTCCCAAGTGCCACTGTTCTCTTTGATACGGTAGCTGCCACCACCTCACTGTTATCTGAGGTGTTGTTTGTGTCACACCAGTGTGCTCACTAGGATTCTGTCTGCTCCCCTGCCCCCCCCCCAGCCCTATTATTGGAGGGGGAAGACAACCCACCTCCATTTGGTTACAGTTTTCTCTAAGCATTCAAAAGGAATTTGGCATAAATTATCCCAAGGGTGCATTGGAGTGAATTTGAGCATTGCTGGCTCAGATTATCAGGACCAGGGTTCCAGGGAGGGTTGACATAGTTCGACTCTCTTAATGCTCAGGGTCATCTCAGCCTTTGTTCAAAACCCATCATGCTAGTGTCCCAGGTGACTGACCACAGCTCACCAAGACCCTTCACTAGATCCCCCCAGGATTTAGGAACTGCATGAGAACAGGATCCTGCTAGTCTGCCCTGATATTTCAGAGTTCCTAATGGGAAATGCAAATTAGCTCCCAATCAGGGCTACCGCCCCCTGCGTGGCTGGCATTGGTGTGAAAACATACATGAGCAGTGTAGAACACAATTATTATTTTGTTCAAGGGATTTAATGGAGAAAACTCAAAATTGCATGTTAATGCTAAGTATTAAATATTAGAAATGAATCTGAGTTTTCTTGTAATGAATGCCAACCACTTGACTTTCTGTATCTTTCTAAATTGGGAATGGTAATGTGAACAATGTTAACAGTGAGGAGTTGTAGCTAATTTCATGATGATTACACATCATTTGAACTTAATAACTATATTAATTCTCTAATGAGAGGCAAAGAAAATATAAATAATGTAATGTTTTTCATATGATCACAAATCTAAAATTTTCCGTCTGACCTACTTTTGCCATCTGTACCTATGTTCTACAAATTCTGGGACAGAGCTGCCCACGTGAAAAGCTAATGGTATCACAAAGTCTAAATTAGTTCTTAGCTTCTGGAAGGCATTTTAAAAATTTCAAGAACTGTTGTAGAATTACTATTTCTAAGTTCCAGCTGAATGTGGGTGAGGAAGTCAGGTATGCTTTTTGTATTTTCTAAAAATTAATAGAAACACTTAACTTGTTATTTCTTTCCCAACTCTCTCTTGGAAGTATTGATGTTTCTTTAAAGAATTCCTACATTTTTCCTCTAAACATTTGTCTAAATCTGCTGAATTTGGGTGGAGTGCTGTGTCTTTCCTGTTATCTTCTCTAAATTGTATGGTAGATCTAATTTTAAGACATCCCTACAGTTCATTAGCTGACTTGTGGCTGTTCTAAGTGATAAGGCTTTCTTTGATAGGGACCTTCAGGGTCATGGACAATTCATGCTTTGTGGGTGTGTGTTGTCTTTGCCACATTAACCTCTGAGATGGGTAGTAAGCAGAGGTCTGAGGTCATTTTCTTTTTGTTTTTGCTTTTCAGTATACATGACAACTCAAAGTTTGAAATGAGCTGTGCATAGTTCTGAAAGTCATAATAAAATTCACGTTTACCTTTGGTGTTAAACCGAACATGAACTTCATGTTCTCCCCAAAGTGAGTCATTTTAGAGATGCCCAAGGTACTTCTCTAAAGCACAGAAGTGTCATGCACATATCCTCCTTGTAAAAACAAGTCTGAAACCCAAAGATGAGCATTTCTTCTCCTTTCTTAGTCTTAAGTCGGATATTGTAAGGGAACAGCTGGCCACCAGCTGAGACAGAGTTATGGGGTGAAGACATATTTGACTGCTGGATCTTTTTGTTGAAATTCTCAAATCACATAAAATTAACCACTCTTTAGTGCGCAGTCAGTGGCATTTAATACTTTCACAATGTCATTCAACCACCCCCTCTATGCGATTTCAAAACATTTTACCTCAGAAGAAAACCCAATCTCCAATAAGCTTGGCTGCTGGACCTCAAAATTTAAAACTATAACTACCTTCTAAAAACATTCACTCCCCCTTGAGAGTTAACTGAAACGTTAATGGGGAGGCTTGACCCTAACAGGATGAAAACCAGCCATTCCGGGATTCCTAAATCACTTATTCCTTACTACAGACCATCCAGAGAGCTGTTTTAGAACATTGTGAGCCTGAAACAGAAGCTGGTGACCTCACTGTACACTGATTGGTCAACTCCGCTGAGATTCAAGGAGGTGGCTTTTTTTCTTCCCGATTGCTTCATGATTCAGATACCTCTTTTATCTGTTGTGAGTTAGAATTAAGTCAGCTAGATGTGTGGAGCACCTACTATGTGCACAGCTGAAAAAAAAAACACACTTTCTCATTAATATATGATTTAAAAATGTGCTTTTAGGGGTGAATCACCAACACATTGTACAAAAAAAGCAATGGGATTGTGGGTTACAGTGATGGGAAGTAGATAAAAGGAAATTCAGGTCTTTTGGGAAAGACAGATCTTAAAAATTTATAGTGGCAACAGGAGTGGGTAGGAGGCACTATAAATATAAACACATGTGAAGGAAGGCACAGAGTAGAGAATGGGAATGAACATGATAATAAGATAGTGAGGGCCTCTCCTTGTTCATACAGGGGTTCAGTACAAGAAAAAAGACATAATGGGGTCAGTCTAGTTATGGAGAAGCCTTTAAAAGAGACCAAATAATATGAATTTTATATATTTGATAATAACCAAGAAATGGTTATGAATTAGTGGAAAATAATTTACTGAAGAAAAAGCATTTCAGAGTATAACAAACAAGATCAGTCTTTAAATTCATTACAATCTCATTAATACATTCCAGCAAGTTCTTTGGTGGAGATTGTCAAGCTAATTCTAAAATATTTTGCAAGGGACACCTGGGTGGCTCAGTTGGCTAAGTGTCTGCCTTTGGCTCAGGTCATGAAATGGGGCTCTGGAATCAAACCTGTGTTGGATTCCCTGCTGAGCAGGGAGTCTGCTTCTCCCTCTGGCTCTCCTGCTCACTCTCGCTTGCTCTCTCTGTCTCTCAAATAAATAAATAAATAAATAAATAAATAAATAAATAAAATCTTTAAAAAATATTTTTAAAATATTTTGCACATGTATAAAAATATATATTACATATGTATATACATATATATACACACACCACACATATATATGACAAATGAAAAGGGTCAAAAATAGCCAAGACAACTGAAAAGAAAATGAATAAGGTTGATGGGTGGATCCTACCAGAGGGTGAGGCTTACAAAGCAATAATAGTTATGATACTGTGACATTGGCACAAATAGCCCAACTGAGTCAATGGAACAGAATTAGAAGCCATAAGTGCACAGACACCTACAAAGACACTTGGTTTATGTCAAATATTATACTGAAAAACAGTGGGTGAAAAACATATTTTCAATAAGTCATCCAGGGTCAGTTGGATATCCATATAAAAAAATTTTTTTGACCCCTGCCTGCCCTGGACACAAAAATTAAGTTTGGGTATATTATAGATCTAAATATGAAGGTTAAAAAAAAGTTTTGAAACAGAACTTCTCCAACTATCTGTAGTACTTAATTTTTGAAATTTCTGACCCATCAGACCAGTATTTTAGCAAAATAAAGTAAGATACTGCTTGAGCATGTCGATGTCAAGTTGCTTTAAAAATTTCTTGACACCTACATTCTCTCAGTCTTGTCATGAACTGGTAACAAGCATTTTGTGAACTGATATATTTCATGGGCCATACTTTATTTAAAGTATCTTCTTCTAGAGGAGGACATAGAGAAATAATTCATGAGCTTGGGTAGGCAAAGATCTCTTAAATAGGACACCAAGTCTAACCCTAACTTTTCTGGTGAAGGAAAATGCTGATATATTAGACTATGGTAAAATTAAGAACTTTATTTTATTGAAAGGCAGCAGGAGGGAAGTCATTCCCATTAAGGGACAACTATGTCACCAAGTGGGAGCAGATATTTACAATACACAGAACCAAAAGGGACATTCCTAGGACTCCACAAGCCCTTTTGACCTCCTTTCTGTTACGACCTACCTCCATCACCACCGTGTGACCTGTAAACATCACAGACTACTTTTGCCTGTTTTTGAGCTTTATAAAAATGGAATCATGCCTGAGGTACTGTTCTGTGTCTGGCTTCTTTCCGTCCCTGTCACGATGATGGAAGTTGCTTATGCTGCATGTGCAAAGGGCTGGTTACTGTCACCTCTGTATGGTACATCACTGTCACCTGCTTTGAGGATCTTCTCCACCTAAGCCTTTCAGAGGGTTCATAGCAGTATCTCACTGTAGTTGTAATTTGCATTTCCCTGATGACTAACGAGATTGAGCACTTTTCCCTATGCTTCTTGGCCATCTGGTTATCCTCTTTTGGGACTGCCTGCTAAAAATCTTTGGTCCGCTGGAGTCCTTCCTTTTCTTTTCTTACCGATGTGTAAAGTGGTTTCTATATTTTGGGTACGAGTGCCTGTGTTCCGTTTGGTTTCTTGATCTGAGTGGCGGGACATGGGTTGTGAAAATGTACAGACCTATACTTAGGAGTCTGTGCAGTTCTCTAGATGTATAGAATAACTTCAGTGTAAATATTTAAAAATCAATTGAGTGTGATGACACTTGACAATAGGAGAAGAGAAGGTTTTTTTGTTGTTTGGCTTTTTAATATTTGTTGAGAGCCCACTCTGAGGAGGCACTGGGCTTACCCTGAAGCCTGCAGGCAGTGGCAGAGCTGTGAACCATACAAGTACAGGGATGTTAGCAACTATGAAATATTAGTAAATAGGAAGGCTGGGGTAACACCTGTTTTTTCTAACACACCATTCAAGTCCTAAATAAGAATTTCTCCTGTCAAGATCCCAGTCAAAGAGCAAGTCATAACATACCAAAAGCCGAGAAATAAAAACCGTGTATAGAATTGTGATGGATGTGAATAAAGAAATCAGCGTGCTGTTTCCCCAAAAGAGCTGGAGGTCCTAGAGTGAGTACAGGAGGCAGGAACGTCATGAGCAGGTACCTGGATGGTACCAGGACGGGCGTGGCGAGATGTACAAGTAGGGCAAGGAGTCTGGCTCTTCCTTTACAGGCAAGAAGCCACTAAGTATTCTAAAGCAGGGGAGTGAGAGGATCTGATTACCTTTTTAAAAGCTCACTCCGACTGCTTTGTGCAGAGTCGACAGGAGAGGCCAGGTAAGCCCGTAAGCAGGAAAGCCAACCAGTAGAGCATTAGAGCAATTCAGTAAGAGAGCTGGCTCTGACCTGGGGTGGGGCAGAGGAGACCTGCAGGATACATCCAGGAGGAACTGGTGTTGCACTGGATGTAGCAGGTGAAGGAAGGGGGGCTGTGAAGAGAGACTTCTAGGTCCTGAGCTTGAACAATGACAGAATGTTACCTTCCACCGAGATGAGGAAGACCGAGGAGGAAGCAGGCTTTGTATGGATCACACTGGAGATGCCAGGAAACGTGTACGTTGAGTATAAAGCCTAAAATTTAGGAGAGATGTCTGGGTAAGGGATACACCCGTGTGAGCATTCAGTATTAGGAAGCATTTGAAGCCTCAGGAACGGGCAGGAGACAACCAGGAAAGGGTGAGGACATAGAAACAGGGCACGGGTCTCCCTGGTCTAGTGTCATGTGAGCTTTGGGTTAAACCGTGGTGTTGTGTCAGACCTGGGGAAATTTGGAGTGGGTGAAAATCACGTAGAGGAAGAAAATAGTGAATTCTGTTTTCAACACAGAATTGTAGACTCAGACTGAGCATGACCCCTCTCCTCGGACTGCAGCTGAGCCTAACCGAACGTCAGGAGGACTAATTAACGGGTTCAGAGCGGTTTTGAAGTCAGAAACGTCCTGGCATTCATTCTGGTACTTTCATTTCAGAGCTTTAGTTAGTGGGACCCGCTTGCTGGTTAAACGACTTGCCCACGAACTACCTTCGCTCATCTCAGGGTGAGACTCCGCTAGGGATGTGATTCCTCAGACCCCCAAAAATACATGCAGCCATGTGATTGCACAGTCTTCTCCACAGGCCTTGATGGATGAGATCCTCATGCTTCAAGATGAGATCAGCGCGCTCCAGTCATCGCTCGCGGAGGAGCTGGTGTCCGAGTCCCCCGAGTCCGACCCCGCAGAACAGCTGGCCCTACAGTCCACGCTCACCGTCCTGGCCGAGCGCATGTCCACCATCAAGATGAAGGCCTCAGGGAAGCGACAGCTTTTGGAGGTAACGAGTGACTCTGAAGGTGCCGCTCACGTCCACGTTCACTCCCCAACTTGCGTTGACAAGCGTGCAGGTTGTTTACGTGATCTACATTTTTATGGTTTCCCACTCAGAAGAAGCTGGTATTGTGTGTGTCTCAAGGAGGGTCTCGTGAATAGAGCAGTGAGTCAGTGTGGAGCCATGAATGTGTCTTTTCACCACTTTCTGACTCATTTCAGCATGAAAAATTGAGAATGTGGAAAAGCAAAACTTGGTAGACGTGAGCCTTGGGAAGGATAATTGTGAAAGGTTTGCATAATGGTTTGTTCTGTTTAAATAAGGGCATTTTATGACTAGTATTACTAATACTCTGAAGAGTAAATCTTTAGTCATCCTTAACCAATTTGAGCACATTAGTTCATGAAAATAGTTTTGCAATTCTGGTTCTCATGTTCCTTAACGTTAACATTATTTAATAGATAAATTTTGGTGACAGTAACATGGGTTACAAAATAAGTTATTTTGCTTTTTCTTTGTTTTCTTATAATTCCTGGCCCTAAACATAAATGATGTTCATATTGTTGCTTCTATAAATTTGATTAGACTGGAGACCTCTTTTTTGTTTTTTGAAGATTTTATTTATTTGACAGAGAGTGACACAGCAAGAGAGGGAACACAAGCAGGGGGGAGAGGGAAAGGGAGAAGCAGGCTTCCTGCTGAGCAGAGAGCCCTACACAGGGCTCGATCCCAGGACCCTGGGATGATGACCTGAGCCAAAGGCAAACGCTTAACCAACTGAGCCACCCAGGCACCCCTAGACTGCGGACCTCTTAAGGATCTTTCGAGTGTCTCTCTCCTGGTGTCTCTAGGGTCAAGCACCTTCTCTGGCACATAATCAGTTCTCAATACATTTCTTCTTATATGAACTTAAGAATATTTATTTAGCTGCTGGTTATGCTGTAATTCAGTTGAACATAGACCTGTTGTTTGAGAGAAATTTAAAATAATGTGTCAGCTATATTTAATCTCTATTTTCAACAAGCTTCTCTAATGATTCTAAGGTGACCCCAGAAATTTTAAAAATAATGACAATATAAGTTATTAATGAAATAATTTTTAAAATAAGGTATTTACAATCCTTGTCTTAAGAATTAATTTTTGAATTCATTAATACTGTTCCTAATCACACTATGAAATCCTTATGGAGGTTTTAAATGACGTGATTGGCTTGTATTTTTTTTAATATGAATTATTTGCCATCATTGAGAAAATCCAAAGATATAACCAAAAAATTTGAATTTCTGCTTTCACTCAAGAAACTCGTACCACTGAGCCCATGCTTCCTGTAGGGACTCACGTGCCTGAAACCTTATGGTGGTGCTCTGTCCCCACCACTCCTTATACTTTCCCAGACATTGAGGTAAAGTATCTATTGCCATTTACCGTCTTCTGCCATTGTTTTGTTCTAATCCTTGGTCAATTTCTGTTATTTACATTATCTGCCTAGCCCCATAGGCATATTATGTAAGAAGCTTAAACTCTGGGTTCACATTAGAATCATCAGAGAAGCATTTAAAAAATACTGATTTTTTTTTTTTTTCTTTTTAAGGTGACCTGGAAAGTTAAGGCAGGGATTTTCTTTTTTTGTTTGTTTTTAGGTTAGTTTTTTGTTTTTTGTTTTTTTAACAGAGAGAGAGAGAGAGAGCACAAGCAGGCAGAGCAGCAGGCAGAGGGAGAGGGAGAAGCAGGCTTCCTGGGAGCCTGACGTGGGGCTCGATCCCAGGACCCTGAGATCATGACCTGAGCTGAAGGCAGTTGCTTAGCCAACTGAGCCACCCAGGCGCCCCTAAAAAATACTGATCTTGAGACTCATTTCCAGAAACTCTCATTTATCACTCTGGGATGTGGCTTAAGTATGGGTATTTTTTTTTCTTTATAAGTCGCAGTGAGGGGTGCCTGGGGGGCTCAGTGGATTAAAGCCTCTGCCTTCCGCTCGGGTCATGATTCCAGGGTCCTGGGATCAAGCCCCACATCAGGCTCTCTGCTCAGCAGGGAGCCTGCTTCCCCCTCTCTCTCTGCCTGCTGCTCTGCCTACTTGTGATCTCTGTCTGTGAAATAAATATCTTAAATCTTAAAAAAAATATATCTTTAAAATATTTTTAAAGATATTTTAAAGATATTTTTAAATATCTTTAAATATTTTTAAAGATATTTTAAAGATAATTTTTAAAATATCTTTAAAGATATTTTTAAATATCTTTAAAGATATTTTTAAAATATCTTTAAATCTTAAAAAAATAAAATAAATAAGTCGCAGTGATTCTGATATCAGCACAACCAGGAGCAAGAAGAACCTGGTTCTTTTGTGTTGAATCCTCATGACTTTACCCGGTGGTGATCTATGTTACATTTTACTTAATTCATTAGGAGAAGTTAAGCGAGCAGCTTGAGGAACAGAGACAGGAACAGGCCCTGCAGAGGTATCGCTGTGAGGCCGACGAGCTGGACCACTGGCTCTTGAGCACGAAGGCTACTCTGGACACGGCACTGGGCACAGCCACAGAGCCTATGGACATGGAGGCCCAGCTGGTGGACTGCCAGGTACAAAAATGGTCTTGAAGGAATATGCCAACATCAGAAAGTATATTGTTTAACTATAGAAAACACAATAGTAAAAAGACTTGGTATGGATATATGATTTTTCACAATCCATATGTTTTATACAGTTAGAAAGTAGAAAAGCAACACCTTACGAAAGCCTAAATGATACCCAAAATTGGACTTAGTCTTTTGAAAAATTTTACCGGTGGTATCTACTCTTTAGAAAATCTTCAGCTTCCTAAAAAGGACATTTTTTAAAGACCATAAATACCAGAAACACTTATGGTATCTATATTTAGTGGCTAGTAAGAACTACAAACCCAATGAAAATAATTACTGTCAGTGAATCAGACTGTGGATAAACACAACATGAGGTGTCTCTAGGTGCTCTGTTGTAATTTTAGTTCTAACTCTGATATATTGTTTGGACAACTTGGAAAGACTGTCAGTTACAAAGAGATAGACTAAACATAGGAAGGTTGTCTTTTGGAGCAGAAAATTACCTTCCTCTGATGTGAAGCCGCTCGGAATTAATGTAAGGACTAATGATATTAAGGTTTTTATTGTAATATTTCTTATCTCTTCATTATGGAAACTTTAAGAAACATGTATTAGTATAAAGAATAGATAATGAACTCCCAGGTACCGGTCACCGAATTTCAGTGATTAGCAACATAATAGACTTCACATGTGGGTGAGTATATCTAGAAGCACTTTCATTTAACAAACTAACACGTATCTAGAAAGATTTACCTAATCCGCAGTAGTGAGTATCAGTATGCATGACTTCATATGGCTCCTGTTTAGAATCAGGAAATGTGCAAAAACCATTAATGAACGAACACTGTATTTTTTCTTAATATGTAGTATGCTATTTTGATTGTTCCTTTTATGATTTGGGATTTGTTGTAATAGTGATCATTATAACTTGGATTTTTAAACTCTCTAGCCAATTTATCTATGTGTATTCAAAGCATTGTTATTCTCTGGATGGTAGAGAGTAGAGAGGCATGTGTGAATGTTTTCTGTTCTTTATATCATCCTTTCTTGCTGGAAAGAAATGTCTATTTTTTGCGTTGCCTGCTAGTGCTTAAAATTAGCACATGTACTAACTAGCGTTCCCAAATTATGTTTTACCATTACTCCCACCTCTCCCTTTTGGATGTCTCTATTTTTGTAGCTATACATAAATTCCACAATTCAGATAATACATTTCAGGGTTTTTATGAAGTATTGAAATGGTATTTTGACAACATTTTTAGAAACTAGAAGCATATGGAATCACACAAATGTACAGCAATTCCTCAGTCCATTCAAATGTAGTATTTAAGCCAGTCGTGTAATTAGAGCTGTGGCTATTACTAGGGTCTCATTATGACTTTTGGGGCCCTGGACACTTGGCCTCTATGGGCGTCTTCCTCTATAAAACAACAAAAATTGGGGCACCTGGGTCAGTGGGTTAAAGCCTCTGCTTTCGGCTCAGGTCATGATCTCAGGGTCCTGGGATCGAGCCCCACATCGGGCTCTCTGCTCAGCAGGGGTACTGCTTCCTCCTCTCTCTCTGCCTGCCTCTCTGCCTACTTGTGATCTCTGTCTGTCAAATAAATGAATAAAATCTTTAAAAAAAAGTTATATTTTTATTTTATAATTGCTTTGGTACAAGAGTAATATGATCCAGGGTGGATTTATTAATACATTTTCATTATTATATTCATTTTTTCTTCTGATTTTAGAAGAAATTAAAATTAAGATTTTTATTGGCCCTCTGAAAGTATTATGAGCTCTCAGCACTGTGCCAGCTGTGCCTAATGGAAAAGTCTGTTCGGCACAGAATTATATTAGTTTCTCAAAAATAATCTTCAGAAAATCATCTGTTAAGCCCCATTTCGCTAAACATTTCATGCTTCCATTTAGTTCAAGTTTTTTGGTTCCAACATATATTCTTACAAGTTGATGGTAGTTTTTCTGATTTAAAATATCTTTTCTCATTAATAAATTACTTTGACTGAATATAAGCTAGAGAGCACATTTTAAAAAGTTCAGAGTTAAGGACTATAAGAACAGAATGATTTCTGCAGAAAATAAAATGGTTATTATTTGTTTAGCTGTGATTTTGTGATTGTGATTTTGTTCTTTTTTAGTTTTTGTTTTAAATCTTACCTTGGAAGAAGGAAGACTAGTTTGCTCCTTCTCTAAACTTAGCCTCTATTTCAGAAGAAAAGGCAGCCCTAAAGAGTTGTCACAGGAAGTGAAAGTAAAATTCTTAGGAAAACTTTTGGAAATGCAAGGTTAAAAATATATTATATAAAAAAAACAAAAAAATTGAAATCAAGAAATGAGAGCAGCAATCTAAAAAGAAAAGCAGTGTCTTGAAAGAGAGAATCATGGGTGCCTGGGTGGCTCAGTGGGTTGAGCCTCTGCCTTTGGCTCAGGTCATGATCTCAGGGTCCTGGGATTGAGCCCTGCATCAGGTTCTCTGCTCCGCAGGGAGCCTGCTTCTCCCTCTCTCTCTGCCTGCCTCTCTGCCTACTTGTGATCTCTGTCTGTCAAATAAATAATTAAAATCTTTAGAAAAAGAAAGAAAGAGAGGATCAGCTTTAAGTCGACACTAAAGGGTTGATCCTATGATGTCTTTACTCTTATCAGTCATAAGCATTAGAAGCTAACACTAAAATGATAAAACAATCATAATAATAGGATACCACAAAGGCCTGGTCTTTTCTCCTTGTCCGTCGGCTGGATGAAATATGCTTTCCGTGTGCTTTTCCAGTATGTTTTCCATTATATAAAATCTAATCTTAAAGAAGAGAAAAAAATTAGGAAGCTCAAGGAATTTTTAAAAATCTATAACCTCTCTTCAGATCTGTCAGAGAAGTAGGAAAAAACCCCGGAGGCATGCTCTTGCAGTGAAAGACCAATGAAGTGTTGTGTTTCCATGTGAGAAAGGATCTTTGTGGAGACCCGCAGGACGTGTGAATGTCATCCTCATTTCTGTTGTTCCAGAACATGCTGGTGGAAATCGAGCAGAAGGTGGTGGCCTTATCGGAACTCTCAGTCCACAATGAGAACCTGCTCCTGGAGGGCAAGGCTCACACCAAGGAGGAGGCTGAGCAGCTGGCCGTAAAGCTGAGGACCCTCAAGGGGAGCCTCCTGGAGCTGCAGAGAGCGCTGCACGACAAACAGCTCAACATCCAGGTAAGGGCTCCAGCCGCGCAGCAGGCCAGCCCGGCGACACCGCTCAATCCTAGGGCATCGCTGCCGGGCCTTTTCTGTGCCTGGTGTCCCTAAAGGAAGATTTGGGGAAGGAGACATCCTTCCGCTTGGATCTGCTTTACACACACTTTGGCACTGATTTTCAGATAGGTTTTGTAAGGACTGTGCGAATCCATACACCTGAAGACAGCGATATAGGAAAAGGAAAGAAAATGAAAATAAATACCCACATTTAGCAAATATACTATTTTAAAGTATTTAAACATAGGTCATAGGTTAAGATATTCTGTAACATTTTAATATTTTTCTTGTATTCTCCTTGTATTCTGTTTTTCAGATATACTCAGGCTTTTTAATTTAGGGCTCATACCTTACATTGTCATATATTCTAGGTGAATTGAACCTTTTTACTATCACGTGATGACCTTAAAATTCCCAAATAGTGATTTCTGTTTTATGTTTTTGGAGCTTTTGATTTTAGGAGCTTTTGAGGGGTATTATTTGCTTGATGTATCCTTTAACTTTCCTTGGTTTTACCCTTTCTTTGTCCTTCTGTTTTAGATTTGCTTCTTAAAAAAAAAATTGGCTGTACTTGTTGGTTTTAAACATTTATCTAATCAGAAAATCTCTGACTTTGAAAGGACAGGGTTAGTCCATTTAAGTTTACGGGGATTACTGATCTGTGTAGACTTCTGTTATCTCACTTTTTGTTTTTTATTTTTTTGTTCTCCTCCTTCAATTCCTTTTTTCTCCTTTTTAGCCTTTATTTTTAAGTGGTTGAATGCTTTTTTTCCCCCAATATCTATTCTTTACCACTCAAACCTAACAAATTCTAAGTTTATTTCTTAATCTTCTTCTAGGTCAATATAAGAACCTCAGAACACGTTCACCCAGACTTCTCCTCATGTAACTTTCATTCTGATACTGTCCAGTATTTTAATTTTGTTTTTTTAATCTATAAAAATTAGAAATTACTATTATTATCCTATACAAAAGTTAAGGGGACATTTATTGAGAAGCAACTATGTGTCAGCTGCTCTTTTATATAACAGAGTGAAGGAGGGTGGAAAATAACTATATTTGTATCTATATGCCTGTGTTTATGTCTATACATTCTTAACCTCAGAGGATTATGGTTGGGGGAAACAGACAATAAATAAAATTAAAACCCATTATTATATATTAAGTTAGGAGATGATAAGAGCTATAGCTGAGATACCATAAGGTGAGTAGATGGAGAAAGGCAGTCTGGGTAGATTGGCGGTTCTAAACAGGGTGTCCAAGGAAGCCTCCCTAAGGTCACATTTGAAGGAGAACACTTTGCAGATATGAAGGAGAGAGTTTTACACAAAGGGGAAAGCCAGTGCAAAGGCCCCCAGGTGGGATCATCCCTGGTCTCTTCAAGAAGGCCACTGTGGCTAGAGTGGAGTGAGCACGGAGAGAGTGGTGTCCGTTAAAGCCCGACACAGGTAGCGGGACATGGTGCAAAGGATCTTACAGGCATTGTAGGTACTTTGGTTTTTACCCTGAGGGAAACAAGAAACCACTGGAGTATCTGGGAATGACAAGATCAAGAGGAGTGACAAGATCAGCCTTTATCTACTATAGGGGACCAGGGTGGATGCTCAGACACCAGTTAGAGGGCAGAGTGTAGAGGTTGAGGTGACGAGAACTTCCTAGATTCTGTAAAGGTGAAAACTATCTGAGGAACAGATGTGGGGGGACAGAAAGAGTAGGTAAGTCAATAGTCTAATTTCGTAAAGGTGAAGTCTGAGATGCCTATTCAGTGTCACTTCATGGCTGGAATTCAGGGGAGAGACCTAGACTGGAGTCCTCATCCTCTAGATGGTCCTTAAGGCATGAGGTTTGATAAGATCCCAAGGGACTGAGGAGGGACGAAGACCCAGGTCCCAGAATCAAGTGCTGGAACACTCCAGTGTTAAGGGTTTGGAAGATGTGGAGGATCCCTCAAAATAGAATGAAAAGGAGAAACCAGGGAGATGGGAGAAAGATGAAGAGTTTGGTTCCTGGAAGCTACTTGCAGGTAAGTAGGGCCAAGAGGAGGAGTGGGAGCTGACCATTAGATCTCACAACATGAAGGTCTTTGGTGACGTCGGCAGCAACTGTTGCAGTTGAGTAGAGAAGGCTGAGGTACTTGGAATGAGAAGTGAGGACGAGGGGAGACGGGTTGGAGAGGAGAGTATGAATGACTCGGGAATTTCCCTATGAGGAGTGGCAGAGAAATGATAAGCTTAAGAAACACTTTAAGATCGGAAGAGTAATGGCGTGCCTACATGGGGATGAAAGTATGTGGAAGAAAGTAGAAGAAAGAATGATGAAAAAGAAGCTGATGAAAAATGTGTAGGAGGGAGAAGATAGGGCCAAAGGGCAGGGTGTGGTCTTAGAACTCCAGTACCAGGGAAACCTCTTACCTGAGTCAGATGCTGGCAGGGCCCAGGACACCAATATTGTGGTGGAAACTTGACGGACATACACTCTGACTGCTTCTGTTTTCTCGGTGTAATGACAATTCTTTTCAGACTAAACTATGTATTTTCAGTTCTTTTTGCTAATCATGTAATTATGTGGTCTGGGACATCAAGCCTGATCAACAGAAAACTGTTAGAAGAAATGGAAGAATTTAGTAAGATGACTGGCTTATCAAAAATAAGTAAAGTGGAGAACCCAGGGGCACCTGGGTGGGCTCAGTTGACTAAGCATCCAACTCTTGATTTCAGCTCAGGTCATAATCTCAGGGTGCTGGAATCCAGCTCCATGTTGGGCTCTGTGCTCAGTGGGGAGTCCATTTGGGGGTTCTTTCTCTCCTCCCTCCCTCTGCTCGCTCTTTCTCTCTCTCTTAAATAAATAAATGAATCTTTTTTTAAAAAATGGAGAATCCATAACTTTGCCATGTACAAACAAAAAACAACTTAGAGAAGTAAGAATTTTCCATCTGTAATACCAACAAAATATGAAATATTTGAATTCTCAACAAATAACATTTTAAAACCTGGGTAGAATAAAAATGTGAAAAAAATGGACAGATAAACTTTATTCTTAGGGAGGAATACAACATTTTAAATAAAAGATGATTTTTTTTTCTGTACTAACATATAAATTTAAGTTATTTGGAATGTAACACAATGATATAAAATGTGACAAAATTATTCCAGGTTTATCTGGAACAAAATAAATGTGAAAAAACCATAATATTCTGAAAGTGAAGAGTTATGAGGGGCTAATTTAATTTTACCATATATTAAAATACAATATTACAATAATTAGAATAGTTTGGCATTGGCAAAATAATGAATAAACAAAAAAATTCACAGAATAAGTATTCCAGAAAGTGACCCAGTATTTAAGGGAAATTGATAAATGGTTAAGGTAGCATTTCAAATCAGTGGATAAAACAGTAATAAAGTAATAGGCAAACCATTTG
Organism: Martes martes; assembly: GCF_963455335.1. Lineage (NCBI taxonomy): Eukaryota > Metazoa > Chordata > Mammalia > Carnivora > Mustelidae > Martes > Martes martes. Next base: position 14,498,497 of record NC_137893.1, read on the forward strand.
AAATATGATAAGCTAGATTTCCTGTTCCATTCTTTATAGAAAAAAAGCATCACAGATGAACCAAATATTTAAATATAAAAACTTAAACCTGAAAAGTTCTGGATATATGAGTATTGGGAAGGATCTTTGCCAGTAAGCTCCGCACCCAGAATTTTAGTTTCTTTAAAACTACTACACAAAAATGAAAAAGTTCTATATGACCAAAAACTACTACATAAAAATGAAAAAGTTCTTTAAAAAATTTTTTTTTAATTTTTTAATTAACATATAATGTATTATTAGCCCCAGAGGTACAGGTCTGTGAATTGCCGCCAGGTTTACACATTTCACAGCACTCACCATAGCACATACCCTCCCCAATGTCCATAACTCCACCACCCTTTTTTTTTTTTTTTAAGATTTTATTTATTTATTTGACAGAGAGAGAGATCACAAGTAGGCAGAGAGGCAGGCAGAGAGAGAGGTGGGTGGGGGGGAAGGGTGGGTAGCAGGCTCCCTGCTGAACAGAGAGCCCGATGCAGGGCTGGATCCCAGGAGCCTGAGATCATGACCTGAGCCGAAGGTAGAGGCTTAACCCACTGAGCCACCCAGGCGCCCCAAAAATGAAAAAGTTCTATATGACCAAAAACATAGTAACTACATGAAAAGACAGAGAGGGAAGAAACTGTATAATTCACATAACAAGGAATTAATTCCCGTAATTTCCACACATCTTTTGTAAATCAGTATGAAAAGGTCACCTAATAGAAGTATAGACAAAAGATGAAGAGATAATTCAAATGAAGAGACATACAAATGGCCAGTGAACAGTGAACGTATGAAAAGATATTTTAACTCACTATTGGTTAAATAAATGCAATCAAAGGCAAAATACTGCTTTTTTACTTTAAATTTGCATACTTCAAAATGCACATGCAACCTGACTTTATGAATTAAAGCAAAAAGGAAAATGTTAAAAATATTAAAATTAGGGAGTAGGGAATATAATTGGACAAATGAAGATGATTTTCTGAGACCAAAAGTTTATAGTAATTTACTTGGTTTTACAAAAAAAGTGCTATCAATCTAATATAGAATGCTTTTTTGTTGTTGTTCCTAATGGTGGTATGTGAATGAACCTTATCTCTAAAACCAGGTCAAAGGGGAAGACTTCAAGGTTCCACATCTGGAATAGTTATTGAGAGAGCTGCACTTGTTGAAAATTACATAAAAAACGGATGATGACTATATGTTGGCTAATTGAACATCATCATCATCATCATCATCATCAAAAAGAAAGCTGCCTTACCGCTTAGAGCAGATAGGAAGCAAGGGGGCAGCCTGATACGTTCGCAGGTGGCACATGTCAGGATTAAAAGGAGGTTTGAGGGGTGGGGGTGAAGGGGTCAGGGCACAAATTCCAGGGCTTCAGGCCTGCCACAGGCATATAAATGAGCGAAGCAGGCCCAGTCAGGACCTTGGTGGGCTGGTCTCATGTCAAGCAGCTGTTCCTCAGCTTGAGCGATTGTCATACGAGAACTTAGAGGCAGCATTGCTAGATCTTCCAGAGAAGGGACATTCAGATTTATATCTAAAAATCTCCCAGTTTTAAAACACTGCCATTTGGGGCGCCTGGGTGTCTCAGTGGGTTAAAGCCTCTGCCTTCGGCTCGGGTCATGATCTCAGGGTCCTGGGATCGAGTCCCACATCTGGCTCTCTGCTCCGCAGGGAGCCTGCTTCCCTTCCTCTCTCTCTGCCTGCCTCTCTGCCTACTTGTGCTCTCTGTCAAATAAATAAATAAAATCTTAAAAAAAAAAAAAACACTGCCATTTGATTCTAGAACTTTAAAATAATCTGTGTGCCAAACAAAGGTCAGACTAGGTTCTTGGACCGTCACTTTACAACTGCCTTCCTAAAGTGTCCCCATCCTGGTGTACCTCGAGTTGTTCACTAGGTGACCTGGGGCAAGATCCTGGAACTTGAGGCCAAATAACCTGTTTTCTCATCTGTAAAATAAGCATATTAATAGTATTCGACTTTCAAAAATCCTGAGGATTTTAACGCAAGTAATGCTCATAGGAAGTGCTCAAATAGCAATGAGTCTAATAACAACAACCACCAGCTGTTTGCAAACCACATTCTCTGGGGGGAAAGGAACTCCTGACATGTTGGAAGGTTAGGTCTGAGATGGGTCAGGGCTGGCTGGGCTGAGCTCTGCAGCCGCTTGCGGAGCTCACACACCCGGTCTGCTGCCCATGGCCACAGAAATTCTTCAGATAGAGTAAAATCCTGACCCTGCCCACAGGTGGAAGGACTTCCTGAGCATACCGTTGTGAAAAGTGTAAATACTGGAAAATACAGTGTTTCACTGAATCGAAATTGAACCTTGTTTATTTTTAAAGTACCTATAAATTTCCTCATCTTTTGTCTAATGAGTTTCCAACATATAAACTACTGATTTTCTCTTTTTATAATTCGAGTTATTTGAAGAGATTGTTTTTCCAACTGTAGGAATGAAAGGAGCCCTGTTTCCATTATTGTTACCATAAAAAGGGTCATTTGCCTTCGTGTAAAAAAATTCATAGTTGATCTGAAATTAACTAATGTTGATTGGGGAAAAAACGTAATGTAGATATCAGTGAGGTTGTACCTTTCATTTGGGGTTTGCATGATTCAGGAGATCTGAAGTCCCTTCCTCTTGTATGGCCATAAGCACACCATTTCTCAGTGCTGCTTGGTCATATCTATCACGGCCATCTTTTTTAACTAATTGGACTTCTGTATGTATCAAAGAATAACCAGTCCCTCTAGGGCACCCTCCAAGACATTTCTTCTCTTTGTGAAGGGACGCAGACATATGGGCATGTAATACTATCTCTTGAATTACATGGGATCTTTCCTCATAAAAAGTTTAGGTCATTTTCACACATTATCATCCTTTGAAGGAGCAGAGTTTGCTCTATATAAACAATGAAATGCTTTATAAAGTAATGTTTTATTTAATGTTTAGCATTTCCAATCCTCACTAATCTTCCAAAGAATGTTCCTGGCAAAAGTGGTTACTGTTCTATTATTTCCAAAATAAACAGCTTATGTAGCCCCACCCTTGGGGAACTCTGGGGACCAAAACTGCCTTACTTCCTGTTTCCTAGGTAGGAGAGAAAACAGTTTCCAGACCTACAAGAAGAGAATGTAATTATCATTATTCTATTCCTTCAATCAGTGCCTTCTCATCCCCTGAGGAAAGGGAAAGAAATTTGAACTGGATTCTTAATCATTTTTTGTTTCCTGTGGTCCAAGTCTTATGTTTCGAAATGACTAAATCAGTCAAAGAAAAATTTACTAGCTGAAAAATGGAACCTAACCACATAGAAAATACATACTAAACATCTGCTTTTGATGCTACTTAATTTTTGTTTCTCTAAAGCTGTGGATTCAATTAGTGAAATATGACTCCCCTTAGATTTTAGGTCTTAGATTCTGAATAAGTGTCTGGCGTGTAAAAGTAGTTAGCTGTTCTTAAGATCTAACATTTCCATCGTTATTTTTCTAAGCACAAATTCAGTGTGAGGAATTTGGGGGGTGGGGCGGGAAGCTCTCAATCGAACAGTAGTAACCTGTGTAGAAGGAAGGGTGAGGTGCTGTCCTTAAGTAGTCACCACTTGAGTCTCTAGGCTGGGCTCTGAAAACAACCCCTTACGGAAGAACAAAGCAGAGGGGAAGTGACCTGATCCCACGTGAAGTGGCAGGTCATGGCCATGGCCACCGTTTTGTCAGCGGAGCAGCTCTCACTGGGGACAACTTTCAGCCTTGTACACTGACTTCCTTGGTGTCATTCTCTGTAGGTCCCTTTTGACCTGCTGTCTCATCCTTATCAGAAAAGCCAGGATCTTTCAGAGTTTATGTTGAGTAGATGGTGCATTCTCAGATGGGAGAGAATCTGTTTCGTGCAGAAATGTGTGGGCTTCGTGCTGAAGAGTGCCCACTCACCCCGTACCTCCTACCCTCAGGAGAATCAACGGCTTATCTGTAAGCAGCATTCCTGGAGGAGTGGGGAGTATACTGAACTGGGTGTCACCGGTCCCCCATTGGAAAGGTCCTGTGAAATGCAAATGGCGCACTTTAAACCAATGGCGTCCCCATTGTCCTCTATAAGCCATATTCTCTTGCTGGGAAGCTGGATCATCTTAAAGGAAGGGAAGTCACCTGTGAGCTAAGGTGGCTCTGAATCTGGGAGAGGATTATGTATAATATTACCTCTGGGTTTCACGGTTTCCTTCAGTTCACTCTACTTCCAGCATTGATACCAACATGGCAAAGTCCATGATCTCTACGTTATCTCAGACATTTTGCAACTTAATCATGAGACTCTAATGAGTGAGACAGAAGGGTTAATAGACCCCATTTATTTCCCCGAATACTTAGTGTAGAAATCTGAAAATGAGAGGAAGAGAAGGGTCTTCGTGGGCGGTCAGGCTGGATGACCTGCAGCGGCGGGCTCTCATTCCATCGTCACATTTAGCGATGAAGAACCAAAGGACTGGAGAGTAGCAGCCTTGGGGTTTGGGAGCAGGACCCCTCCTCCATGGAAGCTACCTGTAAACTGTCCCTCTCCTCTGCCCCATGGTACAGCCACACTGGTAAGGGGTAAACTGTCCCTCTCCTCTGCCCCATGGTACAGCCACACTGGTAAGGGGTAAACTGTCCCTCTCCTCTGCCCCATGGTATAGCCACACTGGTCCCATCACTGCTGCTGCTCTCTCTGAGATGCCCGATTTCTCTCCCTTCACGGTCTTTGGTCCAGCTCTTCCCTCTGCCTGGGCCGGGGGGGCCCTACACCTACATCTGTGCCACGCAGGTGGTTTCTCATCACCCGGTGCTCAGTGCACTTGTCTGCTCTCAAGAGACTTTTCTCTGACCAGCCTGGGAAAGCTTTCCATCCCATTATCTAGTTGACGGTCTTTGTAGCTCTTAGCTTATCTTCTCGGTTTACCGTCTGCCTCCCCAGCAGGGCCCCTGTCTGGCTTCTTGGCCGAATATGCCTAGAACAGTGGCTGACACACAATGCATGCTTATTTAATAAGTGTTTAGTGAATTAGTCGTCTTAAGATTGTAGGCTTTATCTTTTTGACATATATATACACACATGTGAGTAGAAGGGCTCTCCTTCTGAGCTAACTGCATTCTGATATGCAGTATCAAATTCCGTCAGAATAATCGAATTCCATCAGAATTCCATCAGAATAATCATGCAGGATGGTTAAACTCCTGCCTGGGTAACAAGTAATTTCTCTTGTCTTTCTCCTTTACCCAAACAGCATCCACGCCAGCAGTGGCAACAGATGACAGTGGGGTCTGGTCTGGGTGGCGATGGTACGGGAAGTGAGATCTAGAGTTATATTCGCATGGAAAAAGTTCTGGAATATCCAGTGACCACATCAGTCAGCTAAAAAAGCCCAATCTCTGAGTAGACAGTTTCCCCCTCAAATATTTGAGTATAATCATCTATTTATTGTTCTCCTTTCTGCAAATACCATAAATTCGATGGGTTTTGTGTTACCTTTTTTTTTTTTTAAGTCTGGTTTCATGTCCAAATGGATCTACTTTGGTATCATTCTACAGACCACACCAAAGTCGCCTTCACTCCATTTGGTTGAGGTTTCTCTGTGGATAGTATGACTCTTGATTTCTGCCTCATTAAAAGCAGGGCACAGCGCAAGAGAAGGAGGAGAGCCATGCTGACCTAACTGCCAGCCAGAGCCCCGGGGTCCAGGACTGGCTGGCCCAAGCCCGGACCACATGGGCCCACCAGCGACAGAGTAGCCTCCAGCAACAAAAGGTAAACCACTTCTGACCTCTTCATCACCTGCAGACCTGCCGCACAAACACCTGAAGAGACATGTTTTAGGTGGACAAGTGACTTCTGTACTAAATACAGAGCGCCCCATTATCTTCCCTTTGGACAGACACAAGGCCTGGCTAACTGCTTCGGTGTACTTTCTTCTGACCCCTGGAATGACTGGTCATTTTAAAGCCCGATCTTTAAGAAAAGGTGGTGTTCAGGTTTACAAATAGCATCGCTCGGTTATAATCTGCCTGATGAAGGTTACCGACTCTGTTCCCAGATTTGCCCCAATTTGAGCCTATTTTAGAGAATGAGTAATCTCAGAAAGGCCTTTGAGAATTGGTAAAAATAAACAAACAAATAAATAAATAAAATAAACCTGAGTTACATGTTTTTAAAAAAAGACTTATTAAAAATGCAATTCATTTCTCACTTTTAAGGAGATACCATCACAAGATAGGATTAAAAATTATTGCCTAGTGAAACAACTGAGCTTTGATGAGTAAGAATGATTTCTCATTGGCACCGTAGTATTACGTATGGGACATATTAAAGTATTTCCTTTTCTTAAACGCAAAAGGCATTTTTCACAAGTAGTGAAGAAGTAAAACCAAATCTGTTGATTGTCCAATTTACAAAGCAAGTGGGAGATTCAAGGGAGCTGCTACCCTCCAGGATTTATCTCAGCGGCAACAGGCAGTATTGATTTTGAAAAGTGAAAGTGCATTGTGTACCACTTGAGGGCACCATTGCCCAGCAGAATTCTTTTCTTTTTTCCATTAATTTTTTCCAAGATTTTTCAGAGATACCTTTTATAAAAGCCAAAGAAAGGTATAGAGTACTTTAGAGACATGATTGTGTGTTTACCTAAATCACACCCGATACGCAAAATCTGAATTTAGGAACTTACTACAGGCATTCTCTGAGAATTTTCTAGACGTAAAACCACGATTGTAGGTAATAAGCAAAGTAACACATGTTTTCATTTCTGCTTGTCCTTGGGCAGGAGTTGGAACAGGAATTAGCCGAACAGAAGAGCCTCCTGCGGTCAGTAGCCAGTCGTGGTGAGGAAATTCTCACCCAACACTCAGCTGCAGAGACCTCTGGTGGTGCTGGGTATGTTTCAAAAACACTTTCTCCCAACTTGCCCCGATTTGAAGAAATGTAAACATCTCACTCGAAATTTTATTTTAAACATCTGCAAGAGCTTAATCGTTTTGTTTTCACTCTGTGATATTAAATTTATTTGCATTTTGAACATTTGTTGTGCAACATGAGTATAGCTGGTCATTACGAAGGCTAGTGGCTGGCTTCTTTTTTTTTTTTTTTTTTTTTAAAGATTCCATTCATCCACCTGACAGACAGTGGTCACAAGTAGGCAGAGAGGCAGGCACAGAGAGAGAGAGTGGGGAGGAAGCAGGCTCCCTGCCAAGCAGAGAGCCCTATGCGGGGCTCGATCCCAGGACCCTGAGATCATGACCTGAGCTGAAGGCAGAGGCTTAACCCACTGAGCCACCCAGGCGCCCCTAGTGGCTGGCTTCTTTGCCCTCTGTCCAGTAACGCTGAGCATATCTGTCCAAAGAAGATGCTTCTGAGTTCATTTTTTAGAATCAAATAAGAAATGCATTCTAAACACATTCCTGTGTGTTTCTGAGTGATTATATCTAACTGCAAAGTATTTTCCCTGCAAAATGAGCTTATCTATCTCTAACATCACTCGGAAAAATAAATGCGTGCGCCCACTAAGCGTCTTTGTTTCTCTTGATGATGTCTGTCTATAATTTCTACGTGTAAAGTCATTGAGTTTCAAGAGCTGGTTTGGAATGGAAACTGAAAGCCTTGTACACAGCCAAGCACAAGTGTTAAAAATGAAGGAAGTTGGAGAATTTTCAGGTTGGAGATTCTGACTTAAAAGGCAGGACAGAAAAGAAACCACAGCAGGGTTGCAGTATCCCTGTATTTTGAGTCAGGTCTGGGTTTTATTCCATTTCTCTAGAAGTCGTCGTGGGAAAGGAATCAGCCCTGAGCCTCCGTGTGCTCACCTCTGGGATGACAGAGCTAATCGACCGCCTTCATCTCAGAGGGGTTTGAAAGCGGTGGATGCAGCTGAGAGGCTATGGAGGAGAACCTTAAACTCCAAAATATTTTTTTTTATTTTTTTTTCCAAAATGTTTTTTAAAAAAAGTTTCAGTGAAACCGCTTGTGCCTTATAAAGATTTTGATTTAGTGGTATCCTTCGGCAACCGGGATTCGGCAAGTGGCTCGAATGCCGCTGACTCCAGCGTTGTCAATGCTGAACATTTACTGGAGGAAATAACCAGAGAAGGAAATAGATGCTATGGAGATGACTTTTGAAATATTATTTATAATACCAAGTAATAGAAAAGGAGGAAATGCCTGCTAGTATAAAAAAGCCTAAGGAAAATTTCATGCATATACAATCTTAACAAAAAATTATATAATAATATCAGAAAATGTATATGTGGTATTAAGTAAAAGTGTGATATAAAATTGTAGCATAGTATATGCATGGATAAGAACCATTTTCGCTATTAAATTATTTATCAAAGCTAACTTTTGGGGCATCTGGGTGGCTCAGTCAATTAAGTGTCTTGTCTTCAGCTCAGGTCATGATCTCAGGGTCCTGGGATCGAACCCCTCATCGGGCTCCCTGCTCAGCCAGGCAGTCTGCTTCTCCCTTTCCCTGCTAGTGCTCTCTCTCGCTCTCTCTCAAATAAATAAATAAAATCTTTAAAAAGAAAAAAAAAGCTAACTTTGGAGAGGATAGATTTGGAGACTTTTATTTTTTGCACTTTAATCAATGCTCCTGAAATGTTGCTGACATATAACATCAGTGTTGACTATATGTATATATGTCTACATTTAAGAACTGCAAGTGCAAAATGATAGAAACCATAATGTAATTGAAATAGACATATTATGACAAAATATATAGGAATTAGCATGTCATTCAAGAAAAGAAAAATGAAACAAAAAGACAGTAGAAATATTGATAAAATTAATAACTACCAATTTAAAAGGATACAAATGAGAACTATTGTGACATGGGTAGTCAGGAATTCCATTAAAATAATCTTGAAACTGTAAAAATTGTGTTAAAATGTAAAAGAGTTTTCAAAATCCTGATGGTCCATCATGCTTACAAATACAGATAAGGCCATAAGTGTTTCTGTATAAAGGCAACATGAGAAACACTGTTCCTTCCATGCCGACTCTGAATCAAGACCTGCCTTCACTTTTTATTTTCTCTTCTGTCTCTAATTCTTCTAGAACACTTATTCATCCTTCACAATTTTCTGAATATTTTTGCCAAACTCTATTTTTACAAAGAACCCATTCACACATTGCCTTCTCATCATATGAATAGTCACAAAAAGCAACAGTAGGAATCTTCTGCTACTTTCTTGCCATGATATTTTTCTTTCCTTGGCCTTTAGCTTTGGAAAGGACCCAGATGAAAGACAAACAACTATAAATTGCTGTTTCAAATACAAAAATATTTTAAAGAGAAATCCGCAGTGCAGTGCTGCGTTTCTACACAGGATTCACTTTAAAGACTACTTGATAAATTTCACAAATTTTTATATTTTTATACAAAATCTTCAGAAAAGTCACCTGTAAATCAATTTGGTTATAATTTAGTCATTCCTTTCAAGCATCTGCATAAATAAGCCAAACAAAAAACATAAAATAAGCCATATCTAGAACCCAAAAGAATATCATATATTTTAAAAGATCAGAATAACATTGCTAGGGGGAAAAAGCCCTTGTATTCAGATTTTAACTTATTAGCTGATTCCTAAGACTATCAAATATATGAAATAGTTTGTGTAAGAAAACCTCTGTGGGAGAAGCATGATTTGTTTCCAGCGTACAAATTTAAAAAGAATAAGTACTACGTGATGTATAGAACTGTTGAAGGATAGATAAGGAAACTCAGCTGGACATTAATTGATATAAACATCAAAGGGAAAGAATATTTTTCATGGGATATAAAAGTTTTTGTTCTCATTTAAGACTGATTTGCTGCTGGCATTTTACATGTGTCAGTGATTAAGTTTATCCCCTGGTTTTATACTAGATTGTTATACAAACATAAATGAATTAAAAATGATGTACTGCCATCCACCATTACAAAGGACATCACAAAAAAGAAATTTAATTTCATTAAGACTTTAAAACTTTTTTATTTAAAAGTATTTTTTAAAAACACACAGAAAACGCCAGAGACTACCGTGACAAGTGAAATTAGAAGTCCCAACATGATTTTAGCACTCTTTCACCCAACATTACTTTTTTTTAAAATTGTATTTTATTTCATTTTTTTTTCAGTGATTCGAAATTCATTGTTTATGCACCACACCCAGTGCTCCATACAATACCCACCTTAATACCCACCACTGGGCTCACCTAACCCTCCCCCAAATCCTCCCTCCAAAACCCTCAGTTTGTTTCTAGGAGTCCACAGTCTCTCATGGTTTGTTTCCCCCTCCGATTTCCCCCAATTCACTTCTCCTCTCCATCTCCCCACGTCCTCCGTGTTATTCATTATGCTCCACAAATAAGCAAAACCATATGATAATTGACTCTCTCTGCTTGACTTACTCACCCAGCATAATCTCTTCCAGTCCCGTCCATGCTGATACAAAAGTTGGGTATTCATCCTTTCTGATGGAGGCATAACATTCCACTGTATATATGGACCATATCCTCTTTACCCATTAGTCTGTTGAAGGGCATCTTGGTTCTTTCCACAGTTGGATGACTGTGGCTGTTGCTGCTATGAACATTGGGGTACAGATGGCCCTTCTTTTCGCTACATCTGTATCTTTGGGGTAAATACCCAGTAGAGCAATTGCAGAGTCATAGGGTGGCTCTATTTTCAATTTCTTAAGGAATCTCCACACTGTTTTCCAAAGTGGCTGCACCAACTTGCATTCCCACCAACAGTGTAAGAGGTTCCCCTTTCTCCACATCCTCTCCAACACTTGTTTGCTGTCTTGTTGATTTTGGCCATTCTAACTGGCATAAGGTGGTATCTCAGTGTGGTTTTGATTTGAATCTCCCTGATGGCTAGTGATGATGAACATTTTTTCATGTGTCTGCTAGCCATTTGCATGTCTTCTTTGGAAAATTGTCTGTTTATGTCTTCTGCCCATTTTTTGGTGTGATTATCTGTTTTGTGTGTGTTGAGTTTGAGGAGTTCTTTATAGATCCTGGATATCAGCCCTTTGTCTGTAGTGTCATTTGCGAATATCTTCTCCCATTCCATGGGTTGCCTCTTTGTTTTGTTGACTGTTTCCTTTGCTGTGCAGAAGCTTTTGATCTTGATGAAGTCCCAAAAGCTCCTTTTCACTTTTGTTTCCTTTGCCTTTGGAGACATGTCTTGAAAGAAGTTGCTGTGACCAGTATTGAAGAAGTTATTGTCTATGTTCTCCTTTACGATTTTGATAGAATCCTTCCTCACTTTAAGGTCTTTTATTCATTTTGAGTTTATGTTTGTGTACAGTGTAAGAGAATGGTCGAGTTTCATTCTTCTACACATAGCTGTCCAATTTTCCCAGCACCATTTATTGAAGAGACTGTCTTTTTTCCACTGGATATATTTTTCTGCTTTGTCAAAGATTATTTTACCATAGAGTTGAGCATCCATATCTGGGCTCTCTACTCTATTCCACTGGTTTGTATGTCTGTTTTTGTGCCAGTACCATGTTGTCTTGGTGATCACGGCTTTTTAGTAAAGCTTGAAATCAGGCAACGTGATGCCCCCAGTTTTGTTTTTGTTTTTCAACATTTCCTTAGCAATTTGGGGTCTTTTCTGGTTCCATACAAATTTTAGGATTGTTTGTTCCAGCTCTTTGAAATATGCCAGTGGAATTTTGATCGGGATAACATTGAAAGTAGATTGCTCTAGGCAGTACAGACATTTTAACAATGTTTATTCTTCCTATCCATGAGCATGGAATGCTCTTCCATCTTTTTGTGTCTTTTTCAGTTTCTTTCATGAGTGTTCTGTAGTTCCTTGAGTACAGATCCTTTACCTCTTTGGTTAGGTTTACTCCAAGGTATTTTATGGTTCTTGGTGCTATAGTAAATGGAATTGATTCTCTAATTTCCCTTTCTATATTTGCATTGTTGGTGTATAAGAAAGCAACTGATTTCTGTACATTGACCACTATTACTTTTTAAAACCAATCCATGTTAATACATATAGATCAAGTTCTTTCATTTTAACTGCTTAATTTGCTAATTGTATTTTATCTTGTGATGATAACTTGTTCACCCATTTTTTTTAATTGATGGGCATTTACCTTGTTCCACTTTTTTTTTTCTATTACCAGCGTTACTGACATTAACCTTCCTGTGTGTCTCTAACTGAGTAGGTTGGAGAGATTCTCTAAGTTGTATCCTAGAAGTAGCATATCATGCATTATAGCCTTATAGATAATTTTTAAAGACTTATTTCAGCAGACTTACCTGAAGAAACTATTGTACTCAATACTTCTGAGATGAGTAGATTTCAGGGTAGTGTATAGTATTATCCTGCTAATGAACTTGGTTTTTTTTTTTCCACTTAAGCAAAAGTTCTGTCAAAATATTAATTACAATATGGTATGTCTTTCAGATGACATAGTTCTAGTTAGGTCCTTTTTTTAAAGATTTTTTTTTTAAGATTTTGTTTAAATCTTTAAATTTTATTATTACTTTTAAAGATTTTATTTATTTATTTATATGAGAGAGAGAGAGCATAAACAGGCTGGGGGAGGGGAGGTGGTAGAGAAAGAGAGGCAGACTCCCCCTGAACAGGGAGTCCTATCCCAGGACCCATGAGATCATGACCTGAGCTGAAGGCAGATGCTTAAGTGACCGAGCCTCCCAGGCATCCCTCTAGTTAGCTCTTTAAAAGTCTTGACAAACTAGGATCTATTTGGAATTTGGGTCCCCCAGACTCTTATCATTAGACCCCGTTTATCAAGTGGCTATTATGTTCCTGGTAGGGTTCTAGGCATTGTGCATATCTTCTCTAAATTCTTATACTTCTGCAAGATAGATACTCTCTTTATTGTGAAGATGAGATAATCGAGGGTCAGAGAATTGAAGCAAATTACTCAAAGTCATAGATCTAATATGCTGGAACAGAGATTCCAACCCAGATCTGTCTCACCCGCAAAGCCATAGTCTTTGATGCCACCCTGCTGCCTTAATGAGGATGATACTCAATGCCTTCCTTTCTCCCTCTGTACTTCTGTTCTACATCCTGACCTTGTCTGCAGCATTTTCTCTGGACTCAGGATAAAAGCTCTCAGTAGACTAAGTGGCATTTTTAGGGTTTTTTAACTATTCTGTGGGCTGTTTGTTGAAGGACTCTAGTCTAATTGTACATTTTCTGATTGTAAATGTTAAAATTACCTTATATTTTTAATACTGAGCTATTTTCAATGAATTGTTAAATTATTATTGTCCTCATAGTTCAGTTATGGTGTAAGTTAAGAATATATTTGTTTATGGTTGGTCTCAAATTTTCTATTTTGATAGTTTCAAAGTATAAGCTAATGACTAAAATAATCTAGTTCCAATCTTAGAGGTCAGATCTAGTACATACAATAAGTTACCTAGAACTTAATGCCTTTTTGTACACATTGTAAACTTAGATTATTTATTCTTCTAATAGCGAAAAACCTGATGTGTTATCCCAGGAGTTGGGGATGGAAGGGGAGAAATCAGCTGCTGAAGACCAGATGAGAATGAAATGGGAAAGCCTACATCAAGAATTTAGTACCAAGCAGAAGCTACTACAGAATGTTCTGGAACAGGAACAGGAGCAAGTGGTATCCAAACATTTTGATTTTATATATTAACTAATATAAAAGGTGTATAGTTTATGCTAATGGAATATATCTGTGCAGTAATCTATAATTTCATTATCAATTCAAGTATAAGACATAAAAGAAATCATTCATCTTATATTTTTCTTAGCAAGCATGTTTCGTGCTTCCCTTAATAATTATATATTTATATGTGTAAATTCATTAGATTTCTAGATACTCTTTTCCTCAGAGATGACTACTATCTGATGACTCATTAGCATAAACCATTAATGGCCCCCCCTTTTTTTTCACAATCTTGAAAATAAAGGTTATAAGTCAAGAATATATGCATCTAGGACAAGAGAAATGCAACAAATTTGATTACTTTACTAGAAGTAAATTGTCAAGTTATCTTATTTTCCATTGCTATTTCCAGTACTTCATAGCTTCAGAAGATCTTAATGAGAAACATGTTGGGACATCAGTGGATCTAAAAGGAAGGGGAAGTCAGTGGCCAGCTAGAATAGTTACTGGCCCATCTGTAAGCTTGTTCCTGAGATGGGCAAGTACTGTGTGATGTTGGACTTGTTTCCACAAAGCAAGCCAAATCCAGTGGAATTGAATATAGCAACAGAAGGTTCTAGGTAGATAATCATTATTAGTTCACCATAAGCAGAAGCCAGAGAACATTTGAGAGTCAGAGGAATCAACCCCGTAGAGAGCTACTGCATGAGGTGGGAACCCAGCTGGCCTGCGATGTTTACCACAGTGGTGGCCCAGCCGGATTTTGAAGTTAGAAGTCTAGTCCTGGGTCCTGGACCCACAGGGCTCATCTTGGTGATTCTGTGACAGTAGTGTTATCAGAGTAAAGTCGAGGTCCTTTACTGTGGATCTGAGGAAGCTGCTGTTCTCCCACAGATCTGACGAGGGCTAGCTTCAGTGCTGGGAGAGGCTGAACCCGGGAGTGGAAGGATGTCCGTAACCAGAGTGCATCTGAGGCGTGAAAGGCAGGAGCTGACAGAGTGGGCTCTATAAAGAGAGCAGCTACAGCTCGCCAGGACTACCTGAAAAGGAGACAGTCCTAAGGTCACGATGTGTCCCCTTATCTGTGGGGAACCACACATCAGTGCCGGAGCCATGCGTGTCTGTCTCATTTTACAGAATCTTGTGCATGCCACACTGTCTCACTCCTCTCCTGCTCTGGCCAGGAGCCTTCTTCGTCACTGTCCACAGGCGTAGCCACCAGCAGTGGCCCTGGGCAGCATAGAGCACTCCATTCTTGGAGGAAGTTATCCCAGAATCCTCTACCACCCTGGCAAGTGGTGCCTTATAGCTTCCGCATGGACTTCCTACCTGTTTGAATTAATCTTCCTGCACATCCCGAGCAAACATTTAGACTCACAGTCTGAATTCTTGATTTCCGAGGTGGGTCTCCCAGACTTGATCACTAGCTCACCTTCAAGTTCTAGTATTCCCCATTCCTTTGACTATTTACAGTTCTACATCAGGAACTGCAGTCTTCTCTGACTATCCTAAGTCAGATAAATCCAAGGCATTTCTAGTAATATTCAGTGAATATTCTCTACCTGCTAATTGCTCATCCCCTGGATTCCACCTGTTGTCCCTCCGGCCTAGAGCATCTGAGTGGTTCATGCAGCATTGCCGATTTCCTGGGTGTCTCATCCATGATCACCCTTATCTCGGAGAGCTATGTCTTCTGTCAATGCTATGCTGTCATCCCGACATCCTCCATGTGAGCCTACTGCAAGAGCCCTGCCTGCTGCCACTGAAATGCCTCTGTGAACCCTGGACTGTAAAAGTTTAGGTTCAAGTCCATAGCTCATTGCCCTTTGGAATTGGAAATGGAAAGCATCGAATGTTCTTTATTTTATGGCCTATTTTTTTTTTTTTTTTTTTTTTTTTTTTGCATTTGAGTGCTTTCTTTCCATAATCACTAGTCATTTGTGCAAAGTGCCTCCAAGGTGGTTTTCTTCTCTTTGGTGTGATGAGGTGAGACAAAAGGTGAGGAAGAAGCAATTTGGCTGAGAGAGTTTCCAAGAAGAAGGGTGATGATCATTTAGTGAACTTATTTTGTGTTCTAGGTGTTATTTCTAACAACACTGTGGCGAGGGTGACATTACCTCTACTTAGTAGATCTGTAAACTAAGGCTTGGAGAGATTAGATGATTTCTCAGGGTCTTGTGTCTAAGAAGAGGCAAAGCTGGGATTTGGATGCAGGTCTGTCCAACTCCACAGTCCCTCCTTTTTCATACTACTTTACTGACAGTTTTGTTTACTGGTAGTAGGTGTGGAATTTAAGGAAGTGGATTTTAAAGAGGTGTTATGTTGTGGGTGTTCTAGCTACAGTGGGAAATGAGTTGGGCATGTTTAGAGGATAATGAGTAATCAGCCTGAAAGGCAAAGTGAGAATGAGACATTTTATAAATTATAGGAACTGAGTTTGATGGGAAATATCTTTCAAAAGTCCAAGCGCTAAGCAACACCATGGTCTTTATCAGGCATTGTGTGTGCCTACAAGAGTGTAGGGGAGGTTGAGTGAATGAGGAAAGCATAGGGATCAGTCTAGATCTGGTATCTAGGATGGATGATTTCATCACGGGTAGTCTAAAACCAAGAAAACAAGTTGAGAGGAAGACTGTGACAGAGTTCAAGCATTTTCCCCACCACGTTGTTTTTCTAAGTCCATCAGTGGAAACATTACCATCGCTGAATTTGGTCACCATGTTTAGTGGACATGGTATATCAAAGAGGTCATATTTCTTTAGAAGAGGTTTTTATAAAGACACTTTCTCCAGCATGTGCTTCAATATGTAATTCCAAATGATGAAACCTAAACATAGTACATATGCTGTTAAATAAGTGCCCCTGTTTGCCTACAGCTCTACAGCAGGCCGAATCGACTCCTGTCTGGTGTGCCACTATACAAAGGAGATGGACAGACCCAAGACAAATCTGCAGTGACATCTTTGCTGGATGGATTGAACCAGGCCTTTGAGGAGGCTTCATCTCAGGTAGGGCTGCACTCTTGGCTTGCTTATGAATCTTGGTCTCCATGAAGCTGTTCCACCTCTGAGCATGACTGGTCGAGACCCAGCACTAGTGATTAGCCCTGAAGGGCAGAGCCTGGCATCTCATCCTGGTATTTTTCTTTGAGTCCTCAAAGCACTATAATTAATTCTATGCCCTCCCTTTTTCTCAGGGTGGGGGGACAAAGAGGCAGAACATTCACTTGGAACAGAAGTTGTATGATGGGGTCTCAGCTACCTCTACGTGGCTGGATGATGTTGAGGAACGTTTATTTGTTGCCACAGCACTTTTACCAGAAGAAACGGAAGCTTGCCTCTTCAACCAAGAGGTAAGATTGGCAGCTGGTGTCTGTGAGTATGTGATATTACAAAGCACTTGAAATTTTGGTGTTAGATAATTAATGTATAAGGAAGGTCAACATAAAACAGTTCTCATAAAGTACAAAGTAGGTATATTTCTAAGCTGCATAATACGAAAGAGAACTGCCTGATATAAAAAGCTCCCAGAGATACTCATGTTTTGCATTTTTATCATCTATCTTGTGTATGTAGGAGGAATAAAAAAATGGAGGATTCTTTGTAGAAACTTGTTGTGTATTGCAGATTTTCTTCACATGAAACACAGGCTAAAAATTAGAGTTTCTAAATAACCCTTTACAAATCTTACCTTTCACCAAATACATATTTATTATTAGCTAATGATGTGAAATTTCTGAGAAAAATCTCTCCAGTAGCAACTTGCCTAATATTTGTGGAAGTGGGTCAACTTGCCTTAGATATAGTTACCACTAAATAGTAAGAGAGATATGGTGGGCTTTCTCTGAGGAAATGACTTGATGTGTATATAGATTCATAGATCCAAGCACTGAAATGTGCTTTCTCTTTTATCAACCCTAGACTCTTGCCAAAGATATTAAAGAAATGTCTGAAGAAATGGATAAGAACAGGAACTTGTTTTCTCAAGCATTTCCAGAGAATGGTGATAACCGGGATGTCATTGAAGACACTTTGGGTTGTCTTTTGGGCAGGTTGTCCTTGCTAGACTCAGTAGTAAATCAGCGCTGTCATCAGATGAAGGAAAGACTTCAGCAAATACTAAATTTCCAGGTAAGACATCATCAAGAGATGGTTGATCATTCTCTAGCTATATTCAGTAATAAGCAGGATGTCTTATTGAGGTATGACATAGACCTATTTTTTTTTCAAAAGTACAATAAAGAGGAAGAACATTATAGAAAACGAAGGGACTAGAACCCTAGAATTAGGAAGCTAAGAGGCTTATGTTCCTAGAAATGAAGGGTTGAGAAAACCAACCAGGTAAACTAAGGGCTGAATGCTGAATACAATGTTAAATTCAACCAATAAGTTATATGACTATAATTATAATTTTCAGTTGATAATTGGAATTTTAAATATGTGACCAAAATTTACTAAAAACATCTGACCAAAGAAACATGTGGGAAGTGCCACAATACAGAACCCTAGACTCTAGTGTCCCTGGGCCAGTAACTATGGCCTGCTTCTGCCTGCATTAAAAATGTACATGATTGGGACACCTGGGTGGCTCAGTTAGTTAAGCATCTGGCTCTTAATTTCAGCTCGGGTCATGATCTCAGGGTCATGAGATAGAGCCCCACTTCAGGCTCTGTGCTCTCGGCACAGAGTCTACTTAGAATTCTCTCTTTCCCTCTGCCTCCCCCCATATTCATTCTCTCTCTCTCTCTCTCTCTCTATATATATATATATACACACATACACATATATATGTATATATAATATAATAAATCTTTAAAAAAAAATTTACGGCGCTACTTCCTTAATCCTAACTCCTCAGATTTATTGCCTGTAAGCCCTAGACTCGCGTTCCATTGCCAGCTGACTAATTGTCTGCTTATGAAACTTTTCCTCTGATTATAAACTTCAGCAAATGCAAAAGCCACTGATAAACTTTTTTTTAAGAATTATTTATTTATTTGACAGAGAGAGAGAGCACAAGTAGAGAGGCAGGCAGAGAGAGAGGGAGAAGCAGGCTCCCCGCTGAGCAGAGAGCCCAATGTGGGGCTCGATCCCAGGATCCTGAGATCATGACCTGAACTGAAGGCAGAGTATTAACCCACTGAGCCACCCGGGCACCCGATACTTGATAAACTTTGAGTTGATTTCCATTCCTAATAAAAGTCATCTTTTGGGAATACTTAAGTTTTAATTGAGATTTATTTATTTGTTTGTTTGTTTGTTTATTTTAGAGAAAGGGAAGACAGAGAGATGAGGGGAGGGGCAGAGGGAGAGGGAGAATCCCAAGCAGGCTCCATGCCCAGCACAGAGCCTGATGCAGGGCTCAATTTCACAACCCTGAGATCATGACCTGAGCTGAAATCAAGAGTCAGACGCTTAACCAACTAAGCCACCCAGGAGCTGCTAATTGAGTTTTATTTTTAACAAATGTATAAGATTTATAAAATAGATAACATGTAATTTGGGCCAAGAGTTTGATATACATTTTTGATTTGTAAAAAATACTGTTAAAGTGTCAGATGTAGCATCAGCCTAGAAATGTGGAATTCCCTAGATATTCATCTAAAGGGACAAATCATCACTGCCATCAGTAATTTGTGTTCTTAAAACTACAAAGTAAAATTAGAATAATTTGTGTAGCATTTTTTTTATTCACAAAGAATTTTCACCTGTATTATTGACTTTAATCTTCATGACATACCTCTTAGCTAAGCATTGTCTGATATTCATTTTGCAAAGTCAGAAGAGCAAAAATTAAGAGCAGCCTCCAAAACCATCCCTCCTGGTTTCAAATTCTGGCTTTGTCCCCTGCTGCTATGTACCCTTAGCTGTGTCTCTAAGGCTTATTAGAGTAACACTCATGCCGTGGTATCCAGGGGTTCTGTGAGGACAAAATTAGTTAAAATGTGTAAAATAGTTCAAACGATGTCTGAAACATAGTAAGTACTCAGTCAGTTTTGTTATTGTTGTCACTATTAATAGCAGTATTCATTATAACATAGAGAATCTGAAACTAATATAAAAGTTAAATTAATTCTCTAAGATTATTTAGCTATCAAGAACTAGAGCCAGGATTTGACTCAAAGAATATTTTTATATTTTATATCATTAGGATGCTATCAGGGGTGATGAAGAATAGTAAACCTCTTCACGATGTATTTTGAAAGCAAAATCAACAGGAGCAGATTTGTGTGGAGGTTAGATATGGGGAATGAGAGAAAAGGACACTGCTGAGGAAGTCCAGGGACCCTGGCTGACAGGCCTGGTGCAGAGCAGTGCTATTGACCCATGGGGGAGGCTGGATGGACAATGATATGCTGTAGAGTTAAGATACTCAGCTGACTACTCAGAGTAGACATTTGGATATGCATGGCTATGGCTTCAGGGAATGACCTGCACCAGATATTTGTGTTTGTAGAGGTTAGGTTGTAGAGCTCATAGAGAGGAAAGCACATTTCACTTGGAATCAGAGAAGCTGGGGTTCTTATTTGGGTATTTTGTTTTGGATGCAAGATCTGATCACATGCCCACATATACACCATCTGCCTAAAATCAGCAAAACTTCTACAATTGATGGAAACTTGTGTCATTACTCTAAAATCCACCTTTCATAAAATAATGTGCTGAGTTTTAACAGCATTCTAGTTGGTCTGTCAGCCATGAATGGGGGGGCGGTTAAAGGTACAACTGTTTGTATCACTTAGAAGCATATTTCCCTTTACAAATTGCATTTACTATGCCAGTGTCTTCAGCCCTTTTAAGTTTTTATTAGTAATTATAGCCAGTCCGAGTAAAATATGAACTAGGCATGCATACTCTGGAACAGATTTTCTGTAGAAGACCAAGAGAAGAACATACAATCATGAAATTGTCTTTAAATCACGTTCTCTATTTTTCTTCTGCCAACAAGTTTCTACTTGCTGGTGGCCAGCTCACGGACAGCAACTGATATTTCAAAATGTTTGTGTTCCAATTTAGTTGAAAGAAATAGTTCCAATGCTAATATAATCAAAGGTCAAGTCGTAAACCATTTTATTTTACTTTGTACCAGGCACCTGGTATGCTGTCAGTGCTCAGTAGTTCATGGGATGGTGTGCCCTTGTCTTCCACTTAACTTTTGAGTATTAGCTTTTCCCAGACTGTTAACACTATCCTCTACCCAGCAGAGAATCTGGAAGAACATGTTGATGTTGTATAAATGTATATTATCTCCATGGAATCAAAAGAAGTTAATCGTCAGTTATTCTATTTAAAAAGTTTTTACCTAGAGACTTAACCCCAAATAAATTTACTGGACGTTTTTATGATTGGGCATTTTAAGTTACTTAAAAACTGAAAAAAAAAAAAAAAAGAAAGAATTCTTTTTAAATAAGTGAGGCAGCACAGATGATTCAAAAACTTGAAACCTTTGATGTACCTCTTTCTCAAAAAGCAAGAATCCTGCCTCTTTATGCCCTACAATCAGTGCCAGTGACCATATGATAACATTTATGATTTCTGATATGTGTGTAATATGGAGACACCTTAATTATCCTGCCGTGTCACATGCATAGTAACAAAAAGTAGTTAAAGCCTTTGGGTTTTTATTTTTAAGAAAATACCAATATCCATGGGGTGCCTTGGTGGCTCAGTCCATTAAGCATCTGAGTTAAGTTCAGGTCATGATCTCAGGGTACTGGGATGAGGCCCCACCTCAGGCTCCCCGCACAGTGGGGAGTCTGCTTGTGCCTCTCCCTCTCCTTCTGCCCCTCCCCCCATTTGTGCTTGTGCACGTGCACGTCCTCTCTCTCAAATAAATATATAAAATCTTTTTTAAAAAAGTACCAACATTGGGGTGCCTGGGTGGCTCAGTTTTTAAGCATCTGCCTTCGGCTCAGGTCATCATCCCAGGGTCCTGGGATGGAGCCCTGCATCGGGCTTCCTGCTCAATGGGAAGCCTGCCTCTCCCTCTCCTATTCCCCCTTCTTGTGTTCCCTCTCTTGCTGTGTCTCTCTCTGTCAAATAAATAAATAAAATCTTTAAAAAAATAAAAAAGGTATCAACATCCATGTTGTCTTTAACACCTCTCGAAGTCTCTTATTTAGTAATTTTTAAATTAGTCGTATTCTTGGCTTTAGTGTCTTCTTGACTGGTTCTTTCCAATAATTAGTGAGACCTCCAGAAATGTGAACTCTGTTTTCTATTACCTTGAGTAGAATATAATTAAGACAGAAAATATGTTATTAAAAATATAAAGATGATGTACAGGAAATACATCTACAATCTTTCTTCTTTCTTTCTTTTTTTAGTTTATTTATTTGTATATGTAATTTCTGTACCCATCATTGGGCTTGAACTCATGACTGCAATATTAGGAGTCACATGCTCTTCCAACTGAGTCAGCCAGGCACCCCCACGATCTTCATTTCTAACCCATGATATATTATTTAGAATTATCTACTCATTTAGATGAACTGAATTAATGTTCTAAATATATGTCTCTAGTAGAGACTTTTTCTTTTGAATTTGTTCAAATGAATGGAAACATCTTTTCCTAGGCATACAAACAGATAAATATGTCATCGTTCTAATGGCCCACATGGCCTCACCGTGAGCACAGTTGAATAATACAAACATTGCTATAATTCATAAGCAAAAACCTTGCTTCTGGCAGCATTTTTCCAGGACTGTTACAACAGCTTCCTAGTGAATCTGCAGCAAGACTTGCAGACTGGTTTGGATTTTGGTTAGTGACAGTTATTGCCTCTTTGGATCGTGTGCTTTTCTCTAATGTTCATGTGCAATTTTTTTTCTTTTCCCTTTTTTCTTATTTTACTGCATAATCCACTCAGTGTTTTGTTTTCTAGACTTGCATTTTGTGTTAAAAGGCTGGCATACATCCTTAAAGATGCTTTTTTCTTCTTGGGTGTGATTATCCTTCTCCTTGTAGGTAGACAGATTTTTGTATCTTGATGATGTGTCCTTGTGTATATATATCAGCAGCCCCCAGTGAAGAGGATGTGATGAGTCAAATTTCAGCTTCTGCTGAACAGCCAGCCCATCGTATATGTTTACTGACATTTCAGGGGGAAAAACTGAGGATTATATCATTCAAATTTTGCTCTAGTTCATTATTTCCTGTAGACTGAGGACCAAAATTCCGATAGCTAACTTTTTTTTGTATAAATATAACTTAATATAAATATATTTGGACTTTTAAGCGAGTGATCTTTATGAACAAAAGGCTTTGCTAAGGTCTTTTTGTGTTGTCTCTTCATATGTCTTTGGTCATCATGGATAAAATTTATTTTCTACACTTCTGGGTGGCTACTTATAAGCTTGGGCAAATTCTCTGAAAATAGAGAAAAGGAAGTGTGAAAGAGAGGGACTGAGGGGAGAGGAAAAAAGGAATTATATTCTTCTTAAGAATCACATTTTTTGTTAAATTTAAGGTGTAGTTTTAAATAAAATTCGGACTTAGATGTAAAGTAAAGAAATACAAAATAACTTGAAATAAAATAAAAGAATCCTATTTTTTCCCAAATAAGGGTAGCAGCTGTAGGTTGTTTCATTAAATAGAAGTCATTAGTGTAGTATTTCCAGTGCAGTGTTTAAAAGTGTGCGTTGATTTCAAACGTATCAGCAAGGTTAGGGTGACTAGCATTGCTTTTTATTTGTATACTTCATCACCATTTGTATTGTGTTAAAAAATGCTTTCTGTAACAAATTCTTCAAAAGTCAGTTTTAACACTTAAATTGTCACCACTTCCTTTCTCCTTTCCACAGGACAGTATTGTTTCTTCTGGACATTAAATTCCTACAACAATTATATTATTTCTAAGGATGTGTGTTATACTTACAACCATTCTGAGTTCCCAGTTACTCATATTAAGTCTTCTTATTTTTTTCCTCTTTAGAATGATCTGAAGGTACTGTGTACATCGCTGGCTGACAACAAGTTCATCATTCTGCAGAAACTGGCAAATGTGTTTGAACAGCCTGTGGCAGAGCAAATAGAGGTATTTACAGCCGCCTTCTTCTAGAAGAGCAAATGCATAGAGTTGATCTTATTTGGTAGGAGATTTCAGATATTCTATAAAAGATTAATGGCTTGCTATGACATTGTTTTTAAAGAATTTATTTATTTGGCAGACAGAGAGTGAGAGAAGGAGAGAGAGCACAAGCAGGGGGAGCAGCAGAGGGAGAAGGGGAAGCAGCTCTCTGCTGAGCAGGGAGCCCGATGCGGGACTTGATCCCAGGACCTTGAGATCATGACCTGAGCCAAAGGCAGAGGCTTAACCCACTGAGCCACCCAGGCGCCCCTTGCTATAACATTTTTGTTTGTCATACATTTTGTTTCTAAGTGTCATGTTTGAGTGACGGGCCAGGCGACATGGAATCTGTCACTTCTCTCTGTACGGAACTAGGAGATAGGTGAAGGTGTCAGTGGCAGATGATGACATGAAGAAGTTTGCCACGTAACACTGAGATTAGACAGGAGCCTCAGGGACGCAGGGCAGACAGTCAGACTGTCCTGGGATGATACAGATAAAGCATTAGGGACACTCAGAAGAAGGGCCAACTGCCCGCAACAGAGGTAGGATCCGGGGAAATTTTGTAAAGGAAAATTGGAACCGGACTGAGAAGTTTGGACACACAAAGACTGGGAAGAAAGATATCCAAGTCAAGAGGACAACATGAACAAAGGCTTAAGTGGTAGGCAATTCAGAGCACTTCCAGAGAAAAGCAAGGTATCCTTAGATAATACAGGAGCTATATCTACAAATATATCTTAGAGAAGCAAGTTATCCTTATTCAGCTAAATGCTGAATTTATGATGAATGAAAACAATTGAGGGGAAGTAAGTTTGGATGAGTACATTTGAGGCAATTTGTGGGGCCTTTTGAATGTCAGAGAAATTTAGACTTCATTCCACAAACCAGTGGTTTCTAAACTTTATTGATGGCATATCTCATTAGTTTAAAAAAATAAGCACACCCCACAAGTATATGTATATTTGCTTATTTATGATTATAAGCAGGTACTTTGTTATAAAGCATATACACAAATGAAAATTCAGAAGAATGTGGTTGAATATAAAGGAAAAAGGTAGTGTTTCACCCTCACCAGTCATCTCATACACACGGGTCCTTGCACTCACCTTGGAGATCACTGGCCGTGCCGAGTCCCCGGGGTGGTTTGAAGGTGAGAATGAGCATCAGTGCCTGGCCCTGCTTCCCGGACAAGCCCGTGCCAAGTCAGAAAGCAGGATATGCCTCTAGAGGCTTCATGTAGCTGCACTGAGGAGAAGGAAAAAGAATTCTAACTCCAGTGATGTCATTGAAACCAGAGGGGAGGGATGAAATGGGAAGGGTCTTACACATAATATCTCCTGTTTCCCAAGCTAAGTAATTATGTGTTTTAATAGAATTTCCTAATTTCAGTAGACCTCTAAGGGTTCTGAGTAGGCTATAGAGAATCATCTGTGATGGAAATCCCCTGATACATTCCTCTAGATAGAAATCGAGATCATTCTGTCTATCCACCCATCTGTAAAATTACCTAAAATAATTTGCAAAATTATATGTGAATGTTTATTTTTCTTGACCATAATTTCATCTGCTTTTTAAAACAAATCCCTCATCTCCCCCAAATTAAAAAAACATTCTTGTATGTCGAAACTTAAACTTGAAAGGAACTTTTTTTTAAATTTTTACTTTTTTATTCTTGGATTTTCACATACCTGATTCCAAAAAAGACTTCAGCAGCTGTAGCGATGATTTGCCTTGAATTTCTGAGGTGAAATATAGAATATGTATGTATGATCACAAGTAACATTTTTACTAACTATTGACCAGGATCACTAAAATGATTCCCACAGATAAAAATAAATAGCTAGACTTCTCTGAATAAATAGAAGGCACAAAAAAAAAAAAAAGTGCTAATTTCACCCCTACCCTCAATAGGTTAAAAAGGCAATAATAGCAGGAGACTCAAGGATGATACTTCTCAATATATTCATCTTTTGAGCGATGTCATTCTGATCTAGAACAGACTTGTCCCCACAAGCCTGGTGCCCAGCTGACTTCCAGGGATCTCTCCCTTTTCTACTATTCTGAGAATCTCCATCACTTCTCTCTCTGTTGGATCTTCTCTTTTCTGAGTCTCAAGTCCGTCTTTATTATATTGCTTCCTTGTTTTGTTAGCACATATCCTTACTAAGAAAGGATGCATGCTAGATGTATTTTTTAGTATTTTGCCTATCTGAAAATGATCTTATACTGTGTTCGCTCTTCCTTGGTAACTTGGCTCACTATAAAATTCCTGCCTGGAAATCAGTTTTCTATGGAGTTTTGAGGCACCTCATTGTTTTCTAGCTTCTGGTGTTGGCTTGAGGAATCTAAAATCATTCTAATTCCCACAGCGGTATGAAATG
Organism: Martes martes; assembly: GCF_963455335.1. Lineage (NCBI taxonomy): Eukaryota > Metazoa > Chordata > Mammalia > Carnivora > Mustelidae > Martes > Martes martes. The sequence goes on from NC_137893.1 coordinate 14,524,627, forward strand.
TCACAGTGATATACCTTGGGAAGTGTCCGTTTTATCCACTGGGCTGGAGGTTCAGTAAGCTGTTTTTTTGATTTGGTAGCTCTCCTCTTTCCATTTCGGAAAATTGTCTAATGATTTAATATTTTTCAGTCCTCCATTTTATCTGTCTCTCTTTCTGGAACTCTTTTTAGGCAGATGTTGGATATTCTGGTCCAGTCTTCTAATTCTTTAATCAAGAGACAGTCTGCTCTATTTTTTGGAAGACTTCCTTGATTTCAACTCTCAACTTTCCTACAGAGTTTTATATTTCTGCTGTCATGAGTTTCATTTTCCCTGAGCTCATTTTGGTTCTCTGCATGATCCTTTTTTCGTAGCATTCTGTTCTTTTTCTAATAGATGCATTATCTTTTGTAATCTGTCTGCATATGTTAATGATTTTTTGGCCAAAGTTTTATTTTTCCCCTATAGTCTGTTTCCCTTCAGCCTGCTTTTAGTTGTTTGTGTCCATCTCCAGCTTTTCATATTAGTGGCTTTTCTGAGATTACGGAAATTCTCTGGCTGCCTGTTCACGTTTAGGTTGGAGAACTAAACAGCTAAATGGGAACTTTGTGTATGGATGTGGCTTGATGGTTTTGAGATTTACTGAATGCTGGGCTCTGTGGGCTATTTGTTGGAGAATCTTTGTGTCCAGCTTTTAGATTTTTCTATTGGTCTTTCTACATTTTCTCTCCTCTCCTGTCTGGAGACCGGAGGTCAGGCTCCAATACCTTAGAAGATGTGAGGGCTCCTCATTCAGCATTCTGTGGGCATTCAGTCACGTATCCTCTGTTTTCAGTCAAGTACTCAAACCTGCAATTCTGTCTGGTGTCCCTCAGTCCAGAGTCTGCTTTACCTTCTCTAGAAAATAAACTCCCCATCTTTCCCGGAGAAGGAAAAGGGTAACGTGGAGTGAGAAAGAGGCTCTGGAAATTTCGCTGCTCTTTAAGAAGCTTTTTGCCAACTGTCCTTATTTGGCACCCGCCTCCCCACCCAGGGCGCCAGACTCCTGCGCCTGTAAGTCTGGTGATGGAGCTCTCCCGTGAGCTTAGGATTCACCTTTCTCAGATTTCTTAAGTCAGTTATCCCATATCCTTCTGAATTCCAGCTTTCAAAATGTTGTTGGTATTGCCTTCTTTCCTGTTTCTTTGTCCTTGTAGATTTATGGGCGGGAGGGGCACCAAAAAGCAAGCAAACGGAATTTTTGCTATGCTGTAGCGCTGATTCGGGAAGGAGAAAATAAGACCCATGAGTTTCATCTGCGACCTGGGGTCCGTGTTCTTTTCCTCCTTCAGGGCAGCCGAGACTGTGTTTCCCCCAAAAGTCTACTTGGACGACCCCAGAATCCACTCCTGTATTTCTTGTCCAGGCTCCTCTAACGGAGATGAATTGCATCGAGCTGAATACCTGATTGGATTCACCCCTGTTTTGTTTTGCTGTGTTTACTCGGGCTTCCTAACCAGACTTCAGGCTCCTTGAAGGCGGGGAGAAGACCTCGTTCTCCCCCTACAGAACTCACACTGGGAAGACGAAGTGCCAGCAGCCACTTCAATAATTGTTGATCACTTGCTTTTCTTTTTTTTTTTTTTCCTTGAAGATTTTGTTTATTTATTTGGCAGACAAATCACAAGTAGGCAGAGAGGCAGGCGGGGGTGGGGGGGGAAGCAGGCTCCCTGCTGAGCAGAGAGCCCGATGAGGGGCTCCATCCCAGGACCCTGAGATCATGACCTGAGCCGAAGGCAGAGGCTTAACCCACTGAGCCACCCAGGCACCCCGATCACTTGCTTTTCTACTAAACAAAGAGTGAGATTTAGGGAAGGGACCATGCTGTGACATATTTTCCTCTTGCCTCACTGAATCTCTCTCCCAGGATGCTCAAAATGCATCTCAGGAAACCAGAACATGTTCCCCTATAAAAATCCTAGGCCAGTGCCTTTTCTAACCATGTCCTAAGTCACACTTCTTTTTCAGGTGTTTCTATTTACAAATTCCTGTATTTGGTTAAGGAAGCCACTGTTCTCCCAGCCCCCTGCATGTGAAGTCCTTCCTACTTCCTTACCTGTGAGGTAGCTGACTGCGGTATAATAAAGGGCCTCCTTCTGTTTTCTGTATACTAGATGGCCATGGTTTTTATGCTGTATGAAAATGACTCCTTTTGTAGACATGGAAAATGGTTAATGTGGAGAGAAGAACAAATAGTATAGAAGTATAATAATAGAAGTAATAGAACAAACAGTAATCACATTTCGTGAGGGAAATTCCTTATGGAAATTCTAATAAAGTATCATAAATCTTACACAGGCGATACAAGAGGCTGAAGATGGGCTAAAGGAATTGGATGCAGGAATCATTGAATTAAAAAAGCGTGGGGACAAGTTGCAGATTGAGCAGCCTTCCATGCAGGAACTATCCAAACTTCAGGTATGGTTTTCTACCAGCAACATTTTAGCTTCAATGATGCATCCTAACTAGAAGTCAAGAAAAAATTATTTTCTGTATTTCCTAGGTTGTTCTCTATACAGTTCGTGTCATTTAGGTCCTAATCTTTATTTTAAGCAACACTTAGAAAATTTTCTGAAACTTTTACCAGATTTAATGTGATAAAATAAATTGTGTTCTCAAACTTCTAAGATTTTTTTTTTCCTGACATTTACTTTATTATTATTCCAGTGGTTAAGCATTGTGGTATATATACTTTAGTTGTGGCATATTATTTTCTACTCTAGAAAATATAATAATTATCACTCTTACCTGGAAAAGTTAAAAAAAAAAAAACAACGGATATCTACCCTGCATTGTAGTGTACCTCAAAAAACTATTTGTTTATTTGTTTATTTGATAGAGAGATAGAGAGCACAAGTAGGCAGCGGGGCAGGCAGAGGGAAAGGGAGAAGCAGGCTCCCTGCTGAGCAGAGAGCCCCATGTGGGCTCCATCCCAGGACCCTGGGATCATGACCTGAACCGGAGGCAGCTGCTTAGCTGACTGAGCCACCCAAGTGCTCCATCAAAAATCTATTTTAAAGAAAAAATGCTCAAGCTAATACTTTTTAGAAAGTAGTTTTTCTCTGGTGTTCAAAACTGTAGTTAACCTTTCATACATGTCTGAATGGAAGGGAGACAAGGTTTCAAAACCAGATGAACAGAAAAAAATAAACTAAACGGTAGGTGAAATCTAAGCAGATTTCCCAACATCCTCCAGGAGTAGGAAATAATTGGGGGTTAATTTGCTCTCTTAGATCAGGCTGCTAGGCAAAAATCCAACATGGGGGTGGTAGGAAGGAACTGGGATATTAGACTAGCAAAATTTAGCAGTTGATAAGCAAGGTAGTTAAATTACATTAAGAGAGAATGGTGTACAGTGACACACACGTGTTAAGGTTTCTCTGCATTACAGAGAACCGTTGAGGGATTAATAGCATAAGTCCAGCGCAGGGTCACAAGTTCTTCCTTTTGAGAAAATAAAATAGCTCTTACTTTAAAAAGAACATTTTTATGTTAACTGTCTCATTCCATTATCTAACATTTCACCATGTCATAAGCCCAGTGCCCCCACTTTGCACTTAGACAGTTTTCCAACAGTGCTTAAATGTCAGGTGGAAGAGTCAAACATCATAGTTGTAAATGGGCATTAAAGTTGAACTTTCCCAGATTGAGCCATTTTGGCCTGCTAAACCTTAATATGATACATTAATCAGGTCCATATGGTTCAAATAAATTTTGTGTTTGGTGGATCATCATCTCCTAAAATGTCTTTCCAGTTTAGTTATTTATTTACGCCACCACATTTGGCAAAAACATTGCCTTTTTAAGTCTTAAAGCATTTCGCTCACATTAAACTCCTCTGTTTCTCTAGCTCTTTATTTAGTCCAAAATCTGATCATTATTTAGCAGACAAAATGTGGTAGATACTTTATTTAATTCCTCTAAAATTATGTAAATGTTAAGAACATTATAAAAATTAGAATTACATTAGAAAATTAGAATTTACACTTAACATTTCCCTCAGCCACATGAATAACTTTTCAACATTTTAACCCCACATCCCACCATAAACTTTTGATACCCTGAGAAGAGAGCTGTCAAATCAACCTCACTTCATCCATGGTCAATATTTTTGCATATCCTTTGGAATTTGTAAATATTTAGCTTATCTTTTCTGAAGGAAGTTTCAAAGAGAATCATGAGAAAGATAGGCAGTGCTCTGCATAGAGAGTATCACCACTGGTCAGATACATGAGGGACTGTTCTTGGTTGGGTTGTGGACTTTGTAGGAAGCGTGCCTTTCAGCAAAGAGTCAACACGTGAAATTTTGCTGAGTGAAATAAGTCAAGCAGAGAGAATCAATTATATGGTTTCACTTATTTGTGGAGCATAAGGAATAACACGGAGGACATGGGGAGATGGAGAGGAGAGGGAAGTTGAGGGAAATTGGAGGGGGAGATGAACCGTGAGAGACTGTGGACTCTGAAAAACAATCTGGGGGTTTTTGCTGGCGCGGATGCGGAGAAAGGGGAACCCTCCTACACTGTTGGTGGGAATGCAAGCTGGTGCAACCACTCTGGAAAACAGCATGGAGGTTCCTCAAAAAGTTGAAAATAGAGCTACCCTACAACCCAGCAATCTCACTACTGGGTATTTACCCTAAAGATACAGACGTAGTGATCTGAAGGGACACGTGCACCCGAATGTTTATAGCAACAATGTTCTCAATAGCCAAACTATGGAAAGAACCTAGATGTCCATCAACAGATGAGTGGATAAAGAAGATGTGACATATATGTGTATATATATATGTGTGTGTGTGTGTGTGTGTGTGTGTGTGTGTAATGGAATACTATGCAGCCATCAAAAGAAATGAAATCTTGCCACTTGCGACAACGTGGCTGGAACTAGAGGATATTATGCTTAGCGAAATAATTCAATCAGAGAAAGAAAACTATCATATGATCTCCCTGATATGAGGAAGTGGAGATGAAACATGGGGGGTTTGGGGGTTAGGAAAAGAATAAATGAAACAAGATGGGATCAGGAGGGAGACAAACCATAAGAGAATCTTAATGTCACAAAACAAACTGAGGGTTGCCAGGAGGCAGAGGGTAGGGAGAGGGTGGTGGGGTTATAGACATTGGGGAGGGTATGTGTTATGGTGAGTGCTGTGAAGTGTGTAAACCTGGCGATTCACAGTCCTGTACCCCTGGGACTAATAATACATTATATGTTTATTAAAAAATTTAAAAATTATTAAAAAAAAAAAGAAAGAAAAGAAAAACAATCTGAGGGTTTTGAAGGTGCAAGGGGTGGGAGGTTGGGCCAGCCTGGTGGTGGGTGTTGTGGAGGGCACATATTGCTTGGAGCGCTGGGTGTGGTGCATAAACAATGAATTCTAGTACACTGAAAAGTAATTAAAAAAATAAAAAATTTTAAAAAAAGAGTCAACACATGATTTGACAGTGAGTATCACTGTCTCTACTTTGTTGTAGGACATGTATGATGAACTGATGATGACCATCGGCTCCCGGCGGAGTGGGCTGAACCAGAATCTTGCACTTAAGAGTCAGTATGAAAGAGCCCTACAAGATCTGGCAGACCTGCTGGAGACTGGACAGGAGAAGATGGCAGGTGACCAGAAAATCATCGTGTCCTCCAAGGAGGAAATTCAACAACTACTTGACAAACATAAGGTAAAGAGAATGAGAGAGAGAGAGAAAATGTAGTTGTGAAAGCATATTCTCGCTCACTGATATGTATCTACCTAGTAAAACCTATTATTAATCTTTTATGAGTTCCTCCTTGAATAAAACACTTTTTAAAATGGTCAACAAATGTATATTCAAACCTGTGGACACTAAATAGCACAGAAAACTTATGGAGGATACGTTCCTATAATTTTGTGAGTTAAAAAAGAATACAGAGGCACTTGGGTGGCTCAGTTGGTTAAGTGTCTGACTCTTGATCTTGGCTCTGTTCTTGATCTCAGGGTCATGAGTTCAAGCCCTGTGTTGGATTCCATGCTGGGTGCGGAGCTTAAACTTAATTAACAACAACAACAAAAAAGAATACCAGCATTCCTAGTAATTTTAATTATCACTTCCTTGTTAGTATAAGCCAGGCTTTTTCCCTTCATTTACTGCAACCAGTGGGAAACTTGACTTTCTTCAAAGTGCCTAGCTTCCTTCTTAACTCTCTTTTGATTTGTCCTTGTGTATTTTATGCCCATTTATTTGTCTAGCCCTAAGTATTCTGGAGAGAATGCTTCCCTTGTCCTGGCCAAAGGCTCCTCACCGTGCTCTGGGAAAGCAGAGCTACCTACCCAGCTGTGAGACTGGGTATCTGTCTCCTATGTGCATCACTCGGCTCTTCTGGCCAATAAGCACATGCTCCTTTAGTTGCTGTGGGCCTCAAAGAGTTTATTCCTGGGGACAACGAGTCCTTTTACTATGTGATCAAACGTGGTATGCCTGAGGCTGCCTTATCAGTATGTCCCATGGCCAAGCTCAAGTTAGACGCTGCTCCTTCGTCAAGAAATGCCTGTTTAATGTGCACACAAATAACTCCTGCATTTTTGGGATGACTACAGAAGGAGTAGTTTTACCAGTCCAGAAACCCAAATTCTCAGACTGTAGGAATGTCATACATGGAAATTTTGAAAAGCCCACTGGGATATAGATAGTTAACATTCTACCATTATGTGGCTCTGGTGGCTTATAAAGGTGAATTTTGGCGGGGAAGGGGGTGGGGTGTACTTCTTGCTATTTTTCCCAGAGATTTTTGTCCAAAACTTTGTGATTTATTAAAGCCTTATCATTTGGCTTTGAAAACATTGCTTTAAAGTTCACAGCTGGTTTTCTTCAAATCTCTGACAACAGTAATAAAATATCATCCTGAGTTATTCCAGAGAGGAAGCTAGGATCAATGAGTATAAATAACAGAGATGTAGGCCCAATAGGTAAAGAACTCTAAAAGGAACATTGCCATTGAGCAGACAACCCTTCTGGCCACGGGAAGACCATCCAAGGCCATTAGGGGGAGATCGGGTTGTAAAAGAAATATCAGTTTTTGGTGAATGTTGGGCTGAATGACCTCCAAGTTCTCGTCCAGCTTTAAGATTCTCTGATATAATAATTGTGAGTTAAAAAATGAAGATTCTGGCTTCTTTTGACCTGGATATTTCTGACAGAGAGCTCTGCAATGACCTTGAACATAGCATGTTCTATAGCCTGGGCGGTTCAGTGTCCTCACCCACCAAATGGGAAATAGAATTCCATACCTCAAAGAGGTGTTATAAGGGTTAACCGAGTTGGTCAGTAAAGCATTGGTAGAGTTTCAACATATAGTAAGCACTAAATACTGTTACCAGTTTGCAGGTCTTCAACTTCACCCACAGTGGAGGGAACAGAAAATGGGATAAGCCCTGTTTACCTCCTCTAGGGCCTTTTACACATAAAAAATAACACTTCAAAACACGTTTGTAGGACTGCCCAAGGCCTATCATTCTGTTGTGTGTGGATATAATATAAGGGAAGTTTAAAACTGTATAATACCAATAGGTACATGTCGAGCTGTGCTTGGCAGTGAGCATTGGAGCACAACGAATGCTCCGGGAATTTGGAAAGTAGAGCTCAAGCCTAGACACAGAGGAAGGAAAGTCAGGAATGTGTAGAGTGAGGACATCTTGGGAAGTACAGAGTAAAGACAGAGACCGAAGACAGGGGCCTGGGAACTAATGTGTCCCGGGATAAGGAAGGCCAGTCTGGGTGGTGGGGGTAGTGAGAGTCTCCCAGATTGTACAGGGATGAGGCCTTGAGAGGGCAGAGGAATTGTATTAGCAGCCGGTCACATCTGAAGAGCTCTGTCTCGGGGGGCAGAGTGTCTGCAGCCCGGCATGTATAGGTGTCCTCGAGTGGAGGGACGAGAGGCCGGTGAGGGGACTGAAGCCCCCTTCTCTGCCGGAAGCTGTGAGTGCCTGCATGAAGTGGGGGGCAGCGGGGCTGGAGAGATACTTCTCGGGTACTGAGTTCCGCCAGCTTTCACGTCTAAAGCAGCTTTTGTTGTCGGGTGGGATACGTATGAGTTGCTGACCTCTCTGTCCCCGAACACTTGCAGGAATACTTTCAGGGCCTGGAATCGCATATGATCTTGACTGAAACACTCTTCAGAAAGATAATCAGCTTTGCAGTCCCACAGGAAACACGGTTCCACACAGACCTGATGGCACAGGCTTCCGCCGTACTGAAGCAGGCTCACAAGAGGGGCGTGGAGTTGGAGTACATTCTGGAGGTAAGACTGTCGACAGACTCAACTGCAGAACATACCATTAAGGCAAGACCTGTTTACCCACGCCACACACCTCGTCGAACTCTGGAACTCCCTCAGACTCAGCATCGCGTTCTGCCCTGTCCCTCTTGTCTTTCCTGTTTCCATTTGGATCAAGGCTCCGCCACCCCGTGAGTCGGCTGGCTTCCCTCTGTACTGACTTTAGTTAGGGCACCAAGATACTTGGGGTTTCGACAGTCAGACTAAAAAACCGCCGACCTCGCTGTACAGGATTGAAAAAGCCTGCAAGTGATTTTTAAAAAGATTTTCCAGTTTCGGCTAAAGTAAAAGTCAGAATTTAGGAGTGACTGGTGTGGGATTTCTCCCTAGTAGAATGTCTGTACTGTATATTTCTGTTTCTCAAATGTCTGTGGTAGCTTTTTCTATTTGTGAATGTCATATATTCACTTTACTATACGAAGTAAGCACCCTCTTCCCTTTTGCTTAAATCATACACGCATCATCACTAGGGTAAAGAATGAAACCGTGCATATCAGAGGCCTACTGGGTTCCAGGTGCCCTGGGTACAATCATTCCATTTAATCCTCATGATGGACAAGAGAGTTATATTAGCCCCATCTTTTTAATGTTATAAGTGAGGGTCAGAGAGGTTTAGTACCTTGCCTGTGTTCACGCAGCAGATTGGTTGCAGATCGAAATCCTGTTCACAGTGTTTTTGGGGGTCGCCATCTGTATCGTTCCAATTTTAGTATATGTGCTGCCGAAGCGAGCACTTGGGGGTCGCCGTCTGATTCACGTGCTTCAGAGCCGTCTTTTGCTTCTCAGAGCAAACCCCCAATATAAACAGCTCCCACATAACTTTAAAGAGAATCTGTTGACAGCGTATTTTGCACGCAAAAGAGGATCCTGTTCCTGAACGGTGATTCTTTAGCTCACAGACTGATACTATGTTTCTAGACATGGTCTCATTTGGATGAAGACCACCAGGAGCTCAGCAGACAGCTGGAGGCGGTGGAAAGCAGCATCCCGAGTGTGGGGCTGGTGGAAGAGAGCGAGGACAGGCTCATCGACCGGATAACACTCTACCAGGTCAGCATCTGATGGCATCTTGGTGTGTGAAAAGTGGCCACGTCTTCTTTTGAAACTTTCCCATGGTTTTAATGGAATCTAAGCAAACTTGCCATCAAATATTTCATTAAGTATTTTTACTTTTATTTCAAGCTGTTGACATTGTTGAAAGCGGATAGATTTTAAGTGTTTGCTTTATAATAGAACATAAGAAAGAGATTTCTTTTTTTTTTTTTTTTTTGAAACAAGAGAGCTCTTTGAAAATTCAGCCGCCACCAAGCATATTCTGTGGTGTTATATGCTGGTGTCGTGGTATTCTTACAGCTTCATAGTTTTAAATGAACCTGAAGTTACTACAAAAAAAAAGAAAGGAAAGGAGAGGAGGGGAGGGGAGGGGAAGAGGGGAGGAATGGGGAGGGGAGGAGAGGACAGGAGAGAGAGAAAAGAAAGAAAAGAAAAGAAAAGAAAAAAGAAAAGAAAGAAGAAAGAGTAACATCTATACTTAGATATGGATGAGCCGTCTCCAAGTTTCTAATCTTACTTGGGGGCAAATAGTTGAAGTCTGACTAACAGGGCGTGGCAACATTATGGGGCACCAGAGATACTGTAATTCTTAAAGAGAAAAATTGCATCATCCAAACTTTTAACCCAGTATTTTCAATCAATTTTAGCATTTGAAATCCAGCCTTAATGAATACCAGCCCAAATTATATCAGGTATTAGACGACGGGAAACGACTGCTCATATCCATTAGCTGCTCAGATCTAGAAAGCCAGCTAAATCAACTTGGAGAACACTGGTTAAATGATACCAACAAAGTGTCTAAGGAGCTTCACAGATTGGAAACAGTGTTGAAACACTGGACCAGGTAACACGGTGACTATTATATATCACTGTAGATTAGTGCTGAAGAGTCTTTATAGGGCATTTAATATTTAATATTTAATATAGGCATTTAAGATCAGTGGGCATGAGACTTGAAAAGGATGATCTCTTATCTGGGCACTTATTTCGTATTTTGGAAAATAAAGGCAAAAACAAAACCCCCACTTGGATTCTTATGTAATTGTATAAACAAAGAATTAGAAGTGGGCAGGGAAGCAAGTGCCTAATGCACTTTAACTTGAACATTTGCCTATGGACTATACGTGGGTGGTCAAAGTAAAACCTTAGAAGGAGAGGTAGAAGGAAAGTGTGTTTGAGAAAGTAAAGTTTCTCAAGGGCAGACTGATTTTACATAGTGAAACACTCTATTTCTACACCACCTTTATTTTTAAGAACTTTAATATTTTCTAAATAGCCTCAATGTGAAGGAGTAAGTATGTGTATATAGTAGGTATATAAAGGTGTGTGTGTATGTATATACATATATATGTGTGTGTGTGTGTATAAATATATATATGTATATATATATATTTACATTCAGCTTAGAAATGGGAAAACTGAAACTTGTTTACAGTATAAATTTAAAGGGTAGTTGAAAGTGTGAATGCAAGACATTACTTTCCCAAACCTGTCATGTCTCTTATTTTAAAATTGACATTGCTGTATAACATGGGTTAGCAGAAGAGATATATTGGATGTTTACTTAGTAGGCTCATTAATATAATTACAGATATCAAAGTGAATCTGCAGAACTTACTCACTGGTTACAATCTGCAAAAGACAGGCTAGAATTTTGGACTCAACAATCTGTGACAGTGCCACAAGAACTGGAAATGGTCCGTGATCATCTAAATGCTTTCCTGGTAAGCCTAAGGTTCTAAATCGTTTGATTAAATTTTCTATACTTAGTAAGCCAACCTGGAGAGAATTTGTCAATGTTAACTATGTGTGGTCAATCCTTGTGCAAAATAATAGGCTTCAGCATTGCCTCATGAGAGCAGTTTTCAAGGAATGGCTATGTTGGCTTTCGTTCAAGGCAATGGTGTGCTGCTTTTGTTTTTCTCTGGAGTGCTTACCGAAACTCCCCTTCAAGATGTAAAGAAAAATTGTTTATGTAGTAAGTGGTTCTCTTTCCTTAAATTAAAGGTCAGACTATTTACTCCCAGTTTGAACATTGCTACTTCTTTTAGGAGTTTTCCAAAGAAGTGGATGCTAAATCTTCCCTGAAATCATCTGTTCTGAGCACTGGAAATCAGCTTCTTCGATTAAAGAAAGTGGACACAGCTGCCTTACGTTCAGAGCTGTCACACATTGATAGCCAGTGGACTGACCTGCTGACAAATATTCCTGCTGTACAGGAGAAGCTCCACCAGGTATAGAAATAATCCTAAGTTTAAATCATAATAGTTGATTTAAGCAGTATTAAATGGAAAGAGAGCTAACCTGCTTATACTTAGAAATTTAAATCAGCTTTGTCATGGACATCTTGTCTTTTCTCTCTTTCATTGTTCTGCATACTAAAAGTGAACTGTTCTGTAAAGCCATATGTACAAATGTCATATCTTCCAAGGACTTCTTTATTGTCTGTGTGTGTGGGATGTAGAACAGAACCTTCATCTCGCCTTGTTTAAACTCTGTGTTTTCTCATGAGTAAAATGTGGGAGATTACACTTCCTTCATAAAGTGAGTAGTTCTGAGGATTCAATCACAGTATGTATAAAAGACCTATAATGGCACCTACAATAGAACAATTGGCATTCAAGAAATATGCACTTTCCTTATCTGGAAATACACCTCCCTTCCCTGGATCCCAGACAGTGTATGTTTCTCTCTCTTTGATATTCATCCCTCTACCAGGTATGATAGCTGTGTTTGATGTCTGTCTTACCCTCCTAATCAGCAGCTACGCATTTCTAGGGGGCAGGAAACATCTCACATTCATCTCTGTATCTTCCCGCACCACATAGAAGTCCATAAATATTTTAAATGATGGCTTTTGTTTCTCCAAATCATTATAATAAATACCTACAAAAATGTATGGTAGATCAAGTAAGAGTCAGAATTCTAAGTATATTTTAGTTAAAGAGTAAGGAAATTGGCCATGCTCTTAGGAATAAATATTAGAGTGCCAAAAAATCTAGAAAATGATAGTTTGTAGTGTGGTATTTTTCTTTCTTCCTTTAACATTCCTGAGTCATAATACACAGAAATTTTTACAGGATAATTAATAAAATACATCTGTTGAATGTTTTGTAGTTAAGTTTTTTTTAACTCATAAAACTAGCTATAAAATAAGAATAATACTTTCTTCTTACTGGTATTTTGCTTAATTAGTTAATATTTATACAATGTTTATAGTATTGGATGTCAAGTGAACATAAGATGACTATTACTGTTCCGTGTTTGCCTGATGTTTAATTTTAGGCTTCTAATGAGGTTAAGATCCAAAGATGTCATTAAGAATGGTTATCTCTTTTGGTATACTGACAAGTATTAATACAGGGTTTTTAGGTTGGCAGAATTCTGATTTGAATTTTAACACTTGTGTCTTGTTTTGTCTCTTATTGGGCAGCTCCAAATGGATAAGCTGCCTTCCCGCCATGCCATTTCTGAAGTTATGACTTGGATTTCTCTCATGGAAAATGTTATTCAAAAGGATGAAGAGAATATAAAAAATTCAATAGGTTACAAGGCAATTCATGAATACCTTCAGAAATATAAGGTAATGGAACATTTTTTTTCTTTTAATTTTTCATGTTTTAGAAAAAGAATTTTATTAAAAGAATTTTATTAAAATTTTATTTTATTTTATTAAAAGAATTTTATTAAAAGAATTTTTATTAAAAGAATTTTTATTAAAAGAATTTTATTTTATTAAAAGAATTTTATTTTATTAAAAGAATTCAAAAGCTCAAATTATAGACATCAGGGTTTGGAGTGTGTGTTTCATATATAGTGACCAGATAGGGGAACAAAGGTAAGAAAGCTGCCTCCCTAGTTGTAGACATGGAAAATAGTTTTGAATATGATTTTGTGTCATTTAAAAAATGATAAAACAAACCATGAGAGAATCTTAACTCTGGGAAACAAACTGAGGGTTGCTGAAGGGGAGGTGGGTGGGGGCGTGGGTTAACTGGGTGATGGGCATTAAGGACAACTTATGATGTGATGAGCACTCAGTGTTATAAGCAAATGCTGAATAACTGAATTCTACATCTGAAACAAAAAAGATAATTCTAAAGAAAAAATGGTATAATTTATAAATATGTTATCGTGAGATTATACAATTTATCCAATTCTACATCCTCTACCTAAAATATGCCCATGTATTCATATTCAACATATTAATAAATTCAGAATTTTACAAATTCTTATAAATTCAAATTCAGTATAATTATAAATTCAAAATCTATAAATCAGGATGGTCATATGTGATATATAATGAACTTGTGATAGTAATGCATTATGTAAATATATACAGATTTTGCCATTTGGACTAAATCATGGAAACGATAATATTAATCTTAGGGTTACTTGAGGCTTCCCAATTCCTGATGAAATATAAGATATTTATATGCATAACCTTGTTTTCTTATTTTCTCCCTTCCCTTTTCAGGGTTTTAAGATAGATATTAACTGTAAACAGTTGACAGTTGATTTTGTGAATCAGTCCGTGCTACAAATCAGTAGTCAGGATGTGGAAAGTAAACGCAGTGATAAGACTGATTTTGCTGAGCAACTGGGAGCCATGAACAAAAGTTGGCAAATCCTGCAGGGTCTCGTAACTGAGAAGGTAAGCCTCTCCTGTCCATCATTACATGAAAATGCCAAGAACAGGCACACTCTGTAAAGAAACTTCATTTCACAAGTAGCTTAGCTACACATAGCATGCAAACATTACTGCGGGGGACACCACTGAATCCCATTGCTAAACACTCTTTACTCTTGTTAATTATTTTCTCTTATACACCCTCTACTCTTCACCTGCTACATGTCGTTTTACTTTTTCTAAAGATGCCTCTTAACTTTGCCTTTCCTTTAAGTTGACTTCTTTACTTTCTTACCAACACTAGCCACTGATTCACCCTTGGTAAGATTTATTTCTTAATCATATATACAATAAACTGTATTTGAAGAATTCTTAATTTAAAGCTAATAGTGTCTTGAGTTTAAAATAAAATTGCACATTTCATTTTGTTATGTTTTTTTTCAGATCCAGATGTTGGAAGGCTTATTGGAATCTTGGTCAGAATATGAAAATGATGTACAAAGTCTAAAAACTTGGTATGAAACCCAGGAAAACAGACTAAAGCAACAGCATCGCATTGGAGATCAGGCTTCAGTTCAGAACGCGATGAAAGACTGTCAGGTAACTTGTCCAGGTGGCTGACAGGCATATGTCACGGTTTCATGGCATAGGCCAAAGGAAGTCTTAGGCCCTGCCAGTTGAGATTAAATACTGAAAAAAGTTTTGTTCAGTAATGAATTTTTCGAATTATGTGAGTTTATAGGGTTGGTTTTTTTAACCATTATGTACTTTCACCTATTTAAAATAATTTGAAATTATGAGAATTTCGAGACATACTCCTAAGTAGAGAGAATGCTACTAACCCTTCTATACTGATCATCAGATTTAATACTTATTAAGATTTTGATGTCTTTGCCTGAATTATTTCTTTTCTTAAATATTTTCCAGTGAACCCCAGACGTCATGTTATTTTCTTCCTGCCTACCACAGTACACATCTCTAAGAAACTGACATTTTCTTATATATCCATAACATCATTATCACCACAAAAATTTTAACAATAATCCTTTAATATCATTCAAGGCTCAATTCATAATACTGTTTCCTCAGTTTTCTTTAAAATGTCTTTTTTGGGGGGCACCTGGGTGGCTCAGTGGGTTAAAGCCTCTGCCTTCAGCTCGGGTCATGATCCCAGGGTCCTGGGATCGAGCCCCGCATCGGGCTTGCTGCCCAGCAGGGAGCCTGCTTCCTTTCCTCTCTCTCTCTGCCTGCCTCTCTGCCTACTTATGATCTCTGTCCAATAAATAAATAAAATCTTTAAAAATAAATAAATTAAATAAAATGTCTTTTTTTTCCCCCAGTTAATCTATTCACATAAGGGTACAAAAATGTCCACACGCCACATTTGTTATCAGATCTCTAAAGCCTCTTTAACATTTTTTTAAAATACAATTAACTTGTTGCAGGACCTGTAGACTGGCCCCGGTTCGGGATTAGCCTGTGGACTTCCTTTAAGATGTCATCGACATTGGTTTTCTCTCTGTATCTCCTGTAAAGGGAAGTTAACACTAGCGACTTGAAGGAATTCTGTTTTCAGCTCTAAGGAGCCGAGTGCTTCACAGGTGACCGTGGTGCCTTCTCCCACGTCCCACGGGAAGCATCCAGCAGCCTCTGCTTGTTCTGTTGTTAGTGATAAGAATCTCCAGTTCAGATGGAGTGAGCGTACTCTAAATGTCTTCCAGTGACTTTGGAACACTTAACATTTGCCCAGGTGTTCTTGTTTATACAAAAGAAACGTGAGTTATTACAGGTAGTGCTATAGTAAAATTTTAAAATAATACAATAATTTTTGATGTACAGATTAGCTGTGATGGTTCTCTGTAGTGTTTCCAAAGACCAGTTGAAGACTCAGCTGTGAAGTAGTTTTACAGAAACACTCCTTTGCCCAAATCTTGAAAGACCTTTCATAATGATCTCCCTTCCAACTAGCATTTTTTTCTGAGGACACATGTAAAGAGAGATATATTTAAGCTCTCGGTGAAAGCTTTTCCATTCAAAAAAGGAAAAGCAGATGCCTTTGTGCTGGGCTGACAATCTAATGGATTTTCATTTCCAGAGTGTATAAAAGTGACAAAGAAAACCATCATATAGAGAAATACCTAGAAATTTAAGGGCGCCTGGGTGGCTCAGTGGGTTAAAGCCTCTGCCTTCGGCGCAGGTCATGATCCCAGGGTCCTGGGATCGAGCCCCGCATCGGGCTCTCTGCTCAACGGGGAGCCTGCTTCCTCCTCTCTCTCTGCCTGCCTCTCTGCCTACTTGTGATCTCTCTGTCAAATAAATAAATAAAAATCTTAAAAAAAAAAAAGAAATAGCTAGAAATTTTTAAAAAGTGCTTCACATCAGAAGATGGGTGTGTAGAACACTGAAGACAAAACTATGTATCAACTACTCTCACTGCATTTCCTGTTTTCCAGGGACCAGTAGTGTTTCTAATTTTGGACACCAATTTTATATATCAAAATGTACAAAAAAGTCCAGAATTTCACAATTTTACTTTGAGGGAGAAGTCAGACCTCTTAAGTTCCAAAATTAAAATGTTTCCATTCAAGTTAAAAGACCATTTAAGTGTGAACATCAGTAAGATTAGTGCTTCTTTATGTCCTTGTGATAAACTTTACTGTTAAAACTGAAATAATACATTAACTTTTCCTTTTTTTCTTCTTTCTCTCCTACTTTTTCTCACTATTTTTCTCTTCTCTTTCATGTGCTTTTTTCCTGCCATTTTTCCATTTTATTTCTTTTCATGGCTGTGTCTTCTATTTCACGGAGACGTTACTATCAGAAAATGTAGGGGAAGCTTGGCCAAGTTTTACTCTTTTCCAGACCCAAATTTTAGTCTCACAGAAGGTCACACCAGGCAGTATCAGGAGGAAAAGCTTAAAATGTGGTTTAAAGACCTTCACACACAATGCCAATTAATGATTTCAAATGTAGTCTTTTTTTTTTTTTTTTTAACAAAGAACGGAATGAAAGTAACCCACACAGTTATTTTGGGCATCACATAAAAATCACAACAGCTTAATGGCAGGTTCTATTTGGCAGTACCACAAACCTTGATAAAAATTTATTGTCATTTTTGAGAAATTGTTCCTCTGGACCAAAGTGTGAAATTCAAGCCAGGAGACTTAAATTGGTGACTGGATTTAAGCTTTATTTTGTTTAAAACATCTTGAATATTTTCCCACTCTTTCAGAGGTGATTTATTAATTTAAACCAATGTAAAAAATAATATTTATGAATAACTTAGGTTAAGAATGATTTATTGTAGCAAAAAATGTTAGGTTTGGCTTTTTTCTTCATTGATCAGAAACAAAATCGTCTTTTAATTATTATTGAAAGGAAAGGAAAACACATTTTCGTTTTGTACAAAATATATATTTCAGTCTTATTTCCTTCCTGGGATTTGCTTTGAAGCCAACATAAGCAGGCGGCCATTTTAGAGCTGTGTTTTTAAGTAATGGATCGTTCATTTAATATTGTTCCTTTAAAAAGTTAACATCTATGGATAAATGGGATAAATTTAATTCCAATGGCTGGATTTTAGAATCATATTAAAGACATGTTTGAAGGATTGTTTATGGTTACCCTTTCAAAGAAGTAGAGAGAGAAATCCTTAAATAGTAAAATTAATGATGTTTTCCATACTGTATAAAGGACCTATAACTCTAGTAATCACTATATTCCATTCTCTGGTTAATTATCAAAGCTGTCAAAATATTGACAGAATTATGAAGTGGAAATGGAAGCACAATATTAAAAACAAAAATGATTTCCTCAGGCTACTAATTGCATGAATTTCTAATTAATACATCCAGAAAAAAATAGCCTCATGATAATTAAGGAGAGAAAAATAAATAAATCAGCACTGACTCATAGCTGATTACCAAATAACTGAATAGACAAATACTACCCTACATTTGCCAAGTTTTTAACAGCTTAAAAGATGTTTTTCATGTATATTGTTTTGGGATTTTCTTCACTTTACCCTCCAAGGCCAACATTATCTACATCTCTAGTTCTGGAGATACACTTCTGAATATAAGAATGCACCCGTGCCTTAATATATGGCTTCTCACATCGCCCAAACTTGGGATTTATATCCTTTCCACAAGTCCCATCTGGGGACTCGCCTCCAACACTGTGCTGGGAGTCAGTAGGCTCAGGAGGCTTGGGGTCTGATCCCATCTCCTGGCCTCCCAGCTCTGTAACCCAAGACAGGTTGTGTGACTTGATCTCCCACTTACTCATCCATAAAATGTTAATAGCAGTCTCAGCCTGCTATACTGAGCTTCCCAAAGTTTCCAATGGCATTAAAATATAACTAGGATTATAATGTATGATTAAGGATGATCTCTAGAATGTTGCCTCATTGTATTTTCTTTCTTGAAGATTTTATACTGTTATAAATGCATATCCCAAAGAAAGTAAGAGTTTGACCCATGGGGGGGAAAAAAAAGCCCATAATCTTTCAGAATCACATAGAATCAGGGAGAAAGAAAGGCTAAAAGAGATTCTGATTTTCTGTCTGAAGAAACAGACCCAGTGGCAGTTTCTAACTTAAAAGTGGCACAGCTTAATAGTAGCAGAAATGTAACTAAACTCAGATATCAAGAATACCATCCTATTGCATTTTATCCTTTGGCCTAGGACTATGTAACTTTTCCAACATGAATTTAAGAATATAAATCATGTTACCATTTCCCACATATATTTCTTTTCTTCTAACTTTTTGAAAAAAATTACATGTTATCATGTCTCTATCTATTAAGTAATCAAATTTTACTTAAACTTGGGGGGCTATCAGGCTGTAGTGCACCACAGAGTTCCATAATAGAACAATTTAAAATGACTATTTTTAATCTTTCAGGATCTAGAAGATTTGATTAAAGCCAAAGAAAAAGAGGTGGAGAAAATTGAGCAGAATGGACTCGCTTTGATTCAGAACAAGAAAGAAGAAGTCTCCAGTGTTGTCATGAGCACGCTGCGGGAGCTCAGCCAAACATGGGCAAATTTAGACCACATGGTAATATTGCTTGAGGAGACCTGACTCTAAACATGTCATGGCGTTTGAGTTTTCCTAAAATAACTGAGTAAATAGTTACAGAACCTCTACATTATCTTTTTGTATTAAGTCTACTTCATTAACTAAGATTTTTATTTATGTGTGTGAGAGAAAGGGAGAGTATGCATGCATGCACAGGAGGAGAAGGAGAGGGGAAGCAGACTCCGCACTGAGTGTGAAACCCAACACGGGTTTCATCCCATCTTCCAGCCTGGAAGATCTGACCTGAGCCAAAACCAAGTCAGATGCTTACCGACTGAGCCACCCAGGCACCCCTATTAACCTCTTTTTTAAAATAAAATGTAGTTTTGGATATTTCCTATAATAAACCATTATTATGATGTACATTTTTATGAATTATTATGAACATTACTCTTTTAATAACCCCAGGATTACATTTAGAAGATTAAGGGTGACATTTGGGAAATCCAAAGTAGATGTCTTTCCAAATGACACAGACCAAACTAAGAGCCTGAATTTTCTGTTGCAGATAAGTCTCAGGAAAGAATGTTTAGATGTTTTGTCTTAAAATATAAATGTGTGTGTGTGTGTGAGCGTGCATATGTGAGATAAAAAGAGATAGAGGGGAATGAGGGAGGAGATAACTAGCTAGCTAGCTAGATGGACAGATTTTTATGTCATTTCCTGGGACCAGACTTGCCTAGATCTCTCTTAGTCTAATAGTATGATCTCAGGTGATTTTCATAACCTCATTGTGCCTCTGGTTTTTTATCTATAGGATGGGGATTATAATTACACCCATCTCATAAGGTTGTTACAAGGACTAAATGAGTTAATACATTTAAAATAATAATAATGCATTTAAAATAATAATGTATTTCCAAATTAAATACATTGATCTTTTATCATTTTTATATCATAGATATATAGCATATATAGCATTTTTATATGATAGATATATAGCATATATAGCATAGATATTTTATATCATAGATATTAGCATATATATTACATATATTTACATACAAAGGTCGTAAGTTACCTTTTAAAGCATTTTAATTTAGACTGAGTGGTCAAAATTCACAAAAAGACATACATTTCATTGTTGCCGTCTCTCTTTTCAAGTCTTTTTTATTTTTCTCATTTCTTTATAATGCCTGAAACCCTGATGAAGTTCTTGAATATTAATGTTTCCATCAGTTAAATATGTATTCTATCATTTTAAATATTTAAAATTTTAAATATGCAATTCTAAGAAACACCTATTTCTTTCAAAAGGTTGGACAATTAAAGATACTGCTGACGTCCGTGTTTGACCAGTGGAACAATCACAAGGTGGCCTTTGATGAGATCAACAGCTGCCTCATGGAGGCTAGATACTCTCTGTCCCGCTTCCGTCTGCTGACTGGTTCTTTAGAAGCTGTACAAGTTCAGGTAGACAATCTTCAGGTAAGGAATGAATGTAACCCATCCTGATATTCTTTTGAATTTGAGAAAATTTAAAAAAAAAAAGCAAACGTGAACAGCACCCTGGAATGTTGCTAGGTATCATTGGCATTTAATTATTTTTAAATATTTAAAATTAATCCTACCGGCTTTATATGTAACTTTTCCCGTGGACACCAAGTTTCTGGATTGCTATATAAATGAATGGTTTTTAGTTGCTATATAACTAAATGATTTTTAAAATTCTGTTATATAAATATCCCCATGAATACGTTTTATAAAATGATTTTACATCCAGCCAACCTCCTTGATCTATTGCTGCTGCCTTTATGTCTTCCCTTTCTCTCTTTATCCTGCTTCTCCAAACATATCCTAAGGGAATAAAAAGAAAGCAAAGAGAATGATAGCCAAAATGGTAAATGTGTAAACTATTAACTTGTTTTCTTTTCATTCAGTATACTATCAGTAGTCTGTCCGATGCGTGCACATAAGCCTCTTTTTCTAACCCTTCCTGCTTAGTTTCCTGTGTGCCCGTCATCACTGTACTCATATAGGATTGAGGCTGCTATTTGACTGTGCAGAGCACTGTCTCCTCCCTCAGGCCCCTGCCTTCGAATCAGCTGCTGCCCTCACTGCCCTGCACACCACTCACCGATTGGGCCCTCTCTCTCACCTGTGGCCGCTCTTTCTCCCTGGCTAACTCATGCAGACTGGGATACCAGATGGGCAGGAGAGGTCCTCAAGGGGTGGGACGCCAGCAAGAGCCCAGCATGTACCCTCCTGACGTCTGTCCACTTCCCTGGCTTGGCTATGAAAGATTCCACGTTGCTGACCTCATACACAGATGCTCTGATCAGGGAATGCCTTTTCTTGTGGGTGGCATAGGAGGGAGGAGAGAGAAAATGTGTATATCCACAATTTCTTCAAACCTTAAATAGTTGTTGTAGATACTGAGAATCATTAAAACTTGCTTTGAGAATAGTAAGTCTGAAAACAGATTTTATGATTTTGAGGCGATTAGAAGTACTTTTTAATATAGCCCGTTCCGTATTTAACACCAGCACATGCTGTCTTAAGATATGAAAGGGTTTTGATTTGATGGCAATCAGATACTGGTCTTAAATAGAACTGGGTTTTTGTAGCCTCCGTCACCTATAGGGTTTTATTAAGAACTGAGTCTAGCTCTCCAGCAGTATTTGCAGGGAAGTGCCTTTCTTCAAGATCCTTCGCTAGTCCTTGGTAGAAAACTGTGCCAAGTCTGTAGCCTGTCTAATAAATATTCTTTGCTAGGAAGAACACCCAGAGATAGAACTTACAAGTGGTACTCAGAAAAGTCAGGACTTCTTAAGGTCTGATTATCTGGAGTTTCCTGTAGAAGAACTCTAGATATATAATAAAATGGGGACCAGGGTTTTGACTTTGAATAGCAAAGAGAACCAGTGTGACAGACTGCATCCATATCATGGCTCTAGCTTCCTACTAGGTGACGGACAAGGGCACTCATGTGAGGTTTCCCAGCAGAATTCCAGATGCTACTGTAAGAATGCTTAGTTGTTAGGAATCCCTTTTCACACCTATAAGAACCAAATTATAAAAGAAGAAATGATGATCGAAAGAAAATTTACAAAGCATTGGAACAAAATCATGGTTTATGTATTTATATGTACATATTTATAGAAACAGCTATAAATTACTTTTAAATGATTATTAGAATTTACATCCTGTAATGTCATCTGTGGCACTTTTTTTTTTTTTAATGTCATCTGGGGCAGAATCTTCAAGATGATCTGGAAAAACAGGAAAAGAACTTACAGAGGTTTGGCTCTGTCACCAACCAACTGTTAAAAGAGTGTCACCCACCTGTGACAGAAACTCTTACCAACACATTAAAAGATGTCAATATGAGGTATGGAACACGCTAATTTTGCACTGTTATGCATTACTTATATCACAGCCTTATGACAAATAACAATAGAATTAAAACTTGCTGGCATTTTGAATTTGAGCTTTATACATTCTATTCTACTCATGTTTCAATTTTCACAAATGAATCGAATGTAACTAAATGTAGTGAAGAGACTTAGAAATAGATGAAAACTGCTGTATACCCAAAGATTACCTCATTTCTATTATCTGCCCTTGAACTGTGAGCGGGAATTGTGTCAAATAGAAATGAGACATCTCTGAATTATTCCCATATTCACATGAAGCAGGATCGTGAAAAATAAAAGAGCAAATAACAGCATTTGGTAAGAGGTGCTAATCTGCCCGTGAGTGTCGGCTATTGTTTCCAGATGGAATAACTTGCTGGAAGAGATCGCTGAGCAGCTGCACGCCAGCAAAGCCCTACTTCAGCTTTGGCAGAGGTACAAGGACTACTCCAAGCAGTGTGCTTCTGCGGTGCAGCAGCAGGACGATCGAACCAATGAGCTCCTGAAGGCGGCCACCAACAAGGACATTGCTGATGACGAAGTTGCGACGTGGATTGAAGATTGCAATGTATGTTTGGGGACACTGGTGTTTTCCCCCCATGCCATTCTCAGCCGTCTCAAGTTTAGCAAGGCCAGGGCTGATGTGTGCAAGCTTCTGGTATGTCTCAGTATGTGGGACAGCTATCCAAAAATGGTTTTGATGCTGGGGTTTCAGAACACAGTTGCACATGTATCCGATTTAAGAGGTCCCTCCCACTGTTTCATTTTTACAGACGAGCTGTTTTCCCATTGTTCCTAATGGCATACCATCCTTGTGAAGATTTAGGTTGGTTGTTTTTACACATTTGCCAGTTAAGAAATAAGAGAGTATGGAGAATAATGTTTTATCTTTTAAAAATCCACCGTGAAATGTATTACCTCGTTAGGTCCATTATTTCTTATGTAAGCATCAAGATAATTATTTCTTCTAAGAATTTAATGGTGGAAAGAAGTCTTTCTCTCCTGATTTACTGATATACCTCTTTTTAATAGCTTTTTAATATTTCTTTTTTTTCACTGAAGTTGCCAATAACCTACTTTAGGTTTTCAGAAACAGTTTCTTGTTTCACCCATTACATGGTTCTTGCTGCTTGTCCTTATTTGTCTTTATTTTAATGAACTTGTTCCAAAGATCTTCTTGTAAACTTTCCCAAATCAGTTTATTAGAATTAAGCAAGTTACAAAAAGCATATAAATTTCAACCTTTTTGGGGTGCCTGGGTGTCTCAGTGGGTTAAGCCTCTCTGCCTTCTGCTCAGGTCATGATCTCAGGGTCCTGGGATTGAGCCCCGCATCGGGCTCTCTGCTCAGCAGGAAGCCTGCTTCCCCCTCTCTCTCTGCCTGCCTCTCTGCCTACTTGTGATCTCTCTCGCTCTGTCAAATAAATAAATAAAATCTTTAAAAAAAAATTTCGACCTATTCTAATCCCTTCACATGAATACTAAATAGTCACTTAAAAGTTAACGTTTAATACTAAAGATAACATAAGGCTTTTTTCTCCTCCTTCCACATAGTGTATCCTTACAGGATTTGTCATTTTTAATTTTCAGTCCTCCTGAGTTGATACATACACACCTATTTTAGGGGGGTAGTACTCCAAATTATTTCTCTGAATTGTTCTAAGATCTGTGTCAAGGTCAAGGCTTCCTTCTGTTTGTTTTTCTCCCTCTCATAGGAGTCACTGTCTAGATAGAACAGGCTCTACTCTTTCCACCATGTCTGGTGGAGCACCACCAACAGGTCAAAGAACCAGTCATTTGTCGTCTCTTTGTGGTAGATGGAAACCAGAAATGGAATTTCCACTGGCTTAAATTTTGAGCATGTAAGAGTGTCCCATCAAAAGTGGAGGCAAGAGAAGCCATGGAAAAGGGTGGAGATGCCGTCTGCTTCTGTCCCTGCTCACCAGGGCCATTGCTGGGGTTCCAGGCTCCCCTGAGACAAGAGGATCTGTTGTAACCATTATAATGTGACCATGTGTGTGAAAGATGCTGTTGGCAAACTCATCCCCTGTGTGTGCAGAACTAGACAGGAAAAGGCAAAAGGTAGCACTGTGTTTTTGATTTTGATTTGATATCAACTACATGAAAAGAGAGGAAAAACATGCCCAAATGCTTCCGGTTATTGGCTCTTCTTGTGGGTGTGTCTTCTTGTGTATGTTTCCCTGCACCTCCCCCCGGTGTCCTAGTGTCCCACAATGAGCCTATGTGGCTTTTATTATAGAATAGTCCGTGTATGTCTAAAAATGTTAACACACATCCATTTTGAAAAATCAGATTTAATTCCTCATTATTTTTCTGTAGGTGAAGTTTATTTAGTGTAATAATTTGACAAGTAAGAATTGAGTGTTTGCAGATGCATGGCCCTTTGCTGATGATCAGTTTAAGGAATGCCCTTATCACGCTGTTTCATAATGGGCCTATTTTTATCATCTGTAGGATCTCCTCAAAGAACTGGGGATAGTGAAGGATTCCCTTTTTGTTCTCCATGAGCTGGGAGAGCAGCTCAAGCAACAAGTGGATACTTCAGCGGCATCAGCCATTCAATCCGATCAGTTGTCTTTGAGTCAACATCTGTGTGCCCTAGAGCAGGCTCTTTGCAAGCAGCAGACTATGTTACAGGTATGTTACAGACCTCATATTCCGCATGTGTTGTCAATTGGCTTTCTGTAACATCTGAGCCTCACCACGGGAAAAGAAAGTTTTTTCATCATTGAGACAATGCCTTATTCAAGACCAAAGAATTAAAAAGTAAATGAACTTGGAAGTTCCAGTGGGGACAAGGGAAGGTGGGAGTCTTGCACTGTTCTTGACAACGTAATTTTGCCCCTAAAAGCGATGCTTCTTTCTATGGTACTGGGTAAAATACACCCAACTAATAAATACCAAGTGGCTTTAGTGTTGACATTCATATTTATATAACAAGTTTTTGCCAAGAATAAGATTATTTTTCTGTTTGGTAGTATATTTTTAAAATAATTGATCAATTCATAAACAGTATGTAGGAGTAATTCTAAGTTTTCAAAAAATGACATGAATGAAGAGAAGAAAAGTTAAGTTATGTAGCCTTATGGCATCTTGAGGATGGAAACTTGACACAAAAATATGAAAAATAATTTCAATATCCAGTTGCCCTTTCATTCGATATCTAAATACCAATTTTCTTTTGTGAAAAAAATAAAGACTGGAGTTCTTGACTATGAAACCTTTACCAAGAGCTTAGAAGTGTTGGAGGCCTGGATAGTAGAAGCTGAAGAAATATTACAAGGGCAGGACCCTGGCCACTCATCTGATCTCTCAACCATCCAGGAAAGAATGGAAGAACTCAAGGTGAGTACATTATAAATATTCTTACGGGTAATAGATAATAAAGGAGCAGAGTAGCATAGACAGATGGAATATAAAGGGTCAGAAATAAGCCTTTTCAGGGACGCCTGGGTGGCTCAGTTGGTTAAGCGGCTGCCTTTGGCTCAGGTCATGATCCCAGCGTCCTGGGATCAAGTCCCACATCGAGCTCCTTGCTCAGCAGGGAGCCTGCTTCTCCCTCTGCCTCTGCCTGCCTCTCTGTCTGCCTGTGCTCACTCTCTCTGACAAATAAATAAATAAAATATTTAAAAAAAAAAAAAGAAATAAGCCTTTTCAGTCATCAGCCTAATTTTCATCCATCAGCAAGTAAGTGATTCACGTGAACTAGTAAACGTTCAGTGGGAGAGCGTGAGGAGCTGTAGCAGCAGGGGACTGGGGTCAGGAGACGCCACCCTTCTTTATTGGCAGCTCTGGGGATGACTAGTCAATGTCCTAGAAATGCAGGGAGACCCAAGACCTGCTTCTTCCTGAAATCAGAAGATCACTGTGAAGTTTGAAAGAACTCTGCCTTTTCTGACCATAGTGCTAAACTGGCTTTTAAATCTTGTTTCCAGGGGCAGATGCTAAAATTCAGCAGCCTGGCCCCTGACCTAGACCGTCTGAATGAGCTTGGATACAGGCTACCGCTGAATGATAAAGAAATCAAAAGGATGCAGAGTCTGAACCGACACTGGTCTCTGATCTCCTCTCAGACCACGGAAAGATTCAGGTGGAGTAACCAAGAAATGTTTGGGCCACTCTGATGTACCAGTAGCTAGAGGTGCATGGCTTGTGCGTACTGATAAATTCCAAGTCTTTCCAATGATACTCACAAAATTTGAACTAGAAATGGTGAACTCAGATTGTGAAGTGGTTTCCCATGCTTGATGCATGAAATATTGTTTTAGCAAGAAAGAAGGAACTCTTTTACATAAGACTATATTAAAGGTACATACATAATTTTATCAATCTGAAAACCTACCATTTTATTTGGGGGGGGGTGGTGTTGTTGTTTTGTGCCGAAACCCGGGAGAAAACCTACCATTTTAAACTTTTATTCTTTTTTAAACATTTGCTACCTAACATTGAAAGCTTTGTGGTGGTCCAACTAGAATCGGAGGCAGAAGATATCTTCTGATCTAATTTTATATACTGACAGTGTAAGAACTAACAAACAGCACCGTAATCGAGTTCTTTTTCCTTCGTTTTATCAGTAAGTTGCAGTCATTTTTGCTGCAACACCAGACTTTCTTGGAAAAATGTGAAACATGGATGGAATTCCTGGTTCAAACGGAACAAAAGTTAGCAGTGGAGATTTCAGGCAACTATCAGCATCTTTTGGAGCAGCAGAGAGCGCATGAGGTAAGGTATGCCAGTAGGGTTTTGGGTAATGAAACAGTCTTAGGGCCAGTCCGTGCCCTGCCACGTGGAGAAGTTCAGGCACTGTTTCTTGTGCTGAGTCTGCTCCGGTGTAGGCACTGTTTTGCCTTCTTTCTTAAGTTTGAGGTTTCTATATCTTAACTATAAAAATGTGGTGCAGGTCTTTGCTTCCATAGTTGGTTTTCAAAATGTGTTAGGCTTCAATATCCTGCAATGTATACTACTAGAATTGTGGTAAAAGTCTACTTATGGGGATGTCGGGGGGAATCAGGGGCATGTGCAGAAGGAATACAGAAAGTTAGACAGTTTTCTAATTTAGTTACATACTATGTTAATATTGCCAAAGCTAGTTGCTTAAGAGATTTTGCTTTGATCACAAGTCTTTGATAAATGAAAATTGAGTGTTCTGTAAAAAAAAAAAAAAATCCATATTTTATACTTGGAAATCAAGCTATCAAATGTATCTGAGAGTACCTCTTGATCAAATGGCATTATAATTATTTCTTAAGAAACACCAGTGAGAGAACTAGATACAAAGAGCAAATTAATTAATTTGCTGTTTGTCTCAGTTTTGTTGTTCACTGGTGTAAGTACATCAGCCCGTGTGTTTCTGAAGTATACACAAATGGAGAAATAAAAGAGAGAAATAAAAGCAGAGAAAAGCTTAAATGAACTTAAAAAAGAATGATACTAAAAGCATTTTGCTTAAATTTTAACAATAAAGACTTTAAATATGTATAAGGTATTTTAAAATCCAGTTTATTTTAAAATCCAGTTTATTATCAGTTTGACTAAAGATGGAATAAAAGAAAATGAATTAAAACTACAGTGAGTGCAGAGGAAGGGGATTCTTCTTTCACTGTTGGTGGGAATGCAAGCTGGTGCAGCCACTCTGGAGAACAATACGGAAGCTCCTTAAAAAGTTGAAAATAGAACTACCCTATGACCCAGGAACTGCACTACTGGGGATTTACCCCAAAGATACAAATGTAGTGATCCGAAGGGTCATCGCACCCCGGTATCTATGGCAGCGATGTCCACCATAGGCAAACTATGGAAAGAGCCCAGATGTCCATCGACAGATGAATGGATAAAGAAGATGTGGTGTCTATTATATACAATGGAATAATACTCAGCCATCAAAAAATGAAATCCTGCCATTTGCAACAAGGTTGGAGGTAGAGGGTATTATGCTAAGTGAATAAGTCAATCAGAGAAAGACAATTATCATATGATCTCCCTGATGTGTGGAATTTGAGAAACAAGGCAGAGAGAGGATCATAGGGGAAGAGAGGAAAAAAGTGAAACAAGACAAAACCAGAGAGGGAGACAAACCGTAAGAGACTCTTAATCTCAGGAAACAAACTGAGGGTTGTTGGAGGGGAGGAGGGGGGTGAGAGGGAAGGGGTGACTGGGTGATGGACACTGGGGAGGGTATGTGCTATGGTGAGCACTGTGAATTGTGTAAGACTGATGAATCACTGACCTGTACCCCTGAAACAAATAATATATTATATGTTAATTTAAAAAACTTAAAGGACAAAAAATTAAAAACAGACAAGGGTAAAAAAATGCATTTTCCTATACTGCAGGATTTCGCACGTATCCTGATACAACAGGAAATATTTTTCAAAGCCTTGCTAAAGCCAGAATTTTTGTGCAAGTTACTAGGAAACTGGTCCCTGAAATTGGGAACTCTAAAAATATGTTTTTCTGTTTTTTCAAATAATAGTTGTTTCAAGCAGAGATGTTCAGTCGCCAGCAGATTTTGCACTCGATCATTATTGATGGGCAGCATCTTCTAGAACAAGGTCAAGTTGATGACAGGTAGGATCTTTGATATTATGAAGAAAGGTTTCAGTGAATTAGTCATTTTCTTTTTAATGAGCAGATTAGAAGGCATATGTCTAATCTTCCTAAGGCAATTGTACTGCAATGGAGCCTTAGTAATTGGAGAAAAGGCTCGTCTGAATCTCTGAAATGACTGAGTATTGAATCTTTTTAAAGAACTGCTATTATATTACATGAAGGACATAAAGTAATTGGAAATCACCTAGTCAGCCTTCTCCAGACCTCTGCAGGAGACTGGAATTAATGAATAGACCAGAACAAATTGTATCAATGATGTATCAATGGTTTGTAAACAGATGCTTCTAATCCTCTCATACAGTTACAGAAATTATATTCCTCAAAGGAGCATAGAGATCACTAGATCATCGTTATTACTTATAGATGAAAACTTGAGGCCCGGAAATGCAAACTGATGTGACCAAGGTCACTCACAGTTTTAGTCAGGACCAGCCAGCTGGGTTTCCACACCAGGGTAATTCTAGTTTGGAAATGGTTGCTACCTTAAGTCAGCTGACACTCTGACACACTGAAACCCTGCTTCCTCTTCATTTACTTAGATTTCCTCTTTACGTAAAAATGAAGAGGTAATCTAGCTCCTCTTTTAACTTCCAGTATGTGAATTGCTGATCTCGTACTATATATACATTTCCTAGGAACAGAATCTAGTCTATCCCATCTACTTTATGTAGTGATATTTGGGGTATAAACCTCATTGATACTTATATATTTACATAAGGACATCTTTCCCATATTAAAGACCAGTAACTGTGATTATAATTAACTTACTATTTTTTCAAAAAAAAAAAAGAAAGAACATAAATCACTGTTTTCACTAAGAGCTTTTTTTTTTTTTTTAAAGATTTTATTTATTTATCTGACAGACAGAGATCACAAGTAGGCAGAGAAGCAGGCAGAGAGAGAGAGGAGGAAGCAGGCTCCCTGCTGAGCAGAGAGCCCGACGCGGGGCTCGATTCCAGGACCTGGGATCATGACCCGAGCTGAAGGCAGAGGCTTTAACCCACTGAGCCACCCAGGTGCCCCACACTAAGAGCGTTTTTTAAATGATTTGAAGCAATTTCAGTTTTAAGTGATATTTCTTTGGAGGTAACGTGAAAGATTTTCACGGTTAAGCTTGGAACAACAAAATGCGATACCATATTTATTCTATTCAAAGTAAGCCAAACTTAAATGTGAGCTTTACTAAGAATTTAAGGCCTTCAAAATAAAACAAATTCAAATGCAATTAACATATTCTTTGCTTTATCCTCCTTTGGTCAACTCTGTAACAGTATTATAAAAGCCAGTAGGCAAAACAATTTAAAATTCATGCACAAGCCAACATCTATTAAATTGTAAATGTTAACAGTTAAGGAGAAACTCCAGAGAGGGGAAAATGGGAGGTTTGGACTGAGGATAATTCTGAAAGTTGCAGAAGAAAAAAAAATTCAGATTAGAGCATGAAGGCCCCAGGTTACAAATGTATTGTGTCTTAAAAGTTTTATAAGTTTTGTGTTTTAGAGTTCAAGTTCAGCCATGAGAACAGTGTCTTGTGTTGAGTACTTCCTCGCCTGAGCTGGCAGGTGGCTCAGGACACTTGGCCTCTCCAGAAAGTAAGGACAAGAGCTCCTAAGAGATCTTGGATAGTGGCCTGATAGGAAAAGCAGTGTGTGGGGCACTTTTCCTGTTGTCGGACAGTCTCAAGTCCTGGAGGGAAAGGTCTTCAGAGACGATAGATGCTTGAAACTTCTAGGGGAGTTTCATGAACCTAATTCGTCACATTAATTCTACTGCAATTAGATTATTAACATCAGAATTTCCTTTCAAAAACAGAAACACCAATAACACATTTGGTTACAAAAAGCAAGGATTTAGAGTGGGCCTAGATGATAGGAAGTGTCAGCAGTATAGCTGTCCAAAAGACTAATTTCCGCTCAGATTTAAAGCCACCTCAAGAGGAGAGAGTAGTGTATCTAGGGAAGAAAAGCAAAACTAATACAATAGAGAAAAAACAAGTAATGTTCCACTTTAATATTAAAATGTGAATAACATCCTGATTGACAAAGAAACTCATTCTATTTGATACTAGACAAATCAGTTCTAGATCTACAAACTACACATCAGTTCTAGAGCTACAAACTACGCATCAGTTCTAGAGCTACAAAACTTCCAAAAGAACTACCAACATTTTTTACAAGGAGAAAACACAGAGGTAGAAAGGACAAACTAAAAGACCTGAGATTATTTAGCCTGAAGTTGAGAACACTTAAGTAAAATTTCCTATCTCTAAGTATGCGGACAACCTTCATACAGACAGTGATGACCAAATAGTTTTCATTTTTCTAAGAACAAAATGAAGTGGGTTTAAAATGTAAAAGGGATGATTTAGATTAATATGTGGAGTCATTTGCTAAAGATTAGGGCTGCTTATTGTGAGGGAATATGGAGTTTCTGAATATAGTTTTAAAAAACATTTTTAGGGATACCTGGGTGGCTCAGTTGATGAAGTGTCTGCCTTCAGCTCAGGTCATGATCCTAGGGTCCTGGAATTGAGTCCTTGGTCTGGCTCCCTGCTCCGTGGGTGGTCTGCTTCTCCCTAGCCCTCTGCTCCTCTGCCTTCCCTCCCCCACCCCTCCGCTCATAATCACTCTCTCAAATAAGTAAATAAAAATCTTTTTAAAAAAATGTTTTTGAATAACTGGATTTTATTTGAGTGGCTTATGATTCTAGCTGAAAAAATCCACCGTTGTTCACCCAAACTGGTTTATAATTGTGGCTGAAGAGTGAGGTTTATAAATAAGTTTGGTCTTCGTTTTCTTTTTTTTTTTTTAATATTTTATTTATTTATTTATTTATTTTAATTTGATTTACTTATTTGACAGAGAGTGAGAGCACAAGCAGGGGGAGAGAGCAGGTGGAGAAGCAGACTCTGCACTGAGCAGGGAGCCCAACACAGGGCTCTGGGATCATGACCTGAGCCAAAGGCACATGCTTAACAGCCTGAGCCACCCAGGGGCCGTGGTCCTCATTTTCTCCCTCCCTCTGTAGCACTTGCAAGATGCTGTCACCTGCTGCATACACTACTTAGGGTTTGGACCCATTCCCACTGCATCTGCTCCCCTGTGCTCCCTCCCCTCTCGCATTCAGGGAGGGTATAATTAGTAAGCTTACAGATGCGTCTTTAACCTGTGCTGAGACATGAAACTGCAAAAACCAATAGTTATTAATTTTAAAAACTACTGGAAATAGACCTGGTAAAAGATCATGGCGTGATATTTGAAAGCCTCTGCCTTAAGTCATGTCTCAGGGCTTATTAGCATCATCAAGTGTATATACACTATACGCATCCGTGGCTGATATGTAAATGCCTCCAGGGTAAAGCGTTTCCTCCCTGTGTAATTATTTCTGCACCAGGGATGAATTCAACCTGAAATTGACACTTCTCAGCAGTCAGTGGCAGGGAGTGATTCGCAGGGCCCAGCAGAGGAGGGGTATCATCGACAGCCAGATTCGCCAGTGGCAGCGCTACAGGGAGATGGCCGAGAAGCTGCGTAAATGGTTGGTTGAAGTGTCCTATCTTCCCGTGAGTGCTCTCGGAAGCGTCCCAATACCACTGCAGCAGGCGAGGACCCTCTTTGATGAAGTGCAGGTAAGGTGCGAAACACACGCTTCTGAAACCTCTTGTCCATTTCCACCGTACACCTTACTCTCGCCTCAGTTCTTCACAAGGATCCTGGAGTGACACAGGAATGAGGACGATCACTGTTCCAAAGTATCAACAGGAACACACAATCTGATTGCATTACAAAGGCCTTGTTTAATGATGATAGTCTAGTGGGCCCAGCCTCTCACAGACCCGGTCCATGGTCTACACCAGTGCCTCCCAGCAGCTCACTAACCTCCAGCATGGAGGGAAGGGCAATGGCCAGGAAAGGAGCACTTTGCATTGATTATAACCAGGAGCAATTTAACTGTATAACTTGGGTATTCCAGAAAAGATAAAAGTCTCAGTCCTGTCTGAGCTCTTGGTCCATTCCTGGTTTGGCCCCTTCCTTCCGTCTGCCTAGGAACAGGGGCCTCCAGTCCCGTAGATAGCTCCCTCCCAGCACTCCGATCAGTCGTCTCCGGTGTATTTCATGTTTCCTCTTGCTTTCGAGGTCATTGTTTGCTGCTTCTTTCTTCTGGAAGACCTCGTTCACCTGTAGCTCCGTCTGCCTCCTACCAGCACAGAAGGGCCAATGTGCTATCTCCCAGTCAGCTCTACCTCGCAAGCTTTTAACTTAATGTATTCAGCTGCATTTTAGACTTATAAATATATATGTGCAGCATAGGCGTAATATACTCCATGAGTTCCCACGGAGCCTGTGATGTCCAGAGGAGCCATCTGGCAGTCCCATGTCCCATGTCCTCGATTGGAGGAGATGTCATTACCAGCTGTCTGGTCTATCAGTTAGGAACCTCCGAGTTGTTCTAGAGCTTTATTCTTGTTCTCTCCCTCCCCATTTCTAATAACTCCCAGTTTCCATCCCCACTACCACTATGTTAGATGAGGGGCTCTTGGTTTCTTACCTACAGAGACAACAGCTCTCTAACCTATTTCAGTATATTCAATATATGCCCTTTTCCATTCCATTTTCTACCCTACTGCAGAGGGTTTTAATCCAAACACATCGCTTCTCTGCTTAATATTCTCCTGTGAATCTCCGTCACTTTCACTATTAAAAAAAATTCCCGTGCAAGGTGTGATCTTGTATCATTCTCTGCTACTCTTTCGCATGCTCAGCCCCTGAAAACTACACCAGGGTCCTGAATTCATCCTAATGTTCTCCTGTAGTAACTTTGCCCGTCTTCATTTCTCTGCATGGAAGGACTCTTCTCCGACTCTTGGCCTTCGTCATACCGGGTCCTTCTTAGTCTTGCTGTATTCATAGGTCCTCCAAGACTCAGGAAGTCTTTTCCCTT
This sequence comes from Martes martes, assembly GCF_963455335.1. Classification (NCBI taxonomy): domain Eukaryota; kingdom Metazoa; phylum Chordata; class Mammalia; order Carnivora; family Mustelidae; genus Martes; species Martes martes. The sequence continues at coordinate 14,558,646 of NC_137893.1, forward strand.
TGAGGAAACCTGTCTTATGTCCATGTGGGTTAGATATTTGGGCTCTGGTCTTTCCTGGAAGAGGGATGTTTGTATGAAATGAACATCATCATCACAAATATTTTTTTGCAGAAGAAATGAAAAGATCCTAATAAAACAAATGAAACATGTAGCAGTGCGTTCCCTATGCATCAGTCTCCTCGAGCGGTTCCCATATTGCACTGTGATTGTATTTAACTTAGGGACAGAAATTAAGCCTCTCCCTGTTGAACTCTCATCCGTTCATACAGTGCTGCACTCACACCCCAAGTGCTAGCTCCATGAATGTTGGGTAAAGAGGGTATGCAATGTATGAAAAACTGTTCGGTCACTTAAAAACATTGTAATGGGGACCTGGTAAAGAAAAGAATGAGAAAGTAAAAAGCCGCGGTTCCTTTCAGTTCAAAGAAAAAGTGTTCCTGCGACAGCAAGGCAGCTACATCCTTACAGTGGAGGCGGGCAAGCAGCTCCTGCTCTCGGCCGACAGTGGGGCTGAGGCCGCCTTGCAGGCAGAGCTCACTGAGATCCAGGAGAAATGGAGATCAGCCAGCATGCATCTGGAGGAACAGAAGAAAAAACTGGCCTTCTTGCTGAAAGTAAGTTCTGCTCTTTCCTCCTATAAATGTGATGCAATTTCAAAAGCCACGTAAGTAGTGCGCTTCTCCCTCCTGTTAGCTTTCCAGACAAGGCAAAGATCGTTAAGTCATACCCTGAAGTGTTTTGATCCCCTGCCCTGTGTCTTATTTAAGACTTTGTCCTGTCTTGCACGAACTGGAGAAGTTTCCCAATTTTCAGCAATTTGTCTTTCAGAAAAATCCCCCAACGAAGTAGTTTTAAGTCTAATAAGGCTGTCCAAGCGATGGATTCTGATTAATGGTCGGTCGGTGCCGAGCCAAGAGCCATGTGATGATTTTATAAATCCAAACGGGAATGCAAAGAGTAGATTCCACTCCCTGATCTAAGACTCTAAAGTGGTTTTTAAGATCGGTATCTCTTATTTTACAGCAGGGAAAAACCTATCCAAGAGGACACTCTTGATTTCATCCTAGTTTATCCAAGCATGTTGCTATGAGATAAAATTCAGGAGGTATATTAAGCCTTTAGTTGGATACAGAGAGCATACTGATCACACCACAAGTCTAGAGAGATGTAGCTTTACCCAGAACGCCACAACAGGATGCTTTCTCCCTCACTTTCTGTAACCATACTCAATACATAATCAGAAGGCATTGGAAGAAGGGCATGGTTTCTGAAGTCAGATCTATCCAAGTTAAAATCATAATAAACCAAGTAACCTGGTTAACTCAACCTATCTGAGCCTCAGTTTCCGCCCCTCTAGAGTAGGCACGATTACCCCTCCTTTAGCCAGCATCGTGAGGATTTAGTGAAATCATGAAAGCAAACAAATGGCACAGGACCTACACAGATTGAGCATGCAATAAATGATGGTCATTATCACTGTTGATATTATTATCAGATTAAAGAGTGAACAGAGCTAAATGGTTAAGTTTTATATATATTGGTAGTCACTAACTCTTCAACAAAATTATCTATTAAATTTGACCTGCCATGTTTTTGGATCACAGGTACTAACTAAAGGTAATGGAATACATTTTGCTTTTATAATGCTTCAAGTACACACCCGTTGGGTTTATTCTGCTGAATTTTATTTAATAACATATTACCTTCTGTGTAAGAAATAATCAGTCAAAAATGCCACTGAATATTTGTTAAAGAGCTGTTATTTGCATGCAGCACAATTCATCAGTAATATAATATGTCTGATTCTTTTTTTCTTCTTTTTATGCTTTCAGGAAAGGATTAAAAATGTTCTAACTCATTCTGTAGAGATCATTTTAATCATATATTTTTCTTTACTTGTGATGTGATTTTTGGACACATTCCCAAAACTTCAATTAGGTGAAATGGCTGAGTCACTGCCTTTCCCTTTCTTGCCAGTCAGTTCATTGGTGTGTAAAACATACACGTTGATAGATGTTTGCAGACCATGACATTTTGTTATTTCCTTGTAATTCGTGTAATAAAAAGACTGGGTTATAGCTTTGGAATCTAAGCCATCCTTGGAAAGGGGAATCCTTATTCTTCTCTTGTTAGAGTTTGTTATATTTTAAATCATACACTAGGACCCATTTGCCTAAGAAGGAATTTCTGGAGCTAAATTCTAATGTTAATGTCATTTTTCTTTATTTTAGTGTATCTTTACGTCATAGCTATAATGCTTATCTAATTTTAGCCCCTGATTTACTGCTCTGACTCCATGTGCCAAAATACAATGATTCGCATTCTGTGACCTTCATGTTCACCTGCTTCACTATGGCCTCTTAATTTTGTTGTGGAAAATAAGAAACTGACCTTTTCTCTTTCAGATCAATGAACATTCACTGATGACATGTTGATAGGTTTCAGAATGTGTGATGATTTCATTGAGAAGGCTGTTCTGTTTAGTAAGAGGACCTCACTGTGCTTAGCATTGATGAATTACTTGTAGCCTGGGAACACAGAGATACTTTAACAAAGGGGAATGGGAGCACATCTGACCATTTGTGTTTTTTCTGGTACACGGAAACAGGGCATGTGGTTATGCACTCTAGGAAGTTCCCTGAAGGAATTTAAAGAGAAATGAGAATCTTGGGCCAAAGGCTCAGTTCAGTTAGAAACCAGAAGACCTTTTGAGTAGGCAGGCACTTTAGTCAGCACTTCTAACGGAAGAAAGTTTTGGTCATAGCACCTATGGGTTGCTTGTGCTAAAAATAAAACATCAGGAAAGAAGACAGAAAGAGCCCAGACAAGAAAGGACTGGTGACAACGGAAGAGATAATGTGAAGGAAGAGGCGGCATGATTCGGCACCAGGCTCGCTACTAAAAGCAGTTCTAGTTGTCTGTCTTTGGAACTCAGTCATTTAAGCGGTGGGGAGCTGCCACTGCGAAGGGTTACCGGGAAGATGGGGGACAGGAGTGGGCGGTCACAGGCAAAATTATGGAGATTTGTTGAGGTGAATTTAATTTGAATTGTCACTGAGACACTAGATAAGAGTTCATTTGTAGATCTAATGCTAAAAAGAAGCAAGTCTCCATTATGGTTCCTATCATTTTTTTTCTTTTATTTAAAAAAGAAATACATGTGTCTGATTAAAAAAAAAATCAGGCAGTAATTAAAGTATGAAGAGCAAAAAACGAAATTTCCCCTATACCACCACCAAATCCTCTTATTTTCCACAGGGGTAAACACGGTTACGAGTTTGGTGTGTAATCGTCCAAAACACAGCCACATGATGTATGTGTTCTCTGTCACTCTGTGGAGGTCTACCCGTCCACACTGCCACGCTCTCCACGACTTAACCTGCTGTAGCCTTCCTCAGAGCTCTCATTACTATTTGACATACTTGATGTCTATTTTTAAAATTTTGCCTTATCTCTCTGCTCCCATTTATTGATTGTTTTGGGTTTTGTGTGCTGTATACTCAACCCTCTGCGATGCACGTGTCCGCGCTTTCAAGATGAGGCCCACCTGGTACCAGCCTTTGGTACTTGGGATTCTGCTTCGGTAACAAATCAAATGTATGCGCCACATACTGTTCATATAATGAATTGAATCGGAGTCAGGGTTATATCATTTTTACTCTTCATCCTGAAAGAGATTCCATATCCTCTTTTTTAAAATCTCTTACAGAGCGTTTGAGGTTGGGTAGACACCTTATGGATGGGGTTAGGAAAGAGGCAAAACACTGCGATTACCTCTTACCTCTGCAGATTGATCCAAATGCAGATAACATTTTTGAGTACCCATGGTATTCTGGGCCTTGTGTTTGACTGTTCGCACCCATTGCTTCCTCCAGCCCTCCAGCCTTTATAGAGTTTGTGGTATGCCCATTTTTGCAGGGAAAACTGAGGCGTAGCATATTACCTGCTAAAAGTCACATGGAGGGAGCGTAGAACTCAGCTCTCCTGTTGCTGCCTACGTGACGATGGATGTGGACTCCCCCGTGAATCTTAACTGTTTCTCTTGGATTAAGAAGAGGGTCTTTCTTTTGTTCCAGATTCCTACCAAAGTAAAAAAAAAAAAAAAAAAAAGTGAATTTCTTTCTTCTCCCATTGCAGGACTGGGAAAAATGTGAGAACGGAATAGCTAATTCTCTGGAGAAGCTACGAACGTTCAAAAAGAAGCTTTCTCAGCCTCTGCCGGATCACCATGAAGAGCTGCACGCAGAGCAAATGCGTTGCAAGGTAAACTACGCCTGCACTGAACCTTTAGCCGTCACTTGCCTGTGAACTTGGTTGTCATGTTGCCTTTGAAAGCATAGCGCAGTCAGACCTCCGCAGCTGCGAACATGTGGGTGCAGGTTCCTGGCTGTCGCGTTCGGGCAGACAACTCTGGTGAGACTCAGTTGTTGTTTTATCGCAGTTGATGAAATTGTAGACCAGTTTATGGATTATCTTGAGAAATATAAACACAGCATTAAAAGATATTTAAAAGCTGGGTCCAAAGCAATAAACACCATCTCTTTAAAGCATCTACGCTGGAGAGTTGTTCTAACGGACTAGTCTAGGTCACAGAGAGAAGAGTGAGGCTCAGCAGCCTGGAAATTCCAGGCCCCTTCGGGGAATGCCCTGTCCTCCACACTCTTCGGTAAGGAAATCGGAAACTATAAATAGCCAGTCTCAGGTACTGCATGGAGACACGTAGTCCTTCAGGGACTCAGGGCCCTGACTGCTTGAAAGTCATGATCTACACCTCAAGTCGCAGCTGGAAGCCAATCAGGAGCGAATACAGACCCCTCCCTGCATTGTGAGCTTGCTGAGATCGACAGGATTTAGTGGCTGTAGGATTTGTTCCATTCATTCCTCTATGTTCAAGTGGAGTGTCTGCTAGCCGTTCTCTGCTGAGCGATACGCAGATCTTGTCAAAACGACCTTAACGAATGTTTTTTCTCCCCCAAATAATACATGTGCTCGTGTTTCCCAGTCATTTGCAAATTATTGCTGTAGAGTAATACTGTAAAAACTTGACAGATACTGGGGTGCCTGGGTGGCTCTGTCGGTTAAGCCTCTGACTCTTGGTTTCTGTCTGCTCAGGTCATGATCTTGTAAGTTGTGAGGTCAGTCTCCATGCTCAGTGCTCAGCAGAGAGTCTGCCTGGAGATTTTCTCCCTCTGCTCCTCCCCCCACTCTCTCTAAAATAAATAAATAAATCTTTTAAAAAGAAACTTCAAATACATAAATGATTTGCATTTTAATCAGAAGGTCTCTGCTAGGGGCGCCTGGGTGGCTCAGTGGGTGAAGCTTCTGCCTTCGGCTCAGGTCATGATCTCAGGGTCCTGGGATCGAGCCCCGCATCGGGCTCTCTGCTCAGCGGGGAGCCTGCTTCCTCCTCTTTCTCTGCCTGCCTCTCTGCCTACTTGTGATCTCTCTCTCTCTCTGTTAAATAATAATAAACAAAAAAAGGTCTCTGCTGGCTAAGAAGTCATAAGCATTAAAGAAAAACTAATTTTTTAAAGAAGTCTTGAAATCAAAAAAAGCATGGATGTAAGAATTTTTCTTCAGTATCAGAATTTAAGGATATCCTTTGAAACTCAAAAGAGGCAGATTTATGGGGCACCTGGGTGGCTCAGTCAGTTAGGCATCTGCCTTCGGCGAAGGTCATGATGCCAGGGTCCTGGGATTGAGTCCCCGCCTTGGGTGTCTGCCTCTCCTCCTCCCACTCCCACTGCTTGTGCTCACTCTCTTTCTCTCTTTCTCTCTCTCTCTCTCTCTCTCTCTCTGTGTCAAATAAATAAAATCTTTAAAAAGAAGAGGCAGATTTGGGAAAAATAAATCTTAGATGGCATCATGGATGATGGCAAGTGAGGAAAATATTATCTTGAGATGTAAATTCAGAAGTATGCAAAGATTAAAAAGTTTGTTTAAGTCTGTGATAGTAAATTTCTAACAAATGGTTAAAGAAAACCGTGACAAACAGAAATAGGCATTTATTAGTCTCCTCTTACGTGGCAGTGATTATACCAGCGTTATCTCAGTGGACATAAACACAACCTCACGCGGACACTGTGTTATTTCCCTTTTACAGATATGAAAACTGAGGCTTCCAGAAGTTTGATAACATTTCCAAGTTAGTAAATATCAAGGATCCCTGAGTCCAGAGGCTGTATTTTTAAACATGGACTCTTCTCATGGAGTCTGTGAGTCTGAAACAGTTAGTTTTTGTGGTGTTGTTTCTTTTATAATCTTTACACCATGGACTATGTCTGATATTTGAGTTAGGGGCTAGAAATTGGCATAAACAGTGAGAAATCTTTACACCGGTATGACAGCTTGATATGTGTACCAATATAAGCAGTAATTCTGCGTATTTACTCCACCTGGATGGTTCGTTTTTTCAGCCAAATGCTGTTACCATGGGACCTCATCTCCCAAAATATAACAGTTACAATCATACCCGGCTATTAAATTTGGAGATTAAAAGGATGCATTTTGGTCCAGCTCTCTGCTACTCTTCCCCAAACCACCCTTAGCAGCAAAACAAAGCAATTACCTAGAAAATTCAGACTAAAACCTTGTTTGCCTAAATTGCCTGAGAAGTTAGCCTCAAACAGTACCGTTAATTGCCTTTGCCTTTGGAAACTTGTCTCCTGTGTGAAGAGACAAAAAGAGAGGGGGAAAAGCCATGTGAAATACTCTATTTATACACAAAATTAGCTAGAATCTAAACGCATCAACAGCTGGCAAAAAGCAAGAGTTGTACAAATTGCAAAACTGGTCAGCAGTTTGAAGCATTGCAAAAACCAATGTCAACTCGTTCAAATGTTTTCTTGTGGATTTTTTCTTAAATTATTTCCCAAAAGGACAGAGTACGTAATACTTTTCTTCAGTAACCTGAAAAGATCTGTGTTCCTGCCGGAAATGAAGTTTTTCAATTATTTTCAATTGAGTAATAACAGCAATACGTCTTTTCAGCGATGACATTATTAAGTCTGTATCACAGAGTGTAAACTCACAGTGTTTGAGGATGAAAGTTAACCTAGGAGTTTGTGTTTTTTTAAGTATTTTATTAACATGATCAGTTAATTTGGGACAAAAATAAAGGCTGGATTAGCAGTTTATGAAATGAGTTCAAAAGTAAAGAAGATCATGCAGTGATGAAACTTCAGTTTAGAAAAGATGAGCCAAGAGGCGCTTAGGTGACTGTCAGTTAAGTGCCTGTCTTCAGCTCAGGTCATGATCCCAGGGTCCTGGGATCCCCTGGCATCTGGCTTCCTACTCAGTGGGGATCTTGCGTCTCTCTCTACCCCTCTCCCCACTGTGTATGCTCTCGCTCTCTCTATCTCCAACAAATGAATAAAATCTTTAAAAAAAGAGAAAGAGAGAGAAAAAGTGAACCAAAATGATCAGTTAAATGGTAAATAGACCATAGGAAGATTCTTTAAGCAGCCTGGGTTGTTTTATTTTTTAAAAAAAATTTTTTTTATTTCTTTTCAGCGTAAAAGAAGTCATTGTTTATGCACTTATTTGAGAGAGAGCGCATATGCAAGAGAGAGAGAGCATGATGGTTGGGGGTGAGGAACAGAGGGAGAGAGAGAAGCGGATTCCCTGCCAAGCAGGGAGCTAGGCTAGGCTCAATTCCAGGACCCTGAGATCATGACCTGAGCCGAAGGCAGACTCTTAACCAACTGAGCCACCCAGGTGCCCTACAAGCTGAGGTTTTATCAGAAGAGTTTGGTGAAGTATCAGACAACACCAGAGCAAATAAAGTAGACTAAATGAGATGTTGAAATAGGATGGTGTGGAAAGATAATTGTATCAAGAGGGGATTCTTTGGGTGGCTCAGTCGTTAAGCATCTGCCTTCGGCCCACGTCATGATCCCAGGGCCCTGGGATTGAGCCCCACAATGGGCTCCCTGCTCAGTGGGGAACCTGCTTCTCCCTCTCCCTCTGCCTGCTGCTCCCCCTGCTTGTGCTCTCTCTCTCTCTTTCAAATGAATAAATAAAATCTTTAAAAAAAATTTTTTTTTAAATTTTAAAAGAGGATTCCTAGAACACTTCAGGATTATTGATGATAGATATCCATGGGCATTCACATTTTTGTTTTTTTAATCTAGGAGTTGGAAAATGCAGCTGGGAGCTGGACAGATGACTTGGCTCAGCTGACACTCTTGAAGGACACCCTCTGTGCCTACATTAGTGCTGATGATATCTCCATCCTGAACGAGCGCATGGAGCTTCTGCAAAGGCAGTGGGAAGAACTCTGCCACCAGGTAAGACAAACTCTACGTGGAGCATTAGCTCAGAAAGGTGGGAAACTGGAAGACACCTAGGAATGTCAGATGGCTTGATCCATGCTTGGACCTATCCTATAATTCAGAGTATACATGGAAGAAGAACTCTGGTTTTTGTGGAAAATATTTCAGATTAAGACAGTTATATCTTAACATTATATTTGAGATGCATCTCAGCTGGATTCTCTTGCTGTCCCTTTCACTGGCTGGCATAATATTGTAAAAGGAAAAACATTTTTTTTTTTTTTTTTTTTGGTTCATGAATGTGGTCTTGCTAGGGACTGGTGCTCTTTTTCTTACTTTAAACATGTGAAAAACCTTTGATTTATATGCAGTTTTTCCTAAATACTGTGGAAATGGTTTTGTATTTGGAAATATTTTATCTGTTGATTTACCATCATTGCTTCCTAGTAATTCGCATGTTTGGCATTTCTAGTCATATGTGATTCATTTATTAAGTATTTCCCTTGTATATAGTACTATAAAATTGAGATCCCAGATTGGATTTTGATTTTGGAATGAAAGGCAGAGATTGGTGGAAAGGCGATGAGAAGGCATCCAAGGCAAAGAAAACATAGATTAAAGGCCCACAAGGGAAGAACAGGTTCTGACTGATGGCCTGGAGACTGTCGCCTCCAGGAAGCTGGGAGTGTGTCACTACTGTCCCTTGCTGTACCTGATTGCTCTGCTTGGCCCTTAATAGCCTGCAGTCCGTATTTGTTCAGTGAATCAGTCACATTAATTGTAGACTTCACAAGCTATAGTAGATGTTCCTACGTTGAGTTCACAACAGAGCTGAGACGAAAATCAGTCCAGAGGAACCTATGCAGTGAAGAAGGAAATTGGTATAAAGAAGTTAAAACAGTGTATAGCGATGTAAGCAAACTAAGGGCAGTGTGCTTTGCGGGGAATAAAGGAAATGCTTGTTGCAGTGCATAAATCTTGAGCTGACCATTGAGAAGGGGAGCAGAAGGGACAGATGTGGAGGGAGTAAGTGGATGGGTTGGACGAGGTTGCAGCTTGAGGAAAGGCACAGGAGTGGATTAGGCAGAGACCTGGCTGGAGAGAAGCAAGTGTTACAAGGTTGAGGACTGGGCTTTTGAGAAGGGGTCTCCCCAGTTTCAGGCCAACTGTGCCATTCTAGAGATCTCTTCTTTTCCATCCTCCTGACTTTCTCTGACTTTAGAGGTGCTTACCTTCATGCTTCAGAAAACATTAAACAGAGTTTAAGAGGCTCATAGCCTCCTGATTCATTTGACATCAACAAGAAATTTGTTATTAGGTAAATTTCTCTCGATGTTTAGATGAAAAGCAAGAATTTCTCAGACCATTAGCCAAAGGGAAACTCTGGAGCACACTTCCTAAATGGGTGAACAGTTTTCTAGGCATCTATACTTTTAAAAGGAAAGAGCATAAGAGATGATTTTTATAAACATGCCAGTGATTCGAGCTCAAAATTAGTTTAGCCATTTTTCACTGAGCTTCATATTCTTAGTAAATACAATGAGAAGCTCACATTGAATGTGCTAATGCTAATCATAGTACGTTATTCTTCTCTGAATTATTCAACCCAAAATCAATACATAACTATCCAGTAAATTATCATACGATTTTCTCATCCAAGGACTTCATCATGACATAGCACATAAGTGCAAGAAAACTTGATGTGTACAAGTAATGGACAATGATCACAGCAATGTTCAGTTACTTTCATGAGCCATACTCATTTGTCTTTCTAAAAATTGAGAAAAATCTAGCACTACTTGCTGACTTAATACTTTTCAGCATATTCTGTGAAAATATACTTTTCAGCATATTCTGTGAAATTAATTATACTATATCCATTTCTCTGGCTAACTGACGTCTTAAAAGCTGTCAGGGTGGGGCACCTGGGTGGCTCAGTGGGTTAAGGCCTTTGCTTTCGGCTCAGGTCATGATCCCAGGGTCCTGGGATCAAGCCCCACATCGGGCTCTCTTCTCAGTAGAGAGCTTGCTTCTCCCTCCCTCTGCCTGCCTCTCTGCCTACTTGTGATCTTTGTCTGTCAAATAAATAAAAAATCTCAAAAAAAAAAAAAAAAGGCTGTTAGGGAGATAACAATTTAGATAATGGCTTCCACTCCCTTTCCAAACCTGCCATGAATTGCCCTACCCCAAGACCTTGTCCAGACCACTCTTCCTGCCTACACTGACTGTTCTTTCCCTTATGATTTTAACCCATCTTTTTTCAAATACTACAACCCCTATGATGCCATTGTTTGAGATGCTCAAACCTCAATATTTTCCTGTTCCTCTGAATGCCCATTTCCCTTTTGGCCTGTGCCATCATTTGATAGTACACTGTTCCTGTCGTCGTCGTCTTTTTCTTTTTCTCCTCCTCCTCCTCTTTCTCCTTCTTCTTCTAATGGTTTTGACTTTATTTCAAGACTACAAGGCCCTTGAGAATGAAGACCATTTCTTTTTATCTCCAGTGCCTCAAACAACTAACTGTTCATATATACTGTTAATAATTTATGAGACTGACGTGCTGCCTACTGCGCTAAGGAGGCATCTTACTATTAATAATTTAAAGAAGACTTTAGATCATTTGTTTTATGTCGTGGTACTTATGTTCCTTTAAATGTAAAATAATGATAGGGTCTCTGAATATTTTGAAAGTTAAGAAGATAATGATTATGCAGTATTTTTTGATTTAGGAAAACATGTACTGTATAAAAATGCCATGCATAGAAAGGACACAAATTTCCAGCTATAAGATGAATTAGTTCTGGGGATCTAATGTATAGCATGGTGACTATAGTTAAGGAGACTTATTATATTTTTGAAAGTCACTAAGAGAGTAGATATTTGATTTTTTTAATTAATTTATTTAAAGTTTTATTTGTTTTTCAAATTCCAAAATCATGAACATACAGTGTTATATTAATTTCAGGTATACAACAGAGTGATTGAATATATCACTCAGTGCTCGTCAGTATAAGTGTACCCTTAATCCCCTTTACCTATTCACCCTTCCCCCCACCTCCCTCCCCTCTGGTAACCACCAGTTTGTTCTCTACAGTTAAGAGTCTTTTTTTTTTTTTTTTTGCTTGTCTCTTTTTCTTTGCTCATTTGTTTTGTTTCTTAAGTTCTATGTATGAGTGAAATCATATGATATTTGTCTTTCTCTGACTGACGTATTTCACTTAACATTATACCCTTTAGCTCCATCCATGTTGCTTCAAATGGCAAGATTTCATTCTCCTTTTTATGACTAATATTTTAAACGCTCTCACAGTACACACAGAAATTGTATCTGTGTGACATGATGGATGTGTTAACTAATCTTGTGATAATCATTTCACAGTATAAATGTGAAACTAATCTTGTGGTAATCATTTCACCGTATAAATGTGTATCAGATCACCACATTGCACACCTTAAACTTATATCGTGTTATATATCAATTATATCTCAAAAAGCTGGAAAAAGAAAAAAGGGGACAAAAGTGTCTATGTTGAAAGTTGCTCCCCAGACTTAAGATATATCTAGGCAACAGTCTGTTTGGAAATACATTGTGAAGGCTGCTGTTGATCATGTGATATGCTGTGATGAGGCTAATACCTTGCACCTATGAGTGGACTAAGACTTAAGTAAAAAAAGAGGAAGTACATTGAATACAGAGTGTTTCTAGAAACATTCTAAATTGAATGTCTTAGGCAATTGAATGTCTTAGGCATGAAGCTAAAGCCTGCTGATCTCCCATTACTTCAGTCTAAAAAAATTATTGACTCTGGTGAGATTTTAGTCATGGGTAGTCCTACCAAAGGTGCCAGGTCATAGCTGCAAGTAGGAATATAAATGAGTTACTAGTCCTTGAGCTCGTGTTTCCGGAGTACCTCCGTCGAGTCTGAAACCACAAAAGGAAATGAGCTTGAGCCTATGGTCTCATTCTAAAAGCTAAAAACTATAGTTAAACCTGGCATTCTCCCGCCGTTAAAGAGCAAGTAGCCTGTTCATAGTCCGATCGAAGCAGTGGGTGAGAAGGCAGGAGTTGTCGGGACCGCGGAGGAGGAGGAGGAAGACCTGCTGTGAGTAAGTGCTTCAGAGGAGAGTTAATGTAGGAAAGTACACCGTTCACAAACAGACTCCCCAAATGGTTTGTTGTGTCTGCCTACAGCCAGAGCTTCTCTCCATTTTTATTCCCATTTGGGTTTGTAGATCTGTGTGTAATTCTAGTTGAGATATAAATATATCATCATTGTAATTGCTTGGTGTTTTTCAAATTGTCATGGTAAAAATATGTGAAGTCAAAAAGGATGTATTTCCTGTTCAGCTGCCTCACACTCTGGAGGTTTGAGCCGGTACTTGCCAGCTATTGGCAATGCAGAGTGCTTGTAACCTTGAGAAAAACCTAAATATATGCTGAGCTAATAAATTATTCGAGGGTTTCAGCTAACCCCAAAGAAAGAGAGAGTAATGTTCACTTACCATAGGGCCTAAATGTCAGTTTTACAAACCAAAAGGAAAACACCATCTCCGTTATAAACTGACATCTCTTGAGAAGCTCTTGGTGCTGCTTTGCATCCAGCGCTTGTGGTCTCCCGGTCTTCTTTCAGCGGTTGCTTTACGGTGAGCAGATGAAGGCAACACTTCTGTGCCCCGTGGTGAGCACCAGAGACACAGAGTCAGGCTGCTCAGTGGAGGTGTTGAATACCTGAGTGTCAAGGGGGAAAAATATTAAAAACTCAAATGAACCCCTGTACTGGTGGTGGTAGTAGTAGTAGTAGTAGTACTCAGAGTAGTCGTCGTTGTCCATTAATGGCCAGCTTCCTTTACATCTGTAGGATGTACTGGCTACTTTCTTATTTTGTTGTTTATATTCTACTACGCGCCCACTATTCCTAGACATACATCAGTGCTTGGCACAGGGTAGACACCTGTTTACTGCAAACAGTAAACATTTGTTTAATGAAATTTGGAACAGATGAAAAATGCATTTACAAATCAAGTAAGGTGTAGAGAAGGTGAGTACCCCTGCCCTGGTCATATCGTTAGCAAGTGCTAGAGACTGTTTTTGAATCTCAGCTGCCTCTGGGTATTTGATCGTAATGTTACACTGCAGCCTGTGTCAAAGACTCAAGCTTTAAAAAAAAAAAAAAAAAAAAGACTCGAGCTTTGCTGGTTCTGTCTCGTACTGACTACGGACAAACGCCTCAGATTTATCTAACCTTCTCTCTTCTTCACTCTGGAATGGGGATAATAAAACCTACCTCTCAAGGAAATAGGTAGTATTTTTCTATTATATGCTCATCTTCCCTGCGGATGTTGTGGGGGAAAGCCTTAGAATTCGTCCTTGCTAATGGCCAAGATTTGGGGGAAGAGAAAAAGAGGAACCACACATAGTAAGACCTACTTAATCTTAATTAAATCTGAAGGGCGAGGGGCTTTTACTCTTGTCTTAAAAAGCAGTTGCTTTTGGAACATGAAAAAAGAAAGATACAAGCGTGCGTATGACTCTAGCTGTGTAAAATGAAATGTTTACAGAATAAAATTGAAAAGACACATACTAAAAAACAAAAACAAAAACAAAAAACAGTTGCTTTGGGAGGTCCCAATTATGAAAACATAGTTTCAGTTTGGACATCAGTTGAACCAGAATTTTAATGACCAGCCACACTTTTGACTCTGATGCTGTGTGAATGACAGGGAAAAAATCATATCCACCAAAAAATTCCACATTTTAGCGTTCCTGCCGAAGATCAGAATCCACTCTTCTATCACTGTTCGAGAGGAAAGGGGGTGCTGGAAGAATCATGCTCTTAGCTGCATCTTCGTCTTGGTAGAGCTTATTGTAGGTGAACTTTGTCTCCAAACCTCTTTAACCTGTGTTTTCTTAGCCTTTTCCATTCCTACCAGTATCCACCCCAAGTAAGTTCACTGATTTGGGGCTATTCTGTCTTTTTCTGCCTCAGTGAAAACTTAATGTTAAGCTGACTTGTACTGATGCAGAAATTCTTAATGGATTCATCGGTGTCACCCTACCCAGAGAAATTTTTATTTTAAAAGATTGTAATTAATTCAAGAGAATACATTTGTACTGTTGACATTCAGAAACTGTTAGGTTATGGGGCCCAGTCTCTAAGTGACCCATATGACTAGGACTAGCTCCGGCATAGGGAACCTGGTCTCAAAGCCTAATTACCAGGTGTTTTCTTAGGCGTAGAATCATAGACATTTTGGGAAGTGTGGGACCTTGACTATTAATTACCCAATCGTTAACAGAGCCAACCCCAGCCAGAATTGCTAACTAGGAAGCGTATAGTACCTTAGAAATATTTTCATCTTGATTTTTAAAAGGAAATTGGTTTGAAGTGCATCACAAAGTAAAATGGATTGATGGATAAAGGAATACATGCATTAAAGGAAAATGAGGCAAAATGTTCACAATTATAGAGTCTAGTAAGTGTATTATGGGTGCTTACCCTTATAGTTCTTTCAACTTTTCTGTATGTCTAATGTTTTTCATGATAAAATGTTAGTGGGGGGGAAAGAAAATTAAGAGATAGGTGTTTAATGCGATGGGATGACTGGTGGAATGTCTAGCATTATCAACATGAGTGTAGTGTGTAGAACATCTATAAAAAAGGTCATCTTCATGCCACTCAAATCCCATTATGTTTTGCTAACATGTAGCTTAGCTCAACTAAAAATATTCCTTAGTATCTATACCAGCACTGCAAAAACAAGAGTACTGTGAAGTCATACAATTTCAAAATACTGGAAGGGATCCCTCTAGACTTGGAGATAAGAAATAGGCCCCTTGTGTCTCTAATGCATAAAGAACTATTACAACTCAGTGCTAAAACAAACAAACAAAAAACCCAATTCAAAAATGGGCAAAGCATTTGACCAGATAGTTGTCCAAAGAATATATACAGGTGGCCAAGAAACATGAGAAGGTTTTCAGCATCATTAGCCATCAGAGAGACGTGAATCAAAACCATGGTGAGATACCACTTCGTGTCACTAGGGTAACTAAAATCAAAAAGACAGATAATAGCAAATGTTGGTGAGGATGTGGAGAAATGAGAACCCTACTGCTGGTGGGAATGTGACTGGTGCAGCCACTTTGGCAGACGCTCTGTAGTGTCACCAGGTAACCCGGCAATTCTGCTTGTGGGTATGTACCCCAAAGGCAACTAAACGTGTGTCTCCCCGCACAACAGCAGCATTATTCATAACAGCCACGTTTGGAAACAACCAAAACACCCACCCACAGATGAACTGGTAAATCAGATGTCTATCCGTATGCTAGAATATATTCAGCAGTTAAAAGGAATGAAGCAGAGACACATGCGACAACATAAATAACTTGGAAAACTTTAATCGGAGCGACATTATATGGTGTGTGAATTTTGTCTCAGGAAACCCTTATGCACAAGGAAGAAGGAAAGGAAAAAGACTCAAAGGGAAATAAATTTAAAAAGAAAGCGGGCCGGCAAGTGAGAGACCTTGTGTAAAGTAAAAGGGTCGGTACAGAGCTGAGCCACAGGGCTCCGTCTTCCACTTCTGACCTCTCAGCACCGCATCCCTCTGCTCTGCTCGCTCCAGACACCTGCGACTCAGTTCATTCTTCCTTTTCTCTTTCCTTCCCTTCTTTTCTTCCTTTTCACTCTTCTTCCTTGTTTTTCTTTCTTTCCTTTTTCTCTTTTTCCTCCTTTCCTTCCTACTTTCTCTATCCCTTCCTCTTTCCTATTTCTCCCTTCTCTTTTAGTACAAGTGCGTTCAGCGATGCTATAGACGTCTCCGCAGAACGAATTGCCGTGTGAGGCTGGTTTGCAGAACCTTGAATGAGTGAAGGTGCACGCGGCCCTTCAGGAGGGGAGCAGAGGGCTGGCTGCCTCCCACTGGCATTTCATAGCGGGTCCTTGTGCCACTTCCTAGATCCCTCCTAGGACCGTACAGTGACCTAAAGAGATGCACAACTGTTGCTTATTCCAGTCCACCCAACTCAGATTATTGGCTTTTTTCCTCGGGTTACATGTTCTGCTCTGATGATCCTTTTATGTGTTCTCCCATTTAAACGTTCAGCTCTCCCTAAGGCGGCAGCAAGTAAGTGAGAGATTGAATGAATGGGCAGTCTTCAGCGAAAAGAACAAGGAGCTTTGTGAATGGTTGACCCAGATGGAAAGCAAAGTTTCTCAAAATGGAGACATCCTCATTGAAGAAATGATAGAGAAGCTCAAGAAGGTATGGAGTGCGTGGCTCTGTATGTTTTCACCGTCCGTAACACGTAGGCATACTTTTAACAGGTACAAAAGATGGCTTTACTTACTATTAAACCATTAAATTCCTGTCCTGGAAAAGCACTATATTTTAAATGTTTTCTCTTTTTAATATGAAATAAACTTGTATGGAAAGGCCTCCTTTGCATACAATATATATGGATATGCTGAAGTAAATTATCTGCTGATAGAGAAATGTCCGGTGTATACCGGTTTTAGCTACCTGTCCAGAAGGAATTGTTTATGTGTATTAGTTTTCTTTCGTGTCTTTTGTTTTTGGCTTTAGAGAAGTAAATTCGCTAGAGAGGGACTAAAAGAAAGAACTCTTAGGATTAATTAAGCTGACATTTTCTCTGTAAAACAGAACGCATGGACAGTTACAAGAATGAAAACTTTTCCGAGGCTCCTGGATAGCTCAGTCGGTGGAGCGGTTGAATGTCAGACTCTAGATTTCTGCTTGAGTCGGGATCCCAGGGTCGTGGGGTGAGCCCTGCATTGGGCTTTTGCTCAGGGTGGAGTCTGCTTGCCCCTCTCCCTCCCACTCTTTCCCTCTGTCTTTCTATCCACGCATGCTCTCTCTCTCTCTAATAAATCTTTGAAAAAAAGGAAAATTTCCTGAGAATTTTGCTTCATATTTTTTCAAGTTATGTATGACTATTAAATTACTTCATATATTCATATGGTTACAGAACATTTTTCATGTCTGTGTAGGGCTGATCAAATTTATTAGCATTTAAAAATGTTTTTGATGGGGCGCCTGGGTGGCTCAGTTGGTAAGCATCTGCCTTCAGCTCAGGTCATGATCCCACGGTTCTGGAATCAAGCCCTGTGTGGCATCAGGTTCCTTGCTCGGCAAGGAGCCTGCTTCTCCCTCTGCCTGCCGCTCCCCTTGCTTGTGCTCTCTCTCTCTTTCCCTAATAAATAAAATCTTCTTAAAAATAAAATAAAAATGGGGCGCCTGGGTGGCTCAGTGGGTTAAAGCCTCTGCCTTCGGCTCAGGTCGTGATCCCAGGGTCCTGGGATCGAGCCCCACATCAGGCTCTCTGCTCAGCAGGGTGCCTGCTTCCCCCTCTCTCTCTGCCTTCCTCTCTGCCTACTTGTGATCTCTGTCAAATAAATAAATAAAATCTTAAAAAATAATAAAATAAAAAATAAAATAAAATAAAAATAAATAAAAATGTTTTGGATGGTATCAGTGGTGCTTTCACTTTTTTTTTGTTTGTTTGACAGAGAGAAATCACAAGTAGGCAGAGAGGCAGGCAGAGAGAGGGGGAAGCAGGCTCCCTGCTGAGCAGAGAGCCTGATGTGGGACTCGATCCCAGGACCCTGGGATCATGACCTGAGCCAAAAGCAGAGGCTTTAACCCACTGAGCCACCCAGGCGCCCCCACATTATTTTTGAATAATTATTGATCATCTTGATTTATTTCAGTTTATGTTCCTTGTTAGCATACATCACTATCTGGTTCACAACGTACTTTCCCTATTTACTTGTTGGTTCTCTGTCTACAGTGGGAGCCCCACTGGATTGTCAGCTTTGCTAGAAGTGTCTGTGTGTTTTATTCTTTGCTGTGTCTCCTGTGCCCAGAGCAATGACTGTCTTCTCATAAGTACTCAGTCATTACTGAATACTGAATAAATGAATTATAGCCTCATTCATTCTAAAATAAACACAAATAATTATTGAGAAAAATCATCCATGCATATACATAAAGGAAAAAAACTCCAATGTAAACATGCAATATTAATAGCTTTAAGGCTTTCCACTTAAAATGTCAAATTCTAGCAATGAGCATTTTTATATTTGATATTGTAAACCTTTAAAATGTGAACTAAGATAAAACAGATTTCATTTCAGTATCTGCCAGTAACTTTGCACTTTGATAGTTTCTGGATATTTGAGAACACTCTACTGGACATGATTAATGGACTATAGGTATTATAGTGAAGCTTGCTATAGAATCAATCTTTCGTAAGTGTATCTATATTCTCATTGATTTTCTTCATGAAATTTAAGATGCACATTTTGGGGTGTGGAAAAAACTATCTCTTGGGCAAAATACAATCACAACTGAAAATTTAGAAAAATTTAATTTTTCACATAATTTTGTTATACAATTTGGCACAATGTCAGAAATAATCTTTAAAATATTAGCTGTGCTATTTTGTGTATAAAATGAGTTATGAGATTTCAGAAGAAGTGTTGATGAGCTTGACTCTATGGGGTCAGGACATCGAGTGTATCGGTCATACAACCCCACTGTGTTGAAATAACATAACATGAGAGTAGGTGGGGTGAGGTTGCTTGGGCCGAAAGAGAGCACTCGGCACTGAGATAGGATAGAACTGCACTGGCTTCTCCCATTTCAGGGGTGGGAGTGGGGGGGGGGGTCCTTCTTGCTTTGATAACTGATTTGAGAGGCTATCCCTGTTCCACACTAACTTTAGAGCAGGGGAGGGTTAAAATATCCATGACCCTGTAACCTGTCTTTGTATTATTTTGTTGAGATAATATTGGCTGCATGACAGGAGTTAAGCCCCCAAAATGAAGGAAAGGCAATTCTAAACATTGGCTTCTGTCACTGTGGCGGGAGTGAGAGGATCATTGGTCGGGCGTTGAGGGTTGGGGAGGATAGATGCCCATGCATCATCACTTAAACCATACCGTTCAGTGGTCTTTCTCTTGCATATGGAGCCAGTGTTTCCTTATCCAAAATAATCTTTAAGAGAAGTGAGTACAGCAACTGGGTAAATGGAAAAGGTTGAGACCCATTAATCCCCTAAGACTAATGGTTATTATTCTTGCGAGCTAGTTCGCCATTGATCTGTGTTATAAAATATTGACACTGCATAGAGGATAGATCATTAAAATTAAGGTATTCGTTTCTAAAGCATTCTGCACAAGTAATTGACAGAAGCACATCTATACATTTACATATAAATACACATATATGTCAGTTGCACATACGTAATTGTGCACACACACGCACACACATACACACAACTTCTAAGCCTCTTAGCAACTATTTGCATGAGGATTGATTCTAAATATAACACCCAGGTTGGTGATTATAACAATAAGGTGTAATTTCTCAGTATTAAAACCCTTCAAGTTTTGTCTATCTGTGTATACACTGTTATTGATTTTTTAATGCCCATTTTAAGTAAATAAAAATATTCTCATTCTCTTTAAGAAAAGTTCTATGAAAATCCAATCTAGAGTCTGTGCATATCCCGAAAATAATAGGTACCCCTAATTCTTGTGTACATGGGCTGATACTCACACAGCATTCCTCATGCCCAAACTATTCCAAGCAATACAAAACGGTAATTATCATGTTTCTAGTGGAGCCGGGCTGAATGCATTAAAAATATGATTTCTGATCTCTGTGATTGCTGTTTATTATGCAGGATTATCAAGAGGAAATTGCTGTTGCCCAAGAGAACAAAATACAGCTCCAGCAAATGGGAGAGCGACTTGCTCGAGCCAGCCATGAAAGCAAAGCCTCTGAGATTGAATACAAGCTCGGAAAGGTCAACGACCGGTGGCAGCATCTCTTGGACCTCATGGCAGCCAGGTAAAAAGGATCCTGTTCAACGGGACACATGTGTGCAGAATTTCAAAGCATTCAGTCCACCTTTCATTGCAGCTGAAGATAATCCAATGAATCTCTGTCTGTGTTCGTCATCCCACCATTTTAGTTTATGCTTTTCTCGTAAATGTCACTTTCATTAACTTTGAAATTCTCCTTCTTGATTGATAAACTCAGTGATGTTTGCATTTAGCTGAAAGAGAGAAAGTCATATCCAAACAAAACCCATTCCCAAAAGAGAATTCTTGATTTCAGGGCTGCATGGGTATTCAGGGTTCTATGAGGAAGGAGGTTAAAACTGCTGACTAGTATCCATGGAGGGCATTTTTATCCACAGGAGGGGGAAAAAAAAAGTATATATAGAAAATCACATTCCTACTATATTTCTGGCTAGCCAAGTGTGGGAATAAAGCTAATTATTGCCACTCGGCATAGTTGTAGAAATAATCTGTATTACTGCAATTTTGTTTTTAACTTTAATAACTGTAAGTGTCTGCCTTGTGTTTGAGAGGAATATTATATTCAGTTTCTGTTGCAGAAGGTCAGGTTGAGGAAAAGAGGTAAAAGGTAAAAGAAAAAATATATAAGGGTCTTTATGAGCATTACACAAGTCTGATATAATGAATGAGACACTATGTTATTTGACATAAAGGGAATGACGACATAAATGCTTTATTTTAGGTGAACTTGGTTTCACATTGTAATGTAGGCTCCACAAGGGCAGTGGAAATCCTTGTGCGTTCTAGTCACCATATATCTTGAGCACCAAGAATGGTGCCTGAATGCAATTTGGGCTCAAAAAATATTTGAATGAATGAATGAATGAATACTTGAATATCTGAACGGACATTCTTTTGTATGGCAGTTAGGACAGTTCAAATGTTATGAATGCTTCTGATTCATAGCCGTTTGGAGCTAACTGACAATACACTTTTAAAGTCTGAGTTCTTTTCCTTAGCACAAATGAAATAGTGCCCTTTGAATACCGTGTGCCCACAATAATTGCATATGGGCATGGCAATTGCATGTGTTGATGTTGAAAATACCTAGCATATTTTTTGTTCTCTAAGGGAGTTTCAGAGAGGAGCTGATTTAGGAAGAAGATGAGATTATTTTTTTTTATTTTAAAAATAATGAAATGTTTTAAAAATAATGAAACAAAAATGGAGTAAATGTTTACTAATTTTTAAAATGTTTATCAAACAGCACTGTGATAGCTGACACTTATTGAACCCTTGGTTTGTGCCAGTGACCATGCCACAGGCTTCATATGCATCTTCTCCTATGTTGTTCACAACACCATTTGAGGTGGGCGTTATTATTATACCCATTTTCCAGACGCAGAGGCTGAGGCTCAGGTTTGCCCATGGTTACACACGTGCTGAGTGGCAGAGCCTGCACTCTGTGATTCTAGAAGCCATGCTTGGGAGTACTACATTCTCCTATCTGCCAAGTTTATGACTTCCTTGTCCCTGATCTAAAGGAAATTAGGTTCTGTAATTATTTCAACAATCTAATCTCCCCATCCTTTGTAAAGGGCTCACAGCAACTCGGAGATATTTTTGAGGCTACAAAGGCAGAAGCCCCTTTCCTTGAAGAGTTCATGGTGGACATCTAGACATGCAAAGACATCAAGTAAAATGACAAGCTAAATGCCCTGGTAAAGGTACTACAAAGCGATGGTAACATACGGTTGAGCTCAACTACTCCAAGGCTTCCAGCATATGTAGGTTTTAGAACCCCATTTGCTATGTGTAGTCTCATTTCTCAGTCTGTGATAACCAAATCTTATTTCAGAAAGACAAATCGAAGCTCTTGTGCTATAAATACCATTCTTAGGGAAGCCGCCCAGTTGGTAAACATCCTTGGATTTTTTTGGTTAGATTATGACTCACGGGTTGGCTTGCATTGGCATGTGCAATCCAGCTAAACTAGTTAGTGTTCTTTTCTAATCTTTAGTGGCTGAGTGGTATGGAACGTGGGGGATACATTGTGTCAAAGATGTTTCAAATTGAATTTAATAGAGTTTATTCGTGAGATGCTAGCTTAAGTGTTATGTCCAGTCATTAGCCAACTTTACATCAAATGAGTTAGGTGCTTTCTCCTCGAAGTCATGTTTATTTATAACTTCTCTGTTGTCCAAGTGAGGATTTTCTAGATGTTATTTATCTTTCCAAAGACACATTAGTAAAGTTTGAATCAATTAAATGTTTTTGGATATGCCTACTTTGCACTATAGTCACTAAAACGCTCATATGTTTCTACTCTAGTAGAGTCTCATCATACACAGATGTAGATTTTTGTAGATGTGCTGTCCATTTTTGATTGCCTCGTTCCAAAGTAAACCAGTTGGCTGGTTCTAGAGCTTAATCTGGCTGGTGCCAGAGAGACTATGAATTCATAGTTTCTCTGAGGCCTCTCCTAAATGACACTCGACCATCACATTTGTCTTCCATTTCCTTGTTTATCAGCTCTTCAAGAGTACACACACCAGGTGACCATCCCCCACACTCATTTTCAACTATGAACTGCCTGCTCAAGCATCAAGTTTCTGTGGGTCGGTCCCATTCACCCCTCTTCCCTCTTCCTACTTTTTCTCACGCTGATATATTAAAGCAGAACACAACTTAGTTGTGCCTTTTGATATTTCTAAATGTTATTTTGGTGCTCTTCTGGGAATGAAAAGGTTATTTTTGAAGATCATATTTTCAGGTGAACAGTTTCCCAGCTAACAGAAACAGGAGAAAGAAAAGAAAGAAAGTTTTACTGATAATAAACCTATTGCATACAAATAGAATGCATAACTTTGAGCCACCTTCCTGTCACTAGTGAATTAGCTTGGACCATTCTGAATACAAAATAAATGTGTTTTGCGTTGAATTTTTAAACTGTTACTAGGAATTGTCAGCTTTTTAGGGCAACAAGATCTGTTTAGTATTTTTTAGGTCTCCAGAGTGGATAATGCTCTAGTACCCTGCCCATGCTTTCTACACCTTCTCAGTTTAATATAGCAATCATTAGCTACCCATGGCTATTTAAATTAACTGAAATAGGATGCAATTAAATTACAGTTGAATTTTGATTACAGTCAGTTGTGCTAGTACCATTTCTAGAGCTTAATAACTATATGAGGATAATAGCTACTTTATTGGGCACTGTGAATACAGAACATTTCTTTATCCCTGAAGATCCGTTTGGTCAATAATGGCCAAGACAATTGGCCAAGGCATTTCTGAGCTGTTGGCTTTTCCTTAAGAGTAAACATAAGAAACAGTCATTGGTGTACTTATAATTTCTATAAAACTGTCTGCTAGGATTCTGGCTCTCATTTTGTCTCTGAACCCTATGAAAAAACCCACATAATAGTTTTTCTAGCTCAGGATAACAGGAACTCTGTCATTTAGCATTAGTTGTTCGGTGCCTTTTTTTTTTTTTTTTTAAGATTTTATTTATTGACAGAGACAGAGAGAGAGAGAAAGAGAGCACAAGCAGCGGGAGCTGCAGGCAGAGGGAGAGGGAGAAGCCAGCTCTCTGCTGAGCAGAGAGCCCAATGTGGGGCTCAATCCCAGGACCCTGGGATCATGACCTGAGCCGAAGGCAGAAGCTTAACCAATGGAGCCAGTCAGGTGCCTCATTCAGTGCTTTTTATAACCAATGATGTTTTATTGAACATTTCCTACTTGGGTGTCTAGGAAGGTCAGATCAAGTTGTGTGCTCTGTTGTAATGATGTCTTCTAAAAAATTAACTGTATTCTCTAACAGAAGGATATTTCTGTTCCCTCTACCAAACCTAAATCCTCATCACCAAAACAAAAGTCACTTTAGTTATTTGGTACTTTTTTTTTTTCTTTCAGTAACAGCTTTATTGAGGAATAATTCACATACTGTGCAACTCATCTATCACAAGTATAAATCATTTAGTGATTTTTAGCATATTTACAGTTCTGTGTCTCCATCACCACAATCAATTTTAAAACATTGTCATCACCCCCAAATAAAAGCCTTAGTCATCTTTTTCCCCCTCCACCCTCTCTCCTTCCACTGGCCCCAGGCCAGCACAGATCTGAATGTACATGGAATCCTACAATATGTGGTCCTTTGTGGCTGGTTTTCAACTATGTATTTATTATAATTCCCTTAAACACTTCATAGAAGTAGAGTAAAAACAAATATAATTTTTAAAAATGCCTGAATGTCTCCTGTGTGTAAAGTACTATGGACATTGCTACAGGGCCGAGGTTGGCAAACCTTTTGCACAATACTATCTAGTTAATATTTTCGGCTTTGTGGGCCAATGGTCCCTGCCGAAATGCCTCTGCCATATTGCAAAAGCAGCCTTAGACAGTACGGAAACAGAAAAATGCAGCTGAGTTGCGGTAACATTTTATTATCAAAACAGGTGGCCAACCATAATTTGCTGACCCCAGATCTAGCGAATGTAGAAGAGGAAAAAGAGAAAATGGTGCCTAACCAAGTAAGCGTACAGAGCAAGTGTACACACGACTCAGCTCAGGTCTTCCTCCTTCCATCACATCTGCCTGCTCATATCCTGCCCCCATCTGGCCTGGCCCTCTCCTAATTGTTCTTCATGTGCTTCCTATTCTTTGGATTAAGTGAGGTTCTTCTTACCTTCTCAGCAGGCTTTCTGACCTCTCCTTCATAGAATTTCCCTCTGCTGTAATAAGCACCTTGTGTGATCGGTTGTTTACAATTTCATCTCTCAGCTACACTGTAAGCATGACCGTAGCGTGACCATAGTGAAGCCGGAACCCAATGTAGCTCTTTGCACGTAATGGTCACTCCAGTCTTCGTTGTATTTCTCCAATCTAAGACATAGGATGCAAAGTGCTACCCCTACAGATAAGATTAAGCAGGGGCACCGGGGTGGCTCAGTGGGTTAAGCCTCTGACTTCGGCTCAGGTCATGATCTCAGGGTCCTGGGATCGAGGACCAGGACCCTGAGCTCTCTGCTCAGCGGGGAGCCTGCTTCCCCCTCTCTCTCTGCCTGCCTCTCTGCCTACTTGTGGTCTCTCTCTCTCTGTCAGATGAATAAAATCTTAAAAAAAAAAAAAAAAAGAATAAAGCAGAGCACGGGCCTAAGGCTTCACTGCCTGAATCACCACGTTGTTCTACTTCGCCAGCCCTGCGATGCTAGACAAGTTCCTTCCCCTCTCAGTACCTCAGCTACCACAAGTGTAAAAGGTTTTAGGCGGCCAAATGAGATAGTACCAGTAAACCACCTCGCAGAGCCCTCAGCAAGTGGCAGTTCTCGACCCAGAGGGAGCTTCGAGGCTGTGTAGGTAAACCGCCTGTGCAGTGCAAGGAAGGCTTGTGAAGTTGGAGCAGCTCCCCTTAGAAGGGGTTTCAGTCTAACAGAAGTTCCACTAGAGGAGGGAGAAAACTTGACTCTTGGAGTTTATGGCTGGCATTACCTCCTGGTGGTCAATTCGGAGGTCTGTGGCCAGGATCAGGAATGCACTGATGCAGCACACATGGAAACGAACCAATCAGGAGCCCTGAGTTTAGTGCACCATGTTCGGGCTGTGTGACCTAGGGCTTACTGCATCACTTCTCTGAGCCCTAGCTTCCTCGTTTTCAAAGTATTCATTAAAATAACTGCCGTAGCTCCAAAGAGACAATGCAGGGGGAAGCACCATGTATACCACAGAATGCCACATGTGGCCATCTTGTTCTTTTAGAGAGCTACAGGGTATTCCATAGTTTTAATACACCATGATTTATTCAATATTTTCCCCAGTGATGGACATTGATATCGTTACCATGTTTTGCTATTACAGTAACTGTGAGTTTAGAACTTTGCTTTATTTTTAATGTGTTGCAATAAATATATTGTCCTCATGAGCATGGGAAAAAAAATTGAACCCATGAGAAAAACTTAAAAAAAAAAAATTAAACTAGGAAAATAATGGCAGTACGAGGTTTCAAAATCTCAAGTTTCTGGAAGTGTTAGTCATAATCAAGGAAAAATAAATTTGCCTACTGCTGTGGAATCATGACTAATATATTCCTTTAACCAAAGCTTATATATTTTTCTTCCTGATTGCTAAAAATAATATATTAGAGGACTGATTGTTTTATAAAGAATTCACAATAGGATAGCTTTAAGTAGCACGATTTGAAAAATACTTTTATTTATAAGTTTTCCAGAGTGTATTTCTTATGTAAAATATAGGTTTGTTGCTTTTAAAAAGGAAATATGTTTCCGTTTTAAAAGCCATTACCTCACATGATCAGACCCAAATGCTTTGTTTCATTTTGCAGCTCATCATATAGGGCTTTTAAAAAGAACTTAGCAAATGTTCACCATTTATTTATTTTTTTTTGTAATCTATTTGTGCATTGTATCTATACCTTCATCCAAAAAGGATTTAAAGCATCCAGCATTCACCACATTTTATTAAATTACCAGTAATTAATAATTTGAGAGCTTACTTTTTTGGAGCCTAAATTGTGAAACTCATATAGGTTCAGTACAGAAAATTTGAAACTCTTGAAATCCACAAAAGAAAGTTATCTGAATCCCACCAAGCAAATGAACACATAACCTTATTTATTATTATCTTAGAATGAACATGTTACTTTTGTCAATTTGTATCGTTATTTTTAAAAGGACAAAGGTTTTGAGCATGTAAAGGAAGAATAATATTTCTTTAATTACTTTTATTTTGTAAATAATCCTTTCAAAAGTGAAGACCAACCACTTTTGTACAGAATATTTTTTCCATCCCACCTTCCCAAAGAACCTCTAAAACTCCTACTTACACCACTTAGCTGGCATTTCAAACAGAAGGGGAAAAAAAAGTTGCTTTTTTTGCTGCACAACTTGCTGTATTTGTGGGGGTTTTGTTTGTTCGCATTTGGTTGATTTATCTTTATCAAAAATCCTTTCCAACTTAACAAACAGCCCACAAGAAGAGTTGCCCGTCCTTCCAGAATGGCAGAGCGTCCACAGCCAGCCTTATTTTTGATATCCTCCTTTCTTTAGAAAGCCTCCCCCTCCTTGCAGATTACACTGAGCCTTTTCCCCTTCTTACACTCGTGGCCTACATTCCAGGAGATCAGGCTTGGCACATGTTAATGAATGTAGGTTTTATTTAGAAACATGACCACTTGTCACTGCGCAGTGTCATATTATCAGGCAGAGACCTAGCAACATTTGTTTAGAGTGAACATTTTCATACTTCCATTCGCAGACAAGGGGAAACTTTCATCCCCACGCAGGATTTAGCTTTTTGCTCTGCAGACCTAACTTTTGCAAGTTGGAAGCTTCATGGTGGTGGCAGAAGATCTGTGTGCCCCGAGGATGGCAGAGGACGGCTGTGTGGATGCAGATCTTCCGGAATGTAACTGCGATGTCACAAGGCAGGCATCTCCTTGAGGTTCTTCCATTGTGCATAGCTGTCATGTTACGTGGGCTTCGTAGGATAGATGCTGGATCTTTAATCCGTGATAGCTTTGGCCACCGTGAAGTGGAGATGGTTTGGTGCTGGGAGCTCGTTGGCCGTGGACTCCCAAGAGTTCTTTGTCGGTTTGTTTTCTTGTCCCCCTACTGGGCATGCGGAGCTGGAGGGGAAGGTTAATGGACTTGGTTATGGCTTGGTATTCCAGTTGTCTCTGGACTGTATGCGTCATGCCCGGGGAATGCTACCTTAGCCTGAGACACAGGAAAGAGACCCAGTGAGAAGACCCAGTTGGTCCATCATCTGCTATTTAAAGGATGGGGCTCCTGATGACACTAGAATTCAGCCTTAGCCAGTTTTCAGCTTTGTAGCGGGAAGCTCTCCCTTTATTAAATAAAAATCTGCTCATGGTGCGGGGGCCTAGAGGGTTTTGTGTATGAGAAAGAGTTGTTTCTGTTTAGGTTTGTCAGGAAGTTTTGGTCACATGACTAGCATAAAGGTTTTAAAACATGTACAGAATGTAAAAATTTATGTCTAAAGTAGTAATTTTGTGCATTATGCAAATGTTTATTTCATGATTTTTTTCAGTTAGAACAACATTAGATTAGGAATTTTAACTTCATTTTTAAAAATATTATTCTTATACCATAATATTCCCCCCAGATAAACTCCTGCTGGTAAATAGGATTTCCTGATGGTACTTTTAGTCCTATTACATTTAGAATGTGGCCTTTTTTTTTTTTCTTGGTTTATAGATTTACTAAATTAGTTTGAAGGAAAGTAGTGATAAACATATACATGTAGTGTTTATGTGTTTATATAAAGCTGGTCGTGCAACTGGATTTAGTAGTGATTCCTTCTCAGGAAGGTGAAGTTCCAGGAGGCGCCCTGGACGGTGAGAAGACCGATCGGCTACAGGAACTTTCAGATGCACAAGATTTGCTAAACTTACCCAGACTTGTGACATCTGCAAACATCAATTTTGAATTATAATCCTGGATGCTACCAAAAAGAATGTTGCTCAAACTTCTTATAATGATAGATAAATGAAAATATTGTGACACTTCACACAAAGATTTCCTTTAAAGATATAATGGGAAAAAGATGGGACATTGTTCTTAAAAAAAAAAAAAAAAGGATGATCTATGTCCTGCAAATATCAATTTTCATAAGTTCAAGGAAGATGTTTGGGGCTTTTCTACCCATTTTCCCCCAACTCACATCTGCTCCCCCCAACACACACACATAATGCATTTTGCTATTTGTACTCAAACACATGTTTAAAAAAATGAGAAAGGTAAACCACTTAAATGTTCACCCCCATTGACTTCACAAAGATTTACTCACTCATTTGAAAGAGGAACTTGTCCCTAATGGACTATATGAATAAGCATTTCCATGTCACGATGCCCTTGACATATTACACGCTAACTGCTCTGACTATTGGAACCCATTCAATATCATACAAGATTACTAATCTTGTAAATTATTTGACTAGTATAGACAATATCCAGTGGAGGAGGGTTCACACACATTCTTTTGTGCCTTAGCTCTTTTGGTCATTTTTGTACGTGAAATTTGAACCAAGAACATGAATAAATTTTAGTACTTGACAGACCGTTTGCAAATGTTGGTGTTAGGGGAAAAAGTTAAGTAGACATTTAATGTCAACTAAATTAAGAATAAAATATGCCAGCTAAATAAAAGTATTTTACTTAGAATACTAATTATTTGTGTTTATCTGGCATTTAAGTAGTGCCGAACTTTGTGCCAAGCACTGAGGGTAGCACTGCAGGGGAAGGCGAAAACCAAAAGCAGAAATTCACAGTTCTAGTTTCCCAAGGAATTTAACATGGGAAGAGGAACTTGTGCATAAATAATACCAGGGAGTTAAAATAAGGGCAAGCAGGAAGCAAGCGCTGAATGAAGTGTTCTTCCTACCTCTAGCTCCGCACCAAACCCTGACGATATTATGAGCTTGCTATAAAACCCCATCCCAGAGCGCTGTCAGCATTCAGATCCTACCAGATCCAAAGACAGGAAGCTGGTCAAATGGGATACGTTCCCAAAACGACTTTCTTACAGAGGTAAAACCAGGACAGACATCTCAGTGCAATGAGCCACTCTGTAGTCCTATTCCCATGTGTTTATTGACTG
The DNA here is from genome assembly GCF_963455335.1 of Martes martes. NCBI lineage: Eukaryota > Metazoa > Chordata > Mammalia > Carnivora > Mustelidae > Martes > Martes martes. The sequence continues at coordinate 14,588,389 of NC_137893.1, forward strand.
GGGACTGTCCTTTCAGCCTGGGCTACTAAAGCAGGATGGCCAGGGCCACGTCGAATTCCAAGCCCATGGCGTGGTCATTGATAAAATGTGCACCCAGGGCTTTGCACCCAGTAGCTGTTCTAAAACTGCTATTCACTGACTGACGCTCAAGTGAATTTTGTTTTATTTATGAGAAAAATGTGAGTAGGTTGTATTTAAGTGTTCTTGGAATTACTGTTCAAGGCCAGTGCCTTGAGCTGCCCTGGGGGGAGGGTACAATTTGTACTTACAAAGCTAATTAGAGAAGTCTCACCTTGAATGGAATTATGAGTCATGATAAAGAGCGACACGTTTTCGGTTTCCTATTAATAGAATATGTTCTGGAGTATGGACATAATTTTTTTAAACGTTTTCTTTCTGTCAAAACAACATAAGTTAGTGCATCTAAGAGTGCCTTTACAGACAGAAAATGTTATTCAAACATAGGTATTCTTATACCTGAATGGACTTTCACAGGAACCTCCCTTCAGACTTACTCAGAATCAGACCTGATCTTATCATTCCTTGGCGGACACGTCTTGGCAGAGTTCCTATTTATCTTTAAACTGCACACGACGCCATTGTCATGTCACTGCAGGACCTGTGTAATCCCACTCCAGTCTGTCCATCCAGCTTGCCTCAGCACAACCGCAGCCCTCTTCTGCTCCTCTTCCCCACCCTCCAAACCCCCATCCCTCCTGACATTACCATGTGATGCCTTCAAAGTCTGCTTCTCTTCCCTACGTTTCCTAGGCCAGAAATATTCAGCTTCGCTTGTATCTACCTTTCAAGATGCAGCTCTAATGTTACTTCTTCATTTCCCCTCTTTCAGCAGAGCCAAAGCTGCTCAGTGACAGGGTCCGTCATCGCTGTATTTCTGTTTCCTAGCACCATGCCTGCCTAGCATCACAGAAGTTTGTAGAAGGAATTCAGACATGAGCAAATGGGGAATGAATGATTACTGAAGTGGCGGGACAGAACTGATCACTCCCTATTGACTAGCCAGGGACTTGGTCCATTTCTTTAGTTTCGTTCTTACCACACTGTGTTACATTTCATTGTGTACATGTCCAGAGTTCCAGTCTGATTGCACGTTTCATCAGGAAAATAATCAAGTTTTATTTATTTTGTCTTCTCAGCATCTGACACATGGGATGTCCACACATGATTGTTAGATGAATGGCAATCTTAAACAATTTGGTTTTTACTCCTTCCTGGAAAGAATGGGAAAACATTTTTTTTTTTTTTTAAACATGCTGTGTAACAAATACGGCGCCGAACTAGGCTCTGCAGCTGATGACTGGCTGGAGGCTGGCCTTGTATCTGCCCTCTGCCACTGGCGGCCCAGTGGACCCTCAGTCACCTTTAACGTGATCTGGCATGAAAGCACAAATCATTACTCACTGATAGTTCATCTCAAGTGTGTTTTCTTCTATTAACTGAGTTTCTGCCACAAGGGTGCTGAAATCGACCGTGTCCGAGCTGGAGTAATCAGAACTTCAAATTCATAATCTGGTGACAATCCATTAGAAATATTCCTTTTTTCCTCTTAGGTATTCTTCATATGAGTATAAATTATATAATGTGTGGAAATAACAATTTTTATGACGTCATGAGGCTTCTGTCACTGTTATGTAATTGTCGCCATGTTGAATATCATCACAGCTGACACGTATTGAATGTGTTCCGTGGACCCTGCATTATTCAACCCATTCAAATCTCACAGATACTTCTCCTCTACTTTTATGTTATAGATGAGGCAACAGAGACACAGGAAGGGTGCACAGTTTCCCAAAATCTCCCAGCCACTAAGTGGCTGAGCTAGGCTGGACTTCGGCTCTAGGCAACTTGGCTTTAAACCCAGTGTTCACTTCGCCCACAAGGGAAACTTGAGTGAAGTCTCTCCTCTGCCCACAGGGTGAAGAAGCTGAAGGAGACCCTGGTGGCCGTGCAGCAGCTAGACAAGAACATGAGCAGCCTGAGGACGTGGTTGGCTCACATCGAGTCAGAGCTGGCCAAGCCCATAGTCTACGATTCCTGTGACTCGGATGAAATACAGAAGAAGCTCACTGAGCAGCAGGTAAAACTCAAAACGACTAGAGGAACCAAGTAGGCTCTTGAACCTCTGTGCTCCTGGCCAGGATTCAGAGGCAGATGTGAGATGGTGAATTGAAATGGAAAATTAGGAGGAAGCTAGACAGGATTGCTGAGAAAGGGGAGGCTTGGGCAGGGCTGGTGTTTGGGGCAAACAGGTCCCATGTCACCAAGGAGTTGAGTCTAGAAGATAGATATGTTCTCATAGGTTTAATGTCGTTGGTCCACCAAGAAGACATCCTAAGCTCCCTGAGCCTCAGTGATGGTCCCAGAAGAGAGCTGGCGTTTTGTTGATTTCTTTGTGGGTCATGAGCCCACTACTACCTACACGGAGTAGGGCCTTTGTTTCCCTGCATATAGTGTTTGAAGAAAGATTACAGTATATTCTTAGAGTTTTTGCAGTCTAAAAAGGTATTGTTTTACAAGAAGTGTTACGTGATCTGCAGAGCACACATTGCAATTCTACCTTCGTTTCTGTAGCAAAGACAGCACATCACACTGGCATACAAAAAAAAAAAAGCAAAAAAGAGTGACCATGAAAAATGCATACAGAAAGGATTTTTTATCTCCTATTCCGCTTCCTTATTTTTACTGAGCATATCAGACTCCAGTAGTTAGTGGTAAGTGCCGTAAATCCCCCATAAGAAGTATTGCTATTTTCATGCCCTTAGATTGTCCTTGAAAATTCTGCCCATACTCTGGTTACTTCCATTGCATTTAGGCCATGATAGCCAAGTTACTTAACTTAAAAATACTACAAAATATAAACAGACCTGTTTTATGAAATCTTAGGAAATAGTTTGTGTACTTACTTTATTTTACGAACTACTTAAACCAATGCAAATAGATATTAAAATACAGTTATTTGATATTGGGATTATTTTAAGAGCATTTCTTCTTTAAAAGATTGTTAGCAGGACATTTTCCTGTTTTTGTAAGATGAAAGCCCTGTGTCGGATTCTCTCATGTTTGAAATTCTAATTGAGCTGTTCGGGTTATGGTTGGCCCCCAGCTCCCTGAAATACTCCTGGAGAACATGGTAATGATGTCTACCAGTGAGAAGTGTTAAAAACAGTTAAAATCCTAATAGCCAGTATTGTAATTTAGCAAATGTAAGAGAATCAAAACAGTATCTAATTAAATAGAGCAAATTGATCCTATGTATCTATAGCCTAACTACTTCTAAACCCCAGTAAAATGATAGGAAAGGGGGAAATGTCAAAACTCACAATGGCAGAGACCAGGAAAGAAAACGTTAGAGATGACAGACATCCTTCACAAAGTTGGAAGGCAGAAATAGATAAATGAATAGTTACTGGTGTTTGCAGAATGGAGGATAGAAAGCTGACTCATGCCACAGAATTCCAAGGCGGCTCAGGGAGAAGAGAGCAGTTGTTAGGGCCTCACAATGGAAGATTGCTTGAAAGTCTGAAGAAGAAGTGGTTGGACTGGCAGATTCTCCCTAATCCCAGCTGGCCAGACTACTCTGCCTCATGCACTCCAACAGAAGACCCAGGGTTTACACTCTGGAGGAGGCAAAACCAGAGGGACTTTGGTTGGGGGCTATAAGGCACCATTGAGGCTGGAGCCACTATCTTAAAAATAGAGAGATTAAATGAAATGCTCTGTACCAGATAGTATGACTTCCACCCCACCGCCCCAGCTCCCACCATGTCACTAGCCAGCATTATATCTCACCCAGGATTCATGCAAGAGCTTTAAAATCCAGTTCAGTTATTCCATAAAAGTCCCCCACAAAAAATAAAGAAAATAGGAAGAAATTATCAATGCAGTAATGTTAAAAAAAAAAAATCCCCAAACTTAAAAACGTGTAGAGTTGACCCTTGAACAATACAGGTTTGAACTGTGTGGGTCCATTTATTTGTGGATTTTTTTATGCAAGAAAATATGAGTACTATAGATTATTTTCTCTTCTTATGATTTTCTTTTCTCTAGCTTGCTTTATTGTAAGAACACAGTATATAATACATATAACCTACAAGATATTGTTTATTGGATTATTTATGTTTTTGGTAAGGCTTCTTCAGGTCAGCAGTTGGCTGTTAGTCGTTTGGGGGGAGTCAGATGTTACATGCCGATCTTCAACCATGTGTTCATGGGTCAATTGTACTTCCAGAGCACAAGTCCTACAAATGCCCAGGAAAATTAAAAACAAAACAAACCACTATAAAATTTCAGAACATGGGAGACAAAGAGAAGATCTTGAAGGTTTCCAAGATGAAAAAGTCCGATTTCTCCAAAATAATGGTTGAAGCTAAAAAATGAGACAATGCTTTCAAAAAGCTGAGAAGGTTATTTAATTTAGGACATTGTACCTGCCATTTACTATATAAAATACTTACTTCCTATGTATACGTGCTAATGAAAGGTAGATCGCATATACTAAAATGAGAAGAAAAATAACATTCAACACGAGAGACAGAAAATTCCCAGGATAGATGGTAAGGGAACGTCCCAGATGCCAGCTGCCCCACAGCCTAGAGCATCCCTGTTCAGACTGGAGTAGGGAATTGGGTGCTGTGGGAGGGATGTCTCCAAGGAATAAGACAGTCGAACTTGATTACCTGATGGGCTTAACCATACTGGAAGGAAAATCATCCAAACGATCATTATCGTTCCAGCTATAAGATGTGCTGAAACGGCAGCTGGAGCCACATAAGTCGGGAAAAAGTTCATTCCGTCTCTACTAGAGAAGCATAGATAACGTCTGAGATTTAAAAATCAAGAACCAGCAACATAAATGTGCCACTTAGAAATACAGGAGTTAAAACCAGAAGACAGAGCTACAAGAGATGAAAATGAGAATCAGGAGGGAAAAGGGAACTACTTCACTGGAAGCGTAGCAGTAATTTTTGACCTGTTAATATATGTTCATACTGCCTTTTATTTCAATTTTAAGTTAAAGTTGAAAAAAAAAAAACCAACAACCATATACCAATGGTTAAAAGTAAGGACTCCCGGGGGTAAATTTGCGATTCACCACTTTTCTGCATGACCTGAATAACAAACTGTTTTAACCCTCACATAGGATGCCCAGGTGGCTCAGTTGATTAAGTGCCTGCCTTCGGCTCAGGTCATGATCCCAGGTCCTGGGATCGAGTCCCACATCAGGCTCCCTGCTCCACAGGGAGTCTGCTCTCCTTCTGCCTCTCCCCCCAGTCATTCTCTTAGTCTCTCTCCCTCTTATGCTCCCTCTCAAATAAATAAAATCTTTAAAAAAAAAAAGAACTTTAAAAAAAACTTAAAAATTTTTTTAAAACCTTCATGTATATAGAATGCTGATGTTCACAGTGTTATTATAAAAATTAATGTGAAAAACACTTAGCACAGCACCCAGCACAAAGTGGGTGCTTAGTAAATTTTATTTCAATCCTATCATATTCACCACAGCTTCCTTTGTGGCAAATGTTTAACCATGATTCTGTAAAAATTATAGCATTTAGAATCCATGTTGTAAAAGACGGATAAATATTAATCTGTCTCCAAAGGGGAAAATTCTCTTAAATATTTAAAAAGAGATTAAACTCATAAGAAATACATTTTCCTCTATTCCTCTCTGTGGAGTTTCTATATGTTTCTCTTGCCAATGTACTTAATCCTCACATACTTCATTGAGCAGAAATATATGTAGACTTGAGATGGCTTCAGAGGACATCTTGTCAAATTTCTCTGTGTTATGGATGAAGAAGTATAAATTCAGAGACACTATGTGTCAATTCAGGACCATTACTGATGGAGTTTAAAGCTGAGACTAAAATCTTTATCTGTAATAGAGCACTTACCCATAATTATAACCCCCCTCAAGCTTATTTCATATAGTTGATTTTAACAAAAGCTTTTGAGCAGATGTACAAGGGGTCTTTTCTTTGATATTTACTGTGGGAACCTGGTTGAGCTCCTGGAGGTAAATTTCACAAAATTGTGCAGCCCCCTCCAATGACTGGAGCCTCTGGAATTTTTAACTCAGTTGTCTACACTGAGCCTCCAGCAATCCATCAGTTACAGTTCTGGTTTTCATACCCTGGCCCCAAATCTCCACATTGGGGTAAATCCAAAAGTATGTGGAAGAAAGAATCACATCATCCAGATGGCCACATAGGTTTTTTCTGACTTAAGTCCCCCTCCAAAAAAGACCAACGAGCAACTCTCTATAGGCAAGGCACCATTGTAAAACTCCCCCAACCCAAGGATAAGCATGAAGCACCAGTCTGGACCCCAGAGACCAGGAAGGACCACATTAAAAGGGTAAGAGGTATGGTCACACTGTGACCACATCATCCTTCCTGGCTGGCATGGAGCTGCTCCAAGAGGACACCACTTGGCCAAGATAGGTATCTAGCTCCCCCAGCTTCCTCATCCTTCCCAGGAGGCCCACTTGGCTCTCAACTCATGGGAACCACTAAGGGAACTTCTGTAGCTTGATTACTGGGGATCAAGTAGTAAGGGAGAAGGGGGCTGAGGCTCACTGCCACCAGGACTCACACCTTAGCAAATTGCATTCCCATTTGCAGCTGGACCCAAGCAGAGATCCCAGCCTGCATCTCTGCCCATCAGCAGAGCCCAGCCAATGGCCCTATCTGACCTGGGAGTTCACTTGGCAGTTCTGCCCGATTTTGGTCTCCAGACAATGGACCAAACTGACCTTGGAGCCCTTTCTACCATCTGACCTGGGCAGGGAAGCCAATTCCCAGCCCCGCCAAACAGCTGAGCATAGCCTTCATCCTTCCCCACCAGAAGGCTTGGCTAGAGAACCCAAGCAACCACGGAACCCATCCAACAGCCCTGCTTGACCGAGGAGCCAAGCCAGCAGCCCTCCCAACTGCTGAGCATAGCCTCTGGCACTGCATAATCAGGGAGTCTGGACAGTGACTCTGGACAACCTCAGAGCTCAACCTACAGCTTAGCCCAGCCACAGAACCTAGCCTACGACCCTAGCTAGCCATGGAGCCCAGATGACAAACCTACTCAGCAATGGAATCCAGCCTGTGGTCTTGTCCGTTTGCTGAACACAGCCTGCAACCTTATTCAGACAATGACCCCCACTAATCACCAAGCATATCCTGTGACTCCACATGACAAGAAAGCCTGGATGGGGACCCAGCTTGACCATGGAGCATAGTCTCTAGCTCCACACCCTTTAGGATACAGCTGGAGGCACCTCCCTATCGGACAACCCAACCAGTGACCTTGTCCAATAGGGTAGCACAGTCCATGGCCCACCTGATGGCAAAGCCCAGACAATCACCTCACCCAATTGCAGGGCACAACCGGCAGCCCTGCATAATCAAAGAGCCAGCCTGAGATCCAGTCCAGCTGCAAATCCCTGCCTATGGCTCTATGAACAAAGTGTCCAACCAGTAGCACTGTCGGTCTAAGATCACAGCCTGCTATCCCACTCAACCAGAAGTGGTTGCAGAGCTCAGCCTATAGCCCTACCCAATCAGAGTCCAGCCAGTAACCCTACCCTGACAGGGAGGATAGCCTGTGACCTCATCCAGCCAGAGCGGAGCCCAGTCAGTGGCACCCCAACCCCTACCTCAGAGCATGGAGCATTTTCCAGGATAGATTATATGTTAGGCCACAAATCAAGTCTCAACAAATTCAAGAATATATAAATTATATCAAGGATCTCTTCTGATTATAATGAGGTGAAACTAGAAATCAATAACAGGAAGAAAGCTAGAAAATTCACAAACACATGAAACAACACGCTTCTGATCAAAGAAGAAAACAAAAGGAAAATAAAAAATATCTTGAGACAAACAAAAAAAGAAACACAACATACCAAAACTTAAGGGGCATAGCAAAAGCAGTGCTGAGAGGGAAACTTGCAGTGATAAATGCATACATGAAGAAAAAGAATCTCAAATAAACAATATAGCTTTCCACCTCAAGGAATTAGAAAAGAAGAACAAACTAAACCCAAAATTGACAGAAGGAAGGAAATAATTAAGATTAGAGCAGAAATAAATGAAATAGAGTATAGGAAAACAATATAAAAGATTAGCAACACTGAGCTGGTTCTTTGAAATGATAAACAAAATTGACAAACTTTAGCTAGACTAACCAAGAAAAACAAAAAAGAGTGTCTGGATGGCTCTGTCAGTTAAGTGTCTGACTCTTGATTTTGGCTCAGGTTCTGATCTTAGGTTTATGAGATCAAGGCCTGTGTCAGGCTCTGTGCTCAGCATGGAGTCTGCTTGAGATTTTCTCTCCTTCTCCCTCTGTCCCTCCCACTTGTGCATGCACTCCCACGCTCTCGCTCTCAAATAAATGAATCTTTAAAAAAAAAAAAAAGCCCAAATTAATAAAAATTATAAATGAAAGTGGAGACATTACAAGAAATACAAAGGATCATAATAGCATACTATGAAGAAATGGATAAATGTCTAGAAACATGCAACCTACAAATTATGAAGAAATAGAAAATATGAACAGACCAGTAATGAGTAAGGAGGCAGAATCAGTTATCAAAACCCTCCCAACAAAGAAAAGTCTAGGACCAGATGGTTTCACAGGTGAAATGTACCAAACATTTGAAGCCAATTCTTTTCTCACTCTTCCAAAAATATGAGGAGAAGGAAGTACTCTCAAACTCATTTTGTAAGGCGAAAAATACCAAAGCTAGATAAGGACACCACAAGGGGAGAAAACTATAGGCCAACACTCATGATCAATAGAGATGCAAAAATTCTCAATAGAGTACTAGCAAACCAAACTCAACAGCACATTAAAGGGATCATACACCATGATTTAGTTTGATTCACCCTGGCATGCAAGAATGATTAAACATATGCATATAAAAATAAATATGATACATTACTAGAATGAAATATAAAAATATCATCTCAGTAGATATAGAAAAAAAAACATTTCACAAAATTCAAAGGAGAAAAACTCTCAACCAAGGGTGTGTATAAAAGAAATGTACCTCAACATAATAAAGACTATATGATATCATACCCAATGGTGAAAGGCTGAAAGCTTCTCCTCTAAGATTTAAAACAAGACAGGGATGCCCATTCTCACCAGCCCTATTGAGCATAATACTCAAAATCCTAGAGAGACTAATCAGGCAAGAAAAAAATAGAAGGCAAAAAAAAAAAATATATATATATATATATCATCAGAAATGATGATATAAAATTCTTTGTTTGTAGATGACATAATCTTACATATAGAAAATCCTAAAAATCCCACCAAAAAACTGTTAGAAAGAATAAATTCAGTAAAGCTGTAGGAAAAAAATTACCATGCAAAAACCAGTTGCATTTCTATACACTAACCATGAATTTTCTGGAAAAAAAAAAGAAAACATTTCCTTAGAATAACATCAAAAACAACAAAATACTTAGGAATAAGCTTAATCAAGGAGCTGAAAGATCTCTACGTTGAAAACTGTAAGACTCAGGTGAAAGATATTGAAGAAGACACAAATAAATGGAAGCCATCCCACAATTATAGATTGGAAGAATGAATATTGTTGGGTTTTTTTTTTTAATTTTATTTATTTATTTTTTACAGACAGAGATCACAAGGAGGCAGAGAGGCAGGCAGAGAGAGAGGAAGGGAAGCAGGCTCCCTGCCAAGCAGAGAGCCCGATGTGGGGCTCGATCCCAGGACCCTGAGACCATGACCTGAGCCGAAGGCAGAGGCCTTAACCCACCGAGCCACCCAGGCGCCCCTGGAAGAATGAATATTGTTAAACTGAACATACAACCAAAGCTATCCATAGATTCAATACAATCCCTATCAAGATCCAATGGCACTTTCTATAGATAGAGAAAAAACAAAATCTAAAATTTGTAAGGAACCACAAAAGACCCCAAATAGCTGAAACAATCCTGAGAGAGAACAAAGCTGAGGGTATCGTACTTCTTGATTTCAGACAATGACACAAATCTATAGTGATCAAAACTGTATGATGCTGGCATAAAAACAGACACATAGACTAATGGGACAGAGTGAGAGCCCAGAAATACTCCCATGCGTATGTGGTCAACTAGTGTTTGCAGGGGAGCCAAGACTACCCACTGGAGAGAGGATAGTCTCTCCAAAAAGCAATGTTGGAAAAACTGGATATTCATTCACATGCAAAAGAGTGAAACTAGTCCCCTATTTTACACCACTTACAAAAAATTAACTCAAAATAATGTATTAAAGACTCAAATGTAAGACCTGAAACCATAAAACTCCTAGAAGAAAATGTAGGGAAAAGCTTTTTGACATTGATCTTGGCGATGATTTTTTAGATATAACACGAAAAGTACAACCACCAAAACCAAAAATAAACAAGTTGGAACAAATAAAACTAAAAAGTTCCTGCAAGGCAAAAGTAATGATCAACCAAATGAAAAGGCAGCCTCTGTGATGGAAGGAAATATTTGCAAACCATGTATCTGATAGGGTTAATACCCAAAATACATAGGTAATATGTAGGTAACTCCTACAACTCAACAGCAAAATAATAATAATAATAATCCAACTTTAAAAATGGGCAAGAGACCTGAATAGACATTTTTCCAGAGGAGATATTAAAGTTGCCAAGAAGTACATGAAAAGTTGTTCAATATTACCAGTCATTATGGAAATGCAGATCAAAATCACGATGAGATATGTCCTCACACCTGTTAGAATGGCTATTATCAAAAAAGACAAAAGTTAACAAGTACTGTCAAGGATGTAGAGAAAGCAGACCCTCGTGAGCTATTGGTGGGAATATAAATTGGTATCATCGCTATGGAAAATATTATGGATGTTTCTCAAAAAATTAAAAACAGAACCACCATGTGATCCAGAAATTCCCCTTCTGAGTAGGTTTCCGAAAGAAATGAAATCGCTATCTTGAAGAGAAATCTCCACTCCCCACGTTCACTGAAATGTTATTCACAACAGTGAATGCATGGAAGCAACCGAAATACCCATCAGTAGATAAATGGATAAAGAAAATGGGGTATATATACACAATGGGATATTATTCAGCCATAAGAAAGGAAATACTGCCATTTCCAACAACATGGTTGAACCTTCAAGTCATTATGCGAAGTAAAATAAGTCAGTCAGACAAAAACAAATGTTGTATGACCTCAGTTATATGTGGACTCTAGAAAAACTGAACTCACAGAAACAGAGAAGATGAGTGGTTGCCAGAGGTGGGATGATGGTGAGAGAAATGGATGAAGGTGGTCAAAGGGTATAAATTTCTGGTTATAAGGTGAACATGTCCTAGAAACGTGACGTTCAGCATGGTGACTGTAGTTAACAATACTTTGTTGCATATTTGAAAATTGCTAAGAGAGTAGATGTTAAAAGTTCTCAACACATGCACACACATACATATTGTAACCATGTGAGGTGATAGATGTCAGTTAAACTTCCTGTGGTAATCATTTCACAATATATACATATGTCAAATCATCACATTGTGCGTCTTAAACTTACCCATTGTTGTTCTAAGTCAATTATATCTCAATAAAGCTGGAAAAAACAGTTTTGAGTACTTGGGGAAAAGTACATCAAAATGCTATAACTTTTTAGAATGCATTGATTATGTTCCTATACCTAACACTACTTCCAAACGTATATCCTTGTACGTAAGGGACTTTAAGACCTAGAATTTACTTAGTGTCTCATTCACAGATGTGTCTGTCTTCATCTTTGAGCAAATATTGAGTTCAGCTTTATATTTTTTAGACCAGCAGTTCTTGTGAAAACTCCCATATAGCTGAAAGAGGTTACACGAGAGATCTGGAAAGACTGTTTAGTGAAATAGAAATATTTTTTATAGAATTTATCTTCTGTCTAGGTCATAAAATCTCCAAATATTAATCAAAGGCTCTGTTACTGCATTTGACAATAAGCTAATGTTTGCATGGAAGACATTGAAACATGGTGTTAAAGAGAAAAACAAGAGGAAAAATACACATACACAAACATAAATTTCAGCTATTTGAATAACTTGAGGATTTATCTTTAGAACAAGCAAAAAGCTAGGCACATCCAGGAATTATTTTAAAGACAAGGAAAATACATTAAGAACCTTGATGAATGCGGCAAGAAAAATACCAGTAGCCTCACTTTTAATAATGAAATTCCTTGAACACATTGCGTTAAAAGCTCAATGAAAATAATAATGTACATTTTGCATTTACATGCAGTTAATGACACGCAGTTAATGTGAATACTGTACATGGTGGGATACTGGGGAAACTCAGTGCCTTACGTACCATCATTTTCTCTCTATATCTGTCCTACCTTTAAAATTGCTCACTGGGGAAGCTGTTGATGTTACGATGTCCTATAGGAGAGAGAACCTCAGTCTTTTAAACCCTGGTACTTTTTAATGATGGTGGAATTAACTGTTTAAAGAGTTTGCAGAACTTTGGAGATGAAATCCCAATTCTTAAGTGCCAGCTCCTAACAAGAACACATATTCCTTTGACTGACTGATTGGTCAATGCATTGAAATGGAAGTGATATATCTGTAGAGCCTGGGGCAAGATTTCTTGCTCAACCACTGCAAAAGCCAATATTACCCTTCATGTAATGAATGTAGTCTATTTCATTTGTTCTGTTTATATCTTGGCATTGCTCACATGGCCAATATATCTCTAGCTTCATTTTCTCCCATCTTTGCGCTCGCCATTTTTCATAAACGATGTTGGAGAAACCTCATGCATCCAAGGAAAGGAGATACTTGTCAAGGGTTGGCCTCACCACGTGTTAGTGAATCCAATTGCAGTTTCTCTCATCTGCATCCAAGTATTTGAAGAAAGCATGTCTCGTTCCCCACAGGAGCTTCAGAGAGACATCGAGAAACACAGCACGGGCGTGGCCTCCGTGCTCAACCTGTGTGAGGTCCTGCTGCATGACTGCGACGCCTGTGCCACAGACGCAGAGTGTGACTCCATCCAGCAGGCGACGCGGAACCTGGACCGGCGGTGGAGGAACATCTGTGCCATGTCCATGGAAAGAAGGCTCAAGTAAGGGGCACAACTCAAAGAGCTGGGAGAGAGGAAGGACCCAAAAGAGGGGGGGGGGAAATACCCAGACTGTCCCATTTACCATTTCCTTTTAGTCGCAGCGTCTAAAAGGAGCACTGGTGTCCCAAGCTTGCCATCATCTACATTTAGTTGGGAAAATAAGTAGGCATAAAGGTCCTACAGCAGTCCCCCCACCCCCACCCCACCAACCTTATCCATGGTTTCTCTTCCCATGGTGTCAGCTACGCAGGGTCACGCAGGGTCCAAAAGCAGGGGATCCTCCTGATGTACGGTCAGAAGGTCCACTGTAGCCCAACACTAGCCACAGTGCCTACGTCATTTGCATAACTTCATCTATCACGTAGGCATTTTGTCATCTCTCATCATCACAAGGAGGGTGAATACAGGGGTGCCTGGGTGACTTTGTCAGTTAAGTGTCTGCCTTGGGCTCACGTCATGATCCCAGTGTTCTGGGATGGAGCTCTGTGCCCTGTCTCCAGGCTTCCTACTCGGTGGGGAGCCTGCTGCTCCCTCTCCTCTGCCCCTCACCCCTACTTATGCCTTATCTCGCATGCTCTCTCTCTCAAATAAATAAAATCTTTTAAAAAAAAAATAAAAAGGATGAATGCAGTACAGTAAGATACGAGAGTCCACATTCACATAAGTTTTATTACAGTATATTATAATTGTTCTATTTTATTATTGGTTATTATTGCTAATCTCTTAGTGTACCTAATCTATAAATTAAACTTTAACATAAGTATGTCTAGGATAAAACGTAGTATATATAGGTGTTCAATACTACCCACAGCTTCAGGCATCGACCAGGAGTCTTGGAACAGATCTCTCACAGATGGGGGGAAGGCACTACTATATATAAAAATACTGTATACAAATACAATATTCCATAATGTCTAAAACAGTTATGCCTGACCTAACAATTTAAATATAATTCAGAAAAGTAAAAATACCACCTTTCTGGATATGTCTATTGTTCTAGAACTGGTGGAGTGAAAAGTAATATTCTTTTGTTAAAAATGAAATAAAAACACAAAAACCTTATCCTTGTTTAGAAAAACCCTTTGAAATTCAAGGCATAAGCAATAGGGATGGGTTAGAAAATAATCATAATGGTTTACAACGTATAATCTTTTTTGATTGTATGTTTGGAGAACTCTGGAAAGATTAATATTTGTCTTGCTGTGATAGGTTAACTTTGAGGAGGATGAATTTGATGTCGAAACTTACATGCATTTTGAGACCTTTATTTTATTTCAGTGGAAACATGACATGAGTGTGCCCTGCACACCCGGCCTTACCCTTCTGAGCTCCCCTGCACGTAGACAGAACAGTTCACGTTACGTGCTCGTAATGCACAATTTGACTAATTCCAAATCCAGAACTCCAGGATGTGTATTTAAAAAAACAAAAAACCAAAAGCAAACAAACAAAAAAAGCCCCAAACTCACAGCTGTTCCATTTTCGCTCAGACAGTTGTCTCTTTCTCAGTGTGCTCGCATTTGGCTGACGGCACAATGATTGCTTGGCACAACCCTCGCTCATTTGGGCACTCTTAATCCCACGGCAGGCATCAGGGTTCTGGAGCAGAAACAGTCCCAAACAATCAGAGCCTGTTTTTTGTTTTGTTTTGTTTTGTTTTGTTTTCATTTTCTGTCTCAGAATCGAAGAGACGTGGAGATTGTGGCAGAAGTTTCTGGATGATTATTCTCGTTTTGAAGATTGGCTCAAGATTTCAGAAAGGACAGCTGCCTTCCCCAGCTCTTCCGGGGTGCTCTATACAGTTGCCAAGGAGGAACTAAAGAAATTTGAGGTGACTTACCATTCCAAATATTTGATCCTTATTTTGCTATGAGCATATCCAGTTAGTGGTTCGTGTCTCAAGACACAAACTGACTGTTCACCTGCACGGTATCTGTTCAGACAGTTGGGTGGTGACTTTGCGGTGATCTTTATTACCGCCTGACAGGTAGGCAAAGAAAGGGGAAAAAGAGGTTTTTCTGTTAAGAGTCTCAAGAATTACAAACTAAGTCATACTGGCAAGAAATTCTATTACAAAGCACAAATCATGATTCCCAAAAGAAGGTCTTGGCATTTTTTTTTTCATTTCATAATCCTTTACTATCAGCCATCTGAGATGAAAATATGTTTCATACTATCAAAATCTCTCTTCCAAATTTATTTTCTTGATTTTCATTTTATCTAATTAGAGAACAGGTATATATGTATTTTTTAAATCATTGATACAGTAGAGTTGGCTCCAAAATTAAATAAAACACTTCAATCATAAGCCACTTCTAATTAATAATGAAAAGCAGTGCCATTCTTGAGTCCCCAGGACTTTTCCGTTACAGAGACAAAAATAGCAGCAGTATAATCATATTCGTAGAGGATCTGCCCAGTAACGCCTCTTGCCTGCCTGTGCAATCTTGCATCCGCTCTCCCTGTGAGATGATACAGCCCAAGCAGCTGCCCCCCGTTTTCACTGAGGACTGGACATCGCCTAAAGATCAGCATGTTTTAATTTGAAGTTTGTTTTCCATCAGTTCCCACTGACAGGCAGATATGTACCCATAGACACCGACGGCAAAGTCCTGATGCACGTATCTTACCGAAAGCATTCTTGGTTGCTAATTCTGCTGCAAGCTCCTTGAGATGCTTAAAAGTAAGACTAAAAATCCAGCCAAATCCAGCTGAATTTATTTTTACCTTGTAATGTCAGTTTACGTGGCATTTCCTGAGGCCTATTAAGAGTAAATATGAAGTTTGGTATCTGTGCTTGTGGGATTTAAAATCAAAGAGTCTTAAATGAACTTAATCATCTAAAATCATCTAAGAGTCTTAGATGAGCATCTATAGGAATCTATAAAAAAAAAAAAGCCCCAATACTATGTAAAGTAAATAAGAGTTAGTCTGATGTCAGAATATGGGCTTATGCGTAACTATACCACCAAATTCCAGGAAAATAATTTCTTATCTAAAATGTTTTCCCATAGAAAATTTCTGGTGAAAAGTCACAGTGGGTGTACAGTCAAGTTCAAGTCGTCCTCGTGTGAGCCAGAGCCAGGGAGGCATTCATGTACTTTGTCTCTCCACACTCTGCTTCGTAAAGGTTAAACCTTCTATAATTGGCTTATACTACAAAGCGGATTATGCTTGGTTGTTTTTGATGCTATTTTAGACTCTCAGATTTTATGGCAAAAGTTAGCCATATGGTTAGCTTCTATAATAAATGATTTTATCATTTATCTTTTAATGTTCTTTCTTAAGAGAAAAATAAATTTAATAATTAAAAAAATGTTGTTTGAGGACAGTCTTTCCTTGCTCAAATGCATGAAAATTTGGGATGGATCTGAGTACCCCTGTGTGGTGCCCACCATCACTCCAAAGCTGAACTTTGCTTACTGCTTCCTTTTCTGGGGAAGTAATTTAAATTGTTTTATGGAATAGGAGGTTAGACTTACTAAGACAAAGTCTCTTAAAGCAGCTCTCAGAAGGAAAGCCATATCAGAGGCACAAATGTGGTAGCAAGTAAACAGTGTAATGAATGAAAGGAAGCAGAATTTTGTGATTTAGATGAGTACAGATCACTTGATTGTCCATTTTTCTACCCAATGTCAAGATTAATGTCAGTCATAAATCATACACATGAATTTGGAAAAAAAAAACATTTTATTTTGGTCAAATGAGTCTTACAATAGGACTGCGTTACATTGCAGAGAGAAAGAAGAAAGAGTGTTTTACTTCCGAAATTCCAAAATGTACATAGGGTAACCTTAAAAATAAATAGACACAAGTGGATTGGACTATGTTTTAATCATTTAAAAACTAACTTTTCATCATTAAAAGTGATGGTGTAGTTATGAAATTTGCCCAAGATATGCAAACTGGACCAGGAATGGAGTACAATTGCTAGAACATGATAGAAATAAGTGATTGTAAAGGAAAAATAAATAAATAAATAAGTAGACACTACCATGTAAGCTGATTTATATCAGCTCTAAAATGTTTTCTAAAAACTGAGTAATTCATGGGAATGACAAAAAAGAAACAGAGCATGTTCCAAATTTTCCTCTATTTAAGGTTACTTGTGTTTTACTAAACTGCTTTTCTTAGAAGTTAACAAAAGCTTGCCTTTAGACATCTTCTGCAAAAAGTGGGTTTAATTATTTTAATGGACATCAGAATTAAAGATGTTTCTGGATTTTTAGGAAGTTACATCTTTCACAGATAGAGCATTATTTTGCAGACATCTTTTCTCTGTGTTGACATCAGAGATTTCTGAACCTTTCAGATGCACATTTCAGCACGCACAGATATCTGGGTAATCAGTTTTTTTCACCTGAGAACTTTTTCCGGAATGTTCTGTGTTTTAAAAACTGTAACCTAGGAACATGTATACATCATACATATATATGTATTTGTATATATACGTAGTTATTCCTATTTACCAATTTCTTTCATATTTTTGTTCGCTCTACGCCCTGTCCTTAAGCCGCACTGATCCCATTACTCTGCTTTAATAAGGGGAAATAAACTCTCCTTAGAAATTGTCCTTTCCCTCTCACTGCAGGAGGAGGCCGGGTGCCCTTGCTGAGAGCCCTTCCCTGACCCCCTCATTGACATGCTTCTCTGTGGTCTTAGGCTTTCCAGCGACAGGTGCACGAGAGCCTGACCCAGCTGGAGCTGATCAACAAGCAGTACCGTCGCCTGGCCAGAGAGAACCGCACCGATTCCTCCTGTAGCCTAAAGCAGATGGTTCACGAAGGCAACCAGCGATGGGACAACCTTCAAAAACGTGTCACCTCCATCTTGCGCAGACTCAAGGTCTTTATTGTGCCTCCACTGTCACTTAGAGACCCAGAGGGCCATTCGAACATATTAAAGACATAATCTCGGTGATTTTGTAAGATTGGGATGGCGAGAGTGGTTTGTATGGTAGTTGGTACGGTAAAGGATTACAGGGTTCTCATTGCTCGTTGAGAAGGTGACTTTCCAGAAGAACATCGCAGTTGGCCGTGTCATCTCCGTATGCACAACGTGGACTTCAGTTTTTTATCATTTTCTTTTCACATCCAGCATTTCATTGGCCAGCGTGAGGAGTTTGAGACTGCGCGGGACAGCATTCTGGTGTGGCTGACGGAGATGGATCTACAGCTCACGAATATCGAGCATTTTTCTGAGTGTGACGTTCAAGCTAAAATAAAGCAACTCAAGGTAAGATGGTAGAGATTTTTCAAATTGGGAAGAAGATGTGAAGAGGAAGGGATTTATAGATCCTTTTGTAAAGAACATAGTAAAGAACTCTTTTTTTACTTTTTAAAAAATTTTTATTTTTTGCAATAGTTTTATTTATATAAACTATTTTTGTTTTAATATTTCAACTGGATATATTTAATGTGAAGTATACATTATTAATTCTTCTCCACTAATATTAGCTTGCCTATGGTGCTGTACAAGATATAATACAAATATTCTAAATTACAATGTATTAATACACTAATACACTAATTTTGAGTTTTATAAGCAAATGTTTGTTGCATGATAGAAAACACTTTTTTCCTTGCTTTCACTAAGTACCCAATAGGTTTCTGAATTTTTATAACTTTATAATAATGTTATGGGATAGGAAATATTTTTGTTATCAATTTGTTATACGATAAAAGCCACAGAGAGGTTAATTTGTTTGATCAAAGTCACAGAGCTAAAAACTTCTTCAGTAACTGTATGGGTGCATTTCCAAGTTCAATTATTCCATTATTCCACTCTTCATTTGTGTCAATAAGTTTTACTTTGCAAAAATACAGTATGCTGATGGAATCATATCAAATCCATGGATTTGTAATTTAAAATTATTACAAGCTTGTGCATGACTGCAGGGAATTCATTTGATGAATATTAAGAAACTATTTATGTACTAGACACTTTTATACTTTGGAAGTTTGAAAAATAAAATATAAGACTACCTGGCTATTACTTTTTCCAGGAGAAAAATCTCATCTAAATCATTTGTTCAATAGAATCTACACATACAATTTCCAAATGTTCTGTATTTTATTAAATTGAACTAGTTGGAAATTAAAATTTTAAATTATTACAAAATAAACCTAGGATTTTCCATTACAAAAAAAAAACCCAGTCATTTAAAGTAATAAATAATCAAGTAATTTCATGGAAAGGGCCATTATGAAAAATAATTTTTTTCAGTATTAACATTCTAGCTGCAACTATAATTATTAAGCTAAAATAGTTGAGTTTTATTTTAATTAGGTTAAACATTTGTTTATAATTATGTTTGATTATAACATAAATATTCTTAGCAGGCCTGTTCTTTCATATGAATTAAACTCTAATTGGCTTCAGGTCAAATTTTCAAAAGAATCTGAATTAGTTGATGCTAATCTATGTGTATCTATTCTTTTTTTTATATTCTTTTTAAAAATTTAATTTAGTTTAATTTAATTTTTTTGTGTGTGATCCAAAATTCACTGTCTATGCACCACACCCAGTGCTCCATGCAATACATGTCCTCCTTAAATACCACCAGGTTCCCCCAACTCTTGAAAAAAATTAGTTCTCTGTTGGAAAAGAAATTCAGAAAATACAAAATATATTAAAAATGAAATAAAGAACATTACCCAGAAATAACTACCATTAGTTTATATATTTTTAGTTATTAACTTCATTGCCAGGGTATTAGGAATCTTTTTTGGGGGGTGTTGTGTTTGTTTTCATTTTCCTGCTTTGTTTCTAACACCTTCAAATAATTTGACCTCCACGTTCCAACTTGTTCCTGTTAGGGTTTCATTCTGCATATTCCCCATCCTTAGATGGTAAGTTAATCTTTAAACATATTTGATATGTTTCACCACACAGTTCAAACACAGTGGCTAATTACAAATTTGAATAGGAGTGGTACGCATTAGATATGAGGAGTCCCTGGAAAGGAGAGTGTTTTAACAACTTGAGTATCGTGCAAGGATAAATACTCAGGATGAGAAAATCATAGATTCTGATAGATTTTCAGGATGAAAAACAAAATCGTAAAATAACAAACCCTGAGAGTATACCCGACCCCTCCCCCACTGACTCTTCCGAGTCGTTTCGCAGACAAATGGGAAACAAACAGGAAATTTCTACCACTTGTGGTAGAAAGTGGTAGAAATTTCAGATTCAGCTGAATCTTTTCTTTTAGACTCTGGCGAGGTCACAGAACTCCCTACCGTGCTCCCTTCCCCCCAGCAGCCTCTTCATTCGTGGATAATTGCAACTGTCCCAGAGTTTATTCTTGTATTGAATTAAAATTTATCCCGGAAATCTGACGCCACCAGCTTACCTCTTTTCAACTTTATAGAATGAGTCTAAATAATCCCCCAGAATTCGTTGTTTTTCACATCTTCATAATCTTTCCTGATTATGCCCTGAACCAATAAAAGAATCATCTGAGAAGAATTTGTGACACTATCATTTGAATGGTTTCTCTTAGTCATGTTTGACATATGATCAGAAAATCTAAAATTAAAGTATTTAATTAAGTCTCTAAAACAAATTTATTTTGGTGGCACTCTGTTGCTTGCCATGGCTTTTCATTAGGGATAACCAGTGCTATCAACTTTATGATGGGTTTAAATGTTTTTTCCTGTGATTCTCTACCCACACTGTCTGTGGCAGTAAATTTCATTAGCCAAAGGCGCCTTTCTGGTCATGGAATTCTGACGATTCTATTTCTGAGTCCTGTTCTGATTTAAAATTTTTGTGTTTGACTTCAGAAAGTAATAGCTTCTTGGCTTGTCACTGTATATGGTAAATTCAATATCCCCTGCATGGTTTTTCTAAATATATATCTTATAATTATTTATGTCACTGTGAACAATAAAAAAAAATTACACGAGATTTGTGTTCCCTAGGCCTTTCAGCAGGAAATTTCACTGAACCACAATAAAATTGAGCAGATAATTGCCCAAGGAGAGCAGCTCATAGAGAAGAGCGAGCCGTTGGATGCCGCAGTCATCGAGGAGGAGCTAGACGAACTCCGGCGTTACTGTCAGGAGGTCTTTGGGCGCGTGGAGAGATACCATAAGAAACTGATTCGCCTGCCTGTATGTGATCTGTTTTTTTCATTTTCACTAAGTCTAAAGAGAAGTAGTTGCATGGGGTTAGTTAGCATTGGACAGTGGCCAAAATCCCGGACTCAGGAGCTAGAATACCGGGGTTCCAATCTGAGCTCTGACACATGTTGGCTACGTAACCTTGGGCAAGTTACTCCACATCTCTTGCCTTGGTGTCCTCAAATGTGACAGTGGTTTAACACTACCTTGTAGACAGGATTGCTTCGGGTATGAAACAAGTTAATATATACGTAAAACCTTAAGGACTACTCGGCACACATCTTCTGTGGAAGATAAAGATGCTTCTAGAAGAAATAAGGAGACGAAAGTGAGAAATGGAAACAGTTGCTCAATTGATGAAGTTGTTTAGTTGAATTTTTTTTCTCTTCCCCTTCCCTAACTGCTACCATAACCACACCACAAAATGTTATTAGAATATTTGGAATATTCTGTGATTAAAAATATTTTGCATCTGGGATATAAGGTAAAAAAGGACCAGGTAAAGTTTTGTTAGTAATTTCCTTTTGTTCGTGAAATGTGCCATTGTGTAACTGTTGTGCTGCAGACATGCTACTAAGCTGCCTTTATTTACATTATCTTATTTAATCTTAATTATTTGAAGTATGTTTTAATATTATTTCCATTTCAACAGGGATAAAAACTGGAGCTTTGGTAGGTTAATTTATAAGACATTTTTAAGAGTGATCGGAGGATTCTTACTTATTTGCTGATAGAAAGTTATAAATTAGCCCCAGTGAGGTAAGAATATGGCCCAGATAAGCTCAAACACTGAGATTGGGTGAAAGGCAGAACAGGAAGTGGTAAGGGCATCATCTGACCGCTGCGGTAATGGAGTTGGCTTGACTACATTTCTAGCTCCCAGATGATGAGCATGACCTCTCTGACCGGGAGCTGGAGCTGGATGACTCTGCAGCTCTCTCCGACCTCCACTGGCGTGACACCTCTGTGGACGGCGTGCTTTCCCCCCAGCCTTCCTCCAACCCCTCCCTCTCACTCGCCCAGCCCCTGCGGAGCGAGCGGTCGGGACGAGACACCCCTGCCAGCGTGGACTCCATCCCCCTGGAGTGGGACCATGACTATGACCTCAGTCGTGACCTAGAGTCTGCTGTGTCCAGAACGCTGCCCTCTGAGGACGAAGAGGGTCAGGATGATAAGGATTTCTACCTCAGGGGAGCTGTTGGCTTATCAGGTAAGAAAGAGCTCTTCCGATAGGCCAGCTCGAAAGAAAATAAAAGGGACTGCGTATCGTATTTGAAATGTGTAAACGAAGCACAATCCTCTTCTTCCTTTCTCCATGAGAGTAAATTGCACGTCATAGAATAATTGGGTATTAATGTGATTACCAGAGACAAAAATTGGCATGGCCATTGGTTTATCCCAAATACACTTACAGTCTTACATTGTCACATATGACAAGCCCTGTGTACGTATTAGGGATACATGGTTCCTTTTGTGCTCAAAGAGCTTACACTCTAGTGTGAAACACAGACAGGTAAGCAACACCTATGTGAAGTGTTGGTGCTCAGATAGTAACAGACACAGACAGGGTGGTACAGAGACACTGCCAAGCGGTGACCAACCAGAGCTTTGAGGAAAGGCTTTAGGGAAAAGACTCTTGAGCTGGGACTCAGAGCTCATGGCAGTCGGTCAGATAGACACAGCGAAGTTCAGAGGTAGAGAGGAGAGGGTGCCCACCCAGCTTTATGATCAGCCACCGAGCTTTGGCCACCCAAAATTTGTCTGGAATGACAAGGCTATAGCCTGTGAGACACAGAGCAAACAAAGAGGAGGTGGAAAGGCAAACAAAGACCTGGTCGGGCAGCAGCCTACTTGCCGTAGAAGGGAATTCTGTCCCGAAGGCGCTGGAGCACCATCGCAGATCTCTAAGGAGGAGGTGACATGACCAGATATGTACTTCCACCGAACCTGTCGCAGTACAGTAGGGAAGGGATCACATGGGAGAAGGGCTCGGGTGGAAACATTTTATGATCAAGGACAGAGAGACCACGGTGGCCTGAACTAAGGAACAACACTGGGGATGGAGAGAATGGAAGAGAAGTGACAAATCCCGACAAGTCTCTTCCTTAAGTCATGGTTGATTAAACGGGGATTGAGGCAACTTTCGGACTTGGGTATCCTGGGGAAAGGTGCAGGTAGCCCGGAGCCCTGAGGACCTCAAGAGGGAGAGAAGGTTGTGGGTGCCTGTGGGCCGGGGGCACGGCAGCGAGAAAAGGGTGCTGATTTGGTTGTGCACACCCTGAATTTGAGATAGAGTAGAATAGACCAAAGGAATACCCAGAAATAGATGCATGGTCTGAAATTCCAGAACCAGAAATGCAGATTAGGTGACAATCCACGTATACATGGTAATTATCCCCAAGGGAAGGGAGGAAATCACCCAGGAAAAATGTATAAAGCAAAACAAGAAAGACAAAACCCCAGGAAGCACATATAGTGAAGGGGTGGGCAGAGAAAGAGGGACGTTATAAGGAAAATGAGTAAAACTAAAACAATGAGAGGCAAATCCATAGCACTTATAGCTGTGTCTCACACGTTCTCCAAAAGGCTATATTTGCTTGTCTCTGGTGGTTCACATTTGGATTCCCCAGGGTATATCACTGTCTAAAAAGAAAATGATTTCCCTCATTTCTGTTTAGTTTCTACAGTAGCGCCTAATAAGCGTTTCTTGTCTATAGCAGAGCTCTCCAGTGTACAGCCATCAGCCACATGTGACTGAACATACTGAGCCCTGAAATGTGACCACGCAAAATGGAGATTTGCCGTGTCAAATGTACTTACATTTTACAAGTTTCAAAGACTCAGCACAAAGAAAGAATGCAAAATAATAGTAATATTTATGGTAGTTACACATCATAATTCGGATATATTGGTTTAGCAAAGTAAAGCACCGAAATTATTTTCATCTGTTTCTTGTTACTTTTTTTAATGTGGCTCTTAGAACCTTTAAAATGACATGTGGCTCACTTTATTTCTACGAGACAGCGCTGCTCTAGAATCCGTCTGGATTGAAATCTCAGTTCCGCCAATTACTACCTGTTGAGACTGGGATAGGTCGTTGAATTCCTCTGGATCTCAGCTTTCTCGGCAATAAAATGGGAATAAGACTTCCCTGAACCCTATAGGGTTTCTTCAAAGATAAATGCGTGCTTAGAACAGTGCTTGGCTCCAGAAAGCGCCCTCAGTGGGAGCTCTGACGATTTTATTTTAGGAAACCTTTGGTGCACGTGTTCACACTCCTCTGCATATTCAAGAGATGTCTGTCTAGAGTGACTAACTTCCTTTTTTTCCCTAGGAAGGTTATTTCCCACCACAAGGAATCTAGCTGTCAACTTAGACTGTGCTCTTTTTGCAGATGTAATGATCCCCGAAAGTCCTGAGGCCTATGTAAAACTCACAGAAAGTGCAATCAGAAATACCTCTGGTAGGCACCAAAAGCCAAAGCAAACCTCCCTCCCTCACCCGTAACAAGCCTCCTCTCCAAGCACATCTGCTGTCCCTCTCGCAGCTCTGTGGCACTGGCATGTTAAGGAACCACCTCCTCCTCTCATTGCTGCAGTAGAAACAAACAACAAAACCTAAAACTATTCTGTTGATCAACACCAAGAATAAGATTTTAAGTAATCAAGTTGCAGTGAAATAACTTCTCAACTTGTTAAACGGGAATGAGTCCCATTAGGTCCAGACCTCTGCTGCCCGTGTATGGCAGAAAGTACGAGATGGAAGCACTAGTGTTCGGCATCTGTGCCCTGGCACCCTGCTTCAGGGTGGCCACACTGACTTTGTGACTTCCGGGGCTCAGGGCTCCCGTCCCATGCCCACCCGGCCTGCACACGTGACCTCAGGCCCCCCATTCATCCTCCTCATCTCAAGGGCCACATACAAAACGAGGGGTGAGACCAGATGTCTAGCTCTAAAAAAATTTCTAATCGACCTTAATAAGTCATACCGCATAAAATAAAGAAAGGAAAATGGATCCAATTTTGTTTAATGTTACACTGGATAAACTACAGTCCAGCATAGTTGAGCAGTTTGGGGGCAGGTAGGGAGAACAGGGTTCAACCAGTACGATGGATACTGAATTGCAAAGGGGTTAGTTTACACTTAGTCTTTGAAGCAAAGTCATGTTAGTGAAACAGTGACTTTCTGAGAGATCCCAGTGAGAGACCTCGTCCAGGTGTACTTGGAAGCCTTTAAAAAAAAAAATTCATAAAGCTTACTAATACATGTTCTGCTTTCACCCTGTGTCAGCTTCACTCTGACCATCAACGTTCTTGTTCAGTTCGTTCAGAGATCCTAGCACACGCACATTTTGCACACACACACACCTCACACTTCGAAAGGCGATGAGCCGGGAGTTCCGGGCTCTGACTAAAAGCATGCTTTGAGGCAAATGCTGAAATCTTGGCTTCCTCCTGGTTTGGGTTTGGGTTTTAAACAAAAGTCAGCCCTTGGTTGTTTGGCATCTCCACCCATACGTAACCCAAGCCAGTCTTAAGTGAATGACGCAGCCACGGGTGACTGTCTTCCACCGAGCACGTGGTCTTCTGTTGAGATGCAGAAAGAAAACAGAGGATTGTGCCTTTTTCTGCTTGATAAGTGCCTGCAGAGGGAATATGAGACATAACTGCCTCTTGGTTTGGGGGAGCAGAAGGCACCACGTGAGGCTTCTGGAGAGGCCCTCCACAGCCTAAAGCATGTAGATTCTCGGGGAATCCGCTGGGAGCAGACAGGACACCCAGGCTGTCAGAACCCACTGCAGAACCTCTGCAGTATCGGGCCTGCTAGCCAACCACATTCATTGATCAGTCTGGTCTTTGACCATCTAACTCACCAGCACTTTAGTACTAAATTTGCTTTGTAATGACGCACATATTTGCCATTCCTGTACCACCTTAGCCGAAGTAATTTCTCCAACTGATCCTTGACTGTCAAGTGCCTTAAAGGTTCTTGTGGTTAACACCGCAGGAGCTCCCAGTGCCTTAGAGTCACAGATCCGACAACTGGACAGAGCCTTGGATGAGAGCCGCTTTCAGATGCAGCAAACTGAAAATATTATCCGCAGCAAAACTCCCACAGGACCAGAGCTAGACTCCACCTACAGAGGCTACGTGAGTATCCTGACCCTTGTCATTCCCGCCTGTACCTGGGAATCATAGCTGTGTGACAGAGAACGGTCTGTCTGCGGCACACAGCTTTCTGAGCTATCAAAGCACCACGCTGCCCTTGAACTCACAGGGTTGGGTGTAGAAAACAAAGCCACGCTAGCAGGTTACCTTTTGAGTAAAACTGGCCCATGCTCAGATGCACTGACCTACTACAGTGACCAGCCTGTTCCTTTACATGGAGAACTGAGTGAGCCCCATTTAATTGAAAGCAACAAAATGCTTTGGCTCCCAAAAGTGATTTTGCTTTTTTCCAAATTCAGCTAATAATTTTGGGGCCAAGGTTATCCTTGTTGGAACAACAGATTTAGCTAATAGATTACTAACATGAAATATACATATATATATATGTGTGTGTGTGTATATATATATATATATACACACACACACATACATATACACATACATACACACACATATATGTATATATACACACACATATTTTTTTTTCTGGGGTTTATTGGTTCACTTACTGGATTTAGGAATATTTTTATCCTCGGTTATATGTGCTTATTCTGGAGAAAATAAATCGGACTAACAAGAAGGATTTGGGGGAAAGATGGCAAAAGATTGTATGTATTACTAACTTCTGTTTTTGAAGTTCCTACCTAGTAAAGTATATACTAAGTTTATTTGCTCTGCTCAAGTTACTGATCAAATAATTTTTCCTGGAGAACTACCCATTTTGCTACACATGCTTAAGCAAAAGAATGGACAATGGGGAGGGTATGTACTATGGTGAGTGCTGTGAAATGTGTAAGACTGATGATTCACAGACCTGTACCCCTGGGGAGAATAACACATATGTTAATATAAATAAATAAATAAATAAATCTCTTCCATGGTTCATACTTTCTTTTCACACCCAAAAGACTGCCTAGTAAAAGGAAAGACAAATTAATTTCCCTAAATCTAATGATAACTCCAATGTACTGCTTTTTGAAACCAGGGAAGGTTTAATTGTGAGGAATTAATGACATTAATATCCTCACAATTACAGAAGAGTAATCAATCATGAGTTTATTTCCTGTCCAGTTGGGCCAACTTCTATTATAGTGAAACTTATTTTTTTAAAAATATGATAAGGTTCCCAGCACTGTTTATTGAAGAGACTGTCTTTTTTCCACTGGATTTTTTTTCCTGCTTTGTTGAAGATTATTTGACCCTAGAGTTGAGGGTCCATATCTGGGCTTTCTACTCTGTTCCACTGGTCTATGTGTCTGTTTTTGTGCCAGTACCGTGCTGACTTGGTGATCACAGCTTTGTAGTAAAGCTTGAAATCAGGCAACGTGATGCCGCCAGCTTTGTTTTTCTTTTTCAACATTTCCTTAGCAATTCGGGGTCTCTTCTGGTTCCATACAAATTTTAGGATTGTTTGTTCTAGCACTTTGAAAAATACCAGTGGAATTTTGATCGGGATGGCATTGAAAGTATCAATGGCTCTAGGCAATATAGACATTTTAACAATGTTTATTCTTCTGATCCATGAGCATGGAATGTTTTTCCATCTTTTTGTGTCTTCTTCAATTTCTGTCATGAGTGTTCTGTAGTTCCTTGAGTACAGACCCTTCACCTCTTTGGTTAGGTTTATTCCCAGGTATCTTTGGTTCTTGGTGCTATAGCAAATGGTATCAATTCTCTAATTTCCCTTTCTATAGTTTTATTGTTAGTGTATAAGGAAGCAACTGATTTCTGTGCACTGATTTTGTATCCTGCCACATTACTAAATTGCTGTTTGAGTTCTAGTAATTTGGTGGTGCATAAACAATGAATCTTGGAACACTGAAAAAATAAAATTAAATTAAAAATACATACATACATACATACATACAAATATTTGAACCATTGAAAAAATATATGGTAAGGGTTCATGGTGACCGTGCTGACATCACTGAGATTGTACTCAGTCTCAGTCAAATATAGTCAAATTTCATAGCAGTGTGATTTGTTAAAGGCTTTGACACAGAACTGGTTAGTAGAGCAGGAGTTCTTTGAATGCTGTACATGATACTAAACTTGCAGTTGGAAGGTTTTCCTTTGATGTTAGAAATTATTCCCTTAATACCTATTAAACTTCTCTTAAATTTTCTTGTGAAATAGCTGGCTTTAATAGTACTTTCTGCTTCTAAGTATTTTAATTATTTAATGCAAAAAAATGTTCCTTTGGGATTTGTGGTGATATTATTGTTCCCACATTTCAATTTAGAAAAGAAGAAGCAACTTGCCAAAAATTATATATTGTATTGCCAGCTGAGGGCTCTGAGTTTTAAATCCCAGATTACTTTTTAGTCTGTTTTGTCTCAGAGATATAAAAGAAATTTTGAGGGATTCTCATGCAAGACCTACTATGTGATGCATATCTTCAAGGCACGGCCCTACGTGTGTATGAATGTGACCTATGTTGCAGAAACATGTTTTTTTTTTTAATGAACATGTAATGTATTATTTGCCCCAGGGGTACAGATCTGTGAATCATCAGGCTTACACATTACACAGCACTCACCACAGCACATACCCTCCCCAATGTCCATAACCCAACCACCCTCTCCCTACCCCCCTACCCCTGGCAACACTCAGTTTGTTTCCTGAGATTAAGAGTCTCTTACGGTTTGTCTCCCGCCTGATCCCATCTTGTGTCATTTTGAACTTGATTTTTTTGTTTGTTTTTAGCAGATTTTCCCCCCCACAGAGCAGTAGAACACAGCCACTGTCCTTTTTAAGGAACTAAAAGATATTTTCCCCCAGAAGCTCTTGCCCTTGTGAGAATCTGAGAATTCTGTGACGGGGGCCCGTTTTCTGTGTCTCGACAGATGAAACTGCTGAGTGAATGCAGCGGCAGTATTGACTCCGTGAAGAGACTAGAACACAAACTGAAGGAAGAAGAGGAGAATTTCCCCGGCTTCGTTAACCTGGATACCACGGAAACCCAAACGGCTGGTGAGTGAGTGGTGCTCAGTCCAGGAAAGAGGGAAATAGAACATCCTGAAATACCTTGTTGCCCCTGTGTGACCCTGTGCGGCTCATCTCACTTTACACGATTCTCCCCTGAGAGCTTCTCTCCGTGTTACACTGATCTCCTGGCAGAAGGGGTGGGGAGCAGCACCACCGTGTTCTCTTCCACGTCCCACTTATTTTAATGCATTCTCTGAAACATCTCTTGTCTGGCGTTTTATTTTATTTTATGTTTAAAGCTTTATGTATTTATTTGAGAAAGAGAGAGAGCGTGAGTGGGGGAAGGGGGAGAGGAAGAGGAAGAGAGAATCCCAAGCAGACTCCACACTGAGCGCAGAGCCCAACACAGGGCTTGATCTCAGAACCCTGAGATCATGACCTGAGCTGAAATCAAGAGTCAGCGTTTAACTGACTGAGCCACCCAGACTCCCCTCGTCTGGCATTTTATATGTGTGCTTTCCAAGTTCTGTTAACCAACTGAATATTATCTTCAGGCACATGACTGCTTATTACTTCATACAGGTCATTATGGGATTAAATCCTATGTAGTTGTTTTTTTACCCCGTTATCATTAAAAATGCAGGTAGGTTTTTTATGGTCTTTTATGACTCAATCTCAAAAAACAGACTGAGGGTTGCTGGGGGGAGGGGGGACGGGAGAGGGTGGTTGGGTTATGGACATTGGGGAGGGTATGTGCTATGATGAGTGCTGTGAAATGTGTAAACCTGGCGATTCACAGACCTGTACCCCTGGGGATAAAAATACATTATATGTTTATTAAAATTAATTAATTTTAAAAAAATGAAGGTAGGATAAACACAGCCATTATGCTGTTTTGTTTTGTTTTGTTCTCACAGCTGACAACAACAGACATGCCTGTTAGAATTACTTTTCCTCACATCTTCTCCAACATTTGTTATTTCTTGCCTTGTCAATTTTTGCCGTTCTAACTGGTGTAGGGTGTTGGTGGGAAGGCAAGCTGATGCAGCCACTTTGGGAAACAGTGAGGAGGTTCCTCAAAAAGTTAAAAACAGAGATACTCTTGTGACCCAGCAATTGCACTACTGGGTGTTTACCCCAAAGATACAGATGCCGTGAAAAGAAGAGCCACATGCACCCCAGTGTTCATACAGCAATGGCCACAATAGCCAAAGTGTGGAAGAGCTGAGGTGCCCTTCAACAGATGAATGGATAAAGAAGTGGTCCATATACACAATGGAATATTACTCAGCCATCAGAAAGGATGAATGCCCACCATTTGGATGGACATAGATGGAACTGGAGGGGCTTGTGCTGGATGGAATAAGTCAAGCAGAGGGGCGCCTGGGTAGCTCAGTGAGTTAAGCCTCTGCCTTCAGCTCAGGTCATGATCTCAGCGTCCTGGGATCCAGCCCCACATCGGGCTCTCTGCTCCGCGGGGAGCCTGCTTCCCCCCTCTCTCTCTGCCTGCCTCTCTGCCTACTTGTGATCTCTGTCTGTCAAATAAATAAATAAAATCTTAAAAAAAAAAGAAAGAAAGAAGTCAAGCAGAGAAAGACAATTATCATATGGTTTCGCTTATACGTGGAACATAAGGAATGGCATGGAGGACATTAGCAGAAGGAAGGGAAAAATGAAGGTGGGCATACCAGAGGGGGAGATGAACTATGAGAGACTACGGACTCCAGGAAACAAACTGAGGGTTTCAGAGGGGAGGGGAGTCTATGGATGGGTTGGCCCAGTGGTGGGTATTAACGAGGGCATGTATTGCACGGAGCACTGGGTGTTATACACAATGAATCATGGAACACTATAAAAAAAGAAAAAGAATTACTTTTTTTAAAGATTTTAAAAATTTTTTTGACAGAGACACAGCAAGAGGGAACACGAGCTAGGGGAGTGGGAGAGAGAGAAGCAGGCTCCTGGCTGAGCAGAGAGCCTGATGCAGGGCTCGATCCCAGGACCCTGGGATCATGAGCCGAGCAGAAGACAGACACTTAACAACTGAGCCACCCAGGCGCCCAGATTACTTTTCTTTTTGTCGTTACTTATCGGTAGCTACCGATGTATGTTTAAGGCATTTCCCAGACATCCTGTGCAGAGAAATGCAGCTCACTAACCTGTGTATGTCGGGTCCCACCAGGTGTGATCGACCGGTGGGAACTCATCCAGGCCCAGGCCCTGAGCAAGGAGCTGAGAATGAAACAGAGCCTCCAGAAGTGGCAACAGTTCCAGGCGGACCTGAACAGCGTCTGGACGTGGCTGGGGGAGGCGGAGCAGGAGCTGGAGCAGCTGCGGCGTCTGGAGCTCAGCACCGACATCCAGGCTATCGAGCTCCAAATCAAAAAGCTCAAGGTAGCTGCCCTCCCCCTTCCCCGCAGCGGCCGCACAGAGGACTGCCACGTGCACTGCCTGCTCCCACGAAACCACTAGCTCTAGCCGATCGGTTGTCACGCAGCCCCAGGGAAGCTGTGGGCAGAGACAAACACGAATGCCCTCCTCTCCCGCAACCATCACAAACCAGTACTTACAGAGCAGGTTGGGAAGGCCGAAAGATGGACCATGTCGTAGAACCAGCCCCCGCGTAAATAAACAATCACGTATGACTTCATGACTTGGTTCTGTAGGAATGACGAATCATAAAAGTTCGTGAAACACCCAGGAACTTCTGGGACCTGGTTAGCCTCTTTTAAAGGAAATGCAGAAACGACCTGGTTCCTGCAAGTCCGTATCTAGAGCTAGAGAGGTTTCCTCTCCAAGACTGCATCTCCGTGACTTGGTGGAGACGTAGTAAAATTGTGGGACACTCTGGAGGCAGCGGAACATCTGAAATAGATTATAATAGCCACAGAAGGAATCTGCAGTGTAATGAATACAGCAAAACAAAACTGTGGAGTCATTAGGGCTAGAGGACCTGGCATGTGCACTTGAGTTTGACCTGGATGGCTGTCCGTCCGCCCAGGATCATGTCCTTTAGCTCCATCTCCAGGTCCTAACTCTCCTCCTTAGCACCGTTCTTGAAGTGCATTACTATGCGGAGACTTTTGGAAGCCTACTCTGGACCGAGAGCCCAGTTTGTTTTTACTAGCTCCTTCGGTCTTGTCTTTTCGTTTGGAGAACATCGAGATACACTCTTCGTCAGAATGGAGCTACGTAGGCTCTCCAGGCTCAAGGGTCAAGTGTGCTGCTTTCGTGTCTCTCGGGTTTCATGTATGTCATTTATTTTGGAGTGATGTTTTGGTGGCTTGTTTTGGTTGTTGTTTGTTTTAAATTTGCAGAGAAACGAGTCTTCCCCACTGTGGCTCTGGTTTCTTCTTATAGAATACCCTCTGCACTAGCCCCATCGATTTCTGGATGAAGCATCCGATGGGAGATGTGACTTATATTATCTGGATTATAAGATACGGTTTTCTCTAGAGTACTTAAATTATTTTGGTTCCTCTCTGGGAAAATGTAAGGCCGTGTGTATGATGACAGACTCCTTAAAAAGTTGATAAAACGAATGTTGGCCAGAGTCTGAGACCTAAGTGAGATTAGGGTGGGAAAATGAGACCTTGAACGTCAGCCTGTGTGATAAGAAGCAGCCACCCTCCACGTGCCTTCCCAATCCTTCCTGTCTGCTTCCTAAGGATAAGTCTTTGGAATAAGCAAGTATCTTTCCACAGTATACCTTGATCTTACAATATCTCTGTGGTCAAATCTATATTACGGCATTTTAAGAATCTTTTGGAAAGTGAAAAATTAAGACAAGCTGGCAACATAACAGAAACGTTGAGAACTTAGAAGAAGATGTAACATGGGCAGATGTGGTTTGCAGGATCACCGACCTGAAACTAATCTAGGGATGTTTAAACAGTACCCAGATACTGAATCATTAATGTGTAATCATGTGCTACACAAGTTCTTGGGATAGTTCTAGATTTCTGGGAAATGCATCGAGCAAAAATCAGTTGCCTAGTTTCTTGTGAAACCAAACTGAATAGGTTAGCTGTTGAAATACCCATCCATTCTCTCAGCCATCACAGGAATGTGGCCTGTGACACCAGCAGGGCTCTCCCCTTCTGGGCCACTAACTCTCTGTGCCTGTCAAGTCCAAACAGCTGGAGGCTGAGGCCTGGGAAACTGCCTACTTAGCAAGTTTCCCATTTCATTCTTCTGCACACAACTTGGAGTTCCATTGGTCTAGTGATGAGATTCTTAGGCCAGAACATTTCCTCTTGCCCAGAACTCTTCGAGCCAGGTCTGGGTGTGTTTGGTTTTATCGCTGTTGGATTCCCACGCTGTGAGTTGAGTTCATCAACTCCTTGGTTCATTGCACAGGGTCATCAAAACTTCCTGCGAAGTTCCTCTTAATTTTATTTATTTATCCTTTCCCCCCACTTTTAAAATTTCCATTCCTGAAGCCCATGGCAAGCATTCTTAGATACTGAATGAGTATTCATTCATATATGCATGAAAAATGTGGATTTGTGTGTGTGTGCCTGCCTTTTAAATCACATAAATGCTGTTATAGTGCACACACTGTTCTGTTTCTGACTCTTTCACTCTACACCATATTTTAATTTTTTTTAATTTAATTTATTTATTTGTTAGAGAAAGAGAGCGAGCAAGGCAGACAGAGTGGTAGGCAGAGGCAGAGGGAGAAGCAGGCTCCCCGCGGAGCAAGGAGCCCGATGTGGGACTCGATCCCAGGACACTGGGATCACGACCTGAGCCGAAGGCAGCCGCTCAACCAACTGAGCCACCCAGGCGTCCCCATATTTTAAAACCCACTCAAGTTGTCCAGTGTATGTCTAATCCATTTCTTTACCTATAGCGTGGCCCTCAGTGGTGTGCACCACTGTCTCTTATCTAGCCGTTCCGTTAAGGCCAGTTTTAATGAATGGATCTTTTAATTTGGGTGAAGCATTCCCTAAGGTCTTAAACTGTGCTCTAAATGTTTTTACTGTTATTTTCTTTCTTTCATTGTTCTCCTTTTTCTTTATAGGAGCTCCAGAAAGCTGTGGACCACCGCAAAGCCATCATCCTCTCCATCAACCTGTGCAGCTCCGAGTTCACCCAGACCGGCAGTGAGAAAAGCCAGGATCTGCGAGACCGCTTGTGCCAGATGAACGGGCGCTGGGACCGGGTGTGCTCGCTGCTGGAAGAGTGGCGGGGCCTGCTCCAGGACGCACTGATGCAGTGTCAGGTTCGAGGGAGTCACACATTTCCAGTGTAGCTGAGTCTGGGACTTGATTTATCAAGGTCACTTCAAGGGATGCCATCATTCCCCAGTGCCAGGATTTGAACGAGATAACTTCTTGCCCAAACTACTCATTATACTGGAGAATCTGTACATCTGAACAGGAGTTCAAGCAGCTGGACCCTGTCTTGTATCCAGCTAACTAAACTAGCCCCACAAGTTTATCTCAGCCCCGACTCATTCAGTCATTCATTTATTCAACTGATACTTACTGAGCATGTTGGCAGACATCTCCTGAACACGAAAGTGAGCATTACAAGTATTTGCTCATCCGTTTGACCATAATTATTTGATGAGTGCCTGCTCTGACAGAGCAGTCAGGATACAACACAGCCTCTGCTTCTGTTGGGGAAGACAAACAGTAAAACGCAAGTAATTCCTGGGATGCCCGGGTGGCTCAGTTGGTTGGGTGTCTGTCTTCGGCTCAGGCTATGATCCCAGGGTTCTGGGATCAAGTCAGGCTCCTTCCTCAGGGCGGAGCCTGCTTCTTCCTCTGCCTGCTGCTCCCCCTGCTTATGCTCGCTCGCTCTCTCTCTCTCTCTCTCTCATACACACACACACACAAATTTTTTTTTTTAAATACGAGTAATTGCTTAACCAAAATGTTTGCAAGCGTTGATGGTAAGATGAGAAAAGCCACTTTGGGATAGAGGTCAGGGAACTTGTAGGAATTTGGGAGCCGACACTGGAGGGATTTTGCCAGACGGAGCCAATGGGATGTCCCATAAACAGGAAAGGGCTTAGCGTCTTTAAGGTCGGAAAAGAGGCCAGTGGGATCAGAATGTCGTCAGAGAGGCAGAGAGTGATGAGGAAGAGCACGGAGATGCTTAGCGACTGGATCGTGCAGGGCCTTGTAGATCCGAAGCGGGAGCGGAGGGTATCCGAGCACAGTGCACACCTGCTTCCCGGGCCTGCCTGTACCCCAGGAATACCCTGAAAGCAGGCGCGCAGGCTGTTGTTTCGCCCCTGGGCCCCCTCCTGTCCCGTGCCTAAGAGATGTTCAGTGACTATGTGTGGAATAAATGAATGACCGAATGGATGAATGAAGGACATAGGAACCGGATTAAGGCCTTACAACATGGGAAGGTTTGAATAGAGGGGAAGAGCCGGGAGCAGAGCTGTTTCCTTCCAAACTGTATAGTAACCCTAGAAATTAAGTACCCGATGCCGGTGTTTCCTTATGTCCAGATTCCCCCTCAAATAGCGAACTAGATGCTCTTGGTGAGAATGTGAACTCAGATAATTGCCACAGTGCCGGTGCCTTTCTCAGAAAGGAGTTGTGCCTAAGACCTTAAATGCAACGTATCTTTGCCAGTGGTACCAATTGTGAAGACTGGAAATTTAAGCTGTGAGGGAAAGAAAAATATATTATTCAAGATGATTTTATACTCCATTTTTTTTTCTCCGTAGGATTTCCATGAAATGAGTCATGGTTTGCTTCTTATGCTGGAGAACATCGACAGGAGGAAAAATGAAATCGTCCCTATTGATTCTAACCTGGATGCAGAGACACTTCAAGACCATCACAGGCAGCTCATGGTAAGATGTGTGAGCTCTGGCAGCGTGGTTCGTCACAGCAGTCATCCATTTCATGTACAGAAAAAGAATGTGGGTGATAATTTATTTTTTTTACATTTCGCATACTGGTCTCTAACGTTCTCTTTTTTATTTGTTATAGTTTCTGATTTGGGGGAAGCAAACATACTTATAAGAGACAATGTCTACCAGCTTTAGAATCTGGTTCTTTAGTCATTGCTCAATTCTAGAAATCTTAGATGTTCTTCATCTTAACGAGGTTGTTTTTAGTAAAGCAGATCTTTGGCAATTACACTTATTTTTAATTTAAACTGTATTTGTTACATCTATGCATAAAATAAGAGTATATTGGGTGTCTTAAATTTTATTTTTATGGACATTGAAACTATTATTTACAAAGAGACCATTAAGACTTCTAAGAAGAAATTAAGTGGGGTCACTTGAGTGGCTCAGTCAGTTAAGCATCTACCTTCGGCGCAGGTCATGATCCCAGGGTCCTGGGATCGAGCCCCACTTTGGGCTCCTTCTCAGTGGGGAGTCTGCATCTCCCTCTACCCCTGCTCATGCTCCTTCTCTCACTCACTCTCCCTCTTTCAAATAAATAAATAGAATCTTTAAAAAAAAAAAAAAAAAAGAAATTTAGATTTAACAATAACCTTGTCACTGTTTTGTGAAAATGAAGACAAAAAGGGAAATGTGAAAAGTTATTTTCATTATCTGAGATGAAGAAAACATGCCAGTTGTCAAGGAGAAAGAAACTTTTTCTAGCACTGAATTCAAAAGGGAATTTGCAGAATCTCGGCATAGATTCTTATACAAAGGGCTTTAGACAATATAATGTACAGCGTACTTAGGAGACTTTATAGAAGATAAAGCAGTATATTTGAGTTCCATTAGGAGAAAATGATTTGCATTTTGTAGCTTTCTGTGTTTTTAAAATGTCATTTCTCAACATTTAATGCTTACTAACCTAACCAACAGAATTGGTAGCTTTTGATTCAGTACCATAAAGGTCTTGGAAACCAAGAGGGAATAGCTATGCAATGGCATTTTTACTGACTTTCGACCTCAGACATTAGTTGTAAATAATGAATCACTACTCTAGCCTTCAAAAAATGTTTAACAAAGATCAGCGTATACTTAGACATACCTGAGTTTTTCTATATTTATATGTTAATGTTTCTCTTTCTGTATAAAAGAATATCTTAGGTCTCTTTTGCTTAGTACTTGATATTTTAAGCACTTTCATGTATAACCACCAATTTGAACCTTTTAATATACTTACTGGGAACCAGGCAGGAAAGAGTACTATCATTTTCTGAAATGAGAAAACTTGAGATTGAAAGGTTCAGGGGACTTATAGACTGTTTTTGGCAGAGGCAGGGTTAGAACCCTGACCCCCATTCCCAAATGCCACAGGCTGCTTCATTCTTCCCTATGTGAGCACAGCATTCGGATATTCAGGTTTAATTGCCCACCAAGTTAAACTGATGTCATTCTGCCTTTTTGGAATTTTCCCCAAATATCAGAAGTTGTTAGTAAAGCATTTCTTATCATGCACGTAGCAAATAAGGCAGGAGCTCTTGGAATCCCAGCTCAGAGTGTCCTCACTGCAAGACATGTCTTGCCAACTCCTGGTCAACGCTGAAGGCGCGGACTGTTTGGAAGCCAAAGAAAAAGTCCACGTAATTGGAAATCGGCTCAAACTTCTCTTGAAGGAGGTCAGTCGTCACATCAAGGAGCTGGAGAAGCTATTAGACATGTCAAGCAGTCAGCAGGTAAGCTCTAAGCAGACATCAGTGTGTGGCATCTCTTACAGGAAACCAAAGAAGCATCATCTTTATCCATTTTTAGGACTTTGACTATAGTACTTGTCAGAATAAAGTGCCTGCTCTCAATCACTGCCCTCACAAGCCCTGTCTGAAAATTCAAAAAAGGGACTCATAAACTTTTATATTAGGACACTGCTTTTGATTCTATTACATCAAAAAACAAACCTTGCAATCGTTACTGCTAACCCTTTACCGTCTCTACTGTGGTATTGTATTTTACCCTGTTTATTTACGAATTCACACGTTTTCACATTTTCATTCACACGGCTGTGGTAGATCATAACCAGTCGTGGAGTCTGAGTTTTGTATTCAAACACCGGAAGGCATGAGATCACCTGACATAGGCGGCAATTCATTCATAGAGAATGTCTTCTGCTCATTTACTTTTTGGATTTTTTTTTTTAAATCTAGATTTTTAGATTTTTTTCTTAAATCTACTGCATCGTGGCCGTATTATTGGTTTTGATCAATGCATTTGTAGAGACAGAGGGGCTTGGTAAGACTTCAAACAACCAGTTGCTAAACCTTGTTTTGAACACGCAATCACCCCGCCCCATCGTAAGCCTGCAAAGGACCAGTCTCCTCTGAAAATCAGTAGTGCCAGACATACTACAAAAGCAGGCTCCTGGATGACTATATTTTGTTTCTAACTCAAATGAATTGGTGTCCCCCTGGCCCAGTTGACCTGGAGTGTAAGATGAGTTCCTTCCCCTCCTCCTCTTCCACTCATCCCCATCCGTGTCATCAAGGAATGAAAAAGCTGTAAGTGACATAGGAGCAGCGAAACTGTGCCTGTATTTTCCAGCAGGACCAAATTTACAACCAGAAAAGTCCTGATACATTAGAAGAATTAGGTTTTGTTCTTACAGTTGTCTGATTCTATTTTGCCCAAGGAATGGTTTGATTTTACAGAGGATGGGTGGGGATGGGCTGGCAAATGCATTGGGGATTACCAAGCCATCACGGCCTTGGGACACAGAGTCATTGAGGGACTCTATTTCCTACATAGGATTTGTCTTCCTGGTCTTCGGCTGATGAGCTGGACACTTCGGGATCTGTGAGTCCTACTTCCGGAAGAAGCACCCCAAACAGACAAAGAACGGTAACTTTCCACTGGTCCTTCTCAGTTGGCCCATGGGAGGGAACACAGGGACGCGACACTATCTATACCAACCTCAGGGTCCATAGGCTCCCCCTGGGGAGAGCAGGAGTCCCCCTACAGAAGAGGGTTGTCACACAGTAACCCAGCGAAGTGGTGTTTCCTCGGCCCTGCGGCATGCCCTCCCCACGTGCACTCAGGAATGGAAAAGAACATTCTGTTTTTCCAAAGAAGGAGGGCTCAGGGTGTGGTTGGTACAGGGAGACAAATTATTTCTCTCGCTTCAAGGGCCATCGATAGCGTGGTGTTTCCTTGTTTCTTTGGTGGCTCCTCCCTTCCAACCACTACCACCAGAGCCTAAAAACGTAGGTTCCAGGTAAAGGGGCGTCTCAGCCAGAAGCAGACAAAACTGAGAGCGTCTCATGAGACCCGTGAATGTATGAGACAAGTGGAGGTTCTTTTGAACTCTCAAGTGAAGAAGCTCCTGAAGGTGGTTCTGACGGTTTGGGGCGACTGTGCTGCCCACGCAGAGGCAATAGCTCAAGAGGCCTCAGCCACAGAGCCTTCGGGAGGCTGCCTCACTGGCGTTCTGTGAGGACGGAAAGACGAATCTGGCCCCTGCTACCCTCTATACTTTGATTTCTCTGTGTAATTAGAAGCTTGTTTTTGTTTTGTTATTTTTTTTTGGTCCGGCTTTATGATTATATTCATTTTTATTACATCCCATTTTCCTTAGTTTTTAGAAGTATTGATTTTGTTTGTACGATTTTTGTTATAAACACTTAAGTTCTATGCTGATAAATGTTATTATCTTATTTAGGATTGTTTTTTTACTACATTCGCTAGTTTCCTATAGATCCTAGTTTAAGAATGTGAAGGAATACTGGCTTTTCGAGTCACATTCTAGCCCTGATTTAACTTGTCTGGTCCTCAGCATTCTACAGAGAAAAATCTCATATTGCCACTGTTATTTTGTATCTGCTGAGAGTTTCAGTACTGTTTCAGTGTTCTAGAAGAGTAAGAAATAATGGTGGGCCAAGGCATATTGACCTTCATAGTTATTGTAAGTGAATCCTTGGCTGGTGTAGTCACCTGCGTGTAGACCATGAAAAATGGAGGCACCTATACCCACTGAAGTGGGGACTCCGAACCCCCACTGTTTGTTTCCTCAGTGACCAATGCTCGAGATTTGAATTTGCTTTGTTTCTTCCACAAAAGAAAAGCCAGTTTCCTGAGTTCGTGGGTACTGATCATTTCATTTGATTTATTTTTCCTTTGCCGCACTTTTAGTTTATTTTTTTTTTCAGTAGCTTGTCTTTATTTGCCTGGACTGAACATTCTTCTTTCTTTACCCCTGTTCATTGCAAACAGCCACGAGGCAAATGTAGTCTCTCACAGCCCGGACCCTCTGTCAGCAGTCCACATAGCAGGTACCTTATTCTCCTGGTTTCCACACTGTTCTAGAACTCCAAGAGGATGATGAAAATGGTCCATGATTTAGGTAGGCCTCTGTCTGGTCTGCCTCAGGGTAGTTGAGAAATTTCTTGTTTCATCCGCACACCCTTTTTCTAGTAAATTGGAAGAGACTTTTCTAAGTGCAAAGTATAAGTAAAGCCCAGAGCACAAAATATTTGGAGCCCACCAGAATTTCATCTAACTATACATAGGCCATCTGGTACTTTCCGTCCCATCGTATTCTGTGTGCGTGGAAGGATTCGGTGCAGTGGATGGCACATTTGATTCATGGCAGACTTTCATCATCCTCTTTATTTCTAGATTTTACAATAAGACAGGTAATAGATCAATGAATTATTTTACCACTCACAGAACCCACAAATCTGAATAAAATATACTAACATCCCCAGCTTTTTATTTTATTTTCATGTTTTATCCAGATTGTGGGTTTTGAATTCTCAAAATGGCAAGTCCTAATTTGGTATTATTTAAAATTTATAAGCACCTTCTCTCTTTTGCTTATCCCAAAACTCCTCTTCTGCCAGCACACTCAGTCACTCACCTTCCTGACACTTGGCAAGCTCTTTCACGCTAGAGATGAGGGAAGTCAGTGCCCCTGCCAGGGGGCGCCCAGAGAGCCCACGCACAGCTGCCACTCCGTGCTTCACGCCTGGCTTCCAACAGCCCCTCGTTTCTGCCCTTACTGGTGCTTTGCCTTCTTCGTTGTTGGTGTGATGTCTGTGCTGCTCTGCCCTTTCACTAATCAGTTCGTGTTCCCCTGGTTGACTTTTTAGACATGAAAATACTGTCCCTGGAGCTAATTTTTCGTTCCAAGCCCAAGCAGACTGTTCAAGTATTTTGCCCCTCTGGAAACTTACCAGTCCTGAGCTGGAATCAAAAGAGGAGCGAGGAAGTGTAGAGCTGAAAACGATCCCTGAGTAATAGTTTTCGTTTTCCAGCTGCGTGCTGAAGGGACTGGATGTTTGATTTGGTGATTCCAACTCAGCTGAAGCAATGCAGAATGTACTTTGATGTGCTTTTTGGTTTTAAGCCTTTACTTGCGCTTTTTTTTTCTTTCCCTTTGATTTGGTTTGATGACAATTTTGTGGGGTTTTTTTTTTGTCCATAATAAATCAATAATGAAATATGAATGGAGAAAAACTCACAAGGATTTTTAAAGATAATGATGGAGTTCTACAGCTGCTCTGATGTTCTCTTAGTCCCCTGTAAGAAAAGCCAATTACGTACTAAAGACAGATTATTGTTTTGTTCATCTTGTCCACTACAAATTGCTAATGCGCCATGAACAGAGATGGGCAATGTCCCCATAGCAGTCCTTTTAGGATACCAGAGATCAGTTCTTTGGTTGACATCAATGATGGTCTTTTACGTTACTATGCAACATCAATAGCAACCACCTTTTGGTTCCTAAATATCACATCAATCTGTAGCCCCAATTCTTTCAGTCACATGGGTCTTCTGAAAATGTCCAAGGCATCATCTTCTAGGGCAGCAAGTGCTTCAGTGTCTCTCCTAATGGGGCTTTGCGGCTGGGACAGCCACGCTCTTACTGTGACATCCACAGGTGCCTTTCAGCTCTGCTCTGCCCAGCGCTGTTTATTAACATCTTTCTGAGCACACAGCACAGTGTTTACTTTGCTCCGTAGAGGGTCTGGAATACAAATGATCTACACCTGAAGGGCAGACGTCATGAAACACCTTGGCAGCCAGGTTGTGGTTGACCATTCTTGGACTTCTTAATTTCTTGGCACCTCTGTTTGGGGTGCACCCAACCCCGACAATGGAATGCGGAGTCCGCTGGGAAGGAATTAACTTCACTCATTATCCAAGCTGTCATGATGTTCCTTTACGTTGAGACTTGAGAGTACCTTGTGTTTGATCTTGCACTGGTCCAGCAAATTTGAAAGCATAAACGGTTTAGAATGTTGACCCCAGCGATCTGCAATGG
This sequence comes from Martes martes, assembly GCF_963455335.1. Classification (NCBI taxonomy): domain Eukaryota; kingdom Metazoa; phylum Chordata; class Mammalia; order Carnivora; family Mustelidae; genus Martes; species Martes martes. The sequence goes on from NC_137893.1 coordinate 14,630,898, forward strand.
AAAATGATAGACACATATTCTTTCTAAGAGAGGAAAGAGGCTGAGCTGGAAAAAACTGGGTATCCATTTGAAGGAAGGGGGTTCTTACATTGTTTTTGTTGTTTAAGGTCTGGTGTTCATAATACAGTTGCTTACATGCTGTATATGATTTCAGGTTGATCTTATAGCCACAGTTCTGTATCCTCGTATCTAATATTCTAAGCCTACATATAACTTGATGCCAGTATTTACTGCATTCCTACTACGTTTACGTACTGGGCTTACAAAATTACTACCACATGGTCCTTTCCATGTGTCAGAATCTGCAGATTCCCCAAATCAATTACAAGGAGCTCCTCAAGACTCCCTGAAAATTATGAACATTTGAAGAACATTCATAGTAATCATTCGTCATTTTTAGATTAAATAGATTTAAGAAGGAATGTTTATGGTGGTCCAGCTGCATTTTATTTTTCTGCTTTTGCCTTAAAATCATCTAACTCAATCACCAGTAAGTCTTCCCAACTCTGCTGTCGATCATTTAAAGATGACACACGGGAAGATTTTACGGCAGCTTCCAGCAAGGCAAAGGAGAAATTGCTCCGTAGTGTGGACACAGTGAAGTGATGACTTCATTCTAAAAGTTAACCACAAATTCTGAAACATATTCTAAATATTCTAACGTGCAAAGTTTCCTCAGACACCTTTGGTCTCTGGCACCTTCTACACGGAGAACTAAGGCGGGAAGAGAAGCAGCGGATGAAAGGAGGGGGGAAAACTGTGAGCACGTCACTGTAAACACCGTCCAGTTTCTTTTTTTTTTTAAATAAGCACTTTTTAAAAGAGTTTATTTATTTATTTGACACAGATCATAAGTAGGCAGAGAGGCAGGCAGAGAGAGGAGGAAGCAGATTCCCCGCGGAGCAGAGAACCCAATGTGGGGCTCCATCCCAGGACTCTGGGATGATGACCTGAGCCGAAGGCAGAGGCTCCAACCCCACTGAGCCACCCAGGCGCCCCCACTGTCCAATATCTTATGGAATTTTTTTTTCAAGTCTGTCTGTCAGGCTCTGATGGGATCTACTTATCCATAGGCATTGAGAGAGCCTCAGTCTATACAGGTGTACTGCTAGGACAGGCTGGCCACCAAGGCTGAGAACAGTTATAGGGTAAAGGGCCAATGTTTCTTTTCTGATATTTTGAGGTATGCATTCCCAGTGTTTCCCAGGAAAAGGTCAACCACTTTGGCAATTGTATCACATCTTTGAAAGAATTACTGATAAATCAGGACCATTCTCCTTGGAGACAAAGCTGTATACAACCAGTCTCTAATGGTATGAGTTAGCACACCTTTGCTTTAACAATGATGATAAGATAATAATGATAAATTGTGACATTTATTTAGCACTTAATGTATCCTAAGCACTGTGCTAAGCATTGTATATCTGTCATCTTATTTAACTCTTACCACATCCCCATGGCATGGCTGTATTCCCAAATTCACAGACAGGGACGCTGAGGATTAGAGGCATGAAGATTATAGATTTGAACCAGACCAACCTGACTCTGGATCCTAGCTTGTAAATCACTTCCCTCTGCCAGAGAAGGGGAGGACTCCTTTACACAACAGTTCTAGATCTTGGGCTGCCCCAGGCTACCTGACACTGTTTAGGTCATTTTGTTTTTTAAAGAAGACTGAAATCCTAAATTGATTCTGGAAATTTGTCTTCTGAACCACACATCCAAGGAACAAAGGCCATCCACACTAGAGCAGACAACAAGATCATATACAACCTAGCTACTTTCTCACAATAAATTCCTGTTAGGACACTGCCACTGTTAGCAAACAAGGAACAAAATGCATTGAAAGTTTCTCTTCACTTGCCTTTAAATAATTGATGCCCAGAAGTAATTCATTTTATTCTCCTTGATTATATAAAATTTTTGAGATGAGTCATATTTTGTGCAAGCTCTTCAGCCTTTCAATATCCCTGGGTCATCCTTTCTTTTGTGTGGCGTGTTATTCTTCCCCTACCATCTTCCTTCACCCACAACTGTATGTATTTCGGGAAAGATATGAAACAACTCCTGGGCAGCTATGTACCCAGAAATTTGAGTGAGGGGAGAGAGAAAAACGATAAACTAAATATTTACTTGGAGAGAATAAGCACATTTTTGCTGGGCAGAATTGTCTGGAATAGCTCCATCGACTGAGTTTCTTGGAAAAGTTCACACATTTCATTTTTCCTCTATAAACACAATCTCAGCTCACATCTATTTATGTAATAAGGCCGTCGGAGAGTGATGAGTGACTAGTTAATGAGTAGTCTTTGTCCTTTCCCTTGTCAGATTTCCCAAGACTCTTGAAACAGGTACCCTTAGGTCAATAGATAAATATTAAAAGTACCCTTTTCCCTGGGCACCATTATCCTGCTGGTACTAAGAGCTCTAGTACAGGTTCGTCCTAGGAGAGGCAATTTTGGGCATGTTGAAACCCTGATAATTGTCCCAAGGGGGTGGCATTTATCTCAGTAGATAAAGTAGACATTTCCAAGAGCGGTGAACTGCACGGAAGCCCGCTCAGCACTGTGCGTTCTCTCTGTCCCTATCTCAGCCCATTACTTCTCCCTAGGTTAGCATTCTTCAACGTTAGAAGGCACATGCTAATTAAATTTTAATAAGAAATGCTCTGATGCTGTTAAATGTGCCATGTCCTTCAACAGACTCTGTAACACATGAGCCCATATTCCAAAGATGGTGACCTTTCTAGTGTTTCTCAGGAGCGGACTTGTCAAAGTGCAGCCTCTGTTTTCATCTTGATCTTTGGCTTCCTCACTCAGAGAAGGTAATAATTGATAAACAGGGGCTATTCAGCTCTGTCAGTCAAATTGTACTGTTAAGTATATGCACAGACTTGCCCGTAACTAATGTCCTTAAATGTCTGTCTTCGAAAGAAAGAGACTGTTAGAAATCAACTTCATTTTATTTGAATATTGAATAAGGAGGAAATGTAGAATTGGCTTTGGTGCTCCTGTTGTAACTCACCCGGGGACAGGTGGTGAGTGGTGTTTGCCAGGGCATGTTTTCAGCTCAAAGGAAAAATACAGTAAAGGAAAATTCAATCCAGAGTTCATGGGTGACTGTCCCATTCTTCTCGACACACTTTAAGGCAAACCATTGAATTCATACACTGTCAGACCCAAAATGATTTGAGAAAATTAATGTACCCCTTATCTTTGCAAATGAGAAAACTGAAGACAAGACAGACTAAGTTACTTGCCCAAGATTGTACAATAGCCTCAAAGCAAAATGTTCTTATGTCCATAATACTGAGTTGATCTGTGTGATACTCTGAGGCTTTACAATCAGAAGCATTTATTTCAGACCCAAGGAAACCACTCACCTCCAAATATTTTAGGATACAAGCGTTGTCTTCTTTGCTTCTACATGTGAGATACATAAGTATGGCCTGGACGACCTTCATTCGTCCAGGGTGGTAGGGTGGTAGGGCATGACGTGGGAACCCTGCTTCCTGCTAGAGCTCTTCATTTCACTGTGTGATTTGGGGCAAGTGATTGGCCCTATCCAGAGAATCCAAGTTCTGGGACTTAAAGATCTCAAGGTTGAAATCTTAATTCTGCCACTTGTTAACTGTATAACCTTGAGCCGGCTACTCTATCTGAGTCTCCTTTTCGTCATCTATAAGGTGAAGATAACGATAATGAGCACGTGGAGACTATCAAAGGGATTAAGTGAGAGAATAAGATAAATGCTTAGTGTGTTGCCCAGCGATTAGAAGAGTAAATGTTAACCCTCCTTAGCCACTTATGTATGGAGTTAGAAGATGGACTACATATTCCCTAAGGTTTTATTTCAACATGAATATTTTATAATCTGGAAGCTTGAGAAGTTTCTGTTTTCTCCTTCCACTAATAGATATGTGACATACTTCATGTATGTTTACTATATTTTCACAAAAATATACAACCTTTCCTACTCAGTTTATGAGGAGTAGCTCGGTGGCCTGGGCATAAGGGCAGTTAATCAGTTTGACCACTAGATGGTGATTAAACTCTTATGGCCTCCCAGTTGGTAGACTATACTAACCAACTTGTAGAAGACATAGAATGTATAAAATATGGAACTTTCAAGTTGGAAGACAATCTAATCTTATTTGGAAGGTTTGAAGCTGTTGACACTCAGAAGTGAAGTGAGTTGTTCAAGGTTACACAGATGTTAGTCGTAGACCTCAGACAAGAATACAACAATTTGGGCCAACAATTTGTTTTTGGGTTGTTTGTTTTGTTTGTTTGTTTGTTTGTTTCATGACACTGCAAGAACCATTCTAGAAACACAGTGTGGTACGTGGCTGTTTGGACTAGAAACATAGTGCGGTACGTGGCTGATTGGAGCTCCTGCCGGAGTAGTCTGCTTGTCTCATGTATGTCTTTGACAGTGTAATAAAAAAGCTTTGAGTACTCCCTCTTGTTCCCTTTTAAGGGATTTATGTCTGTTTTTTTATCTTAACATTTATTTTCTTTGATGCCACCTCTTATCCCTCACTGATATGAATATAATCTGTTTTCAGAAATTAATGGCTTATAGGATACCTGGAAACATAATCTTTTCTTAGGAGAAAAATGTAGAGTAACCAATATAGTTTTTATACCTTCTTATTTCTCCAGTGGCCTCACATTCAGTGTCCTTACCCTAAGTGATATTATAACACTTAGTGATATTATCACCATTAGGAAATTCATAGTAGGTATGGGGGAATGTGTCTCATTGGTACATATATTCTTTTTGTTCCTGGAGTGTTTTGTGTGCATGTGTATGTGTGTACAAAATGCCTCTTGTAAATACCATTTCCTTCTACGGCTTTTCTGCTAGTAACCAAATAAGACATTAGTGGATACTCACAAAGAGAAAATAGTGTACCTCACCCAGGACTTAACTTCCATATTCAGAATTTTGCAGTCTTTCTTATGAGCGCTGAAATTCATACTTAATCTCTAATGTACTATTTAAAATTAGAAGGGAAAATGGAAGTAGGTAGGAAAACTTGGAACTGTGAGTCTAGAAGGAGCCTTCAAGAAGATCATCTATTCTCAGAAAATGTCTGTTTCCCAAAGTCACAGAGCTAGCAATAGATAGGCTCCGCCTAGAATCTACGCCATCCCGCACAAGTGTTCTGTAGGCTAACTCTGCTGCCACCCTTTCACATACAGCTTTGGGACCCACTTGGCTCAGGATCAGATGCTGATTCAGTGCAAGATGAAACCAGGGTCTACTCTAAGACTATTTGAACTTTGACTCTCTTCAAGATGGCTGCCGCTGTTCTTAACCTTGCTGCGTAGGTTTCGGCCCATCCAAGATGGCACGATGGGATACTTTGCATAATTCTGACAGCAACTAATTTTGCCTAATGGTGCTACTGATACCCTTAAACCAAAATGTCCTGCATCAAACATCCACATTTTAATTATCCTGGATCTGCTTGATCTATGCTGGTCGGATGTGTGTAGAGCAGTTGTCTTTGTGGACGGAAAGTGTTTTACCAAATTAAGGGATGGGATTTGAAACCAATTAGTTGCCTTTCGTTGACTGACTAAACGTTTATATTTTCATCAGTGATGTGTCCAAAAAACACTCTTCATGTGGTGGTGGGGAGATCACCCGGGCATACTGCAGAGGCTGCCCGCTCATTGCCAGGATGGGTTGGGTTTGGCGTGGTCCTTTAGCTCTCAGGAAGGTGAGGAAGCAAAAAGCAGCATCCATCCAACATGGAGATATTTGAGTTATTTATGTCGATTCTCCTCTCAGGTCCATAAAAGGTGGCTCCGATTCCTCCCTTTCTGAGCCTCGGCCCGCTCGGTCCGGCCGAGCCTTCTGGTTCAGAGTCCTCCGAGCGGCTCTTCCGCTTCAGCTTCTCCTGCTGCTCCTCATCGGGCTCGCCTGCCTCGTGCCGATGTCAGAGGAAGACTACAGCTGTGCCCTCTCCAACAACTTTGCCCGATCCTTCCACCCCATGCTCAGATACACAAACGGCCCTCCTCCGCTCTGAACCAAGCAGACGCCATCAGCAGCGGTGCTGGTAGCATAAGGAGGGTTTGGCCAAAAGCGACCCCAAGCTAGCAAAAACAGTACCCGGATCTTGGCGAATGCCCTCGGTGTGGCAGCTTTAGCTCTCCTCCGTGTCTCGTGGGTGAAATCATGGCTCCAAAGGTGGACGGTAAGCAAGGACAGGAGGAGAGCAGACACAAACTCTGAGCCTCAGCACTAAAGAGACTGAGGACCTCCAACGTTCTCTGGACACGTGAATTCTGGGCCATTGGCTCATCCTATGCACACCCAAGACGTCACTAGACTGAGCAGCTCTCCCACGGTGCTGCTCCATCCATTCAATAAAGGACTCTCCTGGGAGCCGTGTTGGCATTGAGCAATGTACCAACCAACCTGTGCTGATGAGATTTTAGAACCTTGTAACATACAGTTTTTAAGAGCTTATATGGCACCTTTCTTTTTACCTTGTTTCCTTTGGGGCATGATATTCTAACCTTTGCTTTAGAAGCACAAGCTGTAAATCTAAAGGCACTTTTTTTAAAGGTATAAAGAAAAACTGGATGTAATAAATAAGATCATGAAAGGCTTTATGTGAAAAAAAGTTGAATGTTACAGTCAAAGAAAAGTTATTTATGTATGTACAGTTTGCTAAAGCCAAGTTTTGTTTGTATTGATTTCTTTGCATTTATTATAGATACTATGAAATATCTTGTCTGTGCTTTTTTTTCTCCCCCCCCCCCCCGGAGAAATGGCTCTAAATTTACATACTAAGCAGGCACTTACCATAGCACAACCTAAATGGTCCCTTTTGGAGAATAAGAGAAGCTGAAACATAAGTATATATGAAAGAAAAAAAGATGGTTGCAGGCAGCGCACATTTAGGCGTAAAGACTCTGGATGATTTCTTTCCCCTTCCCACAGCTAATCAAATCTCCTGACATTTTACTCCCCAGCATTTTTCACAGCCCCCTTTCTTCTCTATTCCCTTTGCCCAGTTGGAAGAAACCCCACATTAATCTTTTCACGGAGACCACTTCTCCTCTCCATCCCAAGGATACTCAATAGCTATGTGGATTTTCTTAAAGCTCTCTTGTTCACATCCCTTCTCCAAAACCTTCTGTTGCTTTTCATTATCTGCTAGAAGAAATAGAGTTTTCATCCACCATTCATGTCCAAATATAATAAGATTTTATTCTGCCCCTCTGATCTTGCCAGCCAGCGTCCATCGTGGAATTGCTTGGTGCTCATGGAGTTTTTATCCATCCTTTAATGAAGAGGAGGATTTATATAAAGCCCAGTTTTCAGGCTTCCCTTGAACATGGAAAGCTCTGGTGCCTTGGGTGCATACTCTTGCATGCCAGTCATGGCAGAGGTGACGTGGTTGCTGTCACTTGAAGAGCACAAAGAGACAGTTTTTACATTCGCTTTTATATCCTATTAACTCCGTCCACTACCTGTCCCAGTCTAACTCCTGTGGGCATTTAGTGCACAAATCCTGCTCTACCTGGAGAATTTAAACCAAACTGAGGTACTCAACCTGAAGCTGCCTGCCATAGTTTCCATGATGTTGTAGCCTAAGTGACATCTCAACTAGGGTTCCTGAGGATTATTAGGTTTCCCAATTCCTGGGGTCACTGCAGACCTTCTCATCCCATCTCTGGGGAGGTACGACCTGGGAGCTTGCATTAGAAACAGACACCTGACGTGATTTTAGCCTGACCGTTGAAAAGAACTTCCCCATCCCCTCGTACGTCCACAGTTCTGTTCTGACCACACTTTCTTTCCTCTCCGAAAAGAATCAACTCACAAAGCCACCGACTCCCTGAAGACTTCGCTGACCACTGTTAAACTACATTCAAGACTTCCCACTACTGAATTTTCCTCACATGGGTGTTTCCTCACATGACGGTTTTCTACTGTCAGATTATTCCTATCTCATTTCCCCAGAACCTCGCTCAGGGAACAGATCAGAGTTGAGCTGTTCATATTTTAAAGAAGAGAAACCTGTGTTAAAGTTTCCCATCGTGCTGCTTCTGGAAAGGCTGTGAGCTGTGGCAGAGAATGGAGCTGCGGGCGCCCTCCCCCGGATGGGGCCATGCTCTTACCTCACTTCCCTGCTACTCCTGCTCCCCAGTAGTGGGGTCGGGGCAGTCCGGTCCTCCAACAGACAGATGTCGCCGCTCTCAGGAAAATCACCACACAATGAGACATTACTCATGGAGACCAGCGCCAAGAGACTGCAGGGCCCTTGCTTCTCCACATTACGATTACTTGAGTAACTAGGCATCTCCCGTCACCAAAGAATCAAGTGTTAAATGTGGCTGAGAAAAAAGTTCGGTTTTAACTAAGAAAAATCTTCTAATCTTTTTGCGCCTTTCTAAATAACCCTGTGAAGCACCCGAGGGATGGGTGAGGTGCATTTCGATTTAATTTTTGAAGACTTAATCCAACTTAATCCAACGTTGGGACAGAACAGAAGTGGAAAGTTCTGGCAAGTGGAAACATTGAAGTCGTGAGGTCATGGCTTTCCCCGGGGGGTGATACGACCAGTCTCTTGAGGACCAAGCCAGCCACCAATGAGTCTGGTACATCTGCCTGGAGCCCTCACACTCTTACCTGCCTCTTGAGAAAGGGGACACAGGACACAGAACAAAGGACAACAGGACAACCCTTACCTGCACCCCAGCCAACCCTGGTAAGAAAGAAAGGATGTTTGGGGACAAGATGAGGGGGTTTAAAAGGATATTGAGGGGGCCAAAGGGCCCTCATTTCTGGAGTGAAGACTGCCACGGGCCCTGCTGTGGCCTGGAGGTAGCGGGTGATCACGAGAGCGGGGGACGAGGAGGGGCAAGACACAGAGGCCACTGGCTGGCCGTGAACATGGTGATATTGGTGCAGGCAACCAGGAAATGTTAGAAGTGGCGAGGAAAGAGAAAATCCGTAGAGCCAACGTGGGGAAATAAAGGCTTGGAGACCTCAAAGTAGTGACTGCACAAGAATTCCAAGGAAGAGGGAAAGACTTTTGGGAAAACCGCCCCCGGGGAGCAGGAGTGTTGCCTCCTGGAAAATGGGGTGGCAGGAGCTTCCCTTGTTTTTGTACGAGGAGAGGAGAGACACCTTCAAAAGGCTTGGATGAGAAATTCAGCAAGCTGAGGTCTGGGATTTCCTGTTCAAAAAGGCAGGTTGGGGTCGACTGGTTTACAGCCTATGCTCCGGGGCCAAGTATTTTTTTTTTTAAATATTTTATTTATTTATTTGACAGAGATCACAAGTAGGCAGAGAGGCCGGCAGAGAGAGAGGGGGGAAGCAGGCTCCCTGCTGAGCAGGGAGCCCAATGCGGGGCTCGATCCCAAGACCCTGGGATCATGACCTGAGCTGAAGGCAGAAGCTTTAACCCACTGAGCCACCCAGGCACCCCTCCGGGGCCAATTATTAAGAAACTAAAGCTAAAGAACTTTACTGACAAGCCACGGAAGATATCATAAAACAAAGAGAGGTAGAGCGGGTTGTTTTACGAAAGCTGATCGTGGCCAAAAACACAGGGTCTCCGGGCACTGGCGTGGGTGGGCCTGCGACCAGCCGTGCAGGGTGGGATTCCTCCCCGGCTGCCCACCCGCCCGGCGTCACCAGACGTATCCTCAGGGAACTGTGGGGAAGGAAGAGGCCCAGAGGGCGCCCTGAGTAGGTCCAGACACACCAGGCAGAGCACATTCCCTTCCTGTCACGGTGTTTATCAAATGCCCACTGTGGTGCGTGTCAGAGGCCGGTCTCAGCCGGGAGGGACCCCATCGCTTCTTGTGCAACGCTCACAGGTCCTTTGAATATGGAAGAATGTGAACTTGGCTCCACCAGTGATGTCCTGAAACCGGGGTTCAAGGTCAATGAGACTAGAAGGGAACCGAACAGAAACAGTGTTTGATTTAGGGGAGAAAAGGGAGATGAAATGTATTGCATCTGTCTTTGTCATTTCCTAGCAGCAGATTTCTTCTTTTTGCGTCTTCGTCACCTGATCTATGTGACGGTGGCGTGCGTTTCTGAAGAGCGTGAGTGTTAGTTGGAGGACGCAGGGACAGGTGAGGCGATGGACGGGCATGAGAGCCGTTTCCAGCTTTGTCGTGAGCCGCACCCAGTTCAGGTGACGCGAAGGGGCATTTTCCCAAGAGTGGTCATTTTCGTTTTAGATTTAATAATATGCTGCGATAAGAGGCTGATTGTCAGACCTCCGTTATTGCAGAGACAATGAACCTGAAAAGGAATGGCTTTTATTTTTCAGCTCCTGGCTTCTCACTGACGTCTCCCTCAGAGTTTAAAATCTCTTCCAGGAATCCATTTGGGAACGCCACAGAGGAGCCCGAATTTGGGGAAGAATCCTCATTCATATGAGTCAGTGAAAGGAGCGGGTGAATCGGGGGCATTTCCTGCCACTGGGCAGGACGTTGGGCAAGGGCAGGCACCGGAGGAATTCGCTGGAACTGCTGAGGGAGGAGAATCTTGGAAGGCTCGAGAAGTCGGACAGTTGAGAATTGCTAATAAAAAACACAGCGACATGCTGTAACCCCATACCATTCGCTGAACAACGAGGAACATTTAATCTGGGGAGCCGAGGAAGCCAGTTGGGACGGGGGTATAATCCTTCTAAAATATAAAGGTCACAGGAAAATAAATCAACCTTGCCATTTTTTAAAAAAAACCTGTTACCTAATACTGGAGCGGGAACGTAACCGAATTCGAAAACCCCATTTCTCAGAAGACAGTCCTGGGTAGGCTGTGGTACCCCTGACGGACTGCATCAGTGCGACAGGCAGTGGAGAAGAAATCCGGGTCCTCCTGCCCCATAGTAGGGTCGGCGCCTCACAGATGTGCTTTCCAAGCCCAGGCCCGAATCCTGCTGGACACATTCTTGAGGCAGTTGCTGAGCTCGGAAAGTGAGGCTTCCAAGCAGCTGTCAACACTGGGGAGCGTTCCCAGCAGTCCCCCCAACTCCAACCCACCCAGCACGGCTCACCTCCCTCCCCTCGCCCACCTCCGTGGGATTCGCGGGTTGACCGGAAACTGCAGGGGTGCGGTCTGTCCAGGCCAGTGCCCTCCGGGTGCGGTTCGGGTCCGGGACGTCTGTGCTACCTGAAAACTCATTAGCGAAGTACCACTCTGGGCTCAAGGCCACCACCTGCCCCACATTTCTCCATCTTGGGACTGGTTCACTCTCCCTCGCTGGCCACAGAGCCCACGTTATAAGCGATTTTTCCCATCTTCCCCCACAGACTTATCCGTTTCATCAAATAAGTATCCGCATAAATCTGGATTTTTGCTCTGGACTCTGGTGTGCTGTTGATCTGTCTTTCCATTGCTGTCTTAATTGTAGCAGTATATGGAATTATATGGAATAACTGATTACAAACATAATGTATATATCTATATTATACCTGACTACATATTGATATAACACAGATATATAGTAAATAGTATAAATATGACCACTAACATACTGACTGGCACAGTGTATCAGTTACTTTATTATAAGTTTTTTTTTTAAGATTTTATTTATTTATTTGACAGAGCGATTTAGAGAGAGCACAAATGGGCAGAGAGGCAGGCAGAGGCGAGAGAGAAGTAGGCTCCCCGCTGAGCAAGGAGCCCAATGCAGGACTCGATCCCAGGACTCTGGGATCATGACCTGAGCTGAAAGCAGCCGCTTAACTGACTGAGCCACCCAGGCGCCCCTATTACAAGTTTTAATACATCTTAGGACAAACCCCATTTCTTTCTCTTTTTTATAAGTGTCTACTTTAAAGGCTAATTGTTAAAGTCAACCATTTGAACCACAAAAGATTTTCCTGTTTCCTAAAGAAAAAGGAACCGTTTCTGACCTCCTTCTCATTCATCTCTATTTAGTGTTAACTTTCTATGCTTTTTGATTTTGTTATTCAAACAGCACACACATACTGCTTTTAAAGATGAGCTCTATTTTTATTTTTCTGTGACTTGCATTTTTAACTTAACAGTGTTCCACAGACCTCAGTACATACGCGTTCATTCCACTGGACTCCTCGGGATCTTCCTTCAACGGTGGGTTCCTTCCAGATTTTTCCTGTCAAACAATGCTGCTGTACACTCGCATGTATTTGCATGCATATCTTTGGGTATTGCTGCCTTTATTGCCCTAAGAGCATTGTTCTAGGTGGAATTACTGAATCAGAAAGGTATGGACATTATAAATTTCAATAAATTTGCCAGGTTACTTTCTGACAAGTTGCAGTGATTTACAATCCCCACCCCCCACAGTGGGGAAGAGAACCATTTCCTCACACCCCACTCCCCCTAATCTAGAGCAGTGATTTCTAAGTTATGGGAATTATTCCCAAGTTATCAATGTCTAAATTCTGCACATTAGAATCTCTCAGGGAACTGACAAAAATGTAGAATCCCACGCCTCACCTTAAGCCAATTAAATCACGAGCCCTGAGGATCAGAATTTGTCGGTAGCTCTCTGGTAGCTGATTGCCACGCCCCAGACAAGTTTGGAAGAGCTGGACCAAATGTTAGCGCTTTTCTAAAATATTGCCCAAGGGAGGGCAACAGTAGCTCATTGTTTTTAAAATTTGCATTTCTATGACCCGTTTATATGATGATTCCATTTGTGTTACCTCTGTGTTTTATTCATATGTCTTCTGTAGCCTCTACTTTTCTCTTGTTTTTCTTTCACTTTTTTTTTTACAATTTCCAAGGAATGCTTTGTATATTAGAGAAATAAGTAACCCTGTATATCATTTGTCTTGACTTTATACAGTTACTTTAGTTACATAGAAAGTTTTAATTTTTATGTCCTCGTATCTGACGGGTTCTTTCTCCTTTATAGATTCTGGATAGTCTATAGTAAGAAGGTCTTTTCCTCTCCAAGATTATGAAAATGTTGCTTGCATTTTCTTCCAGTAGGTTTCTAATCTATCTGGAGTCATTTTTGTAGTTTTAACGTGAAGTAAGAAGCTACTTGTCAACTTCCAGACAATTGCCCCAATGCCAGTAGGGGACAAGACAATGATACTTCCTTTTATCACTAGCTTTAGCAGCCAAAAGCCAGCATGGGGCTTGTTGAATAAATTTGACTGCATATCTAATACTTACTATAATGCAACTATTTTTTTAAGATGAGATTAATCTATATTTATTTATTGAGGAAGATGTTAAATTTTTTTAAAAAGCTGTGGAATAGTGTCTAAATATGTTCCCATTTTTGTAGGAAGAAAATCCATGTTAATTGCCTAAGGCAAGGAAAATTTTAGAAAGATATATGTGAAATTCAAGGCTTCACATTGTGAACAGAATCATCAGGGGGAGAAACTATTTGAAATATATTATTTAAATTGTGACAAGGAGCATGATTTGTTTTTGAGATCCTACTTGCTGTAATACTGATAATTTTAAAATTAGCCAAAAGGGTACTTCTGTTGTTGCATGAGAGACATTTGATTTGCTTTTTAATTAAAAAAAACAATTTGGGGGGCGCCTGGGTGGCTCAGTGGGTTAAAGCCTCTGCCTTCGGCTCAGGTCGTGATCCCAGGGTCCTGGGATCGAGCCCCGCGTCTGGCTCTCTGCTCAGCAGGGAGTCTGTTTCCCTTCCTCTCTCTCTCTGCCTGCCTCTCTGCCTACTTGTGATCTCTGTCTGTCAAATAAATAAATAAAATCTTTAAAAAACAAAAACAAAAACAAAAAACAATTTGGATATGCTCAGCATAAATGTTTGGGGATCGTTTATTAAAAGTACCATCTTCATGGCTGACTTTGCTCTGGATGGTCATTCTGAACTTAGTGTTGGTTCCACTTCCAGGGTGGAAGGGCCACGGTGGGTGAGCCCCCATTTTCAAAGGGGGGGACTCCCTGATCAGGGTATCCAGTGAATCCCAGAGAAGAGCCTTCCTGGGAGAGATGGCCTCCCAGTGAGATTCATCTGTTCAAGTAACCCCTCGGCTTTCTAAACTACTCTCTGTTCCAGAAGTTCCCACCTGCAGGTGAGATCAGTCCATCAGGGACAGCCTGGCCACCGGAAGTGGTGGGGACGGGGACACCAGCAGCCCCTCGGAAAGCCCTGGCGGCTTCTAATATGCCTTTCCTCCCTGAGGCGGGCTTCGAAGACTCACTTGCTTGACTTTTTCCTTAAAATCTGCTTCTAATCAACAACCTGCCTTAACCATTCTGCCTCCTTAAGCCGGGCTTGAGCCACCCCCCTCACAGAGTCTGCTGATCAGAATGGAAACCTGGTAGGGGAACGAAGGTCCTGGACATTTATAAAGTTCTCTGTGTCCAAGTCTTATGAAGGAGGCTCCCCTGCAGCAGAGACTCAAGGGCCACAGGTCCCGCCAGCTCAACCCTGCAGCTGGACCACCTCCTAGCTGTGTAGTCTGGGCAAGTTACCCCACCTCTCTGTTCTTCATTAGCCTCCTGAGGAACAACACTAGTACCCACTGCAGGAGGTTCTGTTGAGGACTGAAGACATCAGTGTGTGTCCCGTGTGGTGCGTGACAAGAAGGGACAGATATGCTGGCCATTTGATGGTTGTTTCCTCTAATATCAAACTGATTTCAGAAATAGCTGTGGGAAGAGTTTCTAGACCGCACATTAATTTTCAGACTTCTCTGGGAGGAGAAAAGCTTGCCCGCCCAGGAGACAGAGTTGCCCAAGAGTAACAACACTGGCTGTAGGGCTATTCTCAGCGTGACCCTGGGGCCGGTCAGACTCCCTCGTCCTGTTAGGATTGCTCAGCATGGCATCCCTGCGGGGGTAGCTCAACACTTGAGCAGCCCTCCCGTACCTCAATCTGGCTGCCTTTTGCGGTTCCTCCCTCTATGGCTTCCATGGGACATTCTTTCTGTTTCTCCCCAGTTGTTTTTGTTGGGTTTTGTTTGGGGGACAGGGAGGGGGTAGGGCGAGGGCTGCAATGTTCTTGCTTGGAATGGAAATGACATCTTCGCTCCTGGGTAGTAGGCACAGAAAGTTCTGCAAAGCCTTTGGCCCATCCGCGATCACGTTGTTTTGTGTCTTAGCTGGAGCATCTGCCAGGTTCCGGGGTCCTTGGTGTTCCCTCCACTGTGAGTGCTGGCATCAGGAGGGCAAGTGTGCTGGCCCCTGTGCAGAGCTCCTTTCTCAGAGCTGGGGCCTTCCCACTGGCAAAGACAGGGCACCCCTGGCTTCCCAGAGCTCAGCAGGAGTGGGAAGTCGGGGACCTAGATGGTGACCCAGATGGTAGTCAGGCAGGTGATAAACCTTGTTTGTTCAGGATTTTGGATTCTTTTGATTCTGTGAGGTCCTGGCACCCCTTCCCTGGGGGTTCATTGAGCAGTTTCTTCTCCTGGTGGCCTTGTGGTACCCCCAAGTGTGAGCAGCCCTGCCAGCATCAGAGAGCGCAAGTCTCCAGTATCATAGAGGGGTAGGGGGCTGGAGAACAGGAGGACCCACTTGTCAGGATATTTTACTGGAAATGGAACACGGGAAATTTGAGAGGGAACCCATTTTATCTTTCTGCTTCTATGCAGTCATGAGGAATAAATGAACAATTTCTATATTGCTTTAAGTTCTCTGTATTGCTTTAAGTTCTCTGATGTTGACTTCCCATTATTTTTTTTTTTTAAATGTGGTCCAAAGCTTAGCAGTTCTTTTCATAGTGTGAAGCCTGGAGCTGCCTTGGGTTCTGTTCTCTTGGGATCCAGGTCTTTCTTCTTCCCGGAACCAGGGTCTCATGATCCTAGCCTAGAAGGGCTTGGTACCAACCTTGCCAAGTAATGAAAACAAGATTCTCTATCCAAACCTCCCGGCTTTTTTTTTTTTTTTTTTCCCATAAATCCACGAATGCTTTTCTTTTTACACATTTTATTTTTGGCATTCAAGAATGGATTCGATTATAAGGATTGTTTTGCATGTTTGTTTCGTTTAAGTAGGCTCCATGCCTAGCATGGAGCCAAACGTGGGGCCTGAACTCATGACCCTGAGATCAAGACCTGAGCTGAGATCAGGAGTTGGACGCTGAACTGACTGAGCCAGCCGGGTGCCCCAATGGTAAGGACTGGTAAGAGACGTTTTTAATCATTTCATAATACATTCAAAAATAAGTGAATGGGTGATTTGCCCTGGTTTATAATCCATCTCCCGTGAAGCAGGGGGCAGTTCCGGCTTCGCACCTTCAGCCCTTCCCTTCATGTGGAAGGACATGCTTCCCTGGTATGGTTGAACCCCAGAAAGCCAGCTGCACCTGGTGTCCTTGAGGCACTAGGATGACACACAAGGCAGCTGCCACTAGTAGTGACAGGATTCCCTCTTGTGACCGCACCCTCTTCCTGTTCCCGCCCCATCCCCAGCCTGGGTTTGGGCATCCTCGGGATTCCCACGAGTGCTTTCTGGTTGTAGATGTGGAAATACTCAAGAACCCTCACGGCTGAAACTCTGTTGAGCCTGGGGTGATCTCAAGAATTCAGTCATCCCACAAAAAATATTTATCAGCTCACAAACCTTTCATTGGCTCTTCTCACAGTTTTTGATGTCTTGATAAGAAGGCATCTGATGACAGGTCGAGTGCTGCGGAAAGGCCTAGCAGGGCACTGAGTCCGGGAAGTCGCACAGAGTGCTGTCTCGTGGCCTCTGAGTGACTGGCTCATGGCAGAGAGTCCAGAACTGGCCCCTTTGGACTCTCTTCCTCGGCTCCTCAGTTGTCTGGCCGCTGAAGCTTTCCCACCCAGTTTCAAAATCACTTAATGTTTGCCCAAATGCTTCCTTGCTTCAGTTTTTTTTTTTTTTTTTCCCTTGACTTTCATCTAACGTTTTGTCCCTTCTACCCAGACACTAGGTGCCTTGGCTGAAGGCCCTGGTCTTATTCCTGGGCCATGAGGTAGGTGCTGGTCTTGTGACAAAGAAAGGGAGTGAGCCTCACCTAGGTACAGTCCTCTCTGAAGGCCCCACTTCTGGTGGGGTGCCGCTGCCTCAGACCTCAAGGTCTCAGGTCATCAGCTAGAAATAGTTCTCCCCCTGGTGCCAAGGTACAGAGGAAAATCACTCCTCCCTCCGCCATTCCTGGCAGAAACCAGGGGCAGGAAGGTGTGCCTGGTACAACCTCAGAAACCAAAAAGCTCTGGCACTAAGTGTCAGGGACGGTAGCAAAAGAAGAGCTTCGCAAGCTGTGTTGTCCAAGGGCCACCCATTGGAAAGAGAGGGGGACACATTTTTTTCAGAACTTGAGGGACATAGCGTTAAGTTTCCTGTCCAAAATGCCGTCAGAGTCACGTTTTGCCTTAAAAGTTCATGTGAATTTTTCTACTCATAAAATGTCAACTTGGTTAAATAAAAAATTAGCACATTCTCTGATCTTGATTAAAATTTCATATGTATTGGGGCGCCTGGGTGGCTCAGTGGGTTAAGCCTTTGTCTCTTGGTTTTGGTTCAGGTCTCGATCTCAGGGTCATGAGTTGGAGCGTTGGGCTCTGTGCTCAGTGGTGAGCGTGTTTGGGACCCTCTCCCCCTCTCCCTCTGCCCCTCCCCCTGCCACACGCGTACCTGTGCATGCTCTCTCTCTTTCTGATAAATAAATAAATCTTTAAAATAAAATAAAAAATAAATATAATAAAAATAAAATAAATAATATAAAATAATAAAAATAAAAACAAAATAAATTATAAAAATAAAAATAAAATAAAATAAAATAATCTTTAAAATTTTTTCACAGGTGCTATGTGGCTTTAACGTCCAAGAACCTCAAACCCACTTTCTGAAGTGGGAGTCATGTTTACAGTCTGGAGAAGTGATCAGATGTCTGCCATTCCTGAGATTTCTGATACTGGGAATCTTACTTAACTGCGTTCTCAGTTTCCTCCCTGGTAAGTAAGGACAGTAACATATCTACCCTCATATGAACTAGATCAAGATTGACTAGAAAAATGTGTATAGAGCTAGTACCTGGCATTGTGAAGCACCCAGTTAATGGGACTTTTCTGTGTGAGAATGTGCATGTGTTGTAACGCGGGTGGAAAGGGAAATCAAAGATCATTCCTTATGCGGAGAGAACCTCCACATTTTGGCTTAGAGGTTATCTCATCCACACAGAGGAAACTCTTGCTAAAGGGAAGTCAGCTCACCTGTACTTTCAACCAGGTGTCCCAGATAGTCTGCAGGCAGTTCCGGTAGAAAGGGTGTCTCTGTCTTGAGCGATCATCGCTCGCCTGGACTTAGCACTACTTTTTTGGTGGTAGCTCTAAATTTTGCAATTTTAAGCAACCATGAATGTGAACATAAAACGAGCTTTTTAATGCACATAGCCCGTAGTGTAAATAATACAACATTTGCTCCTCTGAGGCATATATTCTGTATTTTGGAAGAAACAAATCTAAATCTGGCAGCTCTTAATGTAAAGGTCCGTAAAGGCTTAAGAATGTGTCATGTTGGAGACTGTGATCTAGAGCCAGTTCGTGCGTAGAATCTACCTTTAGTCCCATTCCAGCCTTGACACAGATTGCGAACCATTCTCCCCAAAGCTGGAGAGCCCCGGAAATAACACACGGCGCATGAAGACACCGCATTCCTTGGTATTCAGAGAAGGATAGTAAGGGACAAAGAGACTGTGGAGACACAGAATGAAAGCACCTCATGTAATCCTCAAAACCACCCTGTGAATTAGGTGTTACTGTCACCATTTTGTTGACGAGGAAGGGGAGGCTCTGAAAAATTCATTGCCAGTGATCATAAGCCTTGTATGTGGTGGAACCATGAAGTGAGGCCAGGCCTGCGGGCCTCCAATGTCCACACACTTCCTCCTGTCCCCGGTGGCCGGGGGGCGGGGCGGGGGGAGGAGCCTGGCATCAGAACGATCTATAGGATTCCCTGCGTTCCATCACCTTGGTTTGAGGCAATCAGTGGCAAACCATTAGCATGAAGGGAATTTACAGAAACCGAGCCAGTTGACATTTGTTTAATTTTTTATTTGAACATCAAATAGATTGAGAAAATTGTTTACAAGTGCTAAAGCATCCCGCTGGACTCCTTACTTTTTTTAAAGGTGCAAAAGAGGTTTACAAGTGTGTTTCATTAAACAAAGCAAAGCTGCAACAAAACAGAATCACATCAGTAATAGTATGCATCAGCGAAAAGGCATATTAAACCATCAGACACAATTTGGCATATAAGCCTTTTCCCATAAACAAGAGCTCTACATTGAAGAGTAGGTTGTGCACAAAAAGCATCATTTATAACCTGTGAGAGAACATAAACTGGCATAATTTCACTTATTAATTCAAGTCTCTATGACCAATGACCTCTCTGAATGCAAAGGGGTCCACATCTCAGGCACCTGCTCATGGGGCTGTATGTTGTTTCCAGGGTACAGAGCTCTATACAAACACACTAAAGATGGGTTTGGACTATGGCAGCATTTACATATTGTAAAAGTTCAGGCACATTTGGATGCAAAAAAAAGAAGAAGAAGAAGAATAGAAATTTTCCTTGAACCTCTGAAAGACAGTGCAAAACTGAAGTGCCATAGTAGAGCCAGCGGTTACTTAGAAAACAATGACAAACGACATAGAAAGAGGCCACACTCACTTTAACCCAAATGAGAAGGAGATCGGTCAGAAACAGAGGAATCACACTAGTGAAAAGATGAGTATTTGGGACCACAGTTGAATTCCTTTGCTCCAGCTGCGAGTAAGTTTTCAGGGAGTTCACCTAGGAAGTGTGCGGTGTAATCTGGATTGTCCTCCCAAGCCTTGCACCGAAGGGAAGCGGGATTGCCTCACAAGCTACTATACGATTCTAACCGCCTTCCGAATAACTCGTTTCCCAAAGCGGATTTGCCTGTGAACATTAGCTACTACTACGGTCCTAGCGATCATCCCCGGCATCCACAGTCCATCTCAGGGTGGGAAAGTATGAATAGGAAGGGATATGCATTGGTTTCATGTAGGGGTACTCTAAACCAACAGCCTAAATCAGTGGCCATTTCAGTGTATAAGATTTTAATGCAACACCTTCATGTGATCGAGAGTAAATGATCAGGAAGTCCCTTATTTGATCAGCCCCCAAAAGGCATGGGATATGGCATGGTTAGACAGCCTTGCAAGGTTCAGAGGAAACTCTAACCAATGACTCTACTTCCTTTGGGGCTGGATTTGGCAACCTCTGTAGGGTCTTCTCTTTGGATGAACTAGCTTCTCTGATGGTTGCACATCAGCCTTCCAGAATCATCACTGCAAGCCCGGAGCTAAGCAACGGCCAAAAGAAACTCAGATCACTAGCTATTCCTTAGACTGTACAGTGGACAATGCCTGCTCTTCCGTAGAACTCCAGCTGCCACTTTAGAAATGGCTGTCATCCGTAGTTCACAGGGCACAAGAGGAGTACAGAAGCCTGGTGCGTACCCCAAATACCAGTATCCATGTGCCTCAAAATACTTGCAAGGCTCTTATTACTGTATTTCCCACTCTCGAAATTCCTGAACCTACTTCCCCACCCTACCCTAACCCCCAGGTGGATTATATCTTTCAAAACTTAAATCGCCTCAGCATGGGGGGTGGGGGGAGGAGAGAAGCACGTTCCCTACCCCTAACAGCAGTATCAGCTGCAAAGTGTCAGCTGTCCAATAGTGGCACTTCAAAGAAGAATGAAAAGAGATTTCTAAAATTATTTGAATTTTCCTGGGCTAACATTCCAACCATCTGGTGTTCTCTGCCCATTTCAAATGTAGTAGTATCTTTAACATGAATACAAACACATTAGATGAATAATGTAAAACCCTCCACTTTATTGTTGTTTGGATTTAGCTGGTATTACATCATCTATAGTACTAGAATTTTTTTGTGTGTTTTTATTTTTTTAAAAGAAAATCTAAGTATAAACATTAAAAAGAACCCACTGACCCATTAGGTGCTGTCCAAAAATATTACTACTGATATTTTGGTAAAGCAAAATTAGCTGCCCTGAATAATTTTCCTTTGCAGGCATAATCTCTGCTACGTAAGATTATCTATCATTCGATATCCAACAATAGGCATCTGGATTAGTGCTATTTTGTCTACTGTGGATATAAAAGTCGCTATGAAATGTGATCTTCATTTCAATGAATAATCACCAGGCCCTAGGTATCAATGACTCCATACATGACAAGGTAGCTATACAAAAAAACTAAATGTTTTTCGTTGGTTTTGCATGTTTAACCCAGTCAAATTAAATCCAGAATGGAATTACTACATTCAATTGTCTGATAAACAAGCATTGCAATTTCAAAAAAAATATATATTATATTATATAAGGTGCTTCTTAAACAAAACAACAACAAAAGAATTATGTTCTAAACACATTCTTAACTGCAGATACATAAAATTGCTCCTAAATTCAGATGCACATATATGAAAAAAACTTTACTTTTTTGGCCCTCCCAGGTTCCCAGTCCTTTGGTGCTCACTTACTAAGTAATCAAAAATGAATGAAATCTACTTTTTGAAATAGGCATCCCAAGAGAAGTCCTAGAAGCTTGGCTGGGTTGTTGGCTAACACATCACTTCTCAGTGGGGTTTGAATTATAGACCATGAGGTTACCGGAGGAAACCAAACTTACTTTTTGGCTGAGAAGAAGAGATAAACCCTAGTTGCTCTGGAGAAGCAAAGGCCTAGGGTAGGCTGCCCTGTGGCTGGACTGAGCCTTTCTTGTTTAGCCTGCAGGTCCAAGGATTCCTACAGCCTCCCATTCTAGTCTCGCTTTCTTGGCTTATGAAGTTTAATGAGATAAGCTTCGGGGAGTTTTTTTTTTTTTTTTTTTCCCCCAAGGCCAAACCATGGTTTCTGGATGAGCTCTAAACGACCAAGAACGGGTAGAGTCTGACCAGGTCCCAGGCAGCCTGAGTAGCTAGCCTCCAATCCGTGCGTTCTAGCCCCAGTCCGCGGTGTGCTGGGCCAACAGGAAGAACACAGCTGTTTACAGCTGTTCCTTCCAGTCAGGGTGGTAGAAGAGAAGGGCCACCCACGGATCCCAGGGCAGCCCCACTGTGCACACAGGGCCTGCCAGGGGCACTCCTGGGTAGAGCTACAGCCCGAGGCAGGGTCCCAGTGAGCCTTCAGTTTTCTCCGGTTGCTGCTCTACTTTCCTCCTGTTCTCTAATATTTACAATAATCATGCACATTCACTGTTGATCCGAGTGCCCCAGAGCTGAGTGTCACCAGGGTACCCATGGATTTAAACTGCCCTTGGTCATACACTGGGCATGACTACCTGTGATGAATTCACTCTCCGTGTAAGTTACACACCAGAAAGGTCTGAGCAGAGCGCGCCTGCTGGTGCGTGTGAGACCACAGGAGAACAGGTCCTGAAGCCGATGCATGGCAAGTCCTGGGGGAAGAAGGCTTTCTTTCATAAATTGAAAGCAAAAAACAAACCCCAATAATTTATCCCTTAGAAGGAAACTGGTCTATGTGGAGGTGAATTAAACTGCGATCAACTTGGTGTTTTCCATAGGTCCATGGGAAGCAAGAATTAACTGGAACCCATGACCCGCACGTAGTGTTCTCAAAAGCCAGTGGAAGAACATGCAGCAACTCAAGGTGCAGAGTATCAAACGGACAGAGTTTTGACAATTAGGGGGCCTTCCTCCTCTGTGGGCATCTTGTATTCCTATAGGGCAAATGAGTAGACAATCACTGAATATTCAGCTCCAGCCATGCAACAGAGCAAAAGCTTTAAGGTATTACTTTAATAAAATGATATGTTGCTATAGGAATATAAGACAATGCCATAATGAACCCTTGACCTCGCTCTCTCCAAGTCAGCAATGAAAGGAGCCACTTTCGAGTCTCTCCTGTGGCTTTTTCTTAGATCCACTAAAAAGCGCTTCACAGAGATGAAACGTCCACTCTCCAGGCCTGGGTCTCAACAAGTAGCTTAAATGCACAGTCACCCAGTCCCAGCGCATAGACTGAGTTCGGTCATGAAAAGCTACAGAATCCTCATGCTTAGTAATGTAGCAAAGGGAGAGAGAGAGAGAGAGAGAGAGAGAGTCAAAGAATTGAGCCCTGGAATCCCTTTGGCTGTCCCCCAAAGAAGGCGTGCACTAAGCACTGAGCAAGCAAGCAAATGGCCACTCATATCAGAAAGCCACGGTGGCGGGCGCGAGCTGGACGACGTCGGTAAAAGGCCGCGGGGATTCTCAGGACCTCGGGGTGGCCCCGGAGCTCTCAGACCGTGGTGGGGAAGCCCCCCCCCTCCTCGGCGATGTAATAGGCCTGCAGGGAATGTGACGAAGTGGCGCCCGTGGTGGCCAGCTGGCTCTCGCTCATCTCCTCCATGGGCGCGCTCCCGCCCGCACGGCCGGCGGGGGCGTGCAGGCGGTGCGCGTCCAGCATCTCCAGCAGCAGGTCGTAGAGAGGCACCACGTTCTTGCACTTCATGCTGTAGAGGTGCTCCATGCCTTTGTTGCTGCGGGCGGGAGACACGGGGAGGACCACGTTAGCGCCACCCGAGCTCTAGGCCCTGCTGCGACGCCCACGAAGGGCGAGGGAGGCAAACTCCAAAGACACCTGCCAACCTTTCCCCCCCTTTAAAGAGCCGTTTCAGGATCTACTGTGCAGGTGGCTTCTTTCCCCTGACTCAAATGAGGTTCCCTTCCCCTCTATTAGCATCGCATCTAAAAAGAGAAGAGAGACCAGCCAGCCAGGGAGGCGGGAATTTTTTAAAATGCAAAAACCAGGAGCAGCCTGGGTGGCTCAGTCGGTTTAGCCGCTGTCTTCGGCTCAGGTCATGGCCCCAGGGTCCTCGGATCGGGTCCCGCCCCGGGCTCCCTGCTCAGTGGGGAGCCTGCTTCTCCCTCTCCCTCTGCCTGCTGCTCTATTTGTACTATCTCTGTGTCAAATAAATAAAACCTTAAAAATAAATAAATAAAATGCAGAACACAGTTCAAGAACTTCCCTGTTTCAGACTTTCTAGGTGTTTGCTCATGAGTCAGAATAAAATCTAAATTTCTTTCATGCTCTGCAAGGTCTGACTGATGGAGCTTCTGCTGACCTCTCAGACCTCCCCCTGCCTCTTCTCCCCTGGCTTACGCTCATTAGCCGAGCCAGCTTTTGTGCTAGAAAGAAAAACAAAACTGAGCTTTTTAAGAAGGAACTGGAAGAAACTGAGCTCTTCAGTTCCAGACATGGGTGTCTCCACTCTCTGCCCTCTCTGCCTGGGGGCTCTTTCCCCAAACCTTCAAATGCCACCTCCTCTGAAAGGTCTTTTGCTGCCACAGTCACAGTGACTTCAAGGCCCTATGGCTTTAGCTGTCCTCTTGCATTTACTCTGTTTTCCTCCCAGTGCCAGGACAGCCTGAGATTCCTCTCCGGACACACGCAGGCTTATTCTTGCCACACTCGCATAAACCAGCACAGTCAGGGCAAGCTCCCTGCGGGGCAGTGATGTGCCTATCCTGTGGGCCTACAGCAGTGCCAAGAAAGTGCTAGATACTCAGACAACAGGGACAAATGGACACAGGGAAATGTGGGTAAATGGCATTTCTTCTTTTAACCTCTGTCCTCCCCTGTCTTCCCCCAGCCACAACTCTGCTCTTTCCCCACCCCACTACCCATGGAAAAGATATAGAACAGCTCTTATCGATCTTGAGATTTTTTAGAAAGAATTATGTACCACGAGGAGACGGGACCAAAAGAGTGCCCTGGAAAATAGTTGCCATTTTTGGGAGGGGAAGAGTCAGCACAAGCTGGAGATAGGCCATGAAAACCCAACATCAGACAGTGCAGGTCTTACAACACTACAACCTAATTACACATCTAAGTGGAGTTTGTTTGTTTGTTTTTCACTTAAAATGCTGTTAATGTTAAGTGCCCGCTGGATCCCACACTGCCTTGCTCGTGCAACCTAATGAATAACATTCATAGTCACAAGAAATCTGGTGTTAAGTGTTCTGAGTAACAACATATGGCTGGGGCCAAACTTAATAAAACAGAGTCCTGTGATTGAGGCTGGATGTAACAAGGCACCAAAACATTGTTGTGTGTGTGTGTGTGTGTGTGTACACGCACGCACCCTAGTGAGAGAAAGGGCTCACAGCTTTCACTAGAATAGCAGCTTCTCTCCAGCTTTTCACACAATTCAAGCAAGCTCTAGAGAGTTCTCGCACTGCTGCTGCCCTCTGCCATACGTTACCAATAAAACGACCAGAGCCCTATAAATTTAGTGCAGATATATTGGGGTTTGAACTAATTAGGCTTGCTACAGCTGAAAAGCAGTGGCCAGATTTGAAAATTCAGCAATTCGTACCAGCAAATAAAAACCTTCATCTGCAATATGGTTTCTACGACGTCTTTGACCTTTCTAGCCCCGAGTAAAAGCGAATTCATTTCTTCAAGGGGAAATCTGGGAGAGGACTGTTATTCTGACATACCCCCTGCCCCCTCTTTGTAATATTCATAAAAACAACTGATGGGAAAGGACTGGAAACGTGTACTCTAAATGCAGTCCCCCGCTCTACCTGGCCAAGGTGAGTCCTCTATTTATGACACCAGATACGCAGGGAATCCCTGAGAACAGAGACTTCAATCACTCTCTCTCATACTTTGGCAAGTGGAAGTTATCAAACGGGAATTTTGAATTCACGGGGTAGGAAAACACTCAAGTAATTCTCATTCATCCATTCACTCACATATGCGTGCACTCAGCAATAGTGTTGAGCCTACGCGATACGTAAGATGCCATATATGGGACTGTGGGGGATACAAAGAAAGAAAGATACATTTATTTTTTTTTCCAGAAGCTGCCAGTTTTCAGGGTTCTCTCCAGAGACGGGGACTCTTGGGACTTTGATAGGACAAGCTTCTTTCGACAGGATGCATCATCTCAAGGTTTGAAAGCCCCTTAAAATGTAAGCCAACCCTCTAGACACCTTGGCCCTTCCCTCACAGTCACTAAGAAAAGAAATTTCATTTTCGTTTCTAGGGTCTGGGTGTAAGCCATACAGACTTCATCCCACATGGGTACCTGATTCCCAGTCTCATCACTTCACCTCATTTTTATGGCCTTTCTGGAGTAAAGAATTTTTTCTTTCCTCTACTTTCTTTATCTCTGCCCCACAGGCTGAGTTCTGTTCCTGGGAACAGTATCCACTAAGCTCCTGGCCAGCCACTCTACATGACTATTTCAAATGGAAATGAGACCGCTTTCTCCTTTTCGCACAGAAAGGCTCCATTTACTTTGCTAATATCCTTCCTTAACTCCTATGCAAAATATCTATGGTGTGGTTCCTATGTGCCAAGCACCAAGCTAGGTGGTATTGGGTGCAGAGATTATCCAAGATGGGTTGCGGTAACTACCTTACAGAGTTTATAGTCTAATTGGGGCAGAGAGCAAAATAAAATGGGCAGCAGCAATCAGGAAGAAGAGGGTGCAAATCCCAACTGGGTGAGGGGTCAGGAGACCCTCCCTGGAAGGAACACCCAAGCCATGATGGATTAGCTTACTGTTCAGAAAAACCCATTCCTCGTGCCACATGCCCATGATCTTGACTTTAGGCTTCATTGTGTGACTTGCTGGCCATGGAACATTAGTCAATGTGACACAACTAAAAGATGATGAACTTGCCCTCACGGGCGTGCTCTCTTGGACCTCTGCCGTCACTATGAGGAGAGTACGTCCCAGCTAACCCGCAGGTACAAGGAGGCTAAAAGACACCTGGAAGCAGAGTCACCTTGCCAACCTGGAGTCTCCCAGCTGTGTCCCCCCCCCCCCACAGCTGCCCCACAGATGTGGAAGTGAACCCAACAGGGACGGACAGAGCTGCCAGTCAACCTGAAGCCCACCCATGAGTCAGAGAACAGTCATTTACGGCCGGGGCTCAGACTGTCGGGAAGCCCTCGGAAGTTCAGGAGGGTTAGAGCACAAGTTATATGAGCAAAAGAAAGGGACTGAAGCAATGGGAAGCTACTTCGGGGTTCTAAGTAAAGGAACGACGTGAGTAGATGTGGTATTAGATGGCCACTCTGGCTCTGGTGTGGAGAATGGGTTGGGGGGGTCAAGACTGAAGGCAGGGAGGTGCCCTGGGTGGCCACTGTAGAAATCCAGAAGGAACGCTGGCGGGGATGTGGGCAGCAGCAGTGAGGGGTGGCAAGAAGGGGTCTGAGAGGAATGGAGGAATCCGTGTTGACTCTCGGTGAGGCCTGAGGCTTAGGGACTGAGAGTCTCTCAGAGTTTCCAAGTGTACATCGGGGGAATACGATGCAGGAACCGTAAGGGAGGCGCCCAGGGCCTCCAGAGGACAGGTGTGTTCACAGACTGGCCTTGACTGGTGGGACAAAGTGAATGACCAAACACTGCCGTCCTCCCGCGACCCACACATTGCCCACCCCTCCCCCCATGGGGCTTTGTGCGGGCTTCCAACTGAGCACCAATGTCACTTCCTCTAGGAAAGCTCCCTGTTTGCCCCATGCCCTAGCCAGATTGCCTCCTCTGCCCTCACATTTACGTCTCGCACATGCCAGGAACTGTGTGCCAAGAGGGCTATCTGCCTTCAGGCACCGGCACTCTCCAGCCCAGCGGTACCATGTTTGAGGGCTCCTGTTCTGGTGCTCCTGTGGGGAACGCAAGGACGCCTCACCTCATGTGCCTGATGTGGGAGAGGATGAGAAGGAGCTGGGCAAGACGCCGATGCTGCTGCTGCAGAGTAAGGCCTGCTTTGGCCATCAGATGGATCAAGGTGTCTGTGATCTTGTCCAAGACACGGTGGATATGGTCCTTCTCCTCCAGAGACTTCAGGGTGCTGGACAGAAACGTGTACACTCCTGCATGTGCAGAGAGAGAGAGAGAGTGAGTGAGACAGAGAAACCCAAAGAGGATGACGTCTAGGAGACTGGCGGTGTGCGTGGGACTGACACCCAGCCAGCACCTTGCCCTTCCCCTGGCCCCGACCCTGCACAGCAGTGGGGAAGTTTGGGACCCATTTGATCTAAGCAACCCTACAAAATTCCTAATCAATATACATGTCTGAGAGGACCAAGAAACCCATCCAGCCTCCTGTATGGGAGCCGACTTCCAGGATTTATCATCAAGATACCCGGGAAAGTCACTGTTTGCCTTGGGGCCGTAATGGTGCCATCAGCCACCCCCTCTCTGTTGGGTCTGACACCCACACAAACTATCCCATTAACACAGACCACAGCCCGAGAGAGGCATTATTAGTCCTTTTCTCAGGAAGAAACCAAAGGGCAGAGAGGTCCTCAGGACAAAGCCGAGCTGGGAATGAAGCCCCACGCGCTGACTCCACGCCTGGTCATTATCAGGGAGACTCCCAGGAGACCCGTGTCACTCTGGTAAGATGCACGGAGAGCGACAAATGATCTGTGCAGTGATTCAGGTCGTTTTTCCAGGTAGGATCTAATTTGCTGTTATGTTTCAGGTCAAGCTTAGGGCCTTTTCATCCTCAGCTGAAAGGTTTATGATGGGGGGGGGTTGTAGAGGACCCCGCGAACCGCTGTTTTTCACTGCCAGGCATGTTTGGATTTTGTTTGTTTGTTTCCCCCCCAGCTCTTGCCTTTCTCCTGGTGATAGACCCGACTTCCTGGGCCACAGGTAGACTCGGGACCAAAATTAGACAATCAGGTCACTCTGTTCTTTGGGACAGTATTAGCCCTGAGCCAGACAATCAGCTTTTTCTGGGATTGTATATGGAAGTCGTGAGACGGAAATTCTTCCCTCTAGGTTGTGAGCTTGGAGGGGGAGAATATTCGGCTTTCCTGTAGTGCCCCCCTCCCTGCCCTTGGGGAACGCCCATCTGCAGAACTGAGCTGAGCCGCAGTCAGCAGGGGTGATGGTTACATGGCAGTGGGGAGGGGCCGGGAGGAATCCTGGCTCCAGTCACGAGGTCCCACTCTTACATTGTTTTCCTTTGACCCTGGAACTTCCATAGTCTCCTTTTTTTTTTTTTTTTTTTGTTAATTTCTTTTCAGCGTAACAGAATTCATTGTTTTTGCACCATAGTCTCCTAACACATGAACCCCAAATTCCCGTTTTACTTAAGATAGTGGGAGTGGGGTGTCCGTCCCTTGCAACTGGTAGAGTCTGACTATTAGAGCTGTGAACTCAGCGCAAGGACCAGAGGAAGGTGAGTGCGAAAGCGATGGGAAGAAGTCAGAGCAAGAGGAGGACAGGATGGATCAGTCTTGTCTTGGGACCACAAGGATAGATTTCCTATCAGGAAAACACTCCAGAAATAAGGTCCACCTGAATGTACCATGTTACAAGGTGCAGATGATGCTATATTTTTCTCCAGATGGTGCATTATGTATTTATGTATATAAACACTTTTTTTGGTCTTTATGTATATAAACTGTATGTTTATATACACTTTATGTTTATATGTAAATATATAAACATATATATATAAACATATTTATATATGTTTATAACACTTTATGTATATAAACACTTTTTTGGGTCTTAACCTCTGTTGGTTAATATTAATCTCTATTAATTTCTATTGGTTACTTGGGCCCACCGGCCTCTCCTAAAGAGATTTCTTCTCATCCTCTTCCTTCCCGTTCCTCAGTGGTACCCTCAAGGGAAGGCCCCGAGTCTTTGAATCCCTGACCCTATACTGGTAATATGGTGATGGTGACAAGTTACTGCTCACAGAGCAGCCCGTATTGGATCCTGGGGGAAATTACCTCCACCATGGAATCCAAAGTAAACAGAGTTGTAATTGCCCAGAATGGAAAATGGCTGAGCATTAAAACAAATAAAACAGCAACAACAAAACCAGGATGGTCAAGATCTTGGTTGAAGAGAATAATGTAGCTTTTGGTACCCTGAGGCACTTTGAGCCAAAGCAAATAGACCACAGAACGAGTAAGCAACAGACAGGCAGTGAAATAAGAAAGAAATTGCTGGATTCCTTTACCTATGTTCCCTGTGAACTGTTGACAGAGAAAGAATGTGTCCATTAGGAAAAATGCGCAACTCTCCAGGGATCCTGGGGTCAGCCTGGAGGCGATGGAGAGCAGGAAAGGGGTGCACCAGCGGGTTGGAGGTCAGAGGCACCTCGGAGCTCCTCCAGCCCCACCTCCCACTTCCCTCTCTGTCCTCACACACATCCGAGTCTCATGTCTCCCCGAGGCCCTGCATCTGGCTGGGTGTCCTGGGAACCTGCCCAGGCCACACTGCTGAGTTAAACCAACTCTGATGATGCATTTTCTACCAGTTTCCTCTTTTGTCACCACTGGGGATGCTGGCCTCATTCACCAAAAATCCCGTTCTGGTTCACGGGAACCAAAGACACAAGGAACAAGCAGGGTCAAGGTGACACCCAGCCGCACGTGCTTGTCTTCCATGTGTGCATGCCTAGAAGGCTCTCACCAAGGACCTACTGTGAGCATGCACTACAATACTTAACAGGGATTCCAAGCCTTATTTTAAGTGTTAATGTTTTAGGTGAGGATATTGCCAGTGTTGAAAGAGTTTTCTTAACACTGGCTCTTGGGCTGCAGGCCCTTCTCAGAATAAGCCTGTTTTTCTAGCCCTGTTTTGGCGCCAATACAGCTTATCATTTCTTCCTTGTCAACAGTTGCTTCCTCGCTGTATAAATATACTCTGGAATAAAAATACAGTCCTGTTGAAATGCCAGTAATGGACAACAGCAGCCACCATCCTTTTGGACTTTTCTGGCAAAATGTGGCCCATGTTTGCTACCTGTTGCCCCTAAGGAGACTTCTGTGAAAAACGACAGAAATTCGAAGTCCCAGAATACTTCAGGTGCTCCGGCAAATAAAACTGGGCTGCTGGTAATTTCCATATCCCAGGTGGTCTCTGCCACCCTGGACGGCTGCACCACGGTGCCCAGCAGCCCAGTGCCAGTGATCAGACAGTGAGGGCCTTCAGAAATATTCTTGCAACAAGACTGGTTTTGCAACTCCCAGAGCTGCTCCAAATCCCCAAGATGGAAAAAACCAATCTGGATGTCATTATCCAGTCTTAAAATGTTATTAGCAAATCTGAGCTTCTACATACTCTGAATCTTGGCCAACACTGGGAGATGCAGGAAGAGTCTATGGAGAAATCTGGTCGTAGAATAGAAGGGGGAGCGAAGCCGCAAGGACCCCCTCCCCCGTACAGAAGAGACCGCAGCCCAATCTTTCTCGCTCTCTTGCTCTCACTGACTCTTGATTCCACTCTCTTTCTCCTCTCATTCTGCTTGGATCTCCTTGCTCTTCCTTCTTCCTTTTTTTCTCCCTCTCTACCTCTTTTACTTGTCCAGAGGATGGAGTCTTCTGGAAGCTGGAGGAATGCAGGCATGGGCACTGAGGGCGGGTATGCATGTGGTCATGCCCAGAAGGAAGGCCTAGCACAACCAGCCACGGACCTGCACTGGCAGGCACATCCGACTATTCCGAAGGGAATGACAAGTTCCAAGGCCCACGGCTCAGCAGTTGTTTCAGGACCAATTTGTCAAAGAAAGACCCGTGTTTTCTCTTCCAAAAGGAAGAAAGTGACAGTAGACCCTGGGAGAATTCTTCACTCTATGGCAGTTTAACCAAATTAAAAAAAAAAGAGAGAGAGAGACTCAAAGGGTAAAGGTAGTAAAGAAAAGTCTTCAAGTCCACAGAGGTAAGTAGCCTGGGCCAGCAAGCTGCCACTGCCCTTGCATCAAAAGGGACTTCTCTTTCTATCCTGTTCACCCAGGGATTAGTCCTTAGGTCAGCCTTTAGGCCTTTAACCCTAAAGTAAGCCAAGAGCACGACTGCTCAGAAGTGCCTTCGAGACTGGCATTTGGATGAGCGCTCCATTGGCTTTGCGCTTCACCTATGACTGCAGTTTGGACCGTGCCTTGTGGGGCATTGGGACAGTTCATGGTGGCTACAGCCACTTAGTGGGAGAGACCTGTTGGATGTCCTACAAGGTGTGGGACAGTCCCAAATGATGAAGGATATTTTCTTGAATGTACTAATGAATTAATCCTATTATAAATCAAAATTCTGTAGCGAAAAGTTTTTGCAAGACTGTACACAAGAAGTCCAGTATGCAGGTATCTATATAGAAGGGGAAGCTTAAATGGAATGCTTTTTCTCAAAATTATTAAAAAATGTATTCACTTGATGTAGCCAATTGAATGTATTACATAAGCTTTCCAACTATATGGTTAGTTGAAAGGATTTCAGTGCAGGTGTACAAGTACTACATAAGAAACATACCTGGTTGCAATTTATAGAACAGATTTCTTCTGAACAAAATCAGAATCAACTATTATAAAACAGTTGACATTAATGAAATATTGTGGTTTTGCCCCTATGTGTTTTTAAATAATTTTGTGGCACAGTAAGAAATCCATTTTGTGAAAAGTACATATTGAAATTATTTGGGGGTTCTTGTCTTCTGTCTTGGACAGACATTGTCTCCAGGGATTTCCCACAGATTTCTTGATCACCACTTATATGTATTGTTGTTTCTTTTTCCAATTCATCATCCCTTCTCCACTGCTTATCCAAAGGAAATTGTCTCTAAGGCTTTTTTAAGTTCTTAAAAGTTATGAGCTTTTAAGATCAGATGTGTTTTTGTATAAGAGTATATTTCAGATATAAGAACATACAGAGACTGAAAGAGAAGGGATGAAATAAGATATTCCATGCAACTAGAAATGAAAAGTAGGCATAGCTGTACTTATGTCAGAAAATATAGACTTTAAAATAAAAACTTTAACCAAAGACAAAGAAGGGTATTACATAACAATAAAAGGGTTAATCCAACAAGAGAATATAACATTTGTAAATATTTATGAACCCAAAATAGGAGGGCCAGAATATATAAAGCAGACATTAACAGATCTAAGAGAGCAATACAATAATAGTAGGGTACTTGAACAACCCACTTACCTCAATAGATATAGCATCCAGACAGAAAATCAGTAAGGAAAGACCAGCCTTAAGCAACACGTTAGAGCAAATGGATGCAATGGATATATACAGAGCATTCCATCCAAGAGCAGCAGAATACACATTCTTCTCAAGTGCACACGGAACACTCTCCAAAATGGATCACTTTTTAGGCCACAGAAAAAGTCTTGGTAAACTTAAGAAGACTGAAATCATACCAAGCATCTTTTCTGACCACAGTGGTACAAAACTAGAGATGAGTAGAATAAGAAAACTGGAAAAATCACAAACACAGCGAGATTACACAACATGCTACTAAAGAACCAATGGGTCAATGAAGAAAAAAAAAATACCTTGTGATAAATGAAAATGAAATATAACAGTTCAAAATCTCTGGGGTGCAGCAAAAGCAGTTCTAAAAAGGAAGTTCATAGCTATACCGGCCTACGTCAAGAAATAAGAAAAATCTCAGATAAGCAATCTAACACCACACCGAAGGATACTAGAAAAAAGAACAAATGAAGCCCAAGGTTAGTAAGAGGAAAGAAATAATTAAGATGAGAGCAGATAAAAATGAAATAAAAACTGAAACAAATAATAAAAAAGACTAATGTAACTAAGAGCTGCTTCTTTCAAAAGATAAACAAAATTGACAAACCTCTAGCTAAATTCACCAAAAAAAAAAGAAAAGAAAAAAGAGAGAGGGTGCAAATAAATACAATAAAAAATCAAAGACAAGTTAAAAATCATGCCACAGAAATACAAAGGATCATAAGAGACTATTACAAATAATTATGTGCCAAAAAATTGGACAATCCAGAAAAAAATAGATAAATTCCTAGAAACACACAGTCTTCCAAGATTAAATCACGAACAAATAAAAAATCTGAATAGACCATTTACTAGTAAGGAGATTCAATGGGTAATCAAAAAACTCCCAACAAACAAAAGCCCAGGATGAGATGGTTTCACTGGTGAATTCTACCAAACATCCAAAGATTTAAGACATATCGTTCTCAAAATCCTCCAAAAAACTGAAGAGGAAAGAATGCTCCCAAACTCATTTTATGAGGCCAACACCACCCTGTTACCAAAACCAAGGACATTACAGAAAAAAAAAAAAAATTAAAAAGAAGAAAGAAAGAAAGAAAAGGAAAGAAAATTTCAGGTCAATATCCCTGATGAACAGAGATGTAAATCCTCAACAAAAATAATAGAAAACCAAATTTAATAATACATTAAAAGGATTATCCACCATGATAAAGTCCAGGGATGCAAGGATGATTTAACATCTGCAAATCAATGTGATGTACCACATTAACAAAACGAAGAATAAAAATCATATGATCATCTAAATAAATGCAGAAAAAACATTTGACAAAATTCAGAATCCATTTATGATAAAAACATCCAACACAGTGTGTATAGAGAGAAAGTACCTCAAAATAATGAAGACCATATGACAAACCCACAGGTAACATCATACTCAACAGTATGATGAAAAGCTGAAAGCTTTTCCTCTAAGATAAAAAATAAGACAAGAAAGCCCACCCTAGCTACTTTTTTTCAATATGGTATTGGAACTTCTAGCCATAGTAATTAGGCAAGAAACCAGAAATAAAAGACATCTATACTACGAAAGAAGAACTAAAACTGTCGCTATTTGCAGATGACTTGATATTACGTATAAAAAATACTAAAATCTCCACAAAAAACCTGTTAGAACTAATAAATAAATTCAGTAAAGATGCAGAATACAAAATCAAAATTCAGAAATCTGTTAGGCTTCTATAACAAACTGTCATAAAGAGAAATTTAAAAAACACTCCCATTTACAACTGCACCCAAAAGAATAAACTCCCTAGGAATAAATTTAACCAAGGAGGTGAAAAACCAGTAGTCTGAAAACTGTAAGACTCAACCACCACCACCACCACCACCAACAACAACAAAAATGGAAGAAGACACAAATAGCTACATTGATATCCATGCTCATGGATGGTAAGAATTAAGATTGTCAAAATGTCCATGCTATCCAAAGCAATCTACATATTCAGTATAATCTCTACCAAAAGCCCAATGGCACCTTTCACAGAATGGAATAAATAATTCTAAACTTTGCATGAAGCCACAAAAGACCCCAAATAGCCAAACCAATCTTGAGAAAGAACATATATCTACTAAGGGGTTAACATTAAAAATATATGAAGAACTCAAACGACTTATCACCCTTCTACCGATGTGATTATTTACCTGAAAAGTGAAAAATCTGTTCATAACCTAATCCTTGAGCAAGATTTACTGTTACACTAGTATTTGTGAAATCACAGTCATTCAAGTCCTCTTCTAAGTGGTCTCAACGTGAGAGGGATCACAGTGAAGACAAGTGTTCTTGCCAGAACCCAACATGAGAACACAGTGGTCCATCTGGCATCACCATGTACTACTCAAGAGTACCCTCTTGGCACAGATGACTATGAGATCATATGCTAATGAATCAGTGATATTTATCAATTTAGTATAATTTTTAATCAAATCTACTAAAAATCCTAAAAGGTAAATATTTGGTATGTCAATACTTTCAAGCTGACTCAAAGGACAAATCCTATAATGACTTCACATGGTGAAATTGATGAACTGACTTAATTGACTTGAGTAGAAACCTTAAATTTATACTTTTTAAGAAAATAATTTAAGTGACAGCCATGTGTCTCAGTTTTTTATTGAAGTATAATTGACATACAATATTATATTATTCTCAGATGTAGAACATAGTAATTTGATACTTATATAGATTATGAAATGATCACCATGACAAGTCTAATTACCATCTGTCACCATGCAAAGTTTTTATGATATTATTGACTATATTCCCTGTGATGGATACTACAACCCTGTATCTTATTAATTTTATAACTGTAATACTGTGCTTCTTAATTTCCTTCACCTGTTTCATCCATCTCCCCATTCCCCTCCCCTCTGGCAACCACCAGTTTGTTCTCTGTACCTATGACTCTGTTTCTGTTGTTTTATTTGTTCATTTTTTTGCTTTTTAGATTATACATATAAGTGAAATCCTATAGTATTTGTCTTTCTTGGACTCCTTTAATTTATATAATACCCTCTAGGTCCATCCATGTTGTTGCAAATGGTAAGATCTCATTCTTATTTATAGCTGAGTAATATTCCATTGTGTGTATACACAAACACACACAACACACACAGAGTTATGTATCTCACATCTTCTTTATTCATTCATCTATGGGTGGACATGGACACTTGGGCTGCTTCTATGTCCTGGCTACTGTAAATAATGTTGTGATGAATGCAGGGGTGCATATGTCTTTTCAAATTAACATTTTCATTTTCTTGCCCAGAAGAAGAAATGCTCAATCATATGGTTGTTCTATTTTTAATTTTTAAAGGATCCTTCATACTATTTTCCACAGTGGCTACACCAATTTACATTACCACCAACAGTGCACGAGGGTTGCCTTTTCCTCACAGCCTAACATTTGTTATTTCTTGTCTTTCTGATAATAGCCACTCTTAAAAGAGTGAGATCGTAACTCACTGTGGTTTTAATTTGTATTTTCATGCTGATTCAGGATGTCGAGCATCTATTCTTGTGCCTGTTGGCCATTTGGATGTCTTTCTTGGAAAAATGTCTATTTGGGTCCTTTGCCCATTTTTTTAATTGGGTTATTTGGCTTTTGCTGTATATGTTGTATACCTTGGATATTAAATCTTTATTGGATACTTCATTTGAAAATATCTCCTCCTAGTCAGTGGGATGTCTTTTCATTTTGTTGATGGTTTCCTCCATTGTACAAGAGCCTTTTAATTTAATGTTGTCCCATTTGTTTATTTTTGCTTTTGTTGTCCTTTCCTGAGGAGACAGATCCAAAAAAATAATACTAGACCGATGTCAAGGCAGCTATAGCCTATGTGTTCTTCTAGGAATTTTATGATTTCAGGTCTTCAATCCATTTTAAGTTTGTTTTATATAGGGTATAAGAAAGTGGTCCAGTTTCATTCTTTTGCATGTAGTTTTTATATATTAAATTGCAGTTGTATGGGAGATTGGGAAAAATGAGTGAAGGGGAGAAGGAGATACATGTTTCCAGTTATGGAATGAATAGATCACAGGAATAAAAGGCACAGAATAAGGAACACAGTCGATGATATTATAATAGTGACATATGAGGACAGATGGTAGCTATACTTAGATGAGCATAGCATAATGTATAAACCTATTGAATCACTATATTTTACACCTGAAACTACTGTAACATTGTGTGTCAACTATACCCAAATTAAAAAATGGCAGTTTTTAATTTTTGTAGTAAATTGTATCCTAACCTTATACCTTTTAGGATGATTCCATTATGGGTCTATGTTTTGCTTAAAAGCCTTATTTTGGTTAGTTATTTCTGTAACGTATAAAGAAAACACCGGGGTTCTGATTTTTGTATTCCTCAAACAGTCAACAAGAAGAAGATATTCTGAAGGGACATTTGATGGAAAATGTGCAGCCCATCTATTACAGAGGGATTTACTCACAAGGTTCCATGCAGAACTCCCAGTCCTAGCAGGTGGCCTGGTCTCAGAAGGCCTTGAGGGTTTCATTTTTTCCCCCCCCAGAGAAGGTAGGCCAAAACAATCTGCATAAATTATTTTCCCTGGACCTCACTTTTTCTTGCTTGGCATTTTAGGGGCAATGAGCAACAACACAGAGCAGGAAGCAAGTCTTATATGTTGGAGCAGACTGTATTTTCCAAAGGTGACCACAACAATATTTCCCATCCAACATGCTTCTCTATGACGTGATGCCCGCATGCCTCACCTAGAGATGTCCAAGCTATGCCCTCCCTTGAGTCTGGGTGGAGCTGTGACTTGCTTGTAATTAAAAAAAAAAAAAGGACTGGAAGTGATGCTGTGTGACTTCTAAGGGACTATCACACAAGGCCATGCAGCTTCTGCCTTGTCAGCTGGGACACTGGCTTCCGGAGCCCTTGCCACCCCTATAAGGGGCAGTGCACCAGGCTGTGGGGGAGCTAGGAGGAGAGACCACAGATAAGCCCCTTCATTGACAGCTCCAGCTGATGTCCCATCTGACAGCCAGCATCAACTGTCAGCGTGTGAATAAAGACATCTCAAGATGACTGCACCCATAACTATCAAACTACCCCTACTTCATGAGTCTCCCCATCTGAGGGATGGGGGAAAAGGGACAAGATATTCCCTCTGTGCCCTAGCCAAATTCATGATCAAGATAATACAACCTTTTTTTAAACCTATTTTGGGGGTAATTTATTACACAACAGCAGCAGGCAGAACACACCTGGATATCTGCACAAAATGCCCAGAAAGGAAAATGATCCAGAATGGGCAGATTGGAGATTGGACTCCTGTGCTGGTACATCATGAAATGAAACTACATCTGGATACTTCCTCCACATTATGAGCGCTACTGACTATCAATACCTTAATCCAGCCTTTGACCTTCACCCGTGATACAATGGTAAAGGCCTGAACTCATCCTATCAGATATTACATGCAGTTGACAATTTTCTTTAGAAGCCATTAGCCCTGACCACTGCCCAGTTTATTTTCAAAACATCTGTATCTTCTCCTAACTGGCAACCCAAAATATCTGCATCTGGTTTCTCACCACCAGAGAATAAAACACTCCGAGTTTTCAGTTCCATTTATCCTTATCAAGCCTTAATTGTGAGAAACAGACTTTGTAGAGATTTGCCCAAAGGAGAGTATTTATGTTAAACAACTGGTCTATTTACTTTTATTTTTATTAAAAGTCTGTGAACCTTGTAATGGAATGTGTTCTCCTCTATGCTTTGGCCAAGAGAAGGAAGTTAGAGCCAAATTTGTGGCCTGCTCCTAAGAACTGTACAGATGTGCTTCTGCATGCTAATCCAACTCCTGGATTTATTATTTCATTCACTCTATTTTCCTTTTTTACAAATTTTGCCAATTATTGATTTACTCCCTTTGTGTTGCATAGAATTTTACCAAACCATTTCAAATTCTCTGTGAAAGAGGCAATATATGCATCAAGTAATTAAAAAGACATCCCTCCACCTTCTGCCAAATCAACAGTGTTAGTGTGAATGCAAATGTTTATAAAATATTCATCTGACTTAGCTTCAAAGCCAGAAAAAAAAGTGCCATATGATTAAGAATATATTATAGGCAGAAATGCTCATGAGCTCATCCCCCCAAATTGAACAGCACAACTTGAATACCTTGCAATGTTCAGCACTAGTTGCTAATGGAGGAAGGTTGCACATTCTTGGTCTTGATTTGTATGTTTATCTCCAGAGCCACAAGGTTTCAGATATAATTTTTACCTAGATATAAAACTGAAATGGCTGATAATGCTCCATTTTTAAGAGACAGGTGAGCACGTGGATGGCATTTGTGGTTCTTTGGGTTTATCAGTTTCATCATTTTGAGTGAACACGACAGTAGATGAAAATTATATTGATAAAGGGCCACATGACTGTGACAGGTTCCTCATTTTTCCTTAAGGAGAGAAAGGTTATATTACATTGTAAATAGGAGATGCAGAATTCCAGAATTATAGATTTAAAGAGGGCCTTACGTTCATCTAGTTCAGTAGTTTTTAAACTATTTTGAGAACCAAAACCTCTGAAAAATGTGAACCTCATATAAACCCCTCACATATAAGCTTAGTGAAGTGAAACTTCAAAAGCAGGAGAATTGAAGGAAGGGGGCTGGATCCTACTTACTCAGCCTCTCCTACTCCACCACAGCCTCCTTCTAGAACCTAAGTCTTCAAGTAGAAGAACGTTTAAAAACCAATGATCATAAAAGAATGAGAAGATAAGCCACAGACTGGGAGAAAATATTTGCAAAAGATACCTGCTGAAGACTCTCACACAAAATATACAAAGAACTCTTTTTTAAAAAATTATTTTTATTAACATATAAGGTATTATTTGTCCCTGGGTACAGGTCTGTGAATCATCAAAAAATATAAAAAGAACTCTTAAAAGTCAACAATAAGAAAATGAACAACCCAATTTAAAAATGGGCCACAAAACTACAACAAATAATATTAAAATTTGCACTGAACCAGATAAGATCCCGAATAGCAAAAGCAATTCTGAGAAAGAAGAAAAAAGGTGGAGGTATCACAATTCCCGATTTCAAGATCTCTACAAAGCTATAATAATCAAAATAGAAGGGTAATGGCACAAAAACAGACACCCAGATTAATGGAACAGAATAGAGACCTCAGAAATAAACCCAAATTTATATGGTTAATTAATCTATGACAAGGGAGGTAAGAATATACAGTGGGGAAAAGACAGTCTCTTCAGTTAGTGGTGTTGGGGAAACTGGACAGCCATATGCAGAAGAATGACAATGGACCACTTTCTAATACCATGCACAAAAATAAAGTCAAAATGGACTAATGACCTCTATGTAATGCCCGAAACCACAAAAATCCTTGAAAAGACCACAGGCAGTAATCTCTTTAATATCAACTGTAGCAACATTTTTTTTTTTTTTTTTAGATATGTCTCTTAAGGCAAAGGAAACAAAAGCAAAAATAAACTACTGGGACTACACCAAACTAAAAAGTTTTTTCACAGAAAGGAAACCATCAAGAAGACAAAAAGATAACCTACTGAATGGGAGAAGATCTTTGCAAGGGACATATCTGGTAAGAGGTTAATATCCAAAATATATTAAGAGCTTATGCAACTCAACACCAAAAAAAAAAAAAATTATTTTCAAAAAATAGACAGAGGACCTGAACAGACCTTTTTCCAAAGAAGACATCCAGATGGCCAACAGACACATGAGAAGATGCTCAACATCACTAATCATCAGGAGAATCTGAATCAAAACCATAATGACATATCACCTCACACCTGTTAGAATGGCTAAAATCATGAAGACAAGAAATAACTGTTGATGAGAAAGTAGAGAAAAAGGAACCCTATGCACTGTTGGCAGGAATGTAAATTGGTACAGCCACTGTGGAAAACAGTATGGAGATCCCTCAAAAAATTAAAAATAGAAATACCATATGATCCAATAATTCCACTACTGGGTATTTACCCAGGGAAAACACAAACACGGAAAGATATTTATTGGAGCATTATTTACAACAGCCAAGACATGGAAGCAGCCTAAGTGTCCACCAGTGGATGAACGAATATGAAAATGTGGTATACATACACAATGGAATGTTACACCGCCATAAAAAGTATGAGGTCATGCTATTTCAGACAAAATGGATGGACCTAGAGGAATTATGCTACATGAAACATCTTTGACTGAGAAAGACAGATGCCATATGATTCCATTTGTAAGTGGAATCTTAAAAAATGAATAAACAAAAAGCAGAATCAGACCTATAAATAGAGAACCAACTGACATTTGCCAGAGGGGAGAGGGATAGGTGTTTGGACAAAATAAATGAAGGGGAAAAGGAGATACAGGCTTCCTGTTATGGAATAAGAACAGTATGGGAATAAAAGCAGAACATAAGGAATACAATGTCATTGTGAAGGCGATGATGTAATGGGACAGATGGGAGCTACACTTGTGGTGAACATGGCATAATGAATAAACTTGTCAGATCACTAAGTTGTATACCTGTAACTAACATAATATTTTGTATCAACTATACTAAAAAAATAAAAAATAAAAAAAAATGGGCAAAAGACCTGAATAGACACCTCCCAAAAGAAGAAATATACAGAGGGCAAACAAGCAGATGAAAAGATGCTCCAGGTCATGTGCCATTAAGGAACT
This sequence comes from Martes martes, assembly GCF_963455335.1. Classification (NCBI taxonomy): domain Eukaryota; kingdom Metazoa; phylum Chordata; class Mammalia; order Carnivora; family Mustelidae; genus Martes; species Martes martes. Next base: position 14,672,619 of record NC_137893.1, read on the forward strand.
GCAAATTAGAAAAACAATGAGATACCACTACACACCTACTAGAATGCCCCAAATCTAAAACACTGACACCCCCACATGCAGCCGAGGATCTAGAGAAACAGGAGCTCTAGTAGGAATGAAAAGTGGTATTGCCACTTTGGAAGACAGTTTGGCAGATTCTTACAAAACTAAATATCCCCTTACGATGAGATCCAGTAATCATGCTCCTTGGTATTTACCCAAATGAGCTGAAAATGTATGTCCATACAAAAACCTGCACATGGATATTTATGACTGTCCAAACTTGGAAGCAACCAAAATGTCTTACAGCAGGTGAATGGATAAATCAACTGTGGTACATCCAGACAGTGAACCATTACTCAGCCCTGAAAAGTAATGAGCTACGTCGCTATCAAGAGATGTGGAGGAATCTTAAAGGCATATTACTAAGTGAAAGAAGACAACCTGGGAAGACTATATATTATATACTATATGATTCCAACTATATGATATTATAAAAAATGGCAAAACTATGGAGAGAGTAAAAAAAGATCATTGTTTTTGAGGGAGGGAGGAAGGAAGACTGTATGCGCAGAGTACAGGAGACTGTTAGAGCAGGGAAACTATGCCAGAGGTTGCTATCATGGTGGGTATGTGCCATTATCCATTCATCAAAACCCATGCTTGACAACACCAAGCATGACTCATGTCAACTATGGACTTCGGGTGGTAACGGTGTATAATATGGGTTCATCAGTGGTACAGCAAATGTACCATTTTGGTGCAGGATTTTGATAGTGGGGAAGTCTATATGTTGGGGGTAGAGGAGGTACATGGGAAATCTCTGTACCTTTCACCCAGTCTTGCTCTAAACTGCTCTAAAATGTATAACTGTTCTAAAAAATAAAGTCTATAAATAAATAAACAAAAATAAAATTTAAAAAAATTTTTAATGTAAAAACATCCCAAACCCACTGATCCCCTTCAGTGACTTTAATCATTGGGAAAAGGCTCTGAGAGTTAGGGAACCAGGCCAGTGGGCACTAGAGCTAATAGGGGTTTAAGGCAGGACAGTGAGGCTGGATTGGCCTGGGGTCACCCTGTCAGTAAATAAGTGACAGAGGTGGGACCAGAACCCAGATATCCTTCACACCTAGCCTACTGCTCAGAAACTACACAGAGAATTTCCTAATTTCAAGGTTTGTGAGAAACTAGACATAACTGATAATGGGCTCACCTCCAGAGATATTTGAAAAAACTAATAATTTTCCTGGAATGACTTAGAAGCAATGCAGCCTTTCAAAACCATGCAGGATGGTGTGGAGAATGGAAGGAACACGGTGTACATGGACATCTTCTAAGAGTCTCTTTAATTAAGAACTTTCACCAAAATGTTGACAATGATTACTTTTGTGTAGCAAAATTGTGAATCCTTAGGAGATTATTTTTCTTGGTGGTTTTTCTGTATTTTCCAAGTTCTCTGCCTTGGGCATGTAGGACTTTCATAATTTGGTGGAGGAAAATGCTATTAAAAATACAAAATCAAAGTCCCTTTCATTCCTATTATTTTATGAGCTTTGTCAGAGCCTGGACTGATGAGAGAGAAACACAGCTAGTGAATGGAAATTCCAAGGAATAGGGAGCTTGCTGTAGAGATATTACTTATTACATTTTCATAATATTTCTATCATCCCCAAGGCTGTTCACATTTCTGAAACTCTTCAAGGCTTGTCACTTTGACAAGAAATAAAGCTAACACTTCTGTCACTAAAGCTGCTGAGAATAATTTTCTTAGCTGGAAATGTTCCTAACATGTCATCGATAACCCGAACTAATGTCTAAGTACAAAAGAGGATCAGCTTCAAAGACTGGCAACATGTTTTGTCCCCAGAGGACTTGCGAGTTGGAACGCAAAGAAGCATGGCACTAAGGTTTTACTAGGAGATGCTGAGTGTTTGGCTTTCACTGAATGTGAATGTTATGTGCTCTTACTCCAAGAGTGACATGTGCAGGGGGGTAGGGGGAATGGGGTAACTGGGTGATCACATCAAGGAAGGCACATGATGTGGTGAGCGAGCACAGGGTATTACATAAGATGGATGAATCACTGACCGCTACCTCTGGAACTAATAACACACTATATGTTATTTAATTGAATTTAAATTGTAAAAAAATGTCAAAAAAAAGGGGGGGGGGTGACCTTTGCTATATCAAGAGAAAGAGCCTATGCTTCTTCACCTGTCAAGAAAAAGATGAATTTTACGTTCTGGGTTTGATTCATCATTGTTGATGCCAGTTTTAAAGAATGAACAAACTGCTCCTGCTGGTCCCTTCCTAACAGCCCTGATTAGCCATCCTCAGCGCTGACAATTGTTCTGAGTTGGAGCTGGACCAGCTTGCCCAACATCTGTCTGCTTCCAGCTGTGAGAATGTGGAGACAGGCCTGCATTTGATCCTTGGGGCATCAGCGACATTGGACAGGGTGCTCTTGGAACGGGCAGCCCCTCCATGACCAAAGAATGACACGGTTGGAATAGTAGTAGGCTCAGGCAGTAAGCTGCATCTTCCAAGTTCGTTAGGGACTAGGATAGGTCATCTCATTCTCACAAAGCCCCAGAGTCCAGAGCAAATGAAACCACAGAAGGAACCAAGTTGTCTTTCCCTGGATGAGTTTCTAACCTTTAATCTTATTCGATTGCTTAATATTTTCCATTTGGAAAAAAAGCCTCTAATTGTAATGATGATATTGGCTTATATTCTTAAGTTATCTTGCTCTGACATAACAAACCCATAAGGCTGGCAGGACTGTTTAGAATTATTATTTCTCTTCACTGGTTGAGGAAACCAATGAAGAGAAGTATTCTTCTAGCCTTTCAACCTGGTGTCTTTCTTTTTATAAATATCACTTTAAAAAAATCAGTGGTAAAGGAACCAGGAGCAGAAGGTAGAACATAAAACGGCAGGCCTTTCTGCACCCTGAGCTTGGAATAAGGGCAGGTCCAGTATCTGGGTAAGTCACAAACCTGAAATTTAACATCACAAGCACCGATACAGAAAATAACATAAAACAAAATTCTCTAGGTGACAATTGGCTTCAAAAGGGGCAAACCTGAAGGTTCCTAACGTGGCGCTTATAATATGACTGATGAAGAAATTGCTACCTATGGGTCTTTCACAGCAGAGGGCAGTAACTGGGCAGCAGAAAGCCATCTGCCCTCTCCCACCTGGACCGCAGACTATACTCACCTGTCTCTCCCATTGCATGATAAGGTTACAGTTATGTAAAAGTGTAATTTGATAAGGCTTTCCAGAACAGTAGGTAACACACATCAAGAGTCTTTTGTACCCTTTTACCAGGAAACCTACTTCTACAAACACCAAAAGTCATAACCAAATGTGGGCAAAAGATGTAGGAAAAGAATGCAAAACAAGCATAGTTTATAATACCAGAAAAAGAGAAAGCTTTAACCACTGAGCTACCCAGGCGCCCCTAAAATATTCTTTTTATGGAAATTATATGTGTATAACACTAATTAAAATGTGTAAATATGGGGAGGAGTCAAGATGGCGGAGAAGTAACAGGCTGAGACTACATCAGGTAGCAGGAGATCAGCTAAATAGTTTATCAACTATTTTGATTTTGTTACTAATTGGTTTATATAGTTGGCTGCTCCCATGTTAGGGGCATAGATATTCAAAATTGTTAGATCTTCTTGTTGGACAGACCCTTTGAGTATGATATAGTGTCCTTCCTCATCTCTTATTATAGTCATTGGCTTAAAATCTAATTGATCTGATATAAGGATTGCCACCCCAGCTTTCTTCTGATGTCCATTAGCATGGTACATTGTTTTACATCCCCTCACTTTAATCTGGAGGTGTCTTTGGTCTAAAATGAGTTTCTTGCAGGCGGCATATTGATGGGTTTTGTTTTTTATCCACTCTGATACCCTGTGTCTTTTGATTGGGGCATTTAGCCCATTTACATTCAGGGTAAATATTGAGAGATATGAATTTAGTCCTACTGTATTGCCTGTAAGGTGACTGTTACTGTATATTGTCTCTGTTCCTTTCTGATCTACTACTTTTAGGCTCTCTCTTTGCTTAGAGGACCCCTTTCAATATTTCCTGTAGAGCTGGTTTGGTGTTTGCAAATTCTTTTAGTTTTTGTTTGTCCTGGAAGCTTTTTATCTCTCCTTCTATTTTCAATGATAGTTTAGCTGGATATAGTATTCTTGGCTACATGTTTTTCTCGTTTAGCACTCTGAATATATCATGCCAGTTCTTTCTGGCCTGCCAGGTCTCTGTGGATAAGTCTGCTGCCAATCTAATATTTTTACCATTGTATGTTACTGACTTCTTGTCCTGGGCTGCTTTCAGGATTTTCTCTTTGTTGCTAAGACTTGTAAATTTTACTATCAGGTGACGGGGTGTGGACCTATTCTTATTGATTTTGAGGGAGGATCTCTGCACCTCCTGGATTTTGATGCTTGTTCCCTTTGCCATATTAGGCAAATTCTCTACAATAATTCTCTCCAATATACCTTCTGCTCCCTTCTCTCTTTCTTCTTCTTCTGGAATCCCAATTATTCTAATGTTTCATCTTATGGTGTCACTTATCTCTTGAATTCTCCCCTCGTGGTCCAGTATTTGTTTGTCTCTCTTTTGCTCAGCTTCTCTATTCTCTGTCATTTGGTCTTCTATATCACTGATTCTTTCTTCTGCCTCATTTATCCTAGCAGTAAGAGACTCCATTTTTTATTGCACCTCATTAATAGCTTTTTTTATTTCAACTTGGCTAGATTTTAGTTCTTTTATTTCTCCAGAAAGAGCTTTTATCTCTCCAGTGAGGGTTTCTCTGATATCTTCCATGCCTTTTTTGAGCCCGGCTAGAACCTTGAGAATCGTCATTCTGAACTCTAGATCTGACATATTACCAATGTTCGTATTGAATAGGTCCCTAGCCTTCGGTACTGCCTCTTGTTAAAGCCTCTGCCTTCGGCTCAGGTCATGATCCCAGGGTCCTGGGATCGAGCCCCGCATCAGGCTCTCCATTCCGTGGAGAGCCTGCTTTCTCCTCTCTCTCTGCCTGCCTCTCTGCCTACTTGTGATCAAAGAAACACATCGACAATAATACAATAATAGTAGGGGACTTTAACACTCCCCTCACCGAAATGGACAGATCATCCAAGCAAAAGATCAACAAGGAAATAAAGGCCTTAAATGACACACTGGACCAGATGGACATCACAGATATATTCAGAACATTCTATCCCAAGGCAACAGAATACACATTCTTCTCTAGTGCACATGATAAACTCTAGTGTACTTCATCAAGATCAAAAGCTTTTTGCACAGCAAAGGAAACAGTTAACAAAATCAAAAGACAACTGACAGAATGGGAGAAGATATTTGCAAATGACCTATCAGATAAAGGGCTAGTATCCAAAATCTATAAAGAGCTTAGCAAACTCAACACCCAAAGAGCAAATAATCCAATCAAGAAGTGGGCAGAGGACATGAACAGACATTTCTGCAAAGAAGACATCCAGATGGCCAAAAGACACATGAAAAAATGTTCCACATCACTCGACATCAGGGAAATACAAATCAAAACCACAATGAGATACCATCTCACACCAGTCAGAATGGCTAAAATTAACAAGTCAGGAAATGACAGATGCTGGCGAGGATGCAGAGAAAGGGGAACCCTCCTACACTATTGGTGGGAATGCAAGCTGGTGTAGCCACTCTGGAAAACAGCATGGAGGTTCCTCAAAAAGTTGAAAATAGAGCTACCCTATGACCCAGTAATTGCACTAGTGGGTATTTACCCTAAAGATACAAACGTAGTGATCCAAAGGGGCACGTGAACCCAAATGTTTATAGCAGCAATGTCCACAATAGCCGAACTATGGAAAGAACCTAGATGTCCATCAACAGATGAATGGATAAAGAAGAAGTGGTATATATATATATATATACAATGGAATACTATGCAGTCATCAAAAGAAATGAAATCTTGCCATTTGCGACAATGTGGTTGGAACTAGAGGGTATTACTCTCAGTGAAATAAGTCAGTCAGAGAAAGACAATTATCATATGATCTCCCTGATATGAGGAAGTGGAGATGCAACGTCGGGTGTTTGGGGGTAGGAAAAGAATAAATGAAACAAGATGGGATTGGGAGGGAGACAAACCGTAAGTGACTCTTAATCTCACAGAACAATCTGAGGGTTGCTGGGGAGAGGGGGGGTCGGGAGAGGGTGGTAGGGTTATGGACATTGGGGAGGGGGTGTGCTGTGGTGAGTGCTGTGAAGTGTGTAAACCTGGCAATTCACAGACCTGTACCCCTGGGGCTAAAAATACATTATAAGTTTATAAAAAATAATAAAATAAAATGTGTAAATATAAATATGGTTATAATACACTCACAGCATGGAAAGAGAAGAAAATAGTACCTCACGCAAATGGAGTGTTAGTCTAAGCAGACATTGTTTTAAGAGCTAACTTGGATTAACAGGCCGACACTATCACAATCTCCATTTCATGGACCAGGAAACAGAAGCACAAAGGGTATAAGCAACACTTGTCCAGAGCCCCACAACTAAGAAGTATCAGAAAGGGGGATCTGAACATGGAACTCGAGTCTCTGGCTCTTCACCCTTATACTAGACTGCAATGAGGCACATCATAATGCCCAACCAGTTGCCTAACTTTGGGTCATTGTTTATTTCTCTAGTAATAGAGTTTGTATTCTTAAATGATTTCAATTGAACATACTGCTTTATAATTGCAACCTTTTTTTTTTTTAAGATGTTTTCTTTTTCCTTTTTTTTTTAATTAAAAAAAAATTTTTTTAAGTTTTCTTTTTATAAATATCTCAGTCTTTAGACTGTGAGGACCTTGAGGTAGGAACTGCCTTAGTAACCACCACTATTACTCTCACCACTGGTAGGATCACTGACGGCGCCACTCTGAGGTGCCAGGCAGCAGTCCCTGCGCCTCACCTCGTGGAAACCACAGGATAAAAACTACTACAATGAAGGGCAACTTTGCATTCCAGCACTTAATACACCCTTGGAAAGCAGTAGATACTCAATAAAGGGTAGTTAAACTAACAAAAAATAGCATCTCTAGCCATGGCTATCCCTCGGTTCAGTGGAGGACTGCTGCCTAACCTGACAGAAGAAACATAAAACCTAAAAAATAGATATGGGCCTGAGGCAGTCTGAATCCACCTCAACATACAGAAGCAGCTATCCCCCTCTGGGAGAAAGTGCTGGAAGAGGCCAACGCCAGCCTGTGCTCGGGACCCAGGGAGGGGAGGACAGAACTTGCAACAGGAAGTCTGTTTTACCGTCTTTCTTTCACTATGAGAGAAGCAGTCAGAGAGTCAAGAGGCCCTGAGTGGAAGGCTACACCCAGAAGTAGGTCTTCCAACTAACTGCAGGGATGTTCGGTTTAGACTAGAACTTGACAGGACAGTCTGACATTCCATTTAAATGTGTCAAGAAGCATACGTATTCTATTATGGCTTTTACGTATTCAATGAGTATGTTGTGGGGAACGATAAGCCCATTAAAAAACAATATTTTATTTTACGTGTGAACCTAAGAAATTAGTGGGATTTTATTGTTGCTTTCTCAAATATTAAAACACTTTTAAATATAGGTCAATATGCCGGCATGAGTAAAGGAAGGGCACCTAAGGCCCTTCCAAATATAGGCCTTGAGTATACTTCTGGTCCTTTGATTAGAACAAGGTGATCGTGACACCAAAATCTTGGTAGACTATTTGATTGCTTAATATTTTCCCATTGGGGGAAAAAAAAAGACTATAACAGCAATGATGATATTATCATATTTTTAAGCTATTTTACTCTGTCATAACAAACCAAAAGATTGGCAGGACTGTTTTGAATTATTCTCTCTCTTTGCTAGTTGAGGAAACCAATGAAAAGAAGTCCCGTGGTTTGATGAGATCCTCACTGTTAGATGAATGAATGGGGGGTGGGGTGCAGAACCTTCCCCCTTGCCTTTCTTCAGACTCCAGCTAAGTCCTCTCATCCTCAAGACTCAGCGGATCTATCTGTCCTCCATTAGCAACCCTACTGTCCCGTGCTTATCTATAACACAGCCCTCATCCCCTGATATGCAAATAAGGAGTTAATTATCCGTGCCCCTACTCTTACTCATTTGTGTGCCTCCAGGCCCAGCATAGCTCTGAGCAGGAGCGTGTGTAGAAGTGGTTAGTTTCACAGCACACTAGAGAATGATTTTAATGTAGCTGAAAGGTCACCCTCTATACCGGTAGTTTTCAAACAAGGTTTCACATACTCCTGAGAATTAAAGATAAAAGGTCTTTAAATTGTCTTAGAATTTGATAATTTTGTGTTATCATTTTAATGATAGTCTAAGAAATACCGTCAAGACACGAATACCAGAATGTTCTGCATCACTTACATGAACGGTTCTCCATCCTGATGAGATGGGAGTCTTGGGTGGGGGGAGCTTTAATCAATACTAATATTCAGGCCCTGAACCTGAATAACATCTGAACCAATTACATCAGAACCTCTGGAGGCGGGTCCCCAAACAGGGATTTTTTTTTAAAGACCCCCAGATGATTGAAATGTGTGCAGCATTGATCCTCACCAATCTAGATGATCCGTATCATCTTTGTTTCCCAAGTAACACGTTTCCCACCAGTACTTACCATCGCCTCAAATCCACTAGTTGTATTTTAAGTACCTCAGATAAATAAATACAGAAGCCAACAAAATATGTAACAGATATGTTCTTGCCAAAGCCAGGTGTTACAACATGCTGCACAAGCAAAGGTTTTGTCATTATTCTGGACACAGGCAAGTGGGGGTGGTGGGGGGATGGGACTGAGTCATCACTAGAGCACTTGGTAGACCCCAGCAGACCAGAGGTCCTCCTCAGGCAGCTCAATTTCTACAAAAATATTATCAGTTTGCCTTTTAGTTTCTATTTAATTTGTGAATTTGTTTTGGTTTTGTACTTATATAAGAGCTATAAACAAAGTCTATGCTTGGTTGTCCATTTAAATAATAAATATGGTTATACATATTTAAGCAGCATTATAATACAAAGAACAAGAACATTTAAGTCAGTGTTAGGGGAGTCTGTGGCTTTTTTTTTTTTTTTTCTTTTAAATGGGTCAGACTTAAAAATGCTGATTTCATAGTTTCTGGCCCCTGGTCCAAAGGGTGGTTGAATCCAGGACCCAGGAGATGGCTTCCCCCTTTGTTGGTGGTCTTGAGAGCGCAAGATGATTCTGTCCCTCCCCAAGGCTCTCAGTATGATTGGAAAGCTGTTCCTAATATCAGAACGCTGCAAGGGTTTCCCGGCTCCCAACAGCAGCTGCGTTTTGACCCATCCCAGGAGGTCCCATTAGGATTCCCCCAGTCTTTCCCTGGCGGCAGGCATTTGGTTGGCTTCCCTAATTCCACAGAAGCTCCAAGAGGTGTGTGCAGGACCCAATCCACTCGGTCTGGGGCCTGAGTCTCTTCCATTCACCTGAAGGACATTTTGGTCATAAGAATGCAATTTTTTAACCACAAAAGGCAAGGGTGATCCCACCTCAGAATTTCCAGGCAGGAATTTATTTATTATCTATCTGCTAAGAACTCAGTAGTTCCTTTGAGAGGGAAGCACCTTATCAAAGGGCACCCGTCATCCCCTAAGTAAGTGGCAGAGTTACTTCTCTTGAGTGCCGGGCCTCTCCAATGGCAAAGTCTGCGCCACACCAAATTTTCAGTAGTTTAGTGGAGACCCTAAGCTTGTTTCCAGCCAGAAGTCTGTAGCCGGCAAAGGTTCCAATCTTTGAGCCCACTGCCTACAGAACCCAGTCAGCCAGAGAGAAGGAGACAATGAGTCACTGAACAACTGTGAAGTACCATTTATCTCAAAATCACAACAATAGGAAGGCTCCCCAGGGAGGAAACTTGGCATTACAAAGAACTCAAGAGATAATATAATCAAAACTCCGCCAGGGCCAACAACTGCCTTCCTGACAACGTGCCCGTTGGCAATTTCCAAGGCCTGTTCCTGTCAGAAGCCTTCAACTGTTGAGAATTAATGATCCTCAATGTTTACAGTCAATATGTTTTTAAAATGTTCTTTCATCTAAATATAGGGACTCTAAATCATTGTCTTATTTCTCAACTTAAAACTATAAATGCTCTAAGTGACTGTCTAATAATTAACAGCACAAAGAAATCAGCTCAAGAGAAAGGAGTTGGGGCGCCTGCGTGGCTCAGGAGGTTATGCCTCTGCCTTCGGCTCAGGTCATGATCTCAGGGTCCTGGAATTGAGTCCCACATCGGGCTCTCTGCTCAGCGGGGAGCCTGCTTCCCCCCTCCTCTCTCTGCCTACTTGTGATCTCTCTCTGCCAAATAAAATCTTAAAAAAAAAGAGAGAGAGAGAGGAAACATTCCTTATGATGAGAGCTTGTCATAATCAATTCATGAAGTAAATGCTTCTCTGCCCAGGGCTCTGGTGAACACATATAAAGCAAGTAAGTGTCATAGCTTCACCATCATATGCTTTGTTAAGGCACCAAGGTGACGATGTTCACCATATTAACCAAGCAGAACTAGCGACAGACAAGAACGGGCACCATGTTTATGGTTATGCTTAACATATATGCTCCTGGTTGACATTCCATACTCCTTGTTTTCTGAAATGAACATCAGGGTACACATTTTAGAAATGGGGCCGTAATTCTTTCTAGTATTTTGTTTTCCTTTTTGCTCTACAGGTTTTTACCCTTACTCCCCTCTATTACTCCACCAGCTGAAAGAGAAGCGACGTCTGAAGGCAGTTGTGATAAACAGGTAATCAGAACAGTATTTCTATAGAGTAAGACATTTCGGGAGGGAGGCAGGGATCCAGCAGGCCCAGGGCAAACTTCTGGGTACCTGGAGCTGCTTGTGAGCCAGGAGAGGAAAGGAGATCTACTGTTAAACAGGGGACAGGGGAGCTGGAATCTGGGGTCTGATGGGCTCTCCAGAGACCCAGGGGGATCAAGTCACCAGGGAGTGAGGGATGAAATGCTCTTTGAAATTACTGGGGAATATAAGGAACTGTGGTCAGTAACAGGTCCAGAAAAGCAGCAGAAACAATTATTAAGTTGAATTTTGAAGGCCAAACCAAACATCTATTAGAGATTGTAGACTTATGCATATTAACCTTTGATGGGCAAATTCTTCTGAGTCTTGAAAAACACCCCCTAAAAGGGTAGTGATCCAAATGGGAGTGGACGCCGAGGGGCTTGTGAGACTCTCATGGTAGGGGAGGGTAGGAGGGGGATGGGAAGAAACACAGTGAATGGACCAGTGAGAGCTCTGGGAGTTGTCTGCGACTCACTGTAGCATTTTCATCAAAGTTGCCAACATTAAGGTTCAGTTAACAATCAATTATTATCCATGAGATCAATCTTGCTCAAAAATTTCTCTCAATACAATTGAACAGTGCAATTCACCAAGTCTCAGGGGAAGAGTCACGGTCTCTATTATTAATATTATCCTTCAGTCCCTGCCTACTTTGAAAGCCTAGCAGGAAACCTATAAACTAAAGTACTTCATTATACACATAATTTATATAATGTATAATACATATGTGTGTGTGTGTATATATAATGTATAATACATATGTGTGTGTGTGTGTGTGTGTATAAAGGTATAAATAGTTGAGCGTCCAACTCTTGGTTTCAGCTCAAGTCATGGTCTCAGTATTATGAGATCTCTAAAATAAATAAATCTATCTTTTAAATTTAAAAAAAGGTATTGAATGTCTCCTTTTTTTTTTTTTAAAGGGAGAGGGAGAGTGAGTGACCACAGGCACATGCAAGCCAGTGGGGGCAGGGGAGAGGGTGGGCGGGAAGGAGCAGTGGGAGAGGGAGAGTGAGAATCTTATGCAGGTTCCACTCCAATGTTTAACTGACTGAGCCACCCAGGTGCCCCCGGACTGGCTCCTCCTGAACCAGAGATTCTCGAATGATGGTGACGGCTGTCACTGATTGAAAGCCTTCTGTGTTCCATAAACCGCACTTGACATCTTATATACAATTTTCCTTTTAGATCATAGTAACGCAAGGAGATGGGCATTATTTTTTTCCATTTAATAGTTTGATGTTATGTAGTTTGGGAAAGGATGACATGCTTCATAATGGTAGAAAGAACATGTGGTAAATGGGAACTTTCCAAGACCCCATGGTCATGTCCAGCAAATAAGCATCTACTGAAGGACTGAATGGCGTGGTACCTGTTGACAGTTCATAGGTTAAAGACTGTGAGAAATGTAAAAAAAAGTTTGTATAGTTTATGGGGAAATCAGGATATACATGCATGAAGAAGCCATCCAGGTTACATTAAAAAACTCAAAACACAAAAACAAAAAATAGTGCCATCCATTTTTGTGTATTTAGCATAAAATTTCTGAATTAGTGAACAAATGAATGCTATCAGTCAACCGATCGACCAAATGTTAGATTGTAGGGTACGGGATCTATGAACTAAAATAGTTTAGTGAAGGGAATCATTATGGACTTGGGTGGTCACAAGATTTCCTGAACAAGATGAGGTCAGAGTTGGGCCTGGAAGAATTATACTGGAATTATCAAGAAGGACTGAAGTCCCACTGGGCAGGGGGGACAGGGAAAACAGGCTCAGATGACCCCTTCCTGGTCCCCGGGTCCCCTTCTTCAGCACCAGCCCCGCCTCCTGTCACTGTTCCTCTCTGGCTTTCGCCCCGCACTCATCTGCTCTGCTCGCGTCTCCTTCTCCTGAGTTCCGCTCAGCTAGTTCTTGGAATGCCTTGGAGCTGGCACTGGTTTTGCTAAAGCAAGTCTGGATTAACCAGGAATGCCTCATCCTTTAGTGGACAGTGGAAAAGTCGTGTTCGTCCTATGAATGATTCTAGGCTTGTGTAAGCAATGTAATGAATTATTCTTAAGGAGGCATAAATCATGATGCGTATCCCCCATTCCAAACAGCTGTGAAGGGGCTTCCCATGGAAATTTCAACATTTGGGAGACCCTCTTAGAAGCTGCAGAAAGTCACTCCTAGTAGTCCACAGAACAACCTTTCAACTACCCTTTGGCCTCTGCCTCAAAGTCAAGGCCCACATAAACACACCCTCTCAGATTTTGGTGACAGGGACACAGCACACAGCCCAAAGCTCCCCCATACACGGAGGTCTTGTTTCCCAGGAATCAGAAAAGCATCTCCCAGCTCAGGCTTCCTGAATCTTTTCTAACTTGGCTTCTGTCCGAGATTCCTGGAATGACCGTCCCTTTGGTCCTTATCTCATGACAGGGGAAGCACTGCCCTAGTGCGGAGTCATGAATTGGTTGGGCTTTTAAAAAAACCTGTACCTTCAATTGTGGGCAAAGATTGTTAGGATTGTAGTAACCTTCGACTGCTTTTTTACTCCGAAAAGTCTCCCAGCGCCGCACCATTGTGTTTTATTCTTGTCCTCTCTGGTTCTGTTTTTCAGGAACAATATGACACACTAAGAGCTGTGCTCAGCAGCAGACCTGCTTTTCCAAACATAGCTCACTTCTGGATTGAAAAGAGTGGTTTCACTTTTTACAGGTTGGGAGACGGCTTCTGTTTTGCTCCTGCCCGCGAGCCAGCAGCACTGTCCTTGACAGAAAAGACGCGCCGCAGCCCTGAGATCTCTCTCAGGAGAAGGACAACTGTAAACTCCGTCAGACTCCGGGGCCTTGTGTTTCCAAACTAGTGTTCTAACCCTTCAAGTGCAAGGAAGGAAGCTCACAGAAGATTCTGAGAAAGAACGAGAAGCACAAGAAAGTTTCGCCACCGTGAGGAGGAGTCAGGTGTTGGTCCCAGCCCTGCAGTGGGAAATGTGTTTTGAGATTCTGGGGCCAGTCTCTCACAAAAGACTTTCTTGTGAGGGCTGACATTTTTTTTCCTCTGGGATTTAAAAAATCCTGGGTCTATGCATTCAATATTTTGATGGCCAAAGCCCTGCCCTTTTTTAATATAATATTTTAAAAACCCTACCGTGTCACAGGAACAGAACAATAAGGTAGAAAGAGGCTACACAGATTTGAAGGGGGTGTTTTTGGTGACCAAGATCAGAGCATCTACTTGTGTGGGTTATATAACTCCAGCTAATTTTCGCTTCCTGTCTGGGGTATTATTTCCTGGTAAAAGTGGGAAAAAATTCCCAGCACTTGAGAGGCCTGCTTTCCCTGAAGTTAACAGATTGCCCACAGGAAAGCCGTCCGCATGTGCCAGCCATCCACTGAAGAAGACCAGGTTCAGGGCCTGGCACAGTGCAGCCGAGTGGCATTGCTCCCAGAACTCTGTTCCAATAAAGAGCCATTGTGGGATGTGAACCCTTCAGTGTACCAGACAAATGACTGAAATGAAAAGCACAATGAATGTGAGTGGAACCAGAAACTTGAATGGGGCGGTAATCACTTCCTTAGTGTGGGTCACAGCGTTTCTCAGGTAACTTTGTTCTGTAATTCAGTCCTTGCCTAGTGGAATAGTACAGATTTCCATTTATCAGTTGATAAGTGAGGATGATTACTGTCTAACCATGAAGCGATATAGGTTCTTAGCACTGGAGGGGAAGGGAAGTGGAAAACGGCGAGGGGACGTGCGGAAGGGTGGGTGTTCATCGGGAAGAGACAAGACATATGAAAAGAGAAGAAAGTGCTGATTCTCTTCCCATGTGATCAACATGAACTATAGTTCAGCTCTCGGGAAACTGGAAATCCTATATGATTCTAAACCAGGTCAGGGCTTCAAAATAGCTACAGTTTCTATGTGAGAACGAGGTCTGAGGCATGAAGTAGGGGCAGGGGTGGGGACAAAGGCCCAGGCTAATGGCATCTACCGTGCGGCTGACACCCATCTGTGGAGCTTTGGGTCCCACAGCCTGGGTATCTAGTGCTTAGATCCAAATACTGAGGGCCGGGAGGAGCATGGCGCTAATTCAGCTGGTCCCCAGTTTCCATCCGGGTAACCTGGACCAACTCTTTACACAACAGGTGACTTTATTGCAAACAAAACAAACCGAACCCCAAAGCAGATGCCATGGTCACCTACACTTTCTCAAATGAATCGATCGGAAGGCACAGTTGAATTTGACCCCTTACACCACACTAAAGCCGATCTTTCGGCTGGACCTGCCCTCCGTGTTTCTGCCTCTGAGCCAATTATATTTGTCACCTAATCAGTTTTGACCAGAAACATGGTTGGTCTCAAAGAAACCTCTTTCCTTAGGATCTGGAGCTTAATACTGATCGCTTGGTCTATGTACTTCCCGACCTATGCAACTATCAGCAATCTATGCCTATACACTCGTATCACTTCGGTAAAAACATCCACTTCAGACTAAATAAATAAAATAATAATAGAATGAAAACATCACAACTATCTGTGAAAGGATGCAAATTTTTCAACAAAAAAGCCATTTGGTTCAGTGTCCCATTTGGGTTCTCGTCAGTCACCGTATCTGACCCACGCAGGATTCACCTCTCTAAGCAATCTACAATCACAAGAGATTATGATAAATGTGCATCGGTTGTTTCAATTTATGGTTATGCCTTTACATAATAGGCAGCTTGTATCTGGCTGAAAATCCAAATAAAATCTTTCTTCCAGTAAGCCAGCAGTAAATTCCCCCGTGTTATCAACTCACCGGAATTAAGCAAAATGATGGATTTGAGGCACACGAACTCCTCTCCCTGGAGATTCATCATACGGAACCGAGATGATGTAGCCAGCAACATGTCAAAGATCTCCACCATGCCCTCTACACATTTTCCCTGGTTCCTATGAAAACACAGCAAATAAAAAGAAAAAAATAGTTATTAAAGCACAGAAAAGCTGGGGCTCCTGGGTGCTTCAGCTGATTGAATGTGACTCTTGATTTTGGCTCAGGTCATGATCTCAATGCTGTGAGATCAAATCCCACGTCGGGCTCCGGGCCCCGCAGGGAGTCTGCTTGAGATTCTCTCCCTCCCTCCCCCTCTGCCCCTCCCCTTGCTCACATGCTGGCTCACGCTCTCTCTTTCTCAAATATGTCTTTAAAAAATAAATAAATAAAGCCCAGAAAGCTTTCGGACCCATGATAAGGTTGACTTTCATAAAAATCTACTGGCTCCAAATCTGTAACAAAAAACTGCAGCCCATTCTCTCCATGAAATGTGAACGTATCATTTGAATTCTTGAAGGCAAAAAAAAAAAAAAAGTTTTTCCGCCAATAAAACATTTCCCTTCAAATTCCCAGAAGAGACATATTGTTCAATCCCCAAATCTGCCATGTTAAATACCGAGTTCATCAAAGAGAACACAGGCAATACCTTTTCTAACATCAGTCATAGAAACTTTTTTCTAGATAGGTCCACTGATGCAAGGGAAACAAAAGCAAAAACTAACTGTTAGGACTACATCAAAATCAAAAGCTTCTGCACAACGAAGGAAACAATTAACAGAACTAAAAGACAACCTACTGAAAGGGAGAAGATATTTGCAAATGACATATCCAATAGAGGGCCAGTAATCAAAATATATAGAAAACTTACTCCACTCAGCAACCAAAAAAACAAATAACCCAACTTAAAAAATGGGCAGAAACCATGAACAGCCATTTCTCCAAAGAAGACATATAGTTGGCCAACAGACACATACTTGACATCACTGATTAGGGAAACGAAATCAAAACCATAATGAGATATCACCTCACACCTGTCAGAATAGCTAAAATCAACAACACAACAATAGGTGTTGGCAAGGATGTGGAGAAAAAGGAACACTTGTGCACTCTTGGTGGGAATACAAACTGGTACAGCCACCGTGCAAACACTATGGAGGGTCTTCAAAAAGTTAAAAATAGAACTACCCTATGATCCAGCAATTGCACTACTGGGTATTTACCCGAAGAATTAAAAAACACAAATTCAAAGGGATACACACACCCCTATGTTTATAGCAGCATTTTTTATAATAGCCAAGATACGGAAGCAGCCTAAGTGTCTGTTGATTGATGAATGGATAAAGAAGTTGTGGTATAGTTATACAATGGAGTATTATTCAGACATAAAAAAGAGTGGAATCTAGACATTTGCAACAATATGGATGGAGCTAAAGGACATAATGCTAAGTGAAATCAGTCTGTCAGGAAAAGACAAATTCCATTAATATGTGGAATTTAAGAAACAAAACAAACGAGCAAAGGGGAAAGAAAGAGACAAACCAAGAAACAGACTCTTAACTACTGAGAACAAACTGACGGATTACAGGCACAGAGGTGGGTGGGGGGATGGGGGATACAGGGAATGGGGATTACGGAGGGTCCTTGCTGTGAAGAGCACTGGGTGGCGTATGGAAGTGCTGAATCACCGTATTGTACACCTGAAACTAACATAAAAACTGGACACCAACTGGAATTCAAATAAAAACTTAAAAAAATACAGAGTTCTTCAACCTACAGGTAATCCAAAATGATTAAGATTCAGGTAAATGATTTGTCTAGGTATTTATTGACCTGCTACTATATTCTTTGTGGTAGTTATGGGAATAAAAACAGGGCCTCTACTCTCAATATGCTCAAAACCTTGAAATAATATAATCAGGTTTAACAGACTTGTATAAAGTGCTTTTGAAATATAGAAGGAAGTGTAATAAGGGACTGTGCCTGGGCTGGAAACATTCATGTTGCCAAGGATGACAGGTAAGGATTCACCTAGTAGGTGGCATTTGAGTTGACAATTTAAGAAATGTAGGTTTTCATGGAGCAGGAGTATGAAAGCATCATTGGAAGAGGGTCTTAGACATGGACAGGAAGAGCAGAGTGAAGGTACAAAAGAGACACGGGGTTCATCTGAGAAAGGAGAGAAAGGTCAGGTGATGAAGGATGTCTTACGTTATAAGAAACTTAGGCGTTTTCCCTGTGCAACAGAACCTTGGCATCGAGGATTTAACATTAGTAGTGGCAATTATTAAACAAGCAAACTGAAGGTTCATAACATGTTACATTTAAAAAATAAGGTATTGGGGGCGCCTGGGTGGCTCAGTTGTTGGGCATCTGCGTTCAGCTCAGGTCATGATCCCAGGGTCCTGGGATGGAGCCCTGCATCAGGCTCCCTGCTCAGCAAGGAGCCTGCTTCTCCCTCTCCCTCTGCCTGCTTCTCCCCCTCTCTCTGTCAAATAAATAAAATCTTTAAAAAATAAATAAATAAAAATAAAAAAGAATGTATTGGTAGCTTTTCCAAAGGGTTGTTGCAGAAGTTCAATGAGATCATACATGTGAAAGGAACTCCCATCTTTTCGTTCACAGGCTGAATTGGGGTAATGTTGTCTTCGAAGGGGACAAGAAGAATTTAAAATATCCTATGCATATGCAAACACACATTTGTGAAAAATTTAATAATTTAAAGCATGAACAGTAAGCACATTGTTCAGCACTTTATTTTTAATTAATGTATTTTGGATCCTTTATCAACTGTTCTTAACAGCTGCATAACTGTTTCTAATAGCATAAGTTTTGCCCTGAACGAAGTGCAAAAATTTTTTGAACCATTTCTTTGTTGGCTGACATTTCACTTGACTTTAAGTATTTTGCTGTCACAAACATTTCATGAAATAACTATTCTTGTGTTTTTGTCTTCAGACACATGAATAGAGAGCCATAGAAAAATTTCTAGAAGTAGAATTGCTAGATTAGAGGACTTAAGCATTTTTGATATTGGTAAATAGTTCAAACCTTGCTGCCAAAGAGCTTGTACCAACAGGATTTTGGTAGAAAAATATGTTGGTATAAGCTTTTTCTCTAAGAGTCCTGCTCTTATCCTTTGCTGATATTTTTCTGTTGGGTTATTAGTCATTTTCAGGTTGATTCTTAACCACTCATTATATATTGTAGCCCTTTGCTCTATGCGTATTCAATGCTTTTCTACTGGATTGTCATGTTTTTCTTTTCTTTTCCTTTTTTTTTTTTTTGGTGTTTTCTTTGGCAAAAAATTTAATTATTACATAATTGATCTGCCAAGTTTATTGTTTAGAACAATATATCTTGCTTGAAAAGGTCATTTCCCTTTCAGTAATATATAAAAAATTATCTTATGTTTCCCTCTAGTACACTTCCATGTTTTCATACTTAAATATTTCATCTTCTGGGATTTATTTTTGCAACAACTGTACTGAAATATAGTCACATATCATATCATTCATTCGTTTAAAGTGTACAATTCAATGGATTTTAGTACAGTCCCAGCACTGTGCACCTGCTGTTCAGGGTTTACTTTGTGTGATATTTGAGACAGGATTCAGCTTCGTATTTGTCCCAGGCAGCTAGGTAGTCTTAACACCATATATGGAATAAACCAGTGATGTAAAATATGCTAAGTACTTTCAATAAATCCATTTCCTTCTCACAACTGCCCTTTAAAGTAGTATTATTTTTGTTATTGTCCAATTGAGTGAATTAGGACTCAAAACTATGAAGTCAAACCATACTATCTACCACCAGAGGTAAGATTTCCAACAAGATTTTCTTTGTCTTCCTTTTTCAACCTACTTTAACTCATACTTGCCCATTATATACCAGGCCTTGTGCTAGACATAAAGGTACAGAGAAGACAGACACGGACCTTGATCATAAAGAGATCCAAAACAGGGGCAAGACAGACAGGGAGAAAAGACAGGTGCAAAGCCATGGGCTACCTTCCCCCAGAAAAAGTACAGAAAGAAAGTCTTGCAACTAATGTCAGCCTCCCCGCATTTAACCCACATGTATTGAAGCAACTGCCATAGTCTTCTCCGATAAAGGTAAATGAGATTTTAGGTGAAGTGTTTAGAATGGCACGTGGTACACAGTGGCAGCTGTATATAACTATTCCTAGGAGACGTCTGGATAAATGGAGCCGCAGATGTTCATGAAGAGGTTGGCCTTTTTACCAAAAGTATCCAGAAAACAATAGCCACAGTGCATTTTGCTTTGACTGTGGCATCCGGGTTCATGGAAGCTCTCTAGAAACACGGGAATCTTTAAAAGCTACGTGACACAACAGGAGCTTGAGACAGTGGTCACATCGTAGCGTGACTTGGACCAAAGCAGGGATAGCACACTACAAGGGAGTGTTTTTTTATCCTGAAGGAATTTTTTTTTCTTAAAGTAGCACATTTTCTTTCTAGTGAAAAAATAAACAAGGATAGGGGAAAATGTTTGGAGGATGAAGCTTTAAAAATAACAACCCATAGCCAAAATAGAGAAATGTTCCTTTCTCAGTGTAAAGTCTCTGTTTACTTAACAGACTACACGCAGGCAGGGGAGGAAATCTTAGTGTGGGAGGGAACCTGTGCTCACCTGCTGTGAGCAAAAGTTCACTTCAGAAACTGAGAAAGTAGAGCCCTAACAATTCTCCTTCCCCGTGTCCCTTCTCAAGAGTCTCCCACATTTTCCCAGGAGAAGCTGGTTCTTAAGTGTCTCCCCCTTCAGCCTCTTCTCCCCAGACACGCAGTCGAGTGAGTGTGTGTGAGGATGAGTGTGTCTGAGTGTGTGAGAGCATGAGTGTGTGAGAGTGACAGTGTGTGTGTGAGAGTGAGTGTGAGTGTGTGTGGATGAGAGAGAGAGTGACTGTGAGCATAGGTGAGTGTGGGTGTGCATATATGTTTTTCTTCAGAGGATGTGGAAAGAGCAGACATTAAGTATCAATCATTGAGCCATGATAAGAAGACCCCGGGGCTTACCTTCCATGCAAACAAAAGTGCTTCTCAACTTTCAGGGCTCCTAGGGGATATTCATTCCAATAAAGCTACAGATTTCTAAGCAGTGCTGGAAGAGTCTTGAAGAACTTTACACCGACATCTCTGAGAGATTAAACTCGCTGTCCTTTCAATGGGGAAAACTCACTTGTTTTAAACACTTCAGCCAATCCACTATCTGTGTAATAAATTAAAAATATATAAAAAAAATTTCAAAAATATGTGCTTTGAGAGGCGCCTCGGTGGCTCAGTTGGTGAAGTGTCTGACTCATGGTTTCGGGGCTCAGGTCATGATCTCAGGGTTGTGAGTTGGAGCCCCTGAGTCAGGCTCTGTGCTGGGCATGGAACCTGCTTAAGATCCTCTCTCTCCCTCTGCCCCTTCCTGTCCCTCTCTAAATAGAAAATAAAATAAAATAAAATAATTAAATAAAAAAATAAAGTAAAATAATAAAATAAATAAAATAAAATAAAATAAAATAAAATAAAGTATGTGACCCTGCAGGTGTTTCTTCACTAGAACGTTGCCCTCTTGGAAATAACTGCCTGGAAGCATGGCAGAATGGGTTTCCCATGAGTGCTGTGGGCACGGGAGAAAAGGCTGGTGGTGTGAGCTAGTGAACAGATGACGTGTCATCCTCAGATCAGGTACAAACCGATGTGGCCTTCAAAGGGTGGACAGACACTTGTCGCCTGCCTCACACAAAGGGACCCTTCACTGTGCACTAAAGTCATTACATGTTGGGGTCAGGGCTTCCTTTTCAAAGTCCTACTGAAATATTCTCTACTAACCTCAAGGAGCCAATCAGACTAGAGCATTTAACTCCATTTCAGATGGGATGGAAAAGCCAACAGCACCAGAAATCGGTGATTACTAAGAATCTGGAGGTAAAGTTACTACAATAAGACAAATAAGGCAAAATCTGTGAAGTGTTCCTAAGGTGGAGAAACACGTGGGGTATAAAGACCAAGATTTATTTAGTTATTTTTTAAGATTTTATTTATTTATTTGACAGACAGAGATCATAGGCAGGCAGAGAGGCAGGCAGAGAGAGGAAGGGAAGCAGGCTCCCCGCTGAGCAGAGAGCCGATGTGGGGCTCCATCCCAGGACCCTGGGATCATGACCTGAGCCGAAGGCAGAGGCTTTAACCCACTGAGCCACTCAGGCGCCCCCAAGATTTATTTTTAAAGGAAGCACAACCACATAGATCAGAAACCGTTTACCAAGCAGACCAGCCCATAACCCCCACTGTGGGGCATGACAGCCTGACAATGACCTCCACCCATTACATCAGTCCATGTTCAGAGCACCTCAGAATCTCCTTGTGAGATTGCTCTGTTCCTTACCCTCTTCAGATGCAGTCCGTCTGCACTTAAGTAGTGCGAGAAGGAACAGAACTGGAAAAAGCATTTGCTCACGGCATGTCCTGGAAGTTTCTCCTCTATAGAAACGAAAGCCAGTTTTTCAGGCACACGTAGGTACTATTCTTCCACATGGGAGATAAAAGAGTCCTAAGGCAGGTAGACAGGTCAAACCTGTCCTTGTATATCTTCCAAAATAATCTTACAAAATTCCCCATAGGCTCTCCTCGTATGAAAAGACATGGAATAAATGGAAACAGAGAACCCAGGAGATCAACGTAAGACTCTTAATTGATTTGTCCTGCAAAGAGAGTGCAATGTAGGTAGAAAAAGGTTACAAATTAAGATGCTGTCTAAAATCAACAGTGGCAGCTTTGGGTGTATTTTTCTTAAGATTTTATTTATTTATTTGATAGACAGAGATCACAAGTAGGCAGAGAGGCAGGCAGAGGGGGGGGGGAAGCAGGCTCGCCGCTGAGCAGAGAGCCCGATGCGGGGCTCGATCCCAGGACCCTGGGATCATGACCTGAGCCGAAGGCAGAGGCTTTAACCCACTAAACTACCCAGGTACCCTTAGGTTTGGGTGTATTTAAAGAGTTTCTGTATCTTTGATGCTACAAAAGCTCTCAGCACGTGCTCTGAGACGCTGTGACTCCATAACTATTCATATGATCCAGAGGTTCAGAGAGACAACTCTCTGAACAAAATGCTGAAGATGGCAAATTCTAAGCAATACAGCCTGAAAGATGCAAAATTTGAATGTCTGTATCTCATGGCGGATTACTGGAGAAGAGACCTTGGTGGCTGACTACCCAGGTTCACATAATGCCACATCTATTTACCAGTTATGTGACATTGAACCAGTTATTTAAACTGTGTGCCCGAATGCACACGTAGACAGAATCATCCACATGAGACTGTACGTTGAATAAGAAATAATTAATCCATTGGGATGTGATGGCTGTTTGATCCGGCAGTTTGCCTATGCGGATCAGTAAAGACACAAGACTGGTCGTGGGGCAGTGCCATAAAAAAGGTTTGCTCCCTTACTGCCAAATAGCAAGAAGCAGATCCAGCAAGCTAGAAAGGTCCGTCACAACGTGATGGCACAATATCAGATTAAGTCGTCCTCTGAAATAAATGGGAAGGCAGCCCACATACCTGGGGAAGTGAACAGAGTCCGAGTGATGGCGTTCAGGGGACACTGCAGCTGCCTTAAGTAAATATGACAGAGGGGAGCTCGGGCAGGGATTGAATGGTCCTTAAGCAGAACCTAAGCAAATGGGGAAATCCCAAAGATAAACAGTGTTTGAAGTTGGGAAAAGCCGACCGCTTCTGGCCATGAGATATTCAGAGATGAGACTGAAAAGGATCTGGGTATGAAAGAGCTAGGGGGTTTCTCACGTTACAAAGTAGCTCCATGTTCAGAGCACTTCCGGTGAGAAGGGGTGACACTTACAGGGTGGGACCTCCCATCTGAGCACATTGTTTCAAAAAGCCTCAAGGAGTCCCCAGTAAATCTGGAGGGAGGGGTCCAAGGACAAAGAAGCAAGTAAGAGCAACAGACTTGAGAACAGAGACTAAGAAAGCGCTTGGCTGTGGTTACAAACAGATGGAAATGACAAGAGCAAACAGAAGCCTGCCTTTTTTTTTTTTTTTTTTGAGACAGCTGTACTGCCAAAGAAATCACAGCCTGAATTAAAAATCCAAAAGCCTTGGGGGTGTCTGGGTGGCTCCGTCGGTTAAACATCTGTCTCTTGATTTCAGTCCAGGTTATTCAAGATCTCAGGGTTGTAAGATAGAATCCTGTATCAGTCCCCTCGCTCAGAGCAGTCTGCTTGAGATTCTCCCTCTCCCACTGCCCCTCCCCACTCCTCTCCATCTCTCTCTTAAAAAAAAAAAAAAAAAAAAAAAAAAAAAAAAAAAAAAAAAAAAAAAAAAAAAGAAGCCTCTGAGGTTTTAAGCCTCCAACCCTAACATTTCAGCTGCTCAACATAGTAAAGTTTCTTTCTTTCTTAGTCACTGTCCAATGTAGGCAGCTTCCTTGGTACGGTGACTTTCCCATTCAGGGACCCAGGATCCTTCTGATCTCTAGCTCTGCTGTCGAGGTCCCTGAAATGTTCATTATGTGGGCAACTGCTGGGGAAAGGGCTGAGACGGGCACAGAAGAGCACACTAGCAGGATGCGCTGAGAGCTCACCCAAAGGACCGGCTTCTCCCCACTCACTACAGATGTGGCCGAGAAGAATAAATGCAAAGAAAGAACCTTCCAGAAAGTGAAGCCATGGTGCATGGAGAACAGCAGAAAGCACCTTCTTCCTAGAGAACAGATTCAGGGATTAATCAGAGAACTTTCAGGCTCCTGTCCATAGAAGCCTCCTCTTTCTGCCCAGAACTTCACAACGGCTGTGTGAGTGACACTCACTATTCCCTGCTCCCTTTTTTTCTCGGTGGGAGTTTTTACTATAGTTTTCTGCCCTCCGTCCAACACTGAATATGAAGTTTATCTGTGAGGTGAGGCTGCCCGTCCAGGAGGAGTCCCATCCATGCTCCATGGAGTGGATGGCCCATCCCTAAGAAATCTTTCAGTGGATGGACTTGGATCTGGACTGTTTCCTTAGGGAAGGAGCAGGGCATGTTCTATGTGTGGGAGGAATGGATATTTGGTAACCGGAATCAAAGACTGACAAAGACTGTTGTATTCTCCAAAAAGCCTTCCTTTTTTCTCCTCCATTTCCTCCCAGACAACATCTCCCAGTCTCCCTTGCCATTAGGAGTGGCCAGGTGGCTGGATTCTGCCCAACAAAAAGTGATGAAATAGGGAAGAAGCAGGTGTGCCTTTCCCCGTCCTCTTCCCTGTTTACTGCCCAAATGAAGAGCATTCCTAGGACCTAGTAGAGCGGGAACTAAAAGTTAGAAGGATCCTGGTCTCTGAATGAGACCACCTATCAAGATGCCTATACTAGACAATGACCTGAGTAAGAAATACATTTTCGTGTGTTAAGCAGCTGAAATTTCAGGGATATCTGTGGCAACCATTAGCCCAAACCCCATGACATAGAACAGACGCATGAGTCTGATTACTCCCTGCCCCAGCCCATTGCTGAAACACTGACACACAGACACACTTAGGATGCAAAGATAGACTTTATCTTCTGTAGGTATGGCGACTGACTTGATCAAAGGGATATAAGAAATGTATTGTCGGACACCTTGCTTTATAGATTCTAATCATTTCCAAATGGCATGAATCAGAAAGATGTCAATGAGTATATGGCATTTGATGTAGGTCTCCTAGGACAGATTGAGTCGGAGGAAGAACATTCTAGGCAGATTAAATGGTGTCAGCAAAATTTAACAAGTGGAACTGATGACGGAGTGATAAAGGAATCTAGCTGGTAGAGTTTGGTGCTTCTAAGGAGAGACACTTAGAAAAACTTAGCATGTGGAATGGTTAATAAAAACCTTAAGAGATGCTGTGTAAGGAAAGACCATGTAAAGCTTAACAGCGGGTGACATGATCAAGTAAGTGCTTTGTTATATTTAATTTGGCTTCAGTGTGCAGAGGAGAGTGAGGGAGACAGGGGAGTCTGGAAAGAGATTGCAGGCATGAGGAAGGAAGAGAAGGCACAAGACAGTGACAATGGTTACGAGAATAAGGGATATTTTCAAAATCTGCGAAGGGAGAATCAACAGACTTGGGTGAATGATCTACAGTGTTGGGCAAAGAAAGGAAGAATTTAAAGACACTTTTGAAATTGTATGTCAGAGTGACTGGAAAGAAACAGAAAAAGAAACAGAAAAAACAGCAGAAATAAAGAAACTCAGAAGATCTGTCATGTGCCAGTAGAAGAAAAAAAAAATTCCCTTAAAAAACACTGAATTTAAAATTTCTCAAGATCAAGTAGAGATGATATGCAGGAAATTGAAAATGTTTGTCTGAAACTTGGGGGAGAGGCCAGGATTAAATATATGAATTTGGACTAGTTTGTTAGACTTCTGATGGTGGGCATTTTTTTCAAATCAGCACAGCAAAAAATAGCTCACTTTTTAAAGGAATGCCTAGTATTTTACTGTATTCATGTTTATTTGAATGCTCTCCTACCGATGGGCATGTATATTGTTTTCCATTTTTGGCTACAACAAACAATATGCAATTATCATGATTGCACACATATTTTCCACACTTGCAAAAGTGTACAGAAAAAATTCTGACACATGTAACATCAGAGTCAAGAAGTGAAAACATGTAAAATTGGAACAAGTATTGCCAAAATGCCTTCCAAAAAAGTTGTACCAATTTGCACTGCCCCAAACAGAGCATGAAAATAGAAATAGAGGTATTTCTATCAGATGTATTCTAAAATGGAGGTATCTGAATAAAGATGGCTTAAACCGGGAAAGGGGGCCCCCGGATGGCTCAGTCAGTTGTGTGGTTCAGATCACGATCTCGGTCCTGGAATGGAGCCCAGCATCAGGCTCCATGCTCTGTGAGAAGTCTGCTTGTGGATTATCTCTCTCCCTCTTCCTCTGCCCCTACCCCTCCTCTTGCTGTCTCTCTCTCTCTCAAATGATAAATAAATAAATCTAAAAAATATTTTAAAAATCATAAATCTGGGGAAGGGAGAGAGCTCATCATGGAAAGTGAAGAGACAGACAGACAGACAGATGGAGAGACGGAAGAAACAGGCAGAGGAAGGAAACTGGGGAACAGCATCAACTCTGGTGTGGAGCTAAAGTTGAACCAGTCAAAAGAAGGAATGGTCAGAGAAGTGACAGGACAGGAGGGACCACAATGCTGAAAGAAGGTGGCCAGGAAAAGGCAAGCAGTGGGTTAGATGACGGAGATGGAAGGAGAGAGACATGGAAAACCAAGGAGTGCAGACTTAATATTGTCACTGGAGAAGGAATGTGTTTTTCTAACCAAAGAATAAAAGAAGAAATACTGTGAAAAGAGAGAAACTCTGCAGTATTATTAGAAATAGTATCACTTTAAATTGTTTAGTAAATAAGAAGTGATATTAGTTGTAAAAAATATGGCAAGGTAGATTGAGACTGGGAATCTGGGGACACGGGAGGAAGATGCAAATGCTGTTAAGACCCTGGGATTGGTTAAAGCTTAAGAATGTCGTTGGAGGGGTGCCTGGGTGGACCAGTTGGTTAAGTGTCTGAAGCTTGGTTCCTGCTCAGGTCATGATCTCAGGGTTGTGACATTGAGCCCTACATGGGGCTCCTCGCACAGTGCAGAGTCAGCTTGAGATTTTCTCACTCCCTTTCCCTTTGCCCACCCCCCCCCACTTGTGCACACACTCCCTCACTTTCTAAAACAAATAAAATTTAAAAAAAAACAAAAACAAAAACAAAGAATGCCTTTGGATTTCTGGCCCTTGTCCAATGTTCTCAAGTCCATGTCTTATGACCTGTCTTGCTGGTCACACTGCCCAGCATTTCTGATTATGTGCAGATGATCTACAGCATTTGCTTGTGACATCTGGTTTGTCCTCCCTATCCTACCCCTTCCTGCTCTTAGATATTTCTTTCTCATCCTTCAAGGCTCAGATAGGTATCATCTCTTCTGGGACGACTTCCCTGACAGCCTATCATTCTCTACTGTGTTATATACTCTTCCTCTGGGTTTTGAGAGTATCCTTTATGTCAGGGGTCAGCAAATGCTTTATATATAAGACCAGAGGGTAAATATTTTAGACTTTATGGGCAATACAGCCTCTGCTGCATTGGCTCAACATTTTTTTATGATGAAAGCAGACATAGAAAACATGTAACCAATGAGCAAGAATGTGTCCCAATAAAACTTTATTTACAAATATAGGAGCAGAGTGAATTGGCCTACAGGGCATGCTTTGCACATGCCTGCTGTATACTTTGTTCTACATCCAGTGAATTTATCAAACACCAACTACGTGTCCATGTTTGGTGGTAAGAACGTAACAATGAGCAGGAAAGGAATGTACTGCCTCAAAAGAACTTCCAATCGACTTGGGAGGTAGTTAAAAAGAAAAAGAAGGGAAAGAAGAGTAATTTGATAAAATTTTAATTAGTGGCATGAAGGCAAGGAAAACTGGATGCTAAGGGAGTGAAAAACAAGGAGCCCTACGTGGGAGAGAAGTCTGAGATGGCTGCAGGACAACCTAACAGATCTCAGAGACCTGGAGCTCAGAAAAACCTTTGAGTCTGGAAATTCAGCTCTGGGGACTGCCACTGGAGAGTGTCTGAGTGCAGAGAGAGAGGAGCAGACAGCACGGTGGGCAAATACGGCCTAAAAGGAAGACGAGTCTGTGCAAGACACAGAAGAGACCAGTGGGGAAGATGAAAAAGGGATCAACCAGGGAGGAAGGGGTCAGGAAGTACAGAGTGATCTCTATATAGTAGGTTAGAGAAGTCAAGGAAGATAAGCATAGATTGGGGCCAGATCAAGATGGGGTCCTAGCTTTTTCTAGCAGCGCTGAGTAGCCTGGGGATGAACGAGAAGCAAGTAGATGGTGGAGGGGCCCCAGAGTGAGAAGACTGACTCTTTAGGCATGGATACAAGTTGAGGGGACAGAGATTTTAGAGGACAGCTTTGCAGTGGCTGATTACGGGGCTTAGGATGGACCAGGAAAAATGAAAACCAGAAGACTGTTTGTAATCAAAGAATAGGAGGTATTAAGTGTCAAAGATAAGCAACAGGCCCAGTAGGAATAAGGGCTCGAGGAAGTAAGAACTACGGAGAATATACCCTGGAAAGGGAGCTTCCAAATTAAGATACTCCTGGTGGCCGAGTTTTGGCAGGGAGGTTGGCATCTCCTAAACTAGAGAAGGAACCGAGTAACTGGATTGTAGAACCTTAAGAACACTGAGATGAATGCTCCTGTCATTATAACAGAGCACGATCGTTAAGTAGCTGATTAAGAATTGGCAAAGGATCTGTTTTTAAAAATTTCCCTGGGCTCATTTGTTTCTGACTCTTCAAAGACCTCCCAAGTGTGAAGTCTTTTCCTTGCAAGACTATCCTGAACAGGTGCAATGATCTGCAGGCTGTAAAAATAGGCCCAGCAAACGCACGAGGAGAGCTTCTGTCTCTCACACCCAGTCTTCCCTCTGTGCACCTGTCAACATCCAAACCTCATGATGTTGGGCCAAATTCCGGGCTTTCTGGGTTAGCATAATTTAACTATCACAGGCTATATGTCAAGGCAAATGAACTAAAAACATGATAATAACTAGCAAAAGATGTCATTCTTCTTAGGAAGGGTACTGTTTAGGTAGAGAATTATATAGGAGAAAATGGAAGAAAATGAAAACCAATAAAGCAAATCCAAAGAATATGGCCAGAAAATCATCCTCTTAGAGTGATTCTGAGAAAGGGAGCTAAAAACCATGTTGTATGACTCATAGAAGGATTGGATTTCAAAGGGAAAATGAATTTGGGTCCATTTCCTTGAGAAGAGTTGCCAAGAGACCAAAAGTCAGGGCTATCTTCACTGAGTGTTTGAGGAATAAATGTACAGAGCAATTTAGCAGCATTTTAGAAACATAAAGTTCTCAGAAGCCACAGTCCGAGGGAGGCAGAAGAAAAGTTGGGAAATGTGACTCTAAACAGAGAGTTCCCAGCCCTCGGCCTTTTCTAGCTTAAATCGTATTTAGCTTCGTTGCTGTTGCTGTTCTCACTGGACACATAACCAAACAACACTGGTGCCTAGTAAAAGGATTTCTAATGAAAAGGGATGAAAAGCCAAAAAGATCCTTTTGGCATAAAGACGACCATGGTCATTGCAATAAAAAAAGGGGGGGGGGTGTGAGTATTTCCCCCAGGCAGTGTCCTCGGGATATTTTTAGCTCAAGGAAAAAGTCATTCTCCTTCAGAGACTTGCCTTGCTGAGGCATTAACTCACCGGTGAGAGAAGTGTGGAAGTAGCTGCTCATAGTTACTAGGTCACCCACACACATCTAACTCCATACCCAACCCCTCCCAGAATGAAGGGCCCACCCGTGCCCCCTACTCATGTCCCAACGAAGAGCCTGGAGGACTCTCATTTCCTCCTCCTCCCTCTTAATACCAGTCTCCAAGGATGGGCTCCAGTTTTGGAAAATTTGTTGGGAGCCTCCCTTCAAACCTGGTGACAGGGTACAGAGAATTGATAGACCTATTACTCATCCACAAGGATTCAGACCCTCTTTGTTCATGCCAGTGCAAATGGTGGTCACGAGAATTATATAGGAAATGTTAGCTTGACCTCCCTGAGAGACACGTCTGGATATTAGCTTCCAACACTTAGTCATCTAATGTCCACTTACCTTGATTAAGCCATCTGTCATCCAGGAGTAAGACTCTAGGCAACTCTTTGCTATTTACTTTTCTCTCATCAGGAGGACAATAGTCAAAAGAGTTTTTAAGCCAAGAGATATTTCTAATGAATAGAACAAGCCTCAACTTGCACTACTTTCATACCCTTTTGGGCGCTAAAGTGGCAAGAAAGGAGGTTAGAGTCGGTTACCACAGATGTGTCTGTCGGAACATGTAAAACACACTTCTGGGTTTGAATGGTTTGTCAAAGGAAGATGGAATTCTTTACTTTTATAGATAATGACCCACTTGAGTTTGTTTGTTCAGCGTGGATGGTTTAAGAGCTAAAGGAGGTCCCCAGAAAAAAATTCTCTAATGGTTGTGTTTACAGAAATACCTAGCTTAAAATAGATTCAATCAATCTTTTAAGATACTACATCAGGTATGTAGAACATAAAGAAGAGTACCTCACTTATTCACTTTTCTTTTGGATGTTCTGGAATTATACAAGCAAGGCAATTAGGTAGTTGTTCTCCACTGTACTTCGAGGAGCAGATTCTGTTAATGGGAGTGAAGGCAAACCAATGAACGGAGAGAGTGCTATGCTTGGATGTGAGAACAGTGTTTCTGCTTTGGATAAGCCATTGGTTGTTTCTCCATAAAGAAGATAAGATTAACACCTCGTGTTTTTATTAACCCAATTATAGTAATGCACTCTTTTTTGAGTCCATTATATATGTCAGGCTCTGTGCTAGACACTAAAACCTCAATGATCAGTTTCGCTCATGTATTCCTTTATTCATTCAGTAAATATTCATTGAGTCAGAATCTACTGTTAGAGGCACTAAGGGAGGTGTTGAGGGTGTAGCAATGAGCAGAACATTGCCCTCTGGCAGTACACAGCTTGGTAAGGTAGACAGTAAACACACACACACACACACACAATAAAATAAAATAAAATAAAATAAAACTATTAAATGTGACAAATGCCAAGAAGTAAGAGTATGGAGTCAGATGAGAGAGTATAACTGGGGAACAACGTCAGAGAGGAGGCGACATTTAATCTGGAGCCTAAAGAACAGGCCGTTATACAGGACAAGAACTGGCAAGAGTATACTGAGGAGAGAGACTTGTGTGCGGGTTTTGGAAGCCAGAAAATGCTTGCTGAGTTTGAGAAACCAAGAGAAGGTCAACATCCTGAAATCCTGGACCTCAGGGGTCCCAGACACAAGTAGTCCTGGATGAGACTGAAGAAGCACACATAAAAATAGGGCCTCAAGCTTTGATCAGCAAGGCGGTCTTCACCCCAGGCCAAGAGACGCCATGGCACTTTCATGAGAATTCCTGAAGGAATGTAAGAGAAGGGTGGCCAAGAGGTGTGTTTTCCAAAGATGAGACTCACAGTGGGGGATATTCTCCCAAGTGTCTATAGCAGGGAGAAAATAAAATTCACATTTCTTAACCTGGCCATCCCAGTTGCAAAAGTTCTTATGCTTACAAAAATCAAACAAGATATAACACAATCAGTCATGGCCATTTGAAGAGCCTACAAAAACAAAAACTCAATGCTTTTCTTTCTTCCTTTCTTTCTTTTTTTTTTTTTTTTTTTACATAAAACCTTAATCCATTCACCATCCTTTAAGACAAATGACACATATCCAATACGGAGTGTTAGAATTCCAATGACCAAATGAATGACCTAAAATTCTCACAGGGATCCTAGCTACTTATTCAATTGGGATTTATCAAGCTCTTATTCAATGCCAAGCAGCTTCCACTCAAGTGGTAGAGGCAGATAACACACAAATAAATACAGATAAGATCATCTCTGATTGTGACAAGTGCTTTTTGTGGAGTTAAAACCAGGAACCAGCAGGTGAATTGGTAGAGGGCCACCTCTCGAGACCTCTACTTTGCTAGCTTGTCCCTGAGGAGGTGGCACGGAACCCAGGCCTGAGTACAGGATGTTTTGAGGCAATCCACACTCCATTTTTAGAAGAGAAATGATTCTTCTTTTTCATTAGGATATAAAATAGGACAAGGCAGTTATTTAAATGGTTGGTTTTAAGGTTAGGAAAAACTGTTCTGGTTTTGAAATTCAATCAGGAAGACCAACACATGCAAACCATTTTGCCAAACAATCCAAGAAACTTGAATTAAAAAAATATAATCAGACATGACCTGAGCACTATCTTCCTCTTAGAATCTCAGGTTTTTCATACTGAAATTGAAACTGCAACCATTAAGACAGGCCCTCGAAGCCAATTCACAGAATAGGCCCATGAACAGAGTCAAAAGAGACTACCAGGACTTCTTAGCTCACGTTTGAAACAATCCTGTTTCACTGAATATTGTTCTTTAACATTTACCGTTCTTTTGGAGTTCTTTTGTTTCCTTCGTCTTTTCTTTCCTTTCTTTCCTTTTTTTTTTTTTAAAGATTTTATTTATTTATTTGACAGAGACAGAGATCACAAGTAGGCAGAAAGGCAGGTAGAGAGAGAGGGGGAAGCAGGCTCCCCACTGAGCAGAGAGCCCGACGCGGGGCTCGATCCCAGGACCCCGAGATTATGACCCGAGCCGAAGGCAGAGGCCCAATCCACTGAACCACCCAGGCACCCCTGTCTTTTCTTTTATTATCAACAATCCTCCCCTTGAGTTCACCATGTATATTCTGTTTTCCAATAACTCCATGTAATGCTTCCAAATCTAAGTTTTAATCAGATAAAAATTGGGACATAAAACAAACATATCTATTCGAAGAAGAGCAAGTGATACTGAAAGCTGTTTCCAATGTGGTGGGGGGAGTGGATATGTGTCTGCCAAGTTATTGGCAATTGTTTCTTGTAGCTCTCACATTTAGGTGCTCAGAGAAGTATATTTTTAAATTTTCCTTTCGATTTTGCTAAAACCAGAAAAATGCAGTCATCGTGTACTCTGCAGTAACAGGTAGTATCACATAACTAGTAAAGAGCACAGTACCAGGAAACGTACTTGTGTTTTTGCACCCCCCACCCCCACAGTCCAAGGCTGTGCAACCTTGGGCAAATCCCTTAACCTTTCTGGAATTCCATTTCCTCATCTGTAAACAAGGAGGCTGGACCACATCAATAGTATTCAAATCATTTTTTCAAAGAGGTGTCCTTATTAAATAAAACATGTGACACTCCAATTATAAAACAGAATAAAGTGCATCTGCTTTGGAAGAACTGTGAGCATGTCCCACAGACCCACTCCTTCCTTCCTTCCTTCAAGGCTGCCCCTTGGTTATCTCCTTGGAAAGACCCATAGAAGTCAGTTGGAAGAGCACCACTCTAAACCTCAAAAGCTATTTCAGTCCTTAAATAATGATTCAGTGACTCTGTGAGTGCAAAGGAGTTAAGTCTCCAAAATCACACCTCACAGATTCCAGATTTTATAGATTTACTGGTATCTACAAAAAGGTAAAAGTATTTATTTACTCATTCTCTTGAATTACCTCGCTCCACTTCTGGTGACCAAACTTCCTTAAAAAAAAAAAAAAAAAAAACATTTTATTTATTTATTTGAGAGAGAGTGAGCGAGAGAGAACACGAGCAGGGTGAAGGACAGAGGGAGAAGCAGACTCTGCACTGATCAGGGAGCCTGATGTGGACTCAAACCCAGGACCCTGGGATCATGACCTGAGCTGAAGGCAGATGCTTAACTGACTGAGCCACCCAGCACTCAAAACTTCTTAAAGTACTGTTATTCTTATCTTAGTACAAACAAAATCTCATAGATTAGACCATGATGCAATTTAGCTCCACTACCAAGCCTAACAACGACGACAGATTCACAGTAATAAAAGCTAACATTTATTCTCTTCTTACTGAGAGCTGATAAGCATGGTCCAAGCACTTGACATCCATTTACTGAATTGTCATCAAGCTCCAAGAAAAAGATACTATGATTACAGAAAAAGAAATCGAAGCACAGAGAAATTAAATGACTGCCCCAAGTCATAGGTCGTTGATAGCCAATCTGCAGTCTGGTTACAGAGCCTGGGCCCTCAGATACCCACAGAATAGCCCCTCCAGAACCATCCCCTCTCCAGCTGGGCTCATGTTCATGTGACTTTCCTCCCATGCTCAACCCTCCTAAAAGGCCTCTTGGGGACCCTCCTCACACACATATTTATGTTTCTGAACATGAACATAAATGGAGAACATGAACATAAGTGGAGAACCATGCCCTGGTTGATCACCAAGCTACTGCTGTGCTAGGACTTTGAAGATGCCTACAACTGTCTTCTCAACAGGTTCTAAAGTATGTTCACTGATCGAGTGCAGGGAGCCGATCCTGGGACTAAGACTTGGAAGTTCAGTACCAGACCCACAGACTGAAGATGCCATAAAACTTCTGTCTTCTTCCTGTGCCCTGAGACCGAACCATTCATTTGCCCACAGTAAATAACCCTTGTGCCTTGCCATCTTCCCCCGCCCCCGTGCCCCTTTTCCTGAGATTAGGCCTGGACTATGGACATACCCACAGACACACTTACTGCCTCTCCCCCTCATTTGGTACTTGTCTACTTTTTATTGACACATGAAGCCTTACATATTCATGTAACTGTCCTTTTTCCCTCAGTGGACAACAAACACTCAGAGCATAGGCTAGTATCTTATTTTTCTCTATATTCCTAATGTCTAGGAAAATGTTGATATTAACAATCAGTACCACTTATTCACGGTGCAGTGAAAAAGCCCTGAAATTGGAATGAAGTGTCTTGATTCCTTCACTGACCGGCCTTGCGATTATAAGCAGATTCCTTAACAGCTATAAATGACATTTTCCCAGAGGAAAGATGAACCTTATAATGTCATCTCAATATCCTCCAGAGTTTTTCTAAGGATGAATGAGAGAATGTGTAGGAGAGCACATTGTAAACCATGAGGATGACACATACTGCAGAATTATCATCGCACTGAAGATCTACCCTTATTTTCTAGAAGGATTGACTCTATGGCGTTTTTTTAAGCAATGCAGTCTAAGAGAGGGAAAGGTAGTAGTTCATGCATTCTTATTAGAAACTGTTATAAAAATTAAGAAAACTTCACAGAATGTCATTAATAGCAACATCATCTATGTGATCTCAAAGGCCAGGTGAACCTGTTCTACTCCAAGCAGAGTCATGTGTCCTGGCACCTCCAGGAAAGAAATCAGATGATCTATGTGTCCTTTATGGGTAAATGTGTCTTTCTCATCATCTTTACCATAAAGGGCGACATTCTGGCCTTTGTTTTGTTGTTCATTTGTTTTCATGCTTTCTCCCTCTCTTTCATTTTCTCTCTCTCCCCTTATTAAATATTTCCAAAGCTGCAGGCCGCAGTACATGTAGAAATTATACCTTTAGTCAAACAGAATAACACAAAACTGGGCCAATGCTATTACTCTACGTTACCAGAAACTTCTTTAAGAAACTAAAGTAGGGATTGGAGTATAATCCTATCATTTCATCAGTGGTTGGCACTATAACCTATTGTTCTGGAAACAACTGGTAAACAAAACTTG
This sequence comes from Martes martes, assembly GCF_963455335.1. Classification (NCBI taxonomy): domain Eukaryota; kingdom Metazoa; phylum Chordata; class Mammalia; order Carnivora; family Mustelidae; genus Martes; species Martes martes. The sequence continues at coordinate 14,708,545 of NC_137893.1, forward strand.
AGCCCATTCCTGGGCTTTTAGGAAAACATTTTTCTCCTTTCTTACCCTATCCGGTATATTCCCAAGGACTTCGTGCTGCACTGTGACCCCTCCAGGCCTCAGTGATGGTTAAAATTGATTCTGAACCAAGGTAAACAGGGTTCCTCCCAAGGGCCTGGAGAGCTCCAGTCTGCAGAAAGCTAATGAACCCCTTGAAGTAGGCTGCTTCTCTTCCACCCACACTTTATTGAAATGCTTTTGAGTCTTATTGTGTTGTAATTACATGCTATAGAAAACTCGACCAACATCTATTTCAAGGATTGGACCCATGACTCTTACTAAAACATTTCAATTCCATTTTCCTGAACATACAATCTCTAAATGCATCTGTGAGGGCTCTCCACAAGTATTTCCATTTCACATTTCAGAGAACTTTAAGTGGTGCCGGTTCCTGACTTAGCTGATGGTGGACACCAAGGGAAGATGGCTGAGGCTGTCCAGGTTGTTCTCTCTTTCCTGATATCGTCAGTGTCGTATTTGACCCGAACAAAAGGATTTTAACAACACTTGTGTTTTGTAAAGAGTAATAGAAAATGAATACTCATTTGTCTACAACCTACTTCCTTGTTATTTTCTTTATAAAATGTGTTCATTACAGAGAGAACCACTTTATCGATGTTTCCTTTACAGCTAGTACTTTATGTCTTTGTTCTCAGACATAATGCCTAACCCCATGATAGACTTTTTCTTAAAATTGTCTTATAAAAATTCTAGCTTTGCCTCTCAATTAAGTCCTTCCTTCAACTAGAATTAATTTTTTCACATGTTATGAATTAGGATCCGATTGATTTATTTATTTTTCTGCATAGATAACCAGGTGTCCCAGGAACAATTAATGTAATGGTTCCTCTTTTCCTTCCAAATCTCAATATTCCTTCTACCATAGGTCAATTGTTCCCAAATGTCAGTTTCTGAACTCCCTTTTCTATTAGTCAATGTGCTTATTTCTATGCCATACCACATTGTCTTAATTATAATAGCTTTATGACTTTATAGCTTAATTATGGTTTTTTACCCAACTTCCCCATCTTAATCTCAGCCTTCAGAAGCATTTAGGCTATATTTGGTCTTTGACTTCTACCACATAAATTTGACAAGAAACCCAGAATTTTGCTTGGAAATACACTGAATTTATAGACAGATTTGTACAGAATTGATACATTTTTCAATAAAACTTCTTAGACATAAACATGGCGTAGCTTTCTTTTTAATGCTCTATATTCTTTTTTTTTAATAAAGATTTTATTTATTTATTTGACAGATAGAGATCGCAAGTAGGCAGAGAGGCAGGCAGAGAGAGAGGAGGAAGCAGGCCCCCTGCTGAGCAGAGAGTCTGATGTGGGGCTCGATCCCAGGACCCTGGGATCACGACCTGAGCCGAAGGCAGTGGCTTTAACCCACTGAGCCACCCAGGTGCCCCTAATGCTCTATATTCTTAATGGCTTTCAATAGAGGTACCTAATTGTCTCTACAGAGCTCCTGCCATTTCTTTATCAAATTTTTTCCAAAAGGAGCACCTGGTGGCCCAGTCAGTTAAGAATCAGACTCTTGGGTTTCAGACAAGGTCATGATTTCAGAGTGGTGAGATCAAGCTCATGTTAGGCTCCACTGAATGTGGAGTCTGCTTTGAGATATTCTCTCTCTCCCTCTCCCTCCTCCTCTGGTCCTCCCCTACTCATGCTCTCTCTCTCTCTCAAATAAATAAAATCTTTAAAAAATTTATTCCAAATTACATTATAGTTTTTGTTACTACATAAAAAAGTGTATATAATTTATAAATTAAAGTATACCTAAATATACATTTAATTATGAATCTATGTAATATTTAATTACATATATGTGTACTATGTTGTATATGTATATTAATTTTGTATTTGTTGCTGGTGTTAAAAAAACAGATTTGGTTTTGTATATTGTATGTTTATTAATTGGATCTTATAAACATTCTGCTGGAATTGAATATTAGAAATGTAACAAGGCAAGCTGTTATCTAACAGTGTTTTAAACCAGCTATATCAAGGCTGTCTAAATTGCTCATGGCAAAAAACCAAAAAAAATAAATAAACAGAAACCTGGAATTTTTTATTTTATGGGAGGCAGCTGCTAAAGAATGGAAGCTAATCTTATAGACTTTTTACCTACAGAAATACTAACAAAATATAGAAAGTGAGTAGCATGGCCTGTCTGTAGCTTGTATCCTTTGCTAGTTGTTAGTCAAAACCTGGTGCAGGGAGTGAGATCTGTGATTCAGTCGGTTCTGCATTGACAGTTCAGCTCTCTGTGGTACTGCTTTCCACAAAGTAAATGAAATCTATAACCTATTTCAGAATTAAAAATACTGAGGAATACGATAAAATCTTTGAATAGTGGCACATACTGACAACAGAAAATACAGAAATGATATGGTCAGGCAACAGAAACAAATAAAGAACTGAGACATTTTAAAAATAAACCTGAAAATCAAGCAAAAACATTCAGAAGCAGACTAAATCAGACAGGACATACCAGCAAATAGACTCTATGGACAACATGGTGTAGGGGACAAACGATGCAAAGATAAAGAGTAAAGAAAAGGAATACAAGGATTTAAAAGAAAGTCATAAATGTAAAGCACAGGTAAAGGGTATCCTTTGTGTGTGGGGAAAACTGACCTAAAATGGTCAGCAAAGAGACACAGCTTAATAAGATTACTAAAATTTAAGTCTATGGAGAAAAACAAAAACAAAAACAAAAACCTTATAGCATTCAGAGTCCCAATTACTAATAAGGAAAAGAAAATCAGACTACCAACCAACTTCCTGCCAGCAATATTTCATACTAGAAAACAATGGATCAATCATTTACAAATACTTGAGGAAAAAGCGTGAGCCAAAGACTTTGTATATAGCCAACCTTTCCACATAAAGGACACAGAAAAACAATTATAAACATTTTAAAACTAAAAATATCATCCTCATGAAACTCTCCTGATAAATGAAGCTCTAGACAACCAAAAAAAAAAAAAAAAAAACCTCAAAGTTTAGAAAATCATCAACATATGGTCTGAGGGTGGACATTAAATATGTTAAAGATAACGTGAACACTAAAAATTGGGGTTAGGTGCTATAAAAAAAGAACATCTAAGTATTACAAGCTCTAATGATGTATAAAAATACAAGTGATAAAAATAAGATGGGAATGGAAGAGTCATAGAAATTATTAGCTAATGATTACTTCACAGGTATTGACTGAATAAATTGATAATATTTGTCTCCAATAATTCAAGTAGTAGAAGCTTAAGTACATCTAACTCTGCAAAGTCTAACACAAAAATAACCCTCGTGTCTAAAATTCCAGGGTGGTTGAGGATGTTAAGTTTCCAGCTAACTTTACTACTACTCATGGTAGGAAATACACGGTTTCTAAAGGAAGAACTGACTAAATATATATAAAATCTAACAACCAAAACAAAAATACAAAAGACCTAACAATAAAAGAAAATGGACTAATGAAAATAGCAAAGAGACCATTTAATATGTGGGAAATACAAAATAACAGAATTTGAATCAAACATAAAGTTTGTATCAAGAAATATAAGTTGGCTTTACTCACCTATTATAAAATACTCCCAGATTAGCTAGTAAAGTAAAATCTAATTATAGACTATATAAAATAGAGACTTAAAGCAAAGATATTCAGATATGAAAAATAAAGAATGAGAAAAATATAGTAAGTGAAAATAAAAAGAAACCAGAGGTCGTGGTCTTGATATTAGATGGTAAAATACAATCCAGAGAAAAGGTAAAATGAATAAAAAATTTTGCAATACAAAAATCTGTAATGGGCAATAGAGCTAAAGCAAATAAAGGCATGTATGCATTAGGTAATATGTCATAGATTTCCATTAAGCAGAAATTACAGAATATATAAAGATAAACATAGGCAGATACCTTACCTTCTACTTTAATAAGAATACATAAAGTTTCATAACAAGTGTATATGGAACATTTAGAAAAGCTGAACTTACATTAGGTTACAAAGAAAACCTTAATAAGTTCCAAAATAACTGAAATAATGTAAGCAGTATTCTTTGATCCCAAAGCAAAAAAAAAAAAAAAGAAAGAAAGAAAGAAAAGTTTATTAATAACAGAACAAAAAACCAAAAAAAAATACCCTGGAAATTAAACCATTTATTAAATAATTCTTGAATAAAAGGGAAAATAAAATATGAAATTGCTGAATATCGATTAAATAGGATAGATAGATAAGGATATTCTAAGGATAATAAAAGCAAGATACATCAGAATCTATGGGACATAACCAAGGAAGACTTTTGAGAAAACTCTGTGTATTAGCTGCCTATATTATGATATGAAAATAAATGATTTTAAAATCAATTTAAAAAGCTAGAGAAAGAACTACAAAGTCAACTGAAAGAAAGCAAAAGGAAGGACTTAACAAAGCAAAAATATAATGATGAGTTAGAAAGTAGAAAACCAGTAGAACTAATAAAAATAAAATTTAAGCTAGTCTTTTGGGGAAAAGAATTGACAAAATACAGAAACCACTAGCTGACCTAAGGTTTCTAAAAGAAGGATAAATACACAAAATAAATTACAAAGTAGAAGGAACCATCAAGCCAGAGGAAAATTTTTAACAATCATCAGAAACTTTTATGCAATCTAATGCAATAAATTTGAAAATCTATGAAAAATAGGTAACTTTATCAGATTTTATACAGCAAAACTGACTCCAGAAGAGATGAAAAGTCTTTAGACTAATTACTACAGAAGAATTAAAATTTCCAGGGAGTTCTTCTCTGAGAGAGCCACCAAGTCCAGAAGGTTTTGAAAGAGAATTCTACCAAAATTTAAAGATTTAAAGATCAAATAATCTCAATGCTACTTCAACTTTTCAGAGCATAGAAAAGAAAACTTCCAGACTCCTTTTGTGGGACATGTGTAACACTGAAAACAAAAAACTAGTAAAGACTACCAAAAGAAAAAATTTCATACCAAACTTTCTTAAGAATTTTAATGCAAAAACAATAACTTTCATTCCTAATAAAAACACCGAAAAACATAGAAATCCATAGAAACTCTTATCGGGACACCTGGGTGGCTCAGTCGGTTAAGAGTCTGCCTTCAGCTCTGGTCATGATCCCAGGGTCCTGGGATGGAGTTCCTCATCAGGATCCCTGCTCTGTGGGGAGCCTGCTTCTCTCTTTGTCTCTGCCTCCCTCTCTCTCTCTCAGTCTCTCATTAATAAATAAAATATTTTTTAAAATAATAGAAACTCTTGTAATATGAATGTATAAGAATAAGGAAATGATTTTTACTTTGCCACTATTTTTATGAGGTATTAGAGTTATTATTCAACACAACTAGATAAGAAAAAAACACTTCAATTCTTAGAGACAGAAAGAAAGAGGTAAAACAATCTATTTGCAGATGATTTGATTATATATTAGGAAAGCCTATGGAAATTAATGGAACTACTCTAAACAATAAGTGAATTCGGTAAAGTAGTAGTGTACAAAAATAATATTTAACTATCAATTAGCTACTTATGTGTTAACAATATGTATATTTATTACATTAACATTATATATATATACATACATATAATAGCTAGACATAATCTTAAAAATATATGGAAAATATATATAAGGATACTTTAAAACACTTCTGAAAGACACATGAAAATAATCTGAACAAACGAAGAGGCACAACTTATTCTTAAATGGGAAGATTCAACCTCATAAAGACATTAATACTTCCTAAGGCAATTTCTATGTAATAGAATCTTAACGTTATCAAGTTTTCTCATGGAGTTAAACAAGTTAATACTAAAGAGCACCTGTAAAAAGAAATCAGGAAGCATCACCTGTAAACCCCTGAGAAATCAGCAGGCAGCATTAGAGATAGAGCCTGTCCAGAATTAAAACCCAATTTGGGGAAGCCTGGGTGGCTCAGCCAGTTAAGTGGCTGCCTTCCACTGAGGTCATGATCCTAGGGTCATGAGATTGAGTACCACACTGGGCTCCTTGCTCAGCAGGGAGCCTGCTTCTCCTTCTGCCTGCCACTCCCCTCACTTGTGCTCACTCTCTCTCTGATTTAAAAATAAATAAATTAAAAAAAAAAACAATTTGGAGCTGCTGTAAATAAAGCTATGTGATAATGAATCATAAATTGATAAACCTTAGAAGATAAGTAAAATTTCATAAAAGGACTCAAGTTTATGAAGAAATCATGCATGTAATTAAGGATGCATCTCAAATCACTTGAGAAAATAATTTTTTCATAAATGGTGCTGGCAATACTGAAAAGCCATCTGGAAAAATATAAAAAATCAATCTTTATTTCACACTCTATATGAAGATAAAGTCCAAGTGGACAGACCCAAGACATAAGAGTAAAAAGTACTAAGAGTAAGCAGAAGTGAATATAATTATAATTTGGGGGTAGGGAAATCATTCCAATAATGGGAAAATTAATATATTTTTGCTATCAAACTTAACTTACAAAAGCATTTTATACAGCAAAATCCTCCAAAAACAGTTGAAATGTAAATGAGAAACTGAGAAAAGATTTTGGCAACCTATACTGAGAAAAGCTCATCTATCTCTAACATACATAGAGTTCCTAAAAAATCAAGGAACAGAAAAAGACAAGCTGGTATAAAAATTGACAAAAATATGAATATACAATCACCAAAGCATAAATGAAAGAGGCCCTAATACATAAATAAGATGCTGATTTCATTCAAAAATAAAAGGAAATATACTTAAAACCATCCTGGGATACTTCTTGCATATCAGATTGGCAAAAATCCAAAAGTTTGATGACATATTCTATTGGAGAAGCTGTGGGAAAACAAGCCCTCTTATACATGGATGGCGGAAAAACACATGACACCCTGTGTCATGGGTAGTAAATAAATTTTCCAATATCTAGCAAAATTATGTATGCATGTATTTTTTGACCACTTATTTTATTTTATTTCATCACAATAAGTGTACTCTTTAAACCCCACCCCCAGTTTCCTCCTTCCCCCACCCAGTACCCCTGGCAACAATTTGGTTGTTCTCTATAACGAAGTGTATGTCTGATTTGTCTCTCTCTTTTTCCCTTTGCTCATTTAGTTTGTTTCTTAAATTTCACATGAGTGAGATCATATGGTATTCATCTTTCTCTGACTGATTTATTTTGCTTAGCATTATAAATTCTAGCTCTATCCACATTGTTGTAAATGGCAAGATTTCATTCTTTTTTAAGGCTGAATAATATTTCACTGTATATAGATATATACCACGTCTTTTCTATCCATTCATCTGTTGATGGACACCTGGACTGCTTCCACAGTTTGGCTATTGTAAATAATGCTGTAATAAACATAGGGGTACATGTGCCCCTTTGATACAGTGTTTTTTTGGGGGTAATTACCCAGTAGTAATTACCTGGAATGTAGGGTAGTTCTATTTTTAATTCTTTGAGGAATCTTCATGCTTTTTCCACAATGGCTATGCCAATTTGCATTCCTACCAACAGCGCACAAGTGTCCCCCTTTCTCCACATGCTCACCAACACTTATTTCTTGTGTTGTTGATTTTAGCCATTCTGACAGGTGGGAGGTGATATTGAATTACAGTTTTGATTTGCATTTCTTTGATGACCAGGGATGTGTATGCATGTATCTTTTGACCCAATAATCCCACTTCTAGGAATCTATCACAAAGACAGATTGCAAAAAGTACAAAATGACTTAACCACAAAGTTATCTATTGTGGCATTTTTTTTGTTGTTTATAGCATAAAACTGGAAAGAACCTACATGTCCATCCATAGGGGATTCCACACAATGGAATAGAAGATAGTCATGAAAAGGAATAGGGAAGCTCTTTATACACATACATGTTGAAACCTCCAAAGCAATATGCAGAATATTATATATAATGATTACTTTCAGATATAAAGGGTATATGAATATACATATAGTTTCAAAGGTGCTTATATCCTAATTGTATCCATTGAAATGTCCACAGGTAATGGGAGCTCAAAAATAGTGAACATACCAAGTGCCAAGATTGAGTTCTAAATACCAATTTCTCTGAAACAAATAAGCCCTCCTTAAAGGAATGTTGGTTCCACCTCTGGGGCAGAAAATTTACAAAAATTTACAATAAATTTACAAAAATAAATTTACAAAATTTACAGTACAAGGTTAGGACATGTTCAAGGAGGCATTAAGGATGAATGACACAGAAGTCACATGAAGGAACTCTATTAGCCACAGATGGCACAGCTGAAGCACCAAAAAAAGGAAATAAATCAACTGATTGGGCATTAAGGAGGGCACATGATCTGATGGGCACTGGGTGTTACACACAACTAATGAATCATTGAATACTACATCAAGAACTAATGACGTACTATATGTTGGCTAACTGAACTTAATAAGAAATAAAATAATCAATCAACTGATTGATGCACACTAAATAAACAAAACCCTACTAGCCCATAATGCCAGTAAAAAATTCTCGTAAGCCATTACTGGATGGAACTAGGACAGCAGCTCCCCTTGATGCTGCTGCTATCAGCAAGTAGAGCTTCATAGCTTTTTTAACACCAAATATTTCAAAAAGCTAGTTTATATTTCCTTTCACTAATTTTTCCTGCCCATCTTCTCTTTTATACATTATACTTTCATTTAACGCATTGATACTCTGGTTGTTGTTGTTGCTGTTGTTTTTCTACTTCTTTACTAAAACTGTCCTCCTTGGGGACAACTGTGATGCCTAATTAACAAATGCTTAGTCCTTTCCTCTTGCTCCTACACACCTCTCCGTAATATTTAGCATAATTCACTATCCTTCTCCTTTGGAAAGCCATCCCTCCCTTGGAATCGGAGACTGTGCTTCTGTTCTCAAACAATTCTGCCTTAGCCCCAGGAGGGCGGGCGGGAATTCTCTTCTACTTAGAACTCCTAAAGGTCAGCCTTTTAGGAGGTCTTTCCTCAGCCCTTCAGACATCTCCTTCTCCACCATCTTGTTTTAACTACGAAGATGACATGAGTCTTTGATCTCCATCTCTCCTCTGACATTCAACTCCCTGTTGAACACGACCTTCAGTATATCCTCTCTATACCTTAAACTCAACAAGTGTAAAGAAGAACTCCTCAGGATGTCCCCAGCACCACTCTTTCCCCTGTCTTCCTAACTCCTGCCCGGAGTACCACCATCCATTCAATGGCCAGGACCACAGATCTGGAAACCTTCATCATCCCGGGGCTCTCTGACACACCCACACAAGGAAGGGTTTGCTCAGGCTCTCCTCTCCTCAGAGGCTGAAGTGGACCCAGCTGCAGCCCCAACTGCCCATCCTGACCAAACCCAGAAGATACAGGAGAAGCCCTTTTCCTCTCAGGGGTATACAGTAAGCAACCTTTCTTTATCATTGTACCATGCTTGTTGCATCTTATTTTTCAACAATTAAGTCATGATGGATCTTAGAATCAGTGGCAAGGAGGAGTGGTAAATCATGTAAACAGGTTAAGAAACTGAGTCTCTAGTGTGGTATAAAACCAAAGAAAATATCAATGGTGTTCTTTTTTTCATCTCTTTGCCATTTGAAATGAAAATACAGGTAAAATGTAAATAAGAATATTTAATGACTTAAAATGCCATAGAAGCATCAGAAGAGAAAATCCATCCTTATTCTTTGTATTAGGAGCCCACAAAGAGAAGTCAAGAACACCAAGGGGGGAGGGGAGAAGAAGGGAACTTAATCATAGATCATAAGCTCACATAACCATGACACTAATAATAAAGACAATTTTGATTCATAATAGGAAATGGAAACAAACACAGTAGTTTCTTTTATCCTGAAGCCAAACCTTGATACACTCATAAAATTAAGAGCTATCATCAATAGGAAAATATCCAAGTAGTACTAATACCTTGACATAAGAAATATTTCAAAGATGGGTAATCTGTGATCATCGCCCTTGATAAACCTTTTATTGCCCTCCTGACAGCTCCAAAATGACAAATGTATGGTGTGTTCTCACCTTCAGAGTTATCTGTATTAGAGTATATTTTAAGACAGGATAAATGTATAATAAGTGTATTTACGCTAGCATGGAAATGTCAAGAGTGAATTGGTACATAAATGCAAGTGTACATGAAGGACTGATTTTTACCCAGAATCTATAACCATTAGAAATTGATGGAGGAAAATACACTAGATATGAATGAACTGGGGCGCAGTGTGGACCGGCTTAGGTCTTGCTTTTGCTTGCATTCATTTGTATAACAATATTACTCTACCAGTAGACAGTAAATTCCCTGAGGACAGGTCTGCTTTTTACACATCTTTTTTTTTTTTTTCCCATATCCTCCAGTATCGTGCAGAACCCCAGAGACTTAAAAAAAAGAAAAAAAAAAGAACCCCAGAGACTTGGGAGTTCTCCATAAATATCTACTAAGTTGATTTACTCTGAATCCTAACTCACACAGACTTGAACTTGGTCATCTTGATCCCTGGATTTTAATGTGGCTCATTAAAATGAATGAGAATCGGGATTTCTGATGCCGACTATGGAGAGGTACCTGCGATGAAAGCAGATCTGAAGGGGATTACTTGATTATCCCTGTGTAGTATGTATGCTTTACATAATATTAAGATATTTTAAAATTAAACTGTCAAAAGTACTATTTTGATTATATTTAAGTCCATTAAGCTGATGTTTAATTGTTAATAATAAATGGTAAATACAAAAATAATGCGGTACGTAGAAATGTAAGAAGTCAAATTAACCTCCTACACAGGATTAATTCTTGGGTTGGAATTCTGCCTTCCCCTCCGTAGCAACTTTACATTGAGTGGATCCTTACTGTTTACAGGCTTATTCCTCTTGAGAAATTAAAGACTTGGGGCTTAGCAAGGTTTATAATATAGTGCTACTTAGTTGCTTTTGTTTTTAAGGAGAAACCTTGGTTTCAATGTTTAGTTTTTCTGCCTTTTTCAATAGAACCCCTACACATGCGTTCATGAATTGATGGTCAAGGTGACTTTTCCTGAAATTCCAGGATGCACGCACACACGTGTATGTGTGTGTCTAATATCTTTCATGAGATTAAATTCACACATCATAAAATTACCCCATTGAAAGTGTATAATGCAACTTGTTTTTAGTCCGATAAATATTTTGATTCATTTTCAATCACAGGTAAGCTATAATAATGGCAGGTTGCTAATCTCTCTCTCTCTCTCTCTCTCTCTCTTTTCTTTTTTTTTTTGGCCTCAATTTTTCTCCAGTACCATTTACAATGTCATATTCCCAGGGTTTGTCAGAATGTTAAATGAAAGACTTTGACAAATCAGTCAATTGGCATCTGCTATTGAGTCATTAAAGACTTAGAACTGGAAAGAACCAAGAGATCCAGGGTCGGAATATAAATAATCTTTTTACCTGCATGCTCATACAGTTAATGAGATACAGCATAGAAGAAAACCCACCACAGTACTGCACCCACTGAAGAAGTTAAATAAATGTTGCCCTCTTTTCTTCTTTTTTAATCCAATTCTATAAAGTAGAGTGGAAAAAAGGTCATGAACACATTTCTTGAGATATGAAGGAAGCAAACAGTTACGCAAACCAAAGCACACCTGGAAAGTTATAGAGGGCATCTAGCAGAACTCCCAGAGTCATGAAAACTGTCTTCGGTGCAGGACTGACTTTTCTGATGGGTGGATCACTTGTCCCTCACCCCTCCCACTGCACCTGCGTCCCCAGCTACTCTAATGCCCCCTTCCATGCGGCACACATTTTGTACAAGCTTATTCCTCTTGAGAAGGCTTGAGAGAGGAGAAATCTGCCAAGGGAAGATATAGAGAGGTCCCTCTCTTCATACCTGAGAAACCTTTGGACAGATTACATTCTGAATTTATCAAGTTATTCCAGAACTTTATTTTTCTACTCTTCCAAGTAAAGAATTTGCAAAGAATTTACATCAAGCTTTACACAGGAGGAAAAAAAAAATGTATTTATTTTTTTTAAAAAAAGGGCCCATAACAGCGTTGCTGGAAGCACTGTTTTATTTGCATGTTTTTATCTACATGGTTTTTTCTTTCTGAAATATTTACAATAAACAAGCTAAACTGAGAAATGTTCTTGCTTCTAGAAAATGACTTTTTCTTTTCCATTTAAAATGAATGTATCATCTGGAAACAGTCTGCTATTTAGTAGAAGAGGCCAAATGTTCTCTCTGGTGCAGCAACCTGTTTTTCTCTTAAGGAAGAGAACTCATTCCTATTCCATGCCTCCAAGTAGAACTTTCTGTTGTTCCACACAATTTCCCACAGGCAGAGCCTCCTGATGCAGGAGCGAGGGGAAGAGCTATAGGTCAACAACCCTCCGGCCAGAAGCTGGGTGAAGGGCATATTCTGCTTGTCGAATTAAGCCCTGCTTTTCAAACGGATGAACAGTTGTTTTTTTTTTTTTTTTTCCTCTGAGAGTGAACAGGACCCGAAACAGAGTGCTTTGGCTTCACTGAGAAATCCGCAAATATTTCTCAGAATTTGTTAGCGCTGATGGCGCCAGCAAAACAGAATTAGACTGCCCCTTGGAAACTGGATAGTCTTACTGAACACGCAATTTACATTGTTTCCTCTAACATTACATCTGCCCTCCAGCATAGTAAACTGAACTCCTGCAAGAACAAAGAGACCCCACCAGGGATGATATACGTTGAACATTTTTGCTTCTGTTTTTAGGTCTCTATTTTTCCAACGCGGGCACTCGAGCAGGACTAAACGAAGAGACGCATTCCTAGTTGACACAGAGGACATATTTTGTGTTTTCTGGTGCCAAAACACACCAGAGGATTAGGTGCTAGAATGGAAAATAGTTCCCTCCATTTCCTGATTACTTTCACAGGCGTTCTTATTATCTTTAACTTTGCTCTTGTAAAACACACACACAGCGCGAGAAATTACTGGGTTCTTTATTTATACCTTATAATAACCTTTATTTCTTGGTTTTCGCAGGAAGAGATGACTGCACTTAGAGCCTGGAACTCATTGCTACAGGACACAGGGAAGAACTGGAAAGTGTGGGCAGGCTAAGCACGCCAAGGGTAAAATTAGCCTCCGAGCATATGACTACCAGGAAAGCTCTGAACTACCAGTATCAAGATATCATGGGTTGTCATCGGGGAGTAAATCAGGCAATAACTCTTTTTAAATGGACTCAAGATAGGAAATATGTCCTCCGTTCACAAATGTGGGATGCCAACCCAGCAGGTTTTTATATTCCTGTAATCACTAAACCCCATGTGCCAGTACTAACCTCTCAGTAATTACAAGGCATGACCGGGGCACATTTTATCCTCCTGATGGCCTTGCAAGACACAGGGTTTGAGAGAACGGGACATCACTGTAATCAATCACGGATAAGCCCCGTCTCCAGGGAGCAGCGTCGGTAATCCGTGGGTGACGGGACTGCGTGGGACTCCTGGCTTTCCCTTTTCCCTGTTTCTATGTAGAGGTAAACAGCCTATGGAGGTGGCTGACTTTTCAAAGGCTGTGTCACAAAGCCGGAGCTAAAATTAAGAGGAGGACTCTAAGGTTCATTTTGTGCTTACCAGCTGTCAGTTAAGCTTTGACATTTAGGGTTTTCTACTGTTTGTTACAAACCGAGTTTACTGTGCACACTCTGGTGGGAAGAGACCAACAGGGAGGACAGAGTGATTTATGCTAATCAGAGAGTCGGATGTTATCAAAAGGGTCAGGAGCCTACAAGGTAAAAACATAAACAGCTGTTCTCAGCTATCACTCAAAACAATCTTACATGTAGATGGAACTTCAAATGGGCTGCTGGTCACATATTTTTATTGTTATGCATAGATCAGTGCCATCAAAAGGGAGTCATCCCACCAATAGAAAGGGTAATTAAATAATATGGACATTTCCTGATATTTGGTGCATGTTACTTAGGAAAGTATAGAAAATTTTATATTATAAATCAAATTTTATTTTTTATGTTTTATATTATTTATATAATTTACACGTATTTTATATACCTTTCTAATTACTAAAATGTGCCTGAGTATCCTTAAATCCATGAAGATCTTGAGGAGTTCACTCAATAGTGGCTCTAGTTATGGGAAAAAATAAGAAGCAGTTTATCCCTGGGGCGCCTGGGTGGCTCAGTGGGTTAAAGCCTCTGCCTTCGGCTCAGGTCATGGTCCCGGGATCCTGGGATCGAGCCCCACATCGGGTTCTCTGCTCCGCAGGGAGCCTGCTTCCTCCTCTCTCTGCCTGCCTCTCTGCCTACTTGTGATCTCTGTCTGTCAAATAAATAAATAAAATCTTTAAAAAAAAAAAAAAAAAAGAAGCAGTTTATCCCTGTTTGGAATTCAGAAGCTGCAGAACAGGTCTGTGGAGTAGAAGCAGCGTGTAAGCCTTAGCCAAACACATTTAGTAATTTTAAAAAATCCTTTCAAAACAGACGGATTTTAATTTCTGCTAAGTCTTTAAGGGACCAAGCCAGGAATTGATGAATAGCAATGAATAAGAAGTGAATGAGTCTGGGGGACCTGGGTGGCTCAGTGGGTTAAAGCCTCTGCCTTCGGCTTAGGTCATGATCTCAGGGTCCTGGGATTGAGTCCTGAATCGGGCTCTCTGCTCAGTGGGGGGCCTGCTTCCCCCTCTCTCTCTGCCTGCCTCTCTGCCTACTTGTGATCTCCGTCTGTCAAATAAATAAAAAAAATCTTTAAAAAAAAAAAAAGAATGTTGACTCCCTATGGATTACAAGAAACTGCAACAATATTTCCTAATAAAAATAAATAGTAACTGTATTAGTTTTATAGAGCTGCTATAACAAAGTCAACTGGGGAGTTTAAAAAACAAAAACAGAAATCAGGAAACAACAGTTTAGAGACCAGAAGTCTGAAATGCCAAAATGTCAGCAAGGCCATGCTTTCTCTCTACTCAGTGGGGGGCCTGCTTCCCCCTCTCTCTCTGCCTGCCTCTCTGCCCACTTGTGATCTCCGTCTCTATCTGTCAAATAAATAAATAAAATCTTAAAAAAAAAATAAAAGTGAGTGAGTTCGATGACAAAATAGCTGAAATGACCATCCGATCATGTAAATTCTACTGATGGCCACAAGTCACTCGCAGGTGACCACAGCCAGTGAGATTAACAAACACTTACTGGAGAATCGTAGAAGACTTTGTGCTTCGGACGTAACAAAAGGGTGAACAAGCTCTGGTTTCTGCCCACATGAAGCTCGTGAGCAGGTGAGGAAGAGAAGACACGCGATCGCAATATCTGCATGGTGGCCAGGGGGTGAGAGCAGACCACACATAAGAACCGAGACCAAGGAAAGGCCCCCTTCACCTACAGAGGGGAGGGCATGAAGAAGGGTTTAATGGAAGAAATGAGCCACAACGAACGGGTAAGCTGCTGACAAGGAATCCTAAAGGCAGAGGACCTTTCAGAAAAAGTTGAAGCGTGTAGTTATGTTGATGCTTCTCAGGCTGAATTCAGCACCCACGTGTTTTTAGCCTAGACAAGAGCTCACCAACTTCACTTAATTCTTAACACCGCCTTTTGGACTCACACCCACTGGCCTTCCTCATTTACAGTATTTGACTGGCTCTGCAGATGTTTGTGTTTACAGAGACAAAATGATCAAGATAAGAAGTCTAGACAGTTTCTTCTAAGGATTAGAAAGAGCCAATTGAAGCTGAGTCAGGAAGTGTCAAGATCATAACTGAGCCTTAGAAAGAAGTCAGGGGCAACACTGTGGGGGCCGGACTGAAGGAAACAGGGGTGGTGGCCAAGACAGACAGACTATAGTGGAGAGGCAATAATCTGGAGAAGGGACAGTGAGGACCTGTGCAGAGAGCACATGGGGGCAGAGGGATGGAGACCAAGGAGAGGTATGGGTTTCAGAAACGGCTCAGAAATGACTTGACAGCTGGGTAACATGATGGGTGGGGCATGTGTCCTCCATGATTAACTCAGACCTCATAGCTTCAGTGTCCAGGTGAATGTTGATGTCACAAACACAGAGAATAAAGAAAAGGAACAAAATGGATAAGGAAGATAATATATTCGAGTGAGAGATAATGGTGAGTCTGAAGAGCTTACAGGGCACTGAAGTAGAAAAGTCTAGAAGAGTTGTTCTCAACCAGGGTCAATTTTGCACCTCCCCTACTGCTGCACACTGGGCATGTTTAGAAATGTCTAGGGACATTTGGGGTTATTATCACCAGGGAAGAGGGGTGTTAATGAACCCGCTAAAAATGTCAGTAGTGCAGAAGTTGAGAAATCCTGGTCTAGAGGAAGTGAGAACTTCCTCTGGAACTGAAGAAAGTAGGAACAGAGGCAGATGAGAACTTTCACTCATACACACCACGGTAAGAGACTTGAGAGAACATTACCTATAGTGAAAGTATGTGGAAAAGAGAGAGAAGCAAGTGGCTGACAAAATCCTAGGCAATTTCAATACCTCATTAGCAAAATGAGTTCTTTGGTGTGGGGTTAATGTCACAAATCGTTTCACATTTTTTTTTAAAGTAAACTCTACCCCGAATGTGGGGCCAGAATTCATAACCCTAAGATCAAGAGTTGTACGTTCTACTGACGGAGCCAGACAGGCGTCCCAGACCCTTTCATATTTAAAATGCAATGACATGATGACTGTTTTCAGAAAGTGCATACCCAGGAGGGAATGAAATGGGGAATCATGGAGAAGATCAGTTATGAATGAACATCCAAAAAAATTAAGCTCTGAAGACACATTCCAGTCCGCAGCAGGGAAGCATTGTATGTGGTCTGCAAAGGTGTTATAACTTGGTCACAGAACCACACAACTGTAACACAGGAAAATTAAGAAAGAAGAATTTGGAGGAGGAGGAGGAGGAAGAGGTGGATGAGAAGAAAAGAAGGAAGGAAGAAACAAAGGAAAACAAAGAAGAGTGTGGAAGGGGGGAAACAGCGAGAGCAGAGAAACAGGGGAAGGAGAACAGTAGAGACAAACTCTAGAAGACACAGAATACAGCGTGAGCGCAGTTCTAAAGAACAAGACTAGTGGCTATCCTCAAAGTTCTGACAAACTCTAATACGGGACTCTATTTTGGAACACCAAAATCTGCTTCTTGAATAGTATCATCAATGTTTTTCAAAAGCTATCTAACACAAAATGACAAAACGGTAACCAACACTTGTACAATTCTCCAGTACTTAAATAAACTTCACTGTTACTCTGCTCTAGAGGGCTCGCCAAGGGTGGGGAAGCCTGGAGAGGGACAGGAGATGGGGAGGTAGCGGAGCACTCCAAAGTGAAGGAATGTGGAAGGATGCATCACAGGCTATCTGGCAGCCCTAGACTGCTGAGCAGAGGCAAAGGAAGTTTGTAAGAAGCATCTAGAAGATGGTCCTTTCCCATTCAAGTTGTTATGTGGGCCAGAAATACTAGGCATGCCTGGAAACCAACAGAGGCATCACTGACCAAGAAAGAGGATGAAAAACATGTGCACAAGACAGAGGCAGTATTGAGTGTCAAGCCAGATAGATCTTGAATTCCAATCTAGGCTCCCCCATTGGCTAGTTGGATGCTGTTTGCGAGTAGCAGAATGGCTCCGAAACAGCTTCTTTCCGGTCAAGTGTGAACGGTAGGCTTCCCAGGCATGCCATGATGTTTAAAGGACATGATGTATGTAAAGTGTCAACCCAAATAGAATACATTAACTAAGGCAGCACATTTGAAAACTGAAATCTTCACTTTTGAAAATGAACAGGTAACTTTTATGAATTCATAGAACTGGGAGTTGCCTTCAGAAGGCTGGTCAAATTCCTTCCTTTAACTGATAGGAAAATTGGAGAAGGAAATGAAGAGGCTATTCCGGTTTGGGTGTATGTGGGCCAAAAGAGACCTTAATTAAAGGGAGGTTACTCATTTTTTTAAAATATATGTAACACAAGATGAAGGTCAAGTTAGAAAATTAGAGTCCACAGTTATATAGATGAGTATGAATACAAACATAATATGTATGTATATATATACACAAACATGCATACCTATATACCTATGTGCATATATACAAACATTCATTTAATATGTATATATACATATAATATACAAATTACATATGTGTATATTCAAAATAACATACTGCTCTGAGGATGTTCTATTAAGACGTCTAGCATCCTCTAGCATAAAGCTGTCCTTAGCTTCCCATGAAATTCACTAGTCTGCATCTCCCACGTTCACCCCTTTGTAAAGTAAACATATCTTATAAAGTTCTTGGGTACTTCACAGAATACCAAATTAAAGAGGTTTAGGCATAAGTGGCTGATTATAAAGGATGCACTTCCCCCAAGCTATGGTCAGGTCACTTACCTGTCCAGGAGCAAGTTAGGAGCAAACAGGAGCTTCCCTGGGTGCTCCATGGAGCGCCAGACCAGTCCAATCATCAGGATCTCTAGCCAGGCACATTCCAGAAGGTGGACCTGATCGTGCAGGCTCAAATCAACAAAGCCTAAAACAAGACAAGAAAACCCTGCTGACTTAAAACGGAAAGTCATCATTACTAGTGAAATGAATGCAAGCAGGCATTTGAACTGGTGAGGTCTATTTCCTATTAGATGGTATGGACATAATGGAAGCACACTGGATAGAAAAGCCAAGGAACTATTTTTAAACCTAGTATATCAGTGAACATGAATGTAGCCATAAGTTTCTTGGTACCTGAGTATCACATCTATAGAAATATACAAACTTATACAACCCCCTTAGCTTTCTATAAAGTTCTATACTTCATGTTATAATTTATTATCTTAGACTTTTTTTTTTTACTTAGCTATCTCTAATAGCCCTATGTGATTACTATGTTTCATTTCGGATTCAGTTGCAGATATTTAGGTACAAGAAATTTAAACTATTGCCTTAAACCAAACAGGAATTAGAGCATAGGCAAGGACCAAAGTCAGTAAATTTCTATTTCTTTGCTTCATCCCTAAGCCATGTTCTTCTTTTTCTTCACACTATGTTTAAAAAAAAAAAAAGGCTAATAAAATAGGGTGTGTAAATAAATAACTTTGGGGGGGGAATGAGTCAGAGGAATAAAGGTGACATTATAATTACTTCTGATAATAAATACGAATGTGCCCTTTTTTGATAAAGGCTTTAATGGGAGATTGAATTTTTTCCCAATTATCACTGACAATATGGTGGATGCCTAATGATAGTAATAATAACAACAACAACAACAATAAGCAAGAGGAGAAGGGGAAAAGGGAGAGGAGGAAGAGGAAGAGAAGAAGGGGAAGAAAGGGGGGGCAGGAGGGGGGAGGAAGTGAAGGAGAAGAAAGAGAAGGAGGGGGAAGGAGGGGGGAGAAGGAAGAAGAGGGGGAGGAAGAAGACGGCTGATTTATTGAGCCCTTACTATGGCTTTGAAGTACTAAACAATCAGCTGTTCATTTCTGATACGTGGATGGGCCATCCCTACTGCTAAATAGGTGACTAAGCATACAGAGAAACCTCAGCTACACAAAGACCTCAGAGTCTATGCCCCCCTGAGGTCATCATCCCCTAATCAAACCTCACCAATTCTATCTTCAAAGCAACACGAAAATTCTTCCTCTCCTTTCTATATACTATCACTATTTTAATCTAATTCCTAAGAGTCTCTCACCTTCTTGTCTGACTTTTGTAACTCAGCATCATTATTTTGAGACTTACCCATGGTCTCCTTGTATGAATAGTTGACTGCTTTTATCGCTGAGTGGTATTTCATTGCATGGAAATATACAATAAATAAATACAATTTGCTTATTCTTTCATTGGACATTTGGGTTATTTCCAGTCTGGGGCTCTTACGAATAAAACTTTCATGAGCAGTTTCTGCACTAATTTTTTGTATGAACATAGGCTTTAATTTTGGTGGTGGGGGGGGTAAATATTTAAGACTCTGATGGCTAGACCAGATGGTAGGTGTTTATATCACTTTTTAAGAAATTGCCAAATTGGGGGCACCTGGATGGCTCAGTGGGTTGAAGCCTCTGCCTTCGGCTCAGGTCATGATCCCAGGGTCCTGGCACGAGCCCCGCATCGGGCTCTCTGCTCAGCAGAGAGCCTGCTTCCTCCTCTGTCTCTGTCTGCCTCTCTGCCTACTTGTGATCTCTGTCCAATAAATAAATAAAATCTTTAAAAAAAAAAAAAAAGAAATTGCCAAACTGTCCATTTTATATTCCCACCAGCAACAGATGACAGCACTAGTTGCTCCATATCCTCACTGACAGTTGGCATGGTCAGTCTTTTTTTTTTTTTAATTCTTTATGTAAATTCAACTTAGTTAACATATAGCATATTATTAGTTTCAGGGGTAGAATTTCTTTTTGACTATAGACGTTCTAGTAGATGGACAGAGGTATCACACCGGTTCTGTGTTTTAATTTGCATTTCCCTAATAACTAATGATGTTGCATGTCTTCTCATGTGCTTCTAACAGATCACTATCATACATTATATTGATGTTGATTATGCATGTGTCTGTAAATTCTGCCAGGCTGCATATTCATCAGAAGCACCCGATGCATGATTCTGTCAAATTCCGCTTTTTAAAATCCGTATTTGTTGCACCTTCTCCTACATCAATCAACCATTCCAAGGCCCATTACAGTGTAGACTTTCTCAGAGAACCTGTCTTCCATTGGAAAGAGTGAGTTTCACTCACTGAAAGCAGGGCTTGCAATTGGAGAAAAAAATTGGTAGCTCCGTTCATTTAAAAAACAAACCATGACTGGGTATTAAAACACCATAACTGGTTTTCAGGCCTCCTGGATAGAAAAAGGAACAGATATCTGTACAACCTACAGCTATTTACCTCTGGAGTACACTGGGTCAAAATGGACTAACCTTGTTCTGGAAGAAACACTGCCTCAGGCAACAGGAAATGTTTCTTTTTTCTCAGTACCCAAAGTCTAATGGGATAAATTGACTCCAGTGAGCAGTACTTAAAAGGAAAACTCTCAAGGAAGTTTAATTCTCTAAGATTTTACCTCAATCTTTTGGGTAAAGTCTCAGAATAGTGTTGTAAATGGACCCTGTCAATTAAAGTCACTTTCAGAAATGTTAACATTCAAAAGTGATGTCTTCTGGGATACCTAGGAGGCACGGTGTGTTGAGTGACCAACTCTTGGGTTTCAGCTCAGGTCATGATCTCAGGGTCGTGAGACTGAGCCCTGTGTCAGACTCCATGGTCAGCATGGAGTCCGCTTAAGATTCTCTCTTTCTCTCGCCTCTACCCCTCCTCCCCACCATGCTCTCTCTCACTCATTCTCTCTCTCTCTCTCTAAAATAAACAAATAAATCTTTTAGAAAAGTGATGTCTTCTTTCATGACATTCACTGTTTTACGTGGGAAAAATATATAAGCATGTGATAATGTCATCCATGATGACACGTACACCCTGCTATTCAATACCCTCCAGAAACCTCAAACAATGATGCAGGATGAGATTGGGGAGTATCCTTTGAGAGAACCCCAGCTGGCCACACAACCATTCGATTTTGGAACACCAAAGGAGTGTTTTCTGGTAGCAACCTTACATAGTAAACTGAATCATACTTTTTAATTCTCACGTCAAAATTTCAGTGCTATTTAAGTCTGACAGTTTTAGTGGTCTCTTGGGAGCCTCAGAAGCTCACCATAACCATTTGTACCACACAAGTCTGGTGATTATGAAATCTGTCTGAAGTAGGTCTGTTAGCAATAGTTTTTAGTCTGAGTACAGCAGAATTGCTGGGGCCTTCTGTTGAGATGATACAGATCTCTCAAAAAGAAAGAGCCTCTTTAGTTATCTTTCCCAACTGTGTGTATTGCCTTCAGACAAGGGTTGTTGTATCTCCTGCATAGTGTCCTCTGCAAGTTCCTGGGTCATGAATGGGGGTGGTGGGGTTGCAAAGACGACTATCAACCTTCCCCATGAATGTGAAGGCTCCTGAAGACTGTCCATTAAAGACTCTCAATTTGGGGTGCCTGGGGGGCTCAGTGGGTTAAAGCCTCTGCCTTCAGCTCAGGTCATGATCCCAGGGTCCTGGGATCGAGCCCAGCATCGGGAATCTCTGCTCAGCAGGGAGCCTGCTTCCCTTCCTCTCTCTGCCTGCCTCTCTGCCTGCTTGTGATCTCTGTCTGTCAAATAAATAAATAAAAATTAAAATTAAAAATTAAAAAAAAACTTTATTAAAAAATAATAATAATAAATAAAGACTCTCAATTCATAGCCAATGGAGACAAATAATGTACTAAATCCCAAATGAAATTATATTATCTATCTATGGACATGAAGCTTCAACCCTTAGCTATTTTCCTTATAAACAAGAGGAACTATGGACAGTTCCAATTGGATCTGCTACAATAACATAAAGGCATTCAACAAGGCCTTTCTCAAATACTTGAATGTGTTGCCACTATGAAGATCAGAGGGAGCAGCATTTATGGGATATGAACACAGGCATCAATGACAGATGTTCTTCCAGGTGACATAGTCAGAGACAGTTCACCTCCCACCACCTGGGGACTCCCCAGGTGAGAGTGACAAGGGGCCCTGAGCCTGTGGAATCCACAGCAGTGAGACAGAATGTATACATAAAAAGTATAGTTTGTTGAGATCAAGGGAAAACGGATGCAAGGAAATCTCATTTTATAAAATAGAATTTTCAAAGCAAGCAAACATGGATCTTTTCCTCTAGCCTACCTTCAGAGATCGAGTCACAGAATATCTACAGATGGAATATCCTGGAAGACAGAAATGCCTCACCTCCTACTCCCCATGGACTTTGTGGGCAGGGATCTCATGAAGTTGAGAGAGGTCTCTTTCACAGAGAAATAACCCTTTATACATACAACTGGCTCTATTATCTCCAGCTTTATCACCACATAAATACATTCCTCCCTCTGTCCTCCATTACAAAATAACAGTTCTTCCTGCAAGATTTTTATCTTAGCTTTAACTGTGAAAGCAGCTCATGGCATGTCCTCCTCCTCCTTCCCTGGGCCACATGAGACCCTAAACCTTCTTCTCCACTCTGTTGGAGATTGCCAGACAAATTACTAAATTTGCCTTGGCACACAGGAGGTCCTTCAAGCCTCACCCTCCCTTATGGGGTATGACACGGCTCTTAGAAGTGACATTGAAAAGTGAGCTGAGATCCTTAGGCAAAATGACTAATATAATATGAATGCTTGTAAAATTCTGCACTGCAGTGGGGTAAAAGGTAAATCACAGTGGCTCTTCAGGATAAGCATGAGGAAAAATAAGTACTCTGGTAATTATATTTCTTACTTCCATGGGATAAATCTATAGAGATGTAAAGTGAGGTAGAAATCCTGCGGAAGAAAAAAAGCAACTACAAAACTAGAGGCCAGGTGGTTGGTTCCCTTAGTAAATCCACTGGAAAAAAATATTAGTTTCCTGACCTTCAGAAAAAATTAATCATGTTCTCAGTCATATGATGACCCCAATGTTCTCCAAAATGTCATTTTTGAAATTGCCTATTAAATGCTTTTTGTATTGCTTTAACTCAATAGAAGGAGATTTAAATAATTCATCTCTTCCTCTGGATACCAAAGACTCAGTGGAGGAGGAGAAGGAGGAGTGGGAGGGGAGGGGAGGAGGGGGGAAGGGAAGGGAGAAAGAGGAGAAGAAAGGGGAAAGGAGAAGAATGGAACATGAAACTAAAGCATAAAGACAGCTCCAAGCTGAACAAAATTGGGGATTTCTGGGAGAAAGCCTACAGAACAGATAATACCAGAGGAACCTAGGTCCCAGTTCAAATGCTAAGCAGTCTTCATGCCCTCCATTTGTAATAGTTTCTCTTTTTTTCTCCAGAAAATGGCCACTTGATGTCATACTATGGACATGTACCCCATGATAGGACCTCCCGCCTCCAAATAAATTCTTAGATCCTCTTTTTATGCAGTCCCATTATAAATTGTGATTCCCATTCTATGACTCTTTAAGCTACATCCAGCAACATACAAGGACTGAAAAATTTTTAAGCAATGAGCTGAACCCATTTAAATATTATCATGCACCCCTCTTACCAAATACATAGCAGTGTTACAAAGAATATAAGTGGCAACAGATTATGACAATGCAAGAGCATGGGCCTCCTCCCCAGCCTGCCCTACATCACCATGTCTGTGTGTGTTCTGGCTTTCCTCTGCTGTAAGAAAGGGAAGGGTGCACAGGCCCCCCTCTGGCACAATCCCACTTATCCAACGCTCTTATGCAATCACCATACTAATAGAAATCCACATTGCCAATACCAAGCTGACACTTTCTTGAGGTTACACTAGCCCTCAATTCTCAGGCCCGATTATGACAAGCTATTTTCAACATGGAATTTTTTTGATTATCAGGAGGGTACACCAACCTTCTTCCCCATCCTCCCAATGGAATGAGGAGGACAGAAGTAATGAAAAGAGTATGAACTGAAAAGTCAAGTAGACCTGGCTTGAAATTCTTCTGTGGCCTACAGCCAGTCACTTAAGATCTCTGAAAGCTCTTCCCATCTGAAAAATGCAGATGGATTGACCTACCACTTCGGGTTATTATAAAAGTGAAGGACTTGGCAGATGTCCTGAAGTACCAGAGTCCTACTCAGTGATATTCTTTCTCCTTCTTATTCATCCGGACAGGCCTGGAACTTCTTCCTAATAGAAGGGAACATGACTTTTGCAAAGCACCAGAAGAAATGTTTTGTTTCAAAATATTTTAGATTTAGAGCTTCAAACCTAAATTGGGCACTTTGTGTTTGCCCTGCCTAAGTCATGTTGTGTTTTCTGTTTATATTTTTCTTTTTATTTATATACAAAAATAACCTAATAAAAAAGGATAAAAGACTTCCTGGACATCAAACAGCTCTTACAAAACAAAGTTTTCATGATTTAAAAGTGGAAGGAGCAAGAGCATGTGGATTATATTTCTCCTAAAATACATATGCGAAGAAATGAGAAAAGAAAGCACGTTTGGGGTTTTATTACACTCAAAGCATTTCAAGATGTTTAGCAAATCCGGAATCCAGCTGTATTCATACCCCCCAATATAAATGGTCGATCGTTTCCTACTGAACTCAGCGGACTTCCACACTGTATTTGCTGCTTCTTATTTGTCTTGAGAGAGAACAAAACTTGCACTGTGGTGATGACCTGCCTTGGGAAATAAAACAGCGTTCTCCAGGCAATGCTCAGCAATAAAAACCAGTGGTTAAGTGAAGAACTGAATGTGACAAATTTGATATTTTAAAAATGTCACATTGAGCATGGTTGATAGCCGTGAGTTGAGTTTGGAGAATTCAGGGCAAAGTTTTTAAAGTAAACTAAAGTAATGTTTTTTGAATGAACGGTGTGCATCTTAAATGCCCCTTATTAAGATGACTGTATGTTGAAGGAATTACAGGTGATGAGGTCATGATATCTATATAAATCCACACTTTCTTGACTCTCTAGCTTGACAAGGGTACTATGTTTTCATATAATATAGTGAGGACATTTATGACATCATTACCAATTCAACTATGGTGGATTTTTTTTTTTTAAAGATTTATTTATTTGGGAGAGAGAAAGCATGTGCACAAGGAGGGGGGGGCAGAGAGAGAGGGCCCCTGCTGAGTGTGGGGTTCAATCTAAGAGCCTGAGATCATGACCTGAGCCAAAATCAAGGGTCAGATGTTTAATTGACCAAGCCACCCAGGCACCCCAACTGTTGCTGGGCTTTAACCACCATCTCCCACACTATATTCAAGGAACCACATCCCTTATAACACTTCTTTGAAAAATTATTAGACTAGCCCATGAAAAATATATTCAGACTTCACTTCAAAAATTTTCTAGCATTTTTTCCCCACTCTGGATATTAGGCTAGATTTTTTTTTTCTTTTTTAAATGGTAGGCTTGAATATGGGGCTTGAACTCAGGACCCTGAGATTAAGAGTTGCATGTTCTACAGGCTGAGTCAGCCAGATGCCCCCTGGACTTTAGGCCCAATTTATTGTATAGTCATCATAAATGATTCTAGGTATGGATTTGTGTGTATAGTAGTTTATGGTTACATTTTACTTACCTAGCAATATTTGATTTTTTTTAAACACATCAATACATAGGATATGAAAAAAGTGTATGGAAATAAATTGTGTCTGATCTAGAGAGGTGATTATAGAACTTCTTTGATTAGTAAGAAAAGTAGAGGTATTTTGAAAAGCACCTCAAGATCTTAAGATTTAGGATTATATATTGTAGCATATGTAAAATAATTGAAACACAAGGAAGGAAATTATTCTTGACCTTAAATAGGAGCTTTGTAAAATATTTCCCTGAACTTCTATTTAGCAGTTTTGTTGACAACACACTTTTAATGGCCAGGTACGTATTTTCTTATTTTTCTAAGGCTGGATAGATCTTAATTCTGATCATCGAATTGTGAAATGGTGACTATTTTCTTATTAAAAATTATGTCCTCTAGTTTGAGTATGTCATTGCATCTTTGGGAAAGGGATAGATGAAGCTACATCCCTCATGTAAGCATCCATTTATTCTGCAAATTTCCCTCTAAATTTAATAATAAGGAAAGGTTTTCCTCTCCTAAAGAGTCGATGTGTTCCTTTTGTTGGAGAGTAAGAACAGGGCTTACCCCAGACTGCATGAAGCCTTAGGTCAGGAAGCACAGACATAAATATAATATCCGAAGGCCATAATGATTTTACCTGTTTCCTGGGGAAATGACTGCCTTACTCCTACTTTTTCTGGCCTAACTTTTGACTGCACTATTGAATTACAAGGCATCTCATATCAGATTTTGCCAAGTAGATAGAGGAATAAATCATTAAAATATATATGTTTGTTTCCATACACACTTAACTATCCCCCCCCTTTTTTTCTTCCTATTTAACAAAAAATTATTTATGTGATGACAGATAAGGAAGTGGTTTGTCAGGAGAAAAGAATGAATCTCACAACTATATCTGACTCCAAAAAGAAAAATAAGTCAAGACTTGCAGATATTGGGATTAGACTTGGGGATTAAAAAAAAAAAAAAAAAAAAGTCCCTCAGAGAAAACAAAGCAGATGGCGACTCTACCTTGTTACCAACCCCATCTGTATTACACTCAGAGCCTTGGTTTATGAAGAGATGGTTGTCATGACAATAAGCATTTGAGAAGAGTTCTGGAGAAGCTGATGGATTTAAGAGTGTCTCCTAGCTTCCCAATTTTTGAAACACACACACACAAACCATTCCCTCTGTCCACCAAATAAACAATTCTACTGCTTCTTGTATTGGCTACAATTATTCTCTATTGAAAGTATACATTTTTTCTACTCTCTCATGTCAAAAATCCTCCTTGGAGGGACAGAAAAGCTCTTTACTCTGATACAGCACAGCTTGAAGGTAAACTAGTCTTTTATTTTTTATTCAGCAAGGACAACGGTATTAAGTACAGCTTAATTTTTTTTTCCTTACTAGCTCAAAAAAAAAAAAAATCCATTTTGGCTTAAATGAAGAAAGGGGGAGAAAGTAAAAGAAATGATTTTCCAGTTTCCGAGAGTAGATTGCAAACTAAAGAAGGAAAAAATTAGTAAACTATAAAGGAAAGTACTTAAGCCTGTCCTTTGACGTGCTTGGCAAACGCACAGGAGGGCCAGCACTGTGGGGCGGTGCTGGGATCACGCACAAAGAACGTAGATTGGCTGTGTTTAAAAAGTCAACAAGCACTTGTACCTTGGAACATACATTTTTTCCCCTGTCCACCTAGAAGCATACCTACAGAAGCATTTCAAAGACTATTGTCATCAGTCTTGAGTTTTCCGGATAACTGTAGGCTCCCGGGAAGCACTATAAACGTCAACACAAAGACTGAGAGGGAAGCAGACAATTCTTTTTAAGCAAGTCCCCTAAACAAATGGGCAGTGATGATTTCCTCCTCCTGCCTCCCCACTGCCTAAGCCCCTCAATGAAACCAAAATTGACGATTATCTTAGTCTTAGGGAGTGTTTTCTCACACATGCACGCACGCACAAGCACACACACACACACTTGCTAGAGGAACATCCATTATTGCTGATGACCCGGGGACATCCAGTTCTAGAATGAATTAGGAGCAAAAAAGAGGCTTATTTTCTCATTGTTTTCACTTAAATTCAGAACATTCAAATGGGAGTCTTCCAAAGCAAAATCACCAAAAAGTAACAGAAATGTTGAGTATCAAATCAAATAACAACTGTTCCTCTGAGAAACCAGAGGATAAGGCATAGGACCCCATCCCAGGAAGGGGTAGGCAACCCCTAGTCTGAGGCCAGTGGGGACCCAAGAGTCCCACAAGCACACAGGGGATTTATTTAGAAAAGTTTGCTTGCTTCCTTCCAGTCTTCCTACAGCTCCCCGCCTCTCACATTCTAGCCATTAACCTACCTGAAATTCAGCCCCAAAGAGAACAAACAACAAAATAAAGGAGAATCATTTCAGCCTCTTCCATCCCAGATCTGAAGTCAGTTATCACTGACCTTATATATACGCCTGTAGAGAGAGCCCATAAAGAAATTAGAAAGCCAGAGACTACTTTCCTTTAACCCATGATGGATTCTTTTATAAGCACAGCAGATCTTGCCAAGCCATTAAATAACCATGCTAATGATAAGGTGGGTAGCTGGGAGAACCTCTAAGAGATATTCTCTAAATGCTAATTACCTTCAAAGCAAGAACTATTTCATTTCTTATTAGTTCAACACAGCCCTTCACTTGGTATTGAGTTCCATCAAGAATGTTGACTCCCGGGGCACCTGGGTGGCTCAGTGTGTTAAGCCTCTGCTTAGGTCATGATCTCGGGGTCCTGGGATTGAGCCCTGCATTGGGTTCTCTGCTCAGTGGGGAATCTGCTTCCCCCTCTCTCTCTGCCTGCCTCTCTGCCTACTTGTGATCTCTGTCTGTCAAATAAATAAATGAAATCTTAAAAAGAAAAAAAAAAGAATGTTGACTCCCTATGGATTACAAGAAACTGCAACAATATTTCCTAATAAAAATAAATAGTGGGGCGCTTGGGTGGCTCAGTGGGTTAAAGCCTCTGCTCAGGTCATGATCTCGGGGTCCTGGGATTGAGCCCCGCATCGGGCTCTCTGCTCTGTGAGGAGCCTGCTTCCTCCTCTCTCTCTGCTGCCCCTCTGCCTAGTTGTGATTTCTGTCAGTCAAATAAATAAAATATTTTTACAAAATAGTAATTGTATTAGTTTTATAGAGCTGCTATAACAAAGTCAACTGGGGAGATTAAAAAACAAAAACAAAAACAGAAATCAGGAAACAACAGTTTAGAGACCAGAAGTCTGAAATCAAAATGTCAGCAAGGCCATGCTTTCTCCAAAGATGGTAGAGAAGAATCCATTCTATGCCTTTCTCTTAGCTTCCGGTATTGCAGGCAATCCTCGGCATTCCTTGGCTTATAGATTCATCATTCTAATCTCTGCCTTCAACATCACATGATGTTCTCTGTGTGTCTTTGTATCTTTTCCCTTTTTATAAAGACACCAGTTCCATTGAATTAGGGCCCGCACTGATTATGATCTCATTTTAACTTGATTAATTGCAAAGACTATTTGTAAGTAAGGTCACATTCACGGATACTAGAGGTTAGGACTTCAATGTTATCTTTTGGGAAGATGCAATTTAACCCCCGACAATAACAAACTGTAAACACTGTACCTCTTACAAGGTCATGCTCAACATTCAACAAATACTATTGAGCATCTCCAATATATATAAACCTGGCATGAGGCTGGGTATTGTGAATACAGAGATGGGACAACATTCTCGTTCTTGAAAAGGTCATAGTCTATAGAAGAATCAAGAAAATCAAGAATCAAGAATCAAGAAAAATGTCATAAATGTCATAAAAATGTCATAAGACCATCATGACATATGTTGAGTGCCAACAGAAGGGAAATATCTGAGCAGTGGGCAACTTTAATCTTTGAAGCTAGAGAAAAGGTGGTTCCTTAGTTGTAACATAGATTTCCCCTCTTCCCAGCACACTCTTTTAATGACTTCAACTCTCTCAGCATCAAAGTTAAGTTCTTATTCCTACAGTAGCTCTTCTCCATATCAGGGCTTACTCACGAATTCATCTCTCTCACGAGACTGGGAACAGAATGAGCACAGGGACTATGTCTTGATAAATGATACCCACAGTACTTAATGTCATACCTGGCTGAGAAAAAGCCCTTACATAAGTATTGGTCAAATAAGCAGGGGGGAAATAGGTAAATAAATGAATGAGATAAAATGAGTATAAATGAATTATCTTCTGCAATTTGAAGGACTTCCTGGAAGAAGATCTCCAGTTTCTCAGGGAAGAGAGGTGTTGACAGGTGCAGATGCAGAGATATGAAGTGACAGGATCAGGTGCTGGAAGAGCACAGTGGAGGACTGAGATGGTTGCTGTGGAAATAGGGAGAAGGCAAGAGCAGGAGGAATTGTGAGATAGAGAGAGGGACCAAGGAGAGAAAGAGAGAGAATGCACTGGACGGGCAAGTAGAATATTTGGGAAACCACTGTTGGACTCCCCAGTCTAACTAAAAACCCAACACTGTTGGACTCTCCAATCTAACATAAAAAAATCTCTACAACATAAAAAAATACGATCTTAAAACAAAATATTAATGTATCTTTCCCTTTAACTAGAAAATTATCCTTTTGAATATAGGGTTACTTACATCTTAAAAATTCAGTATCATCTATGTATAGACCCAATTTTTTAAGGAGCAAAGACTGAAATTTAAATGCCCAATACATTTTTTTTTCCTACAAAGAAAAAGAAAAGTATTTAGTAACATTCCTAAATATGATACTCATTGGAGTACTTAAAAGCATGAATTAATTACAGAAAAGTTACTTAAAAGCATGAATTATTGCACTCTTTGGAACGCCCACTATGGGTCAAGCATATATTGATGTCAGGGACAAAAAAAAAAATTAATATGTCTTGGTCTCTGACATCAAAGCTAAGAGAGAAGACTGTCTCATTAAAAAATGATTGGAAAGGGGCCCCTGGGTGGCTCAGAGGGTTAAAGCCTCTGCCTTCGGCTCAGGTCATGATCCCAAGGTCCTGGGTTCAAGCCCCGCATCAGGCTCTCTCCTTGGCGGGGAGCCTGCTTCCTCCTCTCTCTCTCTGTCTGCCTCTCTGCCTACTTGTGATCACTCTCTGTTGAAAAAAAATAAATAAAATCTTAAAAAAAAAAAAAGAATGGATTTATCTCAAACAAAAAAATGCTATAAAAAAAAAAACTGATTGGAAAGCAGTATCTAAGACCGCATTACAGGACTAACCAGAGCTGTAAGACTTGTTCAGTTTTCTAAATCGTATCTCAGTGGAATACTTGGGGAAAGGGAGGCAGTGAGACACAGGGACCAGAGGTATGGCATGACGCTGAAACTGTCCCTACACCAGACATGCAGGGATAGAGAACTTGGAGGAAGGAGTGATCAGAAATGTGCTGTCAAAGGAAGCAGGAGCCAGAGGGTGCCAAGGAGTTCTGGCTTCAGCCTTGAGGCAAAGAGAGACCACTGAAGCATTTTAAAAATAGGAGTCTTAGTTAGGGCGAAGGCAAGGAGAATGAAGAGAGATATCCTGAGATATCAAGGAAGGATAATTAACTGAATTTAACAAATGAGGGATGAAAAGACGGGGAGGAGCCAAGGATCTAAGTGTCTGGCCAGTGTGATTGGCCACGGTGATGGGCACACATAAGGAAGAGGAGGCTCATGAGGAAGGCAGTGAGGACCAGCTTAAATATGTTTTGTCTAACTTCCCAAGAAGCAAGGAAAAGTCTAGTGGATTACTGAAATAAGGCTCTAAAGCCAAGAGGTCTGGGGCAGCCTCAAGTTATAGATTGGGTATGATTAGGAAAAAGGTAAAAACTGAAGTCATTGGAAATGAGTTGTACCACTGTTGTACCACTTAGAAGGGGAATGCAGAGAGAAAAGAGGCAAAGATGTCATGAAAAATGCCAATGCCATCAAAATAATAACCATTTTTTTTCCATACTGGAAACAATGACTTTGCTCCTTTAACTTAAACGAAACAAAACAAAACAAAACAACAAAAAAAACCCTTATTTGTTCAGAGACTATTTCTAAAGTAAATAATAATAATAATACAGCATGGGGCTGGCATGTACCATCCTCTCTTAAATAAAAGTTCAAAAAAGGAAAAATAAACATCTGTTATCCACTGGTTCTGAAAAGGATCAACTCTGGCCATGTATGTGGCTTTCTGTCAAAATACTTTCAATAATAAGAATTCACAAATGGCATAAAATATATCCTCTCTTGATCATTCCTGCTTGGGGTGACTCAACACTTCCAATTTCTCAGATTAGGAGCTTAATTTCAGAAGATCATCAACATTCTCTTGAATCCAGAGGAGGTCCTGAGGGGAGACAGGGTCCCAGCTCTGAGGAGTCTCCCGCATCTGGAGGCCTGAGTTTGTGTTCTCCCCACTGGCTTTCTGAAGGTGCACTTAAGTGGAAAATGTGGTCTCGCCTTAGCAATGATGTCACCTCATGCCTCCCAGCACACCTTGGACCAGCTTCCTCTTTCCGGGGAGCTGAATGTTGCTGAGCTGCCCTGACAGGGGTCAGCCTTGAAGCTGGCCATGTCCTCTCCTGAGGGGAGTGAGCAGAGCCACTGGGACAGTTTTTCTCACAGAGCTGGCAAGCCAGGTGACAGCAGGGAATAAAATTGGAGGAAAAGAAAACTTAAAATTACAGTGTCTATTTTGAATTCTTGGAAATAAAAGAATGTTGAACAGAATTATTTTTTCTTCTCAGACAGAAGTTGTCTTTATTTTTATAAATGAAAATTAAAGAGAATATCCATAATTTTGGACTCGTCAGATTTCTAACCTACATTACATTGTCATAAAACCAAAGGAAAGAACTTTCTGTCTCCCTCTCCCCCCCCCCCCTATATATATATATCTATTTGGTCTTTCTCTTCCTACCATCTATGAAGCAGATAGGAAATTCTCCAGGGAACAATGGACTAAAATTCCTCATCACACTTTCAATATCTCTAGTGCTATGGTCAGCTTCTCAAATCAGCTTCCAATCCAGAAAGAGGAATGAAGCCAGAACTGGAGATGGGCATGAAGGTGGTTCTTTTGATTCATAGAAATTGTGGTTATCAGCACGAACCTATCTTACATTTAGCAGTGAAAATACACTTTGTCTTCGAGGCTGTAAAAATCTCTTGTTCTAAGTATTTCAGACCACAAATAAGAAAATCTTAAGATCACTAAAAAAACCAAAACAACCACCCCCAACACACACACACACACACACACACACACACACACACACACACACACACCAATAGCACATATACCAAATCAGAAGCAAGGTTTAGAAATATTTAGCAAGACAGAGGAATAAATGTGTTTTCTGGGATACAAGGACATACAGGTGCCATCACTGTAATTACATATATTCTTAATCTTTCTCATGATGACAAGATTAGTGATGGTCTAAGAAGAGAACGGGCTCAATCCAGGAAGTCACTCACTGGGTTCCGGTTTGCTCAGGCAATGCTGCAGTGGGGAGAAGCAGGAGCAGAAGTTCCACGCTCCAGGAAGACCTAATTATGTCTCACATTTGTATAAAGAGAAAAATGATTATTGGCTACCTTCTTCGAGTTCTATGTTTTTCAATTGGATTTTTAATGTTTCAAATGTAGAATGAGTTATGAAAATGCAAGGTGTGAGGGGAGACATAATGGGTTTTATGGAGACCGGGTTTGCCACTTACTAGGTACATGAGCTTGGGTGAATTATTTCATTTCTGGTGCCTAGCACAGTGCCTCTCTTGATGTATGCTCCATGAATATTTTCTGAATGAATGAATTGTCCTGGGCTTCACAGTTACTTTTTTTTTAAAGTTTTTATTTATTTATTTGACAGAGATCACAAGTAGGCAGAGAGGCAGGCAGAGAGAGAGGAGGAAGCAGGCTCCCTGCTGAGCAGAGAGCCCGATGTGGGGCTTGATCCCAGGACCCTAGGATCATGACCTGAGCCGTAGGTAGAGGCTTAACCCACTGAGCCACCCAGGAGCCCCTCACAGTTACTTCATCTACAAAGCCAGAATGATAATAATATACCCATAAGACATTATGATGACAACTTTAAAGTATATAAAGAACCTAGCACATTGCCTAGAAAATATTGCTGGCCAACAAATAAATGGTGGCTGCCATTGCTTTAGTTCCTTTTTGTTTTTTTCACCCCAAAGATCTTATTTATTTATTTATTTATTTATTTTTAAATATTTTATTTATTTGACAGGAAGAGGGACAGCGAGAGATGGAATACAAGCAGGGTGAGTAGGAGAGGGAGAAGCAGGCTTCCCACTGAACAAGGAGCCAGATGTGGGGTTCGATCCCAGGACCCTGGATCATGACCTGAGCTGAAGACAGACACTTAATGACTGAGCCACCCAGGTGCCCCAAAGATTTTTTTTTTTAAGTAATCTCTACATTCAATGTGGGCTCTAAATCACAACCCCCAGATCAAGAGTCATATGCTTTATTGACTGAGCCATCTAGGCATCCACTTTTTAATGACAAAAGTGCCAAATATTATGCAGATGACAAATATTCTTCCCATACCCCGATGATGAGTTTCACCATCTACAATGGTTATGACTGTGTTCTTAAACATCTTTGTTCAATCTGGCTGTCTGAGGTCTATGGACTCTTCAGAATAAGGTTCTGAATGCATGAAATAAAATAGTTAAAGATCACAGAATAAAACCAATTATACTGAAATCCAGCTCTTTTGAAGAACTTGGTGTGTTGGGGCATCTGGGTGGCTCAGTGGGTTAAGCCTCTGCCTATGGCTCAGGTCATGGTCTGGGGGTCCTGGGATCAAACCCCGCATCGGGCTCTCTGCTTAGCAGGGAGCCTGCTTCCCCCTCTCTCTCTGCCTGCCTCTCTGCTTACTTGTGATCTCTCTCTGTCAAATAAATAAATAAAATCTTTAAAAAAAAAAAAAAAGAAAAAAGAAAGAACTTGGTGTGTCTAATGGATGCCCAGTTAAGAAGCCCTTACAGCAGAAGGATGGAAATCAATGACTTCCCAGCAATCGAGGACTGCTGGCATTTTCATGCACATCACGTTACAACAGGGGCCTCCTCGCCCTTCCCTCCACTTTTCTTGGACTGTTCTCATAAAACTATTGAAAAGCAAAGAGGATATTATTAACAACTAGGAATGTCGTCTACATATAAGACAAGGAGATCTTGGGGGGAAAGGCTGTAGTACAGACCTAGTGAAACAACAGCAGTTGAGCTCTTATTGAAGAGCACACACAGGGGTTGGCCTTCGTGACTCACTCTCAGTGACTCAGTTCATAAGCTATTAGGGGAAATTATTAACGTCCTTACTTAACTAAAGAATGTTTGTGAAAATTCATCAGGATTTGGAGACTGAAGAGAAATGGCAAGTCTTAAAATAGATTATTAACTTAATAAATTCTAACATGACTTTGAGATGTCAAAAAAGATTTTATTTACTCTTAAGAGATAGCAAACCTGTTATTAAGGAGTTACGCATGAAATAGGTAAAACCTCGAAAAGATACACTTCTCAGCTTTCAAATCTCTCAGAAAGATTTGTCAGATATGTGAAGTTTTGTCTGGTGCCCGACCATATACGGCCAGCTGAGGACTGGCCAAGAGGAGTAGGACACCCACTCTACCGTTCGCTTTGACATGACCATTATGAAGGGTGGTCATAATGGATAAAGTTAAGAACTGTCCACCCAGCTCACTTCAAATAACTTCTATGTATTCTTTCCAAGGCATCTTAGATATCAATAAAAGTCAGATTTTAAGACTAGAAATTGATAGCAAAGCCAAATCATCTCAAAGGCATACAGCTCTGTGAAAGGATTCTACTTCAGATAGAATAAGAATGTGAAAAACACCTATCCTTCTGAATGTGAGCTGACAGGAAGAAAACAGGTCTTAGTCATAAATACATGTAGAATCCTAGATCATATGGGAATTGATTATACAGACAAGTGATGTTGTCTCTATCTGGAGTCTGCAAGATGGTGCATGATTAATGATATGGTTTCAGAAAAATGTAACTGGTTGGTTGTTTGAATAAAGTCTCTGATTCTTTGTCTCAACTTTCCCCAGTTCTGGAAGATACACTACCCCTCCAAGGTATGACTCAGTGGGTCAGCTCTAATTGTGGTCCTACTAGAGAGGAAGATACAGACTCACTCATCTTTGCTTCCCCCCAAAGAATTCAAAACTGTGCTTTTCACAAAACTGATACTCGAAAAGATTCTGAGTGAATATTTGCAGGGAGCTGAAAAAGAAACAAACTCATGCTGATTTTATTGGCAATTATAACATCCTAATGGCATAACCTCTTAAGCTGGGCCTCATTATTTTTGTATATAAATGGCATATTTACATATAAATTTTACCTAAACATTTAATATCCTCCCCAAATCGGGATACTTCCGAGAAATAACAAAGATAAAGAGACAAAGAAAAGTCCTCACTACATGGAAAAACCTAAAAGAAATAGACTGGAAGTAAATAATCTGCCTAATAATAAAATCCTAACAAGTAATGAGAAGGGTGAGGAATGTTCTCATCACTTCTGGAAGACTTTGGAGACACATCCAAGTGCTCTTTCCCTACCCTCTGCTTGCAGTGGCTAGTTTTCTAATCTTTTCAGGGTGATGGCATCTTTAAACCTTTTTCCATTCCCTTTTACTCCCTTTCTTTTTTTTGCATGGTTTTCTCTTCTGCTACTCCATCGTCCAATGGAATTTCAGGAAAGTGAACATGATTCAAATTTTGAACTCTTAACAAAAATTTCAAATCACTTTTGCCCTGCTAAAAGCATAGTCAATGTCAAGAAAGAGGCAGAAAGTGGCACAGTGGTTTGTTGAAAAATAACTCGGGTTCTTGGCTCCCTCAGCTCCCAGCAATTATAGCTACTCTGCACATTACTTCTTGGGGCATAGTTTTATCCTGACACATCAGTATTAACAGTTGTAATGGGTTATACTTGTCCTCCTCAAGTTCCTACAGGTATTAATGTTAACCCTCTGGTATACTTTGTGACTTCTGTTTCATTTTGCAATCCTGGGACTGAGGTTGAAAAAAAAAATTCTTTTAAAATGTTAAGTGTAAAAAGTATCCTAAATTCCCTAAGGCTGCTACAGAACAAGAAATGATGTATGCCGAGCACAAGGGTTTGTGTGTACACTTATCTAATGTTTAATTCTATGTCTTTAATGAGCTACCACAGATCCATTCATTTAGGAGTTGATGAGTAAATTATATGTTAACTGAATGGATGAGACAATAAATAACAAGAAAATTCAGGACCCAGGTATATATCAATACTGATCCCCCCCCCAAAAAACTGATCAAATTTAGTCCTATCAACTAAGTTTGAGCAAAACAATAAACAGTGAGATGCTCTTCATATTATATTTTTGTTTTATTTTGCCATTTTGTTTTTGTTTTGGCCAAAGCTAGGAAGAGCATTTATATAGGAAGAGAAAGCATCTGCTTATGAAAGGTTCCTATGGCCCCATTTTGCTAGCTGTGAACAAATATTAGAATAACACTTTTGGATGGTCTGGAAACCCTCTTGTCATCAAATCTCCTTTGTCCTTAATAGGTGGTGAATGGCTCTCTACCTATTTGAAATGACCCAAAAGATCAGCTTCTCTGTACATTACACTAAGTGCAACTCTTAGGGATTTGCTCAAACTAATAGAACAACAACAACAAAAATGTCACCCACCAAGTATTTATTGAAGGCCTATTATATTCAAGGCATTGTGTAAGGGACTGAAACTGTCACACACTCATTTATTTTGCATGTTGTATAAGGACCCCAAGTTCTAGTTTTGCCTTCTAATTACATGCTTAGCACTCTATTGCTAGAAGCAAACGATATATAAAGATTTATATTTCCTAGTCTCATTTTATAAAATTCAAAGTAAGGCACTACAAGACTTGGCACTCAATGCAGAAGCATACCCTACGAGATTAAAAAGTTTGGGAAAATAAGAAATTCAGTGGAGACAGGTGTACTAAGGCAGAGGGGTTTGGAGTATCCCATCAGATGGAGATGTACGTGAAAACACAACGCAAGTGGAAACAGAAAGGCTGAGTAGGCGTGCATTTTCATGGACAGAGATGCCACCATAGACTTGTATTTGGACATGAGCATAACACATCTACATGACAAGGAGGTGACTGCCCCAAGTAAACCAGGGGATGTGCAATAAGAGAAGACAATATATGCCTATGTGGTGTGTAGTCACATTGAAGACAGTCTCAATGCCTTGCTGCAAAGTTTGAATGAGGTTCTGTGACAACCAGAGCTGATAGTTGTGAAGTCACTGTCTTTTATAGGAAAATAAGGACATTGTTCCATACATTCCATAGTGACTGAGAAAACAAGTCAGTTATGAAAAGATATTAATGTTCTTGATAGGCAAAGTCTTTTCTCACAGGAAACTTCAGTGGAGGTGGTTGCAATATTCAGTGTGGTGCAGCCATGATTATTTAAGATGGCCTTGGCTTAATCCCAGCTCAGCCATGTCATAGTGGAGAAGCTTTGAGAAAACTACTTAAATTCTCTATCCCTCAGTTTTTTCCTCCAAAAGGAAGATTTAAAAAGCACCTGCCCCAAGAAGACATGAACAGACATTTTTCCCAAGACATCCTGATGGCTAGAAGACACATGAAAAGATGCTCAACATCACTCATCACCAGGAAAATACAAACCAAACCCATGATGAGATACTATCTCACATCTGTCAGAATGGCTAAAATCAACAACATGGCTAACAACAGGTGTTGGCCAGGATGCAGAGAAAGGGGAAACCTCTTTGGTGGGAATGCAAAATGGTACAGCCACTCTGGAGAACAGTATGGAGGTTCCCCAAAGAGTTAAAAATAGAACTACCCAATGACTCAGCAATTGCACAATGAGGAATTTACCCAAAAGTTACAAAAAAAAAAAATACTAATTCAAAGGAATACATGCATCTGATGTTTACAGCAGCATTATCAGCAACAGCCAAATGATTGAGAGAGAGCCCAAATGTCCATCAACTGATGCATAAATAAAGAAGATGTGGTGTATATACACAGTGGAATGTTACTCAGCCATCAAAAAGAATGAAATCATGCCATTTGCAATGACATGGATAGAGCTAGAGTGTATTATGCTAAGTGAAATAAGTCAGTCAGAAAAAGCCAAATACCATATGATTTCACTCATGTGGAATTTAATAAATGAAACAGATTAACATAGGGGGAAAATAATAGAGATAAACCATAAAACAGACTCTTAACTATAACGAACAAACTGAGGGCTGCAAGAGGGGGTGGGTGGGCAGATAGATTAAATGTGTGATGGGTATTAAGGAGGGCACTTGTGATGAGCACTGCGTGTTATTTTTTTTTAATTTCAGGTTTTCATTTAAATTCCACTAGTTAACATACAGTGTATTAATTTCAAGAGCAGAATTTAGTGATTCATAACTTACATACAAGACCCAGTTTTATGATGTTGAGGTATGTTCCCCATCCCTATTCTGTTGAAGGTTTTTATCAAGATGGATGCTGTAGGGGGCCGGGGTAGCACAGTCTGTTAAGTGTCCAGCTCCTGGTTTCAGCTCAAGTCACGATCTCATCATTTGTGGGACTGAGACTCATGGCAGGCTCCTCATTCAGTGGGGAGTCTGCTTCAAAGATTCTTCTTTTCCTCTGCCCCTCCCCATGCTTGCTCTGTCTCTCCTCAAAAAAATAAAAAAATTTAAAAAAGAAGAGTGGATGCTGTACTTTGTCAAATGCTTTTTCTGCATCTCTTGAGAGGGTCATGCGGTTCTCATTTTTATTTATTAATGTGCTATATCATGTTGACTGATTTGAAAATACTGGCTTACCCTTGTAGCCCAGGAATAAACCCCACTTGATTGTGGTAAATGATTCTTTGAATGTACTATTGGATTTAATTTGCTAGTATTTTGTGGAGAATTTTTACATCCATGTTCATCAGGGATATTGGCCTGTAATTCTCTTTTATAGTGGGGTCTTTGGTTTTGGAATCAAGGTAATGCTGGCTTTATAAAATGAGTTTGGAAGGTTTCCTTTCATTTTTAGTTGTTGGAACAGTTTGAGAAGAATAGGTATTAACTCTTCTTTAAATGTTTCATAGAATTTCCCTGGGAAGCCATCTGGTCCTAGACTTTTGTTTCTTGGGAGATTTTTGATTACTGATTCAATTTCTTTGCTTATTATTGGTCTGTTCAAGTTTTCTATTTCTTCCTGTTTCAGTTTTGGTAGTTTATATGTTTCTAGGAATTTATCCATTCTTCCAGATTGCCCAATTTGTTGGCATATAATTTTTCATAAAATTCTTCTATAATTACTCATATATCTGTGGTGTTGGTAGTGATCTCTCCTCTCTCATTCATGATTTCATTTATTTGGGTCCTTTCTCTTTTCCTTTTGATAAGTCTGGCTAGGGGTTTACCAGTTGTATTAATTCTTTCTAATAATCAGCTCCTGGATTCATTGATCTGTTTCTTTGTTGTTATTGTTTCTACATCATTTATTTCTGCTATAATTTTTATTATTTCCCGTCTCCTGCTGGCTTTAGGCTACATTTGTTGCTCTTTTTCTAGATCGCATACGTGTAAGGTTAGGTTGTATATTTGAGATTTTTCTTGTTTTTGGAGGTACTCCTGTATTGCTATGTACATCCCTTTTATGCCTGCTTTTACTGCATCCCAAAGGTTTTAGACCATCGCATTTCATTCTCGTTTATTTCCATGTATTTTTTATTTCTTTCTTTAATTTCCTGGTTGACCCCTTCATTGTTTAGTAGGATGTTCTTTTTTTTAATTTTTTAAATTTCCTTTCAGTGTTCCAGAATTCATTGTTTATGTACCATACCCAGTGCTCCATGCAATACATGCCCTCCACAATACTCACCACCAGGCTCACCTAACCCCCCACCCCCTTCCCCTCTAAAACCCTCAGTCTGTCTCTCAGAGTCCACAGTCTGTCATGGTTCATCTCACCCTCCGATTTCCCCCAACTCCTTTCTCCTCTCAATCTCCCCCTGTCCTCCATGTTATTCCTTATGCTCCACAAGTAAGTTGAAACCATATAATTGACTCTCTCTGCTTGACTTATTTCACTTAGTATAATCTCTTCCAATCCTGTCCATGTTGATACAAAATTTGGGTAATCATCCTTTCTGATGGAGGCATAATATACCATTGTATATATTGACCATATCTTCTTTATCCATTCATCCACTGAAGGGAGTCTTGGTTCTTTCCACAGTCTGGTGACTGTGGTCATTGCTGCTATGAACATTGGGGTACAGATGTCCCTTATTTTCACTACATGTGTATCTTTGGGGTAAATACCCAGTAGTGCAATTGCAGGGTCATAGGAAAGCTCTATTTTTAATTTCTTAAGGAATCTCCACAGTTTTCCAAAGTGGCTGCAGCAACTTGCATTTCCACCAACAGTATAAGAGAGTCCCCTTTCTCCACATCCTCTCCAACACATATTGTTTACTGCATTGTTAATTTTGGCCATTCTAACTGGTGTAAGGTGGTATCTCAGTGTGGTTTTGATTTGAATCTCCCTGATGGCTAGTGATGATGAACATTTTTTTCATATGTCTGTTAGCCATTTGTATGTATTCTTTGGAGAAGTCGCTGTTCATGTCTTCTGCCCATTTTTTGACGTGATTATCTGTTTTGTGTGTATTGAGTTTGAGGAATTCTTTATAGATCTTGGATATCAACCGTTTGTCTCTAGTGTCATTTGCAAATATCTTCTCCCATTCCATGGGTTGCCTCTTTGTTTTGTTGACTGTTTCCTTTGCTGTGCAGAAGCTTTTGATCTTGATGAAGTCCCAAAAGCTCATTTTCGCTTTTGTTTCCTTTGCCTTTGGAG
Organism: Martes martes; assembly: GCF_963455335.1. Taxonomy (NCBI): domain Eukaryota; kingdom Metazoa; phylum Chordata; class Mammalia; order Carnivora; family Mustelidae; genus Martes; species Martes martes. Next base: position 14,750,640 of record NC_137893.1, read on the forward strand.
ACATGTCTTGGAAAAAGTTGCTGTTGGCCGATGTCAAAGAGGTTACTGCCTATGTTCTCCTCTAGGATTCTGATGGATTCCTGCCTCACATTGAGGTCTTTTATCCATTTCGAGTTTATCTTTGTGTATGGTTTAAGAGAACGGTCAAGTTTCATTCTTCTACACATAGCTGTCTAATTTTTCCAGCACCATATATTGAAGAGCCTGTCTTTTTTCCACTGGATATTTTTTCCTGCTTTCTCAAAGATTATTTGAGGCTAGGCTCTCTACTCTGTTACACTGGTCTATGTATCTATTTTTGTGCTAGTACCATGCTCTCTTGGTGATCACAACTTTGTAGTAAAGCTTGAAATCTGGCAACGTGATACCCCCAGTTTTGTTTTCCTTTTTCAACATTTCCTTAGCAATTTGGGGTCTCTTCTGGTTCCGTACAAATTTTAGGATTGTTTGTTCCAGCACTTTGAAAAATGCCAATGGGATTTTGATTGGGAGGGCATTGAAAGTATAGATGGCTCTAGGCAGTATAGACATTTTGACAATGTTTATTCTTCCAATCCATGAACATGGAATTCTCTTCCATCTTTTTGTGTCTTCTTCAGTTTCTTTCATGAGTGTTCTGTAGTTCCCCAAGTACAGATCCTTTACCTCTTTGGTTAGATTTATTCCCAGGTATCTTATGGTTCTTGGTGCTATAGTAAATGGAATCGATTCTCTAATTTCCCTTTCTGTATTTTCATTGTTAGTGTATAAGAAAGCAATTGATGATTGTACATTGATTTTATATCCTACCACATTACTGAATTGCTGTATGATTTCTAGTAGTTTGGGGGTGGAGTCTTTTGGGTTTTCCATATAAAGTATCATGTCATCTGCGAAGAGAGAGTTTGACAAACTTCTGTGTATATGTGGTCTTTCCAGTTTTTTCTTATGGTTGACTTCAAGTTTCATAGTGTTATGGTCAGAAAAGATGATAGTATGATCTCAATTTTTTTGTACTTGTTGAGGCCCGACTTGTGACCCAGTATATAATCTATTCTGGAGAATGTCCCATGTGTACTTGGAAAAGAATGTGTATTCTGCTGCTTTAGGTTGAAATGTTCTGAATATATCTTCTAATGTTCTGAATATGTCTTCTAAGTCCATCTGGTCCAGAGTGTCACCCAAAGCCATTGTTCCTTTTTTGATTTTCTGCTTAGATGATCTGTCTATTGATGTAAGTGGGGTGTTAAAGTCCCCTATTATTATTGTATTCTTATCAACGAGATCCTTTATGTTTTATATGTTTGTGTGCTCTCAAACTGGGGGTAAAAATATTTACAATGGCTAGATCTTCTTATTGTATAGACCCCTATATTATGATATAGTGCCATTCTTCATCTCTTATTACAGTCTTTGGATTAAAAATCTAGTTTGTCTCATATAAGTCTGGCTACTTTGGCTTTATTTTGATATCCATTAACATGATAAATGGTTCTCCATCCCCTCACTTTCAAACTGCAGTTGTCTTTAGGTCCAAAGTGAGTCTCTTATAGGCAGCATATAGATGGGTGTTCTTTTTTATACATTCTGATACCTTACATCTTTTGATTGGATCATTTAGTCCATTTTCTTTTAGAGAGATATTTGATAGATATGAATTTATTGTCCTTGTATTACTTGTTAAGTCATTGTTTTGGGAAATTTTCTCTGTTTCCTTCTAGTCTTTATCAGTTTTGGTCTTTCTTTTCCACTCAGAGCATCCTTTTCAATACTGCTTGCATGGCTTTAGTGGCCATGAATTCCTTTGGTTTTTGTTTGTTTGGGAAACTCTTTATCTCTCCTATTCTGAATGACAGAGTTGCTGGATAGAGAGTGTGTTCTTGGCTGCATATTTTTTCCATTCAGCATGTTGAATATAGCATGCCACTCTCTTCTGACTTGCCAGGTTTCCATGGAGAGATCTGCTACTAACCTTGTCTTCCCTTGTAAGTTAGGGACTTCTTTTCTATTGCAGATTTTAGGATTTTTTTAATCTCTATATTTTGTAAATTTAACTTTGCTATATCTTGGTTGGCCGACTTTTGTTGATTTTGAAGGAGTTCTCTGTGCCTCCTGGATTTGGATGTCTGTTTCCTTCCCCAAATTAGGGACGTTTTCAACTTTAATTCCCTCCCCCAAACCTTCTGCCCCTTTTCCCTTCTCTTCTTCTGTGGCTCCCATGATACCAATGTTATTAAGCATTATATGAAGTCACTGAGTTCCCTAAATCTACATTCATGATCTAATATTTTTCTTTCCCTCTTCTTTCCAGCTTCATTACTTTCCATCTTTTATATCACTATACATCTTTTATATCACTTATTCATTCCTCTGCTTCTTCTATCCTCACTGTGATTACACCCAGTCAATTTCACATCTCAGTTACAGCATTTTTTATTTCAGCCTGACTAGTTTTTAGTTGTGGTAAGGGGCTCCCTGGTGTATTCTATGCTTCCATCAACCCCAGCTAGTATCCTTATGATTGTTGCATTAAATTCTGGATCAAGCCCATTACCTACATCTGTTTCAATTAGATCCTTGGCCATGACCTTTCCTTGTTCTTTCTTTTGGGATGAATTCCTTCATCTTGGCATTTTTTCCAGGTCTCAGTCTTATTCTATGTGCTAGGAAAGTCTGTTATGTTCCCTGCTCCTGAGAGTAATGGCTTTTTAAAGAAGTCATATACTGTCCAGGGCCTGGTATTTCAGAAAGTGTCTCTGGTGTATGCTGTGTGCACTCTGCTGCTATGTTTTGGCTGCTTTTCCCCTTGGGTCAGTCCTCTGTTTCTCTTTGCCTGCAATGGGGAGATGCTTGGACTTTGGCCACAGTGTGTTGAGTTTTAACTAGGTGTGCTCTGGTCCACTTGTTAAGAGACCTGATGCCATTTCCACTAGAGTTGTAGCTTTGTAGAACTTCATGGTCAGTAGAAGTGGTGCGTGCATGGGGTTTGGCTGGTCTTCTGGGGGAGGGGCCTGATGCTCTGGTTCTCAGACACACTTGCCCAAGAAAAGCAGCACCAGCAGAGCACAGGGTGGATGGTGGGAAGGGGCTTGGTGTGAAGTTTAGGCCACCACTGTTGGTGCTGTGCTGCTTACTGAAGTTGGTTTAAGCTGAGGGGCAGGGAGAGATATGGCACAAATTCCCTCCCTCCTCCCAGAGAGGGGAGTTCACGCCCACCACTGTCCAGAAAGTGGCTCCCAGAAAATCAAACAATCTCCTCTTGTGTGTTTCAGGCATCCTTCAGATCCCAACTTCACCCTGACTGTGTCTGGGCCATCTGCCTGCCTTGCAGTGCAGTGCACCTGTTTTCTATCCCAAGAAGGCTGGCTGAGTTTTAAAACTCCAAACTTTAGGGATCCAGTATGGCAGGGACCCATGCTGGTCCTCTGGGGGAGGCTCACGCTGATCTATGATACTGATGCTGGTTTGTCCCAAAAGGCCAGTCACACCAAAGCACAAAGGGGTGGATTTTGGAGTAAAGCACAGCAAAGAGCCAGTGTCCAGGTTAGCTACCCTCAGCAGGTTTCTCTGTGCCTGTGTTGAAGGGTGGGGGATGATAACAGTGTCTAATGGCTCTTTTGTTCCCAGAGGGCAATGCCGCCTCCTCCAGACGCCCTCCAAGAAGGGGGAAGCATCTCTCCCAGTGTGTCCCAGTCTCCCAGTGTGTCAGATCATGCAGTCCACTAGTGGGCTATCTGCCCTCCTTATCCACAAAAGTACTGCTGTGCCCGCTGGACCCCGCACCAGCCATGTTGAGCACTGGGTGTTAGATGTAAGTGATTAATCACTAAATTCTACTCCTGAAACTAATATTACACTATCCATTAAGTAACTGGAATTTAAATAAAACTTGAAAGAAACAAACAATAAATAAATAAATAAAAAGCACCTGCCTCATAGGCTTACCAAGATGAGTAAATGAATCAGTCAATAAATATGAGAACAGCTTCATTATGGTTCAAGGTGAAACAATCAGTTTGGTATTTTTGCTTGTAGGGTAATCAAATTCCTCTAAAATCTTGCCATTCATGTGAAATAAACAAAATAGGGGCCCCTGGGTGGCTCAGTGGCTTAAAGCCTCTGCCTTTGGCTCAGGTCACGATCCTAGGGTCCTGGGATCGAGCCCTGCATTGAGCTCTCTGCTCAGCAGGGAGCCTGCTTCCCTTCCTCTCTCTCTCTGCCTGCCTCTCTGCCTACTTGTGATCACTTGTGATCTCTGTCATATAAGTAAAATAAGTAAAATATTTTAAAAAAAGAAAGAAACAAAATAAAGTAATAATAATACTGATTATTTAATTTTTTAAGATTTGGTCCAAAAAATGTATAACTGGAAAACCGAAGTTAAGGACACAAAGTATTTAGAATAATAATGGTGAACTTAAAAATACCCTCATCAAATATTAAATATACATTTTTAAGTCATAATCTCACTTCAAGCATCACTTCTCATATGAAATTTTTCTTTAATATGAGTTCATATCCCTAGAAGAATTGTGTACAATTCTCTTTTGTATCTCTAGCATATTTTCTGGCATATAAGTGCTCAATAAATCTTCAATGGCTGAACGGATGAATGGATGGGTAGATGATGGATGGGTAGATGAACTAAGAAAAGCAAATAGGTAGGCAGACCAGTAAGCCAGAGCCACTTTCTCGTCCAGAATGGGAGGCCTATAGGGAGGAAGATATTTGGTGTGAACCATATCGCTCAGAACATCTGGATTCAAGCTGAATTCCCTCATATTTTTTCCACTAATCAGACTGCCTCTGTGACCTTAGGCAACTTATTCAATATCTCTGTGTCTCAGTTTCTCAATTTTTAAAAACAGCGAAAATAATAGTGACTACCTCATACAGTTGTTGGAAAGATTAAACAAATTACTCCATATGAAATATTTAGAATAATGTCTAGCATAGAGTTAGAATTCTAGAAGTTATTTGCTTTATCATTATCATTATTTTGCAGTACAAAATTTCAAGAGAGATCTAGTACCAGCCCAATACAGGGCTTGATCTCATAGCCCCAAGATGGTGACTTGTGCAGAAACCAAGAGTCAGTTGCTTAACCAACTGAGCATCCCAGGCACCCCTACCACTCAACCTTTCTGAACCTCAATTTCCTTACCTTTACAATCAGGATAAAAACACCCACTCTACTCTCTGCCAGGGTGTTGAAAGTTTCAGTTGAGATATAGGATAATAATGCAAGTTGTAAATTTCTAAGTTCTCTGCATACCAAGAATCATAGGGCAGGAAATGGGGTCAAAACCAAAGAACTAAAAAAGAATCTCTCAACAAGGACTGGGAGGTTCAGCTGGTCCCAGGAGCTCAGGAATAAATCATCTGTCATTTTCTTGTCTTGTGTCCTTTGTGGAATGACTTTTATAACAGTCAGGAAGCTATGACTTTGAGAAGGGGGTAAGTTCCATTCATTTACTCTACATCAGGTCTGATCCACAAAAGAGAAGAAAATATCAGATCAACACATACTGTTCCATACCTAGCTGGCTATTACACAAAGGTGTTGGGTGTCCTTTTGGGTAATACGTCAGTAGCACTTTGCAGTTGAGTGTGGTTGTATTATCTCAATGAACTCCAAGATGGTTCTCTCAGTTTTAGGTGGGTAGTTTCCCCGCACAATTATACACACACACACACACACACACACACAGTGTGTATATGTATGTTTACACACATGCACCTCAGATTGTAGAAAAGCCAGATTATCAAATTTGTGAAGTAACCACTTAAAAATACATTAACTCATTTATACGATGGAGTACTGTTCACTTCATGAAAAGTTCCTTTTCTTCTTCATAATTTCATTTTTAAAATGTGTGAGTGAGGAGAAACTCTTCTCCCTCATACCAACATTTTGCAATGCAAGCAAAATCACTAAAATTACCAAGCTAAATAATAATAATAAAAAAAATAAATAAAATGAAATTACCAAGCTAAGTATGTTTAATTAAACAATAGAATGTGCTCTTGTGTGGACACTATAAATACTAAATAACATGTAGTATATCAGAGATGTTTATGAAAAACTAGGCACTTCCCGTTATTTCAGGCTCTGCACCCTTTTTAATCTGCTTCTCTTCTCTACCACTAGGGTAAATAGCCAGGTAAATAAATAACTCACTGGGATGAGACAGTGTCCCTCACATAAGCCATAAGAACAATCATTCTTAAAACAGGAGTAAGTGTACCCAGGAAAACTTAAGACGTTTACCTCCTCAAAAATTTCAGTGACCCACTACTGCTTACTGAATCAAATTCAAATACTTCAAGAAATTCAACACCCTCCCATTTTTGCCCTGCCTACCTCACCCATGTCATCTGCCCCAGTCTTCCAAATTCTAAGCTACAGAGTCCTTGTCCTCAGAAAAGCCTCTCATGTGTCTCTAGAATATGGCAAGTTATTTCCTTCTGCTCTTCTACTTTCATTCAAAAAACATTTTTTAGACATTGGGGAGGGTATGTGCTATGATTAGTGTTGTGAAATGTGTAAACCTGGCGATTCACAGACCTGTACCCCTGGGGATAAAAATACATTATATGTTTATTAAAATAAAAAAAATTTTAAAAAGGAGGAGTCAAGATGGCGGAGAAGTAGCAGGCTGAGACGACATCGGGTAGCAGGAGATCAGCTAGACAGCTTATCTAACCATTGCGAACACCTACAAATCCAACGGGAAATCGAAAAGAAGAAGAGCAACAATTCCAGAAACAGAAAATCGATCACTTTCTGAAAGGTAGGACCTGCTGAGAAGTGAATCCAAAGCGACGGGAAGATAGACCCCGGGGGGAGGGGCCGGCAAGCGGCAGAGCGACGGAGCACAAAATCGGGACTTTTAAAAGTCGGCTCCACTGGGAGACATCGCTCCAGAGGCTAAACCGGGGGGAAACCCAGGCGGGGTCAGCATAACCCCAGGTCCCGCGGGGTCACAGAAGGACTGGGGGTGTCTGAGTGCCGCAGAGCTCGCAGGTATTAGAGCGGGGAAGCCGGCTACAGCGACAAAGCCGAGGAGTGAGCTCTAAGCCCGGGTTACCTTGTGCCGGTCGCAGGCTGGGTGGGCTCGGAGCGCGGCCGGAGGCCACGGAGACAAAAGCGACCCGGCGCTTTTCTCCAGCTCCAGCAATTGACTGCTGTCCTCGAGGCGCGACCGCAGGCCAGGGAGGCGAGGCGGTAGGCGCTTTGCTCTGAGAGCGCACTGAGGAGCAGAACCCCAAGCTCTCGGCTCCTCTGGGCTGAGAGATTGGGAGGCCGCCACCTTCATTCCCGTCCTCCGGAACTCTACGGAAAGCGCTCAGGGAACAAAAGCTCCCGAAAGCGAACCCGAGCGGATTACTTAGCCTGGCCCCTGGCAAGGGCGGTGCAATTCCGCCTGCGGCAAAGACACTTGAGAATCACTACAACAGGCCCCTCCCCCAGAAGATCAACAAGAAACCCATCCAAAACCAACTTCAGTCACCAAGAACAGCGGAATTCCACAGCAGGAGAAAGCAAATCTTATCTGGACAAAATGACAAGGCGGAAAAACTCACCTCAAAAAAAAGAACAAGAGGCCGTACCGAAGGCTGGAGACCTAATCAATACGGACATAGGTAACATGACAGATCTAGAGTTCAGAATGACATTTCTCAAGGTTCTAGCCGGGCTCGAAAAAGGCATAGAAGATATTAGAGAAACCCTCTCCGGAGAGATAAAAGCCCTTTCTGGAGAAATAAAAGAACTAAAATCTAACCAAGTTGAAATCAAAAAAGCTATTCATGAGGTGCAATCAAAAATGGAAGCTCTCACTGCCAGGATAAATAAGGCAGAAGAAAGAATTAGTGACATAGAAGACCAAATGACAGAGAATAAAGAAGCTGAGCAAAAGAGAGACAAACAAATACTGGACCACGAGGAGAGAATTCGAGAGATAAGCGACACCATAAGACGACACAACATTAGAATAATTGGGATTCCAGAAGAAGAAGAAAGAGAGAAGGTAGCAGAAGGTATATTGGAGACAATTATTGGAGAGAATTTCCCTAATATGGCAAAGGGAACAAACATCAAAATCCAGGAAATGCTAAGAACGCCCCTCAAAATCAATAAAAATAGGTCCACACCTCGTCACCTGATAGTAAAATTTACAAGTCTTAGCGACAAAGAGAAAATCCTGAAAGCAGCCCAGGAAAAGAAGTCTGTAACATACAAGGGTAAAAACATTAGATTGGCAGCGGACCTATCCACAGAGACCTGGCAGGCCAGAAAGAACTGGCATGATATATTCAGAGCACTAAACGAGGAAAACATGCAGCCAAGAATACTATATCCGGCTAGGCTATCATTGAAAATAGAAGGAGAGATAAAGAGCTTCCAGGACAAACAAAAGCTGAAAGAATTTGCAAACACCAAACCAGCTCTACAGGAAATATTGAAAGGGGTCCTCTAAGCAAAGAGAGACCCTAAAAGTAGTAGATCAGAAAGAAACAGAGACAATATACAGTACCAGTCACCTTACAGGCAATACAATGGCACTAAATTCATATCTCTCAATAGTTACCCTGAATGTTAATGGGCTCAATGCCCCAATCAAAAGACACAGGGTATCAGAATGGATAAAAAAACAAAACCCATAAATATGCAGCCTACAAGAAACTCATTTTAGACCCGAAGACACCTCCAGATTTAAAGTGAGGGGGTGGAAAACAACGTACCATGCTAATGGACATCAGAAGAAAGCCGGGGTGGCAATCCTTATATCAGATCAATTAGATTTTAAGCCAAAGACTATAATAAGAGATGAGGAAGGACACTATATCATACTCAAAGGGTCTGTCCAACAAGAAGATCTAACAATCTTAAATATCTATGCCCCTAACATGGGAGCAGCCAACTATATAAACCAATTAATAACAAAATCAAAGAAATACATCAACAGTAATACAATAATAGCAGGGGACTTTAACACTCCCCTCACTGAAATGGACAGATCATCTAAGCAAAAGATCAACAAGGAAATAAAGGCCTTAAATGACACACTGGACCAGATGGACATCACAGATATATTCAGAACATTCCATCCCAAAGCAACAGAATATACATTCTTCTCTAGTGCACATGGAACATTCTCCAGAATAGACCACATCCTGGGTCTTAAATCAGGTCTCAATCGGTACCAAAAGATTGAGATCATTCCCTGCATATTTTCAGACCACAATGCTCTGAAGCTCGAACTCAATCACAAGAGGAAATTTGGAAAGAACGCAAATACATGGAGACTAAACAGCATCCTTCTAAAAAATGAATGGGTCAACCAGGAAATTAAAGAAGAATTGAAAAAATTCATGGAAACAAATGATAATGAAAACACAACAGTTCAAAATCTGTGGGACACAACAAAGGCAGTCCTGAGACGAAAATATATAGCGGTGCAAGCCTTTCTCAAGAAACAAGAAAGGTCTCAAATACACAACCTAACCCTATACCTAAAGGAGCTGGAGAGAGAACAACAAAGAAAGCCTAAACCCAGCAGGAGAAGAGAAATCATAAAGATCAGAGCAGAAATCAATGAAATAGAAACTAAAAAAATAATAGAACAAATCAACAAAACTAGGAGCTGGTTCTTTGAAAGAATTAATAAGATTGATAAGCCCCTGGCCAGACTTATCAAAAAGAAAAGAGAAAGGATGCAAATAAATAAAATCATGAATGAAAGAGGAGAGATCACAACCAACACCAAAGAAATACAAACAATTATAAGAACATACTACGAGCAACTCTATGGCAACAAATTTGAGAATCTGGAAGAAATGGATACATTTCTGGAGATGTATAAACTACCACAACTGAACCAGGAAGAAATAGATAACCTGAACAGACCCATAACCAGTAAGGAGATTGAAACAGTCATCAAAAATCTCCAAACAAACAAAAGTCCAGGACCAGACGGCTTCCCAGGGGAATTCTACCAAACATTTAAAGAAGAATTAATTCCTATTCTCCTGAAACTGTTCCAAAAAATAGAAATGGAAGGAAAACTTCCAAACTCATTCTATGAGGCCAGCATCACCTTGATCCCAAAACCAGACAAGGATCCCACCAAAAAAGAGAATTACAGACCCATATCCTTGATGAACACAGATGCGAAAATTCTCACCAAAATACTGGCCAATAGGATCCAACAGTACATTAAAAGGATTATTCACCACGACCAAGTGGGACTTATTCCAGGGCTGCAAGGTTGGTTCAACATCCGCAAATCCATCAATGTGATACAATACATTAATAAAAGAAAGAATAAGAACCATATGATACTCTCAATAGATGCTGAAAAAGCATTTGACAAAGTGCAGCATCCCTTCCTGATTAAAACTCTTCAAAGTGTAGGGATAGAAGGCACATACCTCAATATTATCAAAGCCATCTATGAAAAACCCACCGCAAATATCATTCTCAATGGAGAAAAACTGAAAGCTTTTCTGCTAAGGTCAGGAAAACGGCAGGGATGTCTGTTATCACCACTGCTGTTGAATATAGTACTAGAAGTCCTAGCCTCAGCAATCAGACAACAAAAAGAAATTAAAGGCATCCAAATTGGCAAAGAAGAAGTCAAACTATCACTCTTTGCAGATGATATGATACTATATGTAGAAAACCCAAAAGGCTCCACTCCAAAACTGCTAGAACTTATACAGGAATTCAGTAAAGTGTCAGGATATAAAGTCAATGCACAGAAATCAGTTGCATTTCTTTACACTAACAACAAGACAGAAGAAAGAGAAATTGAGGAGTCAGTCCCATTTACAATCGTACCCAAAACCATAAGATACCTAGGAATAAATCTAACCAAAGAGGCAAAGAATCTATACTCAGAAAACTATAAAGTACTCATGAAAGAAATTGAGGAAGACACAAAGAAATGGAAAAATATTCCATGCTCATGGATTGGAAGAACAAATATTGTGAAAATGTCTATTCTACCTAAAGCAATCTACACATTTAATGCAATCCCTATCAAAATCCCATCCATTTTTTTTAAAGAAATAGAACAAATAATCCTAAAATTTATATGGAACCAGAAAAGACCTCGAATAGCCACAGGAATATTGAAAAAGAAAGCCAAAGTCGGTGGCATCACAATTCCAGACTTCAAGCTCTATTACAAAGCTGTCATCATCAAGACAGTATGGTACTGGCACAAAAACAGACATATAGACCAATGGAACAGAATAGAGAGCCCAGAAATAGACCCTCAACTCTATGGTCAACTAATCTTCGACAAAGCAGGAAAGAATATCCAATGGAAAAAAGACAGCCTCTTCAACAAATGGTGCTGGGAAAATTGGACAGCCACATGCAGAAAAATGAAATTGGACTATTTCCTTACACCACACACGAAAATAGACTCAAAATGGATGAAGGACCTCAATGTGCGAAAGGAATCTATCAAAATCCTTGAGGACAATGCAGGCAGCAACCTCTTTGACCTCAACCACAGCAACTTCTTCCTAGGAACATTGCCAAAGGCAACAGAAGCAAGGGCAAAAATGAACTATTGGGATTTCATCAAGATCAAAAGCTTTTGCACAGCAAAGGAAACAGTGAACAAAACCAAAAGACAACTGACAGAGTGGGAGAAGATATTTGCAAACGACATATCAGATAAAGGGCTAGTAACCAAAATCTATAAAGAGCTTATCAAACTCAATACCCAAAGAACAAATAATCCAGTCAAGAAATGGGCAGAGGACATGAACAGACATTTCTGCAAAGAAGACATCCAGATGGCCAACAGACACATGAAAAAATGCTCCACATCACTCGGCATCAGGGAAATACAAATCAAAACCACAATGAGATACCACCTCACACCAGTCAGAATGGCTAAAATTAACAAGTCAAGAAATGACAGATTCTGGCGAGGATGCGGAGAGAGGGGAACCCTCCTACACTGCTGGTGGGAATGCAAGCTGGTGCAACCACTCTGGAAAACAGTGTGGAGGTTCCTCAAAAAAATGAAAATAGAGCTACCCTACGACCCAGCAATTGCACTCCTGGGTATATATCCTAAAGATACAAACGTGGTGCTCCGAAGGGGCACGTGCACCCGAATGTTTATAGCAGCAATGTCCACAATAGCCAAACTGTGGAAAGAGCCTAGATGTCCAGCAACAGATGAATGGATAAAGAAGATGTGGTATATATACACAATGGAATACTATGCAGCCATCAAAAGACATGAAATCTTGCCATTTGCGACGACGTGGATGGAACTAGAGGGTATCATGCTTAGCGAAATAAGTCAATCGGAGAAAGACAACTATCATATGATCTCTTTGATATGAGGAAGTGGAGATGCAAGGCAGGGGGGGGGTTGGGGGGAGGTGGGAAAAGAAAAAATGAAACAAGATGGGATTGGGAGGGAGACAAACCATAAAAGACTCAATCTCAAGAAATAGACTGAGGGTTGCGGGGGGGAGGGGGGACGGGAGAGGGTGGTGGGGAAATGGACATTGGGGAGGGTATGGGCTCTGATGAGTGCTGTGAAATGTGTAAACCTGACGATTCACAGACCTGTACCCCTGGGGATAAAAATACATTATATGTTTATTAAAATAAAAAAATTTAAAAAAAATTTTAAAAAAAACATTTTTTACTTTCCATGTGCAAGACATGATAAAAGAGGTTTAAAAATGAATCAGAAAACATAGATGAAACTTGAAAACATGCCAAGTGAAATAAGCCAGGCAAAAAAGGATAAATATTGTATGATTCACTTACATGAAGTACCTAGAGTTATCAAACTCATAGAAACTAAATTAGAGGTTACTAGGAACTGTGAGGAGAGAGGGAAAGTGGGGAGTTATTGTTAAATGGGTTCAGAGTTTGTGGTGAAGAAAGGTTCTGGAAATGGACAGTGGTGATGGCTGCCCAATGATATGAGTGTACTTAATGCCACCGAGTTTACACTTAAAATGACTGAAATACTAAATTGAATGTTACATGTATTTTATCACAATAAAAAATAAGCATAATAAAAAAGTGAATAAGACACAATCTTTGCCCTCAGAAATTTCACTAAACAGCTAGGGCGACTAGACAACCTTAAACAAAAAGGCAGATGCGCTAATAGGAGTATGTATCCCACTTCATGGAAGGCGAAGGAAGACTCAGCCTGGACTCAGAGAAGTTCCCCTGGATGAGGTGACTATTCATGTCAGCTTCATAAGATTAAAAAGCAAATAAACCAGGAGTTTGAAGATGTTTGGAAAGAGATGGTGGTGGGGATGTGGTGAATGGGAAGAACAGAGAATGCAGTTGTGAAATGGGGCAGCCTGGAGGGAGAGAAGGCTCTGGGTCTGTGTAGGGCACTTCATGGGCCTTAGTGCTGTGGAAACACAGGTGAGAGGCAGGGTCATTAGACATGAAGCAGAAGAAGGACTTTTATTTACACTGTCATATCCACCACATTGTTCCTTTCCTATCTGCTCCTTGCTCCTTGTTCCATGTAGACAAAGCTGATCTATTTTCCAAACACCGGTTGAGGGCCAGTTTTCTGGGACATTTTCTCTTTCCAAGGTAGTTCATGACTTTCTTCCTATTCTCTACAGTCTCATAACATTTGTCTACCACTTGTTTTGTTTCTAACCATACACTCTAGCCCCTTGAGGGCAGAAACTACATATTGTTTCGTCCCTCACAGCACCTAGCAGGTGATATTTAATCATTATTTCTCATAAATATTCCTGGAGTTGAATTCTTCTTAAATTTCCAACTCCTGTCTTCTATGAAATAAAAATGAAACTCAAACACAATTCTTCAGAAGAAATGCTGCCTCCTTAGAAATAATTCATATGTGGATAAAGAAGTTCAGGCTGCACTAAACAGTGACTCAAGTTCTCCACATGTCAGAATAACCCAGCAGTCAATCAATATTTTCTCTGTCATCACAGAAAGTCAAGAGTCATAGATACCAAGAAATTAATACACCATCAGTAGTATGGAGGTAATGTGAAATGGGTCTTTTGCTTAGCATTTCCTTTAAAATATCATCCTCCTAAGGGACCATAATAGGCAAAAATTCAGTGAATTGGTACAGATGTGGAACTGGATTTCGAAGATATGGTTGCAGAAGATCTAGAAATCTAAATGAACGTAAATGGTTATATGGGGAGTGAGGAAAGCAAGAACTTGGTTCACCACTAAGCAGTGGTGTGTTACAACGTAAAGGAGAACAAAAGAATGATGTCTTTATTTAAAATTTCAACATTTTGTTCATCATCAATTTTTTAAAAATTTTTCATTTCTTTTCAGCGTAACAGTATTTATTGTTTTTGCACCACACCCAGTGCTCCATGCAATCCGTGCCCTCCCTGATGCCCACCACCTGGTTCCCCCAACGTCCCACCCCCCCCCCCCCCGCCCCTTCAAAACCCTCAGGTTGTTTTTCAGAGTCCATAGTCTTTCATGGTTCATCTCCCCTTCCAGCATCAATTTTTGCATTACTTTTGATGTTCTAAAATGTCATATTAAAATACTATTTGTCTTGAATCTTGAATGTTTTGACTCCTCCTTAAATTCTGTGCCCAAGATGAGTGCCTTTATGAAGGCAAGCAAGGGCACCTACCAAATCTTCATGTTACACACATTCTCATTAGCAATTTGAATATAACATTTACCCTCCTCATCCTACCACACCACATGTAAATAACACTCTTGAAAATTGAGACAAGGAAAACTTGACCAAGAGAATTAACTCACTATGTCTTGCAGTTGCCCCAATTTAAAGCTTAGAGCTGTTGCCCTGCTCTACAGAGTATGAGGCTTACATCTGGATAGGAAAACTCCTTCAGAAGATCCATGGATGACATTATCCAAAGATCACACTCATTTTCAAAGACAGACTGTTTCATCTACGGTTGTCCTAAAGTATACAAGCTAAAGCTAAAGCAGGATAACATTTAAAACAGAAGAAAAGAGTGCCTGGGTGGCTCAGTCAGTTAAGGGTCTGCCTTCAATCCTAGCTGCCTATCCTAGGCATCCTAGGATTGATCACCCTGCTCACTGGGGAGTCTGCTTCTCCATCTCCTGTTCCCCCTGCCTGCGCTCTCTCTCTCCATCAAATAAATAAATAAAATCATTTTTTAAAAATCATAACAAATAAAATAGAAGAAAATAATAAATAATAAATAATATAATAATAAATAAAATAGAATAGAATAAAATAAAATAAATTAATAAATAAATAAAATAAAATAAAATAAAATTTTATAATAAATAAAATAGAAGAAAAACTTAGGTTTTCTAAATATTTGTTAAAATTGTCTGAGATTTTGCATTTGGATATAGATTACTTTGCAGATACAAAAATGATATGAACATGGCATATGGCTATAAGAAATGACATGGCTTATTTACTAAGGAAGTTCATCCCTAGTTCCGAGATGAAGAAGCAGAGACAGAAATAATACATGCAAACAGTAGCTCACCAGTGCTCAGATTTTACACCTCAGGGTAGACTGCAGGGCCTGGAGCCAGACTGTCCACAAGCACAGCTGGGATATCATAACAGAGGTAAATATCACTTTGCATAAGAAATTCTGCAGTTGTAGGCATAGGTGTCATAACTGTTGATTTTAGCCTAGTTGAAAGCGCCAGAATTGTTCACCAAGTTTGTTATTGCAGTGTTTGGGTTCCCAAATTGAATCTTGCTTAGCTACATTCACTTGGGTTTGAACAGCCTTGCTAGATTTCTACAAAGAGCCATCGGTTTCTCCTTCGCCCCTATTTCGCAGAAGAGGAGAGACTTCATGACTGAGGGGAAGTAGCCTTATCGGAGACATCCAGTGAAAAAACCAGACATACAGATTCGACTTGAGGAAAAGCTTCCTGTGACTAGGAGGTTTACAAGACACCAAAAAAAGAAAGAAGGAAAGAAAGAAAGAAAGAAAGAAAGAAAACAAGGACAGCAACAAAAGTCTCCTTTACTGAATAGTGTAAAGAGTAAACAATTACCTTGTCAAAAATAATCTTGAGAATCTTTCTAGACATACCAGACTGTCCTTGTCTATGTTTTTCTCTTGTTCCATTTTGTTTTTCAGTTTGTTTCTTCCTTTCTTTTCCCCCCTTAATCTTGAGGGAGAGTTGGTAAGAACAAAGGTGAGGGGCAAAATCTACCCCAAGTCAACTGAGCTGAGATCTGCAAATTTAGGAGTTCACTTGATTTTACTAGGGACTCAGAACTGCAAAATAAACAATATGCTGAGGACTCTACAAGGCTACAGTGGCTGAAAAGAGTCATCTGAATCAAAATCATCTGTTGTCTAGTGAACAGGTCTAGCTCCCCAGATGGGTGACAGAAGTGCAACCCCTCCCACCTTTGCCCCATGCATTCAAGTAAAAGAGCCAAAGACAGGAATGGAACTCAGCCCAATTTTGATTGACAGGTGAAATGCCAACAAGCAAATGACTAGTAGGCCCCAGAGGCAACAGAAAACTTTCAGTATGGGCCATGCCATCTTTGCCAATCACAAGCAATTTAGACCCTAAGCTACTTGAGCTCAAAGACTATATCTATCTAACTGAAGCCCCAACACCTAGCCCATTCACCCGACATAATGTGCATTCAGTAAGTTAGTGTGAAGTAATCAGAGCCTAGTACTGCTACTCCACATACTTTCAAGAGATCAAACTGGAAAATTTTCCCTCTTTCTCTCTACTTGGTAAATTCCTACTGGGTTTTCAAGATCCATTTCATTGATTCCTTTCTTATCTCCCAAAAATATTCAAAATAACTGATTAATAATATTTTATGTTGATTACCTGTTGAAACACTAATATTTTGGATATATTGGATTAATAAAATACATCATTAAGTAATTTCACCTGAACCACAAAGAGATATCACCTCACACCTGGCAGATTGGCTATCATCAAAAAGACAAAAACTACCAAGTGTTGGTGAGGATGTGGAGAAGACAGAACCCCTGTACGTTCCCCTGTTGACTGGAACATAAACTGATGGAGCCACTATGGAAAACAGTATGAAAACTCCTCAAAAAATTAAAAATGCAACTACTATGATCCCACTTCTGGGTATTTATGCAAATAAAAAGAAAAAAAAACAATTAAAAGAGACAATGCACCTCTATGGTCACTGAAATATTATTTATAATAACCAATATATGAGCCTAAGTGTCCATAGATAAAGGAATGGATAAAGATGTGGTCTTTATATATAATGGAGTATTACTCAACCATAAAAAAGAATGAGATCGTGCCATTTTTTTTTTAAGATTTTATTTATTTATTTGAGAGAGATCACAAGTAGCCAGAGAGGCAGGCAGAAAGAGAGGAAGGGAAGCAGGCTCCCTGCTGAGCAGAGAGCCCGATGCGGGGCTCGATCCCAGGACCCTGGGATCATGACCTGAGCCAAAGGCAGAGGCTTTACCCCACTGAGCCACTCAGGCACCTAAGATCTTGCCATTTTTGACAACATGAATGGACCTAAGGGGCATAATGCTAATTGAAATAAGACAGAGAAAGACAAATATCATATAATTTCACTTACATGTGGAATCTATCAAAAACTAATGATGTACTGTATGGTGACTAACATAACATAATAAAAAAATAAAATAAAAAATTTAAAAAAAATTTAAAAATGAACAAACAAGACAGAAAAATAGACTCATAGATTCAGGAAAAAAACTGGTTGGTTATCAGAGGAGGTACAGTGAAATTAAAAAAAAAAAATTACCTACTTCTTTTTACCATCTTAATGTAGCTAGGAAAAAAACTTTAAGCCACGCATGTGGCCTGAATTCTATTTCTATTGGGCAAGCCCTGGGGTAGACAGTCTGTGAATAGTTTCTAGTGTTATTCAATAAGATAAGCATTTTATATGTTAGATCTGTTTTACCCATAACAACCCACAACAAGCTCCTAAAAAGAAGTCATTAACAAGCCAGGAGCGCAGTTACATCTCCATGGCTTTGGGGTCCCAGTTTTCGCCTCTTCTTCTGTTTGGTATCTTGTGTGTCAACCTCCCATCCCACTGTGAGTTCCTCCAGGGCACAGACCCGGCCTTAACCACATTTGTGTCTTCACCAACTTGCACTCCCTAGGCAGGCAATGCATTTTTATTGAGTTAGACACAGAGTGAATAAATTAAATGGAATTAGCTACGTAAATATATTTGTAACATATAAAAAATCTATACGATGTTAAAGTCAAGTTTAACATAGAGAATGAAAACACATCTGATTTGTCTGGAAACACTGCAGAAGTCCTTAGTTTTGTGTTTACATTTGACCCAAGATATAGGACCCTTTGGAGGAAAACATGCTCATTATGAACATAAAGAGTTTATTCAGCCTGCACCTGAAACGAATAAAACACTGTGTGTCAACTATACTTGAAACAAAATTTTTAAAGGAGTTTAGCCCAATGACATTTGGGCTGCTGGGAAAGCATGCGGGGCAGAGAACAATGTCTACCAAGGACATAGGAATATTAAGATAGCATATATCTGAATTTTTAATAAAGTCAGTGTAGTTGAAAGTGCTCAACCTAAAGCAGCAATAACTTCATGGGAACAATTAGGAAAATCTTATATTCTTGGGTTTATATTTCACAACAGACTCTTTTTTTTTTTCCCTGTATACTGTTTTATTACTATTGGTTTGGTACAAGGCACATTTTACTCACTTAAGAAAAATAAAGGAGTAATAAACAAGTTAGAAATACAGAATTCTTCTCAATTTTTTCTGATCTGGAATTGCTGATCTGTGTTGCATTTTCTGTGTGACATTTATGTCCTTCTCTCTCCCCTAGTGAAGCTATGGGTGCTCTTAGAAAATTCAACACCCTGTGCAAATTATTGCATTAGGGAATCCTGGTTCTTTCTCAAAACTGCTTCATTCTGCTTGTTCCTCTGGGAATTCATGTACTTCTCAACTCCTTAGTTTTTTCCTCTCTGATCACCCCTTATTTTTAATAGAAATTCTGCACGGAGTTCACAAGTCCATTCTATTGGCCTTGATCTGTCACCAAGAAATGTTTATGTTTAAATGTGGATTTGTTTTACAAGAAAAAAACTCGGGTTTTAAGAAGGCGAGCATAGAACTTTCCTCTTGATACTCCCCTTAGAAAGAAAGTTCTGTACATACTATTTTCCTTATTGTTGTTTACTCTACAAACAAATTCAGTTCACTCCACAAAATTCAGCCAAATGCCTGCTGGGTGTCTGTCACTGTGCTAGGTGATGCTTATCAAAAAGTGAATAAGACCATGAATAGGAAACTCCTCCAGATCACTAGTTTTATCATTTCTTTCCCTTTTTACCCACTACTGAAAATTAGTCATTACTTTGGGAATGGCAATACGGGAAAAAAATAAAACAAGTTTGTAAAGAAGCAAGGCAAGATCAAATACTTCTAAACCTTAAAATGCAAGTAGAGAGTGAACAGGAAGACCAGAGCCACTGTTCAACTACAAATAGAAACTGCTCAGAACATTCTGTGCAGGACATGAGAAACGAAGCATAACCCTAGAGTTCATGGTCTGGTCATTCTTTCTAATCATTAGAAAATAAAATTAGTCTCCTACTAAGACACCTGCAGCCATTTTAAAACTTCAGATGGCTCCAGTTTGCAAGGCTCATGTGTCTGACTTTCTTTGGGGCAAGACAGGCTAGACATGTTGGATATTACAAACCACTGGTCAAATTCTGTCCTTAATGGCTACCCCAAAAAGAAAGGATCTTAAGAGCAGTTAACTGTGCCAATTAGTTATCTATTTTTCATTCTCTATCTAGAAAAATGTTTTAGAGTATTTAGATAAAAATAGGTTCTATCTTTTATTTAAGAAAAAATATACATTTATTCCTTCATTGTTTCTCCCTCCCCTCGAAGGAAAAAAATCGTCCTTGAATAGACGCCAGGCACTGAAAATTACTCAAAGCATTATAGTGACACATCAAAGAAAAGAAGAAACCAGGAAATTAATTGCAACGATTTCTTTTGAACACTCTAACAAGTGCTTTAACTGGTGTGTAGGAGTGTCAAAATCCAAGAATGCAAAAGGGGAGGACTTTATAGGAAGAATACAAATGGGAATGTAGCTGACCATTTGAATTTTTCTTGTCTGGTAAAATTAGCAAGCAATGTGTTCCAAGAAAACCCATCACTTACGAACCAACTAAAGGCTATTTTTTTTTTAAGATCCCTTTCCAAATTGTAACAAATCAAAGTGTGTTGTGTGAATCTTTCAAGTTCAGGCAAGCACATATTGAGTAAAATGTCTGTCACACACACACAAAAATTATGTGCAATTAACTAGGCAATAGCATTATACAATTTGTCTAGCCTTCTGACTATTTTTAAAGTTCTTATACAATCCACTATATGACACACTAAAATATTTCTCATTAAAAAAATAGCAAAGTTGGGGCGCCTGGGTGGCTCAGTGGGTTAAAGCCTCTGCCCTCGTGTCGGGTCATGATCCCAGGGTCCTGGGATCGAGTCCCGCATCGGGCTCTCTGCTCATCGGGGAGCCTGCTTCCTCCTCTCTCTCTGCCTGCCTCTCTGCCTGCTTGTGATCTCTGTCTGTCAAAGAAATAAAATCTTTAAAAAAAAATAGCAAAGCTTATGCTTATTGAGATCACAGCACTAAAAGTTCATTAATTTCTAATTCCACGAGCTATTGGCATGTAGAAGACAAATGTGTCCAAGATTTATGCTCTATTATCTAAAAAAAGCCAGATTAATCAAGAAAAGCAATACTACAAACAATAGTGAAGAGGAGGAATATTTATCCTGGTTAAAGCAAATTATTTTCAAGAATTTTAGAAGAACTACATGTAATTATTTTTCATTGTCAACCATTTTATCTATTCATTGAAACAGGTTCCACCCTCTGCTTTTCTAATTTGAGTTACCATATATTCTTGGAAGTAAATTAAAGATTTTTTTTATGATTTTTAAAAAAATTTTTATATATTTATTTTAAAGAGAGCAAGAGCAGAGGATAGGGGCAGAGGGAGAGGGAGAAGCAGACTCCCTGCTGAGCAGGAAGCCTGACATGAGGCTTAATCTGAAGACACCAAGTTCATGGTCTGAACCAAAGGCAGACGCCCAACTGACTGAGCCACCCAGGTACCCCTATGATTTAATTTTTATAGAAATAGTGCTATAACATTAAAGTAAGAATCAGGAAACTGAGTTATGATTGTGAGCCTATTATTTTATTGAGCTTTTTAAACATGTCAAGACATTAATAAAATCATAAAGGACAGAACCTAGCATGGTTAATGTCCAATTTCTTCCAAAATTATTTTAAATTAAATAGACAGGTTCAATCCTCCACAATAACTTTGGTCTCTGCCTGTTCCAGAAAATGGGATTTTATTACAAAAGTTGCATTTATAATGATTATGGGCTGAATGAAGTCTCTGTCAAATCTATATGTTTAAGTCATGACCCTCAGTATCTCAGAATATGATTGCATTTGGAGAAAAGCCTTTTAAAGTGGTGATTAAGTTGAAATGAAGCCATCAGAATGGGCCCTAATACAATAGGACTGGTGTCCCCATAAGAGGAATCTTGACACAAAGGAGACACCAGGGATGCAAAGTTCATAGAACCCCTCGAGTCTCATGATCCCCTTCCCAACTTCCATACAATTATTGTCCCATATTCTAGATCTACTTAATTATTTAATCTTGAAGTTAGACACTGTTTCACTAATCAAACCTTATTTTTATTTACTCAAATATTTCACAATTTTTACTCACCATTCCTCCTTGCACCATTCTTTCCAGAATTTTATTTCTTTGGCCTAAAATATACCTTCCAAAATTTCCTTTGGTGGTTGTTTTTTGTAGGAAATTCTGTTTCCATGTGATAGTGTCCTCTCATTTTCATTCTGGAAAGATGTCTTTACTATGTACTCAATTCTCAGTTGGGGAATGTGTTTTCTCAGAATATCTAAAATATCATATCACCAGCTTCTCATTTTTATTGTTATTATTGAGAAATCAATCATCAAATTCCCTCCTCCACTGAGGTTATTTGTCTTTTTTCTCTGGCTGCATTTAAGAAAAGCTCCATATCTTTGGTGTTCTGTCAAGTACTAAGAAAGGTTTGGGTGTGGGTTTCCTTTTACCTTTCCTGCTTGTAAACTGTAGGCTTCTAAACCCACAGCATTAGTGTCTTTCAGCATTTCTGGATGATTCTCAGCCATTGTGTTTTTTGAATGTTGTGTTTTTCCATTCTTTTTTCCATCTCCTCTTTAACTCTGGTTAGAATTTATTACAACTTCATATTCTGTCTTCTGTGTCTCCTAAGTGAAGCTCATACTTGTCATCTACCTATTTCCCAAAGCTTTTTTCCTGATCAGCTGTCTGGATATGTTTTTCGGTTCATTAAACTTTCTTCTGCAATATCCATTCTACAGTGTAACCCATCTAATGATTTTTTTTCCACTATAATGATTATACTTTTTATTTCCAGGTGCTCAATTTGGTCCCGTTTTCTAATCTATTTCATCATTTTTCATAGATTCTTACTACTTGCTGAAATATTCAAGCCCATTTTGCTTCCTAAACATATTTAACAAAGACCTTTTGCATTATGTGTCTAAATCTGCAATATCTGAAGTTTCTAAATAGTGTTCCACTGCCTCTTTTTTTCCCTGCAGTTTTGTTCATGATAGTTTGCCTTTGTAAAGGGTGATTGGTGATTTCTGTCTGTGGGCACATAATCTTTGAAATTTTTTTAGTGGGTAATCTTTGAGGCCCAGGTTGAAATCCCATTACCCAGTGAGGATTTGTATTCCTTTTCCCCATGCCCTATAGTCACTATCAACCTGGGTCTGCATTAAAGCACAAAGTGTGGCTGAGACTTTTTTTTAGACTGCATGGTAACATCAACCCTAGGTGCAAGCTCACATGGGGACCCACTTGTGGTTACCATTTCACGAGGAAGATCTTTTCCTTTCCACTATGCAGATCTAAGGTTGTACCCGAAAAGTTTTGTTACTCTTCAGCCTAACACTGAGGGTGTAGTTTTTAGAGCCCCAGATTTATGTAGGAATATCCTACTGGACTACGTGTAGGTCAAAGTGGAAAATTGAAGCCATCAGGTTTCATAAATATCTCCAGGCTCTCTTATTTTCCAGGATTTCTGCTTTCACTTTCTTTTCTTATTATTATGTTATGTTAGTCACCACCATATAGTATTTCATTAGTTTTAGTTTTTGATGTAGTGTTCCATGATTCATTGTGTGCATGTAACACCCAGTGCTCCACGCAATACATGCCCTCCTTAATACCCAACACCAGGTGAACCCATCCCCTCACCCAACTTGTATACCCACCAACAATGTAAATGGGTTCTCCTTTCTCCACATCCTCTCCAACATTTGTTGTTTCCTGCCTTGTCAATTTTTGCCATTCTAACTAGTGTAAGGTGGTATCTCAGTGTGGTTTTGATCTGAATTTCCCTGACGATTAATGATGTTGAACATTTTTTTTTTTTACATGGGCCACAGCAGCTTTCTTTCATGACACATCTCCAAAGACAAGGGAAACAAAAGCAAAAATGAACTTTTGAGACTTCATCAAGATAAAAAGCTTCTGCACAGCAAAGGGAACAGTCAAAAAAACTAAGAGGCAATCCACAGAATGGGAGAATATATTTGAAAATGACATGGCTAGTATCCAAGATCTATAAAGAACTTCTCAACCTCAAGACCAAAAAAAACAAATAATCAAGTCAAAAAATGGGTAGAAGACATGACCAGACACTTCTCCGAAGAAGATATAGAAATGGCTAACAGACTCATGCTTTCACTTTCTTCTGTTCTCTATAATGTCATACTTGCTAGCCAGCCCAGTGATACATTTTGAAAGATATTATTTAACATGTAATCCAGCAATTATACTTGTTTCTGATGGATTCCTCAGGATATCTAGTAAACATACTACCAACAAAGGAAGTCTCTAAATAAATTCTTAAGGGCTTCAGAAAGTCTCAATTCAAAATTCCCTTACTGTTTTCAGTGGTAGATTTCATTTTTAACTATATATTTATAAAGTTACATATATTTCATACATTGATACATACAGAAATTTTGGAGTTTCTGTGAGTGCTAAAAGGGGAAGAACTGCCAAAACTTTATACTATTAAAGGAGTGCCCAAATATAGGGGAAGACACTATAAAAAGGTTAAATGTTTAAGATATTAGGTGAGTATTGCTAATATGGAGATAATTTACTTTCCATCAATGGCTAAAATTTTGCTTTTTAAATTTTGTTAGTTCTATGTTGTATTTTTCTGAATAGGAAATAACAGCTAATTGTAAGAGAGTTATTACTTTTATGGTATTTCTCAATTAACCCAAATCAAGCCATAATGAAACACCACAAGAAATACTATTCTCATGGGATACTTCATTTCCAGGTAAGTGGCACTTGTAAAACCAAAAAATTTCCAGAAAGTTCTGAAAACCAAAAAGGTATCAATAACAAGTAAGGAGATTGAATCAGTAACCAAAAAATTCCTAACACACCAGATGGCTTCATTAGTCAATTCCACCAAACATTTAAGAAAGATTTAACACTAATCCTTCTAAAACTCTTCCAAAAAATTGAAGACAAGGGAATGCTTCCAAACTCATATTATGAAGCTAGCATTACCCTGATCCTAAAGCGAGATAAGGACACTACAAGAAAAGAAAACTACAGGTTAATATCCTTGATGAGGGGCACCCAGGTGGCTCAGTAGGTTAAGAGTCTGCCTTCAGCTCAGGTCATGATCTCAGGGTTCTGGGATTGAGCCCTGCATCGGGTTCCCTGCTCAGTGGGGAGCCGATTTCTCCCTCTCCTCCCCACTTGTACTGTCTCTTGCTATCTCTCTCTCTCAAATAAATAAAATCTTTTTAAAAAAATCCCTGATGAATATACATGCAAAAATTTTTAAAATAATACTAGCAAAATGAATTTGATAAATCATTAAGAGGATCATACACCATGACAAAGTGGGATTTATCTTTGGGATACAAGGATGGTTTATCATACACAAATCAATAAATGTAATATACCACGGTAATACAATTTAGGTAAAAATCATATGATTATTTCAAAAGATGCATTAAAAGCGTTTCACAAAATTCAACAATATTTCGTGATAAAAACGCTCCACAAATTGGAGAAGGAGCATACCTTAACATGATGAAGCCATATATGGAGAGCCTATAGCCAATGTAGTACTCAGCAGTGAAAAGTTGAAAGCATTTCATCTAACATCAGGAACAAGACAAGGGTGCCCACTCTCTCCAATCCTATGTGACATAGTAGTGGAAGTCCTAGCCAGAGCAATCAGGCAAGAAAAAGAAATAAAAGGCATCCAAATCAACAGAAGTATTAAAATTGTAAAATAGATTTTATAATGGTCTGAAGTTACATAAAAAGAGGGAATTTTCATTCCCCAAAAAGTCATTTGGGATAGTTACATAATTTAATATCTCAAATTACTGCCATTTATTTTTCTGCTCAACTGTATATTTGAAAAGGCAAATCTTTAGCTACTATTGTTGGAGTCATTATTTAAAATATTAGGCATATAGAAATATATATTCAAACAGTGTAGAAAATACAAAATGAAAGTTAAAATCTCCTAACCCTACTCCTCAGAAGTATCATATTTGATCATGTCAATTTTTAGTTTTGGTGCAGCAAAATTATTTATTTACTCAGAAAGGACACGTATTTTGAATGCTTACCAAAAGCCTGAATTGTGTTCAAAATAGTGTAGCATATTGTATTACTTTAACTAAGAGAAGTTGTTCCATCATGTCAATACCAATGAAGAAACACTTCATTGAAATTTTTAGCAAAGAGTTTTAAATTTGTTGATATTTAATGCAAAAGTTGTTTTTCAGTACAGGACACAACCACATAGAGCTTCACTGCAACCATTACCAAACATACTTTAAAGTATTTATACAAATTCATATGAATAACTTTCATATCTTATAAAATCTGAGGAAATTTTTAAATTGATATGGTGCTAAAATGTTTAAAAAAATAAATTTGCTTTTAAGACCAGCTCAATCAGAATTCAGGGAGGTTATATTATGGCATAAATGTATAAATGCTAGGCAAAACAAAAAAACCTAAAGAGGATAAATTCAAGTGTAATGTTACCAGTTTATTATTCTGGGATCATTATGAAAGTATTCATTGGCATTTTCTTAATTTTCAGCAGCATAGTTGAAATCAATCCTCCAACTTTCCAGTCATCAAATGATCCTCCAAATTTATGGTTATTAAAAGCAAGGATTCAAATGAGGGTAGGGGTAGAAATGTATATACGTATGGTAGAAAAACACACAGTTGATTAAATCAAGTCACTGAAAATTTTAAACAGCTGACAGTATTTTTCACACTCCCCTTCCCCACCTAAATGTAACTGGTAGATGGACTACTTTTTTTTTCAACTAATCTGAATAATTCTCTAATTTAGCAAAAATCTCACATAAGCAAAAACAGAATCTCTGAGCCTTATGTGGAAATAGTTATGCTATCAAAGAACAGGCAATCACACTTCTGTAGGTTACCCTCTTCTCTCTTGTTTTTCCCATTTTTTTAAAATGAGAGAATGAAAATGGGAAGAACAAGAAAGAAGAGGGTCCCTTACAAAATTGCAACACAGGAACCCCACCCGAGTTTCCAGTTTGCCGGCCTGCCCTACAGATTTTGGAGTTGCTGATACCCACAATCACGGGACCAGTTCCTTAAAAATAAAGATAGATAAATAGAAAGATGACATATAGATAGATATAGAGACAGAAACAGAGAGAAAGCCTATTGGTTTCTCTAGGGAAGCCTGACTATTATCAACTTGACACAGACTCATCTAAAAAGGTAATAAAAGAGAGCTAAGTTAAAAATTAAGAGGAATTTACTAAGCACAATATTGTAAAGGAATTGCCTGGGTGGAAAAGGAGCAGCATTCCAGAGTATCTCCCTCCTTTTTGCTTCCTTTCAGAGGGGGGAGATGTACACAACTGACCCGGGAGTATATTGCTAATATCCAGCCAGACGCTGTACAGAGGGGACGGAGAGGATGGGGGAGTGGGTGCCTTAAAATCATGCCAGCCAACTAGATTTTAACCAGATTTAGTTAAATTAGGATAACACATTTGAACTCCATAAAACCCAACCATGTTTTATTTGCTCTTCAGCCTTATCTCTACCCACCCTATGTCCACCCAGGGCAAGTGATCTAGGAAAAACCCTTTTTAAAAAGTTTAGTCTTGCTCAGGAGAGCAAAGGAGAAAAGGAATGAATAGGATACCTTCTCTTCACAGGAGAGATGGGCCTATATAGAACACAACAAACACCCAGGAAAGGTTAGCGCTAGAGAGCAGAGAGCAATCAAGGAGGATATGAGTGAAGGTGGCTTTAGGTATTGACACTGTTTACCAATCTTAGAGTTTCAAGAATTTCACTGCTGTTCTTTTTATTTCACATGGGGGGAAAGAAAACAACTAAGATATATCCAAGTGACAGACTAAAAACTAACAAGGGTATCGTGTTTACAGTTTGTAAAGCACATTCATGTCCCCTTTTATCCTTAGGCAATCTCTAAGGTTGAAGGGTCGAGTTATATTATGATTCCCCCATTATTGGTGGGGAAACTGAGGCTTGGTGCTAATATACTTTGCCATAGCATTAGGCTGGGATGCGAACCCAGATTTCTGAGTACAAGTCCCATGCTTTTCCTTCTCAGTTCAGTATCATCATTATCAGTACTGGTGCCCATGGCGTCCTGTAATTAAACCCCTGGTTCAATTTATCAGTGACATGTGAACTCTGGAAGGCTATTTAAGTTCTCTGTGACTCACTTCCCTCATTTTACATGGAGATAATAGTACTTGCTTTCTAAATCATATAAAGCATGTAAAGTGCTTAGCAGAGTGCCTGACAGGTAGCAAACACTCAGTAAGTGTTAGCCATTATTACCCCAATTATTAAGCTAGATGATTGTGTCATCAAGCTAGTCATTTCCTGCCCAGTCAGTTTTCAAAAAATATAGAAAACACAAGACTCAAACACGGTGACATCTACTAAGCACAGCACATTTCGTCTTCGCTTTAAATCAGAGGTCAGGAAACCACAGCCCAGGCTGACTCCTCATTCTTTTCAATAAAGTTTTATTTGAACACAACCACACCCATCCATTTACATATCGACTGTGGCTGCTTTCCTGTCTGTGGCAGCTGAGTAGGTATGGCAGACGGCCCACAAAGCCTAAACTATATACTATCTGGCCCTTTACAGAAAAAGTGTGCCAACCTCCGCTTTAAATCAATGATGGAGATGGAAAGAAAAGAAAACTAACAACACTGCTAGGTATCTGACAAGAGGGAGAAGGAATTACAGAGACAGGAAGGGTCTGTGAGCCATCTGTGAATCAAGAAAGCCAGGGAGATGTGTTCTTCCAGTCGTGTCTCTCTTCAAGAAATATTCACCGAGGGGCGCCTGGGTGGCTCAGTGGGTTAAGCCTCCACCTCCCACTCAGGTCATGATCTAAGGGTCCTGGGATCAAGCCCTGCATCGGGCTCTCTGCTCAGCAGGGAGCCTGCTTCCACCCACCCCCCCCCACCCAGTGTTCTGCCTACTTGTGATCTCTGTCAAACAAATAAATAAATAAACCTTAAAAAAAAAAAAAGAAAGAAAAGAAAAGAAATATTCACTGAGTACTGACCAGATGTAAAACTTCACCTTCTACCAAGATGCACTCATTGGGCCTCCTATGAAATTGTGTCTTGTTTCTCAAAGCATCTGGAAAGTTGTGGTACCTCACGTGATGACGTTCTCAGCACCTGCCTCTAACATACTGGAGGAAGGCAGGAGCCCAGGAGGGTCCCCACATGTGGGGCTGGGAATACAGTAGGCATTCAGGAAATGTGTAGTAACAGCTTTGTGTATCCTGAGCACTGATTTTTGGGAGCCACTCAGAGCAATTCCCTGGTATTCTTCAAGAGCAAGATCATCTATCATTGCTGACCCTGCAGGATGGTAAGCCAAATTATAAAAAATGGGAGAAGACTGAAAATCCAGTTGTATTCTTTAGCTTGTTTACAATTCAGGAACTAATAAACCAGCAGACATTTTGAACACAGAACACAGTGGTGCTGCTACTCTATACCAGCTGTGTCATCTTGGCAAATTATTTGACTTCTCTAAACCTGTTTCCTCTTCAGTGAAATGAAAATAAATGCGTACTCACAGAGTCATTGTAAGGATCAAATGGGATAAACTTTTGGTGTTTTTCCAGGCAGGCTATCAGCTACATTTGAAATTTTAGTTATCGATGTCCTCCCCCAGATCAGAACCTATACTAGCCAGGACAAATAAATGATGCCAATTTAACACAAATCCAGTCAACAAGCATCTATGGATTATGTATATGTGTACAAGGTACTATGCTAAGCACTACTTGGAGTATAAAAATGAATGAAATATACCGAGTCTGGAAGAAATAAGGCATATCCTCAAAAGCTCTAGTCTAGTTGAATCATAACGTAATAAAAATGCAAACAAACAGCTAGATGGAACCAAGATTCTTACTGGGAAATGGGTGAGGAACATTATAGAAAAACTGGTACTTAAGTTTGCCTTGGAGGAGTTGAAAAGCACTGTGGGGAGAGAATAAAGTGGAAAAAGAAAACAGTGAGTTCAACAGAACAGGAAGTCAACCTGTTGGGAAGGAGCACAGAGTGTAAGGAGACCAAAAGTGCTAGTATCCCAAGACAAGGGGTTAGCTGTCATGCCAAGAAGCAGAGATTTCGGTTCTTCTAAGTGCAGGGTTTCCTGGTCAACCATCCAGAGTCTCTCCATAGTCTGTTGCTAATAATAAATCGTGAATAAGTCCCTTTAAAGTATAAATTGAAGGAAATCCAAGGCACAACATTTCTTTCATTAACTTGGATCTTCTTTCTGGAGTGGGAAAGGAAGGGGACAATTTCCCATAAGTACTAGGGCTGTGACTGCCCCAGCACCAGGCTTATCTTCAGGGGGCCCAAGAAGAAGAAGCCTTGAAGGGATTTGCTTCCCTACAAATTTTTGTCTATTTTCATGAAATTTGGGTATGCTCATGGGAGGGCTTCTCACTTGTGAGTGTCTTTGAGCCATGCATGTCATGATGGAAAGACTGAGATGCTGGAAGCCATGGTGGAAGAATGAGGAAGGGGCAGTGGCAGAAAGCAAGCTTTCTTTGACCTCCATTTTCTGCTGGCTACATATCTGGAGCCTTGACTAACCTTATTTACTACATGCTGGTCACTGTGGTGAGCAGGTAGAAGACAGAGAGAATCAAACAGGAAAGTGTCTAATCTAGTCGTCTTCAGAGCCACACACTGACTGGAAGGGCCTCTCTGGAGACACAGGGTATAAACGATGGGAAGGAGAAGCAACTAGAAGGCTTAAGCCCTTAAGCAGAGAGACTAACACCAGAGTTCAGGACCAGAGGGATTAAAGAACAGCAGTGTCACTAGAAAGGAGGGGACCTTGAGGAGTGACAATGAATAAAAGTTAGGGAAAACATTTAGGTATGTTTAAAAAGGACGATCAAGCAGGGAGGGAAAGGACCACCAAAAAGAAGCATTATAAGAGGATTTGGAGCATGGGGAGAGACAATGAGATCAATTTCATGGAGCTCCAGAATCCTGAAATGACAAAATGTTTTTGGTGTTTGTGGTTCACAGTGGGCACAGGCTAGGCAAGTCGACTGAAGCTGCCCCCACTGCTATTTGAGGGAGCTGCCTGTTACAAGAGAACAGGTAAGTGGGAGGCAAAGTCATTTTCTTCTGACTCAATTCTTCGCTATTATTGACATGGTTGGCTCCTGCATAGGGTCCTACCACAGCCACTGGCACTGCAAATGGCAAAATGACTTCCTGTGTCTCCTGTAATAGTCAGATGATAGGAGACATGGAAAACTGCAGTGTGTGTGTGTATGTGTGTGCGTGCACCCATGCACAGATTCAGGGGCTCATGTCTGTTGTACATCTGAATGGCTTATTTAGAAAAACATCTCAAAGCACTTTGGAACACAAAACTTCATTTTGGTCTGCTCTTACCTTGCACATGAAAATTAAGGCTGATTTTTTTATTGACTCTAGACCCAAACACTAATAATCTGCAACAGTGAAGTTTCTGAGTCTGTAAAAATATAAAATCTTATTTAAAATAATTCAAAGGGGCTTCTGGCTCAGGAAAGGGTTGGAGCACACCCACGTTGTTTCCCTACTCTCCTGAGGCTGAACTAGCACAGAAATTAGAGCAGAGGAAACCTATACACACCAGAGGTTCTTCCTAGAAGCTGAAAGTATACAAATGCAAAGCACCCTGAAGCAATTATCAAGAGAATAGCTCATTAAAGAACTGAATTCAGAAAAGCTTGGAAAACTATGTCCTTCCCGCTGTCACCCAATAACCTTTAAGCCTGCACCCAAAGCCTTAGCTCTGTGTGTTAAAAATGTGAATGGCCTGAATGAAGAAGTTTCCTGCCAGGGGTTTTGATGCGCAGAGAGAGACTAAGAAACTACATTTTAACTGTAGACTGAAGAAAAAGAAAAAATAAATCAAAGAAGGCAGCTCTGACCAGAACCATGCACAGAGGAGGAAGTCTTCTCTAACTTGACATTGTTCCAGACTATCCTTCTGCTTGTTCTCCCCATCAGCCTGGAGGCGTGCCAGCAGGAGGAAATGCTCCATCCACTGACCCAGAACCAGATCAGCTCACCCAGTGTGAGGCAAGGCATGTCAAGGAAACAGATTCCCACAGTTACAGTGAAATCAATGATCAGCTACCTGGACCAACCTTAACTCTAACTAATAAATGTGAACACTACAAACAACCACAATAGATGACTGGATGTTTGAAGAATACCAAGAGCAAGAAAGAAAGAGCCTAAGATGAACAAAAAGAATTAATGAGCCATAAAAAAATAGAGATCATTCTGGGAATACAAGAATACTTTAATAATTCTCTTCTCTGGGGCACCTGGGTGGCTCAGTGGGTTAAGCCTCTGCCTTTGGCTCAGGTCATGATCTCAGGGTCCTGGGATCAAGTCCCGCATCAGGCTCTCTGCTCAGCGGGGAGCCTGCTTCCTCCTCTCTCTCTCTGCCTCCCTCTCTGCCTACATGTGATCTCTGTCAAATAAATAAATAAAATCTTTAAAAAATAATAATAATTCTCTTCTCTATCCCCAGATCTACATGGTGGGGATCGATTCTTCACCCTTCACAACCTTTATTTTTCTGACCTTATTCTAAATAAAGGCATGCAAAACAAGATGAACAAAGCAGATCTGAGTGACAACAACATGAAACTCAGGTTTGCTGATACCGCTACAAAGAGTGATAGCAGAATAAAGTTGGAACTCAGGGGTGATGGTGGAGGTAGGGTAGAAGATGTAGTAAGGATGATGAGGGAGGTGAAAATTCTGAGCATCAGGGGGACCTGAAGACAGTAGCAAATGTTTGCCCCATCACATTCTGTACCCCAAGTGTACTCCTAATCAGCCATAGAAAAGAGTGAGTTCTTCCTAAGTATTGTGGGATATAAACATAGGGTTTCAGGAAAAAGTAAAATACAAATAACACACTCCTAAAAACAAAACAAAACAAAACAAAACAAAAACTCCATAAAAATATGGTTACCAAAATTGAAAAAAAAAATTTTTAAGATTTTTATTTGTTTATTTGACAGGCAGAGATCACAAGTAGGCAGCAAGGCAGGCGGGGGTGTGGGGAGAGCAGGCTCCCCGCTGAGCAGAACCCTGAGATCATGACCTGAGCCGAAGGCAGAGGCTTAACCCATTGAGCTACCCAGGCGCCCCCCAAAATTGAAAATTTTAAATGTAAAGATAGATTTAATAATAAAATTGAAATAACTAAAGATTTAATAGATATTGTCTATTGTCTAGAAGAGTATTCTAAATGTAGTATAAAAAAAAGATAGGAAACTATAAGATAATCTCAAAGATACGCAAGATAGTGATAGGATACTAGGATAGTGATAAGACATTTGCAAAAATCTTCTCCCCATATGTGGAATTTAAGAAGCAAACAAATGAACATTGGGGAATGGAAGGAAAAATAAAATAAGATGAAAACTGAGACACTGAACTCTAGGAAACAAAGGGTTTCTGAAGGGGAGGTGGGTAGAAGGAAGGGGTAAATGGGTGTTCTTCACTGACCTGAAGAAAGACTTTAACTGAAACGCTTCCTGAAGACCTATAAGATTAAACAAAATATCTCACACCTAGAGACATAATAGGGAAGTTTCATCATTCAGGGGATAAATAATAGTTTCCTAGAAGAAAATTATTCCTCAAAGAAATAAGATTCAGATTGATCAGAATTTCTCATTAGCAGCAATAAATTCTAAAGCAGAATAGGGCAATATCTTCAAAGTTCAGACGGGGAAAGAATTTGAACCAGAATTTGATACTCCATCAAAGTATTAGTAAATATGAAGGCAAACTTTTTAGAAACATGAGAAGTCAGAAAGTTTGAAACGCTCATACCATACTCCCAAAACTATTAAATACTAACAAAGAAACTGAAAATGACACAAACAAATGGAAAGATATTCCATGTTCATGGACTGGAAAAATTAATATTGTTAAAATGTTCATATTACCCAAAGCAATCTATAGATTCAATGCAACACTTGTCAAAATACGAACAGTATTTTTCACATAACTAGAACAAATAATAGTAAAATTGGTACGGAACCACAGAAGACCCCAAATAGTCAAAGCAACCCTGAGAAAGAAGAACAAAGCTGAAGGTATAATAACGCTGAATTTTATGATGTACTACAAAGCTGTTGAATCAAAACAGTATGGTACTGACACAAATACAAACACATAGATCAATGGAAGAGAATAGAGAACTCAGAAATAAATGCACATTTAAATGACCAATTAATCTATGACAAAAGAGGCAAGACTATACTATGGGGAAAAGACAGTCCCTTCAAAAATATATGGTGCTGGGAAAACTGGACAGTTACATGCAGAATGAAACTAAACTACTTTCTAACATCATACAAAAAAAATAAACTCAAAATGGATTAAAATCCTAAATGTATGACCTGAAACAATAAAAATCCTAGAAGAGGGGCGCCTGGGTGGCTCAGTGGGTTAAGCCTCTGCCTCCGGCTCAGGTCGTGATCCCAGGGTCCTGGGATCGAGCCCTGCATCGGGCTCTCTGCTCAGCAGGGAGCCTGCTTCCTCCTCCCCCCCCCCCTGCCTGCCTCTCTGCCTACTTGTGATCTCTGTCTCTCAAATAAATAAAATCTTTAAAAAAAAAAAATCCTAGAAGAGAACACAGGCAGTAACTTCTCTGACATCACCTATAACAAATTTTTCTAAGTACCTCTCTTCAGGCAAGGGAAACAAAAGCAAAATAAACTATTGGAACTATACCAAGCTTTTGCATGGCAAAGGAAACTATCAACAAAACAAAAAGACAACCTACTGAATGGAGAAGATATTTGCAAATGGTATGCCCAATAAGGAGTTAATATCCAAAATATATAAAGAACTTATTCAACTCAATACCAAAACCCAAACAATCTGATTTAAAAATGGACAAAGGACCTGAATAGACATTTTTCCAAAGGATATATACAGATGGCCAATAGACACATGAAAAGATGCTCAACATCACTAATCATTAGGGAAATGCAAATAAAAACCATAATGAGATATAATCTTACAACTGTTAGAAAAGCTAAAATCAAAATGATAAGAAATAAGTGTTGGAAAGGATGTGGAGAAAAAGGAACCCTCATGCACTGTTGGTAGAAATGTAAATTAGTACAGCCATTATTGAAAACAGTATGGAGATTCCTTAAAAAATTAAAAATAGAGAGGTACCTGGGTGGCAGTCAGTCAAGCATCCAACTCTTGGTTTTGGCTCAGGTCATGGCCGCCAGACGGTAAAATCCAGACCCTCACTGGGTTCTGCACTCAGTGTAGAATCTGCTTAGAGTTTCTCCCTCTCCCTCTGCCCTTCCTCCCCCATGCATGCACTCTCTCTCTATTTCTCTCTCTCTCAAAAATTAATTAATTTTTTAAAAATTAAAAATAGAAATACCATATGACCCAATAATTTGACTTGGGTATTTACCCCTGCCCAAAAATGAAAACACTAACTCAAAAAGATATATGCACCCCTATGTTTATTGCAGTGTTATTTACAATATCTAAAATATGAAAGCAATCCAAGTATCCACTGATAGATGAATGGATAAAGATGTGGGGGGTGTGTGTGTGTGTATGTATATATGTATATATACATACCCACACATATATATGTATATATGTAAAATATTACACAGCCATTAAAAAGGTTGAGATTATGCCATTTGAGACAAAGAGGGATGGACCTAGAGGGTATTCTGCCAAGTAAAACAAATCAGATTGAGATAGACAAATACCATATTGTTCCATTCATAACTAAAATATTAAAAAACAAAAAAACAAACAAACCAAATGAATAAACAAACAAAAAGCAGAATCCAGTCTCTAAATACAGAGACTAAACCCATGGTTGCCAAAGACAATGGGGTCAGAGGTGGGCAAAGTGCATGAAGTGGAAAGGGAGATACAGGCTTCCAGTTACGGAATCAGTAGTCACGGGAATAAATGACACAGCGTAAGAATAGCGTCAGCGATGGGGGCCTGGGTGGCTCAACAGATTAAGAGTACAAATCATGATTTGGGCTCAGATCTTGATCTCAGGGTTGTGAGATCAAGCCTCACATGGGCTTTGCACTCAGTGGACGCTGCTTGAGATTCCCTCTGCCCTTGCCTCCCGCCCCCGGCTCACACACTTGCTCTCTCATGCTCTCTCTCCCTCAAATCAATAATAAATAAATAAATAGATAGATAGGTAAATAAATGAAATCTTTAAAAAGAAAAGGAATATAGCCAATGATATTACAATAGCAATGCAATGGGACTGATGGGAGCGACACTTGTGGTGAACACAGCATAATGTATAAACCTGTCAAATCACTAAGTTGTACATCTGAAACTAATGTGACATCGTGTGTTAATAGACACATATAAAAAACAAATAAAAATATAAAATAATATTTAAAAATGGTGTTAAACTCCAAGAACAACTGATCCAAAATAAACAACCTCTATGCTGAGTAAATTCTTTCTTGAGCTTCCTTGTACACTCACAATAATAATATTATGAATGTTAGTTGTACAATTAATTTTATATAAAACATGAATATATTTTATTACTACAGAATAGTAATCATAAATCATCACAGTCTTAAAAGGAGTGGTTTGGAGAAATAGTGGTTTCTTAAAAAAAAAAAGTGGTTTGCTTAAAAACTTATAAACTTTTTTATCATTTAGATTTTTTAATAAGTCTGTATATGCCACATAACTAAGAAAACAGTCAAGGAATATGACCAATATACTACTCCTGAACAAAGAAAGTTCTTCATATCAATATAAAAAGGCCTACAACACTGTATGATTTATAATTTAGGTTAACTTTATCATAGTGCTTGGCAAAGCAACATCTATTTCTAAATGGATAGCCCTGATTGTAAACTATAAAAAGCCTTAATAATTTCATAATTAATGAGCTATCCTGCTTATGATAGGAAATAGAAACCAAACTGCATCTGTAAAGTAATTATCTTCTGCAGATTATTTACATACTTCTTGCCCTACAACATAAAATTCTTAGCCTAAATTGACACCCTGGGATTTGATGTGTTAGGGTTGGAAAAAAATGCATCTTCCAGAAGAGCCATAAATGACTGGAAGATCCTGTCTTCTTCAAGGTAAATAATACATCTTCCTTCTACTAATGAGTGTCATCAGGAGATCACCATAAGACTATCTAGAGGGATTACCAAATGGCACCACTTCGGTTTCCAGAAACCAAAACTCCGGGGCCTATCTGAAAAGAAAACGCAGTATGTTGATTTCAAAATTTTTCTTGAACAAAAGTAATCACTAAAAAATTTATGCCCAGTATTAAACAAATGAGGTAAGGAAAAGGGTAGCTGGAACAGAATCAGTGATAAATCAGCTAAAAATGCTTCCAAAAAATCTTTACCAAATAATCACAGTAAGTTATTCTAATAATCACTCATAATGAGTTATTCTAAAACAACAACAAAACAAGAAAACTCAAGACAAAGGATTCTCTCATTGACTCTGACAAATACCAGAATTTTCTACAGAATCTATCTGCTTCTACTGATTTAGGTTATTGGCTACTGAGTCATAGGGCAGAAACTCTAGCTTAAACTACAAATGATATGGAAATCTATTCACACACAGTAGGGCAAAAAGTGAAAAAAATTTTTTTTAATTTTTTTATTAATATATAATGTATTATTAGCCCCAGGGTACAGGTCTGTGAATCACCAGGTTTATACACTTCACAACACAAGTGAAAATTTTTTTATCAGCCACTTGTTACTCAAATGGAAATCTGGTTAATTAAGTCCTTCATACCACTTAAGGGGTGATAAAAAACAGCAACATAATGATATGCCAGGCTTATAAGTTGGATCTAAAAGAAATTTTAGAATATTTTCTACAGTATTTTGAGAAATGTAGCCTTATTGGCTCAGGTGCATAGCGTCTCAAGGAGAGTTGAAGGACAATGTTCATTTGGGAGCATCAGTCCGACATTTTTTTAATGGAAGCTTCTTCACATTATTACAAAGAATCATGTATGGAAAAGGATATTTAAAACTTAAAAATTCACTCTGGCAGTGAAAAATGTGTTAGAGGTACCTTTGGCACGTGATACCTTACTTTGAGCTTGCAGCACTTTTTAAAACTTGAAAACAGAAAACAAAAAGATTTAGAATCCCTATAGCCAGTGGGCCCTACTGTGTGTCCAGTCATAAGAAAGCTCTTTCAGGGAAAAACTGTAAGTAGACAGCCAAAGAGAAGTGTTTCTTTTTTTAAAGATTTTATTTATTTCAGAGAGAGAGAGAGAGAGAGAGAAAGAGAGAGCATGAGCAGGGGAAGGGGCAGAGGGAGAAGCAGACTCCTGGCTAAGGAGGGAGCCTGATGCAGGGCTCCATCCCAGGACTCTGGGATCATAACCCAAGGCGAAGGCAGGTGCTTAATGATTAAGCCTCCCAGGCGCCCTGAAGAAGGGTCTAAAACCCAGCTTTTAAAATAGTTTTATCTTTTTAGGGATGACACAAGGGATAGAGGATAGAAGCAGATATCAGTGCGAAGCAAGGCAATTGCCTCTCAGAATCCCAAAATGGTTCAGAAAGATACAGTACGACATAGGCATTGACTAAGATATCAGAGGAATTGGTGGGAAAACTGTATATTGGTTAAACGAACAGGCCTACATCCCACCCATCAATATCAGGCTTCACATTTTACTTCCCACTCCCCAACCCCCCAAATCCCTGTCAAGATACTACAGTTTTATTTTCTGGGGAAAAGTAATGAAGGAGTTTTATACTCTAGGACACCAAATGGAGTGAGAGTGGTGGAGATCTAAGGACGGCAAAGAGGCAAATTAATGAGTCTGCCTTCGAGAATGGGGGTCTCTATCATCTCTTGCATTTCCATAAGGCAACTCCACAGGACACTAGGATTTCCTAGTCCCTAAAAAGGAGATTGGGAAATTATAGATTTCAAGAACCTAATCAGTCCCAGAAAAGCCTTGCTTTGAAGCTCACTAGTCCAGAACCCAACTCAAGCTACACTCCGAAGTCTCTGACCAGCATTTTTAGTTCCTCACAGTTACAAGTGAATGGATGGTCAAGTATTTGTGATAAGCTTCCAAAATCAAGAGCAAGAGAAAAGAAAAGGAAGGAAGGAATGGACAGATGGGGGGAGAAAAGAAATATTTCAGGGAGCAGAAGAAAGGTGTCTTTATAACTATAATTAATATAACCAACATCCTCTGGGAGATTAAAAAGGACACTGGAACAGTGAGCCAAAATCGATTACAAAACATGTATAAATTATTCATTTTATATTTTTTAAAAGAAATCTTTAGAAGACAAAGACATGCAAGAAATTTTAAAATGTAGCTACCCAGGCTAACGTGCCCTTTCTTCGGAAGTTCCTCAAGGACTTACCCCATAGAGTGAGACAAGAAAATAAACCATTTGAAGATGACATAAGCTCACAATTGGAAGAGAAAGATGAGAGATTTTGTCAGGTACTACTCCAGGGGTAAGAAGTATCACTTTGTATTTAAGCACACAAAAAGTATTATGGACGGGCATGTCACAGAATTGTTGAAGTATGTGGGGGAAAAAAGTCAGAGTTTGAAAACTGGGCAAGAGAGAACATGACACAGTTGTTAATCACAGAAAGAATGAAAGGTCTGGAAAAAAAAAAAAAGAAGAATGTGGCTGTAATTCCCTATGTGGTTCAGCAATGGACCTTGTTTACATATCACAGTAATGATTCAGTCAATAATTGTGATATAATTCTATTGGGGGAAAGAAAAAAGAGAAAATTGTGTTGAGTGGGGAAGAGCTAAATTATCTTGCATGGTCGTGAGTAAAGAGTTAATGGGTCATAAATCAATGAACAGGTCAAGAAATCTTGGCATACCACAGACTGTGTAAGTGCCCTTGCTGATACTAGGAACCCTGTTTCTGAGGTGTGAGTAAGAGAATAGTTATTTTTTATAAAACTTATTACGGTACTGGACTTTTTGTAACTAAGGATATCTATTGCCTCAACCCTTAAAATAACCCTAGGAGATGTATACTAGGATAGATGGCAAAAAGTTCAAGAGATTGATTTCTCCAAGGTTAACTAACCAGCTGATTGTAGCAAAGCTAGATTTTCTTTTGTTTTTCTTCTTTTTTTTTTTTTTAACCAGTTTGTGCTTTTCAATCCAAGTCTGTGTCACTCATGAGTTTGAATGCTTTGCCAGTCCTCAACCATCTTCATGCAGGCTGATTCTGATCACCTGCGGAAGGGCACTGCTGTACAAATAGCATCAGTAGGTAAAAGCTTGGCCCAAAGTCTCTACTCAAATCTGTAAACCACTGTTCCAGTCCACGTCAGTAGTTTCCTCCATTCATGAAACACTGTGATGGCATAGTTCATCAATAATACATGTATACAGTACTATTATCTATGCTCATCTCTTTTTTTCCTCTCTGTTTATAGGTAGAAAAAGATCTCCGCATATCTTCTCTGGCAGAAAAATTAAAAATTACCATGTGCCTCCATTTACAGTAGTCACTTAAAAACCATGTCTTTTGCTTTCTAATAATAGGTTCTGATACCCAGACCCTGGATAACTGTACTGGTTTGATTTAGTGAAGAAGACAATAAACTTACATTAGTGACTGCTTGTGAGCATATGTGCTGCAGAATTTTCATTTATAAGAAATTTCAAGTACTTTGCCTCATTGATGGGACTATTTCGGGGTTTGGGGCATTAAAAATGCTCTTTGTTCATTCTTGTGTTTGTTTGTTTTAGTCTGTCTTCCACACCTTGGTTTTGGTTTGTAAAGGAAAGAAAATTCAATCACCATTTCATTCCTTGCCAGACTTCTCTGTAAGATTCATCTGGAAAAGTATTACACCAACTAGGACCTACATGCCACTTGAGGATACATGCTGAAGGCTGTGTTCACACCAAAGCAGGCAGAAGGGGAGCAGAACCCCCATTTCAGGGGGGTGTTCTGGTGGTCCTTGCAGGGAACACAGGATGGAACTAATACAGGCTTAGGTAACCCACTTCAGTTTCAAGTAACCACAGAAATTCTCCTCAGATCCTCCTCAAGGGCCTCAGGATAAGGCCACACAGAATGCAGGTCTTCCAAACATACCTCTGAGCAAATTTCAAAACATCCATGAAGAATGCCATGTCAGAGAATCCCTTGAACCAGCAGAACTCCTAGGAGACGCAAGAGGCTCTTGACCCGAATTACAAGGGACAGGCAGGATCCTACTCCCTCTCTTGATTCATCACACAGAACTGCTCTCCTGGTTAAATGCAACTCTCCACCAGCTACCCATGCCTCTGAACTGACTGAAGAGAACGGACTCCTCAATCTCTCAAACCTTTCCCTCCACCCTCACGCTCAGCTGACGACCTTGCTCCTAATTCCCTAAGACTTGAGGCAACCAAAGAAGCTCTGCAGGACCATCTTGCCCATCTATGGGCTCTGCACCTAAACTCTGCCATCTTGCCCACCCTCCTAGGGGATAACAATCCCCAGAGTTTCACTAGTACAGTAGGTTCTATCCTCCTCGTCTTCCATGATTCTTCCTCCTCCCTCTTTTACAAGAGTTGTTTCTACTTGATCGTCCCAATTCCTTTCTTCCCAATCTCTTACGAATTCACTCCAATGAGACCTTCATCCTGACCAATCCATCAAAATAGCTCTAGCCAAGATCACCAACAACCACCAAGTTGTTAATTCCAATGGCCATTAATTAATTCTCAGTGTACTTGACCTAAAAGAAACATCTGACAAGACCCATCACTTTTTCTTCCTATACTTTCTTCATTTGTCTTTCAAGATGCCACAGGGAGGGGGCCTCCATCTCAGTCTCCCGTGTCAGTTCTTCCTCTTCTCTCTGACTTTGGTCTTTCGGCTCTCTCTCTCTTTTTTTATTTTTTCAACCATGATGAAATCATGAATCTAGGCAACTAGTGGTAACTAAAACTGTCAGATGAAATGTTCCTAGAAATCTGAATAATGGATAAGTTGTTAATACTGAATCACTGGTTAGTCTTTTTTAAAAAAAATTATTTATTTATTTGAGAGATAGAACAGCGGGGGGGGGGGTGGCGTGAGAGGAGGCAAAGGGCAAGAGAGTCTTAAGCAGATTCTCTGCTGAGTGCGGAGCCCAACATGGGGTCTCATGACCCTGAGATCACAACCTGAGCCAAAGTCAAGAGTCAGATGCTTAATCAACTATGCCACCTGGAAACCCCTGAATCAATGATTAATCTTAATATCACTAAAAATTATGTTATAAGATCTTATGGCCTCCTGATGCAATTCAGTACTTTTCTTAACAATAGTATTGAACAGGACTCTAATTAAGTCTTAAGATCTAATGAAAACTGGGGCAACTGGGTGGCTCCATCGGTTAAGCATCTGCCTTCAGCTCAGGTTCAATCCCGGGGCCCTGGCACTGAACCCTGCATTGGGCATTGGGCTCTCTGCTCACTGAGGGCCTGCTTTTCCCTCTCCCCACTTCCACCCCCAACTTGTGCTCTCTCTCTTTCTTACTCTCTCTCTCAAATAAATAAATAAAATCTTTTAAAAAAAAGATCTAATGAAAATTTAACAGGTAATAAAGGATGGAATTATAGGAGATTATGATAAATGCTTTACAAATATTGTAAAGATTCGAATGGACAACTCTAAATTGTAGAATATTTTATAGCACTTATGTCATTTCTTCAGCAAATAAGTGGTGGATAAATAAATAAATAAATAGAGGGGTGGTGGGTAGGTTGTACCAAACAAATGCACTATTTGGACTTTGTTTGGATCATGATTGGAACAAACCAACTATAAACAGACATTTCCAAGGTAAGTGGTGGGGAAACAGGAAGTTTATTATTAAGAAATTATTCATGGGGCACCTGGGTGGCTCAGTGGGTTAAAACCTCTGCCTTCGGCTCTGGTCATGATCCCAGGGTCCTGGGATCAAGCCCCACATCGGGCTTCTGCCTACTTGTGATCTCTGTCTGTCAAATAAATAAAATCTTTAAAAAAAAAAGAAATTATTCATTTTACTGTTAAATATTGTTATGTATGAGACCATATTTTTAAAAGTCTTCCCTGGTAAGGATATACACTGAGGTATTAATATCATGAATGCAAAGTATAATATTAAAAGGTTTTCTTTTTAAAAACTCACACATATATGAGGGAATTATATAGCATTCTCTCCATTTTTCTCAGATGTTTAAAAAATTCTAGATGTTAAGAAAAAGTGGCATAATCTAAAAATTTAATAGATATATAGGGAGAAAGGAATATGAAAACTCTGGTCTCCTTCTCTTTTCTCTTTATACACATTCCCCTGTATACACATTCCCCTGGAGATTCCATTCATCATCGCTGCACTGAGGACTCAACATTGTAACAAGTCCAGACCCATTCCCCAATCCCGGATATCTCTACTTGGATTGAAAACATCTCAAATTCTACAGGACCAAATTTAACTGATTTCCCCCAAAGAAAATGTCTTCTACCTGTAGATTTTCCTGTATCAATTGTTGACAATTCCACCTTCTAGTTGTTCACGTGAAAATAACTGGAACCATCCCTGATGCTGCTCTCACACGCAACACCCTGTCCATCAGCAAACTCTGATCAGCTCTACCTTAGGCTATAACAAAGCAGTGAACCATGGCTGCCATTTCTAACCATACTATGAGCTCATTAGGGCAGTATTTTTCCCATTTTTTTAAGTGCAGAGACTCCATCTGAACATCAGAAAAGTCCAAGGATCTATCCCCAGCATACACACGTAAGTTAATGTCCTTTTAGGGAGGGTTGATTGAGAAAACACATAATAACCAAAAAAATACTAACATCAATAATGCATAGACTGAGGGTTTTTTTCCTTCATTTCATGAGAACAGGAAATGAATTTGTATTAATAAAATATCATCATGCAATGTCATCAAATATTTAATAAGCACCTACTATGTTTCAGGTACTATTCTAAAAGCTGAAGATGGTAACAATCTGCTCTCAAAGAACTTACAACCTCCATGGGTTTGTAAACATTTGAAAACATAGTTCATACATGTGTAAGATGTATTATCGTGCTTATACAGAGTAGTGCACTTCTTATATTAATGCATTTTCATCAGGACAAT
Source organism: Martes martes (assembly GCF_963455335.1). Taxonomy (NCBI): domain Eukaryota; kingdom Metazoa; phylum Chordata; class Mammalia; order Carnivora; family Mustelidae; genus Martes; species Martes martes. The sequence continues at coordinate 14,794,580 of NC_137893.1, forward strand.
TATCATCTCAGAGGGGCAAAACTTAGTTTTGGAGGATTAAGAAATCCTACATATTATAATGGTTTCTGGTCTTCTAAAGCCCAAGTACCTAAAAAAATTTTATTCCATAGTATTCAACTGTTCTCATCAGATTAGATCAGATTAGATTTTTCAACTTGGGGGAGTTAATACCAAAAAAAAAAAAAAAAAGATTGAGGGTCACCTGGGTCACTCAGTCTGTTAAGTGCCTGCCTTTGGGTCAGGTCATGATCCCAGGGGTCCTGGGAGGGAACTCTGCGGGGGGGGGGGGGGCACTGCTCAGCAGGGAGCCAGCTTCTCCTTCTTCCTCTGCTATTCCCCCTGATGGGTTTTCTCTCTCTCTCTCTCAAATAAATAAAATCTTTTTTAAAAAATCATTGAGATACATTACCATAATGTGTTGAGTCCCCTGGGTTCATGGGTCTCAGATCCCATGCTCCAGGAATTCCCCCAGCCCAGGATTGCAACCTCCGAGGGTTGTAGGACCCTCGGAAGCTGGTGGCTAGATAGGAGCCATCCACAGCACAATATGGCCATGGAGACGTGCGAATGTAGAGACTGAGAAAGGTAAGATTAGAAAGGAGAGGGACACAAGGAAAAATGCTATGATTATTTAGCCTAAGAAACTTTTTTTTTTTTTAAGAAAAACTCATGAGAAAATCAGCATTTGAGTTAGCTCGTGTGTAGAGAAAGGTGTGTGCTGCACCAATGATTTTTAACAATTAAGAGTTTATGCTTTCATAGATGACTAAGTGATCTCTCACAAAGGTTGATTAATGGAATGATTCAAACAGAGATAGAAGAAAAAGCCAAGCTCTACATCCAAAAAGGTGAGGGTGGACGAGGGGCATTTCCTGCTAAACATTTCATTTCTAAGTTGACCAGTTCATACCCCGGGTGGTGTAAATATTTACATAATTAAGCAACTGATTCTGAAGTCTCCGAATAATGCCAAACCTGACCCTATAAACCCTTCCCCTTCCCAGTCTCCTCTCCACTCCACCCCACTCTCCTCACTCACGGCAGGACCCCCTGCAGATGCGCGAAACTTCTCTCTTGAACCACACACACATGCAGACACACAAAACTCTGTCTCTTCCAGTGGAAGCAGTAGGACACCACTTCAAATTTATCATCTTTTCATTTAAAAAGGGGGAAAAAGCAGAAGTGTCGCAAGAACTTCAGATCACTGAAGCTGTTAGCCATCCAAGGCACTGACGCTGGGTTCTGGGATTCAGCGGAGTGGTCCTTTCCGAAAACAAGTATGTACTATTTGTTCACCACTTGTGCTCAGAACACATCCTCTCATCTACAGAAAAGTTTCCATCAGAATTGGAACCCTTCTGCATTAAATGTGAGTGCATGTAATTTGAGCCACAGCATACATTTTTTAAAAAAAAATATGCACACAGTACAATCACATGTGTACAGAAGAGTCCCAACAGTCCAATAGTGTGGCCCAAATTTTTAACAAGACCAAAAAATGGCAGCTGATGCTCATTATGACCAACTGTAACAACCTAAAATACTTCCTAAGTTACAAAATGAAGCAGCATCATGCAATGACCTTGAGGGCACAAGGTGAAGAACCAAACTGACCAGGGCTCTGCCACCTCCTTAGCTCGTGCCACATTTGGGAAGGCCACTTATCATTTTGATGCCTCCGTTTCTTTATCTGTAAAATGGCCACAATAATGGTATCTAATTCATAAGAATGTTGTGAAGATAGTTCATACAATGCTTGACAATACACTCAACAGATGGTAGCTTCCTCCCCCCCAATATGGCTTTCACATGAATTTTGGATTTTGGTGTTCTGATTCTTTCTTAAAATGATGATCTATGACATATGTTGACACTCACTAAGTCAGAATATTTATTAAAGAGGATATTTAATATTCAAATTATGATTTCAAGCTTCTTATTTCTTGTAGAGCGACTGCTCTTTGCCCACCCGATATGCATTCAACTCATTATTATTCTTAATAGACCTCGAGTTTTATTCTAACTATAATGTGTATAGTTTAAAGACTGTATTTCCCAATGTCTTTTGCAGCTAGACGAAGCCTAAGTTCTGACCACTAGGTTATAAGAGAAAGTACTGAGTAAGAGCTTCTGGAAGTCTGCTTGGAGGAATCAGCTTCAGCAAAGCCTGTCCCTACTGTCTTTCCCCTCTTGCACTTTCCGGCAGCAGCCTGTCATGCAGCTGGGTTGCATGCTGTGACTGCTGGGGCTCCAGCAGCCACAATGGACCAGGAGTTGACTTTGAAAATGGAAGCCCTGAGCCAGAATAGGGAATAAAAAGTCAGAAGGAGCTTGGGTCATTTTGACTGCAGAGCTGCTGTACTACTAGTAAAGAAATACAGGTTTATTTTATATGAGGAAAAAATAAGCTTTGTCTTGTTTAAGCCACTATAATTTTGGTGTTTTCTGTTATAACAGGTGGGTCATTCTACTCCTAAAACAGTTATATTTGAAATAGGACTTCTTCTATAGTATATGATTTCTTACCCCTATATTCTTTCCTATTTCATTTAAATGCTTATGTGTATAAATACTTTAAGCTTATAGCATAGCTTAAAGCTTCCAAATGTAGCCAAAATCTCTAGTTATATTAACTCAGAAAATTGGCAAAAGCTGATATACCTCAGGAATGTTTTTTGTTAACCTTAATGCCATTGTTTTAAAAAAACAAAACATTGTTTGTAAAAACAAAACATTGTTTGTGAAAACAAAACAAAAGCAAAGAAACAATTATCAAATCTCAATTAGTTTTGGCTAGCGGCAATTAAGATTATTTGGAAAATAAGACACAAGAGCATGAAGACAGGTTTAATAACACAAGTGAAAAGAAATGTGTGCTAAATTAAAAATGTACTTAGAAAACTGGTTTCTAGGTTAGCTCTCAAAATGCCAGGTTATCTCATGATTTTATTGAACAGTTATATAAGTCTTAAAAATTAGACTCAAAATTAATTACATTAAACAACTCTAAACCAACAACTATAACAATAGCTAGTATTTATTGAATGCTTACTATGGGCCAGGGTCGTCCAAAGATAGGGATTGCATTTTTAGGTCACTTAATATACAGACCCTCTTGATGATGCCTCTGCCATATGGCAAGAGAGGGGGAAAAGGTTTTCTAAAAAATCAAATAATGCTAAAATAGTACAACTCCTTACATGTGTCACTTTCTTTTACCCTACTCTAAGAGTTTCACACAGGTAAGTGTTCTAGAATCGAAATCGTTTCCCTAATACTAAACTCTATTAATAACTTCTCTATGTCTGTTTTCTCATCCATAATATTAGAATAATAAAAGCAATAAAAACTGAGTTACTACAGGTAAAACGCTTAAGACAGTACCTGCCACGGTCCGCTACTATTTGTAACATAAATTTGCTAAAGTCAGCCATGCTTCTGCTTCTTCATGTGTAAGAAGGACAAACCATTACAAGAGAGTTCACATTCCTCATGGGATAACTAGCATAGTAGAATGGAAGTTCCTTGAAGGCAGGAATCGTGTCAGTTTTGTTCTCCAGGATATCCCTATACAAAGAATAGTACCCAGCGCATGCAAGGAACTCATTGTTAAATGAGTGAAACTGGTTTCGTGTTGTTATTACAAAAGACTCTGTAGGAGCCTAAGGCACAACTGTCTCTATTTCATTATCCCACCCCACTTCATTGGTTAATCAATTTGCCCTCTTGCACTGTTTATAGTCTTATCTAAAAATCAAATTTAAGAGTTCTAGAAAAGAGAAAGGACCACTGAATTCGATATCCTTTTTAACTATTAATTTTTTTTTTTGCCATGTGATGCTTCTTCTCTTTTCATGTATCTTAAAGTATTATACCTCCTTTTTTATTATGGGAAAAGATACATAACGTCAAATTTAGCATCTTAACCAAGTTTAAGTGTTCAGTTCAGTAGCATTTAAGTTCATTCACATTGTTATCTAACCATCATTATTATCCATCTCCAGAATATTCCCCCCTTTTAAAACGACGGCTCCTGGCATACATTCTTAAGCTCTATTTATTAACAATAGTCAAGACAAATCCGAACTTGGTTAACTAAGACAATAATAACCATTTTCCAATTCTGACAATAAAGATTCTGTCAGAATGGTCTGCTACTCAGTAGGCAAAAAAAATGAAAGATATTTAAGTTAAGCCTTTCTGATTTCATGAGATGGGGAGTCACGTGTTTTGACAAAAATTTATCAGACTATAATTGAATAATTGATTATACATCTATATATGTGTAAACCTTTTAAATTTGAAGACTTTTACAGCCAATTTCAGGGAGGCCTTCTAATCCCACAGACCCAGTATAAAGAGAGCATTGTTCTGGATCATAGTTGGGAATTTTAAGATCTACTCAGGAAAGGCCAATATACTTTTTTCAGCTTACATTTTTGAATTGTGCATAGTAATACAGAAAAAAACAGATCTCTTTATATCCCGTTTCCTGCCCATTGATACAAGAAGAAAAACACTGCCAGACACAACTTGAATGCCTGCCGTGGAAAATATTCCTCCATAGCTCAGGGCCTTAAATGAGAATCAGTCCTAAAATTCACAGCATTTATCTGCTAGTTTTCAAATACACGTTTCAAGTGGCCCAAGCAAATTTCAGTAAACATCTTGACCAAGTAAAAATAACCAATGTCACTATGTGACATGCTATTCTATGAAGAGACACTTCCAATCCCCTCCAGAGAAGGAAACTACCCACCACTTTACTAGATTTCAAGTTTATGAAATGGTCACACAGTAAGCACATGCTATCCTACAGAGAGAAACTTAATTTCCTCTGCAGAGGGGCACTGCCACCATTTTAATAAATTTCACCTTTATTTAACAATTACACTTCTAATTTTTCATATCATTGTGTTAGGGGCTTTGCGAGCAACTAAGTGATAAAGCCTAGACCAGGAGGACAAGGTCGTTTGTTTTTTAAGTACATCATGGTGAAACTGACTCGAGAATTTTAAAAGAGAACTTATATTTTAACACATCGAGCAATTTACTTACAAGGGAGAATGTTCCTAGGAGAAAGACATACCCATTCAAAGTTGAGCAAACTGCACGGAACAGTTTAGTAACCAAGGCAACAGAATTGAATTCCTACAACTCCCTGGAACTAAGGGTTCCCAACCAGGAACAGTTAATTCTGTAACATATCCTTTTGAAGAAGATGAACCAAACACCAAGCAGCTTATGGTGACTCAGGTGAGTTTAAAAATGCAACATAAACAACTCCAAGGTTGTATCTACCTTAGTGTTAATGTTATAATACCACAAGCCATAAAAGGACTTGACCATCACAGTTTTTCTCGTTTTTTTACCTTCTGTGTAACTGCAGGGGTACGGAGCAGGCATCTGTTTCCCTAATGAAGACTATTACTTTTCAGCTACAAATCACTGTAAGAGAACAGCTATATTGCCTTCTCTGGGGGAAAAAAAGCATTTGATTGAGAGAAGAGGAAATTGGGCTATGTTCTATCTAGTCAAATACGAACGCTTTCCAATCCGTTTCAGTGTTTAACCACTTGCTAAAAGCAGTGGATTTATTTTCACATTAGCAAGAAAAATGCTTAACACATGAGTATCTGAGAGCTAGGGGGTGGGAGGAGAGAGAAGGAATAATTGTGCCAAAAATAAACTGTCTGAACAAAGTCTAATATAAAGACTACAGTGTATACGGGTTCCTGCAATTTGTCTGAGACAAATGCAACTCTATTTATTGAGGTTTCTCTAGAAATTATTGATTAGATAGAGAAATGTATGGTGGGGGGGAAGGTGAATTCTTTTCATTCTACTCCACTACTGAGAATGTTTCCAAGGTTCCCATTGCTTTTCATGGCTCCGCATAAACTTAGATCTCATGAGAGTGAATGCTGGTTTTCTCTACCTTTTGCAGTTCTCTATTCTTCAACCCCCTAAAGGAAACTAACATCTTACATCACTGAGGTACACCCTCCACTACCTAGCAGGGAAATTGAAATTTCAGCTTGGCCATGTTGATGTTTAGGACACATAAGAGCTAAGCCCACAGGGTAGTCTAAATATACCTCTGTTTGGGGTATTAAATCCAGATATAGAATTGGTGATGCTAAAAGGTCAAATGTAGCCACTCTAGAAACTCAGCCACATGTGTCTTGGAGAAGCCACACAGGTTCAGCATTATTCTGAGAAGGCAGCTATATGAAATCAGTCCGAATGGATGGCCACCATGTTAAGAAATCTCAGTTTGTGAAGAATCATATTCTTTCATATGTTTTGTCAAAGGAATGCTCACTTCACATGAGTATCTACAGTAGGGTTTTTTTTTTTTTAAATGAAACACACTACAACTAGAATACGATTCACCTAATATAAACTCATTTTCCACATACACAACTTTAAAAAAATAAATTCATGGTTTAAGCAAGTCAAACTCAGATTGGAGAAATACTTTTCCCTTGACGAAGTCTCCTAGACAAAAATAGGTACCTGGCCAATAAAAACTATCCATCTTTCCATTTAAAAGAAGAAATCCAACCGCAGTATAAATGAGTCGTCCCGAAACGAATCTACTATTAGTGAAATAAGACTACAGCTGAAGAGCTACTGCTGTGTTTTAGACCCCAGCGGATTGAGTTCAGCAATGTACATCTGACAAGATACTCTGGACCATGGACTGGTTGTCCTGCCCCAGCAAATTCAATCCATCACTATGTTGGTTAAAGTAATGTGAAGTTTCAGAAAGTAAGTAGAAGTTGAGGTGTCCCTTCAGGGGGAAAAAATGAGCGTAGAATTGAAACAGAGTGAGGGAGATGTAGGAATTCAAACAAAATAAAATAAAATGAACACACGATGTAAAGGGGAGAAGAGTCATCAGAGAACGGGGCCAGGAGACCATGCTGGAAAGTAGAGCGCGACTAAGATGGGACAGTGCCAGCTGGTGAAGAGTTTTCCTACTCTAATAAGGCCAACATAGGGTTAGGCGACCTGAGGCAAAGTCAAATTCTATATTTTAGGCTTCAAGGGACATTTATCTGTTAAAGCCATGACTAAATTAGACGATCAAATCCACTACCACATTTTTAATTGAAAAGTTACCTCCCCCCAAATTCATGTCCACTCAGAACCTGTACATGTGATTATATTTGGAAAGAGGCTCTTTGCAGATGTAACCAAGTTAGGTGAGGTCCTATGCCAAGGATTGCCAGCGGCCTCCAAAATCTGGAGGAAAGAAGCATGGAAGGTTCCTCCCACAGGGTCTTCAGAGATGGCGTGGCCCTGTTGATACCTTGGTTTTAGACATCCAGCCTCCATCACTGTAAATTTCTGTTGTTTTAAACCACCTCGTTTGTGAAACAGTGTTATGGCAGCCCTAAGAAACTGATGCAGGGAGCGAAGCATTCTGAAATGCCGATTTACAGAAATGATCCTGGCAGTGATGAGTGGGATGAACTCAAGGGAGGAGGGGCTGGAACCAAAAAGACCAGTTAGGAGGCTATTATAGTAATTCAGTCTTGGAAAACACAAAGGACGTGGGCCAGGCTAGTGACAGTGGAACAAAAACGAAGCCAAAATCTAGAAACATTGGAGAGAGAGAACCGATAGTACATGGTGAAGAAGAGCCAGACACAAAGATGATTCCAACGTCGGATAAAGAAGAGCGGAGCCTCTTGCAGATACGCAAAGAAACAGGAGGAACCAGTGAGTTTGCTCTAAAGGGGAGAAAGGGAAAATGGCGAGTTTGGTTTCAGACACGTTGGTGGAAGCATGACACTGAACTGGTGGCCGGTGGGCAGCAAAAGCGGGAACTGAATGTTTAGGTGTTGTGACCTACAGAAGGAAATCTGGAAATCATGAATCTAAAAATTAATAGGTGAATCTCTGAGGGAAGTAACTTTTCAGGTTGGTTAAAGCAGCCGTGGTACCCCGGGCCAAGTAATAGAATATTGGGGGTCACCTACAACAGACAAGAAAACAAAGAAGAAAAGCCCAGTATATCCTTCTTTACTCCCAGGAAAAATTTTTCTGTCCCGTGAATATTGAACTCACCGAGCTGGGCTTTCCTAAACAAAGCAAGCCTCCTGAACCTTTGCCTCTATTTCTAAGATTAATGGAAAATTATGAACTATATCTATGCAGGACAGACTCATTCACACTCTGTATTAAGTTATCATAAGTTAAGCAAAACCTGTAACTTCTGATTAAGTAGCTTATTTTCTTTTTTCTTTTTGATTTCAGAATTGGGAAAAATAACCAAACACATAAACCAGTATCTATTTACTCTAAAAACTCTAATAATAGTAAACTTGGAAGGTCAACTATAAGGGAAGTCTTAAAAATACTTCTATAGGAAGCTGTTCAATAAACACAATTGATACAATTGTGCAGCCATCTGTATAAAAATGATTCTGGGGGCTCCTGGGTGGCTCAGCCATTAAGCGTCCGCCTTCGGCTCAGGTCATGATCCCAGGGTCCTGGGTTCGAGTCCCACATCAGGCTCCCTGCTGAGTGAGGAGCCTGCTTTTCCCACTCTACCTGCTTGTGTTCCTGCTATCACTGTCTCTCTCTCTCTCTCTCTGTCAAATAAATTAAAAAGAAATCTTTAAAAAAAAATGATTTCTGGAACCACACCTCATGCTTTATGCTACGACAAACTCAAACAGATCAAAGATACGAATGTAAAAAGGGAAACTATTAAGGTACCAGATTAAAACATTCTTCCGTGGGTTAAAATTTTCTTAAAGGTATCTGCCAGGTAGATTCAAGGAACTGTTGAAATCCTAAATCAACTTCAAAGCCAGAAGTTCAGTGAACCACTTGGGCGGGCAAAAAAGAGTAAATGATTAGCCAGGCCTACACTAGGTGAGCCAAACTTTCCTCCTTAAATCAAAAGGTCCTTATTTCTTTTGCCTCAAAAATACAGGCACCTTTTTTTTTTAATACAATGTGTAATAGTTTCCTAGGGCTCTCATACAAAGTACAAAAAAAAAAACAAAAAACAAAAAACGGGTGCCTTCTAACAACAGAAATTTATTGCCTCACAATTCTGGAGGCTAGAAGTCTGAGATCAAGGTGTCATTAAGACCAGGCTCTCTCCGAAGGCCCTGGGGGAGGATCCTTCCTGGCCTCGTCTAGCTTCACTAGATGTTCACTGGCATCTTGGCTTGGAGGTACAGGGCTCCAATCGCATGGCCATTCTTCTTCCTGTGAGGCTTTATATCATCTTCTTTCTTGGCATTTCTATCTCTACATCCAAATTTCCCCCTTTTTATACAGATTGGGGCCCACCCCCAATAACTTCATTTGAACTTGAAGACCCTATTTCCAAATAAGATCACATCCGAAGTACGAAGCATTAGAATTTCCACATACCTTTTTGGGGGAGCACAATTCAATCTACGTCGACACACTTTAATAGTAATACATCCAAACAGTGACAAGAAACACATTCTCCATGCCAAATCCCCCTGGAAGTAGCAAAGCCACAGGCCAACACTTCCCACTGGGTGGTCTTGGGACGCCCAGCATCAACCAGCTCAAGACCAACATGCAGATGCCGAGGTCCCGACCCACACTCACTGTAAAAGAACCCTGGGTAAGAGGGGGCAAAGAGGCCCAAATGGGCCATGTTCCTCAAAAACTCTCAAGATGAGAAAAGGATTTTAAAAGCTTAAAGCACCTGGGCCAACGAGCATCAACAGGGCTTCAAAGTTTCACGTGAAAGACAACTCTGGTCAGCGGCTGCTTTCCTTGGGCTTCAACCAGAGCTTCCACAGGAGCAGTGAAAAGCCGAGCTGGGCTGACTTGGAACTAGAACACTCCAAAGCAAGCAAGCTCTGCATCGCCTGCCCAGAGGGGCTGCCGCCATTCACGCTGCCGCCATTCACGGTAATTCTAACCCGGTCCCAAGGCTCTTATTTATAGAATGGTTGTAAAATCTAAACCACAAATCTACCCTTCAACATATGCACTTGTCACCTCTCCAGGATGTCACCATCCTTCCATGTCATGTTATTTTTCATTGCCATGCCATGCCAAAACAGGCTGGGACACTATGACCGCCTGAGAGCAGGGTCCACTGGTCTGATTACAGGTTGGGTCTCAGAGCACTAGAGAGGATAGCCAAGTGCCTGGAATCCACAAGAACCTCCCAGAATAGAATGTGTTCCTTGAAGATGCTCCCAGTTCCCACATTGAGGTATTGTGCCCTCTCCTTGTCCCCTTGTCCCTACCCATTCTAGGTTTTAAATTACATACACTAAGTGAAACTAACTTGCTTCAAGCCAACTGATGCCTGTTAAAGTCTTCAGAGCTCAAGCTCTGTACACTCCTCTGAATATTGCTCCGCCCCTTACAAAAGAGAGGTTGGAAATGAATCTCGCTGGGGCAGCGGCTAGAGAGATATTAGAACAGCAGGTAGATTCTGAAGAGAGGTAAAAGAGAATAATACCCCAGCCCTAAAGATCACTTCTTCTTCATGGAAAAACTGAGTTCAAACAGCACTCAGAGAGTTCTTAAAATCAGAAGTTGCAAGAAAACACCCTTTCTTCATTCATTCATTCATTCACTCAAATATGCACTTCCTGGGCTTCGCTGTTGACTTCAATGATGAGGAAGAGTATTAGAGTAGTAGAGTATTAGAGTCAGGGAAGCTAATTACTAGATTCATGATGAACACCGAAGCAGAAGAAGTCTCGAGCCCTGAAATGGCTAAGACAACGACACACCCTTGAGACAACACAAGAAGATTCTAAGAAACAGAGCTTGTAGCTGATGGGAAGCATGTCCAGGATCCCCTGCCCCCAGGACCAAAACTGAGCAAGAAAGAAACACAAAGAGAATGGTGGGGAGTCAGGGACACAGAAAAAAGTGGGGATTCATTTAGTATTGCATAGGCAGGGACTGAGAAAGGAAAGGGAAAGGAGAACATTGCCTATTTTGCCACCAAAAGAATGAGGAAGTGCTTAAGGTAGCACGTTTCCCATGAAACTGAACTCCAACTGTCATCTTCCCTTCATTATTCTTCCTGGGCCAGCAGCCTCAGCACGCCTTCCCAGATTTGTGCCCAGTGGTCAGTGAGGCTGTGGGCTTTCTGACTGTCAGATTTTAAAAGAGAACAAAGAGCCCAGGACTAGCTATTTATCCAAATAGTCATTAAATAGATAGAACTAGAACTTGAAGTATGAAATTGCCCTTGAGATATGTATAATTACAGTGAATTTTAGAAAAGGCCTTATTTTTAATCAATCAAAGTAACAGTTTTATGATGTGATTCAAGCTTCTAGGAAAAAAAATTAAGTGTACTTCATTAGCACAGAAACTAAGAATCAACTAGGCAATGATGCAATGGTATGTGATGCAGATATTAAAAATATAACAACTTCACAGTTACTTCTTTCTTTCTTGACCTTTAGATAAACAATACTATTCTTGCTAACAAGTATTTACCACATACAGAGAAATTAAGATTTAATAATCTAACTCTTTAAAACTAAATCTCTACCTATAAATATATATGTAAAGTGTTTTTTTAAAAATTAACAAATTTCAGAATGAGTTAAGAGAAAAGCCTTTTCTATAGCCAAATATCAAAAAGCAGATATAAACACGTTATTTAAAAAAAAAAAAAAAAGCACCCTTTGCCAGAGCTAGATAGATAGATTCTTATCATTCTTGCTGTTGTTGTTTTTAAATTGCAAAGGGAAAAATTAAGTTCTTAATGTAAACTCTAGCCAGATCTAATATAGCTACTTTACAGATTGGAACCTGATTATCATAGCTGCATGACATATTTTATCATAATGTTCTTCATATCTTGAGTCAAAGAGATATATTATTTAGTCAAGAAATATGCCCCAAATGTTAAGAAAAAGAAAAATTCAACTTAAAATCACTAACATTTGAGAATCCTGACAATATTCTATAAGTTTAAAAAAAAAAAAAAACTGCTTGAACTACTAAAATAGTTAAATGAATCGATTATTTTTATTAAAATTCATCATGCAAAATGAAGTCAATTTGGGGGGTTCCAGTCCAAGATGGAGACATAGGAGGTTCCTGAATTCACACACTCCCATATACATACTAAATCTCTAGCTACATAGAACAATGTCCTCTGAAAGAAATCCAGAAACTGAGTGATTCCTACACATTGGGAAAATGAAAACACATACACACATACATCAAAATGGTTCATAAAGACTGAGACATACTCTCACCATAAACCCCAGCCCTGGTACAGTGACACACAATCAAGCGGAAAATCAAAACTCCCAGAATCTCTCTGAGGAGTGAAAGATTTGGACCCAACATATACCACTCCAGCTTTTAAGACTTCCACCTAAGGGGTGAGCTACCAAAACAGGTGACTCTGAAATACATGAGAAATATAAGACTATACCAAACAAAGAAACTTCTTGATGGGCTCACAAGGACTAACTGTCTATCTTCTCAGGGTTTAGCACAGAAGACATGACTGTCTCCCTGTCTTTGTCTGAAAGAGGTTTATTTGCATATCTTAAGACCTGCTACCTATGGGTCAGGTTCTAATTTAGCATCACCTGGAGACTGACTGTGATCCTCCTCAGAGACTGGGGAAGCAATAGATAACTATTCTCCCCATACTCTGCTCCCCAAAATCACCTATCTCTCCCTGAAAGAAGCTTGTACACACACTTGGTACCCCAACTTTTGTGGCTGCTGTCCAGAAAACTCATCCTTTGATCACGGGGTTCTATTAGCCAGTAGGGCTCATATTTGTCAATCCCACAGGCCTCAGCATAGAGGGAGGAAACAGAAATTCTCATCTCCCCATCTTTCCCTGAAAGAGATATATTTGTATCCTTTAAAAGCTGAAAAAGAGTAAAGGTAGCATGAGGGGAGTCAAGATGGCGGAGAAGTAGCAGGCTGAGACATCAGGTAGCAGGAGATCAGCTAGAGAGCTTATCTAACCATTGTGAACACCTACAAATCCAACAGGAAATTGAAGAGAAGAAGAGCAACAATTCTAGAAACAGAAAATCGACCACTTTCTGAAAGGTAGGACCCTCGGAGAAGTGAAACCAAAGTGGCGGAAAGATAGACTGTGGGGGAAGGAGCCGGCTCCTGGCAAGTGGCAGAGCAACGGAGCACAAAATCAGGACTTTTAGAAGTCTGCTCCACTGAGGGACATCGCTCCAGAGGCAAAACGGGTGAAGCCCACGCGGGGACAGTGTGGTCTCAGGTCCCGCGGGGTCACAGAAGGATCGGTGGTGTCTGAGTGTTGCAGAGCTCGCAGGTATTAGAGCGGAGAAGCTGGCTACAGAGACAGAGCTGAGGAGTGAGCTCTCCACTCGGGGTTACCTTATCATGATCCATGGCACAGATCACTGCTCTGTGCGTGGGGACCCCACAAGACCTGGGGAGACTCCCCTGGAAGAGCTCAGGGATCTGCGGGGTTTGGAGACTCTGGGCGGGGCTGTGCGCCAGAGACAGAGATGCTTGGTCACAGGCTGGGTGAGCTCGGAGTGCAGCCGGAAGCCAGGGAGATGGGAGTGATTGAGCGCTTTTCTCTAAGGGCTCACTGAGGAGTGGGACCCTGTGTCTTTCTCCTGAAACTGTTCCAAAAAATAGAAATGGAAGGAAAACTTCCAAACTCATTTTATGAGGCCAGCATCATCTTGATCCCAATACCAGACAAGGATCCCATCAAAAAAGAGAATTACAGACCAATATCCTTGATGAACACAGATGCGAAAATTCTCACCAAAATACTGGCCAATAGGATCCAATAGTACCTTAAAAGGATTATTCACCATGACCAAGTGGGATTTATTCCAGAACTGCAAGGTTGGTTCAACATCCGCAAATCAATCAATGTGATACAATACATTAATAAAAGAACAAGAACCATATGATACTCTCAATAGATGCTGAAAAAGCATTTGACAAAGTACAGCATCCTTTCCTGATCAAAACTCTTCACAGTGTAGGGATAGAGGGTACATATCTCAATATCATCAAAGCAATCTATGAAAAACCCACCACAAATGTCATTCTCAATGGAGAAAAACTGAAAGCTTTTCCGCTAAGGTCAGGAACACGGCAGGGATGTCCATTATCACCACTGCTGTTCAACATAGTACTAGAAGTCCTAGCCTCAGCAATCAGACAACAAAAAGAAATTAAAGGCATCCAAATCAGCAAAGAAGAAGTCAAACTATCACTCTTTGCAGATGATATGATACTATATGTGGAAAACCCAAAAGACTCCACTCCAAATCTGCTAGAACTTGTACCGGAATTCAGTAAAGTGCCATGATATATAATCAATGCACAGAAATCAGTTGCATTTCTATACACCACCACCAAGACAGAAGAAAGAGAAATTAAGGAGTCAATCCCATTTGCAAGTGCACCCAAAACCATAAGATATCTAGGAATAAACCTAACCAAAGAGGCAAAGAATCTGTACTCAGAAAACTATAAAGTACTCATGAAAGAAATTGAGGAAGACACACAGAAATGGAAAAATGTTTCATGCTCCTGGATTAGAAGAACAAGTACTGCGAAAATGTCTATGCTACCTAAAGCAATCTACACATTTAATGTAATCCCTATCAAAATCCCACCCATTTTTTTTTCACAGAAATGGAACAAATAGTCCTAAAATTTATGTGGAACCAGAAAAGACCTCGAATAGCCAGAGGAATATTGAAAAAGAAAGCCAAAGTTGGTGGCATCACAATTTCAGACTTCAAGCTCTATCACAAAGCTGTCATCATCAAGACAGTAGGGTACTGGCACAAAAATGGACACATCGATCAATGCAACAGAATAGAGAGCCCAAAAACAGACCTTCAACTCTATGGTCAACTAATCTTCAACAAAGCAGGAAAGAATGTCCAATGGAATAAAGACAGTCTCTTCAATAAATGATGTTGGGAAAATTGGATAGCCACATGCAGAAAAATGAAACTGGACCATTTCCTTACACCACACATGAAAATAGACTCAAAATGGATGAAGAACTTCAATGTGAGAAAGGAATACATTAAAATCCTTGAGGAGAACACAGGCAGCAACCTTTTCGACCTCAGCCGCAGCAACTTCTTCCTAGGAACATCGCCAAAGGCAAGGGAAGCAAGGGCAAAAATGAACTATTGGGACTTCACCAAGATCAAAAGCTTTTGCACAGCAAAGGAAACAGTTAACAAAACCAAAAGACAACTGACAGAATGGGAGAAGATATTTGCAAATGACCTATCAGATAAAGGGCTAGTATCCAAAATCTATAAAGAACTTATCAAACTCAACACCCAAAGAACAAATAATCCAATCAAGAAATGGGCAGAGGACATGAACAGACATTTCTGCAAAGAAGACATCCAGATGGCCAAAAGACACATGAAAAAGTGCTCCACATCACTCGGCATCAGGGAAATACAAATCAAAACCACAGTGAGATACCACTCACACCAGTCAGAATGGCTGACATTAACAAGTCAGGAAATGACAGATGCTGGCGAGGATGCGGAGAAAGGGGAACCCTCCTACACTGTGGGTGGGAATGCAAGCTGATGCAACCACTCTGGAAAACAGCATGGAGCTTCCTCAAAAAGTTGAAAATAGAGCTACCCTATGACCCAGCAATTGCACTACTGGGTATTTACCCTAAAGATACAAATGTAGTGATCCAAAGGGGCACATGTACCCGAATGTTTATATCAGCAATGCTCACGATAGCCAAACTATGGAAAGAACCTAGATGTCCATCAACAGATGAATGGATAAAGAAGTGGTATATATATACAATGGAATACTATGCAGCCATCAAAAGAAATGAAATCTTGCCATTTGCGACGATGTGGATGGAACTAGAGGGTACAATACTTAGCGAAATAAGTCAATCAGAGAAAGGCAACTATCATATGATCTCCCTGATATGAGGAAGTCGAGAAGCAACATGCGGGTTTTGGGGGATAGGAAAAGAATAAATGAAACAAGATGGGATCGGGAGGGAGACAAACCATAAGAGACTCTTAATCTCACAAAACAAACTGAGGGTTGCTGGGTAGAGGGGGGTAGGAAGAGGGTGGTTGGGTTATGGATATTGGGGAGGGTATGTTCTATGGTGAGTGCTGTGAAGTGTGTAAACCTGGCGATTCACAGACCTGTACTCCTGGTGCTAATAATCCATTATATGTTAATAAAAAAAATTAATGAAAAAAAAAAGAAAGGGAGAGACAGAGAACAAAAGTGAGATGCTGCCGATAAATAGAACTGAGTTATTATTTCGTATCAAAAGCACAATGATTCTGATGAACATTTACATTTAAGCACTAACTCATCTGCACTGATGGGTTGTTAAAACTCTTACCACCATAGCAAAAAAAAATTTAATATAACAGCTCAACTTCAAACAATTTTATTATTTTCCATAAAAATGAAATTTTAAGTGAAAAAAAAAAAAGGTAGCATGAGGGGCTTATAGGACATCAAGAAAACCAGCATCCATATTACAGGGGTCCCAGGAGACAAGAGAATGAAAGGGGTAGAAAGTTCATTCAAAGAAATGATGGAAAACTTCCCTAACCAAGGGAAGGAAATAGACATCCAGATCCAGGAATCCCGAAGAGTTGCAAAAAATATGAACCCAAAGAAACCCACACCAAGACACATTAAAATTAAAGTGTCAAAAGTTAAAGACAAAAGAATCTTAAAAGCAGTAAAAGAAAATCAACTTGTTACACACAAGGCTACCACCAGATAAGGCTCTCAGCAGATAACACTACGGGCATCAGCATATTTTTCAGAAACTTCACAGGTCAAAAGAGAGCAGCATAATATATTCAAGGTGCTGAAAAAAAAAAAAAACACCAATTTAGACTCTACCCAGCAAAGATGTCCTTCGGAATTCTGAAGGACAGTCAAGAGTTTACCAGACAAGCAAAAGCTGTACGACTTTATCGTCACTAGCCCTGCCTTACAAGAAATGTTAAAGGTACTTTTTCAATCTAAAATAAAAGGATGTTAATTAGTAATAGGAAAATGTTTGAAAGTATAAATCTCAACAGTAAGGTAAATATAGAGTTAGATTCAGAATACTCTAATATTTTTATGGTGATGCTAAATCACTTGTAAATTTAGCAGGAAGGTTAAAAGACAAATACAGTAAAAATAACTATAATTACAATAATTTATAATGGATGCCTAAGGCAAAAAGGTATAAATTTGTGACATCAAACATAAAACTTTGGGGGAGAGTAAAAAAAAATAGAGCTTTAAAATGTGTTCAAGCTTAACTTGTCAAAATCACCAATATATGTTATAAATACAAGTTGTTACATGTAAGCCTAATGGTAGCTACAAATCAAATAACTATAGTAGATAAAAAATAATAAGAAAGGAATCTAAGCAAAGCACTGCTAGAATCATCAAACTGCAAGAGAAGAAACAGAGGAACAACAAAACAGAAAACAATTAGAAAAATGGCGACAAGTACACATCTATCAATAATTAAGTGTAAATGAATCCTCTAATCCTGAATCCTCTAATCAGACATAAAGTGACAGAATGAATAAAAAACAAGATCCAACTATATGCTGCCTATAAGAGACTCACTTCAGGTTTAAGGACACAAAAAGACTGAAAGTGAAGGGATAGAAAAGGATAGTCCATCCAAATATAAACCAAAAGAAGGAAGGAGTAGTTCTATAAAAGAAAATTCAAGAATTTTCAATTACAGCAAAGACTGTAATAAGATTAAAAAATCATTATATAAGGATAAAGGGGTCAATCCAGCAAGAGGGTAAAGCATTTGTAAATATTTGTGCACCCAACAATGGAGAACCTAAGTACATAAAGCGAGCATTAACAGACCTAAAGAGAGGAATAGACAGCAATTCAAGAATAATAAAGGGCTTTAATATCCCATTTTCAACAATGGATAGATCATCCAGACCAAAAAAAAAAAAAAAAAAAAATCAACAAAGAAACATTGGGCTTAAATAATACATTAGACTTAATGTGAGAGATATCTCATGGTCATGGATTGGGAAAAAAAAAAAACTATTAAAATGTCTATACTACCCAACCAATCTACAGATTCAGTGCAATCTCTTATCAAAATTCCAATGAGATTTTTTCACTGCAATAGAAAAAAAATCCTAAAATTCCTATGGAACCATAAAGACGCTGAATAGCCAAAGTAATCTTTTTTTTTTTTAATTTCTTTTCAGCGTAACAGAATTCATTGTTTGTTTGTTTGTTTGTTTGTTTTTAGTATTCATTGTTTTTGCACCACACCCAGTGCTCCATGCAATACGTGCCCTCCCAATACCCACCACCTGGTTCCCCCAACCTCCCATCCCCACCCCTTCAAAACTGAAAATCAACCCGAGGGTAGCCAAAGTAATCTTAAGAAAGAAGAGCAAAGCTGTAGGTATAAGCATCACACTTCCTGATTTTAAACTATATTACAAAGCCATAGTAATCAAAAGAGTATGGTATTAGCATAAAAACAGTGCCATAGATCAACAGCACAGAATAGAAACCCCAGACATAAACCCAAGCATATGTGGTCAACAAAAGAGCTAAGGATATACAATGAGGAAAAGATAGTCTCTTCACTAAAAAGTGATGGGAAACTGGACAGGCACATGCACAAGAATGAGACTAAAAATAACTTTAGCACAGCCCAATAAAAAGACAACCTACTAAATGAGATAAAATATCCGTAAAACATATACCTGATTTGGCGTTAATATCAAACATATATAAAGAACCCATACATCTCAAGAGCAATAAAAACAATCTGATTTTTAAAATGGGCAGAGAGGGCCCCTAGGTAACTCAGACCATTAAGCATCTGACTCTTGGTTTCAGCTCAGGTCATAATCTCAGGGTTGTGAGATCAAGTCTTGCATCAGGTTCTTCGCTGGGCATGGAGCTTGCTTAAGATTCTCTATTCCTTTTCCTCTATTCCCCTCAATACTTGCATTCATGCTTTATCTTTAAAAAAAAAAAAAAGTAGGCAGAGGACTGAATAGACGTTTTTCCAAAAAGGACATACAAATTGCCCAATACCAATAGGTATATGAAAAGATGCTCAACATTACTAATCATCAAGGAAAGACAAATCAAAACTACAATGAGATATCACCTCACACCTGTTAGACTGGCTTTCATCAAAAAGACAATAGATAAGTGTTGATGAGGATGTGAAGAAAAAGAAATTCTTGTGCGCTGTTGATGGGACTGTAACCTGGCACAGCCACTGTGAAAAACAGTATAGAGGTTCCACAAAAAATGTAAAAAATAACCACCATATGACACCCCACTCCTATTTCTGGGCATATACCAAAGGAACTGTAAGACAGATTTCAAAGAGATATGTATACTCCCATGTTCACTGCAATATTATACATAATAGTCAAGAAAGGAAAACAACCCAAGTGTCCATCAACAGATAAATGAACAAGTAAGATCTGACAGGGCTAGATCCGGATATAATGGAATATTATTTAGCCATGAGAAAAAAGGAAATTCTGCTATTCATAACACATGGATAGACCTTAAGGCCTTATGTTAAGTGAAATAAGCCAAAGACGGAGAGAGATAAATACTGTCTGATGTCACTTAGATGTGGAATTTAAAAAGACAAAAATGTCAAATTCCTAGAAACAGAGAGTAGAAAAGTGGTTGCCAGGTTTTGTGGCATGGGACAGAGAGGGAGAGGTTGGTAAGAATATAATTTGTCAGCTATCAGATGAAAGAGGTCAGAGGATCTAATATAAATCATGATGACTGTAATTGATAACACTGCGTCATACAATTAAAATGTGTTGAGAAAAGAACTTAAGTGTTCTCACCACAAAAAAAAAAGAAAAAAAAAAGCACAGCATTGAATGTGTTAATTAACTAGATGAGAGGGGATCCTTTCACAAAGCCCAAATATATCAAATCGCCACAACTTTAAATATCTTATGCTTTTATTTGTCAATTACACCTCATGAAAACTGAAGTTTTTAAAAATGAAGTCAACTCACAATTTCTGTTCTATTGATAGTATCTAAAGATTAACCAATGTGCACATGGGTGGCTCAATCAGTTAAGCATCTGAGTCCTCATTTTGCCTCAGGTCATGATCTCAGGGTCATGAGATAGAATATGCCTAAGAGTCTCTCTCTCTCCTTTCCCTCGGCCCCTCCTCCCACTCACACACTAATAAATAAATAAATAAATAAAATATTTTAAGTAACTAAATATAAAAAATAAAGATTAACCAAATGTTCCAGTTTTTGAATCATGTAGTTAATTCCAAGTACTTCTAGAACTGGCTTTCTTGCTACTTTTACCAGCAATGTTTTATACTCCATCTCTATTAACCTCAAACCATCACCATATAAATGCAATATTGCCTATAATAGATTTTTGGGATGGACTATTTTTTTTAAATGACAGATGGCATTTGGATATATAAAAGCTTTCCAAAATGTGATTTTGTCAGTTTTCTATAAAGCTTGACAATCATCTTCAAAGTTTTTCCTGAAGACTTATTCTTCCTTCATTTTTCATCTTTTTAAAATCAGTGACTATTTTTATTCTGCTTGGTCAGACAAATAAGCTTTTGATTTACAACAGCTGTATTTCAATAGTGCACACACCAACAATTTCATTTCTGCCTTTATAATTCTTTTTTTAACCATCAATAATAAATCATAGTTTGGTCCAAGGGTTTTGGAATCATTTTGGACTTTTAATCTAATATAATCAAGTGGGTTTGCTATACATCTCATTATCATAAATTTTGTTTAGCTCTGCGTTTAACAATGGGTTAGCTCAGCATGGACATATTTTCTTTCCCTTGATTTCTGTCTCTATTTCATTCCCAAATTTAGATTATTGTCATGAATTCTTCATTTACTGCTAATGTACTTGAACTTCATTCTAGTTATTCCACATGCCCTTCAGGTTTTTATAATTATAAAAATGTCATGATGGAAATCTATAGATAAGTGTGAAGATATATACTTGTGTGCAACAGCACTGTGGAATGAATACTGATAGGACTTCAAGAGGGAAAATATATGCTTACAGGACAACAAAACTTAACAGCAACCAAGAGGCAGTTGCATGGAGCACTGGGTGTGATGCATAAACAATGAATCTTAGAACACTAGAAAAATAAAATAAAATAAAAAAGAGTTGGCTCTCAGGTATATGGCCATAATTTGTTTTCTTTTGTTTTGTTTTTTCTCTTCTCCCAAGGTTTTTTTTTTAAAGATTTATATATATATATATATATATATATATATATATTTGACAGAGAGAGAGATCACAAGTAGGTGGAGAGGCAGACACAGAGAGAGAGAGAAGGAGGCAGGCTCCCTGCTGAGCAGAAAGCTGGACGCGGGGCTCGATCCCAGGATCGGGGCTCGATCCCAGGATCCTGGGATCATGACCTGAGCTGAAGGCGGAGGTTTTAACCCACTGAGCCACCCAGGAACCCCTCCCAAGGTATTTTTTACAAAAGGAGTAACAAATATAAAGACAAAGCGTATAACCTTGTTACATTTAGATTCCAATATCTTCTTACATGGATCTGTTTCACCTGAGAATGGTAAGCTAGGCAGGTGCCCAATAAAATTCTTAATTTCGGAGATGGACAACACTTTTTATTTGCCAGATGGACTAACACTAAAAATCTAAATATGCCTGTCAATTCTCATGTCTCCATTTAATGCAATCTCCATCACCTACATGGATACCCCCTATCAAGTTGGGTTCAAACATTGCTGGCTCCTTATTCAAAGGACCACTTGTTTATATGTTAATATATGCAAATACATTAAATAGTCTCTAAGGCCAGACATTTGTTCACTTGGTCTATAATCAGTGAACTCTGAAATGCAAGCATAAAACTCCACATTTATTTAGTTTAATAAAAACATCCCATGTGTCATAGGCAATAATGAATTTCATCTATTAAAGGAAACCAAACAAGACAATCTCTGTCCAAAACCATTACTCATTTGATCTATAAGCCCAGAAAAAAGATTTAACTTCCTCTTGCCTTGGTTCACCTACGTTAGTTCCTGAATGGATATGTTGGGGCATGGAGGAGGTCATTTTCTAGTCTTGTTTCCATAATAACTAGAGTTCTTCTCCCTGAACAACAAGAGCAACAGTCAAGTTTTACAGGAACACCAATTCTGAGAGAACCAACTGAAGGACCAAGTGTCATTCAGCCAATGATTCCTTCTACAAGCTCCTCTCAGGGATGAGAACCTAATTTATTGTTCCTTGGTATTACCTTTCTCCTAAAATATTAAGAGTTGACAGCTGAGTAAATAACTGGTATTCAGTAAAGACACCTATTATTATCTCTTTAGTCCACAAAGATCTTAAAAGAAAATATTTTAAGGTAAAATTGTCTATTAATAATAGAGGTGCTTTGAACAAAAGTTCTCAATATTACAATTTGTAGTGCATGGATCATTGTGTTAAAAACTTCTGACAATAGCAACACATAATAGTACATGCACTTCTTGGGTTGTGAACATCCCAGATTTTTTGGTTAAAAATAATGCCAGGTTAAAGACTTTAATCTTCTACATTTTGATTTTGAAACATTATCTCCTAATTTCCAGGAGAATTATGGTATGTTGATAGCAAAAATTAACAAATTCAGGGGCACCTGGGTGGCTCAGTGGGTTAAAGCCTCTGCCTTCGGCTCAGGTCATGATCCCAGGGTCCTGGCACGAGCCCCGCATCGGGCTCTCTGCTCAGCAGGGAGCCTGCTTCCTCCTCTGTCTCTGTCTGCCTCTCTGCCTACTTGTGATCTCTGTCCAATAAATAAATAAAATCTTTAAAAAAAAATTAACAAATTCAGAAGGAACCTTGAAACCAATTCAATAGCAAGCTGTTGTTTCCCCCCACGTCTCCCGTGACAGCACAACCGGGTCAGGAGTAATTATTAACTCTCAAAATAAATGTTGAGCTTAGCATTCTTACCTGGCACCCTCTTTGCCCAGTTGATCATGTGAACCAGCTCCCTGTCGGCAAGGTTAGTCAGCAAGCCCATCATCGAAGCCTCACTGAAGGGTCTGGAAGGATCGTAGTCGGAATAGATAATGGGGGGCTCAGCCTCCAACAAGGCACTGACCATCTGATCGGCTGTCAGAGACAAGGCTGGGCTGTTCTTCTTAGTGTGCTTAATCAAGAGTGGGCTTGGCCAAAGGTTGGAAGTCCTCATATCTCCAGAGGACCCCACTTCATTCCTGCCCTCCGCATCATCTCTCTGGCGCTTGTGTTTCAACATTCTCCCTCCTCTTCGGTCTTTCCGTATCCCTGAGAACACAGAAAAAAAAAAAAAAAAAACCACCCGGTTTATTTATTCTTTTCATATTAACTTTCCTACTAAAACCAATTTCAATGCTAATAGCCTTTATTTTATTTACAGAAATATCTGAGGCACAGGTGTACTAGTGTTTACCAACCAGCTACCTAAGAGGTAAAAAAAGATCCATAGCATTGACCGATTTCCATGGTGTAAATACTCCCACTGTGGCAAATTTCAAGCTACTTGTCTTATATCAAGTGGTTTTCAGAATGGCTGGAAAGTTCACAGTGGGCTTTTTGTGAGCTGGTCCAAGCTGATTCTGACAAATGGCTTGTGTGTGTGTGTGTGTCTGCGTGCATGTGTGCACATGCGTGGATGTGTCACAGATGCTATAAAAAGGACAGAATTATAATTACTTATTCTTGAAATATGGTTTAGCATCAAAGACCACTTCTGCCATGGACACTCTTTTAACAGTAGATTTAAAAGTCAATGAAAAAAGCACTTTCTAACCATCCTTATTGTCCAAGTTGGTCTCTTAATGGATGATACAGAAGGAGAATGACTTCTCGGAAATGTATCTGACTCTGGATCCCACAGGTGCTCAGTGAGTCTTTGTGGCTAAGGCTTACTTAAGCACTTGACCTAAGACAGTCAAGTTGTTTACTTGGTTCTAACATTTTCCCAAATGTATTTCTATTTCCCTCATATAAGAGTTTTAAAACAGTTGAAAATAATTGCCCCCCAAAAGCTTACCCAGCTGTGGTTCTCACTAACTAAATTATAGAGAGAAAGAGAAATCCAATCTCTCTTGCAGTGGTTCTTTGAGGTTTCAGCTCAGCATCTTAACCTGGAAAAGGCCATGCTGTGGTGCTGAAATATATCAGCAGAAACAAATATCTTAAAAAGACAAAAATTAACAGAAGCTTCCATATTTTCAAAAATGTTCATCTAGGGGCCCCTGGGTGGCTCAGTCCATTAAGCATCTGCCTTCAGCTCAGGTCATGAGCTCAGGGTCCTAGGATCAAATCTGACAAGGTAGGGCTCCCTGCTTGTGCTCTCTCTCTCTCTCTCTCTCTCAAATAAATAAAATCTCTTTTAAAAAATTAGAAAATTACAAAATAAAGATTTATATGAAAAAACAATCATTTTGGTAAAAAGCTAATACAGTTTTTTTTTTAATATTAAAGACAGGAGAAGAATACACTTTGTAATATATTACCTATTCTCTCACTCATAACAAATGAATGAATAACTAATGTCAGAACTTTATTCTATCCTGTTCTAATTTGTCAAATAATTTGGACAAACGAGTGTTTGTGAATTTTTTATGTGTAACTTTTATTCTTATAGGTCTAGATTAAATATATTAGACACTGCCTTCAAAATATAACAAAGTCACAGACACTTCCTATTTATTCATTATTAAGATAAGCATTTCTCAGAACTCTTAGAATAAGTAATAGTAAAGATTATTATCACTGGGGCACCTGGGTGGCTCAGTGGGTTAAGCCTCTGCCTTCAGCTCAGGTCATGATCCCAGAGTCCTGGGATCGAGCCCCACATCGGGCTCTCTGCTCAGTGGTGAGCCTGCTTCCCCCTCTCTCTCTCTGCTTGCCTCTCTGCCTACTTGTGATCTCTCTCTGTCAAGTAAGTAAATAAAATCCTTAAAAAAAAAAAAAAAGAAATAAAATTAGGGAACCTGGGTGGCTCAGTGGGTTAAAGCCTCTGCTTTCGGCTCAGGTCATGATCCCAGGCTCCTGGGATCGAGTTCCGCATCGGGCTCTCTGCTCAGCAGGGAGCCTGCTTCCTCCTCTCTCTCAGCCTGCCTCTCTGCCTACTTGTGATCTCTCTCTCTGTGTCAAATAAATAAATAAAATCTTTAAAAAAAAGATTATTATCACTAATATACACTCAGCACTCACCATATATTTTAAGCACTTTATATACACTTACATAAAAGCACTTTACGACTAATTTTTTTTTTATTTTACGATGTTATGGTAGTCACCATACAGTACATCATTAGTTTTTGATGTAGTGTTCCGTGATTCACTGTATCCATGTAACACCCAGTGCTCCAGGCAATCTGTGCCCTCCTCAATACCTATCACCAGGCTAACCCATCCCCCCACCCCTCTCCCGTCTGAAACTCTCAATTTGTTTCCCGGAGTCCATAGTCTCTCATGGTTCTTCTCCCCCGATAATCCCCCTCCCTTCATTTTTCCCTTCCTTCTCCTAATGTCTTCCATGCTATTTCTGTATTCCATGTATAAATGAAACCATAAAAAATCAAATCAAAATATGGACAGAAGACATCAACAGATGCTTCTCCAAAGAAGACAAATGAATGGCTAACAGACACATGAAAAAATGTTCATCAATAATTAGCCATCACAGAAATTAAAATCAAAACCACATTGAGATACCACCTTACACCAGTTAGAATGGCCAAAATTAACAAGACAGTAAACAACTGTTGGAGAGGATGTGGAAAAAGGGGAATGCTCTTACACTGTTGGTGCAGCCACTTTGAAAAACAGTGCAGAGATTCCTCAAAAAGTTAAAAATAGAGCTTCCTTATGACCCTGCAATGCACTACTGGGTATTTATCCCAAGGATACAGATGTAGTGAAAAGAAGGGCCATCTGTACCCCAATGTTCATAGCAGCAATGTCTGCAACTTGCTCTTTTTTATGAGCCCAAATGGTAACACAGAAGAAATATGTGGAAACTATGATTAGAGTCCAATATAAGGAAATCGTTTGCAACAGTCAAAGCTGACAATAAAGATAGACTCTGCTACCATGGGAAATGATACTTTGGATCACTGGAGATTCCCAACAATAAGCTACATGAAGACCTTATGGGAATGTTACTGGAGGGATTCAGTTATCCAGTAAGCATTTACACTAGGTGACCTTCAATACACGTTCTCAAGACAGTATGACTCTAAGGTCTTCCATTTGGGATGTAAGACCACTAGCCTTGGAATGAAAAATGTGTGTGGGGGGGTCAAAAGCAAAAACTTCCTTTAGGGTCACATTTCTTAGGAAATTTTGAGGTCAGAATTTTGAGAGGATGAACTGTGATGTTTACCTACTATGGGTGGGGAATGGGATAAAAAAAAAAAAAGGACGTTGTTCTTCGGTGTTAGTACTATTCAAATAGTCTTTATTTCCCTACTCTACAACTTTAGAAAATGATTGGGAATGTGAACAGATCTTATAGGAAATCTGTAGCAGCAATGAAAATCTTTTAATATCTGATCTACATGGAATGATAAAACCAAGGGATTTGACTAAAGAAAAAATCATTAAAAATGACATTGTTTTTCCTGAGTTGAAATCAGGAGTCACCTGATCACAACTATACATAAGCACTTTATTTTTAAAAATAAGGAGCATGCTTTCTATTACAAATGTAATTTATTTTTTAATATTTCAAAGGTAAAGACAGTGAGCCAGAAGATTAACACAACAAAACAAAACACAGTATTACCACCCACTTTAAAAGGCCCCAGCAGTCATAGTGGACAATATGATTTTCAGAAAGGATTTTAGACTCAATTTAGGTACTAAATGCAGCACTTGTCAAATTTATCAAAGTATTTATTTGTTTGGTAAAAATGTGTTCTCTACTTATAATATATATTCACAGATGATACAGTGTAAACAAAGATAGGCTATGTTACTCTCCACTAAGTTTTCAGGTTGGACGGAGAAAGATATCAAGAATCACTCAATACTCATTGGATGGATGGATGAAGGAATGAATGAATGAACTGCCCAAAACACAATGGAAGGGATGAGGTGAGTCAAGGAGGAGGAAACAAAGAAAGCTTCTCCAAGAGAAGTTACATTTAAGCCAAATTGTGAAATTTCCCTTCTTGAAGAAATTAATTGGTAGTCTACTCAGAGTGAGTTGAGTCTCACAAATATATGATCTAGGTTGTGGAACACAAGACAAAAATGGCCACAGGCTTAGCATGCAGAACA
Organism: Martes martes; assembly: GCF_963455335.1. Taxonomy (NCBI): domain Eukaryota; kingdom Metazoa; phylum Chordata; class Mammalia; order Carnivora; family Mustelidae; genus Martes; species Martes martes. The sequence continues at coordinate 14,821,934 of NC_137893.1, forward strand.
ATGATACAACTGGAAAGATCAAGAAAAGAGTTGAATATGTATAAAATCATCAAATTGTCCAACAGGGAAAGGTGGATTCAATTAGCATTAGCAAATATCTTCTCTAATTCACCCCTAAATGTACTATATTTTTCAAATGCCGAAGTACCTATAAAATGTACAAACAGGAGACGTCTAGGTGGCTCAGTCAGTTGAGGGTCTGTCGTAGGCTCAGGTCATGATCCCGGGGTCCTGGTATCCAGCCCAGTGTTCGGGCTCTCTGTTCAGTGAGGAGCCTGCTTCTCCCTCTCCCTCTGACCCTCCCTGCCCTCGCTCATTCTCTCTCAAATAAATGAAATCTTTTTTAAAATGTACAAACAGAGGGGGCACCTGGGTGGCTCAGTGGGTTAAAGCCTCTGCCTTCGGCTCAGGTCATGATCCTAGGGTCCTGGGATCGAGCCCCGCATTGGGCTCTCTGCTTGGTGGGGAGCCTGCTTCCCCCTCTCTCTCTGTCTGCCTCTCTGCCTACTTGTGGTCTCTGTCCGTCAAATAAATAAATTTTTTTTAAAAATGTACAAACAGAACAAAAATAGAAAATTGTACATTTTATTTGTCCAACTGCATGTGGTAAGATCCCAGGGCACAGCTCAATGAGGAAGAAATCCTTTTCCATTTGTAAGTAGTAATTGTCACATTATCAGTGATATACCAGTGTCATTTACCAGTAACAATATTGCACAATATTGTTACTGTAATAAAATAAAAATATTTTACAGTGGTTAAAAAAAATCAAATTGGAATTAAGTGGAACAAGGTAAAAAAAAAAAAAGTGACCCAATTTCTACTTCTATTTTAACCTAGGTTAAATGAGAATCACAGATCAGAACCAATGATTACAGGCTGGGTTGCTATGGAACATACAACCAGTTCTTAATTATATAGAGTGATGGCGCATAGGAATGGCACGCATAATTGAAATCCAAAAGCAAAATTAAAAATGCTATGCTCCCCACCAAGACATTTTCCAGAATTCTCTGTAAGCAGCAACCTAGATTGATACATATTTTATTTAAGCTCATTTCCCTTTGTCTAACTTATTTTAACTATCAGGGGAAAAAAAAGTCCAAAAATTAGTTCACAAAGCAGAGGGGGAAAAAAATTAGATTAGATCATGCAAATATTCAACAGGCAGCCTCTTGACAGGTAAGATATTTATTAGCAGCATATAGCATTTTAGCTTATAATGCCATATAAACAAGATGTAGTGTCATTCAGTACAGGAAAATGTCCTTTTCTAGAGTGGCTGAGTAAAATATTCAGCAGCACAACACAAATGTTTTGCAGTGGATATACCAGAATACACACATTATTAGCTCTCAGGTTGTATCATGGATTAGGCAACACCTGCGTCAAAGCAAATTTCTTTACACTCCCTTTTTAAACTGTTAAGCTTACAATAAGCCAAGGATTACCCAGTGGTTTCCTATGAGGGATTGAGAAAATAAATTATCTCTCATCCAGCAAGCCCATTAAGTGTGAATGCCACTAGTTTGAATTTTATCCCCTTGGGTTAAGCCTTCTCTAATACCCTTGTCACACTATTGTAAGAATTTAGAGAGGTTGAGTATAGAACTCGCACTTAGCAGCACTCAGTGTCAATTTGCATGATTCTAATCCACTAGGAAGTGTTAACTTAAGGGAATTTATTAAAATAAGTAAGATGGGCAACTGGAATGAGAATAAAAGGGAGAGAGAAGGTGCACAGGACTCTCTCTAGGTTACAGCTACCATAGGGAATCTCCTCCAAAGCTGCCTGGGATCTGGAAGGTAGGCTGTAAGGCAGCTCAGGGGCTGAGTTTCCTGGCAAGGAGAAAGGGTCTAAAGACACATCAATTGCTTCAAGAATTATGTCCTGGCTCTAAAATAAAAACATCTGTCCTAATGCATCACACGAGGTAGTTTGAAAGAGTACCTCTAATTAACCTCAGAGTTTGTTCTATCGTTCTTTTTCTCTTTTCATTCTTTAAATTCTTTGGCTTGGCTGTTATATCTCAGGAAAAATTAATATGTTATCTGATTATTCATTAATTAAAAGAATTCACTGGATTCTCCCTTTTAAACGTTCTTTTTCTGAAACGATCTTTTTTTTAATACCCTGTGCCTCTACAAAAAGCCAGTATAACTTTAGTAATTTTTCCAGTTCCCCAAGACTACTTTAATGTATTATTAACTATTTCAAGCATTTGCATAATCTCTTTTCTTTTGTTTCTCAATAGTTTCACATTATTCATGAGATACTAAAAAGCCAGACAAAGAAATACACTAAAAGCATTTTAATTCAATATGTTGAAGAAAACAGAAGGGCTAATTAAGAATTAAATAAAGGCAAGAGCTAAGTAAAACCTGCTCCAGAAAAATTCCTCTGCATGGGGGTTTAGCTCAGTGGTAGAGCATTTGACTGCAGAAAAATTCCTCTGCATCAATTCTAATGTTTTATCTTCAAATACTAGAAAAGAATCCTATAAGGTAGGAGCTGTTATAGTCCCCCCTCTAACAGAAGAAATGTTTAGAGTAACTAGAATGCCATAGGTCCCACCAAGAGCAGCTCTGAGATTTGACTCTAAGTGAATTATGTAACCACAAAGTATTATTAATATTGTCCTGGCCCTTTAAGTGTACCAGGTCAAGGGACTATGAATTATCCAGTTCTTTCAGAGGAACTTAATGCTCTTCCCCTTCCTTCTTTCACATCCAATCTAGTATTCCCTTATGTATTTCTTCCATGAGCCTCTTTCTATCTTTATTGTCGTTGTAATTCATGCCCCTATCCCTCCTTGCCTAAATCAATGCAGCAGCTCCTAATGCGTTTCCTTGTCTACTTTCAATCTCCCTTCCAGTCCTATTACCTGGCGGTTGGTTCATCTTCATTCCATACCCATTTCGTCCTATGATTGTCTGTCTGAATCTCTCAAAGACTTCCTTAGCTTACAGCAAGCATTCTATGCTCTGAAAGTTTAGCAGTTCTGAGGAAGTATCAGAGGTGGTGTGGTTGGGACTTCTGGTCACCCTATTGTTCTCCGTTGTCTAAAGCAGCTATGTTTGAGAGACAGAGAGTGTGTGTGTTGTATTGTATTGGGATTAGGGAAAATACTTATTTCTAAGGGAGTTTCCTGGCTTTATTTTACATTTAAAAAGCCACCAATCCACCAATAAAATCAAACATTACATTAAAGCTCATGAATTTCCACAAATAATCCCAAGGTACCTTTCAAGTCTACCTTTACAATTTCCCTCCACAAACCCTATTTTTATGAAACAGGCTTGGACTTTTTATATAATACTTTTTTTATAATACTTTTTTATAATACTTTTTATATAATACCACCAAGTTTTTAATAAAACTTTTTTTATAATACTTTTTTATAATACTTTTTATATAATACCACTTTTTATATAATACTTTGCAACATCACTATCTTTGTCTTTCTATCCCTCTTACACTGGCCTCCCAAACCCAAGTAAGACCTCATTTCAACCACAATCAATCTTGGATGCACCCTAGTCTAGTGGCTCTATCTCCTCTATTCTTGTAACTTTCCTTTCCTCTGCCATTCATTGAACAAAGATCACGTGCTCCCTTCTATGTTTAGCTGCACCTGAGTTCCCCCTCCCTGAGCTATGGCCTGGAACTCTCCCCAGGCAGGAAGCTAGAGCAATTGTAGGACTCACTTCATTTAATTTCTCTTTCTCAAGAAGCAATTCCCCACACTGCCTGATATCGAAGGTTTATAAACAGTTGTTTCATATATTTTATCCAGTTTTTTAAAAGATGTTTCTTGTGGGAGGCAATATGGTTAAAACTGGAAATACACAAATCTGCTATTATAGCTAGAAAGAAACTTCATCATCTCCCTGTCAATAACTGATACTTTAAGTAGACAGAAAATCAATATAGATAAAGTTGACCTCAACAACACTATCAATCAACTTGATCTAGCTAGTATTCTAATACTTATAGAATACTCTGCCAAACAACAGAGGAATATATATTATTCTCAAGTTTCAAGATAGAGCACATGCTGAGCCATAAAAACACCCTGAACAAATATTAAAAGGAAAGATAACATAAACCATTAAATACACTAAAAAGTAGTGAAGTAAACTAGAAATCAATAATAGAAAGATACCTAGAACATTCCCAAATATTTGGAGATTAAACAACATACTTCTAAAGAACATATGGCTCAAGGAAGAAGTCTCAATAGAAGTTTTTAAGAATTTTCAACTAAATGAAAATGAAAATAAAACTTACTATGATATGTGAGATGTAGGAAGAGCAATACTTACAGTATTAAGAAGAAAACTTACAGCATTATATTCATACTTTAGATAAGAAATGTATATTAATAACCCAAGCTCCCAACTTAGGAAACTAGAGAAAGAAGATCAAGTCTAGAGCAAGCAGAAGAGAAATAATAAAAATCAGAACAGAAATTAATCATGTTAAAGATGGGAGCACAAAAAAGAAAATCATGAAACCAAAACTGGTTCTTTGAAAAGATCAACATATTTGATAAATGTCTAGCCAGGATAATTAAGAAAAAAGAAAGAAGACATAAATGACCAATATCACAAATGAAGAAGAGTCACCATCACTGGCCCCATGGACATTAAAAAGTTAATAAAGAAATATCACAAGCAACTCTATGTCCACAAATCTGATAATTTAGATGAAATATGCTAGTTCTCTGAAAGGCACAAACTACCAAAACTTACAACAGGAGATACAAATAACTTGAATATTCCTATACTTATCAAATAAATTGAATTGTGAATTAATAATCTTCCCAAAACTTTACCAGGCCCAGGTGGTTTCATGAGATGTTTCTAAAAAACTAAGAAAGAAACCACGCCAATTCTCTATGGTCTCTTCCAGAAAACAAAAGAAGAGAAAGCACTTTCTAATTTATTCCTTGAGTCCAGCACTACGCTGATACCAAAATCAGATAAAGACATTATAAGAAAGAAAAACTACAAGCCAATATCTCCCCTGAGCATTGGCACAAAAATCCTCAACTAACGTCATGAGGTCAAATCCAGAATGCGTGAAAGGAATTATACACCATGACCAACTGGGACTTTTTCCAGGTATGTAAAGGCAAGTTCAACAATTGAAAAGAAATCAATATTAATCCACCACTTCAATAGAGAAAACAGGAAAAGTCATATGACCATATTAATTGACACATAAAAAGCATTTGACAAAGCTGAATATCCATTCATGACTTAAAAAAAAAAAACCTTCCAGTAAAGTAACAATAGGTAATAACTTCAATTTATTAAAACACATCTATCAACAAAACAAAAAACCTATCACTAACATCTCCTTAATGATGAGAAGCTGGATGCTTTGCCCCTAAAATCAGAAATGAGGCAAGAATGTCTTCTGTTACTCCCTGTTCAATAACACACTGAAAATCCTAGCATGCATAATGAAACAAGAAAAATAAAGGTATACAGATTGTAAAGGACAAAATAAAACTGTCTATATTTGCAGATGACATAGTTGCATTTTCAGAAAATTCCAATGAACTGACAAAAAACAACAACAACAAAAACAACCCTCCTAGAACTAAGAAGTGATTACACCAAGGTTAAAGGATATAAGGTCAATATACAAAAGTCCACTGCTTTCCTTGATATCAGCAGTGGATAACTGGAACTTGAAATTTAAAAAATAACACCACCTCCAATAGTACATGAAATAAAACACTAAGGTATACGGGGCACCTGGGTGGCTCAGTGCGTTAAAGCCTCTGCCTTCGGCTCAGGTCATGATCTCAGCATCCTGGGATAGAGCCCCACGTCAGACTCTCTGCTCAGCGGGGAGCCTGCCTCCTCCCCTCTCTCTGCCTGTCTCTCTGCCTACTTGTGATCTCTGTCTGTCAAATAAATAAATAAAATCTTTAAAAAAAACACTAAGGTATAAACTATGTACAAAATAGAGGATTTCTATGTAGAAAACTAAAACACTGATGGAAAAATAAAAGATCTAAAAAATTGAAGAGATACAGTCATGAATTGGAGATTGACTATTGTTCATGTTCAGTGTTCAGTACTATCAAATGTCGAGTCTTCCCAACTCGACCCATAGATTCAGTGCAATCCCAATCAAATTCCAAGCAATTTATTTTGCAGAAATCAACAAACTGATTCTAAAGTTTAAATGAAAAGGCAAAAGACCTAGAACAGGCTTAAATACTAAAGGAGAAATGAAATGCTGAAGAAATGGGGGGACTTACATTACTTGATTCCAAGACCTACTATAAAGGCTATAGTAATATAAGATAGTGTGCAGTGAAAGAATGGACTAGCAGCCCAGTGAACCAGAAGAATGAGTCCAGAAACAGAACCACACACATATAGTCAACTTGTCTTACAAAGGAGAGAAGGCAATTAAATGGAGAAAAGATAAGTTTTTTCAACAAATTTTGTTGGAAAAACTGGACATCCACATACAATAGAGTCTAAACACAAACTGTACACCTGACACAAAAATTAATTCAAAGTGGATCACTGACCTAAATGACAATGAGAAACTAAAACTTTTTGAAGAAAACAGAAAAAATTCTAATGATCTGGAGTTTGCTGGTTTCTAACACAAAACCAATAACACAGTCTAATAAAAAAAGAAATTAGTAAGTTGGACTTGCATTAAAATTAAAATTTTAAATTCTACTCTGAAAAAAACACTGTTAATAGAATAAAAAGACAAGTCACAGACTGGGAAAAATATTTGCAAAGTTCATATTAGATAAAAGACTTGTAATAAATTATTGAAAGAACTCCTAAAACTCAATAAAAAGGAGAAAAGAACTTTTAATGGGCAAAAGAACTAAAGAGTCCCTGCACTAAAAAATATTTATATACAATTAATTGGTAAGAAAAAAAATGAAAAGATGCTCATTATCACTTGTTATTCAGAATTTGCAAATTAAAACAACAATAAAGTATTACTACATACCTATTAAAATAGTTAAAATCCAAAACACTAACAAATACCAAGTGCTGACAAGAATGTGGGGCAGCAGAAACTTTCATCCATTTCTGGTCAGAATGCAAAATGGTACAGTATAGCTACTTTGGAAGACAGGCTGGCAGTTTCTTATGAAGCTAAACACAGCCTAACCACATGGTCCAACTGTGCTCTTAGGTATTTACCCAACTGATTTCAAAAGTAATGCCCACACAAAAATCTGCATTCAAATGTTTCTATCAGCTTCATTCATAATTTCCACAGACTGGAAACAACCAAGATGTCTTTCATAAATGAAGGAATAAACAAAACAGTGATACATCACTACAGTTGAATACTATTCAGTGATAAAAAAAGAAACAAGCTATCAAGCCATGAAAAGATACAGATGAAATGTAAATGCATATTGCCAACTAGTCAGTCTAAAAAAGTTACATACTTTAATTCCAATTATAGGGTCTTCTAGAAAAGACAAAACTACAGAGATGCTAAACAGATCAGACGTCACCAGGGGTTTAAGGCAAGAGAGAGAGTTCAAATGGGTAAAGCACAGGATATTTTATAAGGTAGAGAAACTATTCTGTGTTACAGTAATAGAAACTACTTTACAGTAATATGTTACTATAATGATGAACATAGACACTGAGTATTTTCCAAAACCATAAAACTTTACAGGACAAAGAATAAACCTAACATATGCACATTTTAAAAATCATTTAGAAAATCAGGGGATTCCAGGGTACAATGAAGAATGTTACAAAAGAATCCAAAGGTATGAACCAATTTTACAGAGGGAGGTAGAGAAATAAGGTGATAACTTAAGTAATTTGGAAATAAGTGGAGTCTGTTAAGACTAAAGGCAAAAAGAACTGGACACAAACACTGTTCTCCAGTTGATAAATTGTTAACAATTGTGAAAACACTATATACGTATAATGGAATTAAATGATTAAGTAGATGAATAGCAGATGGTGGGAGCCAAGAATCACACTATTGGAGTACAAAGCGACAGATATGTAAGAAGAGGCTAGAATGATCAATGTTCCTATAATGGTTAACACAGATACAGACGGTTATGTATAAAAATATAATAGGGGCTCCTGGGTGACTCAGTCAGTTAAGCACCTGACTCATGATTTCAGCTCAGATCATGATCTCATGGGTCATGAGATTGAGCTCCAAGTCGGGCTCCAGGCTCAGTGGCCGGACAGCATGAGATTCTCTCCCTCTTTGGGAGGGAAAATACCTCAATATAATAAAAAAAAAAACCATATATTGGGGTGCGTGGGTGTCTCAGTCAGTTAAGCGTCTGTCTTCGGCTCAAGTCATGGTTCCAGGGTCCCAGGATCAGGCCCTGCATTGGGCTCCCTGCTCAGGAGAGACCCTGCTTCTCCCTCTCCCTCTGCCTGCCACTCTGCCTACTTATGCTTTCTCTTTAGTTCTCTGTCAGATAAATATAACCTTAAAAAAAATAAATAAAAGAAAGGCCATATATGACAAACCTACAGCTAACATACTCAATGGTGAAAAGCTGAAATCTTTTCATCTAAAATCAGGAACAAGATAAAGATACCACTCCTGCTACGTGTATTGAACACAGTATTAGAAGTCCTACCCAAAGCAATTAGGCAAGAAAAATAATTAAAAGGTATTAAAATTGGTAAGAAGAAGTAAAACTGTCATTATTTGCAGATGATTTGGTACCATATATAGAAAACCTAAAGACTCCACTAAAAAATTATTAGAACAATAAATGAATACAGTAAAGGTACAGAATACAAAATACACAGAAATACGTCAAATTTCTAAATGCTAATAATGAACTATCAAAAAGGAATTAAGAAAACAATCTCATTTACAATTGAATCAAAAAGAATAAAATTCCTACAGATAAATTTAACCAAGGAGGTGAAAGACCTATTCAGTGAAAACCATAAGACACTGATAAAATAAATTGAAGAAGACACCAAAAAAATGGAAAATATTCCATGTTCATGAATTGGAAGAATTAATTATTGTTAAAATGTCCATACTACCTAAGGCAATCTATACATTCAAAGCAATCCCTATCAAAATCCCAATGGCATTTTTTCACCAAACCAGAACAAATAATCCTAGATCTGTATGGAACCCCAAAAGACCCTTAATAGCCAAAACAATCTTGAGGAAAAAAAAAAAAAAGCTGGAGATACATTCTTCCGATTTCAAACTATACCACAAAATTGTAATAAGCAAAACAGTTTAATATTAACATAAAAACAGTCATATAGATCTATGTAACAGAATAGAGGGTTCAGAAATAAAACCACATTGTGCTCGCTTCGGCAGCACATATACTAAAATTGGAACGATACAGAGATTAGCATGGCCCCTGCACAAGGATGAAATGCAAATTCGTGAAGTGTTCCATATTTTTGAGAAAGTCAATTATCATATGGTTTCACTTATTTGTGGAGCATAACAAATAACATGGAGGACATAGGGAGATGGAGAGGAGAAGGGAGTTGAGGGAAATTGGAAGGGGAGGTGAACCATGAGAGACTATGGACTCTGAAAAACAATCTGATGGTTTTGAAGGGGTGGGAGGTGGGAGGTTGGGGGAGCCTGGTGGTGGGTATTATGGAGGGCATGTATTGCATGGAGCACTGGGTGTGGTGCATAAACAATGAATTCTGTTACGCTGAAAAGAAATAAATTAAAAAAAAAAGAAATAAACCCACATTTATATGGTCAATTAATTTATGACAAAGGAACCAAGAATATACAACAGGAAAAGGACAGTCTCATCAGTATATGAAGCTTGGAAAACTGGACAGCCACATGCAAAAGAAGGAAACTAGACCACTGTCTTACCCTATATACAAAAATTAACTCAAAATTGATTAATGGTTTGAATGTAATACTTGAAACCATAAAATTCCTAGAAGAAAACATAGGCAGTAAGTTCCCTGACATTGGTCTTGGCAAAATTTTTGTAATCTGGCTCCAAAGACAAGGGGGAGAAAAACAAAAATAAATGCATGAGACTATATCAAACTAAAAGGCTTCCAGACAGGAAAGGAAATCATCAACAAAATGAAAAGGCCACCTACTGAATGGTAAAAAAATATTTGCAAATAGTCTATCCAATAAGGGGTTAATATCCAAAATATATTAAGAAGTAAACAATAAAACAAAAACAATCTGATTTTAAAATGGACAGAAAATCTGAATAGAGATATTTATAAAGACATACAGATGGCCAACAGGCACATGAAAAATGTTCAATGACCCATATTACCAGGGAAATACAAATCAAAACCTCAATGAGATATCACCTCATACCTGTTAGAATGACTTCTATCAAAAAGAGAAGAAACAGGAGCTCCTGGGTGGCTCAGTCAGCTAATTATTGCCTCGATTTTGGCTCAGGTCATGATCTCAGGGTTGAGATCAAGCCCTGTGTCTGGCTCCATGGTGGGTGTGGACCCTGTTTAAGATTCTCTCTCTCCCTCTCCCCCAACCCACCCCACACTCCCTCTTTCTCTTGCTTAAAAAAAAAAAAAAAAGAATAACAAGCATTAGAAAGGATGTAGACAAAAGGGAATGCTTTTGCACTGTTGGTATGGATGTAAATCAATACAGCCACTGTGGAAAACAGTGCAGAAATACCTCAAAAAACTAAAAACAGAACTACTATATGATCCAGCTATTTCACGTCTGGGTATTTATCTAAAGAATAAGAAAACACTAATTCAAAAAGATATATGCACCCCTGGGTTCACTGAAGCATTACTTACAACAGTCAAGATGTGACAACAACCTAAGTGCTCATCGATGGATGAATGGATAAAGTCAATGTAGTGTATAAATATACATTGGAATACTACTTAGCAATAAAAAAGAAGGAAATCTCGCCTTTGCAACAACATGGATGAACCTGAAGGTATCATGCTAAGTGAAATAAGTCAGACAGAGAAAAACAAATACTGTATGATTTCACTTATATCTGGAATCTCAAACACAAAACAGATGAGCACATAGAGCAAAACAAAAACAAACTTATAAACACAGAGAACATATTAGTGGTTACCAGAAGGAAAGAGGGTTGAGGGGGTAGTGGGCAACTGGGTGAAGGGTATGGTGATGGATGGTAATGAAACTTATGGTGGTGATCACTTTGTAGTAGGTACAAATATTAAATTATGATATTATACACCTGAAATTTATGTAATGTCATATGCCAATTTCACCTCAATTATATATATAATTCTATAATAATGATTGTGTTATCTTTGGAGACGATCATAAAGCTCGTCAAGAGAAAAAGTTAAGGCTGCCAGAAACAGCAGCCATAAACAGAAACTAGAGAGATGATACCTTTACTGCTTAAGAAGGTTTCATCACCATCTTCAGGGTGCAGAATACGCTTTGTAATTGGGCACATACATTTAATGCTGTTGTATCTTTTTATCTTGTCCTAAAATATAAGGATAGAGGGAGATACAGATAGAGAGACAGAGGAAGAGAAGATAGACGTAAAAAGAGAAAGAGAAATCTGTCCAGAAAGCTCTTCCTCTTTCATGTACCCACTCCTTTCCCTTGTCTATTCAACTCCTACTTATCTCTTTAAATCCAGTTAAATATCCCTTCCTCAAGAAGTTTTCTGTGATCCTCTACACAAGCAATCAACTAAATGCTGTTCTCATAGAATCCAATGCTTTTCCTTCTCAGCATTTACTGAAATTACAACTAAAATATCAATTTACACTTTAATATTTTTAAATGGCTGTGTAATCCCAAACCGATTACAGGGATGGAGTCAACATATTCCAAAGGGAGTCAATATTTTATAACCTCCCAATCTAACACAATTCTGTAGCGGGCCCCAACATTTATTGTACGTATGAATACAGTGTGGTTATTATCATTTTCAGAGCTAATACCCTCTTCTAAGACCACTAAAATAATTACTGCAATAAAACTGTCTCCCAGATATTTAACAACATGATTCCAAAAACTACATGTGTTTCATATATATATATATATATATATGCACATATGTGTATATATTAGCCTAGCTATATTGGACACTAGATTTCTCTTAACATGGAAAAGAAAAACTAAGTATTTCTGTGTCTCAGAAATGCACATGACATTTTCATTTCTAACACCTGAATTTAACACAAGTCAAAATTAAAAGCTTTCCCAATTAAAGAAGTAAAACTATCACAGTAAAATATCAAAGACTAGGGGTGCCTGGGTGGTTCAGTGGGTTAAGCCTCTGCCTTCGGCTCAGGTCATGATCCCAGGGTCCTGGGATCAAGCCCCACATCGGGCTCTCTGCTCAGCAGGGAGCCTGCTTCCCACCCACCCCCCTCCGCCTGCCTCTCCGCCTACTTGTGATTTCTGTCTGTCAAATAAATAAATAAAATCCTTTAAAAAAAAATACCAAAGACTACTCAGTTGCAAACCATATGAGAGCTGAGACTCTATCTTGTTTACTATTAGACATAATTATGTTAGACTTCAATAGTTAAGTTAGTTGAATACATAAATGAGTCTTAGCCCCAAATCATACTGAATATATTAATAATACAAATTTGATACATTAAAAACATCTTGGCCACTCTCAGTTGTTGAAACTTTATTACAGCAGTCTTCCAAATAGGTCTTTCTGGTTAGGCAATTCACTTTACATAATCAATTTCAGTATGAGAAATCTTAAACGAATGGCTAAATAAAAGAAGTCAGAATCAGGGTTTCTGCATTAAATCTCCTGATCCAGCTCTATGACCTAATTGTCTGTGATCCAATTTATGGTCTGATCCCTTTGTCCCCTCCTCATATTGTTAAATTCTGTTTTCAGTATCTTCTTTAACTTTGGAATAAATCTATTAGTAGTGGGGAAAATGTTGTGTATATGATACAAATAGGATTGGTTCATCAGTTCAGTTTTCTTTAGCAATAATTACTTACCAACTTTTCCATTATCCTACTACCACAGCCACCAGCTAACCTCAATTGTCCCCTGGACTGTTTACCAAAACTGTCCTTCTCCCAGCCCAGCAGCTTATCTACCATCTTCTCAATAAATGACTGTATTCAAGAGTAACCATAATATTCCATGAGGTCATCTACCAGCACCCAAATTCAAATCAACTGAAAAGTGCTCTTAACACTAGGGTCCACTATGAATTAATTGACCTTGATGAGGCTACTTGGATACCGATGAATGATGATTCCTCCTGGAAGGTTCAAAGGGCACATTTCCTCCCTTTCCTCCTAATCTAGAACTCCAGTCATGGCTACTCAAATTGCTTCACTTGCATAGGAATAAGCAGGGCCCACCATGGCAGCCAATCACGTTATCCAAACCCAGTCTGGGCTCTCCTTCATCCCAGGCCCCAGAGCAAGGTTCCTATTTACTGTGACACTAGGAACTCAGCAATGAGGGAAGGGAGCAGCTGCAGCACTGCCACCGAAGAAAACTTGATTTAATATGCTGTCAGCCCTGCCTGGTCATGCCTGTTCCCTCCCAGAGCATGTGTCCACAAGTGTACAATAACCCAAGTCTCTGCCCTGTTGAGCTAGAGTTGCCTGACGGAAGAGCACGTAACAAACACCAACTGCAAGGTAACACAGTGATTCTTCTTTGCATTTTGCATGTATTTATGTGTGCAACCAAGAAAACAAAAACCATCTATGTTATAGTTTTTAAGATTATGTTTCCTGTAAAGCAAGTGCATAGAAAATTAATCATGCTCTTTGCTGAATCATTTTGGAAAATTATAATTTACTTTGACAATACTTATTTCAAATTTTATTTTTTAAAAAAGATTGCACTGTTCCTATTCTACCTGTTGATGCTCTGTTTAAAAAAAAAAAAAAAAAAAAAAAAAAAGCCCTTTATGGAAGCTGATGCAACCAAGGAAGTAGGCCTCCAATAAGAATGCCTTGTTTTGGGGAAGCAAGGGCAAAAATGAACTATTGGGACTTCACCAAGATCAAAAGCTTTTGCACAGCAAAGGAAACAGTCAACAGAACCAAAAGACAACTGGCAGCATGGAAGAAGATATTTGCAAATGACATATCAGATAAAGGGCCAGTATCCAAAATCTGTAAAGAACTTGTCAAACTCTACACCCAAAGAACAAATAACCCAATCAAGAAATGGGAAGAAGACATGGACACTTCTGCAAAGAAGACATCCAAATGGCCAGAAGACACATGAAAAAGTACTCCACATCACTCGGCATCGGGGAAATACAAATCAAAACCAGAGTGAGATACCACCTCCCACCAGTCAGAATGGCTAAAATTAACCAGTCAGGAAAGGACAGATGTTGGTGAGGATGCAGAGAAAGGGGAACCCTCCTACACTGTTAGTGGGAATGCAAGTTGGTGCAGCCACTCTGGAAAGCAGTCTGGAGGTTCCTCAAAAAGTTGAAAATAGAGCTGCCCTCTGACCCAGAAATCACACTACTGGGTATTTACCCTAAAGATACAAATGCAGTGATCCTAAGGGGCACATGCACCCGAGTGTTTATAGCAGCAATGTCCACAATAGCCAAACTCTGGAAAGAACCTAGATGTCCATCAACAGATGAATGGATAAAGAAGATGTGGCATATACATACAATGGAATACTATGCAGTCATCAAAAAATGAAAGCCTACCATTTGCAACGACATGGATGGAACCAGAGGGTATTATGCTAAGTGAAATAAGTCAATCAGAGAAAGACAATTATGATATGATCTCTCTGATATGAGGAATTTCAGAGGCAGGGCGGGGGGGCTGTGGGTGGTAGGGAGGGAAAAAATGAAACAAGATGGGACCCGGGAGGAAGACAAACCATAAGAGACTCTTAATCTTAGGAAACAAACTGAGGGTTGCTGGGGGGTGGTGGGGAAGGGATAAGGTGGCTGGGTTATGGACATAGGGGAGGGCATGTGCTATGGTGAGTGCTGTGTATTGTGTAAGACTAATGACTCACAGACCTGTACCCCTGAAGCAAATAATACATTATATGTTAATTAAAAAAAAAAAAAAAAAAGAATGCCTCATTTTGGAATTCTCCCAAATGTCTGGGTCAGGAGTGCCAAGAAAAGAAAACCAATCACAGGTCACCACACCTTTCTTTAGTTGCATGTCAAATCATGTCACCTTACATTAGCAAAAAAAACCCAAGATTCAAGGTCCAAATCAAGTAAAGGGTAACAAGCACATGCGTTCTCAATGACATGCATTTTGACTTAAAAGTATAATGTTCACTCTTAAAACTACTGTGCATTTTAACAAAAATTCTAGTAATAAAACCTTGTTTCTAGGGACAGCGGTGGTAGGCTGTTCCATAAGACTCTGATTTATTAGTAACAAAATTTATGGGGTGAGGAGAAAAGCAATACATACTTTTCTTGCCTGGCTTCATTTCCCTGTAATATCTTAGTGATGAGTCCCCTGCTGGCAAGCATTCTGTAGCCAAGAGGAATAAATAAGACACAAAGGTTCAGCCTATGAAGTCCTCTCTCTTTTCTCTCATTCCTTAAGTGTTCTGCAACTCACACCTACAATGTTCCTTCTCCAACTTGTAAAAGCAACAGTTCGTCTCCCCACCTCCCCAGGGGTCTCTTCATCTCCTGCTTATCTGTGCAGAGTTAGCTATAAATAAAGTCCCTGATGTCTTTAATTTGGTCATGGATGAGTCTTCCCTGCCTCCCCGGAGTCACCAATATCCAATTACATGCTCCTGGACAAGAAGTGCCTGCCAGAGGTACAGTCTCGAACGGTAATTCTACAAGAGCCTCACAAAGTAGTTCACTGGTCACTGGTGATTTAACAAATCCTCAAGTCGGGGCATGTCAGATTTCTGGAAGCTTAAAAGGCGTTATTCCTTTCTATAAAGTTTCACCTGTGAACTCTGTCATCTAAACACATCAGAGATATTGGGTATGTTTTACTGTCCCAAAGCTCACGGCTAGGCAAATGAGAGGCTCAATAAAGACATGTTAAATGATGAATTTACATCATATCCTAGTGACTAAGGGTAATTGTCAAGGCTCCTTTCCTAAAATATTGATCTGAAGAAATACTAATATTAGAAGGATGAAGGATTGAGAGTCATCCAAGAGCTTTAATGATCACAAAGTTCTACCACCCTTAGTGGGGTAGAACAGAGAGCTCAGTGAAAGGAAATATCTCATTCTTTTTTTTCCCATTTTTTAATTTTAATAAACATATAATGTATTTTTATCCCCAGGGGTACGGGTCTGTGAATCGCCAGGTTTACACATTTCACAGCACTCATCATAGCACATACCCTCCCCAATGTCCATTTCCCCACCAGGAAATATCTCATTCTTATCACTGATCTATCAAGAGCATTTCTTTCTCACATGCTAATGCCAAAAAGACCTCTACTGCCCTAAACCAGAAACTTTTTCTCTCTGAAACATGCCTAGATCTAAAATTTTCTTAATAAGAACTGTACCTAGTTCTTCGTATTTCCCACTATACTTAACTCTGTGCTGGTTAATAAATTAGCTTTCTTCCATAAGGATCAATAAATGTTTTATGCACTGAATGGAACCAGTGCCCTTCAGAGACCACATTCCACTGTGGCCAGGAGGACCCCAGGGCCAGCCTGTCCTCTACAGAATCTCCATGTCCCTTTTCTCAGATGATAAATCTCAGTATTAGTGACTCCTCATTCAGTCCAAACAAAATAGCCAGTTCATTATACGGTGATTTATTTCTGAATATCAACTATCTCGCTCCACCTGATTTGAATTCCATTATTCTCTCTCACAATTCCTTACCACTTTTCAGAAAAATTAATGCATCTCAATGCAGGTAGCGTGTCCACATCTGTTCACATCACCAAATACCAACTGGACCATTTGCTTACAACTGCCAGAGCTGAAACTGTATTGAAAATGTCTTAAACAAGCTTGTTTATCAAATGTCAAATGGTAAATACATGCTGTTCCCCCTTCAATGGGAAGATATTTAGCAACCTGACGTAACTACTGGTTTCCTGTAAAACCTAGATTTTACTGCTGGGGATGCAGGAAGAGAGAGAGAGGGAGGGAGGGAAGGGAGAAAGGAAGGAAGGAAGGAGGGATGGAAGGAAGGAAGGAAAGAAGGAAGGAAAGAAGGAGTCTTTAGTGGAAAGCCAAAAGTTGGCCTTAGTGATATCTACAATAGGGTAGCAGAAGAAATTCCAAAATAAGCTGTCCAGAACACTCTTAAACCCAGAAAAATACAGGTGTAACCATATACATATGTATATATGTATATATATGTATATATGTGTATATGTGTGTGTATATATGTATATATAAGTATATGTATATATATGCATTTATATGTATATGTATATATATGTATGTATGTATGTAAAAACAGTTCAAGACTAGAGAAGTCATCAGGAATCGTTAACAGTCCAATTATATATAAGTCGAACTCCCAGAATGAGGTGCATTTTGTTATCTGATTCTTTGAAGTCTTAATATTTTGTAAAGATAATTAGGTGGTTCCCTGGCCTTGTCTTTATTGCACCTGTATCCATTTCTAAATGCTATTTGTTCTGCCCACATTTGGTAGAAGTCAGAAGTTATGATAAATGATAAAGGATCAGGTAACGTGATGCCACCAGTTTTATTTTTGTTTTTCAACATTTCCTTAGCAATTCGGGGTCTCTTCTGATTCCATACAAATTTTAGTATTATTTGCTCCAGCTCTTTGAAAAATACTGGTGGAATTTTGATTGGAATGGCATTAAAAGTATAGATTGCTCTGGGCAGTATAGACATTTTAACGATGTTTATTCTTCCCATCCAAGAGCATGGAATGGTCTTCCATCTTTTTGTGTCTTCTTCAATTTCTTTTAGGAGTGTTCTGTAGTTCCTCGAGTACAGATCTTTAACCTCTTTGGTTAGGTTTATTCCGAGGTATCTTATGGTTTTTGGTGCTATAGTAAATGGAATCGATTCTCTAATTTGCCTTTCTGTATTTTCATTGTTAGTGTATAAGAAAGCCACTGATTTCTGGACATTGACTTTGTATCCTGCTACATTACTGAATTGCTGTATGAGTTCTGATTTCAAGCTTTACTACAAAGCTGTGATCACCAAGACAGCATGGTACTGGCATAAAAACAGACACATGGACCAGTGGAACAGAGTAGAGAGCCCAGATATGGACCCTCAACTCTATGGTCAAATAATCTTTGACAAAACAGGAAAAAATATCCAGTGGAAAAAAGACAGTCTCTTCAATAAATGGTGCTGGGAAAACTGGACAGCTATATGTAGAAAAATGAAACTTGACCATTCTCTTACACCGTACACAAAGATAAACTCGAAATGGATAAAAGACCTCAACGTGAGACAGGAATCCATCAGAATCCTCGAGGAGAACATAGGGAGTAACCTCTTTGATATCAGCCACAGCAACTTCTTTCAAGATATGTCTCCAAAGGCGAAGGAAACAAAGGCAAAGATGAACTTCTGGGACTTCATCAAGATAAAAAGCTTCTGCACAGCAAAAGAAACAGTCATCAAAACAAAGAGGCAACCCACGGAATGGGAGAAGATATTTGCAAATGACAGTACAGATAAAAGGTTGATATCCAGGATCTATAAAGAACTCCTCAAACTCAACACACACAAAACAGATAATCATATTAAAAAATGGGCAGAAGATATGAACAGACACTTCTCCAAGGAAGACATACAAATGGCTACCAGACACATGAAAAAATGTTCATCGTCACTAGCCATCAGGGAGATTCAAATCAAAACCACATTGAGATACCACCTCACACCAGTTAGAATGGCCAAAATTAGCAAGACAGGAAACAACGTGTGTTGGAGAGGATGTGGAGAAAGGGGAACCCTCTTACACTGTTGGTGGGAATGCAAACTGGTGCAGCCACTTTGGAGAACAGTGTGGAGATTCCTCAGGAAATTAAAAATAGATCTTCCCTATGACCCTGCAATTGCACTGCTGGGTATTTACCCCAAAGATACAGATGTAGTGAAAAGAAGGGCCATCTGTACCCCAATGTTTATAGCAGCAATGGCCACGGTCGCCAAACTGTGGAAAGAACCAAGATGCCCTTCAACGGATGAATGGATAAGGAAGATGTGGTCCATATACACTATGGAGTATTATGCCTCCATCAGAAAGGACGAATACCCAACTTTTGTAGCAACATGGACAGGACTGGAAGAGATTATGCTGAGTGAAATAAGTCAAACAGAGAAAGTCAAGTATCATATGGTTTCACTTATTGGTGGAGCATAACAAATAATATAGAGGACAAGGGTAGATGGAGAGGAGAAGGGAGTTGAGGGAAATTGGAAGGGGAGGTGAACCATGAGAGACTATGGACTCTGAAAAACAACCTGAGGGTTTTGAAGGGGCGGGGTGGGAGGGTGGGGGAACCAGGTGGTGGGTATTAGGGAGGGCACAGATTGCATGGAGCACTGGGTGTGGTGAAAAAACAATGAATACTGTTACGCTGAAAATAAATAAAAAATTTAAAAAAATGATAAAGGATCAATTATATGGTTTCACTTACTTGGGGAGCATAAGGAATAACATGGAGGACATTAGGAGAAGGAAGGGAAAAGTGAATTGGGGGAAATTGGAGGGGGACACGAAGCATGAGAGACTGTGGAATGAGAAACAAACTGAAGGTTTTGGAGGGGAGGGGGGTGGGCGGATGGTGAGCCTGGTGGTGGGTATTAAGGAGGGCACATATTGCATGTAGCACTGGGTGTGGTGCATAAACAAAGAATCTTGGAACACTGAAAAAATAAAATTAAATTTTAAAAAAAATCGGAATGAATGCTATAGCCCAAATTGGGGGTGGGGGGGGAGAAATGCTCCTACTGATATAATTTTTTAAAAAAGGAAACTTCTTATATTTTATTCATAGCTCATGAAAGTATACATATAGTTCCAAAAGAAGATACAGGTAGAAAATTAGTAAGCGATTTCAAGTTTTCTTGGTAATGAAAGGGCTTCCCTAGAGACACCCTTTCCCTTCTGGAAAGAACATGAGGGCTCCCAACCTTTTTCATGAAGCCAAATGCCACATATATTATCAACTTCATCAAATTATTTGGTTCTGGGCAACCAGTAAGTGTACATTCTCGCAAGCTTACTATATTTTTGGAAATGATTATGATATACAAAGTATATCTCTGTTGAGATTATAGATCTCCAATAAACAATCTGAAAATATCCTGTATAAACTGGTAAGACTTTGATTCAATTAAGAAAGAAGCTACTGGAGTTGAACACATGGACTTTTGGGTTTATTCATAAGGTTACTTCAATGTCTACGACCACGAGCTTTCCAGAAAAGACTTGTGTAACCACTAAGTCAATGCAAGCTGCATGAAGGGTCTGACTAGGGAAAAGGTAGAAGAAATTGTTTGAGGCCAAGTGATACACTTGCTTTGTAGCTGAGTTAGAAATAGTTTAAAACCTAGAAAGAATATTTAGTTGAGATTTGATCAGATGGGATATTCAAACTAATACTTTCTTTAGAACTGATACAAAGGTTTTAGTCAGTGAATGAAGTGAAATCAAGTTTAGCCACAGTGTAGCACATTTATGCAGTAATGATTTCTTTTAAAGTGTTCTTTTATTTAAAGAATTCTTTTTTTAAAAAATTAAGTGTTCTCTTATTAAAATGGTTATGTCTAGTCTGAAGTTCACCTATCCAGAATTCAAAGAAAAAGTGTCCATTTTTTGGAAGGGAGAGAATTATCATTAAGTAAGTTTCCGTAGAGGGCATCTTTCACATCACTTCATTGAAACACCGGATATTAACCCCCATTTTATAAATGGAAGGCTCAGGAAAGGAACGGTGCCTTAGCCCAAAGGCACACAATTAGGGATGGACAAAACGTTAGCATTCAAGACAGCCAGTCCAAAATTCCATGCCCCCTTCCCTGCAATACCATCCCCAATACTAGTATGATTTGTCAAATTTCTAACAAAATGGTGACTTGCCTTATAGACTTGTTGACCCAGTGCACAAGATAAGCAGATTCTCATTACTATTTCTTGATATTATATTCATTATAAGTTATTTCACTTCAGCTTCATGGTACATATGCAGTAACCTGAATATGCTAGAAAATTCTTTCACAGTACATGATTATTTTTAACTCATTTAGAAGTTATACATTCAATATGATTAAGCAGGATGGAAAGCCAGTTTCAATCAATAAGCAAATGGCTTTTAAATACGGCAATATACAGATGATAAAGTCATAAAAAGATTGAAGGGATTTTTTTTTTAATGAAAAGGTAGACACAAGTACAAAGGATAATCTAAGAAACTCAAAGAAATTGTGAGCCCTGAATTGCAGAGAATAGAGCAGAGTATAAAGTTCCTTACAGTAGGCAGAAGAAAGGGAAGAAAATTGGCTCGCTGAAAATGATGAGGGAATTGGAGACAGGGATAAGGAAATGACAGTTATTTTTCCCATGATTTTAAAGTGAAGGAATAGAACACAGAGCTCCTGAAACTAAAGATTTTATTTTTCAGGGAGAAAGCACATAAAGACCACATAATGTAGAGAAAAGAAAAATATAAGTTTTGATGAAATGTCCTGAATGGAAATGAGAATAATGAGGGAGGGATGGATGGGGGAGTTTCTAATGATGCTACTTTTGAAAATTACCAGATTACTCCAACTTTTTAAAAGGAATCATTTTGGAACGAAGGACCTGATAGCTACAAGAATTTTCTGGTAATTTGGTGATGCTTATAATTTTCAGCTCAGTAGGTAAAAAAGAAGATCTAATTTAATATGTTATTCTTCATAATATTAAAATTTTACAAAATCTGACATATCACATTGGGAAAGACAGCCTTCTTTGGGAGAACAAAATTAAATCTGACTATATATGAACTGAAGTAGGAAAAAAAGATCACACTGGTTATCAGGTCCTATCAGAATAAGCTGTTCTACTTAATCTTCATAGGTATTCTAATAGAACAAACTTCCTAGAGTTACTCTCTGGATATTATGAGCTAATGATTAAAATTATTAAATACAATAACTAGCTTATCTGCCACAGATATTAGTTATACTGTCATTGGAATAATTCTTCTTTGTACCAGTGAATGCCATTATTTGAAACAGGGTGAGACTTAACAGAATGAACTTGTTCAAAATGAAGTGTGTGCATCTACAAAAGCTTAATTATAATTACATAGTTAATTGTGGTCATTTTCAATAGTTCTTGGCAGAGACAAATGAGCATAATGAATTCCATTAATGGACTGATGTGCTCTGTTTACCTGTCAGGGGAGGACTTAATAAAAGTGTCAGAAATAGGAGGAGAGCATGTGAACAGGTACAGGTGAAAATCCGGCCAGTGGTGTGAGTGGAGCCATCATGTAACAAATGAGATTTCAATTTATTCAAGAAAGTGATTTTCAAACCGACATACCAAAAGCCAGTATGCAAATCCTCAGCTGGTAAAATGGCTACTTTCAGCTTTTACCTTTTTAATAAGTAAAAACGATATTAAGCTCAATATTCTCTCACTCGGAAATTTTCTGTTATCATAAAACTCTAAGGTCGTGGAAAACGAGGATGTTTCTACTGACGTATTATTAGAGCATGAGATCTGTCCCTGCCTGGATTTCACAAATGTCATGGTGCAAGGCAATGACTGATACCATATTTTCCTTTGGTGGGATTAGAAACCAGCTGTTCACCTCTTCCATAAAACAATATACATTTCATCAGGGCTAACCTCTATGATTCAATTGTCCTTAAATGGCACACATAACAAAAAACAAGCCGGGATTGAGTGAACTGTGGCCACAAACACTTTTTTTTTTTTTAAGATTTTTTTTTTTTCCACAGACAGAAATCACAAGTAGGCAGAGAGGCAGGCAGAGAGAGGGGAGGAAGCAGGCTCCTCGCTGAGCAGAGAGCCCGATGCGGGGCTCGATCCCAGGCCCCTGGGATCATGACCTGAGCTGAAGGCAGAGGCTTTAGCCCACTGAGCCACCCAGGCGCCCCCACAAACACTTTTAACAAGGGAGCAAGATAGGTTAAGCAAGTCATATCAAAGTAAATCAGTCTTTCACTTAATTAACCAAAATTCATTTCAACTGAACTTAAAAATTAAGGGATTCATAAATGAAATTCCACATGTAATGGAAGACCCAGCCTCTACCAACCACACAGAATGTTTTGGGTTTCTGTTACAGTGGACCCTCCCTCCTTCGCTTCTCTTATTTGATGTCTCCCGATCGTTAGCACAGCTCAATGGAATTCTCTATGGTGATGGAATGTTCTAGATATAGCTGGGCTGTGCAATAAAGTAGCCAGCTACTAGCCACTTGTAGCTACTGAGCATTTGAATGAGGTTCATACAAATGAGTTGCACTTATAATATTATTTGATATTAATTGATTTCAGTTTAATGGTTACAAGTGGCTAGTGGCCACCGATCGGACCATGCATTGGACCAGTGTGTAACATGAAGTAATATCTGATGATATTTAATAGAGCTCAGAGATAACAAAGACCCGCCATCTCAGTGGGGCTCAACTCCAGATGCACATCAGAATCTCTGGGGAATCCTTTGGGAGCCTGGGTTGTTCAGTCAGCTAAGCATCTGATTCCTGAGTTCAGCTCAAGCCATGATCTCATGGGTCGTGAGATCGAGCCCCGCAGTGGGCTCCTGCTTAGTGGGGAAGTCTGCTTGAGACTCTCTCCCTCTTCCCCACCCTGGGACCCTCCCTCAGGGTCTAACCTAATTGATTTGGAGAGGGGCAATGGAAGCAGGATTGTTATCTCTTAATCAGAACAATACAGGAACCGAAGTAAGGAAGATGCTCTCAAGGTTAGCGATTCCAGAACTGTATTCATTTTGCATTACCGTGGAGGCAACTGTGAGCAGCAAGGCAGACCCTTCCAGAGTCAGAAAAGGTTACAAAGTGAGCTTGTGGTTTTAAAGCTTCTGATTGATTTTCAGAGATAGTCAGAGGGAGCTATAAAGATATAGGAAAATGAAATATAGGAAAGATACAGCATGGGAAGAAACAGGAAAACTCTCTGAGTGTAAAACAAAATTACAAAACTTCTAACAAATGAACCAGTTGATACAGTTATTGAATATACTAGAAAGAAAAGCCATAAAGAAAATTTTTTTCTGTAATGATGTTATCAAAATATCTGAGATTAGGAACAACGTTTAATCACATTAGCCCAGGGATAGCCTTTTCTGTAAGATACACTACTGACCACACAGCTCTATACTTTTCTGATTGTACATCTCTATTTGGAAAAAATACTTAAGCAAGCACTCCCAATACATGTGTATTTTCAATTACATTAAAGTGCTCATGTACTAACACGTGATGTGAATATAACACAGACAAGTTGAAATACAATCTTCTTGATGAGACCAAAAAAAGCAAGAAATTATATTCTTTTCTTCCCACACTTGAAGAGATTGTGTTGCATGCTTCCGAAACTATTTGCAAAATAGTTTTGAACGATTTGACGGGAAAATTTAGAAACTGACCCATTAACTACTGCTTATGATAAATACCAATGAGATTCTAATCACCGCTTTACAGATGGACGATCTGTGGCACGATACAGGTCCACAAAAGGAATCCAGTGCTCTCTGACTAGGTTAAATCTCAATATCAAGGTGAACTTTCATCACTAGAGTTCACATTGTGTAAGTTAAAAAATGAATGTCACCTATCAGAGGTTGGGAGTATGACCAAGGCCAACAAGAAAGATTCATTTGGGTTTTACCCTGTTCTTTATTTTTAATTATTAATTTATTATTCTCTATATAGGATATGGTGCTACCACTTACTGTAGCATCTATATCTGTTCTGTCCAACCCAGTAGGCACTAGTCACATGTTGCTGTTTGAATTTAAATTTAATTTAAGTCAAATTTAAAAGTTCCTCACACTGGCAAGAGGTCATGTGCTCTATAGCCACATGTGGCTAATGGATCCAAAAATGGGTAAAGGTGATTAAGAGGTACAGAGTTCTAATTATAAAACAAATAAATAATGGGGATAAAAAGTATAGCATGGGGAATATAGTCAATAATATTGTAATAATTTGTATGGTGACAGATGGTAACTACATTTATCATGATGAGCACTGAGCAATACATATAATTGTTGAATCACTATGTTGTACATCTGAAACAAATATAACAGTGTATGTTAACTACACTTCAATATAGAAGTAAATAATCAAACAGGGATGGAAGTTACTTCTGGTAAAGGCACTACACGCTGTAGAAAAAGGTATGGAATTTGTAATTGGACAAACATGGAGCTCAAATCTTCACTCTACCCCCGAGCATTCAAATTACTCAAACTCTCTGAGGCGGAGTTTGGTCATCATTAAAATTACTTTAAAAATCCAATTCAATGGAAGGTTGCACAACAATGCAAATGTGCATAATACCACAGAACTGTACACTTAAAAATGGTTGAAATTGTGAATTTTGTCACGTATTTTATATGACATATACAAAATTTATAATTTTACCACAGTGAAAAAAAAAAAAAAAACCTACTTCCAAAGAAATGGACAGGACAGAACAGAATATTTCCATCTTAGCAGAAATTCTACGAAACAGTGCTACACTAGATATGTAGTTATCCTTCTAGAACTGTCAGAGATGAAAAAGATGTTGCTGCCAACAGAATGTCCTCCCCACCTAGTTTTTGCACTAATGAGAATCGTTCACACCTTCTCCACCCTCTCTTTTATCCTCTGTCTCCACGTTCGTAGCATCTTACAGCTGGATTTTTTTTTTGGCCCCTGCCTACAGTTCATCCCCTCCCTGTCCCCAAGCCAGCCGATGGAGAGAAAGACGGTATGTCAGCATTCCTCCTTGTCTGTCTGGTGAAGCTCGTGATTAAATCATGCTCCCGGACACAGCTCAGCATACATGCCACATCCACACCCAAGGCCTGGGCAAACAGCTGTGTAGTTCACCAAACATCCCCCACTCTGTACCTACACCACTCCTGAACAGCTCCATTGGCCAAATTCCAGAGGTTCTGCTTCTGCCCAAGCTTTTCAGCTCTGAACTCAATGGTAGCTGGAGAACCCCATATGGCACTTGCCCATGTGCCTTCCAGAAATGGACTCCATTCCCAGAGCCCGTGCCTGATGGTGCATGTCCTAACCCCCATCAACAGATATCCTGGCATTGGTTTACACAGTGACTCCATCTGCAAACTTTGCTTTAACCTGCTTTGCTACACCCATTGAATGCAGTGCCTTGGACTGACACTGACTTCCTGGGGTTCATTTAACTTTTCTCCTCTTCAACTGTGCTCTGGCTTAAGGCATAGTGGGCCCTCTCACCCAGCCTCAGCTGGCCCTCTTCCTTGGTCCCACAAACAGCCTCAAGCTGGAGATTCCCCAGGGAATGACATAATTCACTAAAACCCCACAGTCCTTTGCCTCACTGCGAATGGCTAGCAGATGTCCAAGGGAGCTTGCGCCAATGTGATGAAGCTTTCCCTTTGAGTCTCACTGCCGTGTTATGGAATAGAACCCACGACCTTGGTGTCTTTAGCACCAAGCTCTCACCAGCTGAGCTAACATGCCTCTAAGTTTCAATAGAAGTTTAAGGTCACAGAGATTGGGTTGCCTTTTTCCATTTTATTCTCTGAGGAAAAGGTGAATTACCTTGATTGCAGAAGTTGCCCAAATAAAAATATTTCAACTTTGTGATTTTTTAGAACAGCGTGTACTCTGAGTGGATGTGGAATGAGCTACCATCTATCAGTTACAAAATTGCTCTGGAAAGAGACCTGATGACAGTGGGGCGTCTTGCTGAGAAAAAATTACTTTAAACATAAAATCATTCAACTCTTTGCCAGTCATTGCCTTAAGAAAACACACTCAGATAAAAGGATGGGGCATAAGTCATTGTTTCGAAACAATTTTTTTCTCGATTGCTTGGAAAGCTTTCATTGTTTGTGAAATCCCTTCGCTCCTTATTTAGTGTTGGCCCACTTACCTTCAAGAGGGATTGAAAACATGCTGATAAGGGAGGGGAAAGTTAATTTATTTTTCCACAGCTTCATGAAGTATCTCCTGAGTGAATTACACTAGTCACTCCTGCTTCAGTTTTATGTAAGGGAAGGGAAGGGGACCCAGTGAGTGGCTCTTTGTGTATTTTTTTTGCCATTTCCATGGCCGCCTTCCATCATCAAAGACACAACTGTGGTCAGCAAACACACGAATATCCCAAAAGCCAGGGATTTGCCATTGATATTTCTACATTGCGATGATGAGTTGAACGAACTCATTCAAAGATATCTCTGAACTCACCTAAAATATAGTGAAGTACCAAATGAGGAATTAAATAATTACAGTTGTGAAATTTTATCCGTTAAATGCAATAATGACAATGTACGGAGTTGTTATAGTCAGACAGCTGGTCAATCTCACTCCCAAAAGAGAGGAAGAAACATAAAAAGAAAAAGAATTGCCAGGAATAAATTTCCTAAAAATGAAAAAAAGGGATAGATGTTATCCCACTAAATCTATATAAGAATATCAAAGCTTTTTTTACCATTTTATTTATGAATACTTCATGCATATTGTTGAAAATAGAAACTATAGAGAACTTTATAAGCAGGAAGCAAAAATCATACATAATTCCCTTACCCAGGGCTAACTGCTGCTACACCTTTTTTGTCTCTCCTTCCGGAATCATTCACTCGTTCATTTATTCACTCCTCTCTTTATTGCTCTATACAAACCTATACAAATTAAAATGCTTAAGTACTATTCATAAGCCGCTTTCTTCACTATATATTCCATGTCAGTAAGTACATTTCCATATATCATAATTTGTAATGTTTGCAGTGTGTTATTTTATATTATATATCATGATTTTTCAACAAACCACTACGGGATTGGTTTTCACAACGTATAGCAAGCGTGTATATATTTTGATTCAGCAATTCAAGCTCTAGGAATGAATCCTAAATAAATAATTATTGTGGTATGCCAAGACTTAGCAAGAAAGCTGTTCATAGTCTTGTTTAAAATCATGAAAGATGGGATGCCTGGTGGCTCAGTCTGTTAAGCGGCCAACTCTTGATCCTAGCTCAGGTCTCAATCTTAAGGTCATGAGTTCAAGCCCTTTGTTGGGCTCAAAGAAAAGAAAAGAAAGTTATGAAAATTAGGTGTTTGCTTCAGCAGCACATATATTAAAATTGGAAAGAAAATCATGGAAGTTAGAAACAATACAAATACCAATAATTTTAAAAATATCTAAATTAATTATGGTATATCTATACTGGAATGTTAATGAAGCCACCCTAAAAAATCTTGTTTTGAAGAATACTGAATAGCATGGGAATATGTAAACAAATAGGCAATATTATCCTGAATTTATAATTTTTAATAAATATATGACATTTCTGAAAAGTAAGATAATGTAATTATTAAGAAGGGGCGGGGGGTGGGAGATTGGGGGAACCAGGTGGTGGGTATTAGGGAGGGCACAGATTGCATGGAGCACTGGGTGTGGTGAAAAAACAATGAATACTGTTACGCTGAAAAAAATAAAAAATTAAAAAAAAAAGATATGTCTTAAAACTATCAGTAAAATAAGATAGCTAATAGGAATTTTTTTTTTTTAAATACAGAAGAATGTCTCTTGGAGGAAATTTTACAATATTATTGAAAGTCATTTAAAAAGACCTAAAATAAATGGATAGTTTTATAATGTCAATGGGTGGGAAGACATAATATCACCAAGATGTCAATCCTTCCCAAGTTAATTTATACATTCAATACAATTTCATTAAAAGTTGATTTAAAAATTCCATTGGAAGTAAAAATAGCTGTGAATAGCCAAAACAATTTTGAAGAAGAACAAAGTCCTTTCCAAGAAGGATTATAAAGTCAAAGTAATTACAAAGTTATGGAAATTGAAACTGGGCTTAGTGAAGGCATAAACAAATAGAGGGAAAAAAATAGCAAAGAGAGCCCAGAATCAGATTCTCATACAGGGGAACTTCACAGATACTGGAAGTACCTTTACTTTATAGATCAATGAGAAAACTATATAGATAAATGAGAAAATGATGTGTTATTTAATTAGTAGCTCTGAGACAATTTGATTGTCCAGATGGAAAAAAATAAAATTTTATCCCTACCTTTTATCATAGATAAAATCTCTTTGAGCTGGAATAAATAACAAAACATGAAAAAGATACTTTAATACTTTTAAAACAGAATATAGGTAAATAACTTTGTGGTGTTCAGGCAGGGAGGGATTTACTAAACAAAATTCAAAGAAAAACCATAAAGAAAAAGTATGATAAGTTTCTTTTTTAAAAAATTTAATTTAATCTTATTTTTTTCAGTGTTCCAAAATTCATTGTGTACCACACCCAGTGCTCCATGCAATACGTGCCCTCCACAATACCCACCACCAGGCTTACCCCACCTTCAGCCCCCCTCCAAAACCCTCAGTTTGTCTCTCAGAGTCCACAGTCTCCCATGGTTTGTCTCCCCTTCTGATTTCCCCCAACTCACTTCTCTTCTCCATCTCCCAATGTCTTCCGTGTTATTCCTTATGCTCCACAATTAAGTGAAACCATATGATAATTGACTCTATGCTTGACTTATTTCACTCAGCATAATCTCCTCTAGTCCTGTCCATGTTAATACAAAAGTTGGGTATTCATCCTTTCTGATGGAGACATAATACACCATTGTATATATGGACCATATCTTCTTTGTCCATTCCCCTGTTGAAGGGCATCTTGGTTCTTTCCAGTTTGGTAACTGCTATGAACATTGGGGTACAGATGGCCCTTCTTTTCACTACATCTGTATCTTTGGGGTAAATACCCAGTAGTGCAATTACAGGGTCATAGGGAAGCTCTATTTTTAACTTTTTGAGGAATCTACACACTATTTTTCAAAGTGGCTGTACCAACTTGCATTCCCACCAACAGTGTAAGAGGGTCCCCTTTTCTCCACATCCTCTCCAACACATGTTGTTTACTGTCTTGTTAATTTTGGACATTCTAACTGGTGTAAGGTGGTATCTCAATGTGGTTTTGATTTGAATCTCCCCAATGGCTAATGATGATCAACATTTTTTCAATGTGTCTGTGAGCCATCTGTATGTCTTCTTTGGAGAAGTGTCTGTTCATGTCTTCTGCCCATTTTTGATGTGATCATCTGTTTTGCGTGTGTTGAGTTTCGGGAGTTCTTTATAGATCTTGGATATCAGCCCTTTGTCTCTAGTGTCATTTGTGAATATCTTCTCCCATTCTGTGGGTTGCCTCTTTGTTTTGTTGACTGTTTCCTTTGCTGTGCAGAAGCTTTTGATCTTGACGAAGCCCCAAAAGCTCATTTTCACTTTTGTTTCCTTTGCCTTTGGAGACATGTCTTGGAAGAAGTTGCTGTGGCCGATGTCAAAGAGGTTACTGCCTATGTTCTCCTCTAGGATTCTGATGGATTCCTGCCTCACGTTGAGGTCTTTTACCCATTTTGAGCTTACCTTTGTGTATGGTGTAAGAGAATGGTCGAGTTTCATTCTTCTATACATAGCTGTCCAATTTTCCCAGCACCATTTATTGAAGAGACTGTCTTTTTTCCACTGTTTATTTTTTCCTGCTTTGTCGAAGGTTATTTGACCATAGAGTTGAGGGTCCACATCTGGGCTCTCTACTCTGTTCCACTGGTCTATGTTTCTGTTTTTGTGCCAGTACCATGCTGTCTTGGCAATCACAGCTTTGTAGTAAAGCTTGAAATCAGGCAACGTGATACCCCCAGTTTTGTTTTTCTTTTTCAACATTTCCTTAGCTATTTGGGGTCTCTTCTGGTTCCATACAAATTTTAGGATTGTTTGTTCCAGCACTTTGAAAAATGTCAATGGGATTTTGATTGGGATGGCATTGAAAGTATAGATGGCTCTAGGCAGTATAGACATTTTGACAATGTTTATTCTTCCAATCCATGAGCATGGAATGGTCTTCCATCTTTTTGTGTCTTCTTCAATTTCTTTCATGAGTGTTCTGTAGTTCTTCAAGTACAGATCTTTTACCTCTTTGGTTAGGTTTATTCCCAGGTATCTTATGTTTCTTGGTCTACAGTAGATGGAATCGATTCTCTAATTTCCCTTTCTATTTTTTCATTGTTAGTATATAAGAAAGCAACTGATTTCTGTACATTGACTTTGTATCCTGCCATGTTACTGAATTGCTGTATGAATTCTAGTAGTTTGGAGGTGGAGTCTTTCGGGTTTTCCGTATAAAGTATCATGTCATCTGTAAAGAGAGTTTGACTTCTTCTTTGCCAATTTGAATACATTTTATTTCTTTTTGTTTTCTGATTGCTGTTGCTAGGACTTCTAGTACTGTTGAACAACAGTGGTGAGAGTGGGCATCCTTGTCGTGTTCCTGATCTCAAAGGGAAGGTTGTCAGCTTTTTCCCATTGAGGATGATATTCGCTGTGAGTTTTTCATAGATAGATTTTATGAAGTTGAGGAATTTTCCCTCTATCCCTATAGTTTGAATCGTTTTAATCAGGAACAGATGCTGTATCTTGTCAAATGCTTTTTCTGCATCAATTGAGAGGACCATGTGGTTCTTCTATCTTCTCTTATTGATTTGTTCTATCACATTGATTGATTTGTGAATGTTGAACCACCCTTGCATCCCATGGATAAATCCCACCTGGTTGTGGTGGATAATCTTTTTAATGTACTGTTGGATCCTATCAGCTAGGATCTTGTTGAGAATCTTGGCATCCCTACTCATCAGGGATATTGGTCTGAAATTCTCCTTTTTGGTGGGGTCTTTGCCTGGTTTGGGGATCAGGGTAATGCTGGCTTCATAAAAAGAGTCTGGAAGCTTTCCTTCTGTTTCTATCTTTTGAAACAGCTTCACGAGAATAGGTATTATTTCTTCTTTGAATGTTTGGTGGAATTCTCCAGGGAATCCATCAGGTCCCGGACTCTTGTTTCTTGGGAGGTTTTTGATGACTGCTTCAATCTTGTTACTAGATATTGGACTATTCAGGTTGTCAGTTTCTTCCTGATTCAGTTTTGGAAACTTATAGGTTTCCAGGAATGCATCCATTCCATCTAGGTTACTTAACTTATTGGCATAGATCTGTTGATAATAATTTCTGATGATTGTTTCTATTTCCTTGGTGTTAGTCATGATCTCTCCGTTTTCATTCATAATTTCATTAATTTGGGTCCTCTTTCTTTTCTTTTGGATTAGTTTGGCCAATGGTTTATTGATCTTATTGATTCTTTCAAAAAAACCAGCTTCTAGTTTCATTGACATTTTCTACTGTATCTCCAGTTTCTCATTGATCTCTGCTCTAATCTTGATTATTTCCCTTCTTTTGTGTGGGGTTGGCTTAATTTGTTGTTGATTCTCCAGTTCTTTAAGGTGTAAAGAGAGCTGGTGTATTCTGGATTTTTCAATTTTTTTGAGGGAGGCTTGGATGGCTATGCATTTCCTCCTTAGGACCACCTTTGCCATATCCCATAGGTTTTGGACTGAAGTGTCTTCATTCTCGTTGGTTTCCATGAATTGTTTAAGTTCTTCTTTGATTTCCTGGTTAATCCAAACATTCTTAATCAGGATAGTTTTTAGCTTCCAAGTGTTTGAATTCCTTCCAAACTTTTTCTTGTGGTTGAGTTCCAGTTTCAAAGCATCGTGACCCAGTCTATGGTCTATTCTGAAGAAGGTTCCATGTGCACTCAAGAAGAACGAGTATTCTGTTGTTTTAGGAAGAAATGTTCTGTATATATCTATGAGGTCCATCTGGTCCAATGTGTCATTCAGTGCTCTTGTTTCTTTATTGATGTTCTGCTTGGATGAGCTGTCTATTACTGAGAGTGGAGTGTTAAGATCCCCTACTATTAATGTATTCATATCAATATGACTCTTTATCTTGATTAACAATTGTTTTATGTAGTTGGTTGCTCCCGTATTGGAGGCATAAATATTTACCATTGTTAGATCTTCTTGGTGGATAGACCCTTTAAGAATGATGTAGTATCCTTCTTTATCTCTGACTACAGTCTTTAGTTTAAAATCTAATTTCTCTGATATGAGAATCACTACCCCAGCTTTCTTTTGAGGCCCATTGGCATGAAAGGTATTTCTCCATCCCTTCATTTTCAGTCTGGATGTATCCTTAGGTTCCAAATGGGTCTCTTGTAGACAACATATGGATGGGTCCTGTCGTTTTATCCAATCTGCAACCCTGTGCCATTTTATGGGAGGGTTTAGGCCATTCACGTTGAGTGATTATTGAAAGATACTTTCTTATTGACATCATGTTGCCTGTGAAGTCCTTATTTCTGTAGATTGTCTCTGTAAATTTCTGTTCTATGACACTCTTGGGTTCTTTCTTTTTTTATAGAACCCCCCCCTTAATATTTCTTGTAGTGCCAGCTTGGTGGTCACGTACTCTTTTAAACCTTGCCGATTTTGGAAGCTCTATCTCTCCATCCATTTTGAATGTCAGTCTTGCTGGATAAAGTATTCTTGGCTGCGTGTTCATCTCATTTAGTGCCTTGAATATGTCTTGCCAGCCCTTTCTGGCTTGCCAGGTGTCTGTGGACAGGTCTGATGTTATTCTGATGGACCTTCCTCTGTACATAAGTATGATAAATTTCATACTTTAAAAATTAAAATTTTCCATGAAATAGAGGATACCATAAACACAGCAAAGACAAGCTACATACTATATTAACACATTTGCAATACACAAAATAAATAAAAAATTAGAATTCAGAATATACAAAGAGTTCTGAAAAGTCAATAAGAAAAGACAACCCAATGTTACTTGTACATTTTTCTTACTGGCATCATGTTGCTATAGTATTTGGACATAAAAATTCAGAGCTGTGATAGGTGTCTCTTTAAGGGATCTTTTTCTTTTAACCTGGCTCACTATTTTTTAAGCACTTGTTTAGTCCAGTTTCATTTAATTTTTAAAATGTTTTATGAGTTAGACAAAATTCACTTGCAATTGATTTTTAATGGCATTTATGTATTTTTTTATTTCTCTCTCAATATTTTAAACTGTTTCTTTCCTAAATCAAAATTAATCTTGACTAATACAGTTTCTTAAAAACAGTCATCTGTTAAAAAAAAATGTATTTTTAATTTCCTCATTTGACAGAGAAAACTCTGTCATTGCGTTCATTGTTAGGATTTGTCCTTCACCTGTTTTGCCACCTGTGTAAAAAGTTTTTTAAATATCTCATAGTTCTCAAGCTCTTATAGTTTTTTAAAGAGGGTATCTAACATCATTCATTCTACCTTCTAACATCAACCTTCGTTAATGAGTTAATCCTTACCATTTGGATGTCTTACATCTGTCTCTCATCATCTTTTCATCTTTTCAGATGTGGGTGTGGATCTAATATCAAAGCCTGATTTAGATTTTCACTAAAAGTTTAAAGTCATTTATTTTTACAGTGTAAATCTTGAGCCAATATGTTTCTTGCTTTCAAGTAGAAATGTTAGCCTGTCTATAGACTATGCTCATGATTCTCGGGAATCTTTCTTAATTTCTGTACTGTTTCCTTGAATCCTTAGATGCCCCAAATATGGAGAAGTAAGTTCTTGGAACAGTTTACCATCTTACTTTTAACCCAAAAGTTTCTCTCTTTCTTTTTTTTTTTTTTTAAGATTTATTTATTGGAGGAGAAGGGGCAAAGGGAGAGGGAGAGAGAGTCTTTTTTTTTTTTTAATTTGTGTTGTTGGGGGACTGGTATTTTTTTTTTAAGTTTTTATTTATTTATTTGACAGACAGCAATCACAAGTAGGCAGAGAGGCAGGCAGAGAGAGAGGGAGAAGCAGGCTCCCCGATGAGTAGAGAGCCCGATGCGGGGCTCGATCCCAGGACCCTGAGATCATGACCTGAGCCGAAGGCAGAGGCTTTAACCCACTGAGCCACCCAGGTGCCCCAAGTTTCTCTCTTTTTTAATGGAAAAGCAGGTTCTACTAGTCTATTCTGTTTTTAAGGATTATGCCCCAAATCTAAGTCCTTAATTACAAGAATATGTCCTTTATTTGATATGCATCCGTTTATTTTCCTATTATCACCTGATTATTTAAATTCAAAACTCTTTTTTTTCCTACCATGAGGTCCCCCTGCTATACCTGAATCATCATCAGCTCTGTGTGACTAAGGGATGTACACCTCACCTGCATTTCATCTCCCCCTCTGTTCTGACTGCTTCTAGCATTCTAAGCACATTCAGAGCATCAAATCTCAGTATTCTACCACATCCCTTGTCAGTCCTTACCTCTCTTTTTCCTTTCTGTCTTTCAAAGTAACACCAGTACACCCATTACCCCTGTAGATGCTCTTCTATGCTATGCCTGACTGGATGTCCCATAGCTGGCCCTGCCTTTTGCTATCTCGGTATTCTTGCACTGGACTTGAATGCTTTGTTGGAGTATTTTATTTTTTAAATATTCTCAGTATTTTAAAAACTGATCTTGCTAGGGTTTGTTCTGCTGTTTTGTTTAGTTTTGTTATTTGTCCTTGTATCAGCCAAGTCCTCATGAATATATGACAGATATGGATGGACACTGTTCTAACTACTACCACCAGCCGGAAAGCTACATCTCCTTGGGGGTAAACAATATATCCATGTGAAGTGAATCAGTTCCACATTTAATTTGGGGAAGGATTCAACGATGGTGAATGAAGCACTGGGGCAAATATACTAAGTTCTTCCCAAATCAGTTACTATTAAAAATGCTTAGAACTATCTAAAAAAAAAAAAAAACACTTTCATGGAATGAATTAAAACCATATTGAGAGAGGGAGAGGGAATCAGAGTGTATGAATACATTAAAACAAATAGAGTTAATACCTGCTTGCAAGAAAAAATGTCTAGAAAATTAGTGATGGAATTGTCACACTACATTTAATATTTTATAGAAAATCCCCATTATATAGCATGAAAGGCATATTTTTGAATCCTCTACAAAACAATATAATAAACATGAAAATTAGGCTAAAGGGGAAAAAAATGGAAGTTGACATTCAACAATAAATATGCTCTACCTAGAACTTCTCAAAACAAATACCTATAAGAAGTTTCAGCAACCAAAAGAAGTTTATCTTATCTGTGATACTGAATATTATTAAAATAATAATGAATATTATTCATTACACTGAATATTATTAAAATAACCCAACAATATGGAAATTTTATTTTTAACCTAATAATTTTGGAAATGGATTTTTACACCCTTAAAATGAGCTTTTTTTTTACTAAAATGTATAGTTTTATTTATTTGTTATGATAGTTGTAGTACATAGTGTTATTACTTTTCATGTTTAAAATTGCATAATAGGGGGCGCCTGGGTGGCTCAGTGGTTTAAGCCGCTGCCTTCGGCTCAGGTCATGATCTCAGGGTCCTGGGATCGAGTCCCACATCGGGCTCTCTGCTCGGCAGGGAGCCTGCTTCCCTCTCTCACTCTCTCTGCCTGCCTCTCTGCCTACTTGTGATCTCTCTCACTCTGTCAAAATAAATAAATAAAATCTTTAAAAAAATAAAAATAAAAAAAATAAAATTGCATAATAGGGGCGCCTGGGTGACTCAGTGGGTTAAAGCCTCTGCCTTCGGCCCAGGTCATGATCCCAGGGTCCTGGGATCGAGCCCCGCATCAGGCTCTCTGCTCAGCAGGGAGCCTGCTTCCTCCTCTCTCTCTGCCTGCTTCTCTGCCTACTTGTGATCTCTGTCTGTCAAGTAAATAAATAAAATCTTTAAAAAAAATACATAATAAATTTTCCGTAAGTCTATGCACATGCAAAAAGTGGGAAGAAAGAGTGTGCGATAATTATGGTAGTGGTATTACTTAAGTCACGCTTACATGATCTGACTAATAGACTAATGCCAAGGTAATTGTTTAACTAAACATTAAGATAAACCACCTCTTGAGGCACCTGGGTGACTCAACTGGTGAAGCATCTGACTCTTGGTTTCAGCTCAGGTATGATCTTAGGGTTGTGGGATAGAGCCCTGCGTCAGGACTCTGCACTGGGTGTGGACCCTGTTTAAGATCTTTCCTCTCTCCTCTCCCTCTGCCCTTTCCCTGCCTCCTCTCGCTCTCTCCCTCTCAGAAAATAAACAAATAAATAAAGCACCGCTTCTCCTTCTGTTTTCATTAATCTCACCATCAGTAACAAATATATACAAAAATATCACTATCTGTGAATAAAACAAGCATATGACTATCCCTATAGAAATTAAAAATCTAATTGGAAAGATAGAAAATAGACATGTTTTTAAAACACAATATACTTACTAACTTGTTAGCTTGGCTCAACTATCTGGCACATAGAAGGTGAATCCTACACCCCATTCAATTCAGTGCTCAACAAATAAAGTGACCCAGGCAGTTCTGGGTGCTGGTGGAACCGCACAGAGGTCCAGGGAATTACTGGTATGGGGCACTGTGCCCCTCAAGAGGCCAGCCTGGGGATGAGATGTGGGGACAGTGTTAAGGACAGAGCTCACTAGTTGGCATATCTATTGGTAAGCGACAGCAAAGTCTGTACACGATTATCTCTATCAAAGAGAGAATAAGCGGTCAGATAAATAACCTAGAAGTCAAAAATCAAGGCTTCTGTGTAGATGGGGTCGTGTCCAAGATGAGAAATGGAGGCGAGGCAGAGGACAGATGTTGAAGTATATGTTAAAATCAAGGGAGCGGAGGTCAAGCAGGTGTCAGAGCCAAGATGGTGGAAACTGGTCTCTGGCAGCCGGAATTGACTTGACACCAATGTGTCTAACTTGTCCTTGAGCTGGCGGGATTCAAAAAGCTCATTACCTGGATTAACACAGGGGCTCGGACAGCAGCTCACCTGACTTTCTGATTCACACAGAGCAAGAATATTATGAGGTACTCAGAGGGAAAAGGTGATGATTTCCAGAGTATCCTACATGAGTTACAGAGAGGGGCTTTAGCAAACAGGAAAATGTATTACTAATAAATAAAGTATTTATAAGTAACTGCAGATTGAAAGGAGGCATAAAGGGACAAGGTATGTTCTGAAGTCAATGGGCAGACCTGGTTGCTGCGGCCCAAAGTTTTTTAGGAAACAGCAAAGCAGCATGAAAAAAATAGGTGTGATTCAGTGGGTGGAGAAGTTGGAATACCAGGGTAGGAAGGAGGCAAAATTGTAGGTTCCTTGGGGCTAGACACCACATCTTATGTATCACTGATTAGCCACATCCAACTAAGTAAGTAATAACTAATTACTTAGTAATTCCTGATTCACTATGATGAGGACGATAGTATAGTGGAATAGCATTCCATTTAGAGATTAGATTAAGCACACAAGGCAAAAATTGTGTGTGTTCTTTGTTACATGCTGTAACCAACTTTATGGAGGGCTCACTAAAAGCCAAATACAATACTACAAGTTATACCTTAATTCCTGCACAACCTTATTAGGTAGGAAGTATTACTATTATTACAATTCTTCATTTGAGGAATGAAGGAACTGGGGTTTGGAGAAGTTAAGTGTCTTCTTATTCAAGGTCACACATCTCTAGACAGAGCTGAAATTTGAATCCAGGTGGTCTGATTCCAAAGCGAAGGACCACAATGCTACACCATATATGAATAATGATACCTAACATTTGTAAGCCAGTCCGTAATTGCCAAACTATATAATTCATCCACTTGATTCTCAGAATAGCCCAATGGAGTAGTTGGTATTTTTACACAAGTATGTCTTCTATGAGACTAGAACCCACAAAGAAAAATCAATAAATCAAGGAAGGGCAGAACGTAACTTGGCAATAGGACAGATCCCCAAGAACATGAGCCGGAAGTTGAAAGTAAGTACAATGGACCAGCCAGCACACTTGAGCTTGCTTGATCCCTGAGAGCACAGTATCACTAGGGTCAGAACTGGTGGGTGAGCTGAGAAAGCAGGAGGTTTGAGGCCAACTCCAATCCTAGGTCTCTTGAGGGAATGAAGGGGTTTTGTCACCTTTTTATGTGAGTGGTTTCCTTCCACAATTAGGTTGCCGGGATTCTGTGATCAGTGACCACCTTCTACCCGTGTGCCTCCAAAACCTTCACATAGTAAATGCTCAATAAAGGTTATCTGGAAATGATTTAAGGTAAGGAGTTTGGACTCAGCCTGGCATATGTTATGTAAAATTTGCTAAATAAAACTGCCAAAAAGTTATTACAAAATAAATGCAGTAACAGCCAGTCTTTTAAAGTAAGCTTCTAAAGATATAAACACCTAAGTATAATTCTGTGTGCCTCTTGCTAACTTTTATTTGCTCAGTCAAGTTTAAACTAAACCACATGTTGCCTCAAGGTGTAACCAGACATTTCTTTATACACGACTCCACACTTTACCTTAGGATCTCTCTTAGGGCTGGCATCGGTTTCCCAGAAGTCTGAGCGCTAGTGTGTCATGGCTTCCACTCATTGGATACGTTTGCCAGCAAACATCGCCAGACAAGCTTCTGTGATCCTTAATCAGGAGCTTCTCCAAAGTTACTATCTAGCCTTCTCCTCTGTCTGCTCCACAAGGCAAAAACTAGAAACTCTCACCAGTTTTTGGGACTCAAGTCTTTGGTATAACTACTACGTCTCGAATAACAGAAAGAGCTTAGTTTGGTTAAAGTCTTCTCTCAACAAACTTTGTTCTTGAATTCTTTCATGTACGTGGCTGAATGATGGGGATGATACAAGTGATGTTACAGCGACCCTTTCATAGCTCAGCCCACTACGGTGGCAGCATCACACTCATTTCTGTGACAGTCCCCGCTCAAAAGAGAGTCTCTTTCCATGCTCATTACTGAAGAGAATAGCTGGGGCGCCTGGGTGGCTCAGTGGGTTAAGCCTCTGCCTTCGCTCAGGTCATGATCCCAGGGTCCTGGGATCGAGCCCCGTATCGGGCTGTCTGCTCAGCGGGGAGTCTGCTTCCTCCTCTCTCTCTCTGCCTGCCTCTCTGCCTACTTGTGAGCTCTGTCTGTCAAATAAATGAATAAAATCTTTTAAAAAAAAAAAAGAGAGAGAATAGCTTCGTCCATCCCAACAGGTTTTTCCAGTTGCTGATCGTTCTCCAAATTCAGCATGAAATATGCCTATCATGGCCGCTGCTGCTGTTCCTCGTATCCGGAAATGGAGATACACCACCTTCAGCTTTAGATTCTGACCTTTGCACTACTAAACTGAACTTAGATCGAGCAACATAAATTTTAAGATCTAAAAGATACTTTAGAGACCACAGAGCCCTAAGCCCGTATTTTTCGGAACTGAAAACTAAGTTCAGAAAAATTAGGTGCTCTGTCCAAGAGTCCTTAGAAGAGCCAGCTCATACACTCCATCCTAAGCCAGGCCTCCTTCTACCTGGCAGAGTTGCCTTTTTTTATACCAGAATAGTCTAAACATTTA
The DNA here is from genome assembly GCF_963455335.1 of Martes martes. Lineage (NCBI taxonomy): Eukaryota > Metazoa > Chordata > Mammalia > Carnivora > Mustelidae > Martes > Martes martes. Next base: position 14,862,431 of record NC_137893.1, read on the forward strand.
AAAAAGAAAACAAAGATGCTTTACAACAAACACTGAAATTATTATTGGAAAATAGTGAAAACCTGTGGCCCGAAGGAGTAAATGTCCTTTATAAATTATATTAAATATTAAGCAATATTAAGTAATTAAATATTAAGTAACTCTTTAAAAAATCACCGTATAAATATATTTTAGTACATCAGCTGTTCAACTGGGCCAAATGCATTGATTAATGTTCTTGTGGAAGAAGAGTAGTTTTATTTTTGTGTCCTTCGTTGCAGTCTATGTGATACTAATATCGTACTTATGCATGTGTCTCTCTTTCATGATGATCTAAATCACTATTCGTCACCAAGGCAGTGCAGTACCATGGAAAGAGCACTGAAGGAGGAGTCCAAAGGGTCTTGACCTCTTCTCTGAGAAGTGAACTAGCCCTGTGACTTGGAAGGGAGCAGTAAGCTGAAAAACAAAGAGGTGGGCTAGGTGATCTTTAAGCTCTTTTCAGCTCTAAACACCCTTCATTAGCCTCATCCCAATCCTTGCAACTCAAAGTAAACACATGAAAATTCATGAGGCCTTAGGTTTACAGAGTTTAAAAGCAGCAATTCATCCATACAATTTACTGTCCCCAAAATTCTACCTTTTATAAGTTCTAGCCACAGAAAGGATCTTTATATCATTGCAAGGCCAATTTACTTTTGCAAAAGCAAACCGCAGAAGCAAGAGAGACCCATCCTGAAATTTTTGCCTGGCCTTAAAACACTGTCAGCATTCCTTCTAACTTGCCAGGTCATTCTTAGAAAAGTAAATGAAGATCCCCCTTTCCATCCTTTAAGAACTAAACTGACCTCTAAAATAGCCATCAAATTATTTTAGTATTAAAAGTATTAACACAGTATTCTACCTATAACTTAAATACAAATAAAAGTATAACTGTCAGTGTTCTTTGGTTAATTTTATGTATGCAGGAACCTTCCACTGAAAAATTAAATAGCCTTACACTTAACTCCTTTTTATTTTGCATTCATAAGCAATTGTAACATACACATGCATGCACTAAACCCACATCTGAATAAATGAGTGAAAACTAGCCTATCGGAAACTAGCCCGTATCTCTCCAGGAATACTGGCTCACATCTGCTTCTGGGTTTTTCTAACTCACTTCATCATATGTATAAGAGAGGCATGAAAATAAAATGCACATCTGTTTTCAGCACTCCAACATAAGCTATCAGGAATGCTACCTACAAGATTCCTACATACAAGATTACTCTTTGGTCTCCTCCACTTCTGAGATTCTATGATTCTACAATTATTTTTCAGTCCAAAATCTGAAAAGCTCATCTTTCTGATTGTGATAAAGTATAAAAATGGCCCCAGTTTCTCAACCTTAGCATGTAACTCCGAATCTCTCCCCCACACCCTCCCCACCCCCCTTACGAAGCCTAAGGACGCAGCCATTTGACTTGTTTGGGCCCACCGGATATCATCAGATAATGCAAGCAAAGGCTTGAAATGGGCTTGTGATCTGGGGCTTGTTGTCCTCTGTGCCTTTGCCGTCACCATGAGGATATGCCTGCATGAGCCTGCTGGAGGATGAGAAACACGTGAAACCAAACCGAGTTCCTCCCAGCTGCACTGGCCAAAAGAGCCAGCTGATTGCCAGACATACGAGTGAACCCAGCTAATCTTAGCAGTCTCCTAGGTGATCTCCCTGATATGTACTAGATGGTTACTGTTGCTTGCCATTGATGAGGTTCTGCTAACTGGATAAGTAAAATCTAACTGCTGTACTGCAGGTTTTCCATTCCAAGCCGATAGTCTCCCTTAATTAAAAACAAACAAAAAACTCAATCTCTTCTCCATCTATACATAGCTCTACAGTTATAATGATGTACTTTCCATTTTACTCATTCATTCTAGTAATTCATTCACAGTACAACTATTTATTGACTGCCTATTATATGTGATCATGGATCTAAGCATATAAAAGGTATTTAAAGCCCTTGGGCTAGAGGATACCAACAAGGAATACAGACAGAAAACAGAAGAGGTCCTTAGACTGAACCCTGGGCCACTCCAGAATCAGTGAAGATGATGAGAAACACACCAAGAAGACATAAAAGGAGTGATCAGGAGGGTTGGAAGAAAAACAAAGAGTGTATTTTCCTGGAAGCCAAGTAAAGAAAGTAGATTAAGGAGAAAATTAACTATTGTGTCAAAGGCTGCTAACTGGTCAAGGAAAGTTCTGAGAATGGACTGTTGGATTTGGCAACACGAAGGTCATTGGTAACCCTGACAAAAGAAGTTTTGGTATCAATCTTCGAATTGAGCTGATCCCATCATACTCTGCCAAATCTGTAAAAAAGTTGTTCCATCTATGCCAAGAGGTCTGAAGATAGCATAGTTCTTACAAGGATGGAAGCACTGGGCTACCCGCCATCATGCTTCACCCAGCTGAACTAACAGTCACAGATGCTGACCTGCCTCTACCCCATTGGGCAGCTTGAGGGCATGATATATCAGGACATCTCTTTCACTTTTACCAACATTTGGACAGAATGACTAATTCTCACTAGTTCTCATTCTTGTAGTGATCGCATTGTTCTTGTTTATGCTAAATTAATGGACCCCAATGTCACCATTACCTACCTCCCCTTTTCTTTTAGATTCATAGTTAGCCCTGACATATTCCACATTCCCTTCTACTGCTATTGCTGCCATCACATTAAAGGCAGAAAGAGAGAGCTATTCACAGGTTAGCTATGAGCCTAATTCCCTTAGCTCCCCAGGTCAACAGATCACCGAAGTCTTAGTGTCCACCATGTCATCTGGAAGAATAAAATAAAGGTGGTTTCTTTCACTCTGGATTTCTTCTCTCTGGAGTATATATATGTGTTTGTGTGCCTTAACTTAGTTATATGCCACCCATATTTTTAGTCAATTATTTTTCACGTTAAATGTGAGTGGTAGCATGGAGTACTCCCAGTAAAGAGGTATGCTGGAAAAGGAAAGTACTCTGAGTCTAGAATCTAGAATTCTAGGCTCAATGCTTCTGCTAAGTATTCTGAGACTTTGATCAAGTCATATAATCTTTCTAGCTTCAGTTTTCTTATCTAGAAGATGAAGGAATTAGATTAGATCAGTGGTTTGCAAACTGTGTTCCTTAGAGTCCTGGGGTTCCTTTGGGTTTCTCAGGAACACCAAATTGAGTGAAAAGAGGTTACGTCAAATCAGCTTTCACCTGTCTTATAGACAGAGAATATGCTACTGCTGGTAGAAGCAAATGATGGATTTAAATGTGGAAAAGCACTGGATTCATTAACCTTTTAAGTCCCATATATGATTCAAGGACTGGATTCAGAATATTTCTTTGCCTGCAAATGAAAAATGATCATATAGGAGAAATTTTTAATAAATTAAATATCCAAAATATTAATTAGTAAAATAATATTCTAATAGCATAGATATATAGGTTGCTATTTAAAACATCCAGAATCTCTTTGGTCAAGAGAAACTAGCTTTTTTTTAAACGTTTTTCTGAACTTGAATCCTAAACATGAACCCCTAATCCTGCCTTCAGTTATAATTCTCACACGAATTACTGGAAGATCCCAAGAAAGAACCTCACATTTACATTCTCAATGTGTTGATTTGGTGCTACCATCATTAATACTAATAAAGAGTTGATTACTAGGGCACCTAGGTGGCTCATTCGGTTAAGGGTACTACTCTTGGGTTCCGCTCAAGTCAGGATCTCAGGGTCGATTTCAGGGTCATGGGATGGAGCCCTCATCCAGCTCTGTACTCTGAGCAGTCTGCTTGTCCCTCTACCTTCATCTCTGCCCCTCTCCAGGCTCCCACTGGTGCGCTCACCCATGCATGTTTTCTCTCTCTCTGTCTCTCTCTCTCATAAATAAATAATAAGTAAATAAAATCTTTAAAAAAGAAAATAATCAGTTGATTATTTTTGGTTAAAGATAGCCAATATACAATTAAGGGAAAACTAATTTTCTGGATTGGGAGTTAACCCTTCAGTACAATGAATTATAGCCACTCATAATGATAAATTTTTAACTTAGGAAATAAGGAAATTTGTACTTTCCAATTCTTCTTCGGGCTTCTAAGTTATTCTGGACACATAACATACATCTCCCCATCTATATTATTAGTATCTTATCTTTTCACTTTAAAATTATAACATTAATTTATTTACTGTTTTGGAGTAGTTCTCAAAATTAAATCATAGCACTGTTATCAAAATAAAAACTAGTCAATATTTCTTTCTTTCAAATTTCATCTTTTTTTTTAATTTGAGTATGGTTGGCACATAATGTTACATTAGTTTCAGCTGTACAGCATAATGATTTGTCAAGTTTATAGATGACACTACACTCAACACAAGTATACCTACCATCTGTCACCATACATTGGTGTTAGCATAGCATTGACTATATTCCTTATGCAGTGCTTCTCATTCCGTGAGTTATTCATTCCATAACTGGAAGCCTGTATCTCCTACTCCCCTTCAAATTTCTTCTTAATGCATTATAAGAAAACATAACCAGTTATAAGAAAACATAACCAGAGTGCATGTCCATCAATTAATTTCCTGCATCAATTAATTTCTGTGTGCCAATTTCCTCAGGAGAAAAATGAAAACTTTGCTACCAACACACTTCTGAGTCTATTGTGAGGAAAGAATTTCAACAAGTTTGTGTAGATCTCTGACATCATAAAATAAAAAGCACAGGGACGCCTGGGTGGCTCAGTCGGTTAAGCCACTGCCTTCGGCTCAGATCATGATCCCCAGGGTCCTGGGATCAAGTCCCACATCGGGCTCCTTGCTCAGCAGGGAACCTGCTTCTCTCTCTGCCTCTGCCTGCTTCTGCTCTCTCTCTCTCTCTCTCTGACAAATAAATAAAACAAAATCTTAAAAAAAATAAAAAAAAATAAAAAAAAAAATAAAAAGCACAACAAATCTCACTCATCATGAAACCATATCCAGGATACACACCAAAAATAAAAAAACAAAAAAGAAGATGTGTCTGAGCCAGATTTTTATTCCTCCAAGGGAATTAGATGTTTATACCCACTATAAGTGATGAAATTACCATTCTCTTTCTTCCAACAACAACAAAAAAAAAGAGGGGGGGGAAGAAAAGACATAATAGCTAACACTTGGGTGGTAGTTTAAATTTATAAAGTACTTTTATATGTTATGAATTACAACTTTTGTAACAAACTTGTTAAGTAGAATTTATTTATTTTTATTTCACATCTGAGGATAATGAAGCTCATAAAAGTGACTATAACAGGATTGCTCAGCAAGTCTGAGGAGGAGCAGTATTTGTACCAAGAATTCCACCCCTGAAGTCTTCTCCCTTTGCACCAAACCAAACTAGAACAGCAGATTCTTTGAGAACAATGTACACCTGGGGGCACCTGGGTGGCTCATTTGGTTAAGCATCCAGCCCTTTGATTTTGGCTCAGGTCATAATCTCAGGGTCCTGGGATCAAGCCCCATGCCAGGTTCTGTGCTCAGCAGGGAGTCTGCTTGTGGGTTTCTCTTCCTCTCCATCTGCCCCTCCCCTCTTTAAAATAAATAAATAAATCTTAAATATAATATATATATATGCGCCTTATATATGCCTTGGGAATCAGATAGTCTGAGTAATATCCTGGGTTGGACTAACCCAGGAGTGGTTGGTTAAAGCTCTGAACTTCCACTGGCCACTCATCTTTCATTATCATCTTCGTCTTCCAACCTCTCTCAACTTGTCTTCTGGACTTTTCATATGCAAATGTCCTTTTTGTACCACGAGGACAGTGCTGGAAGGGACTGGGTCTTATTCATGGTGCTCCATAATAGCTCACATGTAAGAAATACACAAATAACTAATTAAATGAATTAAATCATCACTTCATGCAAAAAAGAAAGAAAGAAAGAAAGAAAGAAAGAAAGAAGGTTTTGAACACTTATTTTGTGACTTGTTTAGTGCTAACTCAGTAAACAAGATAGAGAGAATCCCTGCCATCATGGAGTTTATGGACAGTTGCTGAATCACTAACAGTAATAATTATGGTAAGTTGAGAAGAACTGAGGGCTGTGAAAGGTAGAACACCGGGAACCAACATAGCCTCCCCGAAGAAAAGACGTGAATCTGCGGTTGGGAAGGAAAATGCGGCTGAGACAGAAAGATCTGCACATGTGCTACAATCAGGAAATGCATTCCCCAGAGCACTTAAATCCTGTATCTTACGGAACTACCAAGGCTCAGAACCCAATCTAATAATGATGTTGTGATTTTCAGGGTAATATAGGCATCGAAACAGATTCAAATAATTTCTTCATGTAGATAAGTCATGTACTCTTTCAGATCTTTAGAACATTCAGTAAATTTACTCGGTCTTGCTATAAAAATAGGGAATATAGGTATACGGTTCTCTCTTTAATCTGAAACTAATCATTTGATGTTATAGGTAGAGATTCACTGATCTAATTGCTATCCAGCCTGGTTAAGAAAGTGGATTCTTACACTGAAAAAGTAAAATAAAATTTAAAAAAAAGAAAGGAACTGGATTCTTACGAAACCAGTAGGAAATGTTATAAAGATTTATTTAGTCACTACTGTTTTTACAAAGTAATTTCAAACTTTATAGTTATATTTGTACTTCCGATTGTAAATTAAGTCTTTATTCAATGGGATTTGGAGAGTTGTTATACAAAGTGTCATGAGGTTATATGTGGTATTTCATGTTGTAGAAAATATAATAAATTACATTGTGTTAAGGGCAAATGCTTTATACATATAATTAAAATGAGATGTTTGCACAGCCTATAATTTTACAACTTTAAAGCTTGGCATAAAACTTACACACACATATATAAACTGCCAGAAATACACATGCTCTTATTATACGTAGACAGATACTGAATAACCACTGAGAAGTCTTTATGAGATAACTGGTATGTCCTGAATTTTGTTCCCCTCAAAATTCGTGTTGAAGCCTAACCCCAGTACCTTAGAATATGATATTTGGACACAGGGTCTTTAAAGAGATAACCAAGATCAAACGAGGTCACACAGGTGGGGCCCTATTCCAACAGGACTGGTGACCTTAGAAGAAAAAGGAAAAACACCAAGAATGTGTGAGTACAGGAAAAAACAAAAAAAAAAGGCCATGTGGGGACACAGTAAGAAGGTGACCATCTGTAAGCCAAGGAGAAGACCCTCAGATGAGACCAAACCTGCTGACACCCTGACCTTGGACTTCCCAGTCTCCAGAATTGTGAGAAAATAAATTTCTGTGGGTTAAGCCCCCCAATCTATAGTATTTTGATACAGCAGCTGTTATAGACTAAATTATTTCCCACCCAAATTCCTATGTTGAAGCCAGGCAGTGTGACTGTATTTGAAGATAAGGCCTCCATGAGAGTATTAAAGGTTAAACAAGGTTGTAAAGGTGGGATCCTAATCCAATAGGACCAGCACCCTTGTAAGAAGAGACACACACACGAGAGAATGCTCCCTCTATGTGTGTGCCCACAGAGAAAAGGACACACTGAAAAAGCAGTTATCTAAAAGCCTGGAAGACACGTCTTACCAGAAACTGGATTTTCCAACACCTTCGTCTTGCACTTTGAGCCTCCAGAACTGTGAGAAAATTGATTTCTGTTATTCAAGCCCCCCAGGCTGTAGACTTCGTTATGGCAGGCCAAGCAGACTGATACGGCAACAAACTAACACAGATACACATTTTAGTCATAAATACGCTTGTACAAGTGTATGCATGTACACACAGACTGCCTGGGTGTAGTCGGATTATCTAGAGTTCTATTTGAAAACAGTGGGAAGACTCTCATTTTGCCTCTGCATATTAAAATTTTTGTTAGATTAAAAACAAGTATGCATAATTTATATTTATATAGCCAGACTTTATTTGGATATAAATCAGGAAAAACAGAATTCTTTTGGGGGCACCTGGGTGGCTCAGTGGGTTAAGCCTCTGCCTTTGGCTTGGGTCATGGTCTCAGGGTCCTGGGATCGAGACCTGCATCAAGCCCCTCATCGGGCTCTCTGCTCAACAGGGAGCCTGCTTCCCCTCTCTCTCTGCCTGCCTCTCTGCCTACTTGTGATCTCTCTCTCTCTCAAATAAATAAATAAAATCTTCAAAAAAACCCAAAAACAATTCTTTTTATGAAGTGGGGTCAGCATATGGGTACCCTCAAAGGAAAAAATGCTTTGGACATATTCATGAGTTGATTATTTCAGCTTTCAGATAGAACCTAAGAGGCTGGGCTTAGACTACTTACAGTCATCAAAGAAGCACATTAAACTCGGACTCCGTTGATTCAAATTAAACTTTTTACATGCAGCTGTTATATTCCTGTCACTTTTCAAGTTACCTTAAGAAGCTTTTTGTGAGTTTAATTAAGCCTGACTAATTCTCTAACGGCGCAAAGAAAAATGAATTCCTTAAATATTTAATCCATTTATGACTCTAAGTGTCATTTTCTGAATGTGGCTGTTAAATTCTTGGAATTAATTACCCTTCAAGTTAAAGCTGCTTTTTCAGACATCCAAGACATATAGTCACACCTCACACAATGAGTAAATTCAATATTTCGTCTGTTCATCAAGAGAATTTATTCCAAATGCTGTATTTAAAATCCCACCCTGCAGGCTTATCTGTGATCAGAGAACTCAGGAATCTTTGACTGTAAACTTCCTTCCAACCAGATTATTGGTTCCCCTTCTGCTTCCCCTTTTAGCCAAGTATTACCAAGCTAAAGGCTAGCTGCTCTCCACCTGCACAACCACCTTTTTTTTTTTTCATTGTAACCCCCTTCTCCTTAATTCATGTTCAGTCCCCATCTCCTTCAAAAAGCTCTTCCCCCATTACAGTCAGCAGGCGATACAACACAATCCTAGGTCCCTCTCTCCCCTTTTATCCTCCTAAAACACTGAAAGCACCATGACTTTAGTTACACATTTTCTGTTTGTTCTCTCCCAGTATTTGGGAAGTTACCCAAGACTGGCATCTTACTCCTCAAGACTAGATCCCCAAAGAACACAAGGTCAGGCAACCACACCTACAGAGCAGGCAATACCCTCAGAACCAGACACTAGATTTCCGTAAAAGAAAACTGGAAAAATGGGTATGTGAGGAGACAGAAAACCGCACCTATGCACGCACGCGTTCATGCACGTGCACACACACGCTCATGCACGCGCACACACTCATGCACGTGCACACGCAGGCAGCCACAAAGATGGAGGCACGAAGCCCGAGTGTCTCCTGATCTGCTAGCGCTCCACAATCATTCCACTGCTCCCAGCCCCAGACTAGATGCCCAGGTTATGGGAGCTACGGGCTGACTCAATGTCTAAAGGAAAAAGCTGCCTCTTGATTGAAATTCAAATTCCCTGAGGGATGTTCAGAGATTGTTAGATCATAAATAAGATTTTTCTCTCTCACACTTAGGGAAAGCTTCGTCTCCGACATTGTTTTCTAGCATTAGCAATATAAACAGTCACTGAAAAGTATTTCTAGAATAATTCACCGGGCACTCTTCCTTTCCTTCCACCGCCACCTCCCACACACCTCTGATTTAAAATATAAGTATTTACATCTAAAATATAAAACACAAAATGGCATGTTAGAATCTCCAGTTCCAGGCACTTCCTATTAAAAAAAAATGTTATAAAAATACTTGTGTTGTAAAGAAAAATAGAAATAGGAATAAACAACTAATTTGAAGGGAAAACACGGCACTGCCACGGTCGTTGGGACCAAAGCAGCCAGCACAGGGGGCCAGGCAGGGACACCCTTTGCCCACGGGCGCTCTGCGTCGGGGGAGGTACCTACCGCCTTTCATCATGCCTACTTCATAGCACTTGCGGAGCCGGCAGGCCTGACAGCTCTTCCTTCTGTTCTTATCAATCGTGCACTGGTTGGTAGCTGGACACATGTAGTCATTATGTCCTATGAAAAGCAAAAGGACAAAATTAATATTATTTTAGGAAACGTAGCCAGTCCAAAGCTATAGGGAAGCCACTGGGGGAAAGTTTTCCTATCACTTACTTGGCCTGATTGTGCTACTACCTCCTCATACCATCCCTTTGCTGTCCTTCTCCAAGTCCGGGGGGGGGGGTTGGGGGGAGGGGTGGCGGGGCGGCTTAACTCTCCTAAACTTGATTTTTGCCTCAACCAACTGCTTCCGGAGTTCTTTGGGCAAATCACCTTCAGTTCATATGTCTTATACTTGAGGGCACAAGGCTCTATCTATTATACTCACACATTATCTTCAGCAAATAAGGCGCTTTTTTTTCCCTTTGACCCACACCACGAGCTAAAATTCTTGTTGGAACAACACTGTAAGAACTTTCATAGAGTTTTAAAGTGGCCTTTCTTAAATCAGAAATGAGAAAACCTTTAGGTAACTATTCAAACACAGCCCTGAACATCTACATTCCAGTTGGGGGCGGTGAGCTGGGATGGAAGCAAAGTTCAGTCCTCAGGTTGGTAAGTTAGTCCTTCACTTACTAGCTGGAGGAGGCTGCATAGGGTAGTTAACATCTCTAGGTCTCACCCCTCTCTCACCTGGAGAAAATAATGGCGCCCGCTATGTGGCACTATTCTAAGACTTCGATGTGAGAACACCTGTCAGGGTCTTATAAAAAACATTGTTGTCGCTACTGTTGCTTTATTATTGATCCTCTTTCTTTCACTTCTTGTTTACTGCGTCCTTCTTGCTCAAATGCCTTTTCTCATTCACGTTCATCACGTGCAACGGTGCCCCCCACAAAAGGTCTCTCTGGACCTCACGTCCCTCTCAGATTTTCATCTTACATCCCACGCTTCTTCTCAGTTCAGCTCCTCAGAAAGGTCGACACACTTGAGGTCTGCTCTTTCCTCACATCTGCTGCCTAGCTCAACCCACGCCTGGTTTCTACCTTAGCTGCCCCGCAAGAGCTGCTTAAATCCTTCCATCAAATGACCCCGATTGCTGAAGCCAACAGATATTTCCAGCCCGCATCATATTTGGCCTATCAGAGCATCCGACAATTCCTCCCTTCATCTCGAGACATGCTTTTCCCTTGGCTTCCATAATGCAGAACTCCCTTGGGCTCTTTCCACCCGTCGGGCTGTACCCGTCAGGCTGTGGCTTCCCAGTGTTATTTGCAGATTTCCTCCACCCAACATTAAGCTAGAGCAGGACAGGGCTCAGTGTCAGGCTCTTCTTATGACTCCAGATTTTCCCACAAGAGAATTTATTCCATGGCTCCGGCTTCCTCGGTCATAAACTGAGATGATTTGCAGAGTTGTCCTCCCAGCCCAACCCTCTTCTCTGAGTTCTGGGTACATATAGCCAACTGCCCACAAGACATTTCTGCTCTAAGATTTAGGTGTCACCTCCATTTCTTTATCCCTCAAAAGAAGTCTGGTTTCTAATGTGGGAAATGTTAAACTCCACAAATTAATAAATACTGGCATGTTTTTATGAAGAAGTTCATTTACAGAAGTCTAAATTCTTATGCCTGAATTTAGACTATGGAGATGATATGGACAATTATAAAATGTTTCCCATTCTCAAAAAAAAAAAAAAAAAAAAAGATGAGGAAATACTGCACCCTCTAATTCAGATCATCTGTGTCTCTGTTTCCAAGGGCAAGATGCGACACGTCCTGAAGTGTTCACTACAGAACTCTTTGTTCTTTATTCAATTTTAGGGTCAGTCTCAATTAGAATAGGGTGGAGTGGGACCTTAACAAGAAAGTCTGGTCTCATAAAACTTGCTTCGCCATCTTTAGGTATACATTATAAAAACTACCACATAAATAGGTTTCGGATCAAATGAACACGTTGCATTCTTCTTTTGCCTAATAGGAAGCAGCCAACTAGCCAGCAAAATTGTAAACTGACCATTTTAATAAGAGACCACACACTGCCTCAAATATCCAGGCACGATTTTTATGTTTCGAACTGCCCTTGTTAACGGGGACAAGCTGAGGAAATCATAGGACCAGAAACAAAATTTACCTGGGTAGACATTCACTTTAAGCAAAAGTTGCCGTCTTCTAACACCGCAAAGAAACTTTCAGTGTTTGGTCTCCTATGACGTTTATGTTGTACATACTGATTTATTTTACCTCTAAAAAAAACGCGTCTATGTTAAGTCTCAGAAGAAAACGGTCAAGAATCATTGAAACCGAAAATTAATTTTGATTCACTTTTCTCTCAAAAACCAGTTGTTTTGCAAGCCAGAGGATGGGATAACTGAATTAGATCAGAGGCCAACTGGTGAAAGGTTATGTTTGCATTCGTTATCACCGTAGATGTGTATCTTTATAGACCCAAGTGAAATTCCTGAGCTAACACGTTTAAATAGATAAAATACACTGGACTTGTGCAATTGAATTCACCCCTTAACAAGAAAGAAAAGAGATGCCCTGCAGAATCATGTTTGTAATGCAAACCTTTGGTGACAGAGTGGATTTTCTCCTGCTCTAACTACATTAAAATTTAGAATTGCTGAACCGGTAACAAGAAAAAATGAATAGGTACGGATTTGATGTACGATCGAAAGTTTAGTACCCTAACTAAATACCCTTAACAACTATTTAAAAGTCTTCACCTGATGTCAGAGAAGGGTAACAGCAGGGTAGTTTTTTGTTCTTTGAGCATAATAATTTTATCAAGGTGTGTTTTTGTTTGTTTGTTTGTTTGTTTGTTTTAAGTAGGCTCCACACTGGGCAGGGCTTAAACTCAGGACCCTGAGATCAAGACCTGGGCTGAGATCAAGAGTCAAATACTTAATCAACTGAGCCACCCAGGCACCCCAGCAGAGGTGTGTTATGAAAGCTACTGGAGCAATCAAAAAGTTAGTTGCTTTAAGAGGAAACTTCACTTTAAACTTTATTATTTGTTCTTGGGAAAACAATGCTTGTAAAAATCCTACCCTATTGAAGTAGAGCTAATTAAATGAAAAAAAAAAAAAACTCACACCAACTGTATGAATAAAATAGTGTTTTCACGGAAGACACTGAAGAACTCCATGTACCTGTGACCAGACCAGCTCCAACATGCCTTTCACACAGGCCTAGATGAAATGCAGAAGGCCAAAGCCAAGACGTGAGGCTCGGGTGACGTTTTGGAGAAATAATCACTATTTCGTTGCCCACCAAAAAAATAAAAAGAACACCTTCGGACTGATGTGGGGTCTGAATAACTGGGAGTTAAGAGGGAACGAATGAAACCTAAACAGAAAGCCTGAGGAGCAGAAACCACCAGGCCAACCCCCAGCTCCTGGGCCGGCAGATGGGCTCACATCGTACCCACAGTTCTCCGGGATTCTTTCTCTCATCTTTTTGTTTTACCCTTTTCTTCCTATTTTACCCTCTGTCAGTAGCAGGTGTTTTTGCATTGTTGCCAACACATAGAAAGATGACACTTGCTAGCTACAAAAATAATCAATGACCCATAGAGCTTCAAAAGAAATATAAAACATACCAAATGGAAACAAGTAGGGCAGGACTCGGAGAAAAGGAAGCCCTTGCGCACTGTGTTTGGTGAGAACGCAAACTGGTGCAGCCACTGTGGAAAACAGTATGGCGGTTCCTCAAGAAATTAAGAATAGAGCTACCCTATGATCTAATGTTTCTGGTACTGGGTCCTTAACAGAAGAAAACAAAATCATTAACTATACTACCATGTTCACAGCAGTATTATTCATAATTGCCAAGGCATGGAAACAACCTAAGTGTCTGTTGACAGATAAATGAAAAAAGGAAAGGTGGCATTTATGTATTCATATAAATATATTGGAATATTATTCAGTCTTAAAAAAGAAAGAAATCCTATTATTTGTGACAAAATGGATAAACCTGGAGGGCATTATGTTAAGTGAAATAAGCCAGACAGAGAAATAAATACTACATGGTGTCACTTGTGTGGAATCTTGAGACTAAGAAGGTCTAAGGCTCTGAGGTAGAACATGGTGACTAGAGCTGATGATACTTGTAATGTATCATGGAAATCTCCTCAGAAAGCAGAACTTAAATGTTCTCGCCACAAAAAAGTAAATACATGAGGTAATGGATGTGTTAACTAATTTACTGGAGGGTTTCCTTTCACAAAATACAGGTACACCAAATCATCACAATGAACACTTTCAATATCTTATAATGTGTCAATTATGCTTCAATAAAGCTGAAAAAAATAAAACAAGCAGTATCCTGAGAGAAACTTGGGTATCTTTCCTGTCGCCACACTTTTCTTTCAGCACGTTCTGGCAGTGCTTCATACCCATATACCTACCTGCCTACGGTCGGTCCATTTAGACTTGACTTTTTCATAGCCTCTTCAAGACGGATGTGTCCCAAACACAACCAACTGATGGTCGTCTTTCCTCACCAGTCTCTTCCCTTTTTTCAACCACGCCACAAAGCCTGAGACCTGGTGTTATTTCAAGACTCTCCACCCTCTTCCTCACTCGAACCCTCTCACACATGCACACACTGATCAAATCTATTATTTTTAAATTCTTTTTCAAAGAAAAATCAATTTTTCCCTGGGCCCACCACCCCTACCAGAATTCATACCCTCCCCAGCCCAGAATATCACAGCAGTCCACTAAGCCACCCCCTGCCTCCAGCCTTCCCCTGCCAACCATTCCCCACGGTGTTGCCAAGTGATTCTGCTAAAATCCTACACCACCAAGCCACTACCCTGCTTTACTATTCTGATGCTCCTCAAAGTTCTAAGGATAAAATCTAAATGCCTTAAAACAGCTTACCAAGCTGTTCCTTATCAGCCCAACCGCCTTTTCTGGCCTTACCTCTTACCACTCTCTAAGTTCTAACCATGTCCCATTCTAACATACTCTTCTCCTCCCCACCCCACCCCCGATTGCACACACCGTTCTTTCTTGTGGGAACACACTTCCCCTACTCTTAGCCCAAATGACTCCCATTAGTCTTTCAGGTGGGTCAGTCAACATAGCAAATCCTCTGGGGTTCCTCTCTGCCCCTCTGATGATGCCTAGCTTTTGTCCTATCACAGAGCTTACTACTTTGGACTTTAACTGCTCCTCAAAATCCCCAGGTGACTACAGGCTTGATAGCAGATGGACTACATCCATCTCATTTATCACCCTCTGTCCTGTGCCCAACACATTCTCAGGCACACAGTGGAGCTCAGCAAGTATTTGTTACCTGAACAAAATGGAGTTGCTAAAGCTTTATGTTGCACCCCCCAATCCCATCTGGAACACAGGCCTTTGGAGGGGGCAGGTTGGAGTCCTATAAAGGAAGTAATGACTGAGAAGATGATGACCCCAAAGCAATGGCTGCAATACCCAGACCCTAAAACTCAGGTCCACGAGAGCAAAACTTGGTCCTAAGAGAATTTGTTATGGAAATGAGAGTTCAAAATAGAGGATTTTCATTAGAAAATGAAGGATTAAAAATGTTCAAGGTAATGCCAATGGAAAAAAAAGACCAAAATATGCATTAATTGTCTCTGAGTATTAGAGAAGACAAGACAGAGAGAAGAGGCAAAAAAAAAAAAAAAAAAAAAAAAAAAAAAAAAAAAAACTTAAATTAGCTTTGCCAAATTCTTAGGGCTAGAGAAGGAGGAACAGGAGGAAAAGGAGCTCAAAGATTCTGGTAGCTTGTGTCAGGATGTCTCACAAGTTATTCTTATCATTAATCAAAAAGAGGATCTGATTTGGGAGTGGGGTGGGAAGAAGATGTGTAGAAAATTCTGAAACATGTTGTATTTGAGATTTCAGTAGCACACCAACAAGCAACTACCCAACAAACTATTATTAAAAATGTAGTCCCGAAGTCTGGGAGGCTTGTCAAAATGAAGTTGGAGATCATATGAGCCAGAAATTCCACTTCTGAGTATCTGCCCAAAAGAACGAAAAGCACAGACTCAAACAGATACTGGTACACCTATGTTCATAGCACCAGTATTCACAATAGCCAAGAGCTGGAAACAACTCGAATGCCCATTGACAGACAAATAGATTAAAAATATGGTAAGTACATAAAATGGAGCTTTATCCAGTCTTCAAAAGAAATAAAATTTGGGTACATGCTACAACATAGATGAACCTTGAAGACATGCTAAGGGAAATAAGCCAGACCCCAAAGGGCCAATATTGTCTGAGTCCACCTAGACGAAGGACCTAAAATAGTCAAATTCACAGAGACAGAAAATTGAATAGGAGTTATCAGGAGAGGCAGGAAGGGGGAAATGGGGAATTTATTGTGCAATGAGTATAGAGTTTCCATTTGGGATGATGAAAAAGTTCTGGAGATGGACATGGTGATAGTTGCACAACAATGTGAATGCACTTAATGCCACTAAATTAAAAATGATTAAAGTGGGAAATTTTACGTTATGTGTATTTTACTACAACTTTTTTAAATGAAGTTGGATATATAAGAAGCATCTCCATGAGGTGGGGTGGGGAAAGGAATCAAAGACATGAATTTTAAGTGGACCTATTCAGATTCCCTCTAAAAAAAAAAAATGCCCCTGGGGCCAGCAGTATTGGCCATGTGCTCACCACAGACCAGGCACCCTGCCAGGTGACTTTAGCTCTCTTTCTCATCTAAACATCACAATGGACAAGTCAGGTCATTGTAACTCCCATGTCATTCAAGCAGAAACTGAGACCCTCAAGAAACTAACTTGTTCAAGGTCACTTGGCTACGAGAGGCAGGTCCATGATCAAAGCCCAGGTCAGCCTCATTCACAAGTCCTGTTACTCCAGGAATAGCACCACAGGGCTGGTGACATAGAAAAGAACATGAGGGGCACCTGGGTGGCTCAGTGGGTTAAGCCTCTGCCTTCGGCTCAGGTCATGATCCCAGGGTCCTGGGATCGAGCCCCGCATCGGGCTCTCTGCTCAGCAGTGAGCCTGCTTCCCTTCCTCTCTCTCTCTGCCTGCCTCTCTGCCTACTTGTGATCTCTGTCTGTCAAATAAATAATAAATAAAATCTTTAAAAAAAAATGATACCTACCCCTAGCCAGTTGTTTAAATACTGTTACACTTTAAATTATAACAAAAACGCTTCTCCCTAATGTAATTACCATATTATAACATCAGGAGGGCATTTCAGAAGCAGCAATGAAATTATTTCCAGAACCTGTGATTCCTAAGACTCCCAAAGTTAAAGATATGCGAGATGAACCACATGAAATATATTCAGCAGTAGATAATGGCATATTTTATCAAAATCTCCCTGGAAGACCTTTCAGCACATTCCAACATAACATAGAGGAGAGAGTAGAAGGCAAGGTATTAGGGAAATAAATAAGGAATTTACTTTCTGTACAAGAACAACTGCAGTATTATGTTTGGAAATAAATTTTGACTCAGATATTAAAGTGAATATTCTCTGATTTACAGCCAGTGCAATGAGCCAAGCAAAATGAAATAAAATTTGGCTGCCTCCGTGAACACATTCCTAAAAATCCAGTGAGGACATTCAGTGTGCCATGATTTGAACTATTTCACAACCACATCTGTATGTCATGGCATGCAAATAAAAACGGCATGCCTCAATAATGCAGCCCGAATTACATTTTTACAGCTAGCCGATTCTGGCATATTTTAAGGGAAATAAAAAGATTATTTGCATCTAAGGATATTTTTAAAGGAAAAAATATTTAAAGGAATTCTAAGAAGGATAATTGTCCTGGAAAGTTTCTTTTTCTAAATGAAAATGAAGAGGAAATCCTCTATTTGCCCTTGTCAGACTCCAGTCTGCTAAAAATTTCGGCCAGGGCAACGACATGATCCCTTTTCCTTGTCCAGCCTTCCTTACCATCTGCAAAACCACAATTGTTTTAAGCACCTGGCCCAGGATCAAACCAACAGCTGCAATAAAGGAAAACATAATGAAATCAGTGACCACCATCTCACTGTAATACACCAGAGACAATGAACCACTTTCAGTAATGCCTCTGAAGGTTCAACAAATAAGCAAGGGCTGTTCTACAGCCCAGAAAAGGACTTTCTGAAATTGCTTCTTCTGGGACAATAGATAAGAATCACACAAAGGAGAGCAGTGTGACCACCAGTGTGAGTAGTTCAATGCCAGGCAGGCTTCAGCTCAACCTCCGGACCCCTCTCCTTTGGTCTGTTCGACTGTTTCCAGAGAGTTCCCCAAGCTTTCTCTCAACTTAGTGTCATTTAATGTCCAGACACTGGTGTCCAAAAGCAGTAGAAACTATTGCAATGTGTTCTTGTCCAAAGCCAGGGAAGCAAGGGGGAATGGAGGAGGAGGGGGGAAACAGAGCAAGAGGGCAAAACTCAGAGACCCTGAGCTGCATCGTGCTTACGTCCTGGACTCCACGGGTCACTAAGAAGCACAATGTCCCCCCAACACCCACTTCTGCACTCTCCGTGCGGGGCTTTCAGAGAGAAGGGAAAGGAGGTGTTTACTCGGATCTGATGTGGTGTGGAATATGAACGTCCTTTAAGCTTCTGGCCACCCAAATGTTCAATAAGGGGTTTCATCCTTCTTCAGGAGACCCCCAAATGAAGTCCCTCATGAAGTTCCTCCCAGGCATCCTGATTCTAGTCCTGAAAGAAGACGAAGGAGCTTCTGTTTCAATGGTCGAAAGACTCCTCCAGCATACTCGAAGAGGAATTCAGTCATTCTCTTTTTATCTTTAAGTCCATTTTGAAAATGAGGAAATCAGCCAAATGACAGTCTGTCAGACTTTGAAATAACCACCAGTCTATATTCTCAGCTTGAGTAACAATTCTACCAACCAGTAGAAACAAATGGGTTCATTCATTGTATCGCCAATGAACCATTACACAAGGGTTGTTTGATAAAAGTAAACCTACACGTAAAGACAACTGTTTTGTACTTACTTACCCTTATTTGCATGGTGAATTTCACCCAAAGTAGCACAGATACTCTCACATGTTTTCTTGTCCTTGTGGTTGGGGACAGTTTCGCTCACATGTAGCCCTGCGGCCTAGCAAAGATCCCGATGAATGTTAGATACTCAGTAAATCAATGTGTGGGAATGTATTAAATCCACACTTCGTGGGTGTCCAGACAGCTCAAGTCTATGTGGCCAGACTCCCCATGAGGGGACTCTCAGGAGAGCCACTCCACAATGCTCAGAAAGGAGTTTTCTCATTTCTCAAGGGTGTTTGGACTTCGCAGTCTATCTGCTTGTCCACACCCCATTCCAGCTAATAAAAACAAGAGAGCCTGGAAAAGTCAACAGTCTCCTGCCCCCCTCCACCACCCTTGAGAACTAGCCTCCAGAAGGAAAATGGCCCGAGGGTCTTGAACCAGCTAAGCTGTTGGATTCTTGGCCTCATGCTCTCATCTACAAAAGGTAAGGGCAGAAGAGCCCATTCTAGTTCTGAACTTTGATCATTCTCTTTTCTCACCTTCCTGAAGAGCATACTTCCTTTTTGTCTGGCTTCCTGGGGTTCTAGATCATTTGTTTGTTTGTTTGTTTGTTTTTTACTGCTGAAGAGCCAATCTCCATTTGTGCTTGCTGCACTAAATGGAAGGAATATGGGGGTATTGGGGGAACAGCACAGTGCTCAGAACACTGGACTCGTGTTTGAGTCCGAGGCTTCATGGGCTCCTAGCTGACCAGGCAACCCCTCTGGGCCTTTTGATAGCTCCCTTAGTGGCTGCTATGAGGCCCATAGGGATAATATATGCAAACACTTGGTCAACCATAAAACTTTGTGCCAACAGAATGTATTACTATGGACTAAAATATAGCCATTTAAAAAAAAAATGAGACCTATATGTACCAATATGGAAAAATCTCCAACACATATTATTCAGAGAGAAAAGCTATTCATAGAATACAGGTGTAGAATATAATACCACTTATATAACCAAAATATACCTATGTGTATATATGTGTGTATATATATGCAATTTTTGGATGAAACTGTTAATAGTGTTTACCTATCAAGAAAGGAAGAATGGATTTTGGTATGGGACCAGAGGAAGGCCTTAACTTTACATCAGGTACCATCTTGTACTGTTTAACATCTAACGAGTACTCATAGTGTTTTTTAATCAAAATCAAAATAATAATAAAAAAAAAGTGTTTTAAGCATTTCTAACCAAAACCAGCCTGGCATTAGCAATCTTAATTCCTTTTCTGGTTCTGCTACCACCCATCCAGCAGTTATTTCTCTCTACTTTACAACCCCTGGACTAAGTAATAAACTTAACCACCAGAACCTTGTTAAGCAAGGGGAAGACCACCACATTTCTTTTATAGAGAATAGAAAAATGGCTACGCTTGAGCCGTGCTTTTTGACCTGCAGATACTCCAGCTAAGAACAAGTAGCAGACAACCCAAGCCAAAGGCAGAAGCTCTAGTCTGTTTCTGCTCCTGTCCCAAAGCCATCATGAGTACCTGTGACTCTCCTTCTGCCCCTGCTAGACCTGGTACTCCTTCCTCTGACCCAAACCTTTATCCCTTGAGGGACCAAGTTCTCCTATCCACATAGAGGGTGAAGTCATCAGTAACTTTTATCCTTTGCCAAGTAGGATAGAAGGAGGCACATGGAGGGGGGAGGGGGGTTCTGCCCCACGCATCGTAAGACCCCCGTTCCCCTTGGCCAGCTGGACTAGTCCCAGACAACCCTGTGCCCCTCTCTTCTTGCCTTTATGCCTAGTGGGACTAAGAGTCAGCTACACTGGCAACCCTCACTCCATTTTAGAAGAATTCCTCCTTGAGGGAGGCAAAAGAACACAACATGTACCAATGGATTCTGTGCTCTAACTACTTGGGTTGAATACTGGTTTTATTTCTTAAATGCCTCCATTTCCTCACTTACAAAATGGGAGCAATTGTAGAACTAACTTCCTAGAATTTTGTGGAGGATTAAATGACATAATTCATATAAAACCCAAAACAAGGAGCCTGGTGCAAGGCTCATTAAACATTAGCCATCATTATTATTAGATACTAAGTTTCCAGATCGGCAGAGCTCTAATTTGTAAGGACAGCCCCTGAATGACAATACCCTCAAATCAATCTATAATAACCTATCATTTTCTTAGTAGTTAAATAATCCCTGTTTACGTTTAACCAATTCTCTTCACATCATATAACTTGTGAGGCTACATTTATGCAGTCAAGTGTAAATCATCCAAAACACTTCGTCATACCAAAAAAATTCACTCCAGTCAGCATACGGCTGACTGTCAGAGCTGGAAACTATTCTAGTGCTTGAAAAAGCAAGCAAAACTGTAAGAAAAAGAGTCATTTATTCGAGCTTCTTAAAATACATTCAAACACCTTTTCAAACAACCAAGAATTACAGTCTAACTGTCCAGGAATGTGGGGAAGTCATAACATGCTTCTTCGAGAAGAGTTAAACTACACTAATAATTCACTTCTGGGCTTTAAAGAGAATGCGGTTGCCTCTCTTCTCCAAGAAGATAAAGGACAAAAATCATCAAGAGCCAGAAGTAAGCCCCAAACTATTAAGCCAATCGGACTCTGATTTCTGATTCAAGGTACCTGAATTATCCACATTGCTTACAAATAAGAACAGGGAAGAGGGACTACATTTATTTAACAGAATATATTTCAAGAGGTGTTAAATTTGAAATAATTACCTTTTTGAAATCTACTTTCTTTTACTGATTAATAATTTGGTGTCACTCCAAATTCCCATTTTGAAGTGGCAATTATAAAGGCTATTATGAAGTTTTTTTCTAATTTACTAAAAAATTCTAGGCTGATTTGGAAGCAGAGCCCGCTCCTTGGGAATGCTTTCATAGAAAGAGATTTTATTCTTTGGTGTCACTATCAAAGACATGACAAGGTTTAAAATGGACTATTTAAACTCACCCAACCATAAGATAAAGTCTATCCCAATAATCTATATATCCAACAACTTTTAATTTAAAAAGTATTTGCCTCTAATTCTATACAATGCAAGTTAACCATTATATTTGTTCTTTTTTAAAGGATATTTTAATTTTTTTTACTTAATTTCTTTTCAATATAACAGAATTCATTGTTTATGCACCACACCCAGTGCTCCATGCAATACATGCCCTCCATAATACCCACCACCAGGCTCCCCCAACCTCCCACCCTCCACCCCTCCAAAACCCTCAGATTGTTTTTCAGAGTCCATAGTCTCTCATGGTTCATCTCCCCCTCCAATTTCCCTCAATTCCCTTCTCTTCATCTCCCCATGTCCTCCGTGTTATTCCTTATGTTCCACAAGTAAGTGAAACCATATGATAATTGACTCTCTCTGCTTGACTTATTTCACTCAGCATAATCTCGTCCAGTCCCGTCCATGTTGCTACAAAAGTTGGGTATTCATCCTTTCTGATGGAGGCATAATACTCCTTAGTGTATATGGACCACATCTTCCTTATGCATTCGTCCGTTGAAGGGCATCTTGGTTCTTTCCACAGTTTGGCGACCATGGCCATTGCTGCTATGAACACTGGGGTCCAGATGGCCCTTCTTTTCACTACATCTGTATCTTTGGGGTAAACACCCAGGAAGACTAGATACATTTTTTACAAAAAGAAGTGATATAGAAAAAAAAAATTCATTCCTTCAAGCAATTTTGAGTCTCTACTATATGTAAGAAGCTACAAATGTTTCTGCCCCCTCCCCATCCAACAGTAGAACATTCCTACGAAACCCTCTTTGAGACAAAATGGTATAAAGCAAAGACTATCCCCTTTGCTTTCCAAAGTTTACATTAAGGCCACATGGCTTTTAGGAAAGACATACATTAGTACCTGCTTTTGCCAACTGAAAAAAACCTGAAAAGGATTTTGCTTTGACAATAAAAGCTATTACTAATGTAGGTTTGTTGTAAAAGTGAAGTGCCTTAACATGAACTTTCAGAAAATGAAGGATACCTATACTTGATATTTTGAGAGACCCAAGGATACACTGGGCTCTCCAAAGCTTGACCTTCTCTCTCTCTCTCTCTCTCTCTCTCTTTTTTTTAAAGTAGCCCCAACATGGGGCTTCAACTCACGACCCTGAGATTAAGACCCTGAGCTGAAATCAAGAGTCAGGCAATCAACTGACTGAGCCACCCAGGCACCCCAGCTTGACATTCTTTTTTCAAAAAAAATTTTTTTTCAAAGATTTATTTATTTATTTTAGAGAGAGGGTGTGGGCAAGGGAAGCAGGTAGGGGAGAGGGAGAGAGAGAGAGAAGCAGGCTCCCCATTGAGAGCAGAGCCTGATGCAGGGCTCGATCCCACAACCCAAAGATCACAACCTGAGCCAAAATCAAGAGTCAGACACCCAGCCAACGGAGCCACCTAGGCACACCAACATTCTAAATAAGATAAAGAAGCAGAAGTAAGAGGCAGGCCTCCACAGAGAAGTTTTCAAATTCCTGACTCTCTTCTGTGGGTTTTGTAGTGGAGATGTTTACTAATTTTCAGGTGCTGGCTATGAGAAATAAATGTATATTTAAGAAGAGAAAGATTGATTTAGAAGCAAAATAATGAAATATTAAGGTATTTGCTCTACTTAGCCTCAGAGTAGAGATATACCCTAGAGGAAGCTTGATAGAACCAATAGGAGGAAAGAATGATGATGGCTCTTTACACGTTAAGCATAAGCTCTAACTACCATATCAGTCCAGCAACGTAAAAATCACTGTGCCATTTATAACTGAGGAAATGGAAGCTCGGGGACTTCAGGTATGACAGACACCGACAGGGGTGTCTGGGTCACAGTGCTATCTTTTCCTCTGGAACAGCCCCCTCCTCAGTGTAAGCTCCCAGGATCACCTGTGAAATGTGACTCTGTCCCACAACAACAGCCAGTTGGTTTAGTGATGTGTCCCTGACCAAGGGTGAGCCCATCAGAGCTCTTCTGCAAAGATATTCTAAATAGAAGAATGTCACAGGTGGTGAGGCTTGGCGGCTGTCACTGGCCCTGATTCCCTTCTTAGCAAAAACACAAGTTTATACAGAGCGTGAAGCTGGCACAGAGAAAGGAAAAGAAGCAGGGCTGGGGTTCTGACAGGCTCTGAGCCCCTGGGCCCAGCGTCACCAAGGTCTGGCTGCACCCCTACCACGACTACAGTTAACCAAGAAGCTCCAGTAGCCTTCCACCAAAACCTCCTATTTGCCCCTCACCCCGAAGCTAATTTGAATTGGATTTTGGTCACTTGAAACCAGAAGATCTACCTAAAACATGAAATAATTTTGCTAAGATGTTATAGCTGATAAGCCATAATAATGATAACTCATATCTCTATGGCAATTTGTAATTCTATAGCAAATTCGCATGAGATAATCATTTTTATTCGGTATCTTTTACGGATTGTGGCAAACTGTGACCTGGATTAAAAATGTGAAAAATGCACTGAGGGTGAAGAACAATCATGCTATTTTGTGTATCATAAGTCATGAAAGTTGGGGGGGAAACAGGTGAAAGAAGGAAAAAGTAAAAGGTTTGAGGAATATGGAGCCTTGTTTATCTGACCCCTTCTGGATCTCCTGCCGTATCAGCAGGTACAAAGCAGAGAGCCCCATAATGACCGCTCCGGTAAAGACTTCCTTGGAAGAATGCTACTGTAGCCTGACTCATAGGCCTTCTGATAATAGTTCACTCCACTTAATTGGTAATTGAAACAAAGCTGATTTTAAAGAAAGGAACAAATCTCTGCTAAGTCTTATAAAAATAAATCAACCTGACCTGGTATTTCTTGGTAAGTGATTCAGTCTTTAATTTCTATTTCTTTCACTTTAAATATACTATTAAGTACTTAAATGACTTCATACCATGAACTACAAATAATCCAGTTACAGTTTTAAGCAGAAGAGTAGTCCTAAATGCAAGTGCGCCAGACCAGGTGTGAGTGATCTTGTTTCTACTTAAAATACGAAAGCTAAACTCCTTAGGGGGAATAATGCAACAATTGAAAGTAATATATTAATTCACAGATAAAATACTAAAAACGAACAAGAATGGAGCAAGAAGCAGTGTAGTGGGGCAGGACACATCTCAAATTCGACTCCCAGTCTTGTTGCTCAGTGGTCCAAATGCATTGTTAAAAAAAAAAAAGTTAAAAAAAAAGAAAGACAAATTCTCACATCCTGACTCAACATCTCAGAATCTGCTCTTCCTCTCCTTCAAAACTCAGTCTGTTGTGATTCGCTGTCTGGTTTCTACTTCCCAATGAGCTGCTGCCTCTCTCCCGCACAGTGGCCTCCCTTGTGGTGAGGGCGGGGCCCGCTTCAGCTGCCGGACTGTGCATCCCATGATCGTCTACTGCTCCCCAGTTCCACCCAACTTTCTTTACCTTGTCTGTGTCAATGGTTCCTTGGCTCCGACAGCTTTTACCACATCCAAGCAAACTCCACAAGAGCAAAGAGACTGATCTAGTAGTAGCAGCAGTATTTTAAAAGAGCTCCCTTCGCAAGGAGGTGAAAATGAAGAGCTTAAAAAGAGAATGGCCTCAAAAACTAAAATTCATTTGGATAAAGAAGGTCCAGCATGATGAGAGTCAAGTAAGAAAATTTAATATCTCTAAAAAGAAAATCATGCACACAAAAGAATAAAAGAAAATCACTAAGACACTTGGGATATTTCTAAGAGTTAATGCAACAAAATATTCTGTCTCTGCGCCAAGGAAAGAAGGAAACAGCTTCTCCTAGGGGCACGTGAGCCCTGAGAAAATGTTCTACACTTGCACTACTGACCCTGAACGTGGGCAGCCTGGAGCCAAGGCAGAGCTCAGAACTCCCTGGGACTTCAGTAAGTTTATCCCAGAAGCCAGTGTCAGCTGCTTGTCATTGGGAATCTTTCTATCCCAAGACCCTCTTACAGGTATAGCTAGACGTGCTTTTGAACAAACAAAATAGAATCATTGCAGTAATCAGTCCAGTATAGTCAAAGATAAATCTTCGCTTTCAATTTTTCCAGCCACTTCAAAATGACTTTCCTACCTTCTATGCAACTATTTTCAGAATTGAAAAAAAAAAACAAAATTTCTAAATGAAGGAGTGAGAGCAGAATGAACTGCTGGAGTTCATTTCATCAGCTGCTTCGGGGCGGCTGGCAAGAGGGAGTTAATGACACAGGGCAGACAATCAAGGTGAGAATCAAGCAGTGTCTCCAGACTGATCTAATGTATGCAGTCCATTCAAATGAGCATGGGCTTACGCAAACTTAAGAGGCAAATGCTTTGAAAAGCACCACTCCTTTCCTGAAAGCGTGTTATCAGAATGTGCTTACTCAGTTAGGGGACAATGAGGAAAAGTAAACCACTGTCATGGGCACGTCCTCAAATTGTATCCCTTTTTAAAGTGTTCCTGATTCTTGAAAAGTCATGGAAATGCCTGTCCAATGCATACTTAGTCTAGTGCCTTAGGCAGAAGGCTAAGACACTAAGCAATGCAGCCACATCCCCAACCAGAACTTCATGAATTTCACTGGCTCTCTGCCATATTCAAATCAAGGGGGAAAAAAATTCTGACTAATCCTACTCCTCTTGAACGACTAAATTTCAAGACTCTGAAGGCATCCTTTGGGATTATAAAGAAGATCCTTAAAGGTGGTGGGCCTTGAGAAATAGGAAAAGGAAGTTAAGAGCCCCTACCTCTGGGCATCAGGGTTGCAATTCCTGGTTTTTGCAAGGTTTCAGTTCTATTACCATGCAACTAACTAGCAATCAACAAACTGGTAACACCCAGCCCCTCCCAGGCTGGCTCCTGCTCCCTGGGTTGTATGGTTAGAATAAACAGTCATTGTTTGGCTGCATGTTGATAATATTTCATCCTTGGTCAGGCCAGCTGCTCTAATGACCTAGATTCCTGGTGGTATCATTAAACATGAGGCCTCGCTTTCCCTTCCTTTGTTATAGCTTCTCGACATCTCAAAACAAATGATATTTTGTGGGCCTCAGCTACCTAATGTCCACCCGATGTCATTTCACTTGGGTTCATGAAGAATAAGATGAAAGCTGCATTTCAGTGCAGACTTGGCCTCTTGTAAACAAAGAATACAGACACTTTGGAAATAAAGTATGAAGACTCGCTAGACACAAAATAATCTTTCACTACTTAGGAAAAAGTAAGGAAAACACTAGTGTGAAATCAGCTAATCAATTACAGCCTGGCTTTTTAAAATAATGTTTTTATTATACAAGTGAAAAATGCTTATTGTAGGAAGATTAAAATGTATGAAAGCAAAAAATACAATTTAGCCATAATTCTATCACTCAGAGATACTCATTGTTTAATATTTTATAGTACACATGTCCAAAGTTTGTACACATTCCTTTCCCTCTATATGGTATGCATATGAATATGAATAATTACGTACAAACCTATGTGTATGTGAAACACACACACACACACACACACACACAAGAAAGTGTCTACAAGAAACCTTTGACTCAAGCTATTTCTTCTATCTTATATTCAAAAAAACTAAGAAGCATTTTACAAGCAATGAATGGTCCGCAAGGCTCTTAACACTATTTGTATTTCTAGGAAAAATGGATCCAAAATCAGGGATTGTGACTCTGATGCCCTTCATTGGTTCAGTAATCAGATGGGAGAGCAAAAGCAGGCAAAAGGAGAAGGGGCCCCAAGCCCCAAAACCAAGCCAGCACACTCTTTGCTTCTCCTTCCCTTCCCTTGGATTTACAAAAATTCAGGGAGGACACCTGCAGAATAGGCAGCAAACTGGAAAATGCCCATTTCTGGGATCTACATTCATACAGTACTCTTATCACATGCATTTACACCACTACACCGATAGTGGCAACCTTAAGGTAAGTATTACAGAGAGAATGGAGGAAGGGGAAATGAACCCCTTTAAAAATTCTATATACAATTGATAAAAACTAGCCAAATGCTTGTCTTCCTTCTCCAAGATCAGGTTTACTGCCACACTTTTAAAAATTAAAGGATGTATCTAAGTTTATTTCCTACTAATGGTTCATGTTATGGGAAAGTTTATGTCAATTCTTGAAAGTAAAAGTCTCTGGCCATTTTTAAAAACATCCCTTCATAAACATCTCGTAAAGCTAACACCAGGAAAATATCGAGAAAGTCATAAACATAAAAATTATGAAGTCTAAGCTGAGCCTCCCTAAATATATCTTAGCTTGGGACCAACTGTTTACCTCCACATCAACTGTCTCATGCACTTACCCCAGATTAGCTGCATTCTATATTACTAAGGAGGAACATCTTTGGATTTTTATTAAGAACACTCATGTCAAACTTTGAAAATATGTTGAAGTAAACCATTACGCACATCTAGAAAGGGATAAAGTATTATCACCCTCTGGATACATAATAGACTTACTGCTAATAATAGAGGTATCGACAGACACATGGGATATGTTTTTAAAATATGTGGTTTTTAAAAACCCACACACTTCTAAAATACTACGGAACGTTCCACAGCATTGAGCGTGCAGAAGGGAGGATGTAATCACAACAACAAATCACGGGCCACTTAGAATGAAGTAGAATTCTCTTCCTTGTCCTCGGACAGGTGCCAGTTGAAGCACCATCTCTTCCACAATGTCTTTGAGTTTATTCCAGAGCGCTGTGCCCGCTCCCTCCTCTCAACTCCTAACATTACCTTCTGAAAGACCCTTTTGTCCCTGTGTTCCGCTTGGCAACATTTCCTGCAGTTGCTGAGCTGAACTCTTCTACGGTGTGATACGTATTATTACAACCTTTCTCTTTGTGCACAAGCTGAATCCTTCACTGGATTTCAGGATCTCTGGGTTATATATTTTTGCATTTGTGAGGAACTCGAGCAGGGAGGTCTGTGCTAGGAAGAAGATGGGAAGGAAAACCAAGGATTGAGTCTTGTAAAAGAGACACCACACTCCTTAGAAGTCAGGTTGGGTGGTGAGAAGGGGAGAAATTTTATGTACCCAACAACACCGGCGAGGAATTCACAAATCCCATGAGGGCTTGGTGAGGACGTGGAGCAAATCAACTTGATAAGCATGGAAGCCAGTGCAAGGGGTTGGGCATGAGGTAGAGGAAAATACAGGGCTGGTCTATGGGCCCTTGTGCAGTGAGAAGGGCATCCTTAGAGTAATTGGCATGCTGGCAATCAAACAAGACAAAAACAAAACAAAATAAAGAAGAAAACCATCTCTACTGGTGACTAAAAGGTACTACCATGGCCCTGGTTAACAGTTTTGGTAAATGCACTCTTAATGCCATGGTCAAATGAATTCCCTTATTCCTAACTCTGAAGTGTCAAAAGAACAAAATGATCATGAAATCTCATTCTTTTAGGAATGTGTAATTTAAAAAAATGTGTAATTTATCTTCTCTGGTACATAAAGAAAATATTGTACACGTCACTTAATGAAATATACTAAGGTGGTACAGCCATTATTTAAAGCCATTGTGCTTAGACTCAATCACAAAAAAATTCATATTTATAAATTAATCTAGCCACCCATTCACTCCGTACTTTCTAATACATGATACGTGATTCTGAAACTGCCAAACGATTCAGATAAAAATGATGTTCATTTGGATAAAATTTTAAATCCATACACTCTCTCTCAAAGAAAATAGAACAGGACCTATTGCAGACAGATACTTTAGTTACTAATTAATAATAATTAAGTTATTTTCTTCTTTTCCCCTTTATGTCTTAGCTGCTGAAAAAATAAAATCTCTCTTTATTGCAGCTAAAGGAAGATGTAAATGGGGGGGGGAATAAGAGGAGTACTCTCCCCACTATACTCTCTCTCGAGTCAAGTATTTTTCCTTTAAAAAATAGCAAATCTGCTCTATAACTTGCATGTGAGCAGAGAATTAACATATTGGCAAGAAAAATTTTACAAAAGAGATAATATATCTATGAAGTAGATTTTTCTTGAATATTATTTTTCAGTCAAAAAGCCAGCCAAGCAGGCTATACTATAACCTGTATATATAGAGATCTGAAATAGTAATGTATATTATATAGTTCAGAAATGAGCAGCCTACGATCTCAAAGCATACTTTTCTCTGAATAAGTATCAGAAAAACAGGCCATTCTTTTGGGGTATCTGGGTGGCTCAGTAGGTTAAAGCCTCTGTCTTCGGCTTGGGTCATGATCCCAGGGTCCTGGGATCGAGCCCCGCATCAGGCTCTCTGCTCAACAGGGAGCCTGCTTTCTCCTCTCTCTCTGCCTCTCTCTCTGCCTACTTGTGATCTCTGTCTGTCAAATAAATAAATAAAAACTTTAAAAAAAAAGAAAAAGAAAAACAGGACATTCTCTTTAAAGGTATTGACAGCAGCTTTCTATGAAGGAAAGAGAAATTTGAGCATAATTGGGCCATAGGCCACCATTGATAGGTTTTGAATGAACAATGTCAGCACATAATTGTGAGAACTAGTTGATGCCCTTTGAAAATGTGCCAATTAAAGGCTATCTATAATTTTGCGCAAAATTTTGTGCAAAATAGGGCTTTCTAATGGAATTGTTGATATGCTTAACCACTGTACATGGGCACAAACTCTACCACTTTAATGGAAATAGTCAACGCCATTGCCAGGACAGAACCACTTAGTAGGGAAATTGGAAATTTAATTTCAATCAGATGAACAAAAAATTGAGAAGAATGCTTGAAGTGGTAGCATAAAAAACACCAGCGATTAAAAACATTTGGAACCTTTGCCTACCCTTCAAAGGCATTTGTTGCCATGGTTTTTAAAGACCTCTGAAAGCTTCAGCTGTGTCCACAAGAGCTGCCAAGAAATAGGGGTTCTATACTGATTTTATTTGTCAGATGCATTTTGTCTTAATTATCTCCAAGATAACGATTACTTTGCCAAAGGGGAAAAAAAAAAAGAAGAGCCACTATCATTTCACAGGTAAAATGACTATGATTTTGCTTTTCTGAGCCCTTCCTCCAAGACATGCGTGCACATGCACGCACACATCTAATATCATACTATAGCATGAGAGTAACAAGCACATAAAACTGGTAAGAAGGAGGACAGTCTTACACAGAAGGAGGTTTTCAAGTCTTGAACTTCAGGGTTGTGTCTTTCGTTTTTTGTCTGAGGAGAACCAGGAGCCCAACATCTAGCAAATTTACCACTACCTGGGGGTAAGGCCTTTCTTTCAAAAAGTTTCATTACAAAATGCTTTAATTTGAAAATTATATGATACTCATATGTGTACGCATTGAAACTCTTCTGCTCTTCCTCCTCCCTGGCCTTATTTCTCTGCTGTACAACATGCATATGACTACAAGATAGAACATAGAAACTAGAAGTAGAGGGGCGCCCGGGTGGCTCAGTCAATTAAGCATCTGCCTTCAGCTCAGGTCGTGATCCTGGGGTCCTGGGATGGAGTCCTGCATCAGGCTCCTTGCTCAACAGGAAGCCTGCTTCTCCCTCTCCCTCTGCCTGCCTCCCCCTGTTTGTGCTCTCTCTCTCTCTCTGCTAAATAAATAAAAGCTTTTTTAAAAAAACAACTAGCAGTAGAAATAATGGAAGGATTAGGCAAGCTCTGGGTCAGAAAAGATCCTTGTGGACTTCCACAGTATAAATACTTTGGGGGAAAAAAACCCACTTGTTTTTTATTTGAAAGTCATAAAAATGCTTCTATTTGTTCCTGCTGTTTATTATTTGTACAGCTCTATGTGATGGAACCAGCATGTTCTCTTTTAAATTGTAAGCTCCTAGAGAGCAGCATTTGACCCGTTGGGCTAATTTGTGATTTTCTTCTTTAGAAGGGCCTCAAACATACAATTTTAATAATGAGAGTGTTTCTTACAAGGTTTTGGTAAGAAGCAGGGAACTCATAATACATTATTATGAGAATCAAGAGGAAGTTTCTAGAGTTACTTCCCCACTATTAATAATGGGCAACCTTCAGGAAGTAGTTAGCCGTTGTCTTCACCAAGTTTCCCTAATATTAACGGAGGGAACTGATTCAAATCCCCACCCCTGGGTTGTCTGCAGAGTGTGGATTCTCTCTCTGTAGCTGCTGGGTGATTCCGTCTAGACACCCAGTTATCACGTCAAACTCAGTGTCTGGAATTGAACTTACCACAGCCCCTCTCTGATGGCCCTTTCTCTTGCTGTTCTCAGTTCAGGTGATGACACCATTATTTTCCCTCTGTGTATGAACCTCTTAACTTCCTTCTCTCCCAAACATCCTATACTGAATCACCTTCAAACAATCTAGATTCTTTCACTGTATTATCCTTCAGTCTATTCCCTTTTTTCCTCATTTCACAAATACCCACAAGTCCAGACTTTTACCCTGTCCAGACAACTGATATACCAACCAACTTAGCCTATATGCTTCCTCTCTCTTTCTCTCTCTCTTTCTCTTTCTCTGTTGTCTCTCCTATATGCCTCTAGCAGGTTAATCTTCATCAAAGTGTGTTCTGTCCTATCACTCCCATGACTGGAAAAAAAAATGTAATGATTTCGTATTGCCTGAGACCCACAAACTGATCCTAACCTTCATGCCATACTTTTGTTGATTCACTGAGCGACTCCTGCAGTATGAAGCTTTGATTTGGGCCTTACCTGTGAGGTGCTCACATTCAGTAAGGGAAAGACCCATCTGTCTACACGGACATTTGCAATCCCAGACACAAAGGGCCACTGGAGAGTGGAGTGGCCCCTGCAT
The DNA here is from genome assembly GCF_963455335.1 of Martes martes. NCBI lineage: Eukaryota > Metazoa > Chordata > Mammalia > Carnivora > Mustelidae > Martes > Martes martes. The sequence continues at coordinate 14,895,070 of NC_137893.1, forward strand.
TAATATCAGAGAAGGTTTGATAAGAGTAACTTTTGACTAGAATAGGAAGAGATTTTACAGGCAGGTTTGAAAGTAATTCCCAGCAGAGAAATGAATGCTCATATTTTATAATAACAAGTAGTCCGATATAAAATGTTTACTTCGAAAGTACAAACAGTGACTTGGAAATCCTTGAGTGGTGGTCTTGGGGCTTTTCCGTGGACCATGGAAGTCATTAAAGTGTACTGTATGAGGTACTGACGTGATTTGGGATTTGCCTTAAGAACATTAGGAGACTGGCAGTGTGCAGAATGGCTTGGAAAACCAAATGAAGCAAATGGTTTAAGTGAAGGAGAAGGCAAAAGGAAACATTAAATTATTGCAACGATCCCAGGGAAAATTAGCGAGAATCAGATTATCGCACGTTAAAGAAGTGATCTCCACAACAGTTCTGATGGGAAATGTGAGGGGTGAGAAAATGAAGACAGCTGACCCTAAGGTTTTCAGGGTGGGTGCCGGAGGGGACAGATATCAGCAGCGTTCACCAGGAGGAACGCCTGGTGTCAGATGAAGACACAGGGGCGTCACTAAGAAGCCAGGTTGAGGCAGAGCTTGATGTGGGAGATAATCTGCATAGTTGTGACACTTTAGGTCTCAAATACTGTTTCTCTAGGGCTTCCATGACAAAGGACCACAAATGAGTAACTTAACATAAGGTATTGTCTCACAGTTCTGGAGGCTGAAAGTCTGAAATCAAGTTGTCAGCAGGGCTGCACGCTCTCTGAAAGCTGTGGGAAACTCTACTTTCTTGCCTCTTTCTAGCTTCTTGTTTCTGCCAGCAATCTTTGGTGTTCTTTGCCATGTAGCTGCATCGCTCTTATCTCTCTCTCTTTGGTCTTATGGCCTTCTCCTCTCTGTCTCTATATCCAAATGCCCTTCTTATAAGAACACTAGTCCTGTTGGAACAAGGGTCCGCCCTACTCCAATATGACTTCGGCTAATTATATCTACAGTGACTTCTTCAGAAACACCAAGGTATTAGGGGTTAGGACTTCATCATGGCTTTGGGGGAAGCACAATTCGACCCATAAACAGATATGCATGAGACCACCTAGGAAACTGGTGGGAGAAAAGGATGGGGGAATGAGAGGAGAAGAGATTGTAGATGTTGGGGAATGCCTACTTTTAAAAAGTGGGTGAGGAAAAGTGAAGAAGCAGAGAGAGCACAATGAGCCCTCTGTTCTCTTAAGGCTTATTTACCCCATTTTCCCTGAGCTTCTCTTGGTTTATGCTATTTCACAATTCTGGAATTATTTTCCAAACTGCTCGCTATCTATGAAAATCCTTCATTTCTTTCTAGGCCTATGTCAAATTTGCCACTTACATTAGTGCGTCTCCTGCCAGGCCTACCCAGTGAAATTTCTTCCTTCTCTGCAGTCCTCTAGCAGATCTTATTTACCATTCTTTCAACTTCTTGTCCTAATCTATCTAACAGAGCTGTGCCCAACACCACTAGAGGCACTGGAGCCACAGGGCAGACCAGACCTAAAGTCAGCTTTCCCTGAGCTTACATCCAAGTTCCGGCAGGAATATGAGGAAGCAACATCTGGTACAGATAGACAGTCATCAGCTGAATGAATAATTAAGAGAACTTCTTTAAGGGTTTAAGGGCCTTAACAAAAAAATAAGGGTAATGGAGGAAGGAAAAAAAAAAAAAAAAACCCTAAGTAGAAAAATTTGTAGGATTACTTTGGCGAGGGTAATCATGCAAGACTTCTCTGAATATACTGACATAATCATGACATGACATGACATGATCTTTTTTTCTGAGAAAGTAATCTTGGACAGAGATCTGAATGATAAGGAGCCAGCCAAGTAAAGATGTGGGTGTTGCAAGCAAAGGGAAAAATGTGCTGAGGTCCTGAGGAAGGAACATGGCTGGCGTGTTGGAGGAAGAGAAAGAAGGCCAGTGTGGCTGGATGATAAGGAACAGGGGGAGAAATAAGCAGGACTAAGAGACTATAGAGTATTATAAGCCATAGGAGGGAATCTGGACTTGAAGTATAGTGTGTCTTAAGGGAGAGGTCATATGACCTGATGAATATATTGCAAAAGATTTCTCCTGTTGTTGCATAGAGACTAGATGGTATAGGGGCAAGTGTGGAACATGGAGATCAAAATTTCGTATTTTTGTCTGCATCTATTGTCAAGACCTCAATGTTGAGCCGTATCTCTGAAAGAATTCCAGAGATGAAATAGACAATGAGAGAGCAGCCACCACTTTTCCCCCATCTGCTGGTCTTTTCCAGGCATGGGTAAATGTGTCAAGCCAGAAGGTGATTAGAAATGTGAAACTAAATGCAAAAGCTAAGCCATCTTGGAAAAACAAGGGTGAGTTCCTAAGCACAAAAGGTCTAAGTTCTCTCTTAATACAGCTCTACAAAGTGGAAGGAGCCAAGTAAATGGGCCAAGGTTCTTCAGAAAGTCAGGCTGTGCTTACCCTCAGCTACTGTTGCGGGAGCTATCCAGAGTGCTGAATGTCTCACCCCCAACCACCCCACCCCTGATGCTTTCCAAGGACTCATGGACAAAGCTTGTCAGTTATCCTATCCAGTTATCCTGGACCTAATGCCTCACTGCTTGGAACCATAACCAGACTCTACCGTGATACCACCCTGATGGCCTTCTTGTCTTAACTAACCTTTAAGTCAACACCTGTCTGGGCCATGTCTGTTTGATCTAATGTTAATTAAGTTCTTTGTGCATCTGAGAGAGATAAAATGAAATGGCAGCATAGCTAGTGGTATACAGATAGGTTTGGGACTCTATTGTACCTCATGACCATTTGAAATTATAATGTCAGAGAAGCAGGGAGCGCAGTGGGGTCTTTTTTTCCTTGGACTTCTATTCAAAGGTGGTACCTGAGGCTGTTAAGCTGTTTATTGAAACAAACCTGTTTATATAACTCATCCAAAGTCTCTGCAACACATCTTAAAAAACACTGCTTAAGGAACATACATATTGCATAGAGCACTGGGTGTGGTACATAAACAATGAATTTTGGGACACTGAAAAAAATTTAATTTAATTTAATTTTTAAAAAAAAACAGAAACACTGCTTCTCCATCTGCAATAATTAACAAGTTCATGTACTATACCATTTTACCCCTCCCTTAAATAGCACCCTTGACTTTGCTTTAAAAAAAAAAAAGAATATGTTCAACTGAAGGCCATTACTCAATTTCTTGAGTAATCAAGTTTATACACTAAGTAGTGGATGAAAATTTGTATGCTTTCAAATCAAACACTTTACCTCTTCAACTAAAACACTTAGAGCACTAGAGTAATCTGATGGATACTCATTTCTAGCTCTCTTCTTAAATAACAAGAAAAACAGGGACAGCTGCAGCATCTTCAGAAGTTTCTACCCGCATGTCAGACCCTTCACTGTCCTTAAATAAGTATGAGGGTCAGTGTGACTTTTAAAGAGCCAAAGAAGTTCAGTAAAACTTTTTAGATGCATGTTATCAAGACTATCATGAGAAAATGGGACAAGAAACCACTAAACTTGCTCTGGTATTTCCTTTTTATATGCACAAACAAACCAAATACACAGAAATGCCATTCAAGTAAAAAGGAAATAAACGACATTATTTTTACATAATCTAAGAATAAATACATGGCCAAGAATGTCTTTGTTTGATCTAATGATCAATTAATTTTGTTAATTTCTATTCACAGAACTCCCCAACTTCCCTTTCATCTCCAGGTCTTTGCTCATATGCTCATTCCTATGAACCTCCATGCCGACCTCTTTCATTCTGCTCATTCGGCTCATCCTCCAGACTTAATTTTGAATCAGGGAACCTTCTTGGAGCCTGACTCAAGGCCCACTAGGACTGAGTGAGGTCTGGACTCCTATATAACACCCTCCACTCACCCTCATCTTGGCACTTGTCACACTGTCATTTAGTTGCCAGTTTATTTGTATAACTCTCCCACTACCTTTTAAGGCTATGAGTCCAGAGCCTTTCACAGTCCTTTGCCTAGTAGAGGCAATCAATGAATAAATGAGTGAACTAAGAAACTGAATTATTTCTAAGGTCTCTCCCTATCTCTAAAAGTTAATATCTCTGCCTCATTTCTATGCTTTTTCCAAAACTGTGGACTCAATATTCACCTCATTTAACAGAGCTTATATAAGTGACTTCATACCATGATAAGAAATTTCTGAAGCCAGGCAGAAATTGTAGTTTATACAACTTATATACAGTAAAATTTTAGATAATATAATTTACAGTGCAATGAAATCCTACTATTTGGTCTGTATATACAAGATGGAGATAAGATATATATTTTAACCATCAAAAAGTAAATAGAAAGTTTTTAAATATTTGAACTTGAGATAATGCCATACCCATAAAATATTTTTTATTAGCTCACATTTCCTTCACTATTTTAAGACATTTTTCTTCTTTTCTGTGTTTTTTTGCTCTAATGCCTTAATGTTCAGAGACAATACTCAGTCTGATATGAAGTTATATAGTACACTCTTCAAAGCTGAACAAATAAGATGAAAATAATTTGTGAGAATATAGGTATTATTCCTTGAAGAAAGGTCCTTTCTATCTTTAATCTTAGTAATTTGACTTTCATAACTTAAAATATTTATTTTCTTATACTCATCTATTATTTTCCTCATACAATAGCACTTTATCTATACTGACTTACTCTCTAATTGTATCATAAGAACAAGTACCTTTGCCTCCCCAGTAAATTTCCCAAATAAATTCCAAATTTTGTGAGATTATAGATTATATCTTACACATATTTTCTCTTTTAACATCTTACACAGGTACAGAGTAAGTTTTTAATAAACATGAATTGTCAAAACTTTAGATTTAGAGACAATCTATTCCATTTACATACATTAAATCAAAGGTCAGCAAATTATGGCTTGCAGGCCATTTCTGGTCAGTTCTAGTCTGTTTTGTATATAAAGTTTTACTGGTACACACCCACCTACTTATGTACTGTCTATGGCTCCTTATAGGCCACAATCTCAGGGCCGAGTAGTTGCAACAAAGACTATAAAGCCTAAAACGGTTACTGTCTGGCCTTTTCAAAAAAAAAAAAAAATTGTTGCTGAACACTGCTCTCAATCATTTTTACAGATGAGAGAACTCAATCTCAGATAAGTGACTTGTGAGAGGTTGTAGTTGAAACTGTTCACTAAATCTACCTCTGTAAGATGATTTGTCAATACCAGAGAAAATGGCCCGTGAAAATAATGCTATTTTAGAATATATAAAAGTAAATAAAAGAAATATCACAAGTGAAGACAGCTGTTGAAAGACTTTTCAGGGCTTATGCTAACCAAAACCAAATAGAAATATCATCTTTCTAAATTAAGATAGTATCATCTGGTAAAATCAAATAATCTATGTTGCTTTAACACGCAGATATGTCTATATATACATATCCATATGTATATTTATTTATATTTCTATTTCTTTGTGTGTGTACATATATATGTATAGAAACAAAAATTTACTATCAGAGAATATTATTAATTTTATTTAAAAATCCAACAAAAAAGTGCAAATCTTACAGAAGACTTCTAAAAGATATTGAAAGCAATTACTGTCCAAAAGACTGCTTTTAAAATGGACCAAGATAAATAAATTTAAAAAATGGACCAAGACAAAGTGAATTCACCCAACCTAAACTCCGGTCAGACTGCCACTCCTGTCAGACAAAGGATATTTAGCATAGATGGTTTAGGTAGTAGAAATGATTGATGTTTCCCCAGGGCATCCCCTAAAATGCAACAATATAGACATTCTTGGAGTAGAAATAAATTGTAGCTGGCAGTGGAAGGGAGAAGCTGCACTTGGTAAGCCACACACAAAAGAGGATCAAGGCACACAGGTGAATGAAATGTTACAAGTTGATACTTACTAACTGCTTATACTGATAACGTGTCCCCTCTTACAGGTCACCAGCCATTGAGTCTTTTCATTTTAGCAACAAGTCATATCATCCATGAGACAACAAAGAGAGGGACGAAGAGCAAGAGAAGAACCAGTCAAGTTAGAACTGATGGAAAGAACTGGTGCTCTAGAGCAAAGAGCAGAACAGAATGCATATCTGGAAACAGCCAAGGTGGAGAGGTAATCATGTTTAGCAATTACACTGTATTATGCCATATCATATAAGCCTAGGTGCCTGCAACACATGAATATCCACCTGCCATCCCTGATCAGGGCACAGACCTCTCGAGACTCAGCTGTTGAAGTCCTCTTCCCATAGAGTTGCTCAGGACTGCTTGGATCTTGCCAGTGTAGAAACCATAATTACTCAGCCACAACTGTCCTGGGCTTTGTCAACTCTTTCTCCTGAAAACTTTTTTTTCTCCATGTTTCTACCAAAGATACTAGCGGACCTACCAAGTATCAGTGTTTTCTTTTACAAATGGCTGCTCCTACATGCCTTCCTTCTTCAGTTACTTCCCCTCAGAATTAAAGGTGGAATAAGTTGTTTTTAACACGCTATTACCTTGAATACTTCTCTTGAAGAAGGCCTTACAGCCTTCACAGGACCAGACGCCATAATGGTAGCCCGAGGCATAGTCATTGCACACTGCACAGTAGCGGGTCTCCTTGGCAGACTCCATGGCCATGCTTCCTTTGTCACTGGTGCTGGCCAATCTCTCTCTGCCACCCTGGCGTCGACTGTCTGAATTTGGCCTAGAAAAAAAGAAATAGGAGAAAATAAAAACAGTGAATCTATTAACATTAGAAAAGCAAAACATGTACGCTCTTCTAAAGAATAAGAGGCTTGGGGGATACAGCAGATCCACTTTATTCTGACATTTTGAAATAATGAATCATAATGTAAGCTAATCTTTCATTACCTCTTGCCAGCTGTTACAGCAAAAGGTGTTTGCCTATTGTATTAACCTTGAGGGGAAATTGTTTATTGCAAACTTGCTTAAAAAATGGACTGCCTACACCAGAATGTATTATCTAGAAAATGACAAAATGAAATTAACTGGTTTTTAATAGATTTATTCTTTTTTTTTTCCAGGAATTCACAATTAATGCAGAACGATAAGAGACCAATGCTCATTCTAATTCTAGACACACTAAGGATCTTTAGGAAATAGAGACAAGCATAAAGCAGCTGGGGCATTTGAAACTCAAATGAACTAATGAACAACATGGAACATGTATAGAAATATAACAATTCAGATGTTTATGTCATTGTTACCATGTAACCCTGGAAATCAGTTTTTTATAACTTGACTGTAACTTAAGGGTGCCATCCAATACTCAATACTCCTCTTTAAGTGCATGTAGAGTAAGAGCAAAGAAACACAGACGATTACTTCAACCTTTAAAATGTTCACAGAGGAAGCATATTTCAGAAAAAAAACTAAGAATTAACAGTAAGTTCTGGGAGAACCAAGGAAATGGAGAAGTAAAAAGTTTTAAGGAAGTAGAAAGCTTTCAGAAGGAAGAGTGATCGACAGTGCCAAATGGAGCAGAGAAATCCAATAAAGCAAGGACTGATGAAACGTAGTAGGATTTGACAAAGAGGAACCTTAGCAAGGAGCTTCAGTAGAGGTATCCAAGCACAGGTCGAAAGCCAGCGGGTGGAACAGAGAACGGAGTAGGAGGAAATGAAAATGAGTGACGACCATTCCTTTGAGAACTCGGATGAGAATGGGTAGAGAAGAGACAGGGTGGGATGCTCGCTAAAGAATATAAAGATTAAAAAAAAAAAAAAAAAGATTTTCAGAATGGAAGCAGAAGCCTTTCTAGACCAAAGGGAATGAGCAACAGAGAGGGAAGAATTGGGGGTACAGAGGAGGGCAGAACAGAACAAAGTCAAGGGAAGTATAGCAGTTGGGATTAAGGACACAGGTAGAAGGAACAGCCTCCATAAAGACACCTTGAAGAAGACAGAGAGAAAAGAGCTAAGAAAAGGAGCAGATGAGATGAAGTTTGCATCTCTCATTTAACCAGGTATAAGATCAGAACTTAGATCAATCCAGGATTTACTAGGCATGTGCGACCAAATAAAAGCAATGGAGGAGAATTGAGGGTGTATGGTCAGAGCCCACCACAGTGCCTGGTATATAGCTGGCACTCCATAATGTATTTAAATGAACTCATCGAATGTTTCAGAATGTATAGGAAAAAAAGAAAAGTTGAAAGATATTGGAAGGATAGATGGAGTGAAGGTTTCTATAAGATTACCAAAGGGTGGGGGGAAAAAAAAAGCTGGGACACCTGGGCAGCTCAGCCCCTGATTTTGACTCAGGTCATGATCTCAGGATCCTGGGATCCAGCCCCACTGTCGGGCTCCTCACTCAGCATGGAGTCTGTTTGTCCCATGCCCCTCCCCCTACTCATACTCTCTCTCTTTCTCAAACAAATAAATAAAATCTCAAAAAAATAATAAAAAAAATATATTTTTAAAAAAGCAACCTAAGATGAGATAAAATGAATTGAAGACAGCGCTTCCAGGGCCTCTGATTAAAGAAACTCATGCTCCCGGCCTCTATTCCCCACCCAAATAAGCAGACCACATTGACTTTCTTACTGGCCCTTCCTTTCACAAGCCCTGTCTTTCCTTTTAGCTCAGATTTTATGATCCTTTCCTGCCCTGATCACTCATTGATACTGTCCACAATTTTGTGGCATTGGTTCTCAAACAATACTTGCCATAATACTCACAAAATACTGGCTCCTTGCGTTGAGCGCATCTGACTTGGCCAATTTTTTCCATTCTGAATGACACAGCTCTTAGTCTGGCAGCCTCAAATGCAAGTTCTTAATTTTTTAATATCTTTAGAGAGCACTGGCTTGCCGTTTTCGGTTCCAGTTCATAGTCTTCTGCCTATCCCCTTCCATTTCTTCACAATGCTGTTGAACGCCCCTCTCCCCAATCAACCTGCTCGTTTACTAACATCTTATGCATGATTCAAGTCAGTAGGAAGCAGTTGTGAATATTTAACTACAGAAGCTCAGTGCCTTTCAGGGGTAGTGTGATTAGCAAGCCAGACACAGACAGTTTCGAGGCCTTATAAATCTCAAGTACTGCAGCCTCCACACCCAGCTCAGGGCCCAGCCCACAGCAGACATTCCATACACATTTGCTGAACGAAGGAAGGCAGGAATGAATAATAGATGCATGGACAAAAGTTCCAAAGTATCGGGCAACTTCCATCCATCACTGCATAATAAAGCACTGCAAATCTTTAAACTGTGGTAGGATAAATGTAACATAAAAATTGATCATCTTAGGGCGCCTGGGTGGCTTAGTGGGTTAAGCCTCTGCCTGTGGCTCAGGTCATGGTCCCGGGGCCCTGGGATTGAGCCCCGCATCGGGCTCTTGCTCAGCAGGGAGCCTGCTTCCCCCTCTCTCTCTGCCTGCCTCTCTGCCTACTTGTGATTCCTCCCTCTCTCTGTCAAATATGTAAATAAAAGCTTTAAAAAAAAAACTGATCATCTTAACAATTTTTTAGTGTAGAGTTCAGTCACGTTAGGTTATTCACATCAGTGGTAACCAATCTCCAGAGCTTTTCCATCTCATAAAACTGAAACTTCACACGCATTCAGCAATTCCCCATTTACTGCTCCCCCCAGGCCCTGGCAACCACCATCTACTTTCAATCTCTATGCATTTGACTACTCTAGATAATTCATATATGTGGAATCATATACTAGTTGTCTTTTTGTAAGCGGTTTATTTCACTTAGCATAACGTCCTCAAGGTTCAGCCATGTTGTAGTATGTGTCAGAATTTCCTTTCTTTTTGAGGCTGAACAATATTCCATCATATATTTATACCATATTTTGTTTATCTATTCATCCACCAAAAGACAATGGACATTTGGGCGGCTTCCATATTTTGAATAATGTTGCTATTAACACGGTTGTTCAAATCTCTCTGTGAAAGCCTGATTTCAACTCATCTGGATATATACCCACAAGTGGGACTGTTGGATCATACAGCAGTTCTTTTTTTAATTTTGTGTAGAAACGCCATATTTTTTTTCCCATGTTGACCACACTATTTTGCATTTCTACCAACAATGCACCAGGATTCCAATTTCTCTCTATCCTTCCCAACAGATGTTTTCTTTCTGTTTTGTTTTATTTTGCTTTTTTAATAGCAGCCATCCAAATGTGTTTGAGGTAATCACTGCATCTTTTTTTTAAAGATTTTATTAATTTATTTGACAGACAGAGATCACAAGTAGGCAGAGAGGCAGGCAGAGAGAGATGAGGAAGTAGGCTCCCTGCCGAGCAGAAACCCCAATGTGGGGCCCAATCCCAGGACCCTGGGACCATGACCTGAGCCAAAGGCAGAGGTTTTAACCCACTAAGCCACCCAGGCGCCCCTAATCACTGTATCTTAAGGTCACCTCTCTTACCAACCATTCTTACCCCTTCAGTTGTACATTTGTGTGTCTCCATTGCTGCTAAGTTGTTCATGTCTTATTCATCTTTGGAACCCCAGTTGTTTATAGTATAGTGCCTCATCCAAAATAGAGACTCGATAAATATTGATATTAAATGAATTAACCAATGACTGAATCAATAAAGTGATCATTTTTACAATATAAGTGGAATATGCAAATATTATTTTAAAAAGTACTGGTAAAAGTTTAATTGCAAAAGCTCATTTTCCCCAGATCTAGCAGAGATATAGGCTATCTGCAAAATGTCTTCCATGTACACTTTATTTTTGAGATGTCTCTGAAATATGGAAAATCCACTGCAGACATAGAGCATAAAACCAGAAGCCCTTCAAAAAGAAGAGAGAAAACTACTCAGGCCATATTTCCTCCCCATAAAGGAACTTTTTTATCCAACTTGGAAAATCATATATGTAACATTGTCAGTTATTGTTTTGGCCCAACCCTGCTCTATGAACGCTCCTAAATGGGGATGTCATGAAAAATATAATCCAGATCAACCTAAAAGGCAAGCGAGATCTTCTCGTGGTCTGCAAAGCACTGTGGCGCCTTGGAATAGGTTCAGGTTTTCTGGAATATCCATTAGGCCAAAGTAATTTGGTACAACTGCCTCCAGACAGAGATCTGTGTCCCCAGTATGCAGACTAACTTGGCCTCATCATCTGTAGTGGAAAGGAACAGAGTGGGAGGTGTCTGTGCCTGGACTCAGACCAAGCCGCAAGGGTAGACCAGGCACTAACCTGCGGTTAGCTCAGCCCCCCGGGGAAGAGCCTCATTAGAGGTCTCAGACTGATCTCTTCCCGCCTCCCTCTCCCCGGCCTTGCCCAATCGCATCTGTCAAAGACATGGCACTCTTGGGTTCATGCTTCTTTGGTAGGAAATGCTTTATACCATGTTTAGGGCAATCTTTCTTCTCCTCAGTCAGCCTCAGAGGCCCTTGGGTTTCTCTTTATTTTTATAGAACCAAAATTAATTACTCTTATTTTCATGAGCTAAATGTATTCAAGTTCTGCCTCCCTTATCTCGTTATTACAGCTGAAAAATTTAATTCTTTAGCCAATTTGCTAAAAGATGTCTGTCTTTATAAAATTCTTATCCCTTTCTCACTGAATGGTCACGAAACCTCAATAGTTTCTCATCTTGGGCACATTCTCACAAGACGCAGATAAGAAGTTGATTAGTTTACCAAGTTAAATGTTCTTCACCTTCCAGGTATGTCCAAAGATTCTCTAAAAAGAAGCAAGGCGGAAGCTTAAGGGCAAAAGGGAGGGATGCGTTGTCAGCGACTGAACACATCACAGTTCTGAGGCGCGCAAGTGCTGAGGAACAGAGCGATGATGGCAGAGAAAAGAAGGGCAGAAACGTGAGATCAGAAAATGAGAGACAACACCGCTGCAGCTATGGAAACTGGAAACTCAACTGATTAGATTTAGTTCCCTTTTCATTATACGCATGGACTACTAAATATTTCCCAGTGGGTGCCTACTGATATCATATATTCAATATGATGGAGAGAGAAGTCTGAAGGCATTCATATTGGGTCTAGAGAGTGGACTCTCTTAGACCAAATCACAAGAGAGCATAACAAAGTGAATTTATTAAGAAGATTTTCATGGATCAAAGGAAGAGTTTAAAGCTCAACATAATGAAATACTGTTCGTTTTCCAACCATAAATCATGGTACCAGCCAATCCAAAGGCATTCACCAGATGAGTCAAGAATTTTTTTTAAATTTTTTAAAGCTTTTGGTTTCTAGAAGAAACATTTTTGCAAAGCTAAGTGAAAAGAACCAACAGATGTCCACACCCTAGAGATGGGGGGTATTTAAGTGCCAGTGGGATAATCTCATGAGACTCTAACCCCCAAATCAAATCCCCAAAGTTATATGCACCCAGAGGGCCTTATATTTTTTCTTGATGACGCTTACCACAATTTCCAGTCCTATACTTGAGTGATTATTGACAAATATATGTTCCCCCTAATAAACAGTGAGTTCCAGGAAGGCAGGGATCATGTCTCATTTGCTCCCAGTTTTAACTGACACACGTTTATATCCTTGATGAACACGTGCTAAATGAATCTCTTCCATCTAATCCATCACCAAATTATATCAGTTTTTTCTTCAAAATGCTATGCCTATCTTCCTTTGCATTCCTTGTTTTCATCATTCTTGCCTAAGACATAAATAACCCTACATCTGAATTACTAAAAGTAGTCTCCTACCTCTCAAAAGTCCTCAAACTCAGCCTGCCTGCCACTGTCAAAAGAATGGTCATAAAATACAACTTTCACCTTTCAATAACTTCTCATTACATATATATGAGGGTCATTACCCTTTTGGGGGGCCTCAGGGACCTGTTTGATAATATAGAGAAGACTCTGAAACTGTCTTTTCTAGAAAACACACATAAACGAACTCTCAAACTTGTGCCTGTAGTTCTTTAATTTAATTCTAATAAATTAGGAAAATGAAATTTTAAAATCATCAACATATAGAATTAAGCTCAAATTCTTGAATTCCCTGCTCCAACCAGTATTGTTCTCTCTATAGCTCCCTGAGGAAAACTTTATCAACTCCATCTCTGAGAAATTACTCATACCACCATCTCTGCTGCCTCTGCTTCCCTTCAGCCATCACATCTCACCTATCACAGAAAACTAAGCTGTAGTTCCCCATCTTCCATAAGGCTTCTCCTAAGTGTTCCAACTCACACTGGTTCAACTTTGAATTCCTACAGCACAAGTCTTCACCACTTCTCTTGACACCTAGTTAGATACTGGATTATCATCTGTCTGACACTATGCTACACCTGTTTCCTTTGCAGTATTTTCTTCCTCTACCAGGCTCCTAAATGTCACTGTTCCTCAGAGCTCTGCCATTGGTCTTCTGTCATCCTTAGTGGACAATCTTTTTTGTGGGAATCTTGGCCCCGCGTGGGACCACACTCAACTGCCAACCTACACCCCTCTCCTGGACTTCAGATGTGGGTTCAAATTACCCACTTTGCAGCTCCTCTTGAACGACCCAAAGAAACCTGAAACTTAATGTGCACAAAACTAAACTCAGTATCTTTCCCAAAAAACCTGCTTCTATTCCTGCATTCCCATTTTGGCCCTATGGCCCTAAGGATCCAACCAAGGCATTCAAGCAGGCTCTTCCCTCTGCCTGGCCCCAGAGTAACTCCTATTTACCCTATAGTCACAGCCTGAGCTTAATTTTCTCCAGAGAGCTTTGCTTAACTCCAAGAGCCAGATTACACATACCCTGGACTCTCCCCAGTGAAGCAGCCATCTTTTCACTCCCTGTGATACTATGACTTCTAATAAGGATATGTATTTGGTCTTTGTCCCATTTCTTGCACAGAGCTTCTGAAACCCTTGGAATTTCCCAACTGATAGGAGAGCAACAAAGGTGTATCTTATACATTAATGAGATGACTTTTGGATCCCACCTAAGAATGAAGGCCGGTTGCCAGGGAAACCATCCAAAATGGAGAGTTAGAACTTTCAGTCTCCTGCCACCCCACCTCCCACCTCCAGGGGAGAGGGGCTGGAGGCTGAATCAGTCACCACTGGCGAGCAATTTAATCAATCCCACTTACATAATGAAGCCTCCATAAAAACCCAAAAGGACAGGGTTTAGAGAGCTTCCGGGTTGGTGAATATGGGGAGTTGCTGGAGAAATGGCGTACCTGGAGAGGACATGGAACCTTCAGACCCCTTCCCCATGCCTCCCCCTAAGCACCTCTTCCACCTGGCTATTCCTGATTCCTAGCGCTTTATTAGAAACAAAACAAAACAAAAAACCTGGTGATCTAGTAAATAAAATATTTCTCTGAGTTCTGTGAACAACTCTCAATTGAACCCAACAAGGGGTTCATGGGAACCTCTGATTTATGGCTAGTTTTATAGTTAGAAGCACAAGTGAAAACCCGGTCTTGTGATTGGTATCTGAAGTAGGGGCAATCTTGTAAGACTGAGCCCTTAACCTACAGGGTCTAATGCAATCCAGGTAGATGGTGTTGGAATTGCATTAATTGCTTGGTGGTATATTAAACACACACACAGAGTCAGAGTCACACTCCCCTATATAAAACCCTTGGCAGCTTCCTACCACATCAAGAATAAAATTCAAGAAAACCCAGCATGATCCATGTCCTGCCCGTCACTCCAACAGGGACTGACTCCTCACACTCCCTCCCTGATCACTGAGTTGCAAACGCTGACTCCCAGCTGCCCCACAAACATCAAGCCCATCCATGTCTCCAAGCCTTTCTCCCTCACTTGCTCCCAACTCCATGCAGTTCCCTACCTTCTCAAGTATCATTTCTGACCTTGCTAAAGTAGTCTTTCTAGGATTTCCACCCTCTTACACCAGTTTATTCCCTCGTAACACATCACTACCTGACATCAAACCAAATTTTAATTTATTTTATTATATAACTTCCCAACTAAAATGTAAGTTTCATTCCCTAGCACCTTGAAGAGAGCCTACTCTAGAAACAACGGCTGAATAAACCAGTGCTTAAATAAATGTTGGTGCTATGAATCGGCATTTTGTTGTGCTCTGTTTCATTATTATTACCCCATGCACCATAACCCCCACCACGGCAGGAACTGTGGCCCCTTTACTTAGCATGGTCAACCAGCTCATGCTCAGCAGCCAGACACACAGTAAAGTGATTAAAAAGTATTTGCCATCTGAATGAGTTATGGACATGGTGAAAGCTGTCCCAACTCTACACCTGGACACTCTCATATCACAAACCCGTCCTCCACACCACAGCAGGAGTGATAGCTCTCCCCTGCAAAATGGACCCCTATTGGAAATCCTTCATGTCTCCTCAACATCTGTGGTAAGCCTTCTTAATCTTCTTTGGATGGTAGACCACAGGAAAATACCCTTATTTACAGAAATGCAGATTTCGCTTACAATCTTAGGGTATTCATTGGCCTCTGAAGCCCGTGAATGGTCTCCCCAAAAGACTTCAGACTAAGAACTCCCAGCCTACAGCAGAAATGCAGACTTAATTTTATGCATTGCCCTTCCCGGATCAAGGCAGTCCATCTCTGGACCTTTGCCCACACAGCTTCCTATCTTGGCCAAAAGGTAAAATCTCCTGAGGAAAAATGCCCACTCAGATAGCCACCGCTGAATTTCTCGATAGAATCAACATGTGCTCCTAGAATATCACCTATAGAACTGTCTGGAATGGTCATCATCATCATTGGTAGTCACTGTGAATCTCCAGGAAAGAGATCCTATTACAGTCACCTTTGCTTTCCAATTTCCAACAAAGTACAGACAGTCGATTATGGAATGAATAAAATTATATGTCCCATACTGTGTGTCTTGCCTTCTTAGCTAGGCTATAGGTTTTCAAAAGTAGGTAAACTATATTTTAAATATTTTTTTTCACCAAAACCTGGTATGGTATTTTACACAAAGAATGTATCTAAAAAATAGTGAATAAATCCATCAACAAAGAATTAAGAACAGCTTTGCAAGAGGCATCGTTGAATCTGTTGCAGTAACAGAATGATGTATCAAGATAATGAGAAGGCAATTATTGATGCCTATGTATGTAGCAACAAATATATCGATCTGATTGTGGCTTCCTGTGTATTTCTCTCTGCTGTAAATATAAATATGAATGGGCCTAAGTTAGTGGTGATTGGTGTCTAGGACCAGAACTTACCTGTGGGTTTTTCCACTCTCTATAAAGGTTTGTCTTTGACTTTTAATATAATCTCATTTTCCATGGCAGTAAACAGACATTTTAATTTTAATATAATCTCATTTTCCATGGCAGTAAACAGACATTTTAAAAAAAAATGTAAAAGTTGATCCAAAATGGTAGAGTCTAGCAAGGATAAATCCTGAATCTCATTTTGAGAAAAGCCCAAGTTAACTGAGTCCTGGGCCAGGTTTGAGTAACCCATTAAGCCATGTCACATGTATTTTGTGGGCAAGATCTTTAAGCAATTTTAAGTATTTTAAGCAAGCTAAAAACTATTTTCTGGATGAGAAAAGTCACTCCAAAGACTCCAGCTCCTTTACAATGCTCATCTGAAAACTTCATCTATCTCTTGCCTCATATTAACCATTTAATGAGTGTAGTTCTTGTTTGTATTGATTGTGTGTCTTCTGGTTAATAAAAAGAGGCAGAGAATATTCTTCCCTAAGAGATGGAAAAGGGAACTCCTTCCAAAAAATGACTGGTGGTACATACCATTGAAAGTCAGCTCCACCAAATGACCTAGGGAGAGAGCTTCAGCTGCTAGTTCAAAGTTCTGCCCAAAGTTCAAACCACACCCTGAATTTCTGAAAGACCAGCCTGACCCCTGACCTAACAAGATAAGGGGATCTGGGAGAATAGGCAAGTAAGGTGTCACAGAACATGAAAGGATGGTCGTGGGGGCCCTATTGTTGAGTGCCTTACAATAGGCACTGAACCCTCGAACTACACCAAGCACTACTATTATAACTGCACTTGTTTTAGAAATGAGGTAACTGAGGTACGGAGAGATAAGGAGTTCACAAAAGTCATACAATCAAGCAACAGTGGGGTCAAGGAATCAGGCAGTCTGACCCCAGAGCCCCTACTCCCAACAGAGAATGGAATCCTCGGGAACTCCACCCAAAGGCATCAAGAGCCAAAGAGGAGTATTTTGCATGCTCTGGGAACAAAAATCCTTACTTCAGATATCATCCCTAATCTCATAAATAATAATCCCAGCTGAGATTGCCCACGGCTATTTATTACCCAGCCAATACTAGTTTTTTAAGGGAAAATGCTAATCCAATGTCTAGTGCAAAGGTTGAGAACTCTGTTGAGTTCCTTGGAAACAGAATTTAATGGAGCTGACAACAATACAGGAGAAGAACTAGATGAAAGTTTGAATATTTCCTTAAGATATGATTACATAAAATATCTATTTTAACTCATAAACAAACGGAAAGTGATGTGTTGTTAATGTCCATACATCAGAGTTCTGAAACTCTGCACAAAGAACATTAGCATTCACCATTCAAAATGTAAGGCTCTCTATAAAATGTCAAGAGGTTTTCCCACTCACTTAAGAAAAATATCTTCACCCCAAAATACAAGCGAGTGTTGATTTTCCACACTAATGGGAAACAAGGATAGCCTGTCAGAAAGCTCCCTAAAAACCCCATTTAGTCAATATCTTTTTATCTGTTCTCAGTTCCTAATGTGTAACCAAATGACCTGATTTGAGTTTCGTCACCTCTCCTTTCCCTAGTCACACCAACCTGTTGCAAGTGCTAATGAACCGTGAGGGCAAGAAGCCCAAAGTGGGATGCAAGAAACAAGGCATAGGGATGACATAAAAGAGATAAGTCAAGAGAGGCGCTGCGGTGTGACACCACACCTTCTTAAAACAAGTCTGATTTCCAGCCTAATTTCCACACAAAGTATGGCATAGATCAGGAGGATAAAACCTACCCACATGCAGAAATACTAAGAAATTCATTCATTCATTGAACAGCATCGCATAAGCATCTACCTACTGCCCCCACCCCAGAGAGTACAGGAGGGCAGGGGACAGCTGCAAAAGGAGGAGAGGAGAGGGGAGGAGCCGTAAGAGAGGGGGACAGAAGAAACAGAAGGATCACCTCTGCCCTCGGAAAGTGGACAGTTCAAGGAGGAAGACAGATGTGAGCCTCTGGGAAATACAGTCGTGCTCTAACACTGGCCTCTGGTAGGCTTTTCAATGTGATTCATAAACCATTCATTTTATGACCCTCCAAAAAATAGGAACAACATGTCACCACATAAAAAGTCCACACAAACACGTCTAAAACGGCAAATGGAAATTTTTACTTACAAAGATTATTTGGGAACCTGTATGCCATTAAAGATCATACTGCGACAAACACAATAAACTTCAGGACTTCTTTTAAACAAGGGACTGTTTAAAAGAAAACCAGAGGCCCAAAATGGCATCACTTGGGTTAAAGCCTCAGGTCAGTAAACCTGGGCTGGATCCCTAACGGAACTGCAGTTTCAACCTTAAGTCTTAAACTATCAATCTGAGACGGATCAGTTAGACAATCTGTCACCTGTGCCTACACCATCCCCCAAAGGAAGATGAGGTCATTGGCATAATAAGACCCCTGCCATTCCCCCTAAGAGAAGATCTTGCCTGGAATAACCCTTTCTTTTCTTTTGTGTCTAACTCTCTTGCCCCACCCTCCTTCCTGTAAAAACCTTCCATTCTGTACAACTCCTCAGAGTGGCCCTGTCCTTGCTTGAAGAGATATTCACTGATTCATGAATCGTTTCATAAAGCCAACTAAATCTTCAAATTGACTCGGTTGAATTTTGTTTTTTTAACAAGAGGCAGAGTACTGAGGTCAGAAAGTTCTAGACTGTTCTAGAAAGTTCTAGAAAGTTCTGGGTTAGAACCCCTGGGTTCTAGACAAAAGGCTGCCGGTAACAGCTACATGTGCTGAATCAAGTCATCAAATCTCTCTGGTCTCAGCTGCTTCTCTGTGAGAGAAGAAACCCCAACCGTTCTCTAAATTCCTTTCCAACTCCATGATTGTAGGATCATGATTCTATCCCATGCCTCTGACCAATGACACATCTCTGGCCAGCTAGAATTTCTTCAATGGATCTCATGAACGCATAGCCCATTTTCCAAAACTCTTTCCCAAGAGTAATAAAATGTGTACAGATGAGCTGGCGAAAGGCGGCAGTACTGCCTTTCAGTCTGCTCAGCACTCCCTCCCGTGACCATGACCGACTCAAGATGACAAACACCCATTCCATCACAGAGAGCTGTTGGCAAGGGCCATTGTGTTTATAATGGCTAACATGACCTGCCCGCAAAAAAAAAAAAAAAAGTCGCTTCTCTAAAAGAGGCATGAGAAACCGGAGGGAAAAAAACTAGAGGGAAGGAAAACAAGAAATGGAGAGACAAAGGAAAGGGGGAAAGTACCTCTTTGTTTTGGACATTTTCTTAGTTCACTGAACTCTACCGGCAATAATTGAAGCAGGAACCTGAACAGAAGAAAATACAGCTGAGATATCAAAGACAAAGTAAGCAGAATTCATCTACTGTGTCCCTCTGCCCAGGCTAGTGCACATGGCCGGAAAGAGCTCCAAAGCAAACGAATGATTCTGGAATAAGAGACAACTAGGATATGGTTTAAAAGGAACAGAGGTTCTTTTGCACAGAATGACTTCATCAAATCCTTAAATATAATCAGTGACCAGAATTGTAACTCTTCTGAGTAGGGACCAATAGCTCTCTTAGGTGTGGAGGCTCAAACTGAATCTTCAGGGTTACTCTTCGCTGACTTTCCAATCCACCCAACAGGAAGCAAGCTCAAGGAATAGTCCATTTTTGTGTGTGGATTTCTAAGAAGACACAGTAGATCTCTCTGTGATATAGCCATGACCATAGCTGCAGATGGTGTCATTCAGAGACACAAGGAACACATGGGACATGTATCGAGCCACACGCCATATGGATCTCATGGCCAAAGATGATTGGGTTGCTGTGTGTGATATGCCTTTTGGGGGCCAGGGATTTCAAAAGTTTCAGGAAGTTTTGGAGTTCTGATGTGCTACTATTTTCTCTTTGACTAAGGTTAACATATGCAAAGTGCTTTCTAGAACCCTCCTGTGTCTCAATCCCCCCCACGCATCTTTGTTACTAGTATTTTCACCGCGTAACTAATCACCCATGAGGTGATTTTGTTGTAAAACATAAAATCACAAAAGTCAGAAGAGTGACATTCATTAAAAAGGACATAATGAAACATGAAAAACAAGTAACAAAATTAAAAAGACTTTATTGCAAATTCAAAATATTTGATTGCCCTTGAAATGTAGAGTGGAGATTTATGTCAAACCTGTGCAAATAACGGATTTTATTTTGTGGATCGCACCTAGGCACTTGTCTTCAAAGTTGTTTAAAAAGGTTTTCTTTTTCTCTTTTTTGCTTGTTGATTTGTCTCCTCACTGCACTTTTTCTTTTTCTTTTTTTTTTGCTAAAATTTCCCCCTTCCTTAAAAGAGGCATCAGTTTCCCCATACAAGGATGCGTATTTGTAAAGGAGCTCTGTTATTGCATTGTAAAAGCCTACACTGCTCTTTATTCTTTTTTTCTTTAAGTTTTTTTTAATTTTTTAATTTTTTTATAAGCATATAATGTATTTTTATCCCCAGGGGTACAGGTCTGTGAATCACCAGGTTTACACATTTCACAGCACTCTGCTCTTTATTCTTGACATATGTCACATGTTCGTTGATAAGATATTCCAAAATTCTATGGGAAACGTGTGTTCAAAACTCTGTGCCACTATATAGATTATTATGAGGGTTAAGATTCACATAATTAAAAGAAAATGGGAGCACTGGGGCACCTGGGTGGCTCAGTCGGTTAAGCGTCTGCCTTGGGCTCAAGTCATGATCCTGGAGTCCTGGGATTGAAACCCACGTTGGACTCCCTGCTCAGCAGGGAGTCTGCTTCTCCCTCCCTTCTGACTGTCCACCCCGCTCCTCTCTCTCTCTCTCTCAGATAAATAAATAAAATCTTTAAACAAAATGGGAGCACTGTGTCAACAGAGAAAGGAAACCAAGCTGTCAACCCGTTTGATAAAACCAAACCGTCAAACAAACAAACCACTGTCGATCCATTTTCTTTCCTCTTTTATGGCAAAACTGCTTTACAACCAATTGCACTAAAAATGTTTGCAGCAAAAATGCTGGCAGCAAAGATGCTTACAGTCGATGTACCTAGAACCCTCTGGAACACCCCAACCTCTTTCTCCTGACTCATCTCCTGGTGCTCCTTTGCCCACCTTCAAGCAGCCCATTATGTGCCAATTACTTCTCAACCGGCCATACCTTTGCTCATATTGTTTCCCGCCAAGAACACCCTTGTCCAGCCCTGTCAGCCCAGAGAAATCCTAACAGCATTCAGACTCAGCTTCTCCACTCTGCTACCTCCATACAGTGTGCTCACATCTTCTCAACCCTCTGCACACTGCATTGCAATAAATGGGTACATAGGTTGTCCACCTGTTAGAGTGTGGAATCCCTGAGAGCAACACCTAACATATAGGAGGCAGCCAAAAGCTCTTTTGATTGTATTTAAATCAAATTCAGGGGCACCAGGGTGGCTCAGTCGGTTAAACGGTTAAGCATCTGCCCTTGGTTTGGGTCATAATCCTGGATTCCCGGGATCAAGACCCAAGTGGGGCTCCCTGCTCAGTGGGCATCTTGCTTCTCCCTCTCCCTCTGCCGCTCCTCCTGCTTATGCATGTGCTGTCTCTCTCTTTTTCTCTCTCAAATAAATAAATCTTTTAAAAATAAGATAAGTAAATAAACTGAATTTAATTAAGTGAATTATATGGAACTAGTTTCATGATATCCTTAAAATAATTAGAAATAGCTTAAGAGGTTAGTAAATCAGCCCTGATATGTGTTCAATTTTCTGCTCAAACTTCTCACAGACAAGAAGAGATTATAAAGCAGAAGAAATTTCAAGTTTGGATAAGTCACTTCCAATTCACCAGAATTTTCTAAACTGCTCTCTAAGGGCCTTTAGAGTAAGTTACTCAACATGTAAGTCACTCTGTGCCACTTTTCCCCCTCTGAAAATAGGAATAACAACATTTTCTGTAGCTGAAAAATTGATGTCACTAAATAATGTTTATGAAAAAAATAAATATGTAAAAATCCTGAGTAGAGATGCTGATGTGAATCTTTAAAACCTATTTTGAAATAAATATACAGCAGTCCTCCAATAAATGTAGGACAGTGAAGAGGATTTTAATAACTATGCAATCCTTTTTTTTTTTTTAACTATGCAATCCTTGACCTCCTCGTTCACATGCTACATGAAAACTATAGAAAATCCCATCTGTTCCACCTTCAAAGTACCTAACAATACAAATTCTTGACATTTCAGGAAATAATGTTTATTTTAAACAAGTAATTAGTGTGGCTGTGATTAAAAAAAAATCATCCTTTAGAAATGCATACAGAAATATTTACAAGTGAAATGCAATTGAGAAATCTGCATATTAGAACACATGAAGTCATTTTATTATTCCATTTCTGTAAAAGGTTTGCAAACTTTCACAATAAAAATTCGGAAGGTATTTTCAAATCCTCTACTAGATCTCCAGTTCATTCAGAGTAAAAGCCAGAATCTTCACAATGGCCTACAGAGAGGCCTTACATACTCCAACCCCCAGCCTCCTCTCCTATTCACCTCCAGCCTCTCAATTCCAGTCATCCTGGCCCCTCTGTTTAATACACACCAGGTATGCCCCTGCCTCAGGGCCTTTTCACTGCTGTGACCTCAGGCTAAAATGCTTTTCACTGGGATATCCTCATGGTAACATTCTCTTCCCTATTTCAAATCATTGCGGAAAGTCACCTTCCCAACAGAACCTTTGCTGATTTGTCTGATTTGTTCACTGGTCTGCTCACTGTGTCTAAAACAGTGCCTGACATACTACTGTATGACAGTAGTATGAATATTTGTTGAATGAACCAATGAACCAATGAACCAATGAACCAATGAATGAATGAATGAATGAGCAAACTGGGTCAGCCATCCAGTGACGCCGGGTGGAGGTCTCACAATGTCATCACAGTGAGGTCAGAGCATGTCAGCCAACTGCACTGATCAGTTCAAACCAAACGCCGGACAGTGATTTCAGTGGTCCAACATGGTGCCCAGGAAGTCAGCAGAGTACATACGGCAAAGTTTTCTAGAGCCTGAGAGCAAAGCAGCCCGAACCCCCAGCAGATCCCTGAGCTGACCCCCACCTCCACCAAGCAGCTGGCCACCACCATCGGCTACCTGAGCAATGTGATGTACCAGGCCTGCAGCCATCCTGCGCTCTCCGGAATGTCAGGACGTTCTTGAAGACCAAACCCAGGGATTACAGACCGGTCAGCAAAGGCCTACCGGGCCGCCTCACCCCCATGGTGGCCCACATGCGACGTTGGAAGTGCTGACCTCCCGCACACGCAGCTGAGAAAAGCAGGCCAGGGGTTCTGGGGTCGCAGACTCTCTAGAATGAACATGCTCGCCAACTCTGACCGGGATGGAGCAGAATCTGTTTTTGCAAGGCTTGGCTCATTTGTAGAATCAAAACGTGCTGCATTAGAGGTCTATCATTTGAGAGACATTTTCAGGTGATTTTTTTTTAATGATCTGAGCTTGGACACCGAATGAATAAAAGCTGTGAAGTGGGGAGGGTAGGGGGAACAGCTACGCACTGTTCCTCCTTGGAAACGTCAAGGTCTCGGGCTCCCTAGCACAGGCTGGTAGGACGTCGCTCGCATCTGTAGTTTCCTCTCGCTTCCGGACAGCAGCTGCCAGCGCGTCCTCTGGTTTCTAGACAGTATCCTCTGGTGGTTTTGTCTAGACAGCAGAGGCAGAAGGAACCTGAAATCTCTGGGAATAAGGACTCAGATTTCCAGTGTCTACCCCCCTTATTTCATCCTCATGTAAGACTCAGCCTTGGTCAGAGGAGAATCAACATCATGTATCTCTATTACCTTTATAAGTGATATTTATACATTTTACTTTTTACATTTAGCTCTGAAATACTTTTCTTGATTCTTTGGCTATAGTTCTGCTAGGTATAAGCATGCTACGAAGCCAAAAGCAAAAAAAGCGAACAAACCAATGTTTGATTCGCTGACTTTCCATTCCCAGTTCTCTGCTCAAGCCTGGCTCCCATCCAGCAGGGACAAAATCACTCAGCCGTTAGTCAGTGGCCTCGGCTGCCACCAGCTAAAGCAACACGTTTCTCAAGCAGCTGAGAACCCTGGAGAAAACCTGTCCAGCCCCTGCTCCAACCCTTCCCTCCTAGCTGCATCTTGGAGTATGACTCTGGGAGTTCTTCAAAGTCCCTGGGTTGGGAGAGAGTAAAAGGAAATATTTCCAAGGCCTTGGAAATTCTCACTCACACTCCGTTCCCTGTGGTCTCACTCATAAGCCTTCGGAGACTTTCCCCCCAGAAAATTACACACATACGGTTATCTGACCTATACTCAGAAGATTATTGGAGCATTTCCTTATCCCACTGACTCCAGCGTATCTCCTTTTCACCCCGTAGCCTAGATTTTTTTTTTTTTTTTTTTTTTTGCAATCCCCCTTGAATCCATGCACTGGAGATTCCCCCATGCCACATATCATTCCCACAAGCCCCCACGTGGAACGCTGGTCTTCCAAGCCACCATGGCCAAGCTCAAGTTCTCTGCTATCAACTCGGGCACTCCCAATGTGCTGCAAACCAGAGGTGGAGAAGGGGAAATGCAGATCTGTTTACTATGTTATCTAGATAGAAGTCCTGCTTTTTCTTCTAAATCTTTCACACTCTAGAAAGCATTTCAGGGAATTCTTTTTCCAAACAACTATTTTCTCAAATCTAATAATGCTAAAAAAAAGTACAAGAGAATTTCCCCCCAAGACAACCAAGTGTTGTTTCTATAGCACTCACTATACTACTCCCTCAACGAAAGTTGCCTAACTAGTAGCTCTTTTAACCACATCCTATTCCTCTTGTAATTTTGTAATATTACATTGTAATATCTGCCCTTGTCTTTTGTCTATCTTTCCAGGTAACAGAATGAACAGATATGTCCTTCTTTGCTTACTCTAAACCTACATCCTTCATTAAAATTAATGACAAGGACAAAAATAAGTGTGCAAGTTCTATACTGGCCTGCCTCCTTTCCTGATAGGAAAAGACAGGCAGGCATCTGTGTGCTTGCTAGAAGGGGGAGCCATAAAAAAATAACCTTCAGGCTTCAAAAATGAAACACAGTAAAGAGTGAGGCAACATGGCTAGTCCTGCCAGATTTAACCAATAAAAATGCAAGACGCCCAGTTAAATTGAATTTCAGATAAACAACAAAGAATTTTTTAGTGCAGTATTACCCAGGACACAGTAATGCTCAAAATTTTTTGCTATTTATCTGAAAGTGAAAGTTACCTGGGCATCCTATAATTCATTTGGCATTCCCAAACATGATGGGTTTTAAGATTTTATTTATTTCTTTGACAGAGAGAAAGAAATCACAAGTAGAGAGGCAGGTGGCAGGGGGTCGGGGAGAAATTACAGAGTTGAGTTCTGGACTGTGGGAGAGTTCATCGTAACAGGCTTCACCGTGCTTTTCTTGTCAAGAGACAAAAGTCTGTTTTGGACAAAATTAGGCCATTTGTAGGTGCATCATGTCTTAGGCCAATAGGATATCCCATTAAATTAATGTTCACCTATTTACTAAAATTACCTAGGAGGTTAAAAGACTAATGTACCTTCTGACTCACACAGCTTAGGTCATTCACAGTGAAGTACTATCTAGCAAAACACAGGCAGACATGTGGCTTTAATTGATCTTTCCAACTCCCCCCCCACCAACCCCTGTCACTCTCCTTCCTATAGATCCAGTTAGAAAGTTGGGGCAAGCACTGACTTAGAGAAAGTCGCACCGACCTACTCATCGTCTCTGTGTACAGCACCGCTTGTCCACAAAGCCAACAAGGCACAGGACACAGGGCAAACGCCTCTCAAAATATCACTGCAGTCGTTTTGTTTTGAGCTTCTCAGTGGAAATCATTTTGCTGAGAGCATACTGATAGCCCTCTCACAACCGGCCGTAAATACATGTTTTGCTCTACGATTCCTCACCAAACAGGAAAGAAGGAAGAAGAGCCGCCTCGGGAAGTCTGCAGTAGCTTCCACCACTCCGAATTATTTTCCCTGCATACATATAAATGCCCTAAGATGTTAATAAAAGCAGATTTAACTTCTACCCGGTTCTCTTTACAGTGAGGCGAATTACAAGATTCATACCTCCTTTTTATATATTTTCACTGGCAACGGGCACAGCTAAAGAGCTGCTAAAATTCATTAATAGCTCCAGAACATTAAGGAATTAAAAGTGGAAAAAAATTATAGGTCGGTGTAATTATAAATCCTATCCTGATCGACATAAATTTCTACAGAATAAACGGTGTTAAGTGATCTCGGGTTAGTACGGTTGTAACCCATCAGCCAGGCATGTCCTTCTGTAACGTGTTTATCAGGAACATGAATTATACTTAGGACATAACGGTTGCACCAATTGCCATTCTTATTAAACTTACATTTCATTTCCTGGAACGATATTAAACTACAAATTTAATAGTAAATAGTATATAACCGACATTGGGTTTACTAATTAGCTTCAAAGAAGATGAATGTTTTTCACCACTGGGACCATGTTACCAAAAAAAATAAAAATAAAAAAATCCCATTGTAACCTGACTGCTGGGTCAAGCACAGATTGAATTATTATTTTTTTAATTTTGCCAATACTAAGGTGAAACATCTATTATGAAATAAATCAAGTTCCATTTTCACATTGGTAATTGAGACACAAAAATAGCACCCAACCGACTTAGAAATCTGAAAGGAGTCAGTGTAAGTTCCCAGAGAAATCTAGTAATTCCTAACCTTAAAGCCCTGGACACAGAAGAAAGGAAAACAAGAGAAGAAATCTTCAATCACAAAGTAAATAAGATATAGTTATCAGAACTGAAGGGGAATAATCAAAATGTAAGTACAGGAAGTAAGTTTCCACTAGAGCCTTAAAACTGAAGTGGCAAACCAGGGTTACAAATTCTCACTCGGACCATATACCAGTTAGACAGACAGCCCGTCCAGACAGGCGGGGCCTGGCACCCTCACTTCCCCCATCGTTATTGTTCGGCACTGTCAGCAGCAGACATTCCTTCGTTCCACTCGCCCTGGCTTCCACTCTCCACGCTAGCACCATGACAATGAGGACAGCATGGCCTCTGTGTCCTCCGTGAACATGGGCTGGTCATACCTCCACATGTGAAGGATGAAGTCATGGGCTGGAGACGACTGGGTTCTTATCCCGCTCAACCTGCACTCGCTGACATATTTTGAAGAAACACTTCCCCTCCCTAGATTTTAATCACCTGGCTTGGGAAATATAGAGGTAGGAATACATCGTGCTTATGGCCCTGCCTAGGTTTAAAATACTGATTTCGTGATTTTTTTTTTCTGCATAAAGAGAAGGTTGGGCCAAATGAGCACAGTAATTCTGCCCAGATTTAAAACCACTGGGTAGGTTTCACATACAGAGAAAAGCATTCGGCTGCTATCAGGAATTCTTTGTAGGACGTTGTTCAATGGACCCTTCTGATATTAGAAGAAAAAACCATCCTCCTACTTAATGGAAAAAAAGAATGTTAAAAGATGCTTTTAGCAAGCATCACAAAAATAGCCGCTTTCCATAAAACTAAAAGAAGCAGCCCAGAGACATAATCTAGGATTAAAGCATTGTCACAACTAACTATAAAAATATTACAAGGAATTAGCAAACCAACTGCCAAGTAAATCAAGCTCCAGTCAATTTTTCTGCACACTATAGTGGGTAAAACTTGAGCTCCAAAGTCCAACCTGTAGACTTAGGATCCCGAATGCTCCATTACTGAATTATTACCAGCTATGTGATCATGGGCAAGTCACCGGCCCTCTCTCACTCTTAGTTTCTTTATCCAGAAGATTAGAGTAATATCAGTACCAACCTCTAATGGTTGGGATAAGGCTGATAAGACTTTCCACTTCAGTCTTTCAGCAAGGTCTCTGGCGCACTATGCTCAAAAAATATTCGCAAATGGTATTATTAACGTTATTTCACAGATTCTTAGCAACTTACTCTCATTTGGTTCATTTAATAGTTTGGCTCTATAAATCATCGAGCAGTTATTCTGCGGAAGGAACTGGTATGGAGATGCAGGGAGTATCAGGGAACGAGACGTGGTTTCACTTCACGTCCTGCCCTGCCTTTCTTTGCCTGGTTAAATCCTCCTCCCATCAAAGCATTTGGACCTCTGCATTCATAGTTGGGGCCCTCCATCAAGTTAAGTGGCCTCCACAGTTTTCCTAGTAGTCTCTTCTTTGTGACAATTCTTATTCCACTGTTTTTTAATTGTCTCTACATTTTACCATCTTCCTTGTTCGTCTATCGCAGCTAAGGTGTCCAATCTTTACAGCTACCATGGAAGTCAGTACACGATCAACATTTAATAAAACTTGCTGAGTAAGTGAATAGATCCACTAATAAATAATTTCATTAAATTACTCTAACCTGTAAAATTAATAAAATTCATAGTGAAATTTATCTGCAACCATCCTATGGTGATTTCCACATTGGAAACACCCAGAAAATGTGCAACGTGTGCACCATGACCATTTGAGAGAACGCCAGGTGAAAAATCTAGCGGGTAGAGGTTGACATTTGAGCTGAACACCTTGACTTCTGGTCTAACAGAGATGGGACAAGAAGAAAGGTTCCCATTAGAGATGGAAATGAGCATGAAGAAGTGGGAAGCACCATTTAACTATGAGTTTGAACAGGACCTTCACGGATGAGAGGAGGAAATTAGTCTGAATCAAATTACAAGGGCTTTGAATGCTACACTCTGGACTATGCATGTGTTCTGTGACTAGTGAGAAACTTCTGAAAGGTCTTAAGGAGAGGAAAGATCAGATCAAGTACATACTTTGGGTAGCAAATTGAAAAATCAGACTTTGCAAGCTTGAAGGCTGAGAAGCCAGTCGGGAACTTACTGCACCAGTAACAGAGAGCTGGCCGTGTGCGGAGAACAGAGAGAATGATGTGAGAGACATCTGAGAAGAAAATTCTTGTCTGTGTCTTTTAAGGTGTTATAAATGACTGATTATGCGTTTCCGGGAACTATAGCTGTTCAGTATTAAAACACTAGAACCTGTGAACACTTCTCCAAGTTACCTGATAACTTTGCTAGCCATCTCTCAATGTCAAACATAGACTTCTCAGAATAG
The DNA here is from genome assembly GCF_963455335.1 of Martes martes. Lineage (NCBI taxonomy): Eukaryota > Metazoa > Chordata > Mammalia > Carnivora > Mustelidae > Martes > Martes martes. The sequence goes on from NC_137893.1 coordinate 14,924,423, forward strand.
GGCTAGCCCGGTGATGAGTATGAAGGAGGGCACGGATTGCATGGAGCACTGGTGTTTCACACAAACAATGAATCATGGAACACTACATCAAAAACTAGTGATATATTGTATGGTGACTAACATAACGCTAAGAAGAAAAAAAAAGAACAGGGTTGGACTCGTTATAGAAAAGCAACTTGTTGGGGTGGGGGGCGGGAGGTGCACCTGGCTGGCCCAGTGGGTACAGCATGTGACTCTTAATCTGCAGGTTGTGAGTTCTAGCCCCATGTTGGGTGTAGATTATGTAAAATAAAATCTTTTTTTTTTTTTTAAAAAGGAAAGAAAAGAAAAGCAACTTCGGTTTTTCATCAGTCACAACTGCTGAGCACCAGAAACAAAGAACAAAGAACCAAAAAGCCCAGCACCATCACGGTGATAGTCCCTCACCACTGTGTGGGACCTAGAACTTCTACTGCAAGTCGTGTGGGCACTCGAGTGTGCCCATGTTTGCTTCTGAGCCAAGGAGTTGCATTTATATGTGTTCTGAGATTTCAAGGACGTGCTTTGAGCTGGTGACTCTGGGCAGTCCTGTGAGGAAATGAACAGCCATGAGGCTGAACCATGTGGAAAAGCCTCACCAAACTGTACCCTGGGCATTCGTGTCCATTTTCTTTACCAATAAAGGAGTCTTCTAAAATGCAAAATGTGGGGGAGGGGAGGCCTAAGGGGAGGAAGCATTCGAAATAGCACAAATTCTATTTGCTAAAAAAAAAAAAATTCTGTAAATACCTCATGACAGAAAAAGAGTACACGAGGAGAGCTTTAACTAGGCCCTCCACATCGGAGACTCTGGGGCACTTTCCAAACATGCAATTTGAAATTTTTAAAGGAATCAATTCACCGTACTGATATTTAGGGGTTTAAAGTTGTATAAACAATGCTAGAATCTGGTGGGTGGCAACTATCAGAATTATAGGAAAGAGAATCCTGGGGCGGCGGGAAGGGGAAGGGTGTGCAGGTAAAGTCTTCCATCACCATTGATTATCTAAACCTTCAACAGAAATCTACATCATGCAGCCTCACCGGCCTAGGCATGTGTGTGTGTCCTAATCTTCTTCAATGTGTCTGCTTTGCATCTACTCAACATCCAATGCACCTGCCTACTTCAAATCTTATTCTGGGAAGATGATGAGGAGAAACTAATGTTGCTGTCCATCCTTCTTCGTACCTCTGCCTCTGAGACCCATAGGGGCCCGATGAACGGAGGGTTTGGAAGTCAGGTAGACCAGGGTTTAAACAGTCCTCCTCGGGGGGAACACAGTAAAATCACCCAGGGGATTCTGAAGTCATCCTTGATTCAAATGTGCAGGCCGGGTTGAAAACCCACTTTTGCAGACGCGCTAGAATGTCAGCTTCCGTCCCTCTTCCTTCTCCATGCTCCTGTTTTCCAAATCACAGAGAAAGGCCTCCGTTGCCCTCTCTCCATCATGGCCCTCTCCATAAACTGCTAATCTCAACTTCAACTCTTTCCCTCCCTGGGACTGCTCCAGTCCACGGCACCTAACGCTGCTCACTCTTTTTATTGACTTACTTATTTTTACTTATTTGGAGTTTATTACAATTGCTTTGTTTTGTGTTTCTAGCATAGCACCTGGCATAGATTAAGCATTCCAAGAAAAATTGGCTTCCTGCTTCCTTTAGGTTGGAAAATGAGAACTTCTAATCACAATAGGGTATTAAATTTGGTCCCTCGAAGGCAAAACAAAGACATATAGGGAAGTCACCAACATTCCAGACTCTTAAAGAGCCCTCACATCACCTTCTTCAGGGTAGAGTTGCCAATTCCCTTCCAGAGGAGTTAAAAAATAATGGCTTGCTATGTGCCGGGCATGTTTTAAAAGCTTGATGTCTATGAACTCATTTAATCCCACAACAACTGAAAGATGTAGGACCTACTTTGATTGACATTTTATAGAAGAGTAAACTGAGGTACAGTGAGCCAGAGATTACAAGCAGGTAGTAGTCAAGTCAGAAACATAAGCAGCCTGCCTCCCAAGCCTGTACTTGAGTCTGTCTACTACATACAAGCAATCCTCATTATTTGTGGTAGTTAGTGACTTTCAAGTTTCCACAAAGAGTAAATTAGTTACTACTACACCACTGTTCTGAGGGGAAATACAGTCCTGTATTTTTTATAAGCCTCTGATCATACCATCCCCACCAACCAATCAACAGGTAGCACATTTCATGTGTGTTTCTGTTTAAAGATATCTTATTTAAAGTGTATTATTGATTCATTAACACTGAACACACAGCCAACAGCATTAGAACTCATGCCCAAAGTTTATCAAACACATGTGTTTTCTACAGCCTTGATCAGACACATCACAGCCTCCTGGTACTCAGGAACATTAGGAAGCACTTCAGCATTATGCTTGGGAGTCATTTTCAACAGCAAAGTCACCAACAAAAAGCCCGGAAATTGGGGGGGGGGGGGGAAAACACGTGGCACTACACAGATCCGAACAGGACACTTGTTTATAGGAGAAGAGCTGACACAGGAAGGCAGCGTATCACCTTGTTTGACCTCAGCTGGGAGCATGCGTGTCGGATGACTCAAATTTTTCACCACTCTGCCCACGTCTGTGAATGACCAAGAAAGGGCCATGAGTCCTGATTTGGGGGTCACCAATAAATTTGAGCAAGTAGGCAAATTCGTAATATGGACCCTGCAAATAATGGGAATCAACCGTACTCGGAATACCCATTGGACTCCTTTCCACTTTTATTCCTAAGGGAGGGGGATTCACAAACTCCCCGCATTCCTCCAGTCCCACCTGAAGATCGACTGCTGGGGCACCTGGGGCGCTCCCCTGGTTACGTGTCCGCCTCTGGCTCAGGTCATGGTCCCAGGGTCTGCGGATCAAGCCCCACACAGGGCTCCCTGCTCGGTGGGGAGCCTGCTTCTCCCTCTCCCTTTACTTTTCGCCCTGCTTGTGCTCTCTTGCTCTCTCTGTCAAATAAACACATGAAATCTTTAAAAAAAAAAAAAAAAAAAAGATCCACTGCTGAATGGCCATTCTCCCAGTAAGCAACCTGAGCGAGTCAGTATACCCGGTGTTTCCTGCCTCCCATCAGCGATCCACTCAGCTAAAAGCTGCTCAGAACATCTGTGTGCCACACCCTTTGCTAAGAGCTAAAAGAAAAGCAGTGAACAAGACGTGGTCTCTGTTTGGACCAGTGCTCAGGGATTCCCCCTATTTGAAATCAAAGGGAGTTCCAAAGGTCCCACAAGTTTTTCAGATAACTACAGAAAATAAGTTCTCAATGTAACTAAACTGTATCTTGTACTCAAATTAGAATGTACAGCCTTTCTCTCTGAATTGCTTGGAATGTTCCAGAAGAAATAAATACAACCATTTGTAAGGTCTTCCAAAAAAGACAGATGGAAAAGTTAACATAAGGGACCCTTAAAATCAATCATGTTTCTGACAATGTCGTGTTGTGCAAATTCTACAAGAGCAAAACACAAACACAAACAAACAAACAAAGCGCCATTTAAAATACTTTCCTGATACAAGTAAAATGAATTACGGATACACCTATGCCTGTTCGAAAAGAACGGGTTTCTTTTTGTGTGTCCGAGGCCAGAATGGGAAGTTCCAGTCTGCTTTAAATGCCTCATGTAAATTCACATGGGTCTAGAACCCCTGAAACCAGGAGAAAGGAGCCAAGGCTGACTTCACATATCCCTATACTAAATCTCCATGCAGAGGACCAAGGTGTTAGGGCTCCATCCATTTAGACAAGGAGATTACTGGCAACTGGGTGCTAACACGGACACCTGAACTGCCAGGAATACAGAAATGCATTTCCTTTCATCTATGCCACTGATGAGCCACATAATTTGGGACAGGGTAGCCAAATGAATGAAGACATGAATGAGCTCTCAAAGCAATTCCATTAAGTGAAAATTTCTTCCTGGTCTTTTTTTTTTTTTCTTTTTCTTTTTCTTCCTTTTTTTTAAGTTTAGAGAGAAGGAAAAAATGTTTTGAAAACTTTTAATGGAGTTAACACTACTCTGGGTTATTCTTACATCGCTGGCTTTCCCGTGCTAGGTAGAAACTCTATCAAGCCACGTTCCAAATTTCGCTAGAATAAGAGATAAAAGTGGTCAATAAAGAAATAAACCAAAAAAGGTGGGAGAAAAAATCTGGGAATACACCGATGGAGCAACTAAAACAGGGAAAAGAAAATTAGCAAGCAAGCAAGCTTGATAAGGGAAAAGAAGCCAAAAGGAGTTTAAAGCACATAAGAAAATAAAGCAAAGAAAAAAGAAAATACGAGAATGGACTACTACTAAAAAAAAAAAAAAGAAAGAAATCAGCAGTGGAAGGAGGAAGTATGCCAATGTCAAAATTACTATTTCTAACATCAGTTTACTTGCAGAGAATTAAAAGAAAATTGTCTTTTACTTTTGGGGTCTTAGAAAAAAAATCTCAAGTCTTTCTATGAGAAAAGTGAGTCCAGTTGCCAAGAGCACTGCCCAGGAAGTAATGCCCGGCACAGCCGCGACGGCTGGCTGTCGGGGCCCTCCACGCGCTGCTTCGGGGAAGAGGCAGGAGCCCCAGCCCACAGACGCACCCTGGGGAAGGGAGCAGGGAGCGGGAGGAGGCTTTGGGACCAGACAGCTTTGGAGCTTTCCATGCTCCATGGACCTGAGAATCTGGACACTCAACTCCGGAGGCCATTCGTTTCCTCCCAGAAACTGACAACATTCGGGGAGCTCTTAAAAAAGAAGACCCCCTACCTGATTTTATCCAGGACTTGTTCAGAAATATCTAGCCCCGAACATTTCTGAATTCACTTTATTAGCTTTAAGTGAACTTCTAAAATCTTCCCAAAGCATAATTCACAAAAAATAGAAAATTACAAGACAACATAGCCCACTCTCTCAGCCACGATAACACATTTCATTAAAGTAGTTTTATGGAAGCAGACTGGGGGACCCCGTTTTGTCCCTCCAAAAAGGAGAAACCAAAAAAAAAAAAAAAATCCAGACTTGTTTGGAGCTTTCTTTTTAAATCTTCTGTGTAGTACTTCTTAGATGCACGGTATTAATATCACTGATAATATCATTATTGACATGTTGACTATTTCTTAAATTATAACGACACACAACTACGTGAGGTACTCTAAAAGGATTTGATTTCTGCCTAGGAAAAACATCTCCAGGCTCTATAACAGACATCCAGAATTACCACCCCCCCCCCACAACTGACACCAGTACTTTCTGGCCACCACATCAACATCCTCACCCTCCCCGCCGCCACCATCACCTTCCTCATCCTCACCACCATCACATCAGGATTCCTCATATCCCTTACAAGTACCAGTCACACCGTTTCCTAGTTGAGCTAGCTTCTTGAAATGATGACTTTACCAAACTACATAAAATTTCATCGATTGGGACCAAAGTCGTCGTCTTTTCTATCTTTCTTCTATCTAATAGGGTCTGAACATGCACATGTGACTGAAAGTGTTGCCGATCGATGTGAAGCTTCCCTCACAATCCCTACTAACATTCTCCAAGGTGCAGAGCTCAGGAATTAGGATGTCTTCCCCAAGACATCATAAAGGTGCTTTCCTTAGCCTCCAGCCCACCGAGGTACTCAGATTTCCAAGGGCAGCAGGGGGTGATGGGTAATATATTACGAGTGGAGAAGGGAACGGTTCAAATATATCTTTTTTAAAAAAAAAAGGCATCATCTGTCAATGCATTGGCAGAGTTTAAAACATGAAACAAAACTATTTGATGGCTCTGATGGGCTGGCTCCCTTCGATGAAATCCCTCACAGTTTCACTTTGTGTTCGAGTGGATTGTATTTTGGGGATTTATAAAGCATCTTTCTCCGGAGTGTGCATCTTGGCTCTAAACAGTTGTGGTCATTCTGTTTTCCTACTTCAAAAAGCAAGCAGAGTCTTGAAATTAAGCTAAATGACTAATTTATCCTATCCATTCAATGGGTCCCGGAAAAGCAGGGAACACACTTAGCACGCTGTACCGCGCACTGGGTTCATCTAAAGTTACGTTAAAAATAATACTGATGTCACAGGGAGGAGTCAGATGTTTTCATTTTGTGCTGCATGTGTATTTTAGAAAAAATATAATTATAACTCATATATTTCCTTATGTAAAACTATTTTCACATAATCAGGGTTTTAATTTTTTTAATGTATCTATAAATAAATGGTATTTATGATAACCCAGGCTGCAAACACATGTTGCAGATGGTGATAAAGATTTTATTCAAATCTGACTTCCACAGAAAATGATTTCCCATTATCATTCATTTATATTTGTAATGAAGCTCCTGACCATTTCAGTCTGTTCTTTCCTCCTGTCTTTTAGCTTACAGAAGCACTGGAATGAATATTAATATGTGAAAGAAATAATGAAATGCTGAATGCTTGTGTACTTTATGGGCTGCTTTCCCATGCCCTATTCCACTTAACAAAATTATTAATATCATTAACAGCAAGTGTGTCACGTTTTACAGTTTTTCTGGTATCTGTTGTTCTTGTCATTGTTGATTTTCTTTCTGTATTTCATGTTCTCAAAACAGTAAGAAACCCAAATGCTAAACCTGAATTTTCCCAAATTAGGAATGTCACATCCTGAATGCATGCACAAAAGCAATCTAAGGATCCAAATTAACTGAGTGCGAGAAAGAAGATTAGAATAAGTGGCAATTATCCTGCAGGGGACTTTCTACCAAACGGTACAAGCTACATGCGGTAGGTGAAAATGAAATGGGGATTCAAGATGTGAATCCTTTTTTCAACCTAAAATATACTCATTCCCGAGACACTATGTGGCTCCTTCAACTATTCTTAGACCAACACAAAATGTCAGGGGAACAGTAACAACTTAAATGAATGAAATAAGTAAGAACAGAAATAAAGGGTGCTAAAATATCATCTACATACAAGGAAAGAATGACTGGACACTTGAAAACTAGCTCTTCAAATCTCCCCCTAGAAATGAGCCTTAGTTAAAGGTGAGAAATTGTTTTTAAATGATCACCAGTGAACACACTATTCATTCAAAATATGCATACAGCCAGCAGACAAATTACTAAGACATAGATTTTGAGGCTAAAGATCTGTGTGCTTGTCAAGTTTGGGGGCATGGGGTAGGGAGAAGTGGGTAAAATTTAGCTTTTAAGAATATGGGGTAGTAAAACTGAAATGAACACGGAGCACTAAATATCTAACTTGAATTTTTAAAAGCATGGTGGATATAATACGTTTTATCTTTAGTTTTGTTCAAACCTCCTAAGTTGTTTGAACACTGAAAATTTGCTGAGGACAAGAGGACTCCCAGGTGCCTTCAGTCATGAAATTAGGTAAGACACATCTTAGAAAGTCACAGCCCGCCTGTTTACAAATATATTCCCTCCCAACAATTCGTTGGGACGTGTGACGATCTTTCTCACATTATGGTATGCCCAGGGCAGTTTGATCGATTACATTTCTTTGTACATAGATATGGCTGCATATTGTGACCACTAGAAGAAAGTCACTGTCATATAAGTCACTGTCGTATCTTAATGCTAAATGATGTGAACTTCATGTAAATTCTTTAAACATCCCAGTAGAACATTCAGGTAGAAAATCCATAAGACGACACCATGTTACAAATGGAAAAGTTAAGAATCAGAAATAATAAACCTTACTCTAACGGACCTGAAGACACCAGCTAATTTCGAGGGGGAAAATAAAATAAAGACAATCAAAATATCTTTTTGCTTTGTGTAACTAAAACAACTAACCACTTACCCAAATTTTGTGTCTTTTATCGAGCACAACATGTTAGGCCACTAACTTTCAAACGTCTATGGTAAGAAAGACATTTTATACAAGAGTCGGTGCCTATGAGTGTGTATAATTAAAACAAATTTTCAGGAAACAAAACCCATCCTTATGAAATACCATGTGCTCTGGTACTTTCTATTATATTCTTTTCTATCTTACTCCTTAAAAAAAAAAATGTTCCAGACCCACTAAGCGATATCACGTTGCTCTCGATCACAATAAGCAGTTTGAAAACACTGCTTTGAACCCCCAAAACTTTGGTCACTACTGAAGGTAACAGACAGTTTCTAGAAGAGCCTAATCAATTTTTTTTCTTTTTACCCAGAGTTATTCAGACAGGAAAACTGAGTGGGCAAAAATATTAAATAACATCTGTCCACTTGAAACAATACTGGTACAGAGTCCTCTCTTTCTCCCTGGTTACCCAGAGGCAGAATTCAAAGCATAAGGACGTTATAGGAAATAAACTACAAAGGAAAAATCATCGTATAACTGAGTTTCCAGTTTCCGCATTGAAACCCATGTGTATGAGTTCTTAACTTTATTATTAAAGTTCCACATCATTTTTTTTCATTATTCTAAATATATTTGAATACCATCTAATGCAAAAAGTTTAAGATGGGGCATATTATAGTAATATTATTTGCCACTGGGATGATGAACAATTTTGAATTAAATGTCCCCTCTTTATTTGACCATGCTCGCTTTGTAATTATTAGCAAGGCAGTAAATAATTCGCTGAGGAGCAGTCTCATTAGTACCCATTGAAATTCAGTAGGATTAATTTGCAATAAAAGAACTGAAAATTAAATGGAAAAGAAAATAGTTTCTGGAGTCCACTATAAGGTTATGGAATTCACATCATACCAAGTGCCTTTCTTCACATCAAGAAATTTAAAAGGTTGCATGAATAAGACTTAATCGTTATATTTTGTTCTAACACTCCAAAAAAAAAAAAAAGTGAGGAGAATAAATTTTTTTCTTTCCATTTTAACCCTGAATTAAAACAAGTAAAATTAATTTCAAAAATGCCAGTTTTCTGAATTTTGTTCATTCTTTGCCTTTTAAGTAATAACTCAGTCTGAACCTGTTTGGCTGTGAGATGATGCTCTGAAGTCCTTTGAGGGGGCCGAGGGATATGGGGTACATTCAGGTACCCCAAGAGTATTGCCCTTCGGTATCTTCTGGGGCCAACCTGAACCTTCTTCCTGTTTCTTCTGCTCTGAATATCTCTCTGGAACTAGAACACCAAATAGAAAACGGTCCACAGCTTAGAATGCAGAAGGGTCCAGTTGGGGGTGGGAGGCAAGTGCAGACACCAGTCTGCAGTTTGGCTGTGCCTAATTCAACGCCCAGCTACGTGGGCACCCCAGAGTACAGCTGGCCATTGGGTGCCTAGGGCATAGGTGTTCATCAGAATCACCCACCTAAGCCCCCCTGCCAGGTCCATCAGGAAGAGAAGGCAGAAACTGTCAAAGGGGTAATGCGAGAAGGGAGGGGAGGAAAGCATAATCCTTGGGGATGGGGTGGGAGATATAAGGACACAAAACACTGGCCACTTAAGTCACAAACGTGTCCCTGTATGTCCTGGACGACTAACACTTCCACAGCGACTGAGAGGCCCGCAAGTAAGCTGACCCCGCATACCATTCCCGGGCACGCTCTGCCGGGTAGGCCAGAAATGTAACTTAGCTGGCAGGAGAGTCATTTCAAAACACTCTTGGATTCGGCATGTTTTAAACTCACAAGACACCTATAAATTTTCGGCTGTCAGAAGTCATACGCCAGCAGTCTGCTCCGGCACGGACCCGGCCAGACAACTCAGAAATCAGAAAGTTGTTAAGACTCATTCAATTCCTCTACGGCTCTTTTGAGGGGCGCAATTCAATCCTAAAGCCTCCAACCTGGGATGGAGAGGAAAGGGGGGAAGTGGGTGCTAGCACTTTTTGCTAAAACAAAATCATCTTCATCGTAATAATAGCGTCCATATTTCCAATAATAAATTCTAGATGAAAGGAAATTTCGCGAACACATTAAAACAATTTCAAATAAGAAGAAGAAGAAGAAGAAACTCTGAGCTCCGCTAACCCTACACACCTCTAGCCTTAAATAAAGACTCCAAGAGCTTTCTGTGTATTTGCTCTGGGGTATTCCCCCCAACAAATGACCGCCGCTTTGTAGGATTTTCCAAAATGAATTAGGAAGCCCACGGGTTTTCGGATCTGCCCCTAACGCAGATGGTAGGGGTGTGGAGAACAGAATTTTCTTTAAGCTGCCAGGCGAGAGAACTTGGCTCTCGAAAGCAAACCCTTTCCCCCACAAACCCTTTCCCCCAACCCTAAACCCCCTGCCTCGGCCGGGCCGCGTGTCGCGCGGTTCCCACGGCCCGGCTGCCGGCTGCCGGGTGCCCAGCCCCGCGGCCTAGGGCCTCCCGCGAGCTCCCGGCTGCGCGGCCCCCTCTCCCCCTCCCGCCCGCGGGGCGCGCGGCTGCCACCCCGACGTGGCGCGGCGGGCGGCGCGGGTACCTGTAGAACGCGGGAGGGCCGGCCTCGCGCACCGCATAGCCGCTCGGTTCGTTCTCCAGGTAATAGGGCACCTGCTGGCCATGGGGGTGCAGGAAGGGCGAGAGCTGAGGCGGCGGGTGCAGGAGCACCAGCGGGCTCGGAGACACGCTGTTGAGCGTCTGGAAGCCCCCCAAGCCGTTGGCACCGAACGCCGCTGCCTCGGACCCGGGGCCGTAGGGGAGGCCGGACTGGCCGTAGACCGGCGCGGAGGCGGCGGGCGTGGCGTTGAAGTCGTACGCGCCACCCTCGGGATAGTTGTATACGGCGGGCTTGCTGCTGTCCACGTACACCTCGCCCAGGGGCCGCTCCAGGGGGATCTTGAGCTGCGGGCGGTTCACAGGCTCCAGCTCGGTCCCTTGGATTTGATGCAGCAGGGCCATTCCGGACGCTTTGGTGTGGAGGGTCATGGTCATGGTCCGCGGGCCGCGGGCAAGGCGCGCACTGTCTCCCCTCCGGGCAGAGGGCTCAGCAGCCGACCGGCCACCTAGAAGAAGAGCAGAGCCCCTGGTTAGAGGCGGTGCAGCGCATGTCCCGCCACGAAGCGAGTTCTGGCCCTGCCCGGGGAGCCGGCCCGTCCGGTGGAAGGCAGGCGCCCAGACGCGATCAAGTGCAGCCCGGCGCGAGCGCGCTCCCCGAACTCCCGGGCTCCAAGAGTCTCCAACTTTAAGTACCGATCTCCCGCGCTCATATGCATTACAAAGGTACTGGAAGCCAGCCAGGGCTGTTGCCTCGCACTGACATTGGTTTAAACAGCACTCCAGGCGCAACTCGTTTTGGAGCGATCCCAGAAAGCAACTTCCCTGAACTTTACTTAACTCGTCGCTGCTGGATGGAAGCTAAATTTCAGAGCGGGAGGGCGGGGGCGCAGAGGGATCTCCTAAAGGTGGCCCGGGGAAGACGAGGTTTAAAACAAACTCGCAAGACTAATCCAGGGGCCGGCTTTACTCCACGTGCTGCCTTATGTGCCCCATGCCAGACTCCTATCTATCTCTGTTTGTCTCTCTTTCTGTTTGATTCACTCTCCTCGTTGGCTGGAAGTATGTAGTGTGTACATAGAATGACCCTGGGGAGGGCCACTCTGTAACTGAGATATGGCAGATAGAACGGGCTGTGGGGCTGCCTGTGCGGCCAGCGCCAGACAGCTATATTTAGCAGCTGCGGGGACTGAGAGGAGACATCTGGGGAGAAGTGGGGGGGGGGGGGGTGGAGAGTCAAGGTGTACCTATAGGAAGAACTGTGCTTTGCAAGCAGAAGAATGGTGTCAGCCCTCAGTTTCCTCATCTGCAAACTTCCCCGAGTGGTCCCCTTCTAGCCAGGACCTTCTAAGATGCTCCCAGCCTGACTGGTATGTTTGTGTTGGACCACACTACTGTACTTGCTCCCATTAGGAATTCTCATGTGAATGATGATTCACAAAAACCTTTGGTTAGGCGCACATGGGTGTCCGTGTCTATCACAGGTTATGCAACCAAAACTCCAAAAAGCTTAATATGAATTGTGACCTTTCCATACAAAATGTAACCTCAGTTCATTAACTGAATCCTGGGCCCCTCTGTTACACTGTTGGTCTAACCAACAAATTTTCAAATGCAGTGCCACGTTTCTGTTCTATACTCCTGCAGTTCGGTTCTCCATTCACTGCACTAGGATATGCAGAATCAATTCTCCATTCACTGCACTAGGATATGCAGAATCAATTCTCCATTCACTGCACTAGGATATGCAGAATCAAACATTCAGATGAAAAAGGAATAGAAAAAACTTTTGAACTGAATTAAAAATCTAAGCCTACACACACAAACAATATATGTATGTACATACACAGGCAGGATATGGTAAATATTTTGTGTACCCACAATTCTGGAGAGTTTATACTTTTTAATAAACTTCCTTTGCAACAGCCTAATAGATACAACTATCTGATATGACCACTAATGCTTTGCTTTAATTGCTACCTCAATCACCCAACAGAGCACCTAACAAAATGTTCATGGCACCTATAAATGCCACGGTTGCTGTTACCAACAGTATTTTTTTTTAATTTTTTATACTAATAAGTATATGTTTCACCTAGTTCTTACAAGAACAAACAGACCATTTTTGGACACTATGCAGATGTAGTTGGTTTACTATGAAGACAAAATTGAGCTTAGCATCAATAACCACAAATTATAAGCAAAGAAAGGGTTAAAAATACATTAGGTGAATCACAGATATTTCTCTTTATGGCCAGCAACCATTACTTTCCAAAGCAATTTTTTTACAGATGATTTCGTTTCCATAAATCACACTTTCAATTTTCAAATGTCTTTTTTAAACACATGCAAAAGCACTTCATAGGGCTCTTAAAAATCAGCACCCGCCAAATTACACATGAATTACACAAAGAATCCTACAAGTCCTGGAAGAAAACGGAGATGCACACACAAACCCACTGAAAACAGCGAATCCTCATCTCCCTGCTAGGATACAGACACTGGCCAGAAAGGTAAGTTGCTTTCTCAAAATGCTAAAGCTACAAAGAGAGAAATCAAAACAATCCTACCCTGCTGGATCAAGAGCGTCTTTCCAGAAATGTTCCATGGGCTTGTAGAAGTCCAGGGCTGGGGCAGTGAGAGGGAAGGAAGGAATGTGCTCGCATGTGCGCGTAGCTCCGTGTGTGAGCGAGGCAGAGCGTGTGTGGATGTGTTTGTGTGTGGAATGGCAGGGATACGGGAAGCCGCCAGTAGGCAGGGCACTTGGCAGCCCCTCCCGGCAAACACAGCAGCTGGGCTGCAGCGCTGAGCTGGATGAATGGCAGTGGGGAGTGAGGGGAAGCTTGCTGTCTGCTCCGGGAGAGCGGAGTGGCACAGCTAGTGTCAGCCTTCTTGGGGGGGGATCAAAACCCCAACCCCGTTTGTTCCTTATCCTTGGAGCCTGGAAAGCACCCCATCCTTTCTGCTGCCACCCTGAGCAAGAGGGAAAACAGGCTTGCTGTAAATCATAGGCTTATGGCTAAAATAGAATGCCAGTCAAAAGTGTATGGATATCAAATTTACAAAATGTGACATGGGCGGTTTTTCCTGAAGAATATAATTTAACAATAAAAGCCTTCTGGAATACACTTGGATCAGATGCCTTGCTAGCCCCAGCCCCCCGACCCCCCCAACCCCAGTCTCTGAACAGACACACTATTGCCGTGCCTCCGATCGCACCAGGAAACCAGACTTTGGAATAAATGTTTTGGCATTCTAGGGATGTGTTTCCAGCTGAAATGTAATACTCCTCCACCTCGTTAACCAAACCCACAAACCTTTCCACGAATAGCTCAGTTGACTGCTTTCTGTAAACATACAGAAAAAAATATATTATTAAAAGCCTGGGTTATGAAGATAAGACAAAGGTGGGTACCTCTGTTTTGAACGGAGTTTAGGCTTTCTGGGTGTACCGGCATTGATCACGGAGAATGGGGGGCTTGCATACCACAGTGGTGTCCTGGATGGACCCACCTGGTCCTCAACTTTTCTCCCGACCGTGGTACTGACACACAGTAATGAGGTATTCCCTTTGTGCCCTCACCCAAGGTCCCAGGACACGTGACACCTAGTGGAACCTTTGTTGCCAGACATTAGTCATGGCCTTGGGTATTAAATGACTCTAATCACAATGCCAGGAGTGGCCAGTCTCTGGCCCTGGGACCCTCTGCAGTTACCAAGATACTATGAGTGGCTCTCCAGAGCAGTATAGAGAAAGAAGTTACAAGTTTTATATATATGTGTGTGTGTGTGTGTGTGTGTGTGTGTGTATACATATATACACACACATATATATATGTATATATGTATATATATAAAGAGTTACAAAAACTTTAATGTCATATTGTAAATATACATTTCATGTTTTAAAAGACCCCAAACATCGTAATAGTGAAGCAGAGAGGCACTCCCTACACAATCGGCTGTAAAGGCAAATGTTGAAAAGACAGTACCTCTTTGTGGGTGACAGTGGTGAATCCTAAGTCCTCCTTAGGTCAACAGTGGCCACCCATGCACTAGGCCAGTCCAAAAATGTGGATGTGTAGGAAGGCAGAAGGGAAGGAAGGAGAAGGAAAAATGAAGGAGACTATAATAATCTTAGTAGACTTTGATTACTCCGAGACCAGCAGGCAAGGTCAGTCCACTGAAGGCAGTTTTCTTGAATGCTTTCTCTCCAGCATTCTCTTCCCTCTTCCTGGTCAGATTCCTCTCCCAGCCTTGGGGACAGGGCTGGAGGACATCCTGCACCTCGCCAGTTTTCCTTTGATTCTTCTGGCAAACCACCCCACCGTGCAGCCGGCTCCCAGCTCTCCCCTCACCCCTCTCCTCGAGGTCACAGGGCACCTGCTCCCCCCACTGCCACGACTGCGGGCACTGGCAGGTGAAGAAGGGTTGGTCCGCTGCCTCTCTCTCCAGCTCCACCGCGGAGTGTACCTCCGGACCCACTTTTCCAGCATCTCCCGGGCTTTTCTGGCTGGCTCAAATTATGAGTCATCACTCTTTCTCCCACAAACATGACGCTCCTCTCAACTACGGGCTATGAACCGCATCACCGTCCCTCCAGTCGCAGCCGCCGGACGATCAACTCTCAGGCTTCTCTGCCGGCTGTCTCTCCCTCTCTCACCTTCCACATGGCTGCGCATTCTAGAAGTGCTGCCTCCCCCTCTCCCTCCACGTTTCCATCAGGCTTCTTCAGCCCGCGTTACCTGACTTGTAAGAGGCTCCCGGGAACCTGTCTGCCTCTTCCTTCACCCTACTTTTTAAATTCTGCTGCCTTTTAGCTCCTGGGTTCTTATTGCTTCAGGATCTATCTTCTGATGACCCGGCTGGACCCTTTCCCCAGATCATAGCTCCCCCAGGGGTTCAAGCCTTCCTCCTGCCTCCAGTATCTCACCGGCCCCTAGCCCTATGTTCCAGCCAAACAAAACCCCAGCGTTCCAAGCACTCGCAGCTTTCCTGATGGCATCCTCTCTGCCTACAACCCCTGCTTCGCTCTCTTGTCAGGGCAAGCACCCTCTTTTTCAAGGTCCAGCCCAAAGGCCACCACATCCATAATCCTTATTCCCTTTTAAAAAGGAATTTCCTGGGGTGCCTGGGTGGCTCAGTGGGTTAAAGCGTCTGCTTTTGGCTCAGGTCATGATCCCAGGGTCCTGGGATCGAGCCCCCGCATTGGGCTCTCTGCTCAGCGGGAAGCCTGCTTCTTCCTCTCTCTCTGCCTGCCTCTCTGCCTACTTGTGATGTCTGTCTGTCAAATAAATAAATAAAATCTTTTAAAAAATGAAATAAAATAAAAATAAAAAGGAATTTCCTCTCCACTGAACGTCAATGGTATTCTCATGCATTTATTACATTCTTCCTTGAATGAGTTATAAATTTATTTTTTTAATCCCCTTGTCCTGCTCAGAAGCACCTTGAGAACAAGCCTGCATAGAGTTATTTGGGAACTCGCTGACTGCCTAGCACTGTGCCTGGTCATATCAGGTCATCAAATATTGCCTAATTTATTAAGCCAGATACTTAGAACAATAAAATAGGATCCCATCTATCTGATAACTATCTCTAAAATCCAACTTCCCATGTAACACTCTACCATTTTCAAAAGTGTTTTTGCTAAAGGATTATCTTTGTATCCTCATAGCAACTGAGGCCATAAAGTCAAAATTCAAATTCATACAATCCTGAAGATTAAGCCTGCAATTCTTGGCAGCATGACTCACAAGAGAGTTCTGAATTTTTAGTTTGTAACCAGATAATACTATGACCAAACATAGTTTCTTCTCTAGCTCCATTAAAAGCTTTTTACATTACAAAAACATTATTCCTCCAACAGAAACATGGAAGGAAATAAATGTGGAATTATTTCCAAAACAGCTTATGGTACTAGAGATGGTTCCTTCACTTCAAAACATGAAGATCTAGCTGTGTCCAAATTGATCTTTACTTTCATTAAAAATTCTGTTTGGGGGTGCCTGGGTGGCTCAGTGGGTTAAAGCCTCTGCTCTCAGCTCAGGTCATGATCCCAGGGTCCTGGGATTGAGCCCCGCATCGGGCTCTCTGCTGGGTGGGGAACCTGCTTCCCTTCCACTCTCTCTGTCTGCTTCTGTGCCTACTTGTGATCTCTGTCTGTCAAATAAATAAATAAAATCTTAAAAAAAAAATTCTGTTTGGGGGTGCACAGGGTGGCTCAGTCAATTAAGCATCTGACTCTTGATTTCAGCTCAGGTCATGATCTCAGGGTCATGAAATCGAGCCCTATGTTGGGTTCCATGCTGGATATGGAACCTGCTTAGGGTTCTCTCTCTCTCTCTCTCCTTCTGCCCTTCCCCCTCTACTCGTGCGCACACACATGTGCTTTCTTTCTGTGAGAAAAAAAAATTAAAATGCTCCGTTTGGGATCTTGTCTTGTGGATTTATTTGACATCATCCATTTCCTCCAAAGTAAAAGAAAAATGAAGAATTTTCTTTTAGGTTTCACTCATTTTAAAAATAATTCTGTCTCTTTGTTTTAAGGGTTTTTGATTAGCTCCTAGATTTTTTTCCAACTGACCTTTGATTTTAGTTTTATGAGGAGAAATTTATATGCAGTGAAATGCACGTATCTTAATGTGTACAGCTGGTTAGTTTAGATAAATGGGTATGCCCTTGTGGCAACCATCTCAGTGAGGTGACAGAGTATTTCCATCACTCCAGAAAGTTCCCTTCATGCCCTGCACTAGTCAACCCCTAACCCCTATAGGCAACTACTGTCCTAATTTCTATCACCATAGATTTATTTTACCTCCTGGCCCAGAATATGGACAAATTGGAGCACGTACACCCCATTTCCACCCAATGACACAACCAGGCATGTGCTGGGCACATGGTTTTGCCAAGGCATCAAAGCATAGAGCTAACCTTCTCTCAGTGAGAATCCTTTCCCTGGGGTCACCTCCTTCAAGACCATGGAATTTTACTAACACTGTATCCATTGGACCTTTTTAAGCATAACGGGCTTTACATGACCAAATGTTACATAAGCCTGCAAAGATACAAGGTAATAAGAAGCCAAGTGAAATTAGTATTCATTAACATGTTCTTAAACAGCCTTTTCTTCCCACTGCCTCTCTAAAAAAATTTTTTTTAATAAAATAACTTAAAAGCCAAGAATCAAACCCCAAGGTCCTTAGTCTCACAAACCCTGGGATTCAGTGGCCATTTCCTGGCTTCCTACCCAGGAGTTGATAGAGATAATTTGAATTTGGGGTTGTCAGGCAGAATGGCAACTCTGAACAGGGAATCAGTGTGTGATACAGATTTAATTCACCAACTTAACAGAATTTAGTAACTTTCATCTTACATTTTCTTGAAAAAAAATTTTTTTAAGTATTTTAGAATCTTTTTCGTATAATTTACTTATCCTGCATGTGGCAGAAGGCATTTCAGAAAGTACTTTCACTGTAAGTGCCATGAATTATAAAAGAATCCAATTATTCCAATTATTGTTACACTGTATCCCTCTTCCTCCCTTTATCTGTTACATACTTGAGATACCTCATAGCCGGCTTAAGGTATTCTCTGTAGAGGGCAATATCCAGATTGGGCCTGAATTCACCTTGGTTCAAACAGTCCAATCTAATGTTGAGGAGAGCCTTTGTGCACGCGCACACACACACACACACACACACACACACACAAGCACACACACCTAGTAATCAACCAAGAACCTTGCCCAGTTTCAGAACCAGCCTTAGCCAAATGGTAAAAAAAGGAGATTTGTGCATGTTGAGCCTTTTCAGGTCTTTCTTCCTATTTTATTACCATGCTCATCTGGATAACTGGTTCCGTCCCACTCCCCCTGAGCACCCAGGACCTCCGTGCTAGCCAATGATTATCATTTTTTCCAACCCCTTCAACTACAAACACACTGTCTCAAGGAAGTTACATACTTGTGAGCACCCCAGGGAATGACTCATTCATTCAATTGACTCAAAAGCATATATCAGTAATATAATGCTGTGTCAAATACATCTCAATTTTAAAAATGTTGATTACTTACTATTTACCAGGACCATTTCTAAGTGTTGGGCACTATCTTAGTTAGCTCAGGCTGCCATAACAAAATACCGTAGACTAGATGGCTTAAAAAGAGACATTTATGTTCTTACCGTTCTGGACACTGGAAGTCTGAGATAAGGGTGCCTGCAGGATCAGACTCTACTGAGGGCTCGCTTCCAGGCTTTCAGACGGCTGGCTTCTCCCTGTGTCCTCACAGAGCAGATGGACTGCTCTCTTCTTCTTATAAGACCACAGTCCTATTGGATTAGGACTCTACCCTTATAACCTCATTTAACCTTAATTACCCTCCAAAGATCTTAATTCCAGACACAGTAACCTTGGAGGTTAGGGCTTCCTCATATGAATTTTAGAGAGACCCAATTCTGTCCACAGCAGCCACCCAAATATAAGCCAAATGAGTATCTCTGCCCTCACAGAACTTAACCTCTAGGACTTTAGTGTTTAGTCCTAGTTAATGATCCTCCCTACTCTGCCACTGCCAAAAGCATCTCTGCCTCTCTGCTCAAGTACTGATATTCCTCCAGATTCAGGCCCTCGGCCCTCCTGTCGGCTCTGTACTCCTTCCCCAGGATGATCTCAACGACTCCCAGGATTTTAAGTTCCCTCTGTACATTGAAGACTTAAAAATAGATAGATATCTCCACCCAAGATCTCTTTGCTGACTAGGAAAGCCACATTTCTAGATACCTGTTAGACATTTTTACCTGCATTTTCATTCATTCAATAAGAATTTATTGAACATCTACTACGGACGGGCCATTTGAGGTTTAACTTGGTCAAAATTAACTTATTTTTTCCCCAAACCTACTCTACATTCTGTCTCCTAGCTCAGCAAATGGCATTGCTGTTCATGTAACTGTGTAATATGGCAACAAAACCCAGTCTGCAGCCCTAACATATTTTTCTCACTCCCTACATTTGACCCGTCACAAATCTTACCTTCCATCTCCCTGACTGCTCTACTCTCTTTTCTCATCCTTGTTACTGTTTTCAGGCCATTCTCCTCTCCCAAGCTGTGTTGCTAACCTTTTCCTTTCACTGTCCATTCTCCACACTGCAAGAAAAGTAATCTTCCTCAACAGTAAAAGAACCTGAATCGCTTTTCTCATTTTTCCAGAGTCCCCGCCCATTTTAGCATAGGTATTGTGCTCCTGACATATCAAATTCCTTTCAAGTTCTTCTAACCCTCTGGATTCTAAGTCTAAATGGTCACAGTGTGGTTTACTCTATCGGGAATCTTCTTGCATTCTTCCACCAGACTTACTCCTGTCCATCCTCCAAGTCTCCCTTGAGACATCTACAGCTACCAGGAAGCGTTCCTTGATCTCCTTGATTTCCTAATGGGTGCTTCTCCTGTAAATGCGCATAGCTCCCTAAATGTCTCCAATTATAGCCCTTATCATGCTCTTGGAATGTCCTGTGTGTTTCTCTGTATCCTCCCACTGACCTATAAATTCAAAAAAGGCACACAAGGACTCTCTTTTTCCAAGTCATGGGTCCATTGCCTAGTATAATGCCTGATGTGTAGTTGACCCTCAATAAACATTGTTTGAAAAATGAATGCTGGGGCACCGGGGTGGCTCAGTGGGTTAAAGCCTCTGCCTTCGGCTCAGGTCATGACCTCAGGGTCCTGGGTTGGAGCCCTGCATCGAGCTCTCTGCTCTGGGGGGAGCCTGCTTCCTCCTCTCTCTCTGCCTGCCTCTCTGCGTACTTGTGATCTATCTCTCTCTATATATATATAAAATAAATAAATAAAATCTTTTAAAAAAAGAAAAGAAAAGAAAAATGAATGCTTACACCCCTCCAGATATCACATTTGCATTGTTAACTGATTTCCTCAATAACTTAACACAAAAGGAATGGATATAACGGCTAGATTTTAGAACGAGAGCTTAGGGGAAAGTTTGGAAGCAGATTCCTATTTCCTAAATAAATCTGATTTCTTATCACATAACAAACAGGCCATTAGAATCGATGGTCCCTTTATGGGTTATCAAGCCCAATCTCTCCATTATATTTACAAGGAAACTCTGATCCAAAAAGATATAGGAGACTTGCAAAAGGTCGTATGGCTAGGGGAACTGGACCAGTACTTGGGCCTTCAAATTTAGGATACATCATGCTTTCTACCCGATCCCAGCAGCTCTGGGTGAATACTGCCTTGTTTCCTCTCTTAGCGTGTGTCATGATTAGGATAAATCAGATTAAGACATAAACTTCGTAGCTCAGTGGGCTATTCTTAGCGTCCTAGAAATTCCCAACTCTTTGGAAAACACAAGACTGCTTCCACGTTCTCAAATCACTAGTAAAGAAATGGGGAGAAGGATTTGAGAAAATAAGTTTAAAACATTGAAACAACTAGTGGTCAGAGAAATAACTTGCCTTATAACATGAAGAAATGAGTTATGCAACTCCCATCCATTACTCTCAGAAAAGAGTTCATTTAGATCTGACTCTTAGGACAATAGCATTTGAATCAAACTTTTTAGTTAAAAACAAAACAAAAAACAAACAAACAAAAAACTTTAAATCCTTCTTGTATCTGCTAAATTGTACAAACTTGTAAATTATAGTACCTTTAACCAAAAACATTCATTGTTTTGGTATAGTTCAATTATCAAGAGAATCTAATTTGAAAGACTTAAAAATCTTCCCATTTTACTATGGTACTTGTCAAGTAAACCACTTTATGATCAAAACGTGCCAGCCTTCCTAAAAACCCTAGCCTCTTAAAAGAACTGGAATGATTATTGGGACTCACATTATAAACACTCAGAGATTCAGAAGACTTTAGTGGCAAACTTTTGGCCAATTCTTGAGGAAAGACATTATTTTCAGTGACATTTGCCAACAGCTTTTTTCGCTATAAAGACAAAGAAGGAGTAATTCTATAGACTTTTATGCCAAATGTTAATAAATGGCTGAATTGTACAAACAGCAATTTCCCCCTTTTCTCCACCCTGCCGTTCCCCTCAATCTTTTGTCCTTAATACATTTCGACCCTTCCTTACCCGCTGGTAAGCTCTCGCTTCTCTGAAGTCTTTGCGAGCCAGCCCTAATCAATATGGGTCACCCCGCTGAGACCCAGAATCCTAAGGTTAAAAAGATGTCTGCCTAGCCAATGTGTTCTCTCTTACATGTGTGTCCTCAACTCCCTTAGCTTCCTTTTCAGCAGCCCCATCACTGACCTCAACACAAACATCCCAGGGCCCTTCATGGATGTCGGTGTGGTTCAAGATGAACAAGAGTTCATCAAGGGTTCAAGTTCTAGATGAACACTTCCCTCACCCTCCCAACTCCCCATCCCATCAAAACTCCAGTTCACTCAATTTATAGAAATACACCTGATCGTACTAATTTCCATTCTTACCTGACATGCAGGTATTTGAATTTTTAAAAAAAAGAAATCTTACCAAACCAAAGAAATCTCTACTTGCGGAAGCACGAAAGCTTGAAAAGAAATGCGTAGGGCCTGGGAGGAGGTATCTGTATGTGAAGTTTGTCCTGTGCCAGTCTTTCTCAAGAGGTTTGAAAAATTCAAAAGGGAAAGGAGCTATAGCAAACCATCCCTCAGTTAACCCTTGGAGTGCTGCAGTAAAGACACCCTGTTCTTCCTCCTGGGGACAGTCTTCGTCCTTGCATAAGCAGTTGACCATCTAATATAAACAACACAACCAGTGCGGGGGCCACGTTAGGGCTCTGATGGGTATGCTGCAGAGCAGTCCAGTCAGAGAGACTCACCATTTTCCCAAAGGGGAACTGAAGGTGAGACCATTCCAAATACCTAGGATTTCACCCCTCCCTGCGTTGCGATGCTAGAGACGGGGTAACACAAAAGCAATAAAGGTGTGTTCTAGGTGCCTGTGTCAAATGTCTCAAAAGTTTAAGCCTGACAGTCCCTTTCCCACAGGCTTTTCTTTTCATGAAAAATGGGATCTCGGACTCTCCTTGATGTGATAGTGTATCTTTTTCAGAGCCGGCATAAGAATGATGGAACTAAATACAGTTCTGCTCGTGAATCTGGACATGCTTATTCTTGAAAGTAAATGCTGCATCCATTTCAGTGAATGTTTCCCAATCAGCCCCAACTCACCTTTCACTATCATGTACTTAACAGGCTCTTCCCTCTCTGCCCCCGGACAGACCCGCTTCCTGTTTTGGATAACCTAGTGTTTGTCGAGTGGTCGGGAGCCCATGCAACCTTGGTTTTATACTCTCCACATCAGTTAAAGGAATTTGCATAGAAACTCTGAACCAGAACTTCATGAGTCTCAGCCTGAACCACGTGGGAGCCTCGCTCATAGTGGCCTCGACTGCCTTGTACGTATGACTCCGGGTTTCATCATCTGTCTCCCCAACCTGTATGTGGGGAGGAAAGACGTTGGCAAAGGAAACCAAATTGTCTCAACCTCTCTGTAAGCTCGGTTGGTGGTGAGGATTATTTCTGTTCCTTCCCAGCTAGAGCAGTATGAACAAGACCACCAATTTTGGTGATTTTGATCAGATCGGTAGGACGACGACCAAAACATCCCAAAATGAGAGTTTATTGCTTTACTGATCTCTCTAAAGCTCACCAGAGGTCTCAGGTAAATCTGGGTGGTTGTTAACTGAGTATCTCTCCTTTGCTTCACAGATATTACTTCACTTTGACATGTGAAGCATAAAATGTGGTTTCTGTTGTAAACGGCCAAAGCTATTTTTAAAGACATCTTGAGAAGATTTCCTCTCACCTCTGCATGCCACTCACCAATTTCCCCTTTGGAGGCAATGGATGTTAACAGTTTTGTTTTCTTTTCTTTTGATTAGAGGGGGGAGGGGTAAAAAGAGAGAGGGGGGAGAGAATCTCAACCAGGCTCCATGCACAGCACAGACCCAGTGCAGGGCTCAATCTCACATACCTGAGATCATGACCTGAGCTGAAGTCAAAAAGAGTCGGATGCTTAACCAACTGAACCACCCAGGCCCCCTGAATGTTAACAGTTTTTAGAAGTTTCCTTCCAGAGATGGTTCATGCAGATAGAAGAAAACACACACACACACACACACACACACACACACACACACACACTCTTCTACATTCTTTAAAAAAAAAAAAAAAACAAATAGTAGTATACATCCTGTTTTGTGTCATGGCTTTTGTTTTTGTTTTGTTTTCTTTTTTTAAGGTTTTATTTATTTGTTTATTTGACAGAGGGAGACACAGCGAGAGAGAGGGAACACAGGCATGGAGAGTGGGAAACAGAGAAGCAGGCTTCCTGCCGAGCAAGGAGCCCAACACAGGGCTTGAACCCAGGACTCTGGGATCATGACCTGAGCCAAAGGCAGATGCTTAGCTGACTGAGCCACCCAGGCATCCCATGTTTTCTTTAATAATAGATCTTGGACAGCTTTCTATTTTGTTACATACACATCCTCCTCTTTTTTATGAATGCATGGTGTTCTAGTGCACAGAAGAAACATAATTTATTTTACCAGCTCCCCATTAATGGCAATTAAGTTTGCCCCAGTCTTTTTCCATTATCAACAATTCTACAATTAGTCAATCCTCACGGATGTCAATATGTACAATATCTAGTTTAGCAGGTATTGCCCAAACACCCTCTCTAGCGGCTGCACAGTTTGGACCTGCACGCCCTCACAAATATGGCGGATCTTTGAACTTTTTGATCTTTCTCAAAATAGTATCTCCATGCAGTTTCAACTTGCGTTTTCTAACACTCAGTGAGGCTGGGCCTCTTTTCACATGTTTTAGTGTGAATGCTATCTCTACCACCTAGAGGTTGGGTGAATTTGAACCAATTAAAGTCTACAATCCATAAAGTTGGGATAATTCCTACCTCAAAAGGTTGTTGCAAAGATTAAATGCAATGACAGAGGAAAGGCATGTTCTACTTGTTCATTTTCACCATTATTTTCCCAGTAGTTAACAATGACTGGGGCCCCAGAAGCACAAGCTAATAATGCATTAAAGGTAACGGAAAGTGTGATAAAGGCCAGAGCTGTGTGGCCCAAAGGTTTCAGATGAAATAAAGAGCTGTTGTTGAAGACCTGCTTACTGCTTCCAAAATGACAGTTTGCTTAACACAACATCATTGAAATTCAGTACAAATCACGACTGTTTCCCTGAGGATAAAAAATAACCACGCATAGTGGCACCTTAGGTGTGGAGTTGAACATTAACACCAGAAACAAGCTATGTAAACTTGAAAAACAGAAACTCACTTATGAAACCAGTGTGTTTTTGGAATGAATTGTTGAAATGCCAGTTCTTACTCTTTTACAATGTTTTCAGACCCATTGCAAACCACCTCCCATTGCTCCCACTGAGGCATTGTACAGTGCAGGTAAATATCCATCGTCGGATTTGAAAACTCTGTAAATAAGTGGGAGATTGTTGACAGATCTGAGGCTGTCATTGCAGGATGACAGGCTTCCATAAAAATAAAAAATATTTTGAAGCAGACCGTCAGTACGAGGAGTTAAAATGCTTTGATATACAACCAAAATGCTTGGAACTCAAATGGCAAATGTAATTTAGAATCCCTCTATGTACAAAGTTCTCAGTAAAGTTGAAACCACAAACCACCCGATTTTCCTTAGTTATATCTTTTACTCTTTCCACTTATAACATACTAATAAATATGACCACTGGGTTCTAATAAGAGATGGGAAGACAATAATGGTGACCTTCAATGTCTTTTTCATGGAAAGAAGAGGTTTTATATTTATGATTAATTTTTCATTGTTTAGAAAAAATTCCAAATGGTTGTTTTTATATTAGAAGGAAACCCAGATATCCTGTATGTATGTTTTATGATCTGTAGCATAAACATCACAGAGGTTTTATATTGAAACTCCTTTCCACAATTAAATATACTCCATGTCAGATTTTTAGAAGTCCATTAAGAGAAAATTAAATAGCCTATCATTAAAGATAATATCCTCTTCCCCTAATATTTTTTAAAATGTGTTTTTACATTGCAAGTACATAGATCCGAGATGAACAACTTGACCAAGCAGATTTAATCCTCCATGAGGAGTGGGTAGGTAGACAATCTACTCCTACAGGACCTGTCACTTTGAACCACATGTATTGTTGTAGCGTTGTGTTCCTTACTAGACTTTGGGATCTGGCTGGGCCCTTAGCATATTTCCTGGCACATATTTGTACTCAGTAAATATATGGAAAGAGAATGAATGAATGAATGAATGAATGAATGAAAAAAATGAATGAAATTACCCATATTTATTATTTAGCTTCACGTAGATAAAGGGTTTCTGTGACATTTTGCCTGTTGTTCTGAATCATATAGCACTTACCAGGTGTTTATTACTATCTGAAATAGTGAGTAATATCCATTCCTCAAAAAGTATAGGCAGGAAATACACGTTCTGATCTGCAGATGTCCTGAAACCCACATAGGTCAAGTGTCCCAGCCCTGCCAAAATAGGCTCTTTCTGGTAGTTACACTAAGTCTCCCCTAAAACTCTTGAGTCCCAACTCCATTCACAGCATGGGCTTCTCCTAACAATCCCTGGGAACTCTGTAATGACGTGGCCCAGTGGCCACAGATTCACCCCACATTGACAAAGTCAAGACATATGAATAGAATGGCTCTGACGGCTCCTAACCCCGTACACCCAAGAGCAGGCCAGCTAGCTTGGAGGTGTTCTCTCTACTGATGACTGGATGCAACCATTCTACTCCATCACCACAAACTCCTCACGACCATTAAGAGCATTTACTGCCTACGTAGGTATTTTGGGGAAATCTCATGACATTTACTTTATACAGTCTTTTATTTAGGTTATAAGGTTAATTTGCTACATAATATTATAAACTCTTTGAAGGTGAAGACTACGTCAGGAATCAGTTCAGGATGACATAATAGAGACTCCTGATGGCAGAAAGATGAGCCTCATTATTTTAGTCTTTTTATTAACTGAATTAAGTGTTTTGATGGTCAGTAGGTTAAAGAAGCTGAACCAAGTTTTTTGGTCAAATATGGATATACAAACAGAATGTTAAAATGGAGACAAGATGGCGGGGAAGTAGGAGGAGGTGCCATTTCAACCTGTACCCTAAAGTGAGCTGATTACCTACCAAAGAACTCCGATCACCCATGAAATCAGCCTGAGATCAAAATTATACATGTCTGGATCTCTACAGGGGCAGAAGACGCCGGTGGGCAGGTAAAGCGGAGCGGGAACATTGGACTGATATCGGAAGATAAACAAAAGGGGGAGGGAGCCACCAGAGGCGACCGATTGGAAAGTAATACCCCAGTACGAGGGTGCCCTGCGTCTGGGGACCAGCATTAACTTGGAGTCTGGTTGAAAGCACTCAAAAAGAGCAAAGGATCATGGGGGGAAATTGTGGGAATCGGGGAGGTAGGGACAGGGGCTTAAGTCCCCGGACCCAGGACAGCCACCCCTGGAGCTGAACTAGAGAGAGTGCAGTGGAGAAACCAGGTCTTGGTTCCTGAGCCCCCAGCACGCCTGAGAACGCGTGGGGTCCGGCTCCCGTGAAGGGCGGGGAGCCTCGCCAGACCGCAGAAGGGCGCACCGCACTATCAGAGCCGGAGACGCACGCGCCCCACACCCTCCCCTGGGAGAAGTGTGCGCAGGCGCCAGCCCGGTGCTCTGGGACCCGGAAAGACCAGGCACCCCCAGCCCGGGCCAGCGGGAAAACCTCAGTGTGCGATCACTGCTTGGAAACTCTCTGGCGGTCCGGAGCTGCCCAGACAGCCGCCACTGCCGTGGTTTTGGGTAGAAGCAGGAGATCCTGTGTCCCCAGGGATGGCGACTCGGAACCTGCTCTGACAGCAGCCGAGGGGGAGCTTATGTGCTCTGCAGCACCCACAGGGGAGCAGACTGAGGCTTCTCTCTGAGACGGAGGTCGGGGTGCAGTTTGCTTTACTCTAAACCTCCAAAAACCATCAAAAGCTGTCAAGGCAAGAGAAAACAAATGAACAAACATAAAACCCTCCAGAGAACAAAAGCCTGAAAAACTTGTTTTCTCAGAGCCCAACCCCTTGAGGGGGGCAGGAGGACTAAACTCAGGGAACATCATTGACTGAAAACCCACGTGGCAGGCCCCTCCCCCAGAAAACCAACCAGGAAAAAAAAAAAAAAAGATGACCAGAGAACCACCACCACTACTTCATAGATACAACTTTTATTTTTAACTCGTTCCCACTATTCTGGTTCATTTTTTTTTATATAGATAATTTTTTAACCTATTTGCCATCACAGTGAGATGTCCAATACATCAAATTCCATAATAATCTTTTAACCTGAACTTTTTGATACATATACTCGTGTTTTTCTTTTGCTTTTCTATTTTTAAAATTTTTTTTTAAATTTTAGTTAAGTTTAGTCTAGTTTATTCTTTTTTATTTTTATTTTCTAATATTCACATAGAGTTAAACTTCAAGGTAATCCCCTTTCCCCAATCAATGCTACCCTATAGGTAAACCAATTTTTAATCCCCCTTTATCTTAGGAAAGTTGAGTCCTTTAACAAAGATATCAAGATACATCCAGAAAGAATCAAAATAACCTTCCTCGCACACACTGAGAATTTATAACCACTCTCCCATCTTTTTCTTCCGCCAGTGTTTCTGTGTATTTGTGTTTGTCCTGATAGTATATAAATAGTATATAGTATATATACTTTATATATATATATAATATATATATATATAGTATATAAATAGTATATAAATCAGGCTAACAATTATCCAGGCAATAGCTAGGTTGGAGAAAGCCATGGATGAACAAATGGAATTGATTAGGGCAGAACTGAAAGCCACCAGGGATGATGTTCACAATGCTCTCAATGAGTTCCAATCTAATCTAAATTCTCTAAAAGTTAGAGTAACTGAGACAGAAGATAGAATTAGTGATCTGGAAACAGATAGAGAGAAAGGATCAGGAGGAAGCCTGGAACAAACAGCTTAGAAGCCACGAAAACAGAATCAGGGAAATAAATGATGCCATGAAACGTTCCAACATCAGAATTATTGGAATCCCTGAAGGGGAGGAGAAAGAAAGAAGTCTAGAAGATATAGTGGAACAAGTTTTCCATGAAAATTTTCCCAATCTCACGAATGGAACCAACGTTCATGTACTAGAGGCAGAACAGTCTCCCCCCAAGATTATAGATTCTCGAAAGTCCTTGAGACACCTAATAGTAAGAATGAAGAATTATAATTGTAGGCAGACCCTCTTGAAAGCAGCTAGGACAAAGAAGCTCCTTACGTACAGAGGAAAGCCCATCAGAATAACGTCAGACCTGTCCACAGAGACCTGGCAAGCCAGAAAGGGCTGGCAAGATATATTCAGGGCACTAAATGAGAAGAACATGCAGCCAATAATACTTTATCCAGCAAGACTGACATTCAAAATGGATGGAGAGATAAAGAGTTTCCAAGACCGGCAAGGCTTAAAAGACTATGCAACCATGAAGCCGACACTGCAGGAAATATTAAGGGGGGGTTCTATAAAAGAGAAAAAAATCCTAAAAATATCATTGAACAGAAATATAGAGACAATCTACAGAAAGAAAGATTCCAAAGGTAACACGATGTCAATAAAAACGTATCTAACAATAATCACTCTCAATGTGAATGGCCTAAATGCACCCATAAAACAACACAGGGTTGCAGATTGGATAAAACGACAGGACCCATCCATATGTTGTCTACAAGAGACCCATTTTGAACCTAAGGACACACCCAGACTGAAAGTGAAGGGATGGAGAAGCATCTTTCATGCCAATGGACCTCAAAAGAAGGCCGGGGTAGCGATTCTCATATCAGATAAATTAGATTGTAAACTAAAGACTGTAGTCAGAGATACAGAAGGACACTACATAATTCTTAAAGGGACTATCCACCAAGATGATCTAACAATTGTAAATATCTATGCCCCCAATATGGGAGCAGCCAATTACATAAGAAAACTATTAATCAAGATAAAGAGTCATATTGATATGAATACATTAATAGTAGGAAATCTTAACATGCCTCTCTCAGTAATAGACAGATCATCGAAGCAGAAAATCAATAAAGAAACAAGAGCATTGAATGACACATTGGACCAGATGGACCTCATAGATATATACAGAACATTCCACCCTAAAACAACAGAATACTCATTCTTCTCAAGTGCACATGGAACCTTCTCCAGAATAGCCCACATACTGGGTCACAAATCAGGGCTCAACTGATACCAAAAGACTGAGATTATTCCCTGCATATTCTCAGATCACAGTGCTTTGAAACTGGAGCTCAATCACAAGGAAAATTTCGGAAGGAACTCAAACACCTGGAAGCTAAAGACCACCTTGCTTAAGAATGTTTGGATCAACCAGGAGATCAAAGCAGAACTTAAACAATTCATGGAAACCAATGAGAATGAAGACACTTCAGTCCAAAACCTATGGGATACATCAAAGACGGTCCTAAGGGGGAAATACATAGTCATCCAAGCCTCCCTCAAAAAAACTGAAAAATCCAGAATACGCCAGCTGTCTCTACACCTTAAAGAACCAGAAAATCAACAACAATTCAAACCAACGCCACACATAAGAAGGGAAATAATCAAGATTAGAGCAGAGATCAATAAGGTAGAAACCAGAGATACAGTAGAATGTATCAATGAAACTAGAAGCTGGTTTTTTGAAAGAATCAGTAAGATCGATAAACCATTGGCCACACTATCCAAAAGAAAAGAGAGAAAGCCCAAATTAATAAAATTATGAATGAAAAGGGAGAGATCACAACTAACACGAAGGAAGTAGAAACAATCATCAGAAGTTATTATCAACAGTTATATGCCAATAAGCTAAGCAACCTAGATGAAATGGATACACTCCTGGAAAACTATAAACTCCCAAAATTGAACCAGGAAGAAATTGACAACCTGAATAGACTGATATCTAGTAACGAGATTGAAGCAGTGATCAAAAACCTCCCAAAAAACAAGGGCCCAGGACCTGACAGATTCCCTGGGGAATTCTACCAAACTTTCAAAGAAGAAATAACACCTATTCTCCTGAAGCTGTTTCAAAAAATTGAAGCAGAAGGAAAACTTCCAGACTCTTTTTATGAAGCCAGCATTACCCTGATCCCCAAATCAGGCAAAGACCCAACCAAAAAGGAGAGTTTCAGACCAATATCACTGATGAATATGGATGCTAAGATTCTCAACAAGATCCTAACAAACAGGATCCAACAGCACATTAAAAAGATTATCCACCATGACCAGGTGGGATTCATCCCTGGGTTACAAGGATGGTTCAACATTCGCAAAACAATCAGTGTGATAGAACAAATCAATAAGAGAAGAGAGAAGAACCACATGGTCCTCTCAATTGATGCAGAAAAAGCATTTGACAAAATCCAGCATCCGTTCTTGATTAAAATGTTTCAAAGTATAGGGATAGAGAGAACATTCCTGAACTTCATAAAATCTATCTATGAAAGACCCACAGCAAATATCATCCTCAATGGGAAAAAGCTTGCAGCCTTCCCGTTGAGATCAGGAACACGACAAGGATGCCCACTCTCACCACTCTTGTTCAACATAGTATTAGAAGTCCTAGCAACAGCAATCAGACAACAAAGAGAAATAAAATGTATCCAAATTGTCAAGGAAGAAGTCAAACTCTCTCTCTTCGCAGATGACATGATACTTTATATGGAAAACCCGAAAGACTCCACCCCCAAACTTCCAGAACTCATACAGCAATTCAGTAACATGGCAGGATACAAAGTCAATGTACAGAAATCAGTTGCTTTCTTATACACTAACGATGAAAATACAGAAAGGGAAATTAGAGAATCAATTCCATTTACTATAGCACCAAGAACCATAAGATACCTGGGAATAAACCTAGCCAAAGAGGTAAAGGATCTGTACTCGAGGAACTACAGAACACTCATGAAAGAAATTGAAGAAGACACAAAAAGATGGAAGACCATTCCATGCTCTTGGATCGGAAGAATAAACATTGTCAAAATGTCTATACTGCCTAGATCAATCTATACTTTTAATGCCATTCTGATCAAAATTCCACCGGTATTTTTCAAAGAGCTGGAGCAAATAATCCTAAAATTTGTACAGAATCAGAAGAGACCCCGAATTGCTAAGGAAATGTTGAAAAAAAAAAAAAAAACCTGGCGGCATCACGTTACCTGATTTCAAGCTTTACTACAAAGCTGTGATCACCAAGACAGCATGCTACTGGCATAAAAACAGACACCGGTGGAACCTGTGGAACAGAGTAGAGAGCCCAGATATGGACCCTCAACTCTACGGTCAAATAATCTTCGACAAAACAGGAAAAAACATCCAGTGGAAAAAAGACAGTCTCTTCAATAAATGATGCTGGGAAAACTGGACAGCTATATGTAGAAGAATGAAACTCGACCATTCTCTTACACCATACACAAAGATAAACTCGAAATGGATAAAAGACCTCAACGTGAGACAGGAATCCATCAGAATCCTAGAGGAGAACATAGGCAGTAACCTCTTCGATATCACCCACAGCAACTTCTTTCAAGATATGTTTCCAAAGGCAAAGGAAACAAAAGTGAAAATGAACTTTTAGGACTTCATCAAGATCAAAAGCTTCTGCACAGCAAAGGAAACAGTCAACAAAACAAAGAGGCAACCCACGGAAAGGGAGAAGATACTTGCAAATGACAGTACAGACAAAAGGTTGATATCCAGGATCTATAAAGAACTCCTCAAACTCAACACACACAAAACAGATAATCATATCAAAAAATGAGCAGAAGATATGAACAGACACTTCTCTAATGAAGACATACAAATGGCTACCAGATACATGAAAAAATGTTCATCATCACTAGCCATCAGGGAGATTCAAATCAAAACCACATTGAGATACCACCTTACACCAGTTAGAATGGCCAAAATTAGCAAGACAGGAAGCAACACGTGTTGGAGAGGATGTGGAGAAAGGGGAACCCTCTTACACTGTTGGTGGGAAGGCAAGTTGGTGCAGCCACTTTGGAGAACAGTGTGGAGATTCCTCAAGAAATTAAAAATAGAGCTTCCCTATGACCCTGCAATTGCACTACTGGGTATTTACCCCAAAGATACAGATGGAGTGAAAAGAAGGGCCATCTGTACCCCAATGTTTATAGCAGCAATGGCCATGGTTGCCCAACTGTGGAAAGAACCAAGATGCCCTTCAACGGACGAATGGATAAAGAAGGTGTGGTCCATATACACTATGGAGTATTATGCCTCCATCAGAAAGGATGAATACCCAACTTTTGTAGCAACATGGACGGGACTGGAAGAGATTATGCTGAGTGAAATAAGTCAAGCAGAGAGAGTTAATTATCATATGGTTTCACTTATTTGTGGAGCATAACAAATAACATGGAGGACATGGGGAGATGGAGAGGAGAAGGAAGTTGAAGGAAATTCGAAGGGGAGGTGAACCATGAGAGACTATGGACTCTGAAAAACAACCTGAGGGTTTTGAAGGGGCAGGGGGTGGGAGCTTGGGGGAACCAGGTGGTGGGTATTAGGGAGGGCACGTATTGCATGGAGCACTGGGTGTGGTGCAAAAACAATGAATACTGTTATGCTGAAAAGAAATTAAAAAATAATAATAAAAATTAAAAAAAAAAAAGAATGTTAAAATGGAGCCATTGTGTTGCAATGTTGGGCTGAGATCCCCAAACAGTATATGGCACAATCAAAGTAACGTCAAAGGCCACCACACAGTATTGGAAGCGGGGGGGAAGGGTAGCATGGGGGATTTTACTCTCCTCTCACACATCAAGAGTATACAAGGATCAGGGGTTGGAGAATTAGAGGATTTTCGGAGAAAGCTGTTTGCTGTCTGTCACCTCCACGTGGGATGGAAGAGGTAGGACATGCCCATGTTCACTCCAAGCCCTGGAAAGGGGGCCTCAATACAACTCCTGGGAAAACTTGATAAGTGTCTGCTGAGAACAGGCAGACACAGTGGCCTCAAGTCTTTGATCCACCTGGAAATCTCAAGGACAAAACAACCTGGCCCACTACTCTGACGGCAAGCAGGAGGGATGGCTGTGCTAGGATTGGTCTATGCTCACAAAGTTGGTGGAACCAAAGGATGGGGCTGATGATGGCCATGGCCAGAAAGAACTAATGTAGGTTCAATCTGGATTCAGCCTAAGAGGGCAGCCCAAAGGGGACGGGAGGTGCGTTGTTGATTCCAAGGCTGAGGAGGGACCATCCATAACCAGCCAGAGGATGTGATATTACCCATGCAGGGATCCACGAGTGAAAGATTCCCAGAGCTGGGGTACGGGGGTATAGCAAAAGCACCCATGAGTAAGTTCCTAACACGTGCCAGACCTAGAAAGCATGACACCACCTCACCGTGTTTCATCCCCCTTTCCTCTGAGCTGGACCAGCCATTCTAACCCCGCAAGAATGAAACATTTAGCTGGCAAGATGCACAAAGAGAAACAAATGTGAGAGAAGGAAAAAGAAGCCAACTGCCCTTTACGCTGCTGCAGGCAGCAAGCTTGTTTGAGGCCTGAACCGGGGAAGGGGAGGAGATGTGACAGAAAATGAAACTCACAGGGTTTGATATTTACATTGGACTGGTTATATTAATTAGTGACTAGAGGTCCTTTATGACTTGGAAGTGACCAGAAAGTCTTGAGATTTGCTTTGCATTTCATCCAGGGAAACAACCAGCCCCACAGAACAAATTTAAAGGCACAGTGAATACTCCCTTCTTATATTCCACGAGACCTGCTTTTCGGCATAATGGTCACATTTATTTCCTTCAAGGAATCCAGGCCTCTCACGCACCCTTCCCCCTACCGCCTTCAACAAAAGAACAAATGGATTCCGTAACTGGTGCTTGAGACCAGTTGGAGTGAAATCTGTGAAGCCAAGGAAGTCAACACATCTGCTCTTTCTTTTCGAGGACGCACTAATGCCCACCAGAATAAAATGCCTCCAGAATTCTTCATTTGTCGAACTCTAGATTTTTTAAATTAGTCAACAAAAGGCCCTCCAAGAGATTCCGTGTATACCCTTGTATGAAGAGGTTTCGACCCTTGTATAAAGCCAAATGTCTCCTTAAGCAACATTTGTATGTATAAATGGTTGGTTGTTGGTGGTGGTGTTTAAAAACACAAAACTCGGGGGGAAATGGGGCATGTTTTTTCATTAACTGCTCCCTAAATCAAGTCCAGCAAAGATGAAACAAAGAAAGGGTATATTCAGTTCCCAGAACACCAGGCCCCAGCAGGTCCGCTCCCAGGACAGCCCCTCCTCAGCACAGATCCCTGCCCTGCAGCGTGCTGGGAACTGGATCAAGGGCAGAAAAGGCAGCCTCCACTGGAGGGTGGACAGGAGAGTCAGGCACGCAGGGCTTGTGAAGAACATCTGACTTTGTGGGTTGGTCCTGGCTCCACCAGAATCAGGAAAATTCTCTCAGGAAACAGACCGCGAGCAGCCACTTCTGCAGCAGCTGTTACAAGGGAGCAGCCTTGTAACTTTAAAATTCTGTCAAAGTTGGGAGTACCGTGAGCACAGCACCAGGAGAAGCCAGGACAACAGGCTTGGGAGGGCTAGATGGGACCTTGGGGGTCATCCAGGTCAACCGGCCACAGTGTTCCCTGTACTGCCCACTCACGCAGGGGGTAAGGTTCACAAAGGCTTGAACGTCCCTCTGTCCCCTCCTGGATTCTCTGTAATCCTTCCTGCACCAAGATTCTCCTCCCACGAAAAGGACATCATAAGGGAATAACCCCTTTGCACAAAGCACATGGACATCATTTGACAACAGAGTACTTAAATCACACCATCCTGGCAAGTCTCTTTCCACAGGTCCGTCACAGGGTACAGCCCGTGACCGCTTCACTGTGCATAGACTGCACTCCTTACCAGTGGACGAAATCCGTGTCTAGTGTCACTTCCCAGGAAGCCTCATCCTTCTCTGAAACAGCCCTCTAGCTTCACTCTTTCTGAGGCTCTTTCAAAGTTGCCTTTCTGAGATTTTTACCTTCTCAACGAAAGTCTCAGCTTCTCAGGGTATGCGAGATAGGGATATTGAGGAAAATGATCACTCTGAGATGTTAAGGGGCTGTCCCAGGATCAATTGTATAATTAAAGAAGTGTACCCTTAAGCCGCCATGTTTCTCAAAGTATGGCCCCAAGCAGCTGCATCCATATCGTCTGGGAATGGGTAGAAATGCAAATTCGTGGCATAGCTGATTGTTTTCCATATCTCAATTCCAATGTTGTCTCCCCAAGACCATTCCAAGTCAAGTGCTCCCCCATGCCCCCTCTCCATTCCCATGTCCCACTGTTCTGTCATTACGATGCTTTCCGCCTCATAACACGTTTCTATCCTGGTCATTGTAATGGTTGATTGGACGTGTTAACTCGGCAAGCCTGTAGTAGCCAGTTCTTCAATCCAACACTAGTCTAGGTGTTTCTGTGAAGATAATCTGTAGATAATGTTAACCTCTACCATCAGTTGACATTAAGTTGCCTTCCATAATGTGGTTGGGCCTCATCCTCAGCAGACGGCCTTCACAGCAAACACCAAGGTTTCCCGGAGAAGAAGAAATTCAGCCTAAAGACCGCAGCGTGAACTCCTGCCTGAGTTTCCAGCCTGCCAACCTGCCCTACACAGTTCAGATTTGCCAGCCACCACAAATGCATGCATCAATTAATAACTGTTCCTGAAGCACGAAAAGCATAGGTTTGAGGTGAGGGGCACTCAGAAGGAACTTTTTTTTTAAAGATTTGATTTATTCATCAGAGAGAAAGTGAGCAAGAGGAAAAGCACAAGTGGGTGGGTGGGGGGGCGCTTGGAGGAAGAGGAAGAGGGAGAAGCAGACTCCCCGCTGAGCAGGGAATCTGACATGGGCCTCCATCCCAGGGTTCTGGGATCACGACCTGAGCCAAAGACAGATGTCCATCCGAGTGGGTCACCCAGGCACCCAATGAAGGAAAAGTCTAGAAAGAGAAACTAGTATATGCAAAAGCTTTTTAGTGGGGAAGATAATATGTTCAAAAGAAATTCTTTAAAGAACCTTAAAAAGTTTCAGAAACTGGAAACCAATAAGGGAAGTGACAGTGGCCATAGTGACTATACCATGTAGCCTAAGAAGAGCCATGGCAAGGGGTCCATCTTCAACCCAGGAGCAACAGACCAGCAGCAGACTTAGGACTGAGAAAGGTATGTCTTACAGCACTGAGTCACGCATTGGCCTGACTCAACCTTGAAACCTTGTCACTCATTCTATGATCTTAGCACATGAGGAAATAAACACTAATTTTTAGATTACAGGCAATCAGAATTTCTTTGATGGAAGAATAGTATAAATGAGACCTATTAAGGAAAACAAAAAGCATTTTCTCCTGTTACTCAAGTTGACAGAGTTCTTTGATGAGTGTTTTATTTTTACTTTTATTAAAATTTTATTTATTTATTTGACAGAGAGAGAGCACATGAGCAGAAGGAGTGGCAGGCAGAGAGAGAGGGAGAAACAGACTCCCCACTGAGCAGGACAACACAGGACTTGATCCCAGGACCCTGGGATCATGACCTGAGCTGAAGGCGGATGCTTAACCAACTGAGCCACCTAGGAGCCCCTGATAGAGTGTTTTTATATTTTAAAATATATATATTTTCTCAAAGCTGGGACAATGTGAGCAACAAAATTAAGGAGTATGACATTACAACGCAAAGTATAAAATAAATATCCATGAATCTATATTGATATAAAAAAGTGATTAAATTGGGGTACCTGGGTGGCTCAGTGGTTAAGCATCTGCCTTCGGCTCAGGTCATGATCCCAGGGTCCTAGGATCAAGCTCTGCTTCAGGCTCCCTGCTCAGTGGGGAGCCTGCTTCTCCTTCTGACCTTTCCCCTCTCGTACTCTCTCTCTCTCTCAAATAAGTAAAAATAAAATCTTTAAAAAAAAAAAACAAATAAATACTTGACTCTCTCTGCTTGACTTATTTCACTCAGCATAATCTCTTCCAGTCCCGTCCATGTTGCTACAAAAGTTGGGTATTCATCCTTTCTGATGGAGGCATAATACTCCATAGTGTATATGGACCACATCTTCCTTATCCATTCATCCGTTGAAGGGCATCTTGGTTCTTTCCACAGTTTGGCAACCGTGGCCATTGCTGCTATAAACATTGGGGTACAGATGGCCCTTCTTTTCACTCCATCTGTATCTTTGGGGTAAATACCCAGTAGTGCAATTGCAGGGTCATAGGGAAGCTCTATTTTTAATTTCTTGAGGAATCTCCACCCTGTTCTCCAAAGTGGCTGCACCAACTTGCCTTCCCACCAACAGTGTAAGAGGGTTCCCCTTTCTCCACATCCTCTCCAACACGTGTTGCTTCCTGTCTTGCTAATTTTGGCCATTCTAACTGGTGTAAGGTGGTATCTCAATGTGGTTTTAATTTGAATCTCCCTGATGGCTAGTGATGATGAACATTTTTTCATGTGTCTGATAGCCATTTGTATGTCTTCATTAGAGAAGTGTCTGTTCATATCTTCTGCCCATTTTTTGATATGATTGTCTGTTTTGTGTGTGTTGAGTTTGAGGAGTTCTTTATAGATCCTGGATATCAACCTTTTGTCTGTACTGTCATTTGCAAGTATCTTCTCCCATTCTGTGGGTTGCCTCTTTGTTTTGTTGACTGTTTCCTTTGCTGTGCAGAAGCTTTTGATCTTGATGAAGTCCCAAAAGTTCATTTTTGCCTTTGTTTCCATCGCTTTTGGAGACATATCTTGGAATAAGTCAAGCAAAGAGAGTCAAGTATCATATGGTTTCACTTATTTGTGGAGCATAACAAATAATATGGAGGACAAGGGTAGATGGAGAGGAGAAGGGAGTTGAGGGAAATTGGAAGGGGAGGTGAACCATGAGAGACTATGGACTCTGAAAAACAATCTGAGGGTTTTGAAGGGGCGGGGGGTAGGAGGTTGGGGGAACCAGGTGGTGGGTATTAGGGAGGGCACGGATTGCATGGAGCACTGGGTGTGGTGAAAAAACAATGAATACTGTTACGCTGAAAAGAAATAAAAATTTAAAAAAAAATCATAGAGAAAAATCTGAACATTATGAGGAGAGAAATAGAAGATATAAAAACAACAGAATGAAACTTCTACATATGAGAAATATGATATCAGAAATGAAAATTCGGGGCACCTAGGTGGCTCAGTGGGTTAAAGCCTCTGCCTTCGGCTCAGGTCGTGATCTCAGGGTCCTGGGATCAAGCCCCGCATCGGGCTCTCTGCTCAGCAGGGAGCCTGCTTCCTCCTCTCTCTCTCTGCCTGCCTCTCTGCCTACTTGTGGTCTCTCTCTCTCTCTGTGAAATAAATAAAATCTTTAAAAAAAAAATGAAATGAAAATTCACTGTATATAAATGCAACTCTCAGAAGACCAAAGAATACATGTGTATACGCAAAATAGAAAATTCATGATCTCTGTAATCCCAGACTTCATATGCAACCTTTTTTGACAGGTTGACTACTCTCATTCCAGACTTTAATTTGCCTAAATAAATAAATGTCACTATTATCTGAAAAAAAAAACAAATAAATAAATCAAGCTGATAATATATATCTTTGATATGATGTAATGAGAATGACATTTGACCTCTGCTGTCTTCCTCCCAAAAAAGCCATAATTCCCATCTAAGCATGAGAAAAACATCAGACAAATACCAACTGAAGTACATTCTACAAAACACCTGCCAGTACTCCTCAAAATTGTCAAGGTCATTAAAAACAAGAAAAGTCTGAGAAACGGTCACAGCCAAGAAACATAACAAATTGTCATATGGCATTCTGGATACTAGACTAGAAAGAGGCCATTAGGTAAAAAGTAAGGAAATTGTTATAAAATATGGGCTTTTGTTAGTAATAATGTATCAGTATTGGTTTCCCACTTGCAATAAAGACACAGTTTTAACACAACATCTTACTAGGAGTGGAAACTGGGTGTGGAGGTTATTGCAAAGTTCTCCATCTTCACAATGTTGCTATAAATCTAAAACTGTTTTAAAATTAAAAGTTCCTTTAAATACACACACACACACACACACACACACACACACGCATATACAACTTCTGTGAAAACTGAAATTATTATCTAAAGGGACACATGCGGAATTTCTGACACCCCTTTTCTGTTAGATGACTTTGGAATCAACTCAAGTGGGTTGTCTATACCCATGGCTTATGGGATTCCTACAGCCACTAGAGGGTTTCCTCTGCCTGTTTTTCCCTGCACAGACCCATGATACTTGACAGCCTGGCTCCTGGCAACAAACCGCCCATCCTTTTCCACCCAGCAGAACACCTGCATCTCCCCAGCACAGGGAGAGGTGCCTCAAGGGCGTGGCCCTTCTACCCGGCACACACAGCAAAGGTGTTTGGTTTGGGGAGCAGATCAGGGCTGGAGGACTGCCGCCACTTGCCCCCACAGCCCAGCACAAGCTGCCACACAAGTTGTGGCAGTGGCCTCAGGGGATGCATGATGTCTTATAGGCTGCTGCTGGGTGACATGAAGGCCAGGAGGCTGGAGCGGGGAAGCCCACCTGTGCTACAATGAAACTCACATAAACACACCGCTGGCTCGTGAACCTCAGCTGTCATATAAAATAAGGTTAAGTTCAATTTCAAATTTGAGTGAGTGGAGGTAGGGCATTGGGAAGGGCGTGGACAAGGTGGGGGATGGAGCTGTGCTTAATATTTTAGTTGACTTTGATTTACCCTTAATGTCTTTCCACATTTGTTCCGAACTTTGTTGGTTCACTCATACACTTCTTGTGTCTAAGTGATTAGGTTCCTGGAGGGGAGCCCTGACATCAGGGTAGCTGGATATATGGAATGCAGCCAGGACAAGAGGGCGCAGATAAATGAGTACCTCACACACTCCTTCTGGAGGGGAAGATGTAAGTATTTACCAAGAGTCTTACACATATTTATACTTTCAAAATTACTTATCTTAAAGAACTAATCTGGGGCGCCCGGGTGGCTCAGTGGGTTAAAGCCTCTGCCTTCGGCTCAGGTCATGATCCCAGAGTCCTGGGATCGAGCCCCGCATCGGGCTCTCTGCTTAGCAGGGAGCCTGCTTCCTCCTCTCTCTCCACCTGCCTCTGTGCCTACTTGTGATCTCTCTCTGTGTCAAATAAATAAATAAAATCTTAAAAAAAAAAAAAACTAATCTAAGGTAACAAAGAGGTGTTCACTGAAGCATTGCTTACTAAACCCTTGAAAGTAAACTAAAAAACCAAACATCTGTTAATGGGAAAAAGACTAATAAATCATTATCCATAAATAAGTTCAATTATAACACTGAATATTAATACTACTCTCAAAAATAATTTGTCCAAAAGTAGACTTGCCATCTCATGTAAAGAAACCAGATTCCGTGGGGCACCTGCGTGGCTCAGTGGGTTAAAGCCTCTGTCTTCGGCTCAGGTCATGATCTCAGGGTCCTGGGATCGAGCCCCACATCGGGCTCTCTGCTCAGCAGGGAGCCTGCTTCCCCGTCTCTCTCTCTCTGCCTGCCTCTCTGCCTACTTGTGATCTGTCAAATAAATAAAATCTTTTTTAAAAAAAGAAAGAAAGAAAGAAAGAAAGAAACCAGATTCTAAAAATACCTGGTATGTTTGCCTCGTTGTGGTTTTTAGTATTTTCCACATGAACTTACAGGACTTTCATAAATAAAAAGAAAACAACTGATAAACTTCTTCCTTTTATTTTTTAATATCCCAAGAAAGAAGGATGCAGAATCAGATCCAAGTTCTAGCTCCAGCGTTTGTTGGTTGACCTTTCGTCAGCAAACATGGAAGTCCTCATTTTTAAAACAAAAGATTTGAGCCCAACAATCCAAGCTCCGAACATTTCATAATTCCATGATTTCCATGACTATAATGTCCATTTCCATAGCTTATTACAGCTAACAAAGAACTTTGCCCAAATGTTTCTCATCTTTTAGAACTTTAGTTATTAAGGGGGCACCTGGGTGGTTCAGTCATTAAGCATCTGCCTTCAGCTCATGTCATGATCCCGGGGTCCTGGGATCGAGCCCCACATCAAGCTCCCTGCTCAGTGGGAAGTCTGCTTCTCCCTCTCCCATTCTCCCTGCTTGTGTTCCCTCTCTCGCGCTCTCTCTCTTTCTGTCAAATAAATAAATAAATAAATAAATAAGTCCTTATGTAAAAAAGAATTTGTTATTATCTCTTCAGTACCACTTACCTCTGCTTCTTACTCTCCTACAAAAAAAGCAGAGCTACAATAAAATCCATTATACCAGCTACTCTTAAGAGCTCTGCTGTTTCCACCCAGAATGTAATTTGGAAAATATATCCTATCCTGAAAATGTGTCTTTTGCACAGTACTTTTTTAACAAATATTTGTCACTGTTTATTAGAAAGATATTTTATTCTGCCCCACTAAATGAAAACTTGGAGTCATTGTGACCTGTCTGGTACACAATTTGGGTGCGGAGCAGTTAGCAAATACGTGTTGCAAATAGATGGAAACATAAAGAAAAGAATGGAAATGGGAGAGGCAGGATTGCAGGAGAGAGAGCTCTCTGGGGTGGGTATCAGCATAAGATGATCCTGGTTTCCATGTCTTTGTCCTTTCCTACCCATGCACCCTCACATAAATTACTTCATCTCATGGACTCAGGGTCTCCTCCATAAAATTAAGGCATCATATCAGAATAATTTTCAAGGATTCCTCCACATCTAAAACTGTACTTTAAAAGAACTTTGGGAAAGAAAGGTAGAGTTTTAAGAAAAAAAAATGTATTTACACCCTAGTATTTACACCCTACAACAATGACTTACGAGCCACTTATATTTAATAACTCTGTTAGATCTTGATTAAGAAACATGGAAAATAAAGAGACAATGTCTGGCTGGAAATTTCCATACTATGATTATACGGACAAATTATCAAAAACACTATCAGGACTAGAGGGATTAGCAAGCTGACTGTGGGTCACCTCAAATGCTTTCCTGGGACATGTTGAGTGGACTGAAATTAACAACCCATGAAATC
Source organism: Martes martes (assembly GCF_963455335.1). Lineage (NCBI taxonomy): Eukaryota > Metazoa > Chordata > Mammalia > Carnivora > Mustelidae > Martes > Martes martes. The sequence continues at coordinate 14,967,021 of NC_137893.1, forward strand.
AACCTAGAACATAAGTCTAACCCATCACCTGAATTCTGCCCAAGGCTGGGCTTCACCTTTTTGAAAGTCCAGAGAAACCCAATCGTCCAGTGGCTTTCAAACCTGGCGACATGTTAAAATCATAAGAGGAGCTTTTACCCAATATATGTGGTGCTCAGGCCATACCAATGAAATCAGAACCTTGGGGGAGCTCGCTACAGGTATTTTTTTCAGTATCAGAGTGATTTTAACATGCTGCCAGTGGAGTACCACTGGATTAAATAATGAAACCTGGGAGGAAAAATAAGAAGTGAGAAGTGGGGCACCTGGGTGGCTCAGTGGGTTGGGCTTCTGCCTTTGGCTCAAGTCATGGTCTCAGGGTCCTGGGGTCGAGCCCTGCATCGGGCTCTCTGCTCGGCGAGGAGCCTGCTTCCCACCACCCCCTGCCTGCCTCTCTGCCTACTTGTGATATTTGTCTGTCAAATACATAAATAAAATCTTTTTTTAAAAAAAGTGAGAAGTGCTCAAAAGAAAAGGACAGTCTTTTATTAGCAATGCACAGGTGCACAGGTTGCGTTTACTATTCTACACTCTGCACTGTGCACAAAACAAGAAAAAAATGGGCTTAACCATGAGAATTTGTGGCCAAAAAGGGAAGGATTCAAAGAGACAGCAGCTGCCTGTGAATTCCTGAGAAAAGTAGACACTTCTTTCAAAAATTAGGCTGGGCACTAATTCTGTCTCGGGTAGTTGAGAATCAAGAGGTAGATTTCCTGGTTTTATACAGTGGACCACACGTTCAGTCACTCACAGTCACCTGGTGCCTCTGTGTTAACCATTCTGGCCTCCGCCGACCTCCAGTGCTTCCTGGTCCTCATGAGCCCATCCTTACGTTGACACCATTCTAACCACAACTCTTGGCTCTTTCCATCAGCAACATCCAACATTCATGTCCAGGGAAACTCGTCACTGCTAGTGTCACCTCTTCTTCCCAATTTCCACAGCCCTTTCCAATGGTCTTAGCGGACACTTATTTGAAAAGAAAAAACTAACCCGAACCTCAGAGCTGGACACGCCCTCGTCTGGCTTCTTCCACTCAAAGCTAGCTTCCACACAAGCCCAGAGTCACCTTTCTCAGATGCCATTCTCATCCTCAAACAAACCATTTTGGAACTTCTTGCTTATCCAGCCGACTATCCACTGGCTAGCCCATCCCATCAACCCAAATTTTTATGTCTCCCAGGACAAAGGACTTTCTCCAATCAGTCCAGTCCATGGCCAGTCTTCTGAACACATTTTTTCCCTGCATCTGTGTACGTGAGAATTTACTGCGATTTGTCCTGTAACCAACAGCCACCAGCATGGTATCTTGCCAGCCTGTTCACTGAAGGGCAGAGAACTGCTTTGGATTTCTTCTGCTTTGGATTTCTCATCAGAAACCTGCTGCAAGAACCACGGGCATTGCCCTCACAATTCTCTTCTGCACTGAACTGAATTCCTGGGACTCCTTCTCCTCGTATTTCAGTACTGCGGCTTCTGCCTATCTGTATCTGCCTTTTTCGGCTGGGATGTTGCTTATTTCCCCAAACTATTCTCTGCTCTTCCACTATGTTCTTCTCGCATCCAACTAATGTCTCTGATTCCAGAGCCAGATCCACTACGGCCCGGCTTTTTCCCTTGAACTTGCATTACCTGTTCTTCCCTGCCTCTGACATCCTAAACCTTCCTACTTGTCAGCAAAATTGCCTATCCGTCCCTCGTCCTCTTCTCTCCACTTCCCTTCTCTGATTTAAGGACATCACATGTTCCTCTGGTAACTGCCCTTCTGACCGCAGCCCTGCTATCCAAATCTTAAAAATTCAGCACATCGTCTGATTAGACCAGATCTCTGGGCCTGACTTCTCAGCATGCCCAGTCCTGGTGCTCTCTGAGACCTCGCTCGAGCAGGCCTGGAACATCCGTCTCCTACAAGAGATTTGGTTGCTCATCATCCACTTCTCTTAAGTTGTAACTCCGGGACTATATCGACTTGCTAGTATTTATCTCCACCCAAGAGCAGTTCTGTTGTTTTGGGTATGTCTGCTGTGTGGGACAAGTTGTTTTCCTTTTTAACATCTGCTTCTGTCCTAACTCTTCCTATGTCTATGTCCGCATTTCCCTCTTTCATAGAATCACCAGTCATATTGGATCAGGGTCCGAGCTAATGACCTTATTTCAACTTCATCAATCTCTGTAAAGACGGTCCCTCCAAACAGGGCCACAGTCTTCGATACTATTGGTTAGGACTTCAATCCACCTTTTCGGGGGACACCATTCAAACCGTAACAGATTTTAAGAACCTGAAGGAAAAGGTTATTTCATAATCCAAGAAGCAATAGATTTGAGGTATAGTCAAGTACAGGTGAGAATAGTTTAGGTGAGTTGGTGAAAGAATGCTGGTACCAAGTCTTTACAATGTGTCCACTTTACAACCACTCAGAGCCTTTATGTTTGCAAACCGCCTGTCAGCCGGTCCTCTGGCACTGACATATGTCATTGACACTGTCCATCTGATAATAACGCAAAGTCTGTAACTACAGAACCAAATTGGTTCACCAATTTGGATTTTCCAGTTGGCAGAATTCAACATGAAGTGCTCCCCAGCAAGGGGGTCACCATGTAGCAATCCCTACTCTCTCGGCCCTGTAGTCCCCAGGGCTGCACTGATCTCGAAGCTCCTCCAAAGCGGACCTCTACCATAAATCCCCTGAAAAGTGTATCGTGTCTACTTGGTAAATAGTTGAAGAGTCTGCCACATATTTTTGCTAAACCCTGCCTTAGAAATTAAAACCAGGGGTGCTTGGGTGACTCAGCCAGTTAAGCATCTGCCTTCAGCACAAGTCATGATCCCGGGGTCCATGGATGGAGCCCCATGTGGGGCTCCTTGCTCAGCAGGGAGCCTGCTTCTCCCTCTGCCTGCAGCTCCCCCTGCCCGGGCTCTCTCATTCACTCTCTCTCACTCTCTCTCTCCCTCCCTTCCTCACTCTCTCTCACACTGTCATACTATATATATATATATATATATATATATATATATATACACAAAATATATAAACAAATAAAATCTTTTAAAAAATTAAAACCCAAAAGGAATCTGAGTCTAGTTTTTCTTTTTTTTTTTTTTCGGCATGTACCCGTGACCACACAACGGACAACTCCCCCATTGCAACGGGATACAAAATTTATTAGCAACTGTGTTCTTTTTATTAGATTGATTGTGGGAGACACAGGAAAGTTCAGAGGGATTCAGACTGGTGCATAAATTCAGTCCCCTTTCACGACACTGGGTGCATGTCACAGTGCCCCCAGTACAGCTGAGACCCCTACAGGTGCTTCACTCCCGTTGTTCCAAATCTTCCTTCCTGCTCCAATTCAATAAATCAACTGTTGCAAAACCTGGTTTCCCTTTGACCATGGTGGTGCACACTGCCCTGTGAAACACCCACATTCCTTAGTTTACCCTTAAAATCTGCATGTGGCACTTGTTACTAACAAAACCAAAGTTGAGGCTGGAGGTGGGAAGGTTGAGCTGTGCATTTCATTAGAAACATTGACCCTTCCTTTTCAAAGCAACCTCCTGAGAAAAGCAGGGGAGTTTTGGTTTAGCAAAAGAAAATAATGGTCAAGCGCTGTATTGGCAAGTTCATTATTTAAACATACTCCACTCCAAGTAATTTCTTACTACCCGTAGTTTTTTGTCAGTTGTTTTTGTTTTGCTACAAAATAACACTTGCTAATTTTTTAAAATTTGAAAACAGAAGTGCATAAAGTAAAAAGTGTAACATGAAAAGTAAAAGTCTCTCCTGGCGTTGCACAATCCTATTCCCCAGAGGCAATCACTGTTCAAAATTAAGCAAATACCTAAACATCTATACTTAGATGTTAGTTATACAGTTGCCTATTCGAAAAATAGAGCTTATTTGGCATTTGCACTGTAACTTGTTTTTTTTCCCACTCCACAATGTATTATGAACTCTCTTTATGTCATTTCATGTTTCTTGAAAGAATACAATTTTATTTTTTGATCAACGGTGAAATAGTGACCAAAGGTGTAACTGTGTGAACACGGATGGCTAGCCTGCCACGAGAAAGTCCAGCTTTTTCCCTTGCGCAGGACTGAATTTTCAACAGGTTATACCGGGGAAAGCGGAAACTTGAGAGCAAAGCTGAGTGAACAGTATTTCCAGTGCCATGGACAAAGGTGGGGAATTTCATTACTTCCCCAAGTGCCCAATTTTTCGCCTAAGAGAGGATAAACGCTTTCAATTATATGAATTCCCATCAGGCAGACAACAATAGGCATGGATACAATTCCGTAGCTCTTGAGCAATAAAAAGTGTATCATAAGAGGGAGAACAGGACAAAGAGAAAGAACTCTGCCTCCATAATAAGGTGGAGTGAGAATCGTTATCTGCAAAATGCTGCTGAAGCACATTAACTGGAAATTTTAAGCAAATAAGTTGTACACTATTTCTCCATGATTTACAATACTTCTGTAGAAAATTCTAGTATAATCCATGCTGCTGGTGCATATCTGGCATATCTTACCCATTTAGGAGCTGTCTTTGTACTTCTACTTTTTTTTCCCCCTTCAAACTTTTTTCCCTCTGCTCTGAACAGTTACTTTTTTTTTTCTTTTTTGGCTCAAAACCAACTGAAATAGTCAAATTAATCATCTCCAGATCTAATTTGAAGTACAGAGAGAGTTCTAGAGTCTTCATCTCTCTCACCTTCTTTTCATCCCATTATGACAGACTCTTTATTAAAAAAAAATAGACCCAATCAGATTTATAACAAAATTATATAATTAACTAATCAATTATACCAAAAACACTTTGGTCTAGGATTCTAGTACTGCCTTAATTCTTCTTACGTTTGTATATATACAGACCTAATCATATCACCATCACCTCTTGAAAAGCAACAGTTTTAGAATTCTTCATGAGGTAGTTTTTTTAATAAAGATTTTATTTATTTATTTGGCAGAGAGAGACCGTAAGAGAGAACAAGCGGGGGAGTGGCAGAGGGAGAGGGAGAAGCAGGCTCCCCACCCCCAGATAGTTTAAATTTTAACCTTTTCCAGCTATTTTTATCAATTATATTTAATTATAAGTTATATCCAATTAAATATTACAGTTAAATTATATATTAGTTACAGTTATATATCCATTCTATTTAATAACTGGAGTGTTGTAAAACTCAAAATTATGGGACGCCTGGGTGGCTCAGTCATTAAGCGTCTGCCTTCAGCTCAGGTCATGATCCCAGGGTCCAGGGATGAAGCTGAGTCAGGCTTCCTGCTCAACAGGGAGCCTGTTTCTCCTTCTTCTTCTGCCCCTCTCCCCCACTCCCATGCTCTCTCTCACTTTCTTTCCCAAATAAATAAATTTTTTAAAAAATCTTTAAAAAACAGTCAAAATAAAGCCTGGCTTTGTTAGTGATGACTACATTTTTAATGCTGCATAATAAATATTTCTAGAGTTTCTTACCCTAATTTAATAAATATTTATAACGAAATCTCTTCCAAGCAAAATAGTTTTTCCATTTTAATTGCATTAACATTTTTCACTTTAGCTCTTAGAAAAGTGTAGCAAGTCTTATATAATATTTTCTTATTTATAAGTGAAATATTAAGCACGTATCACGCTGAAGTGACTCGATCTGGAGCCACTAGAATGTCACCACAGAATTTAGACTCACGAATGACCTGTAGTTGGTTATTAAGACAAAGAATTCCTTCCTTAGCTCAACTACCATTCTCAGGTCCCCACACTCTATTATTCCATCCAGGCTGATATAACCTGAGTATGCTCGTTTCCCTTCAGTGCTTTTCTTCACAGCTCTTCCATACAATATCAGGTGATCATATTTCATTAAGATTTTCCTTTCTGGTTATTCAAAGGAGTCTTAAAAATCTCATTTTCTCTGAAGCTTATTGACTGATAGGAGTGAACAAATAAACAGCCAACTTCCTATTTCACACCTTCACATGGGCATTTTACAGACATATTATTCTGGATTGAATGTTGTGTTCCCCCAAAGTGTATATGTTGAAGTTCTACCCCCTCCCCGCCCCCCCTCCATGGTATTTGGAGTTGGCGCCTTTGGGAGGTAATTAGGGTTAGATGAAGTCATAAAGGTAGTATCCTCATGATGGGATTGGTGTCCTTGTAAGAGAAAGAGACTTTCTCTGGGAGCACACCAAAAAGAGGTCATAGGAGGACAAAAGGAGATAATCGCTGTCTGCAAGCCAGAAAGAGGGCCTCACCAAGAACCAAAGCCGCCAGAACCTTGATGGTAGACGCCCAGCCTCCAGAACCATGAGAAATAAATGTCTACTGTGTAAGTCTCCCAGTCTATGGTCTTTTGTTATTGGCAGCCTGAGCTAAAATAAACCTCAAGCTTGGTGTGTCCCAACTGAACCTATAGGCTACTCTGCCTATCCCAATCTTTTTTCTTTTCAATGTTCTCTATGTCACTACATTTCCCCACATTCCATCGCTTTCAAAATACAGAAATTCATTGTCCATTCAATCACCAAGCCTGTCAGTGACAGATCCTAAATGCCCCCAGTCCATTCCATGACTCATGATTTCAACTGCCATTATGATAATCCCTAGGAGAAGTAAAGATGGTATCTATGCCACAGTGTTTGTTAAGAACTATGTACTGATGGGACTATTATTAGGATAAGTGCAGCTAAATGAATCAACCTGTTGGCCCAGGTTATTTGAGTTTGTCCCATTTAAATGTTGAAGAAAGCCCACCCCTAAGAGTTTCAGTCTGGGTAATTTATTGAGTTGTCCCTTCTGTTTGCAATGAACCAAAGTTCAACCAGCTCTGGGCAAAACTTCTAGTTGATAGATGTTTTAACAGTGCAATCATAAAAAGAGAATGCTGCGTATACATTCCAGAATAACACAAAAATATTTCTGGGTTTCTAACTGACATGAATACTCAAATTGGCACTTTAAATGATTTCTTTACTGATTGGTTAAAACTTCTGCACTGGAGGAAAATTATCAAAGGTCAACTATCAAAGGTCTTTAATTCAAACTTCTCTTTCTCATTACAATATTAACCTTATTTTGTTGCCATTTCCAGTGTCTCTCTGCTTGGTGCCAAGACTTGGTCCCTACAGTGACTTCACCTCAACAGATGATCCTTTCTACTCAAGGAGGTCCATACATGTTTACTGCGTTGGATTCAGCTGCCTCCCCTTTTGTAACTCCCCTATATATTCCCAAACTGACCAATACTGACCCATAGGTAGGGACACCTCTATGCCCATATCCAGCAGGAAGACATCATGGAAGATGAGGCCTTCCACCTTCAACAACCTTAAAGATTTAAGGGTCAAAATTGTTCAAGGGGGAAATGATGAGGGAGCAAAAGTCTAGCTGAAGACAAAACATAGGCTGACACTCTGCAATCTTCCCCTTCCCCCCACTCTTGGGTGGGACATGTGTGATGTTCTTCCAGGAATCTCCCAACTGTCTTAATGTTAATATCTTGCTAGAGGGGAAAACAATCTTAACTTGACAATGGCAAGACCGCTGGTATCTCATAAGTATCTTGTAGGTGGGTCCGCTTTAGCATATGAAAGTTCTTTGGAAATCTCTCTTTCCTTACTTCCCCCAACTCCCAAGAGTATATAATCACACTCCTCAAGACCCTGGCGCAGCAGCTCTTTCTGCCCACAGATCCTGTCCAGGTGCTTTAATAAACCACCATTTTGCCCCAAAACAAACAAACAAACTTCTAGTTGAGAAACAATAAATTACATCAGTACGAAGGAAATATTCTTCTCTTCCATTTTCCATAAAAAGATGGAATGTGCTCTTTGCACGGTATTTATACCAAGGTGCTTTAAGATAAATTAAAGAAGTAAATACAATCCTACCTGATACCACTGAAAACAGAAATCAGTTGGTCTACTTGATTATGACTTTGCAGTATCAAGGACACTGCATTACCAGCAGTTAACACCAAGCATAGCATGTAATAAGAACTCAATAAATGATTGCTGAATACACGCACAACTTCATTATCGCTTCATTTTATTGGGCTATTGTGATGCAAAATCCAAAGGATCAGTAATAGTTGTAAATCAATGTAATAGTTTGAATCAGAATTATTTTTAGCTATGCATTCAAAGGCTAGTGAAAAGTCAGTGGGGTTTGAAGACAACTTCAAGTTTCCTGAACAATTTCTTCAAGTTGATAAACTCCATGTAATATCATAAGCAGTGATAATGTGTCCAAAACCCAAGTGTTCTTTACAGTGGACACTACTGGCGCCAATGCCAAATCCATTTCCTTTAGTTTAATGGAATCCCAATTTAAATCATGCTATATTTCCCCACCAAACTAAGCTTAAAGGGAGATCCTGATTAATTCAAGCCAATCCATTGGTCCAAGGATAAATAAAACACTTAAATTGAACTAATAAAACTGAAAGGAACAATCAACAACGCACACTTTGGGGAAGCTTTTCTCTGTCCCTTTACTGATGTGAAGAAGAAAACCTATTATTTTAGAGACTGATGGCAGCAGTTTTTTGACAGTTTGGTGATGCAGCCTCAGGGTAAAGCAGATACATGAAGCAGAAAGCTGGAAAGAACCCGAGTCTTTGATAAGACTGTTAAGCCACCGAACCAACCAACTGCGGATTCCACCCCACATCTGGAGTCTCTGTAATGTGAGATAAATTTTCTAATTATCTCAACTGGTTTGAGTTTTCTGCTAAAATGCATCCTGATAATTCCCTTATAAAAGATAGTTTGTTGAAAAGAGAGCTGATACAGGCTTTGGGGAGAATGTTCAGAGGACTAATCAGTCTTTAACGTTACTGAGGGAAGGATTTCCCATTGAAAGATAAACGTGATCTTGCTTTTCATTTCTACTGAAAGACCTATTCCTGCAAGAGTAGTAAAGAAGGTAAATATTAAAAGAATGATACTTCTTCACTTTTTCCTTATTCAACAAATATTTTCCTGTTTAGGTGCTTCATCAACTATTTCATTTGATCTTCACAAAAACTCTGTGAAGTAAATACCATTAATCACATTTTAGAAAAGGAAACAAATCATAGAGGTAAACAACTTGACTAAGATCATAGAAACCCTAAGAACCAGGACCAGATCCTGGAACTACCCTCCACTACCTTCCGTGGCCTTCCGTAATTAGGTTTGGCAAAAACTGGGCCTAATTCCCAAATTTGGTAAACTGTTGGTAGAAAATGGTATGTGTTCATTTATATGGTATGTGTATACCACTGTGAACTGGTAAAGGCATTTTGGAAATAATACACTGTAAGAGTATACACATACACACACACAGTAGCTAGCTAGCTAATCTGTGCATATTCTTAGATATAGCAATCTTGCTCCTGGAGCTTTACCCTTAGAAAAGAGTTCGATAGAAGAGAAAACTACGTAGATGCTTCTGAGAAGGATGGTTATCATCTCTTAAATTGGAGGGGAAATTTTCATATCCTAACAATAATGGACTAGTTGAATAAATTCTGGCACAAAATTTAATAAGAGAATATTACATATATAGTATGAGGAGTTATTAACACTATGTAGGAACACTGAAAAGGATTTATAAGTTTAAAAAGCATAATGCAAATCATATATCTTCTATTTAAAACTACAAAGCAAAAATCCATATAAACAGACTCAAGTGGAATCCACATACACACACACACACACACACACACACACACACACACACAAATAAATCATGACTGGGGCATCTGGGTGGCTCAGTGGGTTAAGCCTCTGCTTTGGCTTGGGTCATGATCCCAGGGTCCTGGGATCCAGCCCCCCATTGGGCTCTCTGCTCAGCGGGGAGCCTACATCCCCCTCTCTCTCTGCCTGCCTCTCTGCCTACTTGTGATCTCTGTCAAATAAATAAATAAAACCTTTAAATAAATAGATAAATAAATCGTGATTAAGATGGTGGAATTTTGCAGTTTACAATTTTTTTTTCTTTACTGCTGTTTACAGTTAAACTTATTTATATGAGGTATACAATTCCAAATAGATTTTATTTCCTTTTTTAGTTTTTTTCACAAATGGATTTTAAATAATCTGGGAGTCAAACCATTCTCTGGAAACTTTGTAAATTTGCCAGTAATTAGTTGATCATATTTTAGCTCTCAGCAAACAGACTCCAGTAGGGCTACATAGTTCAATAATTTGCATCAATAGAAACTTACATCTTTATAATTTATAGTTATAATTATAATTCCTCTAGAAATACCTGAGAAAAGGTATTCTAAAACATTCTGCAACATTGTACCTGTGAGATGAGCCCAAACCTCTCACCAATATTTATTTTGAAACATGTTTGGAACAGATAAATTATTTATGTAAAGGTCTAATCTTCATAAGATTGGGGTAAATTCAACTGGGTTTTATTTGCTATGGAGCAAAGAAAATTCATTTTATTTTTTGACATGTCAGGGTCTCTGAGTGTGGAATGTCTCCTTTCCTATCAGCATACAGTCCCTGGTTTCTAAGGCAAATGACAGCCAGACTGCTTCCAACAAATCTAACATGAGAAGACATCAGTTATAAATGAATCTTCTCCAAACTATGGCTATCAGAATGCTCCCAACAGGTTACTTAAATGTGATCAAAGTGATAATTAAAACATAGAGAAACCTCTAAGTCCACTTTAACGTCCCTATCACCATAATCTGGCATGGCTGCAGTAGATGCCCATATGCATTCAAACTCAAGACCCGGGATACTGAGGATCCAAACAAAGTAAATCATCACTGGGGTGCCTGGGTGGCTCAGTGGGTTAAAGCCTCTGCCTTCAGCTCAGGTCATGATCCCAGGGTCCTGGGATCGAGCCCCGCATCGGGCTCTCTGCTCAGCACAGAGCCTGCTTCCCTTCCTCTCTCTCTCTGCCTACCTCTCTGCCTATGTGTGATCTCTGTCTGTCAAATAAGTAAATAAAAAAATAAAAATAAAAAAAAGTAAATCATCACTTTTAAAGTGTAAAATGACTATAATGGTTGTTTCTTGGCAAGAGATGAAAGTAAATATTTTCTTAGATTCCCAGAAGCTACCACTCAATATTATAAGCTTTTGTTAATAAATGAGTTTGATCACATCTTTTCTTCTGTGGTTCAGGAAGCCATGCTTAGAGAGATGCCTCGGGGAAGTAAACTTCCAACTCCAGATTTCCCAATGAAGTCTTGGCAGAACCACTGACAATCTGACCTTCAAATCTACCCAAACATGTAAGCTAATAACAAAATAATAAAACCATCCAGTATCTGCAGGATTGGTATGCCAGTTACCAGGCAGTATCCATACATTAAAGCACACCAACTTACTCTTATCAGGAAAATAAAATCAAAATACAGAGAATTATATTCTTTCCAGATGGCCCAGAAACTCCTAGACTTATATTCTGGTGTTAAACAGAATACCGGTGACCAACCCAGTTTATCATTCCCTCAGGTTCTTTGATAAAGAGAAAAGCACAAGGCATAATGAAAGTTTAGACCATCCTCTTTGGGTTTATTTTTTGTTTTTAAAGATTGTATTTATAAATTTATTTGTCAGAGAGAGTGGACAAGGGCAAGAGAGAGGAAGCAGCAGGCAGAGGGAGAGGAATGCTCCCTACTGAGAAGGGAGCCGGATGCTGGACTTGATCCCAGGACCCTGGGATCATGACATGAGCTGAAGGCAGACACTTAACCAACTAAGCCACCCAGGCGTCCCATCCTCCTTGGTTTTACAGGAGGCTTAACAGTGTTTTAATTTTAAAATAATTTCAGACTTTAAGGGAAATGTTGCAAAAAAAAAAATTCCCATATATGTTTTACCTAGATTCTTTAAACGTTAATATTGTATCACATTATTTTATCACTCTGTGACCTACCTACTATCATTCTATCATCTATGTCTTCCTTTATCCGGAAACATTTGAGAGTAAGTTGCCAACATCAGTACGCATATGCAAAAAAAAAATAGACATTTTATTTTCCTTAGCCACATTACTCTATCAAAATCCATAAATTTACATAGATACGATACTGTTATCTAACTTGTAGGCATTATTTAGATTTTGCCAATTGTCTTACTTATGCTCATTTTCTGATTCGCTATCCAGTCCAGAATGACACTTGTATTAGTCATCATGTGTTTTTAGCCTCTTGTAATCTGAACAGTTCATGATCTTGACAATTTTGAAGAGTTCTAGCCAGCTGTTCTGTAGAATGTCCCCCAATTAGGGTTTCTCTGATGGTTCCTTCTGATTCAAGTTACGCATTTTTGGCAGGAACACCACACAAATGATGCTGTCCCTCCTTTGTGCATCCTAGCAGGAAGCTCAATGTTAATTTGCCTCATTGTTGACATCAACTTTGATCACTTGAATAAGGTGGTGCCTGCTAGATCTTTTCCACTCTATGAAGTTACTGTTTTCGCTTCCCAAGTATTAGCAAGTATGTTGTGTGGAATTACCTGGAACTATAAAAATATCCTGTTTCTCATTGTCTTTCTTTACTATTTTTTAAAATTTGTCCACTTATTTTAGAGAGAGAGAGCACATAGGGGGAAGGGGCAGAGAGAGAAGAGTCCCACGCAGACTGTGCAATGAGCGTGGAGTCCTCTGTGGGGACTGATCCCGGGACCTTGAGATCAGACCTGAGTTGAAACCAAGAGTTGGATGCCCAACCAACTGTGCCACGCAGGTGCACCCCTCTTTACTACTTTTAGCATCTATCGATGATTCTTGCTTAAAACAATTATTGTTCCATGCTCCCTACACCTTACCTTTTACCTGGTCATGCAACTGAAACACAGTTCCTGGCTCTCTTTCTTGGAGGACCAATACAAACAATTCTAGCCCATAAGCTATGATCGCAATTAGCATATGCCTTTTCCTGCATTGGCTCCCATTATTCTATAAGGCCTTTGCTTGTCAGTCAATTGCACGCATGAGATCTAGTAAAGGGCTCCAAGAAGTTTTGGTAATTGGGGAGTACCTAGAACCTTAGATTTGTACCATATAGGAAATCCTATAAAATTGGATGGGAAAAATCTATATTTTCATAAACCTTTAACTGGTACTTAGCATTTCCTTTATTTCTGAATGCGGGCAACAATTACAGTAGTGTTAGCAAAATGTCGCTTTGTAATAAAAATCAGATACGTCACATTACATTATACTTGGGGCATATATATTGAAATCTATTTACCTACCACTAATTTGAAATTAACTTTGAATTTTAGTTATCAAATCTGTCACTGCATCTTTTTTTTTTCTTTTTCACATTTAGAAACATTATTCTTAGAAGATATCTATGGACATCACCAGACCACTGAAGAGCTCCAAGACATAGGATATGTTAAGATGGAGAGAGCAGATTCCGGAGTCACCACCTGGTGGAGAGGAAAACACCAGGAAAACAGACGGGGAATATCTGCATTAGAATTTGTGTGTGAGGGGTGCCTGGGTAGCTCAGTGGGTTAAAGCCTCTGCATTCGGCTCGGGTCATGATCCCAGGGTCCTGGGATCGAGCCCCGCATCGGGCTCTCTGCTCAGCAGGGAGCCTGCTTCCCTTCCTCTCTCTCTGTCTGCTGCTCTGCCTACATGTGATCTCTGTCTGTCAAATAAATAAATTAAATCTTTAAAAAAAAAAAGAATTTGTGTGTGAGAAAGAAATAAGTTATCAAGATTTATGATATTAGTCATTCAGCAATTATCCTACTCCAGCCAGTAGAAGAAATGAAGTCACTAATTTCAAAATTAATATGTGTGGGAAGGTAGTTGCCACCATGAGATTGGATGTGATGATTGAAGAAAAAGGAGAAAAAACCAGAAGCCAAGTGCTGGACTCTGGGCAGGTGTTACAGTTTGGAAAAATAAGACAAAAACTGTTAAGGAAGCAGAGAGAAGAATTATCTGGATAAGGAAAGAGAACCAGAAATGTATGGTGTAAGAGATTATATAAATAGTACCATATTTTTACTTTTCATTTAATTAAATTTGGTAAGTGACAGGTTCGGCACTTCTCGAAGTCTGTCTAAGATTCCTTATCTATAAAAAAAAGTTGCTATTCAGATTAAACAGGGAAATGTAAGCAAAATGCATGCAAAAGAAACTTAGCACGATGCCCTGTGTGCACCTGTCACTAAACACATTTAACTCTTTCTCTCCCCAAACTTTCCACCCATCTCCACCATTTCACAGAATACATTAGAGTTTAAGGTAAGAATTAAAGATTAAGAAAACTATAATTTTTTGAGTCAACAGCAGAGATACTAGGCTTATACTAGTCACAGTATGAAATTCAGTATAAATTTATAAGATATAAAACTAGAACAAGCCAAATCATGATTAGAATTCAAACAGAACCTTGACATTCTATTTGGGAAACAGACTGAGTGGTAATTTCGGGGAAAGAGAGCCTGCGATTTTAAAATGTCAGTCAAAGGTAATCAAGAAAACACACCACATGCGGTACCTGGGTGGCTCAGTTGGTTAAATGTCTGCCTTTGGCTCAGGTCGTGATCCGGGGGCCCCAGGATCCAGCCCCATGTGGGGCTCCCTGCTCAGCGGGGAGTCTGCTTCTCCCTCTGCCTGCTGCTCCCCCTGCTTGTGTGCGCTCACTCTCTCTCTCTCTCTCAGTCAAATAAATAAATAAAATCTTAAAAAAAGAAAAGAAAAGAACAGAAAACACAGCACAGTTTGCTGGAGGTTCCTACAAGAAGGCTTCTTGGGTGCTATATACCAAAATGTGCACCAGTCCTCAGGAAACCACCTTGATTCTCTCCAAGGTCTCCTTTTGGTAGTTTATCCTGATCTCCTGTTCCTTTACCACAAATGCAGTGTGAAGGGGGAGGGAGGGCTGTTTTGAAATGTGAAAACATGAATCTCATCCGAGTATATAAAACGTTCGCTTATCTAATAAGAAACCCTGTGTGCATTCTAAGAAATTTTATAAAACCCACTGGAGAATGGAGAAAAAGAAAGAAAGAAAGGAAAAAAGATCAACATTGGCACATCTACCCCTCCACGACTTTGGAAAGTTTTATGACGTGGCGATTGGAATCACCATTTCCAAAATGCGGCTCTGAGCAAATTAGGCCTTTTGATAAAAATCTTTAATTGCATCTTTTTCTCCCCTCACCTTAGAGCTTCTTTTCTCTTACCCCAAATTTAGGAACGTGCAATTTTCTAGATTAGAGAAGAGATTTATTTTCTTAATCAAGAGCCATCTGTACAGAATGACAATGGAACTAAAAAGATTCTAACCTATTCTACCAAAGAATGATCCACAGAATTGACTCTTTCTATGAAAATGCCAGAATCCGAGTGACCAGTCCTGGCAACGCCTCCCCTTTACAATTTCAGGAAGAACGTGCTGCCATCTACAGGGGGCATATGGAACTGATGCTTACAGAAACAAGTGTTGACTGGGGTTTAAATTTTCCGTAATCAGCTAGAAAACAGAAAATGACGTGACAAAGAAGAGTAATAAAATGTGCCCACTTTTTTAAAAAGATTTTATTTATTTATTTGGCAGAGAGAGATACAGCGACAGAGGGAACACAAGCAGGGGGAGTGGGAGAGGGAGAAGCAGGCTTCCCACTGAGCAAGGAGCCTAATGCAAGGCTCGATTCCAGGACCCCGGGATCATGTTTAAATGTGGCTAGTCTGACTGAGGAATGGAGTTTATTTTATTTCTTTCAAATAACTTAATTAATTTAAATTTTAAAACTGACATTCTATTCAGTCACTGGAAAACTCATGTATGTTTGTAATAACTTAGGTATATAAATCCATGTTTCAACTGCGTTTTAAGATAACTACATACAGATCAAATAGTACCAAGGGATATTTAGCTTCTGAATTGAAATCTGCTAAAAAGAAAAAATACACACTGAATTTCAAAGAGTTAATACGAAACAAACAGAATATATCTCATTAATAATTTTGCATCAATAATGTTTTGAAATTATGGTATTTTGAACATACTAAGTAAGATGTACTAAGGTTGATTTCAGGTGCCTGGGTGGCTCAGTCAGGTGAGCCTCCTTCTTCCTCTCCCTCTTCCATTCCCCCTGCTTGTGCTCTATCTGTCAAGTAAATGAAATATTTTTAAAATGTTTTTTAAAGATTTTATTTATTTATTTATTCGAGAGAGAGAGAAAGAGAGAGAGCATGAGAAGGGGGAGGGTCAGAGGGAGAAGCAGGCTCCCCGCTGAGCAGGGAGCCCAATGCGGACTCAATCCCAGGACTCCAGGATCATGACCTGAGCCAAAAGCAGTCGCTTAACCAACTGAGCCACCCAGGCGCCCCTAAAGTATTTTTTAAAAAGACTGATGTCATTGGCTTCTTTTTAGTTTTGAATGTGGCTACTAGAAAGTCTTAAATGACATATGTGAATCATATTATATTTCCGTTGCACAGCACTGTTCTAATTAATTTAAAGTTTTAAGAGAAGGTAAACATGTTAAGTGTCCACGGAATTATACAACATTCTCTATGTAAAATGTTTTTAGGTCCTATCTGACCCCAAGATTCATAAAACGTGTGCACAGATGCTGGTATTATGGGGATAAATGTGCATAAGCTTTAAAGGAAATGACCTAATGCCATCTTCAGTGATCCACATTATTACTGATAAATACCTAAAAATGGTAGGAAATTTGGATATTGATGAATGTAACTACATAACCATCTTTGTCGTGGTTAATGAACCAGTGACAGAAACCACACATTTTTAAGGGAATTCCAATAAGCTTGCCCCCCGTTCCATATTTTGCTCCATTTCTTCCACCCACCTCCAGCATTCGATCTCCAGACTATATACTTCAAGGACTCTACCCCCAGCAATCTCCCATCGTCCTTCACTCTCACCAGCACAGGGCACAGGCTCTTCTCTGTGGACCTTCCCTTTGTCTTTTAGGTGTGGAAACAATCCTCCATTGTATGAATACATCCTTCATCAAGGACGGCCTCTTCCAAGCTACAAAAATCACACCTTTCCTTCCCTTCTTTTCCAGATCCCAACTTCAACACATACTTCTGTTACGCAGACAGAAAACAAAAAGAAAACAGACTCACAATTCAGCTGGTAGATACCCACTCAAAGATAGGGTCTTCAACCATCAGTATTCAAAATGTCACCTTCCAGGAAACTGGGACAGTTGGTCATCTGACTTGCTGATCTGACCTGTTGGCCGCGAAGCAATGGAGACGCTGGCTTCCCAGTTTCTGTGCCATGGATACCCACTGCTTGTTTCCCTGCGGTGATTAGCCTCCTTCCCTTTACCCACAGGCTGCCTTGGTCCTTACCCACCCCCTTAGCTGGTCTGACTCACATTAATCTTTCAGGTGTCATTTACTCCCCAAATCCTTCACTCACTCCTCCAAGCTAAGGGAAATGGTTAACTCTTGAAGTTTCAAATTCTCTGTCCATTCCCCAAGGCTCCACCAGCTGTGAGCTCCTTCAGTCAGAACTGGTAGCCTTCATGTTTATACTCTCACATAAGATGAATTTGTGAATTAAGGTTGACGTGTCCTAGAAAAGCACCTGAGCTCTGGATGATTTCTTCCGCCTTCTCGCAACTAATTCATCCCTCTTCTGCCAAAATGACCAAAAATAAACTGTTCTCAAGCCTGGATGTCCATTTCTCAGCCTTGAAGAATCTTTCCCTTTTCTTAGCCCCGCCAACACAGTGGATAATACCATCTCATCACCAACCACTGACTGACACCATTGCCACTCCCACCCCCAGGGGGCAGGGAGGGAGGAAGATACACCCCCAAACACATACACATACCAAAAAGCAACAACAGCACCTCCCATAAAAAAACAAAACCAAATACAAAGAAAAAACTTAGTTTCTATTTTCTACACTGGCTAGTAATTTTTGCCTTTGGCTATTGCAACAGCTCTAGATGCATATTGCTTTCCATCATGCCACTGAGGGCTGCAGCAAGGAGGAGTGAGTGTGTGCAATGAGTGAAAGAAGAATACCTAGAAGTTTCTGCATACGGAACAGTGACAAGTGGTTCTCAAAGTGGCGGGTACTAAGGGAGATGCAAAAGAATATCGGAAGTTCCCAGGAGCTACATAAGATATTATTTAGAAATTACATCAATATGTTTTATAAGCATTATATAAAACATGAGAAAATAAATTCCTTTTAGAAATACAGAGACAGGAGTGCCTGGGTGGCTCAGTGGGTTAAAGCCTCTGTCTTCAGCTCATGTCATGATCTCAGGGTCCTGGGATCCAGCCCCACATCGGGCTCTCTGCTCAGCGGGGAGCCTGCTTTTCCCCCTCTCTCTGTCTGCCTCTCTGCCTACTTGTGATCTCTCTCTATAAAATCTTAGAAAAAAATACAGAGACAGTTTAAACACGTTAAACATTCTAACTTATTAATTTATATATATTTGTTATGTATTTCAAACTTCTATATTTTAATATATGTTCAAATTTACATATCTTTGTACATAAATAACACATTGAAATATACTCAAAGTGTTTTTGATTTCAAATATATTTTAAAACACTAGACTAATGGTCATTTTTTGAAGATTTTACTTATTTATTTAAGAGAGGGTGAGCGAGCGAGTGGGGGAGGGAGGGCAGAGAAGCAAGGTCTGCACTGAGCAGGGAGCTGGATATGGGGCTCGATCCCAGGACCCTGAGATCAAGACCTGAGATGAAGGCAGATGCTTAACCAAATGAGCCATTAATGGTCATTAAGGGTCATTTCTGAGCGCTAATCATGTAAAATAACTTTACCTAATTCTCAAAATATTACAAAGCAGGTTCTATACTTATCCCCATTTTGCCCAGAACCTGTGGTACAGAGAAGTGAGGAAACTCATTCAAGATCATAGAATTTTCAAGTGGAAGAGCTGGGGTTTAAAGCAAGGGCAACTCTCGGGATGCGAAAAAAGATGCCTATACTCTTCTCCAATTATAAGATAACAAATAACGCAAAGCTAATTTATAAAATAATCTACAAAATCCAAAAGCAATTTTCAAGTACACCATGCTGTTTTGCTGCCAGCTGTACAAACTGTGCCCCAGCAGATGCTCCACAGGTAGATGCACACCTCCATAAAGCAGTGTTTATTTCTCAGGGGGTACACCCATGCATCAAGGAGTAGATAATAGGGTCCTCCTGACAAATTTCTTTTCTTCTTCATTTAAGTTAGAATTATGGGTATTTTTGACCTGGAAAAGACCTTAGAAGTGGTTGTCAACCTTGACTCCTCCTTGGAAGCACAAAGAGACCTTGAAGAGCTATGGAGATATGGTCAGCGGAGATGGTGGGTTCATTGGTCTGGGGGATAGCCTGGGCATGGGGATTTTTACACTTCTTAGATGAGTTTCATGTGCTGCCAAGGAGAATCACTGTTTTGTTTAGAGTAAACTAAGGATTCTCAAAGTGAGTCTCCGGATCGGCAGCCTCAACTTAGCTGGAAACTTGTTAGAAATGTAAATTATTAGACCCCATTCTAGATCTCCTAAATCAGAAACTCCAAGGGTGGAGCCCAGAAATCAGTGTTTTACTACACCATCCAGGTGATCCTGATGCACCCTTAAGTTTGAGAACCACTGAAAGTTCAATTCTCTCATTTAGAGATAACTGAAATCCAGATTTAAATAATTTGCTCAAGGTCACATGACTCATCAACATGGCGCTGGAAATAAACTACCAGTAATGGCTCAATTACATTTCCTGAGCGCTTGCTGCCAGCAAATAGGGGCACAATTTTGCCCTGACTAATTCATGTAATCCCTGCAACAATCTGGAAGGGATATTTTCTATTATTACCCTATTTCACAGATGAGGAAACCAGGGCACAGAAACTGCTCGAAATAGAACTGAGGAGGAGAGAAGCAGAAGACACATTGGAACATCAATCTCTCCAGCCAGGAATGTAATGCAAAAATGTCACAGAGCCCAGGAATCTCATTCTGTCCAAGAGAGAAGAGGGGCTGAGGTCTACTTTCCCATGCAAAGGGTAAGGAATGCAAGCGAAAGAGATGTTAGGGAAGTACATGCCTAAATTTTCAGTTCCACTCTTGGTAAATTTTTCTACTTCAAACCACTATGTGAGAATTGTTACTATTTCCTTTTTAAGATTATTGAATGCATATCAAAAAATACATAAAGCATATATAGGGAGCATCTAGGTGGCTCAGTAAGTTAAGCAGCTGCCTTCACCTCAAGTCATGATCCCAGGGTCCTGGGATAGAGCCCCGAATCAGGCTCCTTGCTCAGTGGGGAGTCTGCTTCTTTCTATCCCTTTGCCCCTCCCCCCAGCCCGTGCTCTCTCTTTCTCTCTCAAATAAATAAATAAATGAGTAAAATATTTAAATATGTATAGAGACCATATATAAAAATAAAATGAAAATGAATACCCAGGTGATCATCACTCAGATATTGCTGGTTAATTCTTTATATTTTTTACCAACAACTCTGTGGGTCAAATAATTAGCCATGGGAAAAATGGTATAGGGCTAGATATTAAGAAACATCTGAATACCACTGGTCATCAAGAAGAGAAGAGCATGCAAGTAGAACATGATGTACACATGTCTTCCCAAAAGTAGTACCCTTAACCATAAATCTATGAGATATGCACTGAAATATACTGATATGCAAAATATCACACACACATATCACACATATATATTGACACATAGATTTCCAATATTCCATAGCAGGAACTCAACCATAAAGAGAGTTTGTATCTTTTAAGAGGTTAGAAATTCAAAGTTAAGGGATCCATTGATATTTTCTGGCCTCTTGGCATAATAACAATGTCTACCAATTGTCTAGCACTTTTCAAAGAGCCTACAGTTTCACAAATAGCTTTCATGTAATTATCACAACAATCTGTGTGTTAGGTATGGGCAGAGAGTTCCCGGCCATAGGGTTGGGAATGGGGGGAGATTCTGGGAGGCAGCAACTAGCCTAGAAGGACTCTAGAGCACTGGGGAAGCAGGCTAGAGAAGCACCAAGAAACCTATCTGGGAATTCCACATTTACCATAATAGATCCATTATTGTATCCATATATCTACTGGCATGCCAACATTTCTACCGTAAGATTTTTCCCTTAACAGAGATCCAAGTAATTTTTATTAAAAAAAATTTTTTTTACAGTCTGTATTTCTTCATGAAAAACATATGACTTTTAACTACCTTAGTACCATGAACATCTTTCTAAAGCAAGAAAAAAAGATATATTCTAATTCACCACCCTAATATCTATACTCAATTCTACAGGTGGCAAAAAATGAATACTAACTCCATTGCACTTCAGGTTTTGCCCCTCTGTTCAAACCAATCTTGACATCCTGGCTACCTTCTTATGAAGACACATTTTTCATTGTTTTCCTGCCGTGAATAGATCCCACACTCCTCCAAGTTGGAGTATTTTGCAACAACAACAACAACAACAAAAAAAAAACACGCCTCAACAATTCTAATTAAATGGCATAAGTGCACAAAACAGGTAGTTGTTTTTATATTCAAGTAAAAACAATCCTATGGGGGTACTTCTAGTTACCCACTCATTTTAGTAGTGATCCATTTTGTTGGCATACCCTCGACACAGCGGACAAGAAAAAATTAAATAGCAGAATCCCTATTGCTGCAAATAGAGACTGCATTGTCGGGGACAAAACAGAAGGTAACTAGACATAATATTTGAGTAATAGCTGAAGATTTTATAATGGAACACTCAATCTGGAATTTATTTCTTCCTCTCCAAACCCAGAGAAGCCAAAATTCCCATTGCTGATGGGCAGTTTAGAGGCTGATGTTGCTAGGTACATAGAAAGTGCTTAAAAGAGCTGCACTTCCATCGTGTACATGGAACTGGACAGAAGTTGTAAAAAGAAAAATCTAGAACTATACTCCAAAGACGCTACAGTAAAGTCAGATCCTTAAGCAATTGCAAACAAATTAATTTTTCTCAGTGATCAGCACAGTAGCCCATATAAAAGGAACAACTTATTCCAAAAGGAAATTGATTGAAGATGTACAAGTTAGATAATTAAAAGAACAGGACCCAGATTTAAAATACAGCAGGCAATTTTCCCTTAGCTACCTCGGGCTAAAACATTGACCAGTCCTTCATGAGGAAGGACTAAATTAACACAAGAACCATGATGTTACTTGAACTATGTATTAATTGCAGTTGCGTGTGTGTGTGTGTGTGTGTGTATAATAACTTACATATGTATTTTTATATATGTACTTATTTATAACATCGTAACAAGTAGCACCTTACAGGGGGGAAATAGTCCTCACTTAGAAAAATAATCTAAAGGTACAATGAGTTGTTTTTTGTTTGAGGGGTTGCATTGTTGTTTTGGTTTGGTTTCTTATTTGTTTGGTTTTGGGGTTTTTTTTAGTGCATAGGATCAAGTAAGACCAAAAGAAGAGAACAAAACAAAGAATTGACCAAAATATTCTGTGTAAGACAACAATAATGAAAACAATCCCAAGGTTGGGCTTGCTCTCAAGATGGCTATAAGGAGAAAAGTAGAAGGAATGCTGAGAACACCAGCAATGTTGGAGGCTGAGTTGGATGACGGACTTTTAAGGAGAAGGATTTTAAGATTCTATTTCCAGGGTCTTGTCTGTTGTGCTATAAACTCTTCTTGGGTAGGATCTGGCAGTAACTGTAGGGTCTTGTCTGGGTGGCCTTTTGCAGAAATCAAAGAAAGAGAATGAATTCCACCTCTGAATCCACTCACTGTGGAACATGGACGTGACCCACAAGGGGGTAAAATGACCTGCGTGGAGTTAATTCAGGAAGAAAGACTTGGGGGCCAAAGACAGCCCAGAAGAAACAAGTCTCCTCATAATACGTGTACATCGAAGGGAGGGAGAAATTGGTCCTCCCAAACTGAGGGTTGTGCAGTCTTACCTAGATTTTCCCTGGCAGTGACCCCTACGAACGGCTTGTTCACACATAAGCATGCAGACCTCGGTTAAAGTGCTTCATGAACTGTACATGGCTTCGTCTGTAGCTTAGATCAGACACACTTGATCAAGCTTCTACTAACTCTGTAACATTCAGATTTCCACTAGCCCTTTCCAGTTCTGATAAAGAAAGGTTCTAGAAGGACCCAACATTCTGATATCAGAGTAGTGAAGCCCCACTTCTCTAAGAATGGCCCCTGAGCCAGGGCGGCTCATTCTTGGCTATGCAACCTCACTTAAAAACATCAAAAATATTTACAAAGTGGAATCACGGCATTTTGCCATTTTTATTAAAAATGAAACTATGTCCTAAGATTCCCACTGTCTAGATATGAGCTCCCAGGTAATGTCTGGCTGACCAAAGCTCCATGGCACACCAGGACGGGACACGCCAAGGAAAGAATAACGAAGCTGACATTTTGGGGACATTAAAATACAATAATAAGAATCTAACCTATAAATATAGTTTTGAAAATATGTTAGCAGCACCATGTTGTCTTAGGCAAGGGGGAGCATCAGAAGATTCTCGTTTTATTTTTGGTTCTCTAGATTATACAGTAGAGCTTGAGTATTTTGTTGTTTTGCTGACTCCAAAGTATGTTATAATTTTTATTTTTCCATATGATTGAAAAATATAGAAAGACTATTTTGAAAAATAACTTCATGTTATTTCTTCATTTGGAGAAATAACTTCTTTGTGATTTAATGACAAGAGCAGCTGAGTGAGATTAGGGGAGGCAGCTTTCAATGCCCAATTCTACCAGTAATTCAGTGTAAGATCTTGGGTAAGTTATGGCCCATCTTTACTTTTCCTGTTCTGTAAAATAAAGGATTGGGCTAGGTGTTCTCTAAAGTTTCCTGGAGCTCAAATATGCTGTCATTTTATTATTCAAAATGCATCATCATTATTATTATTATTACTATTCTGCTGTATTATGAAACAACCTAGGAAGAAGAAATTGAGGAATATTAAATGCATTAAAAAAAACTGAAGGGATAAGCATATTTTAAGCCTCACTCATGAAAGGAGCCCTCCTAAGGCATCTATATTAATAAAAGTGGTTTTCTTCTTCATGTCTCTCTCCATACCTCTATTAGGAAAAAACAAACAGTCCAGTCTATAACGAACAAAACTGCACAAAATCCCTGTTAAATTTCTCTCATGCAGGTGCTTCTAGAGAATGCTAAATAGCCACAAAAAGCCAAAGAATTCACATGGCACGAACGCTGAACTTCCAAACTCCCAGTGATTTGGGAGACTTTGCCTTGTATCCCTAACATTTTACAAGCTACCCTATAGTTTAATAAGCTACCTTGTTTCCGAATACAGCTGGGGGTAAATACCAGTCCACACCGAGCCCTAGACATGGCCTCTGTGTTTGGAAGCACACTTTAATAGGTTCCTCAAGGTCAGACCATTGCCTTATGACAGGAAGTGGATGAAGTCATTCCTGGCTTTCCGTTTGTCTCAAATGCTACCTGCTTTCTCAGTTGAACAGACAACACTCCGCTCTACGTCTTTGTCGCCTGCGTGGTGGCAACACCTGCTCTTGGCACCAAAGCTTTCATCTTCGTTCTGGTCAGACACAAAGAAACGCGGGGGAGGAGACACAAACAAGGACAGCATCCAAGAGAGAACTTCTCCTTCTGGGGGAAACAACAGCTAAATGGGTTCTCAGTAGAGAGAACACGCATGAGCTCACTCTGTTAGGAGCGGTAATTTGTGTCGCAGTTCTGAAGGCAGGACCCAAGGTTCTAGGCCAGCTCCTCTCCAGCCTGCTCTCACCAAAACACATTTCCTCCAAACTCTCAGGGTCTTGCTTTCAACCATTTGGGGTGCAAAAAAGGAAGATGAGAGGGAAAGCAAGAGACAAGGGCGCTGGAAACTTTTTAATATGTCCCTAAAAGCCTCTTTTATAGAGATGAGTAATGAAAAGATTGGGGCCAGCAAATATATCCAACCTTTCCACATTTTCTCTAAACAGTTATAAAACTGAGAGTCTACTAAGGTCAGAATTAAAGTAATACAGCCTTGTTTTTGTATTTTAAATGGTTTTTTAATGGAATGTTAAAATAGCCTCAGCACTAGTAAAAAGTACGCTCGAGGGTAGTTTTGATTTGATTCAGGAGTGGGGAATGGGACCCACCATGTAGAGAGGGGAGATCACTGTTGTGGGATCTGAAACCCCTCCCCCCGCCACACACACATGTCCTACCTCATCTGATCAAGGAATGATACATCATGAGGTCATCTCATTTCTTATGACCAATCATCATTTACTATTTTCAATTCATTCAAGAAACATTAACTGAATGCCTACTACGTGCCAGACACTGTTCTAACTACTAGGCATACAGCGATAAACAAAATAAAGAACGCTGCCCTCAAAGAACTTATATTCTTATGTAAGGAGACAGAAGAATAAGTAGATAGTAAGTTAGAAGGTGGTAATGAAAGAAAACTAAGGAAGGAGATGCAGTGGTGTATGCAGCGAGGAGGGGAGAAGATGGAGAAAGTGACCATTTTAAACAGGGAGGCCAAGGAAGCCCTCACCCCAGGTAAAAGTTAATTAATAATCTCAAGAAAATGAAGGAACAAGCCATGAGTTTGAGGAACTAGCAAATGTACAAGTTCTGGGTCAGAGGCATGTCCAGTGTGTCCCAGCACAATAATGAGGTCGGTATGCCTAGAATGAGTAAAGAGTTAGCAATAAGTCAGAAAGGTAAGGATGGGTCGGGAACAGATCTGGCTTTTCCTGAGCGAAAGAGAAAGTTATTGGGACGTTTTCAGAGAAGAAGAGTCATGACCTGATGTGACTTCCGTTTTAAAGGATAGAGCTGACCGTTGATGAGCAGGAAAGGCACAAGCAGGGAAGGCAGTTACAGACCGCTACAGCGTTCCAGGCAAGAGATAGTGGTAGCTGGGACCAGTGTGGTGGGGATGGCAGTGGAACAAAGTGGCTAAATTCCAGATGTAATTGATCATAAAGTCTACGGGATTTTCTGGTATTTAGATGGGGGGTATGGAGGCGTCAAGAATTACTCCATGGCTTTTGGCATGAGAAGTGGAAGAAGGATTTGCCATAAATCAAGGTGGGATGTGTTACGAGATGAACAGGCTTGGGGGGGTGTGTTAGGGATGTGTTTTCAGACTTGTTAAATTGAGAAACCTCTTAGACATCCATGCAAGGATATGAAGTAGGCAGTTAGATGGACAAGTCTAAAGTCCAAGGGAAAGAGAGTGATATATGGTATGTAAGTATGTATGTATTTAATCAAAGTATAATTGACATACAATGTTATATTAGTTTCAGGTGTACAATATACTGGTTGAACAATTCTGTGTATTTCTCAGTGCTCACCAAGACAAGTATACCCTTTAATTCCGTTCACCTATTTCATCCATCTGTTCCACCTACCTTCCCTATGGCAATCGCCAGTTTGTTCTCTGTATAAGAGTCTGCTTTTTGCCTTTTTTTCTCTGTTTTTTCATTTGTTTTGTTTCTTAAATTCTACATATGAGTGAAATCACATGGTATTTATCTTTCTCAGTCTGACTTATTTCACTTCACATTATACACTCTAGGTCCATCCATATTGTTGCAAATGGCAAGATTTCATTCTTTTTTTATGACTTAGTAATATTCCATTGTTTATATACTACCTCTTCTTTATCCATTCATCTATTGATGGACACTTGGATTGCTTCTATATCTTGGCTATCATAAATACTACTGTAATAGACATAGGGGTGCATGTATCTTCTCTAATTAGTGTTTTCTTTTTCTCTGGGTAAATATCCAGTAGTGCAATTAATGGGTCATATGGTAGTTTTATTTTTTGATGAACCTCTATACTGTTTTTCCATAGTAGATACACTAATTCACATTCCTACCAACAGTGTACAAGGGTTCCTTTTTTTCCACATCCTCACCAATACTCATTATTTCTTTTTTTTAATTAACATATATTATTTGTACAGGTCTGTGATTCATCAGTCTTACACAATTCACAACACTCACCATAGCACATAACCTCCCCAGTGTCCATCACCCAGCCGCCCCATCCCTCTCACCCCCCTCTACTCCAGCAAACCTCAGGTTGTTTCCTGAGATTAAAGTCTCTTATGGTTTGTCTCTCTCTCTGGTTTCTTCTTGTTTCATTTTTCCTTCCCTTCCCCTATGATCCTCTGTCTTGTTTCTCTAATTCCTCATATCAGTGAGATCATGTGATCATTGTTTTTCTCTGATTGACTTACTTCGCTTAGCATAATACCCTCAATTTCCATCCACATCATTGCAAATAGCAAGATTTCATTTTTTACGGCTGCATAATATCCCAATGTATGTATACGTGTGTGTATATATATGTATGTATGTATATGTGTGTGTGTGTGTGTATGTATATCTATATATATATATACACACACATCTTCTTTATCCATTCATCTGTTAATGGGACTCATTAGTTCTTGTGTTTTTTATTTTAGCCATTCTGACAGGTTTAAAGTGATAGCTCATTGTGGTTTTAATTTGAACTTCCCTAATGATGAATTATGTTGAGCATTTTTTCATGTGTCTGTTAGTCATCTGTATGTCTTCTTTGGAAAAAATGTCTCTTCGGGTACTCTGCCTATTTTTTAATTGAATTATTTGTTCTTTTGGTGTTGAGTTGCATAAGTTATTTATATATTTTGGGTGGTAACCCCTTATTGGATAAGTCATTTGCAAATATCCTCTCCCATTCAGTAAGTTGCCTTTTTGTCTTGCTGACGGTTTCCTTTGTTATGCAGAACCTTTTTATTTTGCCTAATACCAATAGTTTAATTTTCTATGGCCCATGTTAAAGAAATTACTGCAAAGAAATAAATGTTTTCTTCTAGGAGTTTTATGGTTTCAGGTCTCATATTTAGGTCTTAAATCTATTTTGAGTTTATTTTTGTGTATAGTGTACAAAAGATAGATAGTATTTAAAACCATGACAACTGGTATAATTGAGACAGAAGAAGAAGAAGGAGGAGGAGGAGAAGAGGTGGGGGGATGGATCTAGGAGAGTTCCAACTCTGAGAGATTGTGGAAATAAGGAGTAACCGGCAGAGGAGACTGAGAGGACAGGAAGGAAAGCAGATTCGCTGGCAGCCAAGTGAAGGGACGGCTCAAGATGAAGACAGTGATCAACTGGGTCAGATGTGGCTGACAGGTCAAATAAAACAAAGACTGACATTGGACTTAGCAACGACCCCGAGTAAGGTCAATGAGAACTGACTGCTGCTAAAATATGGCCACCAGCCTGAGCAAAAGAAATCGATCAAGTTTTTGGCTAAATAATTAGATCTCAGGGGGGATACTTTATCATATTCAGTTGTCTTTTATTTCATAAATATTATGTTAGGAAAAAAAGAGTTTTATTTTCTCCCCAGTGACAATCAGACCTAATAGTAACACTTCTTAGCTAAAAACAAAAGGCTTAGCTTCATGTAAGGTACAGGTACCTTCTGCTTTCTAGACTTAGGACACTGCAGGTGACTTTTCTTTCTTTCTTAAAAATAAACTTTCTTAAAAAATAAAGCCTCCTGGGTGGCTCAGTTGGTTAAGCAACTGCCTCAGCTCAGACCATGATCCCAGAGTCCCGGGGTCAAGTCCCACATCAGGCTCCCAGCTCCATAGGGAGTCTGCTTCCCTCTGACCTCCCCTCTCATTCTCTTTCTCTCACTCTCTCTCCATCCCTCCCTCAAATAAATAAATAAATAAATAAATAAATAAAATCTTTAAAAAAATAAAATAAACTTTCCCCTTCTTCAAATCATACCTGCAGTGCAACAATGAATATTTCTGTTGACTATTCTTCTGTGCGTTTTTGTCTTCTATTTTTCTCTCCTTGCTGCTAATTCTGATGACTTCCTGTTTGGATGAACATCTCAGATGTCTCCCCTGGTCTTATCCCCTTGCAAACTCAGACTCCTCTCCAGCTCCTCGCCCTGCATTACCATAGTCAATCCCATCTGAAGCATCATAAAGTCCTACTGGTTCCCACAGCAGCAGACTTGATGTCGCTGACAGACATGATATGGGTTCTAAGGACATGCCAGCAAGGAGAAAGGTAAGCAAGGGCAAATACAGGTAAGAACAAAAGATGGAAGGGGTGCCTAGGTGGCTCAGTGGGTTAAGCCTCTGCCTTCGGCTCAGGGCATGATCTCAGGGTCCTGGGATTGAGCCCCGCATCGGGATCTCTGCTCAGCGGGGAGCGTGCTTCCCTCCCTCTCTCTCTGCCTGCCTCTCTGCCTAGTTGTGATCTCTGTCTGTCAAATAAATAAATAAAATCTTAAAAAAAGAAAAAGATAAAAAGAGGGAAGCTGGAGGAGGAGGACTTAACTGACTGTGTGCTTCCATTATTTTCCACATAAACAAGATAAACCAGAAACTGCAGGATTTAGAAATTCCACATCAATAAACTTCAACCAAACTTTTACCTAAATAATTGCATATGCCCACTTAACACTACAGCATTATCTATGCACCTCAAGTGATGATACTTGTTGGAAACCAGCCTATTCAAATTCAATAAAATAACCGACTTGGGGAATAACTTCCCATTTGCGTAATTTTTCCAAAATGGAGTTTATGCATATAGAAATTGCTGAGTTCTCAAAGATGGGCAGTGCAAACCAAAACAGTGACAGTTTGTAGGATCTTCTTGCTGGGATATCACAAGCCTAACTTTTTTCTCCATTTTTCTATTATGTCATGTTAGTCACCATACAGTACATCATTAGTTTCTGATGTAGGGTTCTATGATTCATTGTTTGTGTATACCACCTAGTGCTCCATGCAGTCCATGCCTTCCTCAATACCCATCACCAGGCTCACCCATCCCCGCACTGCCCTCCCCTCTAAAACCCTGTTTCCCAGAGTCCATAATCTCTTGTGGTTGAGAGACGAACCATGAGGGACAATCCTAACTTTAAAACACATCAACAGTTGAAGACGTCAATGATTCTTCATTATGGTCAATCTCAGTATATGATCAGCAAATATACTGAGCTAGATGTTCAGCGAGCCCAGGTGGTTCAGTCAGTTAAGCACCCAACTCTTGATTTTGGCTCACGTCATGATCTTGGGGTCACGGGATTAATCCCCATGTCAGGCTCCACACTCAGCACAGAGTCCGCTTGCCCCTCTCCCTCTTCTCCTCCTCCTGCTCGCTCTGTCTCTCTCAAATAAATAAATAAATAAATAAATACAAATTTATAAATACAAATAAATAAATACAAAAATTTTTTTAATTACTGTATGTTCTACAACAGACTTGATTATTTTGGTGTTCTTGGCATTTTAAAAGAATTATAACTGAGAATTTTTGAACATACAGTTGCATTAGATTATTTTATTAGTCTATTAGTCTAATTAGAAACTAGTCACTCCAGAAAATGCTTAACTTGACAGATTTCTTTGTTCTATAATATACTTTAAAAGATTAAAAAAAAAAAAAAAAAGGCAGGAAAGAACAAGGAAGGAAGATTATACTGCCCAGAACTCCCAGATATACTTTCAGAGTGTAAACAAACATTTTCAGGGAAAGGGCATCAAATGTTCAAGGAAAAAATGTTGAAAACACTTTAAAATAAGTAATACCTGTTGAAAATACCATTTTCATAGTATACAGGAGTCCTTTCCATTGCAGTGAATTTGAAACCCTGAAAAGAAGTTGAACATTTTTTCTATGTCTTTGCAATTTGGCACTGTTAACGTTTATTATTCAGGTGAATGATTTTGCAGAAAATGATGGAAACATACATAGGGAACCAGTGTCCACACTGTAAATTTCTGAGAAAACAACTACAATATTCATATGAAAATGAAATCCAAAATTTGGAAGTGAACTGTGAGAAGACAGTGTTTTTAAATAATATGGTTTTTTAAAATGTCCCTTGGCTCTATATTTAAATCAATATTAACAATACATTTCAGAATGTTTCTATTTTGCCATTGCTAATTTTCTTTATTCTCCCAGGGCATAAGATTTTTACTATTTAAAAATTTAAAAATTTAATAAAAAAAAGAAGGCCATATTAAGATTCAGCCTCTAAAGAGGTTGAATTCCTAGTAACTACAGGTGCATGGCACTTATTGGTAATTGGACATGGCTGCTTTTAGCAAATCTGGTAGCTGCTAAAAGCTACTGTTGCGGCGAAGCTGCCTCGCCAACGCACAGGGCACAAGTATACCTCTCCTTCACCAAAGCTACGCATGTGCAAAATTTGCCAGCCAAAACACGGAGCTAACTCCTTTGCTTAAATGCACAAAGACAGAAATCTTGAAGAGTTGCCTACAAGGTCACTGCAAGAAATGGTAGACCTCCTCATGCATATTAAGTAATCTGCTTAAAATATTATTTCAGTAGAATATCTTCCTAGTAGAATGTGTTGTTTCAAGGCCCCTGTCTGGTAGAGTGGGCTACAGAATGCATTGCTATTAGCACATTCTTAATTCTCTTCTCTCTGGTGTGCCATACCCACTGGCTGGTAGACAGCAGTTCTGGAAAACACGGTTCACTAAGTTCTATCTGTGTCTCATATCGCCATTTGTGTTTATTTAGGATGTTTGTTCTAAGAATACTAAAAACACTTTGTTTAAATTGGACCATGTTTTACCAGCTAAGTAAAAGTTAC
Organism: Martes martes; assembly: GCF_963455335.1. Taxonomy (NCBI): domain Eukaryota; kingdom Metazoa; phylum Chordata; class Mammalia; order Carnivora; family Mustelidae; genus Martes; species Martes martes. Next base: position 14,998,708 of record NC_137893.1, read on the forward strand.
CGGGTAAGTCTTCAAGTTTGAATATTAATTCTTTCCACTTTTTTTCTCTAAATTTGCAGCTTCGGGACATTCTAAGAGTACTCTCCAATAATAATTCCATGAAACATTCAACAAAAATGTCCTATATGCGTCATTGTTTCCGTTCATAATCTAAGACTCTTTGTGTCTTACTGTCTGCATTAGACACCTTCTACACGGGTAGAGTTATTGCAAGGGAATTACTGAGGACAAGTGAAGAGAGAAAAATCCAGAAGTAGTGACTTTAACTCTCAAATGTCCGAGGAATGAATTTCCAGCTGTACAACTGTTGATCAAACAAATGTAAATCTTAAACAAATCATTATGTGCTCCCTCCTATTTCATAGCTAGGATCCCACAGATCATGACCCGTAGGAAATCCCAGTGGAGAGCCTTTCACTAAAGAAATTAATATTATCCATTTCAGGCAAATTTGCCCAGGGTCATATGGCAAAGTCAGGGTCATCCAAAGATTGAAACCGCTAATAATGACACCTGACAGACTGTCATGCTTCCTTAAGATTTAATGGTCTATGGAGGGGCACCTGGGTGGCTCAGTTGCTTAAGCATCTGCTTTCAGCTCAGGTCAAGATCTCAGGTTTGTGGGATGGAGCCCCAAGTCAGGCTCTCCACACAGCAGGGAGTCTGTGTGCCCCTCTCCCTCTGCCCTTCCCCCTGCTCTTGCTGTCTCTGTCACTCTCTCAAATAAATAAATAAAATCTTTCTTTAAAAAAGATCTAAATAGTCTATGCAGTGCTATTTTAAGTGTCAGAAGACTGTGATGAGACCATTTCCCTACATAGATTCTAGTTCCTCAAGACTGTCTTCTTTTCCCGCATTTCACACAACAGCAATTTCTTTTTCTCTGCTTGGGTTAGTTTTCCAGGTTTCTCCTCAAATAAATCTTGGATTCCTGGAACAAAAGCTTATAGAGGCAGGATGAACAGTCTGAACTCTGACCTCTCCAGTTGAGAGAATGTGATTTTTTAAAAAATCGTAGTCAGAAAATGAGACCTGATTTCCAGAACAAAGCGTGGCAATGACTTCTCCAGTCCCATATCTTTAGAAATTGTACATTTGATGCCAAAATTAAAAACCTGCCTCAACGGGTCTTGTTTTAAGGTTAGCATTCCAAAAGAAGAGAATGTTACTTCAAGCTAATCAGAGGACTGTTTCTCACTCTAAAGGAAAACTGTTTGGAAAACTTGGCAGAATTATAGCTGGTCACTTAAAAAAATTTTTTTTATTGGAAACCTGGTAAATGTTCTTCATCACTGCTGGTTCTAAAAGAAAAACTACAAAATATCTCTTTTAAAATACCTAGAAATATCACTGGTGTGTGGAATTTGAGAAGCAAGGCAGAGGATCATCAGGGAAGAGAAGAAAAAATGAAACAAGACAAAAATCAGAGAGGGAGACAAACCATAAGAGACTCTTAATCTCAGGAAACAAACTGAGGGCTGTTGGAGGGGAGAGGGGTGGAGGGGATGGGGTGGTGGGGGGATGGACATCAGGGAAGCTATGTGCCATGGTGAGTGCTGTGTCCTGTGTAAGACTGATGAATCACAGACTTGTACCCCTGAAATGAATAATATATTATATGCTAATAATAATAATAACAATAATAAATAAAAATTTTAAAAAATAAATAAAATACCTAGAAATAAAGTAATCCCTATCTAGAACTCTGAACGCTCCTTGCTCACCAGTGTTACCAGGGAGCATTGACCCAAATCTGGGAAGACAATGGGGAGAAAACACTGAAGAGCACTTCTCATCGTCCCCTTCCCACTAAATATACTCTACAAATTACTAGCCACTGACTCTCTATAAGGTCCAAACTGCCACAGCTTAGAATTACTAAACAGTGTTGATTATCAGAAATAGATACATGGGTAAATTTTGTTTTCCAGAAAACTTTCACTGAAGGAAATATATACTCATAAATGCACAACCCAGAAAAATCTAATTCCTAAAAAAAAGTGGATAGAAAGAACCACAGCCATGTTTTTCATGGAGATTTTTGAGTATATAAATCCATGAGTCTACATTTTAAAAATGATGCATGAGGAAATAATATTCCCTAAAAGTAGGTATTGGTTTACATTGCATAATATCAAACATATCTTAAGGGTCTCTTCTTGAGAGCACCAATTCACACTCATCTCTCCCTCGCTCACTCCCTTTATGTGTAAGCAACTATGTCACGACTGGCATTTTACACAAATCCTATTGTATAGCCTTTATTACGTGATCACATGAATCACAGTTATTATGTCACCATAAGATTTTATATAGAATAGTCTAGCTCATTAACAACTTGGGGCCTCTGTGACTTCTTGTAATCTGTGACAGACTATAAGCTCTATGTTGACAAGGAACTGTTTAGGGGTTCCTTTTCTCCCACAGTGTTGAAAACATCACAGTGGCACAGTACTGCCGTCCATCTGTCTCCCAGTCTGTGGAGCCTAAGTCCATCCCCCACTTCCTCCAGAGCAATATGGAGATGCAGAGTCACCCAGCTAGGGTTTCTTTTCCTAGCCTGCCTTGCAACTAGAATTGGCTTGCCAATGGATTTTGAGAAGTACCGTGTACAACTTCCAAGTTTCTTGCTTAAAAAGAAATGGCTTACTCCCCATGTCCACTCTTCTTTTCCACAAGTATTTTTGGTCTCTTCCCAAAAGCGATCTCCCAAGTATTTGGGGGCCTTTTATTAAAACAGCAGTTTAGCCTGTGGTCTACTAACACACACAGCTTGCCTATAGTTGTGCCTACCTCTATTCCATATCCTTTATGAGTATTTCTCTATATGTGTCTCCCTTACTGAGACCATATATTACTTGGGACCAATGTAAGTCTCTTACCATCCTTCCTTTTTCTAGCACTTGAAGTTCTGCCTGACATACAGCAACTGATTAATTCATGTCAACTGTAGAGACAAATGGGCCAACACACTATTTCATCTAGCATCTGGTTTTACTAATTATTAAGGCAAATTTAGACTATTGCAATGCCTGAATTTATTTCAGAAATTTGAAAGCTTAGTCACGTTTTCTGGGATTCAACTTCAATAGATTGAGAAAGTTAAACTTCAAACTTTATAATAATATACATTTGATTCATCCTTATAGGTCAAACTCACTTTCATTAAACTATTTTTTCAGGTACCACATTGGCTATGACAGGAAAATCTGATGGCCTTTAAGGTATGTTTGATATTGTGCTATATAAACTCATTCCTACATTTGGGGATATTCCTTCATGCTTTATTTTCTAATGCATGCAGGGTTTTATATGTTGGAGAGACCATGGGCTGACAAGTACTTTCATCCCCTATCATTGGGAACATGAAGCAGCATAATTAATTTTTTCCATGAGTATCTTCACAAATGTATGCAAAGACAACCTCACAAAGGTGCTCATGGGACATTACTTATAACAGCAAAATACTGGAAACAGTGAAAATGCCCTTCAATAGGAAAACTATTTATATGAATTTCTTCTATCTTCAAAAAGGAGTTCTCTGCTGAGAGTGAGAAGAATAAGGTAGATCAACACATTCTTCTATAGAAATTGCTCTAAAATATATTAAGTGGAAAAGAATAATATAAGAGAGTTTATACTCTCAGATATGTACCTTTTAAATTATATATATAAGGATTGTTATATACGCAGAGACCACTTTGGAGGGCTATAGAAAAAACTGTAACACTGGGAGGCAGGCCAGACCTGAACAATGTTTTCTGTACTATTTCTACTTTACTTTTTCTCTATTGTGTTTTCTTTAATTTAAAAAAAAAAAAAGTATTGGGGCACCTGGGTGGCTCAGTGGATTAAAGCCTCTGCCTTCGGCTCGGGTCGTGTTCCCAGGGTCCTGGGATCGAGCCCCGCATCGGGCTCTCTGCTCCGCGGGGAGCCTGCTTCCTCCTCTCTCTCTGCCTGCCTCTCTGCCTACTTGTGATCTCTATCTGTCAAATAAATAAATAAAATCTTTAAAAAAAAAAAAAAGTATTTTCACTACTTCCTACCAGTTGTGATGGCTAAAATCAAGAAGACAAGCAATAATAAGTGTTAGCAAGGATGTGGAGAAATTGAAACTCTCACACAGTTGGAATAAAAAATTGTGCAAGCATATGCCAGTTGCTCAAAATGCTAAGCATAGAGTTGTCATATGAGTCAGCAATTCCATTCCTAGGTATACATCCAGCAGAATTAAAAACATGTCCATGGTGGCTCAGTCAGTTTCAGTGAAGCATCTAACTCTTGATTTTGACTTGGGTCATGATCTCAGGGTTGTGAGATCAAGGCCCATGTCAGGCTCCACACTGGTCATGGAGCCTGCTTAAGATTCTCTCTCTCTCCCCTCTCCCTCTTTCTCTTTCCTCCCTCCCCAAACCAAGCCAAACCATAAAAAAAAAAAAAAAGGCCACACAAAAACTTGTACACAAACATTCATAGCAGCATTAGTGATAACAGGCAAAAAGTGGAAACCCAAATGCCCATCAACTGATGATGGAAAAACAAAATAGAGTACATCCATGCAATGGAATCATAATCTGGCCATAAAGGGAATGAAGTACTGACAGCTGCTACGACATGGATAACAAGCCAGACACAAAAGGTCAGAGACTATATTGATCTATTCATATGAAATGTCCAGAATGGGACCCCACCAAAACATAGAGGAGTTGAGCATGTTCTAAAATTAGACTATGGGGGCGCCTGGGTGGCTCAGTGGGTTAAAGCCTCTGCCTTCAGCTCAGGTCATGATCTCAGGGTCCTGGGATCGAGCCCCGCGTCGGGCTCTCTGCTCTGCGGAAAGCCTGCTTCCCCCCTCTCTCTGCCTGCCTCTCTGCCTCCTTGTGATCTCTGTCTGTCAGATACATAAAAAATAAAATATCTTTTAAAAAAATAAATAATAAAAAATAATAAAATTAGACTATGGTATTGGCTTCGTAACTCTATGAACACACTCCTAGAGAGTATACACTTTAAAATGGGTGAATTTTATGTTATGTGAAATATATCTCAATAAAGCTATCAAAAATTGCTTTTAAAGTACTATCACATACACTATTGCATTCAATCTATCCATCCTGAGAAAAAATGGCCATGAAGAACAGATGAGATAATATATGTCAAAACACAGAAAAGAGAAACAGTAATTACTTTATTATGAAAGAACATTTATATTTATATATATTTAAATATAATATATACTTTATTATTAAAGAGTGTTTATATTCAATATATATTTATATATATTATATATATATATATACTTTATTATTAAAGAATGTTTATAGTCATGAATGGTGGGTATTTACTGCTCAGAAATATTTCTGTAGTAAAAGAAAAAATTTACTAGGGGTTTGCCTCCCACAGCCCATCTGCCTACTCAATGATTCATTCATTAAAGATGCTTACAATCACCCAGAAAATATTTGTGATGGACTCACTGAATCTCCAGGTGTTCCCTGCGCATTCACGATCTAAGAGACTTTGATGTTCAGTCCATCAGGGATTTTAGACCTTTGGTAAGTCCAGATTTTTAAAACCATTCAGGAAAAAGAAAATTCTAGTTTTTGCAGATGACAACAACATGATGCCTGGGAGAATACCAGATACGTAGAACAATCTAAGACTTCGTGGCTGGTTAGAAAATCAATAGCAAAATCTTACATAGCACATCCTCCCAAATGATCATTGTTCTAGCAAGTTACGTATATTAACTCATGTAAGTGGCATAACAACCCATTACTAACTGTAGTTTACAGATGAGAGTGTGACTCTAGGATCCCTGCCCTTGACCTAGTCTACCTCCTCTTTATTTAAAATCCCAGTTTGATATGGAAAAGAAAGACACAATATTATGTTTTCTCTAATAATATTTTTAATAAAGATAAAACTTAAAATCCAATGCATAGGGTCACCCTAATTTCACCGTTCTTCTACCTTAGTCTTCCTCGGCCAGACTCATTTATACTGCATAGAGCCCTTCACTCTCAACTACCATATGGAATGTAATCAGAGTCATGTTATCTGTTAGCTAGAGGGCTTCAGTGAGTATCTGTGCTCTATATTTTGATGGAAAACAAACTTGAAGTATGAGAAAATTTAACTTTGGGGTAAAGTACATAAAGTATGTTATAAAACACAAAAACTATCATGAGATTTAAGAAAATTACCGAAATCCCTTCTAGTTGTTACAAGAACAGTTTTAAACAATCATCCTCTTCATGCACTATGTCTAAAATGATAGAATCCTCACAAATCCAGAGAGGCAAAAGAACCCTTAAATCCATCAAATATTGGGGCTACATATTTCTTTAAAAAGGGGGGGGAGAGAGGAGGAACTCATTGTTCTTTTTTCATTAAGATGAGATCTTTTTTCAAATAGGCTGAGCAGCAGGTGGTGGGGGGTGGTGGGGGGGGGAAGCAGGCTCCCTGCTGAGGAGAGAGCCCAATGCAGGGCTCCATCCCAGGACCCCGAGATCATGACCCAAGCCAAAGGCAGAGGCTTAACCCACTGGGCTACCCAGGCGCCCCAAGATGAGATCTTTGAATTGCACCATGTCTCCCTGGAGTACTGGTGAGCCAGCCAATAGCCCAATGGCAACAATAGTAATTGATCTGCTTATATTTTAAGGTCCAAGTTTGGCAAACTTTAGCACTTCCACTGTTTGAAAAAGAAAGCATAGGTGGGTGGAATTCACATAATAACTCGCTCATGGTTACCCTAATGAGATATGTTTTCAAAGAAACAAAATACAGAAATAGAAATGTTCAATAAACAATGAAAAGCCTAAATCAAGAACTATGAGCCAGTGGCTGATAATTAATGATTATTTAGCAAGTTTAGGAAGATGCTAACCGTGAGCCCGGAGAATCAGGAGGTAAATAAATCTCCTTTCATTTTAATTACCTATAGAGTCAGTTATGAAAGTTCAACCTAAAGAAATAGAAAGCCATTTTCTTTTATAGTCTTCTTACTATATACAATTCTTACAAATTAGAAAGGTGAAAAGATGTGGTTTGATGGTTTCCTATAGGGAACATATATTTTAAAGCAATAAAGACACCGGACATACATGGGTTAACACTAGAGACAAAAACCTAATTTATTACCTCTCCTTTAAGATCAACTGAAAATTTGGGGCACCTGGGTGGCTCAGTCATTAAGCATTTACCTTCAGCTCAGGTCATGATCCCAGGGTCCTAGGATCGAGCCCCACATCGGGAGCAGGAGGTCTGCTTTCCCTCTCCCACTCCCCCTGCTTGTGTTCCTGCTCTAGGTGTCTCTCTCTCTGTCAAATAAATAAATAAAATCTTGAAAAAAAGAAAAAGATCAACTGAAAAATTATTGACTCTCCTTACACTTGGTGGGAATATGAAATGGCACAAGTGCTATGGAAAACGTTATGGCATTTCCTTAAAAAATTAAAAATATAACTGTCATATGATCCAGCCATCCCACTTCTGCATGTAGACCCAAAAGAACTGAAAGCAGGGTGTCATAGAGAGAGTTGCCTTCTCTTGTTCACAGCAGCACCATTCACAACAGCCAAAAAGTAGAAGCAACCCAAGTGTCTACAGCCAGATGAAGGCATATCTGTGTACATTCAGGTATCCTCTTATCTCCCCTCTGTATTCCCAATCTGTGAGGCCTGAAGGAAGGAAATTAGGACTTGCATTTCTTTGTATCTCTACTATCCAGCACAGTCGTTCATTCATCCATTCAAAAATACTGATTGAATGCCTACTGTATCCTCAGTCCCATTTAGGTATAATGACCATCATTGTACAAAATGTGCTTCTTCACTAAATAAATGAGTGATGAACTTGATTATAATGATTCTGTTAAACTGAATTCAACACCTAATAGTAGACGTTTATTTTTTTTAATAGTAGGCATTCAAATAGCACTTATTATATGGCAGAAACTGTCCTGAGTACCATTCTGATCACTTCCAAGTTGCAAAAGAAAAAAACTGAGGCACAGAGAAGTTAAGTAAGGTGCCCAAGACGACATAGTTAAGGGCTGGAGAGACCAACATATGCCCATCAGCAGACTCGTCCCAGAGTCAGCGCTCATAACTATGCCGCTGTATTTACTCCACGTGCATACTCTGCTAGGTTTAAGAGAAATGATATTAGTAATACCCTGTGCTTATCCTGTATGAGCTCAGGGATTCGCAGCATAGAGAGAGCTACGATATGAAATGATAAGGGCTACAACAGAGAAATAACCATAGAAACACAGAGGAGGATTCAATTAATTTTGTTTTCAAAATGTGAAGGCTTTATAATGAGAAACATTTAAGGTAAGCCTAGCTCAAGGAGCCAGGAGGAGAAGGAGGAGGAAGAAAAGACGGGGAGAAGAGAAGGAGATTGTTCTGATCCTGGAAGGGTTACCACCAGGGAGAGAAAGAGGGTGGAAAACCAGCATCGCAGCAGACTGCTGGGGAGCAGCAGCGGGAAACAGACCCACCTCTCGGGCCCCAGTCAGAGATGGAGCGACTTCCTCCTTCCTAGGAACTGGGCTGCCCCGTCATGACAGCGGCCGCAGATGTGGCAGCGACGCCTGCTGCTGAAGCACCCGTGGGTCGTGACGCACGCTCACCCACTGCCCACCTGAAGAACACAACATCTGCCCCCCGATGTCTTAGATAAAAGCCTGGGGTTTGAGGAGAAGAGGTAGAAATGCTAAACAAATGAGAAGAGAGGAATTTTCAGAGGGATTCAAATTGAGTCGTTTGGGCTCCAGATTCAAAGAAGAGCTAACCCGGGTATACGCCTGCCCACCAGAAACAAGTCCTCATAATAGTCTGCTTAAATATACAGTGAGGGGAGAGAGGGAGAAAACACTTACCAAAAATTAACTAAGGAAACTCCAGGAAAATGTGAAGAATGTTTCTGGAGAATAACAGAGAGGCTCAAGACAGAGGTGAAGGCCGAGGTGAGCGCCATTTTGCCAGCTACAGGATAGCACAGTGCAGTAAGGGTCTGGCAAGCACTTCAAACACCAGTCCGTTCCTAAGTAGCAGAAAATGCAGAGATCTTCAGAGAACATTTGTTTTAACAAGCATAGGGAAATCCTTGTGATAATACAGCCATAAATCTCAACTGGCCTAATAATCCTCAGTGACAAAACAGGCAAAGACTGTGTCCAGTCCAGCGCCTAAGGAGTCCAGTGCTTTTCCGATAGGAGGCTCTCAATTAATACTTGTGGATGGATCATGAGCAAATAGGGATGGAGACAGAGAGGGAAGAGGACAGCAATGAGGACCACGTAGTCGATGATCGCGCGTAGATGGCTAAGAGAGGAAACTAAAAGGTAGGAAGGAAAGAACTTCAGCCAAAGAAATTGAAGTATGATACCTATATATTATGACAGGAGTTCAAAATCAACTCAGAAAAAAAAAAAAAAAAACTAGAAAAAAATCAACTCAGAGCTGGAACAACATGGTGAAATAAAGCAATTTCATCTAGGGCATGGTCATATTTTAGAAATCGGATCAAAGAGGTTTGGGGTTATAGCCCACAGGGACCTCTTGGCACCTGAGGGCAAATGGCTTCGTGAAAAGCAAAGTCCATGAAGTATATTACATACAGGATGCTGAAGACTTTTACAGTCCTGACAATGGCTGCTTCTCACATTGTTTGATAACACGCAATCAAAACTGGACTTGAAATTCCTTCATGTTCATGAGAAGAAAGAAAGACCATCTACACTGAAGGTAAACAGAAGACAATCTGGTACTAGTAAAATTCTTCTAGAAAGCAAGCCACACTATGGTTTTAGACCTTTATCTTGAGTATTTGGAGTAATAAATAAAATCTGATTGGCCTCCACAATATGACTACAAAATACAACAACATCAATGGCCACTACTTTTATATTACACTTACCTGCCAGGGATTTTGCTAAATGCTTTTCATGTCTTTGCTCATTTAGCCCTCGCAACAACTCTGTGAGGCAGGTACTGGTATTATTACCCCTATTTTAAGGTTAGAAATCTAACAACTACCAAGATGAAGAAACTTGACCCTCAGTCACCTAGTGGTCAAGCCAAAATAGTCCTACTTGGTGAATCCTCATGCTATGAATATTAGAAGAGACTCAAGATAGAGAAACCTCTACCAATAGGTCACATTCTAGGATTTGAAAATGGCAGCAAGTGTCCGTCAGACACTAGGAAACACCTCCTGAGTGCTGAAAGCAGGACCAATATTCCAAGCTAACAAAAGTAGGAATGGAGGTAAACAGGTTTTCAGCATTGTCCCAATACCTTCTTTTTTTAAATTATTTTTATTAACATATAATGTATTATTTGCCCCAGGGGTCCAGGTCTGTGAATCATCAGGCTTACACATTTCACAGCACTCACCATAGCATATAACCTCCCCAATGTCCATCATCCAACCACCCTATCCCTATGCCCCGTCCCAATACCTTCTTTAATGACATTTCACCAACAAATCCCAAGTCAATATAAAGCTAATCAATCATTTCTTTTTTTCTTTCTTTTTGTTTTTTTGCTAGTCAATCATTTCATCTTAAGTCCAATTCAAAATCAAAATTAAGACCCCTTTGACCACAGACATTGGATTTCAGCTTACGCCCATTAGAAATCATTTTGTAGATGGGGCATATATAAAATCAGACTGATTGATAAGAGACAAAAATCTTCCAATATAAGTTCCCAGGGACTCATCGTAATTTATGATATTGCTTTTTTGAAATATGTGGAACTGGAAGGATGTCACTTGGAAACTATTTTAAAATAATAAATTCTGACAGGAATGTTATATTAAAAACTATTGGTTCTCACATCCATTATGATGGTTAATATCAAAAATCCAGAACATATCAAGTCCTGGCAAGGTTGTGGAGATAGAAAAACTCTTAGTTCCTGTTGGTTGGATTGTAAAATGGTGCAGCCACTATGGAAGACAGTCATGGAGCTTCCTCAAAAAATGAAAAGGAAAATTACCGTAAGAGCCGGTAATTCCACTTTTGTGTACATATCCAAAGACATTGAAAGCAATGTCTCAAAGAGATATTCGCACCTCCATCCTCATAGCAGCATTATTCACAATAGCCAAGAGGTGGGGGCAACCCCAAAACCCATCAACAGGTGAACAGATGAACAAAAACGGCATATGCATATTGAAATATTGTGTGGCCTTAAAATGAAGGAAAGCCTGTCTGTCACATGCTACAGTGTGGATGAACCTGAAAGGCATTATGCTAAGTAAAATAAGCCAATCACAAAATGATAACTACCATACAATTCCACTTATATAAAGTATCCAAAGTTTTCAAATCCATAGAGGAAAAAAGAGTAGAATGGCAGTTGCGGGAGGTGGGAGGGGAGGGCTGAACAGGGGGGAAATGGTGAGTTGTTTCAGAAGTACAGCGGTTCAGTTTTGTGAGATGAAAAGTCTGGAGATCAGTCGCACAACAATGTGAATATTCTTCAAACTAGTAAACTGTACACTTCAAAATGGTTAATATGGCAAAAACACACACAAACATGCACATTACCATAAGGTAATGCTTCCACAGGATGGGGGATTTTTCTTGCAATGTTGTCTTACAGATTTTAAGTAATACATCTAAAATATGGATTGCTTAAAGGAGAATTTAAAAAGAATACACTACTTTTAAATATTGACTGTCCGTAGAAGTGAAAACAAATCTGTTTCGTTTATTAAGAAGCCAAAACTACACAGAAGATTCACAGAGCTGTGTGAAGGCCCCCACACCGGGCCAACAGAATGGGTTTTGTTAAGGTAGTAAGCTCCTGGTCATGGATTCAGTCAAGCAAAGAAAAACCCGTATCTATCAGCACTGCTATATGGGATTTTGCCCTGACTGGAAATTTTTCCTCCATTAACTCTAAGGTCTTTCTAGTCCAAATCCCATGATTCTATGTCAAAAGAATTCAAGTAAACAGAGACGGTGGTAGCTTTTGATCATCCAGGAAAATCACTCACAAACCAAACCAAAAAGAGTGATAGCTTTCATTACATAAGAAGACTTCCCCATATCCACCCCAAAACAAAACAAACAAGCAAACAAAAACTACCCCCACAAGACAAAATTAAAAAGCCATCCATGAAATGTGAAATAAAATTTGCATTTGCTTAACACAAATGGCCTGGTAACCTTATTACACAACAAGTTCTATGAATCATCAACATAATAAAAAAATTAAACAATTTTTTAAAAGACTCAAAAAACACTGATGGGCAATCACAAAAGAAGAATGCTTATCGCCAATAAGCAAATGTTAGCATGTGCCACCATTTCTCTATAATGCAATAGTATATAGACATTAAAAATAATAAGATAGTTCTTTCTTTACTGATATGTAATAATCTCCAAGATATTTTGTGAAGTGAAAAAAGCAAGGGGCCAAACACGATGTATAGCATGTTTCTTTCTCTTCATGAAGAAAAATTAGCGGCCATGCACACACATGTATATTACTGCTCATTTGCATCTTTGTGTGTATATGAATCATTATTTTAGGAAGACTACTAGAGAAAATTATAACAGTGGCTGCCCTCTAAGGGTTACTAACGGATGTCTGGGAAGTAGGTATCAGAAGTACATATCATTTTCACTGGATAATATTTTGTTTCTTTAACATTTTGAACCATGTGTGTTTATTCAAGGGATAAATAAATTTTATTAACTTTTGTACTTCTTGCAAATCAAAAAAAAATGCACGCTGAAATGAGAATTTTTTCTTTTGTTCCGTCTGTTTAATAAAAATAGTAGGAAGAATAAGAACCCAGAGGCATCCAGGGTCCAGGCAAATAGGCACTCTTGTTCATTGCTAGTACTAATGTAATTTGAGATGATATTTCTGCAGGAGGACAGGTAAGATGCATAAAGGACTTAAAATGTGCATATCCTCTACCTCAGCTTCAATCATTCAGAAGTGATTTTAAGAATTTATCTTTAGGAAATATCCAAACATATGTCTAAAAATAAGGTAGCATAACATTTATTGCAGATTTGGAAATAATATAAATGTCTTTTAATAAAAAATTTAATTTTGTAAATTATATGTACTTTCATAGAGTAGAGCATTACGCAGCCAAAAAATTATGGTGGAGAAGAATAATGTGACCTGAGAAAGTACAAAACAACAAAACAGTGCAAATAAACTATTTTTATTTTTAAAAGTTTATATGCACATAAAAATTCAGAAAAGTACATATAGCTAAGTTTTTTTTCCAAGCTTTGTTTGAGATATAATTGACATATAGTATTAAAGTTTAAGGTGTACAATGGGCTGATTTCATATAGGTATTCATAGCTAAGTTTTACTTACTTCCTTTTAGCGGCTATTATTGAACAGTAAGGGAAACTGGTACTTTTTTCTCCTACTTTTCCCCATTTTCTTGTATCCTTTGCATTAAATGAAGCTCAGCTGTCAGGAGAATGGGTTTAGAAGCTAGCTGGGGGGTTCAAAAGCCTCTGCTGCTACTTGCTACTCTGTGCAAGTTACGTAGCCTTCCTGTGTCTCCATAGGAAAGTTTCACTTTCCTATCTGTAGAATGGGGTAATAACAGTTACTATGAGTTCAATCCATTAATAGAAGCATACTGCTCAGAAAAGTACCTGGAGAAAAAAAGTACATGGAGAATTAGGTGGAAAGTCTTGCAAAAACTCAAGTTAATGATCTATTATGCATTGCAACTTTCACTGTATTACGTGTTGTTAAGAATAAAAAAGCAAATGCATAAGTTTTAGAGAACAGTGGAAGAAAAAATACTTAATACAAGATTCTTGCAATGGAATAACTACTATTAATTTGGCCTTCCAAATTAAAGAGGCTTCTAGAGCCTTTCTATTATGCATATCCTTCTACAAAATAAAACAAATGAACTGATAAAAACCATCGCCTCCTGAGGTGAGCACTGCAATGTGCTCTCCCAAGAGAGAGCCTCCTTTTTTGGATACAGGATCACAGATTCGCAAGCAAGGTATGTTTTTCTATTTAACTGGTGGAATCGCAGGCTTTAAAAAAAGAAATATGCTCTAGGGATATTCTATGAGTGATAAGCAGCAGCACAAAACTTTTACCAACCTGTGGGAGACCAGTGATCAGGACAATCCTACTTAAACAAGAAATCTGTTGCTAGGATTCCAAAGCCTCAAAACTCTGCAGGACAACAGGGGACTGACGAAGTAGGCTTGGCAAAAAGAATCACAGCCCATGAGGATCACGACAACACATTATGCTAAGAAACCTAGCCCAGAACTATTGAAAAAAAAAAAAAAAACCTGCAGATGTTAGATTGGTTTTATTAGGTATCGTCCATCCCCAAAATAACACAATCATGAAAGACAATACTTTTGTCTAATGAAGGAATGGCCAAAGAATATAATTTGCTGGGGTGCCTGGGTGGCCCAGTGGGTTAAAGCCTCTGCCTTTGGCTCAGGTCATGATCCCGGGGTTCTGGGATCGAGCCCCGCATCGGGCTCTCTGCTCAGCGGGACCCTGCTTCCCCTTCTCTCTGCCTGCCTCTCTGCCTGCTTGTGATCTCCCTCTCTGTCAGATAAATAAATAAACTCTTTAAAAAATCTTTAAAAAAATCTTTATCTTAGTCAATTTTTTTTTAATCTTCCAATGGCTCATGAGAACCTAGACTTCATTTCAGTTTACACATTCGGGTTTTTTATGTTTTTTTTTGTTTTTTTGTTTTCGTTTTAGAGCTTGGCTTTGCATTTATATAGAAAGCAGCAAGCCGCCCTAAAGCGCAGCAACAATTCCCGAACCTTCTGGCCCAGCCTGTGAGGCCCCCTCCCCACGGGGTCAGGAGGGAGGGACTGGGTCAGATGTCACGAAGCAGCAAGCTGCAGGTCCTTCAAAGTTCTCATAAATTAACCTTGTCATATAGCAGCTGAGGTGGTCACAACTTGGCACTTGAAGGTATTGGCACAGTCTCCAAAGACAGCTCAGGGGGAAATGCCCTTTGTGATCCCGGGAATCCTAGCGGCCACTCTGGTCTTGGCAAATCCCGAGGATGGAACTCACACGGGATCATGCCCCCTTCTTTTTCTGCACCTCCTTTACACATAATAATACCTCACAACCCCTTGCAAGCAGTCAGGCCTCTTACATGGCCAGCTGGCTCTCCGAGAAAGCCCAGGGAAATGCTTCATTATTTCAACACCAGTTTGTCTTTCTTAAAGGACCCCAATGCTCCAAAAGAGCTTCTCAATTCTGCAACCATTTAAAATTCCCATTCCTGCACTAGTGTAAGCTGAAGTGTTACAAATAAAACCATCTGATTCAAACACTTCAGGCTAAGTTGGAAATTAAGGGAACTATCTCAGTCTTAAAACGGGAGGGATAGCCCAATTATCCCAAATGAATATGTACTCAACAGAACATGTAGAAGAAAATAATTGTGTAAGAGGGAGGCATGCAGTGAAGACAGAGGTATCACTCTGAATGTAAGAAAACCAGGGTAAATAACACAGCCCGTCTCCTTGTGCAGATACCTGCACAGGACCTCAGCATTCGAGCATATAACATGAAGAAGAAATCCAAACACCTGGAGGAGCAAAACTCATGATGTCATTGTTTGGGGTTTTTTTTCTCATCTACTGAGCTCCTTTTGTTTTAATTAATTGAGCACATAAGGTACAGTAGTTAAGGGAAAGGATTCTGAAACCCAAATGGAGGGGTCTTGAATTCCCATTCTGTCACTTCCTAAATACAAGGTCTTTTAACTAGAAAATGGGGAAAACATGAACCTCATAAGACCACTGTGAGAATTAAATCTAATTATGTGAAGTAAAAGTGCCTGACACAAGAAGGTGCCTAATATATGGAGACAATGATGATGATAAGGAGGAGGAGAATTAACAGTTATAGGGCACCAGCTATGTGTAGCCCCAGATGCTGGAAATGGCATCTATTTCTCATCACAGGTAGCATACAATTAAGCAGAAGAGTCACGCCCTAATTTATACTATGTGATGATGCCATATATTTGTTTTTTGGTTTTTTCTTCTTTTAAATTCAAATTCAATTAGCCAACATATGGTACATTATTAGTTTCAGATGTAGAGTTCAATAATTCATAAGTTGTCTATTATACTATAAGTGCTCGTCACATCACGTTCCCTCTTTAAGACCTTTCACCCAGTTGTCCCATCCCGCCATCCACCTCCCCTCCAGCAACCCTCAGGTTGTTTCCTATAGTAAGAGTCTCTCATGGTTTGTCTCCCTCTCTGATTACTTCCGATTCAGTTTTCCCTCCTTTACCCTATGATGCTCTGCACTGTTTCTTATATTCCACGTATGAGTGAAACCATATGATAACTGTCCTTCTCTGATTGACTTATTTTGCTCAGCATAATACCCTCCAGTCCCATCCAAGTTGATGTAAATGGTAAGTATTCATCCTTTCTGATAGCTGGGTAATATTTCATTGTACATATATACCACATCTTTTTTATCCATTCTTCTGTCGATGGACATCTCTGCTCTTTCTGCAGTTTGGCTATTGCGGACATTGCTGCTATAAACATTAGCTGTATATGCCCCTATTGATCATTACATTTGTATCTTTGGGGTAACTAACCCAAAAAGAGTCCCCCCCAAAACTTCTAAAGCTCATCCAGGAATTCAGCAACATGGCAGGATATAAAATCAATGCACAGAAATCAGTTGCATTTCTATACACTAACAATGAGACAAAAGAAAGAGAAATTAAGGAATGGATCCCATTTACAATTGCACCAAAACTGATAAGATACACAGGAATAAACCTAACCAAAGAGGTAAAGGATCTGTACCCTAAAAACTACAGAATACTTATGAAAGAAATTTAGGAGGACAAAAAAAGATGGAAAAATATTCCATGCTCATGGATTGGAAGAACAAATATTGTTAAAATGTCTATGCTACCCAGAGCAATCTACAGATTCAATGCAATCCCTATCAAAATACTATTGACATTTTTCACAGAGCTGGAATAAAAAATCCTAAAATTTGTATGGACCCAAAAAACACCCGAATAGCCAAAGGATTTGAAAAGGAAAATTGAAGTTGGTGACATCACAATTCCAGACTTTAATCTCTATTACAAAGCTGTGATCATCAAAACAGTATGGTACTGGACAAAAACAGACATAGATCAATGGAATGGGATAGAGAACCCAGAAATGGACCTTCAACTCTATGGTCAACTGAACTTCAACAAAGCAGGAAAGAATGTCCAGGGGAAATAGGACAGTCTCTTCAACAAATGGTGTTGGGAAAATTAGACAGTCACTAGACAGCCAAAATTCTATTTTTCATTCTATTTTTCCTTACACCACACACAAAGATAAACTCAAAATGGATGAAAGACCTAAATGTGAGACAGGAGTCCATCAAAATCCTAGAGGAAACCACAGGCAGCAACCTCTTCAACCATAGCCAATGCCATATATTTGACTTGGGTTCAAGTTGCAGAATAGTGTGATGGCCAGTAACATAGGTTCTAGAATTGGACTTTCTGGGTCTAAATCTTGGATTTGCTACTTGCTAACTGTGTGGTTTGGGACAAGTTTTTAGTCTTGTAATGCCTTGGGTTCCTCAACTGTAAAATGGGGGTATGAATAGAATCTATTCCATTGGGTTTTTGTGATGATTGAAAGAATCATTATGTATTAAGTACCTAGAACATTGCACAGTATATGGCAAGTGCTCCACAAATGAATGTTATTTGTTATTGTTGTCTGGACTTTTCACAGGTCCAGAAGGATGGTGTTCATGGGAGAAGAGAGACTGGAGCACAGGGTATGTGGCCAGGCAGCCCTGGGAGATGTGGCCAGGGAGCTTGACTCAAAAAGTCAAAAACTTCTACTTCCCCTCCTTTCCAAAAGGCAACCATCCCTTTAACTCTCAATATCATGGTTTGTACACCCATCACAGGTCATGGTTAGAGTGGCCACAGTCTACAAAATTGGATGTGATGGCTGATAAAAAGAACCTCTGCCCCAAAGTAGGTCCTTTGTTAACCTCTATGAGAACACAGTCTTTCACATCATTGGAGTTAAATTTCTGGGTTATGGCGCTATATCCAAAAATGTTCTCTTAAAATGCAGTAGGTCAACTGGAAAGATAACCATATTGAATTAACACCTATTAGCATAGAAGCATGAGTTATGTACATCCCATATAATCACACACAGACACACAGACACACACACACACACGCACGCAATCAAGGAAACTCTATTTACCCATATGAAAACCCAAGTGAGAAGTTTTTTTATTTTTTATTTTATTTATTTATTTTCTTAAGTAGGCTCCATGCCCAGCATGGAGCCCAATGCAGGGATTGATCTCACGACACTGAGATCAAGACCTGAACTGAAATCAAGAGTCAGACACTTAACTGACTGAGTCAGCCAGGCGCCCCAAATCTTCTTTATCAGAGAAATAGCCATGGTTTCTTTCTCATTACCAGAATAACTTCAACTAGCAAATACAAGTAAATTCTTAGTGCTTTGGAATAATACTGGCAAGATTATGGAGTAACTTTTCACATTTCTGACAAAAAGGACCATCTACAATATGTGACAAGATATCAGTTACTTTTTTATTTTAGTTTAAAGATGTGTACTTTTTTTACAATGTAAATTAACGGCCTGATAAAAGTAATACCCTATGAACTTGAGCTGGCTATTTATAGTGGCAATTTAGAATTGAAACAAAAATGTTATCCTGGAAGAAAAGAAGCATAGCTTTCTAAAATCTTATTATAAAAAGTTACTGATTATACTTGAAGAAACTTGCATTTTCAGATTTTATCTTCCTTAAAAAAGGAAAACTGAACAGACTTTCAGAGTAAACAGCAGCCCAGGAGTAACAGGGATCTAATGTATAAGGTGGAGATGGCAATACTGGGCACCTTCTCATCGCTCATAATTCCACATATGGTCTCTTTCTTGCCTTCCATTTCAGAGTGGGCCCATTGCTTTATGACTAGCAATTTCTTTTCCTGATTAGTGGGAAAATAGCATTTCCTACTAACGTAGGTGGCCTGCTGCAGTCTATCTCGACATAACCATAGATTTAACCTCCATCTGGTTCTTGCAACTGTGTAATGAAAGTGGCGATGTAAACATCTTATTCCATCTCCCTGATAAGGGAAGAAGGGGGATTATGAAGGCTAGTAGAACCCAAAATCCACGTAACTTCATTCTGCTGTGATTCCCTGACTATTATTCCATGAGGTCAGGGTGAAATTTAATCAAGATTCCATCACAGGCAAGCCACGGTTGAGGCACTGGATTGGTGTGAACCCTTAGAGAGTTTATAGAAGTCTTAAGCAGTGGGGGCACCTGGGTGGCTCAGTGGGTTAAGCTTCTGCCTTCGGCTCAGGTCATGATCCTGGGGTCCTGGGATCGAGCCCCGCATCGGGCTCTCTGCTCAGCAGGGAGCCTGCTTCCCCCTCTCTCTCTGCCTGCCTCTCTGCCTACTTGTGATCTCTCTCTCTGTCAAATAAATAAATAAAAATCTTTAATAAAAAAAAAAAAAGAAGTCTTAAGCAGTGACAAGAAGCAGCAGAGACCTACAACATCTCAAATCATTTCCTGTGTGACTCTGTGCTAGACCTCCACGTGGACCCCACAAGCAGCTGTCCCACGTCCACATTACTCTAGGAGCCTGGCCAGCCAAGTTCAATCCTCCCAAGGATTTAAATTATAAAAACTTCTTTTCAGAAAACCACATCTGCATTCACATCTCTCTCTCCTAATCTGTTTCTCAGGAGAGGAAGAAGGTATAAAAAACAAGTGTGCCCCTTACCCTTGGGTGACTCAACAGGTGACTCTCTAGAGCTAGAGAAAAGAGGCAAGTAAAATGTCTTTTTATGATTAGTTTTATACAAAAATCCTTCTAACTGCAGTTTGGCCAGACAGAGAAAATGGAATCTATTTAATTTAGTTGACCTATTAAAAATTGTATGAACATGGCATCAGAAATAAAAGGAAAACTTGGGATGAACATTTCACCAGGGAAGACTAGTAGGAATGCCTACAGTGCTATACTTAATGCCTGTGACCTTCCTATCATCCCATGTCCTTGAAACATAGGCAGCCTAGTTCCTCTTAGTGATGTCAAGTCATTCAATGAGACATTGCTTCCTCAACCCTACTAGACCTGCGTGAGTTCCAAACTGGAAGTGATCAGTTGTGAAGAAAACACATATTTGTTCATTAATGATTCATGCAGCAAGGCCAAAGCTAGATCAACAAAAGGAAAGAACTTCCAAAAAGGAGGTAGTGACAGAGTCAAATGAGACAGGTGAGAGAGGTGTCTGTCGGTCATGAGACCTGAACAAGTGGAAGCTGAGCCCCTCTGAGAAGGAACAGACCCCAAGGACAAATCAGCTGTGGAAAATAGAAGGCTGGCCCAGACCAAAAGAAGAAGGTCAGAGAGAGCAGGACCCAGGCAAGCAGGACCCAGTTTGGCCAGACCCAACCAAACAAGGCCAGGTAGAGAGTTCCCGTCAAGAATGATGGACACACAGAGTTCGAGATGAGGAAGAGGAAAGTAGGCAGGAGGCCACATAGAGCCAAAAGATGGTACATCAGGGTTTTAAAGGCAGCAGGAAAAGAAACCCCAGTGGGCACACCAGGGACCCAGATGCCTGGCACCGACCCTGACAAGAGCCCATTGAATGCCTGGGGTCTCAGAAATTCACAGACTCCAGTGTATAAAAACTGGATCTAGGGGAGAGCCAGAGGTTTATACCAGACACCAAGAAAGAATTAGCTCCCAGGCCTAGGGTACAATTCAGAGCAGGGACAGCAACAAGACTAATGTGATGCTGAGTCACAGAAGGAATGACCCCAAACTCTCTCAATTCCACATTTACCACTTTCAGCCTTGACACTGATAACTCTGGAGCCTTGGACAAGTTACTTAACCTCTCTAACCCTCAGTTTCCCCATCTGTAAATAGATAATAGGACCTATCTCATAGGCCTGGGGAGAGGTTTAAATAAGACAATGTGTGTAAACCCTAACAGCATGGTGTCTACCGCGTAGCAAGGCCCAACAAACATCACTTACTTTCCGTGACACCACTAGTCTTTTCACTTTATTCCTACTAAACTCTAAGTTGCTTAAAGATAGGCCCAAGCCTTAATAATTCCCCTTCATATCTTACCCAGTTCTGCCCATAGGTCCCATATGCTCTGTGCTGAACTGACTGGCAGTGAATGGTTGTGGAATACAAAGTATTTGTCTGGCATGGCAGACCTAGGCTCACCTTCGTCAGTGGAAATCAAACAAATAAATGCTTTCATCTACATGTATTTTTAGCATCGCCTTTCTGGAACAACTCCTGTAT
Organism: Martes martes; assembly: GCF_963455335.1. NCBI lineage: Eukaryota > Metazoa > Chordata > Mammalia > Carnivora > Mustelidae > Martes > Martes martes. The sequence goes on from NC_137893.1 coordinate 15,020,112, forward strand.
TTTAGTACAGGGTGTCTGTAGCTCAAACTACATCTATGTCCATTAAAAGCCAGGAGAACTCCAGAGCAGGGAAACACTTTTGCTCTCTTTCTCTATGGGATTTTTGAAGCAGGATCACATTGCCCCTGAGCACCAGCACCCATTTCTTGATGGTCAAGAAATGCTCCCCATTTCTTGTGGGGAGCAGAGGGGAAGTGGTTTTGAGAAGGGGTATTAAAAAAGGAGGCATAGAAATACGTTGGGGGTTGGGAGTGGATATGTTTTGGATATGTCCCTTATCTTGATTGTAGTGATGCTTTTTTAAAACATATATGTCAAAACTTACAAAATTGTACAATTTAAGTGTGCACAATTTATTGTGGGTCAAAGGTACCTCAATAAAGGTGTTTAGAAAATTTAAAGGATGGAAGTCATGGAATAGCTTATATACATAAATTCATTTTGAAAATTATTCAGGGTTTTGGATCAAGTCAAAACATCAAACAACACTCTGTGTTTTCAGCTGATTAAATTTTTTTCTGATAAATCTAAGGATTTATCAGAGTTCAGTTGAACTTCCTATTTACAGGCTGTCAGGTAGAATTTTTTTTTCTAATCATATTAAACAACAATTATAGCTAGAATTAAAGCATTCACTATGATCTGGAATGACCCACGTACTTTAATGTGTTGCATCATTTAATCCTCAGCATAAACATATAAAGTAGAGCATTATCCTCATTTATTTTTTTTCAGAGCATTAAAATATGGAATTATCCTCATTTATAGAGAAGGGACTTCAGAATGAAGGTCACCCACCAAGTAAGATGCAGAATTGGAATTTCAAACCAGTAGTCTGAGTCCAGAGCTTATGCTTTTAGTCACAAAGCTATGCTGCCTCCTGATCTGATTTTGGGAAAAACCCTCTTCTTCCACTAAAGACTATTATTCAAGGGGCTCTGTCTTCCCCTGCCCTAAGTCCTATTTTTTTCTGAGTCTGATTTGTCAACTTGTCCTTTGACAAAAGAAAATATGTCACAATCAAGTTGGATGTAGTTCAGAAAGGAAAAATTCATTTGAAAATCAACTAATGTAATCCATCATATTCTTCATACTCACAGAATAAAGGACAATATTCATTTGATCAGTCAGTAAATACAGAAAAAACATTTGATAAAATTTATTATAACAATAAATTAATCAGTTAATTAAACTTTACACAATTTCATTATTTTAAAATAACTTTTAGCTAACTGGTTAAGATTAACTACTTCAATCTGGTTTTTTTTTAAGTATCTACAAAAACTGATAGATAAACATCACTCCTAATGGTGAAATGTTAAAATCTGTCCCTCTGAGATCAGCAGTGAAGAAAGAATGCCCACCATCACCTTCTAGTCACACTGTATAAAGGTCATAGTCTGTGTAATAAGGGAAGAAAAAAGAATATAGCTATAAGGCTGGTAAGAAAAAATTCATATTCATATTCATACATGCTATAATTGTATACTTGGAAAATTCAGAAGAATTTATAAGCAAAATTATTATAATTAATAAGTTACATTAGCAAATTTCCTGGATACAAAGACAGTATACAAAAATCTATTGTATTTCTATATAACATCAACAGTTAGAAATTAAAATATGTTTTTAAAGATTTTTGACAATAACATAAAAGTATCAACTACCTAGGAACAAATGTAATAAAGGATGTGCAAGTCTTCTACACAGAAAATTATTCAACTTATAAAAAATAAAGAGATATTAAATGAGGCTTAAATAAATGGAGGATATACCATATTCATGGATTAGAAGACCCAATATTACAAATTGCTTTTCTGCCTAAGTGAGCCAGAGCTGGCTTAAGCTCATTACAACCCAAGCACCCAGACTGGTCCAGAGGTTTTGAATTAACAACACCCCTCTTCCATACACCTAATTTCCTTCCTCTCCATCAGATATGGCCTGTGGTTTTTTGCCTCCTCATTTTACCCCTCTTTTTCATCTACGTCTTCCCAAATCCAGTCCTCAAACACAATTTCACTCTTCAATAAGTTCTTCCTTCTTAAATTCAAGTTCATTTCTCTTGTCTTGAATTCTATAATAATTTTTGATATATAATTACTCTTAATATTTGCAAATTCTTATAGCATCTGTTATATAAATTTTGTTATTCAACTTTTCACAACTCATCTCCCCAGCTAGAATGTGTTCATCCCAAGAAGACAAATATTGGAAACTTTTAGTTCTTCGCTTCATTCCTGGATAGTGCTTTCCACATAGAAAATGCTCAGTACACATGTACAAGTGAGATTTGTTTTATATGCAGTATGTGATCACAATTACTGGATAAGAGCTAGACAGCACATTGGTTCCAACACAAGTAGACACAATAGCCCAATATATCAGAAATCTAAGATTTATATGGACTTTTCCCCATTAATTTGAACAGTATGACAAACAATCATCTTGGGAGCCTTACCAGTTCCCAAGAATTTACCCAGAAGACTAAGAATTGGAGACATTAACCAGAAATTCTGTAGTCCCAAGTCAAAGAACATAGCTGCAAATTTTCCTGGAAAAGCAAACAAAAACTCAAAACTTGATTTAATAAATACTGTGTTCTTGGAGTTTTATAATACTAGAGAGACACAATTAAACATCCCACCCCCACATGACCTCAAAACACATGAATGGCTGTTTAGCAAACACAAAAGCTAAAGCTCCAATCAATAAAACTACTTAGAGTAGACCAATTACCCTGAGGGGAAAAAATATGGATTTAATGAGTTACCATGAAGAACAGTCTGCAATTCCTTGATCCAAGGCCAGAGGTGGGAGAATTATAATAAATTTATGGCAGAAAACCCTCCATGGGATCACACATGAGATGAAAGATCTTATCTTTCTAAATCCTTCATGTTGAATATGAAGTATGAGACAAAATGCATAGACTCACAGCAAATGTGTTCCCTAATTTCATTTTGCTGACACTATAGGATAAAATACTTAAAATCCAGAAACTTAGCTATTAAAATGACTAAACAAAAGCATATTTCCTAGGTTGCCTGAGAGTCCTAGAAGATGAATTTTGAAAATAGATTCATAAATTTGTTCTAGGTGTTATAATCTGTAATAACTCTGGATTTAAATCTGGAAATGAGAAAAAGTGGCGACAGAGACCAGGATGTACCCAGGACAAACACTATTGCTGTTTAACACCAAGCAGATTTTCTCTGCCTCACAAACATCTGTCTGAAGGGTGGAGTGAATTTAGCCACAAACATTTGTAATCATTCTTTTTGACAAATGGTAGCTCAATGAAGATTATAAGATGTTCTTCACCCTATATAGTCACTCCAAGAACTGAAATGTGTGTTGGTGGGGGGAGGGGGTCTATCTTTGGTGTTACCAGTGTCGTCTAGTGATCTTTGATTGTCCAATCACATTTTTGTGTGTGCATCTCTAGAGTAATCAGGTGAGGACCTAGTCATCTCAATAGGAGACCATTAACTGTCAGTTTCTGAGGGTTCTCTCTCTTGGACTGGTTGTTTAGTTTTCTCAGAGACCCACCAACTCCTGCCTGGATGACGTAAGCCTCACAGTCAGTACTGAGGTGGCAGAAGCTGGGGGAGCCTCCCACTTGGCACAGCAGCCTTCACTTAATCTCTATTTTCAAGAAGACATTTATCCCTTTCCACTAAACTGTAACAGATTCTGAAATCAGGAGGGTATCTGCAGCTCTCATTGCTCCTTTTGAAGATTTTCAACCAATTCTGTTTTCAGCTGCATGCGAATCCTAGCCTTGGGAGTAACTATTACCTCCAAATGCCAAGCCCTTCTAGGCTCCACAGTTTAATAATGGAGTTGCTTTTTAATGACTGCCCCTACCCACAGGCCTAGGTTTCCCCTGAACTGATCTGCTAAGTGGATTATCAGTCATCCAGCAGTTTTCCACATTCTAGAATTTCATGGGTCACTCCAGTGTGCTATTGTCTCCAACTCCAGTGTATTTGTGTCTCAGTAGCTCTGGGACAATTCTGTTTTAATTTTTAAGGGCTCTCTTCTAATTCTTTTCTCTATTGGTGAATTTAAAAAGGAAGAAAAATTTACAAAACAAAATTTAAGAAGATTAACCACACAGAAGTCTGCTTGTCAATCAAGTTTCCACCTGAAAGTGACTTTTATAAACTGTAAGAAAACAAACCTGAGAAAATTTTAATTTAAAACTTAGTCAAAGCACTACCTTTTGAACTCCCCAATTAAAAAGCAGTTCACCTGCCCCCCTCTCTTCCTTAACCACCCTGGCCTCCCCCTTGCCGGGCTCCAAGGCACATTGCCTCCTAGAAGGAATGCTTCTACCAAAAGACAGAGTATCGGCTCTTCCCTCTGCCTGGAAATTCCTTCCCCAAATACCCAGTGTCTCACTTCCTCATCCCATTCATGTCTTTGCTCAAAACTCCCTTCTCAGGGAGGCTTACCTGAACCATCCCACTGCATCCTCCCTCCACACCCACACAGCGCTTCCACCTTTTCTCGCTCTACTGTTGTTCTTTGCCACAGCATCTGCCACCTACAGATCTATACCTACTCATTAAGCCCAACTGTTTATTACGTATCCCCCTCTGTCACAAGAAGCAAGTTCCATAAAGGCTAGATCTTTGTGTTGTTCACCACTGGATCTGAGCATCCAAAATGCTACCGCAACATCGTAGGAGCTTAATATCTTTAGAATGACTCCATCAACACTATACATTGGATTATATCTAGGGCTGCAGACGAAGGCAGGGCTTGATGAAAGAAAGATGGCAGAGGAAGGAATGAAGAACCAGCAAGAGGGGGTCTTTTCTCCTTTCCCTGCCTCTTACTGATTCAGGCTGCTTCTGTGACCCCCACAGATGGGGAAGATGGAAGGAAGAGCTAAGATAAGAAGCATGGAGTTAAGTAATAAGATGATAAAGAAAAGAAGTAGAACTTCAAAGGACAGTCATCTGAAAAGAGGCAGCAAAACAGTGAGCCGCATTCCATCCTCCTCAGCTCCTGGTTTCTCCTGCTGGAGTTGATACTAACAGGAAGATTTTTTTTTTTTAAGATTTTATTATTTATTTGACAGACAGAGATCACAAGTAGGCAGAGAGGCAGGCAGAGAGAGAGGAGGAAGCAGGCTCCCCGATGAGCAGAGAGCCTGATGCAGGGCTCGATCCCAGGACCCTGGGATCATGACCTGAGCCAAAGGCAGAGGCTTTAAACCACTGAGCCACCCAGGCGACCCACAGAAAGATATTTTTAAGGCCCAATAAAACAGCATGATTTAAACAAACACTACTAATTGTCAGCAAGCAACAAGGACTTCCTTGGGGCACCATAACCTGTTTTTCAGCCATTTAGGTAGTAACATCACTCCATCACCCCCGCATTCAACTACTTGCCAAAGGCAGATGGGAGTTTTTTCTCCCAGACCTTGTATAATTTTTCTCACTAGTATAATATTTCAGTAGTAAGTAGAACTGTAGAAACCTAATGTATGTTTAGAAAATAAGAAGCCTAGTAATACTCAATTCTTTGGTCACCAAAACTAACACAATTTTTAAAATTGGTTTATCAATATTCTGTGAGTACTTACTAAGTGCTAGTCTCTGTGCTTGGTACTAAGATGACAAGATGGAACTCTTCACTGTAATCCAACGCCGTGTTTCTCATCCTTTGTATAAATAGATGAATCTCGTGTTCCTCTCCAGACAGAACCCTTGGGAGAGAACTGGCTTTCTCAGCACAACTTTCTTATTACTGACTCATAGAAGAGAACATGTATCTTTTGTATATTGCCACCAGCCAATGAGATATCTTTACTGAGTTTCATTTTTTTATTTCACATTGAGAAAACCATAGATTTTTTAAAATTTGTTTTCAAAATATAAAATGTCATAATATTTTGTTTAAATGTTTTATAACCTTCATTCAGTCATCAAATGTTGACAGTGCTCCTAGATACCAGCTAAGTGGTAGGTTAAAATGGTGACTAATAAAATACTTTCTTAAATTGCATACATAACCCTAACCAAGAGCTTCTCCCTATGTCCCACCACCTTTCCTTCTTAAGAATCACTGATCCAGGGAGATAATAGCAGAATTCCATGTGAAATTCTTGTATACATAGTTTTCCAAAGTAGTATTATCCCCATTCCATTTAAAAGCAAACTTTATTGGGATACATGGGTGATTCAGTCAGTTAAGCATCTGCCTTCAGCTCAGGTCATGATCTCAGGGTCCCAGGATCGAGCCCTGCATCGGGCTCTCTGCTCGGGGTGGGGGGAGCCTGCTTCTCCCTCTCCCTCTGCTCTCCTCCCCACGACACTTGTGCTTGCTCTCTCTCTTTCTCTCTCAAATAAGTAAATAAAATCTTTTTTTAAAAGTACACTTTATTACCTCTTACCATTATAAAAATAAGGCATGATCCGTATGGAAAAGTTGCAAAATATACAAAAGTGGAAGAAGCAAAAATACTTCATTCATAATCCTACCACCAGGGCCAGCTAATGTTAATGGTGTGACATATTTCCTTCCAGTGTTATTCCTCTTACTGGATACTCTTACTCCAGAAGGAAGCATGACGAGAAAGGTACAAGACCAACACGAAGATTAATCCTATGGAAGGACCTAATACAACGTCTAAACAGATGTAAAGACCACAAAACTGTAAACCATTGAAAGTCAGAACATACATTTAAGTTAATTCACAATCATAAACCCAGTATGTTTTGCTTTTATTTGTTTGATTCGTTTTTAATAAAATTTAATTTTCATATGGAAGTCTAGATGTTGAAAATGAGTCTAAAACTATAAAAAAGGAGAAGAATCAGTGGAAGGCATCAACTTGCCACAGATTAAAATATACTCCACAGCCATTACACTCAACAGCTATATATCTGGGCCTACAAGTGAAAATATAGATCAGTGGACTAGAGAAAAGAATTTTAAAAACACACCAATATATATGGAAATTTAATTCACTAAAGAAAAGACAGTTTATTAAATAAATGATGCTTATGGGGCGTCTGGGTGGCTCAGTGGGTGAAAGCCTCTGACTTCAGCTCAGGTCATGATCCCAGGGTCCTGGGATCGAGCCCCGCATTGGGCTCTCTGCTCAGCGGGGAGCCTGCTTCCCCTCCTCTCTCTCTGCCTGCCTCTCTGCCTACTTGTGATCTCTGTCTGTCAAATATATAAATTAAAAATCTTTTAAAAAATACAATTTAAATAAATAAATAAATAAATAAATAATGCTTAAACAATTGGCTTTCCATTTAAAAGAAAACACAGTTGGACCCTTTACTCCTATATAAAAGCAAATTCCAGAGGGAAAAAATATTAACACACTAAAAAGAGAAAAAATAGAAATTAGAATTTAGGGGTGCCTGGGTGGCTCGGTGGGTTAAAGCCTCTGCCTTTGGCTCGGGTCATGATCTCAGGGTCCTGGGATCGAGCCCTGCATCAGGCTCTGTGCTCGGCAGGGAACCTGCTTCCCCCTCTCTCTCTGCCTGCCTCTTTGCCTACTTGTGATCTCTATCTGTCAAATAAATAAATAAAATCCTTTTAAAAAAAGAAATTAAAATTTAAATTAGAGGAAAAATTAAGAAAACAGGTGGGAAGACCTTTTAAACCAAGGCAGGAAATCCAGATTCTGTAAAGGAAGAGAGACAGATGTGATATCATGAGACTATTCTAAAATTTGGAACAGAAAACTATAAAAATAAAATCAAAGAACAAATTATTGGTGGGAAAAGATAAAGAAACTAATATGACCAAAAACTCTATAATATTCAAAGAGCTTTTGCAAATTAATATGAAAAAAGCAACTACATTGAGGGAAATGCACCAAGGATACACATAGGTAATTGACATATAAGAATCCAAAGGAACATTTCCAAAAAAAAAAGAAAGAAAGAAAGAAACCAAAGGAACAGCAATAATATGAACACTCAACCTCATTAGAAGTCAAGAATAGTAAAATTAAATTAATAATGCTTACTCATCAGATTAGCAAAAATTAGAAAGTGGAGAAATAAAAGCACTAGTGGAAAATAAAGGAAAATAATTTCCTTAAACATTGCTGGTGGGAATGAGATTTGCTATAGTATTTTTAGAAAATAATACGGGAAAACCCATTAAAATTTAAAATACACATACCCTTTGAACCAGCAATTCTATTTCTGGGAATTAAACCATAAAAATAAAACCACCAATAGCTAAGAACATGTATCTACAAATATTTGTAGTGACAGCACTTTTTTATGTGTTGAAAACATTTTTCACAACAGAATGCCTATTGATAGCAGAATACTTGAATAAATTTTAGCAAATTCATGCCTCATACAATTATTGAATAAAATAGATCTGTCTTTCCCAGAGTCTCCAAGATATATTTCAAAGTGAAAAAACCAAGATACAGCATAATACACACACACACGCACACACACAAATATACTGTGTATATAACCGGATTGTTCATTTTAAGATAAGTAGGATCCATTCCTTTGGATATCGGTGATGTGTATGTATGGGGTGTGTGAGCATAGAGAAAGACATCACGTCAAACACGTCAAACTGGATTCACTGATTTCTCTAAAGCAGTACAAGCAAAGCATAAAGGAAGGAAGGAGAAGGAAGAAAGGCAAATTATTATACCATATATTATATATATGCTGTTATATGATATATTATACTATATGTAGTATAATAGAAACTATGCCTAACCCAAGAACAAAAGAAAAAGTAGAAAAAATTCTATCCATTGTATTAATGAAAATAATAATAGAACATGTTCATGAACAAGGGCCAGAGGTGACATGGCCAAATAAAATAGTGATTTCCAGGTGGGATTGTCAATAATTTTTGCTTGGAGACTTTGGAGAGTTCTTTGCAATATAATAATATTTTAAAAGGAAACAGAAAAGATCTGGCAACATTCGCTCAAGAACCTTGAAAGTGGCTTTGCCCTTCGACACAGTATTTCTACTTTCAGGAATTGTTTTTAACGAAGTTACAGAGATATGGGCAATAATGCTGCTTAAGTCAGCTAGGTAATTAAATAAATCATAATTTTAAGTAAATCCTGTAAGATACAACATAATTTCCACTTGTAAAATACATCCCTGTATGTGTATAAACATATATGTGTGTATTTTATTTTTTTTTAAGATTTTATTTATTCACTTGACAGAGATCACAAGTAGTCAGAGAGACAGGTAGAGAGAGGGGAAGCAGGCTCCCCACTGAGCAGAAAGCCCAATGTGGGGCTCGATCCCAGGACCCTGAGATCATGACCTGAGCCAAAGGCAGAGACCTTAACACACTGAGCCACCCAGATACCCCAATATGTGTGTATTTTATACATATATTATACATATATACTATAGAATATTAATGAAAACCCAAGATACAACAGAATTTCAGTTTGCAAAATATACATTTTGTATATGTGTATGTATATATATATATATATATGCATTTTGCAAATGGAAGTTGTGTTATATTTTGAGTTTTGTTAACATTATGTTGTAGGATTTTTTTCATTTTACTTAATATACATACATACATATTAAGCAAATGACTATAAGAAAATATATTAAAATATATTTAGTGATTATCTGTGGCCGGTTAGTATATAGGTGACTTCTATTTAGATCTTTATTCTTTTCTTCTCAAAATTTGTTAAAATTACTATGCATTCTTGGGGTGCCTGGGTGGCTCAGTGGATTAAGCCTCTGCCTTCAGCTCAGGTCATGATCTCAGGGTCCTGGAATCGAGCCCCGCATCAGGCTCTCTGCTCAGCGGGGAGCCTGCTTCCCCCTCTCTCTCTGCCTGCCTCTCTTCCTACTTGTGATCCCTCTCTGTCAAATAAATAAATAAAATCTTTAAAAAAAGAAAAAAAAATTACTACGCATTCTAAACGATGCAAAAACACAGTAACTATTCCAAAATGGAAGCATAATATAAAGGGAATGAATTCTTTTAAAAATGAAAGAGGGTCGGCTGTAAATGCTCAAAAGCATACTCTTCCTCCAGTGTGCCTTCAACATCAGAAAGCCATGCCAAAGCTCTCATAATGTAAATCTGTGTCTACAGCACTCGGCTAAAAGTTGAATGACAGAGTCCCCTGGATTGACAAACTGTCCCTTCAGTCATATAAACCCCTGAACACTACGAATCTTCAAGTTTCAAGGATGAATCTCTCAGGTCATCAGATCTCAGTGAGGCTATCCAGATAGCCTTCGTATGAAAACCAGCAAAGCTGTGTTTTCCATTACCTCCTACCGAATAACATCCATACTTTATTTCTTCAGATTTCCAGTTAGAACAGATTTCTATAGTTTAGTCTGAGGTCTGAAAATTAAAAACACTTGCTCTTTTTTCTCTCTGGGTTCTCCCCCTGGATAGAAAGGATTTCAGCAGAAATACGAGGCAAAGACCCCGGTGTGGGAAGACAGGGCTTCAGAGGAGGAGCTGGTGAGATCTCATGGCTGAGCAAGGACAACCAATAAGCTCCGCTCTTGTCCCAGAAAATCTCTGAGAGGATCCCGCAAGCCAACAAGATAAACAGGAGCCCCATGAGGCACGCTTCTCTCCTCCCACCTTCCTTCCCACTCATCCCTTGGAAGGTCTTTTGCTTTGCGGTTGATGCAACAAGGATTCCCCACACTACATCCTGTTCCGGTAGGACCGAAGAAAGAGCAACAGAAACGTGAGCAGATTTCTTTAAAACACACTAGCCGTTCTCTCTTGTTAGCAAAGTGAGTGGAAGTAACGTGTTCTGCATGCTGGAGCTGAGCAAAAAAATCACAAAACTATTATGACAAGTTTTCCCATACTCAACCGGTAACAAAATATTATTGACACCCGGAAGGGCAACAACATGTTATTATTGAAGTAGGTGTCAAAACAACAGCTGCGTGTTGCAATGGGAGGAGCATGTGGACATAAATATGGGCATGCATGTCCTTACTTAATTCTAGTTCCCGGTGTCCAGCTCTCTTTGGCATCATGGAACCCAAACTTCCAGATCTAAGATTTTCACTTCTTATGAGAATGTACTGTTGTTGTATACATACAGCTTCAGACTGGATAGAAAATTCTGGTCCATTTGCTACTATGTGTCAGGTCAACAAGATGAGTAGAAAACCACTATAATTAGCTGTGTGGCTTTGTTCTGTGTGTAGTCAGGACAAAATAAATTGAATGAACCAAACGGAATCTGTTAGACTCAACCAACCATAATCAAAGTTGTATTAGGACTCCTATTAGCAGATATCCAGACAAATTCATTAATAAAAGAAGTCCCTTCTCTTGACACCTGGCATAAAGGCAAGAACTACAATAAACAATACTGGAACATATTTACTAGCTTGCAATTTACCTAGAGACAAGATTAGAGCCACAAGACAGAGTCAAAACTGGAAGAATCACAGCAAATAGGTACCAGTAAGAGTGGAAATATAGCACAGAAGTAATTTGACCCAAGTGGAGAGTGAAGAGAGCATAATGACAGCTATTTATTAGTAGAAATGAACACATATTGTTACATTGTATTCAGTTCTTGATTACTCATGAGTGATTTACCAATTTTGTGGATTATCCTTCCCTCCGCCAGTCTTTTTACATCTGAGTCATCTCTTGCCATTTTTAATTCATATGTGTCCAAGATGATGTTCACCATTAATCTATGTCAAACTTAATTAGCAAAGCAAACCCAATTGGTATGGCTATGATTTACTGATCAAAGAACTCCTTCACCTCTCTAGCTTGAGAACAAATCTGGTAGACATATTTTCATTAGTGGAAAAGAAGTCAGAATGGGAATTGAACTTCATATATTAAGACACTGGTCAGCTAATCTTTGCCTGTTGTCTTTTTACTAAGTAAAATTGATCCAGATATAATCCATCAACTCTATTAAATGTCATTTACAGGCAAGAAAATGTAATAAAGAAAAATAGAAAAGTCACTGCCCATGCCCTGTAAAGGCTTAGACTCAGAGTTTTTTACTTGAGATGAGTTTCTAACAGTAAAAAGGAAATCATAGGAATTTGTCTCATGCAATGGGGACACAAATATCATTTCAGAGTGGAGATTTGAGCCTCATTTGAGTGGATTATAAGCTTAAGGCAAGAGATTTTCCTCTTAATACTGCTTCTGTACTTCCTTCAGCATCTAAGCCCTTTGCTTGCAAACATAACCTGAGAATCCATATTTACAGTGGCCAGGATCTCCAGTTTACTATTCTAGGTTCAAAATTTATTATACCATTTACCAACTAGATGATCTTCTGCAAATTACTTGATTTCTCTAAGTGTTGGTCTGGTTCCCTAGAAAGTGGGTATAAGGATACCCACTCCTAGAGATGCCATAATGACTAAATAAGCTAGGCTCTGTAAAGCACAAAGCACCATATCTAGCAGAAAATGTGATCAATGAATGTAGAGGTGGTATTACTGGCATTATATTAATTACATGACTGAACTGACTACCCCAGGAATGAGCAAAGTAGATCATAAAAGAAATAGGACGTTACAGAATTGGTTTTTGTAGTTTGAGATTTGGATGGAAGGATGGATGGATGGATGGATGGAAGGAAGGATGGGAGAGAGGGAGGGAGGGAGGAAGGGAGAGAAGAAAAGAAAGGAAGAAAGAATGCATGCACATATCAATGTTTACATGTGGGCACCACACTAACCTATTAACATATAGTTCATGTACTTTATTCTTCAGCTCTTTGACTCTTTCTACATGAGACCAACATTTAATATTAATAGAGCCAAATACCTTTCAGTGGGAAAAATACTGATGTTATGGGCTGTTAGCAAAGAGAAGAGCAATAAAAAGGGGGGGGGGTATGACTCTGGTATTATTGCCTAAGTGACATAATTATTCAGATAGATGCACAAGGAGCCCCAGGTTCAACGGCATCTAGAATCCCCATGGTTTCATTTCAGACCTTTATCAAAGTCCCAACAACCTTAAGCCTTCCCAGAATAATCAACTTTGAATCTAGCTGCTCCAAGTGCAAAGAGAAACTCCAGACCACCCAGAGACTGACCAGTCTGTAGAAACACACAAAACTGAGAGAGGAAATGGAATATCGAAAACCATGTAAGATGCAAACTCCCAATATTTTGTACTGGCTCCACTTTTCCTTCCTCCCTTTCCTTCGTTGTCTTTCTCCTTGCTCTCCAAACTAGCCATCTGCCCTGAGCTGCCAAATAGCTACAAGCATGGTCTCCCCCCGGGGTAGGAAGCTACGCTCTTCACCCTGTTCGCGGTCCCACAGGTGCTCGGACTCTTCATCAAGGAAGAGAATTCGAGCTGTTGAAAATCTCTGAGCCAGAGGAGTTTGTGCCGTGCTTCTGACAGCCTGCAGTCAGCCGTACCCTCGCTGATGAGGGTGACAGTTCTGCATGCCCAGAAACAGCTGTCCCTCCCCACCCTTGGAAGGCTGGCCTAGCCAGTCCCACTGCACTTTTGAGGACAGCGGAAAAGCCTGGAATTGGTGACGTTATTAAACATTTTGGTTAGTCATTAAGTAAAGTCTTTGCCTAGAAACCTTCATTTCCTGTACAGCAGGGTCGACGAGGTCCAACCGAGGGTTTCCTGAAATAATTCATTAAAACATGCCAGTTCGACAATGAGGAAGTTGTCCCCCCCCCCCCCGAAAACTACACACCATTTGGGTCCTTAGCGAAATCAGATTTCTCCACTAGCTGACGGGCAGACAGACCTGTGTCCCACATTCCAGCCCTCCCTCGCAAGCCGGGCAGGTTATGTAAAAAGAAACTTTATGGTACTACTCCGCTGACTCAGACTTCCTGTGCTTTGGACCATTTTGAAGGACAGCACGGTATTTACAAATAAGAGAGGCTTTTAGCCTTTTTAAATCACATGCCTGGTACGGGATTTGCAAACTGCTAACTAAACACACAGCCTCTCTCGTTAGCGTCTAGGCAATGACGACAACCCATACTTTCATTGAAATACACGTGTGTCTTTTTAAGAAGTCTGCTAACTAGTTTAGAAATAAATACCTTACGGAGGAAATGAGAAACGGACTTGGAAGTCAGTAAGTTGTTTTTCTCTTTTACGGTTAAATAAAAAACGATGTGATTACTTGGTGATCACAAATACAAGAGAAACTGGTCCACCTAATAGGGATTTTTTCCCCTTATGAAACTGCCACTTGTCACTTGGAATATTTAACTGCAGTAGAAATGCTTCTCGATGATTGAAAATACAAGAATCATGTCTCTATTTTGGGGTAGGTAACTGAATATACAGAGTCTATGTTCTGAAGATGTTCTCCTAGTTTAGGGTTAAATTAGACACAAACATTTTGCTTCTTGTTAGCACCACACAACTGGCAAGGGAAGGAGGTTGTGAAATTCAAATCAGGAACTTTTTTTGTTTTTTTTTTTTTCCTTGCAAGCAGCTAAAGCTCTGAGGGAAAAAGAACAAAAAAGCTTTTAAAAAATTTTAAAAGTTTGAAAAAAAAATTTAAAAGTTTGGGTTTTCTGTACGGTGAGTGAACTGTCGAGCATTGAAGATAAATTTGTTAACTCTTCCTGATGACACACAAAGAAACTTTGACCACACAGTGGATGCAGGGGACTTTTTTTTTTTTTTAAGATTTTATTTATTTATTTGACAGACAGAGATCACAAGTAGGCAGAGGCAGGCAGAGAGAGAGGGAAACAGGCTCACCCCTGAGCAGAGAGCCCGATGCGGGGCTCGATCCCAGGGCCCCGGGACCATGACCTGAGCTGAAGGCAGCGGCTTAATCCACTGAGCCACCCAGGCGCCCCTGCAGGGGACTTTTTAAATGGCGAGAGCTCATAGACTGTATCCTTTACCTCAACTCAAGAAACACACACGGAATGTTCATAAGATATCAGGTGTATTGCTAAGCCCCTGCACCACATGCTTGATAATCACAGACATTAAATGGAAAATCATTTTCCAAACTGAATGGCCAAATCAGGTCTTAGGTATTCGCGGGAGAAGGTGGGAAAGAGAAAGAGGAAGCTAATATGTTCACACATACCTCAGTGGCAATTCAGAACTCAGATTAATATCGACACCCTTTCTTGAAAAGACCTATGCCAGGATGAGGTATTACAGTCCTGGACAAGATGCAGACATTTCTGTGCTCAAGTCTTTCTAGTTTTCCTCTTCATTTCGCTTCGAACAGGGAGTGAAAGGATGGGCGAGGTGGTTTCTGAAGGTTTCCTTAGTTAAAGCAGGTTTGAGTCTCACTTAAATGGAACAAGGTGGTTCGGGATCAAAGTGGTCCCATTCATCAACAGGCACTGAAGAGGCAATGGTTTGCTTGTCTGCTCGGCTCAAACTCCTTGATCATCTTTGTTTACAAAGAGAAGCAGGGCAGAAGCTGTTCACCACTGACACCGTTAGCAAGCGTTTGTGGAGAACGCACACGCCCCATCAGCTGTACCAACTCAGGTCCGTAGTTCCAACTGGGCCTACTTCCATTTCTGTTGATCAATTTTGCCATGAGAACAAAAAGTCCTGGCCCAGGGTCTCTCAAATATGTGTTCAGTGGCAGAGGTGCACCTGCTGTGGCTGCGTGGCACGGTTTACCAGAGTCAGCCGTTGCTGATATGATGGGAAAAGCAGTCACTCCGCAGAACGAGTAAGGAATTCAGTAACACCATTTAATACATACCTTTATCCTGTTACTTTAAAAAAGGAGCTTTCTTGCAAGAAAAACCCTTCTTAAATTTTTATTTTAAGATATCCCAGTGGTTGCCTTGGAATGCTTCAAGAATATTGCATGGGTGATTTTCATGGTGGATTTCAAACATCAAACTGAACTATAAAAAAGAGCCTTCGGTTATTTTTTGGTTTCTAAAATGCTATATAACAGGGGTGCCTGGCTGGCTCAGTCCATTAAACATCTGCCTTCGGCTCAGGTCATGATCTCGGGGTCCTGGGATTGAGCCCCACATCAGGCTCCCTGATCAGCAGGGAGCCTGCTTCTCTTTCTCCCTCTGCCTTCCCCCTCCCGGTCTCGTGCTCACGCACTCTCTCTCTCTCTCTCTCAAATAAATAACTATTTTTTTAAGAAATGCTATACAACAGCTTCAAATGTACAGGATATGAGAGTGAAAAATTCTTTTTTCTTAATTCTAAGCAGCAGTGAACCAAATTTGTGACTTTTTTCTCAATTTAAAAACAACAAATGGAAAGCTTAACATTGAATTAGGGAGTGTTCAGGATTAGCAGGTATACAATGACAGATGTATAGGGCCCAATAAACTGATAACTATATTTTAGGTCTAGAAAACATCTACTCAGAGTACATAGTTTATGGTTTCCAAATCAAGTAAAAGGAAAAAAGCATCACATTGATCTAAGACTTTGGTAGGTTTTTTTGTTTCAACAAAAATGATGCAAATCCTCTTATAGGGGACTTGTATGCTTCCTTAATATGTTCTACTAAGATCAAGGGGATACAGAAATTACTTCATGAGGAAATGAAAAAGTTAAGTGAATACCAGGGTTTTCAATGGAAAATTTATAAGCATATGCCTGGAGTTGGAGGGAGGACTAATTAAATACACTATTCGATTAATCTAGAAAAGAAAATTTTTCTCCATGTAAATCTACAGATTATATGGGCTTCCTCAACCACCTCAACCCAGTAATCCAAAATAATGAAATGTAATCTCTCGGAATACTCAGAATTAGACATGCCATAGATAGTAACACAGATACAGAGAAGTTTTGCACAAACATGCAACAACCTAGATAATGAACTCATTTCTTTAACCCCAGTTCTAACTACATGAAGCAAGGAATTGGCTGCTATCCAGTGAATCTGAGCCGTGGACACTGACCAAATTGTTTGACATTTTACCCCCATCCCTTCTATTTTCGGTCCACATTTTCCCTCCATGGTGAATTTCTGGTTATGTTTTATCTGGTTTTGGCTGTCTCTACTGCCCACTTCAGATAATTGCTCAACTCTCCACTTGGCTTCTTGCTGGGTAGGCTTGACCTAAGAAAATGGATGAAGAAAGAGCCAGCATTTCCTTTGATCTCTTGGAACTCAGGATTCCATTATATAATCTACCATAAATCCTGGCAGTAGAGATTGACATCCACTTCCAAACTTGCCATAATATGACACTCCTAGTTGATTCATTATGTATTCTGACATTTCTTAATTAACATGAACTCAATACTTCAGCGTGTCAGTGATAAGACATTTTTCTTAGTTGCCTTCTCAATATTTTTACGGATTGCCTTGATTAATTTTTCTCTTCTGCAATGTAAGCCTCATATGCCAAATGTTCTAACTGGCTAACTGCCTCTAAGGTTTAAGCTCACAGATGTTTCCTTGTGGCCACAGCAAATACTACTCCCCTGAGAATAAGTCTGATAAATAAAATTGGCAATAAATTTAGAACTAAAGGGTTGGATAAGAAAACCAAGTGCAGCTCTAATTAGCTACACTTTTGTCAATCTACAAACGGGTCTAATGTCCTCAATCCTCAAATATCGATGGTAGCGGATTCTAGGAATCCCATCAACAAATTAAAGATTTAACAATCCAAAAACTTCCTCCTATTTAACGGTATAAATCCCTTTCCTACTGAACACATTACCGTGGCAGCTAACAAGTAGAAAATTGGCACATTTAAATTTTGTTTCTGTTCCAAGGGCTGAGGGAGGAGTAGAATGGACAGAGTCCAGCTGGTGTGAAGAAAGCAAAGCAAGGGTCCTGCGTAGTCTGAATGTGGATAATTTGTAAACTGGTCTGAATGATTAATGCTCAACATGAATACCGCTTAGGCAACATGAATGCCATAAGCAGGAAACCTTTGCTTGCCACTTTTTCCTTTCCTAGAAAACCATTTTCTATGAGTCTTTTCCTTCACAAAGTAGATCTGAAGTACCTCTTGGCTTGATTTGTGAAGCTTCGGTGACAGGCAAGTGGAAACAACAAACCAACATGAACAGTGTTCTTCATGCTGAATATTCTGATGTCATCTTCTCCCTGCATTTCTGGGCTTGAAATACAAAGTACAGGCATTGCCCACCATGGAACATTCTCAGGAGTGTAGTATTATCGCTTGAGATTTATTGTAACTGAAATTAAATTACCTCGTGTGCTTGGCCTTTCCCCCTACCCCACACACCAGTGAATCTGCTTTTTTTTTTTTTTTAATTGATGTCCTTGCCTTTCATTCCCCTTAGAAGGAAAAGGAGGAAAATAGAAAACACAATCTGCTCCCTTCCCTCTATCCTCAAACCACTGGATTCCCCTCTCCCATTCCCATTAGCAGAAAGCAGTTTAGGATGCCACAAGAGACATCACTGTCTTCTTCTCCAACTCAAGCCCTAAATCAATGGAATGTCGACATGTCTTTCTTCTACTTTCAGCATAGATGACTGTGGGTTTGATTGTGCTTATGAGAGAATCTCAACTCATTGTCCTAAATGGAGATTGCTGAAAGCAAGAATTATAGAATCATAAAATGATCTGAGCACAAGAACCACAAATCTCCCCACATCCAATGCCTTCATTTCACTGGTGAGGAAATGGGGTCTCAAAATTGAAAGACTTGTTCAAACAAAGCTGGTGGCACCACACTGCCTGATTTCAAAATTTATTATGAAGCTACAGTAATCAAAACCGTAAGATATTGGCCTAGACAGACATATAGACCAATGGAAAACAGTAGAGAGCCCTAAATAAGTCCACACATGTGGAACCAACTGATCTTCAACAAGGGTGCCAGGAATACTCAATGGGAAAAGGATAATCTCTTCAACATATAGTGTTGAGAAAAGTAGATACCCACATGTAAAAGAGTAAAATTTGATGTCATCTTTACCACACACCAAAATCAATTCCGAATGGGTCAATGACTTAAAGGTAAGACCTGAAACTGTAAAACTCCTGGAAGAAAAAATTAGAAGACAAGCTTCATGACATTGGACTTGGCATTGGTTTTATGTACATGCGCAAAAGCACAGGCAGCAGCAACAACAAAACATAAAAATTAAAAACATAAGCAAGACTACACTAAACTAAAAAGCATCTGCACAGCAAAAAACAATCAATAGAATGAAAAGACCACCAGACAACCTACAGAGTGGGAGAAAATATTTGTATACTATATATGTAATAGGGGGTTAATGTCCAAAATACGTAAGGAACGATACAACTCGATAACATAAGAACTAATAATCTGATTAAAAGAGGGCTAGGGACTCAACATTTTTCCAAAGAAAACATACAAAGGGCCATCTGGTATATTTTTTAAAAGGGCTCATCATCACTAATCATTAGAGAAAGGCAAATCAAAAGCACAGTGAGATACTACCTCATAGCTATGAGGATGGCTATCGCCGAAAAAACACAAGACAACGATTATTGGTGAGGATGTGAAGAAATCTGAACCCTTGCACACTGTGAGAAGGCAAAATGCTCCAGCCGCTCTGGTGGTTCTTCAAAAAATTAAAAATAGAACTACTAGTGGGTGCCTGGGTCACTCAGTCAGTTAAGCATCCCACTCTTGATGTTGGCTCGGGTCATGATCTCAGGGTTGTGAGGTGGAGCCTTGCATCACGCTCCGCACCAGGCGTGGAGCCTGCTTAAGAGTGTCTCACCCTCCCTCTGCCCTCCCACCCCCACTGGTGGTCTCTCTCTCTCTCTCTAAAAACAAAAAAAGGGCATGATAATAATAAAAAATAGAACTACCAGATGATCCAGCAGTCCCACTTCTGTGTATATATCCAGAAGTATTGAAATGGGGATATGGAAGAGCTATTAGCATTCCCATGTTCCTTACAACCCCATTCAGAACCATCTGTTTAATATGAAAACAACCTCAGTGTCTACCAACAGATAAACTGATCAAGAAGATGCGTCCTTCTTAAAAAAAGAAGGACATTCTGCAGCAGGCAACATTTATGGGCCTTATGGACCATAATGCTAAGTGAAATAAGCCAGACACACAAAAGCAGTATTGTATGATTCCACTTCTATAAAATATCTAAAATAGTCAAATTCCTAAAGTCAAAGGCTGACATAGTGGTTGCCACGGGCTGGGGGAGGAGTTATTAATCAATAGATGTAAAGTTTCAGTTAAGTAAGATAATAAGCTCTAGAGATGGGCTGTACAACATCAGACCTAGAGTCAACAATAATGTACACTTTAAAATTAGTTAAGAGGATAGACCCTCTGTTAACTGTTCTTACCACGATAATTTTTTTTTTCCTTTCTAAATATTTTATTTATTTATTTGAGAGAAAGAGAGAGAGAATGAGAAGGGAGAGGGCCAGAGGGAGAAGCAGACTCCATGCCGAGCAGGGAGCCGGATGCGGGACTCGATCCCGGGACTCCAGGATATGACCCGAGCTGAAAGCAGTCACTTAGCCAACTGAGCCACCCAGGCAACCCCACAACAAACTTTTTTAAAAAGACTTGTTCAGTACCTAATACAAAGTACCCATTTAATAACTAGAAAAAAAATTATAATAATTTTAATCAAATCTAATAGAAAAATGAACAATTTTCTTCTGAATCTATAGCCTGTCCAAATAAAATAATTTTGCTATAGAAGTATTCCAAGTTGATAGCATTTTACACATACCTAAAGCGTGTTACTTTTCAAAGTTCTATCACTTAACTTCCATGGCATCACCAATAGGATCTTTGGTAGGAATCTGGTAGTTATCATGTCCATCTTACGGTTGGGAAAACAGCACGAAACGTGCAAGGTACTTACTAAGGTCACTCAGCATATCGGTGGCAGAGTAATATATTTTGACCCCCAACCTTCTTTCCCCACTAGCCACTTTTGGAACGAATCTTCCTTAGAATAATCTAATAATAATAAATAATCATGACTTCAAAAAGCACATCCTAAAAGATTGTTTAAACTATATTATACCTCTCTTGAACAATTCCAGTCACCTCCAAACTGACATACTCGCTCTTCCTCTGAAAACATCAATCTACATAGTATTTCCCTAAGCTTAAGTTTGTATCTCATTCCAGCCTTACTCAAAAATCTTTACTATCTTCCCTATCAAGTCCAAAGATTTGGCATTTACAACTCCATTCCTAGACCATCTCAACCACCTCTCAGCTTATTTCTCACCTATCTTCCTGCAAAAGGGTGAATGATTCCCCAAAACCCTTCTTCTCATGCCTTTGCTTATGCTCTTCCCTTTCCTGACATCTTTCTGCATAAACATTGCCCATCCTGTAAGCTCATGAACAAATGTCTCTGTGAAACTTCCTATATGAAACCATCTTTCTTCACCCCCCACCCCTCTGCCCCTGTCATTGCCTTTCCCGACCCACCTCAACCAGAAATAATTCCCCCTCTTTGTGCTTTCACACCTCGGTGCTTACCACTCTCCAAGCACTCAGCATGTTCTTCTCTACCGCCTTACGTTCTATAACATTACGGTCTATTGTGCAACTTACACTTATGATGTAATAGTCCTATGTCACGTGATGTGTTACCGACCGAAACCAATAGTGAATGTCAAAGAACCTGTCAGGCTCCGTCACACACAACAGTTGTGTCCCAAGCCCCTGGTAGATCCCAACACTCCCCAAGGCACAGCAGTGCAAGTCTGAACAAAAACCCATTCTTTGCCCTTGAGGCACTTCAGGCTTGTGTAGGAGCAGAGATTTTGTGACAGACCTTGATAAACTACCACAGGGCCCTTAAAATATTACCTCTTCCTTAAATAAAATAGGGAAAAAGCATCAAGTCAAGACAGACGGTGTCAAGTTTAACTGCACTGGATGCTGAGTAACCTGAATCTCTAAATATCCTTTTGGGTAAACTTGACGCAAGTAGGATTTTAAAAAATCCATACCAAAAATAAATGTATATCTGTATTGTCACATAGTTTTAAAGTGAACTAAATTTAAATGGATTATTACATGTAATGTGATTATCTTTATTAAATACCTTTCTGCATGCGGTTTTAAGAAAATGAATTTTAATAAACGATCGGCTACAGTAAATAAAAATGAGGGTACAAAAGACTCATGTTTTCTGTAAGGTAAACTCAAATTTTCTTTGGATTTCTTGGTGTCTTTATCAAAATTCTGAAAGGAAATACCCCAATGAGACCACTTCTAGGAACTTCAGAGGGAAGAAGCATCTCAGAAATGCAGATGGCCTATTTGTGAAAGGGTTTTATGGGCTTCCTCTGAACAGTAGTAGGGGAAGAATCATGTTTATAGGGGTCAGCTACCTGCTGGCTGTGTGATAAGAAAAGAGTTTGATGAGATCAGAGGAAAAAGAAATGACAAAAACCCAGTGGCAACGTACTAGCCCAACAAAGGGAAGGAAAGCTACACTTTTCATCTTCCCCAGAATTGTCATTTTGGTGTGGCCTGTCTCATCCCCCTTGTGATTGGCAGTAAACCACAAAGGGCCTGAGTATTGTCTTCCAGGCAGCAAGAAAGGGGCTGTGCCTCATTTGTATCCATTCCTATCAGGAAACCCCAAAGAACCAAGAGTTAGTGACAGCGGTAAACAGGAGAGTGAAGTCAGATTAAGCACGTGAAGGCTGAGGTTAGGAAAAGGGAGCTCCAGGTGTACAACCAGTACAAATCCTTGTGGCTCTTGAATAGAAAGATTAGGACAGCTTCTAGCCACTTGTCTTCTCAAAGAAGGCAGAGAGCATCCAGAAGATTCCAGAGGTGTCCCAGGAAGAGGATTATCCAGAGAAGTAACGCGCGGGCTCTTGAAGTCACTCTCCCTCCAAAACCCCACCCATCCTGCCTGCCATAGTCACCAGCTTCGCCACCCCTGCTTGCACCACCGTGCACACACGCAGCTCTTTAAGACATAAGGTGAACCGCCTTTCATAGCATTTCACAGCACCCCCCCCCCAGAGCTACTCTCCTTCACTTAGGGACAAATTTTACATGTAACTAAGTAAGAACTTACATGTTCCACTTAAGAACGTATTTCATAAACCTGTACTTTTTACAAAACTCTTTCATATACATTATTTAATGAAACCTCATCGATAGCCATCAAACTCCCCTAAGTCAGATTCATTATTCTCCTTTTACAGGTGAAGATCCTAGAGAAAGTGTGCTATTATCTCCTGCAAGCCGCAGACGCTCACCTTGCTTCGTCAAAGCAGGAACCGCGTGGATCAAAAACTCCAGAAAATGACATCGTATCAAGTAGCAGCGGAGAGCACGGGTTTTGCAAAGGCTTATCTGCAAGCCTTGGGCCTGTCACTTATCAAGCTATCTAACAGTGGACGCAATACTTCACTTTGCCAAGCCTGCATTTCCTTGTTTGTAGAATTAGAATCATAATGTTGTTTGTCCTCGGGGGTGGTTGTAAGGAAGAAAATGTGATAATCCCTATAAAAAGTATGACACAAAGGTAAGAGCTCCGTAAACCTCAGGCGCTGATATAATGGCTATTATTACCACCCCATGGGCACTAAGCTGTTTGTGACGGAGCTGGGGCGCGAGAGGCCAACCCAGTTCTTGGGCATTACATTGAATTAGAAGTTAGCATACGTGGGGCGCTGGGCAGCTCAGTGGGTTGACTGTCCTACTCTTCTTGGTTTGGGTCCAGGTCATGACTTCATGAGTCACGGGATCGAGCCCTGTGGAGAGCCCTAAATCAGGCCCAAGGGGGTGCTCGGTTCAGAGTCTGCTTGGCAATCTTTGTCTCTGCCTGCTCCCCGCCACCCCGCTTATATACTTTCTCTCTCAGGTAAATAAATAAAATCTTAAAAAAACGAAAAACAAGAAGTCAGCATCCAACTCTACGTGTGAACAAACACGTGAACTTGTCCAACAACCAAGCAAAATGCTGCTTCTGATAGCAAAACAAATGTGAAGCATTTGCCACACGTTTTTACACACTTGTCTCCGTGAGAATTTGCCCACCTTCCTTGCTCCTCTTCTCATCACACAGGGATGTGGCCGTCCTTACAGACACAAGGGCAAGCGACGGCGGAGGGCGGGAGGTTGGCGGTTCTGCGCTTTCTCTCCCGACACTTCGCTCTCATCGCGAAAGCAGGGCCGTTTCTACTGGCGGCACACTCAGCTGGCTGGATTTATTGCCTTCTCTCCCAGTTACCACCAGATGGATACAAACTCCCAGCAGCTCTGGTGCCAACCATGAGCTTGGTCATTTATTCCACCAACACGCATTATCAGGCCCTGTACTATGCTCGCAATAAAAATGACTTTGTCGGGGCACCAGAGTGGCTTAGTCGGTGAGGCCTCCGACTCTTCATTTCAGCTCAGGTCATGATCCCAGGGTTGCAAGGTCGAGCCCCTTGTCAGGCTCTGTGCTCAGCGGGGAGTCTGCTCCTCTCCCTCTCCCTCTGCCCCTTCCCCACCCCATGCGTGCATGTTCTCACACTCTCTCATGCTCTCTCTCTCTCTAAAATAAATAAATGAATCTTTTTTAAATGACGTTGTCATATTGCGTTTCTAACACCTGAAATCTATAAGCGGTTCATTGAGTGGCTTCACTTTACTTATTCCATATAGTTATACCCAGTAGCTTCTCTTATTTTCCCTATAGAGATATTTTTGGGGGCAGGGGGGCCGGGGATGGCTTGGACTCAGCCATCCCCTGAGGATTTGAACTGAGCTAATGTCTTCATCCTCCCCCAAGAGTTACTGCTATGGAGAACCTAAGCAGGAATATACGCTTTCTAGCAGAATATTTTATGGGTGAGTAGAGAGCACAGGCCTCTTTATCCTCAAAAAGATTCACATGCTTTCAGAGGGAAAACTGTTATGCTTCTTAGAAAGAACATAAAAGTCATTGATGGGCAAGATTTTGCTGTTGTCCCGTGGGAATGATCCAGAGGAAGTCCGCCAAGATGCTGCCCAGTAGGCAAACTTACCATCATCCCCATCATCAAAAGCCACCTGGAAAGGACCTGCCTTCAAACACGGCACTTTATGACACCTGCTGTAGGGAGCTTCGTAGGGGATTAACAATGAAGAACAGCCCTAATGAAGACGGGTGGGCAGGCCCCCATCCCAGCCGACATCAATGAAACATATGCTATGACTGTTTCACAATGCGGACGGTCTACTCAGAGCTGGTCACTCTCATTTCTTGGCTCCTTTCCCTTGTAGCCAATCTGCTGCCATGAAGCGGGACTGTTCGCTGTTCAAAGCAAACTGAAGCCCAACCACCGGGCCCTCAGCCCGAGAGGTTGCTCTGACCAACTGGGCTGAACGAATACAGACAAACACTCCAAGAACCCCCAGATAACTGCGTAAAAAATGTTTAGCAGACACCCAGGATGAAAGTTTATCCTGGGGAGAGGTTTAAAGCGAGTGTTGGGGGGGAAGGTGGAGGTAGCCAGCTCTAAATCCGAAACGGAATGAAAAGTCACAGTTAATCTAAATGAGAGATCCTTTTTTTGACTATTCTTACAGCAAGTTTAAGACGCAAGAGCTTTTTCCCTTTCCGTGAGGGTCAAGAGCAATAATACAAAGCAAACACTTGCAAGGGTCTGAGAAAAATAAATCCCTTGGGGGTAAATACGACCCTTCTATTTATGAATCAAGATTTTGTGCTTTTTGCCTGCATGCTATGTCTCTGAGACCTAGATTATTTTGATTCCGAATTTCTTTGAAAATCTAACAACCTCTACGGCATTGCCTTTAACCTCCGGAGTATTACAGCCGTGCATGCCAAGGCCTAGTGGGCAGTCTTCATAAGTAGTCACAAAATGGGAGCAAACATTTGCTTTTGACAAATCAGGAAGGATTATATAGAGCAGAAATGGGCTCGGAACCCTCGGTCTCTGAAGCTCCCATCCAATTTCATTTCTTTGGCTCTCAGAGCTTCTTACAATAAAATTGAAATACTTCTCCTTCGTATTCATAATTTCACTCTCAACATTAACATGTATCATATATAACATTCATATAGATCCTCCTCAAAACCACACGATTTTCCCAGCAACCTCATGCACGGAGTTGCTCTGCAGGCCGATTAGAACTGTCCCGTAGAGCCGACAGAAATTTGAACAGGACTCAGTGTGATGATCCCAAGTCCTGATAAAGCCCAACCCTTACTTAGGAAAAAAAAAAAAAAAAAAAATCACATTGGCTTCTAGGAGCATATCTGCGAGAACAAAAACTGGTCACCCTCTCGACAAAGCATGAAACTTACAACTCAACGCACATTTCCTGAAACGTGTGGCATTCCTCTAACCAAAATGAAAGTAGCCTGCCCTGTCTTTTGTGACTA
Organism: Martes martes; assembly: GCF_963455335.1. Taxonomy (NCBI): domain Eukaryota; kingdom Metazoa; phylum Chordata; class Mammalia; order Carnivora; family Mustelidae; genus Martes; species Martes martes. Next base: position 15,046,392 of record NC_137893.1, read on the forward strand.
CCACATCATTATTCAAGCAGCACACCGCTGTCCGTGGGGGAGGCACTAACGTACACACCATCCCACTGCAGAAAAATGACCGCTAGCTTTTTTCACGTGAGAGCAGACCGAGGCAGCTGGACTCAAAAAGAACTTGCCTAAGATCAAGGGCAATTTAAAGACCGGCGGTCTCCCTTCTGTTATTGCTAGATTACGCAGCTTTTCAGAAAACTGGACAGCCCTCGGGAAACAAATGCTGGCTTGTTCAGACTGCCTCGTTCAAACTCAACGTTAAGTTATGCCACCCAAGATTAAGGAAACAGGTAGCATGTTCACAAGAGCCTGAGATCGGTCCAATTAATAACCTGTAAAATTCCAACACTTTTCAACCATGCAACACCTCCTAGCGAGGGCTGGGTCCGGTAAGCGCACGTTATCTGAGGCAGGCAGACAGGCTGCCAGGGCTGTGCCGAGGAGAGGGTAGATGTCCTGCCCTCTGACTCAGCTGAATATTATTCCAAAAGTGAGTTTCCACTTTGTACCAAGTTTAGATTCAACATTCTCATGTCGCCGTAACCTCTTGCCAGCAACTTTGCAAAATATCCCTGGAGCATTAAGAGAAAAAATTGAACATCTTTTAGCATGAGAGGGGAGCCCTACAGTTACATCATGCTGGTAAACAAGCACATACAGCAAAAAGGAAAAACTTACATCGAGAAAAAGAAAAGGGAGTACCTACTTGAGGAGAAGAATGTCACTCAAAGACTGTCTTCTTATGGTACAGAATGGGCAAGAGAGAGGAAGACTAACCTTCCGAACCCGTTAAGGAGCTTCTGAGCATGGAGATTGCATTTTCAGTTTTGGTGAACTCCGTTCTGAGGCAGTAGACAGGAGGCTGTTACGACCATGAAATTAGGAAATGCAGCGACTCAAAACTAAAGAACTAGCACCACCATTTGACTAGGGGTGGAAAATCTCCTGCACCAAATAGAGGAGGGGGTGGCCTTCCTTTCTCCACAGGAGGCCGGATTCGAACTTTCTTAGCCCTTCAGTCAGGACAGGATGTGGAAGGAGGGGTAAGTAATCTGTTAATCTGCCTGAAAATGTTTTATGTAATCCAGCTGATTTTTCTCTTCACACTGCTAATAAAGTTTGAAGTCTAGACCGGTATGTCGAGTTGGAAAAAAAAAAAAAATATTCATTCAGCGCATAAATTTTGCTAACCCAAAATTAGTTACAGCTAAGAGCAGGACTGAGGACATGTCTTCTGGGAGCATTTCTGTAACTTTCTCCTTCGGCCATTGACTCAACACCAGGCTCTGAGTTTCTTGTCGCTGATTAATTAGGTTCCTGACTTCACCAACCTGCAGACGCCGAGCCTCTCTCCAACTCCTAGGCCCTTTTTTCTGTCATCTGATCTTTCCATAGACTGCCTGGCGTTTCCTGCAGCCAGTTAAGAGTGTAGGCAGAGTTTTGTTTTGTTTACATGGACATAAACATTCTGAAGTAGAAAATGGACTGAGAATTGATATTAAAATTAAAGAACTAATATTAAAAATGTTAATAGCTGACAAAGCCAGCTGTGCTTTATATAGTATGTATTTTAAAAGGTTGTTTTTTAATAAAGGAGATTTTTCTACTCTTCAAGTCTTGGGAGAGGCTGGTTTTCTGAAGTGAGAATGGTAGAGGAGTAGGAAAAGGAGCCTATCTCGGTACTGGGCTTTCTAGAATCTCCAAGTGCTGGTTGGCAGGAGATGCAGCGCTCAACAGGCTTAGGAAAGAAAGAAAATCAAAATTCTCATAATCAACACTAAAAAAACATTTTGAAATAAAAGATCTTAACTATCTTCTGTCTTCCCTATACATATGAGTTAGTCCATAAAATAATTTGAATATGTAAATTTGTCTGAGATTAATTTCTGCAGAATACATAGAACAGGGCATATTTTAGCAAATATGTACAGTATTTAAATTTTGGTTCAAGAAACAAAATTTCGACAAGATCCACTTACAAAAAGAACAATCACATATACTAAGGCAGTATCAGGATTTTTATTCGCTTTTTATTATTTTTATTATGGTTTCTGGCAAAATATAAATTCTTCAATTAGATGTTTTGACCAGTTTAAATATCTTGATAGTAAAATATTTTTGTCTAAACTAATTAAATCCTTCAATTATTTTATTTGCCAGCATGAATGGACTATGCTTTTCAAACACCATTTAGCTGTTAAAATCCTTTGTACACATCAGTACAGAAAAGAAAATCACTTAGAGCAATGGTTCTCAACATAGAACATCTGTTAGATTCTGAACTGAAGGTTCTAGATTATTCTTTCCATTAGAAAATATAAATGTATAACATAAAATTCCTATAAAATATACATTAGATTCATTGTCCTTAAGAGGCCATTATTGACATTCCTTTGCATTCCAATATGTACTTTCTCAAGGTGGGGGGGGGGGGGCACAGATAAAAATAACAGCAAATGTCCTCGGGACAGAAACTAGAAGTCAAATACCGTTCTAAGCAATTTTACAACAAACCATTGAGGTAAGTATTATTGCAAACCCATTTTACAGAGGAGGAAACCATGGGATGCCAAGATGAATCATCTGGACCAAGATGTTATAGCTGAAATCAGGGCTCAAACTCAGGACACAAGCACCCACGTTTTTAATACCCCACTGCAGAATCAAAACCACACTAGGGAACATGCATGTTTTCTATATGTTACGGGAAGAAAATGTGGAGAGGTCGCCCGTGGATGGCTAAGAAAAATTTCTATAGATTGATATAGAAATGTTGTTATGAATCATCTTAAAGTTTATCATTCTACGGAGCTCACTAAAAAATTAAAATGTAGGCTCAGACTAACATTGTTTTTAAAATGTTCTGTGCTTTCTTATAGGAAAAAAAATCTCTTTTGAGGAAAATTTTCTAATTAAATTGCATTCACTGTTATTAGATTAGACTGAATAATGAAAAAAAAAGTAAGAAGAAAAGAACAATTTAGGTAAAGCAGTTTCATGCTATTCTAAAAATCTTTCTAGGTTTAAAACTTTTTTAATATGTTCTCTCATTCTAGAAGTTGCATCTAACAGCCTGGGCTCCACAAGCAAAGTAAAGCAGAAAATTGATGAAATAAAATCCTGCTGTGACCCAGGTGATTTAGATAAAAATAAAAATCAGATTTTTCATTTGGAGTGTGTGGTTTTGTCTAACACTCCAGAGGACAGCCAGCTCAACTGGGACTCTGTTAACATAGATAATGGCCCAACTTCTTCACTTGTCCTCATTAGCAAAGACTTTTCCATTGGGCATCGCTTTAAACGTTACCCGGATTCTGTCCCACTACACGAGCAGCTCTAAACTTCTGGTTTTCCTCATGAAGAGCAACTGAAATTGAAATTTTGCTTGCCTTGGGATATCAGTCAGCACCTGAGCATCCACTCAGCATCTTTCTCAGGGAAATTGCCCAACCCCTCCCCTACCCTGTTTCCAAAACAACCAAGTCACATCCCGATGACCCCACCTCAGATCACAGCTAATTGGACCAGGGATAGGAAACTAACCAAGATCGGCAGTGACCAAAGCCATGCACTAATTTGAAAAAATGAACTCGACTATCACATTCTAGCTCTCTGGAGTATGCATTTGGAAAACCTAGACTGAGCTACTGAGGCACACAGGCAGGAAGGGTGTCTTGGGGTAGACTGGAGACCATGGTAAGCAAAGGCCCTTTAGCAAGTAAAGTTATGCAGGGACAGAGAAACCCAGTGAGGCAAAATGAACAAAGAGGGGGTCCTGAGCCCCTGAGCACATGGCAGGGTCTGGTTATGGCTACACTAGCCACTGGTGGGCTTATGGACGGCACTCAAATTCTCCGTTAACCCTTATTACCAGAGAACTGGGAGAGTCTCTGTTCCTTCCCATCAAGAGTATAACTAAAACGTTCATCCTGGATCACAGCTGCTAGCTTTTGCATCAGAAGGCACAAAATCTGCAGTCCTGTTTGCAATGTATAGGTCCTGGATATTTGAAAACAATGCCTGATGACTCCTTCTACTGTCATTTGCTCAACACTGATGCCCTGTAGTTGAAGTTCATGGGGATAAAGATAATCTCTTTCCAAAAAAAAAAAAAAAAAAGACTATCTTTGCTCAGGTTACAAGGTCAGGCAGAAGAAACTTGTGCAAAATTATCAACAAACCCAATTAAACCTTACACTTCATCTTTAGAAAGCCTTTTAAAACTTGCCTTCATGGAAAAATAAAATAAGATGAAAACCGAGAGGGAAGCAAACCATAAAAGACCCTTAATCGTAGGAAACAAACTGAGGGCTGTTGGAGGGAAGGTGGATGGGAGGACAAGGTTGCTGGGTGATGGGCCTTAAGGAGAGCACCTGATGTAATGAGCACTGGGTGTTATATGCAATGGCTGAATCACTAAATGCTACCCCTGAAACTAATAATACAGTATATGTTACCTAAATTGAATATAAATTTACTTTTTTTTTCAAAAATATCTGCTTTCTGGGGCGCCTGGGTGGCTCAGTGAATTAAGCCGCTGCCTTCAGCTCGGGTCATGATCTCAGGGTCCTGGGATCGTGCCCGGCATCTGCCTCAGCATCCCTGCTGAGCAAAGAGCCTGCTTCCCCCCTCTCTCTGCCTGACTCTCTGCCTACTTGTGATGTCTCTCTCTGTCAAGTAAATAAATAAAATCTTTAAAAAAAAAATCTGCTTTCAAAAATTACGTGCCTCTTCTTTATATATATAAAGCCTCAAACATCCCATATGGAGGGACACCTGGGTGGCTCAGTGGGTTAAGCCCCTGCCTTCGGCTGGGGTCATGATCCCAGGGTCCTGGGATTGAGTCCTGCATCCGGCTCCTTGCTCCGCAGGGAGCCTGCTTCTCTCTCTCTGCCTCTCTGCCTGCTTGTGTGCTCTCTCTCTCCTTCTCTCTGACAAATAAATAAATAAATAAATAAAATCTTCAAAACAAAACATCCCATATGGAGAAATAATTATTGAAAAATTCTACTAGGAGAATAAAAAGGCATTCATATTTATCACGGTGACAAAAGAACTAACATCTGAAGAATACAATGATTTCCAATGGAAACGCTATTCCCTCTGCTGAGCATAGAAAATAGCTCTCTGCCCCTTCTTACTGGCTCCAAACCCTGCCCCGTAGTTTTCCTTCTCCCCAAATAGCAGTTTCTAACTACCACCTGACCACATCAGTCTCAGTAGCCAGACAGACCCACAAATCCCCCTCCTCCTCCGCAGAAAGAAGCAGTCTCGGCTAGGATTCAGAGAGAGGTAGCCCTTCCAGTAGTTTATTTTCGTCAACCACTAAGTCCATCCGCTGCGCAGCTAGCACGAACCCCTGCATCAGAGCAAAGGGGAGGCTGCCAGGAGAGGCTGAAGGAGGATGCCGTAAGACATCGAACGCAGAGGGAAGCCTTGATGCCTAAACCAGATAACGACTGGCATGAGGACCACTCCCTACCTGAGGATGCAGCCGGCCCCCTTTGCGGCAAGTGGATCCTGCCTATGTTGGCGCCTCCGATGGCCACCAGCGGCAAGAACCTTGACCAACCTTGGTCGCTTCCTCAGGCCTGTGGTGGTGCTCAGCACCTGTGGCAAGTACTACAGTGTCTGCTTAATCAGCGGGCGCTATGGGAAGGAAGGTTTTCAAAGCACTGCAGATTGTAGCACCGTCAGAGAGCAGGGTGAGAAAAATAATACTTTGTTATTGTTTCCTGCCTATTTTTGCCCCGGGCTGGTTTATTCTAGGGAACTGTGAATTGCAATAACTTCAGCCTCTCCCCCAAAATATCTCCAGCCTCCATCCCTTTCGCTTCCTTCTCTATAGCCCTACTCAAGCCTTCTTCAGCTCTCAGCTGGACAGGGCAGTGGTGTCCTGACCGGTCTAACTGCCTCCAGCCTCTCCCATTTCTAACCCATTGAATGCACCTTCACCAGGTCACTCTCTGGACTAATCAACACCATTGTCACTCCAAGTTCATATGTCGTGCAAACCACTCACCATCTCCCTGTTAACCTGGTCCCAGCCCACCTCTCCAGCCTCAAGGTCTAAACCACCAGCCTCCTTCCCTACATCCAGTATCCTGTGTTTGGTCTCTGCCTCTTCCCTATCCAGGTCCGGTATGATCTTACCACTTCTTCCAGGTTCATCTCAAAGATCCCCTTCTCCATGCAGCCCTTTGTGATTGCCCAACGTCACCTTGTTCTCACCCACCTGAGTCTCCACAACCCATTGCTTACACCTCTCCCTTCTGACAAGTACTTAGGAAGCATCTCCTCCTGCTAGACAAGGACATGACCTTGAAGATCTTACAACTGGGAAGGGAGATAGACATGTCAACAGATGACTTGTAAGACACCCTGGTAACTGATGCATCAGAACTGAAATATACTTTTGCTGAACACTTGATCACACTCTCAGATAAATGGCAAATTCAGTCTGGCCCCCCATTAGTTATGTGTCTCCCACACCTCCTACCTCCAGTCTACTGCAGTTGATTGGGAATGTGGCTTACCCAAGGGCAGTAAGTCACACAGTTTAGGGCACACAGATTTTCATTTCATTCAAACAAATTTCAACTTGAATAGAAGGGACAGAAAGGCCCATTCATCTCCAATCTACATCCCTCTGTCATCCCACCTAGAGACCTAAGTCCACCTTGCTCTCTGAGCAGGAGAACACCAGAGCTTGACCATTTAGCCCCAATCCCCAAGTTCCTCCCTGTCTGGGTTTGGAAATCTTCTTCTAATGTCAAAATCTATACTGGAAACTACTTTTCCTCAGGCCCCAATATCTTCACAGTCTTTGAAATAGGGACAAGGAGTGAAAAATAAAATGTAGGAAACAAGGAACAAAAATAATTACATTAGAGACAGGATGTTTAAATTGCACAGCTGGGCATTAAGTTAAATGGAAGATAATAGCATATAAAAACCAAGCGTGTGGCTCACTAGGTCACCATAAGTGTAAAATGTGCTTACAATGGATAGTCATAGGAGTACAATTTTTGCCATCATTTGGGCAATGTGTTTAACATCATTTTCCTTATAACTAAATTTTGATTGATTACTATACATCTACATTTCTCTTCATAACACCATTCTAGCCTTTGCTGGTTTGCTTACTCTATACTGTAAAGCAAAGATCCACATGGATGCTTCCAGGGGATTTTTGGAAACCCCTGAAATCATATCCAGTCTTTTGAATACATAAACACATCTGCATTCTTCTGAGAACATTCTAGAAACTTCATCTGATTCTTTAAGAAACCTAAGCAAGATTAAGAACTACTAAAGTGGGGGAACCTGGGTGGCTCAGTGAGTTAAGCCTCTGCCTTCAGCTCTTCGGCTCATGATCTTAGGGTCCTGGGATCAAGCCCCGAACCAGGCTCCCTGCTCAACAGGAAGTCATTGGCGTCGTCTTCGTCTTCTTCTTCTTCTTCTTCTTCTTCTCTCTCTCTCTCAAATAAATAATTTTTTTTTTTAAATCAGCATCTTTTACCATATTAGTAAAATTTTACAATTTGCACTTGTCTTCTACAATAAATTGGGATAGTCAATTTCTCATTCTGGAACATTTCACTTGTAAAACTCCAAAGAGATGCCGATTTCCAAAACTTTAGGTCTATTCTGTAATTTCCAGCTGCGATTTGAAGCAGCTCCTGGAGTTCAGAATGAGTAACACACAGACATTGTGCCAAAGAGATCCAATTCTTTCTCTTTACGCCACGAACGCTTGGTCTTTCAGGAAACAAAAGATGTATTAAACGCATTTTTGACTTATGGCATTTTCAACTTAGGGTGGGTTTCTGAGACATAACCCCCTTGTGAGTAGAGGAAGGTCTGTACCAAGTAATCAAGGAAACAGCTGCCCTGTCCAGGCTGTGTTGGGCTGTGTCTGATATGGCTGTGTTCAACTCTGGGTTTGGTTTTGTTTTGTTTTGTTTTGTTTTAAACTGTCTGGTTTTGGTGCCTTTTGTGGGGTTTCTACACTCGGGAGATGTGGGTAAGGGGCCACAGGAGATGTCCAGCTGCGAGCGGCGCCTCAAGGTGGGCCACCTTCTAGAGTTGCCACAGCGGCCCCAGTGGGGCTCTGTGTGCTACTTGTTGAGACCTTTAAAAGGTGTTTTGGCAGAATCCACGCTCCCAGACAGAACCCCAAGGCAGGACCCAGCCCAAGCCAGCCGCAAGCTGCGGGCCACCACTAACCCAACAAAAGCAGCCGATCCCTCAGAAGCGCTTACACAGAGGAAGCAGCCTGCCCTAAGAGTTTGTGTCCTATTTATTCAGGCAGAAAAAGGATATTCATTTCAACCAGCAAGGGAAATGTTAGGTTATGTAACACTGGGGATGAAGAAAACGAGGCTGGCTTTCTTTTTCTTTTTTTTTTTTTTTCTTTTTCCTGGAGAAAAGTGTTGCGAAATAGTCTAAGAGTGACCTCCAGTTTCCAGAGTCATTCCTACCCCCCAGAAGCTTCTGGAAGCCCTGAGCTCTGAGGTTAGGGTTAGAGCGGGGGAAACCACATGAGAAATGGCAGGCACATGACCCTCCCCCATTGGGCTCTGCCCCCTCCCCACCGTGAGAGCTCCCCGGGGGCCACCAGATCTGGCCACACACTCTTCATCCCTCATTTCAGAATGACGACATTCTGACTATCCTGAAGCATTTTACCCGCCTTCTCAGCAACCTGAGAATCATTTCTACGTAGTGTGCTGCGCGGAGCCATTTGAAGTATAACTAAGAGTTATTAAAATGGATGCTCAAGCAGAGCCAGGGTTGACCAATATATCAAAATCCCAGGACATGAGCAGCTGGTGAGGGCAAGGGCTGTCTGTCTAAGGGAAAAGTAAGAAGGTGAGCACAGTGAGGTCTCAGCCAGGGGGTGGGTGCAAGAGAGGTGGGGACACAGAGAGCATGAGGGCTGGGAGGGAAGGCTCCCACCCAACACCCCAACTGACTGACTAAGCAGGAACAAGGAAGTGACCAGCAACTGGCTCCGGCGGTTGGCAGAGCTCCAGGTGGGCAGGACAAGCGAGGAGGTGGCATAATGGGGCTATGGAGCCTCAGGTTCTCCCAGGAATGGGGAGTCCTTCCTCCAGGAGATGAGGGTGTGAGGCCAAGACTGGGTCACAGACAAGCAAGGCAAACCGAGTCACCCAGACAGGATTCTAGAGATTATCTGGGACACCAGCTCATTTTCTTCTTTAATCCAAGAATTATTTACTGCATACCAGCAATGGGCCGGGTATTGTAGGTGTCAGGGACAGAGCAGTAAACAAAAAAGACAAAAATTCCTGACCCCATGGAGTTTATACTCTAGTGGAAAAAGTGGGATAGAGGAATAAAGGATAAGCAATAAATAAAGTATAGAGAGAAGGTCAAAGGGTAACAAGTTCTGGGGTGAAGTAAAGCAGGGAATGGGGACAAGGGCAAGTGTGGAACCTTAAATTAGGGCAATCAGATGAGGTGACCCGAGAAAATGACATTGAACAAACACCTGAAGACAGTGAGGAGACAAGCAGCTTTCTGGGGGAAGAACATTCTGGAAATACAGCAGCCCCAAACAGCAGCAGGTACAAAGGGAGGAGTGTCCCAGGCACATGTGGGAACAGGGAAAAGTGCGGGTGGCTCAACGGATGTCTTGGGGGACAAGAAGGAGAAGAGGAGGAAAGGGCAAGGAGTTCCAAGTTGTGTAGGACCTCATAGGCCATCCAAAGGGGGGTAGACTTTCACTCCAAGTACAGTGGAAAACTACTGGGGGGTTTTGAGCAGGATGGACGTAACCTGATTTATGCTCTAGAAGTCTCACTACAACTGATTAGTATAGACTGGAAGGTGGGTGGGGAGGCAGGGATCCATTAGGAAGCCACTTCCCAATCCAGGTGAGAACCCACCGTGCTTGAGCCAGGAGTTACGTTTGCAGCGTGTGAGGTAAAGCCAGCATATTTGCTGGTACAGCTGATGCTCCAGGAGTGAGAGAGAAAATGGAGGCCAGCCTGACTCTCTGGCTTTTGGCCTCCAGATCCCTGGGTATGGAGCTATCATTTGCTTAAGGGAGGAAGACCACAGCTGGTGCACGTCCGGGGGAAGAGAGGGGGCCAGAGTCCGGTCTTAGACATGTTAAATTTGCGATGTCAATCTAGAGAGCCAGATGGATATGGAAAGTGGGCAGCTGAAGGCCAACAGAATGAGTCTGGATGGAAATATGACTTGGGAGGCCATCGTTCTATAGATGGCGTTTAAAACTTCTGTGACCATGACTTCAGTCTGCCGCCATGGAACACCAGCATCACCTTCCTTCTGCTCAGCATCCTTGGGCCCCCGGCCTCCCATTCTCAGGTTGCCTTTGTCCCTATTATCTGGCTTCACCCAGGTTTGTTTTCCGGGCTCCTGGCTCTTACCTCCCTCGACCCCAAACACATTTACCTTTTCTGAGTCCCATTCTCTTTGAGCACTCTTCTTTGGCTATAACTGAGTAACAGATATAAATTAAACGAATGGGTATAATTTAGATGTCTATAAATTGCCCTTTCCAAGCTGATGTGAGTACTTTTGAATGAGGGACGTTTAGGCCATGTCAAAGGAAGGAAGCAGGTCACGTGTAGGACACGCGGCTCCTTTTGAATTGCCTGGGGGAAAACAGCTGGCTCCGAGGCTGAGAACATTGCCTTTAAGATATAAAATAGACCTGTAATCCACATTCAAAAAATACTCTTTCCACATTTGGATCAGGCCCTTTGAAAAAAGCATATATTTCCATTACAATTTAAGTAAAGGCAACCAATATTATTTCATACCATTTCATTCAGCATTTTTACAATATCATAAATGCTCCAGGAGTCCGACTGTAAAAAAGCTTATTTTTTTTTTGAAAGTCAGGAAGAGCCAGACAGCATGGGAGCAAGTGCCAAAAGAGGAGGCTTGTTCAAAGCTGGATAAAATCCACAAGTGTGTGGGGCGCCTGGGTGGCTCAGTGGGTTAAAGCCTCTGCCTTCGGCCCCGGTCATGATCCCAGAGTCCTGGGATTGAGCCCCGCATCAAGCTCTCTGCTCCGCAAGGAGCCTGCTTCCCTTCCTCTCTCTGCCTACTTGTGATCTCTGTCAAATAAATAAATAAATAAATAACCTAAAAAAAAAAAAAAATCCACAAGCGTGTGTTGGCCCAGACAGGTATCTGGTATGAGGCTAAGACCTCTGGCCTGGAGACACTATTCTAAGAAGTGTTTTTCTGGGGTGCCTGAGTGGCTCAGTCATTAGGCATCTGCCTTCAGCTTGGGTTGTGATCCTGGGGTTCTGGGATCGAGCCCCGCATTGGGCTCCCTGCTCAGCAGGGAGGGAGCCTGCTTCTCCCTCTCCCACTCCCCCTGCTTGTGTTTCCCCTCTGGCAGTCTTTGTCAAATAAAAAATAAAATCTTTAGGAAAAAAAAAAAAAAGAAGAAGTGTTTTTCTGTTTGTTGTCAGTAGGTCTCAATCCTGGCTATCAACTGAGGGGTCTTTACAAATGACTGTGCCTAAACCACACCCCCAGACATTCTGATTTCGGTGGAGAGATGCGAGCATCAGTTTAAAAAAAAAAATCTCCAGATGATTCTAATGTGCCATGAGAAGTGAGAACCCCCGAGCTGGACAGATCTGTCCTCCCCATTTCCATAAATCTGTCCCCTTCAAGCCCATTCATGTACCTCACACACACAGAATCCAACCAGACCATGACGTAGCGGGTTGCTCATATCGCCATCTCTACATGCTTACTCTTGCTTCTTTCATTACATTTGCTTTAACATTTTTCATTAATTTTTTTACAGGCTTAACATGGTTTAGAATACCACTAACGACAATGTGTCAATGTTTATTTGTGGAAAAAAAATAGTAACTCCCAAGAAACAGTTGTAGCATCCGAGAAAAGAAAGCCAAAACAATATAATACCCCAAATTTACACCAAGACCCCTTCCTTTGGAAACTCTGCTGCAGAAATCACCGTGTGTACCCTGTTCCCAGAGTGATTCTATTATTGACAATATGGGCAAAGAAGTAAACAACAACAACAATAACAAAAAAACCCAAAAGGAACCCCCCCACACACACACACACACAAAACCATGCTCATTTCAAGCCACCATGAAACACAGGCCAAAAGAAAGATAATATCAATCAACCTTTGCCAAGTGGAAAAGAACAAACGCAGCAGGAACTGAAGTTCCATATCCAGCTTTTAAAAGAGTATCTTGAACAATAGAGAACAAATACAGGGCAATAATTCAAAAGATTTACAAACAATGCGACAGAACGATGCAAAAATGAGTCAATACTCCTGGGCATGTGTTTACTCTAGAAAGAAAAACTGGGCACCCTGAACTTCATTAATAAACTGTCTGTGGTTGCTCAGTAACCCTCGCTCATAGCACCTGGGGCTGCCAGGAGCCGTCTCCAATCTTACCCTTTAGAACTTGTTGAAACCCTGTCAGCGCTTTGGTTTCCACATTACAAAGAGGGAGATAAAGACAGGAAAGGGTTTACTACTCTGATGCACAAAGTAGCAGCTGAGCTGCCTTGGGCACAGCTACCAGGTAAGCATCAACCTCTGTTGGTGTCTCACTAACCAAAACATTCCATTTTCTCAAGAATGTCGGTGGCTATCGTTTTATGTCTACAGCCTAACCCAAATGTCCCTACCTTTGCAAGAACAATCTTATATTCTCCCCCTGTCTTTCTCCATGCTCTGTTCCATTTCCAAATTGCCTTCCTTGATTCAATTATCTCTAAGGGGCTATAGAAAAGGCTTTTTAACTGCTAGGATTTGGGTGACTATCTGTGTCTTGAGATAAGCAGCCATCTGTTAGGACTTGGTAATGTTCTTTACTGAATAACAGTTTCTCTGGTGAGGCAGCTTACTTGCATGGTAAAAGGTAGATGGAGAGAGTACAGCTAAGGGATCACCGGAATGCCTTCCCACGAGGCCTGCTAACTGCAGCGCGTGAGGGTGCCAAGTCAGGGGAGGGAATGGTGCCCATGTGTTGGCTCTGTTAATTAGCACCACTTGAAAATAATTATGACAAGACCACACAGGGAGAGCTTCGTGTTTCAAGTGGAGTAGACCATTAAGTAAACAGCATTTCCTGGATGGTTGTGAAAAATCTTCTAGAAGATGGATGGGAGGCTGCTGAGGGCTTTAGCTCTTTGGAGGAACCAGAAGGAAGAGTCCAAGCCAAACTTCACCACCACACCATGAGTCCTACCAAATTGTCCCACGATTTCTCAACTCATTTCCGTACTTGTTAATCAAACGAGAACTTTAATTACAGTCTCGGCTCAAGAGAGATACGGGGCTGACACCTCCCATATCTCTATGCAGTAGGAACCGTTGCCCTTGGAAGACCGAGCAGGACCAAATAGGAACCTGGCCACTGTGCTAGGAAGGCACTGGAAGAAATGCTGGGGATGCAGGCTGTCTTCCTCCTGGTACCTCCTGTCTACCCAGCCACAGTGGCTCTCCTGTTTCTCCTGCTCACTTTGCTTTTGCCATGGAGCTCTTGGGCTTCTGTAAGTCCTACTTCAATCCTTGCTTCCCTTGCATTCGGATCTTTGTGATATTTCTAACACTCTTGCTTTCCTCTCCTTTGCTCAGATACAGAGTCTCCAAACTTTGACTCTACTGTCTCATTCATTGCCACCTGTGCCCTAAGATCCTAGCGGATGTGCGACCCTTGCCTTTGGGGGACCTCAGCCAGCTCTCTGCTGCCCCCACCTGGTCCACAGAGCCACCTACAGACGGTAATCCGACAAACGGGCCCTTAAATCCAACACCGCTTCACCTAATTTCTGGCAACAACTCGAATTTTGCTTTTTTTGTTTCACTGTAGCCTGACTGAATGTACGGGTTCCAAAAAATTCTTCAGTTTTAATAGCCAAGTTATGCCTGTGGGTCATGAGTTATGCTAGTGGGTAAATGAGCTGCTTTAGGGAAAGCATTTTAAGGGAAGTGCAGAACGGTGGTAGCGTGGTACGCGTTCTGAAAAGGCCAACCTAAAATGATGGCTTTTTAAAAAGTCACTACGACACACTATATAAATGTAGAGTCATTCCAAAAAAGCGACCCACTTATGTAACATTCATTTTTTTTCTTTCCTTCGATTTCAAATTTCCCATAGTAGTAATAAAGGAGGTAGAAGAAGAACCAAGAGGAGGAGGAAGAGGAAACACTTGGCTTTTGAAGCAATTCAGAAACTGGTTAGACTAAATTCCAGCACCTGAAGCCACGGAGTTAACCATCCAGCCGTTCACGCCCAGAGAGCAAGCGAGACATAAATACGTGCCTGACATGTTCACGGCCACGTCGCCAGCACCTGGCTGGGATCAGGTGCACGGCACCTTCCACAAGCATTCGCTGAACAGATGAATGTATGCACATGTAACTAATAGCACTTTGCAAACCATACCTTCATTCAGTGCACTACAAATATTTGTTATTTTATATGGCCTGGAAGTTACAACACTTGCTTGTCGTTTGCACAAATACTCAAGAGCGCCTGCACATCCCCTCTCCTCCGCGGCCCTGGTTATTCCCACCTTTCTACTCCATATTCCCGATCAAAAATGGGCCCCGAGTGGGGAAAATATTTATTTTCATGAATCACCAAAGCGCTTCCATGTTCTGGCTCAGGAAACAGTGACCTCAAATTACATCTCTACGTTGAAGGTATGTAGTGGGACTGGTGAATCTGAATGGTCTGGGGTAGAATGGAATTGCAACTTAGGTCCTATAGAAAATTACACATTATCTTCTATAAGAGAAAAATCGTTTGGTTGTAACTCGTGTCCAAATTAAGCATATTGGGAATAGACAGTTTTTTTAAGAATGGAAAAGAGTGACATGGAATTTTTTATAGATTATCTGAATAAACTCAAGACTGAGATGTACAGTCTTAGATAAATCCAAAGGCCCACTACTACATGAAAGAAGTAGAGGGGCCTATCAGCATGTAAAAGAGTAACATTAATACCATGGCATTTTAATTAGTTATTTTAAAAACTGGCCAAACAAGATAAAGAGGGATATTATAAATATAATGATACACATTTATATAAATGTGATAAAACAGCCAATAAACTGGACGGCCCAAATAACACAGCAGCTATATAAACAATGAAAAGCTATTTAGAAGTGAAGAACTTGAGTGATTAAAAGGTAATTGCAGTGGGAGATGTCAATACATCTCTTTCAGAAGTGAATCAATATTACACTCCATCATCTACATTTGATAGCCATATAGGGCTCCTGACATTTTTCAACTAGAGAATTTTTGTTGATTTACCCATCAACCATTGATAAAGTTTGATTATGAACTTGGGTACAAACGTTATGTCTAAAACATTTTCAAAATAAATATAGAAGTTTACATGACAAAAAAAAAACCTGATAAAAATCCAACACAATCTGGGGCTCCTGGGTGGCTCAGTGGGTTAAGCCTCTGACTTCGGCTCAGATCATGGTCTCAGGGTCCTGGGATCAAGCCCTGCATCGGGCTCTCTGCTCAGCAGAGAACCTGCTTCTCCCTCTCTCTCTGCCTGCCTCTCTGCCTACTTGTGATCTCTCTCCTCTGTCAAATAAATAAATAAAATAAATCTTTTTTAAAAATCCAACACAATCTGAATAAAAAGAAATAAATGATCTTTACCTGAAAATTAGAGGATATATACATAATTAAACTTTAAAATTGAAGATATCAAAGGTGATATTCAAACTGTCATGAAGGCAATGGCAAAGATGCTTCAGACCAAAGCCTACGGGTCACAAAAGAAACAGACTGAACTGAAGTTTTATAGATACAGATATCAATATATAGATATATATGTGATACATATAATGATATCTATATATCTATATAAATTATATCAATATAGATAATTATATAAATCCATATTACATATATATATGAAATATATAATAATATATAATATAAAGTAGGATATAGCATCATATATCTTCTGAGGGGCATCTGGGTGGCTCAGTCAGTGAAGCATCTGCCTTTGGCTCAGGTCATGATTTTAGGGTCCTGGGATGGAGACCTGCATTAGGCTCCCTGCTTCAAGGGAAACTGCTTCTCCTTCTCCCTCTGCCTGCCCCTCCCCCTGCTTACGTGCTCTCTCTCTCTCTCTCTCAAATAAATACAATCTTAAAAAAAAAAAAAAATTAGAAAAAAAAGTCTTCTGAGATCTATTCTGAGCCCAGAGGCTCAATCTCACCCCCTCCTTTCTTTTTTTTTTTTTTTTAAGATTTTATTTATTCATTTGAGAGAGAGAGAGCACGAGCAGGGGGGAGGGGCAGAGAGAGAGGGAGAAGCAGACTCCCCGCTGAGCAGGAGCCTGAGATCATGACCTGAGCTGAAGGCAGATGCTTAACCCACTGTGCCACCCAGGCGCCCCTCGCCCCACTCCTTTCTACATACTATTTTACTTCATGATTTCCAGGAAAAGAAAAGTCATATGGCTCCATCTCCTCAATGTCCTTCCTCTCCACTTAAACAATCTATCCTCTTCGCCTAGACTTGCTTCCCATTTTTCTCCCATTTTCATTCCTTCTCTCCCACCTTGTGTGTAGAAGGAAACCATGATTGCCAAAGGGATGAGGTCCCTGCCTCCCCGAAGCTTGTATCTGGTGCAGAGAGACAGACGAGGACCCCATAAATAAATAAACAAGACAGCACTGAGTGGTGATAAATCAGTGTAGACCTAGAACGTGAGTAATGAGATAGGCAGTGCACGGCTGCTTTGGACTGGGTGCTGAGGGAAGGTCTTTACAGATTTAAAGAGAGAGCTAACAATAACAGCTAGCCAGCGAGGTAAGGACCGGTACAAAGAGAACAGAGATGAACTAGGTAGGGCACAGACCCAGCTGATAATAGTCTCTGCAGAACTGAGAAAATGCGGGAAGTAGAAAAGGCAACACAGCCAACCCCTTTATCCACAGGGATATGTTCCAAGACCCCCAGGAGATGCCAGAAACCGCAAATATTACCAAACCCTGAATGTACTGTCCTGTACATACATTCCTACAATAAAGTTTAATTTATAAGGTGAGAGATTAACAACAGTAATCTGATAGTAAAAGAGAACAATTATAACGATATGCTGTAATAAAAGTTCTGTGGATGTGGTCCCTCTCTCACCATATCTTACTGTACGACACTCACCCTCTTCTTGCGATGATATGAGATGATAAAACGCCTACGTGAGGAGTTGAAATGAGGGAATGACGTAGGCATTGTGATGCGTTAGGCTGCTCTGTCAGAAGGTGGGTAGTGTGCTTCCGGAGCAGACCTTGACCTGGGTGACTGACACCGGAAAGTGAAACCACCCTGAGGGGGTTCTCCTGTAGGGAGAATGGGAGGACTTATCGCTGGAAAGCTGATAGGAGCCGGTTCCTCTGATGTCTCGGAGGCCCAGATGAATAGATTTCATTCCCAGGGCAAAGCGAGGCCATTCGTCCTTCCTCTGGGACTAGGTTTACCCCCAAGGACTTATTCTATAGCCTTTGGCCTGGGTCTGAATTTACTTCCAACAAACCCTCTTCTCTACCTCCCATTTCTTCCCTCTTCCATGGGACCCTCCCCTCAACTTTAAACATGCTTGAAAGATCTACTAATTAAAAGAAAGAAATTTCCCTTTTTTCTGCTCCTCCCACCAAAGAGACCCCTTTGTACTTGTTTTCACTGAACTTTTTTTTTAAATTAACATATAATGTCTAATTTGCTTCAGGGGTACAGCTCTGTGATTCATCAATCTTACGCAATTCACAACACTGAACTTTTTAAAAAGCATCCTCCTGAGAACAAACACAGATAGCACAGAGCGTTATGTTTATTAACTCATTTAATCCTTACAACAACCCTACCAGGTGGTTACTATTATCAGCTCCACCTTACAGATAAAGAAACTGAGTACCAAGTAGTCGATGACTTGCCCAAGTTCCCAAAGTTAGCAAATGGCAACCCACGATTCCAACTCAAATGTCCTAGTGTCAAAGTCTTCACTTTTAGTCCAGACTGGTGCCCCTGGGGCTTGCTGAGAGCCCCTTCCCTCTTTGGAATGATAGTTTTGTCTCAAGTTCCTCAAACAAATTTCTCAAGAGGGTCATATCCTTTCCTCCTCTATCTTCCTCAAGTCCTCTGTAGATTTCGTATCATTGAATACCTTCTCCACTACTCCTATGGTTCCTCTGCAGCCCATGTTTAAGAGTTCTCCTTCCCCCATTCCAGCATGGCCCCATTTCTAGAAATTGACACGCCAACCCAGACCTCAGTGTAACAGCTTCAGCACGGGTCCTGCTCTAAGCTCCCAGCCGCCGCACCACCGCTGTGGATCCTTCCGAAGCCCAGCTGCAACCAACACCCTGCTCAGTTACCTGCTCTGATCCCACACTTACTAGAGATCAAAGCCCAAGCACTTTTAGGTCACAACCTGCCTTTCCAAAGGAATTTGCCACAGTTCAGCTTCACATATCCGCTAGAGATGAATGAACTCCCACCATGCCCAGAAATGCCAGCTGCTTTTCCACTTGCCTTGCTTCTCTCTACTTGGAACGCCACCTCTAATCTCTAAATGCCCAAACCCTGCCATTCTTAAAGGCCAAGCTCAAATTGCACTTCTTTTATGATGCAGCAGGAGGTAACGTTTCTTTCCTATCTTCATGTCCGCGATAGACATATGGGCAACTCGGTCTTTCCATAGACATCACTCCTTGTTCTCCTCCTCTCCCTGATAATAAGGACTGGTCCTTGCCTCTATTTTGTACCATCACCCTCCACCCTGGCCCAATCCAACGTCCTGTGTAAACAGTCTACCAGGCAGTCACAGTTTGTATTACAAGATCTTCAGTGTCCTTACAGACGACACCCCTATCTTCTTGGGGACCATGTAGGTATAAAGTCATAGAAGACCAGTGCTAGGCTGGGGTGTTGATTTATTAACCTGACCATCACCTTCATAGTGCAGATGAGGACCGTGCAGTCCAGAAACCTGAAATGACTTGCCCTAAATGCTAGGCTTTCAACAAATATTTAGTTATGTAATATGGACAGCAGTGCCTTTGCTAGGTGCTGGGGTCATCAGGATGAAAAAGACAGACCCTTCATGAAGTTGATCTCTAATGGGAAAGAAAGCTAACAAAAAGCAAACGTAATAAAATGTCAACAAGTGTTCTGATATGCACCGTAGAGATTTCCACGAGAACACACAGGCTCCCTGCAGAAGAAAAACAGATGGAAGGAAAGAGTGAGCAGAGACAGGTCATCAAAAAAGGGGGAGGAATGTTAGCTCGCCAGTGAGATCTGGGCCAGGTAGCCCAGATCTTTTGTCTTTTGCATTCTGTTTTTGACTATCGTTCTTTCCCACTCTTCTCATCTTCTAGCTCTGACTTCCTATGACATTTCAACTACTCTCCCATTTTTCCACTGCCTCCCTCAACCCCTTCTACCCAGCCTCCATGTAGTCCCTGGAGCAGGTGGCAATCCCTACACAAAGAGTTAAAGATATTTTGCTGAGTGGAGGTAATCTGAAAGTGATAACAGAGCCTTCCTCCTCTAGCCCGTGCAGTGATCCCTCCACAATCACCCACAGCCAACCACGTGTCTCCTGGGGGAAGCAGAGATCTCATCAGAGTGGATAGGAATCAGCCAAGTGAAGGTCGAGTGGTAATGCTTTTGGCCACAGAAGTAGATGTGTGAAGACCAGGAGCCCCAGCATTTTCAAGGAACTCAGAGATCATTGAGCTAGATCAAGCTGAACACTGCAGTAGGGTTGGCAAGGTCAGTAGAGGTCAGATGGAGGAGACAAGCAGCCCAGGGGCCGTAGGTGCCTCTGTCATATTCCTCCACTGGGAACCTGATGATTGCTTCCATAGGACATTGGGAACATGCAGTTTTCTCCACAGAAAAAGTTGACATTATTAACCAAAAATGCCCTTTAAAAGTACTTTTCAATATAATAACAGCTAAAGGGAAGTGTGTGTCTCTCCCTCCCTACCAGATTTGTGACTTTTTTTTTTTTTTTCTCACTTCTGAACCAAAGGGGCAGTATTTGGGATCCTCTGGGCCTGGAACTTTTTTTTTTTTTTAATATCTCTACACCTAAGATTTAATTTTTTTCGATGTAGCTTTTCTTCCTCTCTATAGCTTGAAAACAATTTCAAAATGCCAGTTACTTAGGGCTGATACATTTCACCAATTTTCTATGAAAAGCCCAAAAGAGACACTGAAATTAGCCAATTTCTTCTGATCATGATAGTTGTGCTAATGGAATTCTTTTTCAATAATTTCTTAGTTTTTCAATGCAATTCTTAAGGCCCCAACGAAGTAAAATATAATTTTTAAGTGACACAAGAAAATACAAAAGGAAATAACTGTCCAAGAGATTTGGAGGAATTGAAATAAAATAACTGAAATGATTTGAGAAGTAAAATGGTACAAAATTCTTGTCTCTGTCTCTTTGGAGTAATAACTTGAGATAATGTCTCTATATCCCTAAAAGAGAATATGGATTAGAATGAAATCACTTCTTAATATGCCATTCGGCTTTTGGAAATGTGATAAAACATTTCATGTTAGTAGTCTGAAGTGATTTGGAAATCATTTATTTTTGAGGTATCTGAAACCTTTTAAGTCTTGCCACTGGAAAAAGGAGGGAAGACGTGTTTTTAAGAAAAAGAAAAAGAAAAAGAAGGCATTTTAAAAGCTTCAGGGAATGGTGTTAAGAACAGAGCTGGGGGGCGCCTGGGTGGCTCAGTGGGTTAAGCCTCTGCCTTCGGCTCAGGTCATGATCTCAGGGTCCTGGGACAGAGACCCGCATGGGGCTCTCTGCTCAGCAGGGAGCCTGCTCGCCACCTCCCCCCCCCCCCCGCCCGCCTGCTACTTGTGATATCGATCTCTGTCTCTCTGTCAAATAAATAAATAAAACCTTAAAAAAAAAAAAAAAAGAACAGAGCTGGCCTGGTGGGATGACAATGGGGCCAGCCGTCCCTGTCCCTGTTGTCAACCCCTCCCCAGGCCCCTCACCTCCAATTAGGGCTCTGATAAAAAGAGGAAACACTAGTTCAATATTTGTCAAAAATCAAAGTTCACCCCGAATATAAAATAAACTGTCGGCATGTAGTCCCACTACTCTCGAGGTGGGGTTAAGAGAGGAGCGAGAGAAGGCAAGAGAAGCCTTAAGTAAAGGGTCGAGCAGGGGGGAGGCGGCCGCGCAGACAGCAAATAAACCTGTGGGTCCAGCAATGCAGAGCTGCGCCTGCGCAGATCCCAGGGCTCCCAGCTCTGGAATCCTGCGCTTCCCAGGTCAGAGCTCAGGATTCTCGAACTGCATTGTCTCTTTAAAACAAAATCTCTCTAAAGCCAGTTTAATGATGACACCAGAAGTGATTTATATGTCATGACAGACACTTCTAAAAAACAAACCATTTAAAAAAATCAGTGGACTGGAAGACGCTTGAGTTCAAGTCCAATTCCCTGTTACCCTGCTATGTCTTTGACCAGCCCGCCCCCCTAACCTTGTTTTCTTGTTTAATAGAGGGGGCTTCCAGCCAGGAAAATGAGATCATGAAAGCAACTGTGCAGGACACAGCTGTGAGCAGGGAAGAACATTATTTCTGCTAATTCTAAACTACTCTCCCCACACACACACACACACATACAAATGGAATTTGGGGTGTTCACAAAACTTCCTTTGATTTTTATCACTGCTATTTCTGTTCATAATAATAATAGTAATGTTAGTAAAAAATATTTTAGGGACTCCAAGGTTTTTGGCAATTAGATTTGGCTTTTTTTTTTTTTTTTACTAATTTTACAATTGAAGGCAGTAATTTGGAAAATGCATTTTACTTTGTAAACCCAAATTCTTCATAACAATAAAATAATTATGAGCATTATCTCTTTTCTTTTCCTGAGGCCATTTTAAAGACAATTCATAGTCTTCCTTTCCGATTCCCTTCTCAATTTAGAAATGAGAAAATTCTGTGAGAGGAGTTTAAAAGAAAGAGTTGAAGGCAGAAAAAACCAGACACATCACATTCATCATCACTGATGCTCAGAACAACAATGATTGGTCTCTAATGTGAAAAAATAAAATAAAAATTTACATACAGCATAGAGAAATTCAGCGTATTGTTTTCCAAACTTTAAGAAAATGGGGCAATTTGGGTCAGGAAAAACGATTTTACTGTTTTTGTCACTGTTTTTTACTGTTTTTTGTCATACACACAGGTGCTGTGTGTATGAACTTGTTTGGGTATTCAGGCATTGACCTTTATCAGACGGGCTGGAGAGCAAGGATCTGGGCAGGTCATGCTGTCAAAGATAAATCTGTATTTGCCTGGTATTTTTCTGCCTAAAGAAAAATTACCTTCTCATGTTATCTAAAGCTTTGTTCTTATCATAACCTGCTACATTTGAAATAGTTCCCTCTTGGTAATAGTTCTCCAATAAGCTACTGGGTTTAATAGGTCATTTAGAAACCATGATAAGATCAGTATTACTTAATTTCTCTAAATTAATCTACTTGAAAATATGGTAACGGTGTCCTTGTTTATTTGCTCGTACAGAAGGTTGACCTTCTCCCAGTAATCCATAAAAGCAGTGTTCACTTCATCTGGTGGTAATATGAGTTTCCAGCCTGGCCTACAACCTAAAATAAATATGATTTTCTCCATGGAATCTATATTTCCTCAGCTCCAAATCACCATTTTAATCTCTTTCCTTAATCATCTTTCAAATTATGCTTACCTTTACTCACCTATCAAGAGTATGATACAACTGGAATGGCATCAAAAAATCTAAACCAGAGGGCGGTGGGGAATCAGCAGAAACACACCCACGATCCTTCAGAGAAAGGACA
Source organism: Martes martes (assembly GCF_963455335.1). Classification (NCBI taxonomy): domain Eukaryota; kingdom Metazoa; phylum Chordata; class Mammalia; order Carnivora; family Mustelidae; genus Martes; species Martes martes. The sequence continues at coordinate 15,069,309 of NC_137893.1, forward strand.
GCCCTGGAGAATGGTGTCTGCAGCAGAGAGTAACAACACAGCCACCACAAAGGAAAGCCTACGCCCAACAACAGGACTTCGATGAAAGCTTACATGCTCCAAGTTCTCTCTTAATCCATTTCACTCTTAGGTTGCCTCTTATTTCAGAGTCTTATTTCTTCACAATCTGGAGGAACTGGTGATTTGTTTCAGACCAGAGTCACAAAGCACATACAATCCAAACTTCTGTCATGTGTTGTTCTTCTGTCATCTGTTCTTCTTCCCTAATTGTTTCACGTGTGAGGCTTCTTGTTCCCGCAAGATTGTCATGTCCTTGAATACAAGACTGCACTGTTTCAGGCTGCTGTTAGCACATCACACAGGTCTAGGGACACAGTGAAAGCTCTAACCGGAAATGAATGGAATTGAACAAAGAAGTAGAAGAAACACAATTTTCCCGTCCGTGATTAATAACCCAAAGAAACTGCATGAATGTTTCAATCACGAGGGGCAATTAGTGTGAAAAAATTGGAAACTAAAGGTACCAACCCTTTGGAGGGATCAGAGTCTGCATGTGTACTAGCCTAGCTCTTACCAAATGTCCTGAGCCAAGTGCTGACACAGATGATTATCCCGAACTCTCAGTCACAGCAGAAGAAAAGGTCTTGAAATAAAAGTGATGAGCGGATAAATATGAATGGGATTTTGGAGTACCCAATCCATGTAATAACCTACAGGCCCTTAATTAATCAATTAATTTCTAAACCAACTCCTTCTTGCAGTAGAGACACAAGTTTCACCCCATGCCTCCCAGACACTGTATAAAACGCTCTCTTTTTGTTGCAACGTCATTGAATAATCCCAAAAAGGAAACCAAAGCTCCAACACGTGAGAAAACGTGTCCAAGAGCATGCAGTCATGTACCCTTACCAGTAGACTGGCCCCGTCCCTGTGTTTAATGAGTGAGAATCACGAGGCTCAGGTAGTTTAAGTGACTTGGCTAGTGGCCGTGAACTAGAGACTGAACCATTCCGAACACCAGGTTTCCTGACTCATACTTGAGGCACGCTTTCCATTACATCGAGTAAACAATGACTTCATTTACTAGCTGCACAAAAGTTTAACAAGAATTTTCCAGACAAGCATGGAACACTGCACATATTTTTTTTTAATTAACCAATGTCTTTGTTTTCTAAATACATGCTTAAGACTTTTTACTTTATTTTGAGAGAGAGAAAGGGTGGGGTGTGGGGAACGCTGTGGACGGAGGTAGAGAAAGAGAGTCTTACGGAGCCTCTGCACTAAGCATGTAGCCTGATGCGGGTTGGATCTCACGCCCCTGAGATCGTGACCTGAGCTGAAACCAAGAGTCTGACGCTTCACCGACTACACCACCCAGGTGCTCCTTTGCTAAAGACTTTTTTTTTTATTATTCAATTTGGTTAACCCATAGTATATTATTCGTTCGTTTCAAGGGTGGAATTTAGTTCACAACTAATTTTGGACAGAAACAGAAGTGGGGCAGTTGTTACTGATTTCTACTTCCTGTACCCTGGGGCCGAGGGCTGCTCCTCAGGAGAGAAGGCGGACCCTCCAGCACCCCGCCCCGTGGGGCCCCGCCGGCTGCCGGGGCTCACTCACCTGCAGCCTTCTCTGCATTGCACGTCACGACGTCGTGACGTCATGACGCAGGGATTCGCTGATGCGGACGTGAGGGAGGAGCCACCGGGCAGAATTGGAGGCCGCGCCCCTGAGCAACATGGCGCCCGCTCCAGACGGCGCAAGGCTCACCCAGGCCCGGGTTTGAAGGCTGCTTCTTTCACTTCCCGACTGCTGATTGGGGGCAGGTTACTGGTTTACAATAATGCTTATCCCAAAGGTGGTGTGAAGATGAAACGGAACCGTGGGTTCTCAAGAGTGTGAACTGTGACTATTATGTCCCCAAACTGGAAGGCCAGCAGTGCTGGGGTCCATCAGCTGTGCGCTAGGGGATAGACAAGCGCAGAGAGAAAGGGTAGACGACTCAGAGCTCCGTGATGAGAGGCAGGCGGAGCTAATAACTACCCTGTATGCACCAGAAAGTCCATGCGGGTGGTTAAAATCTCAAAATAAATACCCACACCAGTTGTCGAAGCGCCACTAACTCAAGCCCCCGGAGTGCTCTTTCGTGCCGCCCCGGCTGCCATGGTCCCTCCCATCTAACTCCACCCAGGAGTCCAAGGGTTCGCACCTGGCACGGGGGTAAATGAGTGATGGTGGGGGAGACACACCAGATCCTGCTTATGTGCCACTGGCCACATCCCTGCTATTTCGTTGGTACCTGTGCTATGAGGGCAGTGCCTGTAACTATGTTGAATATTTATTTGTGTTTCAGATAATATATTGTGACATTCAGTAGCAGTCTTAAGCACCAAGATGAAGCCAATGCCAACGGGACCTAAGTAAGCAAGCACCTTTGGAAGCTTTGTGCTAACAAGAAAAACCACTACTTCCTCCCCTGGGACACAACCCCACACCAGGAGATGCATGTTGGGGTGACACGCTTTGGGGAGTTGGCTAGACTTTAGCCAGCGCTTACCTTTCATCTAGACCCTGTTGCAAGGCATGGTCTCATACAGCTGGTCTCCACTTGCCCCCCTAGTCCCCTGAATACACACTTCAAAATAAAAGAAACACTAAGCTGCAAAATCTTTATAAGGAAGTCTAACAAAGTTACGGTTTTTTCCATGATAGCTACACGGGTGCTTTTCTAAAATCTCTAATATTGAACTAGTTTAATTTGTGCCTATTACGCTAATTCTTATAAAGTAATTCCAGTATTGGTTAATTTTAACTTCACATTAGAATCACCTGGGAAGCTTCCATCCAAAATGTTGATGCCGGGTCCCAACCGCAAGTCAATTAAATCAGATTGTTTGGGGACGGAACCCCAACATCAGTATGTGGGTTAAAGCTCCTCAGGAGTATCTAATGGACAACCAAGATTTAAAACCACTGTCCTACAAACCACTAGAAATATAAAACAGAGTACCGGGGCTTACGTGTGTGTGTGTGTGTGTGTGTGTGTGTGTTTTCTAGCCCTCTCAGTTGTCTTCATATTTATTGAGTAACATATACAGACAAAAGATCCCACATGACATATGTCTCTGTTCTTTAAAAAATGAACACCCAAAATACTCAATTAGTTGAGTCCCCTCAACTAAAGAAATGGAACATTTCAAAATATGTAAAGCCTATTTTTTGTTCCCCACTTTAGTATTCTTTCTTCTCTCTGGCCAGGTAACCACTACCCAAAATTTTGCTTATCCTTCCCTTTTTTTCCTTTATGATATTTTCCCATAGATTTTGTACTTCCAAACAAAATATTGTCTGCTTCTGCCTGTTTTCAAATTTTTATAACTAGGATTCTACTAAATACATTCTTCTGTGCCTTGCCAATTTTTTTTTTTGCTCAAAATTATGTTCTGACAAATTTTATACACTTTTCATTGAATGCCCCCCAGTAGCCCCATAAATGAGTTTTACAGATGAGCACACCGAGGCTTGAAAGAGCAAACACTTTGACCAGAGACACATTCTAATAGGAACAGAAGTGGAGTCAGAGCATAGATCTCAGAGCTCACCCATTGAACTATCCTGGCTAACCATTGTACTGAACTTGACACAAAATTGGGAGGACTATGAGAAGTCAAGTCTGGATAACAGCATTGAGAACTTAAAAACACAAATTATGCTATTTCACCATGCCTAAACCATTCTGTGTTCACTGAAACTACCACAGCGCAAGTCATAAAGTCCTGTACGGAGTTTATTGGGAATTTCACCTCTTTCCATAAAGACGGGAATGTACAGTTCACCTACCAAGCAAGTGTATAGTACTGATGTCCATTCCGATTTCTTTGAAACTACTGAACTTTAAAGTGCTAAAGTGATGGCTGGATAGACATATCTATTATTAGGTGGATATATTGCATATAGATACATGTTAACAATTCTCTTATCTGTTTTACCATATTAAAGCTGAGTTTTTCCCACAAGCAACTGTGACTAGTAATGTGTTAAAGGCAAATTATGCCTAATAATTCCTTTTGTTTCTATATCTGTTGCCTCCTCAATTTGGCTTAATGATCAGCCATATGATCAGTCATAATCTGCTATGAATTTCAGGGGTAAACAGTATGACTTAACGTATGTATCACATACATTCTTTTCTGGGTTGTTTTTTGTTTGGTTTGGTTTGGGATTTTTTGTTTCTACTTAGTTGAGACTCACTATAAACCTTCAAACTGTTGCTCTGAATAGAAAGTTCTTGGTGAAGTTGGAGTGGTGACCAAGAAGACAACTATTTTGATGAACGACTCCAGTCAAGGATCTAAGCCCCAGACCTTGCCTGCGGCTAGGGAGTGGAGCCTTCTTTCACAGCTGGTTTACAGAGTCCTACAGATAAATCCAAATACCAATTTATTCCTTAGCCATGAGGAATTCAATGATTAAAAGTCTGGTACAATTGCATCACTGTGCAAACCAAATAGGAAACCATTTTATGTTTCCTATTGCTGGCAGATTCTGTGTAGGAAAGGCTTTCCACTGGGATTGAGAAAATGTGGGGTTCTGGTCTCCCTGTTTACTGGGCAGTGTCTGGCTTAGCATTTCCTGGTTAATGCCCCTTGTGCCTCCCTTTAGTAAGCCTTGAGCTGGCTATTTTCAGGCAAACCTTTTCTAGCTTGATCTATGCATATTTGAACTATAGTATTCACAATGGATTTAGGTGTGGGCTTGGTTGCTTTGCTAACTTTGTAATCCTTGGCATAAAGGCTTTAAGTCTGGGTTTCCTTATCTATAAAGCAAGAAAAATATTCCTTCCTTTCAGAATCGCATGAGGATTAAATGAGATAATAATTTTAATGCACCTAGAACAGTACCCACAACATACTAGGGTGCTTACTATATGACATATACTATTATTTAAAAAAAACAATTTTTAAATAGGAGATACTATTTATAAATATATGTTTAATATTGGCATCTAACTTTTTGACAGAAGGGAAAACAAAGCAATGTTATGGGCTCATTAAAATGAACAACAGTCCTTAGAATAGTGCTTTGTGCAGTACTAGGCAGCACTGATTTTTATCAAATAAGGCATATTTGTGGACACAATTTTAATAAAAGAAGAAAACAACAACACTGTGTTTGCGTGTAAGGATCACAAAATATTTCTTCAATTCAGAGTTCAGAAATACAGGAAAAAGACTGCAGAGTCAAGAGGAGCTTTTGTGGGTCATTTCATCTACATGAAAGAGAATATTTAGAGAAACTAAAAAGGTCAAACTAACCTGAACTCAAATTTTATTGACAAAAGTTTAAGCTACCTTTAGCATATGTCATCACACCATAATCAGGACCATCAACAAATATTTGCTGAGTGCCTGCTGTACTCAAAACATTTATGGTTAAGTGATTTGGAGAATTACTAAGAAGAATACAATAAGGTACCTGTCTTGGATGATTACAATCTAATTTAGGGAGATAGAACATAGCATACAAATAAATCTGTAAAAAAAAAAAAATGTGGAAAAAAACCAGCCTGCAAAATTTTCCAATTTTTTTTTAGAATTTGCCTTTATTACTCTAATATAGAGAAAATATTTTAAAACACAAAGCTTATAAGAGAAAGAGTAAACAATTCTCTAGCCATCACAAATTTTTTTTGTCAATAACCTCACAAAAGAAAGATTTTTAGATTGAATGATATGAAAAGCACCAATTTCAACCTTTTTTTTTCCACATGGACAACTAGAAATTTTGTATGGTTCCAACTTCATTTCAGTGAGTTATTTTTTTTTTAAGTCGAATACATATTGGTTTATCCTATGCACTCTAAATTCCTGCTTATTTCTCCTGGAGCCTTTTCAGATTTGAGGGAAATTTGGGAAGAAAAAAAATTACATCATGTTTAAACTCGGCAATTGAAAAACTGGCACAAAAAGTTGATCAGTGATGCAGAAAAATTTCATGCAACACATTTCATAAAGAACAAACACTTATATGCACATGATAGATCCATCCAGTAAACCATGTTAGTGCAGTGATACGATCCATCAATCAAACTTGAAAATAATTTCCCCAATAAAAGAATTCATTTTGCTTAGAAGATTATGCAGAGGGGCACCTGGGTGGCTCAGTGGGTTAAAGCCTCTGCCTTCGGCTCACGTCATGATCCCAGGGTCCTGGGATGGAGCCCAGCATCAGGCTCTCTGCTCAGCAGGGAGCCTGCTTCCTCCTCTCTATCTGCCTGCTTCTCTGCCTACTTGTGATCTCCGTCTCTCAAATAAATAAATAAAATCTTAAAAAAAAAAAGATTATGCAGATTGTGAACATCTATGGAATACAATTTCCACCCCAAATATTTAACTTCACAATAAATGGCAAATTGTTTCAATTTTCCATATCATGGAAAAAGTTTTATTTTTAAAGGTTCATATCTTCAGAAGTTCTCCCTTTTTCCATGGTGGAGTGGATCTTAAAATCTGAAACTCATCTATATCTTGCTATGCATTTTCAAAATAATTTTAAATTCCCACACATTATTTGCAACCATAACTCTCAAAATCTGAATTTTTAAGAATGACAGGTGATAACCTTACCTGAATTTTAAAAAAAAAAAAATTCAAGCAAGCAAGCAAACAAAAGATATTGACTTATTTAGTACAGTTAAAGAGCTCTTTGGCTCTCATTCCTTGATAATCTAAAAATTCTTCTAATGTGAAAGACTGTCACAATTTATGAGCTCTGAAAATCTAGGAACCCTGCGTCAAGTCCTTGAAGACACCAACCATTGTGTCCACGTATATCTCACATTCACATGTCAGCAACACTTTACAAGAGAGAAATGCTCTTTTTGCTTTTTGTGATTTTAACACAATATGCGAGGCCTGGACCTGATGACAGCTTTTCCTTGCAACTGTAACATTAAATTATCTGTGGTAAATTTAATAACATAGAAAAAATTACTAAAACTTAGCTTCTTTGAGAGCTGGAGAATATAGTTCCTAATTAAATAGATTGACATCAGATTCTGAACATATTGGAAGTTGCATGATCATTTATCTGATTGACCAGAACCTTAGGACCTACCGAAATAAGATCTATAAATCGAATTTTTTTTTTTTTTTGGACAAAGCTAACACTGTTTTTTTAGGCATTGATAGCATTCCCAGGAGATTCATTTCTGCTTTTAGATAAATTTTGTTTACTAAAAGAAAGCACAGAAAAACTATCTAAAAAAAAACACCAGTACTTTTTTTTTTTTTTTTTTTTTTTTTTTTTTTTTTTTCAAAAGATGGCAACTGTGCTATTAACAGGGAAGGGAGTCTGCTGACTCCCTTGGTGTCTGCCACTGGTCTTCATGATTCATACATCACAAGCTAGGGGAAAAGTGGAGTAGCAACTCAAAAGTGTTTTGTATCCTGAGCCTTGGAGGTGAAAATGTGTACTGAGGAAAGAGATGCTGCAAACTACTAATTATAATGGACAATGGGTTAATATTTTTAACATATAAAGTGATCTTTAAAATCTTTTTTAGTAGAAGATTTTACTTATCCATTGAGAGAGAGAGAGTATAAGCAGGGGGGAAGGCAGAGGGAGAGAGGATACCGAGCAGACTCCACTCAGAGCTCCGGCTGGATTGCCCAGCCCCGAGATCATGACCCAAGCTGAATCCAAGAGTCAGACACTTAACCAACTGAGCCACCCAGGTGCCCCTGAAATCTATTGTAAAAATGAAATGTGTGAACAGAAAAACTAGCAAAAGATTTACAAAAGACAGAATACCAAAGGGTAATAAGCAGAATTTTTTAAAGTTCAACTCCACTGATAATCAAAGAATTACAAATTTTTAAAAAGCTGTATGTGACCAGTTTTGAAATCCCATTTACGGTTTGATGATGCAGGAAAGAGGCACTCTGGAACACTACTGGTGGAAACATGAATTGTTACAGCCTTCCTAGAGGGAAGTGACTTTAGTTCAAAATCTCAATACAAGGACAGAAAAAAAAAAGCTTTCCTATTGTCTCATCTACATTTCAAAATAATATAATTGAAAAAATACCTCATTCATGAAAGCAAAAAGAAATCCTTTATATACACATATGAAAATCTCTAAAAATATACAATGTTATAGACTCAGAAATTTAATGTTATAAATGTATTTTTATTTCCAAAATTAGCTTCTAAATTGAGGCCTCCTACAGGAATAAGCATATGACAGGAGCCTAACATATCTGAAAAGGAATAAGAAGAGAGTTACCCCACAAGTTATAGGCAAGCATTATTTTAAAACTAAGATTGAGGCAGTGAAAGACAGTTCATTAACATGACCAAACTATAAGTTTGCGGGTTTTTTGTTTGCATCTTTGTTTTTCTCTAAAGTAGTCTCCACACCTAGTTGTGGAGTCCAATGCAGGAGTTGAACCTACAACCCTGAGATCAAAACCTTGAGCTGAGATCAAGGGTCAGACACTTACCCGACTGAGCCACCCAGGGGCCTCCAAATTATAAGTTTAAAATGGAACTGTCATGGATTAAATTGTATCCCCCCCAAAATTCATTAAGTACACCAGAATATTGGTTGTTTGGGGGATAAGTTCCTTAAATGGGTAAGTACTGCATCTGAAACTAATGATGTGCTAATCTGAAACTAATATGTTGGCTAATTGAATTTAAATTTTAAAAAAAAATGTCAAAACCCCTAAAAAATGATAGTAATAATTAAATAGGTAATTAAGTTCAAATGAGGTCATTAGGGTAGGCCCTAATCCAATAAGACTGACATCTTTATAAGAGCAAATTAAGAAGTAAAAATTGGCAAAACCAGAATAATGTCTATAGTTCTGTTAATAGCATTTTACCAATGGCAATTTCCTTATTGTAATAATGTGCTATGGTAATATGAGATATTATTGGGGAAAACCAAATAAATGTTACACAGGAACACTCTGTCCTGTTTTTATAACTTCTTATAAGTCTAAATTTATTCTAAAAGAAAAAGATTTTAGAAGTATACATTGTAATAGACAGTTCTGAGGGGAAGGGGGGGCCCTGCTTAGCAACCATTCCCCCTTTCTGACATCACTTCATTTCCTTTTGGATAAAAATGATATAAATATTCTCCCACTGCATATAGACAGTGGAAATCTAAATCAAGGAGATTTTATACTTCCAAGCCAAATGCATCTATACTGGTCATCACATATGACTTCAGCAAGAAAATTCCTCTCAAAGTAAAGGCCTGGGAACATGATTCAAGTTGGTTTAATCAGACCCTCTCTCCAGGGCTTTTCATCTAGATCAGTGATGGAACGAAGGAAATACAGTCAGAGGTTATTCCTTCCTAAGTACTCACATAGCACTTGTTACCCTGGTCTTCCCAAGGCTTGTGAACCGATGATCTACTGAATATTCTTGCAGGATATTCCCTTTAGTTTGTGTTAGCCGAAGCTGCTAACCAAGGAAATGTAACTCAATAAATGGTGTCTTATCCAGGCTTATTTTAAATAAAAAGTTAAGTGAACTTGCTGTCCTGTGACTTCCCCTCCACTTAAGAACAACTGGTCACCGATTCTCATTTCTTTTCAAAGTATTTCCAACTCTCATTTCAAATTAAAATTCTCATTTCGAATTAAAGTATTTCCAACTTAAAGTTCTCATTTCAAATTAAAGTATTTCCAACTCTGCCAAAAATTAACAGCAGAGTCTTATCGTTTGTGTCTCTTGGGTTTCCAGACTGAAACTTTCACCAAGCAGTTTTGTCTACCAGATCAATTTTTTGGTCAGACGGTCTTAAGATCATTGGTTTCACCTTGGGAAAATTCTCTACCAAATTTTCTACCAAAACTCAAATTCTCTACCAAAACTCAAACCTTTCAAGGCTTCTCTCACAATTCTCTCGCACTTTATTTAAGCAAAGGAAATCAATAAATTAATCACAAGAAAGACTACAGACCCATGAATCCAACAGACCTGATTGGACATCAATCAATCGCTGTGTGCTGGTTTTCAGAGCTTGTGCAACAGACCTGACCTCTTTGAACTTCTGTTTCCTTCTTCAAAAACAAAAAGTAGTATCATGATCTTGCGGATTACTTGTGGTATTAAATAAAAGTGTCTGTGATACTTCTGAAACTGTCAGGTGCAAAGGAGATATTCTTTAAGGCTTTGGTCGTGTATCACACAAGTTAAGGAAGAAGAAGGAAGACGAAGAGGAAGAGGAGGAGGAGGCATGAAGAGGAAAAAAATGTGTTCCTTCCTTTCCCCTAGAGATGAAAGAACTTACAAAGCTTTAAGTGTTAATGTAGCTTTATATATATTATCTCATTGTGTCCTTACAACAGACACATGAAATGAAACAAGTATTCTTTTTCCTACTGTAATAGGGAGAAACTGAGGCATCACGTTGAGTGAGGAGCAGAGCCAGATCCAGAATCAACCCCACTTCTCTGATTTCCTCTGCCTGGTTCATATTTTGGGGGAACAATTACTTTTGACACACCTACAACTGTCTAATTCAGAAATATACAACTCCAGTGCCAAAAATCAGGATATAACTATCATTGGTATCATGACGCGAACAATCTCTTTAGCTATGTGTGCAAAAAAAAAAAAAAAAAAATCATTTTATATGTGTATAAAAGCAATAGATACTAAAATTTTCCCCTAGTCTAGTCATAAAACTGGGACAGTTATATACAAAATATTTCAGATTATGTTACCTAAAGGACATAAGCGACAATGGTACTCAACGAGGACAGCATATTCTATGACGTATCATTCTGAGCTGTACCCGCTGTCAAATAGGCACGGGCATTTGACTGTGTGACAGTATCAGGCCAAAACAAAATCTGACTTCTAAGGGCTCCTCTGTTAGAGGAAAGATGGTCTCATAAAAAATCATCTCTCCATATTTTGTATTTTGTGATTTCAATAATATCCCATTTGGGGTAGGGAAAGCAGGTCATTATAGCAAGTGTATCTTGCAATAAAGTACAGCAATGAAAAGAGACATAGAGTAGTAGCTGGCTCTCATCACCGTTTCAATAATACAGTTAAGAGCCCAGAGTAATTTATCAAAATGTGTAATCTATAAATGGAGGTGCAATTCAAAGTAGGCTCATAAAATTTTAGTTTTTAAGAAACATTAAAAATTATTACTTATACCAACATCCCTCTCCTCTGTTTTTAGATCATGAAGCTGAAGATCAGAGAGGTTACATAACTTTCCAAGGTAACACAGACCCACAGCACTAAGATGTTGGGAAGATTTCAAGATCTGGAATCTGAAATTTGAGTTGTGTCTCTGCTTCATGTCAGTTGCATCACCTTTTGTGTGATATTTAATAACCTACACATAATCTAATAATCTTTATTTTTGTGCTTTGAGGAATATAGTCCAACTGCTTCCTCATGGTAAAATGGTATAATAGTGAAAAGACACAAAACTAATACCTACATCTTAGGTTGCAGTGAGAATTAACCAAAATGGTCTTTGTATTAAAAACCTATAAATCTCCATACAAATGTTGGTTATTAGTAATAAGTAATTAGTAATAAGACACTAAGTGATGGAAATTTCTTTTTTTTTTAGATTTTATTTATTTATTTATTTATTTATTTATTTACATGAGAGAGAGAGAGAGCACAAGAGGAGAGTCAAAAGGAGAGGCAGACTCCCACTGTCGGGGAGCCTGAAGTGGGTCTCAATCCCAGGATCCCGGGATCATGACCTGAGCCAAAGGAAGACACTTAACTGACTGAGCCACCCAGATGCCCCAGTGATGGAAATTTCTCACTGTTTTCTCAACCTGTTGGAGTCCACCGAGAGTTCCTAAAGAGCTAAGGTTGTCTTATTCCTCACTGTGTCCTGAAAACCTATCGTGCCCGGCATGTAGAAGGCAGTCAACAACTATTTGTTAAATTAGTATGTTATTTTTGGAAATAATGTAGTCAGATTGAGATACAACAAATCTTGTTTCCATAACTCACAATACTAGATAATTCTGTGATGATTTTTCTCCTTGATCTCAAGGAAAATCTGTGTCCACCAGAACAGGTTTTTTAATTAGATAGGAAGGAAACAAGTTGGTGGGCTGGACTGCCTCCTCCCAAATACACATCCCTAAAAATGATGGGGGGGGGGGCAAAGTTTAGTTCCTACTTCTTTTCTTTAATGTCCTGTGAGCTGCATTCTGAGAAAACTCTTTGACATGATTTTCTAGCTCACTAGCTTACTCTTCATCTGGTCTTGGATTCTGTTATTCTTCTCATCTATTGAAGTCTTTTCTTCCCCAGTATCACATTTGTATTTTCTAAATGCTTTATTTTTTCTCTCTAATTGACATGGTATCACTCATATCTCCCTGAAATGTTTAAAGATATGTGATGGTACCTGTTCTAAAGTCTGGTTCTGTTTGTTCTTTTAGCTCTGTTTTCTCTATTTGTTGAGATTGAAGCTTTCTTTCTTTGTGGGTGATCCCCCCTCCCAGATGTTAATCTTGGTTTCATACACACGTTCTAATTGGAGTTTTGTCATTAGTTTGGGAATGCTTTATCTTTTTACCAAAACTTCCTCCTGGAGATGTGAGAGAGTGGAGTATGTGGCCACAGGTAAAGTAACTGCATGGTCATCAGAGAAGAATCCATAGAACTTTATAATAGGTAAGAGAGGATTCATTCAAGGTAAGTAGATAGGTGAATGGACAGATAGATATATGATAGATGATAGATGGATAGATAAACACATAGATGATAGACAAGAAGAAATACAGAGTCGATAACTATCTAGATACAGAAAAATATACATTACACTATTGTTCGTAATTTATAGTCCTTGTGGTCAAGACTAGGCATCAGGTAGAAAAACCTGACAGGTCAGGGGCTGTAAGAACCCTTGGCTGTCATTCTTTGAATGTGGTAAATGCTTCTGTCTTTGAGACTCCTAAGTACCTAAAGCATCTGGTGAAGAAGCAGCCTGGGACCACAGAACCTTACCCAGACTGGATGCCAGTTCTTCCTGTACTTAAGTGCCTCACTTTCATGGGACTCTTGACTGAAGAGGAGATAATTTATTTATCTGACCGCGGTTAGCCATCTGCCCCTATTATCTCTCCACTGAAACCTTTTAATACTACATGAGCTGCACATCAATTCCTAACAGCAGCAAAAGCATGTATTTTGGCTTCCTCTGTAAAAACATCAATAACTCTAACAGTTAACTTTTGTCACCCTTAGCACTCTCTTCCTTATTAGGCCACAGAGTAAACTGTGGAGCAGGACTGAAAATCATGGAAGCAACAAGGTTTTCTTGGTATTTGGGGTTTTATGACTGCCGAGAGCAAACTAAGAGATCACTGGTTGTTACGAACCCACCTGAATCCCAGAGGTTGGGGACTTGGGGTCCTGCAGGAGACTTGCAAGGTCTCTAAGGACTAGTGGGTCACTGCAGGCTGGCAGTGACTTCTAGGAGAGAAGGTGGCTCATAACCTTGTCCCTTTACCCATCCTTGCCCCATCTACGCTTAGACGATGCCTGTGCCGCAGGAATCCATAAGTGCAGTGTCCTTGGCCAAAAATCAACTATGATATAAAGAATAGGAACAGAAAGATATGCTCACCCAGTGCACCCTGTACCAAGGCAGGGTGCACTCCTGCCTCATAGCATTTTGTCTTACTCTACCTGGACCTTTGGATTCCTGTCCCTACCGGAGTTTGCCTGCCCCTACCAGTGAGAGCTGGCATTTCTCCTTCAGCTTGCGCAAACACAATTTTATTTTTGTTTATCCATCATGCTAGTCTATTTTATTTATAATATAATAATGACCAACATCCGTTGAGCCCCTACCAGAGGCCAGGCACTTGCCACCATTCCTTCATTGCTGGTGGGGGTGCAAAATAGTACATCTCCTTTGGAAGACAGATTGGCAGTTTCTTAAAAAACTAAGTATGCTCTTACCCTATGCACCAGCAACCATGATTCTTAGTATTTACCCAAAGGAGTTGAAAACATGTGCATATGAGAACCTGCACACAGATGTTTATAGCACCATTATTCATAACTGCCAAAACGTCAAGCAACCAAGATGTTCTATGAGTAGTTGAATGGATACATAAGCTGTGGTGATCCAGACAAGGAACTATTATTCAATGCTAAAAATAAATGAGCCTACAAAGCCATCCAAAGATACGGAAAAATCTTAAATGCGTATTTCTAAGTGTAAGAAGCCAATCTGGAAAGGCTATATACCATATGATTCCAACTACATGACATTCTGTGGGGAAAAAACAAAACTATGGAGACAGGAAAAAAAAGATCAATGGCTTTCAGGGGTTGAGGGAGGAAGGAGATATGGAGCACAGAGGATGCGTAGGGCAGTGAAACTACTCTGTCTGCTGCTATAATGATGGGTATGTGTCACTACGCATTTGTCAAAACTTCATAGAATGTACAAAAGCAAGAGAGAACCCTAATGTAAGCTATGAATTTTACGTGATAATGGTGTGCTGATGTTGGCTCATTGATTGTAAAAAATGTACCACTCTGGAGGGAGATAGTCGGAGAGGCTGGGTACGGGGGAGGAGGGAAGAGAGTATGTGAGAAATCTCTATACCCCTCACTCAGTTTTGCTGTGAACCTAAAACTCTTCCAAAAAGTAAAATCTATTTTTTTAAAAAAACTGTTCCTTCAAAAAAAATTTTTTTTATTTTATCCTAGTCATGGATTAAATATATTTTCCCCCTAAGGATTTATAATCTGTTCCCATGTTCACACCACTCAGTACATTTCAGCTAAATGCAACGAGAAAGAGCAGTTCCAGAAAGGGAATCCAAGTCATTGAGACCAGTAGGGTTCAGTGCATGTACCTGAGTCGGCCCATGTAGCAAGATCAAGTCACATGTCACGTCTCTTCAGCAGCCACAGTACCAACGGGCTCTCATCCCTTCAAATCCAAGAATGTCCAATATGACTTAGTCAACTTCTCAGAGCTCTCTGGAAATGACCAAGTCCTTACTCTACTCTTCTTACTAACCACATGTTTTGGAAAAACACCATTAGGGTGCAATTGGCACTGATATTTTCCAAATAAAACATTTATTTCTGAAAGTATAAATTGTCTTATTTTTCTGTTGTAAGCACTGGTTTTGTTGGCAAATGGAAATATGAGATGCAATTATTGTGGCAAGGCAGTGGGAGAGCCTGTGGGTTGTTTTTTCTGGGGTTTTTTTTTTTTTTTCATATTTCCATAGGCTGGTGGCCACAGTGCTGGCTTTTCCAGCAGGCAGGAGTCCTGGCAACTCTCCAGGTGCCTTCTGATAGACTTCTTGGCAACAGGACATGGGGCCAGGATACAGATGTATCACTTTAAGTTCTTTGAAAACTCTTCTCTTTCTCCATACCTGTCCTTTTGCCGTTGGGATTATAGTACTCGTGCTGTATTTTTATCACTACAGGTTTGGTAAGCAGTCACATTTCACAGGATTATGCATGCATCACAGAGGACATTTCAGTCACTTACTGCTGCATAACGAACTGCTCCCCAGAACTCAGTGGCTTGAGATGATATAGATTTGTTATTTTTCATGATTCTGTGGGTTCTCTGGAACTCCTTATGTTCATTACTGGGGTCTCCCATGCAGTTGCATTCAGCTGAAAGATTGGCTCAGGGCTGGACTGAACCAGAACACTGGGATAGCTTTGCCTCCCTCTCCATGTGATCTTAGGGTCTCTCTCCAAAAGACCAGCCAGATCTGGTCTTTCTGGCATGGTCTCTGGGTTCCAAGAGGGCAAACCCCAGTGTGTAAGTGCTCACCCAACTTCTGCTTACACGACCCTTGCTGATATCCCATTATCCAAAGCAAGTCACATGGCCAAGCCCAAGGTCTGTACAAGGGCATCAATACCGGGAGGTGCAATTCATTGGTGACCATCCATATAACAGCCTACCCAGAGGGAGGAAAAATAATTATCTGATTGAACATATTTAGTTTAGGAACAAAGCCATTAAATATGAACATAATGATTGGACATATAAGGGCCTTATATCAATAATAACTAACATATAAATGGACAGTTATGACACACCAGGCATTGAACTGAATGTTCCATATTTATTATTCCACTTTACCCTCATACCAACTGTACAAGATTGGTACTATTACAAATCCTCATTTTATGGATGATAGAACCTATGCCCAGACATGGAAACAAGCAGTAAAAGGTAGGGTTCAGGGTGAGAGTCCAGTGAGTACAACTCCAAAGTTTATGCTCTTAACCCCCATACAAACCATCATATTTCTAAACAGATGGTATAGTGATCCCCACTGTAGTGACAGAGGCATGTCTTTAAAAATTCCCTTTCAACATGAAATTGAAGTCACTCATCCAAAGTCCCAAACTAGTGCGTCAAGATGGCCTCCTGTCAACAAAGCTCTCTGCTGAGCAGACTCCTCCTCGTCCAATTCACCCAGACTTCTGGCTAATACATGGGCACAGATACAGTTCCCTCTCATTTAGAGTAGAACACAACCTGGCCAGCCACCATCCCCCCCACACACACACACCTTCAGAGCCTGGCAACAGGATCCTCTGTGGGCAGAATAGCCCAGGAGGAAAAGCACCGCTTAGACCACCCAGCAGCTCCATCTGACACCAGTCACTTAACCTCCCTTAGACTGTTTCTTCAGCTTTAAAAAGTGGCTAATAACAATGTCTGCCTCGGAGGGTTTAGGGGAAGATTAAACTGGGTTAAATCTTACAGGGAGCTCAACTGCAGCCTCCAGTACATAAATAAATGGTAACTATTGTTATGAAGAGTAAGTACTTTTCAGAACCTCTTTGGAAGCCGACTTTTCCTTGCCAGTCATATACTTTGAGAGAAGCATCCCAGGGACTTCACCATCTCTGTGGAGGACCTTCTAAGGACAATCAACAGAACCACGTCGACTATATGTTAGCTTATTTCCAAGAAATTATCAAAGAAAAGATTTAAAGAAGCTACTTGACTTGGCCGGGGGGGTGGGGGGTGGGGGAGATAAAAAAGGCAACATGATTCTCTGGAGTATGTGAACCAAGTTTCCCAAAGTCATTTATTACATATCCTGTCTGTTTGTATGTCAGCTCAACCTCTGTACTGAGGATAATAAAATCAAATCACATGGGTGAGGAATCACATTGAAATGTATCCTTTTAAATCTAACGTTTTACTTAATTTTATGTATTCTTGCTAAAAGAAGAAAAATTCAAAAACAAATACTGAGTTAAGAGTCTCGTGTTTAAAGATGCATAAACACTTTGTAGATTTCTTTCTCATGCATTTTACAAGGTTAGCACTCCTCACATTGCTACAACTGTGCACAACTAGAGTGCGCCATGTTCGATGGGGTGGTTTACAAAATGGAGGTGCCTAGGGAAGTATTTTACATCATGCACAAACTCTTCCAGTCCCTTTCAACACTATCACAAGCAAAAGGAAGCAACGAAAGATATGAGCCAGAATAATGTCCACAAATAATCTCCACAACTCCCTGTTGCTTACGGAGATCGAGGTCTCCTAAAGAGCAAAGGGTGGTTTAGGAAACTTTTAAATAAAATGGGGAACTAAAGTATCCACTCAAATGTCTCTGTCTAAAACAGGAAAATTTCAGTCTTCTCAATAAAGTCTTTTTAGAGTATTTTTTTTTTCACTTTCACATACCTGGAACAAATAATGAAAGCAATAGAGACATCCTGGTATGGGAAGGAAAAGCAAGAGTTCAGTCAGCCAGAACCGAGTGCAAGATCCACATTCTTGCACTTGCTAGTTTAATGACCAAGAGTGAGCCCCATTATCTATAAAAATGAGAATCATAATTCCTCCTTTAAGAATTAATGAGAGGATTACATGAGTCATTGTAGATGAAAATGCTTGGTACACCATTTGGCACGGAATAGACATTTATTAAATGTTTATTTTGTTCTGCCTTTTCAATAGGCTTTTCTTTCTTAACACCAATTACCTTCAAACCTACAGCATATTAGAAAAAAAGTCCTTATAAAAGCCTTAGTCATTGGCAAATATAAGCTTTTGCCTAAAAGCTCTACATTAAGGGATTAAATTCTTTGCAAACCGTAACAGCGAAATTAACGGTCACCTTACAAACATGGGGCAGGTGAACTAATCATATGCTTCACATTCAATACATATCATCATGCTTTTAGAATGAATCAAGAGATTTTACGCCTGTGTGCATAACCAGGAACTTAATTAAAGCCAACTAATATTTTTTAGGAGTACAAGTTGATGTTCAAGTGCATTTGCTGCCCAGACGGCCTTATGAGCTTCATCCATCCTCCACCAAAAAAATCACCAGATACCAATCACCCTTTCTCTCAGTTTTGCCAGGTATGGGTCCAATGGGTCATTAGCACATAGAGCTACTGCAACGTTCTCATTTCCAGAAGGAGAGACAGCTTCTGGAAGGACTTGAACCCATTCTCCTGATTCTCAGTCCACTGCACACTATGGCATATCATTAAGTCCCTCGATGAGCAGCCTTCAATCCTATTTGTTAACTTAGGGTCAGGATAGGGAACAGTATAGCATAGTGGATATTGTTGACTGGCATTTAACATCCACTCCTTGCTTCTTGTGGTCAGTATTTTTTTTCCAGACTGCTAGTTGCTATCCATTAGTCTGTTATGAAATCAACTTAGGGGTTCAAGACTGGCATTTCTTAATGGAGTGGCACAACCTAGAGTAGCCCTGAATTGCATGGAAAAGACTAGAATAGAATCTATCAGGGCATCCAACTCTCTTGTTGGATTTTTTATCTCAGGTGGACATGAATGCAACTGTGTGTATGGGTGAGTTGAATCTTAGAGCTTATCAAATAGTTTGAAAAACATTGTTCTGGCACACCTTTCAGGACTTCTGACATTGAGAAGTTGAATATTATGTTTCCCAGAATCCCTGCAGAAAAGATTCCAAGTGCAATTTGGATTTTGCCAGTTAGATGCCTGAGTGTGAGAACTGAAAGATGACAGTGGTCACACCTCTACTCCACAGCCATTCTGTTATGGACACTTGTGGTTTTCTGTGGCATTATTGATAGAGGACCCAGCATAGAGTCATAGATGCTTGGATTCAGGACAGTAGGAGCGAGATGGTGGAGGAATAGTAGACCTAAATATCATTGGGTCCCAGGAGTTCAGCTAGATAGTTATCAAACCATTCTGAACACCTACAAACCCAATAGGAGATCAAAGAGAAGAAGAGCAACAATTCTAGGAACAGAGAAGCAACCACTTTCTGGAAGGCAGGACGTGCAGAGAAGTGAATCCAAGGCAATATACAGGAAGATAGAGCGTGGGGGGCAGGGGGCCGGCTCCCAACAAAGAGTAAACAGCAGTGGAGCACAAATTTGGAACATTTAGAAGTCTGCTCCACTGAGGGATGCTGCTCCAGAGGCTAAGCGGGAGGTGGAGCCCTCACAGGGACAGTGTGATCTTCAGAACCCATGGGGACACAAAAAGACCAGAAGTGTCTGAGGGTGATCGAGCTTCCAGGTATTGGATCAGGCAAGCTGGCTGCAGAGATGGAGCTGAGGAGGGGCTCTCAGCTTGGGGTTACCTTAAACTGTGATCCAAAGCACAGTTGGACCACTATTCTTTGAGCAGGGACCCCACAAGTGACAGATCCGGGGAGACCCTCCTCCTTCCTCCTCTGGGAGGAGCCGTGC
The DNA here is from genome assembly GCF_963455335.1 of Martes martes. Classification (NCBI taxonomy): domain Eukaryota; kingdom Metazoa; phylum Chordata; class Mammalia; order Carnivora; family Mustelidae; genus Martes; species Martes martes. The sequence continues at coordinate 15,089,054 of NC_137893.1, forward strand.
AGGAGTGCACTGCAGGAATCTGCTGGGTTTGGAAACTCCAAACAGGGCTGCACGCCAGATATAGAGACACTCGGTCACAGGCTGGGTGAGCTTGGAGTGCGGCCAGAGACCAGGGAGACACGAAGGACTGACTGCTTCTCCCTGATGGTGCACTGAAGAGTGGGGCCCTGAGCTCTCAGCTCCTCCAGGCCAGAGACTGGGAGGCCACCATTTTCATTCCCGTCCTCCAAAGCTCTACAGAAAGCGTTCAGGGAACAAACACTCCCAAGCGCGAACCCGAGCAGATTATTTAGCCTGGCCCCTGGCAAGGGCAGTACAATTCCACCTCGGGCAAAGATATTTGAGAATCACTACAACAGCTCCCCAGACCAGAAGATCAATAAGAACATCCAGCCAAGACCAAGTTCACCAATCAGTGAGAACTGCAAAACTTCAGTTAGCGGACTACAATACATAGGATTCATGGTTTTTTTCCCATGATTCTTCATTCTTTCAAAGTTAAATTTTTTTAGTTTTTTCTTATTCTATTTTTTTATTTTTCCTTTCCTATATTAACATTTTTAAACTATTTTACCTTATCAATACTTTTTAAAAAATCTTATTTAATTTTCAATGTTATAGTCATATTCTATTCTTTCACTGTATTTAACCTTATTTTTTGCATACATATAGGTTTTTCTTTCTTTAAAATTTTGGGATACAGTTTCTTTTAATGGATCAAAATATACCCTAAATCTAGCACATGGCTTTGTTCTAGTCTCGAGCCTGATCACATTCTTTTTTTTTTTCTTTTTTCAACCAACTTCTTATATATATATGGTAAAAATATTAGATTGGCAGTAGACCTATCCACAGAGACCTGGTAGACCAGAAAGGACTGGCAAGATATATTCAGAAAACTAGACAAGTAAAATATGCAGCCAAGAATACTATATCTAGCTAGGCTGTCATTGAAAATAGAAGGAGAGATAAAAAGCTTTCAGGACAAACAAAACTAAAAGAACTCGCAAATACCAAACCAGCCGTTCAGGAAATATTGAAAGGGGTTCTCTAAGCAAAGAGAGAACCTAAAAGTAACAGACCAGAAAGGAACAGAGACAATATACAGTAACCGTCACCTTACAGGCAATACAATGTCACTATTCACATCTTTCAATAGTTACCCTGAATGTAAATGGGCTAAGTGCCCCAATCAAAAGACACAAGGTATCAGAATAGATAAAAAAGCAAGACCCATCAATATGCTGTCTGCAAGAAACTCATTTTAAACCCAAAGACACCTCCAGATTTAAAGTGAGGGGGTGGAAAACAATTTACCATGCTAATGGACATCAAAAGAAAGCTGGGGTAGCAATCCTTATATCAGATAAATTAGATTTTAAGCCAAAGACTATAATAACAGATGAGGAAGGACACTACATCACACTGAAAGGGTCTGTCCAATAATAAGAAGTAACAATTTTAAATATCTATACCCCTAACACAGAAGCAGCCAATTATATAAACCAATGAATAACAAAATCAAAGTAACACATCAACAATAATACAATAAAGTAGGGGACTTTAACCCCCCTCACCGAAATGGACAGATCATCTAAGCAAAAGATCAACAAGGATATAAAGGCTTTAAATGACAACACTGGACCAGATGGACATCACAAATATATTCAGAACATTCCATCCCAAAGCAACAGAATACACATTCTTCTCTAGTGCAGAACATTCTCCAGAATAGAGAATCTGGAACATTCTCCAGAATAGATCACATCCTGGGTTACGAGTCAGGTCTCAACCAGTAGGAAAAGATTGGGATCATTCCCTGCATATTTTCAGACCACAATGATTTGAAACTAGAACTCAACCACAACAGGAAAGTTGGAAAGAACCCAAATACATGGAGGCTAAAGAGCATCCTACTAAAGAATGAATGGGTCAACCAGGAAATTAAAGAAGAATTGAAAAAATTCACAGAAACTAATGAAAATGAAAACACAATGGTTCAAAATCTGTGGGACACAGCAAAGGCGGTCCTGAGAGGACAGTGTATAGCAATACAAGCCTTTCTCAAGAAACAAGAAAGGACTCACATATACAACCTAACCCTACAGCTAAAGGAGCTGGAGAAAGAACAGCAAAGAAAGCCTAAACCCAGCAGGAGAAGAGAAATCATAAAGTTCAGAGCAGAAATCAATGAAATAGAAACTAAAAGAACAGTAGAACAAGTCAACAAAACTAGGAGCTGGTCCTTCAAAAGAATTAATAAGATTGAAAAACCCCTGGCCAGACTTATCAAAAAGAAAAGAGAAAGGACCCAAATCAATAAAATCATGAATGAAAGAGGACAGATCACCACCAACACCAAAGAAATACAAACAATGATAAGACATATTCAAATTTGACAATCTGGAAGAAACGGATACAATCCTAGAGACATATAAACTACCAAAACTGAACCAAGAAGAAATAGAAAACCTGAACAGACCCATAGCCAGTAAGGAGACAGAAGCAGTCATCAAAAATCTCCCAACAAACAAGAGCCCAGGACCAGACGGCTTCCAGGGGAATTGTACCAAACATTTAAAGAAGAATTAATTCCTATTCTCCTGAAACTGTTCCAAAAAATAGAAATGGAAGGAAAATGAGGCCAGCATTACCTTGATCCCAAAACCAAAGACCCCATCAAATAGAATTACAGACCAATATCATTGATGAACATGGATGCAAAAATTCTCACCAAAATACTAGCCAATAGGATCTAACATTACATTAAAAGGATTATTCACCACAACCAAGTGGGATTTATTCCTGGGCTGCAAGGTCAGCTCGACATCTGCACATCAATCAATGTGATACAATACATTAATAAAGAAAGAACAAGAACCATATGATACTCTCAATAAATGCTGAAAGAGCACTTGACAAATTACAGCATCCTTTCTTGATCAAAACTCTTCACAGTGTAGGGGTAGAGGGTACATACCTCAATATCATAAAAGCCATCTATGAAAAACCCACAGCAAATATCATTCTGAATGGAGAAAAACTGAGAGCTTTCCCTCTAAGGTCAGGAACACCGCAGGAATGTCCACTATCACCACTGCTATTCAACATAGTACTAGAAGTCCTAGCCTCAGCAATCAGACAACAAAAAGAAATTAAAGGCATCCAAATCAGCAAAGAAGAAGTCAAATTCTCACTCTTTGCAGATGATATGAAACTTTATGTGGAAAACCCAAAAGACTCCACTCCAAAACTGCTAGAACTCATGCAGGAATTCAGTAAACTGTCAGGATATAAAATCAATGCACAGAAATCAGTTGCATTTTTATACACCAACAGCAACACAGAAGAAAGAGAAATTAAAGAGTCGATCCCATTTACAATTGTACCCAAAACCATAAGATACCAAGGAATAAACCTAACCGAAGAGATAAAGACTCTGTACTCAGAAAACTATAAAGTACTCATAAAAAAAATTGAGAAAGACACAAAGAAATGGAAAAACCTTCCATGCTCATGGATTGGAAGAACAAATACTGTGAAAATGTCTATGCTACCTAAAGCAATCTACACATTTAATACAATCCCTATCAAAATGCCATCAATTTTTTTCAAAGAAATGGAACAAATAGGGGCACCTGGGTGGCTCAGTGGTTTAAGCCGCTGCCTTCGGCTCGGGTCATGATCTCAGGGTCCTGGGATCGAGTCCCACATCGGGCTCTCTGCTCGGCAGGGAACCTGCTTCCCTCTCTCACTCTCTCTGCCTGCCTCTCTGCCTACTTGTGATCTCTCTCTCTCTGTCAAATAAATAAATAAATAAATAAAAATAAAAAATAAAAAATAAAAAGAAATGGAACAAATAATCCTAAAATTTATATGGAACCAGGAAAGACCCCAAACAGCCAGAGGAATATTGAAAAAGAAAACCAAAGCTGGCCACATCACAATTCTAGACTTCAGGCTTTATTACAAAGCTGTCATCATCAAGACAGTATTGTCCTGGCACAAAAACAGACACATAGATCAATGGAACAGAATAGAGAGCCCAGAAATAGACCCTCAACTCTATGGTCAACTAATCTTCGACAAAGCAGGGAAGAATGTCCAATGGAAAGGGAAAAAAAAAAACAGTATCTTCAAAACTGGACAGCCACATGCAGAAGAATGAAAGTGGACCATTTCCTTATACCACACAAAAAACAGACTCCAAATGGATGAAAGACCTCAATATGAGACAGGAATCCATCAAAATCCTTGAGAACACAGGCAGCAACGTCTTCGACCTCAGCTGCAGCAATTTCTTCCTAGGAACATCACCAAAGGCAAGGGAAGCAAGGGCAAAAATGAACTATTGGGACTTCATCAAGATCAAAAGCTTTTGCACAGCAAAGGAAACAGTCAACAAAACCAAAAGACAACTGACGGAATGGGAGAAGATATTTGCAAATGACATATCAGATAAAGGGCTAGTATCCAAAATCTATAAAGAACTTATCAATCTCAACACCCAAAAAACAAAGAATCCAATCAGGAAATGGGCAGAAGACATGAACAGACATTTCTTCAAAGAAGACATCCAAATGGCTAACAGACACATGAAAAAGTGCTCAACATCACTCTGCATCAGGGGAATACAAATCAAAACCACAGTGAGATACCACCACACACCACTCAGAATGGCTAAAATTAACAAGTCAGGAAATGCCAGATGTTGGTGAGGATGCAGAAAAAGGGGAACCCTCCTACACTATTGGTGGGAAAGCAAGCTGGTGCAGCCAGTCTGGAAAACAGTACGGAGGTTCCTCAGAAAGTTGAAAATAGAGCTGCCCTATGACCCAGCAATCACACTATTGGGTATTTACCCTAAAGATACAAATGTAGTGATCCGAAGGAACATGTGCACCTGAATGTTTATAGCAGCAATGTCCACAATAGCCAAACTATGGAAAGAGCCTAGATGTCCATCAACAGATGAATGAATAAAGATGATGTGGGATATTCAATGGAATATTATGCAGCCATCAAAAAAACCCGAAATTGTTTCTTTTTCAATGACGTGGATGGAACTAGAGGGTATTATGCTAAGGAAGCAAGTCAATCAGAAAAAGAAAATTATCATATGATCTCTCTGATATGAGGAATTTGAAAGGCACAGCAGGAGGTTGTATGGGGTAGAGAGGGAAAAAATGAAACAAAATGGGATCAGGAGGAAGACAAACCGTAAGAGACAATTAATCTCAGGAAACAAACTGAGGGTTGCTGGGGGGTGGATGGGGAGGGATAGGGTGGCTGGGTGATGGACATTGGGGAAGGTACATGCTATGGTGAGTGCTGTGAATTGTGTAAGACTGATGATTCACAGACCTGTACCCCTGAAGCAAATAATACATAATAAATTAATTTTTTTAAAAAAAGATGCTTGGATTCTGGGAGGCAAGGCACAAGGTAACCCATCTGGGCCAGCAAGAAATGGAGTTAGCAGCAGGAGGGAGTCACTCTAAAAGTGGTAACTTCCAGATCTTGGTAGTATCGATGAGATCCTTGGTCCTCTGGTTTTCAACTACAGAAGCAGCAGCAGCAATCTTGGTGGTTTCATTCTATGGTGTGCCTTTGGGAATCGCTATGGAAAACTCAACCTCAAGTCTATTCTTCAGCCCTCACATGATTCTGAAAGGCACTTAATACCCTGTAATAAATCCTTCTTGGTTAAGCTACTTGGAATAGTGTCTCTTCTGTACTCTACACTGCTAAAACTAACAGGAAATGGAAAAATAAGAGTAAAATCTTCTTTTGGTACTCAATACCATACTGGAACCTAGTTATGAATCTCGACAGAGAATTCTGAAGAGAAAGAAAAAGCCAAATCATTTAAGTCCTAGATATTGGGGGGGGGGTTGTTGTTGTTCTGGGTTTTGTGGGTCCTATATCACCAACAGATCAATAAACACTTGTTCATTGATAAAACTACATGATGGAAAAACACCAAATATTTTCATACATTCACAACTAGTTGCAAGGAGAATGAAAGAATCTAAGGTCGGACAGACCGAAGACCCTAAAAAAAGGGTTCCGGAAAGACCCTGAGATGGGAATTTGGAGGCAGGGATTTATTGAATCACACACTTAGAACAAAACCTGTAAGAAAGTAAGAAAACAGGACTGGACAGAGGAAGCAGTTGAAGTGTGTTGCCACAGGGCCTTGGCTGATTTGGGAAGGGGGTGGTTTAAATGGGTGGGGGGCATAGTTCTGAATCTGACATGACCCTTCAGAGTGGTCCTGAATTGAAGAAAGAAGGCCAGATCTTTGCATCCCCACATTGACCAGTCTCTAGATACAAACTGCCTTTGGGAAAATTCTGTGACCCAGGATGAGGTAGCTCCCTTCAACCAAGGACAAGTCTTTGCAAGGAACTCAGCTACGGGTTGTCAAGAGCCAACAGCTCTGGGCAGCTGAAGAAGGAGCACTTCAGTCCTAAAGGGAGGGACCTGGGTGGTGAATGTTCAGAACCCAGAGAAGTCTGAGTGAGAGAGAGATAACGAGGTCTAAACTATCGTGGTGTTCATGTGGAAGGAAAGAGGAGATCGATAAAGGAGAAGACAGGGGTAGAGCAGACAGGGTTTTATGATTTATCTGCTGTGGGAGGAGGGAGAGGGACAAGTCAGAGTTCCCTCCCTAAACCCTGCCTTGGACACTTGGACAGATACCAGGCTATTGGCTGAGGCAGGGAGCCCAGGAGAGAAGTAGGTTATTGGTGAGAAGGAGATGGAAGCAGATATTATAAATTCAATGTTGCCTATATTGAGTTTGAGATACCTGCGAGGTTTAACAACAATCACCGAGCTCTTGTGACATCCATGTTCTAAGCTACACACCTTATACACATCGACTCTGAATCCTTGCATAAGGATCCCTCTAAGATTAAACTGGTCTTGTTATTCCTATTCTTGCCCTGAAACAGGTGGGTTTTCAAAGTGGTTGACCGCCTGGCCCAAGACACTCAGCAGAGCTTCTATGTGAACCTAAGTCTATTTGGCTCAATTCCTTTCCACACCATCCTACAGGTGAGAGGATCAGGAAAGGAATGTGATCTAGAGAGAGAACGGTTGGCATCATCACCGCATCAGTGATAATTAAAACCACAAGCATGGGTGGAACTAGTAACTAGTTAACTAGTTACTGTATTTACAGTAACAATGTTATTGGCTAACGTGTGTCAAGAATTCCCCATGTGCCAGGATATCTTCTAGATGCTCTACATTATTTAATCCTTACAGCAATCTTATAACATGGGGCCTAGGCTCCTCGGGCTGTGTTAACAGACTGAACAGTTTACACAACAATAAATGTATCGTCGCGCAGGCGTCTGAGACACCAGCTGAAGCTGCAGAAGCAGACACAGAGGGAAGCTGAGTTTTCATGGCATTGAAGGAAACCAGGACACATGGGACAAGCAAGAGCACCCAGCCGGGAGAGCCACACTGGACCGTACATTTGGCACTCCAGTTGTTGGACCATCGGCGACAACCTGGATTCAGAGATGTAGAACTCTTCCTCACTGAGTTCTGACTGTGACGTCAAGATTCCCACCCACACTCATAGCCACACTTAGCCTTACATTAAACACTCATTTCACCTCTTTTTCTCATAACCTTAAAATAATCCGACTCAAGCACGCAGAGAGGCGGGGGGAAAGAAATGAGTTGAATGCCGCATCACGGAAGCTAATGCAAAAGAATGATTTGAGAAGGAAATGATCAATGGTATCACATGTTACAGGAAGACCCAGTAAGATAAGCGCCTGAAAACTAACAGAGGTTTACTAATAAAATAATGGGAGAGCCGGGTGAGTGGAGACCAAAGCCAGGCAGCCGCGGGCAATGGCAGGGGTGGGAGGTCAGACCACAAAGCCATAGAACCCACACTTCCGAGTGGCTAACCTCTGAAGAAAGAGGGGGAGGCAAGGTCCTACACAGAAGTTGTTGCAGAATATTGGGACTGGTTTAAATGCAGGGGGAGAGGAGCCATTCATGAACGTGAGGTTAAAAACGCTTTGGAGAGAGGACAACTGATGGGATGAAGTTGCTGAAGAAACGAGCGGCCACGGGGAGGAAAGAGTCTGAGACAGGAAGAGGAAAGGAGGCAACGAGGGGTGTGGACACATAGCGGGCTATTTTAGGATCTGATATTAAAGATATTTCCTATAATGTTTTCTATTTTGTGGGTGAAATAGGAGACAAGATTATCTGCTGACAGTGAAGAAAGAGACAGGTTAAGAGCCTTGAAGAAGAGAAGAAAATTTGCAAGAGTCATTTTGAAAAATGGCAGTGAGCTCTACGTGGAACACTGTGGAGGATTACTGATTAGTAAGAGGGCTCAGGTGAGAACACAGACCTGAGCATGGCATGCCCACCTGTGATTTCCCCCAGTGTCCTCTGGTGGGGCAGGAAAAGCAGCAGAAACATTGTTGGTTGGGATTACTTGAAATCTGAGGGGAGAGAAGCAAGGGCATGAGTCAATGTTGGAAAAAGAATGATTGAAGAAAGAAACCAGAGGATCCAGGCTGACCCCAAATGGCAAGGCTAGTAGGGAGAAAACAGGAGAACCAAGGAGACTCAAAGAACAGCTGCGTGGGAATAAGAGATGGAGGTCTGCAGTAATAAGAGTTTATGGAGATTTGAAGGTTTCCGAGGTGGAGAAGTTGTAGGTGATGAGAAGACCCTAAAGTGGACCATGGGTCATAGATGAGTGTTGTGTACCTGTCCAGCTTCTCTTCCTTTGGGGAGCTTTCCTTCTGTCATTACTTGTGATTCTGGTTGAAAGATCACCCTAGAGCCTCCCCCCACCCACCTCTGCTACAGGAGTTGGCGTGGGACAACAGGCCAATGAGTTCATCCCCTGACTAAGGTGCTTGGTTCAGGAATGAGTAGGTGACCAAGAGGAGAGGATCAAACTCTCCTTTCCTGACATTCTTTCCCTGAATGCTGGAGCAGAGAATCTCTCATTTTCTCAGCTCATGAGTTGGAAAGACCATGTAGCTTCTTGTGACCATCTTTCCTGGCAGCATGGAGGAACCAGTTGCAGAAGGAGAAAGTGAGGCCAACATGCAGAGACAAGCAAATCAAGGAGATATGAAAGATGGGTAGAAGCAAGAAGATTTCAAATAACAATTTTAAATTGCTGGATCTAGCCATGCTGAAGCTAGTCTACCCCTGAATCGTTCAAATGAGCTCCCTCCCCACCAAATTCTCTTTGGCTGAAGGGGGTCTAAATATAATTTTTTTTTAGGTTTTATTTATTTGTGTTTGTGAGAGAGAGAGAGAAAGAGCACAAGTAGGGGTTGGGGGAGGAGCAGAGGGAGAAGCAGGCTCCTGATGCAGGACTCAATCCCAAGACCCTGGAATCATGACCTTAGCCGAAGGGAGACACTTAATCAACGGAGCCACGCAGGTGTCCCAATGGAAGGTAGTCTGAACTGGGTTACTACTATAAACTGCAATCCAAGGTTTAAGTAGCTGAAACAAAAGGAGGTAAAGGTTTGGGGGCCAAGAAGGCCAAGGAATGAAAGATAGAGCATTGTATGAGTTTTCCTTACATGCACTAAAATCATCCAAGATGAAGGTAGTACTTAACAGGGGTGGAGAAGACACCCATGAACCATCTGCCATAGGTCTTAAGTAGGAAGAACAGACAGGATGTTAGTAGGTAACTGCAATGAAGAACAGAAGAAAGTTCCATATCCATTAGCGGGAGTCTCAAATGAGCGATGGGTTTATACAAAGGTGCAGGCATTTCAGTGTGGAGACCGCATCGGGGAAAGAGAAGCATCCAGACTCCACTTACTGATGAGAAGCTAAGTGGAGTTGAGCAATAATGTGGATCAGATCGCTACTGCATAGAGCGGGCAGAGCCTTCCTGGTCCAAGGTTATATGACCATGCAATGCTTCCCAGTGAAAAATAAACTCCACTTCTAAGTCCTAAGTATTATTACAATATAAATAATAGAGATGCCCTTTAACCATTTTCTGCCCACCACCCCTTGACCTTGAATCACTCACTGTTCATCTGTAAGACAGACTAGAAGGTAGAACTGAAAATTTAGATGTCTCAGGCTTTTTCCCCCCCTAATTGAGATGTTTTATGCATACATTTAAATGTCTCAATGACCAGAATAGTAATCTCAAAGGCAATTATCACTCAAGTGTATTTGGTAGAATTAGTGTTAAATATTTTAAAGCCCTATTTAGAAAATCTCATCAACCTAACACATTTTATTGGCCAACATAAAATATACATGGGTATTAGGGAAGAACAAAATCTAACACAAAAATGTGAGGCTGGGCTGCCAACTCTAGAATGAATACCACACAGGGAAAGCCAGCGATCAACTAGCATTTCGACAAGGAGGGAAATGGCTTTATTTTTTTTTTAAGATTTTATTTATGTATTTGACAGACAGAGATCACAAGTAGACAGAGAGGCAAGCACAGAGAGAGGAGGAAGCAGTCTCCCTGCTGAGCAGAGATCCCGATGTGGGGCTTGATCCCATGACCCTGGGATCATGACCCGAGCTGAAGGCAGAGGCTTTAACCCATGGAACCACCCAGGCGCCCCGGGAAATGGCTTTATTAAGGGATTCCAATTTGTCCAAATGACAAATAGTTAACGTACCTATGAGCGATATACATAGACAGACTTCTTTTTCTTAGGCCGTGTAGTCTTTCCACCAGAAATGGAAACATATTATTAGACCAGTTTATGTTTTTATTTTTTTTTATTTTTTATTTATTTATTTATTTGTTAGAGAGAGAGTGAGCACAGGCAGACAGAGTGGTAGGCAGAGGCAGAGGAAGAAGCAGGCTCCCTGCCGAGCAAGGAGCCCAATGTGGGACTCGATCCCAGGACACTGGGATCATGACCTGAGCCGAAGGCAGCCGCTCAACCAACTGAGCCACCCAGGCGTCCCTAGACCAGTTTATGTTTTTAAAGTGATGTTGTTAAAAGTATCTCTGAATAGTGTCGAAAGTGAAATTTACAGAGAAAATAAGTGCCATTCATTAAAGATTGTACTTGGAGAAAGAAAACAGAGGGAAGGTATAAAAACAATCCTTCCCTCTCTAAACACCTCCATCTTCCCATGGGGGAAAGAGAGCCGCTCAGCAAGTTCTCCAGAGACCAAACTAGTAAAGTCACCTCCTTCTTTCTGGGTGAGTGTGGGTCCGGAGCCATAGCCACTGAATCTTTGGATCGTGTGTGATGGCGGGGCGGAGGGGGGGGGTGCTGTTCGGGGGGTGTCTCCAGAGATCACAGGCTTTCCACTGGGAAAATACAAGCGCCCCTTTCCTGCCTGTTGAAACCCCAGTTCATGTCCTTACTCATGGCTCTGCAGGTGTTCTTATTAGGTCACAAATGCTACTTCATACTGTCCTTGCACGTAAAGGAGAAAGTCAGGCAACACTGACCCCAATCCCCAAGGGGACATCCTGGGTCACTCTCTCTGTGTGATCTGTCAATGAGCCTCTAAATGTCAAACTCATTTCCTTTCCTCTAGAATTTATTTTTTCTCTTAATGTTTGGGGGTAGTCTATTCCCCCCCTTTAATTAGACACCAATGCTTTTTTCAGAGACTATTTAAAAATTCAAAAATAAGATTCAAAATAAAAAGATTCAAGGGGTGCCTGGGTGACTCAGTGGGTTAAAGCCTCTGCCTTCGGCTCAGGTCATGGTCTCAGGGTCCTGGGATCGAGCCCTGCATCGGGCTCTCTGCTCAGCGGGGAGCCTGCTTCCTCCTCTCTCTGCCCACCTCTCTGCCCACTTGTGATCTGTGTCTGTCAAATAAATAAATAAAATCTTTCCAAAAAAATAAGATTCAAAAATAAGATTTAAATATTCAAAAATAAGATGCTCACCCAAAAAAGTAAAAGTTTCTCTCAATAAAGTTAAGAATATGGTTTCCTGAAAAACACTTGTAAAGTAGAAATTTAAAAAGAAGGGAGAAAGTGATGGAAATTCATAATAAAACCCCCATTCTAAAAAAGTCCTCTTGCTGTCAGTACATGTGATATATCGGTGAATAAACCTGGGCAGGATTTCTTCATTTTATAGGTTTCGCATTAAAGGTTTCATTTTTAAAGGACTGAGATCAACCCTGCTCAAACATGAAAAATTACCACCCAATATGATCTGGCAGCAACATTTAAAACCGGTAGGTTTCTTACAGGACCTCAGACCTATGTGTTTTATCCACATAACTAGGTGTAATGCTTTCTAAAGAAATCATATACGTGACATTCATGAACCTCAGTCACTTTGTGGACGTGATTTAATGTATGAATGTTTGTCTTCCTTTATGGGGGCAATTTTCACCACAATAACAGGGTTTCAGGAGAAACTGGAGGAGTGTGGAGTAGCAGAAGGCACAGCCTTTGATCCGGGGCCAACATGGTCAGAATGCTGATTCAATCACTAACCAACTGCAATCTTGGGTAGGTAAGACCCTCTCTGAGCCCCAGACAGGTCATAAAGTAAAACATTAAAGCCTCTCCACACGGCTACGATGAAAATTAAGTTGGATAGTAAAGCCCCTGACTCATAAAAGGAATCCCACAAATGTTAATCCCCTACCGCCATTGTCCATTCTAGATACGCAATCTACTAGAATTCTTCTGGGTCCCAAAGTGCGAGCAAATAACTAGCAAATAAAATAACGTGTGCTCTCAACCTACAGCTGGCACCTCTAAGAGCATTTTTTGCAAATGGGATTCTGGCTTGATCATCCAAGTATACGGTATTCACACACGGACCAAATTTCAAAGGTTTGGGGAATTTGTGAAATTGATGGTTGTGTTCCATCTTTTATCTCCACCTCTCCCAAAAGAGATGGTATTCAATGAAGGAGTTTTAAGCAGCTCTGTGGGTGCCTATCGCCCCCTGGAATCATATCTTTGAGACAGGCACAGGTGACAAAGTGATGCTGATGTGAATGGATCAGTCTTTCAAGGCATTTGATGATTTCATAGTCAGGAAGTGCAAGACTGGTCACGTTCAAGCCCAGCATCTGGGAAACCACCTCCCTGAAGTCCACCAGCTGTAATATCAAACACACAGGACAAGGGTGAGAACACAATGTATCAACTACTGCTAGTCCAAATGCAACCAAACAAACAAACCCATTGAAAGCCCAGGTGTGCATGAGGTAGGCAAATTACTTAACTATCTTTAACCTCAGTTCTCTCATTTATATAATAAGAAGGTGCCATCTATTAAATTACCTCTAAAATGCTTTCATCTCCAACTTTTGGTGATTCCATAACCTCTTTTCTGATAAGCCAATTAGTGTTGCATTGGCTACCAAGTCAAGAATCTCGGTTAGGCAACCATGAATGGGACCCTGACCTAAGACTCCGTGTTCTCACTTCCTGGTGGGAATAACCATACACCTCCTTCCCAGGGCTATTCTGAAATTTGGATCCAATGAAACAATGACTGTGTATGTGTTCTATACAATAAGAAGTGCTTTACAAAGGTGTAGTTGTGTCCATGGGTGGTAAATCCTTATCCACTGGAATTTTAACTGGGCATGGAATCTTTTTTTTTTTTTAAGATTTTATTTATTTATTTGAGAGAGAGTGTGTGAGAGCTGGGTGGTGGGCAGAGAGAGAGGGAGAGAGAATCTCAAGCAGACTCCATGCTGATCACGGAGGCCAATGTGGGGCTTGATCTCATGACCCTGAAATCCTGACTTGAGCCAAAACCAAGAGTTGGAGGCTTACCTGACTGAGCCACCCAGGCGCCCCTGTGTATGAAACCTCTTAACCTAAAGGAAGAACAAACGGCAAGAAAGTATGAGCTGGGGGCGCCTGTGTGATTCAGTGGGTTAAAGCCTCTGCCTTCGGCTCAGGTCATGATCCCAGGGTCCTGGGATGGAGCCCCGTATCGGGCTCTCTTCTCAGCAGGGAACCTGCTTCCCCCCTCCCTCTCTGCCTGCCTCTCTGCCTACTTGTGATCTCTGTCAGATAAATAAATAAAATCTTAAAAATATGAGCTGATAAAAAAAGAAGGACTACTAAATAATGACCAGATCACATCACATAACAGCCTCCTTCACAACCTGTAACATTTGACTCTCTGGGACTACCCTTCATCCATCACAAAAGGAAAAATGGAGAGGTTGGGAAGTTGGAAACAATGGATGAAAATGTGCCTCATATTCCATAAATTCTCGTACACTGTGTACACTGTGATTCTGTGCTAGAGCAGAAGCAGATTAAGTCAGGGCTATCTGGTCAACCCCTTGGTGCGGTACCTTCCATTTTGGAAAGATGTGATCCAACAGACATTGCCTCCAGGAAAAGTGCCTTCCAAACATTCTCACCATGTCTTCATTCACTTCCCAACCTCCTTCCCATGCTGAGTCCAATCTGGGGGAACATAACACTCTCTCCAGCCTAGAATCCCTGATGAAGAAGTTCCCCCTCAAAATTTTCTCCCTTTTCACATATGGCCAAAGCTCTTAATTCCTGAGAGGTTTCTCCCTGAGAATACACACTTTATAGTTTGGCCTTCCTCAACGTTGCCTGACACATGAGCCAAAGCAGAGGCAACCAAAGAGGAAAAAAAATATATATCCTAGGATCAGAGTCCACTCTCTGCCCTTTCAAATTGAGCTTCAGAAAGAGAGGGAGATAAAAGCCAAAAGCAATGGGGGTCAGGCTGCCCGGGACAGTTTCTTTATGCCTGACCTCCTGATGTGCTCACCAGATAAAACTCTCCTCCTCACAACCAGTCAGCAAGTGAGTACTGTTTATGGCTTACATCTGGGTGAGATTGGCCATCGAGTCTGGGTGCCACTGTTTGAGAGTTGGGACTGCTTCCTGCCACTGATCTCTGATGGAGATAAGCTCTCCCTCCTGAGGCTGAAGCCTGGGCTGATGCAAACTTCAGAGGCAATCAGAGAACATAATCAAAACCTCTCCACAACCAGAAACTGGCTTTCCACAGCCTTTCCACTGCTTTGATGAGAATGTCTTTTTCTTTCCTACAATTCGTGCCATGAAACTGTGGATTATTTTTCTTAGCAGAGTAAATCACAATGGTTATTTTAATGCCGGGAAGATGCTAGAGGGCAAGCAGATACATTGAAATGATAAAGAAAACTTTGTAAATTGTTTTTGAAGAAATGTAAAAATAATTATCAAGCTTTTGAATAGTCCTTTTTCCTAAACAAGATTTCACCCCCGATTTCTACCCACCTGCTTTTCTCTCATTTCTGCTTCTTCCAGAGACTTCTTTAGCATCTTTGTTTCGCTGGTTACCACTTCCATCATATTCCTGGCCCTCTCCTTATCCTCCTGAGCCTCGTGCTCTGCGGTATCCAGTTCTGACTTGACAGACATCAGCTTTTTCTCAGCTTTCTCCTTCATCTTCTCAAGTTTGTCTCTGGACTTACTCAGGTCTTCAATAATTTTGGTCTGTTCCAAAGCTTTAATCTACAAAGTCAAGGGAATGCCAATAATTTCTCTCGTATTTGTTTTTGGACGACTGTGTCAACGAGGTAAAACTAGAAGTCAATAAAATTCACTTAATAACTTTTTTTCTAAATAAAGAATGGAATCCATCCCAGTTATACAGACTTTGCTAAGCATACATGCTAGACAAACATGTCTTAAGGCAGTTACAGCTTATAAACACGTCAGAGGACCATTATTTGGAAAATCAACGAGACAAAAGGTAGATAGCATGATTCTGGGGTCAAATATTCAAAGAAAGTCTGCTGGTACTTACTCCCAGACTCTAATATACTCCATAGGCAAAAGCAACTTGCGCTTTGGGCCTTATGAAAGGGTCATCCCCAACATAGAAACACTAGGATAAGTAAAATATCTCCTCTGCAAGTGGTCTATGACAAGGAAGCCCTCCTAAAATCCCCTTAGTGAGTCTTCATTACTACTGTAAGGAAAATCTAGAACAGCAGTATTTCAGAACTAATGCCTTCGGACCTGACCCATGAATACGGGAGGCATGAGGTGGCCACAGCATCCCACTGCAAACAAGAGGGAAGGTGTGGGGGGTGCCTCTCTCTTGGAAGCTGTCCCAGGAGCTTAAAGCCAACACAAAGAGCATTCTGGAGCATAAGGCACATTTTCTTTATTAGCTTAGTATTTAAAATTTTGCCAGATCTGCTTACAAAAAAGAATTTGAACAAAATGTTGAAATTCTAATCAATACCATAACATGGATGAACTTTGGACACTACAACGGATAAAATAAGCCAGACACAAAGGGACAGATAGTGTATAATTCTATTTATATGAGGTACCTGGATAGGCTAATTCATAGAGAGAAAATGTGGAACAGAATTCCATCGCCAGGGGAAGAATGGGGAGTTATTTAGTGGGCACGGAGTTTCGGTTTGGGAGGATAAAAAGTTCTGGAAATGGCTGGTGGTGATGGTCGCACAACACTGTGAATGTATTTAATGCCACTGAATTGTGCACTTAAAAATGGCGCAAATAGTAACTTTTATGTTATGGATATTTTACCACATTTTTAAAAAAGAATTGGAGGTAGTTTTACATATCCGACACAAAATTTTTAACAGCGACCATTACAAATAAGTATGAACGAGCTACCATTCAGCATCCACGGGGATGGCTGCAGTCAAAAAGAGAGACAGCAGCAAGTGTTGGCGAGGGTGGGAGAAATCGGAGCCCTCACACACTGCTGGTGGGAAGACAAAATGGTGCAGCTGTGGGAAACAGTTTTCCCGGTTTTCAAAATATTAAACACAGAGGTAACTCATGAGCCAGCAATTCCACTTCTAGGTTTATATATTCGAGAGAATTGAGAACTTCTGTCACATAAAACCTGTCCACAAAGGTTCACAGCAGCACTACTGATCATCGCCAAAAAGTAACAACAACCCAAATATCCATCAAACCGGTGAGTAGATAAATAAAATGTTGTACATCCGTGCAAAGGAATGTTATTCGCCAATAAGAAGGAATGAAGTACGGATACATCCTATGGATGAACCTCGAAAACCTTTTGCTAAGGGGGAGAAGCCAGTCACACGAGACCTCTTAGTGTATTATTCCATTCATATGAAAGATCCAGAAAAGACCAGGGACGGGTGGGAGGGGAGACTGTGGGATAACTGCCAATGGGTTGTTTTCAGGGTTGATGAAAACATTCTGAAGTTAGATAACGGAAATTTGCTTTCATCTACTATAACACACACGACTTCTTAAGAAATTTAGTTTCTGTTCCCGCAGAGAGGCGGCTGATGGCAGCCATGCCTGGACAAGTTCAAAGCTTTGAACTGCCTCCATGCAGGAGAAAGGAAATCCTCGGGAAACGGACAGCTGTTGTGGGACTTGCCATGGGGAAGGCATAAAAACCACCACTGTAGCTTGAGAAATCCACGGGCAATACCATGCCAACCACAGTGGAGGGAAGGAATTCAGAGTCAGTTTTTGAGCCAATGAAATGGCACTAGAAGACCAAGTTTCTACCACCCACGAAGTGCAGGTCTGCAGAGACTGACCTTGGACATCAGGCATGGATTCCAAGTTATGAAAACCCACATGATCAATACAACGTGCATCCTACCCATAAACGTTTTTGAACATATATGTATATTTATTTATAAATTAGATCAGCAGGGGTGCCTGGGTGGTTCAGTGTGTTAAGCCTCTGCCTTCGGCTCAGGTCATGATCTCAGGGTCCTAGGATCGAGCCCCGTGGGGCTCTCTGATCAGCGGTGTGCTTGCTTCCCCCTCTCACTCTGCCTGCCTACTTGTGATCTATCTCTCTCTCTCTCTGTGTGTGTGTCAAATAAATAAATACATCTTTTTTAAAAATAAATAAATAAATTAGATCAGCTACTGCTCTAAATAATGTAGTCAGTCGACTATCAAATATGTTACAAATTGGGGACTGAAATCTTTATCAATTTTAAAACAAAGTTATCTCCTTATAAAACAAAGAGATTCCCCTCATGTGCAAACCATCATACGCTACAGAGAGACTATGTGGCCAAGTGGAAATTTGCTGGGATTGGGATACTGAATTCAAAAGCTTGTATTAAAGGATATGTTCAGCCTTTCTGCTCAGATTAGAAAAACATTTACAGTGGGCTATCTACCAAAAGTGACGGAACACAGCTTGGAGAGCTAGAAGTCCATAAATCAGGTCCTAATGAGGAGAATTCATAGCCAAAAATTTCTGAAAAATACGAGACTTTATCACAATCCTAAAGGCTGCCTCAAATCTTGTCATCGGGGAGCAAAGGCGAGTCATGGAGCTCTGAGCCAAGCCACCAGAACAGAACTAAAAGCCAGGGGATGCCAGAGACCTCGGGCTCCTAAATCAAACCCAACAACCGAGATTCTGGGAAGTGGGGTGTGGCTAAGCTGGTTTCTTAATCCTCCGGAAGGAGCTTCCCAGATCCAGCCCAGAGTCCAACAAGGGCCTGTGTCCCTAATGGTCTTCCAGTGGGGCAGAACTGGTCATCGACAAGACCTATGTGCTACCCAGACCCCAGCAGGGATGGAGAAGGCTCCAAGTGAGCTTTACGTCCTGGGAACACTCTGTCTAGTGTCAGCCTCCTTGAGCGAAAAAATGTCAAAATCCAGTGAACAGTTCCCTCTCACGTTACACAGGCCCAAGGCTCTGAAAGAGATGGTGACGGAATTTAAAATCTGATGGGTCGATTCCCCCAGGGGATCTAAATTCTCTAGCTGGAGGGCTTCCAAGAAGCCACATTGAAAATGCAACCCTTTGGGAGCTCAGCTCTATACATAGGCGCCCTGAAAACCGGGAACCGCAAAGAGGGAGAGCATCCCCGTGGCCCAAAGACATGCTGCGCCCTTACTAAAGAGAATCACAAGGATTCCAGCAGAGGGAAACTGAAGCAGAAAACAGGGAGGTGTTCGACGCGGCAATCTGAGCACACCTCTGCTCCCACCGCTCTACAGCCCGAGAAGTCCTTCCTGTAGGTTCGGCTCGCTGCACGCATTCAAAGTAGGGAGAGTTCAAACTCAATTCCAATCTACTCTTGGAGATCCACTGAGCCCAAGATGGTAGGTTACAAGAAATATATATAAAGAAAGGCTGCACTGACTGGGTTGGAGAAAGTTCTAGAGTAGAGAAGGAGCATGGGGAGTCCTGCATGGGAGATGATCAAGAGAGACAGCAAGAGGGAGAGACCTTGGCTGCTGGTTAAAGGATATTATTCCCTTTTGGTGTTTCCGTGAGAGGCTAAATGAAGGTAACAGTGGTTTTTCAGGTTTTGGTTGTCTGACTACTGATTAGGGGGCACAGCTCCCTACTAAAATTGGGCCTCGTGGTACAGATGAAAAGCCGCTACCTCTCCACCCAATATCTACTCTTTCTTTTGTTCTTACTGCCCAGAATAGACCCATTTCTCAAGCTGACTTCATCTAAGGGAGGCCTAGGGACTACGTTCTGGCCAACAGAGATACAAAGCATTGCACTGTTCCTGGAAAGTGGCCTATCGGGTGTCCCCCTGGCTTCCCTCCTCGCCGGTGGCTGGAATGAGGCTGGAGCCCCGGCAGCTAAGCTTGTGTTAGGAAGCGGCATTGAGGATGAAAGCTCTTGCCAGAACAGTGCGGCAGAAAGAACAGGCCAGGGCCGCCGATGACCACAGAGCCATTCTGCGAAGCATGGCAGGCCTTCTTTTCCGTGAGAAAGGGCTCTGCTGTCTAAGCCACTGTTATTACAGGGGTGTTCCAATATATTCCACTGAAGCTAATCATAACTGACACAGGTTAAGAAGCAACTGGCGTTACAGGAGTGACACAAAGCATTGTCTGGGTCCCCTGGAGTTCTGCCACATGATTTCAGTGCCTGCACTTTCATGTGCACAAAAACCTATGTTTGTGCCAATCAGTAGCACTACTTTAATTATTCTAAGTTAATGAGAAAAGAGCAATGGTGGAGTTATGACACAAATAATGTGTTCCTGCCAAGGGAAGGCCAAACTACATCACTGTGTGTATACAAACAGCACATCTGCAGCTTCCAGTTAAAACACGGGCTAGACGAAATGCTCTGTCCTTAGACGGACCACAGGCACGCGAGACATCGGAAGAACCCAGGCCACAAGCAGTGGATACTACACATGCTAATTAATGGTGATTGTAGTGAAATAACATAATCCAGCACATTGAATTAATATCGTTAATGTTTTCCATTCAACTTTTACACTCCACTTTGCTTTCTAAATGGTCTAATTTTACAATGATAAAAATGTAGCAAGATTGGGGGCGCCTGTGTGGCTCAGTCGGGCTGACTCTGGGTTTTGGCTTGGGTCATCATCTCAAGATTGTGGGATCGTACCAACACCACCCCCCCACCGCCGTCAGGCTCCACACTCAGCAAGGAATCTGCTTGAGATTCTCTCCCCGTCCCTTTCCCTCCCCCTCCGCCCCTCCGCCCCACTCATGTGCGCACGCGCTCTCTCTCTCTCTCTCTCAAATAAATAAATAAAGTCTTAAAAATGGTGAAAAAAAATCTGTTAACCACTTTTTAAAAAATGAAGCAAGATTAAGAAGTTTTTATACGGTGTTAAGTTTATATATATTGTATACATGAAAGCAATATTATAATAAAATTATTTTGACTCAACGCAGGGAGGGGAATCTGTAAGAGAATATTTTTCTTTCCAAAAGAGATTTTCTACAGTAATCGTGTTTGCCTGCCAACTTAAAATTTAATAGTTTTCTGGAAAGGTCTACATATTCCTGGTTGAGAATTCACAGGGAAATGTACTGCATAAGTCGTAAAAAGGAAGACTGGGATAAACTAGGAGTCAAGGTCTTCAAGCATGGTTTTGCAACAGACAGAGAAATGCGCTCAAAAACTCTACACAAATCCTCCCAACAGCCTTGCTCATAATAGCCAAAAAGTGAAAACAATCATAATGTCCATCAAATTTTGAATGCATACACAGTGGGTGGTGGATCCAAATGGTGGAATATTATTCGGCATACGAAGGAATTGTAATGGTTAATATTATGCGTCACCTGGGCTGGCCCACAGAAGCCAGATATTTGGTGCAACACTGGGAGGGCACTGGGAGGGTGTCCTGGGGAGAGATTAATATTTAAATGAGTGGGCTTTCAATAAAGTAGATTTCCCTTCCGTAGCGTGGGTGGGCTTCATGCAGTCCGTTGAAGTCCTGCACAGAGCAAAAGTGACTCTCCCTGAGCAAGAGGGAATTCTATCAGAATCCAACCTTTACACTTGAACTGCAACACCAGCGCTTCCTGCCAGCCTACCCTGCAGATTTTGAACTTGCCAAATTCCATAATAATGTGAGCCAATTCTTTAAAATCAGTC
This sequence comes from Martes martes, assembly GCF_963455335.1. NCBI lineage: Eukaryota > Metazoa > Chordata > Mammalia > Carnivora > Mustelidae > Martes > Martes martes. Next base: position 15,110,416 of record NC_137893.1, read on the forward strand.
AATCTCCCTGTAGCGCTCCCTCCGTCCCTCCCTCTCTGATATTATACACACACACACACACACACACACACACACACACACACACATAGATCTTGCTCCTCTGGAATATTTGGATAAAATAAATATATTTCATATACATGTATATATGTATGTATTTTATGTATGCATTTCATATATATATATTTCATACATATATATGAGAGAGAGAGGATATAAAGAGAAAGACAGAGAAATACTGTTAGTTCATACATATCTTATTAGTTCTGTGTGTATATAAGAGAGAGAGAGAGGGAGGGAGACAGACATACCCTATTAGCTCTGCTTCTCCAGAAAGCTCTAATTTAGGAATGATGTGCTAACGCGTGCACAAGACGGATGAACGCTGGAAACTAAGGGAAAGAAGCCAGAGGCAAAAGGCCACATATTGTATGATTCCATTTATATAAAGTACTCAGAAGAGGCAAATCCATAGAGGCTGGATATAATTTAGTGGTTTCCAGAGGCTGGGTCAGGGGGAAATAGGGAGTGAATGCGGTAGGTATGGGATTTGGGTGGGAGGGCGGGTGGGGGGTACAACAAATGATCTAGAATTAGGAAGCAGAGATGTCTGAACAACCCTATCAGTGTATTAAAACCAGTGAACTGTGGGGGCGCCTGGGGGCTCAGTCAGTAAAGCAGCTGCCTTCAGTTCGGGTCATGATCTCAGAGTCCTGAGATCGAGGCCCGCATTGGGCTCCCAGCTCAGTGGGGAGCCTGCTTCTCTCTCTCGCTCTGCCCCTGCTCCTGTTCTCTCTCTCTAATAAATGAATAAATTCTTCAAAAAAAGAAGCCAGTGAATTGTACACTTTAAAAAGGTGAATTCTGGGGGTGCCTGAGTGGCTCAGTGGGTTAAGCCTCACCTTCGGCTCAGGTCATGATCTCAGGGTCCTGGGATCGAGCCCCGCATCGGGCTCTCTGCTCAGCGAGGAGCCTGCTTCCCTCTCTCTCTCTGCCTGCCTCTCTGCATACTTGTGATCTCTCTCTGTCAAATAAATAAATAAAATCTTAAAAAAAAAAAAAAAAGGTGAATTCTGGGACACCTGGGTGGCTCAGTCAGTTAAGCATCTGCCTTCAGCTCAGGTCATGACCCCAGGGTCCTGGGATCGAGCGGTACATCAGACTCCCTGCTTGGCGGGGAGCCTGCCTCTCCCTCTGCCTGCCATTCCCCCTGCTTGTGCTCTTTCTCTCTCTCTCTTTCTCTAGTGCTCACTCTCTCTCTCTCTCAAGTAAACAAATAAAATCCTTTAAATAAATAAATAAATAAACAAATGGGTGAATTTAATAGTATGTGAATTACATCTCAATTTTTTAAGGCATAGAAATGTAGTTCAAATTATTATTTTCTGTATCAACCTTCCATAAATGGCGAAATTAATTCTTAATTCAATAAGTGTAGTGGGTTGAACTGTGTCCCTCCCCACCAAAAAATAAATATATGTCCACCCAGAACCTCAGAATGGGACCTTATTTGGAATAAGAGCCTCTGCCGGTATCATTAAGGAAAGGATCTCATCATGAGATCATCCTGCAAGAGGGTTTCCCCTAAATCCAGTGGTGGGTGTGGCTTATGAGCCTTACAGAGAAGGAGACAGAGAAGGAGGGACACACAAGAGGACAGTCACCTAAGGGTGGTGGCAGAGAGGAATTCTGCAGTTACAAGCAGCAAGCAGGAGCCTAGACGATAGAGTGAGGCCCCCAGGTTCCCCGAGGGAATCAACCTTCCCAACACCTTGCTGTCAGGCTCCTGGCCTCCGGAATTATGAGAGAAAAAATTTCTGTTGTATCAAGCCACCCAATTTGTGATCATTGGTTATGGCTGCCATCGAATATGACACGAAGGCCATCTTTGCTACCATTCAGAAATGTTACCTTGTGAATAATAAAGTCAGTACAGGGACAAGCACAGGCAACATACAAAGATAAAGAGTTAATATCATTGATCTCTCTTGGACATGAATATGTCTCAAACAATAAAAAATAAAAAGTCACTTGTAGCTAAAATCTCTGACAAACTCATGAAGTTAGCATTCACGGTGTTAGTAAGTCAGAGAGATCTCTGTTCTCTAATGGAAGGCGTCCTGTGTCCGTGGTGAAGGACCTGAGTCATTCCTGAGTCCATCAAATCTCCCCTCTCCCACACCTTTCCTATAGTCTTAGCTGGTAAAAAAGAAGTGGATCTTAGGCACCTGGGTGGCTCAGTGGGTTAAGCCTCTGCTCTCAGCTCAGGTCATGATCCCAGGGTCCTGGGATCGAGCCCCACATCGGGCTCTCTGCTCAGTGGGGAGCCTGCTTCCCTCTCTCTCTCTGCCTGCCTCTCTGCCTACTTGATCTCTGTTAAATAAATAAATAAAATCTTTTTTTAAGAAGTGGACCACTTTACGCAAAATAAAGCAAATAACCACCCAAGCCAACTTTATTTACTTTCCTGACTCTTCCACTTTTCATCTAAATATTCCAGAAGAGCAGACCACTGACTTCTGTTTCCATTTCTCCTTCATCCCTTGGCATGTTGGAACTTGACCTATTCTCAATGCCATCACCCACGACCGCTACAATCTACACCACACGTGCTTGAGTCCGAGGTGTCCCAATGCCAAGGGCAGGGGACAGCCATTCCCCCTCTACCTTACCACTGTACTTGATGCTATTGGCTACAGCCTCACTCTAGAGACCCCCTGTTCTCCCTCCCTTGTCTCTCTCTGTTTCCTTTTAGTCTCTTCCCTGGTGGTTTCCCTCTCATGTCTGAAAGTCTTTAATGGCTCCCCAGAGCCCAGAGGACAAGTCCAAGCATCTCAGGAGACACACAACACCCTGGGTGATCCAGCCCCTGTCTGCTGCCCAGCTTCTTCTTCCCCCACCCCAACTCTGGACATCAGCATGGTGTCAGCAGCAAACGACCGAGCTTCTGCTCACCTGCTGAATGCATCTGGTTATCGCTGGTCTCATTCCCTTCTCCAATCTACTTGTCTATACTTCAGTGACTACCATTGTACGTCCACAATTTTTCCCATATCCACGTATCACCTATGGTCATCATTTCTTTCCTTAAGTCAACCATCTTTTGAACTTACCCAATTTATTTCTATGAAAAGGAATTTTGTAGGATTCCAGTAGAATTTGCCACAACTGGAAGATAACAATAAAACAGAAACTGTACAATGACCATGAGGAGCACTGAGTCATGTATGGGATAGTTGGTCACTATCTTATACAACCGAAACTAATATAACTATATCTTAATTATACTTGAATTTTAAAAAATTTTTTTTAAGATTTTATTTATTTGACAGACAGAGATCACAAGTAGGCAGAGAGGCAGGCAGAGAGAGAGAGAGAGAGGAGGAAGCAGGCTCCCCGCTGGGCAGAGAGCCCGATGTGGGGCTTTGATCCCAGGACCCTGGGATCATGACCTGAGCTGAAGGCAGAGGCTTTAACCCACTGAGCCACCCAGGAGCCCTGAATTAAAAATTTTTTAAAGAAAGAAAAAACCCACTGTACAATGAAAACAAAACAGTATTTCTAGATACTATTCCTCGTACTCAGCGCTGAGCTTAAGGCTTCTTCTTTGTTTAAAATGTAGACTAGCAGGGTGCCTGGGTGGCTCAGTGGGTTGAGTGTCTGCCTTCAGCCCAGGTCATGATCCCAGGCTTCTGCAATCGAGTCCCACATTGGGCTCCTGCTCACCGGGGAGTCTGTTTCTCCTTCTCCCTCTCCCCCACTCATGCTTGCGCTCTCTCTCTCTCTCTCTCTCTCTCTCAAATAAATAGATAAAATCTTTAAAATGAATAAATAAAATGGAGACTAGTAAATGTTCTAGGGGCATAAAGACATAATAACCTCTAATTAAGATTTTCTCCTTGATAAGGAGTTGGAATTGGAAGAAAATGGAATTGGAAGGAAGGAAGGAATTGGAAGAAAAACAAAAGGGCGCCCATTTTTTACTTCACGATGGAACATTGTATAGTGACCTATCCTGAAGCACCTAGAAGCATTTTATATGCCCCCAGAGCTGTGTGCCCCACACTCAAAAGCATCGCTTTACCCCCACCGACCCCAGAAGAAAGCGTTAAGCCTGACACTATCACCAGAACCACACATTGCACAATCCCGTCCCCCAAAGAGCAAAGCTTAATTGCAAGCATCAGGCTTGCCTGTGAAAGGTTCCGTGGAGAGCCCACTGGCAGATAAATCATCATAATCCAGGCAGACCAGAATGCAGATGTGAGGCAGCTGTCCTTGCGGCCAAACGCGAACATACTTCTCAGATGCCAGGCCCGGTCCCCACCAGCTGCTGACCCCCTTCTGCTGCAGAAAGTGTGGGCTCCTCTCTCCGCAGCACCATTTGCGGGTTATAGGGCCGCCTTGGCTCAGGGTCCCAGCGCCACTCTCCATACACCCAGCCTGGAAAACGCCCTCCTCAGAAGCCACACCCCCGAGGGGCCCCCCAGACCACCATTCACCAGGAGCGGCCCCACTTCCAAAGCCACTCTTTCTCCACTCTCCCCCAGCAGGTGCCGGGCCCTGTGCCTGGGCATCGCCCATGGGGCATCCCTTCTTCCATCGGCACCTCGCTGGCTGCTGCACCGTGAGCTGCCATGCCCCGTGCAGGCCAACCCTCCTCAGGCTCCTGACGTGTATGGTAATCCTAAAGCCTAGTCCAGCCCCTCAGGACAAAATGCCCGCCCCCTCCCCCCAGGAGGGACAGAATTAGCTACAACGGTGGAGGGGGGCTATCTGGGTGGCTCAATGGATTAAGCCGCTGCCTTCGGCTCAGGTCATGGTCTCGGGGTCCTGGGATGGAGCCCCGGCATTGGGCTCTCTGCTCGGCAGGGAGCCTGCTTCCCCCTCTCTCTCTACCTAACTCTCTGCCTGCTTGTGATCTCTCTCTCTCTCTCTCTGTCAAATAAATAAATAAATAAAAATCTAAAAAAAAAAAAAAAAAAAGAATTAGCTACAATGGCAACTAACATTTGTACCGGGCTTTATTCTATTTTAGCTTTATGGTAACTGGCCACATGCAGAGAGCTAGCTGGAACCTTCCAGTAAATGTCCCAGAGTCCAGACAGCCCTTTGTCCCGGCCCAGCCCACGTCTTTCAGAGCTGGAATCTCAGTTCTTAGAAATGGTAAAAGCAATGCAGGCCTTGGGGGGAAGCAAGGGTGTCTGAGATGATAAGGGGATGGGCGGGGTGGAAAGAGCCCAGCGGGATCCAGTTAGGGAGAAGGGATGCGCGGAGGCCCAACCCATGCAGATTTCACAACGACATTAGCCGTAAAATAAACAGCAAGATGAAGTCAACCCTGACTTTTTAAATTAAGCTTCTTAACTCTTCCTGAGGACAGAAGAGCGCACTGTAGGAGAAGGGCCGCGGCAGGGTGGAGGAAACCGGGGGAAAGAAGCCAGGCAGCCCACAGGGCACCTTCCAGCACCAGTAGCACCTTGTTTCTGAAACACAGCGTGGTCTCATCAGGAAATCCTCGCTCAGGTCCTTCCTCGGAGAGACTGGGAGGCATCAGGCCTCCCCGATGTCCCCCGCACTTAGTCACCCGTAGCAATCACCCAGACTGCTCCATGCCACTCTCCTCCCCCCCCCCCCCCCCCGGCTTCATGGCGTTCTGGAAGCTCGGAGTATGAAAATCCCCAGTGCTGTTTCCCCTTCCTTCCTATCACAGATTTCTCTGAGGAATTTGAACTCTTCCCTTGACACACACACACAACGAAACATGTCCTTTCTTTATGACTGAATTTACTTCCCAGTTTTGAAATCCAAGCTCACTTTATTTATCATGCCTCATCTATGTTTTTCTACCTGCCCACTGAACACCAATTATGGGAGCTACTGTCATCTCTCCTTCAGCAGGAGGAAGCCAATGAATAGAACAGATTCTGCCAAGGCCCAAGGCTAGGGGTATAGCAATAATAGTAGTAAAGACACTAATAAGTTCTGATTGAGATTTCCTCCTTGACAATGGGAAGAATTGGAAGAAAAAAACCAAAGGGAACCCATTCTTCACTTCAGGACTCGACGTTATATAATGCCCTGTCATACACCAACTAGAAACACATTGTGTCCACCACAGGACATTTGAATACCCGGCTTTAAAACACAGATGCTGCCTCAGCTCCCCCTGCTGCCCCTTCCAGCCAGGGTGGGAGCAGTGGCTTGCTGACCCCCCTACCCCAACAGCCCCCCAAGATCAATCTCAAGGTGTGAAGGGGTGTGGAAGATACTTGATATTTTCTCCCCACATTTTATACCTCATCAGATCCTTTCCCTTGCTTCCTGCTTTCCTTCCCCCGGCCTGTGTCTGCCTTTTTTTTCCTCTAGGGAAATAAGCCTCAACTCATAAGGGTTTCAGGGGAAAAGAGCTAATGACTCAAAATAAAAAAAATACAATAGGAAATACTTCCTAAAATACTGTCCCCACCACATATATTTAAGTGCTAGCTTAATGCCAGATTCCCTTTCCCTCCTGGTCTGTTTCCAGATTCAGAAACATTCCGGAAGCCCAGTCTAGAGCACTATCTGCAAAGAGCCAGGCCGTTATTCCCATCCGTATTTCCAAACGCATATCCGCCAAAATTGGTCTGTGCCTGTGAAGTTACATATACTTTCCAGGGGCACGCACACACCGGACGTTCAAAGATTTTGATTAAACTTGTTTACGTTTTAATTCCTTTCTTCTCTGTAGCGATTAGAGGGGGAACGCTTCAAATCCAGGAGGCACACTGCCCTGGTCTGGGTACCTTCCTCACTTCCCGGGATAAGGCTTCTCCCGCAGCTCCTGAAACACCAGTTGCCTGCCTGACTCTTCCCAGGGAAGAGCTGGGATCATTTGCTCATTTCTTCCTGAGCAAATTCCTATGTGCGATCACTCCCTACAGGATCCCAAGTACCAGTCACCCACCCTTGGAAGAAATGCTTCTATTTTCTGTACTTCACACCACCCCTTTCTTTTCTTTCAACTCCAGGAGAGTTAGCAGACGGTGTTCTATTCCTTTCAGAGGGACGGCACAGGGACTCCACACTTCCACGTCTTACTCGGTGCTCACCCCAGGACGTGGCCTCTTCATCCCCTCCACGGACACCACCCTTTTTTGATGGACTTTTCACTCAGCCACCACGGTCTCGTTCCAACTATCAAAGAGACGCTGCGCTGATCTAATTAGGCCGATCTGTGTAGCTTTTGCCTTTTCCCCCACGACTCTAGAAAATCAGAGGAAGCTTTTGTCCCTGTTTCTGTTCTGCTGCGTCTGTTGTAAGACTTTCACTCTTCGGGGCGCCTGGGTGGCTCAGTGGGTTAAAGCCTCTGCCTTCAGCTCAGGTCATGATCCCAGGGTCCTGGGATCGAGCCCCGCATCGGGCTCTCTGCTCAGCGGGGAGCCTGCTTCCCCTGCTCTCTCTGCCTGCCTCTCTGCCTGCTTGGGATCTCTGTCCGTCAAATAAATAAATAAAATCTTAAAAAAAAAAAAAAAGACTTCCACTCTTCCACATAAATTAAAAATGGTAACTTGCAAAAAGCAACAAGGGAACCAAGCCGAGCACTTGCCTTGAGCTCACTGGTGTCAGCCAGCTTGGCTCTGAGCTCCGTGTTCGCTTCTCGACACACACTCAGCTCCTTCTGCAGCCTCTCCACCTTCTTCTGCAACTTTCTTAGAGTGAGATTGGCCTCGTCCCTCTCCACGGCCAAGGCCGAGCGCACCTGCTTCTCCTCCTCCAGCTGGGCCACCTTCTGCCGCAGGAGGCTCAGATGTAGTTCTTTGCTCTCCAGCCTTTCTTTCTGAGTCCTGAGCTGATTTGGTACAAACAGGGATTTAAAAAAATAATAATAATAATCATTGGACAATCAGTAAATAAAAATGAATCACTCGGACTATGTTGTTCTTTATCTACACTTCAATAAGACTCATCTGTAAACCACCCAAAAAGGTTATTGGATTCCTTTCCCTGATTGCATTTTTTATTCCTATTTTTCCAAGAATTAATTTTGTAGCTGCAAAGGATGAGACAAAGGAGCCACAGAAGACACAGAGGGAAGTAGGCTTTCAACATCGGATTCCCTCCAACATACGTACAGCATAACAGGCACCTAAAATTACTTTTAAAATGACTGAAATGGGCTTATCAAGACCAGAATACGGTAGAGAGACAAAATCCTCTCCACCACCCCAAGCCAACTATACTTACACTGGCCTTTTCTAAAAGAAGCCAGAGTGCAGGTTAGTGCCCAAAACCTAGACTGAGTAATTTCAATCCTTAGAACCAGACTGAGTGACATCAAACATGAGAGTTGGTATATTTTTAAAGTAAGCTATACAAGGGAGAGTTTAAAGAAAGCTTGGTTTACATGTTTAAAATCTTTGAAATAGAAGGGACTTAAGGGGCGCCTGGGTGGCTCAGTGGGTTAAAGCCTCTGCCTTCGGCTCAGGTCGTGGTCCCAGGGTCCTGGGATCGAGCCCCGCATCAGGCTCTCTGCTCAGGGGGGAGCCTGCTTCCCTCTCTCTCTGCCTGCCTCTCCACTTACTTGTGATCTCTGTCTGTCAAATAAATAAATAAAATATTTAAGAAAAAAGAAGGGACTTAAGAAGGTTTTTAGTTCATTGGCATCTTTATTATATACCTTGCCTATACCATCCACAAACCAAGCAGAGAACAAGTTCTTCAAACAGTACTTATCACTCACAGTCAAACTTGATAAAGGAAATTGCAGTGGTTTTTAGAAAAAGATTATGGACCCTCAGGGCGAAAAACATCCTCCAAGGCGTCAAATGTCACATTTAGTGAATAGAATATTAAGTACGGAAACCTCTTTCATCTGCCCTGTGCACTGGGCATTAGAATCGTTTAGAATTCTAGAATGTTAGAGCTGAAGAGTGTCGCATTTTCCCTAATTATATACTCCACACTGCGAAGGGCAGACTGAAACGCAGGCTTGTACATCTTGTCTAACTGTGACAGCATGGTCCATACCAGATCTATCCTTAACAAGGCCCTTTTCATGTTCTCTAACCAAATTTCCTTCTTTGAGCTTCTTCATGTCAAATCCACTCTACTGCAAAATTACACTGGTAAGTTCTGGTAATTTCAATGGTTATACAATACTTAATAATGTTAATTTTAATGATCATACAATATTTAAGAAGGAATGGTGTTGAAGAAATCAATTTTCTAGGAGAACTCAAAGAACAGTAGCTCAATTCAATGTCTCCGATGATAATAGGGTTATCAGCTTTTTTCAAATAAAACACTCCTAAAAATCTAGTAAATGGAAAAGGTCAAATGTGAATAGGTACAGTCTATAAGCCAAGAGTTTAAACATGTATTTTATTAAAAATGAACAGTCTCATGAGGAAGATATTATGCCTACCTTAAACACTCTAGTAATTTGTCTAAGGTCACATAGCTTGGTGGAACCAAACTGGGATTCAAGATATGACTCATTACACAGCCTGTACGCTATAATTCCATCACAGAATTTTCTCCTAAGAACTATTACAAGAACACATCTGTGTTTTGCTCTCTTTCACCAATGCCAATAATTATATAGTATTTAGATTTTTATCCTTTCATCCATTCATTTATTTCGTCTAAACTGTTTCTAACTCTTTTTTTGAATGAGTGAAAAAGTAGCTTTTCTCCTCACTTTACTATCCAATGCAAGAGGATTTATCCAGTTGGAGACTGTCACGTGTTCCCCAGCTCTCCTCATCTCTTTTAAGAATATAAAGAGTTTCTTAGCAAGGCAAGTGGCTACTCAGAGTAAAGACTACAGTTTCCATCTTCCCTTGCAGCTAGTTTCAGCCTTCAGAACCATGTGATATAAATACAAGTTCACATAGAAAATTCTAGAAGCCTCCATCAAAAGACTGCTCACACATGCTCTATTGCATCCCTTTTCTTCATCCCTTTCTGCTCTAAACGTCTGTCTGGAACACAGGCGTGATGATTCTAGGTACCATTATGAACCTTCAGGATGTGGACCACCCCAGGAATGGGAGATTAATGGACTTAAATCAGCTGGGCTCCTTGAAAATTTTACAGAGCAGACCTGCCACACTTACCCTGAGACACCTACCTCCAGAAATTTATGTGAGGTGGGGGGACCACTTTGTGTCATTTAAGTCACTTTTATTTGGGATCTCTATTACTCATGGTCACACATCACCTTAGCTGATATACTTACCATCCCTCAGACTTGAAACAGAGACTCAAATTCTAGATATGTATTTGTATGTTTCCTAACTACAGTCGCAAATAGGAAGGAGTACATTATTTTTCAATATTTAAGTCTCTCCGCAATTCCTTCTCTCAGCACCAGCAAGTTTCAATATCCCCTACCTTTCTCTGTAAATTGTGGGCAATAGTCTTGTTTTCAATGACTGCGTTGCTCTCGAGACGGACCAGCTGCTCCGTGCGAGCTAAAACTACATCCAGACGCATGTCAAAGCCAAGTTCAGCAGCCATCTGGTCCAGTTTCATTCTCTCTGAGAGTTGATCCAGAAATTTAAGATACTAAACCCAAGAACAAAAATTAAATTGAGACACAAAAACAAAGTGAACAAGTGATCTCACAGTACCACAAGCTTACAGACAGGTCCCATTAAACTTAGTCTGTAGCCCAGCCTGGGACCCCAGTGCCTGGGAATGAATTTCTGAACCATCATGCCAGTTCCATGTCCTGCTTTGTGTCCAAGTTCACTTGACTCTCCTGGTCAGTGATCTTGATGTCCAACCTAACATTAGACACACTTCTTCACCCCACCACGTGACAGATCTGGCACTGTCCTAACTACATCCACATGTCTCTGTTTTGGCTACGTGTTGCTACCACGATGCCCCTTCTAGGTTAATCCAGCTCCTGGGATCTACTCACTTTCCATGGCAATTTTTCCCACCTAAGCGAGCCCTGCCCTCAAATGTGAAAAAAAAAAAAAAATGACAACAGTTACCACTCTGATCACTCCATAATCAAAGCTCTCCATACAAATACACTTGGACAACGCTTTTGCTTCTATATTTAAAATCCTACACACACACACACCCAAAAAAATGTCTTTAAGAGTTTTTAATGTTTTGTACTTTAAGGAATAACACGGTAAAATAGAGCTGTATCAAGGAAGTCAAGGTTCATAATTGAACAGGTTAGTGTCACAAAACTGTTCTAGGATCTTCTGCCACTTGATTTCCTTTTTCTGTCTTCCAAGTTTTTATTTAAATTCTAGTTAGCTAACATATAGTGTAAAATTGGTTTCAGGAGTAGAATTTACATTCTACATTTAGATTCGACACTTACATACAACACCAAGTGCTCACCACAACAAGTGCCATCCCTAATACCCATCACCCATCTAGCCCACCCCCCAGCCACATCTCCTCCAGGAAACCTCAGTTTGTTCTCTATAATTAAGAGTCTGTTCTATGGTTTGTCTCTCTTTTCTCCCCCTTATGTTCATCTATTTTATTTCTTAAATTCCACGTATGAGTGAAATCAATTGGTATTTGTCTTTCTCCGACTGACTTATTTCGCTTAGCATAGTACACTCTAGCTCCATCCATGTCATTGCAAATGGCAAGATTTCACTCTTTTTATGGCTGAGTAATATTGTTACACACACACATGCACGCACACACACACACAACACATTCTCTTTATCCATTCATCAGTCAATGGACATTTGGGCTTTCCCCATAATTTTTGTTCCATATTGTTGATAATGTTGCTATAAACATAGGGATGCAAGTATCCATTCGAATCAGTATTTTTTTAAATTTTACTTTATTTTTTCAGTGTTCCAAGAGTCATTGTTTATGCACCACACCCAGTACTCCACGCGATACATGCCCTCCTTAATACCCACCACCAGGCTCACCCATCCCCCCACCCCCCTCCCCTCCAAAATAAACATGGAGGACATTAGGAGAAGGAAAGGAAAAGTGAACTGGGGTAAATCGGAGAGGAGACAAACCATGAATCAGTATTTTTTGTATCCTCCATTTGATTTCTGTGGTTTCCAGCCATCCCAGCCAGAGTAATGCTTCCTAAGTGCTTGCTGAATGAGTGAACCAATCAATGAGTTTTCTGTATCATCACTTCGTGATTTGGATTCTCTCTTTGAAACTTGCTTCTCATTGCAATAAGTCCTCATCTATCTGGCATATTTGAGGCAATTATATGTTTAAATAAGTATAATTTCCTGAGGACTGAAGCATGCCAACGTGAAGCCCAGAACTATCTACACTTTGAGTCATCAAGATGAAATTGTGAGTATTTTCAAATTTTGCTGAATGGCATATCTAAAATTTTATCTCTTCTTTGGGAGGCACAGTCATGGCAAAATATTGCTTATTGGCTGTGTTATGAGACCATGGGTGACTTTGTTGTGCTATAAGATCACATCATCAATTTGTCACTTTTTAATGTTGTGTCAGCTCTCCCCTTGGAATTACTTTTTTTTTTTTTTTTGAGAGAGGGAGAGTGTGTGTGTGTGCACAAGTTGGGGAGAAGGGGCAGAGGGAGAGAGAGAAACCTAAGCAGACTCCATGCCCAGTGTGCAGCCCAACACGGGTCTCCAACTCACGACCCTGAGATCATGACCTAAGCTGAAATCAAGAGTTGGACACATAACAGACCGAGCCACCGGGCGCCCCCGGAATTCCTCATTTCTAATGTGTGTGAATGAAAAGAAAATAACTGCTCTTGTTTGCTTTGTACGTAAAATAGAATCCGTACCTTTCGTGCGGAGGCATAAAGTCTCTCTTGCTATGTCTACATGTGACCCATCCACTCAGCGTGCAAGGATCTCTACCAGGAAAAAAGGTTGGAGACCGGACCAAGCCAACACCACACAGAACAAGTGCCCATTTCAAGGATCTTGGCTATGCCTCAGAAAGCGAGGGTTGCTAGAAGGATTTACTGTACAGCTTGTTTGTTTGAGTCACAGATTAGCCTAGATACCTTCTATGCGGCATGAGCATCAACTACCTATATCTAAATCTCAGCCCTGTACAACTTAGCTTTTCCAGTTTACACACCCAACCCCCTCCCTAGGACGTGCGTGTTGTGGGCGGTTATCTGCGGAACAGTCAGCAGGATGGAATCTGTTTACATAATTCGCTTTCATAACAGAGAGTTCTTTTGGCTCTTCGGTCTCAATGAAAATTAATGAGTCACTACAATGATTTTAAAGATTTTATTTATTTATTCGTCAGAGAGAGAGAGAAAGAGAGAGAACGCGAGCACTGGCAGACGGAGGCAGAGGGAGGAGCAGGCTTCCTGCCGAGCAAGGAGCCCGATGTGGGACTCGATCCCAGGATGCTGGGATCATGACCCAAGCCGAAGGCAGCTGCTTAACCAACGGAGCCACCCAGGCGTCCCAGAGTCACTACAATGATTTTTAAAAGGGGGGGGAAGAGACACCGATCTACCTAAAATTTTTGCCTTTTATTATGTTTCTTCATAATTTAAATACTATTTATTTAACTCTTCCCTAAGAGCTGGAGAAACCCAGAAAAAAAGAAAAAAAGAATATTCCCCTGGCCTCAAGAAGCTTGGAGCTGACTGGAGAAGATGACTAAAAACTGAAGATGGGGTGGGAAGGTGCCCGGGTGGCTCAGTCAGTTAAGCGTCCAACTCTTGGTTTCAGCTCAGGTGGTGGTGATCTCAGGGTCGTGAGCTTAAATCCCACGATGGGCTCCACGCTAACTCTCTCTCCCTCTCCCCCTACACATGCTCACTTTCAAATAAATAAATAAATCTGGCGGGGGGGGGGGGGACACCTGAAGGCAATCGAGTCACTAAGTGCTGGGACAGACACGGGCATGTGTTACACAACGGAGAACTAAGTCTCTAAGGGACTCCCAGAGGAAGTGATACTGGAGCCAGTTCTTCAAGGGACAGCTACTACCAGATGAAGGAGATAAGGAGAACATTCTCTCAAAGAGAACGGCAGTGTGCAATATGGGATGCCAAGGGGACCCTCTTTTTTTTTTTTTTTTAACAAATTTGAATGTGGATATCTTTGGACTCAATCCCCACACACCCTTGAAGGCCCTGTTGGTCCCTGGAGGCCTTGAGTTTGCCACCATTGGCTGGAAAGATGGCAGGTGATGGGAAGCCTGGAAGGGGGGGGGACCCTGGTCAGGTCACAGAATGCTCAGCCAAGGCGAGAAGGAATCTGTAGCTGAGCCTGAGGGCCATAGAGAGCCCCTGGCCAGTTTGAAGATGGAGAGAGGCAAGATTAGGCATACATTTATTAAGACTTTGTGCCGGGGACATCACAACTGTGAGAAGTTTGTTTCTGGAATCCATGCAAATGATCATAACACTCCGAGTTAAAGCACTGCCACTAAATACAGAGTTGGGGGTGGGTATTTGAGATACATTAAGGAGATGGAATCCGTAGTGTTTAGGACTTGCTTAAAAAGAGGAAAGCATTAAGGATGACTCTAGGGCTTTTGGCTCAGGCACCTGGAGGCAGATGACTTCACCATCCCTGAGGCAGGAGGGGGCAAATCTGTGGAGAGGTGATCATTTCCATTTGGAATAGATTTAGTGCCATGTGTACATGGGACATCTATGTGGACAGTCCAACAGTCAGACTTCTTCCAAAGGAACATATTCTATTCAGGTACAACACATCCTTTCAAATTCAAAATTTCAATCAACACACCTTTTTCAGATACCCTTCACCCACCCCAATATCTTCAATCTACCCCTTCATGCATAAAACCACTAATTGGTCCAAATATTTATTAGCTTCTATTCTACACTATTCTAAGAATCCTTCCACTGAGCTCTCTGCCTTTGGCCTCCAGACCCTCAGAGCCAGTCTGCTTTCAGAGACTCAAAAGCCTTTCTTTCTTTTACTTTCTTTCATTCAAAAACCTATGGTGTCCCATTATGTATAGGATAAAGCCTTGGGAAATTAACCTTGTCTATCCCAATTATTCCTACATGCTTCTAGAGCCTCCTCATGCCTCTGGCCTCACCATGCACCATGTTCAGTCTCCCCATGCCTCACTGGTCTCCTGAGCAGTCTGACACACCTCTGTTCCTTCTCCCTCCTGCTGTTCCCTATACTCTAAATCCCTTCCCCACCTCTTCTGCCTGACAAATTCCTGTGTGAAGAGGGCTCCTTTCCCCACGTACAGAAATAGGGACTTTGCCCAAGTTCCTGTTGAATTTTACACCTATCTCCATTAATTAATGATTGTGTCCTCATTGACTTAGACTAGGATTTCCCACAGACCCCTTATGCGTCTTTGCCCAGCCAACCCTCACTGCAGGCATGGTGCTTCCTCAGCTCGTTTAAGTACCGAAACATGAGAATGAATGAGTTTCCAAGGTACAGATTTTGTAACTGATGAGTGTCTTTGTGCCAAATTCCAATCCCATTTGTCTTTTTCTTCTCCTGCGGACTCCTGGGACCCACAAACATGTACCTTCCCATTCCATCCAATAAAACCTTTCTCTGGTCCTCGTGCTGCCTGTCTCTTTTTCCCTGGTCATCAGACTTCGTAAGAATCTATTTCTACATCTCTAGCCTTCCCTCCCTACTCACCCCTCAGGCCAGAGCAAACTGGCCTCTGTTCTCCACCACTTTACGAGAAGTGGGGGCCCCTACTCTCCTCACTCCACCCTCCTTCTCGCCCACCGGTTAGTGCCATTAATATTTCCAAGGCTGTCCATACTGTAACTTCAGCTTCATGGAGACATCATATCCTCTTTCTAAAACATAGCAACGCTCAAAGTCACTTACTATGCTCTGTATTCTACAGAGAAGAGATAAAGAATCTTCATATCCAAACCACTCTAGTCTTCTCTCCTGTCACAACCCCAGCCAGGGTGCCATGTCACAGCCAAGCGGGTACACTCGCTCTGCACTCTGACCTCACGATGCACCTACAAGCTCTCACGCCTCCACCCAACCTCTTAGCCCTACAGGATCTGCTCCTTCTCTCCACTAAAATCTGCCTTCTCCTCCAAGGGTGAACTGCGTTATTTTCTCTCCTGTAAAAATCCTCCTCTTATCCAGAAGTTATCATTCCCTTCACTGAGTTCCTACAGCATTTTGTCAATCAGTCCATCTCTTACAACACGTACAGCTTCAGGGTCACAGCAAATTACCAGAATGTCGGCCTCCTTTACTGAATGATGAGCCTTTTATGATCAGGAACTGTGGGTCATTCGTACCTTAGCCCTCAAACCTTCAGGATCTCATACAGAACAGGCATTCGACAGAGAGCTGATGAGTTTACCTGGATTAATTTAACTGCCAAAAGCCCCCCCCAAAATAGGAAGACCTCCCCCCAAAATGATATCTGTTGTTCTCTGACATTTCCTCATTACTCAGACACAACTATTCTACTGAAGTGCTATAAAACCTGGAATATTTTCAGGTAAAATTTTACACTGCAACAGATGTTTCTACCCATGGATATACCGTCGGGTTATTACTTTTTGTTTCTCGAAATTCAAGCGATCTCGCAAAACATCTCCAGAAACCAGCTCTCCCTCCAGGTGTGTCAGCTGACCCTGAAGAGTTTCCAACTTGCTTTCTGCTTTCTGGGCTCTCCGTAGAGCTTTCTGGTGAAACCCAGATTCATCTCCCAACTGTTCCACAAGCTCAGATATTCGGGCTTCAAGCTGGGAGACCATCTGGAAACAAAGAAACAGACAAGGCTAAGCCTTGTTTTCGATGCAACAAAGTGTTAAAATCCAGTGCTCAGCCAGAGCAACATAACTATTTATAACACCAACTTCCAGATTCTTTGTAAAAATTAAATTAAAAAACATATAATTTGATAGCAGTCTTTGCCTCTCCTGGAAATAAATCTACATTCATTATCTAATAAAATATTTCTATTGGTATTTCTAATTTTTATATAATTCCTTAAACAGGTTCCTCGAGAAATATTTATGGATCATACTGACCTACCCTTAAAACTGCCACTAATTTAGGGGTTTCAAAGTTCAGCTAGAACAACAAAAAAAAAAGTTCAGACAAAGTACTATTAGACCTCTTTAAGGGTCATTGTCTGGAGAAACTCTTCCACCAAATATAGTGGATTAAAGATTATACAGTGAGTTAGTTGTTTGTTTTTTTTTTAAGATTTTATTTATTCATTTGACAGACAGAGATCACACGTAGGCAGAGGCAGCCAGAGAGAGAGAGAGGGAGGGAGGGAGGCAGGCTCCCCGCTGAGCAGAGAGCCTGACTTGGGGCTCGATCCCACGACCCGAGCCAAAGGCAGAGGCCTCAACCCACTGAGCCACCCAGGCGCCCCTGTGAGTTAGTTTAGATAGGAAACTTATCAGGAATTCAAGGGCATAGTTTTTTTAAGCTTTCTTTCAATTTTCCATGGAATATTGATTACTTATGCACCAAACTCTGGTGATGTTGCCTCTGTGCTACATACTTCAGCAGTGATGATATCATTTTAGCCTTTGAGAGGTCAAATTTCATACAGCAACTCTACGTACAAGAAGGCAGGAGAATCTGCTTGCTACTTCCTCTCCTACAAAAAGAGACCACAGTTTCTCCATGAAGGCCCCCATTCCCTTCACACACCCCTAACTTGCCCATCCCTTCCTGAAGTTTTCCTTTGTTCTGATATTCCCTTAGTCAAGAACATCAATTTACCAACACCCCAGGTACACTCTGAGAATACTCAAATTGATTCTACCAAATCTAGTTTTCATGAAATGCTGAATTCAATAAAAAATACCAAGTTTGGGGTGATAAATTTGTTTTGAAGGTTTGTTTCAGAAGAGAAAAAGAAAAAAATAAGATTATTTACACAATACTCAGTACCACTCCTGCAAAATTGAAATAATTTGGGGCACCTAGGTAGTTCAATCAGCTAAGCATCTGCCTTCAGCTCAGGTCCTGATCCCCACGACTCCCACAGAGTCACTGGACCAAGAAACACTCCACTGGAGGAAATAAAGCCTTATGTGTGCGTAAGAAGAATGAAAGAGCTGTCTAGATAAAAGTCTGTGAACTTGTAGGAACTGTCTTTAACTTGGAAAATGACACAGGAATCAATCACGATCATGTCCTCTCTGAACATAATCATTTCTCATGCAGATGATTAGCCAGTTAGGAAACATCTAAAAGTAAGAGAAAAATGTTTGCTCAAAATTCCACACCAAAATCTGAAAATGTCGCACGTATCTGTCATTGTGCAAGACATCATTATTTCAAAAACACCTGCTACAAGGGTACTGAAATTTCAAGGCTAAATAACATCTATGCTCATTTAGAATTCCTCGGAAGCCAACGGTAGGGCATTCCTCTAAGAGCGCGGTTTCCAACTGGGGGTACTCTTACCCTTGAGGGACATTTGTCTGGAGACATCTTTGGTTGTCACAGATTGAGGGGGGAAATGGTGCAACTGATACCTAATGGGTAGAAGCCAGAGAAGCTGCTCAACACCACAGTGTACAGAACAAAGTGTACAGAACGGGCCCACGACAAAGGGTTATCCAGCCAGAAACATCAATGGTGCCAAGACCGAGAAACCCTACTCCAAGATCTGGTAACACTCTGAAAAAGACAATTCTATTTTACTATAAGCAGAAAAGCAAGGAACAAGCAGAAGTGACTTACTGGAAAAGTACGGGTGGTGTCGTGAATTCTGCCGAGAATTGCAAACACAGGGGAGAGTCAAAAGGAGCAGCAACAAAGGAAACAAGAAAAGCGAGGTTCAGAAAGCAGGAGTCGACCTGAAGCAGTGAATTTGCCAGGCCCAGCCTGAACCCACCCTTGGGCCTTTCCGTGGGTTATTACTCAACCGCTGGGTGTGTGTCTAACCAAGGCAGCTGGCAGGGAGCACAGCCTCCTCAACAAACAGATTCATCAATTTGTAAATCTCCCATTCTTCAGAAACATTTCTAAGACAATATATGAAATCCATTCTCTCCTAATTTTACTCGAAGATGAGTCACATAAGACCCCAGCTATATGCTTGATTTCAGGCTTTTAAATAGTGGGAACAGCTATTGAAAAAAATTACAGGGTAGAAGAGGCAGACAAAGGCACTAAAAAGACTCTGAATCATTCTGATTTGGGGGTGGCGGCTGGGAGAGAGGCATAGCCAGCCTAACCAATTTACATCGTTTTGCTTTAGAAAATAAACATATACAGCATGCTGACAATTTCATGCCATGTTTCACATGCTGAATTAAAATAGTTTGAGGAAAACGTTTGGGAACACAGAAGAGGGAAGCCATAAAACAAAATGGTAAAGAACCATTAGCTATTGAATTAGATCGACTGCAAGTCAAGGTAAATAACACTGAAGTATTTCTCGGTCCTGGAGATAATTCTCTTCTCCAGTCCAGTACCAATCATGAGAAAAACTGATTTGCTCTCAGAGACCTGCACATGTCACAGGATGGACATTTCATATCCACAAAGACAATCCTACACTTGGACAAAGGGGTCACTTGGGTTGCTCCTAAGAACACACATGAATTCTGGAGAATTTTTTTTAAGATTGATTTATTTATTTGAAAGAGAGAGAGAGAGAGAGAGAGAGCTGGGGGTGGGGGTGGGCAGAGGAAGAGGGAGAGAGACCCTAAAGCAGACTCCATGCTGAATGGGGAGTCCCACCCTGAAGCTTGATCTCACGACCCTGAGATCTTGACTCTGAGATCGCAACCTGAGCTGAAACCAAGAGGCGGGTGCTTAACCAACTGCGCCACCCAGGCACCCTGAATTTAGGAGAATTTTTAAAAGGAACTGAAAATGTTTAATCATTAAAGGAAAGTGTCAAATGCAACCCTGAACTCTAAGTTAGTGATGGCTTGGAGTTATTAGAAACATCAAAAGAGGGAAAAATACAACTTCTGCCTCAGACCGGCCTGAACTCATGGAAGAAAAAGAATCACAATGGAATTCTACCTAGAATTTGGATATTATTTACTTTAAAACCTCATTAATTAGGACTTCAATAATTTGGATTTGATGGTGATTTAAACAGAGTCAGGCTGAACTTGACTCTGCTAAGCAAAGCTATGTAGTAAAGGAGAATTGTTAATCATATAAACAAGACAAGAAAATTAAACAATCTTCAGTCATATATGTGAATTTAAACATCTTTCTCCATGTTTTAAATAAGTCCCTTAAAAGACGATTCGGGAACCATTATGAAGAGGAGGACAGAGAGTAGGAGAAGTGGAGGCACCAAGAGTTAATATTTGTCGTCATTATTGGCCAGGAAGCGCGTTAAGGAATTCATAACAATTCTTTTTCATTCATTGCTTCCAACAAACAATAGCCTTATGAAGCAGATACTCTTCCAGGTCTAGGAAACCTTGTCTGCAATTCCAAAACCCAAAAGCATCTGAAAACTGACGGCTTTTTTCCTAATTCACTTGCTTATGATAAAGCTTGCCGGGACTGGACGGGGCATCAAACCCTACCCAGAAGCGCCACGGAGCTCCTCACGGTCCTGGCGCGCTCGGCGGGACGGAGCTGCTGCGGGTTTTGCTGCAGAACCATGAACATGGTTGACTACGGGGTGCTGCCCAGACCCCAGCGAGGAGGAATGTGTAAGTGCACTCTCTCCAATGCCTTTCCGTTACTACTTTGCCTTTCGAAACTCCAAAACATTCTGAATTCAAAAACACATCTGACCCCGGGGTAGGGGGGCGGCTCAGATGAGGGAGGGGTGCGGCCCCAGAGCCTTTCCTGTCCAGCGGATGAGAAAACAGCATCTCAGGGGCTGCCCTCTTAGGAACCTGCCAGTGTCACACCTGGACTGAGCGCGGGCCACAGCAGAGACGGGATTGAGCCCAGGCAGCTCTGACTCCAGAATCCACACCGTGGTCAGTGGTCACTGACGCGACTCTCCAGGCTCCCAAAGTATAATATATAATTGAAAGTAATAAAAACCACATTGGAAGGACCCAGCAAATGACTGTCCTCAAGAATCTTACAAGCGGCCACCTCCCACTCACCCTTTCCCTGCTGTCTTCCTGGCAGGTCATTTCTCGGATCCTTTCCAAAACAGCATCCTCCGTGGGCCCAGTCGGGCCCCAGCTGCCTCTAAGCAGGGCTGCGACTTTCTCCCTGAATGAAGAGCACTGGCTTCGCGAGGCTGCAGCCGCGTCCAGACTGGTCTCCAGTCTCTTCTCCAACTCTCGGGAGCTTTTCTTCAAGAGGCTCAGCTCCTGCTTCGAATCATCCCAGTCCCGCTGGCCAGCCAACAGCCTCTCCTGGAGGATCCTGACTTCCCTTTCAAGGACTTCTTTGGTCTGTACAGCTCGGAGCAAGTCCTGAAACGATTACAGACAGTGAAGACGAGAACCTGAGTGGCCACTGAGGGACACCTGCATTTGCGCTTTTTTTTTTAAGATTTTATTTATTTGACAGAGAAAGACACAGCAAGAGAGGGAGCATAAGCAGGGGGAGTGGGAGAGGGAGAAGCAGGCTTCCCACCAGGCAAGGGGCCCGATGCGGGGCTCGATCCCAGGAGCCTGGGATCATGACCTGAGCCAAAGGCAGCCACTTAACGACTGAGCCACCCCGGTGCCCCCTGCATTTGCTTTTTATTTCCCTTACTTACAGACTTCATGGAGTGAGGATGAATTCATCACATTCCCTGTTTAACCGTAAGCTCCCCACCACCTCTCCCTAAAGTTATTGAATTGTAAAGGCAATGTCAGGTAAACGGAGGTGCCTGAGAAAGAGAAGGGATATAAAGGGATATAAAGCCAGAGCTAGAAAAAGGAGACGGACCTATAAGCCTTTTCTGTGACAAAGAGTTAATAAAAACAAACTGCTGGCTAAAATGCTGGTGGAGGCAATACATAGAGAGAAAAATTTACATAATTAATTATCTGTTCTAAAGCTTGACATACATGGAAATTGACTCTGAATAACAGTAAACTTTCAGAGTCTTACCTACAAGTCCCATGCACTAAAAACTGTCTAAATAAAGATGCCTCCTTAATACTGTTTTAAATAACAGAGTAGTGTTTTCACAAAAACATCACTGCATAAGAGATCTTCAGAACTTTCTTTCAACATCCATTTGCTGCATGTCTCCTTGTCTCATAAAGTGGATAGAACCTGAAGAAGAGAGACCGAACTCTCCAGCCATTCCCGGGTGGCAGGAGGATTAAAAGTAGAGGGAAATAAGGTACCACAGTGAGAACAGTAATTTGAAAGAATATAATGTGTATGGTTAGGTTCACAAAAATAAATGAAGGGCGTAAAGGAGGCTACTGACGCACTTACTTCTATTTACTGTAATCTAGAAGGGTCCAAAGTGACATAAAAGGGACATCTTTAAAAGTGACTTAAAAAAAACTTGTTGACATGGATTTCTAAAATACATGAGTCCACATCAGATAAAAATAAGCAACTTGTTAACCAGCACTGCTACAGTATTACAGCCTAGTTAACTGGGGGAAAAAATTGTTATTTATTACAAATAGTATGTTAGGGTCAAAAGCAACAAAAAAGAAACATTATCTTCAATTAACAGATTCTATGCCTAAACAGGCCAGTAACATTTTAGGCTGCCAGTTAAAATGCACTCAACCCTTTCGCACTGGAACTAGACTTTAAAAGGAATTTATCTCCACCTAACAGCCTGGAGACAAGAAAGATGTTCCTTGAATTGCTATGTCTTTATTTTTTATAAAAAAGAGAATATCTTACTTTTTTTTTTCTTCTGGTGATTTTTTTTGAATCAAGGAAGTCCCTGGCATCAGCTTGAAATAAAAAGTTACTGAGTGTGGCTAAGTAGTTAAGGAAGTCTGACCTTTTCAGAAAAGGAATGGCTAAACTAATCATGGGACCTATTTTGTGAAATGCTTTGGTCTCAAGGTCCTGGCAACACCTTCGCTTCCCCGGTCCCTTTCGATACTGGTCCTCTTTGTGGAGAAGTCCCTGTTGCTAATTAAATTATGGCCCTTGAGGTAGAGCCAAGAACACTTTATCACAAATACAATATTTTAATACTTTACAGATTTCTTTTCAGAGAGTAATACAATAGGGGCTCCTGGGTGGCTCAGTTGTTAAGTGTCTGCCTTTGGCTCAGGGCACGTTCCCAGGGTCCTGGAATCGAGCCCCACATCTGGCTGCCTGCTCGGCAGGGAGACTGCTTCTCCCTCTCCCACTCCCCCTGCTTGTGTTCCTTCTCTCATTGCATCTCCGTCAAATAAAAAAATAAAGTCTTAAAAAAAAAAAAAGATAGTAATACAAAAGCTACTCAATTTGAATAACCAGTATCACCACTGATGATAATAAATCAGGCCCCTACTTTACTTAGAAATGACCATCTAACATGTGGTTAGAAAACTGAAGGTCCCAAATTCAGTGATGCAGAGATCATAATGAATTCTAATCCCTTCAAGTTCTAAAACCTTCTAGAATATTCTATGTTAACTTTTATATGGAAAGAAAACCCTAATGTAAAAGAGGGGAATTTCCATGACCCAGAAAGTGATATTTTTAACCACGTAAGAAAGGTCCTCAAAATACACACAAAAAAATATATCAGATGCTTGAGTACTACAGACTTACTGTCAGTTTGGAGTGTGCTAACCAAGTGATGGCTTACACCAGGAGACCAATAAGCACAGTGAAAATATTCCAGCTATGAGGAATTTTTTTCCATCCCCAATATCAGACTATTGTCTCCCTGCTTTCAAGACAAGAGCTCAAACAGTTCCCAACAAATTCAGAGCACAAACCTTCATGACTGGTAAAAAAATAAATAAATAAAACTCAATTTGTGGTCATAAAGTACAGTGGCACATGGCAGCAAGCCAGATTTTGTTTCTGGACACGTTTCAGCCCCATGACATCCGTGTTGTTTCTCACATGAAGTGCAGCCCTGGGGAGCCAGGGGCAAGGCCTTAGGGACAGCCTCTCCCTCAGTGCTCTGATTAAGTACTTCAGGGTTTAGAAGCACTGTGCCGATCTGCTGGAAACAGATGTCCTCGGACTACAAATGCAATTACCGCAGAGCCCGCAGAAACAGCCCTGAAGTGGAATCTGGTTGCATGGCTACCTCAAGGATACGCTCAAGTAATGTGACATCAGTATCGCTGGCCAGGTCCTGGGGACCGCTGTCAGACCACACTGACACACAGAACAAGAGACGAGTAGCTCCCTCTGGGCAAAATCAGGGCTGACCTCCACAGAGGAAATCATATTTGCAAAAGAGGACAGCCACTACAGAGACACTGATAGGGATGAGTTATTTAACAAAACTGTTCACTTTTCGTTTGTCCTACCAATGCAAGAAATGAATAATGACCCCTTCACAACCACTTTTAACCAAAACAGTTGTAAATAATATGATTAAGGTATTCAATCTACCTTCCCAATTAAATGCATGTCTGTATTAATTCTCATTAATTAGTGAGAATCATTAATGCGTTAATCATCATTAATGCATTACGTGATAAAGCCATTCAAAGGTTTGTTTTTAAAATGCAATTGTTGGGGCGCCTGGGTGGCTCAGTGGGTTAAAGCCTCTGCCTTCGGCTCAGGTCATGATCCCAGGGTCCTGGGATGGAGCCCCGCATCGCGCTCTCTGCTCAGCAGGGAGCCTGCTTCTCCCTCTCTCTGCCTGTCTCTCTGCCTACTTGTGATCTGTGTCTGTCAAATAAATAAATACAATCTTTAAAAAAAACAAAATAAAATAAAATGCAATTGTTTCCTATTTTAATGTTGCTAACTATTACATATATTTGGATATGCATGAGATCAAACTGCCTCTCAAAAATCCATAGCTAATTATTATTTGGGTGGAGAACCTCTGGCTTGAGTTTAATTCATCCAATCCTAGATGAATTACGTAAAATGAAAAACCAGTTGATTACTTTTACCTAGTGCAGTTAAAATTAACAAATAAACTCAGAAATTCTCCCTGAACAGGTACTCTTATACATTGCTGGTGGGAGTGTGGATAGGTATAATTCTGGTATAAACATTTAACAAAATAGAATATGCACATAGCCTGTAGTCCTGCAATTCCAGTCCCCAGAACAGATCTGTAGGGTAGATTACTAAATATGGAAAAGGACATATGCACAAAGTTATTCCATTACAACTAGAGGGTATTATGCTAAGTAAAATAAGTCAATCACAGGAAAGCAATTATAATGTGACTTCACTCATATGAGGAATTTAAGGAACAAAACAGAGGGTCATAGGGGAAGAGAGGGAAAAATAAAACAGGATGAAACCAGAGAGTGAGACAAACCATAAGAGACTCTTAATCATAGGAAACAAACTGAGGACTGCTGGAGGGGAGGGGGACTGAAGGGATGGGAGAACTGGCTGATGAACATTAAGGAGGGCATGTGATGTAACGGGCACTGGGTATTATAGAAAACTAATGAATCACAGACCTGTACCTCTGAAACCAATAATACTTTATATGTTAATTAATTGAATTACAATTTTAAAAAAATTGGGGGGCACCTGGGTGCCTCAGTCCGTTAAGCGTCTGCCTTCAGCTCAGGTCATAATCCTAGGGTCCTGGGATCGAGTCCCGCATCAGGCTCCCTGTTCAGTAGAGAGCCTGCTTCTTGCTCTCCCTCTGCTTGCTGCTTCTCCTGCTCGTGCCCTCTCTCTTTCTCTGGCAAATAAATAAATAAAACCTTTAAAAAATTTTTTTTAATTTTTAAGTTATTTTTAAGTTATCCATTACAGTATAGCAAAAAATTAAGTACTACACAAATATTCAGTGATATGTGACCAGCTAAACAAATACAAGACATCTGTACCGTAGAACATATGTCGCTCATAAAAAGAATTAAGGAGATTTTTTATGTACTGATAAGGAAGACTCTCTAAGATATAGTCAGTAAGAAAAGTAAGCCATATGTCTCGTGCCATTTGTACCTACATAAAAAGAACATCTCTCTAGAAATAAGCAAAAGCAACTGCCAGTTCTGATCATCTCTAGAGAAGGGACCTATAGCTGAGGGGCTAGAAATGGACGGAAGATATGACAGAACAGAGACAACTATGAAAACATCCAGGAAATTCTGGTCCAGTGCTGACTCAATAGTGGTAAGAACACACACACACACACAGAAACACACACACCAGTTAGACTGTCCCACTGACATCATCAGCCTTGGAAAAATAATAAGAATTCCGCATAAGTCTGAAATTCTCATTATTGACAAACACAAGTTGACCATGAATTTAGCTGCCTGTAGGCCCAGCGTGTTCCTGGGCTTCCTCATAGAACTGCTAACACTCCGCCCTGAGCTGGTCAGATTGTGCCTGGAGGACCATGGACAGTTCCCAGCTGGAGATGTGAAGAGGGACGTTGTCAAAAGGGAATGGGTTCAGCATCACATGCTAGCATTAAACCTGTAATACAAATATTTATGTAACTGTTTTATTTAAAATGTTGTTTTAATTTATTTTGAATGTATAGAATGAATTTAAAAGCAAAGCACAGAAGGCTTAATTATGGTTATAGAACAGAATGTAAATATTACAAACCTTGACAATGTAAATACAATAATAAAACTGGGAAGTAGAAAAAAAAACTGGGAAGTAGAGAGAGGGAAGTAAAAATTAAAAAGCATTAAATTCTTCTACATTGTGGCAAAAAGTCTAAAAATATGATCTCACGTTGGTGAATCAGGAATAGAAATGTATTCCTTTAAAGTCTCAATGGTAAGTACCAGACGCTAAAACAGGAATGCCCTGTGAGGCTAGAAGTAGAAGGAGAGAAGGCTTTAAATTTTACTTCGGAGTCTTATGAACAGATATTATTTTAGTGCTTATTTTCATTTGAAATCTTCATCCAGAGGCCAGGACTCTCCCAGCCTCACAGATGATATGAAAGAAGGCTCAACGTTTGAGAGATACAGGCTGTTTAGCCAAAAGAAAAGACATCGAAATCCATGATAAGTGTCTTCAAATGCTTTAAGGTTAGCCATAAGAAAGAGATTTCAGTATATTCTATGAAGTTTCATTAAGATAGAACCGGGATGAGGATGTAAATTTTGGGGATTCTGATCCTGACGTGCTATAATGAAAAACTGTCAAAAAAATTAGAACTATACAGAGAGGGCCTGGGTGGTGCAGTCGGTTGAGTGGCTGAATCTTGATTTGGGCTCAGGTCATGATGTCACGGTTGTGGGATCAAGGCCTGCATCTGGGCTCCTCACTCAACACTCAAGACCTGCCTGACTCCAAAATCTCCTTGGGATTCTCTCTCCCTCTCCCTCTGCCCTACCACCTGTATTCTTTCCCTCTGTCTCTCTAATAAAGCTTTTTTTTTTTTTTTAAGAATTTTACAGAGAATATGGATCTCCTTGTTCGGTACTGAGTTCCCTGTCTCTCGAAGAGTTCAAGTGAAGGCTGGAAAACTAGCTATAGAGTGACATTTTAAAGATGATTCTGGGGGCGCCTGGGTGGCTCAGTGGGTTAAGCCTCTGCCTTCAGCTCAGGTCATGACCTCAGGGTCCTGGGATCGAGCCCCGCATGGGGCTCTCTGCTCAGCAGGGAGACTGCTTCCCCTCTCTCTCTGCCTGCCTCTCTGCCTACTTGTGATCTCTGTCAAATAAATAAATAAATAAAATCTTAAAAAAAAAAAAAAGGAAATAAAGGTGATTCTGATTCCACATAGAGGGTTACACGATCTAGAGTCTAAAAGGCCGTAAGATCACTTCCAACATCATGATTCTAAGATTGTAAAGAGATCTTCAGTTTCTTTAGTAGTTTATTCTAGTAAGTCCTCACTTCCAGGAACTTATTTCCATATGCCTATACCCTGAAAATAATTTTGTTTCTTTGGATCCCTGGGTAAATATAAATAACTAGGAAAAGGAAATAAAAACACAGAGCATCAATTAAGTGATGGGCATGTCCTGAGTACTTCGTGTATATTATGTCATCCAGTCCTAAGAATAATTTTAAGAGATGGATCCTTAAATTATTTTTCTATTTTACAGACAAGAAACTGAGGTTCCAAGAGGTAAGGCCATATACCTCAGATCACATAGTCAAATGACTCTGGAGTCCAGATAAAAACCTGAGAGCCTAGCCTCTTAACCACTCTACTCCCTGAGAACTGTCCCATGCCAGTCTCTCTTCCGTCCACTACTTCATGCTAACAAACCAGAAGAGCAGAAGAGACATCCTTCCAAACCACACCTGCCTGACTCCAAAACCAATATTCTTTCTTAGCTTTGACTCTAGCTACCAGAATTAAAGGAAATGTCAACAGCATGAAGGAAAAGAAGCTGTTTGAAATCCCTTAAGTAAGTTTAGGTTCTGATCTGATCTGAACTCGTATAGCCTATAGGAAATGCGTGTGTGGCTTATGGAGGGTAAGTGCCTACTCTTTTGAACCCTGGATTATTTCAAAATAACAGAAAGAAAAAGTGCCAATCTTTGAGAGTTGTTAAAACATACTTCAATATTAACTACTCGAGCTTTTCAAATAATATATTTTCCTTACATATAATAAATCACCTGGTTTTTTATTGCGGAAATTTTCATAAAGTAAAAGTCATAAAGTAAATAGAGTAATTAAGAAAAAGAGAAAAGCTGAGTTTTGTAAAAACAGCACCCCAGCCTGCAAATATTACTACTTCCGCAGTCATTCTGGGCTTCACTAATAAAGTAAGTTTCCTACCTCAAAAACAGAGCTTTAGAAAGCATTATGAAGACACTTCCTGAGGCCATTAATGTGTCAGTAAAAACCGCTTGACAGTATTTTTCAGTAGTAAATCTTTGGAGTCATAATCCTATGAATAAGCACTTTATTAAAGACCTCAAGTTTTTTATTGCACTTTTTTTTTTACAATTTTTATTATTTTGGCAGGAACTACATCCTAAAATGAATGTGTTTCCAAGCCTGAACAACACTGCACCATTTACAAGTAAAAATACATATGAGAAATAAGTTGGTTTTTTCAAAATGTGCTCTTATAGCACATTTTTATTTCCTACTGCTCATCTTCAGAAATGCATCCTTTTTTTTTTTTTATCTGATAGAGACACAGCAAGAGAGGGAACACAAGCAGGGGGAGTGGAAGAGGGAGAAGCAGGCTTCCCACCAAGCAGGGAGCCTGACGTGGGGCTCAATCCCAGGACCCTGGGATCATGACCTGAGCCGAAGGCAGACACTTAATGACTGAGCCACCCAGGTGCCCCCAGAAGTGCATTCTTATAAGTAAGTATTAACTTCTGCCTAATTTTCAAGGCTTGCTATTTTAATCATTACTATTTGTAATCGAATTCAAGTTATTCATTCACTGAGGAAATTTGCATAGCTACTTACTGCTGTTGTCTCACTGACAAATGACTTGGCATCAGACAGATATATAGGATATAGCTGTGACCACACATGGAAAGGGATTACTGATGATAGCAAAATGATGTCATGAGCAGGGTTCAAATCCGAGCTTTGCCACTTAAGAGCTATGTGAACTTGAGCAGAGTACACTTAGCACAATGACTGTGCTAATAGTAAGTGATCGATAAATGGTGACTGTTATAGAAATGGTTACTAATAGGATTCATGTAAAAAATCTGAGAGCCTGAAACTTCACTCAGAAGGCTCACTGGTAGGTAAAACATTAAAAGCATAATTCTGAAATACTTTTATGTATATGGTAAGATGAAGCCAAAGAATAGATATTATGATTAAGATTCAAAAGATACTAATATAAAACACAAAGATAATAAGAAAACTCTATCACTTTTAATTAAACATACCACGAAGGGTTTATTACTAAAAATGTATTTCTAGCACAATCCACCAAAAGAAACGAAAGCCCAATAGCAATGAGCACACCGAGAGCCTAAATCTTGGTTGTAAGCACCATTCTCCAGGAAAAGGCACCAACAATCCCTACAGAACAGGTCAATTTCAGTTCTGTGTCTGAAAATTCTAAGTGATCCTCATATGTCATGTCTTCTGTCAGAAAAAGCAAGGAAGTTTTAAATGACCAGAGGCAGGTTATAAGGTCACAGAGACCATCCCAGAGGGGCTGCTGCTGGGCCAATATAGTGAATTTGGAGCACCAAGAAAAAAAAAAAAAAGTAATTGATTGTAACACAGTGAGTAAATATAAATTCATGTGTCCACAGAACTGAAAAGAAAAAAAAAAATCTTTTCTTTACAGAATGCCAGCTAATAGGCAGAAGGAATGGTAAAATTTGAATATTACCCCCCCCATGATGTAAATTAATCCAGACAAGAATCAGTGATGATAATACCACTCAGTAAAGTCAATGGGGAACAGAAATAAACCCGCCAATTATCAGGAATAATCTGCCCAGGGATACCTCACTTAACTGAAGAAGAAAAAAAAAAGTCCCTTTACGCTAAAGAGATAGGCAAACTTAGTGTCAGCAACAAGGAACAAACCAGTATAACGTGCCTATAATATGACATCTACAACTTAAACTCTGAAATGTCCTCGCCAAAAACATTGAACCTGAATCCAGTCCAGTCATTATCTGATTTTGAACTACATCTCCTTTACCACTTAATTGTCTCCTATGTATTTTGTTAACGGATTGCACTGTCTCGCTTTCACTTTTGGAAATTCAGCATTATTATTAATCCCATAATTAGTTTCTTTGTCACAAGAATATAAAAATATAGTTGAAAAATTATATAGCATGAAAAAACATATAGGATTAATTGACATGCTCAAACACGGCTTTGGGTAATTTGAAAAGATCAATTAAAGGTCTAGTATTAAGGCACTTCCCTTTGACAATCTCTTTTTTATTTTTCTAAGATTTTATTTACTTGTTTGACAGAGGGAGAGAGCACAAGCAGGGGGAGTGGGAGAAGGAGAAGCAGACTCCCCACTGAGCAGGTAGCCCAACGTGGGGCTTGATCCCAAAACCCTGGGATCATGACCTGAGCCAAAGGTAGATGCTTAACCGACTGAGCCACCCAGGTGCCCCATGACAGTCTCTTCTAAGTAACACCCACCTCCTTCGACCTTGCAAGTATATATATTCTAGGGTTTTGTCTTACTGATACATTCTCAAGCATGACAAATAATATCAGATTATTCATAGCAGCCTTGCTTATAGCAGTGTGTGGTATATTACCATTTTGTATTTAAATGAAAGGAAAAATATAATGCAGAGCATGTTGCCATTTGTATTAATATTTAATTTTAAAAAGAGTAAGTATACACATCATAGAACATTTCTAGAAAGGTATAAAAAAATAACTGTTAACAGAGGTTGCCTCTGAGAAGAACAACTGTGTGGCTGGCAGGAGGGGTGGGGGTGGGGAAGATTTTCACCATATACTCTTTTTTTTCACCATATACCTTTATGTCTATTTGGAATTTTGTATCTGGTGGATGCATTACCTATTTGTTCAAAAAAGGTTAACGTTTGAGTTTTCAAAATCCTTAGAGGCTAACTAAAGGAGAACATAGTTCTCTACAGACTCTACCTTTAAATATGGTGTGTGTGTGTGTGTGTGTGTGTGTGTGTGTGTGTGTGTTTCCTAATTAGGAAAAAGCTATGTACCCAACGGCCTGTTCGGGTCACCGAGTCCCATGCTGCCCCCAGCCCTCCTGCTGACAGCAGCGTTTGGAAGCTGTGGTCGGTCATGCCAGTGTGCTCACCCACATCTGGCTGTCAATTTCCACTTCATAAACATGATCGCAGATGCACATACACACTTCACATACTGTACCTGGTTCAGCTTGTCTCTTTCCTCGGTGCAGGAGGCAGCTTTTTTCTGCTCTCTGTTTACTTCAGAAACCAACCTCATGATGGTTTCTCTGCTAGCTTTTGCTTCCATCTCATGGACATTTACAGTCTCTTCAAGAGTAACAATCTGTCCTTTCACCAATGCGTTTTCCTCGCACAGCTCTCTAAGCTGAAGAGAAAGCAGTTACAGCTAGCTGATAAAAATTAACAATTTCATACGGCTTCCTGTAAGCAACTCTGATCTACGTACCCCGCTGACTGCATGATCACACGAAACCCGGGAAAGCACTATCCCTCCATCCACTCAAAAGAACACATTTTCAAAAGCAGCCTCTAAACTCTGTTGTTACGGGCAGACCCAGTGATCAAATTAAAATTAATCAAAAGATAGCTTCAGGGCAGCGCTACTGAGAGCCTTGCCAAATGCTTCCCGACAGAGCAGGCACCAGCAAGCCCCTGGCTTAAATAATCGAGGAAAGGTGATGTTCCACAGAGATTACAGCAGGGGAGGGAGCAAAGGACTTCTATTCTGCCCACGTCTGCTGGCGCCAATGGCATGCGAGGCACTAAGGGGGGGGGGGGCACAGAGAAGAAAGCAGGACTTTCTTTTTAAAAAGAAAATCCTCCTAATTAATATAAGCATAGAAAAACCCCGAATAACATGCTCAAACAGTGGCTATCATTAGGATTAGCAGAGCTTTTCACTCTCTATGTTGTGCATTTAGGCTGTCAGCAGAAAGCATGAATAAGATTTATAAGATTTACAAGGAGGGAAAATGAAATCAGACAGGCTCCTTGGCCTGGGGAACCAGCCCTGCAGACAGCTCAGGCTGGAAGGCCACGAGGACGCCTACAGGAAGAGCTGAGACCCCACGTTACAGAGTCAGTATCTGCGTTACGATGCTCTGGGGAAGCGACATATCTTTCAGCCTCAGCACCTGGCCAACATGGCATCCGGCTCCCAACTCAGGGCCGTTCCCACGCTCCTGAACACTTTTCTGCATATGTGTATGCTCAGTCCCCACCTCAGAATGTAAGCTTTCAAAAGGCCCCATCTCAGAATGTAAGCTGGTGTAGCCACTCTGGAAAAGAGTGTGGAGATTCCTCAACAAGTTGAAAATAGAGCTGCCCTACGACCTAGCCATTACACTACTGGGGATCTACCCCAAAGACACAAATGTAGCTATCCGAAGGGTCACCCGCACTCCAATGTTTATAGCAGCAATGTCCACAGTAGGCAAACTATGGAAAGAGCCCAGATGTCCATCAACAGCTGAATGGATGAAGAAAGGGTGTGTGTGTACACAATGGAATACTATGCAGCCTTCAAAAAATGGAATCTCGCCATTTGCAACAACAAGTATGGAACTGGAGGGTATTATGCTAAGGGAAATAAGCCAATCAGAGAAAAGTAAGTATCATACAATCTCACTCATATGTGGAATTTAAGAAACAAACCAGAGGATTGTAGGGGAGGGAGGGAAAAATAAAACAAGACAAAATCAGAGAGGGAGACAAACCACAGGAGACTCTTAATCAGAGGAAACAAGCAGGGTTGCTGGAGGGAGGGGGGTGGGGGTTGGTGTAACTGGGTGATGGACATTAAGGAGAGCACATGATATAATAAGCTCTGAGTGTTAGATAAAACTGATGAATCACTGAACTCTACCTCTGAAACTAATATATTATATGTTAATTAATTGAACTTAAATTTTGAAAAATAATTTTAAAAAAGTAAAAAGTTCCTACCTCAGAGGGGCACTCCTCAGCCAGTCCACGTCAACTAGCCTGCCACACCTCTAACCTGCCTCACTCTCTATCCCCACATCCTCGTTGGTGTTTCTTCCCCTTCACTACGTGAGATAATATTGGATATTTGTTTATTTCCTCATTATCTTTATCTCACAATAACAAAATTTCTAGAAGAGCAGATTCAGTCTTATCTTATTCACTGCGGCACCACCAGCTCCCAGAACTGTGTCTAGCATATAGTAGTCACTCACTAAATCTCTGTGAAATGGATGAATGTCCGGTAAGTCCTGAGGAACACCTCCTTGGTTTCTTGGGAGAGCGGCGGGTGCACATGTGGTTGGGAGAGCTGTGAAAGGGAGGAAGTGGTTTTGAAAGGAGTGGTTTTGTTCCACTTCCCAGGGGACCACCTAGTGAGTGTTGATCAAGACAGCAGCCTTTCTCCTCCCGACCAGTGATTTTTTTTTTTTTAATTTGAGATGCTAACGCTCTAGAATCCTAGCATCTGTTTTAAAATACAGTTTCTTTTGTTATTCAGGTATGGGGAAGTGAACAGATCTGGAGAGAGCTGCCGCTGCAAAACAATTTGTTACTCACAGTTGTTAAGAAGAAGGGGCACGCTGTGCCACATGAGGCCACGAAGGGAAGCACCAGGTCAGTCAGGAGACGAGGACAGCAAAGGAAAACAGAGGTAAGAATCTTTGTCATGGTTTCCACAGGATGAGGTGACCGAGGCGAGATAAGCAGGCTTGGGACTGGCTAGTTAGAGTAATCTGAGGCATGTAAGGGCTGTGTGGTACCTAGCCTTGTGGTGATCCGGGAAGGTAGACAGTGGCCCA
This sequence comes from Martes martes, assembly GCF_963455335.1. Classification (NCBI taxonomy): domain Eukaryota; kingdom Metazoa; phylum Chordata; class Mammalia; order Carnivora; family Mustelidae; genus Martes; species Martes martes. Next base: position 15,144,737 of record NC_137893.1, read on the forward strand.
GAGCCTGACAGAAAAAATGACCGGGGTGTGGGAGCGACGGATTTGCATGTGAAAGCCATGCTCCCCACAGGGTCATTTAGGAGAAACTGGCTAACCCTCTGAGTCAGTCTCTCCTGGGTCAGCAAGACCCCAAATGTCAAAGCATTCAAAATACAGAAGACAATAAGGCATAATTAATACAGTATCAACTTCCAGATTAGCACCTGGAGCTCATCTCTGATGAGGGGAAGGAAGGGTGTCATGAAAGAAGAAGGTTCTCCATTCTCTTTTCTTTGCCCCATCATTTGGCTTTAAAAACAATCTCCCAAACTACACTGCCCCGTGGACTTTGACAGACAGGCTGCTGGTCCACGTGTGCAACAGGGAAGTGAAGGAGAAGCATCTAGAACCCTCGGGACTATCAGGCCTGAGCTATCAGAACCTGTCAGTGAAGTGGAATGCTTCATGAAGTTAACTGAAACGATTTTCCACCTTGTAGGAAGTACAGCTGAGAAGCTTACTAATAAGATTCTGAGATGTGGCTTTAAAAATGGCTGCATGGATTAATGAAAGAAATTGAAGAAGACACAAATAAATGGAAAGAGATTCTGTGCCCATGGATTGGGAGAGTTAATATTGTCAAAATGTCCACATAAGTCAAAGCAATCTATAGATTCGACGCAATCCTATCAAAATCCCAATGGCATTTTTCAGAGACATAGACCAATGATAATGTTTGGACGGAATCACAAAAGAGCCTCAATAAACAACACAATCTTGGGAAAGAAGAACAAAACTGGAGGGATCATGTTGCCTGATTCCAAATGATATTACAGAGCTATAGTCATCAAAACAGTATGGTAACAACATAAAAACAGACACATACGTCCACAGAATGGAACAGAGAGATCAGAAATAATAAACCCACACATATAAATAATAAACCCACACATATACATGGTCAATTAATTTACAACAAAGGAAACACAATATACAATACAGAAAGGATAATCTCTTCAATAAGTGATACTGAGAAAACTGGGCAGCCATAAGCAAAAGAATTAAATTAGACTATTATCTTATAGCACACACAAAAATGAACACAACATGGATTAAAGACTTGACTATAGGACCTAAAACCATAAAATTCCTGTAAGAAAATATAGACATCAGCAACATTTTTTTTTTTTTTGGACCTGACTCCAAAAGCAAAGCCAACAAAAGCAAAATAAAATAAAATAAAATAAAAAATAACAAGTGATACTCTACCAAACTGAAAAGCTTCTGCATGGCCAAGAAACCCAGCAAAAAGATGAAAAGGTAACACACTGAATGGGAAGAAAATATTTGCAAATCATGTACCTGATAAGGGGTTAATAAATAAAGAACTCGTGTAAGGAAAAAATCCAATCAAAAAAAGTGGGCAGGGGCGCCTGGGTGGCTCAGTCAGTTAAGGTTCTGCCTTTGGCTTGGGTCATGATCTCAGGGTCCTGGGATCGAGTTCTGCATCAAGCTCCCTGCTCAGCAGAGAGTCTGCCTCTCCCTCTCCATCTGCCTCTTCCCCCTGCTTGCGTGCATGCACACACTTGCTCTCTCCTTCTCTCTCTAATAAATAAAATCTTTAAAAAAAAAAAAATGGGCGGAGGACTGAACAGCAATCTTTCCAAAGATGACATACAAATGGCAAACAGACACATGAAAAGATGTTCAACATCATTCATCATCCAGGAAACACAAATCAAAACCACATGAACTTTCAGTTTACGTCTGTCAGAATGGCTAATATCAAAAAGTTACAAAGTAACTATTGGAGAGGATATGGAGAAAGAGGAATCCTTGCGCACTGTGGGTGGGAATGTAAACTGGTACATCCAAAGTAGAAAACAGTATGGAGGCTCCTCAAAACATTAAAAATATAATTACCATATGATCCAACAATTTCACTTCTGAGCATTTATCCCAAGAAAATAAAAACACTATTTAGAAAAGATATATGCGAGGCACCTGGGTGACTCAGTCCATTAAACATCCAACTCTTGATTTCCGCTTAGGTCATGATCAGGGTCGTGAGATGAAGTCCCGCATCGGGCTCCATGCTCAGTGTGGAGTCTACTTGTCCCTCTCCCTCTGCTTCTCCCCCCCCCCACTCGTGCTCCCTCTCTCTCTCAAATGAATAAATAAAAGAAAAGATGTATGCACCCATATGTTCACTACAGCATTATTTACAATAACCAAGCTATGCAAACAACCTAAGGGTCCATCAATAGATGAAAAAATATATATAAATTTATAAATACAGATATATATTCATGTATATATGCAAAATTATATACATATGTGTGTGTGTGTGTGTGTGTGTGTGTGTGTGTGTGTAAACCTTGAATACTACTCAGTCATATAAAAGACTGAAATGGGGCACCCGGGTAGCTCAGTCAGTTAAGCATCTGACTCTTGATTTTGGCTCAGATCATGATCTCAGGGTCAGGAGATGGAGCCCCACATTTGCCTCCATGCTGGACATGGAACCTGCTTAAGATTCTCTTTCTCCCTCTCCCTCTGTCCTCCCCCCCAAAACAGAAAGAGAGAGAGAATGAATCTTTGCCATTTGTGACAACAGTGGTGGACTGGGAGAGTATGATGCTAAATGAAGTCAGTCTACGCTTTCATTTATATGTGGAATCTAAAAAACAGATGAGCCAAAACAAACAAACAAAAAAAGCACATGAATATGGAGAACAGAGTGGTTGTTGCCCGTGGGGAGGAGGGTGGGGGCTACAGACTTCCAGCTGGGAAATGAACAGGTGATGGAGGTGTGGTGTGCAGCATGGTGACTACGACCCTAGGACACATTTGTAAGCTGCCAGGAAAGTACATCTTGAAAGTGTTCCTCTCAAGAGAAAAAATAATAAATTTTTTATAGCTCTTCATGGTGACAGATGGTGACCAGACTTACTATGGGAATCATCTCACAGTGTATACCAGGTCAAATCATCATGCTATACCCCTGAAACTATTATAATGTTGCATGTCACTTACCCTTTTAATAAATTTTAATTTTAAGGAAAAAGATTGGCTGCAAGGAGATCTGTCAGGAAGCAAGGATACGAAAGGTGTGAAATGAGCAAAGATATGGTGAGAGCTCCAACACCGTCAGGTGCCCTAATGAATCACTATGTGCTGAGTGAATTATTCACTGAATATAACTAATTTCCACCTTACTGGCAACCTTACTATTATTTGATTTCAGTGGAAAATTAAAAAGTACTTTAGAACTAATCTTAACCTTAGACTCAGTAAGTATCCCAAAAATGACACAGCTGGTTTGGGTGTGGGTTTCGTGTGTGTGTGCATCTGTCTGTAACTAAAACAAAAAACTCCCTAAAACACATTGTTAAGATGAATGATTAGTTGTATTTGGCAACCTAAATATATTTAAGACAAAACAATTCATCTTTTCTGGAGAGCAATTAATCCCAAATAATGTTAGAAAGGACTTTGGAATTGAGCTCAGAGAGGTGATAAGGTTTGTCCCAGATCACAGAGGCAAGCAATGCTATATTTGGGCTACTGTCCCATTCTCCTGCCACCCCCGGACTCAATCACAGCAATTCCATTCACGGCACATGTCAGAATGACGGCTACATTTGTCGTCTTTTTCATGTGCATTCACCTTTAGAATTAAATCTTCATCTGATGCCTTTTCATTCTTCTTCTCTGGATCTAAGAAGTCACCAAGTTGAGCTAGAAATTCCTCATGTTTCTTGCAATTCCTCGAGGCTTGATTCTTAGTCTCCTCATTTTCCTTTAAACACTTTCTACAGGGCAAACAACACATAAGTCAAGTTATAACACCACAGAAGAGATCATTCATCAAACAAAGTTCAGAACTTAAGTTCTCTGATCCAATCACCACTTTCATCACAACACAGTTTCCCGGACACAGAACGCATCATCGCCATTCGAGCCGTGTAAGGGCTGCCTGTCAAAGCCAGGTACCTACACTTGGCAGAAATGTACAAAAATCTTCATGGCATCTTAGATCTTGTAACAGCAAAGGAGACAGAGTCTCTGCCTCTTGTCCTGGACCATTTAGGATCTGCAGAAGTGGCAGGAAATCTCTAGATCACAATGGATGTATGTAGTCATGGGTCTCTGTTGAGTCCTCATGAGGAAGTAGGACAGTGCTGCTATGTTTCTTCTAGTATATCATCCCTTGCTTTATTTTCAGACGTTATGCAGTGATCTATAAGTGTTACTTAGGGCATACCCCGGGTCATGGCCAAGCATAACTATAATAAAAAATATATCAGCAGCAGGGGATGTTCAAAGAGAGAAATGTTCAATCACCAGCAAAGACCGTTACCAGTTTTCATACATCCAGAGTGTTTTAAGAGTATTGAAATGGGCCAGTCAAGGAAAATCAGTTGATTATGCTCTGCTATGAATATTTCATTTCAAATCTCAAATAGGTTTGCTGAAATAGCACGGTCTATTCCTAATGCTTTAAATGTTACAGACTAAGAGATCATCAAAAAATAGACATACTTTAAAGGCAAATTAGAATCATTTCAGTAATTTGGTATCAATTTTTCAGTACCCAAGATAATAAACATGATTATTGCTTTCCCTTTTTACCATGTTCAGTGTTTCCTGCAAATTCTTTCACTCTATTCAAAGATTAACAAAGCATGTAATTGCATACATTCAAAAGCATATCATATTTCTGTTTAGAAAAATGTATAACAATAAAAGACCAACATCAATACATCTCTAAGTTCTTATTTTCAGCATATGAAAGGTAAAATGTATTCAGTCTCTCTGGCTCATGAAGAGCACAGTTAATGCTATGATGTGGATGGACTGATTTATGTGCATGATTCCACCCAGTCGGTCCAAGACTTCAGTCTTGCTTCTCCATCCCAAGTGTGTCTGAACTACTCCCACTTCTATGTGCATTTCACTTGGACCCAACAAAGTTCTAGGAAGCTACCCTAAGGACACGATCACATAAATGTGAAAATAGGAGTACACATGAATATACTTGGCTTATAATGATTCTTTGAGTGAAACCGACCTGAGTGTCTGCAAGAAATAACAAAAAGAACTGGTAAGTAAATTATGATATTTCAGGCAATGGGTAATGTGGGCTAATAAGGATGATACAACGAGTCACTTTTTAAGATATCTACAACATAGGGACGCCTGGGTCGCTCAGCTGGTTAAGTGCCCAACTCTTGATTTTGGCTCAGGTCATGATCTCAGGGTCGTGGGATCGAGCCCCACATCGGGCTCTACGCTCAGCCCAGAGCCCACTTGAGATCCTCTCTCCCTCTCTCTCTCCCTCTGACCCTCCCCCTGCTCAAGATCCATCAATCAATCAGTAAAATCTCTTTTTTTTTATTTTATTTTTTCAGTGTTCCAAGATTCATTTTTTATGCACCACACCCAGTGCTCCATGCAATCCGTGCCCTCCTTAATACCCACCACCAGGCTCACGCATCTTGCTGCCCCCTCCCCTCCAAAACCCTCAGTTTGTTTCTCAGAGTCCACAATCTCTCATGGTTTGTCAATCTTTAAAACTATATGTCTACAACATATTATTCAGTTAAAAAAAAAAAGGTTCATTATATGATGTCAACTACCTGAAAACCTGTTCACCAGACTCTGAAGTACAGCTTCTTCAGAATCATAAGGTCTTAAGTAATTTTAATGTTTTTGGCAATTTTCTACATCTTAAAAAAATTTTTCTTACAATCAGTACATATCTTTTGTACTATTCATTTATTTAATAGATATTTAATATTTATATATTTTATTTATATATTATAATAATAAATAAAATACAATAAATATTTAAATATTTAATTTATTATTTATTAATATTACTATATTATTATAATTATAATTATGTATAATTATAACATGTTATAATTATGACATAATTATTATTATTATTTATTAAATATTTAATAAATATTTACTGGATACTCACTATGCACCAAGCCCAGTTAAAGGTACTAAAGACACAATAGTGAACAAAACAGATGAACATCCTTGCCCTCACAGAGCTTATGTTCTCGTCAGGAAGATGGACAGTAATCAAAGTCAATGTATGTGAAATGTATACAGTTATAAAGAAAAAGCTGGAGAGAAAAAAATTAGGCAGGAAGGGGAGGAAGAAATATATGGAGGAAGCAGAGTAAAATTTTAGATGTCGTCACGCACGGAAGACCTGAGAAAGCGACTTCTGAGTGAAGACCTAAAGGGAGCAGAGGGGAAGCCATGCAATATCTGGGGGAAGAGCTTTCCAGGCCATGGGATTAGCAAGTGCAAAAGTCCTGAGGTAGAAACACACTTGTTACGTTCGAAGGACAGCAAAGGAGCCAATGAGCTGAAATGGAAAGAATAAGGGAGAATGGAAACAAAACCAGGTCCGATGAGCCCTCTAGGTAATAGAACATCCTTTGTCTTTACCCTGAGAGAGAAGAGAAGTCCCCGCAGGCCTCTAGGCAGAGGACCAATGAGATCTAATTTGTGTTTTTACAGGATCACTCCGGCTGAGAGGGGCACAGGCAGCAGCAACAAAATCACTTCAGAGGCTATTGCAAAAATCCCAGAGAGAGATGGTAGCCCCTTGAATCAGGTTAGTGGCAATGAAGGCAAATGGGAAGCCGTCAAAATGTAGACTGATTTTGCAGGTAGAGATGAGGGGACTTGTTGAAGGATCACACACAAAGCGTGAAAGAGTAAGAGGACCAAGGATGGTGACCAAGACTGTTGACCTGATGAAGTAGAGGAATGGAATTATCACCGGAGATGAGGAAAGGAGCAGGAGCATTCTGTGGGAACAGCACGAGCTCCGTTTGGTCCTGTTAAGTGTGAGATGCCCATTGGACATCCACATGACAATGTCCAGTAGGTAGTAAAAATATGTGGGTCTTTCTTGAGGTCCGAGAAAAGATCCAGGCTAGATACAGAAATGCGGGCATCACTAGCATTTAGATCATACTTAAAGTCATGAGATCAGCGAGAGACTGAATGTAGACAGAAACCAGAAGTGACGCAAGGACTGCATGCCCGGGCGCTCCAGTCTTTGGAAGTCAATGAGATGAGATGGGGAAAACAAAAGAGACCGTGGCAAGGCGGCTAGAATGGAAAGATACAAAGCAGGCGTGGGGAGTGTCCTGGCAGCCAGAAGAAGAAGGTGGTTCAAGGAGAGAGACCAACTGTGCCTGATATACTGGTAAGTCAAGTGAGATAAAGACTGACCATTTAATCCTCAATGTGGGATCACTGGTCACAGGAGTTTTGCTGTAAGGTTGGGGCGGGGGGAGAGGGGGAGAGGACAAGAGTTGGAGGTGTTGGGTCTTCTTTTTTTTAAGATGGAATAAGTAAAAGAAACATAAAGTATCTTATTATTAAAGTTATCTAAGTTATTACATGTAGAATTTTAAAAGTATATTTTTGGAACAAGTTCCCAGTTTTGTCTCGAGAATTACCTTTTGCCAGAACGAAGTGTGGGAAACCCACATTTCGTGATTTTTCTGCATAAATGGGTAATAAAAGCTAATGAGGAGTATTCGGGGTGGTCTGGAGTGGTCTGGGCTTCCAGGATATTTTTACAGCGAGCTTTTGAATAAACACCTCCCTCTCTGTGCCATTCCACCACCTCTAGTTAAACCTCTACTTACAGAAAATCTTCTAAATTCTGTATATGAGCACTTGCAGCCCCAATCGACCAGACATAAACATGCTTAGGACAATACCTTGTTTGTTAAGATTCCTGGTAGCATTTGGAAATGAGCTTGAGAAAAATTTTCAAGACTCCGAAGATATTTGACGTTCAAAATTTTTTTTTTTTCCAAATTGAGTTTCAGGACCAAATAAGGCAACAACACACCAGTACCTTCAAGGGCATATCCTGCTATCAGGAACTAGTATTTGAACACTAACAATCATGAAATATATGAAATACCCTTACTGTAAGTTCTCATCTAGTTCTGCAACTTTCTTCTTTAGCTCCTGGTTCTCCGTGATTGCAGTGTGAGCTGTGATTTCGGTTCTAATTTTAGAAGTGGTAAGTGCTGCTGCTTCTTCTTCTAGCTCCTGAACTCTGTCTCTCAGGGAGGTGAGGAGAGATGATTTTCTAGCATTATCTTCTCTGTAATTCTCCATTTCAGCTTTCAACTCTTGACAGGAGGCTTCTTTCGAAAGCATCTTGGATCGGAGGTCTCGAAGCTAACGTGGAAAACCCGTAAAAAGGAGGAAAAGGATTTCAGTGGCGTAAGTGTGAAGTACTTTTGAGAAACCCAAAACCATAATTTCAAATCTCGCTCTTTTGTTCATGACTTAATCTAACTGTATTTTCTTTTTTTTTTTTGTACATTTGTATCTGTATCACCAGATGGGAACTTACAACTAAACAGTGGACTTCATCTACTGTCTCTTTCAAAACCAACTGAGCAATGTCTTGGGGTGATTAGTGTCACTCAAGAGACTTCTGTGGTGTATTTTACAAAAAGCAATAAAATATTTTCAATGGTAACTCATTTCCTAAATCTGCATTGCTTTTACTGCTGCTGACAATGAAACAAGAAACCTACAAATTAAGATATTGTAATTTCACAGCCACAGCCGATTCTTAAGGAGGTACAGACTAGTTGACATGTCACCATATTTCTCCCACTTGTCTTCTGAACCTTACTGTGGGCAATAAAAAAAATTAATAATAAAAAAATAATAATAGATGTCTGGGGAAAACACAGAAGAAAAGGAAAATCCTTATAGGATTTATACAAAAGAAACATTTTAATTTTTATAAATTCTGTGGCATCAAAATACTGTACAACATATGGGCCCGATTAAGACGTCGGGTCCACCCTATAAGAAAACTTGATGAATGTGTATACTTCTTTGGAACTATGAGTAAACGTGCACACAATTTTTCACACACACATGATACCAAATCACCTGTCAGTGGATTCCTGGCAGGCCAGTGAAAGGACAGTTACCTCATGGGCAAGCTCGGACCCCCTCAAGCCCACCAGACCGTGAGCAGAGTGGATCAGAGGGACTCTCTCAGGAACTCCACAATAGACCTGATCCAGCCCCAATCATTGTCCTAGAATTCCCCCCACCCCCAGGCAATCTGAACTAACACTAGGAAGGGATCCAGAATTCCTTTCTAAGACACCCAGACTGCAAGCTAATCATGTTAAAGATACATATTCAGGGAGATGCTAAAAATGACCCAACACCAAGGCAACTTCAACCAAAGTCATCAGGTGCCCCCAAGTGTCTCAAGGCTGTGAAGCTCCTCCGACAGGGAGGATCCAGCCCATGTCACCTCGCTCTGCACCACAGCAGGTGCACCACCTTTCAGGAATTTTCTCTACAAGGGGAGTAGGCGCACCAAAGGAGTATCACCTTTGCCAAAAGGTATAAAGCTGTGTCCTCCCAACCTATTTCTAATCACATCTATACTCTGTTTCACTCTCTAAGAAGCTAAAGTGGCCCATTTCTAAGTCACAAAGATGCATAGTCTTACCTCGGACTGAGCGCATTCAAATTTGACCAAAGTTGCCGCCAGTTCGCTTCGAGCATTTTCGGCCACATTCCGATAGTGGTTTAACTGCTCCCGAGTGACTGGGACTTCCAAGGGACGGTTGTAAACTTCCTGACAGGGTTCCCCCAAAAGACAAAACAGAAAGAAGAGTTTTAAACAACATTTTCTGTGCAGCTATGCAAAGCAAGATTACACAGAGAGCATTCTTTGTAGCCCCCGATGTCTCGAAAACGCTACCCAGGACATGTCTTCGTATCGCTTCACTCTCAAAACTCTGAAGGAGACAGGAGCGGACCAGGAAGGAGTGACGTGCTCTCACAGACGGCATTTAAGAATTGGCCTTTGCCACTATAGAGAGCTTCCTTCCACTCAACTCAAATGCCTCTGACCAGACCTCTGACCAGAACGGATCGAGTCCCCACAGGACTGTCGGAACAGACACAGTATGACAAGGTCCACAGCCGAGAGGCAGATTTCATTGTCCTTGCGTTTCCAGACTACAAAAATGATCAACTCACCTCATCTTTTGACTAACGGGCATCATTTGTTTACCAAAGGGATCATGTGAGTTGAAGGCAAAAGGCTGTCTCCTTCCTAATTATTCACTAAACCATTTATTCTCAATCTCACAGCCTCTCTGGGGATCATGACTCATGAAGGTGACTCAGATGAACTTGGGAGACCAGCGATCGTGGGGCAAGGCCTGAGGAGACCTCGTCCCACCCACCAGGCAACAGCCCTCAGCTCCACGGACGGCTGCCAACGCAGAAACGTGGATCCGAGCCGGGCCCAAATTTTTCCAATTTTTCAAGACAAGTCCTATATCCAGACTTTCTGAAGTAAAAATTCCCAGTTTTTTCAACTTGGCAACTAATTTCAATGTTTAAAAAAGAAACACCGTAGGAGCCAAATAAACACATCTGCAGAGCAGATTTGATGGGTTTGGCCTGTGGGTCAGAGTCGACGAACTCTGGTTCTGTTACTTACGCCATGAGGCCTGCTTCTTTCAAGAATTATTCCTGACCTTGGACAGGTAGATACCTATGCCTACCTCTGTCAAGTTTCGAAGGCCTGTGGTCTTTGCAAAAAACACACAGAAAAGCCATTCATTTTTGAAGGAATATGAGAGAGGTCACACAAAGCAGGTTTTCCTGGAATTATCTACGAGGCCTCAGGGGACACACGAGTAAAACTAACTGGTTGACGGCTGCCCAGCTCCTGAACTGCCAAAGACTACTGTTTGGAAATACTGGAGAATGCAAAAGTCCTCTCAAAGCCCTTCACTTGACAACAAGTGTTGTCATGACTCGTGTGTTCCGACACACGAAATGCCAAACAAAACCTTCAGTGCACCTAGTAACAGCCCGTGTTTGCCAATCACAACATATCCAAGAAGATGGTAGGTGTGTACTCCTGGGGAGAAAGCATAAAAGGTTGAACGACATCTAATGAGAGAACCACATCCTGGTCAGCCTCACTTTATACTCAGAAGTGACTTTCCCACCCCTAACCACCACAGCAACATTTCCCAAACAGGCCACATAAGGACTGTGGCCACTTATGAGAGGTATGAAGTAGAGTGTGTAGGACACATCGTTTTATTTTACGTCTTTAAAGATTTTATGTAGGGGCGCCTGGGTGGCTCAGTGCATTAAGCCTCTGCCTTCAGCTCAGGTCATGATCTCAGGGTCCTGGGATCAAGCCCCGCATCGGGCTCTCTGCTCAGCAGGGAACCTGCTCTCCCACTCCACCCCCCCATCTTGCCTGCCTCTCTGCCTACTTGTGATGTGTCAAATAAATAAATAAAATCTTTAAAAAAATAAATAATAAATAAAGATTTTATGTATTTATTTATTTGAAAGAGACAGAGAGTGTAAGCAGGGGGAGGGGCAGAGGGAGAGGTGGGGAGAGACTCTCAAGTAGGCTCCACACTGTGCACAGAGCCCGACCCGGGGCTCAATCTCACGACCCTGAGATCATGACCTCAGCTGCAATCAAGAGTCAAATGCTTAACCAACTGAGCCTCCCAGGCGCCCCTGTATGGCACATCATTTTATAAAATTCATTAGGAAAATAAGTTCTTCAATAGCTATCATTATTTTTCCAATGACTAGCATCCCTTTTCAGGGAATGACGCAATCATTCTATCATGTTATATCTCCTTCTTATGGAAAAGTATTATCCATTGGACATAATATTAAAAGCCACACAAGACAGGTCAGATACGGCCCTTCATTTTAGGAGGTTACGCTCTAGAGCAGAACACCACCAGAAATCATTTACATCTTCAGATGCAACAACACAGTAAGATCTCATGACCACGGATGCCGGGACATGGCCCACATTAGACAGATCACCGAGTTTAGAAGACAGTTGCTGGGTCTACATCACCCTTCGAAGTCCAACAGACTAGAGGTGATTCATCAACAAATATTTACTGAAAACGTACTGAAGGCCAGGCACTGAGCTTACACCCTACTAAGAAAAAGAGCATTTATCAGACAACCACACTAATGATTACATAATTACAAACTGAAATGCGTGCAAGAAAGAAAAAAAGGAGCAAACAAAGGAAAGTGTGACTTACAGTCAGAGATGTGAGAAGGAAAGATTTCCCCAAAGAAGTGATAACCAAGTAGGTATTAAATAGGCAAGAGGTAATGAAGCAGGTGCAACACACATCATTCCAATAGTCAAAAGTCTGAGCAAGGGTCCTGCGGCAGGAACAGGTTGTGTAGTCAAAGATCTGAGCAAAGGCAGTGAGGCTGAGGGACAAGAGCAACATAAGAACAGTGGCTTGATAAGAGAATCCTAATGCCACAAAACAAACTGAGGGTTGCCGTGGGGGGGGGCGGGGTGGGTATGGATATTGGGGAGGCTATGTGCTAGGTGAGTGCTATGAAGTGTGTAAACCTGGTGATTCACATACCTGTACCCCTGGGGCTAATAATTCATTATATGTTTATAAAAAAATTTTAAAAATTATTAAAAAAAAAAAAAGAACAGTGGCTTGAAGGGCAGCTCTGACCTCATTCACATGTGGTAGTGCCAGGTAGGGCTTCTTTTTCAGAATATTCCTGGCTATTCTAACTTGTGCGTCCTGCCATATGAAACACAGAATCCACTTATCAAACTCCCAAAAATCCTGTTGGTGTTTTGGGGGGGACCATGATAATTTTAGAGATAAACTTAAGAACAGACATCTTTTAAATATCAAGGCTTCCAACGAAAATCACGTTTTTTCTTCCATTTGTTCAGGAATTCTTCTATGTCTCTTAGTAGCTGTGATGACTAAATTTTATGTGTCCACTTGACTGGGCCACAGGGTGTCCAGATACTTGGTTGAACACCATTTTGGGTGTGTCTGTGAGAGAGTTCCTGTGAGGTTAGCGTTTGAATTGGTAGACGGAGTAAAGCAGATTGCCCTCCCCAGTGTCAGTGGGTCTCCTCCAGTCCACTGAAGGCCTGAGTAGAACCCAAAAGGCTGAGGAAGGAAGAATTTGCTCTCTGTGTCAGGCTGTCTTCGAGCTGCGACGTCAACGTCTTCCCCTGCGTTGGGACTCAGACTCAGCCTGAACTTACACCATTATTCCATATCGTGAATCTCTTTCTACAAATCTATAGGAAAAGGAAAAAATTATAGAGAGAGAACCCTGCCTGAGTGCTAGAGACACCTCTGGGCTGAGAGGGCGCCGGGGTGTACCACAGAAACCCACTCCCTCAAGACCCTCCGAGGTAGCCTGACAGAGAAGAAACGAATGGCAGTAGCAGGAAAGGTGACGGGGACACGGAAAGACAATCCAGAAGCCGAAAGAAGAATACATGCACGTATTCCTTTATGACTAAGCTCTTCGTCTCAGCCCTCCAGCCACCCGACAGATCCTAACGAAGTGTTCGTCCCATCTCCGAGATACCTCCAGCTCGGTTTGGAATTCTTTCACCTGAGCTAAGAGCTGTGCTGTTGTTACGGCTCTTTACTTTCTGGGTTTGTCCTGGATTTCTACTTCATGACACCAGGCTCAGAGCACCGTCTGCATTCAGGGCTGACACTCACGGGCGGACCCCCCGGTGGCGGGCCAGGTCAGACTGGGCGGTCCCTTTGCTCTACCAGCCATCGCCTATTTTCACCATCCTCCTTGTCTATGTTATTTCTACTTGGGGGAATTTCTTGAGGTTTTCGTGAACACTCAGTTTTCTGGGCACTTGAAAAGGTGTTTTCTCTGCCTTCGGGGCTCGGAGCCCACCATCCAGCAGTCAGTCCTACCTTGCTTGTTATTTGAACTGGGCCCTTCTAGCAGGGTCTCATTTCTGTCCTTCACTCTGTCGTGAGTGGAGGGGTGAGTTTAACCTCCTGTCACTACTGAAAAGCTCTGCCACCTGGTATCGCTGGTTTTCTTGCTTTAGGAGTGCTGGTGCTGTCTGACTTGGTGCAAAGATTCAGAACTTATCCTCGTGGTGAGCTGTCCTGAGGAGCATCATAACACGCTCACGTATTCCTTTCTGCTCTGAATCCAGTCTTTGCTCATACTGAGACCGTGATCCCTGATTTCTTTTTGTTTGGATCTGACCACGTATCCCTCTGTTCCATATTTTGATCTTCAACCTCCCTGGATCACTTTGTTTTTCATGTCCCCTAATACAGCCGGGTTTGACATTGCAATTGATCCCAAAATTCTTTTTCCCGTCCTGGATGTCTCCGTGACGTTTCCACCTGTTCATGGAACAGATAAATTTGGTCTTAGGTCTGCTGCATTATTTTGTGTTATGCTTCTTGTTTTAATCGCTTTTCCATACATCCGTTTGCTTTGCTTTGTTTGGTCAGATCATGGGGAAGGTTTGTATTTTTGTTCTAGTTATTTGTTTGAAACTGTAAGTAATACCATTTAGACAACAGCTGCTGATTCACTACAAGAGCCTAAATTCCCTTCCTTGCCCCTCTCGTCCCCTCCCTTACAACTTCTAGTTTTTGATCTTTATATTCTCATTCCAAATACCTGCCAGTGTACCAACAAAACTATTAAATGGAAGAAACCAAAATGCTTATGCTACCTCTCCCCTTTCTTCCTCTCTTACTCTGGCTTGTCTTCTTTTCAGGGGATTCTAATAATGCACCTGCTTAATCTCCTCTCTATGTACTCCATTTCATTCATTTCTTCCCTGTCCCTTTTTAATTCTTTATTTCCATTCCATCTCTCTTACTCTCCCCATTTCTTCTCTATGCTCACCTTCCTGCCTGTGTCCCTTTTTGTCTTATTATTATTTCTGCAATGGCTTCACTTTTTCTTTCTTTTTTTTTTGGGGGGGGGGTCTTTTCTTTCCCGAGCCCAGCCCAGGTCACATTTCTACTCCTCTCCTCATCTTGCTGTATCCTCCTTGAAGTCCTGTATCATTGCTTTCTGAACGTGCTTCGGGCACGTGTTGGCTTTATTCAATTGTTTTATTCATAATGAATGCTTGGTCGTAAGCTTTCCCATGTTGTTTCCTTTTGGATTGCTCATTAGAAGGTGAGTGCTTGCTGGGCCCGCCGTGGAAGAGGTTAGTGTGCACAAAGCGACAGGACGGTAAAGTCATTCATGTTTCAGCGAAGACACAGGATTTGTGTACAACTTCCTTTGACCTCTCTTTCGTTCCAGCCCATGGAGGGCTTATCACAATGCAGACTTTCCACGAGCCCCAAGCTCCACAGCATCCTACAAATCTGGCTCGCAGCGTGACTTTTACTTGGCTCTCCCTCTTCTACTTCGTGGAAGCCAGGGAGGTGTAGAGAAGCTCCCCTTCCCAGGCCACACATCTCCATCCTCTCTTGCAAATGAGAGATTCTGGATCCACTCCTCCGAGTTTGCCACTCGCCTTTGCAAAAGAAGCTTTCCCAGCCCTTCCCACCCTCCCGCACGCACCTCCCTCAACCTTTGCTGCTTGGGAAAGGCTCGCCACCTACTTTGTCTCGCAAGATTGCGGCCACCTCCTGGATGGGCCAACAGTGGCATTGCTTCTCATGGTCTTTGTTGCTTGTGACTAATTTCCAGGAATAGAAGGGAGAAATGTTATCTGTACGTCACCACTTTTAAACTAGAAGTACCTACATAGATAGAATTTTTTTAACTAAATGGCCCTTTGGTCACTTAGCGGCATTAGAAAAAAATGTCCTTTCAAATATTTTCATTTTGGAAAAAAAAAAACCCTAGTTATAACAATGTGATACTCAATAGGAAATCAACTGAAAGACCAACAGAAACCCCAAGAACAGTCTTTAGTCTCTGGTGCTCAGAAGAATCTAGTGTATGGAAAAAGTGGAGAAAAGATATTGGTCAATAAATAATGAAGCTAATTATTAAAGAACAAAAGAAAGAAATTTTAGAGTTGTATTACACATTATAAGCCAAAATAAATTTGAGATAGACTTGAAGCACTGAATATTAAAAATACAATAATAAAAGTACTATTTGTACGTATCTTATCTTGAAAAGGGCTTTCTAAGCATAAGCAATGAAAGAACATCAAGAAAAATGATATGACAAAAAATTTTGAAACTTCTACACATTAAAAATATGTAAACAGAATTTAAAGTGAAGAGCAAACTGGAAAAATATCCACAAAAATAATACAAAGAGTCAAAACCATAATATGCAAAGAACTCCCTCAAACTAATAAGAAAACAAATACCGCAGAGAAAAATTACATAAAAGAACTAACAATTATCAGAAGAACTATAAATGCCTAATAAAAGAGAAGTATTCAGGGCACCTGGGTGGCTCAGTGGGTTAAGCCTCTGCCTTCGGCTCAGGTCATGATTCTCAGGGTCCCGGGATCGAACCCCACATCAGGCTCTCTGCTCAGTGGGGAGCCTGCTTCCCCCCCTCTCTGCCTGCCTCTCTGCCTACTTGTGATCTCTCTCTCTGTCAAATAAATAAATAAAATCTTTAAGGAAAAAAAAGAGAAGTATCCTTCTTCCGTGGTCATCAATTAAATACAAATTATACTACCAGTGAGTTATTACTTCTGGTCTTTAAAATTGGCATTTTTTAAAAGATTTTATTTATTTATTAGAGAGAGAGAGATCACAAGTAGGCAGAGAGGCAGGCAGAGAGAGAGGAAGGGAAGCAGATTCCCTGCTGAGCAGAGAGCCCAACGCGGGGCTCGATCCCAGGACCCTGAGATCATGACCTGAGCCAAAGGCAGAGGCTTTAACCCACTGAGCCACCCAGGAGCCCCTAAAATTGACATTTGAAATACACTTAATAATCAAGTGTATTAAAAGATAGTTCTAAAAAATAAGAGGGAGAGAGAGAGAGTGACAGTTCTGTGAGAAACACATGCTGTCACACTACTCATAGAAAGATAAGCTGGTATAAAATTTCCAGAAAAAGATTTCATAATATGTATCAATGAAATTTAAACTAATACTCTTTGCCCGAATGAGTTTCCTTCTCATAATCTTATCTAAAGAAAGGGAAATACACCAAAAGATTAAAGACAAAGATATTCAGAAAGGCAATCATTAGCAAAATTTTCCAAAAATTTTCAACAGCAAAATTGAATTAGAGTTCAAGAACAGAAGCATGTTAACTTGAAGAAAAAAGAAAAATAAAATGTTACAGTCACACAATAAAATTACATTCAGTCATTAAAAATCATGTTGTTGGAGGATCTTTAATGACATGGGAAAATGTAATATAATTTTAGTGAAAAGAGATGAAATATAAAATTACACATGCAGTTTCATCCCAGTCATGTACAAAAATTTATAGATATAAATCACTAAATAACAGACTGAAAGAAATTATTTTATATGTATCAAAGGATTAAAACATAGAATATTTTTTTAAAGATTTATTTATCATTGGGGGGGCAGAGAGAGAGAATCTCAAGCAGACTCCCCAATGATCACAGAGTTAAAACCTTGAATATTTTGAACACTTACAAATTAATAAGAAAATCAATAAAATGAGCATACATATAAACAGAGAATTCTCATTAAGAGAAATACATAAAAAGATACATAAAAAGACCCTTCAACCTCCCTAATAATCAGGTGAATAAGAATTAAAACAAAGACACACCATTTTTGGTACATCAATTTGAAAAAAATAGATTTGATAATGACAAGTATTAGCAAAATATAAAGAAAGGGTTATCTTCATATGTAGCTGCCAGGAATAGGAAATAGTTAAACCCTTTGGATGCTCTACTGGTTTCACTGTATTAAAATCAATGTATTGAGGCATCTGGGTGGCTCAGTCGGTTCAGTGTTCGACTCCTGATTTCAGTTCAGGTGGTGATCTCAGGGTCATGGGATCAAGTTCCATGTTGGGCTCCACACTGAGAGGGGAGCCTGGTTGAGATTCTCTCTCTCCCGCTCCCTCAGCCCTTCCCACCCCTCATGCACACACATGCATGCTCTCTCAAATAAATAAATAAACAGGAGTTAAAAAAATAAAATCTATACAGGAGTTAAAAAAATAAAATCTATGCATTCTATGTATTAAATGTAAACATTATCCAACTGAGCAGTTCTACTCTCCAATTATCTCCCCATGAAAAATACTCATACATATGCATAAAAATATGTTAAGGATTTTCATTATACTATGGTTTATAATAACAAAAGAAGGAAGGGAGGAGGGCTAAAACCATACAAATTTCCACTGACAGGGAAATTACTAAAACAAGGCATTTGCATACTATGGAACACTGTGCAACACACAGGGTGAGCTAGATCGTATGTTTGAACACAATAATATCTCCATGATTCATCACTGAACAAAAATAAGAAAGTGCAGGGGCGCCTGGGTGGCTCAGTGGGTTAAGCCTCTGCCTTCGGCTCAGGTCATGGTCTCAGGGTCCTGGGATCGAGCCCCCCATCAGACTCTCTGCTCAGCGGGGAGCCTGCTTCCCCTCTCTCTCTGCCTGCCTCTCTGCCTACTTGTGATCTCTGCCTATGAAATAAATAAATAAAATCTTAAAAAAAAAAAAAAAAGAAAGTGCAGACCCATGGTTTGACACTCTTTGACATAAAACATAAAAAGGGGTCAATGTACTATTTATTTTCCATAAATATATGTAGAGAGAAAAATAAAAAGAAAAAGGTCTGAGAGCATACACATCACCTCAATAACAGTACTTAACTCTGGGGGTGACACTAGAATTGGAGCTGGGTGTAGGGAGAAGGCAATGGTTTCATTTTTTCAAGAAGGATGTATTTATGCATTATTTGTATAATTAAATATTATTTAAAGAAAAGAAAAATATTGGAAAGAAAATGTTAACTGTAGTTATCTTTTAGTTATAGAACTAGATTTTATTTTCCTCTTTCTTCTATATTTCTATATTTTCCAAATCCTTTACAATGACCATGGATTACTTTCTTAATCAGAATAAATGTCTCCCCCTTAATTCACACACAAAAAATAAGAACAAGGGCAAGGATAGACAAAAACCACAAACCCACAATGAACTGTCTTTATGAGGAACACGAGCACAAAGAAGCAACCCCAGACAGCAAAGAAAACTCAACACACGTGACAGCAGACATTTCAGGGGAGTTTTTCTCTTAGGGAAGCCTTGGTGTAGTTAGCAAACTTTTTTGAAAATTCTTCAACTTTTTCTACAAGCATTAAATAATCTTCACTTCCCAAAAAAACTAATTTTACCCTATTCAAAATCGGCAAGATTAAAAATTTATCCATTTGTCCTCCTATGAGGATAATCTATTAGGTATCTCTCAGCTAGGCTATGAAGCAATTTTATATTAATTTTAGAAAGCCAACTACATATTATTTGATTCTGCTACTGATATTATTATGATAATGACAGAAATTGACTCACAGGGTGGCTCATAGTCCGCTCAGAATAGAGGATGGTTTCAAAGCTCAATGGCATCGAGGAGACATAAATTTATTCATAATTTAGTACACAATGTGCCCAATTATCTGACCTGGGGACAATGTCTTGGACCAGTCTTGCTACTATGATATTTAGTTGTCTTATTACTCCCATGGACAAAAAAATGAGAAGAAAATCACTGTCTGCCTGTGACACACAAAATCTCCTAATCCATTCCTATCTCTCTATGCTATAACCAATCTTCTCTTTGTTCCAGCATTATTCCACACTGCAGTGCACAAGTGTGTGACCAAGGGTCTCTCAGTATGGAGTGTTTCCTGGAGTCTCAGTGTCTGTCTGTCTGTCTCTCTCTCCCCTCCCTCCCCCCTTCTTCAAGCTTCCAGGGCTGTCCCAGTCAGCAATCCCTTCTCAGACCTTCTCCCCTACTCTCCAACCTCTTCCCACCAAATACAGTTTCTTCCCTAGTTTACAGCATAAATTAAGTCTTGCAAATTGTACTTCTCCAACATAATCAGTGCTCTAGTCAATTTTTGACCACTCATCTGTTCTTATCCCCAATTTGAGGGACTTTCCTGGTCCTCCTGCTTTCGTTTCTTTGTATATGTGGATTTGGTTTCTGGGGATCACTAGTGCCTGAGGGGCATAGTGTGATGTGTGCGGAACCCAGGAAATAAATCCTTGCAGTTGTGGGAAAAGTTTTAGAAGAGACATTTCTACACAAGTTTTGTGGAAAAGCTGATCTATTATTTTCATATTATTTTCCAATTTCTTGGCTCTTAGATGTCACTCTTATTCATTTAAAAACCCTTCTAAGGAGGATGAAAGAGTAGGAAGACCCTAAGCTCACCTCGTCCCTTAGATACAACTAGATAATAGCCATATCAGTGTAAATAACCCAGAAAATGACACAGGGACTGGCCAAATAGATTCTCCACAGTTAAATGTAGAGAAGAGGCCTCATAGAAGAGGGTAGAAAGGGCAGAGACAAAGTCAGGAGGAAACAGACCTGCAGAACTGTCCCCAGAAGGCAGAGGGAACATCACAGATATAGAGAGAGGAGAGAAACAGACTCTCACAAGAGGGAGCCTGCACAAAGAAGATGAATCCTCATAACATTTGGCTTTGAAAATTAGAGGGACCAAATTCTATGATTTCTTGCCATCAGTGGGCCTTAAAACTTGGAACTTTAAAAATAGCAGGCTTGCAGGAGAGCCAGGAGCACAAGAGGAAACTGAGTCCCTGCACTTAAAGAGCCAGTGCAACAAATAACCCCACGGAGACATAGCATGGAAGCGGATTTTGAAAAACACCTGGGGTATATGGAACAGAGATTTGTTTACTAATCGCAGAGCATGGGTTAGTGGGGCAGGGATCACTGGGAGACCTCTCCGGGAACACAAGAGCTGGCAGCATCATTTCCCTCCACTCCTCCTCACCATAAACACTTTCACTATATAACTTGCTAACAGTGTGCCCTGCCCACATGTTTTCCTGTGAAGCCAGGCCAGTGTATGCCATGCTAACACAACACATCCAGCCACCGCACTCTTTTGCAGATCCAATCCTGCTGCAGGTCACCTCCCAGTGATGCAGACCTTGCTGGCACTACGCACCCTACCCCCCACACTCTCCTGAGGTTCGGTGCTATTCTATCTCTGCTAAACACCTGGTCTGATTCAACTTAAGCCCAAGGTGGCCTTAGACTGTCCCACTAACACCACAGGAACAAAACACTGCCCATAACAGGCAAAGGTTGCCATTGAAGATGACCTGCCTAATGGCAAATGGGGTTCAGTCACAACATCAGTGTGCACAGACACACACAGGAGACACCCCTGAAGTGCCAGGTGCTGGTGAACAGGGGACACTGAAGCACAGGGCATTACAGGACATCTTTTTTATAAGGCCGCTATTTTCACTAGCAGAAGGCATAGCTGACTTTTCTAACACAGAGAAACAGACACAAAGAGTTAGACAAAATGAGGAGACAAAGGAATATGTTCCAAATGAAAGAATAGGACAAAAATCACAGCAAGAGACCTAAACGAAACAGAGGTAAGTGATATGCCTGATAGAGAATTTAAAGTAATGGTCATAAAAATGGTCACTGGACTTCAGGAAAAAGTGGAGGACCTCAGAGAGACCCTTAACAAAGAGATTTAAAAAAAAACACATTAAAAAAGAACCAATCAGAGATGAAGAATTCAATATCTAAATTTAAAAATAAATAGATGGAATAAATAGTAGACTAGAGGAAGTAGAAGAATGAATCAGTAACCCAGAGGACAGAGTAATGAAAAGCAATCAAGCTGAACAGGAGAGAGACAAAATAATAATAATAAATGAAAACAGACTTAGTTTTCATTTAATAATAAATGAAAACAGAAATCAGTGATGCCACCAAGT
This sequence comes from Martes martes, assembly GCF_963455335.1. NCBI lineage: Eukaryota > Metazoa > Chordata > Mammalia > Carnivora > Mustelidae > Martes > Martes martes. The sequence goes on from NC_137893.1 coordinate 15,166,530, forward strand.
GTAATAACATTCACATTATAGGGATTTAACAAGGAGAAGAGAGAAAAAAGGGGGCAAAAAATTTATTTGAGAAATAATAGCTGAAAACTTCCCAAATCTAGGGAAGGAAACAGAAATCCAGATCTAGGAGGCACAGAGAACCCCCAACAAAATTAACTAAAAGAGGGCCACACCAAGACACATAATAATTAAAATGGCAAAGTGTAGTGATAAGAGAGAATTTTAAAAGCAGCAAGAGAAAAGAAAACAGTTACATATAAGGGAAACCCCATAAAGCTATTAGCTGATTTTTCAGCAGAAACTTTGCATGCCTCAAGGAAGGGACATGATACATTCAAAGTTCTGAAAGACAAAAACCTGCAGCCAAGAATACTCTATCCAGCAAAGGCTATCATTCAGAATAGAAGGACAGATAAAGAGTTTCCCAGACAAACAAAAGTTAAAGGAGTTCGTGATCTAGAAATGTTGAAAGGGACTCTTGAGTGGGAAGAAAAGATCATTAAGCAGGAGTAAGAAAAGTAGGAAATACAAATTCAGTAAAAATAAGCATATCTATAAAAATCAGTCAAGGCATTCACAAAATTAAAAATGTAAAGTATGACATCCAATACTAAAATGTGGGGGGATACGAGTGAAGAATGGACTCAGACTTAAGTGATCATCAACTCAACTGCTATATGCATATCATATATAATCCTAGTGGCAACCACATACCAAAGACCAATAGTAGATATGCAAAAAATAAAGAGATAGGAATCCAATGACATCACTAAAGAAAGCCAGCAAATGTTGAGAGAGGAGAGCAAGAGAAGAAAGGAACAAAGAACTACAAAACAATAAAACAAGTAACAAAATGGTAAAAAGTACATACTTACCAAATAATTACAAATGAATGTAAATGGATTGAACACCCCAATTAAAAGAAACAGGGTAATGAAATGGATTTTAAAAAGGAGACCCATCTATATGCTGCCCATTTAGGACCCATTTAGGACCTAACGGCACATGTAGATTGAAAGTGAAGGGATAGAAAAGTGTTTATCATGCAAATGGAAGCAAAGAGAAAGCCAGGGTTGCAGTAATTACACTGGACAAAATAGACTTTAAAACAAAGACTGGGGGCACCTGAGTGGCTCAGTGGGTTAAGCCTCTGCCTTCAGCTCAGGTCATGATCCCAGGGTCCTGGGATCGAGCCCCGCATCGGGCTCTCTGCTCAGCGGGGAGCCTGCTTCTCCCTCTCTCTCTGCCTGCCTCTCTGCCTACTTGTGATCTCTGTCTGTCAAATAAATAAATAAAATCTTTAAGAAAAAAAAAAAACAAAGACTGCAACAAGAGACAAGGAAAGACACTATATAATTAAGGAGAACAATCCAACAGAAAGATGTATCAATTGTAAATATTTATGCATCCAACGTTGGAGCTCCTAAATACATAAAATAGCTAACAGCAAATATAACAGAAGTAATCTATAGTAATGTAATAATAGTCGGGGAATTTAACAACCCCCTTCCATCAATGGATAGATCATTCAAACAGAAAATCAACAAAGAAATAGAGGTTTTGAATGACCCATTGGACCAGATGGATCTAGTAGATACATTCAGAACATTCCATCCTAAAACAGCAGAATACATATTCTTTTCAAGTGCACATGGAACATTCTCCATATGATCACATATTAGACCACAAAACAAGTCTCAACAAATTCAAAAAGACTGAAGTCATGCCATGCATCTTTTCTGGTCACAATGCTATGAAACTAGAAATCAACCACAAGAAAAAACCTGGAAAGAACACAAATATGTGGATGCTAAATAACATGCTACCAAACAGTGAATGGGCCAACCAAGAAATCAGAGAGGAAATACAAGAATACATCAAGACAAATGAAAATGAAAACACAACAGCCCCAAACCTTTGGGATGCAGTAAAAGCTGTTCTAGGAAGGTAGTTTATAGCAATACAGGCCTACCTTAAGAAGCAAACAAGAAAAAAATCTCAAATGAACAATCTAACCTTATACCTAACAGAGCTAGAAAAAGAACAAACAAAACCAGTAGAAGGAAGGAAATAGTAAGATTAGAGCAGAAATAAATGAAATAGAAACTTTAAAAAAAAAAAACAGAACAGATCAATGAAACTGGGAGCTAGTTCTTTGAAAAGACTAACAGGGACACCTGGGTGGCTCAGTGGGTTAAGCCTCTGCCTTCGGCTTAGGTCATGGTCTCAGGGTCCTGGGATTGAGCCCTGCATCAGGCTCTCTGCTAAGCAGGGAACCTGCTTCCCCTCTCTCTGCCTGCCTCTCTGCCTACTTGTGATCTCTGTCTGTCAAATAAATAAATAAAATCTAAAAAAAAAAAGAAAGAAAGAAAAGAAGAGACTAACAAAATTGATAAAACTTTAGCCAGACTCATCAAAAAAAGAAAAAAGAGAAGACTCAAATAAACAAAATCAGAAATGAAAGAGAAGAAATAACAACTAACACCACAGAAATACAATGGATTATAAGAGAATATTATGAAAAACAATGTGCCAATAAATTGGATGACCTAGAGGAAATGGATAAATTTATTTTTTTTAAGCATGGACTTTTTTCACTATTAACATATAATATATTTGTTCCAGGGGTACAGGTCTGATTCATCAGTCTTACATAATACACAGTGCTCACCACAACACATACCCCCCCAATGTCCATTACCCTGCCACCCCATCCCCCCAACCCCTCCACTCCAACAGCCCTCTGTTTGTTTCCTGAGATTAAGAGTCTCTTAGGGTGTGTCTCCCTCTCTGGTTCCATCTTGTTTCATTTTTTCCCTCTCTTCCCCTATGAAGCTCTGTCTTATTTCTCAAATTCCACATATCAGTGAGATCATATGATAACTGTCTTTCTCTGATTGATTTATATCACCTAGCATAATACCCTCTAGATCATCCACATCGTTGCAAATGTTAAAATTTCATTTTTGATGGTTGCATAATATTCCATTGTGTGTATATGTGTGTGTGTATACATACACACACACACACATATATATACACCACATCTTCTGTAATGAATAAATTCTTAAAAACATATAACCTCCCAAACTGAATCAGAAACAAATAAGAAATCTGAACAAACCAATTAACCAGCAATGAAATTGCATCAATAATTTAAAAACTCCCAACAAACAAAAGTCCAGAACCAGACGGCTTCACAGATGAATTCTACAAAACATTTAAAGAAGAGCTAATACCTGTTCTTCTCAAACTACTCCAAAAAATAGAAGAGGAAGGAAAACTTCCATATTCATTCTCTGAGGCCAGCATCACCCTAATGCCAAAACTAGATAAAAATACTAAAAAGAGATTGAGAGAGAACATGAAATACAGGCCAACATCTCTGATCAACATACATGCAAAAATCCTCACCAAAAATATTAGCAAACCAAATCCAACAATACATTTAAAAAAAATCATTCACTACAATCAAGTAGGGATTTATTCCTTGGATGCAAGGGTGGTTCAATATTTGCAAAGAAAATGAAAACACTAATTTGAGAAGATATACACGCCCCTATGTTTATACTAGCATTATTTACAGTAGCTAAGATACGGAAGCAACCCAAATTTCCATCAAGAGATGAATGGATAAAGACGACATTGGGTGAGTGGGTGGGTGTGTGTGTGTGTGTGTGAAGCAATATTACTCAGCCATAAAAAACAATGAGATGGGGTGCCTGGGTGGCTCAGTGGGTTAAAGCCTCTGCCTTCGGCTCAGGTCATGATCCCAGCGTCCTGGGATCGAGCCCCGCATCGGGCTCTCTGCTCAGCGGGGAGCCTGCTTCCTCCCCTCTCTCTCTCTGCCTGCCTCTCTGCCTACTTATGATCTATGTCTGTCAAATAAAGAAATAAAATCTTTAAAAAAAAAAACAATGAGATTTTTGTCATTTGTGATAACATAATGCTCGGTGAAATAAGTCAGACAGAGATAGAACCCATATGATTTCACTTACATGTGGAATCCAAACATCAAAACCAGTAAGAAAACAACCAAAAACAGAACATCTCTTAAATACAGAGAACAAACGAATGGTTGCCAGAAGGGAGATGGGGGGAGGGACGGATGATATAGGTAAAAGGGATTAAGAAATACAAATTTCCAGTTATAAAATAAATAAGTCATGGAGATTAAAAGTACAGCATCGGAAATATAGTCAATAATATTGTAATAACTCACATGTGATAGATGGTGACTATATTTACTGTGGTGAGCAATGAGTAATGTACAGAATTGTCTAATAACCATGTGGTGCTCCTGAAATTATTCTAACACTGTATGTCAACTGCACTTCCAATAATAAGTTTTTTTAAAAGCACACAAAAGTACTATAGGAACAGTACTATAAAGAAATGTACGAAACTGTATCCGTAACCTTTCTGATTGGTAATAATGTGGGTGACTTTTTTTTAAATTGATTTCACAGATAACTATTAACCAGAATAGATACAACAAGATGGATGAAGACGGGAGTGGTAATCGGAATAAAAATTTCTGCCTGGGTGTCCCATGAAAGCTCGGCAGAAAAGCTAATTCCAGCACTGGTCAGCTAGAGGAGGGGCCTGGGAAGGAGGGTAGCAGGCACCATAGGCAAGAAACAGTTCAAGATACATGGCAAGCTTAAACAAACTAACTTTCCACGTGACTGAAGGTTTGGCTAGATATTAGACAGGGGTAATGTGATTCCACTGACTTAAGGAGTCTGTCTATTACCCACCCTGTCTACAGAGGACAGTGTTTGTCCGCTAGGGGAGGAATCTGGTCGGGTACGCATGTCATCAAGTCTACTCTGTGGAATTGAAAAGGTTAGATCAGTACAAAGGGAGATGGGAGGAAGGGAGACCAGCCAGGAGGCAATTGCATCAGCCTACATTGATTTTTGGATGAAGCTTCGGCAAAGCCATTTTCAAGCCTCATGTTGAAACGCCTTACAATTATTACATCAGTTTAGAATATATGACAGTTGGAAGCTTGGGAAGTTGGAGTCAGACAGATGATCCCTCTACCCTCACGCGATGGGACATACTTCACTGGTCTCCGCGGGAAGCTGGATCCAGCTGATGAGGAATGCAATCTTCATACCCAGACAAGAGGTCCAGAAATATGTTTCTGATATTAACCAAGTTAATGGTGTCAGATGGCATTCAGAGGATTGGCTGAAGAGTGTGCATTCACACATTCTATGCTCCACTTCAAAATGATCCTTAAAAAGCCAGAAACTCAGAGAGAGGTCTACTCGGACCCCATTTGCTTTGATCCGGCTATAAAAGTGCTTTTACTGAGCAAGGAGGTGCCATTGCATTGTTTCGTGGGTCTTGAAATTTGTCATGGTTTCCTGTAGTGAATGGGTGTGTTACCGAGCAACTTGTTTGCGTTACCTTGTGGCCCTAGTGGATTGTGTGACCCCGGAGGGTCTGCTTGGAAGGGCCAAGTCAAAGGAAAATGCTACCTCGCACCAGCGCGCAGCCCCAAGAGCACATGCGTGATACCCTTTCCCATCCTCCCAAGCTCTCCCTCTTTTAATATTTCTTTACTGGCCATTTACTTCCTTTTCTCTTTTTGACATTGGATGAGTAATAAATCTGAAACTTGGGAGGGAGGTTAGAAATTATTTTCTGAGATCTGGACCCCTGGTAACCTGCAAAGATTATGAGAAATGCTAGCAAGGTGGGGACTTGCTTTTGGTTTAAAATCTTTCATAGTGCAGAAGCTCTTCGGTTCTTGGGGACTACGTTTCAGAACACCCGTAGAGTCGAAAGGAAGGCAACTTTGGGTTGTGAATGCTACTGGAGAGGGACAGGCCTGTGGGCTTCCTAACTCAGCCTACTGCTGGGGTAGGGGGCTCAGAAGATGCCAACAAGCCACAGGGGTTGATGGAATTTGGTACAGAATTTGGCAGATGAGAACGGGATGAGATTGTAGGGTGAATCAGATGGGAGGACTGGAGTATTGGTAAGAAGAACGGTCATCCATCCTTCCATTCATTCACTTACTCTACAAATAATCACTGAGCGTTTTCAGTAGGGTCCTGAGTAGTGCTAGGGACGACTTAGCGAACATCACAGTCTTCTGCGGGAAGGAGACATTAAATACTTAATTATGCATGTAATTTATTACTTGCTATTGTGTTAAGTGCTGTGAGGGAGAAGCCTCGGTTGCTATGGAGAATAGCTCAAAGACAGCACTGTGGTCAATGGGGTTTCGATTGGTCAGGTTCTGCAGAAAATTAGAGGAAAATGAGTTAGGAAGACTTTGAAATCACAAATATGAAAAGAGGGACAGGACTGCTGGGAAGGCGCAAACACTGTCCACCTGGTGATTTTCTTCCTTGGCTCTGATGCCTCCTTTCACCTTGCCCAGCTGCCTCCTGCTGTGCTCTAGTCCCGCCTGCACCGAGGACGTGCTACAGGTGCTTGCGAGGACGCAGGATGAGCTCCCGTCATAAAGGAGATTATGGACTCTGTTTCAGAAGAAAGGGCTTCCGAAATGGGAGTCTACTCACTTTCATCTGTCCTACAGAGCGTGCCACGGACATCCTTATACTCTTCTTGATAAGCCACGAGAGTGGCTAGGCACTGAGGTTTAAGGCTGGAAATCTGCCGTCAATCCAATCTATCCTGGACACAAAAGAGAGAAAAATTAATTCTAACAACTTGATTGTGGCTTGGTCTGTCTCTTTGCAAGGATTCTTGCAGGAAGGTGACACGTGATTTGATTTCTTTCTAAAGTGAAAGCTGGAGGGATTATACATTGCTAACATTTCCCTGCTATCTTTTTTTTTTCTTTTTTTTACAAAGCAGGCCTCTCTTGAGGCTTTGTTGCTCTCAAGAGTGTGTAAACTGGACGTCAGGGCTTCCTTCTTGCCGTGGCATTTTTATTGCGTTTTCTTTGGGCCGAGCTAAGGGCCAGCCACCCTGGAAAAGAAAGCAGGGCTCGAGCGCAACACATGGGCTATGTAGGTCACTTTCTCCCTCCCGCTTGTCCTTTGTTGGCTGGAGATTTTTTTTACAGTTAATGAAAACATCAGAAATCACTGAATTCTCATGTGAATCCTTGAAGGCACTTACTATTCTGGCTATAATATTATTTATATTCCACTTATTTTTGTGATGAACTTCTGTCCCAAATGTAGTCAAAAGGTTGTACTTGCATAACAAATGCATTCCAAGGACTGCTGGGAACTCAGTGATGCTGCTTTCGGTCTCTCCCTTCTTTCTGCACACGGAGGTTCAAGTCTGGGGTTTCCTGTTGCCTCTGCAGCCAGGAAGGAACGCACAAACATAATATTCGGTTTCTTAAGTCTGAAAATTAGGATGTGAAAATTGAGAACCTAATAAACCAGACTCTTTAAGCACACTTTCAGTAGCCTTTGATTTAATGAAAAAATTAATCTTAATGTTAAAAGTAGAGTCACTGTTCTTTAAAAGACCGGAATATCACAAGTGGAGTTATAATTTCCTTTCTCTGTGATCTCTAATCTTGACCCTCTGCCTCCATCCCAGAGGTAATTACTAGGTAAGTTTGGTGAGTGTCCTTCAGACCATTAAAAAAATATTTTTTGGGGGGGGGTGCCTGGGTGGCTCAGTCAGTTAAGCGTCTGACTCTTGATTTTGGCTCAGGTCATGATCCCAGGGTCATAGGATAAAGCCCTGAGTTGAGCTCCGTGCTCAGCAGGGAGTCTGCTTCTCCCTCTCCTTCTGCCCCTCCCGATCCCCTACTCCCTCTCTCTCAAATAAATAAATCCTTAAAAATATTTTTCATTTTTACTTATACCTATAGAAGATATATTATTTTAACATATATTCTTAACCATAAATAGTATGCTAGTTTTGCTCTCATTTATTTTAAAAACACTATGTTTTTAAGATCTATTCATGTTGTAGCCCTAAACAGATTTAGTTTCTTTCCTTTTTCGATTCCCATTTACAAATATACTATACTTGACCAATTCCTGTATTAATGGACACCACAAACCATGAACATTCGCGTGGAGTTAGAATTGCACCCCTGGGCTACACATTAAGTGCCTCCCACACTGGCAGGGTCATTACCCATGTCCATTCGTTAAACCTACCTAAACATATGTTTTAACTTGTACACTACAGAAGAGCAATCATTGCTTCCAGACCTACTTCCAGTTGTTTGTTATTTGCAAATAGAATTTGCTTTTCAGGCCTTAATTGCCTCATTTGCAGGTGAGGGGATAAGAACAGTCCTCACCCACTTGTGATGAATTGTAAAGAGTGAACAGAGGGGCGCCTGGGTGGCTCAGCTGGTTAAGCACCTGCCTTTGGCTGGGGTCCTGATACCAGCATCCTGGGATCACAGCTGGGAGTCTGCTCCTCCCTCTCCCTCTACCCCTCCCCGCCACTCATGCTCTCCATCTCTCTCTCAAATAAATAATAAATAAATATACAAATAAATATATATTTTATTTATAAATAAATATATTAATTAATTAATTAAAATAAATAAAATAAAAAGAGTGAATGGAAATAGTTCCCAACTCAGTGAATATTAGTTAGGATTATATATACATCATACACACACACACACACACACACACACACTCACACATTTTGTATGTATACACATTTTATATATATACGCATTATATACAATTGTTATATATACGTGGGGTTTTTAGAATTACATCAGGATGATACACACACACACACACACACATATGTATCTATTAGAGTTATATCAGGATTAGTACTTGAAACAAACCTCCCAAGTTTTGGCATCTCAGTTTTTCTAACTCTGCTCCTCCCCACCCAATGAAAACAAGACTCAATTTCTTTTAACAGAGCACCAGTACTAAGGGTATTTTGGAATACTGTGTTTTTTTCAATAGAGATTCTGAATTAGAAAGATTTTTATTTATTTTTCTTTCCCAGTGGGGTTAACATACAGTGTTCTGTTAGTTTCAGGCGTACAATGTAGCGACTCAACATTTCTATGCATTACTCAGTGCTCATCATGTGAGCATACGGTTAACCCCCGTCACCTATTTCGCCCATCCCTCCACCCACCTCCCCTCTGGTAACCGCCAGTTTGTTCTCTATAGTTAAGAGTCGGGTTTTGGTTTGTCTTTTTTTCCTTTGTTCTGTTTCTTGAATTCCACATATGAGTGAGATCATGTGGTATTTGTCTGTCTCTGACTGACTTACTTCACGTAGCATAATTCTCTCTAGTTCCACCTGTGTTGTTGCAAATGGCAAGATTTCAGTCTTCTTTGTGACTGAATAATATTCCACTGTATCTATGTACACCACATCTTCGTAATCCATTCATCCGTCGATGGACACTTGGGCTGCTTCTATAATTTGGCTACTGTAAATAATGCTGGTATAGACATGGCGTACATACATCCTTTTGAATTAGTGTGCTGGTATTCTTTGGGTAAATACCCAGTACTACTATCACTGGATCATAGGGTAGTTCTATTTTTAATTTTTGGAGGAACCTCCATACTGCCTTCCACAGTGGCTGTGCCAATTTACATTCCCGCCAACAGCGCAAGAGAGTTTCCTTTTCTCCACATCCTTGCCAACACTTGTTGTTTCTTGTATTTTTTGTTTTAGCTGTTCTGACAGGTAGGATGTGATCTTATTGTAGTTTTGATTTGCATTTTCCTGATGATGAGTGATGCTGAGGACCTTTTCATGTGTCTGTTGGACATCTGTATGTCTTCTTTGGAGAAATGGTTATTGTGTTTTCTGCCCATTTTTAAATTAGATTATTTGTTTTTTGGGTGTTGAGTTGCATGAGTTCTTCATATATTTTAGATACTAACCTTTCATCAAATATGTCATTTGCAAATATCTTCTCCCACACAGTAGCTTGCTTTTTGTTTGTTAGTTCCCTTCACTGTGCAGGAGCTTAATTTGGTGTAGTCCCAATAGTTGATTCTTGCTTTTGGTTCTCATGCCTGCAGAGACATGTCCATAAATATGTAGCTGAAGCCAAGGTCCAAGATATTACTACCTATGTTTTCTTTTAGGAGTTTCATGGGTTCGAGCCTCATATTTAGGTATTTTATCCATTTGGAGTTTATTTTTGTGTATACTGTAAAAATGAGGTCCAGTTTCATTCCTTTGCATATAGCCAGCTATCTAGTCTTCCCAATACCATTTAATTAAATTGTGTGGGTTTTTTTAAATTATGTGCTTAAAAAAAATCATTGCGATCACGCAATAACTCTAATTTTATACCTTATCTTCTTCACTAGATATTAATGTTTCCCCAAGTATTCTTTAAAATATTAAAAGCTGCGGTGCCTGGGTGGCTCAGCGGGTTAAGCCTCTGCCTTTGGCTCAGATCATGGCCTCAGGGTCCTGGAATCGAGCCCCGCATCGGGCTCTCTGCTCAGCTGGGAGCCTGCTTCCCCCTCTCTCTCTGCCTGCCTCTCTGCCTACTTGTGCTCTCCGTCTCTCTGTCAAATAAATAAATAAAAAACCTTAAAAATAAAATAAAATATTAAAAGCTGTACAATATTCCATCATAAATTCGCAGTTTAACCTGACTATTCTGCTGTATTTGAACATTTAGCTATTTTTTCCTATCTGTCACTATTATAAATTTGTTAGAATTCTGATTGTTTCCTTAGGATAAATTTCTGAGAGGGAAACAACTGGGTTAACATAAATGAAAATTTTAAGGATTTTGGTACACAGTGCATAAAAAGTAGTACCAACCTAATCCCCAGCAATAATTTATTACAGCAGTCTCATGGCATTGGGATCACAGCTTAACCAGTCCCTTCTCAAAATTTTCTGTATCACTTTGAAGATGCCTGCATTTTAATATTTATGATATGAATAATAACAGTAGTAATATTAGCCATCATTTTTTTGAGGACTTGATATAAACAGACACAATACAAGCACTTTACTAACATTACTGCAGTCAGCCATTATAACAGTCCTTACAAAGGATGTGGAGCCCCAGCTTGCCCAAGGACACACACTTAGTGAGTGATGGAAACGGACTTCAAACTCCTAAGTCTATCTAACTCTAAATCCATGTTTTCATCCTGGGGTCTGCAAACGTTTTTGTTTATACAATCTATCAGTATGAATTTATGGAATAAATTCAAATATTTATTTACGTATAAATGGTAAACAAGTACTACTATGCAGATTAGGCACATTACCAAATATACACAAAAATCTAAATAAAGATGAGATTACTATAAATAAAAATTGAAACATTTTCTTACTGAATTTCTCATAAATAATTTTCTGCACCTCCTGTAGCCATCAACCCACTTTGGAGAGCACAGCCCTTAGCTGCTACACTTGTTCTTAGGTCCACCCCCTGAATATAAGCTCCACCAGGGCAGACCCCATGTCTATTCCCCAGCACTGCATCCCCCGTGTCTACAACAACTCTGGGCACACAGTTGGCACTCATGAAACACATGTTGAGTATTAGTAATTGAATGAATGATTTGGGTACAAGGTTGTGGGTTTGAAGGCAAAACCTAGAAATTAATTACATTTGTATCCCTAGTGCCAGGTACCTTTCCTAGGATATGACAAGTACCTCCATAAATGTCTGTTGAATGGAGATCCATTCAGTATTTTTTATTTATTTATTTTTATTTCTTTTCAGCGTAACAGAATTCATTGTTTATGTACCACACCCAGTGCTCCATGCAATACGTGCCCTCCCTAATACCCACCACCTGGTTCCCCCAAGCTCCCACCCCCCGCCCCTTCAAAACCCTCAGGTTGTTTTTCAGAGTCCATAGTCTCTCATGGTTCACCTCCCCTTCGAATTTCCCTCAACTCCCTTCTCCTCTCCATCTCCCCATGTCCTCCATGTTATTTGTTATGCTCCACAAGTAAGTGAAACCATATGATAATTGACTCTCTCTGCTTGACTTATTTCACTCAGCATAATTTCTTCCAGTCCCGTCCACGTTGATACAAAAGTTGGGTATTCATCCCTTCTGATGGAGGCATAATACTCCATAGTGTATACGGACCACATCTTCCTTATCCATTCGTCCATTTAAGGGCATCTTGGTTCTTTCCACAGTTTGGTGACCATGGCCATTGCTGCTATGAACACTGGGGTACAGATGGCCCTTCTTTTCACTACATCTGTATCTTTGGGGTAAATACCCAGTAGTGCAATTGCAGGGTCATAGGGAAGCTCTATTTTTAATTCCTTGAGGAATCTCCACACTGTTCTCCAAAGTGGCTGCACCAACTTGCCTTCCCACCAACAGTGTAAGAGGGTTCCCCTTTCTCCACAATCTAGTAACGAGATTGAAGCAGTGATCAAAAACCTCCCAAAAAACAAGAGCCCAGGACCTGACGGATTCCCTGGGGAATTCTACCAAACTTTCAAAGAAGAAATAATACCTATTCCCCTGAAGCTGTTTCAAAAAATTGGAGCAGAAGGAAAACTTCGACTCTTTTTATGAAGCCAGCATTACTCTGATCCCCAAAACCAGGCAAAGACCACACCAAAAAGGAGAATTTCACACCAATATCACTGATGAATATGGATGCTAAGATTCTCAACAAGATCCTAGCAAATAGAATCCAATAGCACATTAAAAAGATTATCCACCATGCTCGCTTCGGCAGCACATATACTAAAAAAAAAAAAAAAGATTATCCACCATGACCAGGTGGGATTCATCCCTGGGTTACAAGGATGGTTCAACATTCGCAAATCAATCAATGTGATAGAACAAATCAATAAGAGAAGAGAGAAGAACCACATGGTCCTCTTAATTGATGCAGAAAAAGCATTTGACAAAATCCAGCATCCGTTCCTGATTAAAACGTTTCAAAGTATAGGGATAAAGGGAACATTCCTGAACTTCATAAAATCTATCTATGAAAAACCCACAGCAAATATCATCCTCAATGGGAAAAAGCTCACAGCCTTCCTGTTGAGATCAGGGACACGACAAGGATGCCCACTCTCACCACTCTTGTTCAACATAGTATTAGAAGTCCTAGCAACAGCAATCAGACAACAAAGAGAAATAAAAGGTATCCAAATTGGCAAGGAAGAAGTCAAACTCTCTCTCTTCGCAGATGACATGATACTTTATATGGAAAACCCTAAAGACTCTACCCCCAAACTTCTAGAACTCATACAGCAATTCAGTAACGTGGCAGGATACAAAGTCAATGTACAGAAATCAGTTGCTTTCTTATACACTAACGATGAAAATACAGAAAGGGAAATTAGAGAATCGATTCCATTTACTATAGCACCAAGAACCATAAGATACCTGGGAATAAACCTAACCAAAGAGGTAAAGGATCTGTACTCGAGGAACTACAGAACACTCATGAAAGAAATTGAAGAAGACACAAAAAAATGGAAGACCATTCCACGCTCTTGGATCGGAAGAATAAACATTGTTAAAATGTCTATACTGCCTAGAGCAATCTATACTTTTAATGCCATTCCGATCAAAATTCCACCGGTATTTTTCAAAGAGCTGGAGCAAATAATCCTAAAATTTGTACGGAATCAGAAGAGACCCCGAATTGCTAAGGAAATGTTGAAAAACAAAAATAAAACTGGCGGCATCACATTACCTGATTTCAAGCTTTACTACAAAGCTGTGATCACCAAGACAGCATGGTACTGGCATAAAAACAGACACATAGACCAGTGGAACAGAGTAGAGAGCCCAGATATGGACCCTCAACTCTATGGTCAAATAATCTTTGACAAATCAGGAAAAAATATCCAGTGGAAAAAAGACAGTCTCTTCAATAAATGGTGCTGGGAAAACTGGACAGCTATATGTAGAAGAATGAAACTCGACCATTCTCTTACACCATACACAAAGATAAACTCAAAATGGATAAAAGACCTCAACGTGAGACAGGAATCCATCAGAATCCTAGAGGAGAACATAGGCAGTAACCTCTTCGATATCAGCCACAGCAACTTCTTTCAAGATACGTCTCCAAAGGCAAAGGAAACAAAAGCGAAAATGAACTTTTGGGACTTCATCAAGATCAAAAGCTTCTGCACAGCAAGGGAAACAGTCAACAAAACAAAGAGGCAACCCATGGAATGGGAGAAGATATTTTGCAAATGACAGTATAGACAAAAGGTTGATATCCAGGATCTATAAAGAACTTCTCAAACTCAACCCCCCAAAAACAGATAATCATATCAAAATATGGGCAGAAGACATGAACAGACACTTCTCCAATGAAGACATACAAATGGCTACCAAACACATGAAAAAATGTTCATTATCACTAGCCATCAGGGAGATTCAAATAAAAACCACATTGAGATACCACCTTACACCAGTTAGAACGGCCATTCAGTATTTTTTTAATATTTTGTTAAATAAATGGATGGAGGAGTAGATGAACAACAGAATGAAAAGGTTTTTTTCCCTTTTGTTTACATCTCTTAGGTTAGCATACCAAACATAAAAATACCTAGTTGAATTTATTTATTTATTTATAAAAACACCTTACTAGCCCTAAACCATGGCCCCTAATAAGAAGTACAGGTGAGGGACACCTGGATGGCTGTCAGTTAAGCATCTGCCTTTGGCTCAGGTCATGATCCCAGAATCCTGGGATCGAGTCCTACATCAGATTCCTTGCTCAGTGGGGTACCTGATTCTCCCTCTCCCTGCCACTCCCCCTGCTTGCACGCGCTCTCTCGCGTGCTCTCTTTCTCTCTGACAAGTAAGTAAATAAAATAAGATTAAAAAACTAAAAAAGAAAAAGAAGTACAGAAGGATTTCACTCACCTCTTATAAAAATAGAGAATAATAAACCTCATATTTTTAAATTAGCCCTTGCTAGAGATCAACCTAGAATAGAGATAGGAGCTTTAGAAGAAACCAGAGAGGACAGGAGATAGTTGACCAAGATACACTGGGAAGGAAAGGCCATGAACTCTTCATCCACATCTTGTTAGGTAAGGATAAAAGTATAAAACATTTGTAAAATGCTTCCCTTGAAGGAACTAAAACTATGAATCTTAATCCTTGTTAGGATGAAGGTCCAAAGCTAATAAGTTTGCAATTATTTCTTTAACTCGTCCTGCCTTTAGAAGCTTGTTAGGGCCTGAGCAACAGCCAATCTTGATCTCAAGGTTTTAGAGACTAGAGGTACAAGGTTTTATAGATGGGAAATGACATCAATCAACTCTGTAACGTCAGCATCTTTACTCTGTAACCTCGGGGTTACATGTCACTTAAATGCACTCGTTAGTACATTAAGGTGTTTTGTCTTGCATTTTCCTTCAGATATGACTGTAATAACTCATTTTTTAAATTAGCATAAATGTGGAACTTCTCTCTGTAGCCCCTCTTTGCTTATTTCCATTCCTCCGGTGGATATCGTCACCTCACCAGAACGTAAACTCCATGAAGGCATTTTTATCATTATTTATAGCCACCAGATAATAAATACTTACCATGTTAGGTCTGTATTAAGCATGATTTAAATACAATGTTTTTTTAATTCCAAGACCAACTGTTTGAAGCTGTTACTACTATCTATAACGAGGAAATTTAGTTTCAAAAAGGAAAAAAATCTGATCAAATCTTACAGCTGTATTTTTCTGACTCCTCCCTTCCCTGCCCCTCCCCTCTTTTCTTAATCTCCCTTAGTCTGGCTCCCTCTACCCCAACACCTGATGGCCTGCTCTCGGTCCTTATACTGACCTTCCCTAGCCTCAATCTAAATGAGTTCTTGTGTTATTTGATTTTATGGCACCCCGTCTGTATCCTTCATATTATAACTATTATTTATATGATTTTTTTATTTCATATCTCTTTCCCAGTGAGACCATGAGATCCACAGGAGGGAAGAAAATGCCTGTTTTGTTCACCACCATGTCCCCAGTGACCGGGTTTCAGTTAAATACTAAAAAATGAATATGAAGGGGCACCTGGGTGGCTCAGTGGGTTAAAGCCACTGCCTTTGGCTCAGGTCATGATCCCAGGGTCCTGGGATTGAGCCCCACATCGGGCTCTCTGCTTGGAAGGGAGCCTGCTTCCTCCTCTCTCTCTGCCTGCCTCTCTGCCTACTTGTGATCTCTGTCTGTCCAATAAATAAATATTTTTTTAAAAAATGAATATGAAGGGCACCTGGGTGGCTCAGTGGGTCAAAGCCTCTGCCTTCGGCTCAGGTCATGATCCCGGAGTCCTGGGATGGAGTCCCACATCGGGCTCTCTGCTCAGCGGGGAGCCTGCTTCCCCGTCTCTCTCTGTCTGCTTCTCTGCCTGCTTGTGATCTCTCTCTGTGTGTGTCAAATAAATAAATAAAATCTTTAAAAAATAAAAATAAAAATAAAATGCATATGAAGAACTGAATGAAATGGCACAGCCAAAATCAAAACCAAAGCTGTCTGATTCCAAAGCCCATGCTCTTAGTTACAATGTTGTTTCTCCAGATATATCCAGTTAAATGCTGAAACAATAGTTTCTCCCTAAACTGGATTATCTTCTTACTCTCAATATCGCTGTCTGCGAATCTGGCCATTGCAATAATGAGTGCATTTCCATAAGTAATGTCAAGGTCAAAGTATAAAAAAGTACAAATTCACAATTAAATTTTCCAAAAGAATAAATTCATAATTAAACTCTCCAATGACTTTTTGGAAGGTGCATTCTGCTTTCTACAAGTTCATAAATGTCATACAGGTCAGGTCCAGCCTATTCAGAGGCTAATATTTTAGTTGGATATAAAGTTCTATGAGGTTTTTTTTTAGATCTGTTTATGATAGCAAGAGAACTTTTCAGACTGGATGCAAGGAAAACCACAGGAAAATTAGTTAACTTCAGGCCAGATTTTAAGTGCTAGCAGTTTTTCAGCATTCCTATTGGATATGGCCCCATGGGAGGTACAGGGTTTGGCTGTCAAGGCTAATAATGAACGTGGATTTGAAAATATGTCACATATGGAATAGCTACTCTGAGAGAAATAGTGGAAACAAAAATCTTCATTGACAACTAGATGGGATATTTTATTTGGCATTATCCTATATACATCTTTTCACATGTTAAAGATTCTAGAACTCTTCCCAAATGGGATTTTTCCATTCCGTGTATTAAAAAACCCTTGAGAAATTATTATAAAGTGAAAAATTTCTCAAGATCTAACATTTTAGCTCCTATGCTGAGTTGTGTGTTTTAAACGTTAATAAATTGTTTATTCAAGCAGGCTCTTCAGAAATATTTCCCTTAAAAGGGACTTGAGTTACAGACTATCCCAAAAAAGTAATTCTCTAGCACCATAGAATTGTCTGGAGAAGTTTTAACTCCTGTGGGACTTCACTTCAGGATTCAACGGTTCCTTGTCAAGAGTAAGCAATGTTAAGATAATTTTTTCACTGCCTACCTCTTAGTAATACTTCTTTTATTACTTATTGATGCTTTCTAGACAGTGTTTCTACACAGTTTCATCTCCCTAATGTTGTAAACTTGAATAAATAGAAATATTTTCATATAGCTTTTAAGAAAATGCCAGACTACCCATTTGCCTTCATGAACAGAAGTATAAGCATTCTTCTCTACCCAGGCAGCATGATTTGGAAATCATGAACCAGAACAGACTGAAAATACTTGGCTAATTTTTGGAGCGCCTGGGTGGCTCAGTTAAGCATCCGACTCGGGTTTTGGCTCCGGGCCCTGGGATGAGCCCTATGGCATCGTTGTCTGGCTCCTTGCCTTTGTCTCCTCTGCTTTCTCCCTCCACTTGGGCTCCCTCTTGTTCTCTCCCTCAAATAAATAAATAAAAATCTCTTTAAAAAGAACTTGGTTAATTACTACCCCCCCCCCACAAAAAAGAGTCATAATGCTCTGCATTGTCATAAGGGAGTGTTCTGAAAATGAATGATTTAAAATATATAAATTTCAAAAGCATGACTTTGCATATAAATAACAAAGCCTTGGGGCGCCTGGGGGGCTCAGTGGGTTAAGCCTCTGCCTTCAGCTCAGGTCATGATCTCAGGGTCCTGGGATCCAGTCCTGCATGGGCTCTCTGCTCCGCAGGGAGCCTGCTTCCCCCTCTCCCTCTGCCTGCCTCTCTGCCTACTTGTGATCTTCTGCTCTGTCAAATTTTTAAAAATAAATAAAAATAAAAAGTTTAAAAAAAAAAAAAAAAGCCTAGAGGATTCACTGCAGAAAATTTATTCCTTTAAATTGTAGAATAAAGAACAGTCTATGCTGGAGAATCTTTCTCCCACTTGAAAGGGGATGCGTGGCTCCAGTCCCCAGAAGAAGGAAACACGACCTGCTCTTAGGTGTTGCTGGCCCTCTTGGGAACTAATCCCTGAGATGACTGGGGAGGATAATAAAAACTCCAACTACTTCCCTGGCTTCCCAGGATGGTGTCCCCGCAGATGGACGCCCGCTGGAGAGCCCTACAGGCAGCGGGGCAGCTCCTGGGAGTGGAATGAGAGAAGGGATTGAGGGACGTGCCCATGGGGCCCTCAGGTGGCTCTGCCTTCTGTATTCACTTCCCAAGCAGGGAAAGGAGACCCTACCCTGGTTCCCCATCTCCCCAAGAAAACCAAAAAGGGAGACATAGATAAGGCCGCAGATGTAAAGGGACTTGGGATGGGAATAAGCGACCTGCTGCACGGCTGGGTCTTGAGAGGCCAGAGCAAAGCCGAGGACGTCAGCAGAGACCCATATCCAAGTCCCCAAGGGAAGTCGGAGCCAGGGCAGCAGAGGACAGTCTTCCGCCCAAATGTGCCCCCACCCCACCCCCAGGTCCCAAGAGTCTCAAAACCACACCCATCCCCACCCACAGAAACTTGGTTCACCTAAGGGAGAGAGGGAGTGAGGAAAACACTGGAATACGTTCCCCTTCTAAAGGGAGGAAACTGTATCTCCTGAGTTAAGCTCAGTTGTTGAAAAAAGTATGATTTTTGCCAGCCTCGGTTACATGCTTTATACTCACTCCCTGTGTCCTCTCTGTACTCGAGGCATTCACCAGAGAGAGTTAGCTATCCTCTGCTCAATGCCCCCCCAAAAAAAAATTAAATTTAAAAGAATATCCAGATACGGAAGCAAGAAATTAATAGAAACAGGTTAAGTCGATATTGCTCAGGTTCTAGAAATTATAGGGGCAGAACCCATTGCTCCAGTAAAGTCACTTTTTCACTGCACAGGTTAATGTACTTCAGCTTCAAGAATAAATGTTATGAGAAACCATCACATGAAGAAAGGCTCTGCTTTGAAGACACTGTCCATTGAGTACCATCGTAACACTTCACGTTTGTCTGGAAGGTCATGGCCGGAAGTGGGGAGGGCTGGGGGCAAGTGGTGAGGATAGGAGTGGGTAGGCTAACTTTAGAAGACTGACTATTGCTCAGGTGGGCGGTTGTGGGAAAAAAAAAAAAAAATACCACACACTGGGTGGCCTCAAAGACAGATATTTATTCCCCACAGTCCGGGGAGGTGGGGACGTCCAAGATCAAGGTGCCAGGTGATTTGGCTCGTGGGGAGAATTCCCTTCCCAGCTTGCCGATGGCCATCTTCTCTCTGTGTCCTCAAAGAGCAGAGAGATCTCCAGTCTCTTCCTCCTCTTAGAAGGACACTCATCCCATCACAGGGGCCCAGCATCATGACCTCATCTAAACCCAGTTACCTCCTGATGGCCTCCTCTCCAAATACCACCACACTGGGGGCTAGGGCTTTGACGTGGGAATTTGGGAGGGACACAAACATATCAATGCACAATAGACAGCACGTGGAATTACCCAGAGTGGGAACAGGGGAATCCAAAGTGGAAGCAGTTGTGGGGTACGGGGCACGGAAGCAGTGGATTCACATTTCCAGTCATCGGGGATGTCTGCCTGATTTCTTCCTCCTTTCTAACAATCCCGATCCACATCTGCCCATTCCAAGTGTGGAAGCTTCCCGAGAGCTCTGGGAAGAACAGTTCTACCTCCACTGCTCTCTTTCTCCTCCTCTGCCATTGATTTACCTGATGACGCCACTGCCTTTGTATTTTCCAGAATGATTAAAAAAAAAAAAAATCTGGTCTTATACCCAGCACTGTTGGGAAATGATGCCGTTTTTTACTTTCCCTCTCTTTGAATACAGCTCCGAGAAGCAGCAGACATAAGCACACAAGCTTGGTCTACTCTCTTGCGTGAAAAGCCCAGATTAAGTACTAATGCTCCAAAGAGGACACTGAGGCCTGGAAGGGTTCAGGGATGGTCATAAGTTCTCAGCTTAATAAAACAGTGGGGCTGACTTAATGTCATATGTTCTCACTTACTATTTTATATATGTTTCTGGTATAAAATATTTTGGAAATTTTGATTAGTGTATCAATATTTCATAGAAAACTTGAGGTGCAAATGAACCTGACAACATAAAGAAACCAGACCTGGAAAGATGCATTCAGCTCATTTCAGTCAATGATATCTAAGTCTCTTCATTCCAAGGTTAATATTCTTCTGAGGCCAACAAATATTTGGTCAATAAATGAATAAAATGATGAGTAAACAATTTTCTTAATAGATGCCCTTCACAGGAAGAATTCATTCCCTTCGGATCTTTTCTGTGTTCCTGTCTGCTCCCCCTCAACCATCACATGGTCAAAGTCAATGTTTTAAAAATTCCTCTTCACACTCTCCATGGAAAACCTCTTATTTCAATGGTTGCCTTGGTAAAAAGCAAAAAAAAAAAAAAAGAGAGAGAGAGAGAGAGAAAAGAAACAAAACAAAACAAAAACTCATTTCTCTGGCCTTCCTTTAGGACTTTCAAGAACCACCTATGTGCTAAGGAGCCCCAGGTATATGATGATCCCAACCTGAAACCTCTCTGTTGGGCTCAGGATCTACATCTAACTGCCCAGCAGGTATCACCCAGACAGCCAAGACGCCTCCCACCCAACATGTCCAACACTGAACCCTGAACTCATGCTACTTTCCCCCAACCTGTTCATTCTCCATTTCAGCAAATGACAACAAACACCCACCCCGTTCCTTGAACCAGAAGCCCATACTTTACATTGTCTCTCTCTCCTTCCAGTTCCAATGCCTCCATCTTGATTCTCACACCTAAGTAACTGTTCCCTTTCCGTGTCCATCGTGCCTACCAGGTCACCTAGAATACCGCAACAGCCTCAGAAAGTCTCCCCAACCTCAGACTTATCCCCACCCTCCCCTTCCCCCCGACCAAGGTGCTAGTCCATTTGTAGCCAAAGGAATCTTTTAATTTATATATATATATATATATATATATATATATATATATATATATATCTTACTTAAAAATATATATATATATACATATATGTGTGTATATATGTATATATATATAAAAAATATATATGTGTGTATATATATAAAATATATATGTGTGTGTGTGTGTGTGTGTGTGTGTATATTTTTTTTTTTTTAAGTAAGCTCTAGCCTAACATGGGGCTCAAACTCGGGACCCTGAGATCAAGAGTCACATGCTCTATGCCCTGAGCCAGCCAGGCACCCCCAAAGGGATCTTTTTAAAATGCAGAACTAGTCAATATATCCCAAGACTTAAAATTCTCCAGGGGCATCCCTCGCCCTTAGGGCACAGTCCAAACCCCTGTAAAGTCGTGTATGATCTGACCCTTGCCTACTTCACCAGCTTCATGCCCATGACTTCTCACCTCACTGTGCTCTCCAACCACACTCCAGCCACACCGGCCTTCTGCAGACGCCTGAGTGGACTTTGCTTTCTGCTCTCCCACCCATGCTTTGTGCTGTGGAGAAGACATATCCAACACAATCACCCCAATCCTTTGCCTCGCTAACTCTTACCTTCCAAAGCTCAGCTTAAAATTCACTTCCTAGGAGAAGACTGCCCTGACCACCAAATCTGGGGAACACCTTTTTTTTTTTTTTAAATTCGTTTCAGAGGTAGAATTTAGTGATTCATCAGTTCCATGTAATACCCAGTGCTCATGGCATCCAGTGTCCTCCTCAATGTCCATCACCCAGTTACCCTATCCCCCCACCCATCGCCCCTGCAGCAACCCTCAGTTTGATTCCTAGAGCTCAGCATCTCTTAGGATTTGTCTCCCTACTTTCATCTTGTTTTTCCCTTCTCTTATGTTCATGTTTTGTTTCTCTGCATAGCAGTGACATCATGTGATATTTGTCTTTCTGGGACTGACTTCTTTCACTCAGCATAATACCCTCTAGTTCCACCCACATCATTGCAAACGGCAAGATAGTGCTCTTCCTGAGGGCTGCGTAATATTCCATCGTATATATACACCACCTCTTCTTTATCCATTTATCTGCTGGTGGACATCTGGGCTCTCTGCATAGTTTGCCTATTGTGGACTTTGCTGCTATAAACATTGGGGTGCACGTGCCCCTTCAAATCACCATGTTTGTATCCTTTGGATAAACACCTGGTAGCGCGATTGCTGGGGCATAGGGTAGCTCTATTTTCAACTTTTGCTCCTCACCTGACTTGACCTCCCTTTGGCACGTGCCAGACAAAGCGCGCTCTGCTTGAACTCTCCTCGCTCCTCTTCCCCCGCTCTCTGCATGGCTCCCTCCTCTGACTCACCCGGCCCTCCCGTCTCAGTCCTTCCTACAGCTCTTCCTCCTTTACCACCCCTTAACTTGTTATTCTCTGGAGTTCTGTCCTCAGCCCTCTGTCACCGGAGACACCTTCTCTGGCCAACTTCCTGCCCTGTTGAGGTTTCAGCCATTCCCAGCGTCCGATGGCCCCCAAACCTGCGCCTCTAGCTAGAGATGCCCGTTTCCAACCACCTACTGAACATCACCGCATGCCCAGCTGGGGGCTTCAAAGCCAACATCATCCCCCCGCCACCACCAGAAGCCAAACTTGCCCAGCTACGTCCTCGCCCCTGGTCTACCGGAACGCCCTGTATAATTGTTCTCGTATTTCCTGCAAGATCCTCATCTGACATCACGTCTTTACTCCAGGCATGCTTTCTGCCACCCTTTCTTAAACTTGGATGTGTTACCATTTACCCTTTAGCTCAGCAGTTAGGAATAGCACCTTCTACTTTGTCACTCCATTCATTGTGGGCACATGTCTCTTAAGTTTCATTTCAGGGTGACAGAAAAGTTGCAAGAAGAATCCAATTAACCCAAGTATATGCTTCCCTTGGATTCAGCAGCCGTGAGAACATTTTGCCACATCTGACTGATTCCTTTCCCCATGCGCTGACTACAAGTATGACTGCTGAACCATGGGTAATTGGCTGACATCATGGCCCCTTCACCCCCCAAAACTTCAGCACGTATCTCTGAAGAGCATGTACCTCCCTTTGCATAAAACAGTCAAATTTAAGGATTTTGACAATGACATCATAGCATTCACTGATTACCTCAGGAATGTTCCTGGGAGCCCCTGTACCTGCCTCACATGTGTTGTCGAGCACCTGTCGAGCAAAGGGTCCTCAGCCTCTCTCGGACTTTCCTAACATCAGTGACGAGATGAATGGACCCACGGCTCCTAACATGGTGCACTGAGAACCCAACATCTCTCATAGAGAATGACCACGGATGCCAGAAAGGATTCAGCTCAGTCTATGAGGGAATGCTGGACTGGACATACCCCAGCTGAGGGACGGTCTATGAGCTGGGCCCTTTCTAAGCACATTGCCCTCATTCCTGCCTAAGGGCCAGTAGCTGCCCCTGTGATGACTGAGAACATTCCTTCTTGGGATCATTCACAACTCGGCACAAACATCATCTCCTTAGGGCGCCCTCTCTACCCGCCCTATCCAAAGTAGACCTCACCCTAAGCCCAGCCGGTCTCGAACCTGGTACCCTGCTTTAGCTTCTTGTTAAAGCATTTACCACTCTCTTTTTTACTGCAAATTACCTTGCTTACCTATTTACTTTTTTGTTATCTATTTCCCCCAAAAGAATACAACTTTTATGAGAGCAAGACCTTATTTAAAAGAGCACCTGTTTGGGACACCTGGGTGGCTCAGTCAGTTAAGTGTCTGACTTTAACTCGGGTCATGATCCCAGGATCATGATCCAAGGTCCTGGGATCAAACCCCACATTGGGCTCCCTGCTCAGCAGGGAGACGGCTTCCCCCTCTCCTCCCCATTCCTGCTCTCTCTCGCTCTCTCTCTCTCCCAAATAAATAAAATCTTTAAAAAAAAAAAGGAAGGAATTTCTGTATCTTCTGTTCCTAACAGAGACCCTAGGATGCAGTGCAAGATTGCCAAAAGAGGTGACTAGCACGACGCGTGATTCACTAAGCAGAATACTTATGACTGGGATTTCCTCCCAACTCCTGACTTTTGCTCACTCCAAATGTTCACAGGATGTCAGCATCACGACTTCCTCTTCCTATTCCATTTCTTTTACCCTGAAGTAGGAGAGTAGAAGTAGGGAAATGTGACAATTATACTCAAATATAAATATTTGCACAAATAGTGAGGTTAAGCTATAATGGCCTGACCATGCTGAGAAATTAATTTCTGTATGGAGTTTAACAGGAAAGATTCAAGAAGGAAATCACAGGATAAATTCAAAGAAAAGGAAGTTATTTCAGTCACTCGGGAATATAAGGTATATATTTGGTCTTTTAACCAATATTTAAGACATTTTATTCAAGCACTCTCTATACATGTCAAGAGAGAAGTCACGATCAATAGTTACACTGGTGTCAGTAAGAAAAATATGGTGCTACTGGTCCCACTTCTGCAACGCCTTTGAAGTTCTCTGCCTTAGATCTAAGCCACCAAAGCACCAATTTCTAAAGGAAAAAAAAAAAAACTGGAAACAAAACAAAGAGGGAAAAAAAACACACCTTAGGTGAAGTACATAGCATAAATAATTCCTAGTACAGCGAGCATTACTCCCTTTTTCAAGTTAAGTTTGTCCTTGAACATAGAAAAAGACTTTATTATGAGTCAACTTAATTCAAGTACAAACCAAGGAGCACTCACTATTGTTTCAAATACACTACACACTGTATTTGGTGACATTAACTAAACACATGCTCATTTTAAAATATGCAAACAAAAACTTGCCCTGTTTGGTGTCCAAAAAGCTCTCCTACTGGTCCTTTGAATGCTTTCTCTCAGGCTGCGTTCTAAAGCCAGGGGGTCAACAAATGATTAGGTAACAGGAGAAACCAAGTGTTGGCAGTTAAAATCAACAAAGTGAGATATACAAATGAATCAACTGGTTATCATTTATTTTTTTAAAACATTTAATTCTGAAATCATTTTAGACTTAGGGACGCCTGGGTGGCTCAGTGGGTTAAGGCCTCTGCCTTCGGCTCAGGTCATGATCTCAGGGTCCTGGGATTGAGCCCCGCATCGGGCTCTCTGCTCAGTGGGGAGCCTGCTTCCCCTTCTCTCTCTGCCTGCCTCTCTGCCTACTTGTGATCTCTCTCTCTGTCAAATAAATAAATAAAATCTTAAAAAAAAAAAAGGTTTTGAAATCATTTTAGACTTAGAGAAAAGTTGCTATATCTGTATATCCTTTTCCCAGATTCCCCAACATTAATAACTAGGATAAGCAAGGTACATTTATTAAAACCAGGAAACTAACATTGGTAAAATACTTATTCACTAAGCTACCAGTCTTTCCACTAATGTTCTCTTTGTGGTCCAGAAACCAGTCTAGGTCCCCACATCGCATTTAGTGTTGTGTCTTCTTAGTGACCTTGACACTTTTGAGTCCTGTCAGTTATTTTATAGAAAATTCTTCTAGCTGGATGTGATTAATGTTTTTTGATCAGACTGTCATCATCTACTTTTGATAACAGAAAGTCCTTATTTATTTACAAGGGAAAAACATGTAATTACTGATCTAGTTCAACCCCTACCAATGGAGTACATTTTCTAGGATTTTGTCCAATTAATTAATTCCTAGTCTGAAGGTGTTTTTTTTTCCCTTGGACAAAGAGAAAAAGGCGTCCTGTTAACTTCCACAGCCATATCCCAAATATCTTATACACTTTAACTCTTCTTCACAATGACTTTACCAAGTCTGGGTCTTTAGTTTTTTTAGTAGCTCTCTTACCAAATTTTTGCCTGGTTGCTATTCAGATAGTAAGAGAGGTATGTTGGAGAAGTTCCAGCCTAATTTGGATTCGTCTATATGTCCTTATAGATTTTTGTTCCTGTTAATTTTTATCTTGCATATTTGAACACCAAGTTTTGATGCTATATTATTGCATATACATTTAGAATTCTTACACCTTCCTGTGAATGAAAATTTTTATTATTATTAGATAGTGAAATAATTTGTATCTTGACTCTCTTTACCCCCAATAATGTATTTTTGCCTTAAAAGTATTTTGTATATTATTATATCTAATCAGCTTTCTTTTGCTTATTTCTTGCCTGATGAATTTTTTCTTAAAATTTATTTATTTATTTTAGAAAGAAAGACAGTTGGCAGCAGGGGTTGAGGGGCAGAGGGAGAGAGAAACATAAGCATACTCCGTGCTAAGCCCGGAGCCCATGTGGGACTCAATCTCACGACCCGAAGACCAGGACCTGAGCCAAAACCAAGAGTCAGATGCTCAACCAACAGTGCCACCTAGAAGCCCCATGCCTGATGAACCTTTTTGTACACTTTGCTTTCAACTTCTCCATATACTTTTGTTTATATGTCTTTCATAAATACCATATACCTAGATCAAAAAAAAAAAATTCAATCCGACAATTCTGTCAGTTAACTTAGCATTTTGTCCATTCTCCTTTATGGTAATTCCTGCTATATTTATATTTATTTCCACCGTCAGTTTGTTTTTTGTTTTTTTCACTACTTTTTCTGTTTCTTTTTCTCTTTCTTGGCTTTTTTGGGGAGCTTTGGGCTTTTTTCTTTATACCTAGAATAAGGAGGCTTCTAACTTAAATTCCTATGAAGATGTGTGATTAGAGTCGTATCTTTTCTTAAACTTGAGTTTGATTAAAAGGAGGCATGGGAACAAAAGAGGAAACCAGAAGAGGGAAGAAATGATTCTTTAGAAAGTAGAAATGGAGGGGCACCTGGGTAGTTCAGTCGATTAAGCATCTGCCTTAGGCTCAGATCATGATCTCAGGGTCCTGGGACTGAGCCCCACATGCTTCTCCCTCTTTCTCTGCACCTCCCCCTGCTCATAGCTTCTCTCTTTCTCAAGTAAATGACTATCTTTTTTTTAAAAAACTATTTTTAAAAAGTATAAATGGATACCACCTTATACCCATTAGGATGGCTACTATGAAAAGAAAAAAGATAAAAGAAGTGGGAGGCAGGAAAGAAAAATATAAGTGTGGGCAAGGATGTAGAGAAATTGCAACGTTTGGGCATTGCTGATGGCAATGAAAAATGGTCCAGCTACTATGGAATCCAGTATGGTAGCTCCTCAAAAAATTAAAAATAGAATCGCCATTATCATCCAGCAATCCCAAAAGAATTGAAAGCAAGGTCTTGAGCTATTTGTGCAGCCACAATCAAAGTGAATTCACTAGAACCAAAAGGTGGAAACAACCCAAGTGTCTATGCACAGATGACTGGATAAACAAAACATGATATATACATATAATGGAATATTATTCAGCCTTAAACGGAAATGAAATTCTGCCATGCTACAAGATGGATGAGTTTTGAGGACATTATGCTAAGTAAATAAGGCAATCACAAAATGACACTGTATGATTCCCCTTACATGAGGTACCTAGTGTAGTCAAATTCAGAAACAGAAAATAGAATGGTGGTTTCCATTGCCAAAGGAGAGAAAGGAATGGGGAGTTATGGGTTAGTGGGTACAGAGTCCCAGTTATATAAGATGAAAAGGGTTCTAAAAATAAAAAAGAAAACAGTTCTAGACATGGACAGTGGCAATGGTTGCAAAATAATAGAAAGGTAATTACTCCACTGCACCATGCACGTAATATGGGTAAGGTGGTCAAGTTTATGTTACATGTATTTTTTCATAATTTTTTTAAAAGTGGAAATAGTGGGGAAATAAAGGGAAAACTGACTTTCCTTCCTTCATCATTATAGAAGACCATCTCCAGGGCCATTGCCCTGATGACTTACAGATGATACAGTTGATAAACGGAGTTGCTGTTTATATTTTCTTCTCACAACAACCCCATCGGACAGTTAATTCACCTGTTTTACAGAGAGGAAAGAGACTTGCTCAAAGCCCCAACAGTGCTATTTAATGGAGACTCCACTTTGGTTCAGGTCTTCTAGGTATGTGAAAACACTGAAAGAGCAAAGCCACAGGACGTCTGTGCCCTCTGATCTCAAATGCAATCACTTCTTACCAAACGACTGCTGTAGCTTTTTGCTCACTGGTATTATTTTAATAATTTAGTAACATTTTTAGGCTTTCACACCTTCTTTCTTTTTTTTTTCCATGCCTTATTTCAAATGCACAACAGAGTTACACTGTTCTGCTCAAAGTCCTATTTGTAAATTTCTTGGAAGCATGTTTCCCTCTTCCCTGCTTGAGCTGTTAAACTTCAAGTCATGTAACATTGCTCTCAGTATTCATCACGTTTTCTAGCCTAGTAAAGGTCTGCTGATGATTTGATTAGAGGCAAAGCCAACTTGAGAAAAAGGCCACATTAAATCTGGGTCATGGGTGATAGCCATGGAAGCCAACTGTTTCTGTATGTTTTTCTTGATGGTGAACTCTTGATTCTTCACTGAGAGCAGAAACTGTGAAATTCATTTTTTTTAATCCTCAGTACCTCACACAAAGCCTCAATTACTGATTGTTGAGGTGGTGACTGAGGTCTTATTAATGGAGGTGTCAGTGATGACAGGAGTGGGGTGGATGCCAAGACAAATTCCAAAAGTTATAGAGAATAAGAATAGCTAATATTAATAAGCACTTACTCTATCAGTCTGTTGGATAGATTAGATATATTAACTGTGAAATCCCAAAACTATCCTGTGTGGTAAGGACTCTGATCCCATGATTTCAGATGAAGGAACTACAGCTCAGAGACATGAGTAATTGTTTTTGCCCCTGTCATCACAGATAATAAGGGGTGTAATCAGGATTGCTTGAACCCCAAACTAGTACCTTTGGTCTCTGCAGCATTCTGTGTCCTCATAAAGTTGCATACAATTGTATTTTAGTCTGTTTTTCAGTACATGATGGTGCGGTAAGAAAAGGACTAAACTTACAAAAGAAACATATTTAAGTCCCAGCGACAGCAGTCACTAACTAAGCAAACCATTTTCACATCCCTATAATGGGAAATTCTTATCTTGCCTACCTGAGTTATAAGATCGTCTCAGATGAAGTATTTAGCAAACTGAAAAATTAACTTTAATAAATGCTGCTCTTTCAGTTTCTACTTTGAGTGTAAGATTTAGGTCTTTCGGGTCAATTAAAATCTTGGACTTGGTGAATATTTTCCTCTTTTTTAATAAAGATTTTGTTTATTTATTTAGAGAGAGAGCATGTGCGTGCAGGGGAAGGGGGGCGCCAAGGGAGAGCCGACTCTGAGCTGAGCACGGAGCCCCACTCGGGTTCATTCCCATGACCCTTACATCGCGACCTGAGCCAAAATCAAGAGCTGGACACTTAATCAACTGAGCCACCCAGGCACCCCGACTATTTTCCTTTTATGTAGTTAGTAAAATTTATCTTAAAAATCTCAACATGCATCGATAAGATTATTCAATATGATCACATATTTATTGCCAAAACTTTTTTTTTTCACTTTTACTATGGAAAACTCTGGCAAATACCACCAATCAGGATCACCAAAAGTGGGACAAAGTGACATCATGTACCTCCTGGTGTAACACACTGAGACATACCACTTTATAGTATTTCTACCAAAAATCTAGTATATGTGCTGCCAAAGTGAGCACTGTACCAAAAATCTAATGAAAAACAATCAAATGAACTCATTCTGCAAGACAAATGACCTGGACTCCATAAAAATATCAGTATCATCAAAGACAAAGAAAGATTGAGGAACTATTTCAGGTTTATGAAGACTAAAGACACATAACTAAATATAATGCACAATCCTGACATGAAAAAATATTCTGCAGTATATGGCATTATTGGGACAATTAGCAAAATTTTTGTAGCTAGTGTACATTAGGCAAAGTTACTGCAGCAATGTCAAACATCCTGGGTTTGATCACTGCATTTTGGCTGGAGAATGCCCTTGCTCTTAGGAGATACCTACTAGAATATTTGGGAATGAAGGGCCACAAAGTCTATGATTCACTTTCAATTGTTTCTCCAAATATAAATAATATAAAAATACTAAAAACTTATGCATGGGCTAATATTCTTTTTTTAAGATTTATTTATTTGAGAGAGAGCGCGCGAGTGGAGGAGGAGCAGAAGGAGAGGGAGACAGACTCCTCAAGCTGACTCCCACTGAGCACAAAGACGTGGGGGGCTCCCATCCTAGGACCCTGAGATGATTACCGGGGAAAATCAAGAGTACGTGGCTCAGCAGACTGAGCCACCCAGGTGTCCCTGGGCTAATATTCTTAATTCACAGAGGATACCATATCAGGATAAAATTTGCAAATGTCAAATGGAAAAAAAAAAAACTTTTTATTTGCATAGTATATTACTAATTTTCCACAATAACCCAGGAATCAAAGAAATCGAAATATACGTCAGATGTAAGGCAGCAATCAAAGCTTCTAAATATTAGCAGAATTTGGGGCGCCTGGGTGGCTCAGTGGGTTAAGCCTCTGCCTTGGCTCAGGTCATGATCTCAGGGTCCTGGGATCCAGTCCCGCATTGGACTCTCTGCTCAGCAGGGAGCCTGCCTCCCTCTCTCTCTCTGCCTGTCTCTCTGCCTACTTGTGATCTCTCTCTGTCAAATAAATAAATAAAATCTTTAAAAAAAATCATATAAATATTAGCAGAATCCCTATAACGTTTTGGAGAATCCACCCCATGTTTTGAATCAAAGAGTGTCCCCAGAGATTTCTGTGGCAGTGTGGCTAGGCTGAGGACAACTCTTAGGTTAGCAGCTGTGCCCAGCACAATCCCTTCCCTATCTCTGGCAACACCCCTAGCACACTAGGCCTGGTGGGACCCTGATGCCAGGTCCAAAATGGGATACTTAACCCGGGCTCAGCCAGCCCTAACTTCGTGTGCGTGTTTGTGTTACAACATATCCGACGCCCCAAGTCCCTAGTGCCTAAGGAATTGAGTAAATGGATCCAAGGACAGCTGAGTGAATGTTTCTAGGGTGACCAGCAACAAAACGGCCAGCGACTTTGCTCAAGACCATCATTAACGCGACCACACCAGATTGTGAAGAAACTGCTCTGCATCACTACTCAGGCAAGGAGTGGAAGTTACACGAGGCGGGGGGCGTCGCGGGGCACCTCCAGGAGCTCCCTTCAGAACCCCGCCGTTTAAATGGTCAGAGAAGCAAACGGGTGCCCACTAACACCCAGACGCACCTCCCCAACTCTCGCCCTGCCCATAACTTCCTAAAATTAACCGGCCGCTGGCAGTCCCCGCGCACCTCCGAGGCGGAGCCATACCCACCACGAGGCCCCCGCGCACTGGGAAGAAGTTTGCAAACGCCCGGCGGCCGTGCAGCCCCGGTGCTCGGTGCCCCGCGGCCTTCCGAACGAGCCGGGAGCGCGGCCGGCGGGCCGGGACGTACCTCGGGCGCGGGTGGCGAGGCGGGGCAGCGGCGCGGCTGGTCCCGGGTGGGCGCCCGGCTCCCGGCTCCCGGCGCGCTCCCAGCGCAGGCGGCGGGGGCGGGGGCGGGGCGCGCGCGTCTCCTGGGGTAACTGGTCAACAGGCGCGGGCGGCGCAGCCCGTACGCCGGCGGCTCTGGGGGGACCTGGAGGCCCGCCAGGCTGCGTACACGCGGGGTGGCCGCGCAGCCTTGGGCCTCTGCGATGCGCCCCCGGCGTCGGACAGACCCGGATCCTCCCGACGGTGGCCTCCGGCGCGCGGGCGGCGCGGAGCGGCGGCTTCGGCGGCCCCGGCGGCCGGGTCTGGCCAGGCCTCGCCTCGGCGGAGCGGCAGACACTGGCCAGAAGGCCGGGGTTCCCGGTGGGAGAGGCCGGTCTTCGCCGTGGAACTGCCCCGCGAGCGCGATTCCAGGTCTTGTCCTTCTGCCAGGCAGGCACAAGTGACAGCAAGTGGTCAGTGTTATGGTCAGCGTTACCGTGCTGGCGCACGAGAGCTGTAGGACTGTGCTGACGCAGAGGTGAGGAGCACTTATTTAGCACCTACTGTGTGCAAACGCTCCGCTCCTTCGGGCTCCAGGGCCGGCTTCAAGGGCGTGCTGGCTGTGCGGTTGCACACGCTCTGCACTCAGAAGAGTCCCGCGCTTGATTTAACGCTCCAGCCTTGACGTTCCTAATGATTGTTGTACACCGGACCGTACACTTTCATTTTGTACTGGGCTTTGCAAATTAAGTAGCCTGTCCTGGTGAGGGAGCCTTCTTGCATTTGACCTTCTCAACAACCTGCAGGAAAATATAAGTGATAGTAATACTAGCGTTAGTATCAGCCATTGTTTCTAGTTACGAAATACTTACGTGTTCCTACCAGAGCTGCTCGAAGTGCTTTCCAGGTGTGATCTCGTTGAATAAACAAGATCATAAAGCGGACATTAGAATAATCCATTTTTAAGATAAGGAAACAATCACGAGGGGATGAGATAAATTAATTATTCACGCAAATACAGCTGGCCAGGGGCAGAATGGGGATCAAACCCCAGACCATAAGACTCGAGCACAGATAATCTGAGTATCCTGCCTAAGATCCCACTCTTTGTAGCAGAACCTAAAAATGGAACCCCACTCACCTCCCTTGAAGGTCCTTGGTGAAACTGTGTGCTGTTCTAAAATTAAACGAAATCAGAAAGATAGCAGCTCTCCTTGGATTGCATCCAGTGATCCTACATGCATCCATTATTGGCTGAGGATTTCTTGGCCTTGACAATGGTTTCTGTTTTTACAGCTCCATATCCAATCCATAATCACTTCAAAGGCTTGCACTTGGAGCACCATTTAAAAAAAAAAAAATCCTTAGGGGAAACTGAGGCTTTCAGAAATCTCCTATTAAACTATAGTATCATTTGTAATAATCATGTTTTCAAGTTGCAGTTTTTCCTTGCAGTAGAATTATGACACACTTTTAAATTTTGCAATTAAAAATTTCTCTACCTGGGGAAACAAGCACATAAATTGATGAAACCCCAAGGCAGCTGGCAGAGACCCAAGCTGAGGAAATCCCTTCTCTATTAACTCTACATCCAGTTGTTTCAGAATTCAATTTTATGAAGTTTAATTCTGGTCACTGTGGTCCACTTTGTAATTCTTCTTGACAACACATGACATGAATTCTCAGTCTATTTAAAAGTCAGCATTGGTTGGGATGCCTAGCTGGCTCAGTTGGTAGGGCATGCAACTCTTTCTCAGGGTTGTGGGTTTGAACCCATGTTGGGTGTGGAGGTTACTCAAAAATAAAAATCTTGGGGTGCCTGGGTGGCTCAGTGGGTTAAAGCCTCTGCCTTCAGCTCAGGTCATGATCTCAGGGTCCTGGGATCAAGCCCTCCATCCAGCTCTCTGCTCGGCAGGAAGCTTGCTTCCCCTTCTCTCTCTGCCTGCCTCTCTGCCTACTTGTGATCTCTGTCAAAATAAATAAATAAAATCTTTTTAAAAAAAAATCTTTTAAAAAGTCAGGGGCACCCGGGTGGCTCAGTCGGTTAAGCATTTGACTCTTGATTTCAGCACAGGTCTTGACCTCAAGGTCATGAGTTCAAGCCCCGCACTGGGCTCCACGCTGGGCATGGAGCCAACTTAAAAAAAAAAAAAAGAAGAGGCAGTGTTGGTGATGGATGCATGAATTAAGTAGATGGGAGGAATCCTTTCACAATGCAGAATACATCACCGCTGTGTGCACTCTGTATATCTTACAATTTTACTTGTCAATATACCACAGTAAAGTTTAAAAATAAAAAAAATTTTAACCAGTGTTAAACAGATTTTTTTCTAAGTGACAGCAATGCACTTTTGTGTAAGTGGGAGCAGACAAAGGGCTTGGCTGGCTCCTGCCCAGACACCTTTGAACTTTCTGGGATGTCAAGACATGAGCCAAGTGAGTCTTCAAGGCAGCATCTGATGACAGTGTCTTTGAGGGTTGAGAGGGAGGACAGAATCGGGGTGTAGGTCTGAGCTGGAACCTGGAAGGGACGAGCTGGTATGACGGTGACAGAACATGCAGGCTGGCAGCGGGGGGACCCTGGGCGGGATGAGGGTTTAAGCAAGGGAGGGAGGTCCAGAGGCACAAAGCAAGTTCCAGCCCCGACTTCTCACCAAACTGCGTGTCTGCACAATACATTATGACCCATCACACCTCAGTACAGACTTCTGGTTTTCATTGTAACGTCAAGAAAGACAGAAGGCTACCAGCTGTGTGACCTGGTGCAGCTCATATAACCCCTTCTTCCGGATGAGATGCCAGGCTGAGTTTGGGCTATGGTGTGTAGAACTCTTCTCCGGCCCAGATTTTGGAAGATGACCATTGGGAAGCTCGCACCCGGGGGACGACAACGGGGCAGCAGGAGGCGGGATGGGCTGGAGGAGACGCAAGGAGGTCTTCCGGAGGGGCTGTCATGGACCAGCTGAGAGCTGGCCCTCGTGCCATGGCGGGGTGCGGATGGGGAAGAGGGGGAGGTCTAGAGTCTGAGCTGCCAGCCAGGCTGGAGGTGGGGTGAGGCCTGAGAGGCAGCAAGGAGATAGAGCAGAGGAGGGAGGAGGAAAGAGAGTTCAGCTTGGGACAAATTTAGTCTGAGGTGCTGATAGGGGAAAGCAAACATTTTGCAGTTTGGGAACAGGAAGTCCTGGGCACATCCAGCTTAAACCAAAATTTCCAGCTCATTCTGCTGTAATATTAAATTTTATCCTGAAATGTGTTTATAAACCTGGCCCGGCTGAGGTATATGTTAAATAAACAGGCTCTCGGAGACGAGATAAAAACACCTCACGAGTAGCTCTGGGAGGCAATGAAGATGCTCTCCCCTCTGGCACTGGGGGTTCTATTTTGGAGATAATCTCTTGTGATGTCACAAGTTTATTGCTCGGTTTCTCCTTTTGTTAGTTTGTTTGTCTTGCCAATATACAGGTTTCTCATAGGAAAATTTGTAATACAATAATAACTTTGGGGGCTTTTGACTTCTATTTCGAAACCTGTCGCTGAAACCACTCCCATGATATTTTAGTTGTCTGAAGGTTGTTTTAAAAGACCGTATTTGATTTCAATATTTCTCCAAACAACTGAATGAAACATGGCCAAAGGCTGCAAGCAACTCGTGTAGCTAAAAGCATGGGATTGTGAAATTGTGAAATTCTCTGAAGAAAAATGAAGCAATAATGCTTAGAAAAATATTTTGGCTGTTGCACAGCAATAAAATCTTTAAAAGAGAAGTTTATAATATTGAAAGAATATCACTGCTGTATTACTTCAGTAGATGTGTTACTGAAAAATTAGAACTGATCTGTGTCGTTGGCAGATTTTTTTCCCAGACAAAAGCCAGCCCTCCTTGGGAGCTGGAAATACCAAGGGAAAGTGTTGTCAGGTCAAGCATTTCCCCCACTGTAACAAAATTGGGAATTAGGAGATTCCCCCTTCACTGAAATCAGATTGTAAATGAGATCTAGTTCTTTTTGTATATATGGGGCGGGGGGAGAACCAATGAAGTATAAGCGTGTATGAGAGACCTTTTCCTTGTTTAAAAAATAATAAAAGTCCTTGGGTTTATCCCTGGACTTTGAGGCCCTCAAACAGAGGTTAAGTGGACAGACTTTGGAGCCAGGCTGCCCGGGATGAAATCCTGGCTTTGCCATTGCCTGGTCTTGTGATCTTGGGTAAATTTCTCCACTTCCTTGGGTCTCTTTCCTGGTCTGTACTATAGAGGTACTAATAGTTAACCCATGGGGTTATTGTAAGGATTACATGAGTGAATGCATGTGAAGTCCCCAGTACAGAACTTAGGACAAAGTTCAAAGTGTTAGCTGTTTGCACTGTTCTTTTAAAACACAAGAGTAGGAAATTCCCTCCCAAAACACTGCAGAAAAGGACTAGAAAAGCAAAATTGTTTACTCTTATTCTAAATAGCTTAGAACTTCAGACGATCGTAATTTTTTTTTTTTTTAAGGTGGGGGCAGGACAGAGGGGGAGGGAGGGAGAGAGAGAATCTCAAGAGAGAATCTTGTGGAGCTTAATCTCACGACCCTGAGATCATGACCTGACCAGATTCAAGAGTTGGACGCTTAACCCACTGAGACACCCAGGCATTCTGGAAGATGATAGTCTTTTAAAAAAATTTTTAAACTACTCAGTATATACGAACAAATTCTTTAAGTACTTTCTTTACTTTGAAAAATCAGAATATTAGAAAGGGTTCATGGGTAGCAACTAGCAGCAACAGAAGTGCCTTATCTCCAAGAACTTAGAAACCAATTGGCCTCATTCGATTAAAACAAAACAGAAATATGCAAGATGCTTTATTTTTTTATTAAAGATTTTATTTATTTATTTGACAGGCAAAGATCACAGGCAGAGAGGCAGGCAGAGAGAGAGGGGGAAGCAGGCTCCCTGCTGAGCAGAGAGCCCGACTCGGGGCTCCATCCCAGGACCCTGGGATCATGACCCGAGCCGAAGGCAGAGGCTTTAACCCACTGAGCCACCGAGGTACCCCTATGCAATATGCTTTATAAAGACACTATTTCCCCAGCCAAGACAGGACTGTAACTTCACTGACTATGTTAACACACATGAAGAGGGAATGTGGTAATCACCATAGAGGTTATGGTACACCAGAAACTCAGGGGAAAGGCCCCGATCTCAAATGTTAATGTCTTATCCACTTGATACTTTCTCATCGAAATTAATAAATAAGATTTGGAGGTTTTAGAATATCCAGATTCCACCCTCAAAGCCTGCAAACCTGTGGCTACAGTCTCCCCATCCATTCACAGGATGTGTTAGGAATGTTCCAGAACAGGACGCTAATGTTACAGCGTAGTCCGAAACAGCAATGCGAAAAAATGAATGCAGTTCTTCAGGTTCTTTTTGCTCCCACAAGTTGGACCAATTGGTCTTAAAGGACTGATGTTAAAAATTCCACCCGAAAATATGATAATTTGCCAAGCATTCCATTAAATCAACTTTCAAAAGCAAATGTGGTTTCTAAATTAAGCAAAACCCCAGCTTCTTCTGGATCTTTAAAATGTCTTTATTATTTTGGAAAATCTTATGGGTTTGGGTGGGGGAGTGTGGGATTTTCCTGACCTCATTTTAGACACGCTTTAAATTTCTTTTAAAATAATGCCAACTTTCTTTCAAAGAGCAACAAATAATTCTTGTTAATAAAACATTTATAAAAGCTGAGGGTGAAGAGTTTCTCATATGCACTACTCTGGCTTCTCAGGATCGGTCCTGGCTTCCTGCTGAAAGTTTTCACAAAAGCAATCAAAAACATTTTGATGATTTTTCTGATTCAGACCAGGCTAGATTTTATTACCAACTGAGTCTGAACAAACCATATTACATATAACATATATTAAAACTGTAACATATAGAGAGAGCAATCCTCATCTACTCTTCTGAACCATAGCATAAAAATAAATTAGCCTAATTTTTGAACAGAGATTTTGTCTTCTAATTCAGAGATTTGGCATCAATTAAAGTAACGTCTTTATTAGCTTAAATTACTAGTCATAAATGTCCTTGGTCTATAAAGCTTCCTCTAGTAAAAGAGGACGAGAAGGAAGCAAAATACAGAAATCTGAGCACTCAGATAATCAATTGTTTTAAATGAATGCCTTAGCCTTCCCCGGGACAGATAGCTCTCGAGGTCGTTTGCTCCAAGTTTCATCGTTTATACAAAACACTGATTTATGAGGGCAAACTGCCTTATTTCATTGGATAAGTCAGCCACAAATACTTAATACCTGTTCCACGCAGAGCAGCGATCAGAATGTACAGTGAGTTTAAAAGGAAGGGGCATTTCCGGCTAAGCTAAGGTCTTTCAGAGTAAGGAGGAAACACAAGACATGGAAGAGAGGAAAACCATAGAACACAAACACCAAAAGAAAACCCAGTCCCTGAGCAATACTGCAAACATGGTAAGTCACAGCTGGAGTGGAAGTACCTGATGAGGTAGCCCTTGAGGAGCGGACTCTTAGGTAACTGCCAAGATAAGATAAAAAAAAAAGGAAGAACTTCCCTAACTCAACACATCGTTCTTTGAGGGCCACCATTTTATAACACGTATGTGAAAAAAAAAATGCTCTGAATCCATGGCTATATGTTGCAGTGTTCACACATAGTCACAAAAACCCGGACATCAGTGCAGCCTGACTGGCCCCACAGCAAAACCAAATCTGGGGCCCAGGTATGTGCTCCCGTTTTGACATCACAGTCGTCTATGGGGCAGAGACTGGTTAGAGATTCACTAAGCCTGGTTCGGTGTGACCTTGAAATCTGGCCTTTAGTATATGAGTGCAAGTCAAGGTCATGGCTTCTGGGTTTGGCCCCTAAAAACCTCTTGTGGGATTCTGTGTGCCCTCACCTCTCCTGTCTTCTGGCGAGACCCTGATTCCAGAATGATCTCTGCATATGGGAGGTTGTAGAGTCTCCAACAGCCTGGACCCCGGAGTGTCTGCAGAGAGCAGATAAGGCCGTTCCCTCCCACACACCCACCCACCTGGACTTCCCGGAGTACGTTCTTTTCTGCTAAACCACTGAGCTCTGGGTGCTGACCTGTCCTAACAAGGAGCATGCCTTAATGGTCCAACGTGTTATCTTCGAACCACAGAAAACTAAAGCAAAAAAGACATGTGATCCTGCTGAATTTTGTTGGAGAATGTTAGACATTTATGAAAGGAGATGTATTATGACTTCATTTTCATCTTTTAAAATAATTTTATTTATTTATTTGAGAGAAAGAGAGCATGAGCAGGGGGAGCGGCAGAGGGAGAGGGAGAAGCCGGCTCCCTGCTGAGCAGTGGGCCTGAATCCCGACTTGGGCTCCATCCCACATCCCTG
This sequence comes from Martes martes, assembly GCF_963455335.1. NCBI lineage: Eukaryota > Metazoa > Chordata > Mammalia > Carnivora > Mustelidae > Martes > Martes martes. The sequence continues at coordinate 15,205,566 of NC_137893.1, forward strand.
AGATCATGATCTGAGCCGAAGGCAGTGGACAGAGTCACCCAGGTGCCCCTTGTTTTCACTTCCTTAAAGTGAAAATTAAGCATTTGAATAGTGAGCAAAACTAAACCTGCAAGTATAGATATCATTACAAGAAAATATGGAGAGAGAAAATTTTTGAAGGGGAATATTTTTGTAAAACTGATCTGCAGTACAAGTAGCTGTGCCCTTCCCGCCCCATCCACCCGTCCTGCGTGGGCCCCTGTGCTTGGGCCAGAAGAGCGTCTGTCTAAGGGGAAAGTCTCCCCATTCATCAAATAAGGTTTTCAGTGTATGATTTCCCACAGGGTCACCCTCCCTCCCTGTTCTCTATGTGACACTTCCCTCCAGTGAAATCTTACAGGGAAGCAAATACATAAAACAGATCTTGGCACCGCTCTGGATAAAGTGGGATTGAAAATGTGGCTCCGGCCCCAAACTGTTCCAGGCATTCCTGGAAACAACTTAACAAAACCGGAAGGACACTTTGGAGCATAGTTTAAAAGTCACAATTTATATGAATTTAATCACAAAATAGGTAAAGTCAGCCTAAACGTCCTTAGTTTCTCTCATAACTTCTGATGATTGCCTTGTCACCTACCAGCTTACCTGCATTTTTTGGAAATCGTTAAAGTTTTCAACCCGTGTGACACCTTACATAATAGACTCCATTTTCCTTTAAAATATTTTTTGACATTCAACTTTCTTCCATTTTTTTGCTACCATCAGCCTAGTTCAGGCCTGGATTACATGACTCCTTTGTCTCATTTCTCCCCAATGCCCCAATCCATCCTGCACTTATCCTCTCGCTCTCTTTTTTAAGAGCTTTATTTATTGGAGAGAGAGAGAGAGAGAGCAGAGAGGAGGGGCAGAAGGAGAGGAAGAGAGAAGCAAGCGGACCTGGCGCTGAGCGTGGGGCTCGACGTGGGGCTCGATCTCCCGACCCTGAGATCACAACCTGAGCAGACACCAGGAGCTGGAGCCTTAGCTGACTGCACCACCCAGGGCCCCCTGGTCTTGAGATTCTATTTTCTATTCTGCAGCATGAGTGGACTTTATGGAACATAAATCTGAGCAGGTCCCTCTTGATCGAAACCTTCCGTTGGTCGCCCATCACACTTTGAATAAAAATCCAAAGGCTTTTCTGTAGCCCCCAAGACTCTACATGACCTGGCCTCATCTCCACCTCCTCGGTTTTGCTCAGACATGGCAAGCGTAGTCCCAGCCGGGCCCCTTACACTCCACATTCCCTGTGCCCACTCCTCTCACGTCCCAGATGGCCACGGGGTTCACTGCTGTATTTCATCCAGGTCCATGGACAGATCTGACCTGCTCACTGGGCTTGCCCATTCTATCTCCATTCTGTTGTGGCTTGCATAGTCTCTTCTTCTACCCCACTACCCAGAGCATATCACTTCCTGACGTTAAATCACACGTGGACTTGTTGGTTCCCCCTCACTGGATAGAACGTCCTCGAGGACGGAATTTTCATTTTGCTCACTACTCTATCCCCAACACCTAAAACCGTACATAGCATGTATTCGTTGCTCGGTAAATAATTCTGTAAACGAATAAATGAATACCCCCAGAGTGTATAGCGCCTGATTATTATCCTTTTCTGCTCAAAAACATTCAGACCCCAACACCATCAAGCTATGTTTCCCCTTTCACAGCCTTCTTTCCCGTCTCAGAATCCCCTAGATGATGATACAGCAAAATGGATGACTTTTAAAGGCATGATGCTGAGTGAGACATACCAGTCTTGAAATGTCTGTATTGTATGATTCCATTTATACGACGTTCTCAAAAGGACAAAACTGTAAGGACAAAGAACAAGATCAGTGGTGCCAGAAGTTATGGGTGGGTATAGATGCAACTTTATAAAAGAAGAGCAGTGGGGGGAGTGGGTTTGGGGGGATGATAGAACTGATCTGTATCCTAATTATGGTGTTTGCCAAGAATCTACATATGTGTTGAAATTCATAGAATTGTACTCCAAAAGAAAATAGTCAAGTTTACCATGTGATAATTTTTTAAAAATAAAATACAAATAAATATGTAAGAAAAATACTTTTTAGACCTGTGGATCCTAAGATCCAGAAAATTTGAGTTTTTGCTGTCCCTCCACCTCTTGCTATGATTTTCCTGTCCCCTCCCCAACCTCTCCTGTTTCCATCCCCTCTTTGTTAAGTCTGTCTGTACTGGACTCTCCACACTGAAAGTCTTTTACAACAGAACTGCCAGACTGATCTTTCTAGAACATGGTTTTACCCCTTCCCTCCTCAGAATCTCCCTATCACCTACAGCAGTGGTTTCTAAGACTTTCTTCTTTTAAAGCCAATGAGTCTTGTTTCAACTGGAATTTTTCTCAGGAGCCCCGTATGCAGAATAGACCAAATGTGGAGATTTCCCTGATTCACCTAGTTGACTCGGGGTGGGGAGGTGCTAGAGTCCCAACTAAAGGACCTCCCCATGACCCCAATCTTACACACCACCCCCAAGTCACCCCCCAAAGTACCTCCACAGAATCTCAGATTGAGAACCAGGAGTCAACAGGACAAAGTTTAACTTTTTAGAGTTCTGTCTCTGATCTCTGAAATCTTACTGCTTGTCCTAAAGAATTTATAAGACCATCAAAATGGCAGAGGACTGGGAAGTTTTGGGTTCAAGCCCGAATCCAGCCACTGACCGAAAGACCAAGTTAAGGTAGTAATCAACTCTCTCCTAGCACTGTTGTGATGACATGACATAGTATGTTCATCCTTCTGAATTCTTCTAAATACAGTATTATTATCACGGGAGACAATGTAAGTGGTGGCAAAACCCTGTGGGTTTGGGACCTTTTGATCTTGTTTAAATACAGGTTCTGTTGCTTGCTACTACTGGAGTTTACTCTCTCAGAGTTTGTCTTGCATGTGTAAAATGGAGAAAATATATGATCACATTAGGACATGAAAGCCTTCAGGGGGCATGTGGGTAGTTCAGTCCGTTAAGCATCTGACCTTGAATCAGGTCATGATCTCCTGGGATGGAGTCTCGCATCAGACTCCCTGCTCAGCCGGGAGTCTGCTGCTCCCTCTCACTCTGCCCCTCCCCCCACTCATGCTCTCCTGCTCTCTCTCTCTCAAATAAATAAATAAAATCTTAAAAAAAAAAAAAAAGAAAGAAAGAAAAGAAAACCTCCAGAGAAAGAAGAGGGGCCTCTCTTTCCCTAAGCCTCTCTTTTTTTAATCTTTTTCCTATCCTGTGCCTTTTTACTCCCATGGCTTATTCATTCTGTAACTAGAAACTTGTACCTCCAGCTCCCTTGCCCCCTCTTTGCCCATCTCCCCGCCCCCACTCTTCCCTCTGGCAACCATCAATTTGTTCTCTGCATTTATAGGTCTGATTCTGCTTTTTGTTTGTTTGTTTGTTTATTCATTTGTTTTGTCTTTTAGATTCCACATGTGAGTGATCTGTATGGTATTTGTCTTTCTCAGTCTGACATATTTCATTTAGCATAATAGCTTCTAGGTATCACCCCTGGAGTCTTGTTGCTAAGTCAGGCTCCTCAATATAGTAAAATATTCCTCCATTCCATGAAGAATTTCTGTCTAGGGGCGCCTGGGTGGCTCAGTGTGTTAAAGCCTCTGCCTTCGGCTCAGGTCATGATCCCAGGGTCCTGGGATCGAGCCCTGTGTCGGGCTCTCTGCTCAAGAAGGAGCCTGCCTCCCCCTCTCTCTGTGCCTGCCTCTCCGCCTACTTGTGATTTCTGTCTGTCAAATAAATAAAATCTTAAAAAAAAAAAAAAAAAGAATTTCTGTCTACATTGCCTACAGTCTACAATGTGGAATATTTTCAATCAATTACTTTAACTGAAAATAAATTGTATCCTTTGGCTCTTACTTCACCACATAATTATATCTCTAGCAGCCTATCTGTAACATTAAGTAGCAGAATAATTGAACACCTAACTGAAAATCACATAGTTAATTAGTAACAGAGCTGGTACAGGAATTCAGTCCTTGCCCCACTTACCAACTCTTTGAAGAAGAACCTACCTCCGTAATGGAAGGTGGCTGATAGGTCTTCTCTAAAATCACCGTTCTTGGGGCTCCAGAAGTTCACATCACATTCTATTTGGGAATTGATGAGAAAGGAAAAAGAAATATAGTCATTAATATAGAAATATAGAAATAAAGTCATACTTTAACACATTAGTATAAAATTGTGCCTCATTGAATGTGAAACAGCTTATCAGTACTGCTGTCAAAGACCAGCAAGAGTTGAGATAATTTCCATGAACGCATTTTGGATTTCACCAAGAGAGCAAAACAATTTTTATATCATCCCTCTGGTTGGAAGAATGAACGAATTCATTCTTGTCAAATCACTTCCACCTGTTCACAAAAATAATTTCCCTTCAAAATAACTACCCACTTGTTTTCAGCTGGTTGGTGGCCTGAAACATGAGAGGTTTGGTCCATTTCATGACTGGATTGGCTGATGTGCGGCCCTACGAACACAAGTTCTTGTTTAAGATTCCCTTCCTCAGTGTGATGTTCAGACTGTTGTAAAATTCCGTGAATTCCTGCGTGCCCAAAGATACAAAATATAATGATGCAGAAAAACAATCCCTATTTCTGCCCCACCCATTCTACATCATTATTCTAAAATGTATCATTGATATTGAGAGTTGAGTTTTTTTCCACTTCTACTAAGACTTCAACATCTTAATGATTGATAATATGGCTTATGATCCATACAATCTCCATACAATCTCAAATTTCTAATGGTAGTCTATTTAATCATTTTTAAAAAACTTAATTACAAGGTTATAAATTATGCCTATGGCATAATAACTTCAATAAAAGCCATAACTTGAGTTTTGGAATTTAGCACATTGGAGTTTAAATTTTGGCTCTGTCATTGACTGCTTGAGTGGCCTTGTGCCCTGTTACTTGAAATCACTGAGACTCAGTGCTCCAATATCTTTATGGAATAAAGATATTGGTCCCCAGGGTTTCTATGAAGATATCATGCCACATTATGAGTAAAGCACTTAATATAGTGCCTGGAACATAGTGCTCCATAAATGGTATCTATTCTGATTCTAGCACATCTATAGATGATTGAAACTCACGGATTGTCAATAATTATCATAAAATTGAAATTACATGTGAAAGAAATTGTGGTGAATTTTGCTTCTTGCTTTATATTTTAAATAGCTTTCTGTTTCTGATTTTTTAGGATCTTTAAAATAGTTTTCAAAATAAGAACTATAAATAAGAAAAAACATTCCAAGTACTTTTCATCTCTTAAAAATATCTCCTAATGATAAAGTGAAGGATGACTCAACCCATGTGCACATGTCAGATTTTCCCACTTCCCTTTTATTTTTTTTAAGGACCCCTGGAAGGTACCAAGCTGGATAATTGATGATTAGCATTAAGTGAAGGTTGAGATGGGAAGAAAAAAATACAGTACAATGGGTTTCCTCTTTGCACACACACAAAAAAAAAAAAAAACCAACAAACCTACAAAAATAAATCCAGTCACATCTTCCACCAGCTTTATGAAAAAGAAAGGAGACAAATTGGTGGGAAAGGAGAAAAATAAGAGCTGGTGTTCTTAACTGTTTTTGTGCCATCAACTTCCCCAAATAAATGTCTTAATTTTTGACATAATGATGAAACAATAATTCAAGATGGCTGAAACAACTGTTACATAATATGAAAAGATCTATGATTTCCCGGGTGACAAAGGGACAGGTACCTCTAATATTGCTCAAGTTTGTGGCCCATATACAAAAACGAAGGAAATACTTTAGGAAGCCATGTAAAAACCTGAAAATGAGCTCATTATAATTGCGACTGTATAAATATAGAATAACATGAAAAGGAATAAGCTGAAAAATTGAGACTGAATATGGACCTTTTAAAACTTTTTTGCCAATACTGTGCAATTACAAATCATTAAAAATCATCACACCATTAAAATATATACAACTGACATAAAAAATTGAAGGAAATACTAAATTTCAGTTCAGGATTAATGAAAATGAAGATGAAACTTTTTCCCGGACTAGTTTACAGATTGCCTGGATATGTCTGATGAACCTCTTAGATACCACCTGAAAAATTTCTGCATTGAAGCCACAATATGCCCGATTTGTATCTTTCTTTTTTTTTCCTTAGAGCATGCACGGGGTGGAACCAGGGGTGTGGGGTGAGGGGCAGTGGTAGAGGGAGAAGGAGAATTTCCAGCAGACTCCCAACTGAGCACAGAGCCCAGCCCATCCCAAGGCTCAATCTCACACCCCCCCGAGATTATGCCCAAAACTGAAATCAAGAGTTGGTCACTTAACCGACTGAGCCACCCAGGCGCTCCCTAACTCATATATTCTTACATATCTAATTCTTAATATCTAATTGTAAGGTACAATTAGAATATTAGTTACTTTAAATTTTCTGAATCACTGTAAAAATTAATTTCCTGGGGCACCTGGGTGGCTCAGTAGTTACGTGTCTGCCTTCAGCTGGGGTCATGATCCCAGGGTCCTGGGATCGAGCCCCACATCGGGTTCCCTGCTCAGAGGGAAGCCTGCTTCTCCCTCCCACTCCCTCTGCTTGTGTTCCCTCTCTCACTCTCTCTCTGTCAAATAAATAAAATAAAATCTAAATAAACAAAGAAAATCTTTTAAAAAATTAATTTGCTATATTAAAATTAACCAAATAAGGAAACAAACATAGTGTCCTTTGTCTCTTCAAGTAAAGGTTAAATGAATGGAAAGCAATTATTTTCATTTTCTTACAAAGTTTTTCTAGCGTGACTTTTCTAGATTGTTAACAAAATTCAATTTTTTAAACTTTTTCTGAGGTTTAATTCTATTTTCTCATCTATTTTGATATAATTCTATAATAAACCACTATAATATTTGTTGCAAGTATTATATGTATACATAAAATTTCATCCAAGAAAGGAATGAGGACATAATTTTTTTGTCATCAACCTTACTGCATTTTACCATGACAGGCACCAGAAGCCGTGCTCCACTGTAGTGATTTTAAAGTTGAAACCACAAGAATGTGTGCAGTCAACAATGAAAATTATACTCTGCCAATTTTTCTTGTTGAAATCTCTGTGCTAAATAGCACAGGAGGAAATCCAGCCACCTTACTATGCTAAAGGATCTCCCCCTTGTGCCTAAACTTTGTATTGAACTCAAAAGAATTGAAAGTCATGATATATGGCAGGAATCCAAAAAAAAAAAAAAAAAAAAACAGTGGGGAACCTGAGTGGTTCAGTTGGTTAAGCGACTGCCTTTGGCTTGGATCATGATCCTGGAGTCCAGGGATCAAGTCCCTCATCGGGCTCGCTGCTTGGCAGGGAGTCTGCTTCTCCCTCTGACACTCCCCCTTCTCGTGCTCTCTCTCTCTCTCTCAAATAAACAAATAAATACTCTTTTTTTTTTTTTTTTCAAAGTAACCCAAAAAAAAAAAAAAAAAGAGACCTCCCTTCTCATATCAAGCAGTTTCTCAATATTGAGGGTTTGGGGCTATAAATCTAATACAAACACCATTCCAGCAGGACCAAATAATTGGGTAGCTTCAAATGATTTGCAGTAACTAAAGACTTGCAAATCTTAATGGGAGTTAGTCGTCCAAAGATATTCATTCAGACTCTTTTTTAATAGCAAAAATTTTGAACAATCTACATAGCAAAAGAGAATATAATCTAGGGACGCCTGGGTGGCTCAGTGGGTTAAAGCCTCTGCCTTCGGCTCGGGTCATGATCCCAGGGTCCTGGGATCCAGCCCCACATCAGGCTCTCCGCTCCGTGGAGAGCCTGCTTTCTCCTCTCTCTCTGCCTGTCTCTCTGCCTACTTGTGATCTCTGTCTGTCAAATAAATAAATAAAATCTTTAAAAAAAAGAGAGAGAGAGAGAGAGAGAATATAATCTAGCTCTATGATGAAATGTTTGTAGCCATTAAAAATCACATTTTTGAGGCAAAGGGAACGAAAGCAAAAATGAACTACTGGGACTTCATTAGGGTAAAAAGCTTTTGCACAGCCAAGGAAACAGTCAACAAAATTAAAAAGCAACTTATGGAATGGGAGAAGATATTTGCAAGTGACATATCAGATAAAGGGCTAAGTATCCAAACTCTATAAAGAACTTAACAAACCAACACCCAAAAAAAAATAATCCAGTCAAGAAATGACCAGCAGGCACAAACAGACATTTCTCCAAAGAAGACATACAAATGTCCAAAGAAGACATTTCTCCGAAGAAGACATACACATAAAAAAAAATGTTCAACATCAGTCAGCGTTAGGGAAATACAAATCAAAGCCACAATGAGATACCACCTCACAACTGTCAGAATGGCTAAAATTAACAATTCAGGAAATGACAGATGTTGGCGAGGATGTGGAGAAAGGGGAAGCCTCTTTACACTGTTGGGGGGAATGCAAACTGGTACAGCCACTCTGGAAAACAGTATGGAGCTTCCTCAAAAAGTTAAAAATAGAAATACTCTATGACCCAGCCATTGAACTACAAGGCATTTATCCAAAGGACACAAGCACAGTGATTCGAAAGGGCACATGCACCCCAGTGTTTATAGCGGCAATAACCACAATAGCCAGAGATGAAAAGAGCCCAGATGTCCATCAACAGATGAACAGATAAAGAGGAAATGATGCATACATACAATGGAATATTACTCGGCCATCAGAAAGAATGAAATCACATCATTCGCAACAATGTAGATGGAACTAGAGGGTATGACACTAAGCGAGATACATCAAAGACGGACAAATACCATATGATTTCACTTACATATGGAATTTAAGAAACAAGACAGATGAACATAGGGGAAGGAAAGGAAAAATAAAATGAGTTGAAAATAGAGAGAGGCAAACCATAAGAGACACTGAACTCTGGGAAACACACTGAGGTTGCCAGAGGGGAGAGGGGTGGGGAATGGGGCAATTGGGTGATGGGTATTAAGGAGGTCACTTGATGTAATGAGCACTGGGTATTATATGCAAGCAATGAATCACTAAATTCTACCCTTCAAACTAACAATACAATATATGTTCACTATGAATGTAAATAAAAATTTTAAAAATCACATTATTGAAGAATTTTTAACAATGAGAAATTGTCCGCAATAAAATATTGAAGGAATAAAGCAGTATTCAAAGACACATATATTAATGGAAAACTCCCAATTATATAATATATACTTTTTTATTCATTCAACAAGTACTATTTGATCTAAATGACCAAGCTAACAGACCCATTTCATCCTTTAGACTTTAATGTAAATAACATTACTTCAGAGGTTTAAACAATTATTTGCAATGCTAAACTTCATCCCCTATCAATCAGTCATTCATTGCCCCAACCGTGTGTGGGACAGATATGCAAAAGCCAGAGTGGGCAGCTGCCCCAAGAAATGTACAAGAAATGGGATTCAACACTTTAGAAAAGACTTCTGCATTAATGATTTTTCCTCTTATTTTCTAAAAGGTCTGAACATGGAGTGGATATTAAAGAAACTGGAGAGAAGAAACGTGACCCACCAAAGAAAATCAGAAAGGAAGGACAATGTGAATGGTGGTCTCTAAGGGACGATTTAGCTTAACCTGATGCTCCACTCACAACAGCATCTACCTGTCTACTGATTACCAAGGGAAAAGATCAGGTTTTACAGAACACCATCTGGCCACTAGGGGGTGCTAGAACGCTACTATCCCTGCATGACTCCTTTTCCTTGGGGACTCTGGATTTGAGATTGAATGTAACTTCAAGTTGACCAGAAATAACTTTTCTTTTTCCAGTAAAATGGTGAGAATGTGACAGGTCACATGATTTACAGACGACCAGGGATTAGAAATGCAGTATTTATGAGTCCCATGCCATTACCGAGTCCCAGGCCACACTGCTTTCCAAGGGAAAAAACAAAACCTTCGACAAACTTTTATCCTTCCAGCAGGAACTAATGAGCAAATTAGAAAAAAGTAAAATGACAACAATAACAACGAAACCAATTAACCAGACAAAAATGTCAGGAGTTGGAAAAAATACTTCACAATTTTTAAAAAAAATTTTTCAGACAGTATGATCCTTTTTATCTTAGATATGTAAAACACATCTAAATATGGAGAAAAACTTAGAAGTACATACATACAAATAATACATTATATGTTAATAAAAAAGAAATACGTACATAAAAATCAATAAGGGCATTTGAAGTTGCTAAGATTATGTTCTTGTTTTTCCCATTTTTTCTCTCTGCTTTGTTCATTTTCTATAATTTCAAGATATCACTGACTGCTTACCATAGCAGACATTACATTAATGCTTTTTAAAAAAGATTTTATTTATTTATTTGACACAGAGAGAGAGACAGTGAGAGAGAGAATACAAGCAGGGGGAAGTGGCAGAGGGAGAAGCAGGCTTCCCGCAGAGCAGGGAGCCTGTTGTGGGGCTCTATCCCAGGACCCTGGGATTATGACCTGAGCCGAAGGCAGATGCTTAACAACTGAACCACCCAGGTGCCCCCACGTTAATGCTTTATTCAGGTAATAAGACTTGCAGATGTGGAAGTATTCAGTCTCCCCAACCCCTACCCCCAGGTCAGGAAAGGGGGGAAAAAAAGTAGAGGGGAGAAGAAAACTTTATGGAGGGAGAGGCTCCCAAACAAGACTCAGTGGGCTTTGGGGCAGAAAGAACTATTAGAAAAATGGGTGGCAGAAGGAATTTTAATTTTTAGTATAACTCTGAATTACATCTTTGCTCCACTCTGAAGTTTTCTTAAAATGTAAGAGTTTGGACTATGTTAAGATTGTCTTTTGTGGGGGCACCTGGGTGGCTCAGTGGGTTAAAGTCCCTGCCTTCGGCTCAGGTCATGATCCCAGAGTTCTGGGATGGAGCCCCACATCAGGCTCTCTGCTCAGTGGGGAGCCTGCTTCCTCCTCTCTCTCTCTCTCTGTCTGCCTCTCTGCCTACTTGCGATCTCTATTTGTCAAATAAATAAATAAAATCTTAAAAAAAAAAAAAAAGATTGTCTTTTGTGGTGGAATTTCTTTTATAGAAACATGACCTTGAGGTTGAACAACACAGGTTTGGGCTTGATAAAGATTCAAAAACATTACTGCATTTTATCCAACACAAAATACTGCCTCAAACTGTAGGAATAAAAGCTGCATCACCCCTCAACAAATCTTGTTCATTTGCTGTTTAATCAGAAAGTAACATAAACACATAGAGTATAAACCACCACCCTCCCCTAATTTTACTTGCTCATCATCCATATTTCCATCATGATATATATAAGTACACGGGGCGCCTGGGTGGCTCAGTTGTTAAGCATCTGCCTTCGGCTCAGGTCACGATCTTAGGGTTCTGGGATCGAGCCCCACATGGGGCTCCCTGCTCTGTGGAGAGCCTGCTTCTCCCTCTCCCACTCCCCCTGCTTGTGTTCCTTCTCTCGTTGTGTCTCTGTCAAATAAATAAATAAAATCTTAAAATATAGGGGCGCCTGGGTGACTCAGTGGGTTAAGCCTCTGCCTTCGGCTTAGGTCATGATCTCAGGGTCCTGGGATCAAGCCCCGCATCAGGCTCTCTGCTCAGCGGGGAGCCTGCTTTCCCCTCTCTCTCTGCCTGCCTTTCTGACTACTTGTAATCTCCGTCTGTCAAATAAATAAATAAAATCTTTTTTAAAGATCTTAAAATATAAATACATAGATAAAGTATGTATAAGATACTGGGTCTATGTCTTGATAAAAATGTATTGCATGAAATATAATGGCTGCTTTATCCAGGAGTTACTTCATACTTAAGCAAGTATGGTTTCAGCAGTTGAAATCATTGCAGGCGCTAATTTGGGAAAAGTTTCCTGACATCACTCAACCCCACGCCCAATGGACTCCAGAACCTCAGCTTTCCCCATCCTCCTACGCCGGAGCTCTGCCAAACAAAGAAGGGCCAAACCTGCTGGGCTGAAACAAGGGGAGAGCAGAAGCTGTAGGCAGAGCCTTAACCATTGGGTGTTTCTCTCACTTCAGTGGCCCTGAAGGGGATGTTAAGTAGTAGTTTAAAAACCAAGGCTTTGCAAGAAAGAAAAAATAGGTAAAAGGATTTCATCAAAATAGAAAACTTTAGTGCTGTAAATAATGCCATCAAGAAAGTAAAAAGAGGGGCGCCTGCGTGGCTCAGTGGGTTATGCCTCTGCCTTCAGCTCAGGTCATGATCTCAGGGTCCTGGGATCGAGTCCCGCATCGGCTCTCTGCTCCGCAGGGAGCCTGCTTCCCCCACCCCCAACCTGCCTCTCTGCCTACTTGTGATCTCTGTCTGTCAAATAAATAAATAAAATCTTTAAAAAAATGAAAAGAAAGAAAGGAAGAACAGAAGAAATGAAGGAAGGAAGAACAGAAAAGAAAAAAGCCAAGCCACAGGATGGGAGAAAGTATTTGCAGATTACGTATCTGATGAGATATATGCAGAATATACAGACACTCTTACAACTTAATAATAGAAAGAAAAACTAGTTTTTAAATGGGCAAAGGAATTAAAGACATTTCTCCAAAGAAGATATACAAACGGCCAATCAGCTTTCACAAATATACTTACCATGAGTTATTAGGGACATACAAATCCAAACCACAATGAGCTACCACTTCCCACCCAGTAGCGCACTGTAATAGAAAACACAGATAATAAAAAGTGCTGGCAAGGATCTGGAGAAACTGGATCCCTCATGTATGGCTGGTGGGAACATAAAACATCACAAACTCTTTGGAAAAGTTTGGCAGTTCCTCCAAAGGTCGAGCACCGTTGCCATGCGCTCTTGTACTGTACGCCCAGGTACATGTCCAAGGGGACTGAAAACATGACAGCCCCACAAACTCCGGTCAATGAATGTTCACAGAGGCATGACTCATAATAGTCAGAAAGTGGAACCACTCAAATGTCCATCAAGATGAATGGATAGAAAGGGTATTTCCACGTGTTCTATCCATACGGTGAGGCTACGGAAAAGGAGGGGCTGCCTGCTGCAGCTGATGGCCTCGGGAAGAAGCCAGCCACGGAGCCCACATATTTGATTAGTCTTCTTCATAGAATATCGAGAACAGGCAAATCCATAGACGGAAAGTCAACCACTGGTTGCCAAGTGTTGAGAAGAGGGAACTGAGGACTGCCTGCTGAGGGGCACAGGGTTGATTTTAGGGGTGACAAACAGGTTTTGAAATTAGATGCTGGTGATAGCTGCACAACTGTGAATATACCGAAGTACCATACGCTTTAAAGGGATGAGTTGGGGGCGCCTGGGGGGCTCAGTGGGTTAAGTGTCTGCCCCCGGCTCAGGTCATGATCTCAGGGTCCTGGGATTGAGCCCTGCAACGGGCTCTCTGCTCAGCGGGGAGCCTGCTTCTCCCTATCTCTCTCCCTCTGTGCTCTCTCTCAAATAAATACATAAAATATTTTAAAAAAATAAATGGATGAATTATATGTGAATTTTATCTCAAGAAAGCTGGTTTTTAAAAAATTCAAAAACAAGAAAATGGAACTCTCATGTGCTGTGGTGAGAATGTGAACTGGTATGGCCAGTTTAGTATGGATGTTCCTCAAACAATTAAAAAAAATAGAATACATCCAGTAATCCCACTACTAGGTATTTACCCAAAGAATAAGGAAACATAAACTCAAAAAGGTATATATATGCACCCCTGTTTACTGCAGCATTATTTACAATAACCAAGATATGGAAACAACCCAAGTGTCCACTGAATGGATGACTGGACCAGGGTGTGATAAACACACACTCACACACACAGTATTAGCCGAAAAAAGAAATAAGATCTTGCCATTTGCAACAACATGGATGGACCTGAGTGGTATTACACTAAGTGAAATTCAGAGAAAGACAAATACTACAGGATTTCACTTATGTGTGGAATCCAAAAACCAACCAACAACAACAAAAATTGTTCTCAAATACAAAGAACAAACTGGTGTTTGCCAGAGGGTAGAGGGGCAGGAGGATGGGTAAATTGGGTGAAGGGGAGTCGGAGATACAGGCTTCCATTTAGGGAATGAACAAGTCACGGGGACGAAAGGTGTTGTGATAGGCTCATCTGGTGACCGACGGTAGCTACACCCGTGCTGAGCACAGCATAACATACGGACTTGTCCAGTCACTATGCTGTACACTGGAACCGAATTAAACTTGGGGCACCTAGGGGGGCTCAGTGTGTTAAGCTTCTGCCTTCAGCTCAGGTCGTGATCTCAGGGTCCTGAGATCGAGTCCTGTATCAGGCTCTCTGCTCAGCAGGGAGCCTGCTTCCCCCTCTCTCTGCCTGCCTCTGCCTACTTGTGATTTCCCTGTCAAATAAGTAAATAAAATCTTTTTAAAAAGGTCAACCAGGTAAACTACAGGTGGGTATTAACCCTGCTAAGCATTTTTAAGAAGTCCATCTTGAACCGACTTCCTCTCCCATGGTGCCACTTTTCTTGCTTGCTCATTTGCTTCCTTGTTCTTATAGGAGGGGGTGAACTATTTCTTCACAAATCCTAATTTCATGTTCTTAATCAAACATGATGAAAACAGATAGAAATCCATTGCTCTGGAAACTGTAATATATTACACCACAGCTCACACTGTGGCTATGAAGTCAATAAACGTATACAGTCGTGTTCTAACTTATGTCAAGTATCTACGAACAATTCTAATATGCTCAGTATTTTAGTAACTTAACGTTTAAAACAGGAACATATGTAGATAAAAGTAAATTCAAAATGTTCAGCTTTATATGAACATTTTACAAAACGTTTTAAAAACACTTAGCAAGGACATTAATGATAACCTCATTTATTTTTTTTTAATTTTTTATTTATTTTCAGCGTAACAGTATTCATTGTTTTTTCACCACACCCAGTGCTCCATGCAATCTGTGCCCTCCCTAATACCCACCACCTGGTTCCCCCACCCTCCCACCCCGCCCCTTCAAAACCCTCAGGTTGTTTTTCAGAGTCCATAGTCTCTCATGGTTCACCTCCCCTTCCAATTTCCCTCAACTCCCTTCTCCTCTCCATCTACCCTTGTCCTCTATATTATTTGTTATGCTCCACCAATAAGTGAAACCATATGATACTTGACTTTCTCTGTTTGACTTATTTCACTCAGCATAATCTCTTCCAGTCCTGTCCATGTTGCTACAAAAGTTGGGTATTCGTCCTTTCTGATGGAGGCATAATACTCCATAGTGTATATGGACCACATCTTCCTTATCCATTCATCCGTTGAAGGGCATCTTGGTTCTTTCCACAGTTTGGCGACCGTGGCCATTGCTGCTATAAACATTGGGGTACAGATGGCCCTTCTTTTCACTACATCTGTATCTTTGGGGTAAATACCCAGCAGTGCAATTGCAGGGTCATAGGGAAGATCTATTTTTAATTTCCTGAGGAATCTCCACACTGTTCTCCAAAGTGGCTGCACCAGTTTGCATTCCCACCAACAGTGTAAGAGGGTTCCCCTTTCTCCACATCCTCTCCAACACACGTTGTTTCCTGTCTTGCTAATTTTGGCCATTCTAACTGGTGTAAGGTGGTATCTCAATGTGGTTTTGATTTGAATCTCCCTGATGGCTAGTGACGATGAACATTTTTTCATGTGTCTGGTAGCCATTTGTATGTCTTCCTTGGAGAAGTGTCTGTTCATATCTTCTGCCCATTTTTTAATATGATTATCTGTTTTGTGTGTGTTGAGTTTGAGGAGTTCTTTATAGATGATAACCTCATTTATAAGTGAATTTAAGAACTGCTTTGGCAGGGGCGCCTGGGTGGCTCAGTGGGTTAAGCCTCTGCCTTCGGCTCGGGTCATGATCTCAGGGTCCTGGGATCGAGCCCCGCATTGGGCTCTCGGCTCAGCGGGGAGCCTGCTTCCCCCTCTCTCTCTCTGCCTGCCTCTCTGCCTACTTGTGATCTCTGTCTGTCAAATAAATAAATAAAATCTTTAAAAAATAATAAAAATGAAAAAAAAAAAAAGAACTGCTTTGGCAACATGTATAATACACATTCCGTTTCTTTATTACATAGACCTCATATTTAACGTTCCCTTCTTGACTTTCTCCCACTGGAAAATAAAACCAAAAAGATTTTTAGTATAATTCATTTTATTATATCATCAAGAAAACATTTCCAGGTTTATTACCGATTTCAGTTTCAAAACAAACTGACTGAAACTTAAGAGTCTTTACTATCTAGTGGTCATCAAAAAAATGGGTAAGCATATAAACAATTAACTTAGTACTCCAAATTCAATGCACAAAAATCTTTTCTATCTAAAGCATTTTTTTAAAAAACTGCAGAACAATCTAAAAACCTGTTCATTTAAAGCACTTATGTATTAAAATAATATATTTCAGTTGGTTATGGATATCACAAATAGAACATAAAAGGTATCAGTTCTCCAATACCATTTGTTACATTCTGTTCAATTTTGGGTTTCCCGCTATCCATCCCACAGGTCATTCAAAATACAAATGCGTGCAAATTAAACAGGTTATTTAAAATGAAATAAAGTTCAAGGAGAACAAAATTGAGAATTAACTTATGAGGTAATCTTTACTTCCATTGTTCAAGTATCACAGTTCTAAGAAATGCCTCTCTTTTCAAAGATTGAAGATGTTTGTCTTCACGGAGTTCTAGAGCTCCAAAACAAGTTAAATAAAATTCCATGCTTCCTAGAATATTAAGTACCATGCAGCATAGCATTAAAAGAATGTTAACTAACTTTAAAGGCAGAACTGTCTTATATTTTACTTTCTGACCAATTAAAAATAAGTTCATTAAAATCACTTGAAATTATGCATTTAACTTGAAATAAGTTACTAAAATTCCAACATAAACATAAATACCTATAAGTAGCTCAATCCCTCTACTGCCCAAACAATGAGTGGGGCTAAAAGCCCAAACAGAAGAGCATCCGGAGCATATAGAAATGAACACCGAGAAGTCACGCTCCCCAGAGCCAATGCACAGCAGCCTTGGGACTAAATTCACACGCTCCTTTGGGGGACGCTAAGTGTCTGTCATCCCTCCCTACACAACCTAAGAGTTCTTAAAGCAAGTCAGAGTGGACCATCGAACTGCAATACCCCATACTTGCCAGTGGTCAGCCAGTTGGGCTCAGAGGCCATGTACTGTTCGGCCTGCCCCGGCCGCAGCCCGACCTGGATCTCAGCTTTTAATGTCCGTATGCTGCAGAGAGGGGCAGGGTGGAAGCCGTTCAAAGCCTGATGAAATGGAACAGTAAATTCCCACTTCCTATCGCCTGTCAACTTCCTATAGTTCAAATCACCCTTGAATAGAATTAAATGTGCCTTCTGTAGTTCAGCATACAGGTCAGGAGCAACCTGAGACATGACGCAGAATTCATGAGGCAGAGTCCAAAATATATGATCATGGTAAACCCACCTGCCCATGTTAATATAGGTTTCCCAGGCAGCCCCACACTTGGACATGCACTTGTCATCAGACTCTTTCATTTGTTCAATCAACCAGTTAAAATCATGGATAGTAGTATCAGACACAAACCATGGAATCGTTTTTCCATAAAAATGGATCTCAGTAGCCAGTTGAGAGGACAACAAAAAGTCAGCTAAAACTAAATCCGTAACAAGTTCAAACCCAGAATTATCCAGAACAATATCTACTCTGGTAATAGACGCTTTTTCTCTTGTTTTCTTGCAGTTGGTAAGCAGTGACCAAAGATGTTCCGTGTCATTCACTAAAATCAAAGGTTTTAGTTCCTCCAAAGAATTAATTATATTGGTTTTCTGAGAACTGGTGTCCCCGCCTGATAGAGACAGATCACACTTATTCCCCCACAGTGAAATCTGAAAAAGAAAAAGTACAAAACTTTCACTTTTCTTTTGAATAACCGACAAAAACTCTATTGTGTAAAATGTTGGGGGAGGGGAGAGGTTGCTAGAACTATTCATAAAATTTATTTCTATAACATGCTTAACATAAAATATCCATCAGATCTACAACTTCTCTAATAACACAAAGATTCTGTTCCCATCATGATGTACAAACAAGGTTAAGACAATGAAACATTTAATTGGTCACTATGTAATAATTTTTTTTAAAAAAACTGGTTTGAATGATGTTAACGATCTGTACGGTTTTGTACGACTTAAATCAGAATGATTTTCATCTTGCAGATATTAGAATATGATCACACTGTAAAAAGAGATTACAAAGTATATTTAAAAATCCAAAGTCAAGAGAAAAGTAAGTTCCCTGTTCCCTCACATTCCTCCCCAAACTGCTGTTTCTTTTACTAGTTGTATAACCTTGGGACAAGGCAAACTCTCTGGGACTTAGGTCTCTTACTTGAAAAATAAAGAAATTGGGCAAGCTGATGTCTACTAAAGACCCATCCAACTCCAATCATCTATTACTCCATTTTAAATTGAAATAATACTCAAGCTTATTTTATAGAAAATGGCACAGAGCCCCTTTAAGCTGTCATTAAATGACGTGTTTAGGAGTACATGCTCTAGAATCAAACAGACATGGGTTCAAATTCCAGCATTTCCAGTTAACAGCTATTGGTAAAGTACCTATGCTCCCGAAGGCTCAGGTCCCACAGTGGAAAAATGACATAACAGCACTTACCTGGTAGAGGTACTGTAAGAGGTGACATGATACTAATTGGGTGTTTAACTAACACACCCAATACTCCATAAATATGAGCCAAAACAGACTCTACTCTTGTGTGATTCAAAGATGAAAATGCACATTCTAAGAATATTGTTTTTTTTAAAAAGACAAATGGATGTTTTTAAGTACCAGGCTTACATAGCAAGTGTCCATCTGATGCAGAAACCCAACAGTGTGGGCGGCGGCACCCCTCACCAGACCTCAGGGTCTCTGTCCACTGCCCACGTTTCCCTCAGACCACCTTCCAGTTTGTAATTCCATGTTGAGTTGTGCCATTACTTGACTGTCAGAAGTCCCTTGAGATTACAAGTTCTACCATAGCAAGGACTGTCTGTTTTCCTCCCCTTCACAGGCCCAGCCTCCAGTTCAACAGAGCAGGCACTGAAATGTTTGTGTGGGCGGTGGGCTTCTAAAAACAGATGGACCTTCCCTGCAAACTAAAATACTGTGGTTTCTTGCAGGAGGTGAACCTGCTGGTCATCATGAGTACTAACGGAAGCGACTCTGGCCTCCTTTACTTGGCCACACTCAATGGACAGAAAACAGAGTGCTATTCCTTCTTTTTCACAACTTAATATACTCATAGGACAAAGACATCCTCAAAGACTGTCCCCTGACACAATGGGCCAGCTACGGGTAAGGACTGACATATTACTGCTTTGCTTCCTTCTTTTCTTAATTCTAAACTAAGCAGAAAGGCCAATTCCAACTGGGGGAAATAACCAGGCTTATTAATAATACCCCGACGACTTTTCTTCCGAACTCTAAATAAGCCTTTCCCTCCTAATCACCATGCAGCTTACTCTGCTTGCCCTCAAAGTTTCATCAGGATTCTGCAGTCTCTACTTTCAAAGTATTTCCAGAATACTGGGGACATTTAACACCTCTTCTTGGTCCAGTCATCCCTCCCTGAGTCACATTATTAACCGACTTCCCCGTCCAGCCTTGTACCCCTTCAGCGTGTCCTGAGAAGTAATCCTTGTAACAAATCAATCCTTGTTACTCTTCTGATGAACATAAGCCTCTAACAGCGTTTAAGTAAAGTGTGTTAAGTAAAAACCGAAATCTTACCTCTGCTTATGAGGCCCTTCCAGGCCCGTCACCTCGATCATGTCCTGCAAAACCCCCTTGCAACTTCCGTCACACACCCGCCAGTTTCCCACCTCAGGTCCCCTGGCAGGAACGCTCCCCCAGACCTGCATGTGACCCACTCCCTCACCTGCTTTGCACCTTTCCCGTCACCTTCGGAGGCCCTTCCCTGGCAGCCCTACTTAAAACCACCCCTTCATCTCCCCCAACATCCCCATTCTCCCACCCAGTTTTATCGCTCTTCGTGGCATTTCCTAATAGCACCTGTTTTCTGGAAATGTTTCTAACTTTTTCTGGGAGATGAGGGCTGGGGATACTGAGGTGTAAAACCCCACATTTTCAAATAGTTCTGATTCTAATAACACATCTTATGGATGTGTTCAAATGAGAATGCAAAACTAAACTTAATGCAAGACTGATGAAGAAATGTAATAAAACCATATTAAACGGGCCACTGACCACCTGAGTGTTTCCACCTGATGGTGACAGCAGGCTGGCTGTCCTAGGCTCTGTGCTCCAGGCTGACGCAACTGCATCTGCTTCCATTCTCACGAGGTACACAGTGCCATCCTCATCTAACAGATGAGAAAACTGGAGCTCAGAGACATTAGGTCACTTGCCTCAGGTCCAACACAAGTAAGTGACAGAACCAGCATTCAAGTCCAAGTCAACCTAGGCCGACCAAATGACTGTGAAGTACTCTCAAGAATGACCAAGGCTAGGAAGCCAGAGGACTCATGTGCCACGAAAATCACCTCCAGCTGAAGAGATTTCAAAACTCGTTTTCAGAGATTAAGTGGATTTTCAGCTCCTGAATAACACTATTGTCAAAATGATAAAAAATGATTGCAAGTTCAATGACAATATATACACATGCTCTGTTGTTAAATCAAGGCCACTTTATTTTTTAGCTGTTTAAACACACAAATATACTCAGGAGATTAATTATCACGTTTACCTGAAGAAGTCTGAAAAATTCGTCTTTCAGCTGATTTTCATCTAGGTCTTCAACGGCTGTTACCACCTCTTGTAGGTGAATACACAAAGCAATGATAGATTCCCGTGACTCAAAGAAATTTTGGTCTTTTGATTCTTTAAATACATCAAAGTCATCAATTGGTGGACTATAGGAGGAGAAAAACATAGGAGAAACATTTATAGAACTCTGTATCTTCTTTTTTTTTTTTTAACATTTGGGTAATTGCAGTTTCTTAAAGAAAAGAGAGTAGAAGCATCTAATCTCAAAAATCACTGGTAACAGATACTGTATCAAACATAAATCAAGTTACAGAAAAATGAATAATTATCAAATTATATAAAATAAATCAATTTGAACAAATTATACAAAATAAATCCCGAAAGTCATTTTAGTTAACTGTCAGAAGTTTCCTAATCAAATATTTTACTGGAATTTGAAATAATTATAGTGATGTATCAATAATTATTTATCCAGTTAGGGTTTCCAGAGCAAAAGTAGAAAGAGACATTTCAAGATAATTGCTTTAGTTGAACAAACATTTTCTTGGGTGTTAAGTGTAGCAACAAATATATGGATATCAATATTTGAACACAATATGGCAATTACCAATCGAATCAAACAAAGTACTATGGGAACCCAACAACTACTTGAGAGAAATCAGAAAAAAATTTTTTTTAAGATTTTATTTATTTATTTATTTATTTGACAGACAGGGATCACAAGTTGGCAGAGAAGCAGGCAGAGAGAGAAGGGAAGCAGGCTCCCCGCTGAGCAGAGAACCCGATGCGGGGCTTGATCCCAGGACCCTGGGATCATGACCTGAGCCGAAGGCAGAGGCTTTAACCCACTGAGCCACCCAGGTGCCCCAAGAAATCAGAAAATATTAACGTCAATTTTATTATAACAAATTTTGACCACATACATATAGTTTTTTGGGTTTTGACCAAAAATATGTGTTGGGGCTTTATGCTATCCTATGAGACATCAAATAATATTAACACTGGCCTAAGAACAACATAACTAGCAAGGTATAAATAAGAACATCGGACACTTTATAGAACCAACACAAAAGACATTCAGATCACCTGATCTTCTTAAGTAGCAACTTTTTCCAAGGGTCATCTACCTTATGACAAAAACAATGTAACTGATGTGGGACTGACTTAAAAAACAAACACATACCAGAATTTATACATCCTCTGGATTGCTATCTCCTTTCTCTCCCTGGGAAGCTACATCCTTATTCCAAGGATGCTGCTATTTCTCAAAGCTCTTCTAGAATTTTCTTTAGAACTTGTGGCACATTATTGAATGTCCTATCAGCGACAGCACATCCTTATTCTTTGGAGTTTGGAGCCAAAGTCACTCAGAGCAATTTCAGCAGAATGATGTGTGTAAATTACTTCATTTGGAAGTAATAGATTCTTTTTAATCAAAAATGACTAACAACTAAAAAATAGTGAGACTAATTTTTTAGGCTGTACACTGGCTCTGAAAGAGGTTCCAAAGAATTAAAAGATGTTTTTGGCAATGACGGCATTGCTGAAACAAATCAGTCTCTCAAGGTGACTTAAAAAGATAAAAATTATTTGGAAGCACTGGTTCAAGTGTAGGGTCAGCAAACTAGCTCGCAGACCCAGTGTGGCCCACCACCTGTTCTGTATGACCTGTAAGCTAAGAACAATTTTTATATAGCTGAGTGGCTGAAAAAAGAATATTTTATGAAACATGAAATTTAAATTTCCGTGTCCACAAATAACATGTTATTGGAGCATAGCCACACTTGTTCATTTACGTACTGCCTGTGGCTGGTTTGCACGGCAAGGACAGAGCTGAGCAGCTGCAAAAAGACCATGTGGCCCCCCACAGTCTAAAATGTTTACTATCCTGCCCTTTACAGGAAAAGTTTGCCAATCCTTGTTCTAATGTTTTATTAATAAATCATTAAAGCCACACCTCATATTGAGAATGAGCCTTGGGGCACCTGGGTGGCTGAGTCGTTAAGCATCTGCCTTCGGCTCAGGTCTGGGATCGAGCCCCGCCCACCAGACTCCTGCTCGGTGGGAAGCCTGCTTCTCCCTCTCCCAATCCCCCTGCTTGTGTTCCCTCTCTCACTACATTTTTCTCTGTCAAATAAATAAAATCTTAAAAAAAAAAAAAAAAAGAAAGAAAGAATGAGCCTTATTCCTTGTATTTAAGAGTAAACTCATATATATGATTTCTGATTTTTAAAACGTTTGCTATTTTAGAATCTACTAAAGCTGTACATGTGCGTAATCTATGACCCGGTTATTCACTCCTAGATGCACACCCGACAGAAATACAGGAGTCTGTTCACGAAAAACACGTGTTCGAAGGTTTGTAGCAGCATTCTTCATAAAACCCCAAATTGGGAACTACTCAAATATCCATCAACAATAGAATAAACAGATTGTGATATATTCATATAACACAATACGATACAGCAATGGAAAGGATTTGTGTTTATATGGAACAATATGGATGAAATCCTGCCAACGTAACACTGAATGAAAAAAGCCAGACATAAAATTATATCCAATATAATTTCATTTAAATGCAGTTTAAAAACAGGCAAAACTAACACAAGTCAGGATAGTGTTATCCTTGAGGGGCAGGAATGGCAGGATCAAAAGGGGCCATATGCGAGGATTCTGCCTCTTGATCTGGGTGCTTGGGACATAAGCGTGTTCTGGTAAAGACTGCCGAACACTTAAGATATGTTCTGGATGCATATAATACTTTAATAAAAGTTGTAAAATGTCTGTTTTCTCCATACTTTCATTTTTCAATATCTGAAGTATATTTACTTACTGTATTTAAATTTTGTGTATGGCTGACATTTTAGGTCTTAATTTAGATTACTCAACCATTTAACACTGATAAAAACTAAAACATACACCTTGACAAAGAAAATTTTAAGTATATTTCTGCATAAGGGACAAAATCAACATAAATTGTCTTAAAGATAATAGCGCTTTGGGATTCTAGAAAAGTCAAGACCCTTCTTAGTCACTGGCCCAACACAGGAATTCCACCTCTGAAATGGACATTTAGGGGTGCCTGGGTGGCTCAGTGGGCTAAAGCTTCTGCTTTCAGCCAGGTCATGGTCTCAGGGTCCTGGGATCGAGTCTCACATCGGGCTTTCTGCTCAGCAGGGAGCCTGCTTCCCCTCTCTCTGCCTGCCTCTCTGCCTACTTGTGATCTCTGTCAAATAAATAAATAAAATCTTTTAAAAAATAAAGAAAAGAAATGGACATGTAAAAACTTTCAGTACTAGTTCTACTATAGGATATTTCTTCCTTACACTGACCTAAAACCTGAGTTCTGATAAAAATTCCCTGACTTTGAGCATCTGCCACAGGGATCACCTGAGGAGAGTTCCACATCCATGACTGACTAACATCCTTGTTCCTGCATGTTAAAGCTAAATTGTCCCTCGACCCTTTTTAACAAGCTGTTCCCGAACCTGTGCCTATCAATCCAGGCAGGATGTGCAGAATCTCCCTGAGGCATGGAAAGAAAAACTGCTGCCCAGGCCCCACGACAGACAAATTAAACCATCAGGGTTTATTTTAATAAAATGATTTCAAACCCTTCATGTTAAAAAAAAAAAATGTCCTCCCCAACTGGGTTATAAATGTATAGCCAGGTTTATAAACTTCCACCCTAGTATTTTTTAATTCTGAAACCAATCTACTTCTAAAATCAAACTCGGAAACATATTCCTTTTACCTTTCTAACTTCCAAACCCCTCCAAGCCCATGCAGGGAGCCGCCCCGTGTTTCAACACTTCAGCAGCTTTGGTTCATACCATGGATGTTTTCCAGAATTATGAAACCATCAGCCAGAATTTCACTCGCCTTAGTCCTTGACAGACATTCAAATCTACTACTTGGAAAAAGACGGTTTAATGAGGGCTCTAAGCTGATTTACATAGACCAGGGTCAAGCACTGGCTACGCCATTGACTAGCCATGTAACCCTGAGCAACGGATTAGCAGCATCAGACCTCGATTTCCTCGGTGGAAACCATAGGATGCCTACACTTCACTGGGCTGCAGTCACTGGGACCAGCCGGTGCTCAATACACGACAGCTCCGGTAGTGGCTATCGTCTCGCTCAGATGCCTCCCATGTGCCAGATATTTGATGGCGTATTTTGCTTTCAGGGCAAAAGTTCTAAAATATGTTTGTTTATTCAACAGCGGGTACAGGGTGAGACACAGTCAATTAATTTAATTAAATACACTTATTCAGCAAAAATAAGTTGTGACTTTAAAAAATAAATTCTAGGGGTGCCTGGGTGGCACAGTTTGTTGAGCATCTCACTCTTAGTTTCAGCTCAGGTCATGATCCCAGGACCCTGGAATCAAGCCCTGTGCCGGGCCCCTGCTGAGCATGGACTCGGCTTGGAATTCTCTCCCTCTCCCTCTGCCCCTCACACTTGTGCTGTTTCTCTCTAAAACTAAATAAAATCTTAAAAAAGAATTTAAATTTAAAAAATCATTTCTAAAGATTAAAACAGAAAAAGCTAAAGAATACACTCAAATTGTTTCCCCAAATAATTTTTTTATTTTACTATTAGTGCTGGTTTGACCAATTGCTTTTAATTATTCTTTCCTATTTTTAGGGACAGCTTCCAAAGAACTCCTCTTATCTAGCAAACCTGTAGTTTTATAACCAGTGACCTAAAAAAGGATGATCCACATTACATTTTCTTCTACTCTCTAAATCAATTCCATATCAGAATTTTCCTAGGAAAAATTAAATTAGTATAAAAGAGCCTATAAAAAGTGATTTATTTTTTATTTTTATTTTTTTAATTTGACAGAGAGAGATCACAAGTAGGCAGAGAGGCAGGCAGAGAGAGAGAGGAGGAAGCAGGCTCCCCGCTGAGCAGAGAGCCCGAAGCAGGACTCAATCCCAGGACCCTGAGATCATGACCTGAGCTGAAGGCAGAGGCTTAACCCACTGAGCCACCCAGGAGCCCTAAAAAGTGATTTTGATATGTGTTTAATTTTTAGAGTCTGTCTCCATTCTAGCCATTAAAAAAGGGCTAAAAATTAAAGAAGATAGTGCAAAAAACACTGTCGTGATTCACTGTTGACTCCTTACCCCAAACTAACTGACATACTATCTTTTTTATAAACAAAATATGCTTCCTTTGTCCTGTCTTGTTTCACCGAAATAATTTTTTCAAATTAACACTTTTTGCTCAATACAATTTGTTATACTCTAAAAGTAAGTCTTCGTAAGGATTTTTAATTCTTAAAATTAAAGTTTTTAATCTTAAGTTCCCACTTCACATATTGTATCTTTTATAATATTTCATTTTTAATAATCTCTATACCAGATGTGGGGTTGGAACTTACAACCCTGAGATCAAGAGTGGCATGCTGTACTGACTGAGCCAACCAGGCACCCTCCGATACTTCACCTTATATCAATTCTGGCAATTGGGTTATAACTGCCAAGAATCTATTATATCAGTAACATTTGCAGAAACATCCGATACTGCCATTAATATCTGCTGACCTGAATTCCGGCTTCCACTGGTTTTTATTTTTAAACATATCATTTTATAATTTCAAAAAAGCATCAAGTCATCTAAACATTTATTATTTGATGTTATATACTTACCTCTGGATAATTGCTTCATGAATTCTACGATACATGTAGCATTCTACAAACAACCAAGGTGAGTAAAACCACCTGGGTTTTCCATCATTTTCATTTAAAAGACTCTGTTGATATTCTAGGTACTGATTCCATATGTCAGTATCAACAAACTTCTCAACAAAAGGGATTATTGGTTTATCTGTTTGCAATTCATTTCGTAATTTAGAAAGAAGAGAAATTGCTTTCTTTTCAGCTTCTGTGCCTTTCTGCAGAAACATGAAAAAAATTTTAAATTTTTAAAAATATGTGAATAATCTAATTTAAATATATAATTTATATAGGTAAACAGCTAATTTATATAGGAATAAGTCCTCTAGGATAACACATTTTAAGGTCCTAAAGAAAGAAAAAAAATACTAGATTTCAAAGCTACATTTTATGTCTTTTACAATTATAAACACTGAAATTCAGAATTCTTAAGTTGCAAATCAAAGAACACACACGTTATCCTGTCTTACCTATTCTGCCTTTTTTGTTTGTTTAAGCTTCTTCTAAGGAACCAGAGCTCTTCTCTAGAGGAGGAATGATCCTTACCAGAGACGGAAAACTACTATTGTGTTTCTACTAGAGTTAACAAAAAATTAAAGTGAAAACACAAGATTACCTCTCCATGTTTTTCAAAAAATTCATTTTTGTGTCGATGCAATGTATCAATAGCCTTGGTTAGGATCTGTGGTATTCTGTCTTTAATTGTAAGATACGCAAACGATCTAGAAAAGAGAGTCACATACATAGTATATTACTTAGCGTTAATACCAGCAGATTGGCCATCTTCCAGTTTCATTTGAATTAAAATTCCTTTTCTTACAAGCATTATAAAGTAAGCCACCATTGTCTGACTACTATATCAAGACAGGAAAATCCGAAAACGTCTCTGGTGTTACATGTCATGAAAGATAAACATTCTTGGTGCATCTAGTCCCAGATTCTCCCCTTCAGACTATTCTATGATTCTTATCTTTCCCATTCTCTTCCTTTTATTTTCTTGCATCGAAACTGACTTAACAATGTGATAGAACAGAAAAAGGATTTATCCTTAAAAAAAAAAAATAGGATAAAAGAAATTATTCTAAACTTCAAACAGGCTCTTGTTCCGGGTTTATTACTTACTAAGTGATTCCACATACTTAGATGAATGAGGCAACGTGTGAAAGCCTCTAATGTGCTAGAACATGAGGAATAAAAGATATTTATAAACCTGCTTTTCTCTTTTCTCTTAGTCTATATTTCTTAACCAATTTTAATTCTCTTCAAAGGTTTTCTCTCCTGCCTTCTCTACCTGCACAATGACTCCATCCATTCTACTCTGCCCCCAAACAAAATTAAGGCATGTTACCATCACACTCTCCGAACCAAAAAATCAGAAGAGTTTCCAGAAGTGTCAAAGAATGAAAAAATCTGGAGGAAAAACTTGAGCATACTTGAATTAAAAAAAAAGAAAAAAAAATTACAGTACTCTGGATTTTAGGCATACAAAAATTAAGATTTATAGATTATCATTTTATATATAACTAATTTTTAAGCAAATGCATATGATTCAGTTAGAAAAAGGACTTCAGGAAGTGATGAAATTCTGTGCATTTTTAGAGCACAAAACTTAGCTATCAGTTCATTTATATCTTCAGATCACCAGAGACAAAACACAGTATGTAGTCAGGTTCTGGGGGAATCAGAAGTTATATGCAGATTTTCCAAAAAAGAGGAAAGGAGCGGTCTCGGGCCCCCTAACCTCCGCCCACCCCCACCTTGTTTAAGGGTCAACAGTACTAAATTTCCTCAAAGTTTCCTCAAAGAACTGCATCTGGGAGGGTAAAGTCCGAGGCCAGGACTAAGGTAGAGCCAGAGGAACCTATAGCTCAAAATTTAAGGTTCCACACACTCCCTTGTATTTTGCATGACTGAATGAGTGCCTGCTCAAATTTTGGGCCACTGGTGCCTCTCCAGCCTCAACCTACTCCCGTCAAGGTCAATTTCCTCTAGTTCCTCCCCCCCACCCTTTTTTTTTTTTTTGGCAATATTTTGCAAGACGTATCTCAAAATACAAATTTCGCCATCCAATTTATACAAATAGTTATTTTTTATGGTCGTCCACAACTTTTATCTAGAAATCCGTGACATGACACGTAAAAAGCGAGAAGCTCCAGGCACTGATAATGAGACCACGAATTAATCTCAACAGCAATAGGAAGAAACATTTCTCTGTAAATCCGAGATCTAACTTCTGCAGAAAAAGGAGGCCTCCGAAAGTGCGTTTATTAAAGGAAATAAATAAAAGATGGTTAAAGCCATGCCGCTGTAACACCCTGAAAGGGGGAGAGAGGAGGCACAAAACTCTCAGGACGGTCACAAGTAAAACAAAACAAAACAGCAGCATCCGATCACTTGAAAGACAAGTTAACCGTTCGCCATAAATTATAACATAAGCCTACTAAAAGGCCTGAACAAGGAGAGGAGACAGAAGTGGGGTGACCCGAGGATTTCGGCGGGGTGCGTCGTCCGATCCCAGCGGTCAGGGAAAAGGCTGGAAGCCGATCCGAACCCGGAGCCCGGAGCCCGGCGGGCAGCCGTAGCCAAAGGGCTCGGCCCCCTGCCCGGGCCGCCTCGCTCCCGGCCGGCAGGAAGAAGCCGAGCCGAGACGCCAGGGAGCGGGGCCCAACGACCGGACCGGGCGCCCCCGTCCCGCCGCAACTCCCCTGCTGGCTACACAGACGTTCCCGACGAGACCCGGCTTTCCGCAGAAGCGGGGAGAAGAAGAGCAGCGGAGGCACTGGGCGAGGAAAGAGACACGAACCCTTCGTCCCGTCCCGAGAGAGACGCCGGAGGTCCGGCCATCACCTCCGCCGCGCCAGTGCCGGCGCCGACGCTAACGTCGCACCCGCTGCCGCGAGATAGGCGATTCCGGCGCCACGGAGGGGCTGAGAAAGGGCGGGGCATAGGTTAAAAAAATGCGTTTGAATGAAGAAACTTTATTTGGTGCCCGTGCAAGAGACAAACAACGGCCCGCAGGGCTGGAGAGCGACATCTTCCGGGGACGAGGGCGGGGACAGCTGAGGGCGACGACAGCAGCGGAATAAGGAAGCGGGCGGAGGCGGAAGCAAGCAGGGACCGGGAGGTACCAGGCACTAGGGAGCGGAAAAGGTCGCGGCGACGCGGGTCACGTGGTCCGGCAGTCACGTGCACCCGGCGGCTCACGTTCTCCCGGGCTTGGGGTTCTGTGCGCCTGCGCAGTGCGGGCGCTGGGAGGGTCGCCGGAGCTGCAGTGCAGGCTGCGGGAAGCGGGAGGTTCGGGGACCGCAGTTGTATCTGACCTGCCGCCGGGTCGCGGAAGCTTGTGCGTCTGGCACGTCCCTCTTCTTTTCCGGCTGAGAGGTTAGTGCACGGCCTTTCTCTAGCCAGCTTGTACGGGCCCTCACAGCGGTCCTCACCTTTGATCCTGGCCACTCTGAACCGCTCGGGTCACAGGTTTCACCGGAACCGCTGCGGTAATCTTTGGTCGACTTAGCTGGGAGTGGAAAAGCACGCAATCCGTAAATCCTTACTGAACCTTTTTCTGAGCCAGTGCATAACGCCTACCGCAAAGATTAAAAAAAAAAAAAATGAGCTTACGGAATTGGAAGGCATGCTCCCAGAGATTAGCGCCCCTTATCTGTTGAATCGTAACCTGGCTGATACTGTTTTCTTATTTAATATTACTGTTAAGTAGGAAATGTGCCCAGTAAGTGAGTAGCTGCCTTGTATTTCATTCAAAAAATAGCAGTTGAATACCTGCTCCATACTGGGCACTTCTGTGATCACAGAAGACACAGCGTGAAAGGAAGAAAAGTCTTGTCCTCAAGAAGTTTACATTCTACGGAAGGGAGAGAGGAATCTATTCTTTCCTCTTCTGATTTCTCCTTTGGCTTTGTCACTTATTTTTTTAAAAGTATTTATTTAGTTATTTATTTATAATCTCTACACCCAACCTTGGGCTTAAACTCACAGCCTGGAGATCAAGAGCCCCAGGCTCCACTGACTGAACCATCCAGGCGCCCCTGATTTTGTCACTGCTTAACATATATTTTACTCACCCAGTTTATGCTCTGTCATCTCCAAGGTGGTGTAAGTTTCAAAAGTCAAGGATTTTTGTCTGTTTTGTTTTCATGTGTATTAGCAGTTGGGACAAAGTCTGGCACCTGGTAGGAACTCAGTTCATCTTTGTTGTATGAGTTGACAAATTAGAAATACAAGGCATTCAAGTGATGTTCAATGCAGTGGAAAAATAAACAGGAGAGGAAGATAGTTGTGCATTTTACATGAAGCGGTTTGGGAAGACTTCGCTGGGTGGGATCTGTTGGAGCAAAGATCTGAAGGTGGTGAGAGAATGAGCCTTGTAGATTCTCAGGAGAGGAGCATAAGGAGCAGCCAGTACAAAAAGTACCAGATCCAGAGTGACTGGAGCAAAATGAGCAAGGCATAGAGCTGTAGCAGATGTTAAGGTGGAGATAAAGGGTCCGAGAATGTAGGACCATGCATCCATTTTAAGGTCTTTGGCTTTTATTTCAAGTAAGAGGAGAGGGCAGCATGAAATTTGGTGCAAGGAGAAAGATGTGATCTGGCATAGTCTTGGAAGGATTGCTTTTGTCGCTGTGTTGAGAAGAATCTGCAGGAGGCAAAGGATAGAGGCAGGGAGACCCGTTAGGTAGCTATTAAAATAATCATGGGAAAGATAGCAGCTTAGACCAGGGTGGTGGTAGTGTCGGTTGAGACCCGGTGCAAATAAAGCCAGTATTTGCTGACATATTGGGTATGAGGAATGAAAAGGCAAGGTGGATTGTAGGTTTTTGCCTTTAGCAAAGATAAGAATATAATTGCTATTTTGTGAGTGGGGAAGACTGTGGGAAGAATAGAACTTGTGGGAAGATTTCAAAAGCTCAGTTTTAAGCATGTTGTGTTTTTCACGCTTATCAGAGTGGTTTAAGAATAAATATTTGCTATTCATCATATTTGCTATTCATCATATTGACTTAGGGATAAATATTTGCTATTCATCAATGTGTAGGTTGCATATAAGGAGCTGAGAACAGAGAAGAAAAGTGGCCCAAGTACTGAGCCGTGATAGGAAAACACAAAAGAGATGGAAGGTACAATCAATGAGGTAGGAGGAAAGTGGCCAGTGTCCTACCCCAGACGCCAAGTGAAGAAGGAGGGTGGAGTGATCAGCTAATCCAATGTTGCCGATAAGTCAGTTAAAACGAAGACAGAAGTGACCACTGGACTTAGAAATATGGAACTCATTGGTGGCCTTGCCAAAGGAGTTTTGGCAAAGTGGTAGGGATGATAGCCTGACTGAAGTGGATTCGAGGAAATCAGAGGCGTTAGAGATAGTTAATAAAACTTCTAAAAGAAAGGAACTGAGAGCAAAGGTATAGTGTATGGAGGGAAAGATGGGATCAGGGGAGAGTTGTTTTTATAAGATAGAGAGAAATTAAAGCATAGCCATATGCTAATAAGAATATTCTGGAAAGGGGCACCTGAGTGGCTCAGTCAGTTAAGCATCTGACTCTTGGTTTCGGCTCAGGGTCCTGAGATCAAGCCCTGCATCAGGCTCTGTGCTCAGCGTGGAGTCTGCTTGTCCCTCTCCTTCTGCTCTTCCTCCTGCTCTCTTTCTCTCTGGGATGGATAAAGTCTTAAAACGTATATATTTTGAGACTGTATATATATTTTTTATATACATATGTGTATATATTAAGACTATATATATATATATCTAAAAAGACTTCTTTGCAGCATATATATATGCTGGAAAGAAAGAAAAATAAATAGCATGAAAGAGGAAAGGAGGGTTTAACCATTCCTGCTAGAGGCAGGAAGGGCTGAGACTTGGTGTGCACATGGAGGACCTGGTTCCCGATGGGACCACGGGCAGCTCATCTGTGGCAGCGGAAGGGAAGACCAAATACATAGGCACGGAAGCAGTCATTGGGCAGGTGGATCATGGTGAGGCTTGTGGAAATTCTCTTCTGATTGTTTCTGTTCTGTCCGTGAAAGAGGAAGCAAGGTCATTCAAGAATGAGAAAGGAAGAAGAGGCAGCGGAGTTATGAGGAGGGAGCACAGAGTAGACTCTGGTAGGGAAATGGGTTATGGATGTTGAGCCCTGGGAAAGGTGCTCCTGAAGGAGGCGGCCATGATTTTAAAGTGAGACCAGTTGGCATGGTTGGTTGGTTGTCTGTGGCCGCATTCGGAGGCAGGCACATATTAGGTGAATTATATCTAATTTCGGTGGATGTGATGTCACGTGGGCATGTGGAAGAGAAAGGGATGCAAGGGATTCGAGGTCCGTGGGGGAAAGAGAGGCGGTAGACCACAGAATGTATACTGAGCGTGGCGGAAGTGAGG
The DNA here is from genome assembly GCF_963455335.1 of Martes martes. Taxonomy (NCBI): domain Eukaryota; kingdom Metazoa; phylum Chordata; class Mammalia; order Carnivora; family Mustelidae; genus Martes; species Martes martes. The sequence goes on from NC_137893.1 coordinate 15,238,449, forward strand.
AGTGGCGAACGAGGGGCACTAACAGGCTGTTCGGGTCATTGAGTTGTTTGGTCTTATGGGGGTTGAAGCATTGTTGGAAATGAGGAAGAGGAGTGCGTTGTTAAAGGCCAGACGTGGAGTTCGGAGCGGAATGCTTGAAACCGAGCATATGAGGTTATAGTTGGTGATAACACACAAAGCTTATGCAGAGCTTTTAGAGTAATTAACAATCTAATATACTTTTAACCTTTAAATGTAGTTTGTGCAATTAAAATTTAACTTTCCTGAGATGTGGCCCAGTTTTTAACAAAACCTAAATTTTGTGTGTGTGTGTCGAACACCTTAAATGCTACATCTGTCTTCCTCTGCAAAGACAGAGAGAAAACAGACTTCTTGTTTGTCCTGTTTCTTTTGCATTGTTTGTCTTAGTGCTTTGCGTGGCCTCTGTATGAAGGCAGTCTTTAGTTTCCAAGGTAAGAATTTCCTAGAAGAGAATAGAGGAGAACCAGTGTATACAAATTTCTAAAATTTTTTATAATTAGTTTCTTCAAAACCCACTGGTTCAACTGGCAAGGAATAGTACTAATTAAAGGTGAACTGTAATAGCTAGTTGGACTAGAACTAAACACGGAATTCCAGCTTTTGAGATATTTTGGAAGCAGTAGCTTCTAAACATGGCTGTGACTCGCCCTGGTCCTTTTCCTTCTAGAGGTAGGTAATGGAGCACAGTGGTTATCATGTTGTCTTTAGACTTGGAAAAGCCTAGGTTGTAATTACACTTATATTTACTTTTTTAACCTCATTCTTTTACTAGACTTAGGTTAAGGTGTATTTGTTTTGCAAATGTTTTTACAGAAATATGTTTAGTATGTAGGAAAATATTGTATATATTTGAAAACATGTAGGAAAAAAACACACTTTGAACTTCGAATTCTTTTTTTTTTAGCTTGGGATGTGGTAATGTCAGCCAGACTATTCAGAGCCCTGGCCGCATCTCACTGTATTTTATCAAAAATATGTCAGTGCCAAAGACTTGTCCATCGAACGTTAAAGCTACGGAGAAGTTTTGAGACTACGACATGCAGCACCATGATGAGAAGTCAGAACTTGGATTTGTTCTTTCCTGAGACAGCAGCTGGTGGTTTGAGTAAGTCCCCGGTCCTGGAAATGAGTCCAAAAATCTCAAATACAAGCATACTCTCTCCATTAAATGGTGCGCGTTGCCAAGATGAAAAAATGCACCTTCCAACCAGGAAATCTTTTGGTCCTCACAGGAAAGTGACTCACAGTCCAAATCTCTTAGGTTCTAAGTGGTTTATAAAAATATTAGAGCGGCATTACTCATCTCCATCAACAGAAACACTAGTTCCTAAACAAGACTTTCCGCAAATCAAGCGACCACTAAAAGCATCGAGGACCAGGCAGCCATCCAGGACCAACCTTCCAGTTCTGTCTGTGAATGAGGTAAAAACGTGTGGTGGTGGCATTCTGTTTTGTAATCATTGCTTGCGCTGTCACTGGTGTCCATGGAACACAGCCTTACTGTGAACCTAAGAGAGCTGGCAACGAGACCCTTGAAGCCTAATAGAAAATCTGTGATACCTGAAGGCAGCCACCATCTTTTCTTTTTTTTTTTTAAGATTTATTTGAGAGAGAGCACACACTCATGTGAGTAGGGCAAGGGACAGAGAGGGGTGGTTGGGGAGAGAGAGAATCTCCAGCAGACTCCCTGCTGAGCACAGCGCCCAAAGTGAGGCTCGATCTCACAACCCAGAGATCACAACCTGAGCCGAAATCAAGACTCAGACACTTAACTGAACCACACTGGTGCCCTAGGGAATCAACATCTAAGTTTTAAGAATTAATAGTATGCACAAAGACAAAGTGTAAGCAATTAAATATAAAAATAAGTTTAGGAAAAGATTAGTTATTGACTTAAGGAAACTTTGAGGAAGAAGACTAGTGTTAAGTCCAGTGTTGGAACGGTACTGCAAAAAAAAGCCCATTTGGGGGCGCCTGGGTGGCTCAGAGGGTTAAAGCCTCTGCCTTCGGCTCAGGTCATGATCTCAGGGTCCTGGGATCAAGCCCCGCATCGGGCTCTCTGCTCTGCAGGGAGTCTGCTTGCCCCATCTCTCTGCCTGCCTCTCTGCCTAATTGTGATTTCTGTCTGTCAAATAAATAAATAAAATCTTTAAAAAAAAAAAAAACAAACCCCAGTTTAAAAAATTCAGACTGTCAGGGCACCTGGGTGGCTCATTGGGTTAAGCCTCTGCCTTCATCTCTGGTCATGATCCCAGGGTCCTGGGATCAAGTCCTGCATCGGGCTCTCTACTTGGCAGGGAGCCTGCTTCCCTTCCTCTCTCTCTGCCTGCCTCTCTGCCTACTTGTGATCTCTGTCTGTCAAATAAATTTTAAAAAAAGAAAAATTCAGACTGTAGAAATTTGTCATCAAATAAAAAAAATCATCTTTTAGTAGCTGTGCAGACGGGTAAGCACTCATTAGCCTGTGGTAACTGTACGAGATCGAGTAGTAAAATGACATGGCAAGGTACAGTCAGAAAAAAGTGAGAGGTTTTGCTTCTTTAACCTTAGAGGGTCGAAGGGGGTTTTTTAAATTCACTGTTAAGAGGTTTATGGGAATTTCTCAACTACAATTGCATTTCCGTTCTAAATGATCAATACTGTTTCAGATCCAGATCAAGGCCTTTGCCTGCTTTTGTATCTTACTAATACCTAGAACTGTGCCTAATACTTAATAAATGTTTGTTAAGTTGGAAAAGAGAGAAGGGAGGCAAAGGGATCTTTGGTGTCCGTGGTCATCCACATTAAAAATGGGAATGTAAATATTTAAAAGTTGATCAGGCCTTCTGAATCTATCAGAAAACAGGTTAGAATGTCTGTCTTAAAATCTTGATTCTGAGAAGTAGACCTTGAGCATGTTTAATTAGTGTTGTTTTGTCTTGTTTTGTTTTTTTCCGACTGCATAGTTGACTTCCTTCAATGAAGGAAGATGTGACTAGGTACTGTACCCCCAAGGCAGAAGACTGGCTTTTATCTGCCCCAGCTGAAGGGGCACCCCGTTGCCACGTGCACATCGTGGGGCTGGCGAATGCTTAGTGGTGGTATAGCCTTTTCTCCCGCTCTGGACTGAGACAGGAAGGACTCTGCCTTGTTCTAGAGAGCATGTGTGCTTTGTCTGGACCCCCACCTGTGCTCCTGAGCTCGCTCACTCTCCTGGAATCAAATCTTTACCTGGTGTCATTTGCAGAAATTAACCTACTAAGATGTTCAGCCCATGTGCCATTGGCTTGTAGTTAATCTGGACGACAACAGTGCCTCTTGGTCTTGGGTCCTGTCTCTCAGGATGCTGGAGGATGACAGCCACGGCCCCAAGCAGCATGGAGATGGACACGATAGGGAAGGGGCCAGGGGCCTGCTGGGGGTTTTCAGAGGAGCACCACTGTGTGCTGCAAAGTTAACTAGTGGGTTGTTCATAGTTGTCTGTCTGTTCTTGGGGGATTTTTTTAGTGAAATAGAATAGAAAGCATCAGAATGTATTACTCATGGTAGAGCTAATACCATTTTGTGAATTTTTTGTGTCAGCTACTGATCTATATGCCTATGTGTACTGTGTATTCAAAAGGCTTTCTTGCCACAGACGGTAATCAAAAAACTGGAGAGCCAAAGCATTATACTGGTAGTGTAAAATGTGTTTGTGTTTTATAACTTTCATCTGCAGTCTATACATAACAGGAAAAACATGCATTTTTCTTTCCGTGATACAGAAACAACATTGCAGTAATGCATTAATTTTTTTCAGTACTAGAATGTGAATAAAAATAAACTTTCTTTTCCAAGAAAAGTGTTCCATCAGAGTGTGTGATGCACTAAAACAAGAATCATATATAGATTTCTAGCCCCATCTGCTGGAACATGTTTTCTGTGGCCAGAAAAATGAAATACATATTGTGGCTTTCTTGGCTTTGGGTTTTAGGGTTTTGTTTTTGTTTTTTTAACACTTTAAAATAGAAAGGCCTAAGCTTAGGTGTTAAATCCAGTAACTATTTTAAGTTAATTTGGCACATTTATTTAAGAACAAGTTGTTGATCCCATCCTAAACCCTGAAATGTGTTCTCTCTACATATAGATATGTGATTCATTATAAAAACCCAGAAAAAAAACTTGTATGAAAACAAAAGCTTTTCACAATGTAACAATATCATTAACAGGGGGAAAAAATGTGAGTACAACATACTCCATGGGCCTCTCTTTCCCTTTACCAAATGGATTTGAGTACAATTTTGAAACTTGAGGGATATAAAACTAAAAAAAAAAAAAATCTAACAAATCAAACTGAAGAATTTGGTGAATCATTTATTAATAGAAGAAGCCATAAGTTAAAGAGAGACTGTGATCCAAGATGCTTAAGGAGGATACAGAGAGTAATAGTGTGGCAACGCCAGGTGAGCTGTGTGATGCTGGCCAGAATCGTGAGCCAAACCAAACAGGAGACAGCGAGAGAAGGAAAGGTGACAATCTCTAGAAAGTCTGCAAAAATCCTTGGAACAGCTAAGTAAAAACAGATTGTGTTTCAAGATTCATTTTTAATCTCTTTGGAGTTCAGTGTGTTTTCTCATGGAAGGGGTGACTGAATGCCTTGCCTTGTCCCATCCTTGAGAGTGCACAGTAGTGCATGGACGAGTCTGGTCAGTAACACATGATGGTGGGGCAGGCAGGAGACAGCAGGGAGTGGGGGGGCCTGGGTGCGCTGGGGAACGGGGACCCCTGCCTCAACCTCAGTTGATCATTGCCAGACCTTCTCCTTGATCAGAAGTTTGTGGAAATCTGGGTTTTGTGTGAAATCTCAATTTGTTGTTATGGCAAATTCAAATCTTAAAAATACTAGATGGGGGGCATCTTGGTGGCTCAGTGGGTTAAGCATCTGCCTTCAGCTCAGGTCATGATCCCAGGGTTCTGGGATCGAGTTCTGCATCTGGCTCCTTGTTCAGCGGGGAGCCTGCTTCTCCCTCTGCCTGCTGCTCCCCTACTTGTGTTCTCTCTCTCTCTCTCTCTCTGGCAAATAAATAAATAAAATCTTTTTTAAGAAAACAACAACACTAGATGGATCACCCTTTGAGTTGTATAGTTCTCTGAGCTGCCAGTTTACAATTCTGATTCAGACACAGTTGGCCTCTGCCACTCTCGGTGCAGTTATGGGAAGATCATTCACTGAAATAGTTCTTGGGCTGGGGCCCTCTTATCTCCTCATCTCTCTCTCTCTCTCTCTCTCTCTTTTTTTAAATTTTTTTAAAGGGTCCTTTTTTTTTTTTTAAAGATTTTATTTATTTATTTGACAGCTCGAACACAGCAGGGGGAGCAGCAGAGGGAGAGGGAGAAGCGGCTCCCCACTGAGCAGGGAGCCCGATTCAGAGCTCTATCCCAGGACTGAGCAGAAACCAGATGTTTTCTTGGTTCATGACCTGAGATCTGGGATCATGACCTGAGCCCATGGCAGATGGTTAACCGACTGAGCCACCCAGGTGCCCCAGTCTTTTTAGGTAGGCTCCATACTCAGCCTGGAGCCCAGTGCAGGTCCTTGAGCTCATGCCCCAGAGATCAAGACTGAGCTGAGACTAAGAGTTGGACACTTAATTGACGGAGCCACCCGGGCACCCCTCTGCTCATCTCTTATCTTTTTTGTGCTTCCTGCTCTTCTACCTCCAGCCCAAACAAAGTGTGTCAACTGTAGTAGTCACAGAAGCCTCAGTAAATTCGTTGGGTCTCCTGGAGAGTGGAGCTCGCTCACTGCGGCCTTTCCTGATGCCTGTTACCAGGATTCCTCTCTTTCATCCAGCTTGAATCACATGTCCGATCAGCTCTTCCTAACTCCTCGGAGCCTGAAAAGAACAGATGGTATTAGCAGTTCTAACCTTAAGCATGTACTTGATTCCTCTGTAACTATCTGTATTATCTGTATTCTGGCTGTATGAATCCATATGATTTATCCGCAGGTTGATTCCCAGGGACTCTGGGAATCAGCTTATCAGGTACCTTCCTGCAAAAGGAGGGCGGCCTACATTCATTTATCCTCACATTCGAGAGCAATTTCTGCTTGTCTGACTTTCCTTTTTTTTTTTTTCTAATTAAGTTAAAATCATTTTGGTAATGACTGGATATTTGATTGAGGTTAGGTTTTTTCAGTTTGTGTGTATCCTCAGGTCCTCTCTTTATTCCTCTGCTACTTTTTAAACCACATATGAAAACGGCATAACGGGTTAAGGAAAAGGGTTAGGCAGGGTTAGGCCATTTCTTGAGATAGGGCCAGGAGTTAGGTAACAAACGTGGGAGAGGGGAAGGATTTAATATACTACTTTTCTGAAACTCTGTACTAGGAATGTAGCAGAAAGGGAAAGGGCTAAATGCTGAGATGAGTAACTCCTAGGAGTAAATTTTGATTCAGTGACTCATAAACCTCTTTAAACTAGTGGTGGGCCAAAGCAGCATATGTATCACATGACCATAGAATCACTCATGTTCTGGTCGGAAATACAAAATTATGAACATACGAAAATTCAGATGTAAATTACTTGGTAAACTTTTTTGCTTACCATAAATCTCGATGGTTTAAACATACCCGTACCCATAATAGTGATAACTATAATCTCACACATATTGACCATTTGTGCTAGCCGTGATTCTGAGCAATGGACATTCATCAGCTTTTTTAAATTTCACAACAGTCTTGGGGTGCCTGGGTGGCTCAGTGGGTTAAAGCCTCTGCCTTTGGCTCAGGTCATGGACTCAGGGTCCTGGGATCAAGCCCCGCATCGGGCTCTCTGCTCAGCGGGGAGCCTGCTTCCTCCTCTCTCTCTGCCTGCTTCTCTGCCTACTTGTGATCTCCGTCTGTCAAATAAATAAATAAAATCTTTTAAAAAATTTAAATTAATTTCACAACAATGCTATAAGTATAGGTATTTTGTCATCCTGATTTTTTTCTTAAAATCTGTTCAGATTCTGTACCAAACTCATGAAACCTTTGCCAATAGCTTTTGAACTTAATGGACTTCATCCTCTAGTGAGAAATATATTTTATATTATACATACTTAGATATGCATATGTGACCAAAAAAAAAACTTCATAAAATAACATTTACCTATGCTCTGAATGATGTATGGTAATATTTTCTATTATGTTGTATTTAATTCTTTTTATTTTTTTTAAAGATTTTATTTATTTATTTGACACAGGGAGAGACCACAAACAGGCAGAGCGGCAGGCAGAGGTAGAGGAGGAAACAGCCTCCCCGCTGAGCAGAGAGCCCGATGCGGGGCTCGATCCCAGGACCCTGAGATCATGACCTGAGCCGAAGGCAGAGGCTTAACCCTCTGAGCCACACAGGCACCCCTATAATTCTTTTTTTTTTTCTTTTTTTAGAGACAGAGCAAGTTTGTTTTTTTTTTTAAAGATTTTATTTATTTATTTGACAGACAGAGATCACAAATAGGCAGAGAAGCAGGCAGAGAGAGAGGAGGAAGCAGGCTCCCTGCTGAGCAGAGAGACCAATGTGGGGCTCGATCCCAGGACCCTGGGATCATGACCTGAGCCGAAGGCAGAGGCTTTAACCCACTGAGCCACCCAGGCGCCCCACCCCTATAATTCTTTTTAAAAGCTGGTTTGGACCAAGTAGATTGGTAGCAGGCCCCACTGATGGGTTGTGACTTACAGTGAGACAGAACCACTGTGCTGTGCCACGCCCCTTACCGTCTGTGTGTGTGTGCTGCACACACACACAGCACAGATATACATGTATGTACACAGACAAGACTCCATGCACTAACGAAACCCGGACACATCATCAGATAAACACAACTTTTTGTTTAACAGTAACCAGAGTAAAAGTTCTGTACTTCTTTTGAAGATGTAAAGTCCTCTCTGCTGTACAAGACTAGTGACAAATTATCACATGGCCTCAAATAATAATGCTGCTATGATGGGCTCACCCGGGTGTCTCAGTTGGCTAAGCGTCTGCCTTCGGCTCAGGTCATGATCCCAGGGTCCTAGGATTGAGCCCCGTGTTGGGGGGAGGGGTCTCTGCTCAGCAGGGAGCTGCTTTCCCTCTGCCTGTTGCCACCGCCCCCCCCCCGCTTGTGCTCTCTATCAAATAAACAAATAAAATCTTAAAAATGATAATAATGTTGCTCTGAAAAAATCATGGAAACGCAGATTTGGAGAAACCGTAAAGATCATTCCACCCAGGGCCGCATGATGCCTTAACCCTCTCCATATCTTTTGTTCAATCTGCGCCTACACCACCACCACTGGGGGAGCAGCTCTGTTTTCGGGATAGCCTGTTACATCTCTTTGGTGGCTGGCAAGAGAAAGTCCTCATAGACTGGGCTGAAATCCATCTCCCTGTCCCTTCTTTCTCTTCACCCTCATCGTGTTCCCTGTATGAGCCTTCGAGACCTTTGATGAAAACTCTCAAGAGCTTGCTTTGCCAAAGGGAGTCCTAGGAGGTGATCGCCGTCAGTTTAACCTCTTGGTAACCCGTGTCATGCTGATGTTGCCCAAACAGGACCTGATGCACTGCACAGCGTTTGCGACCGCAGATGAATACCATCTCGGGACTCTCTCTCAAGATCTGGCCTCCCACGGATATGTTGAAGTAACCAGCTTGCCTAGAGGTACATCTTCTTGAACCCGGGGCCAAGTATGTTAAAGTGTATTGGAAAATAATTTTCCTGTGATATGCTTTAAATATGCATTTGTTTACATTCCATTTTCTATTTAAAAGATTCTATCAGGAGTGCCTGGGTAGCACATTTGGTTAAGCATCCAACTCTTGGTTTCTGCTCAGGTCCTGATCAAGGTCATAAGATCAAGCCCCACATTGGGCTCCGCGCTCAGTGGGGAGTCTGCTTGGGACTCTCTCTCCCTCTCCCTTTACCCCCCCCCCACTGCACGCTTTCATGCACACATTCTCTCTCTCTCTCTAAAATAAATCTTTAAAAAAAATAAAGTATTGTATCACGAAAATGATGTTGAGTCTCTTTATACAAATGGCAAAGATAAGAAACTAAAATGTATTTACAGAGAACTTAGCTCTCAGATTAAAATCAGTATGGTTTATTAAGCTTTATTTGTAGGATCACTGTGACTTGGGATGATCAAAGGCTGTGACGCTTCATTTCTGTTGCATTAAAAAGTTGTTTTAGGGGGCACCTGGGTGGCTCAGTGGGTTAATAAGCCCCTGCCTTCAGCTCAGGTCATGATCTCAGGGTCCTGGGATTGAGCCCCGCATTGGGCTCTCTGCTCAGCAGGGAGCCTGCTTCCCCCTCTTGTCTCTGCCTGCCTCTCTGCGTATTGTGATCTCTCTCTCTCTGTCAAATAAATAAATAAAATATTTTTTTTAAAAAGTTGTTTTAGTGTTACAGAAGAACCATGCAATTAACAGAAATGTAGGAAGAGCCTTTATAGAAAAATCTACCAGCACAATCCAGTACTTTAAAACTAACAAAACTGACGAAACCAGAACTACAAAGAATATTGAAAAAAAGAATTTAATAACAGGATTTTAGGATAGTATCAGGAAGGATTCTTGAAAAAAGAGCCTATTTTGTATTAAAAAATAAGTAACTTGGAACACTCTGATGGAAATTAATGAACTTACCACAAAGTAGCGAAAACGGCAGGTTGAAAACCTCCCTGCTACCTAGAAAATTCTTCAAAGGGTCATTGACCCCATAAGAAACACTTGAAATGTCGCTGCGCTCTTTCAGCCTTGGTAGCTGGTGCAGACTCTTTGTGCCATTTGATGGTAGAGACAAGCATAATTAACTGAGAAAACCAGAGCTATGTCCAGAACCATAAAGATAAAAAATTTTCCAGGTGTATCCTTGGCTGATTACAAAGGCTGTCAGCAGGGTGACCCTGTGCACAACAGCCTGGCTAGCTTCTAGTACCAGTCCCACTACCCTGGGTCTTTTCCATTTCATTTATGTTGCTCTTGGGTACATACGTGAACTTTGCTCTCTGTAGGATATAGTGCTTAGGGAAGTTAAACCTCACCCAAAAAGGTGGTGTAGGATTTGGTCTTTATCTGAATGCCCCATTCCCCAGCCTCTACTAGGAACTCTGAAATTTCGTTGGTTCTAATTTTAGGTTTAGGTAATTTTAGGTTTTGCACATTAACATTAATATATTAATTGACATGTTCACGTATATTTATAATTTATGTTATAGAATATTTTGTACTTACAACAATTATTATGCTAATATATAAAGCAACTACCCTTTGGTGAATATATGTATATTAATACATATTTAATAATATTTAAAAGGTTATAAATATTTAAATAGTTACAGGTGGCCACAGTGTTGGTTCTCATGATTAACTTTGAACTCAGATATGTTTTGAAGTGGTCAGTATCTTTGTTTCTGTATATTTTCTGTTGTCTCACACTATATATGATTTAAAAATCATTAAAATGAATAGTTTAGAAATATTAAAATTATTTTATTAACAAAATGGTATTGAAAGGAAGAGAATTTTGTAGAAATTTTAATTCTTGAATCTTAGTTACTTTAAAACTAAGACTTTAATCATTATTAACTGGACTAGTGATTACTGTGAATGAAGATGGTGTCAGTGAGTGGTTTTAAATAGTACTAATAATAGTGTCACAGGTGTTTCAGTGTTTTGTGAAAGTAATTTCTTATAGTCTTTCATTTTCATATGTTGAATACTTTCAGAAACCTGAAAATGGACAGAATGTTACAGAGCACTTACTGATCTACGATGGGTTGATCATAAGGACTTTAATAAAAGTTCATAGGTGACTCGTGAACCTTGAGTCACTGTATGGTGGTAGTTTTTCACGCCTCTATTTCAAATCACAGATGCAGCAAACATTTTGGTGATGGGTGTGGAACACTCTGCTAAAGAAGGTGATCCTGGAACAATATTCTTCTTCAGGTAAGACAAGTGGGCGGCCCTTCTGGGAAATGGGCCTGTGGTCAGATAATGTGGTCTTTTTTTTTCCCCCAAGTGGTAATAACCACAGATAGTTTATTTTTTTTAACTTTTTTTTTAAGATTTTATTTATTTATTTGACAGACAGATCACAAGTAGGCAGAGAGGCAGTCAGAGAGAGAGAGAGGAGGAAGCAGGCTCCCCGCTGAGCAGAGCGCCCGATGCGGGGCTCGATCCCAGGACCCTGGGATCATGACCTGAGCTGAAGGCAGAGGCTTTAACCCACTGAGCCACCCAGGCGCCCCAGATAGTTTATTTTTATCTTTCTGTAATTTTATACCTTTTCTACATTGTAATTTTCTTTCTTTTTCAAATTTTTATTCAAATTCTAGTTAGTAACATAGTGTAATAATTGGTTTTAGGAGTAGAATTTGGTGATTCCTCCCTTATATATAAAACACCCAGTGCTCATCGTAACACGTGCCCTCCTTAATACCCATTACCCATCTAGCCCATCCCCCCACCCACTTCCCATCAACCCTCTGTTCTCTATTGTTAAGAATCTCCCATGGTTTGTTGCCATCTCTCTCTCTCTTCCCCCCACCCTTCCCATATGTTCATCTGTTTTCTTTGTTTCTTAAATTCCACATATGAGTGAGATCATATAGTATTTGTCTTTCTTTGACTTATTTCACTTAGCATAATATACTCAGGCTCCATCCATGTCAATGAAAATGGCTAGATTTCATTCTTTTGGTGGCTGAGTAACATTCCATTATATACCACTTCTTTATCCATTCATCTGTCGATGGACCTCTGGGCTCTTTCCACAGTTTGGCTATTGTTGGTAATGCTGCTATAAACATCAGGGTGCATGTGGCCCTTCAGATCAGTATTTTTGTGTCCTTTGGGTAAATCCCCAGTAGTGCAGTTGCTGGATCGTGGGGTAGTTCTGTTTTCAACTTTTTGAGGAAACTTCATACTGTTCCCTAGAGTGGCTGTATACGAGCTTGCATTCCCTCCAACAAGGTGGTTCCCCTTTCTCCACAACCTCACCAACATCTGTTGTTTTCTGTGTTGCTAATTTTATCCATTCTGACAGGTATGAGATGGTATCTCATCATGATTTTGACTTGTATTTCTCTGACGCTGAGTGATGTCGAGCATCCTTTCATATGCCTGTTTTCCATCTGTGTGTATTCTTTGGAGAAAAGTCTTTTTATATCTTCCACCCATTTCTTAACTGGATTATTTGTTTTTCGGGTGTTGAGGTGGGTAAGTTCTTCATAGATTTTGGATACTAGCCCTTTTTCTGATAGGTCGTTTGCAAATATCTGCTCCCATTCTGTAGGCTGCGTTAGTTTTGTTGACTGTTTCCTTCACTGTGCGGAAGTTTTTTATCTTGATGAAATCCCAATGGTTTATTTTTGCTTTTGTTCCCCTTGCCTCCGGTGACATGTCTAATAAGAAGTTGCTACAGCCTAAGTCCAAGAGGTTGCTGCCTGTGTTCTCTGGCATTTTGATAGTTTCCTATCTCACATTAGGTCGTTCATCCGTTTTGAATTAATTTTTGTGTGTGGTGTAAGAAAGTGGTCCAGTTTCATTCTTCTGCATGTTGCTGTCCTGATAACATGGTCCTTAAACTTGAAGGTGTACCTCCTCCCTTAATAGTAAATGTGTCCAAATATACTTGTGATTTAAACTTCTCCTTTGATACTTATTTGATCTAGGAGGCTTCGTCGGTTTTAGGAATTTTCTGGTCAATCCTGATAACACAAATAATTTTGAAAACAAATAATTTTTCCGTGGCTTGTCCTTCATTTATAAATCCGGGTTTTTGTTTCTGAGAGTATGTAAAGCATCCTCCTTTCCGTTCATCTTCAGGGCTCCCCACCAGACTCAGGCTCCCACCCTGCTGTCTTTTCTTCCTTTTTTTTCTCCTTCTGGAACTCTTTTGCTTTAGTTTTACACCACCTTACCTCTCCAGAGACATCAGACTGGAACCCTGAGAATGGTTATGGTAATAGAAACCACTTAAAATAATTTCATTTTATCCTCACAGCTGTTCAGGAGGCCTATCATTCCCTTTGTGCAGCTGGGGGAACTCAGGGTGTGAGAGACTAAGGGAAGTGTCCAGAGTCATGGGATTGTTCTATGACAGAACAGAAACACATAGAGTGTCTGTAAGAACCCCAACTTTGATAAAAATCTTTGTGATATCAGTGTCTATGGTTGATGATTACTGGAAGCTCCAGCTTGGTTCCTTTCAATGCCTTACCTTCCTTTTGACAGAACTTTGGAGATAATCGAGAGCTCAACACTTGGCCCAAGTAGAATAGCATCCCCTTCGGTTTGGAGGAATTTGGATTTCTGTGGGCATCTAGATGAAAACCAGGAGAGCATCCAGTAGAAATACAATGCAAGGCTCGTATGTAAAGATACATTTTCTAGTAGCCACATTAAGATTTAAATTTGAACCCCAATAATAATATGTGTCACCTGAAATGAATTTTAATCATGTGTTTTATTTAACCCAACATATCTGCAAGGCTATCATTTCAACATATAATCAGTCAATAATTAATGAGATTTTTCCACTCTTCTTTTCACACTGAGTCTTCAAAACCCACTGTGTGGCTTATGTCACTAGTGTCACTTGGTGTGGACCAGGCCCATTCAAGGGCTCCGAGCCCCCATGGCCTCCGAGTGCCACAGCGCATGGCACAGCTTCCTGAATGGAGGGGGCATGATCCCAAGACCTCTCATCTGCCCACAAGTGACCCTCTGCACTAATTACTCCTCTTGCGTGGCTGTGGATACCAACCCCGACCACCTAGACCCTACACCGGTGGGTTCCCGCAGCCGGCTGCCGGTCCCCCTGCCTATCTTCTCGCCCACTGCCAGTCTGTCTGGCCAACACAGACAGGAGCCGGGTTCAGCGGGCGCTTCTGATCCCTACACTCTCCTGCTTCAGCTTCCGTGGAACCCGACCAAACTCCATGTCACTGCCTCTCCGGCCTGATCGCCTGCTGCTTGCTCACATCCACAGCCTTGCAGACAACGAGCTGTTTATTCCGAGCTGCGCCGTGCACCCTCACCCCTTCTCCCTGAGCCCACGGCGTTCCCTCTGCCCTGTTGCCGCCTCGCATTCTCTCCTTTGGCTTAGCCCTACTCGTCCTATGGGAACGCGGGTCCTCCCATGGACATCCCAGAGTACATTCTGCGTAATTCTCTAGTTGTCACCACTCGGCACCTGCAGTTGGAGGTGTGTCTGTCATCAGTCTTTTCTAAACCAGGAGTTCCTCGAGAGAACTAGACCAAACTCATCTTTGTATCCAGTGCAAAGTGCTGACCCACACTGTGCTAACGAACACAGTACTTAAGACACATTTGAAGAACCATAGGGACTACTGAATTTTTACCTCTCCTTCATTTCCACCTTTCTTTCCTCCAGTGCAATAACCCAGAGCCATAATTTCTCCCTCTTTCTCGTATTTTTTTTTTTAATTTACCATCAAAAACTGCACAGCATGTCAAACTTCAGGAAATCAAAGCAAGTTCATCTATGGTTTTTAGACCTCACATTCTTTCAAAGCCAGAACTAGATTCAGGGCCCTCCTGTGGCTTCATCGTACTGCTCCAAGCACTATAGGGATGGGCGGCATTATTCCCAGGGTGCTTTTAGCCATCTTTGGCTTTAATTTATCTCAGGCTCTTTATTCCATAACTATTAAAAGCATGATCCTTTATTCTTTTCCTATAGCAGAATCTGCTATAGATTCTTAATGAGATCTTAATGAGAGCAAGACGGGTCCCCAAGTTTTCCTTATTCTGTACATCAGAATTGAACCAGGTATGAAACAGTTTAGATACATGAAGTTATATAGTATTACAATATTTATTCTGCAAGCCATGTGAGAAATCATGAATTTGGGGGAGCTCAGGTTTTATCAAGAGTTCAATAATAGTTCTTGTTTTCGTAACTCCGTCTAGGAACCATAATGTCAAATAAGTAATAAATCACATTTTTTAAAAAAACGCCTTCTGGATCTCTCCTAGAACTTACATAAGCATGACTTTATGTATAGCCCTAAAGAATATATTCTGGCATTAACTTTGTTGCTTCTTTTATTCTTTTAAATCAGAGAAGGAGCTGCTGTGTTCTGGAATGTTAAAGATAAAACTGTAAGTATATATATACTATAAAAGTGTAAAAAATCTCATTTTCTGAGAAAAAAAGTAGTAATTATCCCTCAATAATCTGAGTCACTGGAAGATAAATTAACAGATAATCCACAACTTACTCGCTCTGTGTTACATGGTATTTATCCTAGCACTTTTGCCTTCTACAATGATTGTGTTTGGGGGTCCTGCATGGCTCAGACGGTTAAGCGTCTACCCTCGGTTCAGGTCGTGATCCTGGAGTCCTGGGATCCGAGCTCAGTGGGGAGTCTATTTCTCCCTCCCCATCTGCCCCTCCCTCCATTTGTATGCTCACATGTGTGCACGCTTTCTCTCAAATAAGTAAAATCTTTAAAAAAAGAACTCATGAGAGCAGAGATTGTCATTTTCTATACCTTGATATTGTTTAAATTTTTACAGTTTTGTAACACATATTTTTTTAAAAGATTTAAAGGCTACAAACCATAATGTTAAACTAGTTGGTTTTCTTTGGGTTGTGGAATTAGGGTCCTTTTAATTTTCGTCTTTATGCCACTCTCTGTTTCCTAAGTATAAAAACTATATAATCTCCTGCTAAGTTTACTATCACAAAGAATTTGCCCTTTCCTTCAAAATTAAGCAGAAGAGCTTTGCACAGTGGCAGGATCACAGCCAGTGAGGTTTTCCCGAGGCACGAGTATTGCAAATTAAAAACTAAACAGAAGAAACATCAGCAAATGTAATGAAAAATGTTAAACGCGTTAACCCTGAACCATAGTTTTGTACTGAGAGAGTCAGTGCAATTCTGGGTTATCTTGCTTCTCTTCCAGATGAAACACGTGATGCAGGTCTTAGAAAAGCATGAAATCCAGCCCTACGAAATCGCTCTGGTGCACTGGGAAAACGAAGAGCTTAACTACATAAAAACAGAGTAAGCAGCATTTTATCAAGTTTACAAAAAGAGCCGCAAGCAGTGAAGGCAATAAACAGCTTAGGCACTTGGAAACCAATTTTAAGACAAAAGTTATTGGTGCAGGGGCACCTGCATGGCTCAGTGGGTTAAGCCTCTGCCTTCAGCTCAGGACATGATCTCAGGGTCCTGGGATCGAGCCCCGCATCAGGCTCTCTGCTCAGCGGGGAGCCTGCTTACCCCCACCCGCCTGCCTCTCTGTCTTCTTGTGATCTCTCTTGCTCTGTCAAATAAGTAACATCTTTAAAAAAAAAAATTATTGGTGCAGATATAAAGCTTAAACAATATAATACGTATTAGTAGGTAAACATAATGGTTTGAACTTGTCAGGCTACCCATAAATTACAATAAATCAGTGTATAACCCCAAAATGGTAAGTGTCCTAACTAAGCAGTCTAAACCAGTAAATGCTGTGCCTTCATCAGAATGAACCTATCACGTTATTCTAGTAAAGGTTTCTCATAAGCCCATTTTCCCCCTGTTGATTTTGAGTGTGGGTGAGGGTGTGATGTAAGAGAACCACTAGTAGAAATGGGGGGCCCACAGGAAGTGGGGGCCCAACATAGCATCCCCAGGGAAGATGTGTGGGTGGGCAGCCCCCCGCTGATTTTCTTGTCTCAGCCAGCAGCGGAAGATGAAGACAGGTGGCAGTGCGAACAAGATCGAGAGGCCCTTTTCGTCAGGGAGTTATCTGGCTAGTGGAATAGGAAAAAAAGAATTCTTTGTATTAAAGGAAGGGTTGAAAGCAAAACTTCAGGAAAATTTGGAAGAAACACCAGCTGTAGAAAGACGAGATGGGATCAGAGCTAAGGACTAAAAGCCAGCAAAGATAAACTACTTGCCTTGTGCCAGGCACTGTTCTAGGTACTTTCCAGGCATCCTTTTATCTAGTCCTGACAAAAAACCCTACAAATGGCATGAACCAGCTTTTCGGACAAGGTTCAGAGCTATTTCGTCCTGCCTTAGGGTACCTGACCAGTGGGTGAGGGCCTGGGCCCAGAGTGGATGCACTTGAAATTGAAGACGTGAACCTGAGACACACAACAGAAGAAAAGCTAGTAGAATTTTATTAATTGTCTTGTTCAGCACTCAGCTTTGTGGCTCTGCTTCCCATGAACCTCCCTTCTGTGCTCTATTTCCAGAGCAGACTGTTGCTAGACACCCACAGACACGCACACACATGCTCACCCAGTACCTTAGAGTCTCTGGAGGAGTAAAGTCCCCAGCTGGGGTCTCTTTGGCTCCCAGATCCCATGTTTGGCCGCATCAGAAAGCCCATCCCAGCCGCCAGCGCCGTGGCTGACACATCAGTCCTGCTGGGGATCCCAGCTCTTGCTGCCTCGGGCGGCTCTGTGGCCAACAGCTCCTTCATTAAAGCATCTGGCACCTCTGCTGTCTGGTCTTTTCTTTCTCCTTCCACCTGAGGGTGTCAGCATTCTGCCTCGCGGCCTCCCATTGGGTCCACAGCTTTGCCCATCTCTTGGCTCACATCTCCTGTGACGGTTTACCCTGTATGTTGCCTGTTTGCTTGTGATGCTATTGTTCCCAAGTTCCCGCCCATCCCCTATGTCTCCGTCCTCGCAAAGGCCTCACACGTGCCCCTCACTGTTTCACCGCTTCCCATCTCGCTCCCCGTTCCCACTGCGTCAGTGTGACTAGATGACAGCGTGACTGTAGAGGACAGTGTGACTGTAGGTGACTGTGTAGGTAGCTTTATATTCACCATTATATTATTCACCATCGACAATAGGGATATATTATATTCACCATTATATATATAATATATATATATTCATCATTTACCATTCATGAGCAATTTATTGGGATCATTTTCCCTTTCTACAAAATATTAAAACACACTTGTTAATTTTTGCTGTGTGGATTTCGTATAAATGAACCATTCTCCTACTGAACATTTAGTTTCTTTTTTGATTTTTTACTGTTAAACAATTCACCATAAAAAAGTTTTTCTACACAGATCTTTCTTTGCATCTTTGATTATTTCCTTAGGATAAATTCCTAGAAGTGGCATTACTCAGATCAAAGGGTATAAGAACATTTATGAGAGTCTTGGTACAAATTGCCAAATGACCTCTAGAAAGAGTATAAGGTGACTACTCCAAAAGGAAAAAAAATTTTTTTAAAGAAAAAGTGCTTTTTAAGATTTAGAAGATAATTTTTTTTTTCTCCTTTTCACAGGGGACAGTCGAAACTTCACAGAGGGGAAATCAGATTAAATTCAGAGCTAGATATAGATGACTCCATTCTAGAGAAATTTGCTTTCTCGAATGCTCTTTGTCTTTCAGGTAAGTTAATGCTACTTGTCAGAGAAAGTGTTACATGGTTTTCATTTCATCAGGGAAGTTTAAGCATTCAGTAAAGAGTTAGGCATGTTTTCACAGATGATTCAGCAAAGCCTTAACATTTCTTTGCAAGAGGAAAAAACAGAATAGAGTGTCTGTGCGAAGGTATTCATTCTCTATTAACTGTATCAGTAAAGCTTTCCCTCTTCAGAAATTTTTGTAGTATTATCCCCTTTGTTTTCCTGTCCTCTCCTGCATGGTGGTGGCTCTCGGGTTGTCTCTAATCCAGGCAGAGGAAGCCCAGTGTGACTGGACGCAGGCCTCTGTGTACCCCGGTTCCTCGCAGCTATGGGACAGAGATCCATGTGCCAAATAGAACTCCAGACATTCGGGGCGCCTGGGGGGCTCAGTCAGTTAAGCGTCTGCCTTTGGCTCAGATCATGATCCCAGGGTCCTGGGATCCAGTCCTGCATCGGGCTCCCTGTTCAGCCCGGAGTCTGCTTCTCCCTCTCCCTCTGCCTCTCTCCCCAACTTGTACTCTCTCTCAAATAAATAAATAAAACCTTAAAAAAAAAAAAATACTGCAGACGTTCTCTAAGAATTGTGTGGCCGTCCCCTACGCTCCGCTGTGGCTGACGTGGCCCAACCGGGAGGCTTCGGGGGCTCGTGAGCCATACACACAGCCCCCAGGAAAGTAAGGAGTAGGAGGGAAGGCAGGGAAGGCTTGGTTCCTGCCCAATCGATAAGCCACGCTTCCCTTCGGAGTGTACCTTGTGCTCTCTGGCTTTCTGAGATGCAGCGGTAGAAAATTAGGAATTCGACCCAATGTCGTAGCAGTCTGCCAGCTGGGCTTGGATGTGTTGTCTTTCCTCCCTCTTTTTCACTTCAGTGTTGAACTTGATCATGAGAATGAGCTCTTCTCAAGTTTCAGTTGCACATTGTTAGCACGTTTGCTCCTTAAACTCTTACTGAAGTGGTGGTGAAGGTACCGGGCAAGTAATTATGCGTTCTGTATAAACATGACTATGAGGATGAAAAAATGTTCCATTGTTACTCCTTTTTTTTTTCCCCAGTGAAACTGGCTATTTGGGAGGCATCACTGGATAAATTTGTTGAGTCTATTCAGTCAATTCCAGAGGTAATTATACCAATTTTATGCTTGTTTTCAAGGATTGGTTTCTGTTTGGGAGAAATATAAATTTCCCACCCTAACAATATACTTAGGAGTACAATAAAGTAGGAATAAATGCTAGAAAAGCTGTACTGAATTTAAGCAAAAACAGAACATTCATTATACCTAAAATAAAAAATTTTATATTTTTTTTTTACTTTTAAAAACTTAGAATTCTAATTACTTTCTTCTGATGGTGTAGTATTTTTAATATAACTATCCTTTTTTAAAAAGTGAGCTGTTTCCTTTCTAAGGAAGAGGATTATGACCAGTGTTCTTGACTGAAAACTATTTTGCCAAATTATGAGACAAATAGTGGCTTGAAAAGTAATAGTTATATCAGAATACACCAAAACTCATTGTTGACTGTAATTTTGTTTTTACTGTGAAAGAATAACAGAATTATACTTGGGAAAAGAGGCCCTGTTTTTTCAATAAGAGATTAGGACTGTAGATCCTAGAAAATGCCATTGAGAAGGGAAATGCAACAAGGGAATATAGAATTTCTACCCAATAAGATGTTGAAATTTCGAAGAGAGATGACTGAGAGACATCATCCAAGGTGTCATTTACATCTGCTCTAGAATGTGCTTTTTGGTCCTGTTACTTGTCGGAGATACATTTGTGTGGACGCATGTATGTATGTGTGTGTTTTTTCCCTCCCAAATAGGCTTTAAAAGCTGGGAAGAAAGTGAAACTATCTCATGAAGAAGTGATGCAGAAAATGGGTGAACTCTTTGCCCTGAGGTAGAATTTTCTCTGTAAATAGATTAACGTATGTATGTAACAGTGTAAAGAAGACGTTGCTGTCCTTATCTAGTAAAAAGCCAGCGTGGGCCTTGATGGGAAGGGCAGCCTCTCTCGCCTCACAGACATGGAGCCAGGGGAGCTCTTTCCCGTTAGAAGAACTTGGGCTGCACTAGGACTGCACTGCAAGACATTCTGTGTGCGCCCAGAGATCGTAACTAATCTACGTTAAACCTACATAAGGGAGCCCAGTAGATGTTCTTGGTAGGTAGAAAGATATATTCTAGAATTTGAGTAATGGGAATTCTCGGTAAAATGATCTCCTCACATCTGGAGAACGTACTGCTCAGCGAAATCAGCCAGTCAGAGAAAGACAAATACCATGTGATTTCATTCGTAGGTGGCATTTACGAAACAAAACAACAAAGGAAAGAGAGACAAACCAAAACACTGACTCTTACCAGTAGAGAGCAGGTGCAGATGGTTTGGGGGGTGTGGGGGATTGTATTAGTAGGAGAAGGGGATTGAGAGTACACTTACCGTAAGGAGCACTGAGCAGTGTATCTAACTGATGAATCACCATATCGTAACCTAGTAGAACTAATATAACACGTAAACTACATCGGAATTAAAATAAAAGCTACATATATATTGCATGATATTGCTAAGTAGAAGCAAGGGCGACGGAAATGTTACATACTGTATGTCGTCCACTCTGAGACACACTGAAAGACGCCACAGCAGAGACGGACGCTGCCAGTGGGGCTCTGAGACAGTGCTCTTTTATCACAGAATTAACCTCTTACACTGAGATAACTCCTTGAGCTTTGTCGGGTGTGCATTCCATCCCATCCCCTCTTGGGCGCACAGAAAAAGAGAGCAAGAGGGAAGGGAGGGCAATGACAACTAAGTGACAGCCGCCACCTGTACGACATCATGCCGTCCATTTTCAGAGATGGGAAGGAACGGTGTCTTAAGACTGACAAAGTACATCGCTGAATCACTTTAAAGAAGTTTCTGGAAAGGTGTCCAGTTTCTTTCATTTTTGTCATTTTACCAGGATTTATGGGATGAAACATCCTGAATCTTGGCACGATTTCACAGGGCAGGATTGTTCAGCGACTTGTCCCTCCAAGAGTGTGTCATGAGCTGTTAGGGATCGCTGTAGATAGTTTGAGAGTTGTTGTCCCACATTCCCCTTAGAGATTGGCCCGGAAAGAAGTGGTCCAGGATTTCTTTACCTGTGCGTTCCTTGTAGCCCAGGGGCCCTGATTCAGGATGCCAACAAAGTAAAAACCCATCCCCCGGGAGTGCCCTGCAGCTCATCTGAAGCCTTGAGCTCTTTAAGTGGCGGAGAAACAGTCTCTAGCCTCTCCTCTTGGTAATGCCAACAGAATGGCAGATTATAATCATATCAAAACGCAGAAATTAGGACTAAATATACGTAGGTTTATGAACAATTTCTGTGGAGTCTTATGTTCTTATCCTACGTTTTCTTCTCTTTACCATGAAAGCACCTGTGTGTGACTAAAAGGAACATGGCAAACCGAATAGATAGCATGGCATGGTACAACAGTGGGATAAAAATTAAGTCCAGGGGCACCTGGGTGGCTCAGTGGGTTAAAGCCTCTGCCTTCGGCTCAGGTCATGATCTCAGGGTCCTGGGATCGAGCCCCGCATCGGGCTCTCTGCTCAGCGGGGAGCCTGCTTCCCTTCCTCTCTCTCTCTGCCTGCCTCTCTGCTACTTGTGATCTCTGTCAAATAAATAAAATCTTTAAAAAAAAAAAAAAAATTAAGTCCAGATTATGTAGGTAGGATCCAATTTGTGTAAACAGACAAAAATGAATATTAATCTTTATCCCGCCATAGATGCATACCTCACATATGTGTTGTGTGTGCACACACGTGAATATATGCGTAGAACAGGTCTGGAAGGACACACTTAAGTGTTCACGGGGCCCAAAGCTGTTTTGGGGTAAGAGGGCTGACTGCTGTTTTCTGAGCTCTTCCCTAGGGCTTTCTTTGCTACAGTGAACAACTGTTTATGCGTTACTTCTGTGCCTTAAATGTTCATCTAAAAGTAAGCACAGGGCTCTTAGGTAAAAAAGTACAAATTAAGGATGCGTGTGTGTCTTTCCTTGTCCAGTGTTCGCACAGAGAGTAAGCGAACAGTGGTTACCTGTGGTGGGTGGGAGAAAGAGAAAGATGAGAATAAGGACGGGAGTGAGATTTGTCGGTTTACCTTTTCTTTTATTTTTAAGCCACGTGATTACCTATCCATCAAAAAATGTCTATTTGTAAAAGTTAATGAAAACAGGAAAATGGCCAGAAATTGAAAGCAAAATGAGAGGGTTTTTTTTTTTCTAACACTTTGTAAGTAACATTAACGTTAAAGATTGAGTTAATTTGGTTGCAAATTTTGAAATTCTTATGTAAATCTTTTTATTTGTGTATTTCTCAGAAGTATTACAAAGGTGAGCGTTAACAAATGTTTTCATAAAATACTTTGTAAATAGAAATAAAATAGGGACTGTGATTTTTTTAATTCAAGATAAAAAAAGTTATAATTTTTGTTTTTTTTTAAGACACCGTATAAACTTGAGTTCAGACTTCCTGATCACTCCCGATTTCTACTGGGACAGAGAAAACCTGGAACAACTTTATGATAAAACTTGTCAGTTCCTTAGCATTACTCGTAGAGTTAAGGTACGTATTTTGCCCTTTTACTGAGAAAGATACAACTCTATTCATAATTTGTGTGATGATGTGAAGAGAAATTTTAAGTAAATGTGTTTAACTGGTTTTGGAGAAGTATCTTGTTTGACTTTGATTCTGATCTCTGGATTTCCCCTTCCCCGTCTTCTGGGTACAGACACTTTTCAACACTTTTCTTTATTGCATCAAAGAATATTTTGATAGTTGCTCTGCAGACTAGGTAAAAAGAGTTTTAGAGGCCTACTCTTCCTTCACCAAGCTCTTGTCAAGTCTCAAGCAAGACTTGAACCCAGGAGTTCATGGCTCCTGGAACTGTGTTGGTGGCAGCGAGAACAGAAATGAATTCAAGAAAGAATTCTCTGAGATCAAGCAGTTGGCTTATGGGAGGTCAAGGACAGGGAAGAGTCAAGGATGACTGACGTTTGCCTGGGAGTGACAGGTAGGAAGGTGGCAAAACACAGACAGGTGGGGCCAGGGGAGTGGAGGAGGAAAATTTAAGATACGTTGAGAGTAAGTGGCAAGAAGCCATCCAGTGAGAACCATCACTCATTAGAAGCATCAAAGCAAAGTTGTGAAGAGTGACATAGGTATGAAGAGAATGATGAAAGTGGGTGAAGGTGATCGTGATGGAGGTAAACCATAGGGGGAAGGGAAACAATGGACGTTGTAGGGTAGGAAGCAAAATGGATGTTGTATGATGTGCATGTAGTTCTATGACCTTTTATTACGTTGAGGTCCATGTAACCACGCGGTCAAGATGCAGAGCTGTTCTGTCCCCACAAAGATCTCCTTGAGCTGCCCCTTTGGAGTCACCCCGCCTCCCCTCCCCCATCATCCTTAACCCCTGGCAATGACTAATCTATTCTCCATCTCCATAAAATGTTCTGTAAATACCGTCATACAATGTGCTTTTAAAGCTGACTTTTTTCATTGAGTATAATGCCCTTGCCATCCATCTAAGTTGTCGTCTGTGTCCAACCCTTGCCCTCCTGTGCATTACTTAAACACTTTTTGGAATTCCATTTTGATTCATCTATCTGTATATTTTTAGTAAACCTCTTTGAATAGATATTTAGTGCTTTCCCTAGATATTCTCTTGTGCATACATAGCTGATCACAGGCTACTCATTTTGACATTTTACCAGGTTAAATCAAGTACAGAAATCTGCTACCCTTTACATCCCTTTACCTGCCACCTTTTACAGTGTTCTGCAGACATTTGAGAACTCCATCACTGTTACAATTTTTGCTTTAACCATCGAATATAATTTAGAAAACTCAAGAGGAGGAGGAAATTCTATTGTATTTACCTATATTTTTATTTTTTCTGTCGTTCTTTTTTCCTTCATGATGTTCCATGATTTCTTTTATTGATTCCTTCCTGTTTCAAGAACATTCTTTAGTTATTCCTTTAGGATACATCTGTAGAAACAGTCTCCTAGTTGTCCTTTGTCTGAGACTCTTGATTTCCTCTTCCTCCCCAGAGGATATTTTCACTGGCTCTAGGATTCTGGGCTGACTGTTCTCTTCCAGCACCCAAAAAAGTGCTGTGGCATCTAGTTCTGGGCTGCTCGGTTTCTGATGGGATAACGTGAACATCAGGTCCTTTCCTACACTCCCACACGTACGTGAGGCTCTGTTCACTTGTTCTGTAGTCTGTTTCCTCTGCGGTGTTCATATGGGATAACTTCCATCGTTCTGTCTTCAAGTTTACAGATTCTTTTTGCTGCCGAGCCCATCGTTGGGTTTTTTATTTTGCTTATTTTATCTGTCTAAAGATACAATTATAAAATTTCCCTATGATTCTTATGCTTTCTAGCTCTTTGCTGGGACTTTGGTTTGTTTTTGTTTGTTTGTTTTTCATTTATTTCAAGCATGTTCATAATGTGCTTATTGAAGCAGTTTTATGATGACTGCTTTAAAATTCCGTTCAGATCATTTCAGCATCTGATTTATCTTGATGTTAACACCTACTGATTGTCTCTTCTCAGTGGCTCCCACCCGAGTTAGTACCTCCAGTTGCCCTCATTGCCTCAAGGGTTATGTTCAAGTGTTTTTGCTTCAGATACAAGGACCTTCACGTTCTTTCCTCTTTTCCAGTCTTACTTCCTCGTGCTTCCCCACATTCATCCCATTGCCCGTCAAAAATAAATGATGTACAGGGCTCAGTTGGTTGAGCATCCAGCTCTTGATTTTGGCTCAGGTCGTGATCTCAGGGTCGTGGGATCAAGCCCTGCATCAGGCTCTCTCCCTTCCCCGGATTGTGAGTGTGTGCACTTTTCCTCAAACAAATAAATAAAATCTTTAAAAAAAAAAAAAAAAGAGATACCAGCAGCTCTGGTACCTACATATTTTCCTCCAGGCCAGACATTTTCCCTCGAATAACATCGAAGTCACCTTAGTTGTCACTGACCTTGTTACTGCTTGCCTGTATGGGTGGTTTCCGGCGCAGGAGAGCAGAGGTCATGGCCAGCAGTCAGGGAAGGAGGCCCATCCTAAACTGTGCTGCTTTTAGCTGATGCAAGAGGATTGATCAGTGATACTCTTAAGATTCAAATGTCAGTGGATTCCAAAATGGGTTTAGATATTAAATGACTAACTAGACAGGGTTTGATAATCCAGATATCTGCTCAGACATGAAGAGCATTGGACTTGCGTGGTTGTGGACTGGGCTGAAGTTCCAGAAGCTCTAAAAGGGATGCTAAACGCTTTACGGAGTTGAGGGACCCCCTGTGGTTGTGTTGTTAGCTCTCACTGTGAAACAGACTGTTCCAAAACTGAGTGGCTTTAAACAGCACTTGCTGCCTTACTGTCTGTGGGTCAGGAGCCCGGGTCCAGCTCACCCAGGGCCTCCGGCGCACTCTCTCTCTCTCTCTCTCTCTGTGGTCTCAGGGATCAGCTGGGAAGGTGAACTTCCTAGTTCACTCATGTGTTGTTGACAAGATTCAGTTCCTCTCGGGGTGTTGGACTAAAGCCTCAGTTCCTCCCGAGCTGTTGGCCAGAGAGGCCTCCCCCAGTTCCCCGCCCCATAGTCTTCTCTGGGGAGCAGGCACCTCGCAGCATGGCGGCTTGTTTCATGGGGCTGAGCAGGTGAGAGAAGGGGGGCAGAGCACTACCAAGATGGACCCACAGTCTCTTGTAACCTAATCGCAGCAATTACAGCCTATCACTTGCGCTGTGTTCTTTTTGACAGAAACAAGTCACTGGGCCCAGCCCACAGGCCCAGGGAGGGGATTGCACAAGGGTATGAATGCCCAGAGATGAGGACCTTTGGGTGGCGTCTTGGTTGGGTGTCTGCCTAACACAGACTTCAGGTTTTGAAAAAGGTGGAGAACATTTTTAGAAGCCTTCTTGGTCAGCACCATGACCTGCGTCATTCTCGCGGCGCTGTTACTTTAGTGACGCCCTGCTTCACGCCACCACAGGCCCCGCCAGCAAGCATCACTGGTCTCATGTTCTGAATCATCAGTAAGCCAACTGCCACTGCCACTTGGCTTGGGCAGGAAGGTTGATGCCAAAGAAATGAGCTGATCTTTCACCTGAAAGGTGGCCATCTTTATGTGTCTGTCCTCACTGTACAAGGTGGAATTACTGGCATCAGGTCTACAACTGAGGACACCTTGCGTGAAGAATACCTTGACAACCAGATGGTCAGCTAATTCATGGCCAAGATCAAATGCAAACAGAAGACAAACATCGGTGAGAACAAAAGGGCTGTGTAGGCTCCTCCCCGCCATGTGTACTATGCTGAGTATCCTCTGTCTTCAGTATCCAGGCCAGTTGGAGACTGAGTCCCTCCATGAAAGGATTAACATGTAACCACTATCACCCATCAGCAGCTGGGAGAATCAGATGCTAACGAACCCAGTCTTTGGCCCCCTGGACCCGGGGAGAAAGCCCCATGCAGAGCCAGCTAGACAAGGCACTAACCCTCCGGGTGGCTTTATCATAGCCCCAAGATTTTAACATCTCCTATGAAAAGAAGTAAAACCTAATTTATTCACAGATGACAGGATCTTGTATGGAGAATGTCCTAAAACATCTACCAAAAAAGCTACTAGAACAAATTAGTGAATTTACCAAAGTTGCAAATTCTAAGGTCACTATATAAAAAATAATTCTTTTTCTTTATACTACCAATGAACAATTGGAAAATGAAAATTTTGAAATACCATTTACAATAGCATCAAAACCTCAGATTACTTAGGAATACTTTTTTTTTTTTAAGATTTTATTTATTTATTGGACAGAGAGCACAAGCAGGGGGAGGAGCAGGCAGAGAGAGAGGGAGACGCAACCTTCTGGCTGAGCCAGGAACCCAACTCGGGGCTCAATCCCAGGACCCCAGGATCATGACCTGAGCCGAAGGCAAACGCTTACCCAACAGAGCCAGGCAGGCGCCCCTCTTTTGCCCATTAAAAAAATTGGGCTGTTCTTTAAACATTGAGTAGAAACAGTTTTTTGTATATGCTGGAGAAGTCTTTTGTCAGGTACGTCTACGGAGCATGTGTCCTCCCAGCCTGTGGCTTGCCTTTTCATATTCTTTTTTTTTTTCTTTTTTAAGATTTTATTTATTTGACACAGAGAGAGACAGCGAGAGAAGGAACACAAGCAGGGGGAGTGGGAGAGGGAGAAGCAGGCCTGCTGCTGAGCAGGAAGGCTGATGCGGGGCTCGATCCCAGGACCCTGGGATCAATCCCAGGACCCTGGGATCATGACCTGAGCGGAAGGCAGACACTTAACGACTGAGCCACCCAGGCGCCCCACTTTTTCATATTCTTAACAGTGTCTTTCAAAGAGCATCAGCTTTAATTTTGGTGAAGTTCAACTTGTGAAGTTTTTCCTCCAAGGTTCATGCTTTTTTTTTGTCCTAAGAAATCTTTACCTGGCTGAAAGTCATGAGGCTTTTCTCCTGTATTTTCTTCTTGAAGTTTTAAAATTTTAGCTTTAGTGAAACAGGAGGTACTAACTTGGTGGGAGCGACTGAGAAAAGACAATCAGTAGGTGTTAACATCAATATTTAGGTCTCTGATCCATTTTAAAATGGTGTGAAGTAAAGGATAGAGTTCAACAATCCAACTGTTCCAACACCATTTATTGAAAATACTATCGCTTCGTTATTGAACTGACTTATATTGGTCAAAGATCAATCACTTAGGGTGCCTGGATGGCTCAGTCGGTTAAGATTAAGCAGGTCATGATCCCAGGATCCTGGGATCGAGCCCCACTTTGGGCTCCTTGCTCAGCGGGGAGCCTGCTTCTCCCTCTGTCCCTCCCCCTGCTTGCGCTCTCTCTCAAATAAATAAATAAAAATATGTTTAAAAAAATAAAGTAAGAATATATAAACGGCCAAAAGATTTGAACAGACACCTCACAAAAGAAAATAATGCAAATGGCCAAAGAAACATGAAAAGATGTTCAACGTCCTTGTTCACCAAGGAAGTGCGATTAGAGCTACAATGTGATTTCACTACACACCCCTTAGAGTGGCTGAAATTTAACAGACTAATGCCAAGGGTTAGTAAGGATGTGGAGCCATTGGAACTTCATCACCTGTAGGACTAGAAATTGGTACCACAGCTTGGCAGTTTCTCATAAAATTAACCATTGTCTTACTGTAAGACTCAACAGTTCTACTTCCTAAGTGTTTTACCCAGGAGAAATGAAAACACATGTCCTCACAGTGTTTCATACACAAATGTTCGCAGCAGCTTTATTCATAAGTGCCCAGAGAGAGAAGCAGTGAGGTACCCAGCAGCAGGTGGTGGATAAACGAACTGTGCCATATCCACAGAGTGGACCAGCAGTCAATGGTAAGGCCACGACTGGTCCCTGCCACAACATGGTGAATATCAGAGTCACGCCGGGTGAAAAAAATCCAGACACAAACACATGTGCGGTTGTGTTTATGGGATCTAAAAAGGCAATTATATCTATAGGTACAGAAAGTAGATCTGTGGGGCGCCTGGGTGGCTCAGTGGGTTAAGCCTCTGCCTTCCGCTCAGGTCATGATCCCAGGGTCCTGGGATCGAGCCCTGCATCAGGCTCTCTGCTCACCAGGGAGCCTGCTTCCTCCTCTCTCTCTGCCTGCCTCTCTGTCTACTTGTGATCTCCGTCTGTCAAATAAATAAATAAAATCTCTTAAAAAAAAAAAAAAAAAGAAAGATCCGTGATTCCCTGGAGCTGGGGAGGGCGTGAGTGGATGGGGCCGTAGTTTCCAAAGGAGCACCAGGGAACTTTGGGGGGTGATGAGGAATGTTCTGCGGGCAGTTACAAGGGTATCCGTTTGTCAAAAGTCTTCCAGTTGTCTGCTCAGAAGGGCTACATTCTATCATGCGTAAACTACGCCTCGGTAATATTAATTTGAAAATAAAGCATCTGGTGAGAATTCTGTAATAGGCTAAATGAAAACATCAGTGTCGATGAGACACATTCCCTGGGGGCAGATTGGAGAGCTCTCCGAGTTACTGCTCTTGGATGTCTCTTTTTCTCATGGAATGGAGACTCGTGTTGGAATCGTGATCGATGTGACAAGATATAAAGTCATTGCCGCCACGCAGCAGCAGACCTTCCCTACCTCTTCCGCTAATCAGCGTGCTGTGCCTAATCGAGTCCGTGAAAGTGGCTGGGCAGAAACCCAAGTAACCAGCTGCTTCCCCAGCCCTTCCGGTCTTCCCTCAAGTTATGGTTCCGTGATGCTGATGCCCAAGGTGTCCTTCGCTTGTCCCTCGTGGACAAGACTACAAGAAAGGAGATAAAAGATGACGATGACCAGTTCTGAAGGCGGACTGAGGGTATGGTTCAGAGAAGTATAAAGACAAGGACGTCTTTCAAGAACTTACTCAGCGTGAGCGCTACGTCCAGCAGGAAAACCGGAGTTGAAGATGAGACATGTCAAAGCAGGACCAATAGTGAAGATGAAGTCCATGAAATAATCAGCTAGCGGGACGGGGACCAACTGCTGAGGAGGAAGGGAAGCCTGCAGAAAGTGCCGCGGCTCATCACTCTGCTAACCCAGGAGGGGCACCTCCAGCCGAGACGCCATTGGAAGGGGACTGTGCAGCCCAAAGAGCTGGCGCGGTGGGGTCCAGTCGGTCCCCAGATCGGGAAAGTCCCAGAACAAGTCAGTTCTGTGGCAGTTTTTTGTTTTTTTGTTTTTAAATCTCATATGAACTAGATTGAACGACAGTCCTCCTGGCTCCTCTGTCCTCAACTGAGTACAGCGTGAGGATGCATCCATTGCAGTTAATCAGGATAAAAATAAGGGTCTTTTTAAATTTCACACCATCACAGATAATCTGTAGTTTATGTTCTTTCAAGTTGATGTGGTTCATTTCACTTGGTACCTTTGGGCCGGGACCATCCCTGGTTGCATTTTGCCAGATGAGCCCAAATGTCCCGTTCTTGGAAAGATTTCCGATCTGGTCTGTGCCTCTGCCTCTGGAGCTTTCTGTACATACCCCTCTCGTGCAGCGCTTACAGCCTGCATCTTCGTGTTCTGACGATGCGTGCAGACTGGGTTCCTGGCGAGGGCCTTCTTCCGGGTCGTAGACCGCCACCTTCTCACTGTGTCCTCGCGTGACAGGAGAGAGAATGCTCTCGTGTCCCCTGCCCTTCCTGTAAGGACACTAACCCTGCCCTCATGACCCCACCTACACCTGATCGCCTCCCAAATGCCCCATCTCCAGATACTGTCACCTTCGGGATTAGGGTTTCACTGTAAGAATTTAAGGGGGACACAAACTTTAATTCCATAATACCAACAGTCCCTGAAACTCCACTTCATTTTTTCTTTCGGAGCTAAAATTCAAGATTGATTTTAATTATCTTTATAAATTATTTATTTCTACCACATCTTTATTGGATTCTATGTTAGGAACTGGGGCAAGATAGCTAAAAGTAGAAGTAGCGATGTATTAGGGGGAAAGGGACTTACAGGAAATTGGACCTACACTCGTGGGATTTCCCCCTCTCCTTCCTTAAAACACAGCAGCAAAAGGGATAGAAGCTACTTTCCCCCTAAATATCTAAATATATGATGGGCACACCAGAGATGGATTATTTGGTTCATGGGCCCAGAGGGCAAGAGCTGTGGATTGGGACCTGTAGCGCGTAAACGGCTGCTGGGCATGATGGCCACATGGGTTTAGACTACATTTCACTTTATCTAATGGATTTGGACATTCTGTTTCTGAAAACTCATTACAAAGCAACTCAGACTTACGCTCATCAGAATTCCTTTGGTAACTGACAATTTTTATGGAAGTCCTCTCACATCCCACTGAATTTGCCTCCCCTGTAGCAGGGTGCCCAATTATCATTACTCTCGTCACCTTCGTGGCTTGATTGAGTCATTACAGCTAATTATTTTTCATTTCCCAGGCCCACTCTGAGCCTTTTTTTTTTTTTTTTGGTGTTAAATCTTCCACAAGTTACCAAGCATATTTAGAAGTTCCCAGACTATGTTTCTCAGAGTATGTTCCTTTTTTTTTTTTTTTAAGATTTTGTTTATTTGAGAGTGAGAGAGAGCATAAGCGAGGGGCGGGGGTGGGGGGAGAAGCAGACTCCTCACTGAGCAGGGAGCCCGAGGAAGGGCTCAATCCCAGGACCCTGGGATCATGACCCAAGCCAAAGGCAGATGCTCGAACCACTGAGTCACCTAGGCGCCTCTCTCAGAGTATTTTCTTACAACGCTGAAGGCAGTTAAAACTAGTTGGGTTATGTGAAGATTATTTAGAAGAAGTTAAAAGAATTTAGCCTGCCTTAGGGTGCTCAACACAACACTGGGGTTGTAAGGGTTACAAAAGAAAAGAGCTGGTGCCGCCCTTCAGCGAGCTTTACCATCTAACAGGAAGACGCCCAGAGCAAAGAGGGTTGGTGGAAATGGCAGGAGAAAGTTTTTCCTTGTTCCATTTGTTTGGTTGGTTTTCTTTTTCCCCAGAGAAAGGAATCTGGAGAAAAATAAGAGTATCAGGCACGAGATATGCTCAAAGGAGTCCCGAGACATTGAGGGTGGAGGTCAAGTCTTGGTAATTACGAGATAGACTAGAAAAGATGAGAGGGGAGGCACAGCGGGGCAGTTGGGGCAGAAGAGGCGGGCAGGGGGGCGTCCCTCGCCACACCTCCTCTGTGAGTGTCCTCCAGAGTTCTGTCCCGGCTGCTTCTCCTACTGCCTGTCGCATCAGCTCTCCTCTTCGGGTCCACGACTTCCGACCCCATGTTTTCCGGATGATCTTCAACTGAGTGTCCCTCACCTCAGGTCTCTGCCTGCCTTCAGGTGTTTTCCGTTGCCTACTGGATCTCCCACGCCTTCCGCAGTGACCTATCTCCTAGCGTCCCTTTAAGAGTCAGTGCTCTGTGTCACTCCACACTAGAAGGTCGGCTCCCTGAGATCAGAGACCAGGACTGTTTTCTTCCCTGTTATCGTCCCAGTTCTTGGCAAGGCCTCACACAGAGCACATGGCTCAGTAAGTATTTGTAGAATTAATCGGTGATAAAGATTTCAGAAGGAAGCCCATGGTATTCTCCCAGAAAACACTGAACCTCTAGTCTCCATTTCAGCTTGTGGCAGGACCATTAGTCCCCTCCCATCTGTCGGTCAACCAGAAAACTGAAAGGCCTGGTGCTTTCCTCTTTCTCCGTCACCCTCCGTGTCCAGTCACAGCATCCTTTCATTTTCTCCTCAGTGTCCTTCGATCATTGACAGATATTTATGGAAAGTCTGTACGATAGGCTGTGGGCTGGTGACCCCTGCCTTCAGGCCCCCACCTATGACACTTCTGCTTTCACTCACCCTCTTCTCTCCCCCAGACTATTCTCAGACCTTGACCGCCCCCCCTCCTCTCCACGGCACCCTTTAGCCGGAAGGCGGAGATGCGTCTGCTTCACCATTCCCTCTCCTCTGCCCAGCACTAGTCGCCACACAACCAATATTTGAAGACTGGACAAAGGTCTCCACATTACCTGCAGAGTGACATTCCGGTGTTACAGCGTGGTGTAGTTAAGTTTGTCTTGCTGCTGTAACAAATGACCCCACTGGCTTAGCATGAATGTATTGTAGGACAGCTCTGCAGGTCAGCAGTCTGACTTGACAGTCACTGAGCCAAAATCAAGGTGTTGGCAGGGCTGTGTTCCTTTCTGGAGGCTCTTTCCTTGCCTCTCGCAGTTCTACAGGCTGCCCACGTTCTTGGCCTGCAGCCCCTTCCCTGTAACGGAGGCGAGTTCAGGACTCCTCTCGTAGCATCACTTTAAGCTCTTGTACCTGCCGGTTCCACCTTGAAGGACCCCTGTGATTCCACTGGACACCCCCCCCCAAGTCCCCCCAAGTCATCTAGGTTTCTCTCCCTGTCTTCGGGTCAGCTGATTTCCGACATTAATTCCATACGGAACCCTATTCCTAGTGCCATGTCCTAGTCACACCGCTCCACTCACAATTTGGCACTAACTTACCTTTTTGACCTCATTTTCAGGTACTTCCTTCCAAGTATCTAGCATGCCTTGCCTCTGTGCTGTTTCCTGTCTGAGGCGCTCTCCCCTTCCCTGGGCTCCCTGCCCTTTCTTGCTGGCACCTGCCTGTCTCTTTTAAGATTTTGTTTATTTTGTGTGTGTGTGTGTGTGTGTGTGAGAGAGAGCGAGCGAGCGAGCGAGCAAGAGCAGGGGAGGGGCAGTGGGGAGGGACAGAGGGAGAAGCAGGCTCCCCGCTGAGCAGGGAGCCATGCCGGACCCCATCGCAGGACTCTGGGATCATGAGCTGAGCCAAAGGCAGACGCTTCACGGACGGAGCCACCCAGGCGCCCACTCCCTGCCTGTCGAGCACCCCATTTCCACATTTCCCACCTCTGTGGTGCCATCCCCGTTTCCTTGTGCTCCCTCACGTGTGTGCAGGTAACATGCATGACTCTCTGGTTAAATGAAACAGGAGGCCAGGACTGTCTGGCCTGCACACCACAGAAAAGTTTGAACGAGCTCACTGACTTAGCACCATGAAAGGCTGCGGAGAACAAGGCTAGAGTGTGGGAGTGGGGAATGTCTATCGCACAGATCCAGTCAGTCAGTCAGTCTCTCCTCGGCACTTTCTGAGCCAAGCTGGCCTCCTTGTGGCCTCCTCTGTGGGAGCGGGAGAGATGGGTGTGGGAAGAGGGAATTTCCAATTTACATTTCACCCTGCCTGGCAACTTCAAAGGACTGGCCCGTGTGTCCGTCTTTGACCAACCATATGAGAAGGAAGTGGGCGCTGTGGTGGGCCAAGCCCCCGGGTCTTCTAGCCACCCCTTCCACCCTGGGGCTTTGCGGGGGGCGCCAGGGAGGGTGTCAGGTGGGTGCCGAGATCGTGGTTGGCCGCATCAGGTGGGAAGAGTCACTGCCCAAAGTGTGGGGGGCGGGGGGGGGGGGAGGGGCAGGGAGCTGGGCAGCCAGCAGATGGCTGCGAGGCAGAATGAAGGAAGCGCTAAAATAAGGAAGCAGAGCAGCGAGGAAAGAGCAGGCTGGGAAGGCACAGGGCGCCATCCTCTGAAGCGTGACGGGACCAGATGATCTGGGATTGTTTCATGTTATCGAGAAGGCAGTGGATGCTAACATGTTTAAAGCTGTCGAATGGGGGAGTGACGTGATCCAGCTGCTTAGAATGAGACCCTTGATGCCAGTGGGGGGCGGGGGGAGCGGATCTGTTCTTAACAAATAATATTTCACGAAGACCTCTTGTGTAGTATTAAGGAGTGCTAAGAGGGGGGTAGATTCAAGACTGTCCACCGTGAGGCATAACTGTAGGGAGTGGGAATTAGAGATCAAAGATCTCCACCCCAGGGGTGCCTGGGTGGCTCGGTCCATTAAGCGTCTGCCCTCACCTCAGGTCACGGACCGAGTCCCACATTGGGCTCCGTGCTTGGCAAGGAGTCTGCTTCTCCCTCTCCCTCTGCCTGCCACTCCTCCTGCTTGTGCGCGCTCTTCTCTCTGCCAAATAAATAATCTTTTTTTAAAAGATTTTATTGATTTATTTGACAGAAAGAGATCACAAGGAGGCAGAGAGGCAGGCAGAGAGAGAGGGAGAAGCAGGCTCCCCTCTGAGCAGAGAGCCCGATGTGGGGCTTGATCCCAGGACCCTGAGACCATGACCTGAGCCAAAGGCAGAGGCTTAACCCACTGAGCCACCCAGGTGCCCCTAAATAAATAATCTTAGAAGAAATAATCTCTGCCCCAGGTGACTGGGAATAGCATGACCTGATCGGAGAAGGAAACGCAAGACGAGGGATAGACTTGGACAGGATGTCAGTTTTAGTTTGAGAAACATTAAAGTTGAGGTGTGGTCAGAAAACCTGTAAGATGTTTTGTAGGCAGGTACAAATTCAGTCAAAGAAGAAACCAGAATTAAAGTTATATTTGGGAGTAGAAGAGATTGTTTAAGTCTTTCCCAAAGTGTGGGGTACGTACACTTGTTCAAGAGCGGAATTTAGGTGACACCTGGACCCTGAACGAGTTTGGTTTTGGTAGTTTAGTAGCTCCTGATGGGCCCTCTAATGTATGCTCCCCCCACATTCCCAGGCATCAGGCTCAGCTTCCTGAAGGCAACACTGCTTTACGTCACGCTGTTGTCCATTTATGACGATGACAGTTTTTTTTTTAAAGCTTTTTTTTTTTAAGATTTTATTTATTTACTTGACAGAGATCACAAGTAGGCAGAGAGGCAGTCAGAGAGAGAGGAGGAAGCAGGCTCCCCGCTGAGCAGAGAGCCCGATGTGGGGCTCGATCCCAGGACCCTGGGATCATGACGTGAGCCAAAGGCAGAGGCTTTAACCCACTGAGCCACCCAGGTGCCCCGACGGTTTACTTTTAAATAAACATACTAAGCAAAGTCTTTTGGAAATAACAGTCCAGGTGGCACTACACTTCACAGAAGCAGTGATGGTGGGATGCAGGGTGACCGACGTTTAGGGAGCGTCTACACAAACCAAAGTGGGTGAGACGGTACAGAGCATAGAGCTAGAAGACAAGAAGGCAAGATCAGGACTTTGGGAAATGTCATCTAAAGGCAGGAGAGGGCAGAGAAAACCCAGGAAGAGATGGCACTCCGGGGTAGAACCTAGATCTTAGGGGAGAAAAAGCCAAAGGAAGTGTGCCTTTCAGGGTGCTGTCAAAATGCTTGAGTTCGCTGAGGTTTAGAACCAAGAAAAATTGTTAAGATTTACCAATTCGGAGACATTTGCAAGTTCCAGAAGAGTTGTAATATGCAGTTGCTAAGGGCTAAAGAGTAAAGCGGGTGATGAGGAAGTGAGGAAGAACGTGTCTGTTTAGTCACCTGGAAGAGAGAAGCCTACGGATGAGCATGTTTCTAGAGCAAGATCCAGCAGCCGATTAGCACCGGGAAGGAGGGCGAGAAGGGAGGCGAGGAGGCACTATTGTAAGCATTTGCACGGAGCAGAAGCTACAGGATGGCCATAAAGCCTGGAAACATGGTGAATATATGCTTATAACTGTGGTCCCTTGTGTTCTCCTTATTGAAGCAGTTTACTTTTTTTTTTTTTAATATTTGAGAGAGAGGGAGGAGAGAAAGAGCACAAGGGGGGCGGGCAGGGGAGGAAGAAGCAGACTTCCCACTAAGCAGGGAGCAGGACGCAGGGCTGGATCCCAGGACCCTAAGATCATGACCCGAGTGGAAGGCAGATGCTTAACTGAGGAGCCACCCGGGCGCTCCTGAGGCAGTTTAAGGCTCTGTGCACAGCTGCGGTCCCTAGGTACGCCGGCACCTTTCTGTCAATCCCCAAACACGCGTCTGTGATGATGGTCTCAAATGTCCAGACCAAACCCATAAGGAATCAGGGAGAATCAGACTATTTTAAAAAAGGTTTCCAGACTTCCTCCAATTTTCAAAAGAAAGTGAGATACAGAATTAAGGAGGTCCAACCACCGGTGGTCACATCCAAGTCTTAAATTCAAAGACTGTTTTCTGGGGGCTCCTGGCTGCTCATTCTGTACAGCATGCGACTCTTGATCTCGGGGTCATGAGTTCAAGCCCCACACTGGGTATAGAAGTTACTTAAAAATAAAATCTTTTAGAAAAACAACCCCCCCCCCCCGCCAAAGATTCTATTTTCTGTGACCCTGCCCCAACCAGCACGTGGTAGGGCATCAGAACCTCCGAGTTCTGCAGTTCAGCACTAAAAGCACTGCCAACTAGTGGCAAATGTGCTCCCAGCCAAATGGTACGGTCTGGGGGTTTGCACAGAGCTTGAACAATTTTAGAAAGTAATCATTTTTATCTTTTCGGGTGTTTTGGCCACAACACGTTTCAAGTTTGGCTTTCTTAACTACTAAACTCCCAAGGGCAGCTAACCAAAAACTGGGACTCAAAAACTTTACCTCTTCCATCAAATCTTAAGAACGCAAGAGCTTCAGTAGGTGAAGTACTTCTGCAGTTTGGTCTGTGCGAATCAAAGTGTCTCTAGACAGACTCCCGGGAGGCAGGTTCCCATGGGCAGGTTGCCTTGGGGAGAGAACGGAGCGACAGTTGGAGGATAAATTGTTTACCTATTTCAGACCTTTACAGTTTTGAAATGTGACGTTACTTAGTTCTTAAACCTGTTTGAATATAAATACAGGTACTTCCTAAGGTTTCTCTAACGCAGGTTATGAACGAGAAGCTTCAGCACTGCATGGAGCTGACAGATCTAATGCGGAATCACCTGACTGAGAAGAGGGCGCTCCGCCTGGAGTGGATGATTGTCATCCTCATCACCATCGAGGTAAACAGCCGTGTAGAATGAAAACAGGGGCTCCTGGCTGGCTCAGCCAGTGGAGTAGGACACTGTTGGTCGCGGGGCTGTGAGTTCAAGCCCCACATGGGGTGTAATTAGGAAAAAAAATTAAAAATCTAAAAAAAATAAAATGAAAATAAAGTTAATTTGACATAGAAAGTGACAGTGGAAAAGAGCATGGCTTTGTTCTAATTACTAAGTCTATTTGGAAGTGAGGCAAGTTTCAAGTGACTCTGGTAATACTGCAAATGCACAAAGTGTGATTTTTGGAGGAGCTGCATTTATGAAGATAGCATTTAGAGAATATTCTAGCTGCACATTTGTAATGTACAAGCCAGCAGCAAGAACCGTTGCCTCACATCTGGACAGCTTACCATGTGGGAAAGACTTCAGGAGCATTTTTCAATAATCACAATTTTGGAAAAATCATTTAGGTTTTTACCAGTGATTTGCTATGAAACTAACAAATCTCACTTCTTATCACCCTAAGGTAATGTTTGAACTGGGACGAGTATTTTTTCTGATCAAGTGATAACCAGAGAAAAGTATCAGTGCAAAAGATATTCAAGTTCTACAATCAAAAATAAATGCTTACTGTTGGGGGGAATCTCTTATTTAATTGGTATTTAATATTTTTTAATCAATGTGATGATCTTTTTCAGCTCCTGTATGTATTGCTGCTTGAATAAAAATTATGAAGAATCTGGTGCTTGGGTCTTTAACACTGAGAATTTGAAAGGAAGACATTTTAAAAGAACTGTAGGAAGCTTAACACCTAGGAAATCTAGGCAAAGATACTTACTAAAGCCAAAAGTCTTAAATTTTGGACACTGTCCCTTCACCTGTCCCCAGGAAATCCCAATCACAGCCCTAAGAGAACCATACACGAAACTCTGGAGTGTTGAAATAAATACATGAGAGGTTTGTGCTGACAGGAATGAATTTACACACCTACTTCGGATGGCTTAGTTTCAGTGTGGCTGCTCACTGGCACTTCATTCATCAGTACTATCCATGCCTTTACTACCAATCTAGTCAAAATGGTCTTCCCGGGGCGCCTGGGTGGCTCAGGGGGTTTAAGCCTCTGCCTTCAGCTAAGGTCATGATCCCAGGGTCCTGGGATCGAATCCCACATCGGGCTCTCTGCTCAAGAGGGAGCCTGCTTCCCCCTCTCTCTCTGCCTGCCTCTCGCCTCTCTGCCTACTTGTGATCTCTCCCTCTGTCAAATAAAGAAATAAAATCTTTAAAGAAAAAAAACAAAAAAAAACAAAATATTCTTCCCACACATTTTTTTAGTTTCACACATACTTTGGGAAAATGAAAAAATGGCAAGAACAAAGAACTTGACTTTTATGTGCTTACCATCTTGAATTGATAAACATTTTTAAAAAGCAAAGTCCTTTTGGGGCACCTGGGTAGAGCAGTCGGTTAAGTGTCCAACTGTTGGGTTTTGGTTCAGGCCGTGGGTTTGAGCATGCTTGAGTCTCTCCCTCTCCCCGCCAGCCCATGTTCTAAAATAAATCTTTAAAAAGTAAATTCCTTATCTTCATTTTTAGGCATAACCCCACTTGTCCCATATGCTTCCCACCACCATGAATTTAAATGTTGCTTTTTTAATATATTATAGTTAAATGGGGGGTTAGATACATCCACCCCCCCCACAGTTGAAGATCTGTGTATCTTTGACTCCTCCAAAACTTAATAGCCTATTGACCAAAAGCCTTACCAATAAGTCAATTAACACATTTGTTATATTTTTTACTGTATTCTTACAATAAGGCAAGGTAGAGAAAAGATTTGAGAAAACCTATTTATATACTGTATGTACTGTATTTATGGCTAGAATCCACCCGCATATAAATGGAACTGTGAAGTTCAATGAAACCTGTTATTCAAGGTTTCTATCTATGAATACAGTATCACTGTTCTAAATTGAGATACTTAAATTTTGCAACTTTAAGTGCCACACAGGATTTCCCCTAGAGAATGCACATCTATCTATATACCTTTATTATTTTTAAATACTTCTTTGTTCTAATAGTGCAAAGGTGAACATCCTGCTACGATTTCCAGCACACTGCAAGGAGTTCTCGAGAACTGTCTGCTATATCCCAAGACTTCCCAAGGAACATGTGGGCATGGAGTTCAAGGAACGCTTTTCTAGATGCTCAAGTTCACAGAAGCGCTTACATAAAGCTGCTGTGCCTGTAGACGCACCTGCAGTCAATGCACAAGGGCTAGTCTCTTTACCTATCTTCCCTTCTCACCCATCTTCAATTTTGGTTTGGTCCACTGTATTTAAAAACCTATAAATATACTTAACCTACATTTAGAAATCTGGTTCTGGTTCTGGTTGGGAAGCCAACCAGAATACAATTTGAAATACTGGTCAATGAAGCTTTCTAGTTTAATGGGAACCATATAATCCCCCACCTCTTAAGAGGGGCATTTCCAATAAAGCTTTACTCCTAGTGCAATATACACAATTTGCTGTTTGGGTCAACTGTGTGTTAATTACAATTTTAACAACAAAATATGAACATTTGGTGTCTTACGGTCATGGCAAAATCTAACATTTCAACTTATATATAAATATGCTGCAAAGAACATAAGGATGATCAGTAAGAACTCTAAGCATAAAAATTTATTAGGTAAACATTTTGTGGGGGAAATTAACAGTTTTTCAAGAAGAAAAAAGGAACAGTGTTGGGGCGCCTGGGTGGCTCGGGGTTAAGCCTCTGCCTTCCGCTTGGGTCATGATCTCAGAGTCCTGGGATCCCAGCCCCACATTGGGCTCTCTGCTCAGCAGGGAGCCTGCTTCCCCCTCTCCCTCTGCCTGCTTCTCTGCCTACTTGTGATCTCTCTTTCCCCATCAAATAAATAAATAAAATCTTCAGAAAAAAATAGGAACAGTGTTAAATTTGAATTGTTTATTTTTATTAAAGCAATCATGGTAGACACCAACTCATTACAGCACTACATTCCACTAGATACACTAAAGACAGATACAATTCATCAGAAATTGCATTTTTCAACTAAAATTTATGATAAAAGCTTCAACTTAAGTTATAGGAAAGAGGTTTCTTTTTAAGTTATGTAAAAGAAGAAAGATGTTCATGATCACAACTTCTATAACATCAAAATGACCAAGAAATCCTACCAGAAGACAGAGGGGAGCCTAAGTTTAAGTACATTCATCAGTGGCCCTGGAAGCACTCCTCAAAGTGGTATCCAGTTTCTGTCACTCATGTGAGTACAGTGATTAAGACCAATCTGGACATGAATTCCTCACCACCGCTACTAGCTGTATCACCTTGGGCCGTGACTGAACCTCTCTGGGTCTGTTTCTTCATCTGTAAAACAGGTTTAACAGTACACAAGTTCACAGAGTTGCTGTGAGGATTAATGGAATTAACATGGGAAACTCTGAGTTTATTGTTGCTACAAGCCATCTGAGTAAAAATCCATAGGATTCTGAG
Organism: Martes martes; assembly: GCF_963455335.1. Lineage (NCBI taxonomy): Eukaryota > Metazoa > Chordata > Mammalia > Carnivora > Mustelidae > Martes > Martes martes. The sequence continues at coordinate 15,279,694 of NC_137893.1, forward strand.
ATTAAATGGAGGCTGAATCAAACCAGGACCCCCCCCCCACTCAACTTTGAATCCAACTGGGAAACATCATGGGAGACTTAAAAAGATCGACGTTAGCAAATCCTGCACCTAAATGGGTGGAGCAGTTCACTTAAAGTACTATTTCCACTCTATAAAATGAGTTGGCTATTCAGTGTAAGCCCAAAACGGCTTTTAAATTCAACACATTTTTCATGTACCAGGCAGCCGCCACTGGCATTCTGGGGTGCCTTCCCACATATCCACAGCAGTCAGAAGCAGGAATGTTTTTTACATATAAAATCAATATATTGTTTCTAGAATCAGAAACATTTTTTTGCCAAAACTTAATCATACTCACCTAGTTTTAACTATTCTCCGGTCTATCACTTAGAGCAGCCTGTCCTAAGTGCTGTGCTATGGCCAGCCCCACCAGCGAACACCTGGGTGTCCGTGATTTATACAGAGTCCTGTGTTTTGCAATCAGGATTTATGAGGCAGCAACTAAAGAATGTTTCTTACAACTCTCCAAGAGATTCCCATGCTCACCAAACTGAGTCCTGTTAACTGTTTACTGGCTTCTCCTCACTTTACAGAGACACTTTCAGTCATTCACGAGCACCCTCTTGCTCCATTTAATGTACTAAGTACTAAACCACCTCAGGTGACTGAATTCTCTTTCTTTCCCCAACCCAACCTCCTCACGCTCTCCTCTCCCTGCCTTTACAAAGTGCGTGTGTGGGGCCGTGCGGGGAGTGATAAAGATGAGTAGAGGAAGTTTTTCCAAAAACCTCAAATCTACTAACTTTCAATTCTCTCCGCTGCTTATGAATCGCCACTTTTTAAAGATTTAAAGTCACTATTCCAAATTCCCTTTCCTCATGGGAGCTTTCCTCCAGGGCTTAACAAAACGGGATTTTTTTAAAAGGCCACATTTTTAAACTCCTTCTGCACAATCTGAAACAGAGATTTAAATGTTCTTTAGAAACAAAATGTTTCAGGGTACCTGGACAGCTCAGTTAGGTGTCCAACTCTTGGTTTCTGCTCAGGTCCTAACCTCATGTTGTGGGACAGAGCCCTGTGTCAGACTCCATGCTCAGCAGGAGTCTGCCTGGATACTCTCCCTCTGCCTTTTTCCCTGGCTTGTGCTTGCGCACTTTCTCAGATAAATAAATCTTTTTTAAAAACTTAAAAACAGGGGTGCCTGGGTGGCTCAGTGGATTAAAGCCTCTGCGTTCGGCTCAGATCATGGTCTCAGGGTCCTGGGATTGAGCCCCGCATTGGGCTCTCTGCTCGGCGGGGAGCCTACTCCACCCCACCCCCCACCCCCGCCTACTTGTGATCTCTGTCTGCCAAATAAATAAATAAATAAATAGATCTTTTTAAAAATAAAAATTTAAAAATAGGGATGCCTGGGTGGCTCAGTTGGTTAAGTGTCTGCCTTCAGCTCAGGTCATGACCTCAGGCTTCTGGGATCGATTCTCACGTTGGGCTTCCTGCTCAGTTGAAAACCCGCTTCTCCCTCTCCCTCCACCTGCCGCTCCCCCTGCCTGTGCTCGCGTGCTTGCTGACAATAAATCTTAAAAAATAAAAAATAAAAATTTTAAGATTTAAAAATAAAAGCAAAACATTTCAACATGTCCTAGACTGTTATGATAAAATAGGCTGGGAAGCATACAGAACTGTAAAGCCTACTCACAGAGATACTCATTCTTTCACGCAATACAACAAATAAGTAGTTAGGATGTGTTATTCTGGACTGCAAGCTACAGTGGCAGAATGACAGAAAGGGCTCCTCCTTTCATAAAGCTTACATTCAAATGAAGACAGGAGGAAAACAAACAACTAATCTGCTTAAAGACAGAAATGCTCTACAAAGAAATCTATAGAATTGGTAGAGGGGTGGTATGAAAAAAACCAGAAGAGTGAACACAATAGTTAAATAAACTAAAGAACCTAAAATTTATATAAGATTTAGACAGCACTATTTGAATTGAAAAGCCCAAAACAGGCAAGATCCTGGTTAAGTATGAACTGGACTTTTAATATCCAACTGGACTTTTAATATCCATGAGTCCTAGAAACTTGCTTACCAATACCATATTTTTTGAATACTAATATAAAAGCATGTAGAAGACTGCTTCTTGAATTCATCCCATGAAGACTTACAGATGGCAACAAACTAGCAAAAAACGATGTAATTCCAGTCAAATCTCAGCCACCAGACCCTGGTCTTTAAATGCAGAGTATTGATCTTAATCTAAAAAGCCTCATGTGGTTTGGGCTCTGGTTACCTTAGAGATTTCTGACTCTGAGCACTCTTGATGGCAAGATTAGTCTGAATACTTGTCCTATGGGGCACTAAAGAAATCTGATGAACTAGAATCCTTGAATTTTATGTGGCCCTTTCAGATCCTGGGTTTCCTGGCACTGAGGGGTTTCCTGCAGCAGCCAGATTTCCAGTGCTGGGCTGGAGAGGCCTGCGCAAATCAGCCAGCTGGTTATCCTATCTTCAGACCACATTTTAGAAATCAGTGTTTAGACAGACAACTTTTTCAAATGAAGACACTGCTGCCACTCCACAGATCTTTAATATGGGTAAACTACCAAAAATGGGAATCTCCCTTATGATCGATCATTTTCATAAAGAAAAACAAGTCAGTATCATACATAGACACACAGATATAAGGAAAAGTAGTTTTTTCTTATAAATCATCACTGATTTCACTTTCAAAGATAAAAATTCCAAGTCAAGTACAATTCTATAAGCAAAATTCCAGGTGCAGATTTCTTTTTTTAAGAACTATTTCTAAATTAAAATAAATGTCTTAAAAAATCAGTTGTGACTACTGAAACACGTTACTACTTGGAGGAGTCCTTCACCCAACTTGGCTGAGAAAAGCAGCCAGTCTCAAAAGGGTATATATTGCACGACTCCATTTATATAACATGATAAAAGAGACAAACAGATAATGAAGAACAAACCAGTAGCTGCCTGCAGGGATGAGGGTGGATGGAGGTTAAGTTTATAAAATGACAGCATGAGAGTTTTTGAAAGTGGGAGAACTGATCTGTATTCTAATTGGGACGGTGGTTACACAAATATTTATCTAAGTTCAAAGAACTAAACACCAAAAGAAGAAAAAATTGGGACAGCTGGGTGGCTCGGTCGGTTAAGCAGCTGCCTTTGGCTCAGGTCACGATCCCAGAGTCCTGGGAGGGCTTCTCCCTCTGCCTACTACTCCCCCTGCTTTTACTCTCTCTGGCAAGTGAATAATCAAATCTTTTTAAAGATTCACTGTATAATTTTTAAAATTTACTTAAATAATCAGTGACTTTTTTCAAAAATATATTAATAATCTTATCATGTACTGAGGTATTATGTTAAGCCCCCTTACATTTATTTTATATGCACACAAATCTGTAAGTTTATTTATATAATATATTTATATATATAAAATAATAAATGATAGTGTCCTCCCCTACTGGACTGTAAGCATCTTAAAAATATTAAGTATAATGAAAAACTGAGGCTTCACAAGTGAAGTATATGCCCAAAGCCAAACAATTTAAGGTACAGAGAACACGATTCCAACTTAGATTTGACTCCAATGCCTATATTCTTCACTAATGTAAATATCCTATACTCTCTCCCCTCTGTTCATAAATACCAACCACTCTGCCTCTTCCAATGTCAGAAAGCTATTGTTTACTCATTCTATTCCTAACTCGATGCATTACCCTAACGTGAAAATCTCTGATGAGCAAAACATGATTCTAGAGCAGCAAGATCCAACAGAACCTTCTGCAATAATATAAATGTTCTATACCTGTGCCGCCCAACATAGCAGCCTATACCCACATGTGGCTAGCGTGACATTAATTTGCATAGCCACATGTGGTTAGTAGTGACTGGACAGCACACTTCTAGAGAAATAATATAAAAAGTACATGCCACAGAAAAAAGTAAGTTATCAAAATAGGAAGGCAACTCAACAATGAAACAACTCAAGGTAGATGTATAATGAAGGAGTAAGGCTGAAAAATGCAGAACCACTTGGGGCGCCTGGGTGGCTCAGTTGTTTAAGAGTCCGACTCTTGATTTCAGCTCAGGTCATTACCTGAGGATCATGAGATCGAGCCCCACATCGGGCTCTGAGCTCAGTATAGAGTCTGTCTCTCTCCCTCTGCTCGTTCTTACTCTCTCTCAAATAAATAAATAAAATCTTAAAAAAAAAATGAAATGCACAACCACCAAACATGTCACAAAACTGTCTATTTTTCACACACCTATTCACCCTTCAAGATTCAGTGTAAACACCAAGTTCATTTATACTACCACTACACTTTGAGTATGTGTAGTGTAGAACTGCATATTAAATAGGAGACTGCCTTCTTCCCACTGGACTTTGAGCATCTTAAGAATAGGTATTAACATATACAGCACCAGCACCTCCCACCTATATCCAGAAGCTTTCCACAATAATAAGCATTTTTTCATTCAGTTCTAGTGGGAAAAATTATCTTCTCAGGTCCTTCAACTACAAATTCAATTCAATTCTGCAAGCACTTGAGTACCAGCAACACACAGAAAAGGGAAGTCCCTGTAAAGAACTGAGAGAGGGGATAGGAGATACAAGATATGGGCAGACAACAAAAAGAGCGATCACGTAAGTGTGTGCTGTAGGGCAGACCAGCACCTGTCAGGAATCCTGATGGTAAGAGAAGATGGAAAGCAGCTTAAGAACAAAGCAGCCATTATCAATTCTGCAATAGCAAAGGTGTAAGATAATTTACTGTATCCCCAATCTATTACTCAGGAAAGTCTACCGGATTTAAAAGAAAAAAATCAAGGAAAGCCTTCAAGATTTATCCTGGCTCCACTCACACTACCCATGTCAGGGTCCCATCCTACTTCTTATACCACAAAGCCAAAACTATTCTCAGAACAAATCTTACTAGATCCAAAGTTTCCATGACAATCTCAGAGCAGAAAGTGGAATCATTTTCTTTCATACACAAACCCTGATTATCTTTAACATCCTTTAGGTCCCCAAAATGTGCTATCTGGAAGAGTTACACAGTACAGTCTCGAAGTCTATATATGCAGCATCTGGAGCTAACAGTAAGTAACATAGTTTGAATTAACTTCCTAAGTTAATTCCTAATTTTGTTTCCTCTAAAAATCAATAGGGAGGGGGTGCCCTATGAGGAGTCTGCAAATTCATAGACATCAAGGCATTATCTGTAGGTCAAGTAAGTTGAAAGTATTACTATCATGTAGAAGTTTGCAAAACAGTAGACTAGGAAACAACAGTTCTATACTAGAACTTCTTCAGATTTTTAAAAATCACCAGCGAGTTTTCACATCTTCATCAGTACACAGATTGTTCACAACAAAAATCAGAGAAAAATCCGTTTAGTTTTCCTAGACTGAACGGCCATGGGCTGGTTAATTACTTAACTTCTTTGAGCCTCCCATCTCAAATTTAAGATTGTGGGCTTGAGACTAGATGCCCTCAGAGGAAAAACTGACTTAATTAACTAAGATAATTACTTACAGATTGACTTCAACAAGACTTCTGGTTCAATCCTAATTCACCCATAAACAAGAAAAATACAACACTATGGTAGTTATTAAAAAAATGTCATAAATTCTCTGATACTCCACCGTTCAAGACATATGAGCTTAATTCCTATGCCCTTGGCTACAGGCTGGACTTAAGTGACTTTCTTTTAACTAACAGCATGTGGCAGTGGTGTTGCTTCCTCCTTGCTCTAGCCTGGATCATTTGCCCTCAGGGAAACAAACTACCACCATGTTGTCAGGACACTCAAGCAGTCTGTTAGAGAGCTGAGACCAGCAGATTGCCAGCATTAACCTGCCAGAGTGTGAGCCACCTGGAAAGCAAATCCTCTAAGCCCAGTCAACATCTTGACTGTAACCTCCTGAAAGACCCTGACCCAGAACCACCAAGGTAACCGAGTCCAGATTCCTGACCCAAGATAAGCAAATGTTTATTATTTTAAGCCATGAAGTGTTGGGGTAATTTGTAATAGCAAGAAAGGTAATCTGCCAGTGTTTTTCAAAAAGTGGACCTTGATTCATTTGTGACTGATGAAATCAATTTAAACCACCACAATCAGGCTTAAGTTAGAAAGAAATAATTATATAACTCAAAACAACAAGTACTATTTCTTGAAAACTGTTAAATCTTATATATTGTGTAAACCAGATAGCATTTAATACATGTATATCTTAGAATTATAACCAAAAAGGTATGAAACCCAAAAGCCAACCCTAATAGGATTAAAACAAACAGTTCCCTAAAGTATAAGGAATCCTTTAGGGAATATGGACTGAGCAATAACGAACTATAAAATAAGCATTTCCTATACACTTTATAACCAAACCAATGAAATGTAAGACACTCTCAAAAATACATCTTTTCTGACTTACATTTTAAACTTCATGTAAAACACAGAAGGCGTGGTAGACTTAAACATGTAAAAACATGTCATTTTCCTAATTTAAGAGGTCAGCCAGGAGGACATCCTTATAAAATTATGTACTGAAAAAGCTGCTCTGGGATCTACCCACATCTATTATTTCCTCTACCACTTTTACTATCAGTGTTAAAGGAAATTCCATCTTCCACTTCAGCCCACATGCACGACAAATTTTTGCCAAAAGAAAAAAAAGGTAAGTACAGTACTATTAAATTGCTTTCTGCCCAATGTCCCAATGCCCAATGTCCAAGTCTCACGGAAATTATCCTCTTCAGAACACAAGCAAGTGCATACTTTTCTTATTTCAGCACAACATGCATCAAAACTTTCATCAGCATATGACTGTAGAATATTTATGCATAATTCAACTTTTGATGAATCCACTTAGATTATTTGCTTACACTGTGATTTTCTTTTAAGTAAATGTGTGAAACTATTTTTGAACTCCTAATTTACCAAATTCATTTTCAAAATACCAAAATAAATCAGTGCATAAGCACTAAACAGATGATTTAACTTCTTATTTTTCTCATTACTGAACTCACGGCATTTGTGGCTCTCCCACAACCAGACTGACAGCTTTCCTTGTCCCAATCCTGAGGTACACGACTAGTTCTTCTTTGCAATGACTATTTTCTCCCCAGCCTTTGCATCTGTATCCACCTAAGTATTTCCACTTCAGCAAATTGTAGAAAGCACACAGAACTGGTACAGAATTCCTTATAATGCTATTATTTTGTGATGGTGACTAAAAATCAAAATAATTTGCATACTTGGCAAAATTTAAGTACACATGCCTAAGTCTTGAGAAAACTGGCAGCAAAGCAGCCCTGTTCTCAAGAGCAGCAGCTCCTGAAGACAAGACCAGGATGCTCCTGGCAGCACTTTCTCTAAGAATGAGATCCAGAGTTTCAGGAATAACCCTGGTTCATTTCTGTACAACTACCTAAGAGTACTGGGAAACTATTCACCGGTCTTAAGAATAAGCAGTTACTTTGAGACTCAAGGCCAATACTCTAGACACAATGGCTAAAACTAACCCAAAACTTTAACATCAGTTTTGGCCACTTTTTCCTTTAGTTTCCCTCAAGTCAGTTCACTCTCCACGTAAGCAGTCCATCAGACCATAAACCTGAAAGTTCACAGTCAAGGTCTAAAAGAATTAAGAACCCAAAGATCTCTAACTACGTCTACCAATCAGAGTCAATTTAGTTTCCCAGGAAGATGAAACAGACTTCAAGTGCAGAGCCAATCCAAGGAAACTGGCATGCCTGTCTGAAGGCCAACTTTGATGTGTTAGTGACAGCACACTAGAAATACTTCTATCAGGGTCAGAATTTAGTTTTGCAGGTAGACATTTAACCACTCAAGTCATTTATCTAGTTATCAAAGAATAAGAAAGTTCAAGGAAGTACGTATGATACCTATTATTCACTTTTGGACCACTAAAGTTACACAGCTGCTTATTTTGTCTTCGAAGAAGGAATTAGTCATCAGTAGCCCTGGGTAAAACTAGATAACTAAATCAAACTCACATTTTTAGGAGGGAACACTTATGTATGTCAAATTAACTGTCTTAAGTTATTAATCTTGCCTTAAATATTTTGGGAAATATATGCCAAAGCTCTGTGCTAAAGTCTGGCCCTGTAAACCAAAATGAGTTCAACATCAAACTAAGGAACTTGTAACTAAATTGCTTACTTTAAAACCAAAGAGAATCCTGGAACCTGCTACCTCCATTTCCTTAATAATCAAGCCATATTCTTTTTAAGTCTCCAAAATCCTGAATTATGTAAAATACAGAAATCATTAAACCCAGTTCTCAAAAAATTAAGTTGTACTTGCAAAGATATAAAATTCTAGCAAAATGGAAACAACACAAAAATAAACTTTAAAATGTTAATAATGACCACCAGAGAATCCTAGTCCCCTGCTCGCCATGTAACCTGTTTCTGGACTTCCAAATATAACAGAATGGCCAACTCTAAATCCAATCTAACAGTCCCTCAGAGACAACTTAACAGGAAAGTAAATTGTGCTTAGGTAACAAACATGCTTTGCAAACTGATTTTCTTTTTTTTTTGGACCAACGCCTCATAAACTAAACCACAATTACTGAAATAAGCATTAAGGTCAATACTAACAAACGTCTGTCATCACACTCAACTAGTCTGGAAGGAAGAACCTGTACCTCTTTATACACAGCACAAACTGACATATCTACTTCGTATGACTTTTCCAATTCCACTGGTGATAGAAAAGTATTAGTGATTTACAAGTTTCTCCCTGGCTCTCAAGTCCACTCATTTCACATCTTAAGATGAAAACTTAAGACACACGGGAAATAAAGGGACAAAAATAATGGCCAAGAGATGTCAAGCAGAAGCTTGCAGACGGATCCGAGCGGTTCTGCATCCCTTCCCGGAGCATCTCCAGGATTGTCCTACCTAAACACTTTATGTAAACATGGGGCTTGTGACTCAAGCCTCCAGCCCCAATAGGTGGAGAGAAGTTTCCTCGCCTCGGCTGCACATGGTTTGCAGAAGTTTGGCTGGAGCAGAGCGGAGCCTGGGTGGGAGCGGCAGTGTAGTTAGTGCTGCAGGCGGCGGCGGCGGCGGCGGCAGAGCAGCAGGAGGCGGAGGCGGGCGGGGGGAGGGGAGGCGGCTGGGGGGGCGGAGGGGGCTCTTGCCGCCACTGCTCTCTCGCCGCCTCTCCCCCCCGGCGGGAGCCGCTCTCAGCCTCTTTGCACTAGTCGCTCCGCTCTCTCGGTCATGTGACCTTAACGTAACCGGACAGGAAAAGCCCCGCCGCCGCCGCCGCCGCCGCGCCGGAGACACCGACCGCGGCGGCAGCAGCAGCAGCAGCGAGAGGCAGAGGCGGCGGCGGCGGGGAGAGCACGGCCAAGGCTGCCCAGCAGTGCCTCCTCCACACCCCCCGCCGCAGCAGCACCGGCGACAGGTAAGCGCGCAACGCCTCCACCTCCCGGGGCCGGTGCCCACGTGCCGCCCCCGACCCGGGCTCCGGGAAGGCGGAGGGGGGGCGGGGGCCACCGGAGCTCGCAAACGGTTCCGGCACCAACGGTGGCAACAAAGAAGACGAATGACCCCCGTCCCGGGGCTCCGGGTGAAGGCAGGCGCAGGGCCCGGACCACACGGGGACCCAGTTCTGGGAAGCGAGGGCAGGGGCGCCCCGCGGGGGCGGTGGCGGCTGCGCCTGGCGCCGGGGCTCTGGCCGCCTGACAAAACCATCCCCCGGAGCCAGGCGGCGGCGAGTCGGCGGCGGCTCCATCCGGGGCTTTGCGGGAGGGGGAGGGGACGGAAGCCGAGAGGGCGGGCGGCGGATCGGAGGGAAGGAGGGAGGAAGGGGAGGGGGGCGATTCGCGTTCCGTTCCCCGTTGCCGGTCCCTCCCTTCTCGCCGCCACCGCGAAGTGCGTCCCGAGCGGCGGCGGCCGGTGAGCGTCCCGCGCTGGAGCCCTGAGAGGCGGGCCCGTCAGGTGCGTAATCCTTCCGACGCCTCGCCGCCGCCTCCTGCTGCTGCCGCTGCTCCTTCTTCGGCGGCAAGGCCGCGAGCTGCGGAAGTGGGTTTGGGGGAGGGGAGCGGAGAGGAAGGGGGAGGGGAGGGATCCGGTCCGACCGGAGCAGGCCCGGCCTCTCTGGCGCTTCTCCCAGCTGCAGCGGCTCCTACAGCTGCTGCCGCTACTGCTGCGGCTCCGCCTCCCCGCTCGCGGGCGGGGGCGCGCACGCGCGCTTCCGGCCTCCTCGGGTCTCGCGCTGTCTTCGGCTCTCGCGCGCGCTCTTCCCCTCGCCCTGTCTGACCACCCCCCCGCCCCCGGCGCCGGAGCTGTTGCGCCAGCCGGGGCGTTGCGCACGGCGTAGGCGTCGGCATTGTGTTAAACTCCGCGGGACTTGGGGCGAGCGCGCGCGCGCACGCGGGACTGAGGGAAGCGGAGAGCGTGCGGCGCGGCCGGAGTGCGTCGCCCCTCCCTTCCCCTCCCCTCCCCTCCCCTCCTCCCAGCCCCTCAGGGATGGGGGCGGGGCCGGGGTGCGCGGCGCCCGGGCCCGTCGGGCCCCCGCCGGTCTGGCCGGCCCTGCCGGCCCCGCCCTCGGCCGGGCCCCCGCCCCCCGGGACGGGACGGGGCGGGGCGGGGCGAGGCAGGACGGGGCGGTCGTTGGGCCGCTCGCCTGCGGTCCGGGGAGATGTAGGCCTCTCTGGGCGCCGCCCGGGTGGACCGCTGCGGCCCGGGCAGCGGGTGTGGGCACGCTGGGCCGGCAGCCTCCGGCTTCCGCTCCGTTGCCGATGTGCGCCTCGGCTAAGGCCGAGGTTAGCTCGGCGCTGCGCTGTGGTTTCTGGCTGCTTTGCCTTGGGGCGTGGGCCGGCGTCGGTGCTGCGCCCCGAGCCCGCGCGGCCCTCCCACCCCGGAGGGCTCCGAGAAGGGGAGGCTGGGGGCTCGGAGGCTGTTTCCTGGGCCCGAGACGTTTTTCAGGCGTAACAGAAGCCCCAAACCAATGATTTTTAAACAGGCTGCAAAGATACAGAGGTGCTTAGGAAGCAAGGGCCTTTTCTGGTAGTGAAAGGGGGGCGAAAAGAAAGCAAGGGTAGCTGAGCAGGCAAAAAAGTGGGCAGGGTGAAAATGCAGATTGTTAATGCTAGGCCATTTACTGCAAGAACTTGCAACTGCTCAACTAATGATGCCTTAGGGAATTAACCCCCTCCCCCCCCTCGGCTGCAGTGTTATTTGCTCTCCATCAAATACAATGGGCCCACTTAGTGTATAAGTCTCAATTCTATTCATTTTAATAGGTTATTGTTTCAGTAAAATAAAGCATAAAAAAGGTCAGAATTACGGGCTCATACAGAATTTAGGGGTGCTCAGGGTTCCCTTAAATGGGCTGCCCTGTCCTTTTTAGGACAGACCTCCACGTAGACCCGGAGGGAACCCTGCACTAGCATTTTAGTTGGAGAGGCCTGAAACTTTAAAAGAAAACTAGAACTAAGCATCATAAATGCTCATTTCTGTGATTTATTACAAACCGACATTATCTGTTAAAAAAGTAGATTTCATTTTGCATTCTAAACAACCTTGGTGTATATCCAGGGTGTTTTCAAACTATTAAAATGTAATTATTAAGAAAAAGTTCCATATTCCTTTAAGCTGGGCATTTCTCACTTAATAAATTGGTGGTTTATAGAAGTTTATTTTCTAGCCAAAGAATTGACCTCTTATTAATACCATGGTGAGATCCCAAAGCACAATTTATACCAGGGGTAGTAAGTGCCACAAATAGTAGTGAAGGAATCCTTGGAAGGGTGGCAAATAAATCACCCTTGAAGCTTTGTTGTAGTGTATAGTCCAACCACTTGCCAGTTTTAAAGCTTCTCTCAAAGAGGGTGTAAGTAAATGGTGCTCTGCAAACTTCCACTGAAATACTCCAGCAGCACAGTAAACAGGGGGCACCTTTTAGGCCACAGAATAAAAGCTGCCACGATGACATTTTCTTCTTTATCATAATGATTAATAGGAACTTTGCACTGTCCCTAAAGATCTCCTCTTTTGTAATACAAAAATTATATAAAATATAAAATTGTATTCACCTTAATTCTCTAAGATAGATGCTCCTTGTGAACACTGCATGTCCTGTGTACGCAGATACGCATTCCCAGCTTGAGAAGCCCTGACATCGAGGTAGAAAATGAAGGAAGCCTTCAAGGCTCATAAGTGGCATTGGCGTGGGAATGGCTTTGGACCTGGGACACTCTTCTGCCCTGTCTTCTTAACTGTCTTGGTGCTTGATCCCTAGTCCCACTGACTTTTCCTTGAAGTTAACGTTGAAACGTTGAGCAAGTGGTGTGGTTCCAGCCTGTCATGGTGAAAGAAGAGCTTGCTGGTCTCCTGGAGACTGCCATGAATTTCAGAATGCACATGGCAGAAATGGGAATTTATCACTTTTCCTACCTCCTTGCGGTTGCAAAGCAGGACTCTAAAATCCCAAAAGGGAATTGAGAATTTTTATTTTCCTGAAGAAAAAAAAAATTGTAAACATTCTAAGCATCAGAGAGAACATTTTCTAGGCTTTATTTATGCCCAAGTATATGAGTTACAATTTTGTTACCAAATTAAACTTAAATAATTAAAATACTACTGTGAGTCAATAGTAAATAAGAGTGTTTTACAACGCTAATATGCCATTAAGAGATAGAGTCAAGTAGCCACAGAATACTTACCAGAAGTTGGCAGTCCAGGACAGTTCAGGACCATTTTTTTCCTACGTTTTAAGGCCAAGTTAGAGGCCGTATTTATGCTCAAACCCATAATTCCCAGCTCACGTGAATGAGGTATGCATCCTAAGACTTTCTCACTTCAAGAAAGCTCAGTGTGCAAAGATAGGAATTTGTAAAGCATTTTTAGGTATCTAAGTACTTGTTAAACTGCCCTTTTTACTTTGCAAGAGGTTCAGTTCCTTTAAATTGTGTACCCGCCTAAGTTCTGCATCAAGCAAGGAAGAACTTTCAGAGTCATCTGAGAAAGGTTTCAATGTATGGTTGTGTTCCACATCACGCCGGTCTTCTTAGATTCTCTGAGCCTCATAGTGCTTCTAAGCGCGGGTTGGGGTTGTCTGAGTGTGGTCTGCACACTCTTCTGAATCTCCAGAACCCCCTCAGGGTTCCATGAGGTCAAAACAATTTTATAATAAGGGTAAGATGTTATTGGACTTTTTAGCTGTTGACAAAATGTGTCGATGTTGGAAAGATCCACTGCATAACTCACCGAGCTGACATTTTCCAGTGACCCATGGGGGATGTTCACAAAAACCATGCATGGGTAAAAGATCCGTGCAAAGTGCAAGCTAGAGCAATGAATTTTACTGTAAGAGAGTAGGAAAATTTTCATTCATTATGTATTTTTAGATCAAACTGCTAACCTTCAAGAAACTACAACTTATCAGGTTTTGGTGTAGTATCAAAGAAAAATATCCACAATTTCCTGGAAAAGCTATTAATGTATTTCTTTTTCCAACTACATCTGTGGGTGAGGTTGGATTTTCTTGAGTACTCAACCAAAACAGTTATCACAACAGAGTAAAGGGAGAAGTAGAGTAAATGCAGAATCCCATTGTATTCTGTTAAAGAGATTTGGAAAAATAGCAAATCAGATTAGGTTTTTAAATTTTGCTATGTGATCATATGTAGGTCTCCTTAAAGTTGATTATAGCATAATGCCTTTAGAATTTTCACTTTGATATCAACTCCATTAGCCGTAAACCTCTGACTTGGTTCTCCTTGACACAAACTGTCCCGGAACTGCCTCCCTCTGACCTTCACTTAGAAATTAAAAACTAATTCCAAAGTTAACGTCAGAACCTGTAATTGAAAAGACAATCTCTTACAAATCCAATGGTTTTCAAAGTCAAAATACGTGCTATTGATTAGTTTAAGTCCCACCTTTTTCTAATTACAATGGAAGAGGATTGACTAATGTTATGAACAATGCATCAAATTGTCACCACAACTGATTAAGACACATTTCCTAGCTCTGAGATACAGTTTAAAAACCTTACAATTCAAATGGCCAGCCTCATTCAGGTTTACTTTATAGGCCCTAAATATTAATTATTAATAATACTAATTGAAAAAGCAGTTTTTTCATCCTGGTAAGTGGTCTGAGCTACTTGAAAGAATCAATCTTACTTGTGGGTAGTGCTTTTTCTGTTACTGATGTGTCCTGTGCATTACAGTATTCATTTATGCTTCACTTAAATAAAATTAAGGACTTTAGAGGACCCTTTTAGTGCCCTCAAAATGGGTAGTCTAAGTGGTATTTAGTACCTTAGGAGAGCTATTATCTTTAAAAAGTGAGTCATCAATTCCCGAAAGCTGTTTTGGTCTCCTCTTCTTATACTGACAATGTAGGAGGAAATTGGGTTGTCAAAATATACTATGATGATATTGTCCCATTCAGCTGCACCTCCAAAGGATAAGTAACTTGCACGGAAGGATCAGTGCCACCTGGGCTGCCCGCTGGAGGCAAAAGCCCTTGACCCCTAGGCAGTACCGCGTTATCAGTGTGGAAAACAGTGGTGAAGCATTAAATTATACAAGTGGTCATTTATATTTAGCTCTGAAAAGTGCTTTTGACGTGCTTCAACATGTATCTCGCAGTCTCTGAATTTGCTTAAATTAAAAAGAAAAAAAATAACTTTGTACACATATACATATATAAAGAAGGCATTCAGTGAAAACCCACTTTTAAGCATTGCTTCCCCTCGGGGCACCTGACTGGCTCATTCCATAGAGCATGTGACTCTTGATCTCCGGGTTGTGAGTTCCAGCCCCATGTTGGGTATAGAGATTACTTAACAATAAAATCTTTAAAAAAGGAGAAGAATTGCCTCCCCTCCCCCATCTCTATTTTCCCCTCCGTGCCTTTCTGCTCACTATTCTGATTTAAGAAAGACAAGTGATTTTTTTGAATTTAGTTTTTTTTGGTTTGTTTTTTTTTTAAGTTCTGTGTATAGTTTTAAATGATCCAGGGCTTTATGTAGGTCTTCAGTTTCTTGTCACGATTTCATGGCAGCCCTCCGTGACTGGGAGTACTAGGACCTCCGGGGACTGACCTCTGGAGCCAAGTAGTGAAGAGGAAAGCGTGTGAAATTTACACCCATTAGACCAGAATCCAGTTGACTCCTGTTTGCAGCTGTAACCTCTCCGAACTATCATGTAGTGGTTCAAGGTTGGAGTCAGATACACCCAGCTTCTCCAAAGACTCTCAGACATAAATCCCAGCGGGGACTCAGGACTCCAGACCAATACAGTCACCGTGCGTACTGCACACCTCTACTTGGTTGTCTCAGAAGTATCCACCATCCCACCACCTCCCAACATAACCTCACAGTCTTCCCCACAAAGCTGGCTCTTTGCCCGTGTTCTCTCTTCTAGCGGGAGTCCCCATGATCTTTCTAGTTACACAAGCGAGAAATCTAGTAGGAGTGCTCTTGAACACATCAATTTCCCCCGCCCTCCTCCATCCAATTCACCACCAGTTCTGTTGAGTTTTTAATCTTCCAACTACCTTTCAAATCCCATCCAGATCGCCACCACCTACTTCTGTCACCTCTTCTAGACCACAGAAATGTCTCCCCTCTCCCCACTTCCGGCAGGTCTGCCCTCACCTGCCTCTTCACTCCTCAGTCAAATTTGGTTTAGCTCTGCAGGGCAGCCATCCCATCGCTCACCCTGCGAAATCCCCTCCGTGGCTCCCATTGCTTTTCAGATACGGACCCAAACCCTTAAGAAGACCTGAGTCTCCCAGCTTCGCCTCACCTCCTCCTTTTCCGGCTCTTTGACCTTCAGTCACATGGACCTTCTCCCGGTTCCTCAGCTGCATCTTAACTCCCTCCTGTCTTAGGGCCTTTGCAGATGCTTCCCCTTGGCCTGGAACAGTCCATCCTTGCCCCGTTGACTCTTCTTGCTCTCCAGATACCTGCTTAACTGGCATTTCCCCACAAAACCCTTCCCTGATCCCCAGCCCCAAAATTAAACCCGTGTCATGATAAATTTTGATTTTGTAAATTTGTGTACTTCTTTGATTCTACCCTCGAACTCTGTACTCTCCATGCCGTTGTGAACACCATACCTGGCAGCTCCGAAAGCTCTGGACAGATGTATGACTGCTCCCCAGATCTGCAGCTTCAGAGCTGGACTACATGTGGGCAAGTCACTTAACTTCCTAAGTCCAGTTTTCTGCTGGAAAGAGGGTGGTTGGTCCTTGGCACGTAATAAGTGGTCATTTATTATTAAAGCTGTGGTTATTCATATTAGAATTCATACTGAAGAGTGACAAAATGATACTCCGTGGTGTTATTGAGGATTAAATGATGAGTGTAAAGAGTTACCATAAAATATAAAGCACTGTTCAGAACTTAATAGTTAGCATGAAGAAACACAAAGTGACATTTAAAAATCAAAAATAGCTCCCTTTAAACTGATGTGAATTTTTTAAGTTAATCTAAGATAAATAGAAATTCAACTCTTATCCCACATCACCCAGCTAGTCAGGGGCCAAGAACTCAACATTCTTCTCTCTGAACCTAGAGTTTCTTAATTTTTTTTTTTTTAACAAATACGGAACAGCAGACAATATGCTAGTATGTGAAATAAAGTAATAAGTGATACATCAGACCCAGTGATGTGTTTTTGGGATGCATCAGGCAGACACAGTGTAAACTAGAATGTTCACCGATGCTCCAGAGCCAAGGAGGGCCTCCTAATCTTGAGGGTCAGGGAAATTCTGCAGGGGACAAGTAGAGTTGGGGACCGGGGGGAAAGGGGAGGCAGTAAGTGGTGGGTCCCTCGGGAAGTGGCATGTTTGAAGGTCCAGCGTAGAGTTTGCAAGGCCCGGTTCAAACAAGCCCCCAGTCCTGACAGTGGGAGTAGAGATCTGGTGCTGGGCTCAGCCTGGAGAGAAGGAGCTCTGAGCAGTGAGTGTTGCAGGTGGCTGGGAGCCTAAGAATGGCCTGAGCTTCAGGACCTTCTGGTTATAAAGAAAGATGCCCTTCTTCAGCTTAGCTCAGCTCATCCGGCATTTCCAAAGTGAGTGAAATAACATCATTTTGTCCCCATTACCATCCATAGACTCAGATGAAATTGGGCTTTTAGTGATGCTCGGATTTCAGAACAAGTTGGTTACGTGATGACTTCGTGAAGATCATCGAATGATAATCTTATATTAAGGAAACAATTAGGCACAACTTAATGTCATAAAGTAAAATTTTATGTTGTACTTTTTTTTGCATTAGAACCTTTTTCTTCCATATACTGAATATGGTGCCAACAGTCCTTCCTCTAGAAGGTATTCTGACCTTATGTCCTTTCTGCCCATTTACACTTAGAAGTCCCCCATCCCTACTGGGCGTGTGAATATTTTATGTCTTTTCTTGAAAAATAGAGAGAGAATGATACCCTTTTGGACCCCTAGTTTCAAGGTTGGTTGGCTGGGTTTTAGTAGGCCTGTAAAATCCGAAAGTCTGGAAACCATTAGTTTCCATCAGCACGAGACCAGTTGTGCAGAGTTAGGCAGGGGTTGGGCCATGGAGGACCAGGTAAGCTGTGCTGAAAACTTTTGAGTTTCACACTAAAGGAAGTAGGGAATCCCAGGAGGACTTTAAGCCAGACAGTGACATCAGATTGGCCCTTTGGGAAGAGCCTTCTGGCTGTTCCGTGTGGAAGGATTCAAGAGCTAGAGCCGGAAGCTGGAGAGATGTGTAGGGAGGCAGAGCTCCGCGGTGGCATAAGAAGCTGAAGTTGGCGGGCTGTGAGCGACCGACTGTAGAATGAGGGAAGTGGGGCCAAGAAAGGGGGAATTGAGATTCCTGGCTTGGTCAAGAGATGGATGGTGGTGCCATGCACTCGGCAGGGGGTGTGGAAAGAAGGGGTTTGCGTCCCTGGCTTTTAGTGTCCTTTGGAGGAAATGGGGGTGAGGGGAAGGGGATTTGAATTGTTTTTCCTATTCTGAATTGAGGGGTCGTTTGGGGTGGCGCAGTGGGAGTGGACTGGATCCCCACAGAGAGTCCACAGAAGGAGAATTAGGCTGTGGTCAAGGCAAAGGAGCATCAGCAAAAGAGGAATCCTTGGTGGAGATTAAAATAGAACAGCCAGAGGTGAGAGAAAACCAGAGCACAGTGGCCTCGGAGCCCGAGACAGTATTTATGGAGCAGGAGGAAGGGTATAAATGCCGCAGAGAGGTGGAGTAGGCTCAGTCTGGGGGGCTGGGGAGCAGAGGTCCTCAATGACCTTGGCTGAGCTATCTCGGTGCACAGGGCAGGAGCGGTGCACGCGTGAGCCGTGGACGGGAGGTGGGAAGCAAGGAGTGGACTTCCATTTCCACAAAGGGGGGTGGCCTCAAGCAGAGCCCCCCATGAAGATGGCTGTGGCCTCAGCCTGTGCAGCACAGGCCGAGTGGAAACAGCTCTGAAGGGGCCGTGATGACAAAAGGAGGTTTAGGACAAGGGGGTGCCGTCAACTGGGCGGGGGTAGGGGGCACTGCCCGAGCTGCCCTTCTCGTGGAATCCAGGCTGGGGACCCCTCCACCCCATTTTCTCAGACTCATTCACATGTGCAAGACTCAAGGAGGGGGTCTGGGTTGGTTCTGATTTTTCTCCCTGAGAAAGCTTTTCTGGGTGTCCAAAGTGAGATTTTAAAAATTTATCTATGCAAAGTTTTGTCTTCCCTGTGTACATTTTGAACAGAAGACTCATTCTTTCCATGATTCCTCCTCTCGTTTGGCTTTTTTCACATCCTTGAGACTCCTATACATGTGTTCTTCCCTCTCTGTGTGAAAGACCTATTCAGTATGTTTCCTATTCTGGATCAAATAGGAAATCTCTAAATTGAGATTCTAATTTTTTTAAAAATTTTTAAAGATTTTATTTATTTATTTGACAGAGATAGAGAGACCACAAGCAGGCAGAGAGGCAGGCAGAGAGAGGGGGGAACAGGCTCCCTGCTGAGCAGAGAGCCCGATGCAGGGCTCCATCCCAGGACGCTGAGATCATGACCGAGCCGAAGATAGAGGCTTTAACCCACTGAGCCACCCAGGCGCCCCTCGAGATTCTAAAATAACTGATTAGACCCCCTTTTAAAAAGAAACATTTCACGTTTTTATTTTCATGGCTCCGTTCTTATGGACTGAAAAAAAATACTCACCTTGGGCTGTTTGTAGAATGAGAAGGAGCTCTACCTCTTGCTATATCGAGATTTTCACTGTAAGAACAAAAACTTCAAAATCCTATAAAATATTGATAAGTTTGATGATATTACAACGTAAAACTGTATGTCACAAATCTCTGTAAAACAAAATCAAAAGAAAGTACGAGAAATGTTAGACTTACATGTTTAAAGGGCTCGTTTTTATTATATACCAAGGGTTTTACAGATCGATAAGAAAAAGACAACCTGATAGAAAACCGAGCAGAGCTCATGAAGAGATACAAGAGGAAATGTAAATGATCAATAAACGTAAAAATATACTTCCTCTCATCACTAAATCCACAGAAGGTAAGAAAATTAGAATGGATTTGGCAACGATTCTTTAAGAAGGGGTACTACCATCCCCCACCCCCCCACCCCCGTGCTGGCAGAGTGTGGAGAAACTGGGGGGCCGGGGGTGGCTGGACAGCTCCCAACTGTGCGTCTGTGATAGTCGAATGTCTTATCACGAGTATGTATGCTCAAAAGCAGCAATAAAAATAATGTTTCCGATTGATTTTAAACACACTCATGCATAGCACGTACCAACAAACCAGACAACCCTGCTTAAATCTCACTTCTAACGCCTACTGAGTCTATCCTCAGGGGCAGACCGGTGACCTCTCAGCCGGTTTCCTCCTTTATGGAATCTGCGTAGCAATACCACTGATAAGTTCATGTGCAATTAAATAAAGACCATATGGAAACGAATGGTCAGTGGTAAACACTCCATCAGTAAGAGCCACTCTTGTCATTATCATCAGGGAATAAACAGTCATGTGTTCTCATACTCAAGGCTGCTGTCAATGAAGGGATAGCCAGAGCTGCCTAGGCATAAGGGGAACGGGCTCAGAGACAGAGCGCAGGAAAATCAGCTCACGGCAGGGTGCTCTCAGGGGGTGTTACACTTCTTTGTAGAAAAAGGCTGGTTGGTAAGATGGAAAAAGGAAGTATTCTGGCACTTTCCAGCCAACAGTCTTCTAATGGTCTATCCTGGCGGCAGTCAGGTTAGATTGCTGTTTCTGTGTAATCCCCGTTACCCTGCACACTGGCACCGACTCGTGTTTTCATCCTGAACCTCGCACCTTGTTTCTGTCTCCCCTTCCTCCTCTTAGTGCTCTCACTTCTCCGACCTGCACCGAAAATCCTGGGGGAACGAGGGTCCTGATCCATTCCAGGGATGTGGACATATAAATGAGCCTGCAGTCCGGGTCTCTGTACCCAGACTGCTGCTAGCTTGGGTGACCCGCCTGCCTTTCCTACTTGGAGACAGCTCTTGATAGAAAACGTGACACTGGACATCCTTGATTCTTGCTCTGTGACCTGATTGGTCTCTCAAAGTATTATTCCATTTCCTTCTTTTTCTTTTAGGTCACACTTGTTAATTCTGAATCTGCCAGATCATGCCTAGCACAGGAAGGAGAGTGGGGAGTTCAGTACCAGCTGAGTAAGAATTGCCACGGGTCTGGTTTGTTTTGTTCTGTTTTGTTTCTAAAGCTTACTGATAATGCATCCTTCACAGTAGCTTTCCCAGTTCTGCAGTTAAGTGTCATCGTTATTACCCCTTTCTTTTTAAATCTGGCTAATTAGTTAATGTGTGGTGGGATTGTCTTTTTTTCCTTTTCCTTTTTATTTTGAGATAACTACAGACACACATGTAATTGCAAGAAGTAAGAGAGATCGCATAAGCCCTTTGCCGAGTTTCCTCTGATGGAAACTTCTCGCTAAACTGTAGTCCACATCACAACCAGGGTGCTGACGCTGATACAGTTGAGCTGCAGAACATTCCTGTCCCAAGGATCCCTCGTGTTGCCCTTCTGTAGCCGAACCCATTTCCCTCCTGCTCCCCTCGCCCTGTCACTAATCTGTTCTCTGCTCCTCTGATTTTCGAGAATGTTACAGCCGTAGAATCATAGAGCGTGTGACCTTTGGGGATTGGCTTTTTTCACTCCGCAGAAGCACCCGCCTTGCTCTGTACATGTAGCGGTAGTTCATGTGTCCTTAACTGGCTGTGTGGTTTCCTGGGGCGTGGGCATACCACATGCTTCACTGTTCACCCACCGAAGGACATCTGGGCTGTTTCTAGTTTTTGACTATTAGGAGTAAAGCTGCTGTAGATGTCCACGCATAGGTTTCAGTGTGAACGTAGGTTTCCATTCTCTCAGATGTGTCCACGAGCCCTATTGCTGGGTGGGACGGTACTTGCATACTGAGTTTTTAAGAAACTGCTTTTCCAGGGGCGCCTGGGTGGCTCAGTGGGTTAAAGCCGCTGCCTTCGGCTCAGGTCATGATCTCGGGGTCCTGGGATCGAGCCCCGCATCGGGCTGTCTGCTCGGCGGGGAACCTGCTTCCTCCTCTCTCTCTCTGCCTGCCTCTCTGCCTACTTGTGATCTGTCTGTCAAATAAATAAATAAAATCTTTAAAAAAAAAAAAAAAAAAAAAAAAAGAAACTGCTTTTCCAGAGTGGCTGCACACTTCACCTTCTCCCCAGCCGAGTTCGAGCAGTCCAGCTCGCTGACATCTTTGCCAGCATCTGGTGTTGCCGTTATTTTCTACTTTGTCCGCCTTGATAAATATATAACGAAACCTCGCCATGGTCTTAATTTGCTTTTCCCCAGTCACCAACGAGGCTGAAGCTCTTTTTAAGTCTTTATTCACCATCTTCATAGCCTCTTTGGTGAAATGTATCTTCTAGTTCGTTGCCTGTTGTCTAGTTATATTTTTTTTCTCTGTTGAAGTTTGAAAATTCTTTATGTATTCTATATACCTGTCTTCTGTCAAAGATTTGCAGAGGTTTTCCGGTATTTTCTCCTGGTCTTTAACTTGTCTTTTCATCCTCTTCATAGGCTCTTTCACGAACAAAAATTTTTAATTTTGATGAAATCTGGCATAATCAGTTTCTCCTTTTACGGGTTATACTTTTCATATTCAGTATAGAAGTTCTGCATCTAACCCTAGATCCCTAAGCTTTTCTCCCATTTTTTCGCAAAAGTTATAGTTTGGTGTTTCTTTCTGGGTCTGTGATTCATTTTGAGTTATTTTTTATGTAAGGTATGAAACTTTGATGACGTGTCTGTCTGTCTTTCTTTCTTTCTTTCTTTTTTCCCCTAATGGGAGTCCAGCTGATCTAGCACCATTTGTTGAAAAGATTGTTCTTCCTCCACTGAACTGGAGGAATTGAAATGCTTTGGGGCCTTCGTCTACCATCAGTTGTGCATATTTATGTGGCTCTACTGCTGGGTTCTTAGTCTGTTTCCTGGTGTGTATGTTTATCCCTTCGACAGGACCTTGCTGTCTTGAATGCATCTTGAAATCAGACTGATTCGTCCCACTTTAATATTCTTTTTAGAAATTGTTTTAGCGGGGTGCCTGGGTGGCTCAGTGGGTGAAGCCTCTGCCTTCAGCTCAGGTCATGATCTCAGGGTCCTCGGATCGAGCCCCGCATCGGGCTCTCCGCTCAGAGGGGAGCCTGCTTCCCTCTCTCTCTCTGCCTGCCTCTGCCTCCTTGTGATCTCTCTCTCTCTGTCAAATAAATAAAATCTTTTAAAAAAATATTTAGCTCTGCTGGTTCCTTTGGCTTTCCATGATACATTTCAGAATATTCTTATCTATGTCTACCAAAAAAAAAAAAAACCTTGTGAGAATTTTGATAAGAATTTTGCCAAACCTATATGCTGACTTGGGAAAAATTTGTTTGTGCTATATCGGATTTTCCTAACCATAAATACAGTGTATCTTTCCATTTCTTTAAATATTCTTTGATTTCTTTCTTCAGCATTTCAGACTCTTTGACATACAAGTCCTGTACATGTTTGGTTAGATCGACAACCTATGTATTTCAACATTTTAAGTGATTGTAATGGTGTTATATTTCTAATTTCAGTGTCCACAGGTTCAAACTTAGTATACAGAATTACAATTGACTTTTACATGTTTATCTTGTAGCCTCCCTGTGGTGTTGCCAGACTCGCTTGTTAGTTCCAGGAGGGGTTTTTTTGTAGATTCCTTGGGATTTTCTAGGTAACAACCATGTCATCTGGAAAGAGGGACAGCTTTGGTTCTCTCTTTCCTCTCTGTATGCCTTTTATTTCCTTTCTTGCTTTATTGCACGGACTCAAACTCCCAGTACTATGTTCGGTAATGAGAGTGGGCATCCTTGCCTCGTTCACAATCTTAGAAGGCATTCGCTCTTGGTAACACTGAGTCTGCTGTTAAGTATAACGCTGATCTGTGCATAGTGGGCTGTTAGAAATGCTCTTGGCGGGAAAGGAGCGGCCTACTGATGTGCCGAGCTACCTCTTTTAGAGGCAGTTCCGCTCCTCTGCAGCTGATGCAGACCCAGTGCTTTGCTAGGGTGAAGTGGGACGATGAAAACCTTAGAATTTGGTGTCAGAACAGTGGGATTTAAATTTTGGCTCCCCTGCCTTCTAGCTCGATGGCCTGGGCAAACTTATTTACACCTCTCAAAGCCCAGTTCCTCATCCACAAAAAAGGGAAGAGGACGCCATCCCACTTCCTTCCTCCATGAGCACAGGTGTCCAGGGCAATAACGGGCGTATTATTTTATCCCCACCAGGGGCAGTCCTGTCCCTAGGGCAGGAGCTGGAAAATGGCCCCAGTTTGGTGAGATCTTCACCCTACTCTGCTGTGTCCCCCCGCTGCCCCGCCCCCCGCCCGGCACCTTAATTTACTGATCTCTATGGAAGATTTGACAAGTTCTAGTAGACAGATCATTTAGAATTTGCATTTGGAGTCATAAACTAAAAGACTAACTGATCTGGGGACATTTGCTGTCTGGAGCACAGACAGCCGAGTTCATTTCCCGGCTCCGTTCCCCCACTCACGTCTGCGTAAACTTGGGCAGACCACGTAATCCCCCAGCTCGCTGTAAATGCCATCATCTGTGAAATGGGAGTGGAGACAGAGCAGCTGACTCCCAGAGCGGCCATGGAGGTGAAATGAGCGAACCGGTGTCACGTTGTTAGCATGACTTTTTAGCTGTGGTCATTACTATTGGTGACTATAACGGACACATACTTACTTGTGAATCACCTTTCTTAAAAAAAAAAATTGTTTGCTTTGCAGATTTTTAAAAAAATGGATTTGGCCAACCATGGACTTATTCTCCTGCAACAGTTAAACGCTCAGCGAGAGTTTGGTTTCCTGTGTGACTGCACGGTTGCCATCGGCGATGTGTACTTCAAGGCACACAAATCAGTTCTTGCTTCATTCTCCAATTACTTTAAGATGTTGTTTGTCCATCAGACCAGGTAACTAACGTGGTTGATAATAATCTAATGACTGTAGACGCTGAACTTCGTGGCCCTCTTCCCCTCTGCACCTGCTCTTAACCCATCCAGACCATGGGGTCACCTCCTCTCCCTGGAATCCGAGGCCCCTGGGCGCCCAGTTTTCCCTCGTGACCTCACTTGCCCCCTTGCCCATCTTGGTTACTCACACTTCCATGGACCTTCGAGCCCCCGGCAGCCCCTCCACGCCCAGTACCCTGGCTAGCTGACCCCGACCCTCAGGATGGGCAGTGGCAGCCTGATTCCCTGGCTCCCACTCCTCCAGCCCCGGGCCCCCAGGCTGCCCCCACTCCTTTTTCTATTTTTATCCTTATCTGCCAGTCTAATGAGAAGCTTGAGGGCATGAATTCCCCAGTTCCCTTCTTTTCTCTCTTAAAACATCTTGATCTCAGCATCTTTGTTTGCTCTTTCCTTCCCATCTCTCCCGTCTCGGAGAAAAGGACCCACTGAGGAAAAGTGGTCTTCCTCCAATTCTCAGGCTACAGATCCGACCTCTTACTCTCTGTTCTGTCCTTTGCGCTGTGCACTGTCCCCGCGTCCGAGCCGCTGCAGGATCAACATCCCGGGTATCTTGACTATGCTGCGGGGCACCTTCTCCGTTATCTCACCGTGAAGGTGTTTAGAGGGCGAGCCACAGCTTGCTGGCGCTCCCCCCCCCCCCAGACCCCTCCTTTCTGGGGGCACTGTGGTCTGTGCTCCATCCCTACCGAAATCATTTCTCTAAGATCACCTCTTCCTCAAAACCGAGGCTCTTCTCGGCCTCTGGTGTCCTTGGCCGCACTGCATCCTCTTTTTAAGGGCCATCATCTGCACTTTGATCATGCAGAACAGTTCCCTGTTTTCCTACCCTCTGGGCAGGAGCCTTCTGAGAGTCGTGCTGAGTTTCAGTCTGGAGCTCTCCGTGCTTCTTTCCCTGTGCGCTCTCCGGGGAGCTTGTTTCGTCTGGATTTGGCGTCCACTAGAAGCCGCGAGTTTACAGCTCTGCTCTGGCCTTGACCGTTCTCTGCGTCCAGAACCCTGCTTCCCAAGGCTGTGAGGCTGGCTGCTCGAGGGGTCGAATGGAGTATCAGCGTGTCTGAAGCTGAGTTAGGCCTTCCCAGGTCCTTCCCTATTTATCTCCAAGTAACCCGCACTTAAAATCGCTCTAAAACCCCATTTTCTTGGTTCCGCCCCCAGTCACATTTCCCTCACGGTCCCTTACTTACTTACTTACTTACTTACTCACTCCATTCCTTCCCCGTCTTACTTCCTCCCGTTTCCTAATCATTCCTGTCAGATGAATATTCCTAAACAGTGAGGGCTGTGATTGTAGGACGCCTTCGATCACAAACCTAGTCCAGAGTGTCCTGCTTGGATCAGAAACCTAGAGGATGCCCGTTGCACATCAAAACAGCACACGGATTCCTGCTTCTCTTTCAAGGCCCAAAGGCTGCAGCCTGCTTGGCCACCCTGCTTGGTCATCGTGCCCAGTCTTCTGGGCTCGGCTCCCCCGCCCCTCTTCTGCAACCCCTCCCCGCAGTGATCCAAAGCCCTCTCTTCCTCTCTCACATTTCCCAGCACTTTCTGCCCCTTTACAAGATCAGCACATTTTCCTCGTATCGTTCTCGGTGGACTTCTCTCCCCCCACCCTTCATTTGTAAGTTTCCTGAGGGCAGACACCGGGCTTGACCAAGCTTTGTGGATGCCCAGTGTATAGTTTGGGTATTTGTACATAACGGCCACTTGTTAAGTGTCTGGAGGAGCAGAATGGGTGAAGAAGAGGGATAACGGCGAGCAGAGGGTGCTTCCCTCTGGACGTTCCCTTTTACCTCATCGTCAGAGACTTGCTTAGAAGTTTCGACACAATCAGTTAACTTGTCTTGAGGGGGAAAGATTTTCATTTTGAGGAGTAAAAGAATACAGTTTAATGAGTTTCAAGATTTTTTATTTATTTGACAGACAGAGATCACAAGTAGGCAGAGAGGCAGGCAGAGAGAGAGGAGGAAGCAGGCTCCCTGCCGAGCAGAGAGCCTAATGCGGGGCTCGATCCCAGGACCCTGAGATCATGACCTGAGCCGAAGGCAGAGGCTTAACCCACTGAGCCACCCAGGCACCCCAGTTTAATGAGTTTTAAATAGATGCAAGAAACTTAAGTGGAGAGCAGTTTAAATGCCTTTGTAAAAAGGAAATATGGTATCCGTGTAGATCGGAGTCCCCAATGTTCTTTTCTCTTTTTTTTTTGTTTTTAAAGATTTTATTTATTTATTTGACAGACAAAGATCACAAGTGGGGAGAGAGAGGAGGAAGCAGGCTCCCTGCTGAGCAGAGAGCCCGACGTGGGGCTCGATCCCAGGACCCTGAGATCATGACCTGAGCTGAAGGCAGACGCTTTAACCCACTGAGCCACCCAGGCACCCCTGTTCTTTTCTCTTTGAGACGAAGCAAACGGGGCAAAGGCCAGAGGCAGCCTTTCAAACCAGGGCCTTTGTCAGGTGCTGTGAGCTGCCACCTGATTACCCAGAAGGTGGACTGAGAATACAGGTTTTCCACACTTGGTTTAAGAGTGTTCTGTTGTCTGTAGTACCACTAGATGTCTCTGTCTCGAGTGCAGCCCTGGAAGTGATTGGGTTGTGAATCTTGCAGGACTGGAAACACAGAGTTCCCCAAAATGCAGAGAGGCAGGTCTGGCCAAGCACAACCTCCTGAGCGAGAGAGAACATTATGTAAAATTAATTATTTCCAAGGTTCTTTAAGCCCCTTTTTTCCTTTGAGATTCCAGTGAAGGAAAGATTAAAAATACAAATTCCTGTGAAAGTTTGCACAAAGGGCTTGTGGCTGTGCTAAAACCTTATTTTTCCTGTAAAAGTGTCTCAAGCAGACACCTACAGAATAAACCATGTAGGTGTAATTATCTTGTGGGGAGCTGTGTCCTTCCAGAAGGACTTGGAAATGACCAAAGTCTGGCCCATAGCAAGCGGAGAGGTCTAGCTGCCCGGGAGGGGATGCAGTCAAGGATGGAAATTGCTGGAAAGTGACCTAAGGAACTTTTTTAAATAACTTTTTTTTTAAAGTGTTCCTATGTGTATGTGTGTGCATGTGTTCTTCTGCTTTAAGAAAAAAAAATTAAAATGGAGAAATCAAGATAATTGGTTTCTGGGAACCTCCCGGGGCCTTAGGCACTGGCATTGAATCCCAGAGGCCTCCCTCTCCCTGGTGGTTTCTCTCCAGCCCAGTGGGTCCCTTCGGAATCCTTCTCCCTCCAACCTGGCAGGGTCTCCCAGCCTGGTTTATTCTTTGCCTTCAGAGACTGCACACAGTTCTTTAAAACCTGAGCTCTGCTCAGTCACCACCCATCACTGACAGTAGACAGAGGACAACCTATATAGTAACAAATGAGGGAAAATCATAAAACTGACAACAAAACTTTGACGGAAAGGGGCCCCACTTGGTACTTACCACTCACAGATACTAAAAAACATAGCCCTCCTTGGGACTCTTCTCTTTCTGGGAGGCAGAGGGGAGCTTGCTGTCTCTTTTGCCTGGAGGAACATACCCTCCCAGCAGAACAAAGGTGCCCTGTGAACTCCTGGGAGTACTTCGCATCTCCGAAGGCCTGTGGTTTCCCAGTTCAATGTTTTGGGGGTGACTGTTTACCTGATTAAAGTATTCTTCCCCACACATGATCCCTAAAGCTTTGTTTTGAGTATTGAACTTCCCTAGAGCCCCTGAAACCTATTCTAGTGTACACACAGTATTGTCGGCACTCACCCTGTGCTCAAAGGGAAGACCACCTATAAAAAGACTCCAAAGGAAAATGAGTGATCTATCTTTTTAAAAAAAAGAGTCACAGAAACTCTCTTCTTTCTGCCATCAGAGTGCTGCTAGTTTCTATGGAGGATCTTTATTCTTTGACTTCCATACTTTGTAGGCAGACACTTTTCACATGATTACTTGTATGCAGTCATCTTGAAATATACACGCATTGATAGCAAGACAAGAATTCCTCAAATCTGTTCTGTCACAAATTGCTATTAAAGTCACTCTTTTAAAAAATAGAATAAAATGTTAAATTTGGAAGAGCAGGTATACTGTGACTTTTTAGCATGTTGAAAAACATATATCCATAAGATAAACGGCTAAAGGAGACAAAAAGAGTTACAAGAGTAAGAAGTGGTGTAATCAAAAATGATTATACATTGTAAGAACCTGATTAAATAACTCATCCATTTTTAAAAATGATTATACATTCTAAAGGCATTCAAGGAAGCTGTCCTTGAAATTGAAAATGCATTGTCTATAGAACATATTCACTCAGTGGACATACAGCACATACCTTATACTTTATAGATACAATTGCTTTTAATGCATTAGTTTTCTGTCATTAGTGATGGTTTAGGAGGAGTTCTTTGTGACTTTTTGATTAAAGCTTGCTTGATCAGAATGATGTTTCTGGAATGAGGCAAACACTAGCTGCTTTAGGGGCCTCAGATAAATCACTTAACTTTGGGGGCTCTCAGTTTCCAGATCTGTCAGATAGGAACAGTCACATCTGCCTGAATTACTACACAGGATTGTTTTCATGCTCTAAACAATTTTGGTGTCATGGGTTTGGATTGAGACCGAGATTCAAATCCCTCTTAGAACTCTGATATTGAGCAAGGCATGAATCTCTTTGAGCCTCAATCCCTTAGCTGGAAAATGAGAATGAATGGAGTTTAATGAGATAATGCCTGTAAAGGCCGGCAGTAGTTCTGGTGGTGGTGGTAGTATTTACATTTGGTAAGTAAGGGAGTTGTCCTGGAACCGCTTTTTACTGCAGTCTAGCAGTACTGGGAAGGTGATCTGACCCTATTAGAGCTAGAATGTTCCCCCGTACCTTCCGGGGGGGGGGGGGCCAGGTCAGAGAGTTCAGAGCACCAAAAGAATTAGGTTTTATTTTTCTCTCACTTTTGTCGTGTGGCTCCTAGTGCTTGTTCATACTAGCCCAGCATCCCCGTGTCATTTTACAAATGAAGAAACTTTCTCACCAGGTAGATTGTTTGATTTGCCTTAAAAGATCTCGTGCTGAGCTCTGGATGGCATTGGATCAATAGAAAATCATAGACTTTTAGCCAAAGCTCTGCCAGGTCAGCGGCTCTTAACCATGTCCGGGTCACAGGCCACTTTCAGACGGAGAAGCAATAGATCCTCCGCACAAAACACAAAAGTTTTTTTATATAGAACCCTCAGAGTTCTGTCTAAAAATACAATGTGATAGAAGTTCATGTAGACTCTGAGGAGAAAAAAAAAACTGCTTCAAGAATCTAGGAGTTAAGATACCATATTTGCTTAACATGAACTTTTTCCTTCTCATCCTTGCAAATACATTTATTGTCTCTGTCTGTTCTTAACACCATGTAATTACATGGGTTCCAGTTATCTCCCCTGAGTATTCCTTTTCATGAAACACTAACCGTAAGAAAGGGGAAATGCTCTGGTTTCATTTGCCTTTAAAAGTTGCCCCCTTTTTTCTCCAGAGATCATGTTCTCCCTGGAAACCTGGGCTGACGTTTGCTTACAGATTGTCCCCCGGTCTCTTGCAGTGAGTGTGTCCGTTTGAAACCAACCGACATCCAGCCGGACATCTTCAGCTATCTCTTACACCTGATGTACACCGGCAAGATGGCACCTCAGCTCATCGATCCCGTTCGATTGGAACAGGGGATCAAGTTTCTGCACGCCTACCCGCTGATCCAGGAAGCCAGCCTGGCCAGCCAGGGCGCCTTTTCTCACCCCGACCAAGTTTTCCCGCTCGCTTCTTCCCTGTACGGCATTCAGATCGCAGACCACCAGTTGCGACAAGCCACCAAGATTGCCCCTGCCCCCGAGAAGCTGGGGCGGGAAGCGCGGCCGCAGCCGTCCCGGGTGAGCCAGGAGCAGGCGCCGGAGGCCTCCCAGCTGTCCCAGCTGCCTTCCAACCTGGCCCCGGTGACTCGGACGCACCTGACTCCCTCGGACCCGCTGCAGACCTCGCTGTCCCCGGAACTCGTTTCCACGCCCGTGCCTCCCCCGCCTCCCGGGGAGGAGACCAACCTGGAGGCCTCGTCCTCGGACGAACAGCCGGCGGCCCTCACCATCGCCCACGTGAAGCCGAGCATCATGAAGAGGAACGGGAGCTTCCCCAAGTACTACGCCTGCCACCTGTGCGGCCGGCGCTTCACGCTGCGCAGCAGCCTGCG
Source organism: Martes martes (assembly GCF_963455335.1). Taxonomy (NCBI): domain Eukaryota; kingdom Metazoa; phylum Chordata; class Mammalia; order Carnivora; family Mustelidae; genus Martes; species Martes martes. Next base: position 15,310,449 of record NC_137893.1, read on the forward strand.
GGAGCACCTCCAGATCCACACGGGCGTCCCGTTCACGTCCGGCCAGCCCGGGGACAGCCGGGGGCCCCTGTCCCTCTGCAGCAACGCCCCGGACCTGGGGAAGGACGCCATGGAGGTGCCCGAGGCCGGGATGATCAGCGACAGCGAGCTGCAGCACATCTCCGACTCGCCCATCATCGACGGGCAGCCGCACTCGGAGACGCCGCCGCCCTCGGACATCGCGGACATCGACAACCTGGAGCAGGCGGACCAGGAGCGCGAGGTGAAGCGGCGCAAGTACGAGTGCACCATATGCGGCCGCAAGTTCATCCAGAAGAGCCACTGGAGGGAGCACATGTACATACACACCGGCAAGCCCTTCAAGTGCAGCACCTGCGACAAGAGCTTCTGCAGGGCCAACCAGGCGGCGCGGCACGTGTGCCTCAACCAGAGCATGGACACCTACACCATGGTGGACAAGCAGACTCTGGAGCTGTGCACCTTTGAGGAGGGCAGTCAGATGGACAACATGCTGGTGCAGACCAACAAACCCTACAAGTGCAACTTGTGCGACAAAACCTTCTCGACTCCCAATGAGGTGGTGAAACACTCGTGCCAGAACCAGAACTCGGACGTTTTCGCCCTGGACGAGGGCCGGTCCATTCTCCTGGGCAGCGCGGACTCCGAAGTCACGGAACCCGACCACCCAGTGTTAGCCTCCATCAAAAAGGAGCAGGAAACAGTGTTGTTAGACTGAATGTGACTTACCTTTTTAAAAAAAAACTGTCATTTTTACAGAGACGGTCTCCTCTCCCGCCCCACCCCACCCCCCAGTTCAGAACTGTAGTTCTCCGTGGCATGATACCAACAGGTCCCCGGTCCCTCCGCCCTCCCCACCGCCTCCCTGTCCCCAGCCCTTCCTCCGCAGAGGCTTTGTGCATTATAAATCTGGAACATATTTACTTCGAGTCAGGGGATATTGGAGAGATAATGGGCAGTAGTACTTATAAACTCAAAATAGGTTTTGAGACGTTTTAGATTATTTAAAAGCAGACTTGCAACTAATGAAGGGTATACAACAAAACAGAACAACTAGAATGCAATTTGGTAAGCTAAAATTATGACTTTCCCTGGGTAATAAGTCTTCCTTCTCGGAAAATGGCAGAAAATACAGCATGCTTCTTAGAGATTCCGCTGGGCTCTGTACTATGCAAAAATCTAGAAGGTGTGGGGAAACTTTAAACCCAAGCAAATGTTCTTAGTATTTATCCTCCAGGTGTCTTATTTCAGAATGCGTCCTTTGAGATTATGTCCAGTCAAGAAAAATCATTCGTTAAGAAATCTACTTGAACAAAACACAAAAGAGAAAAAGTAATAATGTGATGGCAATCTTAATTTTTGGATAAAACATGACAAAGCTGTGAGTTTGTGTGTTTGTAAGAGAAAATGTGTGGATATTTGTGATAAACAGGTGTATTAACGCACATGCCTTATCCAGTTGCTGGCTTCTTTCAAAGTTGAACGAGAGCAAAATTCTCTGTTTTAGTTTCTGATAAATCTGTTGGTTGTTTTAAAAATCAGACTTGCGAGTACTGTTATTCTGTAGATTGTCTTTCTGAATAGAAAACGACATGCCATTCCAGCAGCTGCCGGTGGTAAATTTGTTTTCCACCGACCAGCTGCTTTAAATCAGTGTACGTATGCAGGAAAGTGCATCTCAGAGGCAAGGCTGTGGGCAAAGCATGTAGTAACTTTAATGACTTTAAACGTTAATGCTAATACTGTACTGGCAACATTCATTGAAGCATCAAAAATGGCAAAGAAAAATCAGGACAAAAAAACCTAATTGCTGTTTGGGGGGAAAAAAAAAAACTTGATTTTGTTGTTTCATCTCCACATTATTTTTTCCTGTCCTTTAAACACCTGAAATTTCCTCCATTGGCCTGAAAGCAGTAAAATGTGTCCATTAATCTTTCCTTGGGCCAATAACAGAATGGGTCTGACAGGACAGAACAGGAGCCAGAAATAAGGACCGAACGGAAAAGGGAAGAACAGTTCATAGCTGTGTTGTACGTATATGTTTAAAACTGAATATCCCGTCATCCTGTTTCATGTATAGTTGAGTTCTCAGATTTGTAAGTTTTTATACATACTTTCATTGAATAAACATTTAATTAAATGGGTATTTTATTGTATCTGTGTATTACTTCGTCTACCTAAAGAAATGCAGGGAGGAGGGCGTGGCCCGAGGAGGCATCTCCTTGTGGCACCTCCTTTCTGTCTGCAGAACTTCGGGCAGGTCTCCTCACTTGAGTGGCATTTTCCACATCTATAAAACGAAGACAGTGGGGGCACCTGGGTGGCTCAGTGGGTTAAAGCCTCTGCCTTCGGCTCAGGTCATGATCGCAGGGTCCCGGGATCAAGCCCTGCATCGGGCTCTCTGCTCAGCAGGAAGCCTGCTTCCCTTCCTCTCTCTCTGCCTGCCCCTCTGCCTACTTGTGATCTCTCTCAAATAAATAAATAAAATCTTACAAAAAACAAAGACAGTGATAGCTGCTGGATCGTCAGATTGTGGGAAACAAATGAGTAAACCGTATGAAGGTGCCATGGACAGTCCAAGCTTGGCCAGGAAGGGGTCTGGAGGTCATCCTACCCAACTTCGTTTTACAGGGAAGAAGAAAAGACTCCAAGAGGTGTTTACCTAAAAAAATGACACAAAGTCACACTATATAAACCTAGATTCTTAAATACTGAGAGCTTTCCGTTGATTTCATCTTTTTTTAAAATCATAGTCAACATCTCCCAATTTAAATGAGAGTCTTGTGCCAAATTAAATTCTCTGACTATCTGTGGAAGGGGAGATCCAGGCAGGTCCCCGCTGCCCTCCGCAGCACGCCAGGCAGCCTCGAAGGCACATGGGTCACACCAGAGGCTCTTAAAGAGCAGAAAGTCATGGGAATCCCGAGGGATCTGGTGGGTGCGGAGAGAGGGTGAGGCGAAGATGCCAGCCGGCCCCAGCTAACTTCCCACAATTTGGTGGAGGGGGAAAGGCAGGAACTGTGGTCAGCTACTCATTATGGGCAGTGGTACAGGGGCTCTTAACACTGGCCTGTGGCTACCTCCTCCTCTTGTGACAGACCTGCCAGTCCCTCCCTACCCTAGAATGCTCACTGGCTATTTCAGCACAAGAGGTTATAAAGTTTACATTTCATTCTTAATTTTTGATGGTACCAATGTAAACACGCTTTGGACATTTCAGTTGGTAATGTCAGTCTGAACACCTAAACTCCAGCATTAATTCAGGCTGTCACTCTCCATATGTTAGCCCTCATCGACACCACTGGTACGACCATTCATTTCATAGGGAAAACAAAAGTGACCCATTCGTTAAGCTGTAAAATAGTATAGGATTTACCCTGGGAAATATGGCTGTAATGGGAAGAAAGAATCGCCATTATAAAACTGGAAAAGATATACATACATATATAAAATTGCTTTGGATAATGATGGAAGAATGGAGAGTAGAGTGGACCTCAAACATTCTCCTTTCTAAAGTCATTACGGGGGCGGCTGGCCGGCTCAATGAGTGGAACATATGACTTTTGATCTCGGGGTTGTAAGTTTGATCCCCATGTTGGGTGTAGAGATTACTTAAAATGAACTCTCAGGTTCTTTTTTTTTTTTTTTTTTTAAAGATTTTATTTATTTATTTCTCAGAGAGAGAGAGAGAGAGAGAGAGAGTGAGCACAGGCAGAGTGGCAGAGGAAGAAGCAGGCTCCCTGCGGAGCAAGGAGCCCGATGTGGGACTCGATCCCAGGACGCTGGGATCATGACCTGAGCTGAAGGCAGCCGCTTAACCAACTGAGCCACTCAGGCGTCCCAAGGGTGTAGAGATTACTTAAAAATAAAATCCTTAAAATAAAAAGTCATAGAAACCTGTGGGGCGTCTGGGTGGGTCAGCGGTTTAAAGCCTGAGCCACCTCTGCCTTCAGCTCAGGTCATGATCCCAGGGTCCTGGGATCAAGCCCTGCATATGGCTCTCTGCTCAGCGGGGAGCCTGCCTCCCCACCCCACCCCCACCCCCCCCCCCCGTCTGCCTCTCTGCCTGTTTGTGATCTCTGTCAAATAAATAAATAAAAATCTTAAAAAAAAAAAAAAAGTCATAGAAACCAGCCACTGTACTTCTTTTTTTTACTTTTTTTTTTTTAAGATTTTATTTATTTGCTTGACAGACAGAGATCACAAGTAGGCAGAAAGGCCAGCAGAGAGAGAGGAGGAAGCAGGCTCCCCGCTGAGCAGAGAGCCCGATGCGGGGCTTGATCCCAGGACCCTGGGATCACGACCCGAGGTGAAGGCAGAGGCCTCAACCCACTGAGCCACCCAGGCGCCCCACCAGCCACTATTCTTATTTGTAATTTCCCTCCCAAGAAAGGGAAAGAGCTGAGGCATGCAGAGTTAGCCTTTCAGTTCAAAATGTCACGCCTTGGTCACTGAATTGCTATGTTTAGAAATATCTAGGCATTTAGGAGGATGGTTGGGGAGGATGGTGTGTGGGGTAGGGGAGTACTTCCTAAGGCTTGGTTGGGAATTATGGTGGGGGGAGGAGGAAGCCCTCTTCATTCATTCACTAGTAAGGAATGTTGAGACAAACGTACTTGTATGGAGAGTATTTTATTGAAATGGAATAAAACTTGTTCTTGAGGTTGACTGCATTTTTAGGACAATTTTCAGAATCCTCAAAATACTTAGATTGCATTTTGCTTTGCTTTAGTTTTCCATTTTAGACTGGAACAAACCATTGTTATACATCATTGGCAGGTAAGCAAGATTCAGGCTTAGAAATCTTTGAGTAAATAAAAAATGAATTATCTTAAGACAGATCAACTAACCTGCCTCTTCTAGAACTAGCTCCTTAAACACAACTGGAAGGGTATCAGCTACCCGTTAACAACTCTCTAAATAAAAAGTAGACTCAGAATCTTCAATGTGAAAAATAAATGTACCAGGATGAAATGATATTCTGTGGTTTCATTCTCTTTAGATCAAAGTAATTCTGAACATAAAACATGGTTATTCTTGACTGAAGTTGGCGCTATTCTCTGAGAAATACGTAATCACCTGCCCTGCCTAATTTCCTGGTCGTTATGAATGTCGCTGCTTGTGAAGAAGGCATTGTCAACAGAAGGGCTGAGTGGGGTACGTGAGATCCTCAACTGGGTGTCTGTGTGCTTTCATTTACTCCCAATCATCCTGGCAAGCATGTGTCCCATTTTTATAAATGAGGAGATTGAGCCCCAAAGAAATTAAATAACCTCTTTGAGGTTATCCAGCCAAATAGAAACAGTCATCTTTTTTTTTTTTAAAGATTTTATTTATTTATTTGACAGAGAGAGAGATCACAAGTAGGCAGAGAGGCAGGCAGAGAGAGAGGGGGAAGCAGGCTCCCTGCTGAGCAGAGAGCCCGATGTGGGGCTCGATCCCAGGACCCTGGGATCACGACCCGAGCCGAAGGCAGAGGCTTTAACCCACTGAGCCACCCAGGCGCCCCAACAGTCATCTTTTAAAAGATTTTATTTTATTTATTTAACAGAGAGAGAGAGAGAGAATCACAAGCAGGCAGAGCAGCAGGCAGAGAGAGAGGGAGAAGCAGGCTCCCTGCCAAGCAGAGAGCCGGATGCAGGGCTCTGAGCCACCCAGGTGCCCCAACAGTCATCTTTTAAAACTCCATGTGGCTCCCTCAAAAAGCAATGCTCTCTCTCCTCCCCCAGGGATGCCTACACCTAACAGACACCTTTGACCAGCCCTTGGCGATGGGCAAGTCCTGTATTATTGTAATTGACAAGCCTTTGATTCAGCAAAAGCAAGAAGTACAAGGCATGGCTTTCCTTGCTCATCTGACCTACTTTTTTTGTATCTGGTTTCAGACCTAGCTTTGTCCAAATTATATTAGGAGGTGGGAAAAGACATATTTTCCCAAATGTGCAAACATTTCTGCGGACTAGAAGCAATTGCTGGGGGAGAGGTGCCAGGTGCAGGGAAGGGAAAGCTTTTTCACCTGCTAACCTAAATTTGTTCTGCGATTGAGGCAATTAACTTGAATCCGTTCTATAACCTTATGTTACGGCAGTGGTCCTAAAACAGGCATGTCAGAATCTCCTAGAGGGCTTGATGAAACAGACTTTCAGCCTGGCAAAGAGTCTGATTCAGTCTGTCTGAGGTCAGGCCCAAGAATGTGCATGTCTAATAGGTTCCCAGATGAGATGATGAAGAGGATACTGGGAGCCACATTTTTTTTTATTTTAATAAACATATAATGTATTTTTATCCCCAGGGTACAGGTCTGTGAATCGCCAGGTTTACACATTTCACAGCACTCATCATAGCACATACCCTCCCCAATGTCCATTTCCCCACCACCCTCTCCCGTCCCCCCTCCCCCCAGCAACCCTCAGTCTGTTTTTTGAGATTGAGTCTTTTATGGTTTGTCTCCCTCCCAATCCCATCTTTTCATTTTTTCTTTTCCTACCTCCCCCCAACCCCCCCCCACATTGCATCTCCACTTTCTCATATCAAAGAAATCATATCATAGTTGTCTTTCTCCGATTGACTTATTTCGCTAAGCATGATACCCTCTAGTTCCATCCACGTCGTCACAAATGGCAAGATTTCATGTCTTTTGATTGGGAGCCACATTTTTTAAAGACTTTATTTATTTGTTTGAAAGAGAGAATGAGAGAGACTGAGCATCAGTGGCGGAATGTCAGAGAGAGAAGCAGATGCCCCCCCGCTGAGCAGGAAGCCCACTGTGGGACTCCATCCTGGGACTCCAGGATCATGACCTGAGCTGAAGGCAGTCACTCAACCAACTGAGCCACCCAGCCACCCCCCCACCCCCAGCCACATTTTTTAAAAAAGAGTTTTATTTATTTGAGAGAGAAAGAGAGAGAGCACGAGCAGGGGGGAGAGGAAGCCGCAGACTCCCTGCTGATTCCATCCCACGACCCTGGGATCACGACCTGGGCCAAAGGCAGACGTTTCACCAACCGAGCCACCCAGGTGCCCCCAGGAGCCACATTTTGAGAACCACAGCATTACTCTATCATTTCTGCTATATTCCCAGCCCTCCTCGGTTCTACTTGTTCCTTAGAATTGCAATAACCAGGGGAACTACTATGGGGCCACATAGGGACCTGTGACATTTCTAGCATCCTGCTTTCTTTGAGGCAAAGTGCTCCTTAACAAGATATATGATCTGTACACATTGGTACAGGAGCCCTTAGAAGAAATGGGCTTTATTCTAAACCTCCCTCCTCTCCTTCCAGAGGCGCCTGTAACCTGGGAGCACAGAAAAGAATAAAGCTAAAGTTATCGAATATCCTAAGTAGTTTTCCCGGAGGCCACCTAGCTTCTTCCGAAGGAAAGCGGCCAGGATCTGGGTGAGGACACAAAATGGCATTAAGGTGGTCGGCTAAGGCCACACAACCCCTGAGAAGTGAGTACACAGCCCCCATCTCCTTTGTTGTCAGCGAAAGAAAATGAACTAAAAAAATCTTATCTTTGCGGTTAGGTAGTGACACCCTTGAGTAGACAAACGCCAGGGAGGACCCGGAGCCTGCGCGGTACAGTGTGGGGTGGAAGCTAGGACAGACCCAGGACGCTGCGGGGACCGTCCCTCCCACAGGCCCTCCGCCCCATGGAATGGGTCTCCCCTGTCAAGTCTCCCTGGAGAGCGGGGCAGCAGGCCACCCAAGCCGAAAGGGAAACAGGGGGGAACGAAAAGAAATGCGGATGACACACAAGTGTAGGTTTCATTTCTAGAAAGAGCGCATGGAAGATGGGTCTTCGTAACCGTTTGGGAAGATCCGTGTCATTCTGAAGGTTACCAAGATCTTCACCAACACAGCAGTCAATAGCCGTCAGGACGCTGCCTCTGGTGGGCGGCTTTATTTCCATTTCTCTTTCTTTTCTGATTACTAATAGGGAATGCGTTGTGATGTGTTTTGCTTTCTTAGTTCCTAAAGCACATTCCCAAGAGGAGACTCTTATGAAGATTCTGAAATGACATGTTCTGAAACGACACGGTAGCGACAAGTGATAAAGCCGCCCCTTGGGCACCTGGGGGCCTCCGTCGTTAAACGTCTGCCTTCGAGGCTCGGGTCATGATCCCAGGGTGCTGGGATCGAGTCCCGAGTTGGGCTCTCTGCTCAGCGGGAAGCCTGCTTCTCCCTCTGCCACTGCCCCCTGCTTGTGTTCTGCTCTTGTGGTCACTCTCTGGCAAATAAGTAAAATCTTAAAAAAAAAAAAAAAAAAAAAGAAGGAAGGAAGGAAGGCAAGCAAGCAAGCAAGCTTCCTCTTCTCAGTCACCCGACCAAAGCTTTTTGAGATTTTAAGCCGTTATTTCCCGTCTCTGGGTCTCCCAGGACATGGAACAGAAGAGCCATGGCTCTCCCGAGACCCACCTACCCCGAGGCTGATCTGCACTTGCCCTTACATAGCTCCTGGGCCTCCTGCATTGAACATTTCCCCAACTGATTATCATCTCCTGGCCCCACCCATGTCAGGGCTCGGCTCCACATGTAGGCTGGTGACCCAGAAATGTCCTTCTTCACTCCACAAAGTTCCCATGACAGATAATGAGGTGTCGGGCCTGTTGATTCCACCCTCCTAAATCTCTCGATCTCACCCATAGACTCGCCAGCCAAAGGGCCATTGCTTTAATGTTGCCCATTATCAATCGCTTCTCCGCCTTTTGGCTAAGATCAAGTGTAATGTTGCCCATTATCAACTCCTGCCTGGATTATGGTATTCACGTTCGCTAGTCCTCTTCCCAACCTCCAGTCTTTAATTTTCCAGAAGCTGGAAGCAATTCTCCAGATGCACTTCATTTTATTTTTTTTTTTTGAAGATTTATTTGAGAGAGAGCGCGTGTGTGCAGTGGGGGAAGGAGGGGGAGGGGCATAGGGAGAGGGAGAAGTAGAATCCCCCTCTGAGCAGGGAGCCTGATGTGGGGTGGGGGTCCATCCCAGGACCTCAAGATCATGGCCAGAGTCAAAGGCAGAAACTTAACTGAGCCACCTAGGTGCCCCTGAGACACGTGACATTTTAGGTAGAAATTCCTTTCCTAGGAAGGGCTGTCCTGGGCCGGCACATTAAGTTCCAGTAACACCCTTCCTCGCCACTGAAACCAAGAACGCTACAAGGGGAGAGGGTAAAGCAGCACCACAAGGCCCTAACACTTCCTTGGGAATCGCTAACATACAAGGACCGTTTCACTTCCTTGCTAAGTAATTTTAATGATTTATAATAGGTCTCGTGCCTCAAAGTGGCCCACGGGCCAACTCTACAATATTATTTCTGTAAAGTCTTTCAAAAGAACACAAATTTTGTTCAGGTTTCAAGTTCTAGAGGAAACCCTGCCTGCTTTTTCAGGTATCAGGTGAGTTCTGAGCGAACAGGGATGAGGAGAATCAAGCACAACGTGGTTTTTAAATTAACCTAATTTATAGTATTGCCTCTGCGCTCGTTAGTTATATACCAAGTTATCTGGAGTTAGAATAAAAGGTAAAGCACAGGGTTGAGTTAGAGGTAGGCCTTAGTACTCAATATCCTGCCGCGGGAAACAGCACGTTCAGTCCTATTTTCTTCATTTATGAAATTCTAACACTGGTCTCCAAATATGAGTGTTACAGTGAAGCTGCTCTTTTTTAAGATTTTATTTATTCGTTTGAGAGAGTGTGTGACCAAGAGCAAGGGGGTGGGGAAGGGCAGAGGAAGAGGGAAAAAGCAGACTCTCTGCTGAACATGGAGCCCAAGGCGGGGCTCGATCCACAAGCCCAGGGCCACGACCCAGCTGAAGGCAGACCCCCAACCAGATGAGCCACCCATGTGCCCCATTAAAAGCCCGTGGTTTCAATCTCCGATTTCTCATATGTACAACTAGGACCCTGATCCCCAGATCATTTCTAGTGACTACGGGTAGAGATGGTAAGGAATTGGGTGGGGAGGAGAAGCCTGCATTTACACAAGAATTATGCCAGGACATCCTGATCCATTTCCATTAGACTGTTCATTAGAAATGAACGGTCACTTAAACTTGAAGTTAACAGGACACTGGGTTCAGCCTCCATCCTCTCACCATCTCGGAAACCTGGGGCTGCTGTGTCCATTGCCTTCCTTGTAGAGCTGGGGGGGGGGGGGCGGGGGTGAGGGGTTCCTAACTCTGGTTCTAGTTACTGGTTGGGATTTCAGAGGAGGTCTGTGTGACTATCCAAAAACTGTACTCTGGGGAGTTCGAGGTCAGCCAGAGGTTTAATGAGATTCTAATTAAAGGGCCCTTAGCCCCCAAAAGGTTAAGAATCACTGACCATTTTTGGTGCTTTTACACATGTCCCAGGTACATTCCAAACTCCCATGATGCTCTGTAGAGAATGTTGCAAAGGTGTAAGTAATTAAAAGAAGTTAAACGTGTGATGATTATCACAGCAGTGGAGAAAAGCAATCAGAACTGAATTAAGGTGAGATTACAGAAAAGAAAATCCAGGGCATTTAATTAGGTCGCATTTTATTTAGATAAATGAAAATCTGCCCCCCAAACAGAACTAGAAATCAAATATTGTCTCAGGTTAAAAGGAAACTTGCTATGCTTGAAGCTTACACTGACAGCTAAAATTTCCAGCCCTTGACTATTTGTAGCTCCAAACACCAAAGGAAAATACGGGAAACACAGTATGTGTTAACAGAGAGGCAACTCAGGTGTACCATTAGCAAAATAACCTGAGGGGGAACATTTTACATTCCCCAATTACAAGAAGTGGTGAGAGTTTACAAGTCTTGCATTGCGTTCTATTATTGTACATGGCTCTACAGTAATGCCAAAAGTAGCAAAATATAGGCACTTGCTCCAACTTCTGCAGTTTACATTTCGCTGTTACGTACTTCATAAATTAACAGCAGCTTTAGAATTGTAAAACAGGATTCTATGTCATGCTACTGTTACTAGCATTCCTCCGGCTAATGAAAGTGTTGCTTAACAGACATAGGTCTAGAGCTCGTACAGAGATAATCCGAGGCACATCCAGATAAAGGAGTATGAAAAGCACAGTCATGAAGCAACCGCTGCTGGAAAACCACCGGCCAAGGCCAGAATGACTTGGCCACCGGTGCTCCGGGAAGAGCAAACACAAACAGAATGGAGTGGGAGGGGGTTTAAAAAAAAAAAAAAAATCAAAGTTTACCACTTGATACATAAATCCTTAATCAGTTCAAAGCGAAGCGTCCTCGTGCCATAGAGATGAAGTCAGTGTTTGACCTATCAGGAGCCCCTTACAGATTGCTCACTCTCATCTCCAGTGCCTCTTGGTTGATCTTCAAAAACCAACATCAGCGCTTGGACTTTTTTAAGTCTCTAAGTTGGCAAAAAATACTTAGATCAGGGTTTTTTTTTTTTAATTTGGGGGTTTTAATTTTCATAATGACGTTCAAATGACTATTATATAGGAGAATAACTCCTTAAAGGGTATTAAATATTTCCCAACTACAAGGTCATACACTGTTATCATGAGGTGTCTCATGATATGATATGGCCCCCCCTTTTTTTGGTCGTCAGGTTTGTTGATCTAAGATCAACTACTTTCTAATTCTAACAGCCCATGTTCCTTCTGCCAAACTTGTCTTTCTAGAACATTTAGAATAAAATCATTAACTAGCAGTCGTAATTTCAGTTTGCAAACCAGAGTTCTGAGTTTGAGTGCAATTTAAAATGCTTGTGTGGTGAGGCCATTTCTACATGTAAAGTGGAACACGACACAGCTAACTGTGGCCAAAGTCTGACAAAGTCTTTTTTACATATTGACATAAGTTAGGAATCATTTTGATATTTAAAAAAAATACTCAAATCACCTATTGGGCAAGGCATTTTTACTATTAAGCCTTCTTAATTTCTTTCTAGACGTTTCTCATTAAAACCAAGAATGAGGAAAGAAAACTGACTTTTTCAGGAAGGCACCACCAGATGGTAGCACTGTATCAGTCCTGTCCGTCTCAAAAGCTCCTGGTTGACCTGCGCTGGTGCCTCTCTGCTGGGAGTTCCTCTGAACATTACCTCAAACCAGTATCCAATGGTGACACCATGTAGTGACCACACTGGAAACTTCTACCTCAGCTGCTTTTGGAACTCAACAAACATGCCCCAGGCTTCCTAGTATCTAATAAAACCAGCAAATCTAAGTGAAGCAAATATTTTATTTAAATCGGTTGTCAAATCACAGTTTATCCAAATGAACATAATGCAACATTGTCCTTTGAAGAGTGGGCACAAATATGGCACAGACACAATCCAGGACCTACCAAAATACCAGTCATCAAGAACCTGACTTTCCTTCACGCTGTGTGTGAATGTCGTCCAGCACAGAAGAGTAGAATCAAAACCTTAAAACAGCCAACTGTTTTCTTAACAAGATGAAAAACGTTTCTCACTACCTTGCCTCAGGATTTCGGCACACTCCTCTCTCCAAACAGCCACAACAATTCAGAGAAAAGGCTTAGAGTGAATCCGCTACTGGAAAAAAAAAAAAAAAAAACTCCCTTCCAACCCCCACTGGGCTAGAAAGAAATTTCACAGTAACAATGGAACATTCTGTATGTTTCCCCTCCCCCACCCCAAAAAGGCTTTTTATTTTTAGCACACTGTGCATAAGAGGAAAGTGACCCATTTTAGAGCGGTATGAAACACGGACCCTACTCCTTAGTAGATTTTAAAGTATGAACTATAGCTTCTGATCAGGAATGTTGTCTCTAGGGAGCTGTTCTCACAACCTCCCCAGGCTTGACCGTGGCTGCATGACCCCCCCTTATCCTGGGCGGCACAAAAGGAATGTACCATCCTGCACATTTCCTTAATCATTAAGAAAAAAAAATATACAATAGATACAAGAAGGAGAGTTACTTAAAACATACATATAAATACATAAAGGAAGATACTCCAGTTTGAGAAGCAGAACCAGGTTTAGCCAACTCCAGTTCCGGGTTAAGAATTCAGGACCTTCAATCAGAAACATTGTAACAGGGTATCAGGGCAAAGTGAGGGGGGTGGCCCTGCCAGGAGGAAGTGTTAGATGGCTCTAGCTCCCGATGCAGCCTCAGGATTGTCAGGGGCTCCAGAAAGGTCAGTCGAGGGACCTGTTCTTCGGTTTTGAGTCTGGAACACGAACACTGGTCTCGAGTCTCGTCAGCAGCATCCATCCCCTCCTACTTGCTTGTCTTCACATTCAGGTCTTGCAAACACGCCGGCTGGACCTGGAGGAGGAAGGAAGAATGCCAAGTCAGTCAAGGTCTTCTCCTCCCTCGTTCGTTCCAGGAGCAGCGGAAGTCCTTGGAGCAGAGTGCCACCCCCAAAAGCAAGTGGGTCAGGACCGTGGCGGTCCAGGCTGGGCCACCCCAAAACTTGGGGCCTGTGGCTCCCCAGCACCAATATTTGGACCCATCACACACACTGGGAAATTTTTTAAATGCCTGTTCCTACTGATGGGGGAACCAATTTTTTTTTTTTCCTTGAGAGCTATCAAAACTAAAATTTCAGGCTGTAGGATAGCAACCCACCATGAACTTCTGCTTATAAAGAAAAATTCAATGAACTTGCTAGTATGATACCGGGAGCACAACCGGTTTCTTTGAGCCAAACACACATGCACGCTTGTGCACACACACATATCCCTTCACTTTCTTTGAAAGCAGGCACGTGGGTGTAGAATGAGCTCATTGTTTTCATGACATCAGTTAAGCCTGAATGGCAGCAGGTCAGTGACGGGGAAAAAAGGAATGGAACCAGGATCTCCTTGACTGTTGTTTGCCCAACTAAAGGTTCTGCCTACAGTCACAATGATTCAAACTCCTGCTTCCCTTCTAACAAATTTGCCGTCACATGGCAAGAAAAGAGAAAAAGACTGTTTTAGGAGAAGAGGAAGCTTGCTTACATGATATTTTAGGATCCTGTGGGTTCGGATTTTGTCGGTTCTCCCTCCTGTTTCTGAGTGTCGTCCTGCGTTTCGGTTTTGATCTCTTCTTCTAACTCGCTGTGGACTTTTCCTTCCAGAAATTCTACTTCCTGGCCACCTTCCTTCTCCTTCAGTGTCGGTCCATCTGTGTCTGGGGACTCTTTGCTCAAGCCTCCTGGGGCCGCTGCACCTTCCAGGGCTGAGTGCTGGTTTTCCAGGTCTTCAACAGCATGGCCATTTTCATCTTCTTGGGGTTCAGAGAGGGACCCCTCTAGCCTTTCTTCTAAGCCGGCACGATCACCATCTTCTGGAACAGACTCGGTCCCGGTTGCTTCTTTCTTTTCCTCTGACAGGAGAACTGCCTCTTCGAGCTGCTGGTCACTTATGCTGGAAGGTTCTACCTCAACACTTGTCACCTCGGCTGAAGCTTCACTCACAGCTTCACACGCGTCGGAACGGGTCTGTTCCCCGGCGGTGAGTGTGGCTTCTCCTTTGACCACCACAGCTCGTGTTCCATCCTGTGCAGTGGCCTGCGGCTCCCCTTCTTCGGTCTCAGGGTGCGCCCTCCCCTCCGGGGCATCGGCGATCATCGGCAGGGCCTGTGTCTGGAAATCAGCGGCTGTTTCTTCCGTGCTCACTAACTGGTCGACAACCGTCTGGATTACATTTTGTACAAGTTTGCTGCTCTCAGTCTCAAGTTTCGAAATCTCGGTTTCGGCCTTTCCATCTTCCCTTCTTGTTTCACTCCCTTGGACTTCCGGACCAGCAGTGGGCGCGTCCTCTTCCTCCGGGGATGGTCTCCGGGGTGGGGTTCTCTCTCCTTCCAGGTCAGCACTGATGCCTCCTTCAGGGGCAGCCGCTGTGGTCACGGGTGCGGAGTCTGGCTGAGCCTCAGTCCCTGTGGGCGCCTCGATGTCCCCTGGCCAGGCGGTCAAGTCTTCATCTTTTTCGGAGGATTCTTCTTCTGGTACTAACTGTGCGTCTTCAGATTCCCGAGTTTCCGCGGTTTCTAAAATCTTGACAGTTTCTTCTAAGACCTTCTCCCCCGCTGCTGCAGCCGCTGGAGTTAATGACACCTCTGGGGTCTGGACTTGAACTTCTGTGCCTACCGCTTCCTCCTGCACTGGCCGGGGAGAACCTTCCCAAGCAGTAACCTCCTTCTCCCCGTGGAGGACAGCCACGCCGTCTGTCTGCCCCAGGGGCTTAGGAAGCTCCTCAGATGGGGTCACAGCTGGTTTTTGCTCGAGTTCCTCTTCTGTGGCTTGAGCTGGCTCTGCTTCCGTCTCCTCCCTTTCTCCTTGAACTTCCACCTCTCCCCCCACTGGGGTGGGAGATGGTGTAGGGCTGTGGACTTTGGTGTCTTCATCCTCTTGGAATTCACATTCTTTAGGAGCTCCATCTTTAAGGGCAACTTCACTTGTTTCCTGACTCCTGGTCGTCTCGGGGTCTGCCCCTGCGACAGGGCCTTCGAGAAGCGGCTTCTCTCCGCTCTCCCCGCCGGTAAACTGACCTTCCTCTTCAATCGCATCCATCTTTGAAAGAATGGGTACAGTTTCCATCGGTACCTCTTTGTCCGTATGTTCTAGAACCTCTTCCGTTTCTGAATGTCCTTTCATTTCTTCCTGGGATGGAAAACTAGCAGGTGCTGGAGGCAGCTGTTTGGGGACAGAAACTGCTTCTGCTTCTGGGACCTGGGACGGAGCACCCGAAGCTACCTGGGAATCTTCGTGCATCTCCAGGATCTGTTCTTGCTGTATTACAGGGAGAGCTTCGAGATCGGCTACTGGGGTGCTTCCGTTGGTCTCGGTGTCTGTAAGGGTTTCAGCAGAGTCAGGAGCAACAGCCTGTTCCAGAATCAATTCTGATTTTACCCCAACCAAGGTTTCAGCGTGACAAGCGGTTCTAGGCTCACTGGACTCCACACTGTCTGTGACTGCAGGAACTTTCTCAAAGCCTTCTGGGGTGGCCTGTACGACTACTTCGGCTTGTGTCAAAGCCTCAGCTTTAGCTTCCTGCGCCTTCACTTCCAACCCTGCATCTGCCTCTTTCTTCAGGTCTAGCCCTTGAGCATCCTCTTCGGCTCCATCCAGCTTCTCTGGTATTTTGGCTCCTAAGTCGCGCGTTGTCTGAATCATGTCTTCTGGCTCCCTGGTGTCAGGCAGCGGTGATCCTTCTCGAACTTTCTCCGCAACTGCCCGCAGGACCTCTTGAGTCCGCCTCTCTTGGTCTTCCAGGTCTGGCACACCGCCCTCCACCTCCTGAACGGGTGTTGCTTCCTCTGTGGTTTCTGGAGTGTCGGTGAGCTGAGAAACAGCCGAGACCATGTCAGCGGTCTCTTCAGCCCCAGATGCTTCTGCGGCTTCTTCAGCACAAAATGCCTCCGCACCTTCTGCGGCCGTCACGGCCTCCGAAGTTAATTCCGCTTCGCTCACAACCATGATGTCATCAGTGGCATCTTGGCCGTCTGGCAGAGTTTTGGTAGCAACGGAGGTTTCTTCTGCAAGGACCTCTCCTTCAAGTACCTCCCCAGTTAGGGGTCTGGCTTCCTCTTCTGTTTCTTCAAGAGGTTCTGTCACCGAAGCGGATATCCAAGATGGCGACCTCTCTTCGACACTGCTAACGGCCCTCGCCCCGTCGAGGACAGTCACCTTCACGCCGTGAACCAGATTGGTACCGAGCTCCTCCGACACAGCAGCAGCTACCTGCTGCTCGGGCTTCTCCTCGCTTTTCTGGGCTTGCTGAGCTTCGATTTTCTCCCTTTCCACCGCATCATACTCGGACAGAGGTACCACAGCCGGGACATCGGAATCGTCTTCGTTGACCTCTGGCGGCCCTGCATCCTCAGCGGTGGCGTGTTCCGCTTTCCCGTCTGACCTTTTCTTCCTTCGTCCGGGAATAAATTTCTTAATGGAAACCCAAGACTCTTCCTTCCCAGGTTCAGCATCGGACGCGGAATGTTCTACAGCAGACCCAGGTACAGCATCTTCGCTTTTCTCTTCCAGTTTCGACTTCGATTTTTTCCTCGGGGTGACTAATCTTTTAAAGGACTCCCAGGTGGAAACGCCCTCTCCTCCTTCGGTGGGGCTGCCAGCTTGCTCAGGTGAGGGGCTGCCTGGCCCTTGATCCTGTTCCTGAGAACCGGCAAGCGCAGCGTCCGGTCCTGTTTCTCTGTCTTTTCCTGCATCATCTGGTTTCTGGCCGTCTCCGCCCATCGTTTTCGGTTCCCCTTCATCATCGGAAGACGATGCTTTTCTCGCTCTTTTCTTGGATGATCCCACACAAATCAAAGCCTCCCAAGATACTGAGGTATCCACCCTGCGCTTGGGCTCCTCTGGCTTCTGCTCCTCCCCACTTCCCTTGGCTTCCTCCTGCACCTCGGAGGCCGCGCTCTCCGTGGAAGACAAGGTCGCGCTCTTGACCTTCTCCAACTCGTCTTCTTTGTCACTTTCAGAAAGCCTTCGGACACGTTTCTTGGGCGTCACCATCTTTTTGAAAGAGGCCCAGGGAGTAACGCCTTCTCTCTTCTTCTCCCCGTCGGAAGCCGTCCCTTCCTCAGCCTCCGCATCGTGCTGTGCGTCCGCGAGGCCTTTCTCCAGACACGCGATCTCCTCGGGTTCCTCCGGGGACGAGGCAGAGCTCTCGCCCTTCTGTTCATCTGCACTGTCCGGAGACTCTGCTGCAACCTGGTGGTGTTCCCCCAACTCTTCATCCCCTCCTCCTCTCTTCCCTTTCTGTTTCTTTCCAGAAAGCTTTTTTAAGCCAGTGCTGGTAAAAAGTTTCTTTAAAGGGCTTCCTTGCACTTTCATTCTCTCCTGGGAGGCCAGCATGTCTGCCTCACTCAGGACGCCCTCCGGGTGTGCAGAGGGCGCTTTTTCCTCGGGGCTCAGGTCGGCCGGCTGGGGGTGGTCCCCTCCAGGGGTGCACACTTCTCTCACCTTCCCCGGCTCCTCAGGAGGCTCGGCTTTCTCGAGCTCAGCCTGGGAGTCTACCCCTTTCTCAGACGGCAAGGGCTCCACTGCTTCTTCTCCCTCAGCCTGCTCCTCATCGGTCTTCTTCTCCGGCATCCTAACGTGGACTTCGGCAACGATCTCCACTTTATCATCAAATACTTCCGTGGCTAAAGGGGCGGGTCTCTCTTCGGGGGATCCCTGCACTTGATCTTCAGAGGGCAGCTCGACTTTTTCGAATTCCGCGGACAGTCTGGCAGCGTCAACGCTCTCGGCGATCTCCTGGGGGCGCTCTTGCTCGGAAGCCGCCACTTTCTCGGAGGTATCTTCTATCTTTTCCTGTTCCTGCGTGTCTCCTTTTTCGGGCTCTTGGTCCTTTTTCTTCTCTGAAGCTTCCAGCTCCTCCTCCTTCGGCTTCCTGAAACTGGTCTTCTTCCTCCAGCCAGCCCAACCTTGCGTGAAGAACTTTTTGAAGGGTGATGCTGTTTCACTGGCCACGGGACTAGCTGGCGACTCTGGAGATTTGGTGGGTTCTTTTTGTTTATCTTCCCCATCCTCTTTGCCTTCCTCTGCTGCTTGACCAGACTCAGCCTGGGGAGAAATCTCTGTGTTGCTTGGCTCATGCTTAAGGGTTTCTTCGGGGTTCTCCGTGGATTGTTTTAGTTCACTGTCTTTGGCTGTTGCTTCTCCCGTCTCCTGGCTGGGTTCCTGGTGGTCACCAGCCCCGTCTGCTGCTCCTGATCCTTCCCCTTCATCTTTTTTGACAGTGAGTAGCTGCACAGTGTCAGACTTCTCGGTCTTATCCTTTTTGACCGTGAATTTAAAGCCAACAAACTTAAACACCTTCTTAAATCCAACATCATTAGCCTGGGAATCAGCAGGTTGTATCAGCTCTTCCAAATTGCTTTCTGAAGAAGGAACCTGGTCGATGACTTCGGGCATTTCCTCCTGCCCATCCTTTGCTAGGTCTTGGGCGACCACGGAGCCAGCAGCCATCGCCTTATCTGAGGCTCTTTCATTCACATCTTCTGACTCTCTCTGTCCAACTATAGAAGAAGGAGAGTGGTGGAGAAGAATAAAATTATTACAGTTCAGAAAAATTACATATTTAAAAAAACATAACCAAGTGATACTTTCTTTAATCTCAGGCAATTTCATGATAGGCTAACAGTCTTCTCAGTATTTGTAAATCTCCGTCCATGAGGCAGCATCTACTTCTTTCAAATGACCTTTCAAAATTCAGGTTGAAAGATACTACCCTGCTCCTTCTTTCCCTGTGAAAGTGAAGTTTACACACCCAAGTACCAGAATACTCGTTATATATAAGTAGCTGCAACATCACTAAAGTGGGACAAGCAGATTCTGTTGCAACGGAAAATGGATCAATCATCACACCCACGACCTAGAATCCAACCCATTTTAGAAAAATAAGCTAAATGGCAACAAAGAATCTAGACAAATCTAGAGGAGAGGTATTCTATGTGACAACTAGCTGGCAGTCTCTTTTAACAAGTCCCCCCAAATGGACTGGGAGCTGCGTGGGGAAATTCCAGACTGGGGAAGGGCAAGTGCAAGGAACAATTTATCTTGACAGATGGGAGGTGCTCAATAATGTAACACAGAATGTGAAAAATCGTTGTGTTGTACACCCGAAACTAAAGCAATGTTGTGGGTCAACCAAACTCAAATAAAAAATACAAAAAAAAAGGGGGGGGGGAAGGAAAGGTGGTGCTCACAAGCTGAGAGGTGTAACAGAGGGACACAGGAATCAGCTTGAAGGGGTCTCCTGCTGGACAAACACTGAAGCATAAGAAAGATGACGACAAGGATGGGGTACAAAACACTGAATGAGAAAAGAATCCATGAACCATGAGTGATACTAAAAGAGTAAAATAGGGAACAGGGAATACTTCTTCATGAAAAGTGCCAATCAATAATAAATTTAGATATAATTTCCACTTTGATCTACAGTCACTCATTAGAATTTCAAAATTCTACTGCATCAAGATTCACATTGTTAAGGATGAGTTAACAAAAATGTTTCTTTTATAGCCGATTACATAGGCTCCTTCTAGACCACGGTAAACAGCTGTTCGGCCGTGGAAACGTTGAGCATTATAGTCTTTGAAGATGTACTTGCATCCTTCATCCAGTATGATCCACTTACATGAAATTAACCTAAGTGGATTTTCTTTTGTAGTTATTTGAGGAGGAAAAGCCACATTTTAGTTCAGTTCATCAGCTGGGTCAACCGAACTGGACTTTTTCAATTGCTCAGAAAAGTAAAAAATCATTTCTCATTATTTTCTATATAAAATAATACACAACACCATTTCACAGCAAGTGTGGTTACAAGAAATTTTACTGTTTTAAATGCGGCTGTGACTGAATAAATTTGAAACTAGTCATATCACGATTAAAACCAGGCATTCAGGGGCACCTGGGTAGCTCAGTGGGTTAAGCCTCTGCCTTCGGCTCAGCTCATGATCCCAGGGTCCTGGGATGGAGCCCCGAATCAGGAATCTATGCTCAGAGGGGAGCCTGCTTCCCCCTCTCTCTCTACCTGCCTCTCTCCCTACTTGTGATCTCTGTCAAATAAATAAAAAACTTTTTTTTAAAAAAAACCACCCATTCAGAAGAAAAACAAAAACCCAGGAGTTAGGGGAGAAGTTTTTATAGAAAGGATTTGAAGGCAGAGCAAGGAAGTTAACTGATTTGCAATAGCTTAAATGGTCTTGTTATTTGAAAAAGCTTAGTTGTCTGTCATCAGATTAAGAAAACTGTTCTTTGCCAATCTTTGTAGTAACTCATTCAGCCAAAAATCCAGTAGTGCTAAAAGGGTGAAAGGTTGTCAGGAAACCTATAGTTTTAGAGTATCAACACACAGATCAAAAGGAAAGCCTTCCTTTACAGTGGAGAAATCTGCAAGTACCGCCTTAAACTTAGACATCCCCACTAATGGAACAAAACTATCATTGTGCTTTCTGATGTGAGGCACTGAGAAGGCCAATAAATCACTTACAGTACTCCTGCCAAAAATGCTTAATGGAATCTTAACTGTGAAGAAACTATCAGATGAATCAATGAAGGATATTCAGTACAACAACTAGCTTGGCGGCTATGCCAATGTCACAATGTACAAAAGTCAAACAAAAACCCAAGTAGGCTGTCTGCAAGCAACTTTCAAAGAGTTTAAGGAGAGAGACTGTGCTAGACTCTCCGTAACTGCTGAATTAGGTCACGTGTATGTGACTCTATTCTATGTGTCTATAGTTTTGAAATTTAAAAAATCATTGAGGGTTTAAACAAGCAAATCAATGTGATTTAATAAAGGGAGGGAGATGCTGTGCTAAATTAATAAATTTAAGAAGCATAACAGTAAGACCTACTGGGCACAGTCTTAGGTTGGTTATCAATTAGGGCAAACTAGCCACTAGCCAAAGGAGATTTTTGGCTTTTCTCGGGAAAACGTAACTGAGTATATGATTTAGGATTAGATGAGATAACTTTTCCTGAGAGTAAGAGCTCAAGTTTGATTTAAAAAAAAAAAAAAAAAAAAAAAAAAGCAGATTACCAAACAGTATATATAGTATGATTCCATTTTGGTTTACCCCCCCCCATTACCAACCCCCCGGTTGCCACCCCGGCAAACACACACCCCTCACATGATCTCTGGGGGATAAAAATGTGATTTTTTTTTTTTAATTTTTAAAAAGTATTTTTTAAAGATTTATTTCTTAAGACAGAGAGAGAGCAAGTGAACACAGTGTTGGGGGGGGGGACAAGAAGAGGGAATGATCTCAAACAGACTCCCCACAGAGCACATGACCCAAGGTGAGGCTTAATCCTACTACCACAAGACCAAAACATGAGCCAAAATCAAGAGCCGGATGTCCAACCAACTGAGCCACCCAGGCATCCTCTGATGTATTTTAGTTTTACTTCTATAGGTCAAAGTCTATTAAAATGGACACAGAAAAGGTCTTAATAATAAGTTTAACAATATGCTTAATACACACAGCATAAAATGAAGCTTAATAATTATAAACAGTATCCATACCAATACTTAGATCTATAAATATATGAAATACAGATATATTTGTAAATACACATACAACATGGTCCTCCTGGGCTCAGTTTGCTTGAGATCCTCGCTCCCTCTCCCTTTGCCCTCCCTCTGGCTCATACCCTCTCTCCAATAAATAATTTTTTTAAAATGTTATTTATTTATTTGACAGACAGAGATCACAAGCAGGCAGAGAGGCAGGCAGAGAGAGAGAGAGAGAGAGAGGAGGAAGCAGGCTCCCCGCTGAGCAGAGAGCCCGATGCGGGGTTCAATCCCAGGACCCCGGGATCATGACCCAAGCAGAAGGCAGAGGCTTTTTAACACACTGAGCCACCCAGGCACCCTCCAATAAGTAATTTTAAAAATTTGTTAATTTCCCCAATTATAAAAGTACATTCACAAAAAAACAAAAAACAAAAAACAAAAAAAAACAAAAAACCTTTCCCTGAATTCTTTCAATGTAACACAAGAGATGTGACTTTTTTTTTTTATTAGACTGTTATTTATTTATTTGACAGATAAGAGTGGGAGAGAAAGCTCAGAAGTAGGGGGAGTGGCAGGTGGAGGGAAGGGGAGAAACAGGCTCCCCGCTGAGCAGAGAGCCCAATTGGGGGGGGGGGCTCCCTCCCAGAAACCCTGGGATCACGACCTGAACCGAAGGCAGATGTTTAACCAACTGAGCCCGCAGGCACTCTGAGATGTGACTTTTTAATTTAAAAAGGTACACAATACCATTGAAACTACACTAGGGAAAAAAGTCAAACCCCAATGATACACTCCACACTGGTACAATTTTACTAAAAACGTACACAAAAATAAATTAAATTTCCTGCCAGCAGGCATGAGAGAAAAACAGACACTCATTAACTAACCTTTCTAAACTTCCCTGGAAAATGCAGAGACATTTCACTAACATAAGGGGAGAAAACAGGTGTTAATACACACCGTTCCCCTTCCTCTTTTCCCTCCATGCTCCCAGATCGGTTTCAAATCTGAAACACTTTTTCTTCAATTCTGGGGTGACTGGAATGTTTACAATCACAACTAGAGAGACAAAAACCAACAGCTGCCAACTGGCGGCACAGAGCCCCTGGCGACGCTCCCACCAGCCCACCAATGCTGAGACCGGCTCTCTACACACAGCGGTTTACGGGCGGAACTCATCTCTTATTATTATTATTATTATTATTATTATTATTATTATTTTTAATTTTCAAAAGTTTTTTGAACTCATCTTTTTTTTTTTTTTAAGATTTTATTTATTTATTTGACAGAGAGAGATCACAAGGAGGCAGAGAGGCGGGTGGGGGGGGTAGGCTCCCTGCTGAGCAGAGAGCCCAATGCGGGGCTCGATCCCAGGACCCTGAGATCATGACCTGAGCCGAAGGCAGAGGCTTAACCCACTGAGCCACCCAGGCGCCCTGAACTCAACTCTTTTTTGTTTTTTAAGTTGTTGGATTAGGTTTTTGTTGTTGTTGTTGTTTAAAGATTTTATTTATTTATTTGTCAGAGAGAGAGAGGGAGAGTGAGCGAGCACAGACAGAGGAAGAGGGAGAAGCAGGCTCCCTGCCGAGCAAGGAGCCCGATGCGGGACTCGATCCCAGGACGCTGGGATCATGACCTGAGCCGAAGGCAGCCGCTTAACCAACTGAGCCACCCAGGCGCCCCTGAACTCAACTCTTTAAAGAGGGATATAGAATCCCGAGAAAATTTAAATCCTAACTGGTCAACCAACTGGTCTACAGCTTCTAATGACCGGAGTAGTCCCAGGAGCCAGGATCGTCCAACTACCTTCCGGGTGCTGTGGGTGGCCCTCAAAGCCGGCCCGCCCACCGCGTCCCTGGGCTAACCGCCGCTGGGGGGCGCGCTACTCACGGCAAAGGTTACTCCACCAGGGCATCGCGCGCCGCCAGCCGGCAGAGAAGCGCTACACGGGCCGGGGAGGCCCAAGCTGCTTCTCCCAGCTGCCCCATCGCGGGATGGACACCGATGCCGCTGACGAGGGCGCCGCCTGGAGGCCACCACGTGCGTCACAGAGGGCACCGCCTCCTTGTGGTCCAGGCCCCCAGGGCTCTGGCCTCACAAGCCCGCAAGGAAAACGTCCCGAGGGTCCTGTGCATCACCCCAATGGGTCTCTTCAAACGTAAGCACACTCAAACTCTGCAAATCCTCATGGCTAAATGACTGCCGGACTGCTAGACCTCGATACTGTCGGATTTCTGAGCTGCTTCTCTGATCTGAACTGTTAGGCTGTCAACTCCAAAATCGCAATGCATAGCGATGGCCAAAGGGATAGCAGGATTCTGCCCATAGCATGGTTCGTTTCGTTGTAAGAACTTAAATTTCTTGAGTTTAAGAACAAGAACTGTGTGCCTCATGCACACTCCCATTACAGAGCTCATTCAGAGTCACAACGCCTTGGGCTTGAAGGAAGAATTCACTTTGTCCTTCCAACTGGGGAATAAATGGACTTCAAATATGGTTATATGGTTCTTGCAAAATAGTACAACCACTTTTGAAGAGAGTTTGGCAGTTTTCCACAGAACCAAACATTTTCTTACCATGATACTGCAACCTGCTCCTTGGTACTTCACCCAAGGGAGCTGAAAACACGTCTACACAAAAACCTGCATATGGATGTTTATAGCTATGTTTACGGCTTTATTCATAACTGCACACACTTGGAAACAACCTCAAGATGTTCATTATATGAATGGATGAATAAACTATGGTACCTCCAGAAAATGTTATAACATCATTCAGCGCTACAAAGAAATGAACCAGCAAAGCCATCCGAAGATACAGAAGAACCTTAAGTGCATTATCACCAGGTGAAGGAAGCCTATCTGAAAAGGTTACATACTGTATGATTCCAACCATATGACATTCTGGAAAATGTAAAACTAGAGACCCCCCCCAAAAAAAAAAAAAAAATCAGTACTGCCAAAGGATCGGGGGAGGGAAGGATGAACAGGCAGAGCATGTTAAGATTTTGTGGCAGCAAAACTAGTGAACCCTCCAACAACATGGGTTTGAACCATGTGGGGCCCCTTATCCATGGATTTTTTTAATAAATACAGGATAATACTGTAAGTGTATTTTCTCTTATGGTATCCTTAATAATAATATTCTTTTTCTAGCTTACTTTATTATAAGAATAGAGTGGATCATATATATAACACGCAAAATATGTTAATCAACTATATTATCAGTAGGCCTTCTAGTCAACCGCAGGCTAATAGTAGAGTTAAGTTTTGCGGGAGTCAAACCTTGCATTTGGATTTTTAACTAGTAGGTCCCTAACTCCATGATGTTCAAGGGTCAACTATACACTATGATACTCTCAGGGTAGATACATATGATTATTATATCATTTGTTCAAAACCCACAGAATATACAACACCAAGAGTGAACCCTAATATCAACTATGGACTTTAGGTGATAATGATGTTAATGTAGCTTCTTCAAATATAATATATGCACCACTCTGGTGTGAAATTTGATAGTAGGAGACACTATGCATGGCAGGGTGGCAAGGAGGCATATAGGAACTCTGTACTTTCCAATCGTTTTTGCTATGAACCTAAAACTGCTCTAAAAAATACAGTCTATTTTCTTTAAATGGTCTCATGACTTGGCCAGTGTCATAGTAGGGGTGTGGCATTTCTGGTGGGCCAAAGGCTGGAGGGGGAGCATTAAATATGAACAAAACAAAGTCAGTCTTTTTAAAAGAAACATTCCATACACTTTCGAAGTGCTATGCTTATCTTCCAAAAATTTTAACATTTTATAATTTGTAACTGCCACTTATGACAAGAAAAAGTATTGAGACATGTCTACTCCCATTCTTAGATGGAAAAACTGCTATCACGTCTGCTGTAAACAGCACTTAAAATTCTATTTCAGGGGCACCTGGGTGGCTCAGTGGGTTAAGCCTCTGCCTTTGGCTAAGGTCGCGATCCCAGGGTCCTGGGATCAAGCCCCACGTCAGGCTCTCTGCTCGGTGAGGAGCCTGCTTCCCCCTCTCTCTCTGCCTACTTGTGGTCTCTCTCTCTCTGTGTCAAATAAATAAATGAAATCTCTTTTAAAAATTCTATTTCAGGGGCGCCTGGGTGGCTCAGTGGGTTAAGCCTCTGTCTTCGGCTCAGGTCATGATCCCGGGGTCCTGGGATCGAGCCCCACATCGGGCTCTCTGCTCAGTAGGGAGCCTGTTTCCCCCTCTCTCTGCCTGCCTCTCTGCCTACTTGTGATCTCTCTCTCTGTCAAATAAATAAATAAAATCTTAAAAAAAATTCTATTTCAGTGTAAAAACACTGTTTTTGACGGTTATAGTCATGCCATTAAAAAAAAAGAAAGAACATATATATCCTACCCACCCACACACAGAGAGTCAAAAGATCACTCGATCACCATTTCCAACCATTATGGTAGAAACTGGGTGAGGCTATGATCTATGGGCACTAAGTGGGGGATGGGAGAGAGAGCAGGCAGGATATTTACATGCTCACTAGCTGTAAGGGTGGGGAGACGGGGCAAAAACTTAACACCAACTTCCATTAGGGCCAGATGCACATCACGTGTAAAACCTTCACAAGGGACACAGCAGCATCTGTGGCTAAGAATGCATAACCTAACATGAAAAAGGAAATAAACACAAAGGAATGCAGTGGAAATGGGGAGAGGAGAGCTATATGCTTCCAACATGTCAGTGTCTTAAAAGACAAGAAGTACAGAAATTAAAGAAGCTAATGAATTTAACATGTAATACCCACGGATGGATCTCACAATGCAAGGTAAGAAATGCTAAAATGGACATTTTTAGATTAGTTGACGAAATTCGAACAAGGATGATAGATTCTACATAATGACTGTAATGATGTCAATACAGGACACGGATGTGGAACTACAGTTATAAAAGAGAATTTATCTCTTCTTAGGAAACAGACACTTAATACTTGGGAATAAATGACGTGGATAACTTACCCTCAACAGCTTCAGGCAAATTCCTATCTCCTGCCCATAGAAGGGCTGACAGGAACCTGTATGCTTGTTTTTGGTTTTATTTTGTTTTCCACCACAAAGGAAAAGTAAGTAAGGAAGCGAATGAAATACAATACTAACAATACAGGAATCTGGATAAACGGTATATAGATGTCTCCTGTACTTGTTTTTTATTTTTGCAACTTTCTCTAAGTTCAAAGACACTGTTTTAAAAAAAAAAAAAAGACACTGTTTAAAAAAAAAAAACAAAACACCCAGAGATATGTGAAATAGATAAAAGTGACTAAGAGGTACAAAATTCCAGTTATAAAATAATCATGGAAATTCAAAGTACATCACAGGAAATGTATGGTGATAGACCGGGACGACACCACATGGTAAGCAGTAAGTAACATACCGAGCTGTTAACTCGCTATGTTATACACCTGAAACTAATATGATGTAGTTATACTTCAATTAAGAAACACTCAGCAGAATCAACAGGTGCAGATAACTAATAATACAGAAAAACAACAAAAGGAGAGGGGGTGGTCGTCGTAGAAGACATTGGATCCTAACCTCACACCATAGACCATAATGTTTTATCAAGGTATTAACAGAGAAATTACTCTCTCCCAAATTCAGGGAGGGGGGAAATTAAAAGAGCCAAAGTTCTGGAGACAGATTTGGTTTCAGCTGCACCACATCTAGCACTGGGCCCTTGGGCCAATTTCCTGAAGTTTCTGTTCTTTGCCTAAAACATAGGTCACCTTTGCGAAGGCTTGTTAGGAGTAAGTATCCGTTTATTGTTAAGATAAAACAAAAACTCTAATTTTTTTCTTCATTGTCTTCTTTAGAATAGAACTTTTTCATTTTAATTATTTTTTTTGCCAACTCCAAAATGATCTATATAAACTGCAGGAGATTCTTCAAATTCCAAAAATTGGGAATGACATGCATACAGTGTCCAGAGATGATCACTATTACAAACCGAGAATATTTTCTTCTGGCTAAGTTATTCAATAGTTTTCAAAATTGTGATAATGGCCACAACATTTATTTTTACACCCTCCTATTAAAAAATAATTTATTGGTCCAATTTTTCATCATTATGCTCTACAATGAACATTCACGTGCATAAACCACTGTCCAAACCCCTGAGCAAGTGTTTGAACGGAAGAGGGCAGTATTGAACAGTTTTCAACTCCACCAGGCTGGAAGCTTTGCAAATTTCCTAGATCAGGACCAGAAAACAATTCAAAAACCTACCAATCCATAAAGCTTAGGTGCTTTTTCAAATTCTCTATAGTTGGATGTGTACCTCTTTGACTCTCAACACAGATGCTAAGGAAAAAAACCAGGGCACAGACATCTTGAGTTGGCTCCCTCCCTGTCCTGTTCATTATTCAAACCATGCAAGGATCTAGACCCTTGACCCCATTTTGGACCAACTGAGGGGCGGAACAGTGACGCAGCCCTTCTTTTTGTGTTGAACTCCATCCCCTGCTTTTCCAGGCCCATCCGTACCCAGTACATTTCCCACATGCTGCCAGAAGAGAGAGAGATCTCCAGACAAGACCATACTCACTCCTGTCCCTGTTCTAGTTTGTGGTGAGCAGAAACCTTTTTCCAGGCATTTTTAAAAATTTTTATTAACATATAATGTAATATTAGCCCCAGGGGTACAGGTCTGTGAATCATCAGG
The DNA here is from genome assembly GCF_963455335.1 of Martes martes. Classification (NCBI taxonomy): domain Eukaryota; kingdom Metazoa; phylum Chordata; class Mammalia; order Carnivora; family Mustelidae; genus Martes; species Martes martes. The sequence goes on from NC_137893.1 coordinate 15,339,117, forward strand.
CTTACACACTTCACAGCACTCACCATAGCACAAACCCTCCCCAATGTCCACAAGCCAAACACCGCCCCCGACCGGGCAACCCTCAGTTTGTTTTGTGGGATTAAGAGTCTCTTATGGTTTGTCTCCCTCTGGATCCCATCTTGTTTCATTTTTATGTGCTGTCTGCATACTGGTTCTGAATGAGTTAAAGATCATTGCCTGGGGAGCAAATCTGCTGGCCCAGTTTGGCAGGGTCTGGCAGGGTTGCTGCTGGGAGTGAAGGCAGCAGATACGAGAGACCGAAGGCGAGTGATAATAGTATCTTCTAGAAAAGACAGGCCAGTGTTCACCTACCTAGATTCACACAGTGGAATCCATTCACAACCGGACCCAGAAACATTTCATTAGTAAGTTTACCTCCTCTGCTAGAGTTTTCAACACATCAGCTCCCTTTAGTATTATCTGCCTTAGATTTGTCCGACTGGATTGAAAGAGGACAATCAAAAGGCTTGATCATCTAAGCATCACTGATTTCGGGATGCACTTTCTTGGTACCCAAAAAGTCCCTTCCCGGAAACAATCGATTTTATAGCAGGCCTTTCTGACACACAGTTATCACTCATGCGGGACTTAGAGTGATTGAAATTATCCACTTTGAAAAACACTGCTATCAATCCAGCAAGATTCCCAAATGCCCATGAAGTCCAAACATAGTGCTCACTTACCCACTGCTGTAGTGACTGAGCTAGAAAATTCCACATTCTTGCCCAGTATCAAAGGCAGCAAAAAGGCTTGGAAAGGGAGCTGGTCTGCTTATCAACAGGAAAAAAACTCTATCCTAGTAGATAGAGCCGGCAGATACTGGTCCTTTCCACACCCCAAAGCCATTTAAAAGGACTTTGACTACAAAGGAAAAAAGACGACAGTCCTAACCTCAGGCCACACACTCACCAGACCCACGCTTCCCACTATTTGCTTGGGACATGGTCTGTGTGGACATATTTCCCCACATCGCTGTCAGTGGAAAAGCGTCATAGAAGTCCTGCTTCTCAAATAAAATTATTACAGAAACCATGCATTTCTATTCCCTTTTTCTAGGAGAAGACTCTAATCATATGCCTGTGTGAGAGTGTCCATATGTTGAAAACTGTTACTTGGAAACACAAAGGATGATTTTATTTGGGGGGAAGTGTATTTTTTTTAGTCATCTCTACACCCAGTGTGGGACTCAAACTTACGAACCTGAGATCAAGAGTTCTACGCTCCTCTGACATAGCGAGCCAGGCACCCCCAAAAACACTATTTTTAAAATAATGTACAAGGTGCTTTCATGAACTTACATTTTCAGAATATGCCTTCGAAGGAAAATCCTTATGGTGAACCTAAGGTATTGAAGACATAGTACATAACAGGTAGACACAAACGAAGCTACCAGCTTCCTAAAGCTGTCCTACCACCAGAGGCTTTGGGTAAGCTTGTCAGTCTGTCTTATGTTTTTCTAAGACGAATGAAAAAGTATCCCTAAAAAGTGTAGAAAGTAGAAAAGAACAGTGATATCCAGTAGTACAAATTTTCTGGAGTGAACACCTGTAACTATATTTTCGTTTTTAAAAATATAAGCCACTCCCTTCATTAAACTATAGGAAAACTTTTAAGAGCTTTGATACTAATCTATGTATTTTTTTTTTTTTTAAGATTTTATTTGACAGAGAGAGATACAGCTAGAGAGAGAACACAAGCAGGGGGAGTGGGAGAGGGAGAAGCAGGCTTCCCGCTGAGCAGGGAGCCCGATGTGGGGCTTGATCCCAGGACCCTGGGATCATGACCTGAGCAGAAGGCAGTCGCTTAATGGCTGAGCCACCCAGGCACCCCTAATCTACGTTATTTCTTAGTATTATGAACAAATTTGTCATCACAAGCCCTTTCAAGGTCAAAAAACAAGAACAAAACCCCTACAGGCTGTGAAATATTAATGAGTCAAGTTAATGTGAGAATATGGGAAGTATTTTTAATGATGTCTCAAGAGCAAAACTTGAAATCATTTATGGTATAGAAATCCCACTTTGGTAGAGCATATTAAAACTTTTAGGTGTTACTTTCTAGTAAACTCTGCTTAATCTCCAGATAAATGTCCAGTTAGTCAATCCCCATTTATGAAATCAAACCCAAGAGACGTCTGAGATGCACGGCCAAATTTACACTGTCCTTGTGGAACTATCGGAATCCCCCTACTTCCCAAGTTTCAAAAGGCACATGATCCCTCCAAAAGTCCAAGTACTCTCATAGAAGCTGTGCTCCACACAGACACCCCACCTCCAAACTCCACAAATGCAATCAACAGTTGCAAATCAATCAATAGGGGTCCAAAACCTACAGGGTCTGTTCTCCCTCTTCCAAATACTTAAGAGATTAAGACATAAAAAGTATAACTCGGGGGCGCCTGGGTGGCTCAGTGGGTTAAAGCCTCTGTCTTCAGCTCAGGTCATGATCTCAGGGTCCTGGGATCGAGCCCTGCATCGGGCCCTCTGCTCAGCGGGGAGCCTGATTCCTCCTCTCTCTCTCTGCCTGCCTCTCTGCCTCCTTGTAATCTCTCTCTCTCTCTCTGTCAAATAAATAAATAAAATCTTAAAAAAAAAAGTATAACTCGTTTCTTCTATTGTAGATGTTAAAAAGAAGACAAGAAAGAGGTCATATGATATATTGCAAAATTTTAATGCTTTTATCCAAACGTAGCTTTCCAAGTCCCGTGGTACAACGATAGTCATTTTTGTCAGAGGAAAATGTGCAGTACTGCAAAAGCTACAACATTAACTTTTTAAGTTTAGGGTAACCACCACGCTCTCTTCTGGAGCCCCATCAGGCCTACTTGCTGCTGACATCTGGATCTGGTTAACTTTCTCCTACAATCTGCAGCATTGTCCTGGAGGTTTTCCAGAAATTCTCTACATTCTAAATCCATCCCGTATATCCCACACACCCAACGCCCCATGTTGTCATGCTCATTAACCACAAAACCTCGAAGGGAGATGTTTAACTGGGATTAAAACTCAGAGAAGCAAAACCCCATGTAGGAGGGGTTCAGGTGATGGTCCCCGTTTGTCCCGGCCTCAACAGTGACGCTGAATGGTCCTTGTACATTGGGGCAGGCATACAAAAACAGGGGTACCACTAAAGCCATATTAATATCCTTTACAAGGTACACTACCGCTGTGCTTCTTAGTAGCTGTGAAACACCAAGAAAAACTGAGTTATCACCTTTAAAAGGGAGTTAAACACCCATTGTGTGCAGGATTATTGTACAAAATAATGTGAATGGGCCCTCAGTAGGAGGTAGTTATTACTCTAGTAGGTGTGACAGTACTCATTTCAACATCCCACAGGTCTCTAAACAACTAACCTGCCTCCTTGGCAGACAGAAGCAGCCATGTGGATGATTTTTTTAAATCCTGTCCAAAGATCTGCATAGAGAAAGGCAATATAAATCATCTAGAACTTGCATGAATGTTGGAGGACTCTTCCTTCCCCGGTTTCTAGTAGAGACAACGAGTAATGCTGCCCTGAATCCCCATAACACTCCACAGTTATCTCAATAACGTGTTAGAAAAAACAGGATAGATATTTTCAAATTACCTTCCAAAATTCAAAAAGCAGTTTTCTTCTGGCACACCATTAGTAGGCTGGTAGGGGAGATGACACCTCTACCATCCTATGTGATCACTTATTTTCTTGTTTTTTTTTTTTGTTTTTTGTTTTTTGTTTTAAATGTATTTATTTACGTAATCTCCACACCCAGCCTGGGGCTCGAACTCAAGACCTGGAGAGCAACAGTCACACCCTATTCTGACTGAGCCAGCCGGTCCTCACGTTGTTTTTTTGTTTTGTTTTGTTTTGAGAGAGAGCGAGCAAGCATAGCAGGGCATGCAGCAGAGGGAGAGGGAGAAGCAGGCTCCCTGCCCACCAGGGAGCCCAACACGAGGCTCAAACCCAGGACCCTGATGAGATCAGGACCTAAGCCAAAGGCAGACACTCAATCAACTGAGTCACCCGGATGCCTCCTACTGTCCAGTTTGTAAGCTAAGTATTGCTCCTGTGACGTGAGGTTAAGATGTCAAGGAAGACCCAGTGTGTATGAGAATATACCATCATTTCACAGTAAGTTTTGCTGCCCTCATTTCACTGGTCGGGGTTGGGGGGCTGGGGGAGTTGTGCGGGAGGGAGGAGTAATAGTCCTGTAAGTGACAGCATTTCCTTACTTTTAGAAAAGGAAACTCGCTCCTAAGTACAAAAATATTATCAGTCTGATCACTTCCTGTTCACTGTGAAATTTAAATGCTCACGTATAACGTTAACACTGAAGAGGACTAGAATACTATATTTCACATTATTCAGATGAGTAATCTGCTATTTAATTAATAATTAATGCTATTTTAATTTTTTAAAAGTTTTTAAAAAGATTTTATTTGTTTGACAGACAGAGATCACAAGTAGGCAGAGAGCCAGGCGGGGGCGGGAAGCAGGCTCCCTGCTGAGTAGAGAGCCCGATGTGGGGTTCCATCCAGGACCCTGAGATCATGACCTGAGCTGAAGGCAGAGGCTTAACCCACTGACCCAGCCAGGCACCCCTACTTAATGCCATTTTTAAAAGCTTTTGTTGCTTTTCAAGATTCTGACCAACTAAAGACTAGTCACTGTAAATCTTCCTTATCAGGATAACTTACAGAGGGGGGAAAAGATGACAGTTCAAACTCCCTTGGTCCACAACAAAATGGTTATTTGCTGTTACAGTTTTGGAGGTAGACATTTATGTGCACTTTCTTATTACTAGGGAAAAGTACCAAATTTTGTCCATCCTCCATACCAGCACTGTAACAGGAACTCAGAAAGCAACAGATCTACTTAACTTGAAGTTGCCTTAAAAAGGACACCATCCAGGGGCGCCTGGGTGGCTCAGCGGGTTAAGCCTCTGCCTTTGGCTCAGGTCATGATTTCAGGGTCCTGAGATCGAGCCCCGCATCGGGGGGGGTCTCTGCTCAGCAGGGAGCCTGCTTCCCTCTCTCTCTCTGCCTGCCTGTGATCTCTGTCAAAAAAATATATATAATTAAAAAAAAAAATGACACCATCCTTCCAACCATTTCCATTCATCCATTGGGATGATCTGAATCAATTTTTCAAAGCCCTCCAAATACCCCAAGTTTAGTACCTCTTTAACTACTTTGGAAAAGAAACACCTTCCTATCTCGTAAGAAACTCAACACCTGATAAATCTATCAGGCAGTGAATATAATAAAGGTCATGCTATACACAAAAAGCACCCAGAAGAAAGTTATAATCACAGAAGGCCCACCCCTAGCTGTGGCACCCCCCACAAACCACACTATCAGGCAGCCTCTCTCAAGGTTTGGCATGGCTGTTTCATTCAGAGAAAAAGAAATGATCTGGAAAAAATGAAACATTTTGGTTTTAATCTATTTTATTCTGTACAGTCTATTAAATAATAGATTCTAGGTGTCTCGTAAACATTGTTGCTATACAAATGGTATGTGGCTTATGGCATTAACTTGAGAAAGGAATTCTAAGGAAATCTCAAAGTAAACAAGCTAATCTATAGGAAGTGGGGGATATTTTTAGTTTTGCTAAACTTTCACATTCATTTAAAATTCCACAGAAGAACCAGGCTTCACAGAAGCCATTATATTGAGAAAAATGTGGAGTCTAGAAATCCTACACAGCATTTTTAAGAAAAGGTGTAGATTTGATGAGCAGTGATCTCAAACAATTAGAAAAGAGCAGGTCTTAGAAATCTAAATTAGCCAATGGGCGTTTGTGCTGGAGTGGTGAAAAGGAGAGAGGAGCAAACAGGCAAGTTCCTAAGGAGTCAGGCTACACACAGCACACATGCATCAACGATCAAATATCAAGTTAGAAGAGCTGTGAGGGCTTTCAACAAATCTGATATATGTAACTCATTTGCTAGACATATGAATTAAATATTACAATTCATACTTACAGCCAGATTTCTAGAAAGCATGTTTTAAAAACATACATTTTTACTATTAGTGCCTCAATCCTGTTAGCAGCTAGCCATCAACTTTACACTATGTATTTGCTAAAACCACCATTTAAACCAGAGCTAACATTTCAGGCCCCTAAATCGCCAAGTGCACCTTCACTGAAAGTTTCCTATTAATAAACAGGCCCAAATGCCAAATATCCTAATTTCGCAAAGACAGGAATTTACTTCTTTAGGACTACAACCAGGGATTAGACTTTCACCCCAATCTAACAACTATCTCTTCAGTTGGCTGTTCTTCTGCCCTCCCTCCCCCTCCCCAAGCGCCCCCAATACATTCAGGGTCTCCCCTAAGTACAGTCGGGAAGATTCCTGCGTAGGCAAGAAGAAAACGCTGGGCGTGTTGAGTTCTCACGGAGCCAGAGAAGGAATGCTCTTCTGGCTGGAAAGTCAGCAAACACAGGAATGAACGCCCATCAGGGTGTCCCCGCCAAGGACCTCGAAGGTCTCTGCCCCCCAGTGCCGGGTGGAGGGAAGGAAGCATTTACTCCACCTGCCACGGAGGCGGAACGCAACCAGCCGGCTGCCGCCTTACCTGTGATGGTGACGATGCCCAGCATATCTAACCGCACACCTGCAGACCGCAAGAACAGCCGGTGCTCGCCCTCCTGCGGGCGGAGGGCTGAAGCAGCCCCGGGTCTCGCCAACCCCGTGCAGGCGGGCTGAGATCAGAGGGAAGTGCGCGCCGAGCCACCCTCGGAGGATGAGGGAGAATTTAAAGGGACTTCGGAGCCGCGGCAAAAAGGCACGGAGGATGCATTTCCCCGGCTAATTGTAGGAGGGCCCGCCCCCGCCTCGGAGCCCCGCCCCCGCGCGCCGGGACTTGGCACCGCGCCCCGGTCATGTGTTTCATTTTAAAGGAGAGGAGCCCTCCCCGGAGCTGGTCTCCGTTAATGGTCAGTGGGGCTCTGCAGGGTCCCAGGGAGGGTTTCAGCGTTGCTGGGGTGAAGAACCCGAGTCAGCAACATTTTATCTGAGCCGTTACTTCATTCCTGGCGCCGACTTACTCCTGCGTCCTCACCCTTTAGCATGACTTGAAGCAAATAACGGCACAGATATTACAGTCTACGACTTTTTTTTTTTTTTTTAAACCGCGCGTTCTGCAGCCTTGTTTGTGTAAAGGCTGATGAGGTGCAAAATACGGTTCGCATTTTAGCAGCGACCGCATTTTACATTTTCACCGCCCGTCGGACACACGGGCCCTGAGCTGAGGGATGGCAACTGGTCTCCTCCGTTGTCCCTTGAGAAGAAGCGTGTTCCAAGGCCAACGTTGTGTCTCCCACGCCCAATCAAGGCAACTTGTAAAAAGCCCAAAGCCTGGGGCAGCAGGTTGGTTTGTTGTCGCCTTTACGGTACACGTTAACTAAATGTTTAGATCAAACTAGGCCATATTCCGAAATACAGACACTGCCATACTCAAACACACAGCATGGAGGTCAGAACCCACATCAAGCACTGATAACATCTCAGGCTGCCTCGAATCTCAAATGCTTTCTCCCCGAGACCTTAGAATGTTCCGTATGAAGACACAGAGGAAGTGATACACAGGGCTTGTACTTCTGACATGCTTGTGTATGTCATTGTTCTGCAAGGGAAAGTCCACCGCGGCCCCCCCGGCTTCGCTTCCTTTTCATCCTCGTCCTATTTATCACTTCATGCCTTGCCTGCCTCACCCCCTTTCCACGGCCTCTTCCCCTAAGCAAACAAAAGAAAGGCTTTACGGCTGTTCTTGAAGCTCAGATCTTACTCATGACTGTTTAGGGGGGCAGAGAGCCCTGGGCTGGACTTTATTTATTTGACAGACAGAGATCACAAGTAGGCAGAGAGGCAGGCAGAGAGAGAGGGAGGAGGAAGCAGGCTCCCTGCTGAGCAGAGATCCCGATGTGGGGCTCGATCCCAGGACCCTGGGATCATGACCTGAGCCAAAGGCAGAGGCTTTAACCCACTGAGCCACCCAGGCGCTCCCAGAGTGGGCGCAGTAAAGAGAAGGGTGGGGCAGAAGCATCAAGAAAAAGCTAGCACGGGGATGCCGGCGGACACCTAGTTGCCTCTTCTGGCCACCAGGAGGCGCAACGCACCAGGGTTGGGCCCAAACCGGGCGAAGTTAAGAAAGCACTGTTCTATTCTAGTAATCAGACTGCGTTACAAAAATCCGCCTCAGTCTCTTTGTGGACCGGCTTCCTTCTTTTATTCCAGAGGACACCCAGCCAGGCCGTCAGTGTCCCCAGGGAACGGAATGATGAGCTCCCTGTCCTGCCGCCTGTGATATGATATCCAGAGCAAGCCGCATCCTAACCTTTCATCTTCCCTAGAGGGCCCTTAATTGGGGTTCACAAATTGCCTCAATTATAGAGTCTGGTGTGTGTGAAATACTGCTGGTGGAATGGTCCCCCTCTGTAGTCCACGCACGCACACTAAGGGGTCCAGACGGCTCTGCAGTTCTCCCCTCGCCCAACATAAGCACCCAGCCCCGGGACTGGGGAGTCCTGGCTGAACAGATCCTGGATGAACGAGCCTCTGGAGGCTGCACAGGTGGTCCACATTAAATGACTGGTCTATAGCCTTCCCAAGCAACAGCCCCAACAGTGTGTCCCCAGATACAGCCCACACCCCTCCCTGGAACTGTCCCAGGAACCCCCCCCCCCCCCCAGGGATCTGGGCTCTCAGTTTCACTTCATTTCTCGGCACCAGCTGTTGGGGACAGCACATGGCCATCATCTGGTGTGCCCCCTGAAACACACCTGTTCCACTTACAGGCACATCTGTCGATTCTGACTTAACGGTGCCTACCTGGTCCTTTCCTTTCCCATAAGCCCAAGATCTAACAAACCACAGGCAACAGCTACTCCACTGGGCTGGACTGGAAGTTACCACTTTAAGGCCCCAAATAAACATCCACAAAGATAAAGGTATTGCTGTGTGATTCTGTTACACCTTTTCTTTTTAGACCCTGGTAACGACACTGACACATTTCATCTGGGATTCCTAAAGTGGTTAAAACCGCAAGGCAGAGCAAGAGAGCATCTGGTGGCAAGTTGCTGACTCTCTCAGCAGACTGAAGAGGAAGCAAGGACAGGGCGTGACACGGCGGCGGCCCCTGTGGGTCTTCATTTACAAAACAAAGTCACTCAACCGTGTGAAAGCAGTGTTGGCGCTCAGACCTAAGGGCCAATATACAATGCAGGAAACTTTCTTTTGTCATTATGTTCTGATTACATCGACACTGTAGAGAAAGAAATCATCACCCAAAGCAAAAATCATGGGACAATATTTACCATATCCCAAATAGGTAGAGGACAGCAAAGGTGTTTTTCCTGAATCTTCATGGTTCATTGAACAGATATTTGCCACGTTCTTGCTCTGTGTTAATTACACTGTACATCCGGGGATACACTCGGGTATTATCCTTTGGCCTTGGGGAGCTCATCCAGCGGTAGACACATCTGGAGGCCAACACGGGCACACTCCAGTGTAGCTCAGTGCACATACCATGTGAGCTGGCTGCAGAAAGGGTGGGATGCGTGAAGGGGACTGCAGAAGGCAGTCCGAGCAGGAGCAGCACGGGCAAAGAAGAAGAACACGACATTTAGCGAATTATGAGTGAGTTCTGTCTAGCTACGAGCTCTGAGTACCTGGCGAGAGAGCAGGGTAAGGGAAGGGAAGGACAGAGATGATAACTGAAATGAGAACGAGAAATACTGCATTTGAGGCTTATGAATTTGAATGACAGCTTAATGACTTTGTAACACATATAACCCCATTAAAAAGCGGGAAAGAATCTAAGTAGACATTTCTCTAAAGTACATACACAAATGGCCAATGAGCACATGAAAAGATACTCCACATCATTCGCCATTAGGAAAATGCCTCTCCAAACCAATTCACGCCCACTAGGACCGCTACCATCAAAAAGATGCACAGTAACAGGACTGGAGAAATGAGAAGCTTCATCCATGGTTAGCGGAGATGTAAAATGGTGCAGCTGCTTTGGAAAACAGTCTGGCAATTCCTCAAAATGTTAAACACAGGGTTACTGTATGACCCAGCAGTTCTACCCCTAGATATATAACCAGGAGGAATGAAAACCTGCATCCATGCAAAAATTTGTACAGGAATGCTGATAACAGTATTCATTAATCATGATAGCCCAAAACTAGAAGCAACCCTGATATCCAGCAACTGATGCACAGAAAACAAAACGAGGGATACCTGCAAAGGAGAAGGCTATTCAGTAATAAAAAGGAATTAAATATGCATTTTTTAAAAAAGATTTTATTTATTTATTTGACAGACAGAGATCACAAGTAGGCAGAGAGGCAGGCAGAGGTGGGGGGGTGGGGCAGACTCGCCGCTGAGCAGAGAGCCCGAGGCGGGGCTCTATTCCAGGACCCTGGGATCATGACCCAAGCCAAAGGCAGAGGCTTAAACCCCCTGAGCCACCCAGGCGCCCCTAAATATGCATGTTCTAACATGGATGAACAATGAAAACATTGCTAAGCGAAAGAAACTCGTCACCCAAGAGCACATACTGAAATATGTTTTTGTTTTTAGTTTTTAATTTTTTTAATAATTTTTTATTTTTTTATAAACATATAATGAATTATTAGCCCCAGGGGTACAGGTCTGTGAGTCGCCAGGTTTACACATTTCACAGCACTCACCACAGCATATACCCTCCCCAGTGTCCATAACCCCACCACCCTCTCCCTACGGCCCCCCGCACCCCTCAGTTTGTTTTGTGAGATTAAGAGTCTCTTATGGGGGGGACAAAAGAGTCTCTTATGGTTTGTCTCCCTCCCGATCCCATCTTGTGAAATGTGTTTTTTTAAGAATTTTTATTTTGAGAGAGAGAGAGGAGTGGGAAGGGCAGGGAAAGAGAGAATCTCAAGCACACTCGGGGCTCGATCTCACGACCCTGAGATCTCGACTTGAGCTGAGACACGCTTAACTGACTGCACCACCCAGGCACCCCTTGAAATATTTAATTCCATTTAAATGAAATGTCCACAAACAGCGATTGCCTAGAACCAGAGAGGTGGGGAGAGCGGGACTGACCGCTAACAGGTCTCGGGGTTCTTTAGGAGAGGATCAAAATGTCCCTAACTGCCTGCCTCCATGTGGGATTGAGCACTAAAGCCACATGTGAGAACCGGGGCAATGCGGAGACGGACACCAAACCCAGGCCTCCGCACCCCACGTCACTGCCTTTCCAAAGCGGCATTCCCTTGCAGGAAAAGCAACCCAAAACCCACAAGGTCTCTTCCTCTGGCAGGAAGAGGGCCGGTGAAAGCTAAGGGAGCGTCTGCACCACCGTGACTCCTTTACAAGGCTTCAGGGGACGCCTCGGCGGCTCAGTGGGTGATTGTCTGTCTGCCTTCGGCTCAAGACATGATCTCAGGGTCCTGGGATCGAGTCCTGGAGCCCCACACTGGGCTCCCTGCTCAGCAGGGAGTCTGCTTCTTCCTCTCTCTCTGCCCTGCTCGTGCACACTTTCTCTCTCTCAAATCAAATCTTTAAAAATATATATATTTAAAAAAAAAAAAGCTTCAAGATAAACTCAGGGTGAGCTCAAAGCTGCCGGAAGAGATGACAGAGACACGGTCTCGATGACGCAAGCGCCATGTGCAGGATGGGTGTTCTCCCGGGCTCTGCCCCCACGCCGCAAACCCTGGCGAATACCAGCTAATCGAATTTTACGGTCCCGTTGAACTGGACATGTTTATACAGACACGGCTACTCTGACTCAAAGTCCTCAAGACAAATAATGTGAGTGGTTCCTCAAAGGGACTGTGGTGATACCACAGAGAAGCTAGAAGGGGATTTAAAAATGACTTCACAGGGGCTCCTGGGTGGCAAGGTGGGTTAAGCCTCTGCCTTTGGCTCAGGTCATGGTCCCAGCATCCTGGGATCGAGCCCCACATCGGCTCTCTGCTCAGCGGGGAACCTGCTTCCTCCTCTCTCTCTGCCTGCCTCTCTGCCTACTTGTGATCTCTGTCTGTGAAATAAATAAATAAAATCTTAAAAAAAAATGACTTCACAATACAGTTTAAAACAAAGCAAGGGAAATACTTAAAAACTCAATACAAATGATAAAAGTGATGTAATTTAAGTATTATTTTGCCCCTCACTGAGTCCATATTAGAACATTCTTTGATTTGGCAATTCTGTTTCTGCGAAATACACCCAACGAGAGGTAGAGATTTACGTGTGAGAACATTTACTGCTTGGGGTGTACCATGTCAGAAGAGCCTAATAAGTGTTCCACTAGTAGGAAGGGGGGATATTTGGCAAAAACATCATCTTTGAAGCAGTTAATGACAAGGAAAATGGCTACACTGATACAGAAGTCCACACCTTTGCTCAGGGTAAAAAGCACGATATAAACTATATACTGAATCTAATCCCAATTCTGCTTTTTAAAAATGCGTGTATGGTATGTTAGGCTGAGGAAGAAGGCCCAGAAAGAAAAATAACAGAAGCCAAACACAGTGGAATTACAGACAATCTCAGAATCTTCCCGTCCTTTTTCTTAAAGTAGGCACCACACAGGACTTGACCTCCCAACCCTGAGGTCAAGACGAGCTGAGATCAAGAGTTAGAAGCTTTACCAACTGAGCCACCCAGGAGCCCCAATATTCTCCTACATTTTACGAATCTTCCAAAGCATTGGTACTTCTATGGTCAGAACGCAAGCACATCTGGCAGTGGCTTTGGGGTGGACGGGATGGCGTCCAGCACTACCAGACCTTGAACCCCAGAGCAATGCCTCTGATGTTCTATATAACTGCACAGTGGTTCAAAATATCATGATCCTCAGCTCTCCAATCACTGGAACACAGAAATTAGCAAATTGAAAGGAGATTGAAGTTTAAATGTACTCTTTTAAAAATTAGGAAATATGAAAAACTTGCAAATCTGGTGAGGTACATGAATAAAAAGAGGAATCAATTCTTTCCTGAATGCCTTGTATTCAAATCCTCTACTCATTTTAGGTCTGAACACTCCTGTCTTTGATGTTGTCCAAAGGATTCCAGGGTTGCCTGTGCGGCTCAGGGGGTTAAAGCCTCTGCCTTCAGCTCAGGTCACGATTCCAGGGTCCTGAGATTGAGCCCCGCATCAGGCTCTTTGTTCAGCGGGGAGCCGGCTTCTCCCCCCCTCTCTCTCTGCCTGCCTCTCTGCATACTTGTGATCTGTCAAATAAATGAAAAAAAAAAAGGATTCTGAAGTCTGAAAAGCTAGCTTCTGGTCCTGACTCTGTTGGCATATGGCACACGGCAAAATATTAGAATTCTGTCTCTGTACTTCAACTAATGGAGAATAAATATATGACCCACAGCAATGTTATTCTGAGGTGCAAACGGAGGTTAACACTAGCACTACTGAGTATATTCTAGAAGGAGAGTAAATGTTAGCTATTAGCTCGCTTAAAACCATGCCCTTTTCTTTTCTTTTTAAGATTTTATTTATTTATTTGACAGACAGAGATCACAAGCAGGCAGAGAGGCAGGCAGAGGGAGGGGGAAGCAGGCTCCCTGCCGAGCAGAGAGCCTGATGCGGGGCTCAATTGCAGGACCCCGAGATCATGACCTGAGCTGAAGGCAGAGGCTTTAACCCACTGAGCCACCCAGGCACACCCCTTTCAACTGGGGTGATACTGTTCCCAATGGGAGGAAAGCTGGTTTCATGATGTCAAGGCTATGTGTGTATGACGCAGATAGACAGAAGATATACAATACATACACCGATAGATACAGTACATCTGTGCTATCTGAATATTACGGGGGGAGACGCTATGAAAATATCTAAAAAGATTCCTTCCTGGAGCGTTAACCAAAAAAAGGTCGAGAAATGCAGCTTGCAGTATCGATAAGTCTCATTTTGAAGAATCCTCTGGAAACTATTTCTGGGAAGACAAAAATGCCCCTTTATTATTAAAAATGCCTCTTTTCCTCTCACTTTGCCAGAAAAGAGAGGATCTTACTTTGCCTGAATTCTTAACAAAAAGGAGCCGGGGGGTGGGGTGGGATGGGGGAAGAAGCTGACGGTTGAGTCAAACAATGGCAGCGACCGGCCCAGCACCCACTGGCATTCCACCTGTCCTCCCGATTCATGGTGTGACCCCCACACAAGCCACATACACAACTTCTGATGTTAGAGCAGCCACACCAAAATGAGTTAAAAAAAAATTGAGGTCAATTTTATTACGCTTTATTTAACCCAATATTAACATAATGTTATGACAATGTGTACTCAGTATAAAAAATGATTAATGAAAACATTTTACAATCTTTCTGTTGCATTAAGTCTTTGAAACCCAAGATGTACTTTGTTCACAAAGCATATCTCAAGTAGGATTAGAAGAATTTCAAGGGCTAAACAGCGACCTGCAGCCAGAGAACAGCTCTGAAACCTCAGACCTAACTGAATGTTTCCGCTATTTCTTTTCTTTTTCTTTTTTAAAGTAGGCTCCATGCCCAACATGGGGTTTGAACCCATGACCCTGAGATCATGACTCACAAGCTCTACCTCTGAGCCAGCCAGGCACCTGGAACGTTCCCCTCTTTCTGCCATTTTGTCAGCAACAATCCTATCCCTGTTTTAATTTCCTAGCCTTCTAGATTAAATTACCAAGATACCCAGTTCACAGATTCGCCCTCCCTACCTCAGCGCCCAGTTTAGAGCTGGTCCTTCCACTCACCTAGAATTCTCCAGCGTAAGCCCAACTCCTCCAGTGAGGCCATTCCACCTCCCCATTACTGTTCTCCCACACAGGAATTCTCTCTTGGCTTAGCACTTAAATAAACCAAACTTGGTTGGACGAACCGATGAGTTCCTTGGTGGCCTCTCCATGGCAAGGAATAAAATTCCCACTGATAGATTTAATTGGTACACTTGTCTTTTCCACTGTCTCTTAATTTGTTAATATATTTAATATGTTTAAATCTATTATTTTTCCACCAACTTTTACGGTAACCACATACAATAATAAAGTGCTTTAAATGATTTTTTACTTAAAAGGTCATCCTATGGGTATATTTAGATCAGCTTAAAAAATAATTATAAAGCAGAAGTTGACACTTGCAGAAGAAATATATTTAAGCGACAGTCACAAGAATTCCTATTTACTTGCAAAGATGACTTTTGTTTTTTACAAATCTAGAGTGTCATAGTTAAAAGCATATAATTTTTTTTAAAAGATTTTATTTATTTATTTGACAGGCAGAGATCACAAGTAGGCAGAGAGGCGGGCAGAGAGAGAGAGGAAGGGAAGCAGGCTCCCTGCTGAGCAGAGAGCCCGATGCGGGGCTCGATCCCAGGACCTTGAGATCCTGACCTGAGCCTAAGGCAGAGGCTCTAACCCACTGAGCCACCCAGGTGCCCCAAAAGCATATAATTTTTTTAAGATCAGTATAAAATTTACTGTCTAGATAGAGAGTAAATTCTGGATGACAGAGTATTTTATCTTCTACTCTCTCCAGAAAACATACTCATGGATCATCGAGATGAAATGCATAAACTCCAAGGTCAGAGAAAAACAGAAAAAGGTTAAGAAATTCGCAGTGGCAACCAGTTTGAGCACCTCAATACACTGGCATCCTAGACTAGCAGTAGAAAATGTAATTAACTCCACTTATGCTACAGAAATCTCCAAAAGCCTTGCTGAACCTAACGCAAATAGATTCAGGTGCAAAGACCCAAGACACAGATGAGTGGATGAACCGAATGTGATATATACAAACAATGGATTGTCACCCAGCCTTAAAATGGACAGAAATCCTGTCCCATTATTACAGCTCAGCCAAACCCTCAATATGTGATGCGAACAGTGAGGCAGGCCATTCACACAAGGGCAGGTCCTATGTGAGGTACCACAATTTTTAAAATTTTATTAAAAAAGAAAAAAAGGCCCCAGGTTCCCCCCTTCCTACAGTCTGTATAGCCAGACCCTCTTCACTCACTGGTCCCAGAGGCGACAGGAGTGAAACTCAGTCTCCAGGCCAGGAGTGGGAGGTGGGGGAAGCAGAGACTCGAAGGCACACCACAGCACCCCATCATGAAAGACAAGAGGTGTTCAGTCACCCCACTCCCACACTCCCTCCCTTACTAGGCTCCAGAAAGGAGCCTGTACCCTTGGGGGAATGTGACCAGCCCAAGAAAAGACATGTGAAGATCAACGAGATCACCCTCCAGGGATGGCCACGTTGCCCCAGTAACACAATCCCAACCAACTCTTATTTTTTAATTATTATTAATTTACCTTTAGAGAGTAGGAAAGGAGACAGAGCACACACGAGCAGGGGCGTGGAGCAGAGGGAGAGGGAAACAGACTTAAAAAAAAAAAAAAAAAGATCTTACTGGGGCGCCTGGGTGGCTCAGTGGGTTAAGCCTCTGCCTTAGGCTCAGGTCATGATCTCAGGGTCCTAGGATCGAGCCCCGCGCATCAGGCTCTCTGCTCAGCCGGAAGCCTGCTTCCCCCCTCTCTCCGCCTGCCTCTCTGCCTACTTGTGATCTCTGTCTGTCAAATAAATAAATAAAATCTTTTTTAAAAAAAATTTTATTTATTTATTTGAGAGAGAGAGAGCACGAGAGTGGGGAGGGTCAGAGGGAGAAGCAGACTCCTCGCTGAGCAGGGAGCCCGATGCAGACACCATCCCGGGCCTCCAGGATCATGACCTGAGCTGAAGGCAGTCACCCAACCAACTGAGCCACCCAGGCACCCGGAAACAGAGACCCTTAAGTTGCCTCTATGCCCGGCATGGAATCTGATGTGGGGCCTGATCTCATGACCCTGAGATCATGACCTGAGCCAAAATCCAGAGTCAGACAGTGAACTGACTGAACCATCTAGGCATGCCCCCCACCCACCGGTTTTTAAATACCACAAACCAGCCCCCAAATCAAGTATGTAACGAAAACACCTATTATGAAAGACAAAAAAGCAATCTGGAAGAGACAGAGGCAATGCAGAGAAATCAACCTTCAAAGCAATCCAAAGAAAGATAATGCAGCCAGGAAAAAAAACCAGTATACTTCAAAAATGAATTTTAGGAAAAAAAAAAACACAGTTCTTAGAAATAAAATAACAGGGGTACCTGCGTGGCTCAGTGGGTTAAAGCCTCTGCCTTCCCCTCAGGTCATGATCCCAGGGTCCTAGGATCGAGCCCCACATCGGGGGGGGGGTGGGGGGGTATCTGCTCAGCAGGGAGCCTGCTTCCTCCTCTCTCTCTGCCTGCCTCTCTACCTACTTGTGATATCTGTCAGATAAATAAACAAAATGTTAAAAAAAATTTAAAAAAAAAGAAATAAAACAACAAAATGAAAACTAGTCTTTAGGATATTTTCCCAGAAAATAGAGCTAAATACAAAGAGACAGAGATAAAAGAAGGGGGGAAAAAAAGATTTAATGAGGGCCATTCTAGAAGGTCTTAAATCTGAGGAATAGTAATTCCAAAAAGAGAACAAAGAAAAAGATGGGAATGGATGAAATAATTTCCCTGGCGTGTGATAAATGGATTCACAAGGAGATCCATCACTGTAAGATTTTCAGAAGACTTTTAGGACAGGAAGGACACTATAGCCACCCGAGGGATTAAGAAGCAGGTCAGCATCAGACTCCGACAGTGATACACGCGTGGAGACAACACGGAGAATCCTAACGCGCTTGAGGAATGAATGGAAAAATTAACCCAACTGGTGGTGCTGAAGGCCAAAATCTGACACACAGGAGGAAAATGTTGCTCTTTTGTAAAAAGTTCATTCAAGGAGCTTAGACAACGAGGCCACGGAGCCCTCAGCTCGGCAGGAAGCTACTAATGTGGAAACCAAAGCAGTCTCCATTTATTTGGGACAAGCAATGATTTGCAAAGTGGAGATTATCTCGCTCTGATCTTTAGCTCCTGGATCCTACCGTGCAGGCTGCGTGCAGAGGATCCCGATGAGTGAACCCCAAGAGAGCGACTGTAATTCCACCATTAGAAATACGTATCAAAGGATATTGATGTGTCCTTCACGCTACTTGGCTTTGGCTCATTAAGCAACATCCCCGATAAGACGACTCCTTCATATGCTTCTCCATCAATGCACTTATCTCCTCTCCAAGCCATTCTTTCCGCACAGAATACTTGGTGGAAAGCCAACTACTTTCTCACGTGCTGAAGAAATTAAGCAAGTCTGGAAAGGCGGGAATATTGAAACCGAAACCCCGTTATGCTTGGCAAGCGTCCATCAAGCACATTCATGTCGGAAGATATAATAAGCCCCTGGCATTTCTCTTTAAGTGGAGATGGCTTATTTTCTCTGGCAGTGTTTTGCCTGGGGAAGAAAAGATGAAAGCAAAAGACAGGATAAATGTTTTCAAATACTTAGAGGGCCACCATGTGGAAAAGGGAGGTGAGTTTGTTCTAGACGGTTCCAGAAGGCAGTACAGCTTGGGGAGAGGAGGGCATGTCTTCCCTGAGGTGAAGTAGTAACTGGCTTCCTGTCATGGAGAAACTCCCTACATCCGTGTTTGAGAGAAGAGCCTCCTGCCAGGGGGCCGGAGCCTGGTCTGGACCACCTCTAAGTCCCCCTCTGCAAAGGCCACTAAACCTGACTTTGCGGTTCTGTCAATCATGAGGACAGGACAGGTGCTGGGCGCTCAACTGTGCCCTCTCCAGATTCAGATGTTGAAGGCCCTAACCCCCAGCACATCAGAATGTGCTTGTGTTCAGAGAGGGGATTAAATCAAAGAGACCGTTATGGTGCGTCAAATCCAACCTGACAGGTATCCTTTTTTTTCCTTCTTTCTTTTTTAAGATTTTACTTATTTAACAGAGAGAGAGGAAGAGAGGGCATAGGCAGGGGGAGTGACAGGCAGAGGGAGGACCAGGCTCCCCACTGAGCAGGGAGCCTGACACGGGGCTGGATCTCAGGACCCTGGGAAGTGAAAGCGGATGCCCAACCACCTGAGCCAAGCAGGCACCACTTTTTTTTTTTTTTTTAGGTGACAGGTATCCTTATAAAAGGAGACTGAGACACACAGAAGCCAGTGATACGCACATATAGGGGAATGACTGGACACCGCCAGCAGGTGGTCATCCACAAGCCAAGGCTAGGCCTCAGAGAACGTACACTTGCTGACACCTTGAACTTGGACTGTGCAGCCTCCAGAACTGGGAGAAAGTAAATTTCTGTTGTATAAGCCACCTGCTCTGTGATATTTTATTGTGGCAGCTCCAGCGAACTACAGAGCAGGGTAACTGCCCTGGGCTTGTCAGTCTAAGCACTGCATGCTCAGACATGGGAAAGTAACCAGTCCATTCTTTTAATTACATCTTCCCTGTAACTAGTCACATTGTCCCAACATGTTAACTACAAAAGCAGTTTGTAAAAATTCAAAGTCTAGAAAAGCTACATTTAAAAAAATAATAAAGAACAAAACCAATAATCAGCTAAGATTCTCTGAAACTAATGATTTGGGGGAAAATATCCCCAGAGACTACATCTTCCGTAAGTTACCTAAGCATCATTATTTATGTAACATGGGGACATTTAACATACCATTGCTAGAATCATTCAGGGTTCACTACATTAGGAGAAATTAGATTTTTTAAAAAATCTTTTTTAAGTTTATTTATAGTATCACCCAACCTGGGGCTTGAACTCACGACCCTGAAATCAAGAGTCGCATGCTCCTGCAACTGAGCCAGCCAGGTGAACCTAAACTGGGACTGTTTTAAGAATGAGTCAGTCGCAGAAAAGATCTAAAGGACTGTCAACTAAATTAATAGCTAAAGAATTTAATGTTTCCATTAGGGCTTAGTCACAATTAAAGAACTGGTAACCTTAGACCATTACAGTCCCTCCAAGGGAAAGGCTCTGAAGCTTGGTATGTAACGGAGACCAGCCTATAGACCATCTCACCTACGTGCCTCCTCACATAGGCTAGAACTCACCCTGCTCAGTGGACTGGAGTAGCCTCAAACTACAGCTATTTCTGGCCAAGCCTTCGAAGTAACTTAAGGTTGAATGACAGTATTCAGGGCAGACAGATATGGCATTTATTTACCAGTATCTGTCAAAAAATAGGGCCATAACCAATCCTATGACATAATTTCCATTTCCCATACAGGAGGAGAGATAGGTTATCGTGTAGCCACATTTATGAAACTACGTAGCTTTCTTTCATACCTGAATGCTTATTTATTAAGAAATTTCTGAACAAATTTTCCCCTCTTGAGCTTTTTTCATTAAATTAAAAACTTCAAATATACAAGAAGACCTTTCTAAAAATATATTTTTTTTAATTTTCATTTTTAAGTAATCTCTACACCCAGTGTGGGACTCGAACTTACAACGCTGAGATCAAGAGTTGCTTGCTCCAACCACCAAGCCAACCAGGGGCCCCAAATCTGGAAGAGGACTTCTGACATCAGACTAAAAAGAAGTGTCTTTACAAAAAGGCATAATGAAATTACCAGGTAGGTTCCCACCTGCCCAAGGTCACTGGGGTGTCTTCAATGGCTAACCCCATCATTTGGTTTTCCTATTACCAGCAATACTGATGTTACTCAGTCTTAGAATTTCAGAGATGACTGAGGATGCTCATTTTACATATGGAAACTGATGGTCAGTGAGATTAAGGGACAGATTCAATTCAAGGGCACACAAAGAAACGGTGACTAGAGCAGCCCCACCCGTGGTTTTGTCCCCGAGAATCAACTGAGCAGAAAAAGGACAACCAGAAGTCCTTCTTTCCTCATACCCTCACCATTTACCAAGTCAGAAGGAAAAGTAAGGTTCACCGGACTGCCAGACTTGAATATAAATAGTTCAAGGGAGAAATTCTTCTCTGTATAGGTTAGCTGTTAATTACTTTTTTTAAAAATCTGTTTCTTTAAAGAGGAAAGAGTAGTTATTTGTTTCCAGAAATTTGTCAATGACATAGTCATTTCAGAGAGGAACACTACAAACATTCCCGCAGAGCAGAGGAATGAATAAAAACCGGTTCCCAGAAACTGCGAAGTATACACTCCTGCTGATGATGTTCAAGGCTTATTTTATGAGCGTTCCCCCTAGTTTTCAGAACATTACGAAAACAGGATACAGCTTGAGAAAATGTCACGCAGTAACACTGTATTGGAAATACCAAAGCGGGGGCAGGGGGGAGCGCTCTGTCGTTTGAGCGCGCCCACTGGAAAGCATCCCCGAGCAGGTGAGGGTCTGACCTCACCTTCCAGGCAACACTTGGATGAGCGACGGTGAGCACCTGCCGAGAGCCCAGCATGGTGTGTGGAGAAGGACCCAGCTTCACTGGTGCTAGAACGTTGTGGTATTTTAACTATGTGAAAATGAGACAACGGTGCGAAGCTAACAGACGCTCCTCTCCCATGAGCGGAAAAGTCATATTGCTAACTCTAACCATTCATTCATTCAAGTACTTGCTTCCTACATTTTAGCAGAGCTGGAGGTAGGAGACGTGAGCCCTGCCGCATGCTGACAAATGGTGTGGAAAAGAAAAACAGAGGCGGAATGGAGGGTAGTGACCTGGGCAACAGGCAAATGTCTTCATGAGAATATGAACAAAGTACCAATTACGTCACCAACTGAAAGAGAAAAGCGATTGTGTATGTCTTCACTGTTCAGAGAGCAGCCTCTCACAGAAGACGACGTATGGGGCGGGGGGTCCACCTTCTAACAGAGACCTGGAAAGGATCTTAGGTATTCACTGTCCAGATAAAGATACTAGATGATCAAAACTACTAGCAACTCCAGAATAGATTTTCTGTACGGTAATAAGATCTGCTGGGAGCGGTGTGATCATTTGGCGGTAACTAACCTTCTGGCCTTACCTTTTGGCCTTTCCATGTCCCAAAGGCACTAAACACCAGAATCTGCTAGGTTTCAAACAGCAAATTTAATAAAAGCTGAGACAGTGACATTAAGTACCATGAGGAAGATGAAATTCTCCATAATGTTGCAAACTGAGCTTCTAGATAGCTAAGCACGCCATATCCATTTTTTTGTTTCTGTATCTGGGGGACAGGAGCCAGATGCAGAAAACCTGGAATCCTACAGAATGTAAGAAACACGCTCTCTCAAAGACTTCTGTTTAAAGTGACAACATTTGCGGATTTCCCTGTTTGTAAATTTTTCCTGGACTCTGAGAGGGTTTTTTTTTTTTTTTCCAGGATTGCCTATCCTGTTTGCAGTAGTGACCCTCCTCCTCACCGTTTTTTAAAAGCTTTTATGTGAGCCTGCCTGGGTGGCTCAGTGGGTTAAAGCCTCTGCCTTCAACTCAGGTCGTGATCCCAGGGTCCCGGGATGGAGCCCTGCATTGGGCTCTCCGCTCAGCGGGAGCCTGCTTCCTCCTCTCTCTCTGTGCCTGTGTCTTTGCCTACTTGTGATCTGTCAAATAAATAAACAAAATCTTAAAAAAAAAAAAAGATTTTATTCTTTCTTTTTTTTTTTAAAGAGAGAGAGAGAGAAAGAGAGAGTGGGAGAGGGGACAAAGGGAGAGGGAGAGAGAGAATATCAAGCAGACTTCCTGCTGAGCAGGGAGTCCCTTGCAAGGCTCGATCTCAGGACACTGAGAACATGACCTGAGCCAAAATCAAAAGTCGGACGCTTGAGGGACAGAGCCACCCAGGCGCCCAGCTCGTCACCATTCTGATCAGTGTAACAAAGCCTGTCGCCCTGGTTAGCTGGCTGCTACTTTCCATGCAGCTGGCTCCAGAGTGGCAAACAGCAAGGGCAGAGCACCCCAAACGCTCCACTGCTGCTGGGGTTCATGGCCTCACTCTGGGCAGGCAAACAGTAGAAAGCACATGTGAACAAAAATTTGTTATTATTCTTTCTGTGTGTGTGAACAAAAATTAAAAAACCAAGGCAATGACTATCGTTTATTCACACAAACCAACGTGACCTACAGAAACAGAGAAATCACCTACTTTATAACATCTGCTGTGTCTACTCTGCAGAAAGGCAGATCTCAAAAAGGAAACAAGTAACACACTTGTAAATGATAAATTCAAATTATTAAGATTGGAGACAATCACTTGTGTAGTTGCACACGACAATGAGCTGAATAGGTACTTTAATAAAAAGAATATGTATTATCCAGGAGTGGCTGATTGGCTCAGTGGGTTAAGCACTTGCCTTCAGCTCAGATCACAATCTCAGGGTCTGGGATCAAGCCCCATGTGGGCTCTCTGCTCAGCGGGGAGCCTGCTTCCCCTCATCCACTCCCCCTGCTTGTGCCCAAGCACCCATACTCTCTCTCTCTGTCAAATAAATAAAATCTTTAACTACATGTATTATCCAAATAAAGAAGGTCTTCAATTTTTTGGTTTTATAATATTGAATTTTCCCATCTGGTTGGAAAAAAAATAATATGTGCAACAGATACTAAAGTTAATTTTTTTTTTCATCTGGAAGTTTTAATTTGCAAAAGTTTCAAATATAAAATTTGACCTGGACCCACATGTAATGTTTTAAAAATCATTCCTCTTGAGGCATTTAACTCCTAGAAAATCCATAGGCCACAGACTATAATAAAATGACAGTTTGGGATGGAGAGGGCTTTTTAAAACATTTTCCACAGGGGCACCTGGGTGGCTCAGTGGGTTAAGGCTGCTGCCTTCCGCTCAGGTCATGATCCCAGCGTCCTGGGATCGAGCCCCGCATCGGGCTCTCTGCTCAGCAGGGAGCCTGCTTCCTCCCTTCTCCTCTGCCTGCCTCTCTGCCTACTTGTGATCTGTCTGTCAAATAAATAAATAAAATCTTTAAAAAAAAAAAAAAAAACATTTTCCACAAATGAAGATTTTTCCACAAAACTAATGGCACTTGTGTGACCACTGTGAATGCTGGAAATAGCATGACATGAAAGAACTTTCTAGTTGAGAAAAGGCTGCTGTTCAACAGAAGAGGTTTTTGTTGCTGTTGTTGTCTTCCCCCCAGAAGCAGTTTTTTTTTTTTTTTAAGATTTTATTTATTTATTTGACAGACAGAGATCACAAGTAGGCAGAGAGGCAGGCAGAGGGGGAGGGGAAAGCAGGCTCCCCGCTGAGCAGAGAGAGCCCGATGCGGACCCTGGGACCATGACCTGAGCCAAAGGCAGAGGCTTAACCCACTGAGCAACCCAGGCGCCCCCAGAAGCAGTTTTAATAAACGGAAACCACCTTAAAAAATACAGGAGGACAAAATCTCCAAGGCTAAAATAATTTATTGTGAATTCTTTTCGTGTAATTTTTTTTTTTAAGATTTTGTTTGTCAGAGAGAGCAAGAGAGACAGTACAAGTAGGGGGAGAGGTAGGAGAGGGAGAAGCAGGCTCCCCCCTGAGCAAGGAGCCTGATGCAGGACTCCAACCCAGTACTCAGGGATAATGACCTGAGCTGGAGGCAGACACTTAACCGACTGAGCCACCAAGGCATCCCATTTGTTTCCCCAATAATTACTGGTTCTCAACCCTGACTGTACTTTCTGTAAGATGGCCCGTGGAATTCTACGATCTTCAAGTCCTCTCCAAAATCCCTCTATATGTACCTAAGCCTGATGCACATAAAGATGTTTATGTAGCAAGCAGTTCCTTTCTTCTGTCATCTGAGGAACCTTTACAAGGAAACAGGATTCCGTTTTCCTTATAGGAAGAGGATGGGTTCTGAACTGCCAGTATGTCTGGCTTCAGCAAGAAAGCTAACAAGTCAAGGTCAGACAATATTTTCATGTCTGTCTTTGTCTAAATATAGTCAGCTGCTTTAAATTAAAAACCCGCTGGCAGGAACGCCCCTCGTTCATCATTTTCTCCCATGGACTGATCTGCCTAGGGCAGGACCCGATCCCACTGTTGGTCAATCTTCCTAGGGAAGGAGGTGGGTCCGTCTACTCTTACTGATGATGCGGACAGCAGTAGAAACCAAGGTCCTCGCAATCCTACATGTTACCTACTAAATTATGCCTTCACTGACATCCCAGTAAGCTTCTGTGTGGAAAGGATTTCTGGAAATAACGAAAATCTAACCACAGGTGACCACTGTAGTCAAAAGGAAAGCATGGAAAGGGGCGCCGGGGTGGCTCAGTCGGTTGGGCATCCGAGTCTTGCTTTCGGCTCTGGTCGTGATCTCAGGGTCCTGAGATCGAGCCCTGCAACAGGCTTGACACTCGGCGGGAGTCAGCTTGGATAGTCTCTCCCTCCACCCTCCCCCCGCTCGCTCGTGCTCTCAAATAAATACATAAATCTTAAAAAAAAAAAAAAGGCATGAAAAAGTACTAATGTTTACAATGCCAGGCAGCCAAAATGAAGACAGAGAGAAAACAAGTGCACCGAGCTTATTACAGACACTAATAAGCCAATGGATTAACAGTTCTGCCTAAAACAGTAAAAGCTCATCCGAAAGGCAGGGCCCTGGGTTGGTGGCCTCTGCAGGCCTAGGACACCACCTGTCTTTTCCTAGGTGACAAGGCCTTTTCAGGATTTTTCGAAGGACAAGGTATATTAATGACCACTTTTCTTACAAGAGGTCTTTGCTATTTGTTCAGAACCCCGAGGCCACGAGCAGAAGCCTGGGTCAGCTCGGGGAGACCAGGGAATGATCCTCTACAAAGGCCTGACCTTGCCCCTTCTCCTCTCCCCGCTCTTCTCGATCGCATACATCAGCGTCACAGAGAAACCCTACCTGACCCACGTGCTCCCTCGGTGGCCCATGTCAGTGATCCCACACCGCTAGCAAATACTTCTTTCATAGCCCTGTTACCCAGCACACTTGCCTCTCTGGGTTTCCAGTGAACGCTGCTCAGAGGACGCTATGCCAGAAGACAAGCCTACGGATGTGCCCAGCACGGTGAAGGCACAGTGATTAAGAACTTGTATTTGGTTAATTTGCTGACCTTGGGTTTGAGTCCTGACACCAGTGTCACCCACCTCACTAAAGACCATCGTGCACAAAAGCTTAGTTCCAGGACCCATGGTAAAACCTGCAAAGTGGTGGCTGTTATGATTAGTCACCTCACTTTGGCCGAAGTCCCCTGTCAACCAGTCTAACACTTATCTCCCCCAGTCCCCAGGTCTTACTCATGCTCTGACCTCAAATGATGCCCGCCCCTGCAGAACTCGGACCAGCTCTCATTTCTTGCAAATTCATTTGATATCCACCATGTAGCCCTGTGTTAATCTTCCCTTCATTGTGTATATCCTACAGACCCGCTTCCTCTGCCCCTGCAATGGGTAAGCGGTAGGCTGTCTGTCTGTCTGTTCCCCTTCCCTGCAGCACAGAGCACAGGGGCTTGGCCAGAGAAGGCTCCAGACCCACTGTGGCTCGAATGGATTCAAAAGTTGCCATGGGAAGGACAGAGCACGGGACTTTGGAATGTGAGTTGGGACCATTCCAATTCTTTTGGTGGAGACTATTTGAAACGTTCACACTAGGTCATGAAAATCCTCCCTTCTGTGAGACTGTATATATTTCCAACTTTATATTGTGCCTGCGGTGTTATATAAAGATCAGTCTTCCCACCAACTTCAAAAGCAGCTCGCGGCTGGAAGCAGCCCCATGGGGGCAAAGAACAAGAAGAGAAACAGGTTCCACATGTTAGGAGAGTCTCATTTAACCAAGGCAATGGCCAGTCTCCTCTCCTGGGACGTTCCCCCTCATCTGTCTTATTCACATGGCGAAGACTCACTTCACTTACTGCCAAATCATCATTTTATGCATCTTCGATAGGGGTCGTTAAATTACTTCTTTGTTTATGATTGAATGGAATGATGAGGCAAGAACTCCAGAGCGGAGGACGTTTCTTCTCCAACCTGGGGAGGCTGGGCCTTTGGTCAAGGTCCTTGCTCCTGACCCAAAGGTATGGTCCCTGCGACCTCACATGGGCTCACTCAAGCTAGTGACATTGTGGTGATTCACTTTCCAATAACCACCCCCATGGGGCCTCTAGGCTCAAGAGCTAAAACACATGCAGCAAATCATAGTTTGGGCGAAGAGCGGCATGCACCCTGAAATATACATTTCTAGAAAAATCTGTGCAAAGGGAGCAGGCTACTCACCAGAGTGACAGATACTGAATCTTAAAATGCAACCATGACTCTGGTGTTTCCAACAAGATCTCACATCAATACTGGACAACTACCTGGCACCAGGCAACAATTAAAATGGAACGGAACAAAAAACCACCAACCTAAATTCCAGACAAAAATGTCTAAGGAAGACGAAACATGACTTCATTTCCTATACCCAAATATTGGCAGGAACATCATATACCTGGGTGTAGAGGCCACACAAAAAGTCTGATAAATACTTCCTTTTGTAACCAATGGACTGCGTCTGTTGTCAACATCACCCACCCCCAGGTAGGACACCGTGTGGTCCAACCAGCCTGGCTCTCACTGTTTCACTGGATTCAGAGGAGATGCTGTCAGCCCCAGAGTCCCTACTTCTTCTGCCCACAGACTAAAAAGCTGCTTACCATCTGTGACAATGGCTTCTTCCTCCTGGCCATTCAGGGCTCCCTCCTGGGGGCTGAACTCTTCTTCCTCAGCTAAGCCATTGGCACTAGACAGCTGACCATTCTTCTGCAGGAGCTAAGGGGAAAAAACAAAACCATGTGAACTTACTTTCAATGGTAATGAAGATTTAAGTCTCAGATGAGCTTGAATGATCCAGCTACCTTACAAAAGGTATCCCAGGAGCTTTATCAGGGATATAGGGCTTTGTGTCTGGGTAAATGGGCGCACCATTCCTTTATCCACTCAGTCATCCAAACACCGGGCATGATCTACACACCCACCATTCCAGGCCTATTGGAGCTACAACAATGAGTAAGTCAGATGCGGCCCCAGCCCCTCTGAGCTTATAGACTACTAAGAAATAGACTTTGAAAAATTGTTGTTTTTGTTTTTGTTTTTCAGGGCACCGGGGTGGCTCATTCAGTTAAGTGACTAACTCTTGTTGATCTCAGCTCAGGTCTTGATCTCAGGGTCCTAAGTTCAAGCCCAGGGATGGGCTCCACGCTGGATGTGGAACTGACTTCAATTAAAAAAAAAAATTTAAAAAAAAAAAGTTTTTTTCTTTCTTTATTTATTTATTTATTTTTTTTCTTTTTAAGATTTTATTTATTTATTTGACGGAGATCAGAATTAGGCAGAGAGGCAGGCAGAGAGAGAAGGAAGCAGGCTCCCTGCTGAGCAGAGAGCCCGATGCGGGGCTCGATCCCAGGACCCTGGGATCATGACCTGAGCCGAAGGCAGAGGCTTTAACCCACTGAGCCACCCAGGCGCCCCAAAAGTTTTTTTCTTTAGATGCAGGGTATGTATATTTGACCTAAGTATACCTAAGTGGCAATATGTCCTTCTCAGGAAAAAGGACAGATGCGTAAACAGTCAATCAGGGAAACGGTCACGATCGGGGAACACACAGAGCCAGTCACAGACAGAAGAGGAAGTACGGATAAAGCTAGATCTCCAATCCCACACAATGGGCGTATGAGAAAGGGTCCAGGGGAAGCAGGAAGGGAGGTGAATTAGGAACCCCACAGTTCAAAGACCAGTGTACCCAGGAACAACACAACAAAGAAATGGGCCACTCATGCTTTTGTGAGTCACTGATTTTTCCTTAAAATATTACTAAAGTGGTCAGTTGTCTTCTACCCCAGAGGATAACCTGTGTGATTGATGTTTTCAGTTGTCGTTAACAGCAGATACAGATTCGCCCTTCTGTCCTTTTGTAAATGCTGAGAATATAGGTAAAAAGTTTTGAGGCTAGGACAAACATAGTATAATAACCGTTAGAAACCCCAGGATTCCAACAAAGCTTTCTATCTTGTATACATATCTCGTTTTATCAAAACCAACTTAGGTGGGGTGCTTGGGTGGCTCAGTGGGTTAAAGCCTCTGCCTTCAGCTCAGGTCATGATCCCAGGGTCCTGGGATGGAGCCCCACATCGGGCTCTCTGCTCGGCAGGGAGCCTGCTTCCCCTTCCTCTCTCTCTGCCTGCCTCCCTGCCTACTTGTGATCTCTCTGTCAAATAAATAAAATCTTAAAAAAAAAAATAAAAACAATTTAGGCAGACGGCAGTATCTCCACTGGATAGAAGAGGGCACTGGACCTCAGTGTGTGTGACCGCAGGAAGCTGGGTTTGGCTGGCCACAGGTCCCACAGCCTAGAAGCGAGGCACCAGGGCCCAAAGGCCAGCACCAGTCCCCATCAAGGACCTCCAGGGTCTTCCCACGGCAGTAGAGATCACAGAAGGACCTGCTGCTGTGCATAATAATAAAATGCCATTAAGAGTACTCCAGAGTACCCCGACCTGCCTACTTCAAAGAAATCTCAAAACCACTGTGCTCTACTTGGCATGATTCAATGATGCTTCCAGGCTAACGGAGCGCCCTGGCCAAACCACCGACTTTGATCGGAGCCCTGAAGCGACAGCAGGTTCAAGACGGTCAATCCCGAAGACTTGAACTGAGCTTAATTGATTTCACCTGGCTATTCTAGGCTCCCAGGCGCCCTTCGATCGGCATGAGCGGCTCCTTGAAATAATCCCACGGTACTTTAATACTGACTCTACAGACGGACAGTCGGCTTCAGAACACCCATGCTGAGTCCATTTATCAGACAGAACACTCCGATTACGTTTCCACTTTAAGTCTTCTCCTCCCAAAATACGGAGGATGGGCGTCTTAAATGAAACCCGAATACAAAAAGCAAGGGGAGGGGGAGGTCTCCGCAGTGCCCGTTAGCAAAAATGTCAGGTATCTGGACGAAAAAATCACTAGTTATGTGAATACGTCAGGCTCAGATTTGATTAATAACGTGAAGAAGAGCGGGAGGAGGAAAGCAGGGACGCTTAGTCCTGTGGGATCCACGGAAACACAGCGAATCTAACCTAAGAAGGGCTGACGTTCGCACCACGATGCGGCAAACTAAGTGGGGATCATGGGAAAGCAGCTTAAACGCCTCCATTTTTCAATGCAATAAATGGTGCCCCTTGTTTAGTAACCAGAAATCTGAAGTTTTACGGAGCTTAGAGTCCTAGAGAATTTCTGTAATTCTTTAAACAGGTCTCAATTCTTTGTGAATTGTCAAAATCAAGGTATCTTTACCTGGAGCCAAACTGTCTGGAAATGTGGAAGAAATGTAGGATTCAGACACAAACTTTCCTCTGCCTTTCAATGTTAGACACACAGCGGCACCTGGATGGCTCAGTCGTTACACGTCTGCCTTCAGCTGAGGTCATGATCTCGGGGTCCTGGGATAGAGCCCCACATCAGGCTCCCTGCTCAGTGGGAAGTCTGCTTCTCCCTCTCCCTCTCCCCCTGCTTGTGTTCCCTCTCTCACTCTGTCAAATAAACAAAATCTTTTAAAAAATCCCTGCTTAAAAAAAATGTTGGGGTGCCTGGGTGGCTCAATGGGTTAAGCCTCTGCCTTCAGCTCAGGTCATGATCCCAGGGTCCTGGGATGGAGCTCCGCATCAGGCTCTCTGCTCAGCAGGGAGCCTGCTTCATCCTCTCTCTCTGCCTGCCTCTCTGCCTACTTGTGATCTCTGTCTGTCAAATAAATAAATAAAATTTAAAAAAAAATGTTACACACATATAATGAAGCACATTAAATAACATCAAGTGAGTCTTAATAACGGAGGCTACCTGCTAGCCCTCCTTATACGCAAGGTGTGATAATTATGGATTACTAATCCCAATGACCACAGGGCAACTGTCTCTACTTCCAAAAGGCATTTGATGAATTAACTTTGGTAGCAGACAACTGATGACAGGGACCATTATTAAAACTGAGTTTTGAGCCAATGTTACCATATTCACAGCTCGGGTCTCAATGCAAGGGGACCACCCAAGCTTAAACTCCCATAGGTGATCATCTCCAGTGAGCATTCAAAGTCCATGACACACCACCCCGCACAACAAACATGGGTCTTCACCCCAACCATATTCAGATTATTTCCACCATTCTGGTCTCATTCAGGGATGCTACTTACAAAATCTCATGTGTCCTTGTAGATAGATAATTCACTTTTCTGTGACAAAGAGTGTTTGTTTGCTTTTTTCCCCCTCCCCAATGTCCATCACCCAGCCACCCAAACCCGGCACCCCCCCTCCCCTCCAGCAACTCTCAGTTTGCTTCCTGAGATGGAGTCTCTTAGGGTTTGTCTCCAGTCATTCTCTCTTCTGCCTGTAATTCACATGCTCACCGGAGACAAGGATTTATTTATCAGTTATGCCCAGGTAAACACAGAGGCAAGGACACAATTTAGTGCCAGGGAATGGGAACGCTGGAGCCAGACCAGGCATGAGGGCCAACTACTTCAGGGCAGAGAGCAGTATCGGGATTCAAGTTTCCAAACAAGAAAGAAAGAGGAAATGTCTACTTCACTCTTGCACGCAGCTTTTTCCATTCCTTGTGAACTTACTTTTACACTTGTACAAATACAGTTCTAGAACCTTGACTTTTGAGCTAGACATTAGACTTGAAAGACATGCTCCCTGCACTTCAACACAGTGAGCACCAGGAAAGCTCTATTCCCGCTGGATTTGTGCTTCAAAAAGCGTCAACGCCTCTTTTGAGCAAATCAAAACCCTTCATGTTTTCAAGCTTATATCCTCTGAGTGGGTCAGCCAGAGTTTATTCCCATAAAGTATTACCACATTCCCACTCAACAAGCTTTAGAGAAAAAAAAAAAAAATCCCAGTGCTTCCAGCAACTATTTTCCTCTCATTCTTCTAAGACCAGAGAAGATCCAAAATGGCGGCCAAAGCACTGAAGAAAAACTGCCAGACTCCTCTGTTCCTCTTCCTCCTCCACAAGACTGTCCACGATTTTCTCTGAGCCCCCTTTACAGAGTAAGCAGGAGGCATATCAAGCTTTTTTTGGTTTTGTTTTTTTAAAGCAGGCCCCGTGCCCAGGGCAGGGCCGAACATTGGGCCTGAACTCACAAACCAGAGATCTAGACTTGGAACTGAGATCAAGAGCTGGATACTTAACCGACTGAGCCACCCAAGCACCCTTATTTTCTATGGATTTTATCTTTAAGTCATCTCTTCACCCAACAGGGGGCTCAAACTCACAACCCCAAGACTCAGCATCATACTCTCTCCTGCCTGGAGCTAGCCAAGCTCCCCAGGATTATCAAGCTCTTACTGAATGAGTTAAACAGTGTTCCAACAGTTGAGTTCTTGACACTCTCAGGATGTTGGGGGTAGGGGAGATGAGCCTGCTGAGGTAACTTCTTTAGTAGCAGACACTCTCTGTCTACATCCTCACTGGATGACCAGCAGAGGTGGGACTGGCCCCACAGTCCTGCCATAAATGTAGTCAATGAGGCTCTGCCCAGCACAACTGTAGCAAAACCCAAGAAGCAGAACTGATAAAACCCAAGAAACATAACTGTTAAGTGGATATAAGTAGGAATAACCGGAAATCTGTATGACATGAAAAAGATTATCTGGGGGGAATTTAATTCAGTTTTTCAAGTTTATTTAAGTAATGAATACACCCAATGTGGGACTTGAACTCATGAGCCCAAGATTAAGAGTCACATACTCTTCTGAGCCAGCCAGGTGCCCCCATCTGGGGGATATTTTAAACCCCCAATAAAACTTGGCGAAGAGAACACTTCCATGTCTTTTTCTTCATTCAAATAGGGAACGTTCTGAAGGTAAGCCTTTAAAAATGTCAAACAAGAAAACAGCAATCAGAGTTTGAATCAGTAAACTATGTCTTTGGAAAGCAATTTGGAAAACAGCTATAAACCATCTGAATGTGCATACCCACTCCATACTATTTTTTTTTTTTAGCAGGAGAGAGCAAGTGCGCATGTCAAAGGAATCAAGAAGGGGGCCTGAAGGAGGAGGAGAGAAAATGGAGAAGCAGAAACTCCCCACTGACCACGAGCCAGTGCCGGGCTCTAGCTCACCACCGAGATGAAGACCTGAGCTGAAATCAAGACTCAGATGCTTGGCTGTCTGAGCAGCCCAGGCGCCCCTTCCACCACGCGATTCCAATGGGCACATGGATGGTTTTACACACCTACAAGGTGGAGGTGTTGTGATGTACGACACGCAATCCACAGAACAGCATCGCAGGGAACACAGTAAATCTAGAGACACTGATGTGAGTAGATGTCTCCAGTTTAAGGGGGAAAAGCAAGTTAACGAAGACTGATTCCTTTATGTATTTAAAATAAGGCAAAAATAACCCACTAACAGGGAGGAAGGGAGGGAAGAAGGGAATGAGAGGGCTCCCTTCGATCTCCGCACAAGCACTTAAGGAAAAGAACAGAACTCTAGTAACACTACACAAAATCTTTAACAGACTGCCTTTGTAAATTTGTTTTGCACTTTGCACAGATGTTGGGGAAGAGACTGTTTTCTTCTTTTATTGAGAGATCTAACGGCTATAGATCATAGGAACACATGGTTTCCTTGTTATTCATTTTATTATTGCAAAGGTGAAAATACTTGGAACCCTAAAATGTGTAGATTCTTGGGCTGTAAGCAGGTTAGTCACCCGGCTTTCCAGGATTCACAAATCTCTTCAGTTCATCTGAGCAATGATGGACCAAAATGTTCTCGTGGAGCTTCCGGCCCTCTGTTCCTATGCTCTCTAAATGCGATTACCATATTAATAACATCCTTGGCCAAACCACTAATCACAAATATTGACCAAGAACTGGGGCGTCCGGGAAGGTCCGTCAGTTAAGCGGCCCACTCTTGATTTCAGCTCAGATCATGATCTGAGGGTGAGGAGACCGAGCCCCAGGTCGGGCTCCACACTCAGCTGGGAGTCGGCTCGAGGATTCTCTCTTCCCCTCTCCCTCTGCCACTCCCCACTCCCCCTGCTCGCTCATTCACACTCTCTCACTCTTGGAGACAAATAAATCTTTAAAAAATATATGTTGGGCGCCTGAGTGGCTCAGTGGGTTAAGCCTCTGCCTTCAGCTCAGGTCATGGTCCCAGGGTCCTGGGATCAAGCCCCACCTTGGGCTCTCCGCTCAGCAGGAAGCCTGCTTCCTCCTCTCTCTCTGCCTGCCTTGCCTCTCTGCCTGCTTGTGATCTCTGTCAAATAAATAAATGAAATCTTTAAAAAATAAAAAAATAAAAAATATATGTTGACCGAGGCCCAACCAGGAATACCAGGGCTGTACTGCAGGCTACCAGAAGCTCCTGATACACTGATGTGTGTCTTACGGACCCATTTCACAAATGTGATTTATATGCAATCTTGCTAATTTAACCCTCCGCCTTAAGGTGACTATTGTCATCACCCCCAGCTTACAGCCAGCCATGAAG
This sequence comes from Martes martes, assembly GCF_963455335.1. Lineage (NCBI taxonomy): Eukaryota > Metazoa > Chordata > Mammalia > Carnivora > Mustelidae > Martes > Martes martes. The sequence goes on from NC_137893.1 coordinate 15,373,443, forward strand.
GCTGAAGCTAAGAGGTACTGCGACCAAAGGGACTGAGCCACGATGCGGGGAGGGTGACCTGAGCTGCACTGGGGGACTCAAGGCACGAGCATTCTGCCGGGCGAGGAGTTTCTGGAGCGCAGAATCCCTAACTTAGGAACCTCGTCTCCCAAAAATGGCATAGGCTCTAAGAACACAAGTCACTGTGACAAGGCCAACCAGCCTGGGTTATGTTTAAGTGAAAAGTTTTCCCTCTAATTTAGAGGTCATTTACAGAACACCAACAGAATTATGGGTTTCAAAAGGTTTGCTTTTCTTTTAAAAGTAAGCATTTTTATTCGAACTAATCCAAGCAGAAACTTCATAAAATCCAAGTCTAAACACGGTATAAACCTTTAGGACAGGGGGAGAGGAACAGAAGCCGATGCTTGACAAGATCAAATGGATTGAATTCCTCCTACAGTTAAGGTCATTGCAAAAAAGAGTAAGAGGAAAGGAAAGCAAAAGATTTAACTTAAAATCGAAACAATTCTAAATATACAAAATTTGGGGTATGATTACAGCCTATCTTGCAGCATTAAAAATACAACCTACAAAGTATATATAATAGTATGGAGATGTATTTTATGTTGTAATAGTCAGTTTAAAAGGCAAACTAAACAGTTTTTATAAAATAGTAACAACAGGGGCTCCTGGGTGGCTCAGTGGGTTAAAGCCTCTGCCTTTGGCCCAGGTCGTGATCCCAGTGTCCTGGGATCGAGCCCTGCATCGGGCTCTCTGCTCACCACGGAGCCTGCTTCTCCCTCTCTCTCTGCCTGCCTCTCTGCCTACTCGTGATCTCTGTCTGTGAAATAAATAAATAAAATCTTAAAAAATAATAATAATAATAATAACAACAAATACGTAAGAGAACATACTATAAAATAGCAACATTACCAAACTTAATATCATAACGTATCAAAATCATGGGGGAAGGAACTATGAATATTTGATATCCTTTATTTTTCCACTTTTGTGTTCTGTTTCTTACCAAAATACCATGATTACTTTCACAATTGGGTGATGGGAGAGCTTTTCCTCTGCAAGTTCTTTTGTTTCAGTTTATTTTTAGTATGGGCAAAAAGGGGCAGCTAAGAAATTTTGCTTTACAGTGAAGCGCTGTAATTCTGATTTCTACCAGTCACATGAATTTTCACGGGACAAGTCAACTGCTTTAAGAAAGAAACTCCACAGTGAAATCATATTTCAGGAGTTTGATCATGCAAACAAATCCATATTCCTTCCTCAAGGGTAGATGACACAATGGGTTCAGAGACAGAGAAGCAGAGTGGGAGGGCTGGGTACTCTGTGGCAAAATTAAGTACTTCAATTCAGCATTTATTTTATAATTGCCCCATCATTGTCTTAGCCTAAAACGTGGGGCTCCCGGCCAGCAAAGGGAAGCGGCCAGGAAAGCTGGTTCTGATCTGTGACCTTGGGCACATTACTTAGCCTCTCCTACCTCCCTTTCTCTGTAAAATACATAAGATTTCATTTTCTCTACCTCACAGAATATTTGGAACATCCCGCAACACATGTTAAGTTTGTAGTGAGTCATGTGTTAACCCAAGTTTTACCTGCTTTTATTATACTATCTGCTGTCAGCAACTATGACTCTAAAGGGAACTAATCGTCCCAGGCCCGTTTCCCCTTCTAAAATGAAAAGCAACAAGAGTTCTTGCCTGATTGGTCCAACCTCTGCACTCAACATACCCAGCATAAGACTTCTAGTCCTCTATCTTTCTAAGACTCTCCGTTAGGAGAGGGGCCAGGCATTTTACACAAAGGTCTAAAGGAGGAGAGACACCACAGCTGGTTTTCTTGTTTTTCTTTCTTTCTTTCTTTTTTAAAAAATTTTTAACCATAGAAAATATGGGGGAAACAGCAGAGACCATATAGCATGGTTCCCATCAGCTGTGGAACCTTCGCTCTGAGCTCATTCTCCCAGTTAGAAATAGGGACCAAGACCATCTCAGTTTTCAGACTGAGATTCAAATGGAATAGTATTTGGGAAGGTTCTTGTTCTCACTTGAAAAGCTCTCAGAAGCCATTGTGTGAGTCACAATCCACTTGCACAAACCAAGGTACGTATTCTACTCCGATATTCGTATCATACTCAGGCCAACTCTGAAAAATTCTCATGTCTGCAGTGAGGAGGGTGTTGAAGGAGGCAGCCTTAGATCTGAAAGGACAAGGGGACCCAACAGTATTGGACACAGCTGTGTACAGAGAATGCCTCTTGCTACCCCTGCACACAAATGGGGCTACAGCTCAATACACGGGGTACCACTGCAGGAAGATGGCCAGAGCCTGGGGACAGACTTAGCCACAAGGCAATGATGACTCAGGAGATGTAGGCTCTCCTGCCTGGGGTTCCCAGCTGGGCTGACCCTTGGTTAGCAAAGGCAAGTCATGCTGCTGCAAGAGAGAGACTGTACAGAACCCCACTACCACACGTACACAGACTACATGGGATTAATGAGCCCATCTGTCAACACTGCTTAAAAAGTTGACCATCTCAGGGCGCCCGGCTGGCTCCGTTGGTGGAACATGCAACTCTTGGTCTCAGGGTTGTGAGTTCAAGCCTCATTTTGGGTGGAGATCTAACATAAGAGCAAAAAAAAAAAAAAAGTTAACCATTTTTACAGCTGAAGAGTTATTTTACGTAAGTCAACAGCCATAGCTCCAAACAGCATATTCAATCTAGAACCAAACTGTCCGAACGGGCACCGCTGAATATGGTAAAACTATTTCAGCCCTCCCTTGTATTTAAACGTAAGCACAGAGAGAAGTTCCCAAACTATTTTTAAATTTCTAGAAATAAGCAGAAGGCTAAATGTAGAAACAGATGGCTCCATCACTAACGCATAGTTGTAAAAATTTTAGATTAGCCACAGCCCTAATTTTTGTGAGCTAACTGCACTGAATTCTTTAATCCCTCCAGGCCTTCCCCTGCATGGTAGGAAACCATCCCACCCCAAGGGCAGTCCATATCTGAGAGGCAGAAATAAAACTTATGAAAACCAGAGTGGTGAAATAATTTTTTTTAATATTTTGTTTATTTCACCAACAGATCACAAGCACGGTAGGAAACCATCCCACCCCAAGGGCAGTCCATATCTGAGATGCAGAAATAAAACTTATGAAAACCAGAGTGGTGAAATAATTTTTTTTAATATTTTGTTTATTTCACCAACAGATCACAAGCAGGCAGAGAGGCAGGCAGAGAGAGGAGGAAGCAGGCTCCCTGTGGAGCAGAGAGCCTGATTCGGGGCTTGATCCCAGGACCCTGAGATCATCACCTGAGCCAAAGGCAGAGGCTTTAACCCACTGAGCCACCCAGGCGCCCCTGGTGAGCTAATTTTTAAAGGTTTTCTTAAGATTCCAAAAAAGCTGTCAGTTCTGTAATGTCTGACAGTACTAATGTGGTCTTGTTATTCTATAGTGTTCAATTATTTGGTATATAATGACTGGTCTGCAGACAACATATCTTGTTATTTAAGATAAGCAAATAAAATGTAAAAATTAAAATTTGATAAAGTAAGATCAGGGCACCTGGGTGGCTCAGTTGGTTAAGCATCTGCCTTTGACTCAGGTCATGATCTCAGGTGTGGGACTGGGTCCTACATTGGGCTCCCTTCTCAGTAGGGAGTCTACTTCTCCCTCTGCTGCCCCCAGCCCCGCTCATACTCTCATTCTCTCTCAAATAAAATCTTCTCAAAAATATATAAATAAATATACATATTTGACAACATAAGATTAGTAAAATGTTGATCACAGCTGAAACTAGGGGATGGGCACATGGGTGTTTGTTTTATTATTCTATATTCCATGAACTTAGAAAGGATGCAAGGTAATTCACAAAACAAAAAGCCAAAAAAAGAAAAGAAAGAAAGAAAAAAAAGAGACCTTTAAACTTGCAAAGCTTTTTGTAGAGAGAAAATGACCTGCTTCTCAAGTTTCAGAGGTATTGTCAAAACTTTGCACCCAAAGCTCTTCAAACCACATGAAATTGAGAAGACTATATACCCTGGGTCAGGAGTGAGTCTAGTGACCTCTAAAAATGAGATGTTTTCGGGGCGTCTGGGTGACTCAGTCGGTTAAGTGCTGACTTTTGATTTCGGCTCAGGCCATGATCTCAGGGTTGTGAGATCGAGGCTCCCGGCTCAACCTGGGGTCTGCCTGGGAATCTCTCTCCCTCTCTCTCTACTCCTCACCCCTCCCATCCCACTTAGCCCAAGCTCTCTCTTCTCAAGTAATAATAATAACAGGATGTCCTCGTCTCTGAGAAATGACATTCGGAGATCTCTTTCTGGTCCTCACTTTCCTCCTAAAAGAGGCCCTCCTAGAAGGGGGCAATTCTACCTCTTTAAAATACTAATGCCCCCAAAGCATCTGATCTTTAAATAAAACCTCTGCTTGCTTTTAATTTCATGCTCCCTCTTTCCACTCATCTACTCATCAAAACAACACCAACAAGCTATCTCCTTACTGGTTACTGACATTAAACATGACTGAGTTCATCTGAAGGACCTTGAAAAGGGGGTGGGCGTCTAATCACCATCATCTAGAGTCAATGTGGCTCCCTTCCCCCCAGCCCCACATAAAGAAAACACACGATCTGACTAACCATGCTTTTGAAATTTCAACTCACTATCTAAGTAATGTTTCTGGAATACGATCTGCACAGCACATGAGCTCGTGGGTCCTTAAATGCCACTTCGTGAAGGGTATTTAATACCAGACACAGTCTCTGGGAACTGTCCAGAAATCTCCGATTTCCCTATTTCTCTCTTTTTTTTTAAAAGCAGTATTCACCTTTATGATTTCCCTATTTCTTATAATTTTCATCAAAATTCATTACAATCCTTAATGTAGTTTCAGGAGGAAAAGCCCAGAGTCACCCCTAGACATGAGAAAGAATGAAAGCAAGAGAGAGCCATTAGCATCACTAGTGATGCTTTCAGCACGCAAAATTAATCTCATTCAACTGAATGCTAGTATTCAAATAATCAAGTAGTTAAAAATAGAAAATAAGGGGCGCCTGGGTGGTTCAGTGAGTTAAAGCCTCTGCCTTCGGCTCAGGTCATGATCCCAGGGTCCTGGGATCGAGCCCTGCATCGGGCTCTCTGCTCTGCGGGGAGCCTCCTTCCTCCTCTCTCTCTCTGCCTGCCTCTCTGCCTACTTGTGATCTCTGTCAAATTAATAAATAAAATCTTAAAAAAAAAAGAAAATAATACATCTCATATTGTTTATGTAAATCCCAAGGCCTTGGCCACTACAGGTGAACTCTTTATTAGGAATGTTAAGTACAAACCAGCCTCTAAATCTCCATGATCAGCACTTTTCAAAATGGTATCGAGGAGTATCAATACACTAGGTCTGCAACAGCAGATCATCTGGGGAAACTCTGATCGAGGGTAGTGTGCACTCTCAATCTCCAAGGAGGAAATCCTTTCAACACTTTAAGATTTAATTTTTAAGTCATCTCTACACCCAGTGTGGGGCTCGAACTCACAACCCTGACATCAAGAGTCACATGCTCTACCCACTAAGCCAGCCCAGCGCCCCCCTGGAACGTTTTCTAAAACAACGTGCACACAGAACCCTTGAGTCACATCGATCAACAGCCCCTGTAACTAAAGACACCAGGGTAAATGCGGTATGTTTTTTCAGTCGGATATTCCCGTCCGTTAAAAAGTTACAGTTGTTTGAAAAAATAGGAAAGATCTTCAGTGCTCTGGGAAAGTATGTGAAAGAAAACAGAGCTCTGAATCTGGTGAGGTGGGAGATCCGCCACGCTGACCTCAGACGAAGAGAATTTGTGGGATCTCTGCTTGAGATCAGGGAAATAAAAAGGACCACCTACCAGCTACAGCCATTCGCTGCGTAAAGATGGTCTACCAGAAGCCCAGGACACGAAAGGCCTACCCGGCACAGTTTGGAGCTCCTGCCACACTTAGGTCTGTATCCTACTGAATGAAGAGAGAGATGCTCCATGAAACCACAAAAGAACACGTGAATCCTAGACACCAGCAGCGTCCTGTGTGCAAACTACGTGCTGGAATTGGAGGACGTGAGGCATTGCTGGTGTCCTCTGCCCCAAAATGTGCCTCATCTAGGTGGTGGTCCTAACAGTCCTGGCTAAGAACCGCGACTCAGCCTCAGTAGAATCAGGAAAAATTCTTCCGGGTTGAACTTTAAAACTGGGTTCTTTAACTCCCACCAACCCTGGCTTCCCTGAAACCAAGAAAAAATGATCCTACTTATGTTGGATCATTGACACAACCTTCCTAATACAGAAGTGAACCACAGCTGCACCCGTGTGTCCACTTGGGGAAACAGACTAGACAACCCAACAATTCAGTTTTGAATTAACGACTTTCAGGTTAATCACTTTGTGAAGCTTCCAAGCAAAGCTGAACTTGCATGTTTGCGCATAGTAGGCACCTGACATCTGTTGTTTAGTTGACCGTGGACTCTCCAGGTCTGGCCAAGTTAGACACCTCGGGATACGGATCCCTAAAGCATTATTTTCTAGTGTAATGACATATATTATGAGTGTCTAAGTCAGGCCATCATCCCCCTCTCTGAACTGTTGCACCTGCAAGATATACAAGGAAACCACTTGCCATTTTGACTTCATAGGCCCCTACAGATTCCAAAGGCAAGATAATCAAAGTGTTCCTGTGAAGAGAACAATAAACACAGAACTGGTGTTCTGAAACACTTCTGACTATACTCATGCCTTGCTTGTTCCTTTTGAGCCCCTGTAACACTGAGTTCATCCTCGTTCGGTTCGTGGTAGACGCACAAGTCAACAAGATCCCCACTCCCCCTTCACCCTACACACCACGTCACATTCAAGTCATTCCTCTCGTTAAGATCCTCTCCAGGGGATCTGCATTAGGTAGCAAAATATTCCATTGCATCCCTGGCTTGGGAATTCAGTAATACAAAGAAGTTCTGAAATCCACTGCATGCCTTAGAAAGGCTAACTAGCTTCTTAGCCTGACAGATAAACAGTTGTTGTTGTTGTTTTTTTAAAAGATTTTATTTATTTATTTGAAACAGAGATCACAAGTAGGCAGAGAGGCAGGCAGAGACAGAGAGGAGGAAGCAGGCTCCCCACTGAGCAGAGAGAGCCCGATGCGGGGCTCGATCCCAGGACCCTGGGATCATGAGCCGAGCTGAAGGCAGAGGCTTTAACCCACTGAGCCACCCAGGCGCCCCCAGATAAACAGTTTTGACAAAGGAGAAAACCAGGATCATCTCCAGCTTCAAACACCTTTAGGTGCTAATAGTACTTCTTCTAATCAAAGATGTGTCCCTCGGGACACTTGGGTGGCACAGTCGGTTAAGCATCTGCCTTGGGCTAGGGTCAGGATCCTGGGGTCCTGAGATGGGAGTCTCTCATTGGGCTCCTTGCTGAGCAGGGGATGTAATGTGCTTCTCCCTCTGCCTGCTGCTCTCCTGCTTGTGCTCTCTGACAAGTAAGTAAATAAAATATTAAAAAAAATTTTTTTTAATAAAAAGTTAAAAATCAAACAAAAAAAAACCCCCGAAGATGTGTCCCTATAAAATGAGCATCAGAAACTTCAAAGAGGGGCTTAGTTATGAAAAATCTGCAGCACCAAACTTTGCACAATAAACGCCAATATCTAACATCAAATACACATCTGGGACACATCAAATACACATCGAGCGAGCGTCCGGTGGTAGTGGCCCATCCCCAATATGTAGGAGGGAAGACAGAGACGGAAAAGTGGGACACACAAGGGTGTTTTACACAAAGCTCTTCTCCCATCCTGATGAAATTGTCTAATTACTCGCTCAAAGCAGCCCAAGGCAGCACAAATCACCACGTCTTGCAGGTTCCACCCCAGCCTACAGAAATGAGAGTTCAAGTTCACTGCAAGCTTTGTCCAACCTAAGCCATATTTAATTAGGAGCATAACTGAGGTCAAAGTTAAATGACATACATTATCAGTATGCAAATTTCGTGGCTGTCCTCCCTTTGAACTATATTGTTTAAAATAACTGCTGAGGGGTACCTGGATTAGGCCTCTGCCTTCCGCTCAGGTCATGGTCTCAGGGTCCTGGGATGGAGCCCCGCATCAGGCTCTCTGCTCTGTGGAGAGCCTGCTTCCCCCTCTCTCTCTGCCTGCCTCTCTGCCTGCTTGTGATCTCTCTCACTGTCATAAATAAATAAATAAAATCTTTAAAAAAAAATAAATAAAAGAACTGCTGATTAATATCCACGTAGAGAGAACTAATCGATCGCCCTGTTGCTACTTCAGTTCTAAGTCCGTGCTCCCTTTGATTGAAAGAAAACGAACACACAAAACGGCCTATCTCATTTTCAGTAGAATGAGCTTAATTTTTAAAGACGGCCCATCTAAGAGAATGTGATTTACCAAAGATCCGACAACTGCTTGCTATTCTACAACGTTCAACTCCAAATATTTCGAGCATCATCATCGAAAGGAATCCCAAGAGACTAAGGAAAGCCACACATCGATCTACAGAGCGGCGCGCTGTTGTTTGCTACAGAGCCAACCCATAGCTTCCCAGACTGAATTCTCAAACGGCTTTTCAATTGATTGTCTGCCTCACATCCGCTTCTTTCTGAAGCCGGCCAGGCAGGGGGTCCCAGTGCCCGAGCCTCACCCACCCGGAGCTTTTAGGATGGAAGGCGGCACTCAGCACAGAAGGAGGCGAGGCGGCCGGTGCGAGCCATGTCACGCCATCCCAAGGGACGTCCAGAAATGCCTCCTTCAATGTAAAATTTTAAAAAAATTACGAAGTTTCCTATACACCATGGCATGGATTATTTAATAAAGTTATTAAACATTTAGCTCTGATAATGGACTTGAAGACGCCATTTTGGAGAATCCATTTAGGGTGGGTGGATGGTTAATAGCAGAATTAAAATGATCCACTGAAATGGGTTTCTGTGACGTGTGTGCTTTGCCCCGGACTTCCCGGAATTCAGCCGGTCGCCTGCAGAACAAAATACCAGTGACGCGAATGCAGCCCTGCCGCTCCTGGAGCACAGCCGGTGTTGATCAGGAAAGTCTGCTCGCGGTCCAGCAAGGACTGCCTCATCCCACAGGTACAAAGAGGCAGGCGATGGCAGGACCATTCCCCTAACTGGTCAAACGGCTACGGGTTCCTCCAGACCCAGCAGGACGTGCAGTGCGATAAAGGAAGGGCGTGGGAATCCCCTCCTTATGAGCCGTGAGACCTGAGCACGTTTCTCATCCTGAGCCTATAACATGGGGCTGACACCTGGCACCGTCATTGTGGCCACACCCCAGCCCCATGAAATCAGCACCTGGGGGAATGGTACCCAGGTATCCATCGTTTCCAAACTGCTCAGGCGATTCCCAGGGGCAGCCACTGTCCCAGAGACAGGACACTGACCGCAGCAGATGGCCCGCTGGTGAACGGGGACACGGGAGTTCCATCATTTGTCGCAACTGGAAAACAGCCCTCAAAGGGGAAACAAGTCAGAAGGCAGGGGAGTTTGCAGGAGGTTAAGTTTTCAGGCACAGAGACGTGGTTTCCCTGCAGGTAAGTTTACAGGAGGAGGGGGAGAGGTAAAAACAAGGAGAAACTGATGAGGGAGGGGAGTCGTGTCCTCCTCTCCCCCCACTCCCCCATGGGAAGCGGAAAGGGAAGTGGCATTTCATGAAAAAGACACTGAGGCGGCCTCACTGTTGAAGACCTTAGCAGGAGGGATCAGCCCGCAGGGCTTGAAGTTTTCCTCTGTACCCACTTCAGAGTGGAGGTGGGGGAGGGGGGTGAGGTGGGGGGGGGGGGCGCAGAAGAGATGACAGCAGGCACTGCTTCTCATGTCCAGCCGGCCAGCCTGAAACTTGGCTCATCACAGCGTCCAGCCGGCGCAGCAGTGGTGTGCTGGAAGGATCCATCACCGGCCCCCTTCCAGGGCGCTCGGCAGAGACGGCATCTTGGCCTCCCAGACACTGCCCGGAGCTCCTGTCACCCAGATGGCCCTGATCAAGCTCCCGTGGAGGAGGAACGCCATGATGCTAGGTCCCGTAAGCATGCAGACACACCAAAATGTTTTTTTCCACAAAGGAATAGTGACTATTCTTTTTTTTAAAGTTTTTAGATTTTATTTGTTTATTTGACAGAGATCACAAGCAGGCAGAGGCAGGTAGAGAGAGAGGAAGGGAAGCAGGCTCCCTGCTGAGCAGAGAGCCCGATGCGGGTCTCGATCCCAGGACCCTGGGATCATGACCCGAGCCGAAGGCAGAGGCTTTAACCCACCGAGCCACCCAGGTGCCCCAGGAATAGTGACTATTCTAAGAACAGGTTTATACTGGTTGATGTGTTTCTTCTGTCGACACTAAGCACCCAAGGAGTGTTGTTCAGGTGCCTCTTCCCAAGCCTGCCTTCTGCACAAAGCCAAAGATACTGGAACAGAAAACACTAACACAAACCCTAGGCATACACATCATCGTGTTACCCAAGGAACAGAGTCACAGTCCAGGTGCCACAACACACGTGTCTGCAAGTCAAGCATCTCTCGTCTTCGTCCTGAATGAGCGGAGACAAGCCTACTAATAAAACCTGGGGAAGGAAGAGACATCTGGGACGCCCCTCTGCCCTCCCATTACGAACTCAAGCCCCCACAGTCTCTGTACTCAAGAACCATCCTGCTTCTTTCCTCTAGGTAAATCTCAACTGGTTTAGACTGCATTAATAGAGATATTCTAAGAAAGACAACACCTAGATAGAAAACAGGGCAGCTCTGGGAACTTTTCGTTGTTATTTTTTTTTTTTTTAAAGACTTGAGAGAGAGAGAGAAAGTGTGTGTTAAGTGGGGGGAGGAGCAGAGGGAGAGACGGGGAGAGAGAGAGAATCTCAAGCAGATTTCCTGGGGAGCTTAGGGCCCCATGTATGGCTCGATCAAGGCCCTGAGATCATGAGCCACCCAGGCGCCTCTCCTGCTTGTTTTCCTGGTTTTTAAAGATTTCTTGAAGTTCTTAAATGAGTTACACTGCACATACACCAACTTTCCTCTCAGGACCTATGTACCCAACTCCCCTGGAAGGTGTTTCTAGAAAGTAGACATAGCGAAAAGCTTTATCATTGGCAAAGCGCTACGAAAAGCACACCAACTACAAGGTTTTTGTTGTTAGTTTGCTTGTTTTTTTTTTTTTTAAAGATTTTATTTATTTATTTATTTGACAGACAGAGATCACAAGTAGGCAGAGAGAGAGAAGGGGGGAAGCAGTCCCCCCGCTGAGCAGAGAGCCCAATGCGGGACTCGATCCCAGGACCCCGAGACCATGACCCGAGCTGAAGGCAGAGGCTCAACCCACTGAGCCACCCAGGCGCCCCAGTTTGCTTGGTTTTGCTACCAAATTTATTCCCTCATACTTCTGCTTCTGATAAACACAGAGCAGTCAGAATATTCATTAATATATAAGCAAGCACTCTAGAAAACATGACCTAACTAAAAGCACACTCAGTCCCACAAAACAATGAATTTGCAGAGAAACAAAGCTGTTCTCACCATCTCTCAGCATGGGGCGGCGGGGGGGGGGGGCGGTATTAGCTTGAAGCCTGAATCTCTTCATCTGCACTTGTCTCTGGTAGTTAATTACTACTTGGATATAAGTGATCTTATACAAGCACATTTGCCAGTAAAAAAGGAATCCATTAACCTAATTTACAAATCGTAAGTTATACCTGTCAAATTAGCTTTCAGAGCTGCCAGCTATCATAGAGAACATCTAGTGATGCTATTAATACCTTGATTTTTAGCTTTATCGGGGAACACAGAGTAGTGCTCATTCCTGACTCGGGAGGCAGGAGCATTCATTTCGGAGGAACTCTGTCTGTTAAATGCAGAAGTGGTTACTTCTGAATGGGGGTGGTTAGGGTGGGAAGCAGTGAGACACAGGACAGATGTATCCCAAATCCAACAAATATAGAAATCAAGTATTTCAGACCTCTGCAATCCTGACATCTAAGTATCAACTTTACAATAGTACTAACATTAGCACCTACTGTTTGAAAAGTCTGTTCCAACAGCGCGCTCCTGGTTCTTTAATACACGTGCACCCATCTCAGCTGGCCGCGGACTGGCAGCTCTCTGGTTCTTGTTTGTTTTATTCTATAAAGTATAAACCCGGAACTCTGAGCTCTAACCTTCTAAAATAGGTCACATTCAGGAATCTCAGTCAGGACAAGCAAACGATCTGCTTTGACACCTGGAGACAGAGTAGACGAGCTTGTTTTGTCCTCAAATGCTTCGATAAATAACTAGTATATTCTATAAGTAACTAGTATATAACCCAGGACACCTGGGTGGCTCAGTCAAGGGTCAGCTTTCGGCTCAGGTCATGATCTCAGGGTCCTGGGATCAAGTCCCATGTCACCTGCTTCTCCCTCTCCCTCTGCAGCTCCCCCTGCTTGTGCTCTCTCACTCTCTCTCTCTGAAATAAAAAAAATCTTTTGAATATTAAAAAAAAAATTAACAGAAATGGCCAATTCCTTACTCACATGGCAAAAACTTCGTAAGCAAAGTGAATGATCTCTGGAAGAAAAGATTTCTGAAAGATAATAAAACAATTTTATTTTGTGATATAGAATATACAACTACCTATACACCAGAGTGAAAGAACTATATTACTTTTTTAAATTTTTTATTTACTGGGGCACCTAGGTGGCTCAGGTCATGATCCCAGGGTCCTGGGGAGCGAGCCCTGCATCGGGCTCCCCGCTCAGCGGGAAGCCTGCTTCTCCCTCTCCCACTCCCCTGCTTGTGTTCCCTCTCTCACTGTGTCTGTGTGTCAAATAAATAAATTCTTTAAAAAAAAAAAAAGATTTTATTTATTTGAGAGAGTGAGTGTGCAGTTGGGGGCAGTTGGAGAGGGTGAGGCAGAGAATCTCAGACTCACGCTAAACTTGGAGCCCAATGCAAGGCTCGAATTCACAACCCTGAGATCATGACCTGGGCTGAAACCAGCAGTCAGACGCTAAACCGAGTAAGCCACCCAGGTGCCCTGAAAGAATGGTATTAAAATGACATCATTCCGGGACACCTGGGTGGCTCAGTTGGTTAAGCCGCTTCCTTCAGCTCAAGTCATGATTTCAGGGTCCTGGGACAGAGTCTCACATCAGACTCCCTGCTCACAGGGAACCTGCTTCTTCCTCTCACTCTGCCTGCTGCTCCCCCTGCTTGTACTCTCTCTCTCTGACAAATGAATAAATAAAACCTTAAAAAAAATGACATCATTCCTAAGGTATCACAACACTAAATAGTTATTATCAGGGTGAAAAGTAGATTTCAAACTTCATTTTCTCCAAAGTAACACAGGCATCTTATGCAAGATAGAGCTTAGGTTATTGTAAATGCCTTCTTTCCATCATTACGCACATTCTCTAGTTCAAATGCCTTATCTAAGCACACAGAGTTGAGAGTCCTTTGAATGGTGTTACTTTCCAGCTTTTTCTAACTTTAATCTACCCTCCATTTTGTTATAAAACAGATTTTTCTAAACAAGAGTAGATTACCAAATAACTGCAAAAAAAAGAAAACTTCAATAGTTTTAATATTCATTTGTCTCAAGTGTGTGCTTTATTCTTCTAAAAAGCATCCTTTCCCTCTCTTCCATAAACTCTCCATTGAAGATTAGAAGCTCTCTGGTAATCAGTAGTTTGAAAAAGATACGCAGAAAATAAAATGCAGTTCTAGTATGTATGAAGACCTTCTGGCAAGGAAAAAAAGAGTTTAATGGAAAACTCAATAAAGTGAATTACCACCGAGACAGAAAAATATTACTTGGTATCCAATCACATAATAATGGCTGAGAAACAAAATTAGCAAATGTCTCATAAAACTGTCTACAGTTACTGCCCGTGGGGAGTAGGGGACAACACTCTGCTTTAATAGTTAAGTTTGTATGATGGAATTAGAATTAGTCTTACTGGGTGCCTGGGTGGCTCAGTGGGTTTAAACTAAACCTCTGTCTTCCACTCAGGTCATGATCTCAGGGTCCTGGGATCAAGCCCTGAATCAGGCTCTCTGCTGAGCAGGGAGCCTGCTTCCCCCCAACACTGCCTGCCTGCCTCTCTGCCTACTTGTGATCTCTGTGTGTCAAATAAAGAAATAAAATCTTTAAAACAAAACAAAAACCAAGCCTTAAAAAAAAAAAAAAGGATTAGTCTTCCTTGACCCCAATACACGTCCCACTCTGCTGTTTCATAAATGACATTCTTCACACTATTTTTTAAAAGACTCTAAAAAATGTGAGAAAGAGAGTGCATGGGGGGATTGGGGCAGCGGGGAGAGAGAGACTCTCAAGCAGACTCCGAGCCGAGTGTGGAGCCCCACGTGGGGCTCGATCCCACAACCCTGACAACAGGGCCTGAGCCACAATCAAGAGTCAGACACAACTGACTGAGCCACCCGGGCTCCCATTCTTCCCACTCTTCTTAAAATAAGTTCATGGAATCTGGAAACCTAGACCACTGCAGGCTCATACAGCTTTCTTGCGTTCTGTTCTCCTTACTGACCTTCTCAGTTCAGTTTCCAAAGCTTCTGTGATCCTGAGCTTGAGCTGCTGTAACAGAGGCCCACCGCCTGCAAGAGAAATTTCTCACAGGTCTGGAGGCTGGGAAGTCTAGGATCGAGGCGCGAGCCAATCTGATTTCTAGTGAGAGCCTGCCTCTTTGCTTGCAGATGGCTACCTTCTCACTGTGCATTCACGTGGCAAAGGAAGGACAGAAAGAGAAACACACACACACACACACACACACACACAACCCCCACCCCATAAGTAAGAGCACTCTGTGGTGTCTGTTCTTTTAAGGATGCGAATCTCCTCAATCGGGTCCCACTCTATGACTGCATTTGACCTTGATTACCTCCTTATGGGGACTATCTTTGAATACAGTCATAGCGAGAGTTAGGGCTTCAAGATACGAATTTTGCAGAGGACAGGATTACTCTAGAGCAAAAAGTAATCACTGGGAAGAGGCCACGAGGCTGGCTTCTGGGGCACTGGGAATGTTCTACAAACTGACCTGGGAGCTCTTTACACACTCGTTCATTTTCTGAGAATCCATCAAAGTTACACACCCTTGAGACGTCTCATGCTTTACTGGGTGTCAAGTTGACATAAGCCGACTTAAAAAACCGCCAAAACCATCAGTCTGGCTGAGAAGTGACAATGAAATGGAAGAAGCCAAGAATGGTGGCAGGGAGACCAGAAACAGGGAGGGGACCCTGGGGACAGCCATGCCCAATCAGTCATGTATTTTGGAGTGACGCCCACAAGACCGGACACTGGAAAATGGGACTCCCAAATTGGAGGCTTGGTTGCTCAGAAAAAACTCAACCTGTTCATGGTTCCTAACCCCTGGGTTTTGTCTTCATTTTCATTCTCTCATTCTCTCCCACCTCCCCAGTTGTGCGGGGTTCCTTAATCTCTCGATGCCTGTTTTGGCCATTGGTAGAAAGAGGATTCACAAGTCTGTATATATTAAATGCTTAAGAAAGCACCTGACACATGGTAAGCATCCAATTAATTTCAACTATTAACATCACAAAGCACAAATCACTGCTTTTCTTGCCCTTTCCTTCCATTTGGCCCCAACAATGGGGCCATCTTTCCTTGATGGGACTCCCAGGAACGGAAAAACATCTCCGTGCCAAGAACTGAGACACTCGGGGGTCACTCGGGGATCCTCTGCTCCTTGTTCATCCCGACACTGATGCACCATCAAGTCCCATCATTTGTCATGTTTTCAGTGCTGTCTGCACCCACTCTGACTTCTGCTCTAGCTCAGGTGTCAACACTGCACGTCTGATTCCCTGCGCCCTGAGCACTGACATCCCCCTCCCCGTTACCTTCTCTAGTTTTCCATCTGCCACGTGTCTCCCTTACTTCCTAAACCCTAACTCCTCACCATCTGTAGCAGGAGACAAAGCCTCCCTATAGAAGAGCCTCCACTTCCATTTGCCCCCATGACCCTCCTTCCTAAAGGCTCAGTCTTGGGCTAATGAGGAAGAAATCCTCAACTTTCTCTGCCAGTCACCTCTGCACTTTTATGCAACACGAATGCAGGCCGTGCTGCGGGAAGCGAGCAATGGCTAAGCCAGTGGGAAAACTCTATGAACTCATGAGGTTGGAGGTCCAGCATCCTACCCATAACACACTCTAAGTAAATTACTGAACTCACGATTGACTGGCCTGAACCTTGAGAGAAACAACAAAGTGGAGGAAGACGGGACGTACTGGCTCAGGCCGACACACAAGAGCCATCGGTGGAGAGGCAACTGCTTCAACGAATCCCTACGAGTGGTAACACCATTAGACTCAGGCCAAAGAACGCCCCCACTTTAGAGAGTCCCATTCTGGCCCTCCTCAGGCCCTCTCCTCCCTACAGGAACCAAGAGGAGAAACCTCCCTGGAATCAATGTCTCCCCTGCCCTGGGACCCAAGCTCGTGGTATTCCCAGTCCCTAAAACCCAGCCAGTGGGCATCTGTTAGGATAAATGCTGGGGGGCGGGGACAGAGCTAGACCAACACCTGCTTGGGCTGGAGGCCCCTCGAGGTGTAGGGTTAGCCAGGAGCAGGAAGACAACAGGCTGGAAGCCGGTGCCCCCTGCATTACCACCTTCTGGCCTGGAAGGTCTAAGGTTTAAGAATTCGAAGCTCATCTTTGGCCTTCCTGGTCATTATGAAGGTTTACTTGTCAGGAAAGGGGATACAACATTTAATCTAACAGCTCAGCCTCATTTATATTCTTGCCCTGGGCCCTGCACATGTTAGGGGTGAGCTTGGAGGAGAGCCCAATCCAGTTTTGACCAGGCCACGTCCTGAAGGTGAAACCTAGAGCCTAGTCCATCAGAGTATTCCCAGGGAGGTAAAGCCGGGCCTCTCTGAAGCCTGATCTCCCAAGATTTCTACCCAGGCTTTGCTGACTGAAAGCTGTGTGACCTGAGGCCAGCCGCTTCACCATTCAGTGCGTGCCTCAGTTTCCTGGTCTTGTAAGGTCGTCTCGTAAGGTCGTTGAGAGGATTACACAAGTTCGCATTTGTGAAGCATCGGAAACAGACTAAGCCCTACGCGTTTGTTAAATAAAAGCGTGTGTGGACAAAAGAAAGCAGCCACGAGAAACTGGGTCCCAACCTCATGGAGAATGCTTTACCCACCCAAAGCCAAGATTCTGTGTTGCCATCAGGACATGACAGGTTAAGTCAGGACTGGGACCTTCGCCTGGAAATCTGAGAGAAGACACTGTCAGCAAGAGAAAAAAATTATGAAATTTGGACAGCTGAGGGGCTGCCTGGAAATGTGAAAATATAAACCATCAGTTTTAAAGTAATAAGACCAATAGATAAAGTGGGCAATAGATACCATTCATAACTTGAAATTAAACCAATATGTCAACAAACGGAAATATATTATCTGCTCTAATAAACTCAAGGGACGCAAAAAGCACATTTAAGATCGCATCCTTCGCCTGTCCAAGTCAACTACAGTATCGGGGACCTGGAAGGGACATCTCAACCCTTACATGCTCCCGGTGGCACTGAAATTAGCAGAACTTACAAAAGCATGCCTTATCAGCCTTCTAGCCAATTTGCAGAGAAAGACTTGCAAGTTAAGCCACTGAGCTTATGTAAGTGGCAGACGAGGGATTCAAATTCCTGTCTTGACTACAAAACACAAGCTCTTCCTCCTCTCTCTCCTGAAGCCTGGAAGCTCACCTTATAGCAAGAACAGGAAGAGGGCCCAGAACAATGCCACTCCCTGCAGAATGGAAACAGGCTGTCAGTGTGTTCACAAGCAAATAAAAAGAATGGCTTAGTCAACTGTGACCCCAAAACATAAGGAATTCTATAAATGAGAGCAAAATAGGAGTGTGTTGAGCTAACTGCAACCTAATAAAAATTATTATGCTTATACATTCAGTAAATTATAAGTAATATACATTGACATAAGTAAATATAAATTTAAAATTTATACGGCAAAACTGGGAGGGGGGATGTTCTGAGTATTTTATACAGTATCTAATATTGTAACATTTTTTTTAAAAGGGGACAGCAAAATTATGGCATTAGAGCATAAAGGGTGCGTCTTGAAGATCTAGAATAGTTCCTCCACTACGCTGCTGAGAACCAAGATCTGAAAGAATGTGACTTGTCTAAGGTCAAAGACCTTGTTCAGAATAGAAACAACCCTTAAAAAAAAAAAAAATCCCAGCTTCCAGGCCACTGCTCCTGTCTCCTTCTCTATCTCTACTTTAAAAAAAGAAAGAAAGGGGCACCTGGATGGCTCAGTGGGTTAAAGCCTCTGCCTTTGGCTTGGGTCATGATCCCAGGGTCCTGGGATCGAGCCCCACATCGGGCTCAGCGGGGAGCCTACTTCCTCCTCTTTCTCTGCCTACTTGTGTCTGTCAAATAAATAAATAAAATCTTTAAAAAAACAAAAAGGAAAGATAATATGTTAATAAGATCCTACTCGGGAATAAAATTTTTTTTTTTAAAGATTTATGTTTTTCCCTTTAGAGGGGGAGAAAGACACAGTATGAGTGGGGTGTCGGGGAGCAGTAGTGGGAGAGAATCTTCAAACTCCCTTGCCCTGCGCAGAGCCCCCCACGTAGGGCTCAATCCTGCCACCGGTGAGATCAGAACTTGAACCAGAACCAAGAACCAAGAGTCAGATGCTTAACCGACTGAGCCACCCAGGTGCCCCAGGGAATACAATCTCACTAGAATAACAAGACTCTTCCCAAGAACTGGAATAAGGTTCTGGGTGTGGGCTCGCTAGACCACTGACGTAGTACAGATTGTAATGACACTCAAAGTCTGTTGTTCTCAATTTCAAATCCACCGTATTTAAAAACTTACAGGAGGATTTTAGAAAAGCAGCAGGAGGTTTTGATAGAAGAACACTTCTAAACTCATTGTTCTAAGCTAAGTCATGAACTAGTTATCCTTTCATGACTCCAATACCTATAATAACACTGCAGAGAGGGAGAGAGATCCGGCACATCTGTGTTCACAGAATGGACCCTTCCAAAAGCAAAATCCAACCGGATTAATAGTGCAACTTCAATAAAGATAAACAGCACGTGGAGTCTCCCTCACTGTGAGTCTATCCACAGTCATACATTAGAGACCCAAAGACTATCCTCAACACAGAAATTAATATGAAATTAATTTATGAAATTTTCAATTTTCAATTATAGCACACTTTCATTATTGTAGATTTTAAATAAAATTTAATTTTATTAAATAAATAAATAAAATTTAAATGAGAAACTGAACTCGTATTATCTCCCTTCCACAGGAGTATGGGAAATGCTTCTTCCTTACTAAATGCACTCGAGTGCACACACTCACACGCACCTGTTAGCTATTCCCTAAAGACCTGGGGGAAAAAAGGCTTCCTGTATCTCAGTGATGAATGCTTTTTTAAATATTAGGAGAGTAACCACTATCTGGCCAACCAATACAGTTGGGAGAATAGATTCTTAAAAAATCCACACATCGCTCCTAAAATCTGTTCCTATGTATATTCTTATTAGCATTTAAAATGTCTTTTATATTTGTTCAAAAAGAACAGAAGGGATAAGCTAAAAAAGAAGTAGGATTTATAGCCCTGTTAAAATACAGTAGACCAAAGAAGATAGTTCAATGGGAGGCAACAGTCTATTTGCAGTTTTAAGGGTTCTCATTTTAAGAACTAAGTGTGAGGGGCGCCTGGGTGGCTCAGTGGTTAAGCATCTGCCTTTGGCTCGGGTCATGGGATCCAGCCCTGCGTCAGGGTCCCTGCTCAGCGGGAAGCCTGCTTCTCCCACTCTCATTCCCCTGCCTGTGTTTCCTCTCTCGCTGTCAAATAAATAAATAAAATCTTAAAAAAAAAAAAAAAAGAACTAAGTGTGAAACTCATGCAATAAATACCTACTGAGCCATTACTTGAGTATCAAATTTTAAGTTAAAAGAAATTAAACAGGGACACCTGGGAGGCTCAGTCAGTTAAGCATCTGCCTTCAGCTCAGGTCATGATCCCAGTATCCTGGGATCGAGTCCCACATCCGGCTCCTTGCTCTATGGGGAGCCTGCTTCTCCCTCTGCCTCTGCCTGCCACTCTGCCTGACTGTGCTCTCTCTTTCTCACTCTAACAGACAAACAAATAAATAAATAAAAGAAATTAAACAGAACTTTTTCCTATTATTTCAGTTCTATAAAGTTCTCCCTTGGTAACATCTAGACCTTTAGAAACAATATGCCAGAACCTTGTTCCATCCATTCTGCAATTTTTAAAGGATCTTATTTATTTATTTGACAGAGAGAGAGATCACAAGTAGGCAGAGAGGCAGGCAGAGAGAGGGGGGGAAGCAGGCTCCCTGCCAAACAGGGAGCTCGATGCGGGGCTCAATCCCAGGACCCTGAGATCATGACCTGAGCCGAAGGCAGAGGCTAAACCCACTGAGCCACCCAGGCGCCCCACCATTCTACATTTTTAAAAACTCTTAAAGAGAAGCTGCTGCCTTCAGCTCAGGTCATGATCTCAGGGTCCTGGGATCGAGTCCCGCATCGGGCTCTCTGCACAGCAGGGAGCCTGCTTCCCTCTCTCCCTCTCTCTCTGCCTGCCTCTCTGTCTACTGTGATCTCTCTCTCTCTCTGTCAAATAAATAAATAAATAAACCTTTAAAAAAAAAAAAAAGAATCTCTTTGGGACGCCTGGGTGGCTCAGTTGGTTAGGCGGCTGCCTTCGGCTCAGGTCATAATCCCAGCGTCCTGGGATCGAGTCCCACATCGGGCTCCTTGCTCCGCAGGGAGCCTGCTTCTCCCTCTGCCACTCTGTCTGCCTGTGCTCGCTCGCGCTCTCTCTCTCTCTCTCTGACAAATAAATAAATAAAATCTTTAAAAAAAAAAAAACTCTTAAAGAGAAGATCCAGAAAATGAGTTTTATCTCTCTGGGTGTGTTTACTTTAGGAATATTCCACCCCAAAAAGGTAAAATCTAAGTTTTTTTAAAAAATTAAGAACATACATATTGCTTAGTAAGGCACTGAGGTCCGCATAACATTTTTAAGTGTCCAACACTCACTGCAGCCGCATCGGTTAATAACCAGGCTTAGACACAGGCTCATCATCTCCACCTGCTCTGACGGAAATCTGGAGCCCCCAGAGTACAGAACCCACCTTTAAACAGCTGCAGAAGCAATTACCCCTAGGAAAGGACGGATTCATTTTCTTCTGTATCTTCAAGATTTTCTAAGTTGTGGTACTTGCTTTTAGGTTTTCTTGTTACCCAAATGACCATGAACACCATCTGCTTAAACTGAGTCTACGCCTGTGCACACGGACACACGAATGCCACCGCAGAAGTACCAAGAAAAAGTCAATCTTTCCCCATCCATCCAAAAAGGACAGTCTTTTAAAAAGGTCCCTTTGTACTCTTTTTAAAGAGATACATCAATAAAAAGGGACAGAGAAATCAATGCACCATCGAACTCTTTCCTAAAGGCATGTGACTGTGATAAAACACAATCAGTGACCTCCTAGGCGGGGAAAAAGGTAAAAATAAATGATAAATAAATAATAAGTTCCTCCAAATCTTGGGCTCGGCAGGTGTGCACGCTCCTCCAGCCACTCCCAGTCCTGCCAGCTTCCCTTTGTGTGAGGCTCCGGGAGGCTCCGTCCACAGGGAGATGCGCTGCAGGGACTGCAGACCCGGGTGTGAACCGTATCCCTCCCCCTGCCAGGACTGCTGACGAAGCTAACTCAGTGTCATCAGCCATCCCTTCTCCGTCCCACAAAAGCCCCGCGAAGGTCGGATGTACTCGCACCTATAAAAATGTCTGAATCACTTGCAAACATGAAGCAAACCCCTGCAAGAAGAAATGTACATTTTCACCTCCTCCCCGGCTCTCCTTGGGAGCCTCTGCAACAATGACTCCAGCCACCAGAACATCCCGCTCTAAAAATCAGCTTTCACGGTTTTAGCTTTGCTACATTTACATTTTGTACAAGATTTAAAGGGTCTCGGGGAACCTGGAAGGGAATAAAAATCAAAATTTATTGTTTAACTCTGCAAACTGTATTTCACGGTCTGTGGAGGCTCAGCACGACCATAATTCTGTTTATACGCAAATTTTCATCTGATCAGTTTGTCAGTGAACAACAGACAAACGGTCAGCGGTATCATCTATTAACAATTATGTTCAATGTAATTTTTATTATTTACGAGCTATTCTCTTCCTGCAAACATGAATCCTACCCAATTAAACAAAACCAGTCTAGATGTCTAGATAATTAAAACACTTTTCCAAGTCAATGAGGTATTCTAATGGTTTAATCTGCATAAAGTCATTCAACTAAAATAATAAAAAACAGCCTTTCTGCAATCCTGCACTAGAGTAAAAAAATATAAATGCACAACTTGGTGGGTAAAAAATATGTAGGTGGTCCCGTTGAGACAGATGGGAGGAAAATAATTCTATAAAATCTTACTTCTTCCAGTGATAGTATAAAAAAATTTTAACATTTAAATTACTAAACCAATATAAAATGTGTAAAGCATCCTTATTTAAAAAAAAAACAAAACCTGTCAATGATTCATTCAAAGGCCTTCTACAGCAAAATGTGAGCTTTAGCAATGTGATGTTTCCTATGATGGAATTCCTAAGGAAAGATCCCAGTCAAACTGTTTTTTTACTATCACCTTCTTGGACAGTGGGTTCATTTTTCAAAAATCTATTCAACAGTTTTTTTTCCCCTCTTCTGGATGTAAAAGGGACATGCATTCTTTTTTTTGACAGAGAGAGATCACAAGCAGGCAGAGAGAGAGAGGGGGAAGCCGGCTCCCCGCTAAGCAGAGAGCCCCACGGGGGGCTCGATCCCAGGACCCCGGGATCATGACCGGAGCCGAAGGCAGAGACCTTAACCCACTGAGCCATCCAGGCATCCCTGGACATGCATTCTTAAAGGGGTGCTCTGAGGGCTCAAACACTGGAAATTTCAAACATGAGGGGCGCTGTCTGCTCTGGAGTCTGTCATTTGCAAATCGTCTGGCCTTCCAGATGCAGCAGGTGAAGAGCTAGGAAAAAAGACAGCCTGGGAATCCTTGCTGTGAACACAAAACGGCAGTCAGGGTAACTCAGTCAGCCCATGGGTCGAACAGGTCTGTGCGGATGATCTGGTGTGTGATGATGAAGAGCATGAAACAGGTCTGTGAGGATGAGGAAAATGTGTCCATTTTCATTCCATTGTTGCTATGAACCGGAGTTTTGTTTTGTTTTGTTTTTAAGATTTTATTTATTTGACAGAGAGAGATCACAAGTAGGCAGAGAGGCAGGCAGAGACAGAGAGAGAAGCAGGCTCCCCGTTGAGCAGAGAGCCCGATGCGGGACTCAATCCCAGGACCCTAAGACCATGACCTGAGCCGAAGACAGACACTTAACGACTGAGCCACCCAGATGCCCTCAGAGTTTCTTTTTTAATGTGTTTGAAGTTAAACATTATAAACTGCGAAATGATCCTTCTTTCTCTACGAACATACAAAAGAGATGACTGTGTTAAAAGAGATAATGGCTGTGTTAAGTGTGAATCTCTACTTTTTTTTTCTGCTACTTTTTTCATCTTTCTACAATTTCTAGTTTCCGTATTTTCTACGCTTGAAGACCCTTAGGTACAGAACTTCTTCATTTTGTCTTATCATGTAACTCACAACTTCCTTTAGGAAAGATATGAACATTTCTGACAAAAAAAATTTCTGGGGCATCTGGGTGGCTCAGTCGGTGAAGCATCTGCCTTCAGCTCAGGTCATGATCTCAGGGTCCTGGGATCGAGCCCTGCCACTGGGCTCCCTGCTCAGCAGGAAGCCTGCTTCTCCCTCTCCCTCTGCCGTTCCCCCCGCTTGCGCATTCTCTCTCTAGCAAATAAATAAGATATCTTAAAAAAAGTAAACAAATAACTTAATTGAGGAGATCCTGGATCCAGTTTTTCTTTTCTTTTTTTTTTTTTTTTAAAGATTTTATTTATTTATTTGACAGACAGAGATCGCAAGTAGGCAGAGAGGCAGGCAGAGAGAGAGAGAGAGAGAGGAGGAAGCAGGCTCTCTGCTGAGCAGAGAGACCGATGCGGGGCTCGATCCCAGGACCCTGGGATCATGACCTGAGCCGAAGGCAGAGGCTTTAACCCACTGAGCCACCCAGGCGCCCCTGGATCCAGTTTTTCAAATGCAGGCATAAAACCCATGTAAGGAGTAACAGGAAAGTCTGAATATGGAGCCTGTGTTAGATGATATCATCACATTAGCATTAAACCTCTCAAGAGCGATAGGATAATGGTACTGTGGTTAAGGAGGAGGAGGAGGAATTCATTCTTACAAGTCACTGCTAACCTCTTTCAAAGCGAAGCATTCTGATGTCTAAGAGCTCAACAACAAAGGAAAACCAGTAAGAGAAGGAAAACAAACCTGGCAAAATACAATCTTAAACTGCTTCTGTACACTGGGTGAGAAACACATTAAGCCAACAGAAATTCTCACCATTACCTGCTTCCCACCATGGAAATATTTTACTATTTGAGTAACTCCCCCTTCTAGAAGGAGAACTGCTTCACAGGTAAGAGCTTACCAGTCAGGGCCATAAGGACCGTTTTCCAGAAGCCAGGGTGCACAATGCGCAAGGTTCACACGGATTCAGGGTGTTTATACACGGTCATTCAGAAGGCATCTTTAATTCTGAGCTTTGCACGAGTGAATTAGAATACTGGAAATTTAGTTCTCTAAAAACAAAATGGAGGGGCGCCTGGGTGGCTCAGTGGGTTAAAGCCTCTGCCTTTAGCGCAGGTCGTGATCTCAGGGTCCTGGGATTGAGCCCCGCATCGGGTTCTCTGCTCAACAGGGAGCCTGCTTCTCCCTCTCTCTCTGCCTCTCTGCCTGCTTGAGATCTCTGTCTGTCGAATAAATAAATAAAAATCTTTATTAAAAAAAAAAAAACGAAACCAAAATGGAACCCTCTTACATGGCTGGGAAAGTAAAAGGGTGCAGTGGCTTTGGACAACTGTGTGTTAGTTCTTCAGAAAGTTAAACATAGAGGTAACATACAACCCTGAAATTCTACTCCTACAGGAAAGACGTATTCGCCCAAGAACTTGGACCTTCATGTTCATACCAGTACTATTTGCAATAGCCAACAAGTGGAAACAACCCAAATGTGGATCAACTGATGCCAGGCTAAGTACAATGAGAGGTATAGCCGTACAATACCTTATTATCCCGCAAGAAGAAGAAACGAAGTACTGTCATGTGCTGTACACATGAACCTTACAAACATTATACTAAGTCAAAAAAAAACTCAGACATTTCTCTTTAGTGGTTATAAGGGACTAAGGGAGGGGGAAGTGGGGAATGATTCTAGGGTTCCTTTGGTGGGGGAGTCAAATGTCCTAAAATTGATTGTCATGATGGTTATACAACTCTTCAAATTGAAAACCACTGAACTGTACACTTTAAACGGTGAATGTATGATATGTGAATTATTTTTTTATGATATGTGAGTTATATCTTAATAAAGCTGTGATTTAAAAAACCAGGAGCAAGGGGTGCTTGCGTGGCTCAGTTAAGCGTGTGACTCTCGGTCTCAGCTCAAGGTCATGATCTCTGCTCCTGAGATCAAGCCCCGTCAGGCTCCACACTCAGTGGGGAGTCTGCTTTCTGCCGGTGCCTTTCCCTCTTGCTCTTCTCCCTGTGCTCTTGTTCTCTCCCTCTCTGGAATAAAAAAATAGAATCTTAAAAAACAAACAAACAAAAAAAACAAACAAACCAGAAACAATTAATAGTCTTTCATCATTTGAGACTAGTAAATACTTCTAAGTAATGTTACCCATAGATATTTTCCGGGATAAATTTATCTGCTCCAGGGTGTTCGTTTCCGATTAATCACAAACAGGATCTACAATGCTTCTTGAGCAACAGTAAAATGTCATGACAATCAGATTTGAGTGGTGCTGATTCCTGAAGGAAAGCAAATACATTCTTTAATTATGCAAGCCTCCTCCAGATGTCTTGGCTGATGACAGACAAACTTCTTTTCCACCAAAGTTGGAGGGAAGAAAGAGTAAGATAAAAAGTCAGAAGTGCTAACTGAAAGAAAGTCTGCACTAAATAGCAATTTAGGAAGGATATATCCCCCCCCAAAAAATCAAGACTCAGGCAACACTTGAGGATCACCATTCACCCTACTGATGGACTACAGCAATCTCCAAGACAGCTAAGCCTAGAAAAGCCATAGTAGTGTCTATATTCAAATGCCTGCAGAAACCTTCTACATCAAAGATTTCACCTACGACTGAACATCTTTCATCTTGACCATGAAATCTAGTCATCTGACATTAAATGTTTCCCACACCTGGTACTGGGAACAACTTCCTTCTAACATTCGTGACATGGTATTCACATTTTCAACCCTGAATATGAATATGCCCCAAGCCTTCACTTTCCTTCTGGAATATTGAAACAAAAGAGTTTGAAGTTGATCGAGTGTCTTGTAAATGGTAAACATTAAGTCTATTTCCAAACTAAAACAATGTACAGAACTGGAAGTTTCCATATAACATAGGCAATTTAGTTAGGTACCAGGCATTTGCTCCTAAGCAAATGGACCACTACTTACAGATTCACACAAACAAGTTTGATATACACAGCTTCCGAAGTTTTACTTCTGTTTTAAATACATGTACTTGAGAACATGTGCCATTATTTTATTTTAAGATTTTATTTATTTATTTGTCAGAGAGAGAAAGAGAGTGCGCACAAGCAGGCAGAGCAGGAGGCAGAGAGGGAGAGAGAAGCAGGCTCCCCGCTGAGCATGGCCCAATGCGGGACTCGATCCCAGACCCTGGGATCATGACCCAAGCCGAAGGCAGCAACTTAACCCACTGAACCACCCAGGCGCCCCATGTGCCATTATTTTAATAATGATGACTTGCTCAGTCCCAGGAGGGTCTGAATCTGTGAATTTAGCTTAGTAGTTCCATGAATTTAACTTAGTAGGAACTGAAAAGTCAAAATGGGGTCTTGGGGAAATGGTATGTGAGGCAAGAAAGTGACACCCAGTGAGTGGTGTGCAGGATTCAGAACTGGGGAGGGCTTAAGGATCACTGGGCTCTTCCCATCAGCAACCCTAAAAAGAAAGGTTCCAAGGGCCTGAATAAAGGATGTTCCCTGCTGGTAAAGGAAAAGAATGGTAGCCTGGAGACCCCACCTTTGAATCACCTCAGCGGCCATCGAAAAGAAACCACATGCTAACCTTCCACGGAACTTTTCACACTCTAAGTTCCTATGATTACTTCTGTCTACAAAAAGCCTCCCTAATTAACAATGACACTTTGCCAACCTAAGAACAACTATGCTGTCCTACACCTGCCTTCTAGAAATTTAACAGGCCATGTTAACAGAGATCAAAAATCGTCTATAAAAAAACGGCTGCAGACACAAAATCTCATCCTTTGTCCTTTGAATCTGTAACTGACCTTGTAAAACTTGCATAGGAAATGGGGCTGACCCTTTCTTTGAAGACCACCCTCTTCCCAATACCACTCCTCAAACCCCACCTTCTGTCACCCGAGTTTGGCATTTTATGGACTCTCTCTCGTGGGGCAGCTGTTTCTCAAGGACCCGAAAACCAAGCTTTTGACTTTAGCATAGCCATATCTGGGTTTCATATGTGGCTCTGTCCTAAGGACAATACTCCACCTGGACCAGTGTAAACCAGTGTAGCATTTATTACTACAGCGTAAGAGTGTATCTGAATTGTGTATTAGCACCTTCCCTCCTTGTATACTATTATGAACAGACGCTCAATGAAAACCCCAGCTTTCCACTGCCCTCCTGCTTGTAAGTTACATCCGTTCATCCTCAATTCCCTCCCATGTTGATCTGCTGGGTTTGCAACAATCTTAAAAAGGTAAAACTCTAAATTGTCTAAAACAGTGTCATTCTAACACCTCTTCATTTTCAAGAACTTTCAGCCACATGCATAGACTAGAGAGAGAATCACTGGTCCAGAGTACAGTTCGGCAAACTACCCCCATTCTGAAACCACACGTTTGCCCGAGACACCACTGATTCCTCTCCCATGTCCCTTTTTTTTTTAAAGATTTTATTTATTTTTTTTATTTATTTGACAGAGAGATCACAAGTAGGCAGAGAGGCAGGCAGAGAGAGAGGGGGAAGCAGGCTCCCCGCTGAGCAGAGAGCCTGATGCGGGACTCGATCCCAGGACACCGAGATCACGACCAGAGCCGAAGGCAGCGGCTTAAACCCCTGAGCCACCCAGATGCCCCTCTCCCATGTCCTTTAATGACAAGAGTTGGGTACAGGCACCACAGAGTTCACTAGGCTGATCTTTCAGCATCTGAAATGAGGCAGTGATAAATACTGAAACAAACATCACACGGCACAATTTTCGTTTCTTGTGTTATTTATTTGTACAATTTCCAGAACCTGAAGTGCTGGAACAAAGGATGTGAACACTCAGTACGGTCCACCGCATCACCAAATTGCTTTATAATCTGATTTTTCAAAAGCACAAGATCCAGTGCATTTCAGGTTGTTTTTCTTCTGCTCTATTAGGTGCTTCTCTCTCCCTGTCCCTACGCAGACCCAGAACCTTCCTCTGTCCTGTGTGCTTCCTGTCTGTCTGCTCTGGTGCAGAGAGAGCTGTACGGTCCTTCCCCTTTATCCCAACACCGTCACCATGCCGACACTTAAAGACAAAATACAGCATTTGTTTTGTAGTTAACTTGTTAACCACTTGTCAATGAGACCTCTGCGTTCACAGCTTATTCAAGTTGATAAAATAACTCTGGCAAGGCCACAAAGAGAGTTCTGAAGCCGGCAATTCTTACGAGATGACCCGTCAATTATGTTTATTCAACTGTATACTTCGCCTACATTTAAGGAGAGCTGCTGAATCAGTCAATTTTGTCCGATCTCTGGTGAAATCCAGAAACACGATCGGTTCATTCTTGAAAATCCTATAGTATAGAAACCTGAACAACAACAAAAGACCAAGAAAGGAAGGAAGAGCAGAACAAAAAATTAAGTGAATTTGGTTACTGGGTTTGTTTTCAGTGAACCCAACCTGACTCGTAGTGATCACTAACTTTTTTTTTTCGTTATCTGCTGGGTATTATAGAAGGGTATTATAACCACTGTTAACTGCAGTTCTTTCTGATGAGGGGGGATGGAAGCATAAGGAACGGTTTGGCTTTTATATACTTAGGTATGTACTGTTCCATTTTTAATAAGCCATATTATCCTTTCTCCTTAATATATTCAAGTTTATTTTCTTCAGATCTATTTTTCAAGTTCATTTTCTTCTAGTGTATTTTAAACCTATTGGATGGACGTTAGTCTAGCTAAGCAACTTAATGGAAACCCCTACAGCGACTAAATTTCCAGTAGCAATAGGAGTTCCCTTCTTAGAACTTTTATTTTCAAAAAATTTAGAAGGGGCCGGCTGGATTCCAATGAAGGAAAAGATTTAAGCAGATACAAGCACCTGTATCATATCAGGGAACAAGTATCTGATTCCAGTGGTTCCAGGATAATTTTTCAATTAAGATTTTTTAATTATGAAAACCACTGAACTGCCGACCTTAAAAGGGTGAACTGCATGTTGTGTAAATTTTTATCTTAATTAAAGCTTTTTTAAGAATGCTTTAATTTACATCCTTAAATTTTGTACCTAAAACCTAACTTTTAGAAAAATTCTATTTCCCAGATTTAAGCTTCAGTATGTAATTTTCTGCAAATAAGATTTTTTGGAAAGATGTATTTGAGAGAGAGGAGGAGAGAGAATGTGTGTTAGCGGGGGAGGGGGAGAGAGGAAGAGGGTAGACAGACTCCCCGCTGAGCAAGGAGCCTGATCTAACGCCCCCAGATCATGACCTGAGCAGAAATCAGAAGATTGCCGCTTAACCAACTGAGCCAGCCAGGCATCCCCGCTAAATTCATTTTTTAACCAGAAATATTACATACACATTTATAGTATCTAAAAATGTATCTTTAACATGCACTTGTATATACTATCTTCATATAAAATCTACTGACAAATGAACAATCATCTATGATTTAGCATTAAACACAGATCTTTTTAAGATATTGGCAAGCAAAGGGGGCGCCTGGGTGGCTCAGTGGGTTAAAGCCTCTGCCTTCGGCTCGGGTCATGATTCCAGGGTCCTGGGATAGAGCCCCACATGGGGCTCTCTGCTCAGCGGGGAGCCTGCTTCCCCCCCCCCACCCCCCGCCTGCCTCTCTGCCTACTTGTAATCTCTCTCTTTCTGTCAAATAAATAAATAAAATCTTAAAAAAAAAAGATATTGGCAAGCAAAGTTAATAAACTGCTGGAAACAAAACATTTCTGAGCTAACAGGCTTTGCCTCTGGTCCTCGAGGCCTGTCAGCAGGTGATTCAAAACTCCTTTCAGGACCACGCCCTGCTCCTGCTTTCTGTCTTGGTGTAAAGGACGTTCTCCCTCCCTTTCCTCTCTCTGCATCCCTTCTACATCCCACTAGCTTTCCTCACAGTAGCTTTCCTCACAAAAGTCTCCTCTCCACCTACCCCAACCTGGAAATGGCCATCCACAGGAAGAGACTAGTAGGTAGAGATCCGAGGTGGGTGGGCCCAGGCTGAAGAGACAGACAATGAATGGAACAGAGGCGTCCCACATGGAGACATACAGTTTCAGAATTCCAGAGCACCCTGATGTCACAGAAGCCAAGCCCCTGAACACCAGATCCCAGGGGAGCCTGGGGAGGAACAATGACTAAAAACACACCAACGGAAGGAATTTAGCATTTTTTTGAATGGATGCCTCAAAGATTAGTTCGCAAGGCTCTAGCTATATGAGTTCTGAGTTAGAACAAGTCCAAAGCTACTAGTTCAAGGAAGTGGTACTTCAGTCTTTTGATTACCAGACTCTCAGTCAGCGTGAATGAGAGAAAACTTAAGTTTAAGGGGGGCGCCTGGGTGGCTCAGTGGGTTAAGCCTCTGCCTTCAGCTCAGGTCATGATCTCAGGGTCCTGGGATCGAGCCCCACATGGGGCTCTCTGCTCAGCAGGAAGCCTGCTTCCCCCTCTCTCTCTGCCTGCCTCTCTGCCTACTTGTGATCTGTCAAATAAATAAATAAAATCTTTAAAAAAAGAAAAGAAAATTTAAGTTTAAGAGAAGCAAGGACTCTGGAAGTCACATCAACCCCCCCCCTTTTTTTTTACTCATATAAGAAATAAATCTAAAGGCTGACAACTTTGGGTAGTAAACTGTCTTTGGTTTGCAGGCAAAGAAAATGGGCTTAAACTCTGAAGTATACGGAAACAGACCCAGAAAACTTGTCAAAACCTTGGACTTGGCTGGCATTCACTGTGGAATGTCTCTTCGGCTTTAGAGAGAAGGGGGGACTGAGCATGGCCTTTGAGACAGTAATCACCCGTGAAGCAGTCCTGATACACAAAACCCCTCCCATCCTAAGCCTGCTGCTTGTGATAAAAACCATAGGGGCTTTAGGGATTTTCTTTTTGGAGGTGGGGAGAAGGAAAACAAAGACTTTCTAAAGGTTCATTCATTCATACCAGACACTATTAGTTAAAAATTAAAATACCAATAAATCAAATGGCTAAACCTTTAAGTCAACTGACCCTATTTCTAATTCAAACAGAATTCCCCAAATAAACGCCAACCCAGTAAGGAAATAAATTTACAGCCCAAACTACAACTGTGTTTCCATACAAGCGTGATCAAGATTTCCACCGTCCGCATTTCGGATACCCAAGGTGGTGGAACACTGACTTCACAGTCATGTAGACCATCCCTAGGCCATGCTACCACACTGCATGGGAAAGCACTTAAAATTAAAACACACAATGCAGAGAACATCCTCTTATTACCACTTTCACGGACTGAAAGGAAGAAAAATGTATAGACGATCAAAAGAAAACATTTACTCAACCACTGGTTTGTCTCCTCTCTCAATGCTCAAGACGCAACTTGGGAATGAAGAGTAAGAGACTCATAGGTGTGTGGCTGGAAGCAAAGGAAAGTCTGCAGGGCTTTCCACAACTACAAGCAGGGGGCCTCTCCAATTACAGGGGTCCAGGGTACTTCCCCTTTAAAACCATCTCCGTCTATAAAGCAGCTGTATATATAAAAAACGGCTAGAACTAGAAAGATTGGCGGGTTTTTTTTGTTTTTTCCAACTTTTAGAAACTATTTTCCATCAACCTTATTTCCACTTTTGCCTTTGCAGGTTAGGAACTCGCAGCAGTGGTTCCCACCCATTCAGTGGCCTGAGCAGTGGACGCAGCACACGGGTGGGAAGACTCGTTTAGATGAATGCTGTCTGTACTGCAGAGGGTCACTAAAACTGGGGAATAAAGAAAAGATCCGAGGAAGCAGAAAATAGAACCAGCAGAACCTCACAGCCGCCTGGACATGGATAAGGGACAGGCAGAGCACAAGTAAGACAGGGATCCCCTTTCCCAAGATGGGGGGGATACCAAGAGAGTTCCCCTTTATGGGAAGGGAGGTAGACAAAAGGGACAGAAGGAATGCTCCTCTTTTGAGGTCAACTTCTTTGATACTACACAGATGTGTACGTGAGACTAAAAGTGGGACATAATTTAGTATTAAAACCCCGGGAAAAGACACAATCGCCCAAGGACAATGCCTTGACCACAGAGGGCAAATCAGCTGGGGGATGGTCCAAAGGGAGGAAATGTGTTTGACATGGAATGGAGTTCAATGGGGTACGGCAGGACGGATGAGGAACGGGGAAGTCAGGAGGGCAGAGCAAAACAAGAAGGGAAAGGAGAGTGATTACATGGGCCTGGCATTCAAGTCACTCCATTTAAGAAGAAAAATAAATGGTATCAATTCTTATTTAGGTTGTATATAACTTGGCTCCAAACCCAAACTGCTCATACGGCCTGGCATTAGCGATTTCCAGTCCATGATGGGGTAGAAGAGTGGGGTCAGTGGAAATAGGTTAGCTAATAAAAATGAATCATCTGCCATTTACAGATATAGGAATATATTCTAAAATACTTAGAAAAACAGAGGGCATTGGCATCCCAGGTGCTGTCTGGCATCCCAGAAGTTAATAATGAGATATCAAAAAACAATAAGGACATCTCTTTGGCATCATAGCCAAGACCCACATCACGCTGCAGTGGTCCCTCCCGTCCCACCAGCCCAAAGACTGGGAGCTGAGCACACCACGGGGACCAGCGCCAAACCCAAGAGCTAGCGAACCAAAAAGCTCTACTTCCTAGTTGAATTTTCACTCTGTGGGCTCAATTTTAAAATGGGGATCATTCCTTTACCGCACCGAAGCATGTGCTAGTAGTAAAATAAGAAAAGTATGTAGAAGTGCCCCAAAAAACTGCCTGGTGCCCAATGGGTACTCAAAACCAACCAACATTATTATTGAGTTGACAGCCACCGAGAAGAGCAACTCCTTTCTATTTCCGTGTGTACTTGATCCTTACGGTCTATGCGTATCTTCACTTCATTCTCTGAACACGTTTCAACCTTGAAGTCAACACAGAAACACACGGAGCACGAATGGGTCAGGAGACCTCGGTCATGGGCAGAGAGCACTCAACTCACGTCCAGGCTCAATTTTTCCACCGACATCAGTGCCTCGTGGGAGAATAAGCACGAAGTTACACTGAAGAAAAGGGTCAGGAAAGGGGTATCTTCAATCAATACACTGTGTATACACGGACTTCAACAGACACAGCAGGGGGCACCTGGGTGGCTCAGTCGGTTAAGCTCCAACTACTGACCTCCGCTCAGGTCACGATCTTAGGTCCAGCTTGAGATCAAGCCCCACACTGGGCTCCACGCTGGGTGTGGAGCCTGCTTGGGGTTCTCTCTTTCCTATTCCGCTACCTCACCTCACACACACTCTCTCTCTAATAAAAATAAACAGTAATATCATGTATTTATTAAAAAGCAAGAATCAGTACTTTACGCCTTGATTCAACTGCTCCTGCTTATTACAGCCTAAAACAATCTTACAAGCAGAGCCCTACGCCGACTTTTAGGTTTTAAAAGAGGCAACTTTCTTTTTTAAAACAATTTTCTTTAAAGATTTTATTTATTTATGTGACAGAGACAGAGAGATCGCAAGTAGGCAGAGAGGCAGGCAGAGGAAAGAGGGGGAAGCAGCCTCCCCGCTGAGCAGAGAGCCCGATGCGGGGCTCGATCCCAAGACCCTGAGACCATGACCTGAGCTGAAGGCAGAGGCTTAACCACTGAGCCATCCAGGCACCCCCCCCTTTTTTAAAAGATTTTATTTATTTGACAGAGAAAGATTGCAAGTAGGCAGAGCAGCAGGCAGAGAGAGAAGGGGAAAGAGAGGCAACTTTCTTTAAAATTTAGCTTAGTTACAATCCCAAATACAGTTATTAGCTTTGATCAGCCTTAAGAAAAAAAAATAAATCAGTGTCTTTCTCAACTTCTCATCCAAAGCCCAAATAAGCCAGCTCTCAGCTCATAGCAAAGGAATCATAAGCTTTGCGGGTTTTTCCTTCTTCATGACCATAAAAAGCAACAAGCGGGTGACATTTCTCTTTACTCTTATTTGCCAGAGGAAGAATTTGCAATCCCATTCAAGTAGGCTCTATTCTGACCTCCCCCGATCTTCGTTCAAGTTCACATGCAGTTACAATACCTCCAGTATTCATTGCAGGAGCTGGAAAGGGTTAGAGGAACACAATATTGACAGCATTTAACTCCACAGTAGTCCAATTGTCTTTGGCTCCAGAAGATACCGTTAAAGGAAAGTATGAAGGCATAATGAGGCTTGTGCTAGGATGTTTAGTTCTCCATGCAAGTAAGTGCTATAAATATTAAGTCTATAAACAATTAGACTCACCAGACTCAATATAATCTCAATCTGATGCAATTATCTGACTTATCCAACAATGAAATTAATCTAAACTGTCCTCAACCCCCCAAGTTTGAATGATCCTTACTGTTGTACCAACTTTCCACTTCTCTGCCCTCCCCCACCAAAACACATTAACGAATCTAGACACCATTAAATAAGGATACGAAAACACGAAATATTT
This sequence comes from Martes martes, assembly GCF_963455335.1. Lineage (NCBI taxonomy): Eukaryota > Metazoa > Chordata > Mammalia > Carnivora > Mustelidae > Martes > Martes martes. The sequence goes on from NC_137893.1 coordinate 15,408,606, forward strand.
CATCTCAGGATAATCTGAGACATTTCCCGAATAACGTACATTTAAAAGCTGGGACATATTTCATATTTTCCCATTTTAACCGCAGAGGAGGAGTCTCGCTACATGTAGTTAATTTAAAAATTACATCTAAAAAATACAATCAGTTTTATATGAATGAAAGTGAAAACCCATCCTTCTGGTGCCCCCACCAAAAAAGAACAAATTTCCCTAGTATTTTAAAATTATTTTCTCAGTCTCAGCTTAGAAACTGAAGTTATTTTCAGTCCCCGCCTACAAGCTAACAGATGTCAATTTGGATCCCAATTAATTATTGGCTTCACACTGCCGATCACAATAAATGCAGAGAAGTCACACCTAGAATTCAACGTTCTCCACAGTAGAGCCACAAGCCGCCTCTCCAGACTCTTCAACCCCTCCTTCAGCTCCACTCTCTTCTCTAGCCCAGCATTTTCCAGTTCCATTTGGTTAAAGACGCCACATTAAAGATTCTGCGAAGTCCTGTAGTTCAGACAGACTCAGGTCGCCCAACTCTTCCTGAGACCATTTTCTCTCAACCACTATGACAAGGTTCCCTCTTGCCCCGTTTCAGCACTTTTAAATATTTATTATGATTTTACTATTTCTCCATTTTCTTGCATCCTCTTCTCAAGCGTCTCCATTTTTCAACAATTCACCATCCATTCTATTTCCTCTACTTTAGTTCAGGCTGCTATGAACTATGTCTCGAAGTTCTGGAGCTGGGGGAGTCCACGATGGTGTGGGTCGATCTGAGTCCTGGTGAGAGCTCTCTCCCACGCTCACAGAGGGCTGTCTTCTCATTGTATCCACACATGGTAGGGAGAAAGCAAGCTGTCTGCTGTCTCTTCTTCCAAGATGACTAACCCATGAGGGCTCTATCTTCATGACTTATCACCTCCCACAGACCCCATCTTCTAATACTGTCATATTGGGTGTTAGTGTGTCAGGATATGAATTTTCAGGGGACACTCAGTCCATTCTCTAGGTCACCTTCCCTGGTGCCTGAGAGTACACACACTCTCTCTCACCTTCACAACCTGTCATGTCTGTGACTCTTGTCCAACACTCAGCTACAATTCAGGGCGAACTATGGTTTCTACAAGCTTAAGTCCACAGCAAACGGTGGGCACTGTGGTCACATGTAGTTAGGGGAAACTCAGCTGGTCCCCTGCAGTGCTTAACACTGGCAGCCAAGAAAGTCCCCCGGCTCGGGAGGCCTGCGTGGCTCGGCTGCTTAAGCATCTGCCTTCGACTCAGGTCATGATCTAGGATGTTAGGAGAGAATCCCACATCGGGCTCCTTGCTCAGTGGGGAGTTGGCTTCTCCCTCTACCTGCCTCTCCCCCTCCCCCTACGAATAAATAAAATCTTAAAAAGAAAAGAAAAAGACCCCCAGTCTTAAAAGGAAGCCTCTGGTTTTCCTCTTCTTCTTAAATGTACTTCCACACTATTATCACTTGCCACTATATACTCAGTAATTTTTAGTCTGCGATCATGCAATTAACACACATACACACACATCACATCTCTGATTTTTCCGGTCACTAACCTAGAGCCTTAACTGTCTTTTTGGTGTTCCAAGTGCAGGGGAGTGTGGCATCTGCTCCTTGCAGCCCAGCCCTCCTTGAGTCTGAGAAGTGTTCAGACACCTAATTTGCCTAAGACTAAAGCACCCTGAATGAGGAATACAAAGGGATCCAAGGATCCTAGGGACCGCTTGAGAAACTTTCTCTGACAAATGTAATACTTTAAACCATGACCTAGTTCCCTGAATACTTAAGCATTCTTTGCATTCCTCCGTGTCCTGGAGGACTGTTTATCAGGCACGGGTCCAGAAGTGACTTGAAATCTTTCTTTATAGATAACATTGTAGGACCTCCTTGGTCACCAGACTCTGCATAAAGGACAAAAACCTTTTGAGCCTTGGAAAGACCTTAATATGTCTTTAATTAGTATCAAAAGAATAACCAACCTTCGTTTTAATCAAAGCAAAACAACTTTCTATACTGTAAACAAGAGCCAGATCTAAAACTACCATCAAACTGAGTTTAAAGTTAACTTAAACTCTTGAAGGTTTTACAAAGGAAAACATCAGATAGAAAACCAAACCAACTGGGGTTTTGCCCCCATGACTGTCAACTCCTTTTTGTTTACGTTTTATACACTAACTTTTGTCAGGATTGGAGGAAAGATGGTAATAATCAAGACTGATTTAGTAAACATTAGTGGAGACATTTTCCACTACTTTTCAATAACTTTCTTCATATAAAAAGAGCCAAAGAACAAAAATTTCCTTTTAAATATTTAGATTAACACTACAGGAGTCAGAAACTCATGTCTAAGTGCTGAACCACTGAACTGAACAGCTGAAGCTAATATTACACTATATTTTCACTTAATTGGAATTTAAATAAAAACTAAAAAAAAAAGGAAAAAAAACCTCATGTCTAAATATTGGTTAAATGTGTCCTTCCTCAAATAAGAAAAATTTGTCACAGAAAGACTGGCTAACTCTTAGCAATGTCTTGTAGACAAGCCTATCTCCACTCTCCCTCCCTTGTACTAGTACACTGTAAATTCAAAGTAGACCGAACACATCTAAGGCTGAACTTTGCACAGCCTGTGATTTGGTACGGGTATGGAGTTAAGACTGTTTTACATAAATACCCAAATGACCGATAACTTCAAACCAAAGTTTCTTAAGACGCATTCTACAGTTTGCTAACTTAGTGAAAAATTATCACCCAGCACTGAAAATGTAAACAAAGATTAGAAACCATAAAATACATCAACAATCTTGTTCTATGCACCACAACAATATGCATTGTATGGAGTAAGGAAACCTATCAAGGGTCCAATGAAATGGGTCTTTAAAAAAACCCAAAAAACAAAAGCAGGTCTTCAATAAAAATGGTCAGTATCAGGGGAGTGGCGATGGAAAACCGATTCTCGCGGCACACAAGCTCAGCGCCTGCAATGGCTCAATTCAGTAAGAAATCATATGCTCGGACGTGAAAAATAGCAAACCGTAATTCGTCCTCTGAACAACAAACCCGAGGGCAGGCAGTGGAGATGGAAAAAAATGACAAAGAAATGTCTTCCTTGAAAGTCAACGTAAACATTCCCCATGTTACCTAGATTCCTTGACTAGGAATGGAAGGAATCCTGGTCAACCCTGGGGCGCTGTCATTTCAGAAGGACCCGCCACACGGCGGGTCAAGAGACCGCGTATGACAACGCAGAGGGTCCAACAGCCGTTCAACCCAGTGGCGTCTGCTCTACCTAGTTTTCTATTAGTATCACTTTTGTTTCCACCTTCTCCGTGGCCAGTACCCGAAGTTCCTTCCGCAGTATCACCGGTTACCTATCCTGTGATATGTGACCTGTCCTGATGCCTCCTCATCCCCCACCCCCACCCTACGATCCTGAGTCCCAGAGGGACTCCATCGCCTCACCCAGATGGTGAGGTGGCACTCGGGATAATGCTGGGTCGTGTTTTCTCTTCAGCTCTCCAATCTCTTCATCTAGACCAATGTCTTCCACAGGTGTTTATGGAAGACTTGACTATTTTTTTTTTTAAAGATTTTATTTTTTGAGGGGCGCCTGGGTGGCTCAATGGGTTAAGTGGCTGCCTTCAGCTCAGGTCATGACCCCAGGGTCCTGGGATCAAGCCCCGTGTCAGGCTCCTTGCTCAGCGGGGAGCCTGCTTCTCCCTCCTCCACCCCACTTGTGCTCTCCCACCTGTTCTCTCTCTCAAATAATTCAAGTCTTTAGATTTTATTTGAGAGAGAGAGAGCATGAGCCAGAGAGGGGCAAAAGGAGGGAGAAGCAGACTCCTTGCTGAGCAGGGAGCCCAATGCAGGACTCGATCCCAGGACCCCGGGGATCATGACCTGAGCAAATGGCACACCTAACCGACTGAGCCACCCAGACGCCCCTGGAACACTTGACCAATTTTAATGCATGTTAATACATACCAAGAGAAATTAAGTTTAGAAGATAACATCTGTTTCCCGCTTACGTTTTTTATATTTACGGATGTATAAACCATCCAGAGCCGTGGCAGACCAGGGTAAGGCGTTCTCTCTGGTGTTTCAATCAGATAGGGGTCCCCAAATGTGGGGGGACAATCAGGTGGAAGCCAGAGGATCGGGCTTCACCCAAGGCAGAACAAAGGAGATAGACGTTTACCGAACACGCTGCAAGGGAGCAGCGGGCAGGAGAGCGGAGGAGAGGGTGTCTGCCAGGAGGCAGGGGATGGGGGCTGTATTTAAAGCAAGAAGGTGGGGACGTAGGAGCACGTATGGAATTTTCCCTTTTATGGTAACTGTGCCTGCATCTAACTGGTCAGTGAGGGCCTATGGCTAGTCTGAGGTGGGTCGACAGCCCGTCTGATTCAGCCAGGTGGTCGCCCCAGGCCCTTTGGCCTTGATCAAGTTTCCATTGCTCAAGCCTGTTGCCTAAAAGAGGTCTCTCTGTAGGTTAACACCTGAGATGCAGAACAGAAAAGTATTTTAAACCAGAGGCTAGCTATTACAACTGATGACATTTGAGCCACTCCCTTAATGCTTTTAATTTACTATACAAACACGGCAGGGAATTTTTTTTAAAGTAAAAAAGAAAAATATACAAAGAGATTTATACATAGATGCCAAAACACGAGTTTTAAACAGGGGGACTCACTCACTCAATACTACTGCAAACAGTAGGTAACCAGCATGGAAAATGAATTCGGATCCCTCCCTCCAGACATAAAACAATTCATTCTAGCAGAGTCAGGAGCTAACTCTGGAAAGGAAAGCTTGTGACTTTCTTAGACCTGAGTTCTTGGCGCTCACTCTGTAGCCCCAGGTCCTGGCATGGTGCCTGCAGGAGAGCAGCTGGTAAAGAAACGTCAGGGCGCCTGGGTGGCTCAGTGGGTTACGCCTCTGCCTTCAGTTCAGGTCATGATCCCCGAGTCCCTGGATCAAGCCCCACGTCTGGCTTCCTGCTCAGCGGGGAGTCTGCTTCTCCCTCTGCTGTTTTACCCTGCTTGTGCTCTTTCTCATATAAAGAAAGTCTTTAAAAAAAAAAGAAAAGAAAAGAAATCCTTATGCAATCCAGACTGACTAGTAAATACATAATGGACAAAAGCCAGAACCCTATCCTGATCTTCAACGACTTAGCTGGGCTTTAGTATTTCTTCAAGGGTTTTTGGACCAGCGGACTACCATCCACTGAGCGCCCCTCAGGGCTGAACTCACTCCTCCCCCAGCTCCGTGGAAGTTGTAAATTGAGAGAAATGAGGGAAGAGGTTTAAGAGGCATCAGGTGGAAATGAACACTGACAAGTAGCTCCTTCCGGCTCAGAAAGGATAATCGCATTGAATTCAGTATCTATTTCTCCTGAATCACACATTCCATGTAGAGAAGCCTTTACTGGCGGCACACTCGTTTTCAATGCAGAATAAAAGGATGAAATTACGTAGGAGGAAGTATTTCCCTTGATTTTTTTCTGGAAAACGTGCGGTGGGGAGTGCCTGTTCTTCCTGTATCTTCTGAAACTCTCCCTCCCACGCACACAGGCTCCAACCACAGTCAACCTTTGCTGTCATCCCCGCCGGGAGCCCCTCTCCCTGGTCCTCTGTCACCTCCTACATCCTGTACCCCTCCCTTAAGGCAATGGCAGCCACGCCAAGCAAATCGGCACACCGATGAGCTCCGCGGCTACAGAATATGGGCGCCTTCCATTGCCTGGGATTCTGACTCAGCGCCATTGGGGACGGTGTCTTCGACAAGCTTCCAGACGATTCAACAGGACAACCAGGTTTGCAATGTCTGCACCTGATCCGTCCATGAGTGGCGGTAATCTTGCCTTCCCAAGTTTTAGCTTCCCTCATTTACAAATCAAAGATAAAACTGACATTTTACTAAAACTGGGATTAAGGTTGGGCAGAATGAAACCCCCACCCCCACCTTACTTTTTTTTAAACATCACAGACAAGCTACGTGGAGGACAAAAACCCTTGAACTTGTAGGATACTTGTGTTAAGAAGACTGGGTGTCTGGGTGGTTCAGTCGGTTCAGCATCGGCCTTTGGCTCAGGTGAGGTCGTGATCCCAGAGTCCTGGGATCCAGTCCCCCATCGGGCTCCCTGCTCAGCGGAGAGTCTGCGTCTCCCTCTACCACTTCCCACCACTCGTGCCTGCTTGCTCGTGCTCTCTAACACGTACACACAAAAATAAATAAATAAAAAATCAAAAGAGGGAGAGAGAGAAACCTATCGTGGTCTGCGAATTATCTTGTCGTTTCTGTGCTTTGAGTGCCTCCTTTTTTCTGGGAAAGCACATTTATTCCAGCTAACAGACCCAGCCTGTAGTTTGTCGTAAGGGGACGGGAACCCATGGGGGGGGGGGGCGTTAACCTATTGTTTTCCCAGGAGTGGAATTCTGCTGGTCCCAGTCCCCGTCCCGGTCCCGGTCCCAGGTTCCAACATTTCATGGGCCAGAAGTATGAAGAAATTTCTGGCAACTGGATGATTTTAGATTGTTCCCAGAGGAGAAACTTGAAAACTCATTGCTAAAGAAGTAGGTCATTGTCCAAGCAAATAAAATTAAGTTTGTTTATGAATCTGGGAAGGAATGAGTAAATACGAGGGGTACCTGAGCCACCTTTTTACTCTTCAACTTGCTTTTTTTTGCCTGTTATGAATCATTTTTTTTAAAGATTTTATTTATTTGACAGACAGTGATCACAAGTAGGCAGAGAGGCAGGCAGAGAGAGAGGAGGAAGCAGGCTTCCTGCTGAGCGGAGAGCCCGATGCGGGGCTCGATCCCCGGACCCTGGGACCATGACCTGAGCCGAAGGCAGAGGCTTTAACCCACTGAGCCACCCAGGCGCCCCCCCCTGTTATGAATCATTCTGGGGGAAGGGGGGAGTCTTTAAAAATGAACAGTAAAATAAGCCCTAGCCTTTAATGCTTTGGAAGCCAGTCTAGTTCATGACCGGGTGGTATGTGAAGCAGACCATATGGCCAACATACACAATACACAACCAGACATGTGCTCAGGAAACTGAAGGGCCAACTCGGGTGCAGAATGGCCAATATTAGAAAATCTGCTCCGCACTGAGGCAAATCATCCAAAAACTACTGCTGATCCCGAGTGGGGACCTAATTTGACACAGAACCTCTGGAAAGTCAATTTATCAAGGGCTATCAAAATTGTAAATGCAGGGGTATGTGAGGGGCACAGACAGTTATGTGTCTGCCTTTCGGCTCAGGTCGTGGTCTCTGGGTCCTAGGATGGAACCCTGCTTCATCAGGCTCCCGCTCAGTGGGGGTGGGAGGGCGGGCAGGGGCAGGGCCGGTTCTTTCTTCCTCTACCTCTCAGCCTCCCTCTCCCCTCAACCCCGCTGCTCATGCTCTCTCAAATGAATCAAATCTTCAAGAAATTTTTTTTTTAATTTAAAATTAAAATAAGAGAGGCAGAGAGAGGAGGAAGCAGGCTCCCCGCTGAGCAGAGAGCCCGATGCGGGGCTCCATCCCAGGACCCTGAGACCATGACCGGAGCCGAAGGCAGAGGCTTTAAACCCACTGAAGCACCCCTGTGCCCCCAATTTTTTTTTATCTTTAAACGCATATAAATGCTTTGAGCAAGCAACTCCACTTGCAGAAATCTACCCCAGAGATCTATCTGCATACATACAAAGATGTCTGAGCTCGGATAGTCCTGTGCTACTTCAATACCACGAAAGACCAGGAAAATGTCATGTAAACACAGGGGGATTGGTTAAACGTTTATTGCACTTCAACCCATAAAGAGGAAACATATGTAGTCATTAATAAAAACAGTGGTAAGTCTTTATGTCCTGATATGAAAAGATACTCCAAACCTAAAATAGCAGAACATGCGTGATAATGATTTTATTTGTTAAAAGAAAAACATGGGGCGTGACACTGGGCTGGCTCTGTAGAGCACGCCACTCGTTCGAGCCCCAAATGGTGCAGATTACTTTTTTAAAAATTGGGGCTTTTGTTTATATACGGGTACATGCATCAAGTTTGGAAGGAACATGCTAGAGACCACCAACATTGGCTTCAAATTATCCACAGTGAATGCCTGGGGGATGGAGAGGTAATAGAAGACTTATTTTTTATCATACTCTACACATCAAAGTCCTCAACATTAACATTTTTAGAAAAATAAAATATTAAGGCACCCAGCTGGCTCAGTCCAGAATGCATGTGACTCTTTTGATCGTAGGCTTTTGAGTTTGAGCCCCACACTGGATATAGAGATTACTTAATTTAAAAAAAAAATCTTAAAAAGAAATAAAAATAAACATAAATAAATCCTGTTATACAATGCTTTTAAGCAAAAATTTCAACAATAAACAAGAACTTCTGAGCTTATGAAGATGATGATTCAAGAAAGTCAGATTATAGTCAGTTTTCAATAACTTAATTATTCAAGGTTAAGAAATAACAGAGGGATGTATCACTGAAATTATTAGATTCTTAACCTCTTCCCCTAAATCCTTTTATTAAATGTACTAACAAGTAGGAAACAAGAGGAAACATACAAAACCCAACACTTAGAATCTCTAAGGTGCTAATTTGCAAGAAAACCCTCCAAAATCTAAGCAGACAAGTCAATTTTAAAGACAGATTTTGAAAGTTTATCTATTTTTTAAAGATTTTTTTTGAGAGAGAGAGCACAAGCTGAGGGAGACAAGCAGGCTCCCAGGACTCTGGGATCATGACCTGAGCCAAAGGCAGATGCTCAACCGACTGACACACCCAGGCGCCCCTTGAAAATTTAAAGTTCATATTTATAATATACAGTGCTTCTCCCAAACACAGCTTTTTTGTATTTTTCCATTATTCTAAAATGAAACATCGTAAGTTGTAATTTTTTCAGGTTACAAGAGGGCAAAGAATTGGGTTCAATGATCTTTAGTTTGGCTTTTTTTTTCAGGAGATAAAAGTACTGATTATCTTTTTCTCAGTGCTATGAATTCTAATTTCTCTGTTCATGAGTAGACTATAGCAGAGAGAAGTACAGAGGCCAAGGAGGAGAGCACCATTTAGCTTGATTTCCCTTTCGGTGGTATTCTGTAATACTTAATGTGTTAAAGCTGATGGAGACAAAGAAATAATTTCATAATGCCTTTTTATTTTTTTTTTAGTTATTTTTTTAAATTTTTATTTATTTGACAGAGAGAGAGATCACAAGTAGGCAGAGAGAGAGAGGTGGAAGCAGGCTCCCCGCTGAGCCGGGAGCCCCATGCGGGGCTCCATCCCAGGACCCTGGGATCATGACCTGAGCCGAAGGCAGAGGCTTTAACCCACTGAGCCACCCAGGTGCCCCCATAATGCCTCTTTTTTTTTAAGATTTTATTTATTTGACAGAGAGAGAGAGATCACAAGTAGGAAGAGAGGCAGGCAGAGAGAGAGGAGGAAGCAGGCTCCCCCGCCCCCACTCCCGCTGAGCGGAGAGCCAATGCGGGGCTCGATCCCAGGACCCTGGGACCATGACCTGAGCCGAAGGCAGAGGCTTTAACCCACTGAGCCACCCAGGCCGCCCCTCATAATGCCTTTTTAAAGCAATACATGTTATTTCTGTTTTATTGATTATCCTATAAAATACCAAATTAGGGGCGCCTGGGTGGCTCAGTGGGTTAAAGCCTCTGCCTTCGGCTCAGGTCATGGTCCCAGGGTCCTGGGATCGAGCCCCGCATCGGGCTCTCTGCTCCGTGGGGAGCCTGCTTCTTCCCTTCTCTCTCTCTGCCTGCCTCTCTGCCTACTTGTGATCTGTCAAATAAATAAATAAAATCTTTAAAAAAAAAAAACAAACAAATTAGAACAATCCTTATTCTAATTGCTTTCAAGTGATCGAGGCAGAGATTAGCCAACCTAAAGTGTATCCAAAAGGATTCATGTGTGAGGTGGGTTCATCCCAACAGTATTTCAGGGGGAAATCTCCAGTGATCTCACACACATTCACTAACCTATGCAATCCCCACAGGCTAAATGACCATCCTCACCCCGACGTCTCCAATGTCTGGAGTCTGTTCTACTCCGGAAGTAGCACCTCTTGTAATCTGGAGGGAATCCATAGGAAAACAGGTAGCCACACACACAACACACCACTGTTAACACGTGTAATTCTCTCCAAACCCTAAATCCTGGCCTTTTTATTGTAAAACTGATCCATAATCAATCACAGTAAGGTCACCTCCGTCCTCCATTCCCAGTTTGTAAACAGAAGCGGGAGAAAACATCCTACCTCAGGCTGGGAAGAATTGCAAAATGCAGCTGGTCAACTCAACTGTCTGTTTTAGTGCACAAAGGGCAAAGATATCCTTAAGTCCACCAATCGGATGATGAATTCTTCCATTCGAGTACATGTTTATGTTCCTTGGTGATTCCCAGCTCTTGTAACCAAATGGGACCATAACCAGAAGGACAGAAGAGAGTCCCCGTCTTCCCACCTGCCAAGGACACTGGCCTCAAGGTTACAACCGACCACTGCTCCGTTTTCAGTCATTGATTGAGCAAAAAATACAAAAAGGATAATTCAGAGAATTATGACTGTCCAGTCTGAATGTGGAACCTGGCTTAAGAAATCAAGATTTGGGGGCACCTGGGTGGCTCAGTCGTTAAGCGTCTGCCTTCCGCCCAGATCACGATCTCAGGGTCCTGGGATCGAGCCCCACATCGGGCTCCCTGTTCGGCAAGAAGCCTGCTTCTCCCTCTCCCACTCCCTCTGCTTGTGTTCCCTCTCTCGCTGTGTCTGTGTCAAATAAATAAATAAAATCTTAAAAAAAAAAGAAAGAAAGAAATCCAGTTTGCCAGACTCTCCGTGAATTTGTCATTGGTCATTCCACCCTCTACTAACACCTGAGTGAAAATACTCTTTCAAAGACAGACTTTTAAAACCACATGACGGGGAATAAGTGAGAGGTCTTATTTACTGCTTGCATTTGCGTAGTCTAGTAATTCCTGTCCCTGCAGGGGCCAAAACCTCCAAGCCTCAAAATTCAACCTAGCGAATGATCGATACCACTGTCCCCAGATTTTACATGTGTAAGATCATAAACGACTGACTGGAAGATAAGGTTCCTTCCATTTTATTGAAATACACCAGATAAAACCAGAACTTGTGCCTCAGTGCCCCTAAATGTTAGGCTTCAATAATCAAGTTCTTTTTTCTTACATTCCATATGATCTGATAGAAGTGATACTCAACTAGCGTAATGTCATCTGAGGTCTGAGTACTTAACTCAGTAAAGGACGGAGAGAGAGAGAGAGAGAAAATAAACTGGATTATTAAATAGGGAGCAGGCATCTGATATAAACATCATTTAGATAGAAAAAATGTTGATAGCTTTTAATTAATTAGTGATCAGCATTGGGGGGGGCGTGTATCAGTATAACCCCTCAAATGTCCACATACCCACTCAAGAAAGCTCAAGATGCAAATCCTAACTAATTCAATGTATAAAGTGGTCTCATTTGAGCCACCTGCAATTTACACTGTTCTGTCTATTTGACATGAAGACAATTTAAAATTGCAAGGCGAACAAGCCACTGTATTTCTGGAGAGCCCCTACAGAGTTTACGGCCAAAATAGTCACTTGGTCTATCAATAAGCAGACCTATCTGGTGTAAGTAGTCACTATCTGATACCTGAGGCAGACCTTGACAATGACACGGTTAAAGGTTAAATTGTAGACAAAGTCGATGGCCCAAGATATTCCCCAACTTGACAGCGTGCAATCAAAACCAGGCAACATGCCACCTGTGGGGGACACTTGCGCAAACACAGACACGGCCCCTGCCCTCGCGGAGCTTCCAGAACCAGGACAACAGTCAAGTCACTAACCTCACAAATGCGCCGCAAACTGCTGGGAAGGACCTGCGGTGCTACAGGAGCCTGGAAAAGGCAGATGGGATTACTCAGAGGTCAGCAATTGGAGTTTCACAGGGTGAACAGGGGAGGTAAGGGCTATGTGCTGAGTCATTCTTAATTAGGGAGTTCTTTTTAAAAGGACTTTTGAAAACCTGTGTAATAAATTTTGCTAGCTGAAATGAAAAACGACACCCTTTTCCAAGGATACATGTTAAGTGTATTGATTTGTCTCCAAATTGATAACTGGGCAGTATGCCAAAAACGCTCAATGATATTCTAGATGTTATTTAAGTCAATTTTTTTTAAAAGGAGGATGCCTGGCTGCTTCAAGATGGTGGTGACTAGAAAAGGAGGAGGATAAGGTTATGGAAGAAGGACAAAAAGAGAATGGAAGGAGTATTTTTAAAGGAACAAATTCAAGTTTACCAGGAAGGAATTAAACATCTTATTTCAGCATCAATTGTTAAGAAGACCTGAAGTAGTATAAACCAAGAAAAAAACTGTCCCCAATCACAAGCTTTTGTCAATTACACCTTAAAACTACTTTCACTACTGGATTCTAACTACTGGGTATGTGGCCCCTTGGGCAGTAGTTGGCATCAAAAGGTGATGCGCAGTTAAGTGTTAAAATGTGACTTAGACCTCAATAAGACTGCACCTGACTTACACCCAAAGCTTAGCCCCTGTTTTAGAAAATTAGCTTTCTAGCAGTCTGTACTCAGTAGCATCTACAGCTCTAGGGACCATGGGTTTTACAAGTAGTTATTAGTTAAAGACTAGAAGGAATCTAATTAAGAGCAGTCTCAGCCCAAACTAGACTAGGGCAGCTAAAGAGGTCAGGGCAATGAGGTCACAGTTCTGTGAAATCTACCCAGATTCTGGTGGGGGAGGGGATGTTTTTCACACTGTAAACATCTGAAGTTCCTCACATTCTTTATCCTCAGATGAAACACAGGTTGTAAACCCACGTAAAACACGGGGCTTTAAAAAATATGTATTAAGTTACCCACCGCCTTCCCAACCCAAGTAAAACACGGGGTTTTTGAAAAAAAATATTAAGTGTGATAAGTTACCCTCCATCTTCCTACAAGGATATGGCAAAACAGATGAGGTGACACCTTGCTAATGAAAACACGTGCTGGAAAAATAGATCTAGAATGCAACGATCCAAACAAGTCCCAGTCTTGGCGGCTGTAAGTGGCCAAGAGTAAATATTTCAGCCTTGAAAGTCTCCAGACTATAAAATACAAAATTTCTAGGAGGCTCAGCACTGTCTCCATAGACACGGGAGTGCAAGCAATCCTCGCTTACGCCTCTGACCACATCCTTGGAGAACTTCTAACTACTCCCCCGGTATGTTTACCCCTTGAGTCCACAGGCAATGAACGGAGCGAAAAGGAGGACCCTGCCTTGTTGACGGAACCTGTCATTCCTTTTCGAAGGGCAGCGTCTACCCAGGTTTTCTTTGGCTCGGAGCGAGCTACACCCCCAGGCTTTCTCTGCATCGGAAGGCGGTGTCGGCTCGAGCCGCTGCCGCAGCAGGGCTGGGTACCAAACCCCGGTCTCTCCAGGCACAGCTGGTGCCAAAGACCAGACGCGGCGGGGAACCCACGGGTGGCGGCCTCGCCACGCTGCGACACGGGTCCTGGCCCAACAGCTGACTTTCCGAATCCGCGAGGAAGAAAGAGGGGCGGGGGGATCAGGACCCTCGGCGGATGGGTCACTGCCCACCCCGCCCCACCCCACCCCCGGACTCCCCCGCGCAGCTCGGGCATCTCAGGGCTGGGTCGCTCCCACCGGAAGAGTGAGGAGAAAGGCTCAGTTAGCAGAGGGCGGGGGGCGGATTTTATTACTGCGGATGGCGCAGTCGCCTCCCCCGGAGACCCACGACAAAGATGCAAGCCCGCCGCGCTCGCTGCTGCTCTGGTCCCGCCCCGACGCATGAGACCCTGGAAAGCTAGAAAGAGGGGTGCGTGCTCCCGAGTTTGCAGATGGGCTGGACGGGCCGGGAAGTTCTCGCAGGCGGAAACCAGGGAGACCACCCTCCCCCATCCCCGTCCCCGTCCCCGGGGCAGGTGGCCCGGCGCGCCCGTACCTTGGTGGCGGGGTCGGCGGCGGCGATGGCCGGGTCCCCCGGCGCGCTGGGCGCCGCCTCTGCCGCAAGGCCGCCGCTGCTGGGCTCGGGCTCGGCCGGCGTCGCGCTCCCCGCCTCCGGCTGCTCCGGGCTCCGCTGCTCCGTGGAGCTCCCGGCACCCATGGCTCTTCGGCGGTTCTCCCGCGCCCCGCTGCCCGGCTACACCTTCCCCCAAACGGCAGGAACGTGGAGAAGAGCGAGAAGCCGTGCGCCCGCGGGGCCCCAAGAACGCCTTCCTCTCCCGCGGTCCTCCTCCGAACGCGCCCAGCCTGCGAATGAACGAGACGCGCTCGCGGCAAACTCCTTAAAAGAAAAAAAAAAAAAAAAAAAAAGCCACCTCTTTGCCTCCTCCTCCTCCTCCCCCTTGTTTTTCCCTCGCTCCATCACATGAGCCCAGCCCCAGACACGCCTTGCAGCAGCATCTCCCCCCAGGCTGTAAGACCAGAGGCGCAGCCCCAGCCTCCAGCTAGGGTCCCGGCGGCCCGCCCACCCCGACCCCCGGGCGCTTCCCATTCCTAAATGGGGACACGAGCTGGGGGGGACGACCCAGGATTGCAGAAGGGGAGAGGAGGACAGAAGGCCCCTCGGGGAGATCGGATCTGCTGAGGTTTATTAAATGATTGATAACGCAAGGCAGAGCGTCTGCGGCCGCACACTTTCCAACCGCCCAGCAAGCGAACCCAAATCCCCAGTGGCTTTCCTTCGGCCTGGGGGAGCCTGCGAATGCTGGTTCCTGCCTCCTCCCCAAGAGCAGGAGAAAGGCGAGAGCTCCTTGGCTTCTGCGGAGCCTGACCATATTAGGACACCTCGCGTGGCAGGAGCTGGGAACCGAGAGGTTAATGCAGTCAGGCCACGGATGAGGTGGGCCAGGCGGCCCCACGCTCGCCTATCATCCGGAACTAGTGATGTCAGGCGATGCCATCAGCGACACGGGCTGCCCTCCTTCCCTGGGGAATTCGGGGAAGTGAGGCTGTGACTGGAAATGGGCCTGTCCTTCTTCGAGGGCGTGATGCTGGAGGTCCAGGCCACTTCTCCCTCTCGCCATGCGGAGACATGACGACATAGATCTGTCCACAGGCCATCAGTAATTCTCCATAGATATAGGCTTCAAGTAAGATCAGCCTAAGTGGCTCGCCTTCCTACCCTTCGTGCTCCTGAATATTTGTTCCATGAATACACAAGGCAGCCCACAATGATTTGAACGAAATCAAATTTTCAGCTGGATTATTTGGCACCAGGCACAAAGGTGGTGGGGCCCAAAGAAAATTTATCCCCAGTTTTCAGTGGCAAAGGAGTGCCTTAAATTTCACAAATAGTTGGAAGAATGAAGAAACTTGGAATATCGACCCCGGATACCAGAGAAACATCCCCAGCTCAGTTTTCCTACAAGTTAGTGCAGAATTGACACAAGCGGTTAGTTCCGTAGTAGAATATTTTGTGCCTAGTTAACAGTGGCTCGTAGTATAATGGCATATGGTTATCCAGCATAAAATATTTCTACATTTAGCATTTTTATTTGAAGAAGCACATAAAGGCCACTTTCTCTAGAATATATTGCTTCTTAAGCAGTATTATGCAAAATGTCAAAAATGTTGTATTAATATTGCAGTATTACGCAAAATGGTTGGTCTTCATCATTTTTAAGCATTTCATTCATTTCAACTTAAACTGTTTACTACTTAGGAAGCATCCCAGGACTTACTATGTGCCAGGCGCTGTTTAAAGCACTTTGCATATCTCATCATGTTTAATCCTTACACCAACTCTATGAGGTAGAGCCTAGTATTCTCATTTTACCAGTGGAGTGGAGGAAAGTAGGCCCAGAGACATTAAATCAGGTAGGTGCTCAAGATTTCACAGCTGGTAGGCAAAAAAGAGCAAGGATTCTCCCTGCACTGAGTCTCTGTTCAACACCTCACTCCCCTTCTGTGGGAAGCTTCCAGTATGTTCTCTTTTCTGAGGAATATCTGTGAAAAAGTGGCATTTAGGCCTCACATAAGGGCTAAAAATGCTATTAAAGCCTATCCGAGAATGACTAAGGTCAGCACATATGAAAATGTATCAATATGTAGTACGAACACTATCAAAATGTCCCATTCTGTGAGATTATACTTATTCAGTTCTTGGGAAATTCTTAACAAAGCTTTTCACATCCAGCGTTCAGATTTTCAGAGAAATATTACAAGGTCAAGGATTTCAAGCCAACACTATACAAGTCACATCACCAGTGTCGGCCTAGATTAGCACTGCTTGCTTTGTGTTTATTTTTCAGGCCACGAAAATGCTCATATTCTGATTTTTTTTTAAAGCAAAATCCTTTTTTTTTGAGATTTTATTTTTATTTTATTTATTTATTTAAAGATTTTATTTATTTTATTTGACAGAAAGATAGAGAGACAGCACAAGTAGGCAAGAGGCAGGCAGAGGGAGAAGAAGTAGGCTCTCCACTCAAGCCCAATGCGGGATTCGATCCCAGGACTCCGGGATCATGACCTTGCCCAACACAGCTGCTTAACTGACTAGGCTACCTAGGTGCCCTAAGATTTTATTTTTAGGTAATCTCCACACCCAATGTGGAGCTCGAACTCACAACCCTGACATCAAAGAGTCACATGCTCCACCAACTGAGGCAGACAGGTGCGCCAGCAAAATCTTAGTTTAAGAAATACACACTTTCTAGTCCTCCCTAATCTGCCTGAAACAGCTCCCCGATAAGCATATTAAGAATAATGGGCTAGGGGCGCCTGCGTGGCTCAGTGGGCTAAGCCTCTTGGGTCATGATCTCAGGGTCCTAGGATCGACCCCCACCCCAGGTACTCTGCTCGGCAGGGAGCCTGCTTCCCCCCATCTCTGCCTGCCTCTCTGCCTACTTGTGATCTCTGTCGAATAAATAAATTAAAAAACAAGAATCTTAAAAAAAAAAAAAGAAGAAGAAGAAGAAGAAGAATAGGCTCTTGGGGTGCCTGGGTGGCTCAGTCGGTTAAGCGTCTGCCTTCGGCTCAGGTCATAATCCCGGGATCCTGGGATCAGCCCTGAATCAGGCTCCTTGCTCAGCGGGGAGCCTGCTTTTCCCTCCCCCTCTGCCTGTAGCTCCCCCGCCCGTATGCTCTCTCTCTCCCTCTCTCTCTGTGTCAAATAAATAAATAAATAAAATCTTAAAAAAAAAAAAAAAAAAAGAATGACAGGCTCTTTTGTAGATTCACACAAGCACCTTTGGTTTCTGGACTGCCCAAAGAATCCTTTTCCATCTTGTAAACTGGGGAGCTACTCTCTGTTAAGTTATTTTTGTTAAGAAGAGTAGTTGTACTATTTATTATCCCCAGCAATGCCATGTCCCAACCTTTTGGATATACCACTTAAAATATTCAATATAATAGGACATATGCTATTCAGAAACTACATTCATTTCTTTCATTCATCCATTTTTTCCCTAAGATCTCATTGTTTTAAGCAATCTTTACACCCAACATGGGCCTCAAACACAACCCGGAGATCAAGAGTCACGTGCTCTACCCACTGAGCCAACCAGGTGCTGGATTCCTTTATTTTTCAACAGCTGTTTATCGAGTGCCCATTCGGTGCCAAGACTCTAAAATCAAGTCACCAAGGTTTGCTTTTCTAGGGTTTTGGAAACACCTTTAGAATGGCTTGGATTAGTGTCGGCGATAGAGAGGAAGGCAGCTGTTCTCAATTTTCCACTTCTCAGTCTCGGGCTGTCGGTTACCCCAATTTCTCGCCAGCAGCCCCTTCTCTCCCAAACAGCAGGACACAGGTGTCCCACACATCCTCTCCCATGGGACAGCTGGCGGTAGAGTCGTTTCTCTGTGAGAGTTGATACTCTCATAAAAACAGCTTGAAATTTCTCAAAAACAAATACACACGGCTGGTACAGCAGGCTGAACTTGAACGGTTCATGTCTAACTTCTCCAGAAAGACGGGTCACACGAGATTTACCCATAAAAGTTAAAGTCCTAGCTAGGCATCTTGTGCACACACCAAAACCTCTTTGACTATGTTTTAAATGAATTCACAACTGTGAAACATGTTATATCAGACTTAATACAACCCCTTGAAAGGGCAATCATAATTATAATTATTAAAACAATTTAAAACCAACCCTTAACTCTACCCCCCCCAGATTCATTCTCTAGCTACAAAGCCTTCAGGCAATTTTGCTCAGAACACAGAAACTCTCCAACCTTGAAACTACCACGCGTAACTTCATTGTATTCTCTAAATAAGAAGCCTACTTTTTTTCTGAGCTCATTACTTACATCAAGATATCTAAATCACCTAAGAACCCAATTCCTCCACTCCTCTCTTGCATTTGCTAACTGTAAACCAGAAAACCTAAGAATTAACAATTTTACTTTATTCATGACTTACTTACTTAATCAATATTCATTCATATAGAAGCTACAAAAAAAGTTCAATGTACAGATGAAGGTCAAAGGTCAACCACCTGTAGACCTACATCATAAATATAGGCAAATGCTAAATTTCTAAATTTCAAGAAATCTACTGCTTTGGGTTAACTATAAAGCCAGCTCTATCAGTTTCGTTCACTAAGATTTAAGATTGCCTCCTGGCCCAAATCTAAGATTACAAGATTACAC
Organism: Martes martes; assembly: GCF_963455335.1. NCBI lineage: Eukaryota > Metazoa > Chordata > Mammalia > Carnivora > Mustelidae > Martes > Martes martes. Next base: position 15,427,266 of record NC_137893.1, read on the forward strand.
TAAAGTAGCAAAAAAGATGGCGGGGTGAAGTATACACACACACACACACACACACACACACACACATATATATAGCATATAAAGTATATATATAAATATATAAAATATATAATAAATATTATATATAATATGTATATAATATATTTAATTTTTTTTTTAATTTATGTATTGGGGCACCCGGCTTGCTCAGTCAGAGGAGCATGTGACTCTCAATCTCAGGGTTGTGAGTTCAAGCCCCATGTTCAGTGTAGAGATGACTTAAATAAAACTTAAAAAAAAAAAAAGCAAATTCCACAAAGAACAAGTTCGACATACCTGACGTAGTTGAACTTTGTTCAGGATGTGTCTAATAAAAACAAACAAATGAATACAATTGAAATGCAGTCACCTAGAAGCCAGAATAGCTTTAATTCCTCCTTTTTCTAGAGTTAGGCTTCTCTCCAGCCACTTATGACTGGAGCCCATGATATAGTGAATTATTTGCCCAATATGGATAGAGATTTCTCTGGGCATATTTTTGGAAGGTGTCCAAAAGTATCTGGAAGGTTCCTATTCCCCAGGGCAGACCAAGTTACCTTAATCCTCTTAACTTTAAATCACTTCACAAATTCTGCACAGGTCCTGTACGTATCCAATATTTAAAAAAAAATATTTTAACATATTAATTCAACAGACTTCTATTGAGTTAAGTACCAGGCAAAATGCTTGGGACTTTTCAGAGCTGAAAACTTGGGTTTCATAAGTCGACATTTGCTGACTTGTAAAAGACGTTAGAAACACACACTGTAAATTGTTGAGAGATTTTTATGTTCCTCTATGAGCCTGAATACCTTTGTGAATTTTTTTAAAGACTTTATTTATTTATTTTTAAGTAAACTCTACACCCAGCGTGGAGCTCGAACTTATGACCCTGAGATCAAGACCAGAGATCAAGAATAGAACCAGCCAGGCGGCCCTCGTTTGTGAATTTTTAATCTCAAATCCACAGTATTTTTGTTGTCTTTTTTTTAAAAGATTTTATTTATTTATTTGAGAGAAAGACAGTGAGAGAGGGCAAAAGGGGAGAAGAAGGTCAGAAGGAGAAGCAGACTCCCTGCAGAGCTGGGAGACCGACGTGGGACTCGATCCCAGGACTCCGAGACCACCACCCGAGCCGAAGGCAGTTGCTTAACCCACTGAGCCACCCAGGTGCCCTATTTTTGTTGTCTTTGACATCAAAAAATACTTCAGTCATTGTTCTTGATTAGCAATGAAAAGACCAATGGTTGACCTTAAGAATTACCAAAAGCAAATGCACAGGAGAGGTTGACTATTTTATCCCATTTTATACAACTCCCATCTAAATTTCACTTGATGGGCGGTGAGATTCTGTATTCCTGGCATTGGTCCCAATTCTGTTGGCTGCTTTTTTTCTTTTTTTCTTTTTTTAATGACTTCTTGTCATTCTTACAAATGCAGTATCTATAGGAGGGGTAGCTGTGGTAAATTAGAATAAAAGACAGAAAATCAATAGTGAAACTAGATACACTTTCCCTCCCTTCCCTCCCTCCAATGTGTGACTTCATTACAACTTCATTGGGAGCAAAATCAATTACACGAAAAAGATTCCAAAATCTGCAGCTGTTTATCCTACTAAATCACTGAAAACTTTGAAAAATGAAATAATCATTTGGATATGTTATTTTGAATGTTATTGAGCTCTTGAGAATTCTTTAAAGAAATTATGAGTAAAATATTTGAAATTCAGTTTCTATGAGAGAACTGGAAACACTAATTATTTCAGAGTGCAAAATTACGGGGTGTTTTGCTAAGTAAAAATGATGGGTTTGTGAAAATAATACCCAGAGAGTGATTGCCGTATTCAGTATTTGAAGTAAAACTGTACGGAACAAATCCCCTGATTGAAAGTTGCCAACAGTCCCTTAGAATATTTTTTCACAGTTTTATTGCAGTATAATTAGTATAGAAAGAACTGCACACATTTAAAGTATACAAGTTGATGAGTTTTGGTAAATGCATACATTCTTGGAATCTTCATCATAGTCAAGATAATGGGCACAATCATTTACCCAAGAATCTCTCCATGTACCCTTTTAATTCCTCTCTCCAGCCCCTCCGGTCCCACACTGCCTTCTCAGTCAGTCGCTGGTCTGCTTTCTGCCACTACAAATGGGTTTGCATTCTCTAGAATCTTATAGAAATGTATAGACATGGATATCATGTAGGGACATCTGGGTGGTTCAGTTAAGCCTCTGCCTTCAGCTCAGGTCATGATCCCAGGGTCCTGCTCTGGGGAGGTGGGGAGTCTGCTTTTCCCTCTGCCCCCACCCCTTGCATGCACGCATGCGCTCTCACACTCTCTCAGATAAATAAATAAATAAATAAATAAATGGAATCATCTGCTTCGTATGTACTGTTCTTCATTTGACTTTTCTTACTTAGCATAATTATATTGAGATGCATCCACAATTATACTGAATTACTTAACATTTAACAATAGTTATAATTTTATTTATTTATTTATTTATTTTTAATTTTTTTTTTTTTTTTTAATTTGACAGAGATCACAAGTAAGCAGAGAGGCAGGCAGAGAGAGGAGAAGCAGGCTCCCCGCCAAGCAGAGAGCCCGGTGCGGGGCTCGATCCAGAATGCTGGGATCCTGACTTGAGCCGAAGGCAGAGGCTTAACCCACTGAGCCACCCAGGTGCCCCGTTATAGATGATTTTTATTTTATAAAAATGTTTTTTGCTTATATGACTTCCCTAAATATTCAGTAATGAATATGTATGAGATTTTTCCCTATAATGAAAATACCAAGGCACATGTGAGTGATATATGAATGGAGATCCCATTGAAATCCAGACAATAATAAATCAACCAGCATTTGAGCCTGAATTACAGCTGAAGGCAAATCCATTCTGTATTTTAATAAGTTTGTATTCACTTTACATGCTTTTCCAGCTTCATATCATTACTCTGAATATTGAAAAGATTTTGGGGGAAAAATGATAACTTAATTATCTTCACATAATTATTATTAGCTTGGCTGGGAATGATGCATTTTTGGCGATAATTCTAAATTCATAAAGTGATAGCGGAGGTATCAGTGTAAGTTGTCAATTTAGGGGGAAATATTCTGGAAAGTATAGTCACATACCTTAAATGTTGTTTTACAGCAACGTAAAATGATTTTTAATTTCACTTATTTAATTTTGTAAAGATTTTACTTACTTATTTGTCAGAGAGAAAGAGAGAGCACAAGCAGGGAAGCAGCAGGCTGAGGGCGAAGAGGGCTCCCCGCTGAGCAGGGAGCCAGACGCCCACGGGGCTGGGGGCCCTATCCCCAGGACCCTGGGATCATGACTTGAGCTGAAAGCAGATGCTTAACCCACTGAGCCACCCAGGCATCCCTAAAATGACTTTTTAAAAAGTATATCTTAACTAATAATACCCATAACCCAGATCAGGGCATGTAAAGTTGTAAAAATTATGACATTTTAAACAATTTTGACCATTACAAAATTTGACAAAAATTATGATAATTATGATCATTGCAAATCAGTATAAATTCACAATTTCTGTTGATACTAATTTTTGCATTTATTTATCAGATATCTAAAATAACTTAGAGGGACGCCTGGGTGGCTCAGTTGGTTGGGCCCCTGCCTTCGGCTCAGGTCATGATCCTGGTGTCCTGGGATCGAGTTCCGAGTCGGGCTCCTTGCTCGGCAGGGAGCCTGCTTCCTCCTCTCTCTCTGCCTGCCTCTCTGCCTGCTTGTGTGTACTCTCTCTCTCTGACAAATAAATAAAATCTTTAAAAATAAAATAAAATAAAATAAAATAACTTAGAAAACTACATTTACAATATCAACTTGATAGCGTAAAAGCTGAAAACGTATATATATATATTTTTTTAATGTATGCATATATGCCTAGAAAAAAGATGAAAATGTTACTATAATTCTTTCTGGATGATAAAATTTAAAATGACTTTTTTCCTTCATTATGCTTGCTTCATTTTCCCCTAATTTTCTTTCTTTCTCTTTTTTTTTTTTTTTTTTTTTAAAGATTTTACCTGTTTGACAGAGAGAGAAAGAGAGATCATAAGTAGGCAGAGAGGCAGGCAGAGAGGGAGGGGGAAGCAGACTCCCTGCTGAGCAGAGATTCCCCCCCCCCCCATGCGGGATTGATCCCAGGACCCTGAGACCATGACAGAAACCAAAGGCAGAGGCTTAACCCCCTGAGCCACCCAGGCGCCCCTCCCCTAATTTTCTACATTGAGTATGTGTTACTCTTGCCAACAGAATAAAAAGCATGTTAGAGATTTTTTAATCACCTAAGGAACACTAGAACCTGAAGGATGGAAGTTCATACAGTACATTATGACAACCCAGTAAACCGTATTTACCATAATGTGTGATAAATTATGCTAATAATAAGTTTCATAAAGAAGTAGGCAGGAATAGTTCTCAAACTTAGCTGCAGACTGGAATAACTTGTGAAATTTAACGAATACTGATGCCTGCATCCCAATTTACTTCTGCAGCTTGGGTACTGAGGTTGTAAAAAGCTTTCTCGGTGATGCTAGTAGGCAGCCGAGGTCTAGAACAACTGCTCTAACTTTGAGATTGAACTGACGTTCTGGGTATGGCCTGGCTTCTTGATGGCATTAATAGTCAGCTAAGCAAGGATATGGGAGAAAAGCAATTTCCTTTCAGCACAGTTTTTTTTTTTTTAATGATATTAGGAGAAGGGAAGTCTATGCTCTGGAATCATCATAATTACATATATATTCAATCTGTTGCCCGTAAGGAAGTCAATCCACCTGGAAGGGTTCCAGTGTAGGACCTCATGGCATAATGAATTTTGTGTTATATTGGAAACACCTTATAGTAAGACTGTACTTTTTAAAATCACGCCAAAGAAGATGGTTATTACAGTACAAAGTTACAGATAAGTATAAAATTATCTATATGCAATTATATACTGCTTATCATATTTCTAGGCAAAAAACCATTAGGTTATGAAATACTGAATATTTGCTCCACAGTATAGAATTTAATCACTACAGAAAATATTTGGTCTAGCCAAAACCCACATGCCTTGAGTCATGAAAATAATCAGAGTGTGAACTGATAAATATCTTCACTAGGAATAAATTGAAGAGAGGCAGATAAGTTGATCTAACATTTCTTTTGCATTCCTTTAAGCTGACTTGCTAAATGCTTTTAAATTAAATGTAAAATAATTTTATAACAATTTCGATAAACCCATCCAAATATGCACAACTGATTTTTCACAATTTGCAGAAGTAATGCAATGGAGGGAAGATAGTCTTTTCAAAAAATGGTGCTGGAACATTCCGTCATCCATAGGCCAAAAAAAAAAAAAAAAAAAAAAAAGTTAACTCTGACCTAAATCTCACACCTTAAAAAAAAAATTAACTCAAAATGAATCATGGACTTAAATGTAAAACATAAACCTGTAACACTTTCTTAAAAATAAGAGAAAATCTTAGGATATAGAGCTTGGTAGAGAGTTCTCAGACTTGACACAAAAAGCGTTAAGAGGAAGAATGGATAACTGAGAGTTCATCAAAATTTAAGGTTTCTGCTCTGCATAAGACCCAGTTATGAGAATGAAAAGACAAGCTACAGACTGGGAGAAAATATTTGCAAACCACAAATCCAACAAGGACTAGTATCTAGATAGAGAAGGAATCCTCAAAACCAACAGTAAAAAAACCCCAAACAGTCCAATTTTTTTTAATGGGCAAAAGATTTGAAGACATTTCATTCAACAATAAAATAGAAACGAACTACAGATATAAAATATAATCTGCATGACTCTCCAGAGAATAATGCTGAAAGAAAACTGCAGATTCCCCCAAAGTTACATACTTTTTCATTCAAATTTATAAAACATACTTAAAATTACAAAATTACAGAAATGTAGGTGAGCTTAGGGGTAGCCAGGGGTTAAAGAAAGGTGGGGGAGGAGGGAGTGGTTTGGGCTGTGTCAACAAGAGGGACCCTTGGAGGAGAATGCTCCTTACCTTGGCTGTATCAATGTTAATATTCTGACTTTGATACTGCTATAGTTTTGCAAGATGTTACCCCCAGGGGACTGGGTGAAGAGTATATGGGATCTCTGAGTTATTTCTTACAACTGCACGTAAATCTACAATTAATTGGGGGAAAAAACAATTTAATTTAAAAAAAAGAACAATATATTATGTATTCTCAGATGGGCTAAAATTAAGATCCTAGATACCCATTTTTATTTAATTTCCAGTCTCCTCAACTTTCCAATGTGTTTAAAATACCTTTTAAAATGAAAACTAAACCAAATTACATGTCAACACAGTGTTAAGAGGCTGGTATTTTGTTTTGCTTCTAGGCTTTTTAACTCTACAGCAATCAGACTTGATAAAATACAGAAACAATAGATTTCCTGGCTCTGCCCTGCTGTGTAAATACACCCTTTTAACTCATTGGCTTCATCTTGCCAATAAAGAAGGAACAGACCTACCTGTAATCATCTTGGCCAATATCACTTCCAAGTTCTCTTGCTTTCCCGGGGTCTTAGAGGAACCAGATCAAACAAGAAATGGAGCTCGAGAAGCAGTCCCAGTGAGGTCAGCTGAGAACATCTCACATTAAGAACAGTTTCTGGAAAGGTCCCTGCCTTTTCTACTTCCCTCATCACTGATGTTTAGCAAAATCCAAACTGGAATCTAGCAATATCGTATCAGATATCAGATAAAGAAATAGAAGAGAAAGCAGATAAAGAATGGGAGGGGGCCCATCCATGTTTTAAAATGTTGATTTTCCAGGGTCACCTGGCTTCTGCAGTTGGTTGAGTATGGACTCCGGATTTTGGCTCAGGTCACCATCTCCGTCCTGGATCCAGTGTAAGATTCTCCCTCCCCTTGCAGTCTGGGCCTTCCTCCCCTCCCCACCTAGCATGCAAGCACTCTCTCTCTCTCTTAAAATAAGACTTTAAGATGTTAATTTCCCAGGGTAAATTTCACTTCAACAAAGTTGACCATGGTTTATATTTTCTAGCTTAAAAAAAAGTCCATATCCTTCTTTGGCCTATTCTTAATAACAACTGTTATATATTTGCTTTTCTAAAAAATAATTGCAACATTCAAGTCACTGCAGCAAGGTATTCTCCAAGATTGACAAATCGATAATGCTTTATACTTGTATATTTTTAAAACAGCTTCAAAATGATAAAGTTCTCAGCTAGCACCTGGTGGCCACCAATATTGGAAGCTGATTTTTTAAGGGCACCTGGTTGGCTCAGTGGGAAGAACATGCAACTCTTGATCTTGGGGTCATGAGTTCAAGCCCCAGAGTGGGTGTAGAGATTACTTAAAGAAATAAAAACTTTAAAAAAAGATTAATGGGGCATCTGGGTGGCTCAGTCAGTTAAGCTTCTGCCTTTGGCTCAGGTCCTGAGCTCAGGCTCCCTGCTCAGCAAGGAGTTGGCTTCTCCCTCTGACCTCCTCCCTCTCTGGCTCTCCCTCCCTGTCTCAAAAAAAAGAAGGGAAAAAAAGGGTTAAGCTGATTTTTTAAAAAAAGATTTTATTTATTTATTTATTTATTTGACAGAGAGAGAGAGAGAGAGATCACAAGTAGGCAGAGGCAGGAGGGGTGGGGGGTGGGGGGGGGGGAAGCAGGCTCCCTGCTGAGCAGAGAGCCGGATTCGGGGCTCGATCCCAGGACCCTGAGACCATGACCTGAGCCCAAGGCAGAGGCTTAACCCACTGAGCCACCCAGGCGTCCCAAGAAGCTGATTTTTGAACAGAGTAAAACATAGACACTAGCAGCAGAGCTAGACTTATCCCCAAAACGTCCACAAGAGATGAGTTTTTACTTTCCACATTTCATTGTATTCAAATAAAATGGTTTGTAGACACTCTGGAGATATGCAGAGAAAAGAAAATCCATCTCAGCCTCTCTTCAGAATAACAGTATTCCTAATCTTGGTGCCTGAGGAAAGCGGTAAGAAGATTTTTAGAGATCTGAACAGTTTAAAATAGCTTTTTTTTTTTTTTTTTGCCAGTCCAGGGAGGAAAACACGGAACTATCTCTGTTCCTGAAAAGAAAGGGCTGAAGGCACTAATTCACCGTTTGTCTCTAGCTACAGTGTTTCTTGGATGTCCATGGGATGGCTTGGTGTGAAGAAACTAGGCATTAAGTTGAAGAATGATTGCCTTTATTATTGAATGATTTCCCTTTTACCGACAAAATTTTTTCTCAGCACAAGTTGCAAAAGCAACTCCTCTCGGTGCGTTATCATCCCCAAACTCAAAACCACACAGATAATTAAAAGGGAGTCTCTTCTCTCCCACCCAAGCCACATTTGGGATTCTGGAAAGTGGAACCAGTTAAAAAAAAAAAAAAAAAAAAAAAAAAAGGCCTTGGCTTTCATTTTCATTTGCCTTCTTTTTTTCTAAAGCTGCAAACCCCCAGTGTGTGTCCTGTCCCTGCCTCTTTATTTAGTTTGCTCTGTTCATATAGTCACCGTGGAAACTGCTGTTCTGATTTGAAGTCCCTTATCCCTACCCATCCCACCCCAGCCACCTACTTCTGGCTCCCCCCTCCTGTGTTACCAGTGTTCCGCACCCCCAGCCCTGGGATCCCAGCATGGGGGGCACTGGCTTGCCCTTCCGGGCACCTGCAGCACCTCCAACAGAGCAGCCGGACTCAAGTGCCCCGGAGCCCCTAGGCTCTTGGAGATGTGAGATCAGGTTTGGGTCTCCCATAAGGTGTTAGCGAGAAGCGGGGATGGGGGGAGGGCGGCCTGGGACGTCCCACAGACAAAGAAATTTCTCTCTAGATAACCTGAAACACTTCAAACTGGCCCATTTGTCTTTTTGTCTTTTCTCCCTTTCTCTTTTCTTTTCATGAAATAGGAAAATGGAAAATGTGATTTACTTCACCAACCAATGTGGGGTCAAAAAAACGACGTCTTGACCGATTCTGGTTGAGGACTCTGTCCCGGGAGCAACAGCTGATGCACAAGGACCAGAGATGGGTTATTCCTGGCTTAGCCGCTTCCAGAACTTTCTGGAGGAAGTACTGGTGAAAAGAAAAGTAATTACAGCCAATTTAATCTGTCCTCTTTTTTTTTTTTTTTTTTGTAAGATTTTATTTATTTGACAGAGAGAGACACAGGGGGAGAGAGAGCACAGCAGGGGGAGTGGGAGAGGGAGAAGCAGACTCTCTGCTGAGCCGGGAGCCCAGTGGGGGCTGGATCCCAGGACTCTGGGATAATCACCTGAGCCGAAGGCAGACGCTTTAACAACTGAGCCACAGGTGTCTCTATATATCTTTAAAAAAATAATAATAATAATAATAATATAGTTCTTTCACTCTGGTGCCCCCATTTAATGTGTCCTTAAGACCAAGAAAATGAGGATAACTACTTATTTTGAAAATAATCGTCTGGCTATGACCCCTGAAGCCCCCTTATTTCAGATAATCTCATCCAGTCGCTCTCTGGGCTTACTGTCAATTCCCACTAATAGAAAATTCTGAGATTCTCTAGGAATTTTTCATGAGCAACTATTCTCAGTGGGTACAAGGGTGCATCTCAGAGGGCTTCCCCTCATGGGCGGGTTCTCAGAGGTACAGGAAGAATTATACGTTATAACCTCATACTATCTAAATTTACTAATTACTATCTAAATTACTAATTACTAATATGATGGGATATACCTAATATATTAGTGCTGTAGCATTATAAATATACATAAATATAAATATGTATACTGGATCTGAATGCTCAATTTAAAAAAAAAATTGGTCGTATATACAGTCAGTAAGCCTAGAGACCATGCTGCTAAAAGCAGAGGAAATCTGTCTTCTTCACTCAGACCCATAGCCATGACTTGTGGTTTATAACCAGAAATTCAGAACTGTCATTAGTGGCTCCCTGTTAATTCATTTATACATCCCATGGCTCCTCGAGGTGAGACCACATTTTATACATTTTTGTTTCCCCATGACCTCGCACAGTCCTTGAAAAAGTTGGAGAATTGGGGGGTTCCTGGCAGACGCCCACCCTTGCTGACAGCTTGAAGGCAACCTCACCAGAGACCCGGAGCCAGAACCACTCAGCTGAGCCCTTTCCAGGTTCCCGATCCTCAGAAACTGTGTGAAATAATAAATGTTTGCTGTTCTAAGGTGCTTAAAAATGCTCTGTGTTTGGGTTTCAAGGACGAAGAAACCACACTGGAATCAGGAAGGACAAGAATTGCCAGATGTTTATAAAAAAAGGTGGCGGATTCTCATGACGCTTAGCAAATGCATATTCCCAGTGGTCACTAGACCTGAGCCGAGATCTTGGTGTTTGTCATGTCAGTTTGGCGACAGCTGTGCCCCGACGGGCTGCCCCACTGTTTTGTTTCCAATATGATCTGGACGGAGCTCTCAGAGGCAGATGTATGACGAGGAAATGAGCTCATTGAATGGCAGGCAGAACCGCAAAACAGTTTCACAACAAAAACGTTGCTGTGAAGAGGACCTGACCGCAGAGGCAGGATCAGCTGTGATATCTCCACGTGCAAACAGAAATTCAGGAGGTGCTCTGTACGGACCGGTTTAAATAGGACTGGAGGTGCCCTGCCTTTTTCTTATATTCAGGGGCTGTTTGAGAGGCTCCAGAAATTTATAAGATGACGCCAAAACAATACCTATTTTCAGAGCTAAGAGTGGAGTTGCAAATATATGTAAATTTAAATACTGAATTTTAATGTGGAATTGTCTTAGGATCTGGAGACGGTTCCCTGGAGGTGCAGGCGGCATTTGGAACGGCAACCGGGGAAGGTAAATCATGGAAGGGGTGACGTCACCAGCGGGCCCAGCAGAAGTCAACAGTTTATTCCAAAGAAACGGAAGCGCAAAGCACTATAAACGCAGTAACTAAAATCAATATTTGTAGCAGACACAATAGGTTGGCTTGAAGATGAGATGAACCGGTCTCTTACCGCCACGTGGAAATGTGCAAACTACTAAGAAATTTTGAGGAGCCAAATTTGTAGAACCTTTGGGATCTCATCATTTTACTGAAAGAAGTGCCTTCCAACATGTCTGGTTTTCAAATATGAGATAAAGACAGAAGACCTTTTCTGGCACTATGTTCTTTAATAAAAGGTGGTCGTTTATTTATTTATTTATATTTATGGTTTTTATTGTTTATTTCAATATTTTTTTAAAATAGCAAATCTTTTTTTTCTTTTTTAAAACTTTTATTTATTTATTTGACAGACAGAGATCACAAGTAGGCAGAGAGGCAGGCAGAGAGAGAGGGAGAATCGCTTCTCGGCCTTTTGGCTAAGATCAAGTGCAGAGAGAGAGGGAGAGGCAGGCTCCCTGCTGAGCAGGGAGCCCAATGTGGACTCGGTCCAAGGACCCTGGGATCATGACCTGAGCTGAAGGCAGCCACTTAACCTACTGAGTCACCCAGGCACCTTTATTTTTATTTTTAAGTAGGCTCCACTCCCAGGATGGAGCCCAGTGTGGGGCGGGGCTTGAACTCACGACCCTAAGATCAAGACCTGAGCTGAGATCGAGTCCAATGCTTAACCAAATGAGTCTCCTAGGCAACCCCCCTTTTACTGTCAGGGCAAAATGAAATTAGAAATCTCTTAGGTTAAACGGTTATTTTTTTTTAAGATTTTTATTTATAATTTATTTGTCAGACAGAGAGCGAGCCAGCACAAGTACACAAAGGCAGAGAGAGAAGCAGGCTTCCCTCCAAGCAAGGAGCCCGATGCAGGACTCGATTCCAGGACCCTGGGATCACGACCCGAGCCAAAGGCAGTGGCCCAACCGACTGAGCCACTGAGAAGTCCCGTTATTTTTATTTTTTTAAACTGTTATTTTTAGGGGCACCTGGGTGGCTCAGTGGGTTAAAGCCTCCGCCTTTGGCTCGGGTCACGATCATCCCCCGAGTCGGGCTCTCTGCTCAGTGGGGAGCCTGCTTCCTCCTCTCTCTGCCCGCCTCTCTGCCTACTTGTGATCTCTGTCTGTCAAATAAATAAATAAATATATTTAAAAATAAATAAATAAAAATAAACTGTTATTTTTAAATTATAAACGACAGGCCTTGTATTTTTGTCTCATGTTTCATTATTGTATCCTCTGCAGTAGGTGTCTGCGAAGAGGCCTTTGTCCTTGTCATCCTCTGTGCACTGCAGGTAGACAGCACTGGTCCCCATCCCCTGGAGGAGGCTTGTGGCTCTGTGCGTGTCTGGGAAGCATTTCCCCTCCCACGATGGGACTGTTAATATACTCCAAAAGGATCCGGCAACTCCTTTGTCTTTATTCCACTGTCCTAGCATAAAAGATGACAGAGGCGTCTCTCTTAATAACTGGGTTAGTATCCCTCCTTGGGCTCCGCAGATAGAACCCCACTCCCTCACTCCTTCATTTTCTTCCTGGGACACCTGGGTGGTTCAGTCTGTTAAGCGTCTGCTTTTGCCTCAGGTCCTTATGCCAGGGTCATGGGATCGAGTCCCACATTGGGCTTCTTGCTTGCCAGGGAGCACGCTTCTCCCTCTGCCTGCTTCTCCCCTGCTTGTACATGCTCTCTCTCTCTCTGACAAATAAGTAAATAAAATCTTAAAAAAATTTTTTTTCCTTCTTCTCTTGACTTTTTTTTCTCATGCAAATGTTTAAATCTACTTTTTTAAAGATCTTATTTATTTACGAGAGAGAGAGAGACTGTCCAGCAAGGGGAGGGAGAGGGACATGCAGGCTCCACGCTGAGCACGGAGCCAGGCCTGGGGCTCAATCTCATGACCCTGAGCTCATGATCTGAGCTGAAATCAAGAGTCTGATACTTAACTGACTGGGCCACCCAGGTGCCACTGAATGTCATGAACAACGTGAGGCTGGAACTCAAGACCGTAAGATCAGGAGCCGCAAGCTCTACCACCTGAGCCGGGCTAGCGCCCTAAATCTATTCTAGGTGGAAAAATATTAACAACCACTAAGTGCCCTTAGAGCTCAGTGCCTTTAGACCCCCCCCCCCCCTTTCACAGTCAAGTTTCTTGGGCGGACAGTCTCTATAGCCCATTGGTCTCCGCCTTGCCCACCAGCACTCCTGTGCACACTGCCCTCTGGCCTCAGAAACAGAGACTGCTCAGCCTTGGGGAGAGAAAGAGACCCTGGGGCCTTCTGGGTGGGATCCGGTTTCTGGCTCCCTTTCCTCCGGAGAAGCAACGCGCAGGGGCCTGTCGCTGGGATGTGGGAGGGAGTGTGCAGGTTCCCCTGTAGCTGGTTGGGTCTTGACTGGGCTGCCACGTCTGCTGAGCGAACTGATGGGGGTTCATTCTGATGGCGAGTGCTGTGTGTCCGCCCAGGGTTGGCCGCCTGGGGCCGCCTGATCTCTCCGCTTTGGGAAGAACTGGTTTAGCAGTCTGACATTTTAAAGTCTAATCTGGTAATCTGACTTACAATTTGGTTCAATTGATCACCAAAACAGGATTTTAAAAGCTGAAATAGATTGCTAATCATTTCTTTAAGAGGAGCACAGGTAACCTCAAAAGGAAAGAAAAGAAGAAAAGTCACCTAAAATAAGAACTGCCAACGTAGGGATTTTTTTTTTTTTTTTTTTTTTTTGCCAGGGACGCGTTAACCTGGAACAGCACACAAACGGTAGCGTTTGGATGGCATCTCCCCCGGCAACTTCTGGAAAAGCATTCTCTTCTAGATTCTTCTGCTTGTGCTCTAACCTGAGGCTCTTCTTAGGACTTTGGCTAAAACGGGAAATGTGACTAAGTGACCCTTTGGGGTTTTAATTTAATAACAGCAGAAAGGTCGGAATAGAAGCTTGAAGAAGTCAGTGCCAAGATTCTCACAGGGCCTGGGTTTGCAGCTGATTTCCAAAGAGAAACCAAGGAACTTTTGCTGTAAAGCCGCCCAGGAGAAGGAGAGGCGTCTTATCTGATGAACATCTCCCAGCCCTGCTGAGTGGGCGGGTCCTCACCGGATCCTCTGGAAACACTCCCTGTGGCCCCTCCCGCAAGCCAACGCGCCTACCGCAGGGAGGGCGGAGGGCGCAGAGCAGAAACGCAGGCTCCCGTCCCTGGCGATCCTGTGATACGGCTCCTCAGGATAGGAAGGTGGGGGTGGGTCCCAGGTTGAGGGGAAGGCTTATTGAGAACACCGGCAGGAGGCAGGGAATGAGCAAAAAATAAACCTGGACTCAGTCTCAATTAAGTTAAGTGTCAGCCACCGGGAAGCAACTTAAAACAGAAGGCAAGCAGCCCGCAGGCTCTTATGACGGAGCCCCGTTGTGGGGCTATTCTTAGCCACGGTTTGCTCCCAGCCCAATCTGCAGCGGAAGTTAGACTGAGTCTTCTGCCTATAATGAAGGGCCGCTGCCCCCCACCCCCACCCCCACCGTGTTCCAGATTTTCTGTTTGGGTATATCCTGGACATAACAAAATATGTCTAATGCATGCAACCAAGCGTTTGTGGTGAGTTGGCTAGCATTGCAATTAATAGGAAGAGGAGCAGAGGTTACATAGAGGTCAAACTGCCTTTTTTTGTTTCATAAAGCCCTAACTCCTTAACTTTTTTCTTTTTTAACTGATTCTCCTAGTTAAACGTCAGTTTTGTTTTGTTTTGTTTTTGTTTTTAAGCCTCTCCAACTCAAACTGGATGAAGCTTTATTTCTTTCAAATGTATACAATCACGGGGACTCACATCTGCTACCATGTACAAGGCCTCACTGTGTGGTTGCAGTGACTATAAATACTTCGTTTAAATTGGTGTAATTTCTAAATCAAAATGTTCTGAAACCAACGGGAATGTTTATCCTTAGGTAAATTGACTACGGTTCCAACAGCCTTGTTTGTGCTTCGATTTGGGGAAGGAACTTTTCTTCATCAGTAACACTGGCAGGGTTTTGTCGTCCTAAACCCGGTGTTGTAGACCGGTGGGATTTTCGGGGGTCCTCCTGTCAGATCTGGGCAAGTCTCGGTAAGACTGGTTGGGGGCCAAAGAGAGGAACAGTAAGCGTGAGAGACAGGGGTCCTGAAGCCAGGTCCGCAGTGCCTACAATGGTGTAAATTTCACCGGCGGAGTGATAAAGAGGATCTCGCTGCAGCCGAGAGCTTGAACTTTGCGGCGGGACGGACCCAGCTCTCCCACCATGTGACTTTGGAGGAATTGCTTAATGTCTCTTTGTTAGGAGTGAGTTGGACAGTTCACTAGTCAGGCCCGGGGTCCCCCACAAGAAGATACGGAGTCAGGACAGCTAAGATCAAACAGCACCGACCTCTGATTTTGCAGCTGAGACAGGAGAGTGCTAGGATGCTGCTCTGCAGCCTTTCCAGAAGTGACTTCTGCAAAAACATCCTAAAATAAGACAACTAACCACAGGACCTTTGTCCCTATCCTGGGCAAGGGGCAGTTACGACATAAGCCCCCAGATGTCAGCCCCAAAAGACCATCAGCATGTGGACATGAACCTGACAGGTAGACAGACATGTGCCCAGAGCCCTGATGGGCACGACTCAGCACACCCTGACCGCTTAAGCTAGTTCCGCAAAAGAGCTCATAAAAAGCCCCAAACTGGGACGCCTGGGTGGCTCAGTTGGTTAAGCAGCTGCCTTCGGCTCAGGTCATGATCCCAGCGTCCTGGGATCGAATCCCACATCGGGCTCCTTGCTCAGCAGGGAGCCTGCTTCTCCCTCTGCCTGCCACTCTGTCTGCTTGTGCTCACTCTCGCTCCTCTCTCTCTCTCTCTCTCTCTCTCTGACAAATAAATAAATAAATAAATCTTAAAAAAAAAAAAAAAAAGCCCCAAACTTAGGAACTGCAGGGGCGACCCTCCCGGGCCTCCCTCTCTCCCCGGAGCCTGGTGCTCTCCCGCACTGAACGTCGCCCTGCTGCCCACCTTCTCCGTGTGGTCCTCCCCCTCATTCTTGCAAGCGGTGTGATCAGAACCGGAGGCACAGAAGGCAGACAATTCCCGCACCAGCTTGGCCTTTGTTTTTGGTGATCTCGGGCGGGATATAAAACCGACTGCTCACGGCATTGTTTACAGGCCCCAAGAGCTCGAAGAGCGACGCCGGACAGATAATCATGAGCTGTCACTGTGGCCACGCCGCCGCGGCGCTGACTGCCTCCGGGACGATGGGTCCGGGGGCCGAAGCCTCGCTCATCTGTACCACGGGGCTGTTCGCGGCCACCGCACAGGTCGGGGCAGAGAACGCAGGGACGGAAGGACGGTCGCCAGCAGGGCCGGAAACACAGCCCGCGGCCGATCTTAGCGCCTCTTTCCCACCCCTGGGTGAATTCAGGAGGAGATGAAGTCTGTCTGCCAAGGGTTTTACATTCACCTTACACACGCAGCCGCTGTATTTGGAGCCCCAAGAACTGGCCAAGGGGTCATTAAAAACACCATTTTAGGAGCGACCATATGGCTTAGTCTGTTAAGTGTCTGCCTTCGGCTCAGGTCATGATCCCAGGGTCCTGGGATCGAGTCCCACATCGGGCTCCGTGCTCAGCGGGGAGCCTGCTTCTCTCTCTCTCTGCCTACCTGTGCTTTCTCTGTGTCAAATAAATAAATAAAATCTTAAAAAAAAAAAAAAACCCCACACCATTTTACATTCCCTTTTATTGTGTTTTGGGCTGTTTCTGGGGTGGAACATCCTTTGTGATTTACTCCTCAGACTGCAAGTCTGCCCCCTCCTCGCCCCTGTGGGAACCCCCGACAGCAGAGATGAGTCTCAGCTTCTGAGCGTGCAGTCTGCGGGCACCCCCAGGTGAGCCCCGGGGGGCCACACAGAGGGGGGGGCCAGAAAGCAGGGGACTAACGCAGAGACCAGGGGAGGGTGGCTCAGGGAAGGCGGGCCTGCGCGGGTGACGGGCTGGATCCGGAATGGAGACAGAGTGAAGGCTGAGGGACCAACAGGGCACACAGACAGCAGGGGACCTAAGTCCATGAGCCGTCCGCAGAAAGGAGGGTGTGTGTCAAGGCACCAGGGAAGGAGAGCGGGCCTGGGGCATCCGACCAGCTTTGTCCAGCTCAGCAGGACTGGAGCAGTGTGGGCTCTGGGGGTGCCTGGGTTGAAGGCTCAGCTCTATGTTGTCGGGGTGTCCACCCGCCCCAGGCAAACAAGCATCAGATAACAGATCTTCTAAGGTACTAGGACATTTGGGGACGGCCTCTTGGACATCACCGAAGGGGTGTTTTTTGGTTTGATTTGGGGTTTTTAAGATTTTTATTTTTATTTTTAAAGATTTTATTTATTTATTTGACAGACAGAACACAAGTAGGCAGAGAGGCAGGCAGAGAGAGAGGGAGAAACAGGCTCACCGCTGAGCAGAGAGCCTGACGTGGTGCTCGATCCCAGGACCCTGGGATCATGACCTGAGCCGAAGGCAGCCGCTTAACGGACTGAGCCACCCAGGCGCCTCAAGATTTTTACTTTTTGAAATAATCTCTACCCCTAACGTGGGGCTCAATGTCACAACCCCGAGATCAAGAGTTGCATGCTCTACCCACCGGGCCAGCCAGATGCCCCCCGGTTTGGTTTTTTATTTTGCATCAGTAAGATTTATTAATAGAATAAATCCTATTAATTAGATTTAGAAACAGGATTCCCTCTGTATTTGTTGACTTTTAATTTCTAAATTATCATATCCCAGACTGACCTTTTTGGGGACAAACAGTGCTATGAATTTCAAGCCACGTACAGTTTTGCGTAGCTGTCAGGATACAGACAGTTCTGTATCCCCCCCAAAATCCATTCTGCTGGCCTTTTGTGATTATACCATTCCCCACCCAGACCAGTGGCATCTACTGATCTGTTTGCCATGACTGTAGTTCTGGGGGTTTTTTTTTTTGTTTTGTTTTGTTTTGGAGAAGTCATATAAATGGAATGGAAGATTGATTTATTTGTTTATGAGAGAGAGAGAGAGTCCGAGCAGGGGGAGGGGCGAGGGGGGAGAGAGAATCTCAGGCAGATTCCACCTTGTCTGTGGAACCGATCTCACCACCCTGAGATCATGACCTGAGCCGAAATCAAGAGTTGGATGCCTAACCGACAGCCACCCAGGCGTCCCTAGTTAGAATCATATATTATGTAAGTTTTCGAGACTGGCTTCTTTCATAGAGCTCAGTGCCTTTGAGGTTTCTCCAAGTTGTTGTCTGTATCAGTGAGTTTTCCTGTTTATTTCTGGGCAGCGCTCCATCATATGGACATGCCAGTTTCTTTACCCACGCCACTGAAGGACATTTTATTGAAGGTTTTTTTTTTTTTTTTTTTTTTTTTTAGCTGTCAGAAGAAGAGACGGGAAGAGAGCTGACCGAGGAGAAGGGGCCCGTCAGACTGCTATTTCAGGAAACTGAGACAGTGGTCCCGAGACCGGAATATATGAGCTGGAGGGAGAAAGACGAGTGTAGGGTGAAGCTCAGGGTTCTGGTTTGGACGACAAGTGGGACTACAAAATAGAGAATTCGGGAAGATGAGTATGATGCCAGTCATGTCAGAGACCCAGATCTGACCTCCCTGTGGAAGGCCTTCACAGAAGGAGGCAAATCTGTGAAGGGCCCGGTAGACAGCAGGTGTTCAATAAAGGACAGCTGCCTGGGAACCTAGCCACGGGCACAAAGACAGAAGGACAGAGTCACTGGCCCCGAAGAGTCAGATCTGTAAGCAGGTCATCCTAATGTAACCAAGAGAAGTGCAGAACTAGAAGTGTAGGAGTGCCATTTCCAAAGTAAGAAGGAAGGACCCTTAGCTTAGTATGCCTATCAGAGAGGGCTTCCTGGAGGAGGAGGTATTTTAATACCTCAAGGTATTTCCTTGAGGAAAATGCAGTCCTCCAGATGAAACCACTTACACAATGTGAATATTCACCAGGAGGACAAGCCATTTAACCTGGCATCAGTAGATGCTACTCTGCCCTAGAAAACCAGTTCATCTGAAGCTAAGATAGGGGCTGGAAAATTTTGAGCAGAGGACAGATGGCGTGAAAATCCCCTGTGTGGGAGTAAGGGTTGCTGAGTTATCTAACCCGGGAGAGCTGACTAAGCAACTAGAATCATCTGGGAGCTTTTTTAAAAATTCAGGTAACAGAGCCTTACCACAGTCCTAAAACCACAGACTCTCTCTGGGTGTGACCTATGAAAAAAAAAACAAACAAAATAGAGCAGCACTCCCCGGATGACTGTAACGTGAAGTCAGGTAAGACCCTAGGTTATCAGGATGGTTCGGCAGCAGAGCCCAGGGATACTGAAAGTTACCTGCCTCGCACAGACACAGGGCAAATGTTCAGCCTCAGAAATGCCAGCAACTGGTCAAAGGGAAATCAAGTGTGTGAGTAAATGACTGTCTCCCTTATCCCTATTCTTGAAAAAACAACTCCAAACACAGGCCCCACTCACTAGGTGTTAGCTGTCCTTTGTTGCCAAATTACCCAACCACATTTGATAAAAACCATAAATGCATGAGTTTTATAAAATAGCAATAATAGCTATACTTTTTTAGAGTTCTTACTATGTCCTGATTTTGCATATACAATGTTTCATCTTTGGGATGCCTGGGTGGCTCAGTCATTAAGTGTCTGCCTTCGGCTCAGGTCGTGATCCCAGGGTCCTAGGATCGAGCCCCGCATCAGGCTCCCAGCTTGGCGGGTAGCCGGCTTCTCCCTCTCCCACTGCCCCTTCTTATGTTCCCTCACTGTGTCTCTCTCTGTCAAAAAAAAGAAAAAAGAAAAAAAGAAAAAAAAATCCTTAAAAAAAATTTCATCTTCTAACACCCAAGGGAGGTAATTGTGAAATAAACCTATTGTTCCTTGTTCAAGGTTGTACATCTCCCAGGGGCTTACCAGTCAGATTCCAAATTTCATTCCTTTCATTACATCAAATAAACAACTTGAAAGATCTGCAGTGAGGACAAGACTGACTGTTCAGCGAAAGGCCCAGGGAACCCGCAAGAAAAAGGAGTATGACAATTAAACGTGTGGAATAAATCGGGTAGGGGAGATAATGAAAAATAAACAAAGGAAGGGAGACCAGATGAGTAGAATTTAGGGCAAGCATCTATTAGCAAAGAAGACCGAGGGAATCTTTTGTGAAAAGTAATGAAATAGACCCAGAATTTCCTGACCCATGTTTTATGTGTGTTCAAGGCTGTTGTTCATAGTTTTTCCCGAACACTCTTTACCCTACCCTACTTTCCGAGTTTTTTAACCTCAGGAAAACAGGTCTGAAGACATGGTTTCGGTCACGTCGAGCTGTCTAGCACACAGCTTGGTTCCTCCTGCCGCCTCGCCACCTTCCTGGGCAGCGTCCGCTCTGTCTCGAATTGTTTCGGAGGCCGAGGGCTGACCGCGGAGTGCAAACCCCAGAGACACAGACCTTGACCTTAATAGCACGTTGACCTACAAAATACACCAATTAGTACACATGGGAAGAGACAGAAGAAAGAGGGACACGAAGGAGGGCAAAGGATCGCCAAAGGAGGACTGGAGGGGCGGAGCTGAGCTGGCTGCTAGAGAAATCTGCGTTAACGGTAACTTCAGGACATGCTGCGCAAAGTCGTGGCAACCTAGTCCACAGCCACTTTCTTCTTTCTTCCCCCAACTAGGGGCCAAAACAGAGAAGTTGAATATCATCTGGAATTTAGTTTAGATATAAAAACTTTCAAGGAAATTGAATTTAAATAAAAAAGAAACTGGGGGGTGGGAGGTTGGGGGAGCCTGGTGGTGGGTATTAGGGAGGGCACGGATTGCATGGAGCACTGCGTGTGGTGCATAAACAATGAATTCTGAAACACCGAAAAATAAATAAAAATTAAAAGAATAATTTAAAAAAATTTACAGGGAGTAAGTTGTGCTTCACAAGGGAAAGGAGTATAAACAGGGCTGTACAAGTCGCCCTTCCTGTCGAGGCATGATCGTTATTCTCAGGCACCAGCGACGTGCACAATGTAATTATTGTAATTATTGTCAAGCACAAACTAAATGGATGGCAGGATACTGGGCACTTCAAATACATTCCCTGCTCCATTCAATCGTTTTTAGGAACGTCCAAGGTGAATGTTATTACCCCCATTTTACAGAAAAGTAAATGGAGGCTCGGTGATGTTGTTTAGGGACTTTCTGGGGACACCTGGAGTGAATGCAGGGCTCAGACCAAGTTATCTTTGACCCTAAGACACTCCTGCCACCGTATCAGCCCTACCCTGGATCTTGAATTGGTTTAGACTAGGGGAGGACCAAATCAGCTCACAAGGACCCCACCCTGCCTTATCTTAGGGACCAGCGGGAAGAAAAGAGAAAGGAGTAAAGAGGGACGAAGACTGACCTCGTGGGTCTCCAGGTCCTGCCCCCAGCACCAAGCTAAGGGAAACCTTCACCTTTCTCCCTCAGGGTAAATCCTTTTATTTTTATTTTTATTTATTTGTTTTTGCTGGAGAGAGAATGTGAGTATACAGGAGCAGGGCGGGGCAGAGGGAGAGACTCTTAAGCATGGGTCACGCCCAGCACCCAGCACTGCCTGGGTCCTCGTGGGGCTCAATCTCACGACCCTGAGATCATGACCTGAACCCAAAGCAAAAGTCAGATGCTTAACTGACAGAGCCACCCAGGCGCCCCAGGGTAAATCCTTTTAGATTTGAATAAATCACGGTAGCCCGGTGCTGATGCTTTACAAACACAGTCAGGAGCACTGTTTCAGGAGCACTGCTTTCTGCATTTGCATCCTGACTCCAGGAGAGAACAGGGTGAAGCTCAGAGACAGAGGCCAAGGGGACTTGTTCCAGGCCACAAAGACAACACTGATAAGAGACAGGTTCCAATTGCGAAAAAAAGCGATATCAACCAAGATGGCAAATGAAAATTCTTTCCTCCATTAAGATAGTGAGAAAACTGGCCTGTGTTCTATGTGCCGTTTCAAGGCCCTCGAGTAATTCTAAAGGGAGTCCCTTAAGAATTCCTTGAATCCACCTGGGGAAATAAAGGGAACTGGTAAGTAGAAAAAGCAGTATAGCTTTATTTTTTTTTTTTTGGTAACACTTTTTTTTTTCTCCTATCTGACTTAAAGGAGAACTAAACAGCAATAATTATAAACCTGTGTTTATGGGCACACAACATAGAAAAGTGTAATTTTTTGAACACATACACGTTTTACTTCCCTTAATATGGAAATGAAAGAAAACAAAACGACAACAGGAATAATGCACTTAATCATCCTTGAATGCCTACTCTAAGCCATTATGTTATATGCATTAATTTAAATGCTTTTATTAGAGGCACCTGGGTGGCTCAGCGAGTTAGGCCTCTGCCTTCAGCTCAGGTCATGATCTCAGGGTCCTGGGATCGAGTCCCGCATTGGGCTCTCTGCTCAGCAGGGAGCCTGCTTCCCCCTCTCTCTCTGCCTGCCTCTCTGCTTGCTTGTGATCTCTGTCAAGTAAATAAAGTAAATAATACTCTGTCAAGTAAATAAAATCTTAAAAAAATAAAATGAACGCTTTTATTGTTATTCCCAATTTATGAGTAATAAAATGAGACTCAGATCTGTGAATTAAAGTTCCTAAAGATAGCACAGCCTTGTTTTTTCTTCACTTAGGATTCAAAGATCCATTTGGTTTCCAAGAAGGTTCATTTATTAAATAACACTACACAATACAGTAGAAAATGATTTCCAACAAAGAATATGAAAGAATAAAATATACCAAGAATAAAATACCAGAGTATCTCTCTTAACCTGACAAAATAAAAAATAGATTATTGGAAATAGCATAACTTGTGATTGAATTTGATCTTGTGGTGTAATCCAGAAATGAAAGAAACATCACTTAAGGACATGTGTGTACACACCTAGAAAAACAGAGCCAACCTTAGCTGTGTCCACCTTGGGCTGTAGCCTCCATTCATTCTCAGGGGTATACCGTTCATTCCCTGTATTGTCACCACTGTACTTCTTTTTTTAAAAAGATATTTATTTATTTATTTGACAGACAGAGATCGCAAGTAGGCAGAGAGGCAGGCAGAGAGGGAGGGGGGAAGCAGGCTCCCTGCTGAGCAGAGAGCCGGACATGGGACTCTATCCCAGGACCCTAAGACCATGACCTGAGCCAAAGGCAGAGGCTTAACCCACTGAGCCACCCAGATGCCTTTCCACTGTACTTTTAAAAAACTTTTTATTTAAATTTCATTTAGTAAACAGACACTATAATACTAGCTGTAGGTGTACAATGTAGTGATTCAACACTTCCAGATACCACTTGGTGCTCATCACAAGTGCCCAACTTAACACCCATCATCTACTTTACCCATATCCCTGCTCACTCCCTCTGGTAATCATCATTGTTCTCTGTTGGTAAGTGACTGCTTCTCGGTTTGCCATGCCCCTTCTCGCTTTTCCCTTTGCTCATTTGTTTTGTTTCTTAAATTCCACATATGAGTAAAATCATAAAGTATTTGTCTTTCTCTGGTTTATTTGGCTTAGCATAATACTCTCTAGCGCCATCCATGTGTTTGCAAATGGCAAGATTTCATTCTTTTTTATGGCTGAGGGGTACTCCATTGTGTGTGTGTATGAATATACCATATCTTGTTTACATATACCATATACCATATATCATATACCACATACTATATCTTCTTTAACCATTCATCAGTCAGTGGACACTTGGGCTATTCCCATAATTTGGTTATTGTAGATAATGCTGCCATAAACGTTGGGGTGCATGCATCCTTTTGAGTTAGTACATTTTTGTCTTCTTTGGGTAAATACCTAGTAGTGCAATTGTTGGACCATGGAGTGGTTCTATTTTTAACTTTTTGAGGAATCTCCATACCGTTTTCCAGAGTGAAAAAGGTAACTTCTATGGAGTAACAGCACAAAGAAGGGGGAGGGAATGGACCTATATACAAGAGAAGTGGTTTTATACAGGATTGAAATTAAGTTGGTGTTAATCTAAATTAGGTTGTTATAAATTAGGATGTTAATCTTTATCCCTAGGGCAACCACTAGAAGATAGCTAAAAAACATCAGTAAAAGAAATAACTAGGGAATCGAAGTGACACATTTGCAAAATAATACACAGGGACACCCAGGTGGCTCAGTGGGTTAAGGGTCTGCCTTCGGCTCAGGTCACGATCCCAAGGTCCTGGGATCAAGCCCTGCATTGGGCTCCCTGCTCGGCAGGAAACCTGCTTCTCCCTCTCCCACTCCCCTTGCTTGTGTTCTCTCTCTTGCTTTATATCTCTCTCTGTCAAATAAATAAATAAATCTTTAAAAAAGAAAAGGAAAAAAAGAGAACAATACACAATAAGGGAGCAGTGGAGGAATAGAGGAACAAAAAGACCTAAGACACAAAACAATGAACAAAATTATAGCCATAAATCCCACCTTATCAACAAGTACATTAAATATAAAGGGACTAAACACTGAAATCAAAAAGTAAACATTGACAGAATGGATAAAAACAAGTTCATGATCCAACTATTTGCTCCCTACAGGTGGCACAGTTCAGATTCAAAGACACAAGTGGACTGAAAGTAGAAGCAAATGGTAACAAAAAAAGAAGTGGAATAACTATACTAATATCAGGGAAAAAACAGACTTTAAGACCAAAAAGTGTTTGTAAAGACAAAGAAAAACATCCACAAGAAGATACAACAATTATAAATTGTTATGGACTGAATCATGCCCCGCCACCAAATTTACCTACTGAAGTTCTAACTCCCAGTGTTGCAGGATTTCCTTCTCCTTAAGTGACCGAGGGTTGTTGGTCATGGGGCTTTGAAGGATGAAGAGGTAGATCAGACAGAGTGGTGAGAAACAAAGCCAAGTTTATCAAGTGATAATACAAAGTTTATTGAGTGATAGTACAAAGCTTGGGAAGAGGGAGGGGACCCAGGACGGTTGCCGCCTGAGTTTCTAAGTCTAAGGGTTTTTATGGGCTTTGTTGGCAGGCTGTTTGAATCTGATGAACCCTCCCTGCAACCTGTCACCCAATCAGGTTTTTGTCATCTATCTGTCACCTGGAAAAGGGTGGAGGACTCCTTCTGTCGCAAAATCCTTAAGGGCGGTTTCCTGGGGTGAGGGGTGGGGGTGCCTTGTCCCCACCTGCCTTTCTTCCAACTATCCTTCCCCACCAGTATCTCAGAATGTGGCTCTATTTGGAGAGATAGGGCCTTTGAAAAAGTGATTAACTTAACATAAGGCCTGTAGGGTATCTCTTAATCCTATCTGACTATAGTCCTTAGGAAAAAAGAAGGTTACAACACCTGGAGAGCCACCAGGGGTGCAAAGTGGGACAATCGTATAAAGAAACGGCACGAGCGGGGCACCTGGGTGGCTCAGTGGGTTAAAGCCTCTGCCTTCGGCTCAGGTCATGATCTCAGGGTCTTGGGATCAAGTCCCGCTTTGGGCTCTCTGCTTGGCAGGGATCCTGCTTCTCCCTCTCTCTCTGCCTGCCTCTCTGCCTACTTGTGATCTCTGTCTGTCAAATAAATAAATAAAATCTTTAAAAAAAAAAAAAAAAAGAAGCAGCAGGAGGGTACCCACCTGCGAGTCAAGGAGGAAAGTCTCAATAAAAACCCAGCCCTGCTGGCACCTTACGCTCGGACATCCAGCCTCCAGAACTATGAGAAAATAAATTTCTATTGCTTAAGCCACCCGGTCTGCGGTCATTGTTACGGGAGCCCTAGCAAACCAACACATAAACATATATCTGAACAGAGTTCCAAAACACATGAAACAAAACCAACAGGAATGAAGGAATAGACAATTCAACAATAGTAGTTGGAGACTTCCATAGCCTACTTTCAATACGGGACAGAGCAGCCAGACAAAAGGTGGACGAGGAAACAGAACAAGCAATACTGGAAACCATTTAGCACTAACGCAGATGTTCGGACACTCCACCAACAGCCGCAGAACATACCTTTTTCTTAGGTGTGCATGGAATGATCTCCGGGATAGGCCATAATGTTAGGCCATAAAACGAGTCTCAAAACACTTAAAAGGACTGAAAATCGTACAAAATATATATTCCCTGACTGCAGTGGAATGGAATTAGAAGTCAGGAGCAGAAAGGAATTTGGGACATCCACAAAGCTGTGGAAACTAAACAACACACTCCTGAAAAAAGCAATGGATACAGGAAAAAATAGCAACGGCTCTTAGAAAATGCTTTGAGATAAATGAAAATGAATACACAATATACCAAAACTTATGGGATGCACCTAGAACACTAATGGAGGGAAAGTCACAGCTTAAATGGTTAGAATAACAAGGAAAAAAAGATCTCAAATTAGTAATCTGAAGTTCCACCTTAAGACTCTGGATAAAGAAGAGCAAAAATAAAACTCAAAGCAAGTAGAAGGAAGGATATAATAAAGATTGTAATGGAGGGGCGCCTGGGTGGCTCAGTGGGGTAAGCCTCTGCCTTCGGCTCAGGTCAAGATCTCAGGGTCCTGGGATCAAGCCCCGAATTGAACTCTCTGCTGAACTCTCTGCTCAGCAGGGAGCCTGCTTTCTCCTTCCTCTCTCTCTGCCTGCCTCTCTACCTACTTGTGATCTCTGCCAAATAAATAAATAAAATCTTAAAAAAAAACCCACAAAGATTGTAATGGAAATAAATGAAATACAAAATAGGAAAACAGTAGAGAAAATCAATAACACCAAAGTTTATCTTTAAAAAGATCAACAAATTTGGACAAAATTTTAGGTAGTTTCACCAAGAAAAAAAGGGAAATTTCAAATTACTAAAATCAGGAATGAGGGGTGCCTGGGTGGCTCAGTGGATTAAAGCCTCTGCTTTCCGCTCAGGTCATAATCCCAGAGTCCTGGAATCAAGCCCTGAATTGGGCTCTCTGCTCAGCAGGGAGCCTGCCTCTACCTCTCTCTCTGCCTGCCTCTCTGCCTACTTGTGATCTCTGCTTGTCAAATAAATAAATAAAAACCTTTAAAAAATAAAAAAATAAAAAATAAAATAAAATAAATAAAATCAGGAATGAAAGAAGAAACATTACTTTAGAATTTAAAGAAATAAACAGCAATTTTTTAAAAAAGGTTTTATTTATTTGAGAGAGAAAGACAGAGCGAGCGATCGTGCGTGCGCGAGTAGGGGGCGGGGCAGAGGGAGGAGCTCTTGGCTGAGTAGGGAGCCCAATTCGCAGCTTGATTCCAGGACCCTAGGACATGACCTGAGCTGAAGACAGATACTTAACCAACTGAGCCACCCAGGTGCCCCAATAAACAGCATTATAGGGGAAATTTTTGAGCAATTGCATACCAGCAAATCAGATTATCTATATGAAATGTAAACATTTTTAGGAACATACAAACTACCTAAACTGACTCAAGAACAGAAAATTTGAATAGAACTATAACAAAGGAAAAAAAAGAAATGTTAACAAGGAGATTGAGTTAGCAGTAAAACAAACAAAAACCCCCAAAGCAATAAAACCCCCAAGCAAAACAAAACAAACTTTACACAGTGAAAATCCCAGGACCAAATATGCAAGAAAAGAAAGGAGTAATAGACCATAATAGACTGAAGAAGGGAAAAGGAGGTAGAATACCAAACCCTCATTTACCCCAGACTTCCTTTCCTTTTTTTTTCTTTTTCTTTTAATTTTTAAAAAAGATTTTGTTTATTTATTTGACAAGGAAACACATCGCCAGAGAGGGAACACAAGCAGGGGGAGTGGGAGAGGGAGAGGAAGCAGGCTTCCCACTGAGCAGGGAGCCGGATGTGGGGCTTGATCCCAGGACCCTGGGATCACGACCTGAGCCCAAGGCAGAGATGCTGAAAGACTGAGCCACCCAGGTGGCCCCCTTTTCTTTTTATTTTTTTTAATTTTTTTAAAATTTCTTTATTTGTTAGAGAGAGAACGAGCGAGCACAGGCAGACAGAGTGGTAGGCAGAGGCAGAGGGAGAAGCAGGCTCCCCGCCGAGCAAGGAGCCCGATGCGGGACTCGATCCCAGGACTCTGGGATCATGACCTGAGCCGAAGGCAGCCGCTTAACCAACTGAGCCACCCAGGCGTCCCCCCCTTTCTTTTTAAATTGTGATTTTAAAAAACCACATAAGACTAAATTTAACATCTTAACCATTTTTAAGTATGAAATTCAGTAGTGTTAACTATATCCACATTGTTGTAAAACAGATCTCCACAGATTTTTCATCTCGCGAATCTGGAACTCCGTCTGCCTCAAACGACAGCCCTGTTTCCCCCCCTTCCCCTAGACCCTGGCAACCACTGCTCTACTTTCTGTTTCTATGAATCTGACTACTTCACACACCACATAAGTGGAATCATACGGTATTGGTGGGTTTTTGTGACTGGTTAATTTCATTTAACATAATACCCTCCATGTTCATCCTAGTCATCGCATGTGATAGGATTTCCTACATTTTAGGGCTGAATTATATTCCGTTGTGTTCATGTACTACATTTTGCTTATCCATGTATCCACCAATAGAGACTTTGTTGCTTCCATTTTGGCTATTGTACATAGTGCTGCTATGAACGTGAGCGTGAAAATCTCTCTTTGAGATTCTGCTTTTAATTCTTTCGAATATACACCCAGAGGCGGGATTGCTGGATCCTATGGTGCTTCTATTTTTAATTTTTTGAGAAACTTCCATACTGTTCCGCCATACAGGATGTGCCATTTTATAATCCCACCAATAGTGCACAGGTGTTCCAATTTCTATACATCCTCACCAACACTTGTTTTGTGTTTTTTCTTTTTATTAGATTTATTTATTTTTGAGAGACACAGAGAGAGAGAGCGTGCGTGCATGAGGAGGGGAGAGGGACAGAGGGAGAGGGAGAAGCAGACTGAGCAGGGAGTGTGACATGTGGGACTCAATCCCAGGACCCTGGGATCATGATCTGAGCTGAAGGCAAAAGTTTAACCCCGTGAGCCACACAGGTGCCTCCCTTTTTTTTCTTGATAGTAATCATCTAAAGGGTGTGAGATGATATCTCATTATTATTTTGATTTGCATTTTCTGATAATTACTAATATTGAGCATCTTTTCATATACTCGTTGGAACCATCTTTGGAGAAGTATCTATTCAAGTTCCTTTGCCCATCTTAAATTTTTTATTTTATTATTTTAAATTTTTTATTTATTTATTTTAATTTTATTTTTTAAAAAGATTTTATTTATTCATGAGAAATAGAGAGAGAGGCAGAAGCAGAGGGAAAAGCAGGCTCCCCGCAAACTAGGGAGTCCAATGTCGGACTTGATCCCATGACCTGAGCCGGTGGCAGGTGCTTAATCGACTGACCCAGGCACCTAAAATTTTATTTATTTTTAAGTAATCTCTACACCCATCTTGGGCTTGAACTCACAACCCTGAGATTAAGAGTCTCACACTCCTCCCCCTGAGCCAGTCAGGCACCCCTGCCCATTTTTAAATTAGGTTATTCGATTTGTTGTTGTTGAGTGCTAGGAATCTTTTTTTTTTTTTTTTTTTTTCAGAGTGGTAGGTGGGGGGAGGGATAGAGGGAGAGGGAGAGAGAGAGCATCCCAACCAGACTCCAGGCCCAGTGCAGAGTCCAGGCAGGTCTATCTCATGACCCTGAGACCATGACCTAAGCCAAAATCCAAAGATGTGCCCTTAACTAACTGAGCCACCCAGGCAACGCCAAGAATCCTTTTCTAAATTATTATTATTTTTTTATAGTAAGCTCTATGCCCAATGTGGGGCTTGAACTCACCGCCCTGAAATTAAGAATTGCAAGCACTACTGACTGAGCCAGCCAAGTGCCTCATAGGAATCCTTTACACATTCTGGATATTAACCCCTGGGATATATGATTTGCAAATACAGTTGACCTTTGGAAAACAGCTCAAAACCATGTATAACTTTTGACTCCTCGGAAAGTTAACTGCTAGTAGGGAGAACCACAAGACATCACTCTACACTGTTGTACGCAATTTACTGGAGAGACAAACTGCTCACAGGGAGATGATTAACATCACACTGCATTTTTTTTTTAAGATTTAAAAAAAAATTTATTTGACAGAGATCACAAGTAGGCAGAGAGGCAGGCAGAGAGAGAGGGGGAAGCAGGCTCCCTGCTGAGCAGAGAGTCCGATGGGGGGCTCGATCCCAGGACTCTGAGATCATGACCTGAACTGAAGGCAGAGGCTTCACCCACTGAGCCACCCAGGTGCCCCCCACTCTGCATTTTAAGCAGATACTTGCAACTGACACTTGGAAGGCTTGAGCTCAGCACAAAAGCAACAGGAGGTGGATGCAAAATTATTACAAGAGGACAGTATGTACTATAGTTAATTTGTGCAATTTTGATTTACTACTGCCTCTTTGTGTGTGCCTACATTTTTCTCAGCTGCCAATGAAGTCTGTAAGTGTTTGCGTGCATAAGTCTTGATAATTTTTAACTTTTTGTAAAAGATCTGTCTATATTTCATGATAACAAGTGATAAAATATATTTTACGTATTTATGACATACCTAACTTCTCATTTTTTGTTAATTTTTTCCAATATTTCCAGGCTACCTGGTTTGCCTCCGAGTTGTTTCAAAATGTCACGACTCTCCAAAGTTTTCCCAATACATTTATGGAAAAAAAAAATTCAGATTTAAGTGGATGCGTGCAGTTCCTCCTCACTTGAGGGTCAGCTGTGTCTTCTCCCATTCTGGAGCTTGTCTTTTTACTCTGTTGAATGCGTCCTTGGATGCACACGTTTCTAACCTTGACGTAGTCCCATTTTTCCAGTCTTACTTTTATTTTTATTTATTTATTTATTTTTAAAGATTTTATTTATTTATTTGACAAGACAGAGATCACAGTAGGCAGAGAGGCAGGCAGGGGGGGAGGGGAAGCAGGCTCCCCGCTGAGCAGAGAGCCCGATGTGGGGCTCGATCCCAGGACCCTGAGATCATGACCTGAGCCGAAGGCAGAGGCTTTAACCCACTGAGCCACCCAGGTGCCCCCCCAATCTTACTTTTAAAGATGTCCCACCCCATAGTCCTCCCATGTCACATGCCCTCATTCAGTGACTCTGAAACGTGCCTAAGCACCAGGATCTCCTGGAGACTAATTATACCATAGATGGCCAAGTCCCACCACCCGAGTTTTTGGTTCAGGAGATCTGGGGTTGGGCTCAAAGACCAACCTATCCAGCAAGTTCTCAGGGAACGCGGATGCCCCTGCTCTGGAAACCACACCTTGAGAACCGCTGCTGTAGTCACTCAGTCTCCCTCTGTTTTTAAAAATTATTAAAATGTCTTCATGCCTTTGCTCTCGCTGTTTTTGCTCTGCCTGGAATGCCCTTTATCCACACACCTCCTCTGTGAACTCTCACTGAACCCGCAAGCTGGAACGAATCTTTCTCCTTCTGAATCTCTGTGTCACATAATATTTATTTGGCCCTTCCCGCCTTTTACTTTCGGTTATTCTCATTTAGGTACCGGTCGTATCCTCTACTGGGATAATAAACTTTTCCATATCAATACTTCAGCTTCATTTCTCTCCGCCCTACAGCGCCCAGCGACAGGACTTCACCTGTCCTGGGCATAGAATGGGTATTTGTTAAATGAATGAAAAATTAATTCCCATTAATTAATGGCTGTTGAATGAAAAGACAGCAGCATTGGGGAAAGAAAGACCCAACAAAAGCTATAGGAAAGAAGAGGATACATGAAGTGGAGTGGGTGGGGGGAGAAATTCTTTCTGAAAGGGAATTTTGTTTTCCAACTAAATGGAAAGCAAAAATAGATCAGGTTTTCCCAGCTGTTCTATTTGTCTGTTTGTTTATTTATTTATTTATTTATTTTTGCAGCTGTGCTAGAATTTCTTTTCTTTTTTTTTTTTTTTTTAGGCTAAGATTGCTAATCACCATGCCAGTAGGGACCTTATGATTAAAAGAAAGAAAGAAAGAAAAAGATGAATGACTTTAATTTCCAAACATTTAGGGAATGAAAGTGTGGAGGGGGGATAGTGTTATGGCATATTGACAGGAAATCTATGCCCTGCACTTTTCCTCTCATGACAGATCAAGACACCTTCCCCCAGGGAGAATTAGACAGGTGTCATCTACTGTAAAACATAGGTAGTAAGGAAACCCTAATGAACCCTAGAATTAGCTCTCTCTGAACAAAATTTTAATTTTTTTTTAAGATTTTTTTTTTTTTTTGGCAGAGAAAGATCACAAGCAGGCAGAGGCAGGCAGAGAGAGAGAGGAGGAAGTAGGCTCCCCGCTGAGCAGAGAGTCCAATGCGGGACTCGATCCCAGGACCCTGAGATCACGACCCGAGCCGAAGGCAGAGGCCCCAACCCACTGAGCCACCCAGGCGCCCCTGAACAAAATTTTAAACCAATGTTTATAAAACCTGACATATCATTTTCTCTCTCTCTCTCTTTTTTTTTAAAGATATAACTTTAAGGAATCTCTACACCCCACACGGGGCTCGAACTCACAACCCTGATATCAAGCGTCACATGCTCTACCTACTGAGTCAACGAGGTGCCCCATGACGTATCATTCTTTATTACATTTGTGATTCCACATCTCTGGCAGGTTGGGCTGGGCGTGATTTTGAACTTTTGCTTCTTTGTTTATTAGGATAGCCTTCCTTTAAACCCAACAATTCGTCATAAGGTCATTTTCTCGGCTGTTCTTGATCCTGTGAGCTTGGGAATGCAGTTCCCACTGCAAGCATCGCGAGCCAAGGGAAAAAAAACAAACCACAGAGAGCCCTGGGGTTTCTGCTGGAACACATGTCCAGAGCACCCACTAGAAATTTCTGTGCTTTTTGTCCCCGAGGCAGGATTTTACTTTGGGTCAGGGCTGGGACCATTCTACACAGCTGTTAGCCATTTTCAGTTATGTTCGCTTGTTGTTTGGCCGCTTAGGCAGACCCTATTGTGTCATGCAGTCATTTCTGTCCATAGGTGCGTTACCAGAACATTCTAACCACGGGACAAGTGTCTCTCTTTAACAGTACGTAGGAAATTAAGAGAACCTTGAGAGCAGACCTGAAAAATTTATTAAGCCTTCACTAAATCTTCATCTTTTAAAATCATTTCTCCATGGGGCGGTTGTGCCTGGGAGAACTGGAAATCCACCACTCAATTATGAGCCTAAGATTCTATGAAATTCAACGTGCCCGGAAATAAATCATTCTTTCTCGCCTCTTCCAGTGAATGGGATCTCAGCAGTCAAATTATCTCCTCCTGCTTCCGGGGATACTCAAGAGCAGGAATTTGGAAGCTCTTTCTAAACGACTTTACACAAGAGCTTAAAACAGATTTGTTACATTTGTATGTAAATTTGTCTTTAAAAAATTTATTTGCATCTGCTGAGGGAAAAGGGGATTATGAGAGGTGTGTCTGTGTTGGGGTGGAGGGGAGGGTCCTGTTTTACTGTGGTTAGTGCCTTGGGGAGGTTAACGTGTGGGAATGAATCAATCAATCAGTTTTAACCTAAATGCTGAAAATTTTGGAGGAAATTGGACATGTCAAATATGAGCTTGTTCTATCACCAGATGAATGAACTATTTTGAAGTTCAGTGAGGGGAGAGCTAAGCGGTCTGACACTAAGCTGAACACGAGTAACTCCCTGTTTCTTTGAGGATTTCCGATACATGGTGACCAGTTTAACCATGAACTGGGCAAAGATGCTGAAAACACATTCTACTTATGGTAGAGCAGAAGTAAAACTAAGAAGATGGCTTTTAGTACCAACATTTAAAAAAAAGATTTTATGTATTTCTTTGTCACAGCCAGAGCGACAGAGAGAGCGCAAGCAGGGGGAGCTGCCCACAGAGGGAGACTCCCCGCTGACCAGGGAGCCCGATGCGGGACTCCATCCCAGGACCCTGGGACCATGACCTGAGCTGAAGGCAGATGCTTAACTGACTGAGCCACCCAGGCGTTACTGCCCCCCCCCCAACATTTTTTTCTTTTCCTTTTGGAAGTTATTATATTTTAACATTTTGGAAAAGAAAAGCCATAACTACACATTCAGTTGACATGTGTTTTTTTATCTTTCCGGGAGCAGCTCTCCTGCTGAGAACTTCTGCTTCACTTCCAACAGACAGTTCTCTCGGGAGCCGCCATGCTCTTCTGTGACCTGGCCCCCTGCCCGTGTTCCAGGAAACAGCGGGTAATACCAACGGACTCCCTTCTCTGAGCGTCTGACTCTTGCTCTCAGCTCAGGTCTTGTCTCCGGATTGTGGGTTCAAGTCCTGCGGAGGCATCCACATTGGGAGTGGAACCTACTTTGAAAAAAAAAAAAAAAAAGTAATTGAGCCCCAAACTGGAATTTATTTGCTCCCGATCCCCAGGCATGGTTGAGCGATGGAGCTGTAGCAGAGCAAGAATGCAGCGGGCCCGTCGGAAGGACTGCAGCCAGGAGATGAAAACATCTTCAGGAGTCTTTCCATCTTCAGTCTCATTCCCGTTCCCAATGATAGTCTTTGTCTACAAGCAGAAAACATGGCCTCCCCAATCAGACTTTCCAACTTCTGACTCCAGAGAAGGCCTCCCTACATGGCCCTTGTGTTTCTCATTTCCTTTTCTTCTCAGGACACAGTCCGGTTAGATGAAGGTCCCACACAATAGCTTCATTTTAACTTGATCACCTCTTTGAAGGCCTCATCGCCCAAACAGTCCCATTCTGAGGTGTGAGCGTTAGGGCTTCCACATACGAATTTGGGGGTGGGCGACACAGCTCAGCCCATAGCCTGGACTGACATCTGCCTTGCTTTCTGGATTTTGGATGGGCTTAGATGTTTGGCATTCAAGTCTCTGCTGACTTCGAAGTTCCTGTTTCGTCCACAAAGAGCATTTAATCTATAGATATGCACACCATGCCAGATTTTTGGACTCTATTTTATGGGATCTTGTTGGGTCCTGTCAGCCTCCCTTTATTAATTTACTGAACACATATTTATTGATCAGCCAGCGTGTATGAAATATTAATATGGTGTAAGTGTGAAGAAATGTGATATTCTTGCAGATTTTGAGCTGGATCCACCAAGGAGCCTGTCTGAAGCTTTTAGTCTAGTAGAGAAGAAACGTCGAAAAGCATCAATAAATATATAAAAGGAAACAAAGGTTTAAAGCCAAGTGCCCTTTAAGAGATGTACAGATAAATATTATAGACATTCAGGGGAGGAAAAGATAGCTTGAAGCTGGAAAGACTGGAGAAAGCTTCCAGGAGGAGTGGTGTTTGAGCTGGGACCTGAGCCAGGGGTGGCATCTGAACCCACAAGGACAAGGCATCTCACAAACAGGTCCGCATCAGTGCCGCACTTGTCAGACAGACCCGGGGGGCCGGGATCCCCCCAGTGGAAGCGCTGACCGGGGCCCAGACGTCTCCACACAGGAGGAGGGGGGAAAGAGGTCAGACCGCCATTCATCAACCCGAGGCGTGTGGGGAGGCCAGAAGATGGAGTTTATTTGCTTCTCAGATAACATTACCTCCTCCCTCACGTCGCATTCGTTCCTCCGTCTACTGCAATCTGACTTCTAAAGCCAACAAAAGCCTCCTGATTACCCAACCCAGTGGTCCCTGCTCGGCTTGTAGCCCACTCACCTTTCTGGGGCGTTCTACCTTTCTCCTCCTTGAAACTTTTTCCTCCCCCCGGCTCTGGGACACCCCTTCCTCCCTGCCCTCCTCTCCCCTCCTCCCTGGTCCACTCCCAAATTTGCGTTGGCGAGTCTTTGAACCGCCATGTAAACATGGGCATTTCCAAGGGTTCGCTTCCATTGGTTAGCTATTGCTTATTGGCAAATGTCTTTTTTTAATTTTTTTTTTTTAAGTCAAACTGCTCTTCTGGTATTTTCAGTGTCACCTGGATGTCCCATGGGCTTCGGAAACTCAGAAACCAGATTCATTTTTCCTTTTTTTCAGATGGACACTCGTCTCCTACATGATTTCAACAGTCATGTGGCTTTCAATGCCCTTCATGTTCTAGACTCCAAAGTGTGTCAATCTTGAGTTTGGATTGTTCCCCTCAACTTCCAGACTCATGCTTGCCTTCTCAGACTTAGTATGTCCCAAACTTCTTCGGTATTCTCCCTTAAGCCTGCCGCTCCTGCAGTGTCGCCATCTCAGTTAGGGAGGACTCTGTCTTTTCGGTTGCTCAGATCAACAGCCCTTGGGTTACCTTTGCATTCTCCCCTCTTGCATTCGGACTCTGATCTAACCACAGATACTGTCAGTTTGACCTTCTGTATAGGGTCTGACAGGACTACACCTGCCCACCCCATCGCCACAAACCCGGTCCAAACATCATCTTTTGCTTGGATGATTGCAGTAGACTCCAAAATGGTCTTCCTGGTTCTTCCCTTGGCCCCCCTCAGCCTCAACAAAGCAGCCATATTGAACCCTGTGTCAGATCGAGCGACTCCCCTGCTTAAACACTCCCTAAGCTCTCACGTCACTCAGGACAACCAAGTCCTTCCTATGGCCTCAGTGTGGCAGCTTCATTCCCCCACTGGGACCTCGCTGCAGCTCCTGGCCCATCATACCCATCCTGCGGCCTCCTTGGCCCCATTCTCTTCCTCGAACAGATCGGACCGGATATGCTCCTTCTGACTCAGGCCTTTGTAGTTCCTCTTCCGGAAGCCTTCCCAAGGCTCACTTCCTTCGGGTTTTTAATAGTGCTTATCAATGTCTAAACATAAGATACATTTTACTTATTTGGTTATTGTCGGCCTCCTCACTGAGACCCAAAAGAGCAGAGAATTTTGCCTGCATTTTTAGAGTTCTTTGTCAATTCCTAGAATAAGGCCTCGCACCTCACAGGAAACTTTCAAATATTTGCTGAATGCTGACGACTCGTGTATAAAATATTTCTTTGTTTCCTCAGTAAAGTACCAACTCATGTACTATTCTTGTATCACCGTACTGAATTGTGAAGGAACACAAATATTCAAGCCATAACGTGGGTTGAATTGTGTCTTACTTCCCCCTCCTCCCAAAAGAGATATTGAAGTTCTAACCCCCAATATTTCAGAACGTGACCTTATGTGGAAAAAAAGGTCATCACAAATATAATTAGTTAAGAAGAGGCCATACTGAAGCAGAGTGGGCCTCTAATACGACAGGACTCGTGTCCTTGTAAGAAGGCAGCCAGACGAAGCTGGAGGCAGAGATTCTAGTCATACATCTCCAAGCCAGGGAATTGCGCGCAGCCATTGGAAGAGGCAAGGAAGGATTAACTTTAGAGACTTTGGAAAGAGGGTGGCTCTGACAGCACTCTGATTCCGGATTTCTAGCTTCTAGAACTATCTAATGATAAATTTCTGTTGTTCGACTTTGTTCGACAAAGTACTTTGTACTTTGTTGCAGATCTAGGAACCTAATACATCATTTAAAAAATATATCCTTTATGGGGCGCCTGGGTGGCTCAGTGGGTTAAGCCGCTGCCTTCGGCTCAGGTCATGATCTCAGGGTCCTGGGATCGAGTCCCGCATCGGGCTCTCTGCTCAGCAGGGATCCTGCTTCCCTCTCTCTCTCTCTGCCTGCCTCTCTGCCTACTTGTGATCTCTCTCTGTCAAATAAATAAATAAAATCTTTAAAAAAAAATATATATCCTTTATAGGCGTATGATTAATTTTTTTGTTTGTTTAGGCTTTGTCCAACTTGAAGTTAGGTACTGAAGTATCTTTGGATGAATGAATTCCTTAATAAGAGTATTCTTGTCTGTAGGTAATCCATTTTTAAATTTTAAAAAAGTTAACATCCACCATTGATTATTGATTTGAAGTAGATTACTGAAAAGTAACTTCTTATTATGAAAAATAAGGGGCGTTTAGAGGTATTTATTGCACTGTTGTTTATAATAGCAAAAGACTGACAAAAATCTAAATGTCCCTCAAGAGGGTATTGAGTTAAATGATTGATGGTTCAACATCCACTCAGCTATTAAGTATTATGACTCTGCTCATGTGTGAGAAAAGTAAGCATAGTCCCAAATGTATAGTTTTCTATACTTCATGTGGAAAAAAAAAGAAGGAAAGAAAAAAATCACACACATACACACACACAATGTAGTTGAAAAATCTTTGAAAGGAAATAGAAGAGAATGGTAACAATGTAATACTTGCTTCTGGGGAGAAAAAGCTGATTATCTTTTTTTTTTTTTTTTAAAGATTTTATTTATTTATTTGACAGAGAGAGAGAGATCACAAGTAGGCAGAGAGGCAGGCAGAGAGAGTGAGAGAGGGAAGCAAGCTCCTGCCGCGCAGAGAGCCCGATGTGGGACTCGATCCCAGGACCCCGAGATCATGACCCGAGCCGAAGGCAGCGGCTTAAACCACTGAGCCACCCAGGCGCCCCTGATTATCTTTTTTTTTTTAAGATTTTATTTATTTATTTGACAGAGATCACGAGTAGGCAGAGAGGCAGGCAGAGAGAGAGGAAGGGAAGCAGACTCCCCGCTGAGCAGAGAGCCTGACATGGGGCTTGATCCCAGGACCCTGGGATCATGACCTGAGCTGAAGGCAGAGGCTTTAAGCCACTGAGCCACCCAGGCGCCCCAAAACTGATTATCTTGAAAGAAAGAAAGAAAGAAATGAAATTTAAAAGCAGAGTATATGAAAGTGTATCCATTTAAATTCATTCAAATGTGTCATATTTGGTGGCATTTCACTGGATTTTCCTATTCTTCTGGCCTAAAGGGAATATTCCATGATGAAAAATCAGGGAAGCCAAGGAGTAAATGAGAGAGGAAAGATAACCATTACAAACAGGTCTGTAGGATACATTTTTAAAAATATTTCATAATTTATTTATTTTTTTTTTTAAGATTTTATTTATTTGACAGAGATCACAAGTAGGCAGAGAGGCAGGCAGAGAGAGAGGAAGGGAAGCAGGCTCCCTGCTGAGCAGAGAGCCCGATGCGGGGCTCGATCCCAGGACCCTGGGATCATGACCTGAGCCGAAGGCAGAGGCTTAAACCACTGAGCCACCCAGGTGCCCCTAAAAATATTTCATAATTTAAACAGATCACTTTTTATATGAATTTTTCTACTGCAGTAGAACCTATATGCAGAAGAGCACACCCCAGATCAAAACACAAGATGTTTCTGGCACGCCCAAACCCCCCTGTGCCTTTTCCCTCGATAAAGACACTGTTCTGACCTCTATCAGTGGAAAGAGTTCTGCCTGGTTTTCAGCTTTATATGGATACATGAAAGCACACGGTCCATCCCCCTGCCATCTTCCTACTCCACTCATGCCGTGAGAAATGCCACCAAACATCCTCTGGGGGCTGCCACCACCCTCTGTTCTCACCTCCCCACATTCCTGTTGTACAGCCCGGGCCATTTTATTTACCTGTTCTGTGAATGGCCACATGGGATATTTCCACTTGGGGGCTCTTAACAAATAATACTGCTGTGAACATTATTGTACACATTTTCTGATGCACAGACACCTTTCTGTTGGGTACTGTATTCGCTTTTTATGACCGCGGCAACAAGTTCCCACAAAGTTCTCGCCTAACAAAACACGCACTTGTTATTTCTCAGATCTGTAGGTGAGAAGTCTGCCACGGTCTCACCAGGCATCGTCTCACCTATTTGGGTAGTTAGCCAAGTTCAGTTTCTTGCTGCAGTAGGACTGAGTTCCATTTTTTTGCTGATTCGGCTGAGAGTCCTTCCCAGCTTCTAGTGACCTCTGCATTCCTCAGCTATGGCCTTGTCCCTGTCTTCAAAGTTGGCAAAGTTGGCAAAGACGCCTTCGAATTCCTCTCTGGCCACATGTTCCTTCATTGTCGTTTCTCTCTCTGGCCACAGTGGCAAAGGTTCTGGGCTTTTAAGGATTGAGGTGATTAGATTGGACCCACTGATAGTTCAGGATGATTTTCCCCATCTCAACGTCTGTAACCTTAATCACATCTTCAATGTACCTTTCACCATGTAAGATAATAAAGTCACAGGTTCCCAAGATTAGGAGGTAGATAGCTTTGGGGAAGGGGTGTGGTCTTTATTCTGCCCACCAAAAGTATATACCCGGGAGTGTTTGGTCATAAGAGGTGCAGAAATTCAACCATAGCAGATACTCTCAATAGTTTTCCAAAGGGCACCTCTCTATACCCCCATGGGTGGTCCAGGAGAATCCAGTTGCTCTGCATACTTGCCAGTTCTCAATATTGGTAGCACTCATCAATGTTGGCCAATCTGTTGGGTATATAGTTAGTGGTAAATAAAGTGGCTTTGATTTGCATTTTCTTGCTGATTCATCATGAACATTTTTTTCACATGTTTATCGGTCCTTCGTATGGCCTCTTTTGGGAAGTGCCTGTTCAAGTCTTTTGCCCATTTCAAAATTTGCATTGAAAGCAGACCACTTTTTAAACACTGAAAACATTCATTAGGGTAGAATATGCCACTAGGTTAAAATACCTAGAAAACAAATAGATAACTCTAATGCACTTAGAATGCCAGTAAAGGAAGAAAATGAGCTAACCTATGCAGTTCTTTTCTTATCTTTCTTCCCTTCAATAAAGCTTAACAGCTAATGAAATCAATAACAATAACTCACGTTTGTATAGTGCTTTAGGATTCACAATGTGCTTTCACATCCGTTTTCTCATTCTGCTTTTGTTGAAAGGAACAAATATGTTGCTGACTAGTCCTGTTTTCATACCATATACTCCTTTCATCAAGTGCAAAAATCAAGGCATGATCCATATATTAAAAATCATTATGGTTGGGCTAATCCGTAGCATAAGATGTGAATTTTATAATTATTCTTCTTTGCTCACAATTATCTCCAATTTGGTGATAAATATAATCTATGCTTGCAGAATGTCTAATACAGCCTCCATCTCATGACGCTGAAAAGCACTTCTGGGAGTTGCTATTAAATCTGGATGAGAGCATAAATCCACACAAGCCTGGTGATTGGAAATGGGTCTGTGGCAGAGGAGAGCGAACCTCTATTGTAGACATCTACAGAAGGATACAAATCAAGCAGACATTTTTTCAAGAAGCAGATCACAAATAACCTTTCTACATTACATGTTTTTCCATTCCCTCC
Organism: Martes martes; assembly: GCF_963455335.1. Taxonomy (NCBI): domain Eukaryota; kingdom Metazoa; phylum Chordata; class Mammalia; order Carnivora; family Mustelidae; genus Martes; species Martes martes. The sequence goes on from NC_137893.1 coordinate 15,468,306, forward strand.
CCCCAGACACTAATTACATTAGCCTTCTTTGATACCGTAGTAAAGACTGGTACTCTTCTTGCTCCATAACACATCTTTCTTTGGACTAAATGTGGGAGGTGGGAGTCAGGGAGGACTAACGTCTACGTGCGTGTGTGGAATGAGAGCAAATGTTGAAGAAAAGCAATAAACATGCATTAAAATTCTTGGGCTAAAAAGTACACTGATTTTTCTGCTGCTTGACATTTTAAATACCGCGAAGCTATAAAAGTGTATGACCTCTTTCCCCATCAAGTTCACAACCTTAAAAGATGAGACAGGCAAATGTGAGATAGAAATGAAAAATAGAATTGTAATGACTTCTTTTTTTTTGAATGGCCATCTCAAAATCAGGGTCATGTTTCAAGAGAAGTGAATTGTCCCTTCTAATTTAGTAAAAGCCACCAAAGATAGAAGGTTTTACTTGCAAATGTGAAAGATACTACAGTTGTTTTGTGAGTTTTATCTTCTCTTCTTTTTTTTTTTTTAATATTTTACTTATTTATTTCAGAGAGAGAGAGAGAGAGCGAGCATGAGCGGGAGGAAGGGGAAGGGAAGAGGGAGAGGGAGAAGCAGGCTCCCTGCTGAGCAGGGATGCTCAATGGGTCTCGATCCCAGGACTCTGGGGTCATGACCTGAGCCAAAGGCAGACGCTTAACCAACTGAGCCACCCAGGCACCCCCTCTCCCCTCTTCTTCAATCACCACCTACTCCAAACACAGGTTATTGCCTTATGCTACTTCTTTATTTTTCATATTTGAATCACAATCATGTTACTGCATGGATATCACGGTACCGCTCAACGTGCCCTTCCCCCTTTCCTGTTAACTCACAGAGCAGGATCCACTCAGGTATCCACCACCTGCCCCATGCACTGCCCTATACAGCTCACATGCTTCCTGCACACCGCCTGCGCTCGTGATTCAAGGAAGGACATGTGGCTCCAGCCCAACCCCATCCACATGGCCCTTGGTTGGCCAGGGAGGGAGACATGCTCTAATTTTGCAAAGGCATTTGCTGGATCTCTTCAGGACGAAGCTGCTCCGTTCTCCTGAGACAGCTTCCAGAAGGGACCTGTCCCTTTCCCCCAGTTCGAATAAGGAAGCTTGTGGGTCAGGAAATGGAGGCATGAGCTGACATTGCCAAGGGCAGATGAGAGACTGGAAGACACGACACCGGGCCTTTGACAACATCAGTGGAGACTGAAATTAACCAAGTGAACTGACGCTCAACTCACAGCACATCTCCTTTGTTTGGATTGGGTTTTCTGTTACTTACCACTGAGGGTATAACTGGTATGTTGTTTTTGAAATACTGTATAGTCATAGAAAATTAGAGGTACCGGAAGGTCAACAGATCAGGAAACAATTGCCATTGAAAATATAGTTTGTTACTCACAACTCCCAAGAAGGGGAGGGGGCGTGCTACATAGGGGGCCACGTGCAGGAGCCCCTGCGTTGGTTAGGAGCAGCAGGAAAGGGAGAAACTGTGGGCAGGGGCCTTTAGTGTGGTTTCTGTGGGAAGGAATGGGGACGCATGGTAAAAAGGTTTAGGATTGACTAGTTTGAATAATTTCAGTGGGCTCTGGGGCATAGGGTCCATCCCTAGTTGTCTAGCACCTGGCTCTGGGGGTGATTAGGACAGTGGCTAGCGACCTAAAGCTTGAGAGCCCTGTTAAGGAGTGTTGGGGGTCTCCTGCGTGGCTCAGTTAGTTAAATGCTTGCCTTCAGGTCAGGTCATGATTCCGGGGTCCTGGGATCGAGTCCCGCATTGGAGGGGGGGGTCCTTGCTCAGCAGCGAGCCTGCTTCTCTCTCTGCTTGTCGCTCCCCAACTTGTCCTCACTCTCTCTCTCTCTGACAAATAAATAAATTTTAAAAAAAAAAGTGCAGTGTTGGGCTATGGGCTCGTAAGGAGGGAAGGAAATCCCTCCAGGGTCACACGGCTTCAGGTGTGAAAGCATCAGAAAATATAATATAAAAGATATGGTTAATACATATGTTCATAAAAAGTTTAATAAAAGCAACTAAGAATTTATGTTTTTGCCTGCTTGCTTGCTTGCTTGCTTTCTTTTTTTAGAGAGAGAGAGTGTGTATGTTGGGAGGGGGCTAGTGGTGCTAGGGTGGGGTGGTTGGGCACAGGTAGAGGGAGAGGGAGAATCCCAAGCAGGCTCCATACCCAGTGCAGAGCCCAACGTGGGGGCTTGATCTCAAGACCCTGAGGTCACGACCTGAGACGAAGTCAAGAATCAGATGCTCAAATGACTGAGACACCCGGGTACCCCTGTTTTTGTTATCAACACCACAAAAAGAACAGGGAAACAACTCAAGCTGGTTTTTCATGATACCACCACAAATTCTCTAAACAAAAAAATATATATTAATTATGCATGATCTTCATGGAATGAAGCATTCTGAATTGCCAAACTCTCTGTAGAGTTATTGATTATTTGGGCATGATTACTTTTATTTTATTAAAGAAGACTTTGACAGCCTTTGCTTTCTCATTTTTTATTCAAGACTGTTTTCTGAGCACCTACTATTAAGACAGAGGGACTATTAAAAAGTCCCTCTGTCTTCACTGAAAAGAAATTAAATTAAAAAAAAGGGGGGGGCGCCTGGGTGGCTCAGTGGGTTAAAGCCTCTGCCTCCAGCTGAGGTCATCGGGCTCTCTGCTCAGCAGCAAGCCTGCTTCCCTTCCTCTCTCTCTGCCTGCCTCTCTGCCTACCTGTGATCTCTGTCTGTCAAATTTAAAAAAAAAAAAAAAGTCCCTCTGTCTTAGAGCTTATATTCTGGAGGTGGTGGGTGTAGACTAGAAAAAAGGAATTAAACAATTATATAAGACCACTCCATACAGTGATAAGTTCTGTGAAAAAAATAAATAGAATGGAGAGACAATCATCACCATAGGGTGAGGCTGGGAAAGAGGCTCTCGACTTTCGATTGGTGACCAAGAAACATAATCCACTGCCCTCTCCCCCTCCCATTCCGCCTCCTCTTGGGATATGTTCAGAAGGTGTCTTATTTCATGCATAGGGCTCCACGGGCTTCCTAATCAAAGTGCGGGTGGCTTCTACCCTCCGCTTCCGTCCCACTGCCCCAGATGTTGAAGGTTTTTCCACTTTATGTCTGTTCTCAGAACAAAGGCAATTCGTAACACCCTAGGGGCTCTCTCTCCCTCTTTCTGCTTTCTTTGTATTTTATTGCTTTATTTATTAATTAATTTATTTAAAGATTTTGTTTATTTATTTGTCAGAGAGAGAGAGAGAGAGCACAAGCAGGGGAACAGCAGGCAGAGGGAGGAAGCAGGCTCCCTGCTGAGCAAGGAACCCGATGTGGGGCTCGATCCCAGGACCCGGGGATCATGACCTGAGTGGAAGGCAGATGCTTAACCATCGGAGCCACCCAGGCATCCCTCTGCTTTCTTTTTAGAGAAATTCAACCAAGCCATTGCTTCCCGTGTGTCTCCTCTGGAGAGAACACTGTATGAGGTGCTGGGTCCTCATGCCACCCGAGGTCTGTGTGACTTGGTGTCGCCCGGTAAGGCCTGGAGTGTCACGGTCCTTCCCCCAGGTAGCCGGCTGGTCGCAGAGCGCTTGTGGAAGTGTGCCTTTGATTTGCCGGTCTCTTAGTAGCGTCTTTGGTTTGCTTGTTTCCTAGGTTTGGGCTATTCAGTGGCTTAGAACCTTAGTCCGTTCAGGCTGTTATAATAGAATCCCACAGACCTGGGGGGGGGGGGGGCTTCAAAACAGCAGAAACTTGTTTCTCACTGTTCCGGAGGCTGGGAAGGCTGAGATCTAGGGGCTGACAGATTCGGTGTCTGGTGAGATCCCGCTTCCTGATTTATAGATGGCTCTCTTCTCACTGCATCCTCATGGGGCAGAAGGGGCAGGGAGACTCTTATAAGACTCTTATAAGGCATAAATCCCATTCAGGAGGCTTTCTGCCTTCGTATTTTCATCACCTCCCAAAGCCTCCCCTTCCAAATACCATCACATTGGGGACCGGGTTTCAACATTATGCATTGTGAGGAAGCAGAAGCGTCCAGTTCACGGCAGAGCCATTCCAGAAGGCTAAGGGTTCTAGAACACTAGTGGCCACAGAGGACGGATTTATCATTCAAGATGGCAGCTTTTACTCATTTATGGTAATAGAGAAGATTTGCCTGAGAACTGTGTGGCCACACCATTCAGCCACAGTCATTATATTTTCTATAACTTTATGAGAAATCCATGATCTCTGAGTTTCCTTTATGCCTTTGTTGACAATACCGAGTGCTATGGACCAAATTATGTTCCCCCACCTCCAGTTCATATGTTAAAGTCCCAACCCCCAATGCCTCTGAAGGTGACTATATTTGTAGATAAGGCCTTTGAAGAGGTGATTAGATTAAAATGAGGTCACGGGGGACGCCTGGGTGGCTCAGTTGGTTAAGCAGCTGCCTTCGGCTCAGGTCATGATCCCGGCGTCCTGGGATCGAGTCCCGCATCGGGCTCCTTGCTCGGCAGGGAGCCTGCTTCTCCCTCTGACTCTGCCTGCCACTCTGTCTCCCTGTGCTCTCTCGCTCTTTCTCTCTCTGACAAATAAATAAATAAAATCTTTAAAAAAAAAAAAAAATAAAATAAAATAAAATGAGGTCACGGGGAGCCTGACTGGCTCAGTCAAACGAGCATATGGCTGCTGATTTTGGGTCATGAGTTCAAGCCCCACATTGGGAGTGGAGATTATTTAATAAAAAAAGATGATAAAATAAAATATAAAATTAAGTAAAATAAGGTCATGTGAGTGGGCCTTCTCCAATATGACTAGTGTCCTTATAGGAAGCAGAAGAGACACGAGGGGTGCACGTGAACAAAGGGCTAGTGTGTGAAGAGTCAGCAGAAGCACGGACACCTGCAGGCCGAGGGGAGAGACCTTAGGGGAAGCCAATGCTGCCAGCCCCTGGATCCTGCATTTCTAGCCTCCAGAACCCGGACAAAATAGATTTCAGTTGTTTAAGCCATCTAGATGGTTGTGGTAGCCCCAGCTAACTGGTAACAGTGAGGAAGAAGGGGTCCCCGGCCAGCACATTTCTTGCTCACCTGAATTTCCTCTTCCATTCAGCCTACTCCCTCCCACTCCTTCCAGATTCTGGATCCTTGCTTTTCCTCTCCTCTGTCCCAGAGGCTGAGGAGGGACTGGGGCCCCGGAAACTCTCTGCCCAACCACGCCTGGGTGGGAACACGCCGAGGTCTGCAGAAGTAGAGTCACGGGGGCAATCAGGCAGGTTGGGGACTTCTGTGGGACCCTGAGGAAGGAGACAGTCCCCACCCGAGCCACCTGGCCAATGGGCTGTCAATCCACAGCTGCCTGATGGGACCACTTGCCTTCCGACAATGCCCTGAGCTCAGGAAAGCAGGGCTGAGTCACCTGGTCTCAATCCAGACTACCCTGAACTTAGTTCTTGCCTTCTTAATTACACGACCCAACCACCAAAGCCCTCCCTGCCCACCCCCCTCCCCAAAGCAGCATTAGATTGAGTTTCTATAACTTGTAGCTGAAAGTCACAACTGTAGGTAGGGCTACTTCAGCTTTCTTTTGACAACAGTTTGCATGATAGAGGTTTCTCCATCCTCTTGCCTTCAATCTGCAGGTGTTTTTAGGTCTAAAATGGGTCTCTTGGGGGGTGCCTGGGTGGCTCAGATGGTTAAGTGTCTGCCTTTGGCTCAGGTCATGATTCTGGGGTCCTGGGATGGAGCCCCGCGTTGGCTTCCGGCTCAGTGAGGAGCCTGCTTCTTCCTCTCCCCCTGCCTCTCCCCCTGCTCGTGCCCTCTCTCACTATCTCGCTCTCAAATAACTAAAAAAATTTTTTTAAAGATTTTATTTATTTATCAGATAGAGATCACAAGTAGGCAGAGAGGCAGGCAGAGAGAAGGGGAAGCAGGCTCCCTGCTGAACAGAGAACCCAATGCGGGGCTCCATCCGGGGACCCTGGGATCATGACCTGGGCCGAAGGCAGAGGCTTTAACCCACTGAGCCACCCAGGCGCCCCTCAAATAACTAAAATCTTAAAAAAATAAAAATAAAAGTAAATAAAATGTGTCTCTTGGGGGTGCCTGGGTGGTGCAGTTGCTTAAGCGGCTGACTCTTGGTTTTGGCTCAGGTTGTGATCTCAGGGTGGTGAGATCGAGCCCCGCATCAGGCTGTGTGCTCAGCGAGGTCAGTCTGCTTGGGCTGCTCTCTGCCTCTCCCTCTCCTGTGCTCGCTCGCTCTCTCAAATAAATAAATAAATCTTTAAAAAAAATAAAATGAGTCTCTTGTGGGCAGCATATAGATGGGTCTTGGTTATTTTTATCCACTCTGTCACCCCATGTCTTTTGACTGGAGCATTTAGTCCGTTCATATTCAAAGTAACTATCGATAGATATGTATTTATTGCCATGTTATTTTTTTGTTTTGTGATTGTTTCTGGAGATTTTCCCTGATCCTTTCTTGTCTTTCTTTGATGTGTGGCTGATTTTCTTTAGTGTTATATTTGGATTCCTTTCTTTTTATTCTTTGTATTCTCTTTATTCTTTGTATTTATTCTTTGTATTATTTCTTTGTATTTATTCTCTTTATTCTTTGTATTATTACTGGTTTTTGATATGTGGTTACTGTATGTGGTTACTGTTAGTTTTGTATGTAACCTGTTCTGCTCTCTGTTCCGCACATGGCGGTCTATATCAAGTTGATGGTCATTTAAGTTTGAGCCATTCTTTTCCCCTCTTCTCCCTACCCTTCAGGCATATGTTATTATATTTTATATTCTTTTTTTTTTTTTTTTTTTTGGTGAGTTCCTTGACTGAGTTTTTACAGAAACAGAACCACCTTATGATCCAGGAATTACACTACTGCATATTTTCCCAGTGGATCCAAGAACACTAATTCAAAGGGAGCCATGCACCCCAATGTTCATAGCAGCATTAATTTACAATAGCCAAGATATAGAAGCAGCCCCAGGGTCCATCGATTCATGAACAGGTAAAGCTGTGGCATGTATAATGGTATATTACTTGGCCATAACAAAGAACAAAATCTTGCCATTTGCAATGACCTGGATGGAGCTAGAGTGTATAATGCTATGTGAAATTAGTCAGAGAAAGAAAAATACTCTATGATTTCACTCATATGTGGAATTTAAGGAACAAAGCAAACCAGGAAAGGGAAAAAATAAGAGAGAGAAATCAAGAAACAGGCTCTTAACTTCAGAGAACAAACTAATGGTTATCGTGGGGAGGGGGGATGGGTGAACTAGGTAATGGGGATTAAGGAGGGCACTTGCTGTGATGAGCGCTGGGTGATGTTTGGAAGGGCTGAATCACTGTATTGTACACCTGAAACTAACCTAGCACGGAATGTTAACTAATGGGAATTAGAATAAAAGCTTAAAACAAATGAAAGAGTCACAACTTCAAAGGAAATTGGATTCATTCCTTAATGCCCACCTCATAGTTCATCTCCTAAATCAAATCTTTAACCATTCCTCCAGACAGACTTTCTTGTCTCTGAATTCTTAAAGCACTGCATTTTAAGTCTATAAGTTGAATAGTCTTGTTTATATGACTCTTTTCTTTTCTTCACCCCCCAGACTCCCCCAAAATCCCGCCCCCCGCCCAGTGCTTCCCTCCTGCCTTCCATGCCACAGGCCAACTAAAATCTCCAGGTTCTTCTGCTCTTTCCCTGGTGTGTCTTGTTAGGTTCTTCCAGCAACACTGGGAAAGGCTAAGTAACTTGCTAAAAGACACACAGTAGGATCTGGGTGGGAAGGAACGTCAGTAGCACTGTGCCCTTTAAGTAGTTAATGTTATGCCCCAATAACGGGTCCATGATTAAAGGAGCGAGACTGATACAAAGCGAAGGTCAAGCAAAGCTTTATTTCGCGCCAAGCATCAAGAATCTAACCGAACGTTCAGGGACGCACCTCTTACAAGACAGGGCGACCCTTCTGTTTCACAGTCTAGCTTTTAAGGGCAAAGGCCATGCGGTTGGGCCTGGCCACGCACAGGTGACCAATTGAATTACAATTTACCCTAGTAGACCTTTGAATCAGCCTATTACACCTTGATTAGGATTGGTGCCAAAAGGGTTCCCAAAGGGCGGGGGCCCATACTCCTTGGTAGCTAGGGAGACAGTATGCAACCCCCTACTGATCGGATGTCCCCACCTGGCCTGACCCACCTTTGTATCTGGGCTTTGTTACCTGGAGCTGGTTTCCGGGACTTGTTTTTAAGTGAATCCCCTGGGGGAAGGGGAGCAGGGACAGTTTAAGGGTTAAACAAGGTTTTTGTTTAACCTCAATGAAAGCCTCTTCCTAAAATATAAAAATATAAAATAGGTCCTTACAGTTAAGATTAAATTTGCCTGCCATGACAAAACCCCCAGATAACAATGACTTAAATTTATAGACATTGATTTCTCTTTCACCATAAAAGAAGGGAGGTTGGCAGTGCAGAGCTGAGGCTGTGCCACACAGAATCAGAACTAGGGGCTTCCTCCATCTCATAGCTCTGCCCTCAGTGACTTCCACTCCCAGTTCTGTCTTATGATTCCAGAAGGCTGCCAAAGCACCAACAGGCAGGAAGGTGGGAGGGATGACGTATACTTTGTCCTTTTCCTTTAAGAATCCTTCCCAGAAGTTGTACTAGTCCTATCTGCTTTCATCCCATTGGATAGAGTTTAGTCACACTGAGCTGCAAGACATGCTGGGAAATATAGTCTAGATTCCAGGTGGCTGTAGTCCCAGCTGGGAGGGGCAGGGGGAGTTGTCTTACTAGGGATGGGAAAAGGACAAGGGGGTTGCTGAGAGTCTCTATCCCGGTCCTCTGAGTCTTTTCCGCTCTCTGGTTGCTCAGCCCAACAGCATTCTTAGGTTGTGGTTTATTGTTCATATCTGGGTTCCCTTTCCCCAGATAGCTGGTGGGCAAAAGTTGTATTCAATTCTTCTGCTTTCTCAGCTCCTTGGATTGTGCTTTTTCCATTCTATCTTCATGATCATAAGTCTATATTTGGTAAGGAGAGGAGAATTTGTAACAGGAAACCAAAAGCTGGGTGTTATACGGCGTAATTATTCCCCCAGAAGACACCACCCAGCATGAAGCCAGACCCAGAGTTTTGCTCAGGCTTTGAAATCACACAGTTCGGTTCGGTTCTAGAACCCTGGCTTTACTTCCTTTGAGCCTATGGTCATGGGAAAGCAAGTAAAGTTCTTTGAGCCTTAATTTGCTTACTTATTAAAACAGGGATAATACCTTCCTTTCAGTGTTGTGAGAATTCCAAAGACAGTTTGTGTAAATGCCCAGCACATTATGGGGTCCATTTATCTCCTTTAATCTGCAGTAAGTGATAACAGACTGGGGGTTGGTCTGTAGCTGGAGGTTATCCAGCCTTGCACACATCTAACTCAGGAGATCCGGAATATTCCAGTTCAGGCGAAATGAATATTCTAGGTGAGGGAAAATGTGTCTTCTCTTTCTCTGACTTCTGCACTTAAGACTTAATCTTTGTCCTTCAAAACAAAGGATGGTCCAAGCTGTAATCACAATGTTAACCTAATGACTGAGTGAGTAGCATCTCTTGGAAGATTTCTTCTGCCAGTGATTTGCAAACAGCAACTGTAACTGAATTTGGCAGGAAAGTTGCAGACACTGTCCTGTGGCCTTTGCATCCGCCTCTGCTGGAACATGAGCACATCATTTCCCAGGCAACCTTCAGCAGGTTATTTAGAAAGCTCTGGAAGCTTGCGTATAGGACGTCAGAATTACAAAAGGATTAGCCCTTGGTCAGAACATTTTCTCCGTCTTCTAAACATTTCTCGAAACGAGCCAACAGATTAATTTTTGGCTTAATTCCTATTAAGTCAGGTTTATACACAGAAATTATAAGGATCTCGCCGCCCCCCCCCCCCGCCCCTTCCTCCCCTAGTCAAGCATCTCTTTTCTGTATTTTAGAGCAGGGCTATATCCATCAAACATGAACCTGTCCTCACACGCTTGTCTCAGTTCTGAAGAGATCCAAAAATTTCTCATGTTTAGGAGAAGGGAACCACTCGCAAGACGGACATTCCAGCTTGCCAGGGGCAAGATCATTGATACAGAGAAATGCTGCAACTTCGCCTGTGATACTGTGTCATTCCTTGCAGCGATGCTCTTCTCTTCTTTCCTTTAAACATCTCAAGACTCGCCTAATTTAGCAGGAGGCCCTTTGAAAGCTCCTTCCTACACCATCCCTCCTAAAATCCCTCCCGTGATTATCTTGCTCTTTCACGTGCAGAGACGTCAACAGAGACGTCAACAGAGACGTCAACATTCGGGACCCAAGAGTGCCTGGGCACCCAGAGGCTCCTCTCACCCTCTGTGACTCCCGGCACAGTTCAGCATCCCGTCCTGGCTGCCGAGCCTCCTCAGCAAAGCGAAGGGTCTCTCCTAGGAGGAAGAGTCGCATGTCGGGCTAGACACGGCCAATCCTTTGTCATTTCATTTTTTTTTAATTAATCTGCCCATGTACCTTGGCTTTCGTGATTGCCCTTCTCCCATCCCATGTGACTCCAGTGGGGTCGTCAATGACAAAGCCCAGATTGTGACTCATGCCGGCCAACGGTCCCCGGTCCTTACAACAGGTATGAGCTGAGATGCCCACACCGCTAGGCTAGATCATTTTAAGGGACTGAGACGGATGCGTGGGGAGAGGTGATCTCTCTCTTCCCTTCTGGGACTGCAGCCTGGAGGGACTGTAAACTGAACATGCCAGTGGCCATCTCTCCCCCGGTGTGGTAAGAGCCCGCCCGAGAATGGAAAAGTAGAGAAGAAAAGAGACAGAGAGAGCCCAGTGCCCAACCGGAGGCTCACCAAGTCTAGACTTGACATAAATGGCAGCTGATAGACTTCTTTTATGCTTAATTCATATGAAGTTGCTGATGTTTACAGCAGGAAGAGTCTGCTGTGTAAGACTTACAGATCGTCTTTATTTCTCCTTCTTCCTTTGTCAAGCACTTCTCTTCTGTATTTTAGGCCAAGTCTATATCCATCAAACATGATCTGGTACAATTTGGGGATACACATATTAAATAGCCACAGGCAGGAGGGAGTATCTCTCTTCACATCAACGCAGACCAGGGCTATCTCTTAGTTTAAAGGCTTATGTGAAAGGTTGAAAGTGTTTCTTCTGCATGTGTTTTGCCATTTCAATTTTGCAAACTCATGGATGGCTGCATGCAGGGGCTTATGTTTTTGGCATGCCTGGACACCTCCCAGGATAGGGCAGGTACAAAATCCCTTACCCAGAGCACTGGGGGCCATTTGTGTTTCAGAGTGCAGGATATTTTGGATTTTAGGAAGGTGTCAGAGTATGAAACTCCCCAGTGGGGCCTCAGGGAAGTTTCCTTTGCCGGCCAGTGATCTATTTGCATATGATACGAATATTAACACTAACTAAGACTAACTAGCCTCATGTCATTGCAGGTCAAGGTTTGTTACCAAATGAGCTTTAAATGTTTTTGTGTTTTGCAGTTTCTGGGTTGTAGAATTGTGGGTCATGGTTTGTGTCCCTGTGTTCCGTGCTCTGCCCTCATCATCCTGCTCAGAGCAGAGACTAAATTCTGGCCAGGGTGATACCAAGAAGCCTCTACTGAGGATCATTTTGTATTTTACCTAAAATTCGATCGCAGTATTGGGGCACCTGGGTGGCTCAGTGGGCTAAGCCTCTGCCTTCAGCGCAGGTCATGATCCCAGGGTCCTGGGATCGAGCCCCACATCGGGCTCTCTGCTCAGCGGGGAGCCTGCTTCCTCCCTCCTCTCTCTGCCTGCCTCTCTGCCTGCTTGTGATCTCTGTCTGTCAAATAAATAAATAAAATCTTAAAAAAAAATTCAATCGCAGTATAAATAGACGGAATAAAGACATTACGCCCAAAGATACATATGTACAAAACCATAATGGAAGACGTAAACCCCATCATTAGTTTTAACAATAGTTTTCTGCAATGAGAGGGATTATGGATGAGTTTTGTTATTTTCTCTGTGTTTTTCTGTGTTCTTGAAGTTTCTGCTTTAAACATCTCATTTTCTTGGGGAGCCTGGCTGGCTCAGTCTGCGGAGGGTGAAACTCTTGATCTCAGGGTTGTGATTTTGAGCCCCACACTGGGTGAAGAGATTACTTAGAAATAAAATCTTTAAAAAAAGAAAAGAAAAGAAGAGGAGAGGAAAGAAAAGAGAAGAAAAAAGAAAAGAGAAAAGCTTTCTCTTGGATGTTCTGGTTAATCCAAGATACCATCTTTTTTTTTTTTTCTTTTAACATTATGTTTTCTTTTTTTTCCAAATCTTTTTTTTTTTTTAAGATTATTTATTTATTTATTTGTCTGAGAGAGAGAGAGCAGGAGCACAGAGAGCTGCAGGCAGAACAGGCAGAGCAAGAAACAGGCTCCCCGCTGAGCAAGGAGCCCGATGTGGGACTCGATCCCAGGACGCTGGGATCGTGACCTGAGCCGAAGGCAGATGCTTAACCAACTGAGTCACCCAGGCATCCCCAAGATACCATCTTTAACTTGCTATCTTTTTTTGTCCCTTCCTTTCTAATACTTATGCATCTTTTTTCCCTGGTCTGACTTCATTTGCTGGGCTTACAAAAGAGTATTGAGTAGTAATAATATGATAGGAATCATTCTTGCCGTATTCCTGACTTCAAAAGGAAAGATCACATTTATAGAATTAAAAATTATATGAATATTAGTTCTTATAGCTTTTGTAATTTTTTATGTATAGCATAGGAATTTAAATGGGATAGATAAAGGATCTTTCCAAGTAAAAGGATCCAGGCGAGGGTATAATACAAACTACTTTATGGTTATATTCTGCCCCACTGATTTTTCCAGAGGGCAGACAACTGAAACAGGACATAGGAAGTCAATAGTCATCCAAAGAGTGATTTAAGTTTTATTTAACTGTACGTGGAAGGATTAGTTTCACAGAATAAGTTCAAGAAAATAAAATGTGAAAGCTAAAGTGAGAATATTTATTTAAGAGGAATGGGAAAAAAAGATAATTTAACAAATATAACAGCAATAAAATACTCCAGAAGGATATTGAGGAAACTAAAAAACAAAACAAACAAAAACCCCATTTCTGAAAAAGTTCTAGACAGAGTCAACAGGAGTAAACAAACAAGCAAAACAACAATAAAAACAGCAAAACCTCATAAAATTCCAGGAAAAATATCTCCTGTGTTAATGATTGAGAAAAAGGATATGTCAGAACTGTATTAGGAAAGTAAGATAAATTTAAGATCAGTTCAAGCTTTATAAGAACAGAGAGAAAGGAAAAACAGAAAATGAGAAAGAAAAATGTGCTTTGCCGCCCCCCAGAAGAATGAACTGTGCCCTGTGCGCCATGCTTGTGGCTGCGGGGTGGCTGGGAGCCAGGGTAGGGGGTGGGGGATGGGGTGGGGTAGGGGCTAGGGGCAGGGGTGTTTGGAGAAAGTTCTGGTACAGGGATGGCCTGTGTCTCTGATGCCAGTCCCCACTCCTGCCCTCCCCTCCCTGCATCCGCCACCACTGGGACTTATCCTGGGGTCCTCATGGCTTCTTGCAATTCAGAAGGAAGCCAGAAATATTAATAAGGAACTTACTTTCCCCACCTCCTTGGGCCGCTAACTTGCCTTTTATTCCAGGATGGTTTGTGTAAACAGAACTAAGTTCTGTAGAATCAAGCAGATCAGAACATTTTAAAAAGAAAGCAAAATTCTATTTTCAGGAAACTTTGCTGAACCAATGCTGAGACCAGCTATTTTTGAATCACAAGATACTTTTGTATCTTAAAGGAAAGACTATCTTGTTTCCTGTAGAGCAGTTCACAGACAATTTTCACTATTTTTTGAAACATTTTTTAAAGATTTTATTTTATTTGAGAGAGAGAGCTTGCATGCACATGTGAGCACGAGTGAGCACGAGTATGGGGTGGGGGTTTTGGGGGGAGGGGCATGGGGGTGCAGGGGAGAGGGGCAGAGCAGGGAGGGAGAAGCAGACTCCCTGCTGAGCAGGGAGCCCAATGTGGGACAGGATCCCTGGACCCTGGGATCATGACCTGAGCTGAAGGCAGACATTTAACCCAGGCATCTAAAAATTTTCACTATTAAAAAGTGGTTGCATATTGACTTGCTTGCTTTCTGTGAATAATTCTCCTAGTTCCACCTATTATCATGCTAACATGGTAACTTCTAGCATTTAAAGTGTAAAGTTTTGGCACATCCAAAATATCCATGGCCATGGTATTGTCACTTGCTATCAGAGGACTTATTTTGCCTGGAAACTTCATATTTTAGCTCTTCCCAGAAGCAGCACAGTTTGGGAGAGAAAGCTCGGTTCTGCCTGCAAAAGATCTGAAGAACGGGATGAAGTTCACCTGCAAGCAAATGTGTTAAGCGTCTACACTGAACCAGTATGTCAGGGCCTCACGTCATGGCGCCATGGGGACAGGAAGAGAAATGGTCTGCCTCCCCGTCTTCTCCCTGTCCACCAGGGCCTGTGAATGGGTTCCTTTCTGCAGAAGCAGGAGCGGGATGGCTGGCCGCTGAGGGCTGGAGGCTCATCTGGACGCGGAGCCTGGCTGAGAGCAAAAGCAATGGACAATATCCAGTTTGGGGATTGTCTGGGAAGCTGGAAGCATACAAACCTGCACAGAGGGAGGAAGGAAGGATGCCAGGCCCCTCCTGGAGAATATCTGTCTACGGAAGGCTATGAGCATTAAGCAGAAATAAATAGGACCCCTTCTAGATAAGTGCCCCAAACAGCAGATAGCAGGGACCCGGATATTTGTACACCGATGTTCCCAGAAGCACTCTTCTCAGGAGCCAAAAGGTGGACACAATCCAAATGTGCAGCAGCAGATGAATGGATAAACGAATTGTGGCAGATACATTTGGTGGAATATTATGCAGCCATGAAAAAGAATGAAATTCAGATCCAGGCTACATTGTGGATGAAACTTGAAAATGTGCTACATGGAATAAGCCCAAGGTAAAAGGACAAATACTGCACGATCGCACTTACCTGAGGGACCTAGGAGAGGCAAGTTCATAGTGGTAGAACGTAGAGATTAATAGGGGCCGGGAGGAGGTGGAAATGGGAGTTCCTGTCTCATGGGGACTGAGCTTCTGTTGGAGATGATGAAAAAGTTCTGGAAATGGATGGTGGTGATGGTCACACAACAGAGTGAAGTACTAAGTGCTCCTGCATTTGTACCATTTAGCTAAAATGCTAAATTTTGTGTCACATATATTTTACCATAATCAAAGTGAAAACAAAGGCAATAAATACTCAAGACCTTAAAAAAAAAAAAGGGACAAAAGTACCGCATAGTTCTGGTGCCTGCCCATCACGTGGATACTGCCCAGTGAATGCGAGTTTCTCTTTCTTCTCTCTTGCTGCTTCTCCCCCCGCCTCCACAGCCCTCCCGTCTTCCCCCACGCTGGGCTCTCAGGTAGTTTCACACTCCGGGACACGCCATATATTCCATTTAATCTTACCTCAGATTACCTCTTGAACATCCTCAAAAGTGGGTGCAGAGCAGTTGTAGGACCTCATTCTAGTAGCTTCCTTTCTGTCTCTGGCATCGTCAATGTCTCTCCCCTTCCGCTAGGTCATTCCCATCAATAGACCCACGAGTGCCCCGTCATTAAGAACAACCAACCAACCTCCCAAACAAAAAATCCCGAGTCCATGTTGCTCTCTAGCAACTGCCCCAATTCTGTGCCCTCGCTCAAAGCAAAAGTTCTTCGAAAGTGCCCATCCTGTTTAACCACAGCCCTGTCCTCAGCCGCTGCCATCTGGCCTCCTTCTCTACCACACAGCTGAAATGACGGGTGTCCAGATTACCAGTGATTCCCATTTGCCCCAAACCGGGGGTGGGGCCTCATCTTCCTTGGTCTCTCTGTAGCATTTAGTGGTGGGCCACTTCCTCCCAAAACGCCATCTGTTCTGGTTTTGGTTTTGCTTTTTCGCCACTCTCTCCTGGTTTCACTCCAATCACACCGGCTCTTCCTTCTTAGTCTCCTTTGCCGGCTCTCTCTTCCGGCCTCTAGAGTCGGAAGCCTCTTTTCTTCCCTCCATTTTTGCCCTCAGTGATCTCGCCCAGTTTCGTGGCTATAAATGCCATTCAGAAGCTGATGACTTCCAAATTTGCATGTCTAGTTCTGACCCCTCTCTTGAACACCAGACTCATCCATTCAGTCGCCTTCTGGACGTCTCCAAGACTGTTTGACAGGTGTCTCAAATTTATGAGTTCTAAAATGGGATTTTTAAAAAAGATTTATTTATTTATTTGAGAGAGAGAGAGAAAGTGTGTGTGTGTGTGTGCAGGAGTGGAGGGCGGGAGGGGCAGAGGGAGAGAGACTCTCCAGCAGACGCCCCGCTCAGTGAGGAGCCCGATGCAGGGCTCGATCCCATGACCCAAGATCATGATCTGAGCTGAAACCAAGAGTCAGACGTTCCACCAACGGAACCACCCACACACCCTAAAATGGCATTTTTAATCCATCTTAGCCTTCCTGCTCGCAAACACACTCTTCCTTTATCTTTTTCACCTCAGTTAATGCGGCTGCCCAAATCCTCCAGATCTGAAACCTGCTTCAAACCCTCCCGTGGCTTCTTCTTGCCAAACGACTCACTCTAGACCGTCTGTCAGGCAGATGAAGTGGCCCGTGCCCACCTGTGACAAGGTTCGGCTTACCTTCACCTCCTCTCAGTATGCCCCCTGGTGGGCCTCTCTGCCCCCCAGTCCCATTGCGCTCAGTCCTGCCTTTGTACCAGATGCTTCCACCACCGGGAAAGTCCTTTCCTTGGATGTCTGCGACGGATTTTTTTTCTCGTCATTTAAGTCACTGCTCAAACAACATCTCTTTAGAGAAGACTTGCATTACTGTCCAGCCTAACATCACGCTTGCCCCTCTTTCCTGTTTTTTTTTTTTTTAAGATTTTATTGATTTATTTGACAGACAGAGATCACAAGCAGGCAGAGACGCAGACAGAGAGAGAGAAGGAAGCAGGCTCCCTGCTGAGCAGAGAGCCCGATGTGGGGCTTGATCCCAGAATTCTGGGATCATGACCTGAGCTGAAGGCAGAGGCTTTAAGCCACTGAGCCACCCAGGTGCCCCCACCCCCGCACTATCCTGTTTTATCATCCTCTTTCATTTCCTTAGAATTCATCATTACCTGCAACGATCTTGTGTATTATCTGTATTGTTTTTTTTATATTTTATATTCTCCAATCAGCATATAACTTCCATGAGACCGGGGATGTTTACTGCTATTCCCCTTGGTGATGAAAACATGCCTGGAGCTTGGTGGGTGCTTAATGAAAATCTATAAACGAACAAATAAATGAGTAATTCTCCACTTTCAGAGATGCACGGCTCGTTGTCCAAGGCTTCCGTCACCTGGCACCGACACGACCCCCAGGTCTGTGTTGGAGTCAGCAGCCTGGGCAAGCAGAGTGTCCCAGGATCCAGGAGAGGCACAACGGATAGAATATACATGAATATTCATGCAACAGTTTTGAAGTTTATGTGCCCCTTTCCTCGGTGAGGTAGAGTGGGCAGGACCTGCGGCCTCCTGAGCCTCCATATCTAAAATGTTCCTTGCGCTGAAACCCACAGAGAAGGACCCTCTGTAGAATGACGGCTCCAAAACCCCGTCCTCAGACGCTCTCCTCGCTGGCTGGTGACTCGGATCTTGAAATCCTTTTGTGTGGCTGATTCTCATCAGCCTCTTTAGGAAGCTGGTAGAGGTGAACCACCCTGGGACTGGTTTGGAAATACTTCTTTTTCAAGGGAATGTTAAACCATTCTTATTTGTTTGGTGAAACCGGGAGGGAGTGATAGAGAAAATGAACGGTGAATACCAGAATCTGAAATACCAGGAATTGATCCAGTCTTCTGGAAAAGACCGATGATGTCTGTCTGGGTCGTGCCAATTAATAAAGGGGAAATAAATCCCCATTAGGTTAAATAGGATGGGTAATTTGTGGTAGTTGGTGAACGTGGCAGCCTAATGAAGACTCCTGCTTGGACAGTGATGATTTTCCCAGACAGGGATTCTCCGAGGACGTGCTAGTCAGCTGCAGTCTCTGGTCCTGTGGACCTAGACATCCCAGCAGATGGTCGGGGAGTCACTGAACACCGACCAGGTGCGAGCACTGGGGTATGTATCTGTGCATGACACCTCATCTGATCCTCACCAAGGTCACCAGTCCCGTGAGACACTTTTAGCTTCCATTTTACAGCAGAAGACAGCAAGTCATAGAGAGGATGCGTGACTTGCTCAAGGTCACGTGGGAGGAAAGTAGCTGTATTTCCATGAACCATTGTCCGTGGACCCAGGTTGGAATCTTTACCCAGATGACTGTGGGCGGGCTTTGAGGTTCTCATGAGCTCCATGGAATTGTATGTGAACATGTTCACCTAATGCAAATATTTGTAGAGAGAGGGTCTACAATTCTCACCACATTTTCTAAGGGAGTACGACCTTGAAAAACGAAGAACAAGGAAGGTGGGGGAAGAAAGGACAAAGGTTATCGTTTGGCCTAGAGCAGTTTTTATGCTTGCCTGAAGGGAGAGAGGGTTGCACCTAATCCAATACTAACCCATTCACCAAGAAAAAAACTATTTTGAGCTTTCCTTTCTTCAGTGTGGGTAAGGAAAAAGAAAAACCATTGGTAAGTTCAAGGTGCTTTTTATTTATTTATTTTTTCATTTTTTTTTCACAAGGTGCTTTTTAAAATTACATCCCTCCCCCGAGGACCAACATCCAGCAGAAACCATTCTCAAGGGCACTGAGTTGAAGTCCTCTGCTATCCTCAGAAGGGTAAGACATGTTTCTTTTCCCTTGAGTGTCTAAATGGAAAAATGCATATAACTTTGTTTTTCTCAGAATAAAAGCCTGAGATACGTGAAAGTTCCTTGGTAGAAGAATTTTTTTATTTTTACAATTTATTTACTTATTTTTAGAGAGAGAGCGAGGTGGGGGCAGAGGAGGAAGGAGAGAGAATCTGAAGCAGACTTCGCACTAAACGCTGACTACCACATGAGGCTCGATCTCACGACCCTCAGATCATGACCTGAGCTGAAACCAAGAGTCAGAGTTCAACCAACTGAGCCATCCAGGTGTGTCCCTTTGGGGGAATATTTCTTGAATATATATCACTTGCCAGGCTCTCTGCCTTGACTGAAGCTATAAACATGTATGGAATACAGTTCTTGATTCCAGGGTTTAATACTTAAGTAAGGGAGACAGATATGTAACCGCATGATTTTCATGCTTTATTTGAGTTCCTAAGAATTAATATAAAAGATTAGCTTCTCACTGAAAAGGTGGCAAAAGGATATTAAGAGATGAACCACATACACACACAAAATGCACATGGTCCTTAACCATAAAACTTTGCTTTACCTAATTCATCATATGAGATACACAAAGTATAACTAAAATGAAATTGCAGGGCACCTGGGTGGTTCAGTGGGTTAAGTCTCTGCCTTCCGCTCAGGTCATGATCTCAGGGTCCTGGGATGGAGCCCCTGGGATTGAGCAGGGAGCCTGCTTCCCCCTTCTCTCTCTGCCTGCCTCTCTGTCTACTTGTGATCTCTGTCTGTCAAATAAACAAATAAAATCTTTAAAAAAATAAAAATAAAATGAAATTGCACCGCTTATGTATTTGATCGGCAAAGGTAAAAAATCTGGTAACTACTGTGTTGATGAGGGATTGGGGGAAGACACGATCACAGGCATAACTGGTGGGAATATACACGAGGACAACATTTATGGACAGCCATTTATTCATCAAAATTTAGAATCAAAGAGACAAAAAGGAGCCAATGGAGAGTTCCCAAAGCTTGAATAATCTGAGCAACAAATGAAACAGTGTCGGGTTAGAACCTCAACTAAATATCCACGGATCCACTCTGATGTAGCACGCTGCCCAGCATCGTAAGTGCGGGCTGCGTATAACGATTTCCTTCCAGAGAGTACCATATGGAAAGGAGTGGGGACTAACTTCAAAGTGGAGAAACCTGACATGCAACACGGCTAGGTGACCACGGTCAACACCAGCAGGGACGAGCTCTGTTGACAGTACATACACTTGACGTGGCATGATAAAAATGGCCCTTTACCTCTTCTTCCCCCCAAAACCCATAACCCCAGTGTAACCATGACAAAAACATCAGACAAATCCCAACAGAGGGATTTTCTACAAAATACCTGAGCGATACTCCTCTGTCTACTTCTTAAGAAGGAGCTAACGAGCAAAGGATGGAAATTGCTGACTAATGACAAGTGACAGGATCGGTGGGTAACAATGGCGCCCGGCTTTGGTGGGCAAGTCTACGTGTCCAGTGACAGTGATCTGTGTGCTTCTCTTTTTCCTCGAAGCGGCCTGTCTAAGTGGTAGAGACAAAAAAGTAGATCCTTGACTTGGACAGTGAGTGGGATGGGTGGACCGAAAGTTCTGGGCGTTGACGGCAGACCATCAAGGGAAGTGATGGCAGGGAGGGGAAGTCAATAAACCCAGGGGGAGCTCGGTGCTGTGGGTGAGGGAGGAGCCAAGGGGTTGGCTCTGGGTTTGGTGGAAGGGCACTGGTATGAAATCCGGATTCTGGTCACAGTGTGGGCTCTCCAAGGGTGAGATTTGAGGGTCTTGCCTTAATAAACTTGGCACATCCCACACGATGTTAAGTAACTCTTAACATTAAGGTAAATGGGGAAAGCAGAGGTAAAGAGATGGAAAGTAAAGGGTGGTTGAGAAATGTTAAAGAATCCTGTTCAGTTACAGTGGAAGGTCTACGGAGGGATTGTTGTGCATATATTGGAAAAGGTAAGTCGGGGCCAGACTGGGCCAAGTTTCTGGTTTGGGGTAGCAGTGTCTGCACACAGTGCAAATAGCGTCTTCTTATTCAAGCCCAACTTCCTATTGATGGAGAATAGTTGGGAGAAAGGCAGGCAGGGACAAGGCTCCCCCCTACCCCTCCTAAGAGGAAGCTACCCTTACAAGGAAAAAGGCCCCATCCTGTTATACTAGGCTTTAACCCCGCGCCCCAGCTTTAAGGCTTCCTACTGGGAGGACTTACTTGTATGTGACAGAAAGAAGGGAATGGAGTTGGGTGTCCTAACCCCGCTCTACAGCCAATGGGATATTTAAACAGAGAGCTGGTTCTACTGGCCTGAGGCTGGCTGGAATACCTTAGGACAGTGGCGATCACCTGCCCTCTTGGTTCCGGAGGCTACAAAACACCCCCCAGGAAGCAGCCCTCGACTCTATCCCACGTGAACAACTACCTGATTGGTAGACGAGTGTGTCGACCACAACCTGATTGGGTGGCAGGTGCAGGGAGGGTGAGTCAGATTAAAACAGCCCACACCAAAGAGCCCATAAAATCCTCTAGATTTAATCACCAAATCGGCAACCCTCTTGGCTCCCCTCCCTTTGGAGAGCTTTATACTATCGCTCAGTAAACCTTGCTCCGCTGCCTGCCACTCTTCCTCGGGTCTCCCTCTTCATTTTTCGAAGCAGCGTGACCAAGGGCCACGGGCACCAAAGGGAAGGAAATGCTGCCACGCTGTCAGAGGGTGGAGGTTAGGAGGGAGGGCACTAGGGTAGACTGAAAGATTCGGGCGGATGGACACCGACCCTGATTTCGGCAGCAGGTCAGTGGCGTTAAGAAGAAAGCGAGAGGCACTGCTGTACGGGAAATGGGGCGTAAGTCCATTGGCAACGAAATGTGGCTCTTTTTGACCTGTTGACTCAAGCCAACCAGCCAAAAATGTTAGTTTTGGAAAATAGGGGAAATCTGAAACGGACTGCGATTTAGACAATATTAAGGAATAACTTAAATTTTTAAAAAGATTGTTTATTTATTTATTTATTTATTTATTTAAGAGAGAGAGAGAACATGAGAGAAGTCAGTGGGAGAAGCAGACTCTCTGCCGAGCAGGGAGCCCGACGTGGGACTTGATCACCTGGACTCCAGGATCATGACCTGAGCCGAAGGCAGTTGCTTAATCAACTGAGCCACCTAGATGCCCTTAATTTTTTTTTTTTTTTAAAGGAGTGACAGTGAAACTCGTTATGTAAAACTTGTCTGTGTTTTTAGAGATGCCTCCCGAAGTACGAGGGACTGGAAGGACACGATGTCTGGGATTTGTTGTAAGAAAGAGCAAAATGCAGGAGATAGGTGAAGAAATGTGGAAACCTGGGTAATTGCTGAATCTGGGGTTTGTTGTCACGTGCTCTCTGCTTCTGGGTATGTTGGAAATTTTTCATAATAAAATTTTAAAAATAACAGCTGAACAGAGATTCGGGTCGGGAGTATAGTGAGAGTCATCCCACCTGAAAGCCCAGGTGGGCTGGGTGACAAGGTGGGTGGCAGAGGTGGGGGACTGCCCTTCGTTCCAAGGCAGAGCCGGGTGGTCTGTGGTCAGAACCTGGAGTTGAGAAGGGAGCTGACCCCCAAAGGAGCCATTTTCTCCTCTTTACCCAATGGCTGGGAAAGCCCGAGGCTCTTTCTTTTGGCATCACAGCCAGCTCCCCAGCCGACGGAGGACGCCAGCCCACAGGGGACAGGCTGAGTGGCGGGAAACAAGCCCCCGCTCCACTGTGTGTTTGTGGCTGCTGAGTCGACCTTGCTCCTCCAGGATAGGAGTGTGATAAACAGTGATTATGGGTAAAGTTTGTGGTGTTTGTGTCTCCCCAGATCAAAACTCTGTCTCCCCTCTGCGAACACAAGCCATCAAAAGTTGATCTGTATTTAATTTTCTCTGGGTGGTCCTGGGCTGACGTCTTGCCCTTTGGTCTCACCCTAGGAACTAGGGACCCGATCCTTTGTTCCGTCTGCTTCTAAGATAGCACGCCTCCCCGCTGCTGGCCTCGCCTGGGATTCCGTGCTCTGAAACTTCATCTGATGTTACAAGAACAAGAGAACCTTACATTGCCTGGTGAACATTCTGGGCGAAAAGCAGGTGTCCCGGTCACATCTGTGCACAACTGGTCTGCGTTCACGAGAAAGCTGCAGAGCGTGAGTCCGGCTAAAGGGTGGCCTTTGGTTGCCCCCCACTTCTAAGGGTTCCCCTGGATGGGAGAGACTGTCCTGACGCTTGAAATGCAGTAAACCTCTTTGGGGTACATGAGCTGGCTGGGGTTCCCAGTGGGCAGACTGCCTGCCCCATGGAGGCTTTTCCCAGAGGTGGAATGGGGGGTGGGGGCAAAGGGGGGAGGGGTCAACACAAAAAGTTATGAGAACAGCTCTGGGGAAGCAGAGCTCACTGTGTTTTGAAAGCACCTTGGCATGTCTGAATTCTCCGGGAAAACTGCTTCTTTTTCTTCCATAAACAGCACAGACGACCGACCCCTCCGACCCCTGCGGTGGAATGTGTCTCTTTTGGCATCTGCAAGGTGGGGCTCCCCCAGAAATGCAGAAATTGCACAGGGCCACGGGCTCAGTGACCCGTCATAAGTCACAGGGCACAAAGGGGTCAGATGGAGGAGCGCAGGAAGTTCAAGTGCCCCTCCTCCCTGTGCATCTCCCCGCCGGAGCCATCCCCCTCACCTCGAAGGGAATGTATTTCTGCTTTTTACTTACCTTCTAGCACTTTCAGTCTCCAGGACAAAAGTGCTTGAGACTGAGCCACCAGTTGAAACTTGCTATCATTAGCCTTTTTCCCCTCACCCTGGAAGTCTATTCCTATTAAAAAAAACCCGAAGGAGCCTGGCTGGAGGCACCTGGCTGGCTCAGTCGGTTGACCACGGGAATCCTGATCTCAGGGTTCTGAGTTTGAGTTAGGTATAGAGATTACTTAAAACAAATTTTTTTTAAATGCTCTTTTTTTTTTAAGATTTTATTTATGTATTTATTTGACACAGAGAGAGAGACACACACAGTGAGAGAGCGAACACAAGCAGGGGGAGTGGGAGAGGGAGAAGCAGGCTTCCCACTGGGCAGGAAGCCCAATGTGGGACTTCATCCCAGGAGCCTGGGATCATAACCTGAGCTGAAGGCAGACGCTCAATGACTGAGCCACCCAGGCAACCTACCCCTAAAAGAAAAAAAAAAAAAAAAGTCCCAAGAAGGCTGAATCCAAATTATAAAACCCAACTAGTATGCAGAATTACTCTGATGTGGGTGTCTTCAGTTCATTATGCCTTTGGCTTTATAGGGTATATTTAAAATGTATATACTACAGTGAATATAAACTTGATGATTTATTTTGCCCAAGAAGAAGGAAAGGATGAGAGGAAGTTAAAGCGGTGCCATTCCCTGGGGTGGAGCTCACGGGACCGTGCCCCCCCACCTAGGGACAGCCTTTCTTCAGAGGGTGTGCTCATTTCTCCCCAGGCTGACATGGCATTTGAGAAGGTTCCCACTCCTTGTCAATTGAGAATCTGTTACCACGAAACCACCTGATAGCTTGGAGCAAAATTGTTTGCATTTTTCAGGTCCAGGGATGAAATGATACATCAAGGTCGGGGACTTTGCTCACCTGTGCGGGGGCATTTATCACTCCCACCTGAGCCTTCCTGGAGATGCGTTCGGAGATAAACTCATTCAGACATGGCCATGAAATTCGAGGCTGGGAAAGCGGGCTTGCAAAGCTCCTCTTAAGCTCCCTTACATTTCAGGTGAGTCAGAATTCCATGAATTTACCGACAGAAGCTCTGATGACATGCCCATGACCCAGGTGATCCTAGGTCTCCCTGGCATTCTGCCACCCTTTCGGTCCTTGAAGTCACCTGTGATCCCTAAAAAAGTCTGGATAGAAAACAACTTGTACATGCTGGCTTTATGGATTTATCAGCCCATGTACCACACTGAGACTGGTGACTGGCATGTAAGAAATGCTATGTACTATTGGGGTGCCTGGGTGGCTCAGTCCTTAAGTGTCTGCCTTTGGCTCAGGTCATGATTCCAGGGTCCTGGGATTGAGCCCCACATTAGGCTCCCTGCTCGGCAGGAAGGCTGCTTCTCACTCTCCCACTCCCCCTGCTTGTGTGCCCTCTCTCGCTCTCTCTCTCTCTATCAAAAAATAAATAAATTAAAAAAATATATATATATTATTTGTTTCAAAATATGGCTCCAAAACGATGAGATCTGATCTGTCGATCTCATCAATCATCATCTACGGAGAGACTCTGGGTTTGAATCCTGGCCTTGGTCGCTTTGTAGCTGTGTCATTTCAGGCAAGTTGAAATCTTTCTTTGTTTCCATGTCTTCATTGGGACAATATAAATAAGAATAGTACATTGTAACATGATTCGGAGGATTACACTAGTGAAGAGAAAAACTTTTTTTTTTTTTTTAAAGATTTTTTTAATTTTTTTATTTATTTGACAGACAGAGGTCACAAGTAGGCAGAGAGGCAGGCAGAGAGAGAGGAGGAAGCAGGCTCCCTGCTGAGCAGAGAGCCCGATATGGGGCTGGATCCCAGGACCCTGGGACCATGACCTGAGCCGAAGGCAGAGGCTTTAACCCACTGAGCCACCCAGGTGCCCCAAGAGAAAAACTTTTGAGAACAAAGTCGGCACACACTCAGTGCTCGGTGAGTGTTAGCTATTATAACTATTAAATCTGAAAAGACAGACGCTAAAATATTAACAGTAGTATTTCTGGATGGTAATCTCATGGATGTGTCTGTTCAGTTTTATGCTCTATAAATTTAAGCTTCTTCGAGGACTGGGGCTTGTTTTCCTGGTCTTCGTAATCTTTGTGCACCTAATCGTGGGTCTGGCTGAGAATAGCTGCTGAGTAAATGTTACACTCAGCTGTTAGAATCACTCTGGCTGAGGCTCTCTTCCAAATACTCATTTTTACTATGCCATGTTTTCACAACTATTAAGGAAGTTCCAGAACAAAATAGGTAAAGTGAGATGAAATAAACAAAGCTTAATAAACACCAATCAACACAAACGTATTTCTTCCAAAATGACGTGCCTTATTCCAGGCTCCTCGAGGGCTTGGAGCGTAGGTTCTGGCCCTACCCTTTCCAGTGAGGGCGCCTCCTCCCCCAAAAGCCAGCCCTCTGTAGTTTGCCATAAAAATAACAAACTACTAGTTAATCACATGCATATGTAGTCCACGTCCTGGGGGCCTCTTGGGAATGGAAGTAAAGGAGATTTTATGGAAGTCAGACCTCTGGAGAGGCTGTACAGTTGGCAGTCAAAAAGACACACACTCCAAAAAAGCAGGATTACAGGAAAGCATATATACTGTGATTCCGTGCGCATGCGACATTACATATGTAAGGTACGCGTATGTATGGAATGTCTTTTTTTTTTTTTTTTAAGATTTTATTTACTTACTTGTCAGAGAAAGACAGCACAAGCAGGGAGAGCAGCAGGCAGAGGGAGAAGCAGGTTCCCCGATGGGCAGGGAGCCCGATCTGGGACTTGAGCCCAGGACCCTGGGATCATGACCTGAGCCAAAGGCAGTTGCTTAACCGACTGAGCCACCCAGGTGTCCCTAGAATGTTTTAAATACAATGTAAGTGGTGGTTATCTCGGGGTGGTGGAATTTGGGGTGATTTTTTTCTCCCTTTTTACTTTTTCTACACGGAAGACTATGCACATACACATGTATGATATGTGAGAAAAAGAAAATAACCACGTCCTTCCAGTGAAGGGGTCATCGAAGGGAACTTCTCTGTTCCACAGACTTCGAAACCTAACTGTGAAGATATCAACTCTGATGTCTAGTAAGGTTGTGAGATTTAGCAAATAACCATACAGGAGACCCGATTATACCTGAAGTCTGATAGGCAATGCTAAGTATTTACTATGCAGCATTGGCGTGATGTGAGCGTGCTCGATTCAGAGCCCAGGCCAGTGAGACCAGAGTCCAACTCCATGGTTCTGCTCTCCCTCTAGCATCTCTGTATCTGTGTGTCTTCCTTCCTCCCCCTTCCCCTCTTCCTCCACCCCTCCTTCTCCTTCCCCTCCCCCACCTCCTTCCTCCTTCCTCCTCTACCCCCTCCCCCTCCTCCTCCTCCTCCTCCCCCTCCTCCTCCTTCTTCTTCTTCTTCTTCTTCTTCTTCTTCGTGTGTGGTCTTCTCTTCTTATGAGAACACCAGCTACATCTGATTAAGGGCTCTCTTACTCCAATATGACTGTATCTTAACTAATTACATCTACAGTGACGTATTTCCAAAGAATGTCAAATGCTGAGGTAGTGGGTGTTAGGACTTCAGCATATCTTTTGGAGACACCCAGCGCAACCCGCGATTGTCTCATCCCACTGGTTCCTGTTCCAGCTGTTTGTCTCTAAGGAAAGTTAGGATCTCAGAGGGTGAGCTGGACAGTACATTTGTATGATATTGGGCATTATTACTCTTGGTTTCAAGGGACGAGAAACCCATCTTCCTCTAGATTAGGCTGAAAGGAACTCTTGGATGAGAGAGTCAAAAGAAGAATGAACCAGTCACACTGTGAGAAGTGAGCATTCCTGTTCGGCTGCAGGAACTACTGGATCAAGGGGTAGAGTGAGTCAGGATTTCTGCCATTCTCTTCTTTGGGCTTCATTCTCTGTTGAAAGTTCTCCTAGTAGTAGGGAATGTGGCTCCGGCCAGGTCCCAAGTCTGTTAGCTTCCTAGCACTAGGGGTAGACACTCTGCAGGAGAGAGCTGACAGCCCAGGGGGATGGAGACGCCAGGTCATGGACAATAAATTTGGCCAGTGGGATGGACTCCTGAAAAAACAAGGGAGTTACTATGGTGGTGGCATGGATGAGGACAGTGGAGCAGGGAACCGACAGACCACATTGCAGACGTCCATTTAAAGATTCTATTCATTTATTTGAGAGAGAGTGAGAGAGAGCATGAGAAGAGAGAGGGTCAGAGGGAGAAACAGACTCCCCGCTGAGTAGGGAGCCCGATGCGGGGCTCGATCCCAGCATCTGAGTTTAACCATCTGAGCCACCCAGGCGCCCGAAAATCCAATTTTCATGTAAATTACCCAGATGGGTTCCAGAGCTTGTTCATATTTGCTGGAGAAACTATTCTGTTCTCTATTTTATGTCATTTAGTAGATCAGGTTTATATCTGTGCCCCAGTGCAGCGATCCATGACATTTACAAAATCCAAATTCAAATAGTAATTTCAGATTAATCTGAAAATTGATTAGGTCATACGTGGTTTTTGCATACATGGTTTTTGTCCCTTTGGGGGTGTGAGGCATGTCTAGTATCCATTTATGAAGCCAGGATTTATTTGTACAGACTTTCGAGTCAATTAGTAACGTTCGTTAACGTTGAAAAGTAGTCATTTTTAAAGTTCATATTTTAACAAGGGTACCCTTCCTTTAATTTCATTTAAGGCATTTGTGTAACTGTGATAAATAGGCAACTATGCAAATACTGATTCACTCTGGGACTACAGGAGCACATTTAATGTAGTTAGCTATTTCTGCCTTAGCACTACTAATGACTTGCCTAAATCAATTATAGGAAGTAAATGCAATTTTTGCTTCTTTCTGCTGAACGGCAGAGGACAGAGTGATTATGGAAGCTTGGTTTTTTTTTTTTTGTACCCAAACGTTAAATTCTCAAGGTCATAAGGAGCAGACCGCTGATCATCAGGTCCACTCTCCAGCTGCCAGGGCGACCTCTTCATCCAGATTCGGGTAGACACCGCACGCCCGACTTGTGTGAAAGCAACGGAACGCTTGCCTTCTCCAGGACTCCCTCTCTTGCTGGCAAGTCCCCCTTTCCTGAAGGTCAATTCTCAGACCTAGACAACTCTCTTTTCTTCTTTATCTCTGCCTTCTGTCAATTATCCAAATATTATCCATGGTGCTACCTCTGTCAGTGAGTCCCAGTCTTGGGGGGGGGGGGGAGGGTGTCAGAATCAATCTGTCATTGAATGCACATTTGAGGTCCCAGTCCTGGAGATTCTGAGTCCGTAGATCTAGAAGTGGCCCAAGGTTCTGCATTTGAAGCACCCCTCCCCCACCCCTCCCATGTGGTTTAGGAGCCACTGCCCCGAGTGTCACCATTCCCACAGCCCCCAGCACTTCCGGTCCCACCTCTGCCTCCAGTGCCTTCATTTGCCAGGTCAGCCTCTACCTAGCTGACCGCACCGACAACACGTGCACTTGGATGTCTAATTTCCCAAGCACTTTGCCCATCAGCAGACGCACCAAGATGAGTAAAGGAGAATCATTCTCTCAGGACGATGCCTCAATGACGGGGGTAATCCAGGAAACTGAATCCTACTCTTGAGATGTTTAGAGACTAGGAAGCACCCACCCCAAGGTCCTCAAAGACGGAGTGACGAACTCAACCTTAGAAGGTTTGGGAGAGCTTTCCAGAAGAAGTGATGCTGAAGTTAGGATGAAGATGAGTTTATCAGACAGGGAAGGGCTGGGGGGAGAGAATATTCCAAATAGTTTAAAGCAGGCGAATGATAATATAACTCGACTGGGGCTTTAGATTTATCTCCAGACTTACTGTATAGTATCACATGTTGGACCCTCTGTTAGGCTGTTTGCAAGTTTTTTGGGGGGTTCCCCACTGTCTTCAGCATCAACGATGAACTCTTCCTTCTTGTATTCAAAGCCCTTTGTGACCCAGACCATCTCTCTGTTATCCTCACCGGTCCGCTCCCCTCCTGTGCTCTTGTCACATGCACGACTGAGTCTTCTTTTAAAAAGCTGTGTTCGGGGCGCCTGGGTGGTTCAGTGGGTTAAAGCCTCTGCCTTCGGCTCAGGTCATGACCTCAGGGTCCTGGGATCGAGCCCCGCATCAGGCTCTCTGCTCAGTGGGGAGCCTGCTTCCCTTCCTCTCTCTCTCTGCCTGCCTCTCTGCCTACCTGTGATCTCTGTCAAATAAATAAAATCTTAAAAAAAAAAAATAAAAAGATGTGTTCTCACTTCTCGAACGCCTTTCCCATCCGTCGTCCGGCAGGCCTTTCCCTGCCCCACGCCTCTGCTTTGATGGCCTTGCTCAGTCCCATTTTTCAACGTTTATTTCTTCACCTAGTTCATTTCAAGAGACTGGATATACAAATGGATGATGGTCAGACTAGCTATAAAACTGGAACTCTGCTCCAAAACTTGTAGGAACCTGCCAAGGAAACCAGTCCTGGTTGTACAGTAAACAGCCCGGGAAACTAGCTGGCTCGAAGTCAGACTTGTAGGAAGTCAAACTGTGATCTCTAGTAACAATCCGGGAAGCTAAATAGTAACTTCCAGAAAGATAAGCCCCACATGGCCAGGACTTGTTTAATAACTGGCATCTTTCCTGGTTTTCATCCTGTTTCCAACTTAGGACCAACCAAAGAAAGCCAGACATGCACCCTTACCAAATGCATAGAACACACCATTTCTGGTTCGCTGCGCACAGCTTTGCGACACCAGCAGCCTTCGTTGGGGCTCGCCTGAAGCTTTCCCACCTCTCTCTGCCCTCGAGCCTCTGCCACAAAGGACAGTGGCTGTCAGGTCTGAGTAAAGAGCCTTTGCCTCTTCTCATTTGGTTGGTTTTTACCTATCCCCACAGCTTGTAAAACTGTTAAAAATAAAGCAAATATACCACTGCTATTTTTTGTATAATCAAAGAAAGTACCATTGGTTTCTTTCCTTCATGAAAGCAGTTCCCTAGTCAGTATAGAAAATGACTGATCTCCACACTAGCCCGAGGAGAAATGGTCAGATGCCCCACATGACTGTGGGAATCTTCCAGCCCATTTTGCTTGGTTTTGTCCACAGATGCTAGAATAAATCTTGGTTGTTTAATGAGTCAGTCTATTAGTAATACTTTGAACTTACTTAGCTCGAGGTTAACCTTTGATTTTACTAGAGCCATTTGGCTCATTCGCCTGAAGGCTTGGACGGCGTGTGGTATTTTCAGCTGTACCAGGGGTGCTCCTGGCCGGTGGCTGGGACCCTGCAACCGCCCACTCTAGGTCCTTAGGCAGCCTCTTGGGCCAGCCCCCTAGGGCTTAGCCCATCATTTTCTTCTGCCCCCTTTTACCCTTAAATACTAGATCACCTGAAGTGCTGAATCTCAATTTTTCAAGACTTCCAGAAACCCTGATTAAGCAGTAGGAGTTTGAAAAACCTACTAACCTAATAGGACAGAATTCTTTACAATGAATTATTTTATCCTAAAGCAGTGTTCTCAAAAGCTTCAGTGGCTTTTCCAGTGATACAGAATACTGTGGAGATCTGCGATCCTATTAGTCAAATCTGGCCTGGTTTTCCACCATTCTTCTTCTGCCAGGATCCTGCAGTCTAAGAGCCCTGAACTGCCTGACCCCCATGCATGCCTCCTCCCTGCTGGCCTTTGTTCTCCTGCTTTGTCCTGCTTGGGACACCCTTCTTCTTCTTCTTTTTTTTTTCCTTAAGATTTTATTTTTTTGTCAGGGAGAGACAGAGAGAACACACGCAAGGCGGGGTGGGGGGGTTGTGGCAGGCAGAGGAAGAAGACCTCCTGCTGAGCAGGGAGCCTGATGCGGGGCTCGATCCCACAACCCTGGGATTGTGACTTGAGCTGAAGGCAGATGCTTAACTGAGCCACCAACTGATCCACCCAGGCATTCCTCCAGGGTGCCTTCTACCTTCTACCTTCCTCATCTGGACACTGGCCATATCTCTCACTTTTCAAGTCCAGTGTCAGCAGATGGGAAGAGTACTTTGGAGGGCGGGGGTCATTCTGTGCTTGTACTTCCTGGCTGCGGGATGCTGGGCAGATTACTTCACTTTTCAGTCTGTTTTATCATCGATGAACCAGCTTTAAAAATAATTACCAAATAGGTCTGAGCACTTAAAGGCAAAAATGCTTATTAAAACATTCTTGGCTTAATGTTCTCTTTCTTGACATGGGTGGTTACACAGGCATTTGCTTGTGAGAATTCATTGACCTGTATATTTACGTCTGTGCACTTTTCTGTGTGTTGACGTCAATGAAAAAATTAGAAATAACTAGTCCAGCTTAATAGGGTCTTATAAATATTATAAATGTTGGCTGTCTTCGCCTCTTTTCTTTTCCCGTCAAAAGGCAGATGACCAGAGTTGGGTTGGATAACCAATTCAGGAATGATGGATTGAGATTCACAAGAGCTAGATGTGTTCCGTGGAAGGACTGAGGGCAATAGATAAAAAGAAATCAGTGTACAGAAGGTCCCAAAGGAAACGGTGCAGTAACGAGTGGAAGGTGTGTTCTAAGAGGATCGTTATGAGAAAGCTGAGATTTCAGCTGACCGCAGACTGGGTTGCCCTCAAAGGTCTAGCTTGACCGCTAAGCTCTAGGGCCATCGAAAAGCAAACAAGCAACCATAAACCGAACCCAACCAGAACAAACCAGAAATCTCAACACAACTTTAGGTTTCAACAGATGTGTCATACTCAGCTCCCAGGAGCAAAACGAACCCATTGATGGCTGAATCTGTCAGACCACACCTGTACCATGGGCATTCGGTTAGGGAAGCCTCTGAGGATGGGTCTAGACCAGTGACCCGGTACCAAGTTCAGTGGCTAGGATCCTAAGAGGGGCTTCAAATCATGTCCTAGGAAGAGCTGGAGAATGGAGCTTTAAGAAAATATTTGGAGGGTGACTGGGAGGGCTTCGTATGTAGGAAAGGATTTTGTCAAAGGTTAGAATTATTCTATGTAGCTTCATAAGGGAAAACTGAGTCGGTAGGTTAAAGTCTGGGTTTTAGATCCTATTAGGAAGGAGGTAGCTCCTGACTGCGGTGTCTTGATGATAGAATGGACTTCCTGTCCATCACTGGGAGTATTTAAGCACAGGCTCAATGGTTGTGGCTTATAGCCATTGTCGATTATATTTCTATTTTGGGTGGGATGGAGTCGTATGCCCTCTGTTATGGGTTGAATTGTGTCCCCCCCAAAAGTTGTGTTGAAGTCCTAACTCCTGGTCTTGGGAAGGTGATTTTATTTGGAAATAGGGTCTTTGCAGCTGTGTCCACATGAAGACGAGGTCATTCGGGTGAAGCACCATCCACAGGACTATTGTCCTTGTAAGAAGGGACCAGAGACAAACAGAGAGGCACAGACGCAGAGAGGGAAACTGGCCCTGTGACAACAGAGACAGAGATCGCCTCCCCAAGCCAACAAATGCCAAGCACGGCAGGAAACATCCAGAAGCTAGAAGACAGAACATGGCTCTGCTCATGTCTTGCTCTTCAGAACTGGAAGAGGAGAAAATCATGTGGTGTTAAAGCCACCAAGTTTGTGGCCCTTGTGATGGCAGCCTTACCTGGTGTGTTACACCCTGAAAAGCCATTCCGAGCCTCTGAACCCTTACTCGCCAGAGAGCAACAACACAGGTGGGCAGGCCTTGCAGGCCTTATGTCTGTGGGGACCCATACACCTGTGACTCTCTGCGTCCCCGCGCCCCCTCCCCTTGGGGTGACAACCCTACCTCCTGTCCCTCTTGTTCTGGGTGCTTCCTCCAACAATGCCATGGCTGCTGAAGCCCGGGGAGGTCCTAGGACGCATCTCTCCTTCTCCTTCCCACCCAGCTTTCCAGCCTGGGAGAGCCCAGGGCTCAGAGTTTGGAAGCTCTGTGAGGCCAGGGTCAAGGGCAGGGCTCTCTCTTGCTTACAGTAGGAATCAATAGGCCTTGGGAACCCTAGCCCAGATATAAGGAAAAAGGCCCTCAGAGCTGCAAATAACTCACCTAGAAATGAACTTCTGGAATGCGGTTGTCTGTGAGGTCAGGGACAGCCTGTGTTTGATGCTCAGGCCCGGTTTCTAGATAACGTTGTAACATTGCAGCAGATTGAAACCTTCAACAGTCCAGAAACATGCTGAAAGGACTCATAAAGCAACTCATTTTTCCTCCCACTGAAAGTCAGGAATGTCCTTGGAGGACTTTTGCTGAGACATGTGAAGGATTTGCTTTTTAAAAAACCGTAAATCAGGACCTCCCTGTGATTCCCGCACGAGCTCCGCTGATCGTGTGCAGACCTCGTCGGGGTGCCTGATCCTCCTCGTGGGGAAGCAAACAGGGCCTGCGTAGGCCGAGCCCCGATCTGGAAAGCGAGGGTAAGGAGAAGTCCTTCCAAACCAACCCCCTGAGCCCCCCATGGCAAGTACAACTTGGGCTTTCCTTTGACCTCCTTAAAGAGACAGGGGCTTGAGTCCTGGAGTCCCTACAGCCCTCTGGTGTCCTTGGGTCCAGCCACACAGCTCAAGGTCATCCCTTTGCATACTGCAGTTCCACAGGAGATCGTTCTTGAAAAGAGCCCACGGCTGACGTGTGTAGATGTGAAATTTGAAAACCACTCCTTGCGGTCTGGAAGAACACTACGGTGGGTTGAATAGGGTCCCGCAGAAGATACGCCCTTGCCTTCACCCCTGCAATGCGTGATGGGACCTTCTTTGGAATAAGGGTTCTTGGCAGATGTAATTAAGAATCTCGAGGGGACGCCTGGGTGGCTCCGTTGGTTAAGCGTCTGCCTTTGGCTCAGGTCATGATCTCAGGGTCCTGGAATCGAGTCCCGCATTGGGGTCCTGGCTCAGCGGGGAAACGGCTTGTCCCTCTGCCTCCCGCTTCCCCTGCTTGTGTGCTCTTTCTCTATCAAATAAATAAATAAAATCTTGAGCTGAAATGATCCTAGATTATCCGGATGGGCCCCAAATCCAGTTAACAAGTGTCGTTATGAAAGAAGAGAAGAGAAGACACAGACTCTCAGAGAGGAGAGAAGGCCACGGGAAGATGGAAACAGCGCTGCGAGCTACTCAATCAGCAGCCAGGGAAAGCCTGATCCCCAGAAGCTGGAAAAGACCGGGAATGGATTCTGTTCTAGAATCTTCAGAGGGACAGGGGCCCTGCTGAGTCTCTGGTTTCAGACTTCTGGCCTCCAAACCTGGGGTGATAAGCTTCTGCTGCACTAAGCCACCAAGGGTGAGGTAATTCGTTGCAGCGGCCACAGGAACCTAGGAGAATTGTCCCCCGGACTGGGACACCTTCCGTGTACACACCGGTGTCAGTGCTGTGTTAAAACAAATATTATAAATGACTTCTGGGATCCTGAAATACATAAGAAAACATGGAAAAATTTAGATATGTTCATCAGAGTGCAGTTTGGAAAAAGTTGGAAACGATCTGAATGTCTCACCATAGGGGATCAATTAAATAAATTATGGGGCAGCCATTTAGAGAATCCCATGTAGCCATTTAAAGAACATTACAGAAATGTAGCTACTGATGTGGAAAGATGCTGCCAACTGGCCTGAGGAAAAATACACTATGGTATGATCTCATTTACAAAATACATAAGTCTATATATTATGTATGAATACATAGAAAAATCTAGAATGGAATGTCAACAGTGTTTTTTCTTGAAAGAGTGCGTGTTTTAGGTTCTTTTGCTTCTCTGGGTTGTCTGTAATTAAGATGTAATTTATAATAATAGTGTAAAGTATTTGCAACAACAATAGCAACAACAAAGGCAACGGAAGGCATTTATTTCATCTGGAGGAAGCAAAAACCGTGAAACTTGTCATCAGCTACACAATGGGAAATGTTATTTTCCTGTGGAGGATTTAGGAAAATGGGCATGGGAAGAGATCAATTCGGCACAGGGGCAGCCTTCATTCCTGGGAGTTCAGAATGATACCAGGCCAGGAGCAAGCTAGGAATTAACTGGACAACTGCAGGACTTGTCAGAACCTTGTACATGCCAACACCATGGCAAGTCTCCAAGAGACACGTGGGATGACATTTTCCATCCCACACCATTTGATCACTGAGCCAGGAACATCTGGTAGTACTCCTGCTCTGAGAAACACAGTGGGGGAAAGCTTGGAACACTCTTTGACAAAAAGCAGTTCAATTAAGTGAAGAGCAAAACTACCCAGATACGAAAGAAGGAAGAATGTTTCCAGTTTATATATTGCTGAGAAAGGCTGGCTGCTCCCCATGAGCCCTAACTTGAACACAAGCAGCAGTGTCCTAAAATAATATTAAAAGTCTGACCAATAAGAACCCAGAGCACGTAGCAGATGGGATCCTCCTGGCTCTTCGGGCTCCGCATTTTAGAATGCGAGAGAGGGTCCTAAGAATTCCGGCAACCAACACTTGTATAAGAGGCGGTTACATTACGTGCGAGGGACAGCCCAAGTGAATGCACATCATCTGGGTCCAAGAGTTTTATTACGTAAAAGAAAGGTGCCAGCAAACATCTTCCTTGTGTTGACAGGTGGGGAGAAAAGCAGCCCTTGTCAGAGAGAGGGAGGCAAAGAGGTCGGCTCCGCACGGTGGTGGTGTCCTTCCCAGAGGGCCCTTTACAGACCCCCGTCCCCATGGCAGAGGCCCTCACCTGGCCTGCTATGTCCTGCCCACACGGACCAACAGCACTACATTGGACTATTCCTTTTTCTTTCTTTCTTTTCTTCTCCCCTCTGAATGCACCCTTGAGAATCCAGAGATCTGAGCTCTATTCACAGCCCTACCCGGGGTACCAGAGGGCTGGAGGGGGGTCACTCCCCAGGCTACACAGGACGCCTGAGGCCCTGGACCAAATGGCATGTGAGGGGACATCCTGTGTCGGGACAACACTCTTGGATTTTCACTTTCTGCCCTGCCCAACCAGACACCCCATGTTCCCTGCGGGGCCCTGGCTGTGGTCCCCTTTCTCCTTCCTGTTCTTTCCTTGGCTCATTTGTTGCTTTCTCTTGGTACAAGACATTTGGAATGAGGGGCAGCCCTACTGTGGTCGGGAAGCTGCTGTTGAGTTTTTTTTATGGCTCTTACATTATGTTTTCTTCCATCCCCCAGGAGCCGGTGGCCTTTTGGAGCCCCAGCCCCAGAGTAAAGTGCTCCTCCGCCCTCTTCCCGCTTGGCAGGAAAATTACCTGGACAGCCTGTGAACCCTGAAGCTTCCTGCCCTTCACCCCACACTGATTACGAGAATCTAAATTAGGGTGAATCTGCATTAAAAACAAACAAAAAGAAATCCCCAAGTAATTTGTGATGTAGAACCGCCACCCCCCCAGGCACTTGCTGGCCCAGCTGGACCCCTAGTGTTCCCCTCATACCTGCTCACATCAAGATCTGCTTAGTTGATCATCTCGATAGTTCTCAACTGGGTCCTCTTCATGCTGATGCAACTGGGCGGATAAAGCCCATATCTTTAGTGAGCGTATAACTAGGACGTCCCTGGAATTGATTATCCAAGTTGGGATACTTTAGTGAGCGAAGGGGACACCATGAATAATTATGTCGAGAGGTAGGCACGCCGTCACCAGGTGGCTGTAGCCTTCTCTGTGTGTGAGCTCTCTGTGAGCTGGTCCCTTTTTGCCTCTGACCTCCTCTGAAGACTTTCGTCTTGGGACCCCAGCGTGCGCTCCTATTAAAGATCTCAGGCTCCCTGTGCTACTTGAAATTCCATCATGTGCCTTGTTTTCTTTCTTTTAACTCCAGGTCACGCTGTTCTCTCTGCCATCTTCACACAGCTCACGCCCTTCCTTCTGGCCTCAACTGAGACATTACTTCCTTGGGAAGCCTCCCTTGTCCATTTCCACCCCCCCCCCCCGTGGGGTTACATCACCCCGCCCCCCACTAGGGATCTGCCTACCTCATGGGGGCAGTATTTTTTGGTAATCATCTGTTGACTGGTGTGTCTCTTCTCCCAGGAGCCTGGAAGCAGCTTTAGGTTTTGTTCTTGACTCCATTTAGGGCCTAACTTGTCTAGTGGGAGGCCAAGACAATCACTCCACAAAAGTTCATCTCTAAAACAGTGTACACAGTCCTATTAATTACTCCCCAAAGTTCATCATTCAATCCTGACCTCGCATGCCCCAGCCTGGTGAGGGCTGGGCACAGAGATAAAGAGGAGCCCGTCCTCACCCAGCTCCCTTTCCCGGGGGAACCACTCTTCTCGAAGCATCTGCGCTTCAAGGAGGATGTCTCTGCAGCATCTGAGTGCCTTTGGACACCTTTCAAGTGTTAAGCATTTTTTTTCAAAAGGGCCATAACAACAACAAAGACAAGAATTGGACAAGAGCCATGTGACCCAGCGGCTAATCGTGGCGCCTCTGCTGCCTGACCACCATTATGTCCCCGGCCTGCTACCTTCTGGACCAGTTACTTACGTTCTCCGAGCTTCAGTCTCCGCCTCGGGGATGCGGGGACCAACAACTGTACCTGGTACACAGTAACCGCTCGGTAACTGTTACTGCCAATAGACAGTTTGGCCCAAGGGCTGCCGCGCTCGCCAGGGACCCTCCTGGGGAGGTCATGAGCCCTCGAAGGGGACCCGAAGTCTTGTCAGGAGCCTTTGCAACACGAAGTGTAGGCCAGTCTCGTCTCTCTGTTCGGCTGTTGTAAAGAAACATCTGGAGGGTCGGAGCCAGCTGGAAACAGCTTTAGGTTTGGACAACAGCCACTCTCAAGGTCTGTCCCAACCAGAGCAATCTTGGCAATCAACTTGGGACAAAATACATAGCAATACAGCAGGAGAGACCGGGCATCACAGGGAGACCAGCACAGAGAGCAGAGAGGACCCTGTGCATTTGAGATTTTCTGAAGATTAAAGGAAGCCCATTTTATTTTATTTATTTATTTTTAAGATGTTATTTATCTGTTGGACAAACAGAGATCACAAGTAGGCAGAGAGGCAGGCAGAGAGAGCTGAGCAGAGAGCCTGATGCGGGGCTGGATCCCAGGACCCTGGGACCATGACCTGAGCTAAAGGCAGAGACTTTAGCCCACTGAGCCGCCCAGGGGCCCCTAAAGGAAGCTCATTTGTCTTGGAGGCCCTGGCTGTTCCCCACCACTCACTATCAATCAGCGGTTACTCATGAGCAGGATTTCTGCACGATTTTCGTACCAAGAACGAGAGTAATTTTGCTGTAGAAGCTCCATATCGTGGATGAGCAGAGTAGAGAAGACTCGGAGTTGAATTTGCCCAAAACACCCCCATTTGCTGTTGACTGAGTAGCATTTAAATGGGCTCTCCTTGGGGAGTGGGGGGATGGGGAGCTGGGGGGTGGACCCTGGGGAAGGCATGCATTGTCATGAGCCCTGGGTATTCTAGAAGACTGAGGAATCACACACCTGTGCCTCTGAAACCAATAATACATTTTTTTAAATGGCCTCTTTTTCGGGGTGGGGGGGGGGCGCTTTCCAGTTGGCCCGGCACATTCACAGAGTGCCACGTGCTGGGCTGGTGACCCAGGCAGGTGAGCGGTCCTGAGCGTCTGCAGAGCGTACTCCTCGCTGTAAAAAGCCGCCCGCCGAGGTCCTCCGCGGGAGCAGACCGGGCAGTCTTTGAGGGAATGTGCGTCAGCCCAGCTCGGCTCCTCT
This sequence comes from Martes martes, assembly GCF_963455335.1. Lineage (NCBI taxonomy): Eukaryota > Metazoa > Chordata > Mammalia > Carnivora > Mustelidae > Martes > Martes martes. The sequence goes on from NC_137893.1 coordinate 15,507,627, forward strand.
TTGGGTCACTGCGGTGCCGCCTCTGCCGGGCCTTTTCCCAGCACCGTGGGTTCAGCTCTGGTCAAGGAGGAGGCTCTCCCGGCCCTCTTGTTACTCCCCGAAGGGGCACAGAGACATGAGAACTGAATACATCCGCACGGGTGCTGCGCACCTGGGCCGCGGGTCTTCCCGGCGGCGTCCTGCTCGGGGGAGGCGGCTGGGGAGCGGCACCGGGGAGAGGAGCTGCCTGAGGAAGAGGCTGGTGAGGGAACCAGGGAGATTCCGACCGGGAGGATGCCGGCCCCTGAGTGTGTGTGTGTGTGTGAGCGTGTGTGTGTGTGTGTCTACAGCTGTCTAAAACTCTTCTTGCCCCTTGTTGATGCCCACAGCTTACCCTTCCGTCCACATGTGCCTTCTTGTGGGACACTTTCCTGCCCATCCGGGTCTGGGTTGGCGACACCGCCTGGTGCCCTCTTGGTCCCCCCCCCCCCCCCCCAGCTCATGGGTCTCCGGCCTGAGCGCCCCGAGCTCTGCCCCACCCGCCTGCTGGCCTCCTGAGATGCGTGTGGTTGGATAAGGAGAGCCTCCCATATTGACCCCTGTATCCCTAGCTCAGCACAGGCCCAGCAGGTGACGGTCATTCATCAAATATCAGTTCCATGAAGCAAAGAAGAAAAGGAAGAGGGATGGGGGAGGGGAAGGGGGAGGAGGGAAGAGGAAGAAGGGCAGAAGGAGGAGGGAAGAAAGTGGTGGGGGAGGGGAGGAAGAGAAAGGGAGGAAGAGGAGGGGGTGGTGGAGGAGAGGGAAGGGAGGAGGAGGGGGAGGAGGAGAACGGGAAGGGGGAGGGGAGGAGAGGAAAGTAGAAAAGGAGAGGAGGAGGAGGAGGAGAGGGGGTGGTTGAGGAGGAGGAAGGGAGGGAAAGGTAGGGAAGAGGCGGGGAGGAGGAGGGGAGAAGGGGAAGAGGATGAAAGAAGAGGGGGAGGGGAGAAGGGGTTAGGGGGAAAGGGAGGGGGGAGGAGAAGGGAGGAAGGGGGAGGAGGCTGCAACATGGACTAAAGATAAAGGATGAAACTTGAGACTCCAATTTGTTTTGCCCAAGAGCCCTGAGCGGTGTTGAAGGCCCCAGGCTATCTAAAGAAAGCACGTGGGTTGGAAGAGCTAGACCCTTACCCCAGTTTCGCCATCGATCCTCATTTGACTTTGGGCAGTTTAATAGAATTCATGAAGCTTCATTTTTTTTTTCTTCCAGATTTCCAATGAGGACAACTCCAGGAATTTACAGATGTGTGTTGGAGTTCAAATGAGATGTGGGTAATGTAGCTAAAAAACTCGGTGCATGTTGCAAATTGAAAAAAAAATTTTTTTTTGCATATAAGTTTAGAATAAAATGAAAATTTTTAAAAAGATTTTATTTATTTATTTGACAGACAGAGATCACAAGTAGGCAGAGAGGCAGCCAGAGAGAGAGGGGAAAGCAGGCTCCCTGCTGAGCAGAGAGCCCAATGCGGGGCTCAGTCCCAGGACCCTGGGATCATGACCCGAGCCGAAGGCAGAGGCTTTAACCCACTGAGCCACCCAGGTGCCCCTAGAATAAAGTGAATTTTATAAAGAACCTCATAAGTCAAACTGGTAGCTCAGGGAGAGAAGTTCCATCTACCCGCTAAAGGACCTGACCAAGTGCACTTTTTCTTGCCTTTAGCATTTCCTGGGTGAGTCACATGATGTCTGAGATCCCCAAGGCATTGAGAGTCCCGACTGCCCTATGGGAACGGGATGCAGGAAGAGCAGACGCCATGTTTCCCTTGACCTCTCAGCCAGAAACATGGGAAAACACACTCTACTGGACTCCCTGAGATCCTCACTTGCAAGCATTTACAGCATCATGGGCGTAGGAACAATTTCACAAAAAGAAAACTATCAGCACAGATTCTAGGTTATCACCAACACACACAAAATTGGAACCAGAACACCTTGATATCAAGACAATGATATTCGCCCCCACCCCCCTGTCCCTTCTTCCAGATCTTTCCCTGACAAATCTCATTCCCACTTCCACCCTTTCTCTGTAGATGACTGACCTTGCCTCCCACCACACAGAGAAAACAGGCTAAAAAGCAGGGGCTTTCGAAGCTTCCTGTGGCCCACCATCCACCCCACCCACAATGCAGTGACTTGTCTCCGCATTCACCCCTCCCACCCCCCACCTCACGAGAGGAGATGTTGTCTCCACATGATCTTCATTCTTCCACCTCTGTTTGGAATCTTACCCCGTTTCCTGCAGAATTCCATCCTATCTAAGAAACCTTTCCCTCTGTCTTCCGCCTCTCCTTCTCTACCTGATGTTTCTGCTCAGACTACCAAGTGAGCCCACACAGCGCTCTAAGTATTGCTCTGTTTTTCTCCTTTCCTCAGGAGCCACACTTCTGTTATTTGCTTCTTGGTCTTCCATGTCTTCTTTTTGCTCCTTAACCCACTATCATTTGTCTTCTGCCGCCGTCACTCCACAGAAATTGCTTTCACTGAGGTCAACACTTTCCTGTTCCTCCGTATCTCTGGTTTCCCGAAAACGACTGCCTCCTGTTTCTCCTCGCACCCCTCCTCAGGTCTATGTGTGGGCTCCACATCCTTCACGCTCTCCTTACCTGAAGGACTTTCCCAAGGCTCTGCGTTCAGACTTGTTCTCACTCTACACACTCTGCTTTGGGGATCTCTCCTTCCGTGTGACAGTTGCCATCTGTATTGGGTTGAATAGTTTTGCCACCAAATTTATCCCTTCCCGGGAACCTCAGAGTGTGACCTTATTTGGAAATAGGGCTGTTGTTGCTATACTTAGTTAAGGTGAGATCATATTGGAGTAGGGTGGTGTTCTCATAAAAAGAGGAAAAAAGGGGCACCTGGGTGGCTCAGTGGGTTAAAGCCTCTGCCTTTGGCTCAGGTCATGATCCCAGGGTCCTGGGATTGAGCCCCGCCTCAGGCTCTCTGCTCAGTGGGGGGCCTACTTCCTCCTCTCTCTCTGCCTGCCCCTCTGCCTACTTGTGATCTCTGTCTGTCAGATAAATAAATAAAAATAATTTTAAAAAAAGACGAAAAAAGACACAGAAATGGACACAGGGAGAACCCCATGTGACACTGGAGACAGAGACTGGGGTTGTGTGACTTCAAGCCAAGGACCACCAAGGATTGGTGACACCATCAGAGGTGCAAGGAGGCAAGTAGGGATCCTTCCCTAGAGCAGTCAGAGAGAGCATGGACTGCCACACCTTGATTTCAGACGTTTGGCCTCCAGAAACCAACGTATCAATGGTGCCAGAGTCTCTCTGAAGGTTCTAGGGCAGGATCCTTCTTTGCCTCTTCCCAACTCTGGTGGTTGCTGGCAATCCTTGGCTCGAAGGTGTGTTATTCCAATCCGATCGTTGCTTTCATCATCACATGACGTTCTCCCTGGTTGTCTGTTTCCAAATTTTCCTTTTCTTATAAGAACACCGGTTATATTGGGTTAGAGACACCCTAATCCAGCCTGACCTCATCTTAACTCAATTACATCTACAAAGACCCTATTTCCAAATAAGGTCGCACACGTAAGGTTCCAGGCAGACCTGAAGTTTTTGGAGGAAACTATTTAACTCAGCACAGTGACTTTTGGCTACAAATTCTTCTCTATCTTTTGAATTGTGCATGTTACATGTATTACTAGCCACTCACTAAGCCCCTGATGCCTTTTGATACATGTATCTTGACCTTATTTAATTACAGAAGATTCAAAATCTCTAAAGCGGAGCACAGCATCAAGAACCAGGTGTTCAGCCCCAGGACTGCCTGTGTTCCAGAACTTGCTCCTCGGCTGGGACACGGCTGTCTCCTCTCTGGGTCTCTCCACACTGTTTCCCTCCGTGCACGTCTGTCTCCAAACGTCCCCTCTGATGAAGAGACTAGTGGTACCGGATTGGAGCCCGCTCTCATGACCTCACTCATACTTGACGGCCTCTGTCAAGGCCCAGTCTCCGGAGAATGTCACAGTCCACAGTGGGGACTGGGAGGACTTTACGGGAGATCTGTGTCCCCCCTACATTTCACTCCAGCTGTTTCCTCCTGCCGCCTCACGACCATAGCCCCTTTCCTCCACCGCGGGGCTTCCGGCTCCACCTCCCCGCTTCCGGCCGCAGGGATCACGACACCTCACGCGGTTTTACGGCCGTTCCCGGATTTCCGCTCCGTGTCCATTTCCCCCCGACGCCCTGGATGGTTTCCCGTGTGTGGGCAGCCCGTGAGGCGGGGGAACCTCTCACTCCTCTGCACCGAGGTGATCTTCACCTTCGTTTCTCTTCCACTCTGTAACCTGCTCCCCGAATGCGGTGTGGACCTTGGCAGTCGCAGGAAGCTACTACCCACCTCTGAAACCTGGAAGACCAACGCCGACTTCCAAAGCCACTCCCAGCTCTCCCTCCCACACGCCCATCAAACCCGCTCTTGGGGCTGACGAGCCCCTCCCTCCCTCCATTTCTCATCTCTCGGCTCCCTTCTAGCTCCTTCTCTTGCATGCCATATTGCATATGCTGTCCAATGAAGTCACCACTGGCCACCACTGTAAATAGGGTTATTTACATTTAAATAAAATTTAAAAATTCAGTTCCTGGGTCATCCTAACCGTATTTCAAGTGCACAATAGGCTTACGTGGCTAATGGCAGAACAACAGAAAGTTCTATGGATGACACCCCTCTAGATGTCTCAGTTGTCCCTTGAACTAATTTTTTAGGCACTAATATCCTGCTGAGTAAATGAATAAATGCTTAGGAATTTGATGTCCTCGTCTTTCCCCTGCATTTTGACCAGCCGATGCACAGCGGTGAATCGGTCCTACCCTCTTCCCTGTTTTTGCTTCTACATCTGACTGATGTGCACCGCTGGAAAAGTTATTCAGCGGGGTATCACGTCATGATCCTCATCTATAAAATGGGGTAAGAGTAGTGCTCATAAGATGATTGGAAGGACTGAACGAGATAAGGCCAAAAGGTGTTTAACATATTTGGCAAATAGCAGCTCAGTATTTATTATTGTTATTATTATTATTATTATTTTAAAATTCCAAACCTCAGCTGGAGTCTCATGTTGTCAGCTGCCTCCCTATCTTTCCCAGTAAGTGCATTCCCACGCTTTCCTACTCCTAAAGAGACATTTTATTTTATATTTTTTAATTTAAATTCAGTTAACCAACATATAGTACATCATTAGTTTCAGATGTAGTGTTCAATAACTCCTCCATTGCGTATGACACCCAGTGCTCATCCCATCCAGTGCCCTCCTTCATGCTCATCACCCAGTTACCCCATTCCCCTGCCCATCTTTCCTCCAGCAAACCTCAGTTTGTTTCCCAGAGTTGAGAGTTTCTCTTGGTTTGTCTTCCTCTCTGATTTCTTCCCCATCAGTTTTTCCTCTCTACCCTGCTAATCCTCTGCACTGTTCCTTATGTTCCACATATGAGTGAAACCATAGGATGATTGTCTTTCTCTGTTGAGTTATTTCACTTAGTACAATACCCTCGAGTTCCATCCATATCCACATAAATGGTAGGTATTCATCCTTTCTAATGGCTCAGTGATATTCCATTGTGTATATAAATCACATCCCTAAAGAGACGTTTCAGAAGCTCCTCCTCTTTTGTGTCTTACCTACAGTCTTTCTGTATGTCAGTGGGAGAGAATTTTCTTTGCAGTTAGTAATTCTTTGTAGAAAAAGGCAGATCTGGGGCGCCTGGGTGGCTCAGTGGTTTAAGCCGCTGCCTTCGGCTCAAGTCATGATCTCAGGGTCCTGGGATCGAGTCCCACATCGGGCTCTCTGCTTGGCAGGGAGCCTGCTTCCCTCTCTCACTCTCTCTGCCTGCCTCTCTGCCTGCTTGTGATCTCTCTCTCTCTGTCAAATAAAATAAATAAAATCTTAAAAAAAAAAATTTAGAAAAAGGCAGATCTGCTTTAAGGTGGTGATTTTTAGTCTCTAAAACTTGGGGTAATTCCCTCTTTTAAGATAAGAAAAAACAAGATATGATTTCTGGAAGTGTCTCTTGATAGGGTACAAGATCAGTTTCTTGAGGCTCCTGCAACACATCGCTACAAATCTGGTGGCTTAAAACAACAGACATTGATTCTCTCTTCATTCTAGAAGGTAGGTAGGGCCATGCTCCCTCCAATGCTCCTGCTCTGGTGGCTCCGGGTCAGTTCTCTTTGGCTGAGGCAGCGTCACTTCCATCTCTGCCTCCATGTTCGTGTGGCTGCTTCGTGTGTGTCTCTGTGTCTACCCCTTTCTGTCTCTTATAAGGACACCCAGCACTGGGTTTGGGGGCCCCTTGTCTTCTTTGTACTAGGATTATTATTTGTGGAGACTGAGTGGTCATGTAGTTTGGTCAATGCCATTGAAAGAAGAATTTATTGCTCACATCTCCCAAGAGAAGGGGACCACCATGCCCCTCAGGCCACGTGGGGAGCACCAGGTTTGGTTAGGAGGGAAATGCAGGAGAGGAAATCCTAGGTCCAGCCTTCAGTGGAGTTTCTGTGGGAAAGCCAAGGCAGGCAGAGTAAATGTTTTAGGATTTGCTCCTTTGGATGGTTCTGGCAGGCTGTGGGCTCTAGGATGGTCCCTAGGCTGGCACCTGGCCTGGGGTTATTTGGGGTGGGAGAAACATTGGCTTGGTGTGTGAGTTGGATAAGGAGGTGGTTGGGGCTGCAGACTGGATTGCTTTGCATGTAAAGGGTAGAATCCTGGGCAAGTTGTTATCATCTTTATGAATTAGCTTGCCCCAGGGGTGGGGGTCCCTCCCCTTCTCTGTAAGGCCCCCAAATGCCAGAGCTTCGAGAATACAGCAGATAAGAAAATACACTTACTGTATTTGGGCCTGTGATGAACCGATGCCAAATACAAAAATACACCTGGTTAATCCTGGTTAATCCAAGATCACCTTGTGTCAAGAGCCGTAACTTTGTTACATTGCAAAGACCTCCTTTTTCCAAAGAAGGCCAAGTTCACAGGCTCTGGATGGATGTATCTTTTTAGTGTAGGAATGCTGGGGGGCACTCTTCCACCTCTCACTGGTGCTGTACTAAACAAATGCCTCTCAAATACCCCCTCCCAGTGTCCCAGGTCACCTCCTCGTCATTGCCTGAGCGGATGATCCTAAATCCTGCCTTCATGCCCCACCTGCTTTCCTCCAGTCCGTCCTGAGGGCCGCACCAGGATGACTTTTCTAAAATGCAAACCCGGTCCCGTCACTCCCCGCTTCAAAAGCCTGCTTGGAAAAAGTGGGATGGCGTCAGCACCAGCTTTCTGAGTGTTGGAGAAAACACATTAGAAAGGAAGCATGTAAAGCTTGGAAAAGCTTTCAAACCTCAGAAAGTTTGCTCCAATTTGTAGATTAGAGCAATTTAAACGCAATCATCTGGGCGATGGGTGCGCGTGACCTCCCACTCTGAGACCTGAATTAATGAATTAATACGTGCCCCATGTTCTCTCCAGCTGCTTAATCAAATTGGAGGCAGATTAAACATGTATACTTAGTGAAGTGAATTTGGAAACTCCATAATCCCTCGGAGGAAACAGATTTCCAAACGTTCGGTACGGCCAACCCGTTCCCTTGGACCCTAGCATGAGATAATTTTCTTAAGTTTTCCACAATTCACTGTAAATTGAGAACACAGAACTCCCCTCTACGTGAGTTAGCTAAGAATGCAGAAACGGAGAGCCCAGGCCCAAACCTAACTCACGTGAGACCCCTCGAACCTGCCTCACTTCAGCAAATGCAAAAAAACAAGTTAAAATGAAAAATATTTTTAAAAGATAACTGAATCTCAAGGCTCCTTATAAAACATTAATCCTTGGGGCACCGGGGTGGCTCAGTCATTAGGTGTCTGCCTTCGGCTCAGGTCATGATCCCAGGGTCCTGGGATTGAGTCCCACATTGGGCTCCCTGCTTAGCGGGAAGCCTGCTTCTCCCTCTCCTGCTCCCCCTGCTTGTGTTCTCTCTCTCACTGTATCTCTTTCTGTCAAAGAAATAAATAAAAAATCTTAAAAAATTAATCCTTAAAGATGCACAGGGAGTCACCTGCTGGGCCACTTATATTTCCAAAATCACTCCACAGACCAAACTCCCAATGATTCATGAAGCTTCCCCGTTGGAGAGTGAATCATATTTTGGAAAATATAACTGGATCTCCAAAGCCCAGACAATAAAGGTCGCAGACACGAATCAGCAAGTCTCACTGGGCCCATTGAAGGCAGCCCAGCCAGACAGCCCTGGCAGGTGACACTCTGGGGGACAGGCATGGGCACTTCACCGTGTGTCATGATAGCTCAGTTTTGTTCTGATTTTTGCAGTCTCTTGAGATAGCAAGCAATAGACATAGAACTCAAATGGGTGTCATGAGCATTTCTACTGGCTCAGTCACTAAAAAGCGTGAGGAATGGTTTTGTCAGTTGAATCCAGTGACAGCAACAAATGTCTTCCGGAATGCGGCCCTCACTCCTTCTTCCGCTCTCTTTTCTGCTGCTTTCTTCCGCAGAGGCCAATCTCTAGAAGGCTCCTGGCAGCTCCAGCCAGGTTCACTTCCTACCGACTCAGCAACATCAGTGGAAAAACTTAGACTTGGTTCCTCTAGCCATCTCCCTCCCCCAGAGTCCCAGGAACCTAAGTCAGGTTACGTGTCTGATCCTAGTGACCGGCACACCCGGCTCACTGGCTCGTGTCTGGAGCTGGTGATGAGCTCTGCTCCACCAGCATCACCCAAGATTTTTCCAGAGGAGATGTGTGTTTGTTTGTTTGTTTTCCTAGAAATAGAGGATTGGATACTGGGCAGGCAAATGAAAATCTGTCCGCCACATACCAGGGAGTGAGTTGCTTGTCTGTAGAAGAAAGCAACGGGAACATAGCTCCATCTCAGTATCTTTACCCTCTGGGAGTGCCCAGAGGAAAAAGTCATTCGTATATACCAAGACACGTACACGCTGCCCTTTTATTGAAAGACACAGCTCCTTTATCGCTCTTCGTGTGCTTATCCATAGGACGTTCTAGAGAGACCAGGTGCTGACGTCCAGGCTATTTGAGGTGAGCACGTTTCCTCAAGCTTCAGGGGCTGGTTGGTGTCTCATGCACGTCAGCATGAGTCCCGTCGTCGGCGTGCTGGGAAGGTCAGTTGCTTCTGAAGGTGGGTGAAGTCCTCTTCCTCCACCTTCTGTAGGCCTGGCCTTGACTGGAATCCCCCCTCCCTGCAGTCTGGTCCGTGACAGGTTCCCAAAGTAAACTGCCTCTTCCCGACTTGCTCTCTCAGCCCTAGGAAAGAGAAGTCACTGAACACTGGCTTACTGAGTACCATTTGTCCGTGTTTTGAAAGCTTCAAAATGTGTTCTTTGGACTACACGCTTGGCCTAGAACACCCTACGTCCTACCACACTCACACACACCACACCACACCGCTCACCCCACGCATTACCCACAGTTTACCCTTTGCACTGCTGTGTTCTTTAGGGCTGAGTCATTAACACAATCCTCTCTTCATCTTCATAGGCTCATTGGAGAAATCTAAGAGAGGATTTTTTTTTTTTTTTAGATTTTATTTATTTATTTGACAGAGAGAGAGAGAGAGAGAGAGCACGCACACGCACAAGCAGTGGGGAGAGGCAGGGGAGAGGGAGAAGCAGGCTCCCCGAAAAGCAGGGGAAACCTGATATGGGACTCGATCCCAGGACTCCAGGATCATCTGAAGGTAGTGGCTTAACCCACTGAGTCACCCAGGCATCCCTAAGAGAGGATATTTGAATCAAAAGGTACCTCCAGGGGCCCCTGGGTGGCTCAGTGGGTTAAGCCTCTGCCTTCTGCTCAGGTCATGATCTCAGGGTCTTGGGATCAAGCCCTGAGTCGGGCTCTCTGCTCAGTGGGGAGTCTGCTCCCCGCCCCCGGCCCTGCCTGCCTCTCTAAATAAATAAATAAATAAATAAATAAATAAAATCTTAAAAAAAAAAAAAAAGTTACCTCCAGGAGATCCATCTTCTTTCCCGTTAGTTGACTGACTGCTTTCCGACAATTTCTTGAAGACAGTCAATCAGTTCTATTTCAGCCCTTCTCCAGAGGGAAGTCACTGTGAAGAGATTCCCCAGCCCCCTTCATCGTGCACACTTTGTATCACGAGAAAGTTCTCTCCCATACCGATCCAAAGTTGCTCTCTACACCGGGCTCTTCTTAAAACAACAAAGCCGGTGGTGAGGACATCTTTGTTTCTCTTCTTAGGAACAGATCAGAGTCTGCACTTCAAACGATTTCTTGGGCATCTCTACGAGTTTCAGGTTCATCACCTTTATTTCAGATCGGTAACGAGGCACGTTCCGGGAATGTATATATGGTTTCTGTATAAACAGTCCCCAAACTCATGTATCAACCTGACAAAGTCTAGACTCCGGCGTATGTTTCAAAAAGAAAAACAGGCCAGTGATGATAGGAAGAATCCCGTCTGTAAATTGCACCGAGGTGTGTTTATATAACTACATAAGAGTTTAAATAAAGCAATCTAAGAGTAAACTAAACTACCAGTCAGGGCACAAGGGATTACAGATTTCCAAGCCCACGGCCAGCACGTCAGGACACTGCTTCCGGGGGTGAGTTTCAACATTACCACTCTCATCTTGAGACACTGAAGTTCAAAGACATGAGCCACTGCCTCGAGTCAGACAGAGTCCGCCTTTCAGGGGCCAGGAATACCCATGACCGCTCTGACCTAATCCAGGTGACAATTTACAGCTGATTCATACGACCCTGTTGACTCAGGCCGGTATCTTAAAGCCATTTCCGATCTCATGGGACAGCAGGCTTGAGTGGGAGCGCCTCAACTGGCTGTGAAATTTTCATCATATTTCTTAGAGAGGTCTGTGACATGCCCCCGTCCCCTCCCATACCCCACGGATCCGTAGAGCTCCTGAATCATAGTTCAACTCTCACTCACGTTTTCTAGAGAACCAGGGAAGGAATTTGTTCAATGATTTTGGCTTATGCTCAGGGTTAAGCAAAGCCAGAAAAGGACAGATGAACCAAAGTAATATATTCAATATATTCAGAGCAATATATTCGAGTAATATATCGTGCCAGATTCAAAAGGTTGTAGGAAGAAGTTTGGGGGGTTTACAAGCAAACGGCAATGTTTTGTAAGATTTCAGAGCCGTATGTTAAGTAAATGTGATTTTAAGGCAACTTACTCCATGCTCTCTGTGTGATTACAAATACGCAACTCGATATGAAGTATATATCTTTAAGACCTATAATCTATTACTATTGGATGCTGCAACTATTTTGGGTCCTTGGCGGAATTTATAATTAGGAACACAATGGACAGATGGTATAGGCTGGTGGCTCAGAGACACGGAGAAATATCATCGTCCAGACTCCTGACATATTTCACCTGCAACACCTTCACGAGCTCCCAGCTGGCCTGCCAGCCTGTTGCCTCTCCAGAGCCGTGAGGATGATTCTTGCTGAAAATGGCTTATGGCTCCTCAGCGTCCCTCAGATAAAGACCACGCTTTTAACATGTTATTTAACACTCTGAAATCTGAAGAGAGGCGCATCACGCCTCTCCGATCCCACCTGCCACCGGCTCACCAGACTCAAATATTCCTGCCTTATTTGTTAGGATTCACCTAAGACTCTCTCCTTCATGAAGTCTTCGTACCACGGTGCACACGCCTACAGAAATCAGCTTGAAAACAGAATTCTAGAAGGGCAGGAAGGTGGGTGGATGGTAGAAATAAAGCCATGTGACTTCTGAGCTAGGTTATAACAAAGACGCAGCCTCTGTCCCGCTCTCTCTTTCTGGGGATGCTTGCCCCTGGATCCCAGCTACCATACTGTGAGCAAGCCCAGGCCACGTGGAGAGGCCACGTGTGCGGGCTCTCACTAACTGCCCCAGTCAGGCCCTCCGCTGATAGCCGGCATCAGCTGTCACAGCTGCAAGCATTCTGGCTCCCACCTGCAAGCCTTCTGGCCGAGGCCCAGCCCTTACGGAGCACAGGGAAAACCGTGCGCCCTCTGTGACCCATAGGACCCAGGAGAGATAATAAGTGGTCACTGATGCTCTAGGTCACCAAGGTTTGGGGTAATTTGTTATGTGGCCAGAGCTAATTAATACGGTGGCGCTGGCCTGGTTTGTACCCACACGATGCGGCACATCTTGGTTGCAGACGTCTGTATACAAAGGTAACACCAAAGGCTTTTTAAATAATGAGCTTTATAGGAAAAACAAAGAGAATATTTGAATACTGACTAAGAAATGAGGGATGTGTGTGTGCATGCATATGTTTGTAGATATGTACTATCTTTTTTTTTTTTAAGATTATTTATTTATTTATTTGACATACAGAGAGAGATCACAAGTAGGCAGAGAGGCAGGCAGAGAAAGAGAGGGAAGCAGGCTGTGCTGAGCAGAGATCCCGACTCAGGGTTCGATCCCAGGACCCTGAGATTATGACCTGAGCCGAAGGCAGAAGCTTAACCCACTGAGCCACCCAGGCACCTCTCTTTTTTTTTTTTTTTTTTTTAAAGATTTTATTTATTTACTTGACACAGAGAAAGAGAGAGTGCAAGCTTGCAGAGCATCAGGCAGAGAGAGAAACAGACTCCCCGCTGATCAGGGAGCCCGATTTGGGCCTCAATCCCGGGACTCTGGGATCAAGACCTGAGCTGAAGGCAGATACTTAACCGACTGAGCGACCGAGGCACCCCCGTATGTCGTATCTTAAGTGTGAATAAATCCAACGGGATAGAAACGTTAATCCCTGGAGTCCTGGTTGCAGCCACGAGTTCCTCTCCGCGGAGCACCAGTGAGCACAGCTACTGTGATATTGAGGACAAAGGCGCACTTGGGGTTCGATTTCCGTTATCTGCACCTGAGCTCTGCTTCTGTTGTGTCCTGCGGGATTTTTTTCTTCCAGGCTATTTGTTGCAGCATTGTTTGCTTCTTGTTCAAGGATCTTTGTACCGTTTCCAGATCTGTCTCTATGTCTGCAAGGATGCTTGCCCGACTTGCCTTCTGTTGACCTGAATGCTGATTTGCTCCATTAGACACCTGATGTCCTATTGTCCACATCTCCATAGTGTCATTGCATGCAAGTTCTGACGTTTTTTTATTTTTAATTTTTGTTATCTAATTCCTGGGTTGATTTTCCATGATTTTAGTCCGCAAATTAAATACTGCCTGGTTTTCTAGATCCCGTGGCAGCCAGGGATCAGTGTCCTGTCGCTGCCTTTTCTTGCTTTTCTTTCCTCTTCTCTGGCTGAGGGTCGTTGGGCAACGCATGGACATGCCCACTGTGCTTCTTGCCAACAGCTCTAGTTACGGCTGTGGACAAGGTGATAGAAAAGATCACGGTTAAAACAGAGACGTTGTGAAGGTCAGAGAATTTTCACTGCATAGCTGAGAGTTAGCTAATGTCTGCTTCAGAGCCTGGATGCTCAGCAAATCAAATCTCTCTCTCTCTTTTTTTTTTAATTTGCGAGAGAGGAAGAGAGAGAGAGAGAGAGGGAGAGCACGAGCAGGGGGAAGCGGTAGAGGGAGAAGCAGGGACGCCGATGTGGGACTCGATCCCAAGACCCTGGGATCATGACCTGAGCCGAAGGCAGACCCTTAACAGACTGGGCCACCCAGGCGCCCGGGAGATCAACTCTTGAATGTATTCGTGGTGGGACTAGGAGCAAACATAATCTAAAAATAATGCCTGTTTTCTCATACATATTTTAATTACACTGAAATAGGAATGCATCTAATTTGGGGGGGTTTCAATTAGCTTTGGGTGAACTAGTGGGAAGACCAGGCTTTGCAAGAGCCAGCACACTGTGCGGCTCGTCGGTCCGGCGTCCTGCCCGCGCCCTGCAGCCCGCCATCCCCGATGCCTCCTCACCCAGCGGAGGAAAAAAGCACCGAAGAAACAGCTCCTGGCTGGACGAAGGTCTTATTTTCCAGGCTAATAGTTTTTCCAGGGAGAAAGCCCCTTGGTGGTTTGGCTCTGACATTCTTCCTGCTGCAGGACTGGGCAGCATCCCTGGGACTATAAGCCAATCTCGCGCCTCCCGCCCGCTAGCTCACTTGATCACGGACAGGTCACCAAACCTTCTACGCCTCCGTCTGCTGAGGATAGTCAGACTAACGTCAGGGGCTCTAGCCAGGCTTGAATGAGGTCATGCTGGTAAAATGTGTAGCGGAGAGCCTGGTCCTGGCACACTCTTCATTAATTTCTTGACTGTCAGAGACCATAACAGACAATTCTTTCCAAACTTCTCATTTTATAACCGAGGTCACTGAAGACCAGACAGGTGAGATGACTTATTCAAGGTCACCTAATTAGAGTAGAATTTGGTAATCTGAACTGGAGCTTTCCTAAACCCCAGAGATAAAATGGGTAAGAAGGAGGAGACAAGGGGCGCCTGGGAGGCTCAGTCGGTTAAGCCTCTGCCTTAGGCTCAGGTCCTGATCCCAGGGTTCCGGATCGAGCCCCGCATCCGGCTTCCTGCTCAGTGGGGAGCCTCCTTCCCCCTCTGTCTGCCACTCCCCCTGCTTGTGCTCCCTCTCTGTCAAATAAATACAATCTTAAAAATAAAAAAAACCCGAGAAGACAAAATTTGTATCAAATGGATGAAAAGTTTTGTAGGTGCCCATTAATGAATGTACTTAAAGAAACTGTTTTAATGTGGCAAAATATATACAATGCAAAATTTGCCTTTCTAGCCGTTGTTAAGCACACGCTCAGTGTGCATTCACGGCCCCGGGCAACCACTGCCACCATCCACCTGCACACTGTCTTCTGTCTGCCCAGACTGACACTCGTCGTCCCCGTGAACCAATGATTCCTGTACTTTTTTTTTTTTTTTTTTAAGTAGGCTTCACGCTGGGCGTGGAACCCAATGTGCGGCTTTGAACTCAGAACCCTGAGATCAAGACCTGAGCTGAGATCAAGAGTTGGAGGTTTAACCAACTGACCCCCCAGGTGTCCCGATATGTGTGCTTTTGATTAAGGAAAAACAACAACAACAACAACAACAACAAAGATTTTGAATTGGGAAAGTAAATTTCCAGGGAATCCTTATTTACAGTTATGGTGTAAAATCTCCAACTCCCCATCGTCTTTTCCGCTATGAGTGGCACATTATTTTCCATAGCTTCTCCCCAGGAGCGCTGCTCATTTAGGGTCTGCGGGTGCTGTCTCTTTGCTGCTCTCCATCCCTGGGTGTGTGCTTGCTCGGCCCTGGGCCAGCTGGAGAGGAGCCCCCCAACTCTCCAGGACTCGTTTTTTTACCGTGTGGACTTGGGCTTCCAGCCACTGGCTTCCCATCTGTCCGGGATCCTTCGGTCCCGTGTTCCCTCATAGAATTTTGGAGCTGCTGCCACCGTAGTGACTAGGGAAGCACACTCTTTGTTACAGGAGAGGGCTGATCCTGTGTCACAGGCACAGACGAAGAACAGCCTGGAACCAGGTCCGTTGATGAGGGTCGGAGCCCTCTCTTGTCTCCAGCCCTCTCTTGTCTCCAGCACTCCGGCACCTGCTGTCAAGCCGGCTGTGAATCCAGACCAAGCCCCGGCCACGTCCAACACCGTTCTGGGTGTCGGGGTCTGGAGTGACATGGTTGCTGGGAGCCTGGAGAGTTAAGGGAATCAGAGAGTTAAAGGGTCTAAGCGGGCGACGCACCCCAGGAGCACAGCCGACCACGTGCCAGTGAGAAGGGCCGCCAGAACTACACTGACCGGACTCGCCAGGTCGACTGCCCACGGCTGAGAGTCCCAGCTGTGGGGGACCAGGGGCTCCTTCCGGCTCAGGCCGAGGGATCCCTGAGAACGTCTCAGCCTGAGCTCGTCCTGCTTCCCCACGGAGCCACCCACAGGCTCAGCGTGGCCACTGGAGAAAGCTCATGCCCTTCGCGTCTCCCAGGACTGAGTCCCGTCACCAGCCTGGGCGCCCTTCTGGATTGTTCTCTGGAGCCGTTAGCGCGTCTTCATCATGTCCCATTCACATTTCAGTGGTTCCTTTAAAACTACTGAGTTCTGTCGTGATAATATGAGTAAGAGTAATAGCTTGATTGTGAGCACTCGCCCCGGCCAGCCCTGGATAAGCACAGTCCACTCACAACGCACTTGCTCTCTGCCGCTGCTCCGTACGGTGGTGGCTGTCATTATGGTACGACGTGGAAACTGAGGCATTTCTAGAGGGAGCGACTTGCCCGGCTGCCCCTGCAGGAAGCAGAGGGCGGGGTGCAAGGCCAGGCGGCTGCGGCTCAGCCCCTCGCCTGGGACCCACCTGCCTGCGAGGGGTGTTTCCAGGCCGTCTGTAGTCAGATGCCGGTCATGTAGGCTCGGTTCGGAAGACATTCAGAATTGGGGGTGTGTGTTGGAAATAATGTCATTATGATGACTTTAAATACAAGCCAGTAAGAATTAAAATTGCTCTAGGATCCAGAAATTTTCATACTATAAAAAGCCTGATTTTTTTCTAAAAATTTTTGTGCTAAAATACACAAAACATGAAGTTTGCTATTTTAATCATTTTCAAGTGTACAATTTGATGGTATGAATTACATTCACGGCATTGTGTAAGCATCACCACTACCTAATTCCAAGTTTTTTTTTTTAATCACCCAAATAGAAGCTCTGTATCCCCAGCCCTGTTAACCTCCAATTCACTTTCAGTGTCTAGTAATTTGCCTAGTCTAGATGCTTTCATGACAACAGGGTTAAACTATATTCGTTCTATTATGTCTGGCTTATTTCCCTCAGCACGATGTTTCTACAGTCCATCCACGTCAGAGGACATGCTCCAGCCACATCTGTCGTGTGGATGGACCACATCTGGATGGACACCTGTGTTGTTTTCTGCTTTTGGCTGTTGTGAACAATGCTGCTATGAACATGGGTGAACAAGGTTCTGCTTGAGTTCGTTTTCGATTCTTTGTGCATATACCTAGGAGTGGAATCGCCGGGCCATAGGGTAATTCTATATTTAACTTTTTGAGGAATTCTTTCCTGTTATGGCAATAAACAGGTTTTAAAAAGGGGAATGAACTACAATTGCATGGAGTCACTTTCATTGCTACGGTCAAGAACACAACCAAATCCCATCTGTGCTGTAGGGTGACAGTGACATTCTTGATGATGTATTTTTAAAATTTGATTTAATTTTTTAATTTGATTTTATTTTTTCAGTGTTCTAAGATTCATTGTTTATGCACCACACCCAGTGCTCCATGCAATACATTTTTAATTTTTTTAATTAAAATGTAATTAAAAAAAATTAAACTGTTATTATTAAGTAGGCTCCACACCCCACATGGGGCTTGAACTCACGACCCTGAGATCAAGACTCCCATGCTCTACCGACTGAGCCAGCCAGGCGCCCCGTAATGATGTATTTTTCATTTGATAATGCAGAGATAAGAAATAGTTGGATTGTTGTGAAAACTGTATTAAAAGTTCGGCCTTATTGGGGCACCTGGGTGACTCATTCGGCTGAGCATCTGCCTTTGGATCAGTTCAAGATCTCAGGGTCCTGGGATGGAGCCCGGCGTCAGGCTCCTTGCTCAGCGGGGAGCTTGCTTCTCCCTCTCTCACTCCCCCTGCTTGTGTTCCTTCTCTTGCTGTGCGTGTGTGTGTCTCTCTCTCTTGCTGTCTCTCTCTCGCTATCAAATAAGTAAATAAATAAAATCTTAAAAAAAAAAAAAAGTTCAGCCTCATTAGCAGATCTGGGGTTTGAGGAAGCAGAGAAGTCCTGGGTCCCACTGCTGAAAGCGCCTCAGAGCAGTCTTGGCAAAACCAGGAGGGCTGGCGGCTCCTCGAGTATCTGTTTCCTCTGAAATATTCCGTCAAAGCTCTGTTCTTTTTGCTCAGTTTCGAGCACGTTTTCTGCGTGTGATGACTCCATGTGTGGGTGGGGGGGACGGGTCTTTGGGGAGGCAGGCCGGTGCGGGCAGGAGACACAGCTCTCACTTCGGAAACATCCTCCTGGCTATCTTGATGTCCTACTGTCTTCCCTGAATGGGTGTCACCGGGTCATGTTAAAGCTGAAACACCCTCAGCAAATAGGTAATAAAGTGACCCCATCCAGAAAGCACACCTATGACTGTATTTTCTCCACTCCTTTTCTTTCTTTCTTTTTTTTTAAATAAATTTTATTTTATTTTAATTTTTAAAGACTTTATGTATTTATTTGAGAGAGAAAGAACGTGAGAGTAGGAGGTCAGCAGGAAAAGCAGACTCCCTGCCAAGCTGGGAGCCCGATGTGGGACTCGATCCCGGGACTCCACGATCATGATCCGAGCTGAAGGCGGTTGCTCAACCAACTGAGCCACGCAGGCGCCCTCTCCACTCCTTTTCTAAGGGAACCTTGACAGGAGGAGGAGGCGAGTGCTCTAGAGCGGCTGTCTCAGGGGAAGGCTCTGTGTCGTCAGTTTTCCCTAGAGCCCAGCCCGGGCCCTCACACAGGTCCTTCACTGTGGGCGTCGCGTCTCAACGGTCAGGCCTCTGTGGAGGCCGATGGGACTCTTTCCTCAGGGGTTAGCTCCGTGTTGGAGGGTTCCTGTCCTCCGAGGCCCTGGCAGGTATCTGCACTCATGGCAGCCTCTGGCGGGGACTCCAGAGCTGGTGGGCAATTTCCAGGGCTTTCTGGGTCCCGGCTCCTTCCTTCAGATCCCTTTCCACCACTCAGACTCTAGCACGTTCCCTGATTCTGTCAGGCTTGTAAGTCTCAACCAGGACAGAGTATTTAGGCAGATGGAGAACATTTTTAAGGGAAATGTCAAATTCCTTTAGCTTTATACATTATTTTGCATTACCGTTGGTCCCTGGACATGCTTCGGCCCATGTGAGGTGAGTATATCCATCCTTTAAGCCATTTTCCACCAGGGCAAGCCTACACTTTTTCCAATGGCCCCTGACTCCGAAAGAGGTTCTCTCTTTGTCCCATGTCCTGTTGCCATTTTGGGTGATCGTAACATCATGTTGATAACAAATTGGTTACCTCATCCATTCAATGAAGAAATTATTGACGAGCTACTACTATTGGCTACTAAATAGTGTTAAACAAAATACAACATGGAAACCAGACTTGGAAATCCCTTGACAAAACCAGTGAAGCCAAGGAAGCAAAGGCTGGGTTAGCTTATCCTGCGGCGCAGGTGATACTAGCTTGGGTCACTTTTTCTCTATTTTAAAGATTTATTTATTTATTTGAGAGAGAAAAAGAGAGAAGAGGGAGCGCGAGTGCTCCAGCAGGAGGAGGGGCAGAGGGAGAGAGAGACAAGCAGACCCCTCGCCGATCAGGGAGCAGGACGCGGGGCTCCATCCCAGGACCCTGAGATCATGACCTGAGCTGAAATCAGGATCGGATCGCTCAACTGACTGAGCCACCATTCTTAAGTTGAATCAAATACTCCATAAAAGATGATATTTATCTCTCAGATATGGTTATTCAGAGGCGATTCCATAAGACCACAGAATTTCATTTTTTAAAACTTTTATTCATTTATTTATTTATTTTTAAAGGATTTTATTTATTTATTTGAGAGAGAGGGAGAGTGCAAGCATGCATAGGGGGAGGGGCAGAGGGAGAAGCCGACTCCCCGATGAGCAGGGAGGCTGACACGGGGCTTGATCTCCGGACCCGGGGATCATGTCCTGAGCTGCAGGTAGATGCTCAACCCACTGAGCCACCCAGGTACCCCAAGACCACAGAATTTTAAAGAATATTGTCCTAAAATTATCTCGGTGGAAATATGACTAATGATAATGTTAGTTTCCCTGTTTCGATCGAGTAACTCAGGTCCAGATCGGTGTCAGGTGAGGGCTTGCAATTTCTATGTGGTGTTTGCGTGGGTTTGTACAAACAATGACTCGTAGCATCCTCTGTGCGGGGGCCTGGTTCACACGGTGGGGAGAAGGGTTCGCCTCCCAGGACGGGTGCCCACCTGGGTCACACTGATACTAAAGTCTGGTCTGGAGAGGTTGTTGGCCTTGTAAGACAGGACACAAGCTCCAGGTTCAAGTGACTCTCTTCCTGCACAGGTTGGAGACAGTCTCCGGCAGTGACATGAACAGAACCCTGCCTTTACTCGCTGATTCCCTTCCGGTGGTCGTTTGGGCTGCCGTGAGCCTTCTTCTGGATGGTTCCTTCGCCTCCCTGGCAGGGGGCTGAGGAGTGAGGGCTGCTCTACTTCGCGCCCTGGGCTGTTGATGGGCTCGGGTCGGGAGCTGCCAGCTGCCGTCAGGGGTCTGCACGGATGAGGGACATCTGCTCACATTTCTGCTCCCTTTTCAAAATCTGCTAAGAACTGAACTCTTCATGCTTGATTTTTTTCCTTAGAAACTATCAACATCACCAGCTAATCTCGGGCTCCAATTCTCAGGGTGCGTGCCAGCTTCATTAGGTTTGGATGGAGTTGGACGGAGTTTCTTGTTGTCGATGACTTCCATGCATTTTTTTTAAAAAGATTTTTATTTATTTATTTGGCACAGAGAGAGAGATTGCAAGTAGGCAGAGTGGCAGGCAGAGAGAGAGAGAGAAGCAGGCTCCCTGCTGAGCAGAGAGCCCGATGTGGGACTCAATCCCAGGACCCCGAGATCATGACTGGAGCCAAAGGCAGAGGCTTAACCCACTGAACCACCCAGGCACCCCGACTTCTGTGCATTTAAGTGGGAACCCAGAGTGGTGGTGAATATGGCTTTTTGGGGGGGACATCACTGTCTTTTCCTCTTCAGACCTGTGTGTTCCAACCAGCTGCTTGGAACCCTCTAAATTTTTTTTAAAAAGGGAATCCCAAACCACTTCCCAATTAGCATATTGTCGCTGCAGCCTGCTGCTGGCTGCAGGAACATTCCCCCCCCCCTCTCCGGGGCTGGAATGCTGCAGGTGAAATGGTATTTCCATGCGCGCTCTCGTGGTTCCAGCAGGCCCTCAAGCATCTCCCGCATTGCACACTTTCTTCTTGGTCACGCCGGCCACCGCTCCATCTGTCACTCTGGCCTCACTGAGTTCAGATTGTCAGAAGCCAGCACCCACCCCAGCTCTGTCTTTCCTGCCAGCCTAGCTCCTCCCCGCTCCCGCCCTCTCCCGCCAAGCCCCATCCCTCCTCTTCAGTCACCTCCTGTCTGTCTCTGTGGCTGGTTCCAGCTTCCAGTCCCAGCTTGCTCGACCCTCCGGAAACAGGGCCTCCCACCTTCCTTGCTTCCCTCCACCCTAATTATCCGGCCCCTCCGTGGGTGTTTTCTGTTCATCTGTGGTTTGGGGCCGATGTTTCCGTGTGTCGGTTGCTTCTGTTTCTGCATATTTACAGTCAGTCAATTCTCTTTCTAATGGTGAGCGAGGAGGCATGAATAATTTAAAAATAATTTGCATTTGTCTCTGGAATGTATTTCTGTACTGACGCTCTGCATTTGGGGGGTGTCTGATACTCTGGGAATTCACATGTCAAACTTGGTCATGAGGCAAAGTATAAAATGCCTAGAGAGGAGTGGGGGAGTTATTCAGCATTTTCTTCCTCCGGCCCCCGAAATATTCTTTGGCTCTCAACTCCGTGATGAAGTTGGAAAGCATCACTCCTCATATAGTTGGCTTGTTCTGGACCCAGGAGAGCCTTTCCAGTCCCTTCAGGGTGTCTGTTCAGCTGTTTGTCTGGTACACACTGTCTCTGTCAAGGGGGGAGGTAATCAAGAGGCTGACTTGGAGGAAAATGATCAGGGCCCAAAGAATTATCTGGGGAAGAAAAATTCCTTAATTGCATGACTTTGCCAAATGAATTCATTAAATATATTAGCTTCTCGGTGTGCACGCTGAATTTAAGGGGTCTGATTGTTTTTGAAAAATTGTCCTTGCAGGGGCGCCTGGGTGGCTCAGTGGGTTAAGCCTCTGCCTTCGGCTCGGGTCATGATCTCAGGTTCCTGGGATCGAGCCCCATATTGGGCTCTCTGCTCGGCGGGGAGCCTGCTTCCTCCTCTCTCTGCCTACTTGTGATTTCTGTCAAATAAATAAATAAAATCTTTAAAAAAAAATTGTCCTTGCAATCCTTATTGTAAGATACATCAGCAATGTGATGCGTGACTGAAAATATTTACTGGCTTTAAACTACCAGGGTCCTTTCACATAAAAATAGAGGTGCCCTCACAGGGCTGAATAAGCATTTGACATTCAGGGCGGTGTGCTGGGGAAAGGATTGCGGCCCTAACCCACCATGAGAAATATTTCGAGTTAGCTGATTTGTTACATAAACACTCCAACCTCAGACTCAGTCTGGGCAATGACGTCCCCCTCCTCTGGGCTCTGCCCTGCCAAGACGGAGGGGCCGTGGGCTCTCTTCAGAACGCAACTGCCTGTAGTCTCCTACTATCCTGCGATGAAATAGGGTTTTTCTGCAAGGTTTTATTTGCAAAGCATTTCAGGAGACGAAAATGTAAACCTGGGTTCTTCCTTGTCCACTGAGCCTTCCTGAGGGTCTGTGTCTGGGAGCCCTGGAGCCCAGAGAGGCCGGAGCTGAATAAGGCAGGGAGGAAATGAGGGAAAAAACATCTAATTGGCTCTGAAGAGGTATGAGGAATTGAGACAGTGTCGTGATGATGTCTAGGATGCATGGGGGGCCACAAAAGGCTGGGAGACTGATGGTTGTAAATGTAAATGTGTCCTCATTCTTTCAGTGACCAATTCTTGTTTTTTCTTTCTTTCTTTTTTTTTTTTTTTAAGATTTTATTTATTTATTTGACAGATCACAAGCAGGCAGAGAGGCAGGCAGAGAGAGAGAGGGGGAAGCAGGCTCCCTGCTGAGCAGAGAGCCTGATGCGGGGCTTGATACCAGGACCCCGAGATCATCACTTGAGCCAAAGACAGGCTTAACTCACTGAGCCACCCAGGTGCCCCTCAGGGAGCATTTCTTCAGCCCTGTCTACCTGTTAGACATCGCGTTAGGCACAACGGTGATACAAAAGTGGATTTGGGGTTGATTTTTAAAACTTCAGTATGTAGGAGAAAAAGTCAGTAATCTTGTCAAAATAGAGATTTCCAGGATTCCAGAGAGTCCAATTTATTAGGTCTAAATGGAGATGGGGAGCTGCACTTTTTTTTAAAGATTTTATTTATTTATTTGATAGACAGAGATCACAAGTAGGCAGAGAGGCAGGCAGAGAGGAAGAGAGGGAAGCAGGCTCCCTGCTGAGCAGAGAGCCCGATGCAGGGCTTGATTCTAGGACCCTAGGATCATGACCTGAGCCAAAGGCAGACTCTTTAACCCACTGAGCCAGCCAGGTGCCCCGGGAGCTGCATTTTTAGCAAATATCTCAGGTAACTTGAAGGCAGATAGTCCTGGGATCAGTTTAAAAACAAAACACCTATAAAACTAGCCTAAATGCTTGGGAGTCTGTTAATTGCCCAGAGAGGATTTATTTCTATGTTTAATGAGCTCAAACGCACTTAGCTTACCTTGAATACACCAGATGTGGCCAGTCACAGTGCTGCTCCACGAAAAATGACAGCTGAAATGACACACCCATGGCCTGGGACTCTGGAAAGCAACGCTAGGTCAGGAGACTGCACTTTGGACCTGGGGACGGTGCCTAGCCCGGAGCTTATGCAGCAGAGGGGAACGAGATTTCCATGACCGGGGATGCCTTCCCGCAACGGTAAGGCTGAGATCACAGGAAGAATCTCATTCCTTTTTTTTTTTTCTCATGCCAAAGGCTCAAAGATGTGGTCCCACTCTATCAAGTATTTTCTCCATGCTTTTTGGTTCGTGACATCCACCTTCTGTCCTAGAACGAGCATCTTGCTGTGGTCTGCAGGCAGGCCTGGCGGTGACCATTAAGAATGGTTCTTTGGATAATCTCCTGCATCTATAGTTATCCTAATGCATGCGCAGAACAGGATGGATTTGTAGTTCATACCGCACCAACAGCTGCCCAGTAGGGGGGCACTGGCTCTTCGTTTCTGTTCCATCTCTAATCACCAGTAGTATCTGCCTAGGGTTCTGGACACTGGCTTGCTCTCAGGAAATGTATGGGCTTTAGCAGAAATGTTGCCCATCTCTTGTTGGATAAGGGCTTGAAGGCAAACCAAACCTAACTGACCAGCAGCTAAATCTGAAAACAAAAGCCTTCCTTTAAAAGTGGTTCTACGTGTGACCTGGGGTCTCAGGGCGATCCATCGAGGCCATGAAATCTGCCCCATGATTTCTGAAACTTTTCTTTCCCTGAAACTTTTGATGTTTACATATCTTGATATTTTCTCATGACATGAACCGAGACCTTTCATTTTGAATTCCTCCATTGGTGATAGGGTCTGACGCCAACTCTCCTATACCGCTTGGCTGGGTTTCCTATGACTCAGTTCAGTTCAGTTGACACCCACTACATGGAGTTAGTGGGCACCCCATAGGTTAAAGGGCAGGGTCCCCAACAAGACTGTCTCTGCCTCCACTTCCCATGCCATCCTCAGGTGGGCTGACACATGTTCAACAAACGGATGGGTGAATTCGCTCAGAAAATACTGATCAACTACTACCCTCTGGTCCACTATTCCGGGGATACAGTGGGGGAATGCCCCAACATGAGCCCTTCACCCGGGGAAAGGGTACGTATGTTGATTTCCTTTTCCTACATGGACACAGCACTCTGGAGTTTCCAGAGTTTCTTTTTTTTCCTCTGAGTTAGGCTTCTTTTCTATTGCCTGCCTGTGCTACTCCAGAACCACGATCTTAAGATTCAGAGCAGGGCTCCTGCTGGAGGGAGCAGGGACCCTCGGGAATGACCCAGGGCACAAATGCGGACATGCCAACACCCAAGAGCAGCGCAAAGCTACCACAGAAGCAGGATTTAGGCTGCTAGAATTCCATTAGAACCTTTTTTGTGCCTGGGATCCTGTTCCCAGTGTGGTGAAATCCGTGCACCACTCCATGGAATAACGTTTTTAAATGCCACGTATGAGTATAAAGCATGCCAATCAGAGGGTAGAATGTGATTATTAAAATACTGAAAGGTAATCACATTGGATGGTAGTGATGTATGTGGCTCTTACGCGTGTGGTAATGAGGTAGTGGCTGGTGTAATGGCCGTCGTGTTGAGGTCATCAACACGACGAGCATCAACGAGCATCAACGAGCATCAGTGCTACTCTGAATCTCGGCAGACAGTGGAATGTCTTATTAAAATACCAGACATAAGTACTGTTTTACTGCTGTGGTCTGTTGCCGGCATTCATACTGGACGGCACCGCTACATTACAGTTAGAGGTTAGTAAAAACAAAGATGGCGCCTTTCCCCCCTTCAAGTTCATGGACTTCGGAATTCTAGTCTGTTCTCCCTTGTCGGAAGTGTAGCTATAGAAGAGCTTTCTGAGGAGGGGGCTGATCAGTCTGTCTATTAGAGTTCAAGGAACCACACGGTTTACTAACCAACTAGTCTACCACAGTAGTTCACTTCTTCAATAGCTATTTTTTATAGGTTCTTAACAAATGGTACAAATATGCACTTATTATCAGTTAACTTGTAGCCCCATGCACGCATACATTTATAGAAAAGCAATGGATGAATATGGGTCTGCAGATTTTTCTGGAATAAATAAGGTAAGTTTCATGTATCCTCTTACTTATTGGAACATGTAGATTACAAAAAAACAAACACACCTGGGTAATGTCAGACCTGAGGATTCTTTTTAAATATCTCGTGTGAAGAATACTCATATACTGTTCTAAGGGGGTCCATACATTCTAGTTAAAACAGACAACCCCGGAAATAGAAGAATAAAAAGAGCAGCGACAATGGGTTGGCTAAGTGCCTGGCGGCTACTTTCCCGAGCCTGCAGTCGTCTCTCCCTTGTTATCACTTAGTCCCCGGGGTGTGTTCCCCCGGGAGCTCTCACAGACTTCCTCTGGTCTGGGTCTTGATCTCTGCAAGAGTGGCTGCTACAGGAACGTGAGCAGGGAGGGAGGGAGCCCACTAGTCTGGGTGGGGGGGTGGGTCACCGGGGTCCCACCGCCATTTTGGGGTGGTCCGCGGTTTCTCACATTTCAATTATAGAGGCAGAGAGAGATCAGATCTTTCCCAAGAAATCTTCTTGGGAAGAGTTCTCACTTAAAACGACCATGTCAAAGGTGGAACGATTTCTTTTCCTTAGGCCTTGGCCTCAGAAGACATGGTAGATAAATGAACTCTTCCCTGTAACACCTGTTCCAGTCTAGGAAGGCCTCAAGTCATTGAGTTGAGCCTGTTAATGAACCTTTCGAAGACCTTTCTTGGCAGTGGAGGCTGCTCCTCCCTCGGCAGGAGCGTATTGAAGCAGGTTAGTATATGGTCGAAAACGAAGCCATCAGAGCATGCCGGCCACACAATGGGAAAACAGTTTGGGGTGCCCAGCGACACCTGGGTTACCGGCCGTTCATCACGAGCGTTTGAAAAGTTCTCCCCCATTTGTGTTTGGGATGCTTGTATTTTTTTCTTTTTGGTGAACTGGCCAACTTCCTGGTGAAAGGAGGTAAGGGAAGAAGTCTCTGGTCTAAAGCTCTTGGAATGTAGATTTCTAGGGCGCCTGGGTGGCTCAGTTGGTTAAGCGACTGCCTTTGGCTCAGGTCATGATCCCGGAGTCCCAAGATCGAGTCCCGATTGGGCTCCTGGCCCCACGGGGAGTCTGCCTCTCCCTCTGACCTCCCCTCTCATGCTCTCTCTCTCAAATGGATCAATAAAATCTTAAAAAAAAAAAAGATTTCTAAAAACACTTTCAAAAATAGAAAATGAAACTGAATAGCAGAGGAAAATTATGGAGAGTCGAGTAACAGAAGGCAACAGCTTAAAAAATGAACTTGAAAATGAACTCCTGAGCAAAAGTGCTTCCTGAGGGTATCACATGGAGAACAAGTTTACTGTGGACCCTTAAGACCTTCAAAGTGTTAGGTACGGAAGCCACGAGTCGATTCTATGTTTGGAGAGGGGGACTCCCAGACAGCGGACGGGGAGGGGGAGCACCACACACACCCTTCAGAACCACCAAGCGAAATTGTTCTTGAGACAGTCTTGGTGTGGGGAGGCTTTCTTGTTATTTTTTTTTAATTTATTTTTTAGTTTTTAAGATTTTATTTATTTATTTATTTGAGAGAGAGAGAGAGAGAGAGAGTAAGACCATGTAAGTAGGGGGAGCGGCGGAGGGAGAGGGAGAAGCAGACTTCCCGCTGAGCAGGGAGCCCAATGTGGGGGTCGATCCCAAGATCCTGAGATCATGACCTGAGCCCAAAGGCAGACACTTAACTGAGTCACCCAGGCGCCCCAGGGCTTTCTAGTTATTAAGCTATGTTTTGGAACACACTGAATGGTGCATAAAGACACATTATGGGCAGAGCAACTACGGAGCAGGGTCACTGAAGGGGGCAGCACAAGAGGACGCAGGAAAGAGCCGACGTCAAGGTCTCCTGCAGGATGTGCCTGTGGGACATTTAAGATATTTATGGTGACTACTTTCCTTACACTGCTTAGAGGACAATCCCTTCTTGTTTGCTCCTGAATCCTTGGTTTTGTCTTAATTTTTGTATAATTTTATGTTATTGTAGGAAGACATGGAATCAAAAAAGGGTCAGCAACTCCCGGGAAGAGGGTCCAGGCCATAGGACATTCTTTCCTACTAAGGAAGGGTTGGCCAAACGGACAAACACTTGCCAAACACCTGACCTTTAAGAGTCTCCTTCCTTTGCCTATGGGCCTTGGGGAGCTTAACGGCCACTGAGATTCATTCACTGGGGGAAGAAACGCATCAACGCATTCGTTTTTAGGTAAGTGATGCCAAGTTTGCTGGCGCTGAAAACAGTTCTAGATATAAAATGCACTTTGTTTTCCAGGGTATTACCACTCTCCGGCAGTCAGAAGATTTCACAACGGGCCAGATATTTCTGTGTGTGAGCGAGTGTGTGCGTGAGCGTGTGTGTGTGATTTCTTTCTTGCTCGGTTTCCAAAGCCCTGGCTGTATTCACAGTCTTCCAGAAGATCGGTGTTAGGTCACAAGCCCAGTGTGAACCGTTACCTCTAGACAGCAGAGTTTTATCTGGCACGGAAAACTCACTGGTGGGTTTTCTAGATACATGTTTATTTGCAGTTCAAAGACAAAATAGAAAACTCCAGAGTGGAAAACGCTACCTTTTCGTTCACACTCTTTTAATCCCTCCGTCCCCATAAAATAAACTTTCTGAAGTGTAAGCAGTGGGAAATAATGTAAACTCTGCAGAAACGGAAAATAAATTAGTTTCTTTCAAACTCAGTGGAGGTCTCTTTACCGGACAGCGAGCTTGGTTGCACACAGAATTTGGTCTTGAACAAAGAATAAATGTTTGGCCTATTTCCCCATTGCTCCCG
Source organism: Martes martes (assembly GCF_963455335.1). Lineage (NCBI taxonomy): Eukaryota > Metazoa > Chordata > Mammalia > Carnivora > Mustelidae > Martes > Martes martes. The sequence continues at coordinate 15,535,977 of NC_137893.1, forward strand.
CGTTACGTAAGAGGCATATTTCAAATTCACTTTCTTCTCCAACGGCAGCAAAAAGGCAAAGAGTAGTCTGTTTCGTGAGCCTGGAAGACAAAAACATGTTTCCGGGGGTTTAAGAACAGCTTTTTACCCTGTGGTGTTAAACTGTTACTAGGGCTCTAAAAAGCTGGAAACTGAAAGAAAATTCGACAGCCGATAAGGGATTCTTTTCACAAGACGAGGCCGGGATCCCTGTCTGGAGTCTTTTTACTTAAGAGCCGTGGAGAAGCCCAGGGTGTGCGACCGGGACCACGCACACTGCAGGCAGTGAGCCGAGCCCTGAGAAGATCAGGCAGAAATTCCAAAATTCTAAATTTGGGCTCTACAGTCTCTAGGATCCTGCTGAGTGAGAACGCTCGGGATTTTAGAGATTTTAGATTAGGAATCCTGTCGCCTTGGACTTCGGTTTCTCTTACGGTCAGCACAGAAAGCGAGGTCTGAAATTGCATTTAGGGCGCAAATGGAAGGGAGAAGGTCCAGACCTTCTTACTAATGTCAGAGCTTTCTCGTTTCCTCTCAAAGAATCTTAAGACTCGGACGCGGCCGGAACCTGCCATTAGCTCGAAAGAGAAGTGGTCCAGCTGCATTTTACAAAGAACAAACACATCCCCGAGTTCCAGAAAACACGTGGTCACCACTGCAGCAGGGACTGTAAAGGCGGGTGTTGGGCCTTTACTCTGAATGTGCGCATGGAGGAGTCGATCTGTGGGGCCAGGAGTTCACACTGGGCGGGAGTACATCGAGTCGGCCTCCCACCGACGAGGGAGGGCTCTGGAGCCGGAAAGGATGCTGGCTTAGCTTCAGAACCCAAGGCAGGGATGAAGACAGGACACCGGGAACTTGGGATAGTCCCCGAGCATCTGATTCAAGTCAGGGAAGTACACAGAAAACAGACACCCGGCAAGCATAATCATCATTAACAAAAAAATATTTTTTGCGGTGAGGAAGGGAGGTGTTTGCCTGGTGCGAACCGCACCCGCGCCCCCCCCCCCCCACCTTAGAGAGGTGGCTGGTTTCATTCAGTGGCTCTGGTTCTCCCTGACCTGAGGCTCCTAGAGGCCTGTGGAGGAAGGGGGGTGGGGGGCTTTGTGGACTGGAAATAACCCAGGGAGGGCAAGTCTGGAAAGAGCTTCTAAACCTGTGCGTGCTGAAAGACCAGCTGATTAGCCGCGTGACCTTAGTATCCAGTGGTTTAGTGTTTAAAGGGGCCTAGAGTATGTGGTTCCAGGTCTTAAGAAAAGGCAGAATGTTGGCAGAAGTACAGAAAGTCTGAATATAGATTTTACGAATTGGAAAAGCAATCGCTACAGTGAGAATTCAAAAAGGAATCAGCTGTTCATTGTTACCCAGTTACTCAGGGAAAAAAAAAAATTCAGAATTTTATGAAGACAGAACATATGAAACATTCTATCTTGGTATGGGACTGATAAGAAACCAAAGCACGCCCAAACAAGTTTCTTCTTCTTTTTGGGGGTGGGGTGGGGGAGGGGGTGAGTGAGCGAGAGAGTGTGCGAGTGGGCGGAGGGACAGAGGGAGAGAGGATGTTAACCAGGCTCCACACCCAGTGTGAAGCCCAACTTGGGGCTCGATCTCACGACCCTGAGATCATCACCTGAGCCCAAATCCGGTCGATGCTTAACTGACTGAACCACCCACCCATCTCCAAAAAAGTTTCTTTAAAAGGGAGTTAAGAACTTCCCACCTATTAAGCTTCCAAATATTCCATTTTAGTTAGACAGATGTCAGTGAGATGGTAAAGATGGCATCGCTGATGCCGTCCCCACCATCTTTTATTCAAGTGGCCTGGGCTTCCAACTGCATACTCCAAGGATGGCCCGGACGACACACTCACTGACCTCTTTCTTGGAGCATAATTGTGATCAGTGGTTTTTGAGTGGTTCCTTGAAAAGATAGTTTCAGTGAGCCCCGACTGTTGTTTGTAAGTGACGAATCACTGAATTCGACTCCAGAAACCTACATTGCATTGTATGTTCCCTAAATAAAAGTTGAATTAAAAAAAAAAAAAGGATCCAAAGCATAGAGCCCAGGTGCTACCCTCGGGAGCCCCGAAACCTTGTGGTTTATAGACTGGGGATGACAAACCCTGCCCAGGGAGGTCTGCGGCAGCAACCGCACTCAAGATGAATTTATGATTATTTAATATCATTGAACATTCCTGCTCTGAAGGCAGCTGTTTAGGGAGAAATGAGCAGGTATGACATTCTTTTTTGCATGTGCAATTCTAGAAAAAACCTTCTTGGTCAATAACGAACATCCAGAGGAGGGCTAGAGTCAGTCTGATGCTGGACTCTAGCCAACCACACTTGGGGACAAAGGGAGTATGTGAATTCTTCAGGAAATCTACCGGACTTTATAGTGTCTGCCTGGAGCCCGCTGAGACTCAGATATAGGGTAAAGGTTCAGAATGAGATACCAAAAGGGGAGGGGAAAAAATCCAGTCCAAGTCCAGTCGTCTTCAAACAAAAGACTAAAGAGTATTGTGGCAGGGTCCGATTCATTGGGACAAACGATGTATTTTAATTAGTTGCATTTGGTGCCGTGGAGAAGAGGGAATCAGGCCCTTCTTCTGACAACACTGAAGGCACCAGAGGGGAGCCCCGGAAAGGAGCAAGAGCTCAACTCTGGGGACTTCTTGGCATCTCCTGTTCATATGGAGCCTCACGTGATTTCCTAGGGGTGAGGTGAGCAGGAGAGGAGAGGACGGGGAAGGAGAGCAACAGTGGTCAGCAGACGTCAGTCTTCCATGGGGCAGACGGCAGCAGGGGCCATGAAGAGTAGCGAGCGTGCTTCTTCCAGCCGAGTGCATGGAAAGATCTGGAGTCCGACCGCCACCGGAGCAGAGCAACCAACCAGACATTTCCTCTCCCGATGCCCAAATCTGTCCCAGTTGATTGTCACCTGAACGTTCACGTTTTTATATTTGGTACTTTTAACAGCCATCGACCTTCGATGTCAGTAGAGGTGGTCCCTGACTGGCACGTGCATGAGGGCACAGGAAACAGAGAGGCTGTCTGTGGGGTCATTATACGGAGGAGTTCCGGGGGCGCCTGGGTAGCTCAGTCGTTAATCCCTCAGGTCATGATCCTCGGGTCCTGGGATCGAGGCCCGCATCGGGCTCCTTGGTCAGTGGGGAGTCTGCTTCTCTCCCTGCCTCTGTCTCTCCCCCTGCTTGTGCTCTTTTGCTCTCTCTCTCATATAAATAAATAAAATCTTAAAAAAAAAAAAACAGAAACAACAACAAAGAGTATATCAAGGAGTCCCTGAGAAGGAATGTTTGCTTTGTACAGTGGTGTTCTCCTGTGACACCAGATCTGTTTTCAGGGGTGCAAGCAAGGGTCAAGTGATGGTTTTTGAACCACTGCCCAGCGAACCTAGAAACGGCATTGGGCAGCTCACGAGAGGAGCCTTGGAGGAGTGAGTGGGAAGGGAGAATGACATTCAGTGAGAAGGTTCAGTGAGAGGCAGCCCTGTTATAAAAGAGCTTGGACAAAGTCATCGCTTTTAATACCCAAATAACTGTCTTTTGTTAGAAAAAAAAAATCACCCGGTGACCCCCAAATTACGGGTCTGCTCAAATAACTGGTTGGCATCTTCTAGAACAGGCCAAAGTTCCCTCACTCTGTGACTGAGACGCAGAGGGCATCCTTTGGCTTGGCCATAAAGACGGGTGAGTGAGTGAGCAGATCCCGGAGGAGCCTGGGCGTTCAGGTCTATCAGCTGTGCAGCGGGAGCACGCTGCTGGCCTCCCTGGGCCAGAGTTTTCGTGGCGCCGAAATAAACTGCTCACCTCGCTGGGCTGATGCCTGCATGACATGCGACAGGGACGGCGAAGCGACCCGTGCCAGCCATGGAAGGGGCGGCGGGGCGGAGCAGGGGAAAGAGCCCTGCGGTCCTGTGGGTCCTGTGGGTGGGGGCCACTTACTCAGCTACCCGCTCTCAGCGCGCAGGGGAAGTGCCTGCCTCCAGGGGGCGCTGTGACCACCCAGGCGAGGGGCTTAGCACCCAGCCGGGCACCGGCGATCTGCACAGGCCAACCTCCTGGCCTCCAGCCCTTGCTCCAGCTTTCAGTAAACCCCGAGGGAACACGAGCCTAAGGATCTAAGTGTCTGTGACAGCAAAGCGAAGGACGTGTCCCTGGGAGTCACCCAAGCCTTAACTGCAATGATTAAGGCATTAATTGGGTTTTTAGCACCTTCTTGGAGGACAGATGAAGATGGACCCCAAGGGTGGGAAAGTCCCGTCCGTGAGAGGCGAGGGACGACACACACTTGTTCTGGGGAGAAGTGACACACGGCAGCAGCAGAGCATGACGGGTTCTTGACGTGAAGCACACAGTGCCATCCAAAGACCAAATGACACCATCATCCAGGCTCCCGTCCACAGGCTTCTTGGGTAAATCAGTCCCCCTGGGTTCCTTTGGTGGAGTTTTCTTTTTCTGAACTGACACAGATATGAACCGTGGCTGCGGTTCAAAGTAAACAAAGCCCCCGCTCCTCGGTGACAAACACATACAGTCACCACCAAACACCAGACACCGACACCAGACACTTCTGCACCTGGGGTTAATGTGATTTCACAGAGGTCGGGTCGCTACCTTTCTCATCACAGCTGAGTTCTTCGGCGTTTGTTAGTAACAAAGACTCACAGAAGAAGAAAGCCATGTCCCCGCCTTGACTCCTGGTCATGAAGCCAACAAAAGCGAGAATCCCGTCTGCCTGGCTCAGGCAACCGGAGAAAACGGTCTTCAGGTCAAGTCAGCTCGTCAGGCAGGCCCGCGGGGTGCCGGCAGCAGGGAGGGGTGCGGGGCTTGGGAACAGCGACAGGAGTGAGCGCGGAGACTGCACGGGGGCCGTTTGGGAAAAGGAATGTGGCTTGAGAACACGGTGAGGACACGTTTGATGTATGGGATGAAGGAAAGCAGCCTCGAGCCTTGACAACTGCTGACGGGGAGGCTTCCAGGCGGCGCGACCCGGGAGGCTGGCCGTTTCTCTTCAGGAAGGGAAGCGAGGACAGGAGCCGGCAGGTGTGGCGCAGGACCGAGGGGGAGACAGGCGTAAGACCAGGGACCCCCACTGCTCGGGGCTGCTTACGGGAGCTCCAAGTTGAGCCCAGTCCCCTTATGCTGTGTGGACCCCGAGAGGTCAAGGGGTCTCATTTCTGCTGCTCTGTCCTTCCTATGGCTCACTGGGCCCTCTGTGTTAGAGGACCTGCCCCGTCTCCATGTGTCTGTCCGGTGGTTTAAGAGCCGAGTGTCCCTGTCATTTCTCCGCTGAGTGTTATGGGTTAGATTGTCCCCGACTAGATAGGCCGAAGTCCTGACCCCCAAAACCGAAGCCAGCTAAGGTCTCTGTGGATGCCACTGAGTGGAGATGAGGTCGGTGAGGTGGGCCCTGATTCCATGAGACAGGAGCCCACGGGAAGACAGTGACACTCGGGGAGTGGGCCTCGGCCGCGCAGGCAGAGACGGAGCGGTGTGGCTTCAGCGGAGGGACGTCGAGGGTTACTGGCAGCTTCCAGGAGGGAGAAGAGGCTGGTGCGGAATCTGCCAGAGTCTCAGAGGGGCCAGGGCTAGGCTGTCACCTTGACTCCGGATGTCTAGCCTCCAAGAGCACGGGAGAAGCCACTCCTGTAGTTCTGAGCTGTCCTGTCGTGCGACGTGGTGACAGCAGCCCTACAGGGAAGGAACGCACCCCGATGCCTCCGTCAGGGGAGTCTGTCTCTGTGCCGAGAGAGGGGTGGTCGGAAGCTTGAGTTTGGCGTTTAAAACGACCGCAGACACAGCAGTCCCCTGCGGGGGCGGATTCCCTTCCTCCGCTTTGGTGCGGTCTGGAGCACACAGGCCTCCTGATGCAGGGTTAGAAGGTCAACAGCAGCCTCGGGCTCTGTCATGCGCCTACGTCACTGCCCTCACGTCACCTCCTCACGCAGCCAGAGTCATTTTATCATCTTCATCACATGAGGAAGGGCGAGGGCAGGACAATAAGGTATTTTGAGAGATGGAGAGAGGAGCACATGCGTCAACTTCGATTCCAGCACTCTGTTCCGGTGACTCTGTTACTAGCAGCTGTGGCGGGTAAGCTCTTACTGTGCCTCATTTGTCAATGAAACTCGAGCACATGCGAGCCCGCGCCCGCGACAGCACGTCATACCCGGTGTGCGGTGCTGTCCGTGGTCGCAGGTGTCCACTGTGGGCCACGACGGGGGTTGTGTGCCTTATAGTATAGCCACGTGAGTAAGGACGGGCACTCTACCAGCTTTAATTCTGGAAATATTCTTTTTATGAGTTTACAGTATTCCTTTTTTTTTTTTTTTTAAGATTTTATATATTTATTTGAGACAGAGAGAAAGCAAGAGATAGAGCATGAGCGGAGGGAGAAGCACACTCCCGGCTGAGCAGGAGCCCAACTTGGGGCTTGATCCCAGCACCCTGGGATCGTGACCTGAGCTGAAGGCAGATGCTTAACTGACTGAGCCACCAGGCACCCCTATAAGGTTCCTTTTTTTGTGGCAAGAGATGCCTTAAATAAATCTATACCCAGAGGGGACATAATGTGACTTGCGCTGGATAGGAGCCCATCTAACTGCATATCCACCTCTAGGGGTGGCCCAAGCTGCAGGCTCTTATTACGTAGGAATTCACAGTAACCAAGTCAGGAGACCACTTATCAGACCGCGTTTTGTAGTACATATTAGAAAACCCAAACAAAATAAAACTAAAAAGTATTTGGGGGTGGGGGAGAAAAAGCCAGTAGAAAGCACAGCAGCCTACCTGAGTCAGGTCCTGCAGAAGCTGGGTTCACTTAGAACAAGCCTTTCACTTGTTCGGTTTCCGTATCAAGATCTATATCATAGAAGCAGGGCCGGGTCGGCAGTCCCGGCATGGTGCTCATCTAGGGGAGAAAAGAGAACACGCTCTCTTAGCAGATGGTACAAAGCGATCACTCTGAACACAGAACACAGAATGGCCAGAATTCCCTACGTGACTCAACGCTGCCGCCCGTACCTTTAGGTCCCGTACACCTGTACTCTTTTTTTTTTTTTTTTTTAAAGATCTTATTTATTTATTTGACAGACAGAGATCACAAGTAGGCAGAGCAGCAGGCAGAGAGGGGGAGGCAGGCTCCCTGGTGAGCAGAGAACCTGATGCGGGGCTCGGTCCCAGGACCCTGAGATCATGACCTGAGCGGAAGGCAGAGGCTTTAACCCACTGAGCCACCCAGGCGCCCCCACCTGTACTCTTTAAATTTGCCACCTGCTATTTCAATCTTTGTTCAGGAAATGGAATAGCAGAGGCAGATGTCCGCCTCCTGGAAACGGAGGCCACTTCCCTCCCCCCATGGCCCCACAGCACATCGCCGTGATGCTGGTTTCCAAACCCTTTCTAAATCACATCCTTAAAAAAGTTGAGCCCCTTCAGATGAAGGGGCCAGTGGGAGAGGGTGAAGCAAACAACAGCTTCCTCCTCACCCCCAAGACACGTTTTTGTAAAACCTACAACTTGTGGAGGGCAGCTGGGAAACCTAAGACCAGTAACTGAGGTTTACTACACACCAGACGCTGGGCCAAGTTTCCCTTTTTGGACCCTCCCAACAGCCCTGTGAGGTAGGCACTTTCCTTATTTCCACGCCACAAGGAAGGACGCCAAGGTTTACGGAGGCTAAGCCACTTGTCCAAGGTCACACGTGATTAGCCGCAAGATGGGAAACTGGACTCCAGGCCCATAACCTCAGATGACTCATTGAACCGCCACCACGGCCGCCAGGCCGCTCTGTGGGTTTGTGGGTTTTACACGGCTAATTTAGTTAAGTCCCCGGCCACGCTGAGAAGTAGGTACTGACTTCAGCCCCACTTTCCGGAGAGGACAGAGGGTATTCAGGCACAAAGGCAGGGGCTCGAGGACATCCAGTGAGTCAGTGGGGGACACAGGATTAAACCCAGGCCCTCGCTCCTCTCGGCTTTGCCACACTCTGTCCAGATCAGGGTTTGGCGAAGTGCGTCTCTGCCCCCTTGCACCAGCAACCCTTGGCATCCTGGGGAAAACTGCTGACTCCCTGGGTGACTCACACGCTAAAACACGGACTAGGACCTAGATTGTGAGGCTCCTGGATGATCTACTCCTTATTATTTCAGTTTTTCCTACTATGCTTTAATATTGCACTTTTCACAGAAAGGATGCTCGGAAAGCAGTGCTGCACGCAGTCCTGTGGAGGAGAGACACCTGGGACTGTGCTTGGCTTTGCTCTTTGAGGATGACGTGCTGTGTCTTGCAAAACTCCTGCCCGTCCCGGCCGGAGACCAATCTAGAGAGCTGAGGCTGTGTAACAGCCCACACTTACACCTCCACGGTCCACCCATGTCTTCCCGCCTGGCAACAGAGCTCAGCTCTCTCACTTGTTTGGGCGCTGACTTGGCGTCTCCCCCTCTGCCATGCGCCACCCCCCACAACCCCTGTCCGTGATGCTGCCAGCCTCTTGCTGCTCGTACATGGGTCTGTGGACCAGGAGCGTCGACATCACTGGGAGCCTCTTTGAAACCTCAAATCTCAGAACCCGTCTCAGGCCGGCTGAATCAGAATCTGCAATTTCAGCGACACCCCTGTGATGCGTGTGCGTGTAACCATTCGGGAAGCATTGCTTGGACGTGGCCGGGGAGGCCTCCTTTTGCACTGGGAAGGGGGCTCCCCCTGGTAGAAGCAGTGAAGAGGGAGGGGCCCGGAAACACCTGCTGCACCTGACAGCCGTGCACCCGTTGGCCTGGCTAACCCCCTGCTCCCCGAGAGTGCGGTGAGGGGGCCACGGGGCACGCTCCCCGTGCGGCTCAATGTACTGACACCGTGCTGCACGGTGGCGAGCTCCTGTCTTATACCTGTGCGGGATTGCGCTTTAGGTATGTTGCGGGCTGAAAAGGCTTCTTAGGCTGGCCTGGAATACGGCTACCATTCACAACAGGTCTTGGAGAAAACGTGTTCTGCATTCTGAACAAGTAGCTGCAATAAAGTTTTGGCACACCGCCTGCTCCCTGTGTTTTCAAACTCCACTGATATGGACGGCGATGTGTCCTTGTTAAGTTTCTGTTCCTGGCAGAGCAGTACTATTCTTCTCTGGTTGCTACAGTGGCTGTACATATTCAGAAGGACCCCAGGGAGAAACCCAGGCTCACTCCGCTGGAAAAGGACACCAAACACAGAGGCCACTGGTGGCAACAGTTGCTACTTGTTGCCAGTCGTCCGTGTCCATGTCCCCATAGGAACTTCATAGCCATTTTCCTGCCTACCTTCACTCCAGCGTGGGCCCTTGGTGATGCCTTCCCAATGTGTGCAGGCATGTGGATCTGGGCAAAGGAACTAGCAGTTTATAGCTGAAGAAATGACTGATCATTTTCAGCCACAGTGATGCTGCCCCATCCCGTGAATCAACTCTGGAGGTCAAAGGCACATTTAGTCCTAAGAATGTCACCCAGACTTTGCTGCTTTGCTGACCGCCAAGCTACTGGGCCCAGAGCAGACTTCAGTGGGAGGCAGGCCTGCACCCACACATGGTGAGAAGGCCCAGGAAGAACCCTGTGCAGCGCGGCCCACCCGACCGAAGCCACAGTGGCGGCTTCTGCTGGAGGGAACACAACTCCACTGCCTGCTCGTCTGTGCTCTTTTCCTTGACGTGAAAATTCAGCACTTCCTCATTAACTTTTTTAGCTGATATCAGCAGAACAGAGGCTGGCAAAGGGAGAGTGCGGCTCATGCTGTTCCTGGCACTGGCCTACTGGCTGCAGTGAAGCCGAGCACGCATCTTTTTGGTCATTCCGATGCTTTCAGAGCAAAACGGGGAACAAAAAGGAGCCACGATATTAAATGCTGGGAGGTGTGAAATGTGTTTCCTCTATTTTCAATCCATTTCTCTCAGGGGAAAAGAAGTTCAATCAGAAGACTCCTGTGTTCCTTTCCAATTACGCAATCGTCATTTCCAAGAATCAGGACCAGCAACACAGACAGGAAGGCACACTGCTGAAGAGACAAGGGACTCCCTGCCCCATGGACCGAGAGCTATTCCCCGGGAAATCTACCTTTAAAATAAAACTTCTCCTGCTGAGCAGACACAATATGGAATGATGTTAATGAGACCTAATGCACTCACATCAAATTCTCTCCCAGTAAAAAACTCTGTTATCAAGGGCTTGTGGCCCCAGACAAGAGTCAGAACTGTAGTATGGGAAAGAAAGAATTTGGACAGCCCTTGGGAGTTGACCTCTGGCCCCTCGCCTGGGGTCAGAGGTGATCTGTGTTGACTTTATTTGTGCGTCCTCTAAGAAGGCCCCCGGCTTAAAATAACGGGGGAGCCACTAAATTGTACTTACTTGTCACGCTGCATTAATGGATTCTTTTACAAAGGCTGAAAAACATGAGCTTTTGCCCTTCATGACCCCAATTTTAACTACAACAAAGCTTCCAAATCCTTACTGATTTTGGGCTAAGCTTATTTGGTAGAAACGACGAGTTCTATGATATAAACATATGTTAAACCTAAAGAGAAAATACTCATATCCTTAAAAGTAGCCACTGTAAGTCAAAGAATATTCTCGGCATGAGTAGAAAAATGACTACAAATTCTGTTACTTGAAGTGATAGAATTGTTAAGTTCTACTTAACCAATATATCGTTGTAGTTTTGTTGTGTCTACGCAATTTTTTGACTTCTCCTTAAATCTACTACTTTTCATACTGAATAAATCACCCAGTTTCATTTTGGTTTAGAAAGAAGCACTTTTACTCACAACTATTTATTTTATTCTTGTAGCTTATAATTCGGGGCGGAATCCCTTCTACATACTTCTTCCCTTCCTCCAAGAGATGACAGAGCATGGTTGGTAAATATCATGTTGGCGCAAAAATTTAAGAATTGAATGCAATGGTTAACTACCATGGTTAACTACATTATGATATAACTTAAATAAAAAGATTCTTATGAAATAATAACTCAAAAATGTAAATTCCTTATTCAGCCGAAGTATTTTCTGAGCTGTAACTGTAGTGTCCTCTGCTTCTCAACCTTTTGGCTAAGATCAAGTTTAAAGACAGTGCCTGGCAATATCAAGCCTCAATAATTACTTTTAAAAATAGTAATTAGGAAATTAGGATAATGAGTGAATTAGGAAACAAGCAAAAAGAAATGTTCTTGAGGATGGGGTTTTTTCTTTGTTTCTTCCCTTTGTCTTTGAATATGAAATAAGCTACTCTAGGATGAAGTGTAAGGAAAAAATGGTAGAGTGTAGACGTCCAGTGACTGAAAGAGAGGGGTATGAAAAATCACTCTAATAAAGACAGATATTGCTGCTACCACTGGAATTTCCATTTGCCTGACTTGGTGGAGATGGATGCTCTGGGATTTTTTTCCTGGGCTTTTAGGTAACATTCACCTGCACAGCTCGACCACATTCCAAACGTGATCTCTGGTTTAGTGGCTAGCAATACTCTGAGATCGCGGGGTTGTGTCCTGCTGGGGGCCCATGAGGTCCTGTTCCTGTGTGAAGGGATGAGGTGTGTTCCATTCAACTCAGCAACCTGCGCTGAGAGCTCACTATGGGGACACCAAGGTGACCAGGACCTGGTCCTCACTTCCAGATGGACAGACCGATAAAGCAGACCACTGGGCTATTTGGACCAAGTCACCTTACTTCTTAGTTAAAAAAATTTTTTTTCATTCTATGATTTTTATATAAAAAGAATTTTGTGTAATAAATTCTTAACGTATGACTTTCTAAGACGTAAGTCATGTTCGGTTACTCTAAACATTACCATACTGTGCTCACATATCGTGCCAGGATTACACAGCTGAGATTACTCTGATTTATATCCGTGGCCTTGAACGAAAGAATGAGCAAGCACAGTTATTTTCCTCATCTTTTGTGAGGGGCGATTATCACTTTCTTTTAGGAGTAGGAAGTTAGTCCCTAACTTTTCTTTCCATTTTTAAAAATCTACTTAAAAAATATTTTAAACATAAAAGTAAAAAACAAAACAAAACAGTAGAAGTAAAAGGCAAAGTCCTCCTGTCCTCATATGCTCCCAGACAGAAGTCCTGTAGACACTTTCTTGTGTCAACTCCTGGGTTAAGTGTCTCTTCCTATTCACCACACGTGTCTCTACAATGTATACTTCTATCATTTGGTACAGAAATCGGATAATGCCTCATGGACAATTCTGAAATGTGATTTTCAGGGAGATTAACACTGAAAAGAGGTAACTGGTGAAATTCCGCCCAAACAAGGGAATGTTCACTGGAGTGTACGAGGCAAGAGCTGTCACTAACACATTCGATGCCTGAAGTCTACGGGCCTGACTTCTGGAAAAGGAGAGATGGCAGGAGTCCTTTTAGAGAGAAACAAAGATACACGTGACGCAGGGTCTGACCGACCAGACATACACAAAGGAAACGAAGAAATTCTGCAACATTTCTGCAGTGCCTCTGGCGTCAGCTACAAAGTTCACATTACAAAGGACTAAGAGTTTGAGTTGAAAGGCTTTGAGAAGTCTCCCCCAACTCCAGCATTTTTTCCTGTATTTGTTCTGACTGCAAGGATAGCATTCCTTAGTCAGCTTTCTGTCTGTGGTTATCGGGGGAATGGCCTCACGCTGGCTTGCTCAGTAACACAACGTCCTTCCAGTCCCCGTGCCCGGAAGCTCAGAGGTGGCCATGGAAGGCTTGGCTGGGTCCTGCAGCCTCCCAGGTTTCTTGCCCCTGTCCTCTGGGTGTTGGCCTCATTCTCAGGCTTCCTGCTGTGTGGGCAGCTCTAGGCCAAAGACTCATACCCCAAAACATCCACGCAAGTAAAAATGTCTTTTTTTTTTTTTCTGGATTCGTTTATTTATCAATTTTCAAATTAGTGACTTGGTGCCCTGACAACGCTAATGGTGACACCTGTGATGTCATGCACATTAGCACTTAACACGCATCATATCCCATGTACTTCCTAAGACCCTACAAGGCCGGTGGAGCCCTGCGGCCCCTTACCCCCACTTTGGACATTAGGAAAACAAGACATGTAAACGCATAATAAGGTGCCTCAAGTCCGGCAGCCCAGACGTGCTGGGAGTTGGAATTCAAAGGCAGAGTGACTCCTGAGGCCCAACCCTACCCATGACCGTAAACACAGAGCACTAAGCCCCCTTCTATCCTGGCACTGAGTTCCTTGCCCCTTGGTGGCGGCAGGTGCGCCGCACGGCTGAAACCGCACCAGGAACACCCGGGAGCCGCTGCTGTGATGGAAACCGACCAGTCCTGCCGAGCTACTGACTTCTCAGCTACCGCATTCAGGTAAGTAAAGGTACCTGTAAAGTAAACTCAGCTACTTTACAACTTTCGCCTAGATTCTTTTTAAACCATAACAATTTATTTAAGGACATGTTACACGGCTTACGCTTGCGGTAGTATCCTTCCAAATTACATTTTAAAAATCTAGTCAGAGCGGTTAGCAGTGAGGAAATCACATCCTTATGGCTGTTAAAAAACATCTCCAAAATGACACACATACAATAATGCCAAGAGTTTTCTTCTTCTTCTTTTTTTTTCCTCAAGATTTTATTTATTTATTTGATAGAGATCACAAGCAGGCAGAGAGAGAGAGGGGGAAGCAGGCTCCCTGCTGAGCAGAGAGCCCGATGTGGGGCTCGATCCCAGGACCCTGAGATCATGACCTGAGCCGAAGGCAGAGGCTTAACCCCCTGAGCCACCCAGGGGCCCTAAGAGGTTTTTTTTCCTTAAAAACAACAGGCTTGCTACTGTTTAAAGATCATCTGTGAGACGTGGATTATGTAATCCCCTCTGAAAAGTGTAATCCACTGGAATAAATGAAGAGCCACATCAACTTTTACTTAAAAATTTCAGGGAAACTATTTCATAACTATGTCTGGAATTTGTTCTGGTAACTAATTTTAGCTGGACGGCAAAATCTAAAATAGACAAATCTAAAGCTAAATGTGGATCAACCGGTCGGTTTCCCCGTCACTTGCAAGACATCGTTTTTATCCATTACCAAAAAGATCTGTGAAAACCACCATTACACGGGTACAGCAATGGCCTCTAGACAGTTGTGCGGCCTCCCGTGGGGCCCATGAGGACGGCCATCCTTGGTGGCAAGGCTCTCAGTGGCAGTCGGGGGAGTAGCAGTGACCCACTCAAGACCGGGGTGTGGTGGGAAGGGCTCCATGCTTGTAGGACTTGTGGGTTCTAGGAGTGAGTTACTTCACTGAGCCTTGGTTCTTTATTCGGAAATACAGTCTGAGAATCAAAATATCTACGTTACAGGGTCTATTTCAAGACTCAGACCAGATAAGGGAAGGACCCTAGTTTACTGCTTCGCACACAATCGATTGCTATTGTCATTTTATTATAGAATGGACAACCGTGACTGTCTCCTGATGTGAGTGTGTTGTAAGTTATTTATGGTAGACACAGGAGAAGGAAGTTTGAACACTGTTCTGATCTAGGACGAATTATAGATTTCTAAGAAAAAACCGTTCGATGGGTTGGCAAGATTTCCTCCTACCTATTCTGGCTCTGGAAACGATTTTAGAAGCCGGGCTTTCTGGTCTTCCTACTTATGATAATCAAATATAAAGCTAACCCCACAACAGTCCGGCCCTGAAGTACGCAAGCAAACAGGGACTGCTCTTACTGAGGACAAATCTTTTCAAGGAGAAGCCTCTAGAAGCGTGATGATGACTGGACAGCAGGAAGGACTCTCATCTGAGCTGAGTGGTTGGAAACAAGTCCCCTGTGTCTGCGGGGGCGGGGGCACGTCCGGTCCTCAGCCAGCGGACCCCCAGGTGGCCCCACAAGTGGCCAGCCGCGACAACCTCCAGCAGCGCGGGCAAAACAAGCCAACTGAAGCGCGCTTCACCGCTTGGAAACTCGGTATCGAGTCACCCAATTCTGGTTTCTGGGAAGCTCGTCAGCTGAAAACTAAGCCTGATGCTCTGGGCGTGGGTTTCATCCCAAGGTCCTAACGGTCCTCTTTCTTCTGTAACCCACTTAAAGGGGAGAGAAGAGGCAGGGGAAGGGGGGACCAAGGAGGAGGAAGGCAGGTGTCGGGGATGAAAACTGCTTTTACGTAGCTGGTCTGGTCGTTCTCCCCCAGACCTTGTTACAGACAGAGCTAGAACCACCCCGTCATTTAGTCTCTCCCTCTTGTCTTCGCCCGGCCTGACCCCTCCGACCCCCGCGGAGCTCCTCTGCAGGGATAATAAGCTCCTGCAGCAGGGAAACACAGCAGGATGGAGGGAACCTCTGTCCGTTTCTTTAACGGCCCCTTTATGCTGCTCTGGGGACAGAGGCAGAGCGGGGGGTATGGGGAGCCCCCTGGGGAGGAGGGGAGGGATGGGAGCTGTCTCCTCTCAGGCTCTGCCTTGCCCCCTGAATTATTCTAAATACTAGGGTTTGCCCTTGTGCCGCAATTTTTTTTTTTTTTTTTTTGGTAACGTGGCTCCGATCGGATGCTGGCGGGGGACCCAGGAGCTCAGACGGGGTCTCCGTAAGGCATGTGATGGGCTGAATTGTGCCCCCCGCCCCATGTGGTGAAGGCCTCCGCTCCAACAGCACGAGCTGGAGCCACGGCTTTGAGTAAATGAGGTCCTGCGAGCCGGGCCCCGGTCCAATAGCACTGGTGTCCCTGTGAGTGGAAGAGCCACCAGAGACCCACGCACACAGAGGGGCAGCTCTGGAGGACGAGGCTACCCAAAAGCCAAGAAGGGGGGCCTCAGGAGAGACCAACCCTTCCGACACCTCAGCCTTGGACGTCTGGCCTCCAGAGCTGTGAGGGAAAACCTCCTGTTGCTCAAGTCCCCCGGTCCCTGCTACTCTGTGGTGGTGGCCCAAGCGGGCGGACACGCCGTCCTTCTGTGGGTAATTCCTTCCCTCAGCACCCTTTCCCGCAGGTCGACAGAACACGTTTTTCTTCCGTCACTTCCATTTAACATGTTATATCTTTCCTCTGGTTTCTTGAACATATATATGGACTACCATCACAGTAACTGTTCTAATGTCCCTGTCAACTAATGCTATCTTCTGTGTCATTTACAGGCTAATTTTGATTGACTTCTCTCATCAGAGGTTGTATTTTCCTACCTGTTTGGGTGCCTGGTAATTTTGGACTGGCTGTCAGATATTTGATCTTCTTGGATCCTGGATATTTTTGTATTTTTATACTTAGTTCTGGGATACATTTAGTTACTTAGAAACAATTCGATCTTCTGGGATTTTGTTTTACAGTCGTGGTAAAAGTCGGTGGGGCCGGAAATGTATCTGGTCTAGGAATAATCTTTCCCCTACTGAGGCAAGATCCTGCTTAGTATTCTAACCAGGGTCCCCTGATTATGAGGTTAAGGTATAGGAAGTAGGCACCTCTTCCTGGCTGTGTGTGGGAGCCACGCACTGGTCCCTCTAACTCTTTTGGGTGATCCTTTCTCGGCCTTCTCTACACACAGGTGTGTTCACTTGAAAACTCAAGGAGGGACCCTCAGTGGGCCTCTCCCCCTCTCTGTGTCTGTAGTTCTTTCTTCTCTGGTATCTGCCCTGCAAACTCTAGATGCTTTGGTTTCCCTGGACACTCAGCTCCATGACTTCAACTCAGTGAGACAGTTGACATTTTATGGGTTTCCTCTTGATACACAGCACCATGGAACCTCTTCTCCAGGCCACTAGCTGGACTCATCTTGCTTGTTTCCCATTGCTCAGAGATCAAGATCTTTTGCTGCCTGATGTCTGAAGTCTTGTGTGATATTTTCTCAAATACGTCGCCTAGTTTTTTAGTTGTTTCAAATGGAAGGGTAAATCTGGTCCTTCTTTTTCTATCCTCACGAGAATGCAATTTATTTTTAAGACCGTTATATGCCATTGGGTGAGATATTATTGTTATAAATGTTGAGTATGGATTTTACAGGCTGATGGGGATTTTAAAGGTGACTATGACATTACTCACTCAACCTGCAAGGTAAGGTTATTGGAAACATGGTATTTTTACATATAATAACAGAACTGGACTTTAGGATATATAGTCCAAGAACAAAATTATATTAATAATTAAGGTCCAATGGCACAATACAAAGGGCTAAAAATTAAATCACTTTCTTAAACCCAGAGCCAAAATTCCATTCATTTATCAACATGTAAAATAAATACAGGTATTCTCTGTGTGTGTGTATGTGTGTTAAAAGTTTGCAGTCTTGGGGCGCCTAGGTGGCTCAGTGGGTTAAAGCCTCTGCCTTCGGCTCAGGTCATGATCCCAGGGTCCTGGGATCGAGCCCTGCGACAGGCTCTCTGCTCAGCAGGGAGCCTGCTTCCTCCTCTCTCTCTCTGCCTGCCTCTCGGCCTACTTGTGATCTCCGTCTGTCAAATAAATAAAATAAAAAATCTTCAAGAAAAGTTTGAAAAAAAGTTTGCAGTCTTTAAAAAGGAACACGAGAAATTCTATACTTATAATGCACATTTGTATGTGTCCTTTTTAAAAAGCAAATTATAGAAATGATTAGAAATAAAGCAATATACTTTTACATTTAAGTTTACACACTGAAAACCAATATTAAAAGAAAAGGATTCTTTAGTTACTGTTGAGTTATCCACTTCTCTCAGTCGGAATAAGCTGGTTTTCTCTGAACTTTTCTTTTTTTGGCAAGGCAGCTCCTTACCTCATTGTGTCTGCTACTGACACAAGCAGCAAGAGCCATCTGAAGTTCAGTGTGCCTCGGGTCCGCTGGCCTCTCAGTGACTTGGTGAATGAAAGCTTCTCATGATGGCACATTCTCAAATAAATCTGTGCCTCAGCCATTTGACATGTGTCTGAGTAATTCACTAGCACGTTCAAGTACAGTGATACCGTCAGCCCGTTAGCTACCTTCTCAGAGAAACCACACCAATAAAGCCTGGATTTTTCATATACATACATATACATGATATACATATGTATGTATATATAATACTATATACATATATCATATATATTTATATATTATGATATATAACATTATATATATGATATAATATATAATTATAGAATATATTTACATATTTATATTTATATATTTCCATATAAAGAATACAAAGTGTCAATGTCAATGCACTTTCCATCAGCAAATAGTTGTATCAGCACCACCTGTCTCCCAGCCTACTTTCATTTTCACTAAAATCTCACTTTTCCTTCCTCTTCCTTCTATGTCTTCAACCATTACACCTATTGTTATGTAATTTTCTGGAAGCCCAAAATCAATCTGGGCTTATGTGAGAATTTAATTTCAAACACAAACATCTCCCAGATGAGGCCAGATGGCAAACATTTGTTTCATACACTGTTATGTTTCAGAAGTGACTGGAACAGGGTTCTGATTGCCCTCAATGAACTAGAGGCTTCCAGACCAGCTGCTTCCCTCCCTGCAGTCAGCGGGGATTTCCACAGGGGAAAGGACCAGGCTGGCTCTCTGCCTTAGGCCCTTTTCATTTCATTCCCACCAGTACTTGGGGACACCGGGAAAGTAAAAACAGTTCCCAGTGGGAAAGAGGTTAGGGGGTCCTGAGACAAGTCTGATGCATTTATTACCCAAACGTAAAATTGCACGCACCTCTCTTCTTATAAACCACAGGCTGAAAA
Organism: Martes martes; assembly: GCF_963455335.1. Lineage (NCBI taxonomy): Eukaryota > Metazoa > Chordata > Mammalia > Carnivora > Mustelidae > Martes > Martes martes. The sequence continues at coordinate 15,554,663 of NC_137893.1, forward strand.
AACAATAGCCCACATGCCAAATCTAGCTGGCCACCTATCTTTGTAAATAAAGTTTTATTGGGATATAGCAACACTCACTTGCTTATATATTGTCCAGGGCTGCGTCTGCACTAGAGTAGCAGAGCTGAATCGTGAGGACGGAGACTGTATGGTCTGAAAAGTCTAAAGTATTTACCATCTGGCCCTTCACGGACAATGTTTGTTGATTTCCATTCTAAAAGAGAGCGTGAGAAGAATGTGGATATTCTACAACTCTCCTTAAAGACATCAAAAATATTCTGTAACTAGTGAGGTTCAGATGTCAACTGAATGAGACAGGCTGGTGACAGTCTTCGAATCTAGGTTACTGGTTGAACGATAAACACATTTTCCAAAAGGACATTCGCCTGGTATATTGTCAATGTTTAGATGGAATCATTCCCAGGTTAAAAGATATTTAAATATAAGTGGTAGTATGTTAATTTGTAACTTTTTTTTTTTAACTTAGAATCTACTCCATAAAACCTGATTTGTAGGTTGTAGATAGGAGTTTTACTTGGAATCCGGTTTTCTTTCATTTTAATCTCCTCAGTTCTTAGAGATGTGATCTCTTCTTGCACCCAAGGGTGTATGTAACATTCTGTTTCACCTCGGCCAGAGGTGGTAAGTCTGTCTGTCTGTGTGTCATCTGAAGGCTGAGAGAATGACACTTACTCTTGCTAAGAGTCAATGGAGCCAGGTCCTCTGTGTTAACGAGGAGCACTTACTCAACGTTGGAGAGGTTAGTATTCTACTGTGCACTGAAACAGAAAACAAAGGTTCTATGGCATGTTCAGGTTATCAGTGGAGACTGCTGAGGGATCTATGATCTCAGAACTCCGACATGCCCGCTGATAGGATCTTGTGCTTGCTACTGTCCTTTTAGACCTGGCCCTCTGTCATGTAGAACTGTCTGGCAAGTGGGCCCAAGGGCCTTGATTGGCTCTGAGACAAGAAGGTCACCAGAGGGACCTGAGGAGGAAAGTAATTCCTGGACAGGCCGTAAACAGAACCAAGGACACGTGACGCTTACTCCAGAAACACCAAGGCCTGCTGGAAGAAGGGAAGCTGCTGTGGCAAAGGGGGTTAGCTAGCAGTGGAAAGGGGTACTTTCCTAAATGAAAAATCAAAGGGACTGCAATGGGCAAATAGTATAGTGGCAAATCTGACTGAGGGTGAGGAGAGGTGAAGAGAAAAAGCGGAGTAAGCTAGAATCCACTGCATGGATTTTGTATTTAGCCCCTGGCTCACTCCTGACCATCCTTTACTCTTCCTGGCTATATAACCTGGAGGGCTAGAGGGACCCCATTAAACAACAACAAAAAAGTACCTCATTAAAAACAATGTGATCTCCATGTACCTGGGTTTGGGCCTTATGACTGCAGTCATTTTGGAATGAAGCCACAGCTAAAATACCATAGGGTAGAGGCGGCTGAACTTCAAATATGAACTCAGTACTCAATATACCCCATCCCCTCAACCCCCTGTCACCAGACCCGCCTTTCCCAGCATCCCAGTCTGAATTCCTCATCTTTCACCAAGACCATCCCAAATTATGATTGATGTACGGACTGCAATAAAACGATACCATAGTTTTAGTCCTTTCCAAAAATTTAATGAAATCAGGCACACTGGCACCAGTCCACAGGAAAGGGATCAAAGCTGGATACCATAATCACTGGCTTCAAAGAAACTGAGCTGAGTTCAAAGAAATAAGGCTGTGGACAAGTACTGGGGCCATTCTTAAGAATTCTGATGGTCAGTCCCGCGAACGTGTCACTGTTGACAATGCCAAGTGTGGCGAAAGTGGTCGCTCCCTGGCCGACATAAGGAAGTTCTTCAATGTTTAGCTTTATATTCTGTCAAGTTTCACTGTCCTACGTTGTAAGTAAATGATTTTTAGGTTCAAAAATTAATGCAATTCCTAAGAAGCTTAAGAAATTTCTATTTAACTTTGCAAAAAAGTAATCTGGGCTGTATACTCAGAGCATCGAGAGAGTCTCCCGGGATTAGCGAATGGAAACATTAAAAGCCTGAAAAAGTACTGAAAGAGGAGAAAGGTCAGAGAGTGGGCTGGGGAGCATATGGATGTTGTAACTGAATCCTCAGCTCAAGAAGAAGCTGACCCGTAGCAGCTACTTAGAGCCGTGAGGAAATGCCTCAGGATGTGAAAGCCCTGGTAGCGTTATTAACCGCGTCCAAGAATAAAAAGTGAAAAATGATACTGGAAAATCCTGAGGTGTCTCCATCTCCATCACTGATAAGATCTTGGCTCAAGTTCCTCTCAATGGGTCACTAGGCAAAAGGCAGCGGTGTCCTGTAAACTCACAGCGTGGCTTTTTATTCCGGTGCGGTCAGGCGGACATGCCTCTGTGGCTACAGAGAGGAGGACAGCATAAACTCCCCTTTGTCATCTTTTGATTTAATCAAAACACAGGGCTGCTATCAGATCTGTAGTCTAGCTCTCGTTTCGGTTTGTTTACCCAGAAGTCTCCTCTGCCGCCAATGGGGGGAATTGGAATTGTGTAAATCAGCTCTTTCACGAGCCATGCCCGAGAGTCAACTTGGTATTCAAACACTACCTTCAAGTCCTCTTGGACGTCCCTTGGCGCCTCGCGAAAAATGACAAACGTGCAATCAGAAATAACCACCCGCTGTTCACAGGCACCGCAGCCCCATGCAATAATAAGTGGGACACCGCGTCCGGGGGACATTGGCAGAAAAGAAGGAATTAACGGTGATGCCAAGCTGCCAGGCTGCCACTGACATTCCAGGTCCTGGGGAAGAGCTGAGCATGTGGTGGGCCCGGGTCACGGGGTTGGAGAAATTTCACCCCCCAAGTACACGGAGATGCGTGCTTACGTACGGTCATCTACCTGACCTACGTTTAACATGCAATCTCATTTCCAGGGTTTGCGGGCAAGAAGCTGTTATTTATTCCTTACGAAGCTAACAAAAATTGTAATGTAAAAGAGGGATGAGATAATCTGTGATACTGTTCCGTGGTCAAACTAACAGAAGTTGATCTTGTAATAAGAAAGGGATATGGCTTTAACACTTACTCATACGTCCAACAATGACCTGCAGACGCCGCTTTCACGCTGAGCATGAAAGGAATGAAAGGAGCAACAGTAGGAATTTTGTGAAAATAAGATGAGAAACCTTAAGTCTGAGAGGACTCTTCTTGGGGGTCTGAGGGGGGCGGTGTGCTCAATCATCCCAACAGGGACGCACTCTGGTTGTTTACTTTCTGGAAGCTTCAGCCATAGACAAAGGATTGACCCACTCTTCCGGGTGTTCTTCTTCTTCTTCTTCTTTTTTTTTTAAAGATTTTATTTATTTATTTGACAGAGATCACAAGTAGGCAGAGAGGCAGCCAGAGAGAGAGGGGGAAGCAGGCTCCCTGCTGAGCAGAGAGCCCGATGCGGGGCTCGATTCCAGGACCCTGGATCACGACCCAAGGCGAAGGCAGAGGCTTTAACCCACTGAGCCACCCAGGCGCCCCATCCTGTGGTTCTTTTTAAGCAAAATCACTATGTTTAAGAAACCAAATGCTATCCAACCTTTACAGTATGGGGACTTTTTTTCACTTTACTTGATCTTAGCCAAAAGGCCGAGAAGGGATTGGGGATTTTTTTTCGAAGTAGAAAATGAGTTCCTATGGATAGAATCCATTAAGCATGGAAGCGTGTCATGAGAAAGACCACTGTAAATGAAGTGTTCATGCTTTTAAAGGACTTTATATTTCGTATATGTCTATATATGTATATTTCGTATAAACACTAAACACAGTAGTGTCTGCCTATGGGAGACTGGTTTATTATGCCTGGTTTATTTGCTCCACAGGCCAGGCACAGCCTTTGGAGTCTTGCCTGCCCAGCACGCTTATCCTGGTTTTCCTGTAACCGCAGAGGCCACTCCATGTGGCGTGGGTGGGTCTGCCCTGCCCACTGGGATGGGGTCAGCACCGGGACGTGAGGCACACAGGGCCTGTCAGGGGATTCCTGAATCCCACGATGTAGACAGCTGGACAGAGGGTTCTTCTTCCTCTGAGACAGTGAGTTTTAAGTGTGAAGTAGGTCATTTGGTGACAGGAAGGGCATCACTCCGAGGGAGGCCAGACTAAGAACCAGAGAGCAAAAGACAGAATCCAGACCTCAGCTGTGGCTAAAGCCACAGAACCCAAGAACTTTTTTGTTTTCTGGGTCAATTCCTTCCCTCTTTTTGTCTAAGTGTGAACTGAGTTTTTCTTATTTGTAACTAACCAGCATTCTGACAGTGACCGTCAGGCCTCAGTGGTTAGGAACGATTCCACTCCAGGTCCCTCCCCAGGACCCTCGGCCTCCAGAGAAGGGAGGCACTGAAAGGAGGCAGGAGAGCAGTCAGAAGCCACCAGGGGTGGGGGGCTGGTGGTGCCTGAGTCCCCTGCAGGCCCACAGACAAGGGAAATAGACTTGCACGCTCATTCGCTTGCCTGAGAAGCTCTTCCTTTTGCTAACCATGCTGTCAGCCTAGAGCGGCATTTCGGATACTCCTAAATTAAATCACGCCCAAGGTGCAAATCTGTAAGTAAATGTGCAGGAGGTTGTTTAAGAATATTAACACACTTTTCCGGGCACCTGGGTGGCTCAGTGGGTTAAAGCCTCTGCCCTCAACTCAGGTCGTGATCTCAGGGTCCTGGGATCGAACCCTGCATCGGGCTCTCTGCTCGGCAGGGAGCCTGCTTCCCCCTCTCTCTCTGCTTGCCTGTCTGCCTGCTTGTGATCTCTCTCTCTCTCTGTCAAATAAATAAATAAAATCTTTAAAAAAAAAAAAGAATATTACGACACTTTTCAAGATTAGCAAACATTTTCTAATCTTGAAGAGTTAGAAGCTATGATTTGGTTTAATCTTTTATATATATATATATATATATATATATATATATATATATACTTTTTTGAAGAATGATAGTAAACCAATCTTCATTAAAATAAACAAAAAATCAGACCCCTATTTCTGACAAGTTAAAAACAATTTAGCACTTCAGGGGAATGTTTCAGAAATGTAAGAAATGGCATAAAGAGACAAATTTTAGATGTACAAAAACAAAGTGAATTTCTTTGGAAGTGAACTCTGTAAGTGAAATCAGTGGTTTTTAAGAGACAACTCCTCAAATTGACTCTTTTTGCCAAATATTAAACTTATTTTCTCTCTTTGTTTTTCCAAGACTTTAAAATAGTATATTTTTAAAACAAACAATTTGATTATGTATTTTGAAAAACTCTCAATCTGTGGGTTCATCCAGGAGTGGCCAGGTCCCAGTGGAAAGATTCATGACAAAGATACACTGATTATCTTTTAAACTCCCCCAAATGCTCACAACTCCTTGCAGTAACTATAATATCACCCTGTACTTTATTCAAATTATTGGCCCCTTGGAAAAACAAAACAAAACAACACAACATCAAAAACTGGAACACAATTCAGATCTTTGGTTTTAAAGGTATGTTTTTAAACCCTTTGTTAATCTCCAACGTGAGGCCAGATAATGTAATATGACGGCTGGTCTTACTTCTCCCTTTCTATTCTTGACTTTGGGTGTTTGTTTATTCTGTTTGCTTAAATGTCTAAATATATTCGCAGAAGTTGCAACAGTATCAAATGGAAGCTTCATGAATTTGTCAATATTATTTTTGGCTTGCTTCATGGAAAGGAAACATGCTATGCTAAAAGCACAAAATTCAGAACAGGGAAATAAGCAAATCGCTCTTACATCTGTATGACACGTATCTGTTGGTAAAACAGAAAAGAAGAGAGAGACAGGCGTTTAACTGGATTACTCATCTTGCGAAATATTCACCCCTTTTCCTATGCTAGGCTGCACAATGTCAATTAATCATGTTGGAAAGCTGGAAGAACAAAGACTGTTTTGATGACAAATGAGACAGTAAATGAAGCTGAGATAGGAATGAAGATTCGAGAGGGAGGTATTTTGATTCTTTTTTAGTATATACGCGCAGATGATACAAATGATGGCAACTTGGTTAAGAACCTACGTTTTGCCGTTGAGTTTGATTCTATCACATCCCCTGAGACAACTAAGAATAATGCAAAACGGCCTGTTAATAACCACACAAAAAGTGGCAAGTGTGGGCAAACACATCTAATCTAGGCATCCAAAGGCCACAGTGAAGATTACACTTTACACTTTTTTTTTTTTTTTTTTTACAGAGAAGGCTACATGTTTCGGCACCAAGGTTACCTCCTAGAACCAGAGCCAAGTTACATTCGCTGGGCTAACTGGATGTCTCACAGAATAGCAGTCTCACTGCTCTTCTCGTCTGCTCTATCCAAGCTCACGGCCACCCAAGAATGAAATCCAAAACTGAATAAATATGCAGCAACCTCATTCTACAGTCTTCAAGTTCTACCTTGTCCTTTATCAGAGGTTCAAGCTAATAATTAACTTGTTTTGAGTCTGACTAATTTTCATTTCCCATACCCAAGGGGTCACCCTGCGCCCTCTTGATCCCAACATAACACCAAATATACAAAATGTGCTTTTTAAAATCTTGCTCCAGGCCCTAGACGGTAAGTAATGTGATGGCAAAGGCTTTATCACATTTATTTTTTTATTTTGATTTTTAAAAAGTATTTTATTTATTTATTTGACAGAGATCACAAGTAGGCAGAGAGGCAGTCAGAGAGAGAGGAGGAAGCAGGCTCCCCGCTGAGCAGAGAGCCCGATGCGGGGCTCGATCCCAGGACCCTGAGATCATGACCTGAGCCGAAGGCAGAGGCTTTAACCCACTGAGCCACCCAGGCGCCCCTGTCACATTTATTTTATTCGTGGTGGCTATTCGTGGTGTCTCGAAACATAAAAATACGAATAGACACGAGAGTAAAGAGGAAAAATACGTCTTAATCATTTATTGGCCTTTGATACCCAAGGTTGATTGGACATCGGTGACTAGCTTAGAGGCTGCTTAGAAATTCCATCCTCGTGGAGAGGCCTTGATGGGATCAGCTTGGCTTTTCAGGTTCTAAGAACCAGGGTTTTGGTGAAATAAGTTGCATTAAGCAAAGTTAACAAAGGGCCTGTTTTATAGTCTAAATGCCATTTGATTCATTTATGGACAATGCATGACCTTGCCATTTTAAGAGACGGTGTGGAGGGACGCCTGGGTGGCTCAGTTGGTTAAGCGGCTGCCTTCGGCTCAGGTCATGATCCCAGGGTCTTGGGATCGAGTCCTACATTGGGCTCCTTGCTCAGCGGGGAGCCTGCTTCTCCCTCTGCCTCTGCCTGCCTCTCTGTCTGCCTGTGCTCACTCTCTCTGACAAATGAATAAATAAAATCTTAAAAAAAAAAAAAAAAAAGAGACGGTGTGGAGTGATGGGAAGAGCAAGAGATGTGGAACAGAAGAACATGCAGCCAGAGGCATGCTGAGGGACCTCCGTTTTCTCGCTTATGTATCGGGACAGTTGGACCAGATGACCTCTAGCATGAGGATCTGGAGAAACACAATGTTGGGCTTTCTCACTGTTGGGACTTTGGTTTTAATAACATTCTGAGGTGCTAACGACTGAAGCATTTATAACATAGATCTCGTCATCGAACCCCAGATCCAACACCCAGCTGTGCAGTGAACTTCTTCACTTGAACTAGTGACAGGTGCGTCACTCAACATGCCCAAGGCGGAATTCATGATTGTGCAAAGAAGAGTTAACATAGCAGGCCCGAGAATGCTATCCTTTGACCCGCTTGCAAGGCTGGTGTCTGCAGCTTGGACTCTGGGAGGGTTCCTTCCACTCTCTAACTCCCAACGGTGGCTAGCAGCGTGGTCTATACCGAGGATGCTTTGTTTTTTCCAGTCTGGAATTGGTATGTGCCAGGCAGAAGGGGGCCTACGCCATCAGCCACCCTGACAAAGTCCTCAGTGCCGAGTCTCTAATGAGCTTCCCTGGCAGACCACCTTTCTCACGTGTTGTCACAATTTGATGCAAGAGGAATTAAACATGTCCAGTGTGACCCCCTAGGAAGAGGGCTCTTGGAAGCTTGAGCCCAGCCTCCTAGGGATGTCACTGCCTTTTCCCTCTGCTCATTTTGTTGTAGTAAGTCACAGCCCCGAGTCTGACTATATGCACAGTCTGTGACTCTGGTGACGTGCTGAAGCTGGGGGTGGCCTTGGGTTCTGTTATCTTCCTCCTAAAGCTGTGTGTTCTCTTTTATTGCTTATCAAAATAAGGACAAACAGACCTACTGCAGGAACATGTTAGAAATGTGAGCCCTTCTTGAACTCTCTCCTCCCATCTCCCGTTCATACAGCCCAGTTTATTTGACCCCCATCGTATCTCTCACACCTGCCTCCTCCTCTCATTTTCCTAGACCTCCGTCCACTCTGGTGTCATTTGCTTTCTTAACTACCAACCACCTCCTAACTAAGTTTTCAGGGTTCTAATCTTTTTTCTCCCCACTCCACCCTCCAGACCCCTGTCAGAGGGAATCTTCCTAAAATGTGAACACAATCAGGATATTGCTCTGTTTAAAATCCCCCGGCCCTGGGTGTTGCCTTCCTGCCCACTGTCATTGCTCGTACTCACTCAGAATCCTGTTACTTGCACACACGGTCTCGGTCACACGGAATTTTAGCCATGCTTTTTAATGCCTTGATGCTTTATGCTCCCGTCCCCTATCACCTGGCTAACTTGTTCTCATCCTTCACAATCAGGCGACCCCGTGCCCTGCCTGCCACGCTCCCCAGCCCCACCAGTCTTCAGTGTTACCTGCTCCCATGGGCTTGGGAGCACGTTGATGTGCTTGGTCTCTCAGAAGGAAAGAGCTCCTGGCTTTTCAAGTGTCTGTGTATTTAACTGCTGTCCCTCACCAACCTTTGAAGTCCTTGAGGTTAAGGTCCAGGCCTCTGTTGTTTTGTTGTTCTTTCTCATGGCCTGGTACATGGCACTCTTCCATAAATATTGAAGGAGTGAATCACAAATAAGGAATTTGTGTGGTGGCACAGGGATGCATTCATTTAGCTAGAATGGCCTAATGAATCATCACTGTTTGCCTGAGTATCTAAAGGAAGTGGATGAGTCAATGAGAAAATTAGCTTCAGTGAGGGGACTCTCACCTGGATTCTCCTGCTGATAGCAATAAGGTCGTATTCCTCAGTCCCCCTTTTCTCAATTCCAGGTGGTCTTATACCTTCTGCCGCCCGCACTCCACCCTGGGGCAATGTACTTAATTCTTCACCATGTAAATATTAGCGGAGTTGTTTGGGTCAGATTTTTCTGACTTGCTTCCCACAGATTCAGTGCTGTTTATCTTAGCGATGTCTGCTTACTGACCTTGGCTTGCTTTGCCCTTCATTTAAAGCCTAATATCTTTCTCCAAGTCTCTACTGTTCCCTCCCTACATTACTTGAAGGATTTGAGTCTGGAACCAAGCAAAGCCAAAATCTACTGGAAGCACTGACTTCCTCATAAATAAAATGGATGATTCCCTGGTGCCTTACTTACACCGAGGAGAAGCCTCTCCTTACCACATCGTGGCTGATCTAGACATGCCCACAGGACAGAGAGCACAGCCAGTCTCCAGGGAGAGGGTTCTGAATGCCGCGTCAAGGACACGCGAGGAACCGCTCTGGAACATGCCGGTCTCCAGGTAGTCTGTTTAGCAAGAAATACTCAACATCTCTACAGTTTCTAGGAATGAAAACTATTGAACAAAATGGTAAGAGAAGAGCCTCAGTACCTAGGGACAGGTTTTGCACATTTGCATCCTTTGGTAGCGGTCATTTCTCAGAAAAAAAGAACATTCTTAACTTTTACACTCTGATCTTATAAAACACCAGTCGCGACCCGCTTTCTAACTACTTTGGCTTACAGCTACCGGGGACCCGGGGAGATCATCCCACCTCAGCGGTATGGGGACCTGTTCCATGGCAGATGTAAGACTTTCAGTCCAGGGGTCCCAACCCAGCACACTCACCACTGCGCCTGCCTACCCTTCATCGATTAGCTATCTTTTGGTTTAAAAATAAAAGTTCCTTTGGAAGTATTCTGAACTAGTAATATTGGTGAACTGCTATCAAATAACTTAAAATAGTAAAAAACAACCCTTGGCACACACGTGCAGGTGCACCCCCTGCCCCGCAACCTGCTTGGCCGGGCCACACCCACCCAGCCACGCAGCGGGGGGCCAGGAGTCCCTGGAAAAGAGGGGACCAGGGCTTTTGGAAGGCACGCGGTCAGGTAAGGGGTGCACATGAGTCACAGCCTTTCCTTCTTGGGGGACAAATCACATTTCCCCCCAAACCATAACTTTCATGATACAGCTCTATCTTGGGGGTTCAATGGGCTTCTGTAGGCTAATGACCATTGTCATATTGAAAAATTTGCAAAGGTATAACGGGATGAGTGACTTTTGATGGCTGTCTGCCTATAGGCCACCCTTAAAAGCCAGCAAGCAAAACACAGTGCTGCAAAGCACGTTGAAGGAGCTTTCTGGAAGACGAGAAACGCTGCCTCCGCCACCAGTGCGACCCCAACGCTCAGTGCTCCCCTGCGTCCCGCTCCTCCATGAACCCCAACGTGGCCCCGACCCTCCCAGAGGGTCAAGCTGCACCAGAGTCACGTTTTGCCGAACTCTGTGTGTGCAGCTGTTTCTATCTCATCAAAATAGCAATGTGGGAAGTCAGCCTGAGCTCTTGCTAGGTGCCGAAATGAAATAAGAAGACACTGAAATGCTCAGTACATAAGCCAGGGGTCGTCGCTGAACGGCAACGAGCGTGACGATTCTGTGTACCGCTTTCCTCAAAGAGAAGACTACTTCCTGGCGTGTTTTAATTGAGAAAGATAAGGTGGGAATGCATCTTTGTGTGTACTTTACGTCTAGATCTCTCTGGTCTTTGAACGTGCTGACACAGCATCATTGCTTATGTCTTCCTTCTTAGCCTTCCATATGTCTGTTCCAGGAGACAGAGGTTTTCAGCAAAGAACTTGAGGGAGCTTACCTTTCTTTGGAGATTTTATTTATTCATTTGAGAGAGAGAGAGAGAGAGAGAGAGACGGAGAGAGTACAAGCAGGAGGAGAGGCAGAGGGAGAGGGAGAACAGACTCCCTGCTGAGCAGGGAGCCCCATGCAGGGCTGGGGCTCAATCCCAGGACCTGGGATCATAACCTGAGCAGATGCTTAACCATCTGACCTCCGAGGAAACCCAGAGCTTAACTTTCAATAAAATTTAAAGATTAGATTGACCAAAGTCAGGATCGCAGAAAATATAAACCGAATAGAAGTCAAGGTCCAGTCAGGCACTAGATGTGTGGTCCAGACATCCCAGAATGATTGGGGCTCCGCTGTTTAATAGTTTTAGGCCTTCTCAACGACCAAAGTGGAAAGGGGAAAACAGTGAGGCCTAGGATGTCCCTAGAACATGTATTTTCATTCTCCAGGGAAAGCAGCACAGAGAACAAAGTCAAAAAATCCTAAATATTATGGACACTTAGGACTGGAAGAAATGCGTTCAGTGCCTGAACCTACTGTGCTGCTTTAAGCACAAGGCCTGACGTTTAGGACTCAGGGACGAATAGGAAGTCCCCGCCCTCCCAGGACTCACCAAAGAACCACAACCCATTACTTTCTAGGGAAAGACAAGCACACAGGTCTCAGAACTGGGAGCTGTGAACACTACAACAGAAGTCACGGTGTAAGAGGAATGCAAAGAATTTACTGAACCCAGAGGACCCTCTCCTGTGAGCAATCTGGAAGGGCCCTGGGTCAGAGGAGTGTCCTAGTTAGCAAGTTGGTACAGTTGTTCCTCACAGCACCCGTGTTCCTCGAAAGAGGACACTGTTTCAGAGGAACAGACAGACTGCATGGAAACACCATTTCCCAAGCAGGCCTGATTAAAAAGCCAGACAGCTGATAGTTCAAGGTTATAACCTCTGGCAATGGCATGGAGCGACTCTCTTCCACCACACTGTGGTCTTATGCCTGGCAGGTCAACCATGTGGCTGGTGGGGTTGACAGTGTCCATCCCAAAGAGACAGAGGCCAGGACTCAGCTTTGAAAACAGTTCTAGACCTGCTACAAGCACATTAATTCATGGGGGACAGAAACGCTAAGATCCGCACCCTAAAAAAGTGGCTGGGATTACGCCGGCTGATATTCAAAGATACTCAAAGCAAAGGTTTCAACTAGAAAAGTTACAGGAAAAACTCAGCATGTCACAATTAAAAGCTTACGTTTTTACTGACATAGCCTCCTGCTAATCAAGTAGAAAAATCAGCCAGAAAATTTATCCTGACTTACTACAATTTTAAAGACTATATGGAAATTAATGAATATCAAGGAATATGGTTTTGGATACCATCTGCTTCCATAATGGGACTGGTTTTGGGGTAGATCACTTGAAGCCACTTTTTCTAATTAGATGGTTACCAGAAAAAGGGTCACTTTTCAGTAACTCCTAGGATGTAAAAATAAGACCATATCATTAGCACAAGGATGGTATACTCTTTCCTACCGGGCAAAGCCAGGGCTGAATGGTGGTTCTGCCCCTTACTAGCTCTTTGATCAGGGCAAGTTACTAAACCTCTCTGTGCCTTGGTTTCCCTGTGTGTAAAACAAGGACAGTGATATTACCTATCTGGGAAGGGCCCTGTCAGCATTAAATCAATCAAGACACACCGATTGCTCAAAATACCACCTGACAGGCTGTGAGTGCTCAGTAAACATTTGCTCTGATTACAGTTTTGATTTTTATTATCTTTATAATTTATGTAAGCATCCCTTTCTCTCTAGCTGCTTTTCTATGCATTTTTACATTGTCGAATTATGGGCTATGAATCTCATTTATTTTCCCACTAAGCGAATCAATTATTTCTCCGGGTCATTAAACATCCTAAACATACAGACACGGAATATATGTAGAGACAATCCTTCTGGTCATGAAACTCTCCGGACATTAGTATCTTTAGCCCTCCTTTCAATGACTCTTTTTTAAAAATTACATAATCCATTTAGGAGAGAAGAACGGATTCTTCTGGGGCTAGGAAGATGTCTGCTCCTGCGCTCATAGACAAGAAATGGAAAAAAAAAAAGACAGTCACAGCTGCAGATCTGTGAACACTTACTGAACAAGGGTGGGCAGAGTTTCTGTCTTTAGAGTTACGATACACAGAGAGCCGTGTCTGCCTGTGGATAACCCAGGAGGGAGGACGGGGTGTCAGGGAGAGATGCGGAGTCAGCTGGGGCGACACTCCATCACTGTCCCCAGCTTGAGTCTGGGATCACAAAGAAGAGCCAGAGCAGGATTTACGGGCGAATGTTCTTTTCAGCTCGGTAGATATTCCCCATCACGGCGTCCATGTCTTATTAACGGCTTACTGTCCGCATAAAAGAATCTACCTGAAGCTGTAATCTGGGAACTTAATGTATTCTTGCTAAAGCTTCTGTTCTTTTTTCCAGCCATGTGGTGGCGGCCATCTTCCTCCCCCTCCCCCTGCCCCACCCTGGTCTGAAATACTTCCTACTCCACGGAAAGATATAAGGTTCCCATTTCTGCCTCGAATGAAAACGAAATGGGCTTCAAAGAAGCCGAAGAGATGTCCTGTTGGAATCCCATTGTTAGGTGGTTTGGTGTCTCTTCTGCATCTTCCTGCCAAAACGATTCCATTTCCAAAATGGAGCACATTCCATTCTTTATGACAGACTTATCAAAACTACAATGACCTCCAGCTGTCAAAACAGCTTGAAGAAAAAGTCAGTGATGGTTATTATAAATAACAGAGAACTTACAGCCATCGATGTGCTGATTTTTACCCACATGGAAAGTACGGGTAAGAGAATCGTTTTTAGTCAGCATGAAGGGCTCCAAAGGAGTAATCCACTGAACTCATCAGGGACGGAAGGCCGACACCGGATGGATGTGGGAGCTGGGCCGCCCTCCCCAACCTGACCTTTAGCTGATAAGTCCTTGTAACAAGTACTTGCAGGCCTGAACTAAAAACTGTCTCTTCATACGAGCGGTAGTCAGGATTTTTCCCTGCTCAAAGGGACCCTTTCACATATCATTGTGATTTTATAGGTTTGATGACAAGTTAACTCTGCCATTTTGAAATAGCTCCAACCATGTCATAAAAAAAGAGAGCGAAGCTAACGGGGTCTCAGGTTATTGGTCCCAGTGGACGGACAATAACGGTGATAGAGAAGGGAGGAACACGAAAGTGGAGGGTTCTAATGGATCGGCAGCATCAGGGCGAGTCAGAAAAATAATGCCGGGCGTGCCTCAAACAAGAGAGTATTTCCTTTATTTGCAGGCCGATTCTCTTTATTTGTGTAATATAGTCTGAAGCCACTTTAAAAGCTTTTGATTCGTTGCAAATAACAGCTCACTCAGAAACCAAATGACTGAGGCTTAATGACTAAATGCATATAGAAGGAGTGTTTCTCCATTCTCCCCACAAGCCGCCCGGCAATACACAGGGGACAACCAGCTGTCCCCTCACCCCGCCCGGTGCCGCCCCTTCTGACATTTCTAGCCTCCTTGGTTCCCTGGGACAAGCTCCATCCTGGCAGAGGGCTCACACAGCGTGGGTGATGGCAACTGCCAGAGGTTTTGTTTCTCTGTTTCAAAGACAGTAGAGAATGACCTGGAGATCTGGCATTGTGGCACACAGGAGGTGGTCCTGCGTACCTTCTAGGTTCTAAAATGGTCTGCTGCTCAGTCCACTGGCTCAGGCCTTTTGATGGCTGGCTCCCACTGTATTCAACCCCCAGTGACGGCCACTAAGGCCCTCCGTGGTGTGGCTCCTGCCCACCGCTGTGTCTGGAATGCTTCACCCGAGCCCCCCGCCCCCGTGAGCACTGCTCTTTTTCAGGACCCCTCAAGGGCACAGCTGGGGGGGTTCTCTGCATTGCTGCCCCTTCTCACAGGAGATGTGAGTCCGTAGTATCGCTCTGCACCTTGGCACCATCCGCATGTGGCTGGCACGCATGCATTTGAGGGTCTTCCCCTAGCACGAAGCATCTGGGGCAGGGGCTGGGTGTTTCCAGTCTTGGTAACCTCCGTGCACAGTGCAAATCAGACATGCAAAAATGTTTTTAATTAGAATGAGATTAAGAAACTGTACATCAATTCAATGTAAAAAACTCTCTTAAGTGTCACTTCTGACCTGTCTCCTGAACTCTGGAAACAAATTTCTGTCTCACAGATGACTTGACAGGAAGTTCAGTGGCCTTGATGGGACTTGATGGGAAACCAAGTCACTTGACAGCGACTCAGACAACACGTAAGTCTCCTCATTAACGGTCACAGCAGCTTGCTCTCTTTGTTCCTGCCAGGAACAGTATTCTAGGTCCCAGACGGCACCTGACACTCCTTCCTCACTTTCCATCCCTCGTTGGCTCCTGTGACTTCTCCCCGTCTCCCAGCACACACACATTCCTCTCCACTTCCCCCGTCCTTCCTCCATCACAGGCCCATGACACTGACTCAGGCCTTGACACAGGTCCCTCAGAGTCTCTTGGCCTCGGTCTCTCTCTCCTTTAGGAGCTCATTCCCAGGGTGGCTCTCTGCCCACAAAATCTCAAACGCCCTAGTACACCTCAGTGTGCCAAAGCCATCATCTCCCGAACGGATCTTCCCAAGTGGCCTTTGCTTTCTTTGGAGTTCTACTGCATTTAGCATTTACTCCTTTCTTTCGGCAAGCAAACGCACCAACTATTTGTTGTGCTTCTGAAAATGTTGATGCCTTCTTAATCCAAATATTCTCCACTCCCCTTAGGGTGACATCACATTTTACACTTTGTTATGTGTGTCAGAGCTTAACACACCAGGTGCGATGAATACACACTGATCCACGAGAAGAAAATACCAAGATGTTTAAAGATCAAAGTTATTCTTCTCAAAAGCTCTAATATTCAGAACACTAGTACGCTCCCTTCCATTTATCATCAACCACGCTCTGAGGGCTGGTACAGAGAGTGATGAGCTCATCTGCGTAAAGCACCGGGAACAGTGTCTGACCTGTGGTTAAAAGAGCCATTATGTGGAGGAGGAAGAGAGGAGGGGGAGGGGAGGGATTGAGTTCACACTCGCAGAGAATCCCCTTGTTCTCTGTGGAACTGGCACGCTACCGACACACAGGGCAGCTCCAAATGGATGTTCTACACTGGGCTTCCAAGGGTGAAAGGTCAAGAGGACTGAAGACATGGTCCTTACCCAGAAGGGTGAGGATGAACAGGAAAGACTGGGCAAGGCCATGTGGGAAGGGCACAGACACCCCACATCTTGGCTGAGTGGAGCTGGAGGCACACGGACAAGGTGTGAGTGAGAGATGGAGCGACTGAAGGTGTGCCGGAGTCGCAGAGGACCATCTCCCCAACGCCAGTCCTCGGGGAAGGTCTGGAGCTTGGGAAAGTCCGTGTTCAGAGGAGAAACACAGATAAATTTGGGAAAGGGATGATGGATTTTGGAAGGTGTAAGGGAGCATGGCAGGGAGTTTTTATGGGTCCTACAGTCTCTAGAGTGGATTCTTGGGGTTGGAATGAGTCTCAAACAGAAGAATGATGCCCATGATTGACGCAGCAACTTACGCTGCCAGCCCTAGGTCTCCTTGTTAGCAGAATGGGGTACCTTTATTACTAATACTTAACGCAGGCACCCCAACAAGTTCTTATGGGGGGTTGACAATATGTCTATGGATTTTCTTTATGGGTCTTCCCATAAAGAAATAAAATAAACACCTCCATCTGGTCCCATAAAGACCATTTTTTAAATTTTATTTTATTTATTTTATTTTATTATATATATTAAATATATATTAAATATATATTATATATTTATCATTTTTATTTATTTATTTTTATTTTATATATTTATTATATATTTATTATTAATATATATTTAAGTATATTTATATATTAAATATATATTAAATATATATTATATATTTTATTATATATATTTATTTATATATATATTTATTATTTATTTATTTTCATTTTATTTATTTATTTATTTATTTCCCATAAAGAAATAAAATAAACACCTCCATCTGGTCACTTAATCTAACATCAGTTATATCCCCAATACCTAACAGCTTTACATCTGTCCCCTGATTAAATTAGATCTGTGATACCGGAATAAACTGTTTTGAGTTTTTAGGGACACCTCGTGAAGACTGAAAGACAACAAATTCTTTCAAAAGTGATATATAGCAGATATTATATGGAGACATATAATACGTCAATATGTATTTTAACATTTAATCTGATATCCATGGGTGGATACACAAATGAACACATATATATTTAGGCCTGTAAACCGTCATGAGTTCAGATATTATCCATTATATTTTCCTCAAAAATTATAATTGTAGGTTTCAAATGTGACATTTCCCGATAAATCTAGCTTCTCTCTCTATTTTTCCATCCGAGCACACCCGCAAACCGGCTCTGAGGACTGCTGGGCTGTCTAGTCGGGAAAACTGGTATTTGGGTTTGTATTAATTTTATTTCCCTCCCGTAAATTACTAAGTTGCTTCTGATTATGTACCTCTTACAAAACTGGGATATCCAAGGGGAATGAATGCAATGAAGAGGCACAGAATAAACAGAAGCTCCAGGAGCATCAGATAGTTCTACGGGCGCCTTTCAGAAGTTCCGGACTGGGGAATGCCTCCATTATCAATGTTAGGCTCTGAATCCAAGTTAAACACAGGGAGAAAATAAGGAGGCTGGAGACAGAAGTGGAGGAGGAATGGGCCAATATCTCACTAATCCCTAGAGAAAACGAAAGATCGATATACCGATCGTAGGGCTGGACCCCGAAGCAGTACAAGCACCGTCTTCTCGTCTGTAGAAAAGAAAGAACCAACAAGTGGGGGCATTGATAACCGCAGGTGAAAACTTTAACTCAGTGATAGAGATACCTGAAAATGTTATTACTCAGCCTATTACTACCCCAGCCGAGGCCGATTTCATGTGAAGTAGTTTTATATTTATGCCAAAAATAAATCAGCATCAAACTAGAAAAAAGATCCTGTAAGCCAATGGACTTGAACCTAGGCGACCTTCTGCGATAGAGAAGAAATGGCATTTTCATGAGTCACGGAGCTTCCCCTGTCTCGTCAATCTGATAAACGGTTTCTGGAAATCGAGAGTGCTGCCGGTCACCTTCCTTTCCCCTAAAACACGTCACACCG
Source organism: Martes martes (assembly GCF_963455335.1). Taxonomy (NCBI): domain Eukaryota; kingdom Metazoa; phylum Chordata; class Mammalia; order Carnivora; family Mustelidae; genus Martes; species Martes martes. The sequence continues at coordinate 15,572,873 of NC_137893.1, forward strand.
GAAGAGAGGGACGTTTTCTCTCCTGCTGGACAGACGCATGTGTAGCTGGCCTCTGGACGGTGGGGAGGATAAGGTGGTCACGGAGAAACCTGGCGGGCTGCTGGGGTGTGGGGAGGACGCTGGTCGGGGGTAGTGCGGGGAGGAGCTGGGTAGGAGCCTGAGCCAGAGGAAGGCATGCTGGGGAGAAATCAGGAAATTGTGATGTAGAGACGAGGAAGGGCAGGGGGCAGGGAATCTAAGCTGGGGGGCAGGGAGAGGAAACCAAGCTGATCCCCAGGAATGGAGCGAAAGGCCGTGGGAGGGAGAAACCACATGGCCAGCCGGGGAGGGAGAGCTGTGCGCAGGAGGCTGGTTCATTTCAGGTGCTGGGGTGACCAGGACCAAGGAGCCGGGGAGACGGAAAGGCTGTTTGCAGGACTTAAAAGAAATCAGCTTAGAATTCTGTTTATTTGTGGGGGTTGGGGTGGGAAGGCAGGGGAAGCAGAGAGGGAAGGCACGGAGTGAAAAGGAGGGGTGACTCTGTAGCTTCCGAGGGTCTGAGGGAGCTCCGCCTGATCTCATGGGACAGCGAGCCCTTTCCTACGTGACCGCTTATCCACGGCATTCAAAGTGCAGCCCGGGGAGTGAATGTTTAATTTTTTCACTACGTAACTGGCCATAAATCTCTGGAAAATGTGGGCAGCAATGCATTTGATTTGAACCTACAAGGTCTGAATTAATTCACCTTCATGCTTAACGGAGTGAAGCCAGTTTATAACACGGAGGAGAGAACATGTCCCCGCAGAGCTCGGGAGTAACTTCGTCGCTGACCTGATTTGGATCCAGTGGAAACTAAACATTTGGGACATACTTTTACAGTAGAGGGAGGAGAATGGAAAACAAAGCGAGCTTAACTGAAACAGGAGAAAGAACAAAACGGCCAGGACTTAGCTGGGTGGGGCCACCATCTACTTTTTCACCACCGTTTCCAGCCCCCAGTCTAATAAGTCTCCACCCAGCATGAGTTGTGGATGACATCACTCACTTTCCAAATACACTCCGGGAGTTTCCTGCTGTCCAGAGCCCGGCCACGCCATGTGGTCACCGGTGCACCTGGGCAGAGATGGGGCCAGGTCAGGTGAGAGTGGCAATGAAAGCCACACCAGTGCCCACGAACTGCTTGCTTTACCACTGCTCTTTCGGACCCTCTTCCTTGGACAGACTTGTACACCATCATGGGCCCACGCCAGGCCAATCCCAGCAGGAGCAAAACACGCACGAACACACAGGCAGTGCCCACGATCACTGCTCTGTTCCAGAAAGAGCACAGGGCCCAGAGGGAAGGGTGTGGGAAGGGAGAAGGGAGCTTTGACCCCCTGTATCTTCTAGTATCCGCCCCCCACCCCCCACCCCGGGGCCAAGATGTTTTTCTCTGCTTGGCAGTCAGTGAAGCGAAAGCACTCAGTCTATTTCTGTCCAGATTCAAGGGGCTGCTCTGCTTCCCAGAAAGGCTCTACCTGGCAGTGATCATCACATCAATGGCCTAGGACATCTTAATCCCTTCTGAGTGAACCGTGAGGCTGCTTAAGCCCAAGATTCTAGCCATATTCTCATCCCTGAGAGTCGTCATGTCCTAATTTTATGCCTCATGTTTGTCAATAAAGAAGATTCCATATTCAAGAGGACCCCACTACACGAGGGCTTCTAAGTTCTTCGGGAGGCTCAGTGTGGTACCAGAGGATAATAGTCAGATACACTGAATGCTAACAACAAACGGGAGGAATTCACAGGTGTCGGGACACCTTGCCGTGCCCCCTGTTTGGACAGTGCAGAGCTGTGGGAGAATGTCTGAGAAGGAAGGACATCCTCATCCACTCTCTACCCCATGACGGTCGCCAAGAAGAGCCCCCGGACAAATTAGCACAGAAAACACGATCTTGCTTTTCCGTAGCAGAATCTGGGGCCAGCAGGTGTGAGACAGAACCAGACAAACCATACTCAGGAGTGCATTTCTAATGGGAACATCCTAGGTCTTCTCTCCTTCCTCAGGAAGGAGACACACATCTCAACTCAGATGTGTAAACACTGCAGGACAGCTGCGATGGGCAATGTGATGCGACCTGCCGGGTTCCACCTGCGGAACACGTGTCCTGACTCCCTGGCGAGACACTGTTTCCAAATGCTTTTAGTTCATCACCTGCCTATTTAGTGTATTCAGTTCTTTTTTTTTTTTTTTTAAAGATTTTATTTACTTATTTGACAGAGACAGAGATCACAAGTAGGCAGAGGGGCAGGCAGGGAGAGAGGAGGAAGCAGGCTCCCCTCTGAGCAGAGAGCCTGAATCAGGGCTTGATCCCAGGACCCTGGGATCATGACCAGAGCCAAAGGCAGAGGCTTTAACCCACTGAGCCACCCAGGCGCCCCTTCAGTTTTTTTTTAATAAAGATTTTATTTATTTATTTGGGAAAGAGAAAGAGCATGAACAGAGCGAGCAGCAGAGGGAGAGGGAGAAGCAGATTTCCTGCTGAGCAGGGAGCCTGCCGTGGGGCTCGATCCCAGGACCCTGAGATCATGACCTGAGCCGAAGGCAGAGGCTTAGCCGGCTGAGTCACCCAGGCGCTACTATTTATTGTATTTTCATATTATAAATGGGACACATGCTTCATGCCGATATTGAAATAAGCAGGAAAGTAAAGAAAAAAATTATTTATAATTCAGCAGCCCAATGTTACCATTTTGGTGTCTTTCTAGTCTTTTTTTTATGTGGGGTGTGATTTACTTCTCAATAATATCCTGGCACATACTTCACTTACAGGCTAATATTTTCATGTCATGAAATTTATGCCACATGATTAAAGAGCCCTTGTAAATTACAGAAACTTAAAGACAATATCAAAACAATGTGACCAGAAGACAAAGACCACCTACTAGATTTCTTTTGGCCCAAGATTGTTTTGGAGAAATGTAATAAGCTATTAGGTTTATTGAACACCATAAACCACAAGCTTTGAAAGAATTTTGGAAACATAATGTAACAGGATAATCTGTAGAATACAGGGTAGGAAAATCTTGAAAACAATTTGCTCTTTTCTTCCCACATGAAAGATCTGTATTCGCCAAACTATTTCTTACAAGGAGATGCACTAGGTAGTGATGAGCTGGGCAAGAATCTCGTACTATTTTGGAACTTTCAATAATAAGCCAGAAATAGGGACACCTGGGTGGCTCGGTCACTAAGCGTCTGCCTGCGGCTCAGGTCATGATCCCAGGGTCCTGGGATCGAGCCCCACGTGGGGCTCCCTGCTCGGTGGGAAGCCTGCTTCTTCCTCTCCTATCCCCCGGCCTGCGTTCCCTCCCTAGCTGTGTCTCTGTCAAATAAATAAATAAAATCTTGAAAAAGTAATAAGCCAGAAATGATATATAAGTATGTCACTAAAGAGAACCAAGAATACAGATGGCACTTAGTAGGAATGAAGACTTATATTACGAAGGAAAAACTAGCTAGAGCCAGATGGGAAACACTGAATGAGGTTAGTGTAGGAGCAAAGGCCTCAGAAGTCCGCAAACTGAGTAATCCTTGTACTGGGTGTTTCCATCCAAACAGCTCGGGGAAGTGAAACGTCCTGGTGAAATGTCTCTGGCAGTTAATGGTATTTATTATCATATTGTCGTCTCGTGTAATAAGTCAATAGAACACGATGAAATATTTAAATGGCAAAAAACATGGGCCTATAAGTACAGATGGTGGGGGAGGGGAGGTTAACCAGTCCATTTTTCTTACCAAGCTAAACGTGGAGGGCGAAGACCGAGCTCCCCAGCATTTCACCGCATGGTCGCTCCACGTCAGCAGATGCTGGGGCTGGAGATGTTTATTGTTGGAGGACAGACTTGTTCTTTTGACCTTTTCCCCTTACAGACCTACTGGGGAGCCAGAAGATGCTTCTCCTTTGTTCTCCAGTCCACAGCTTTCTATACTTGTAGGGTTTCTTTTGCTAGGGTGTATCAGAAGACCCATTAGGGAAGGACTTGAGCTCATTCACCTCCACGGGGTTGTATGAGGGACTGAGAGAATGAATGAACACCGCAGGAAGAACGAGAGCGGCCTCTGATTTTGAGGCCCGAGTTTGGGCTTTCCTTCCGGAGCGGACAGATACGTGTTTCAGAAGTACTCTAATAAGCACACGTGTCGTGATTTAGAGTAAGAGTGACTCACGATGCTAGAATTTTCCCACCTGCAGGAACCAGCCCCTCCGGTGTCCCCGTTCCCCTTTCCCTCGGTCATCTCGGCAGGAAATTACTCCCCTGTGTCTCCCGCACGGGTGACGAATGTTAGAAGCATTTCAGCAGACCGTGGCAGGGGTCGGAATGGGGTCAAGTAAAAGTAAATACCAGCCCTTATTAGGCCATCCTGGCCTCCCAACGGTGCGTTTGCCCTGATCCATGAGCAACTTCCCGCTGGCATGGAAAGCCGACCTCTAAGGCCACCGCCTCCACGTGACCATGACCGTTTCCTGACCTCCAGGAACTTCTTTAGTCAGACACCACTTCCTCCCTGGCTCCTCACACTGGATTGTCTCACTGATGTTCCTGGACTTGCCCTGAGGCGGGGGCGCCACACGGTGGCAGAGGGCTCTCTTCGGGACACCCAGTGCGCCCATGGCCATCCCCCAGGGACAAATCCACACCACCGTTTTCCTGCGTTCAGTGTCCTACTCGGGCAGCAGTGGTAGCTCTAGAATTCTGATGTCCCAGAACGGCTCTCACATGTGGATGCGGTGGTGTTGCGATGGGAGAAGACCCACAGCATGCGTTTGTTTAGTGACCAGAGGATTGTAAATTATATGGTGATTTTTATTTAATGACTATTAAACGCTCCGAACTATTAAGGTTATTAATTACTGCTTCCTAACCTTTTTTAAAAAGATTTTATTTATTTGACAGAGAGAGAGAGAGAGAGATCACAAGTAGGCAGAGAGACAGGCAGAGAGAGAGGGAGGGAAGCAGGCTCCCTGCTGAAGAGAGTCCGATGCAGGGCTTGATCCCGGGACCCTGAGACCATGACCTGAGCCGAAGGCAGACGCTTTAACTCACTGAGCCATCCAGGCGCCCCAACTTGTTCCTAATTTTTATACCAAGCCATTTTCTTTCTAATTCAGTTCAATCTACTTCTACTAGCTGTAGGCTGCCTGAAGTGGAAGGCTTCTTTACTTGGGGAGCTCCCAGAGTGCTGAGCACAACTGCTGTATGCACACTTGTTGAATGAATGAATGAATGAATGAGTAAATGAATGAATGAATTTGTTGGGTGAGCTACTGCAGGGTTCTGAATCTGTGGGGTATAGAGCAAGACAGGATAGATTTGGAAGGAGGCTGATTTTCTCCTCAGTTCTGCACCCCCCTCCCCGGGCACGGCCCCTTGTCTCTCGGTCTTCCAGTCTCTCTGGGCTGCGCTCTCATTCCTAAGCAAAAGCCTTCACTGACCAAAGCTCAGGAGACTTTCAGCACGAAGGAGGTGCAATCACTGAGCCCCTTCTAAACAATATAAAGGCAAGCTCTTCTCACTATCCATTTTTGTTAACTGAGGTATAATTAAGTTATACTGAATAAAATCCATCCTTTTTAGGTGTGTAGGTCTGTGAGTTTTGACAAAGGTATACAGTCATGGAACTATCACCACAATCAAAATAATCAAAATAGAGTATTTCCATCACCCCAGAAAGTTCCCTTGTGCCCATCTACAGGCATGCCCCTCCTCCCTTCTGGAAATGTCATTCAACACCCATAAAATTTCAACCCTTCTCCCTATACCAACACCGTTGCTACACCTCCCACAGACTCCTGTGGGATTCCCTGGTCTCCCCACTAGACCTTCGACGGGGCCTCCCACACTCCTCGGAGGGCTCTGTAAATGTAGACATTTTTAGAGTATTGTCTGTCACCCTCGTCTCGTTTCTGTCATGCTTATCCTTGCTTCTCCCCTGTTGGACATCTGCCTTCATCTATGTTCTTAAAACTCTCAAGGCCTTCCCTCCCATTGCTTTCCTCTGAGTGTTGTGCGTTGTGTCTGTACTTCTAACAGACCCATACACCAATTTATATATCCCGTTAGCCCTCGCCGTTCTCCACATCCAAGCCAGACTTATTTCCGGCTCTGTCCATCTGCCTCCTGCCATGTTCCTTCCGGGACTGACGGCACCATCATCCCAGGCAAGCTGCAAGTGGCCCGCCCCATGGCCCCACGTGTAGGCGGCTACCCTTACACATGTCTCGAAGTCCCCTCCCTCGCTGTATTAGCTTCAGTGATCCCAGTGTTGACTTTGATGAACTCTGGCTTCAACTGGTATTTCCCTGGCTCTGGCTCTCGTGCCTTTGAACATGGTCCATCGGCTGCCAGAGCTCTTTTTCTAACATAAAAATCGGATCACTTTCTTCTTCTCATAAAAAAAAAAATACAAAATCCCAAAACAAACACCAGAAACCATCCGACAGTGACTCGGCAGCGTGCACAGGAGAAAAATCCAAGTTCCCATCGACGGTTATCAAGCTCTGCAACGGCCTGGCCCTGTCCTGCTGTCCCAACATTTCTCAGCCTCCCTGCCCTGTCCTACCCCAGCCACACTGGACTTCTCTGGGTCTGGCATGTACTTTGGTGCCCTTGAGTTGAAATTCAGTGTTTCCCTAGGTCAGAGGTTGAGGCTTTTATGAGGTGTTCTCGACTCCCTTCTCCCACACACCCTCCTCTCCCTCCTCAGTCCGAAGCTGCTCTGGTTGCCCCTGTGCGCACTGCGTTCGGAATGCCAATACCACACTTTCTAGATGCCTCTGTGGGGGGCAAACCTGTGCTCCTCACACGCCTCTTGGCATCTCCACGCCTCAGGTGCAATGAAGAATTCCAGAAATGCTTACTGAAAACATTTTGCCCAATATTAGATATGTAAACATCAAGGCAAAAATTCTGTACGTTTTCTGTACTTTTGCTTACCCATTGCTTAGTTACACGACAACAGAGCCACACGGCTTATTAACATTGTACTAATATTTCCTGCTTGGACTTGGATAGACCTGTGACAACGACAGTAAGGATCTTGACGACTTAGAATTTTTTTGCTCTAAATCTAATCCAGGAGCACTCCAAGGATGAGAAGTTGGATTTTGGCCATTGATGGTTACCAATGGAAGGTGAGGTGTGGCCAAAATGAAGCATTTTATGGAATTAATTATCATCCTATACTAATGCAATCCCACCATACTGTTAAAAATGAAAACTCATTGAACTTGCTCATTTTCTAAGGCAGAGCTTCCCACTTAGTGTGCTGCGGAGAGAGGCAGACGGTGACACGGTGATTTTCCCAGCCTTGGGAGGTGTCTGACATGAGCAGTCACCTCCATTTTTCTGACCAGAGTAAAATCTTATCACTTTGAGTACAATAAAGTGAAAAACGTCCAGAGGCACTAGACTAAGCCATGGCACTGTTTAAATATCAGACTGAATTATACCAAGTTATTCTCTTCTGAGTTCTATGAGGGGAACCAGTTTTATGACTCAAGAGATCCCGAACACCTTAAAAAAAAAAAAAAGAAAAGAAAAACCCAAACCATGACGCTAGAGGAGTTTTATATGGCGGCAGAGAACATTTAGAAAAATAGCAAATACTATGGCTTCCCAACACCTGATTTGCAAAGTGTAGGCAGAACATAATGATTTAAGGCATCACACAACACAGCCTGGGGAAGGCTTTTGGAGAACATCACTCACCGTTCCAACCAAAGGGTAGATGAACCCCGCGCCTATGCTGGCCCGGACATCACTGATGGGCAAAATGAAATCTCTGGGTACGCCTTTCTTATCAGGCTGGTGAGACAGAGAAAGGTGGGTCTTGGCCATGCAGATGGGCAAATTTCCAAATCCCTGTAAGAAAGGAAAGGAAACGTGTTCACTGAGCACAAATCGGTCTCCTGCGTGTGTTCGACTTGTAGCACACGCCATCCCTGAGGCTCAGCTCAGGCATGTGCCGGGTGTTGGTTTGCTGAGCACGAAGGTGGGACGAACCCTCACCTCCACGTGACCGTCCCATGGTTGAGGGTGTCTGTTATTTATTTTGGAGAATTCTCCTTAAGGAAGGTAGAATGACATTGTGTGTTTGGGAGAAAGTATGGCTATTTTCAGGCAAAGCAGAAGCAACAGCAGCTGTCGAAACTATTTCCAAGGATATTAATATCCGGGGCTCAGCAAGGTAATCTGGAGAAAGGCCTGTAATGAGGCTCTCAGTCACGTTGTTCACTCATTTTTGGAAGCCGTCAGGAAGCAAAGGGTCCCTTTGTGTTGGTTTATGAATCATGGCTATTTGATCTGTGATTACACTATATGAACGAAGATGAGGTCACTTTTTAAGCCTCTTATTTTTAAGGACCAAAGGCGATGCCTGACCCAGAGTTCCAAAGGTGAAAGGGCAGGAAGTCACATGCGGGTCTCACAAAAAGGACAGTGTCCTTGCAGCCTGGTTCCGATTAAAGGGTACATAGTGTCCCTTTAGAGACTTTGTTAATTAATGGCAACCACATACTGGACACATAACTTTTAAGGAATATTCCCTCAGTAGACAGGGATAAAAGGAACACAGTCTTCAGAGGTAACACATGCAGACTTTCTTATGATTCAGTTTAAAAGTATTTGGACGATTTTAGGATATTTTCGTTTGGGGGATGGGGCTATTCTTTTTTTGAAATGCTGGAACACTCTCATATAATGATCAGGATTCTGCGGGGGGACAATCACAATTGCTCTACAGAAATGGGGGCAGGAATTTTGGGTTTCAGAGATCACTCAACGAGTGAAATAATTTGAATTGATGTAGGTTTCCAATTTAGTATTTTGCCAGCACAGATATTTTAAAAAAAGAAAAAAGCAGTATGGTATATGCTAGCACCATATTAGTTCATATAAAAGTTTTTAAGACTAAAAAAAAAAGGGAATAAACTAATGTTAGAATAAATAATAGTCCTTAAATATTATTAAAAACTCGTGAGAAAAAAAAAGACTCATGGGCGCCTGGGTGGCTCAGCTGGTTAAGCAACTGCCTTCGGCTCAGGTCATGATCCCAGGGGCCTGGGATCGAGTCCCACATCAGGCTCCCTGCTCCTTGGAGAGTCTGCTTCTCCCTCTGACTTTCTCCCCTCTCATGCTCTCTCTCAAATAAATAAATAAAATCTTAAAAAAAAAAAAAAAGACTCATGACAAGGACCTTACTTTACTCATTTCATTACTACATGAGTGAAATTTCACTGTGGACCCAGCCAGTGTTTAGCACAATTCTGGGTAATTATTTATTTTGTAGATTTATTTCTTTATTTGAGAGAGAGAGAGTGAGAGAGAGCGTGCGCGCATGCGTGCATGCAGGGGGAGTGGTAGTCAGAGAAGGAGAGAATTTCAAGCAGACCCCCCACTGACCGTGGAGCCTGATGCAAGGCTCGACCCCATGACCTTGAGATCATGACCTGAGCTAAAATCAAGAGTCGGACACTTAACTGACTGAGCCACCCAGGTGGCCCAAGGGAATTATTTATTTTTTAAAAGCACAAGCTGAGGGCATACGTGGAAAATTCTAAGAAAAAACAAGTTGCTGACCATTTTACCAAATCTGGGAGAATACGCTGGCCAGCACTGGTAGTATTTAACATAATGTCAAATACGATTTACAAACAGGACTTAGGAGTTGGGAATTTTAAAAAGTAGATCAGTGCTACTCCTAATGAAGCTCTTGGAAGTACTTTGACTTCTATCCTATTGTGGCAAACTGGAGGGGGCATTTGGGGCTTGTGGTCGCTCCGATCAGGGTGGCTGAACAAACTGCAATGGATGTAGTTCCTGAAACAGGATCATTTTTGGACCAGACTCAGGCGGCTGAGTCCCCGTCATCTTCAAGCAGCTTGCTGATTTGCCTCTGTCACTCTCTAGAGGTAGAAGATGACCGAACCTTCACCTTGGGTGAACGATCTCAGCACCAAGCCATGAACCACTCGCATAAAAAAAGGAACACCGAACACCCCCGTCTTTATTTTTTATTTTTTTTTTTTAAATGCCAATTTACTCCATGTTTAGCATGTTCATTTCTTGATTTTTTTTTAAAGATTTATTTATTTATTTGACAGACAGAGAGAGATCGCAAGTAGGCAGAGAGGCAGGCAGAGAGAGAGGAGGAAGCAGGCTCCCTGCTGAGCAGAGAGCCCGATGCGGGGCTCGATCCCAGGACCCTGAGATCATGACCTGAGCCGAAGGCAGAGGCTTTAACCCACTAAGCCACCCAGGCGCCCCAACACCCCCGTCTTTAAATGCTGCACGATGACTTGCCTTCCCTGGCACTGTGTTAACATTTTTAAGGCAGTAAGAGCCCTGCAATGAAGAGGAAGCACTACAGATCATCCAGCCCTGACGCCATAGCCACACATCTAAGAAGTTCAATGTTTCTGGCTGAGCAGGAAGGACTAAACACCAATCACATGTCACAGATACGACCCCACCCCTATTAGACACTTTGTAACCGTATAAGCCAATGATGTATCCATCAGAGGGCACATGCCCTCTCCATCACGTTCTATTTATAGTAAACAAACTACCCAAGGATGTTAATTCAATTTTTGTAGACCAAGGAGATTAAGCCACATTCAGCTGGTGAGACTTTTAACAGTCCTCACATCAAGGTGAGTATTTTTTTTTGAAGATTTTTTATTTATTCATTTGACAGACAGAGATCACAAGTAGGCAGAGGCAGGCAGAGAGAGACGGAGAAGCAGGCTCCCCATTGAGCAGAGAGCCCGATGCGGGGCTCGATCCCAGGACCCTGGGACAAGACCTGAGCTGAAGGCAGAGGCTTTAATCCACTGAGCCACCCAGGCACCCCCAAGGTGAGTATTTTAAGAGTCCGAGGAGGACTTTTTTCCCCTGAAGTGTAACTTTTACCTGTTGCGTGTAACGATCTATTTTGGATTGTGCCTCAGGAGACAGTTCGATATCTTTGGCTCCATACACAGTCTGCGCAATGGTTCTTATCTTTTCTACAATTGGAAGCTGCAGAAACACAAATGACAACAAAACCGTTAATGTTAATCTGGTTAAAGAATTGAGGGAAAGCTTAACGAGCTTTTCTGCAGTCCTTAAAATTTCCTACCAGATTTTGTCCTCAATGGCCCCGCACTGGAAACAAATACTCTTTCCTTTATCACCCTTAAAGTATGAAGAAGTATCAAGAAGCTTTAGATGTTCAGTTAACCCAAAAGTTGCTTATCTAGTTAATCCTTTTTATCTATTGCATTGTTTTTAAAAAAATGTACCTTATACTATAGTTTTACAAACAGGAGCCTCCTAAACAAATACTTAAATGCTGGTGTTTAAGTGTATTTTTTTGTGAGTAGGAATGGGCTGATACACATTTTTCTAAGATTTTATCTATCTATCTATTTATTTATTTATTTAGAGAGAGAGCAAAGAGCATGAGCAGGGGAGGGGTATGGGAGAGAGAGAATCTCAAGCAGACTCCACAGAGCATGATGCCGGGCTCAATCTCATGACCCTGAGGTCATGACCTGAGCTGAAATCAAGAGTCAGATACTTAATCGACTAAGCCACCCAGGCGCCCTGGAATGGGCTGATGTTAAATGTTGATGTGATGACTTTATTGGGAAATCAGAGGTTGGACCTAGTGTCACTTTAGCAAATTATGAGAAATCATGGAGGCTGGGAAAGAATCCAAGAAGGCTAGATATGGCCAAATGAACGTATGGGGTGGAAAGAAACAGCCTTCCATAATGCTGGACGGGAAGCCTGGATACAGACAGCTGGTAAAATACTGCAAATGATCTGGAGAAACAACAGTGGTTCATTCGGAAAGGGATACGCCATAAAGAGAATCTTATTTATGCAAATCATTCATAATCTTACTGTACAGAGAACACACAGAGGTGTCATGCAGTTAGTGGATTTACTGTTTGCGAACAGCTGTTGGACCAAGTGCCCGCTGGTGGAATGAATATCAACCAAGGGGCAGAAGTCTTCCATGGCCTACTCCAAAACGTTGCCCATTAGGCACAAACTCGACTAGTTCCCTGCCCTCAGCTCCTGGAGACCACTTATCTACCTTCCATCTCTCTGAATTTGGCTATGCCAGCGACCTCATACAAGTGGAATCAGACAACATTTGTCCTTTTGCATTTGGGTTATTTCAGTGAGCATGAAATTCAAGGTTCATCCACGTGGTGGCCTGTGTCTGAATTTCCTTCCTATTCCATAGTACGCATCCACCATATTTTTTCTTATCCATTCATCCACCACTGGGCACTTGTGTTGTCTCTACCTTTTTGCTGCTGGGAACAACACTGTGATGAGCACAAGGACAAATACCTCCTTGACATGAACTTCCAGTTCTTTTGGGCATTCAGAAATACGCATTTTTAGCCTATGACTAATGTTTATTTGAAAGTATTTGGGGAATTTCAAGCAGGTGCCAGACTGACTTTGTGAGCTGTGTAATTATGTTTTTTAAAATTCCCAGAGGAAACTTGCCGCCACCCAAACATGACAGATGACCCAAACACAAGGTGTAGAAGAGCAGAAAAGCGCCGGCTGCATGAATCCTGGTTGGATGCTTTGTATCTCCTCCTCACCTCAGATGCCAGACCTCCGTGCTTCCCAACGAGTACTCGTATCTGCCGCCTGTCATTCCAGACTTTTGATGCCCTGCCCCCAGTCTTGCTCTGCCTGGAGAAGATGAGGGTGCTCCCCTGAGAGCTCTGGCAGGTGCACTGCTATCCATCGTGAGTCTAAGAGGATGCACCCCCCACTGCCTGGTGTGTGTCCTGCAGCCCCATGCTGGATAAATCAAGTGATCAGCGGACACAGCTAGACATCCCAAGACCAAAACCCTTCCCGGACTGCTACTGCAATTCTTTTTCACTCATGCGTACAAGTGAATATAAATAAAAAGATGATCTTGGTTAACATATCTTTTGTTTTTAATATAAAAATTAAAAACTGCCCTGATAAGGCAGCTCCCATTGCATACGACATATTTATATTATGTCCGTAGGCAAGGGACTTCCTGCTGTGCCTCTGCTCACTTTGGGGGAGAAGTACAATCATTAAAGAAAAAAAGAACAGCCAAGCTCGCCCCAGTGATCTTGATCTGAACGTGATATTCACTTATACTGCTTTGTTCTAAATGGCAGTTATTAGAAAGCAAACAAAGTGGTAAAATAAATTATGAATGCCCATGCATTAATCACTCCTGGCTTTCCCTGACTCTGTAAGTATTTACTAACTTCTTTGTTCACCACATCGTTTGTCCTCCCATCCCTAAGGTCTAGGAGAGTGACCTGCACACAGCAGGTGTTCCATAAACCTTTGCCGAATGGCTAACGTACATCGACGGCAAGCACTTTCAAGGTGTTATGACAGGTGAAGGACTTTGGGCACTTCTGGAACAGTGCACTTCGGAGGCGGCAGGGACAATGACACATCACATAATTTTGACTGAAGAGTGTGTGTGATAAAGCTCTGCATAAACACTACCACAAAAGACAGAAGGTGGCGCAGCACAGGGGATGGCAGGAAAATCAGCAAGAACTGATGACGTGTACAGAGGTAGTCAAGTCACGCCTGAAGGACAGGAAAGGTTTCAGTAAGCAATGAAAGGAAAGGTTATTCTACACAAAGGGAAAGGCACATATCAAGGTGTGAATGGCTACACACAGCATCTTTTGGAAATAGGACCGTTCTTTGTGTATTATGCACAATTGCTTAACATGTTAATAAGCCCCTTCACAAAGTCTGGTGTCGATGCTAGTATCTTTGATCATTTTTGAACTAATGTCATGTTAAATCTTCATCTTCACCAAGATCATAACTCTGAATATATTCTACATTTATTCCCTCCCAGACCTCTTGAATGTATATTTAAGAAATGGAAACATTCTGGAACAGAGGTGTCTGATGGCAACTTCCTGTGATGGTGGGACTGTTCTCTCTCTTTTTAAAAAATTTTTATTTATTTGAGACAGAGAGAGAAAGAATGAGCAGGGGGAGCAGCAGAGGGAGAGGGAGAAGCAAGGAGCCTGATGCAGAACTTGATCCCAGGACCCCGGGATCATGACCTGAGCCAAAGGCAGCTGCTTAACCAACTGAGCCACCAGGCACCCCTATGATGGTGAGAATGTTCTATATACATGCTTCTCGGGTCTAGTAGCCGGCAGCCCCGTGCAGCTACTAAGCAGTTGAAATGTGACTAGTGCCACCGAGGTCATAAATTCTTAATTTTAGTTAATTTAAATAGCCACCTATAACCAGTCGCTATGGTACTGGACAGCACAGATTTGGTAAATAACTCTGACCAATTGTTATATTGCTGCCAACCTCCTGCTGAGCAGGTACACCGTAAAGTAGCTGAGTGACATGGACTTGGAGGATGTAGTGACTCACGCTTCATTATATTCATTTTGTAGCTATAGGGAGCCTGGTTCATAGAAGTGGAGTTGGTGAAAGTTAGATAGCATATCTTTCTTAAGTCTAGGAGACTGGCTAGAATTATTAAATTATTATTTTTAAAGATTTTATCTATTTATCTGAGAGAGAAAAAGTGAGCAAGAGCATGAGTTAGGGGGAAGGGGAGAGGGAGAGGGAGAAGCAGACTTCCTGCTGAGCAGGGACCCGCCCCGCCACCAGGGGACTCGATCCCAGGACCCTGATATCATGACCTGAGCTGCAGGCAGACCTTAACTGACCAAGCCACCTAGGTGCCTCTATTAAATTACCTGTTTTTTAGTGAAATAAAACTGGTCTACAAATTCCAGAAAAGCAATTACTTAAATTTTTAAAATGTTTTTTCATGAGAAGAATATGCACTAAAAGAAAGTGAAATAGAACAAAGCTAAAATAGAACAAAATTTAAAACAAGAGTTAAAAATGAAGCTTCTAGAATCAAAGGAAATGAGGTGTGAAGGTATTACAATATCGTGGCATCTCATTTTACTTGGAGGTCAAGTTCTAAAGTCAGCAGCCCAGAGGGTCTCTTAGAAGACCCATGAAATCACTAAGGAATAAATACTCTATCAAAACTCTAGAGTTTCTTAAGCCCACAACTGTTGAAGGACTGGAACACATTGTTGTTTCTTCTGGAGCCGCATGGAATGTTCTATTGTTTTACCAAGGCCACAGACCGGAATTTGTATGTTAAGCAATCCTGGGGATTAAGGAGTGCATTTGTCGTGATGGGCATGGGATGTTGTACGGAAGGGTTGAATCACTGAACACATCTGAAACTAATATTACACTGTTTGTTAACCACCTGGAATTTAAGTAAAAACTTAAAAATTAAGTGATCCTATGCTGTGATACCAGCAAAATATATTCCAAAAGCCCACAGTATGTTTAAAGAGAAGATCAATGAATAAATGTGTTAGTTGAACAGAAATCTCTGGACCCATGGTAATTATGTCAACTCATACTTTGTATTTTATTTTTTTTAAGATTTTATTTATTTATTTGACAGACAGAGATCACAAGTAGGCAGAGAGGCAGGCAGAGAGGGAGAGGGAAGCAGGCTCCCTGCTGAGGCAGAGAGCCCGATGCGGGGCTCGATCCTAGGACCCTGGGATCATGACCTGAGTTGAAGGCAGAGGCCTTAACCCACTGAGCCACCCAGGCACCCCCGTATTTTGTATTTTAAATGAGGCATGAATTTTAAATGACCTACAAGTCAACAGCCTTTCTGGTACTTCGAATGAGAGTATAATGTGAAACCATCGATGTTCAGATACCCTGAGGGCACACGAGGTATCAGGGGCTCCTTGCAACAGACCTCGGTGTCATGAGAGCAGCGCTCTTACTGAGAGCAGACCCCTGTATCTTCGAGAAAGCTTGTCCCTGGCTGAAAATCAGCACGTCTGAGCTACTAAAGGTGTACATGCCGCCTTCCGTGAGCCAGCTCACTGAGCAGCTGGCCCGGCTGGCTCCTTGGCTCAGGGCGACAGGTTAGCCCAGAAGACTCCCGGAGGAACCTCATTCTCCTAAGGCAACCAGGGTGTGTGGTGGATGTAGCCGGGGTCCAGGAACGGAGAAAATGCCCATCACCAAACAGTCTCTATTTGTCTATGTCAAACGAGGACCCTGAGGAATCCACATGGGTGATCTTTTACTCTCAAACAGAACGGAACGGCAATGTCAAGGAAGGGACATCAGGAACAGGTGACTGTGACCCAAGTGAGGAAGGGATGGTTGTGGTCTGAGCATGCGGCTTTGCCAACTAACACTCCCGGTGTTTTCATGGCACATGTGTTGGTTCTCTTTCAGCAAACCTTGCTTATAAACCTCAACGTGTTACGAGACTAGTATAAATGAATGCAAGGTGTGGTTTGGGTTCTATTTGCACACGCAAGGAGCCCTTGTTTTTACAAGTGTCTCTTTTTCTTGGCTGTTCAGCAGGAGTCAGAATTTCCCTCATGGATCTCCTGGAGATGTGCTTCCAAAGAAAAAACTCTGGGTGTAAAAATCTCACTGAAGGGCCCAGGACAATACAGGTGACCTTTGAGCACGGTGAGAGTTGGGACACTAATCGCCCTCGTCCCACAGTCAAAAACCCATGAATAACTTTTGACTCCTGCCCCTTCCCCCAAACTTAATGACTAATTGCTTACTGCTGACCAGAAGCTTAGTCCATAACATAGCTGATTAATGTGTATTTTCTAGGTTCCGTGTGTTACACACTGTATTCTTACAACAAAGTAAGCTAGAGAAGGGACAATGTTATTAAGAAAATCGTAAGAAGAAAATACAGGGGCTGCCTGGGTGGCTCAGTCGTTAAGCATCTGCCTTTGGCTCAGGTCATTATCCTAGGGTCCTGGGATCAAGCCCCACATCGGGCTCCCTGCTTGGTGGGAAACCCGCTTCTCCTTCTCCCACTCCCCCTGCTTGTGTTCCCTCTCTCGCTGTGTCTCTCTCTGTCAAATAAATAAAAAAAATCTTTAAAGAAAAAAAAAGAAGAAAATACATTTACAGGATTCTGCTGTATTTACTGGAAAAGATCTGCAAGAATGGGCCCAGAAGGTTCAAACCTGCGTTGTTCGAGGGTCAACTGTACTTTCGATGAAAGGAAACAGAAATCATTTTTTTTTTATAAAGAGGGATTACTAAACAAGTCTCTAAACTCTCAAATACTGGAGTGACTGAAAGTCCATATGTTGTTTTACCTGTTTTTTTCCTAAAAAAACCTAGAGTAGGTGTCTCTTTTGAAGTGGTATGTTGTAATGTGGTACCTTTAAGGATAATAAATATCTGTGATAATATCAAGTAACGTTCCTTAAGTGGAGACGGATCCTGTCGCTACACAGTGGTCTCCGGTCACCTAAATTTACGTCAGAATGTCAGGGAACGGATGGAGTGGTGGCAGAACGTGGCTTGCTAACGTGGTGGGACACTGACAGGCCATTGTACATCCCTCAGCCTTTCTTAATTGGCCTGCGATGTTAGAGCTAAGAATGCATTTCTGGAAACTTCTATCTTAGTGACATTTCACGTTTCATGTTAGAAGAGAGCATTTAAATGAAATTACAGGAATCCTTGTGGAATGCCCAGCTGAAACAGATATAGACCACCCTTTCTTTCCCGTCAGGTGCTATTTCTAGCATCCAGGCAACAAAGCGGGCAGGCAACCACGCGGGGCGGAGCAGGACGCGTTGAGGAAGCCGGGATGGTTCTAACCACAGGCTCTGGTCTGATGAAACCTACCAGGTACCGATGAGTGAGGCAGCCCGTGGGCTGACGGGGTACGTGAGACACTGCAGGCCAGATGAGACCTGACAGGAAACACAGAAGCCAGGGCTGAAACAGAATCTTAGTTTGATGGAGATCTGAGGTGTGTCTGCAGAAGGGGGTGGTTTGGTTAAGGGGAGGCCATGTGGGAATTTGCAGCTGAATTGTGGAAAGGAGGCCAGGGACAAGAGGCTGACGATGGGCTTGAAGAAGCCTGGGTTCAAAGACCAGCGCTCGATCGTAATAGAAAGCAGAATGCGAGAGAGTGTAGGATTTCTGAATGAGATGCCGAACTGTCTGGAAAATAGAAGGGGCCGCTTTCTACAGAACACTGCAAACATTCTGTTGCACAGCAAGGGGAGAGAGCTGAAAGTGTCAGTGGGAGCAGGCAGGCCGAGGGTAAGTCTGAAAAAGGGAGGAAGGAGCCAAAAGAGGTCAAAAGGCCTGAGAGGGGGAGATAATGGTACAAGGACCAGGGCAAAAAAACCCCCAAAAACAAAAAAAAAACAAAGCACATCCCTTCTCCCTAACAGCGTTTTTTTTCTTCTTTTTCCCCAATTACTGGGAAATATAGAAGACATACAGAACATACATATCATTTTAAGTTTTAAAATCCTATCAATTATAACCATATACACAATGTGAGTACACTTAATGCCCCAGAACTGTATGTTTAGAAAATGGTTAAAATGGGAAATCTCACATTATATATATTTGTACCACAATTTAAAAAATTATATATATACATATAGAAGTATTTATACTTATCTTTATTTATTTATTTCAAATTTGAGACTCTAGTTGAAAACGCCTGTAGGCTGATTGAAAGAGAGCTCACAAAACCGCCGTAACAACTGACGTATGTTTCAGTTTGAATCATTAAGAAACAAAAAAATTCCTCAACAGCCAACCTAAATACCGCCCCCGAAGCCCCCTGCCTCAAACAGACCAGCAGGAGAGCAAACTCCCCCAAACACACTCAGAGATCAGGGACGCTGGCTGCCCTGGACTCAGTCCTCTCTCCCGGCCAGGCTGGTCTGTTTTGATCTCCCTCCATCCAGTCCCCGCTGCGATCAAGAGAGTGGCTTCACACAAAGCACAGGAAAGACCTTTTAACAAAAACAAACACTATCCTCTCTCGCTGTCAAGGTTATATCTTGAAATGTTTGCAAGGTTAGAGGAAGGATATGAAGATGATTTTCAACCTTAACTCCTGATTTAACAAACACGAGTCAGAGTCGGAAATGCAAGCTGACTTTCCGGGCCCCAGAGCCTTTGCACAAGTGACTGACTTTTTACTCCACAACTAATGGCTCCCAGTCCTAATGCAGAGAGAATGCTGGGCATCTTCCTTTAATTTGGCGCCTTTCATTTCTTGGTATAAGAGGAAACTTGGCTTCTAATTCCTGGTTTCAACCCACGTGACCAGGAAACCAATTCTAGAGGCTAACACAGTCACCTGTGTTATCAATTTTTTTTTTTTAAGATTTTATTGATTTATTTGACAGACAGAGATCACAATTAGGCAGAGAGGCAGGCAGGGGGTGGGGGGAGAAGCAGGCTCCCCGCTGAGCAGAGAGTCCGATGTGGGGCTTGATCCCAAAGGCAGAGGCTTTAACCCACTGAGCCACCCAGGCGCCCTACAAGACAATTCTTGAAGGTCAATTCAGGAAGTTTTCCCCGGAAGTGAATGTGAAGAGAGAGGGACAGCTAATCTGGACTGCCAGCTTCCTATGTTCCTGCATTCTACTCTGAGGCTTTCCATTTGGTCCTCACAGCAACTTGGGGACGCTGGTGTCAGTAACCGACACGGTTTTCTAGATAAAGAGGCTGAGGCTCAGGGAGAGGAGTTAGCTTGCTCAAATCAATATCCACCATAGGAGGCCCAGTCAAGATTTAAACTTAATTCTCCATGGCCTCAACGCTTTCTTCTTTTAACTATATGTTTTTCCTTCCATCAAGTGCCCATTTGTTATGGGGCAAGTCCCTCACCTTCTCCAAGCGTTTGAAACATGGAATTGTGCCCCCACACCCCAAGGCACTGGGTGAGATGGGCCTGGAATAACGCATGGAACAGGGATTTGAAAGCTAATAAACCGTAAGATTCATTTTTCTTTCTGCTACTATTTTCCTATGCGCTTGTGGGAATGGAGCGATTATATGGGTCAACGATAAAGATTTAACTGTCAAAAGTCCTACTACAAAAGGGAAAGTTACAGAGAAAATGACTTCTGGGGGAGTGTGATCATCCCAAAGGGTTGTAAGGAAACCTTAGGAACTTGAGTTTAAACAAACTTATTCTCACCAGATACATTTCCTTTAAGCAATTAGGTCACTGCATCTTATTCCCTGTTTTATTATTTTATTTTTTTAGATTTTATTTATTTATTTGACAGAGATCACAAGCAGGCAGAGAGGCAGGCAGAGAGAGAGGAAGGGAAGCTGAGCAGAGAGCCCAACGCTGGGCTCAATCCCAGGACCCTGGGATCATGACCTGAGCCGAAAGCAGAGGCTTTAACCCACTGAGCCTTAATTTAAAAATTAAAAAATTTTAATTTTTATTAAAAATTAAAAAAAAATTTATTTTTAAGTAATCTCTACATCCAACGTGGGGCTCAAACTCACAACCCCCGAGATCAAGAGTCGCGCGCTCCACCGACTGAGCCAGCCAGGTGCCCTTCTTATTCCCCGTTTTAAAAAGTTATTTTCGGAATTAATCGCCAGCTGCCCCCAGTACCATAATCAAAAGTTGCCTACTTAAAAAAAAAAAAGTTTTCTACTCTTGAATTAGAGGCTACTCTGGGGGCACCTATTAATCTTGGGGTTGTGAATTAAAGCCCTGCATTGGGGGTGCAGATTATCTAAAAATAAAATATTTTATCCTTTTTGAGAGAGAGTGAGCACTAGCTGGGGGTGGGGGTGGGGAGGGGCAGAGGGAGAGGGAGGAGCACACCCCCCACTAAGGAGGGAGCCTGATGCGGGACTGGATCCCAGAACCCCTGGGATCGTGACCTGAGCCGAAGGCAGATGTTTACCCAACCGAGGCACGCAGGCGCCCCTAAAGGTAAAATCTTTTTTAAAAAAAGAAGCTACTCTGATAAAAGACGTGCAGAATTGTTGTCTGAAGAATAGTGGTTGCCTAACTCCGTTTTCTGTCGAGTTCAGCATGGAAGCCCCCTAAGCCAGAAGAACAGCCCGTTTCCTGCTTCAACTCTGGGCTCATCACCATCAAGCCTCTCACCCTGGGGGCCGTGTCCCCCCCACAGTATCTCTGAGGTCAAGTGTTTCTTCTCCTCTCTAGCTGTTCCTCCTTCCACTGGGGTTTTGAGATGATTCCTACTTTCCGTACGAAAGCGTCACGTCCTGTGCTCCTACACCATGTCAGATGTCTCCACGTGGTCTCACGTGACTTTCTTCGGTAGCACAGCACCGGGGCAGAAAGAGGTCGCCATCAGCCCTGCAGGGAATGCGTTCTCGGTGGAACACAGTCCGGGGAGACGGCAGAAGGCGCACGGGAGTCCAGTCTGCACTGAGAAGCAACGGCAGCGGGGTGATTTATCCAAAGTGTTTTATTATTTCTTTTTTCCTGTAGGGCAATCCCACACATACCAACCTGCCAAGCGCGGAAGGGTTCGTTGAGGGGGAATAAAGAGTTTCAGGAAAACCATGAGTTAGTCTGTAAAGGTTCGCCAACACGATATAAGAAATGACGAGGGAAGAAACGTTTGAGCTGTGTTACGGACTGCACCAAGGAATACCGATTTCTAGACAAGATTCTAAATGGTCTTATCTAAAGTCATCTTGCCAATGTGAGGAACACAGCTCTTAGGGAGGCAATTCACAGTGAAGCAATCATTCCTCTCATTGTGCAGTGATATGCTGAGATGCTGTTGGTTCTCTAATAAATAATTATATGATCCACATCTAATTTCTGTGTTATAAGAAAAGGGAGAAGAGTATGCTGCCAAAGGAGGCAAGAATCCTGGCAAATGCAGGACTTTAGTTCACAGTATAATAAATTTCCCCCCTATTTATAGGAAAGCAGACATTTTAACAGCATTATCTCCATGTGGATGGGAATTCAGAAAGAAAATTAAAATACTGGAAAGGAAAGGGATTCATTTTTGGGGTAGTGCCTGTGTGAGACAGTGTAACTCAGAAACACTTCTCTTTACCCACTTTCTTTTCACTTGGGAAGGTTTCCTTAAAAAAAAGCCCTATTGGGGCGCCTGGGTGGCTCAGTGGGTTGAAGCCTCTGCCTTCAGCTCAGGTCATGATCCCAGGGTTCTGGGATGAGCCCTGCATCGGGCTCCCTGCTCAGCGGGGAGCCTGCTTCCTCCTCTCTCTGCCTGCCTCTTTGCCCGCTTGTGATCTGTTTGTCAAATAAATAAAATCTTTAAAAAAAAAAAAAAAGAAAAAGGAAAAAAAAGCAAAAAAGCCCTATTTTGTGAAATCCTTCATTTGGAAACTGCCTTCGCCACTCAGAGTGGGCTGGTTCTACATCAGATGGCAATGGTTGGAGGCTCCTAAAGCAGGCCAGAGAGAGCGAGGCCCCAACGGCGATTTGTGTGAGAGGGCCCAGGGCGGGGACAGGCACTGCAGACCACCAGGCAGACTCGCCAGGGCAGGAAGGCTTGGGAAGGAGCACAGAGCATCCCCGCTGGCCCCCACGGGATGGTCCCTCTCGGAACGCCCACTGCTCAGGCGCATCTAGCTTCTGCTTCTATCTTCAGGGTCAGAGAACTAACTTCTTCCAATTAGACCATTTTTCTTTATGTAGAACCCAGGTCTCCTCCCTCTACGGATCCTCACCCCTTCCCCCCTACCCCATAACTCAGAACACGCTTGTCTCTTGTTCATGACATGGTCCTTCCACATGATAAACCTTCTGTGGTCTAACCATCCCCAATTCAGTCCTGAAATTCTTCCATTCACACACATTTACGGAATGCCCACAATGCCCCTCACTTTGTACGGATCCTGTGCCTGTCACCACCGTCCTTCCTCTGTGGGCAGGTCCCCCTGTGAAGGAGTAGTTCCCCCACCCTGACCCCCCACTTTCGAACACATGCTGAATTCTGAAAAACAGAGCAGGAGGATCACCTCCATCCTTCCAGATAACTCTCCCAGCTCTGCGTCTTTCAGGGTACGGGACACTGGGCAGCTGGGCAACGTCCTTTGACTCTAGTTTCTGGATGTATAAATGGGGCGAATACCACCAGTTCCTACCCAACACGGACGCCGAGGTAAAGCAGCTAACAAGCACGAGGTCCCCCCACGCCTGGCACCCAGCAAGCCCTCGGGGAGCATGAGGCTTAGCAATAAGACTAATGTCAAGCTGTTGGATGACGGGACTCTGAACTTCGATAATGCCGCTTATCCTCTATGCCCCTATGCTGTTGGTTTACGCATCTGAGCTGGAAGGAGGAGCGATGTTAATGTCCGTGACATCTGAGAGACCCACAGGGTGTGCAAGGGAGGAAGGACTGGGAGAAGCAGCCACTGGCTTAAATGCTGAGCACTCTGACAATCCCGGGCTGTCGATGGGGACAAATCCAGCAGCCAGAGCTAGAGCTGCAAGAATTCAAAATAGAGGCATAGGCGGGTGCCGCGATGAACGGAGGGAGGTCCTGGGAGGTTCAGATCTTCTGACTGACGGCTCCTTACACAGCTGTTTAAAAATGCATTAGCCGATCGACCAACTCTACTTCTGTGTGGATGGCCCAAAGGATTGAAAGCAGACTCTTAAAGAGATATTTTCATACACAAGTTCACAGCAGCATTTTGTATAAGTCAAGAAGCGTAGTTAGCCAAAATGGCCACTGATGGGTGAGTGAATCGACAAAATGTAACCTCCACATACAATGGCAGAGATGTGCAAAAACACGGGTGAACCCTGACGTTACTCTGAGTAAATGACGGAGACCGAGTGTTTGCACGCCCTGACCCCCATTCATCTGCTGAAGACCGACTGTTGATGTGATCAGTGTTAGGGGACATGGGAACTTTGGGGGCAATTAAGTTGATGGAATTAGGACGGGGGGCTTTCAGGGTGATGAGGTGATCGGACCGGAACCCTCATGAATGGGATTAGTGCCCTCCTAAAACAGAAACTAGAGAGACCCCACTTCTCTTTCACCTGAGGATACAAGGAGAAGACGGCAGTGCATGACAGAGGAAGCCAGCCCCACCAGACACCTGCCCAATCCCTGACCTTCGACGTCCCAGCCTCCAAAACTGTGCGCAACGAACTTCTGTTGTTCACTGGTGACCCTGTCTGAGCTATTCCTTGCAGCAGCATGAAAGGACTGAGATGGAGAATAAGCCCATCATGAAAAAGACAAGAACTGGATGGTTTCACTTATACGAGATACACAGACCCGTCAGATTCACAGAGACAGAAAGTGGAAGGGTGGCTACCAGGGGTGGGGGTGGCGGTGGGGGGCGGCAATGGGGAGCTGGGGTTTAACGGGTGTAGAGTTTAGGCTTTGCAAGGAGCTCTGGAGATGGGGGAGGGGGTTGCACCCCAAAGTGAACGTACTTAACACTACTGAACTGTACACCCCAACATGGCAGACACGGTGAGTGACAGGTCATGTGTATTCTACAACTAAACGTATTTTACAAATATCATACATACAGGTCCAGAAAACCACAGTGAAAGACGAGAACCACGGCAGAAATGGACGAGGAAAATACTGCTCCTGATTTCACAAGCCTTAAGAAGTCGCTCAAAAGACCAAGCCCTGAATGCGTTGGCTGTCCAACCCTGCTCCCCAAAGCCCTCCTCGCTGAGGCCTGCTCCTGGAGAGTAGAGCGGAGCTTTGAGAGCACAGGCCCTGGGGCAAGGAGAGCTTGTGTCCTTGGCCACCAGCGTTGGGCAGGTGGCTCAACCCCCTTCCCCTGCGGTTTCCATATCTGGAGGGTTGCTGTGGCCAATAAACAGGACGAGTGCTGCCAAACCCTCCGCACTGGCCCGATGCACAGTGGGGGTGGGAGAAACGCCTCTCTCACGGCCACTGAGCTTACCTGAACGTCATACAGGAACCGGAAGCGGCTGCCCTTGTTGGCGGCGTCCCTCACAGCCCGAGCCAGCTCCACGGACCCCTTCCCGCCGATGGACCAGTGATAGCAGGGGACCGCATCAAAGGCTCCAGCCCTCCTGGCGAGCTCACAAACTAAGTCAATCTCGGCGCGGGTGTCGGTCCTGGTGATGAAAATGTTTGCAGTTTTGCATCTGTATCCATTTAGTGATGTTTTTAAAGAAAGACTAACCGTTTATACAGAACTTTGCTCCCTAACACTGCATTTATTTTCAACATCAAAAGTGGTTACGTTATGTTTAAATAAATCAGACTTAAAGGAAAGCATTGGGGGGGAAGAAAAGCCTCTCCAACAGGACTCAAATATTTCAAGTTGTTAAGGGTTTTATTGAGAAAATTCCATAACGTAACCCTTTGATCATCCACAGTCTTTCAGACAGAAACGCTGGGTGGAATTAAAAAAACAAATAAATAAATAAGAGCCAAGGAAAGGTTAACTCACTATATAGATTTCATTTCCCATAAACATTTGAGAGACTTCTGTTAAAATGAAACCGACCCAACCCAACCCCAACAAACAAACAGAAGGAGCAGAGTACTTCTATATAGTTTCAGATGAAGCCTTCGAAAGACCAGACTCCCTCAAGGCACCCAGAGAGTTCACAGGGTAGCCCGGCAAGAGGACCACATGCGAAGCAGCGGCTTCACTCACTTGAAGACATTCAGAGCCACGATAACGGGGACCCCGAAGAGCTGAGCAATCTGGATCTGCTTCTGGAGGTTACAGCAGCCGTCGGCCACCAGCTGGATGTTCTGGAAGGAAACCAGACCCCCATGAACGCCTCCCACCAAAGCTGCCCAACTAAGCTGGCAAGTCTACTCTGGCAGGTTCTGCTTCCACCCTGCTCCCTTTACTGTCCTAGAAGCTATGAAACAAGCCCATAAGACATGCTTTCCTCCGAGAAACGGTGGCTTACAGGGGGAGGAGGCTCAGAGGCAGAATAATTTCTGAAATCTTTCTGGGTCCGATGGTATACCGGGGTCCTGGGCCAGCCGGCTCTTCCTGCTGCTGGCTGCTGCCCGGGGCCTAAGCAATGAGCCTGCTCTCCGTGGGCCGGTAGACAGGGGGGCACAAGCCCCAGGGAGGGTGAGGAGTGTGGGTCAGCCATTCTGGGCTCAAATCCCTGGTGCCACCTGTAGGAGCTAAGAGGTACTGTCGCCAGTGAATCAAAGTCTACCCAGGAGCTGAGGAACTCAAGCGAGTGATAAAGCCAACTGCATATGCTCCAAAAGGCAGCGTCCCCTCCCCCCCTCCCCCAGCAGAAGAATACGAGGGTATGAGCTTCGTGCTTGTGTCTGTTCTGGAGACTGGGCTCCTGTTCCGATGGCTGCTCAGAGGGCAGGAAACAGTACATACACGAAGCCCACGGTCATCATTTCTTGAGAATGGAAAGTTAACTGAATGGACTTTATCCCTCGCCCACACCCCTCTCCTCCGGGATCATGAGAGACGTGGTTTTCAAGAGGCCACTGGTGGAGGGCCCATTCATGACTGAGATCCAGCGCCTAGCGCGGTTCGCTGGATTTAAACGGTTCTGTGCAGACGCCTTCGGGGCACCTGTCCTTACCTCCTCTGTGTATTCTTTCTTTAGCGGGACCCCAGCAGTTACCTGAGACAAGAAAAGGCAAAGATGAAGGGAAAAAACCCATGAGAATGCTTATTCTGATACTTGTCGCATGTAAGAGTAGCCAGGTAGGTTGAATTTCTAGCTGCTTCGGGGAAAACGCATGCGAATGAGCTCTATGGATTGCAGTGTTTGCTTCTGTAGGGGCTGAAGGACCTCCTTTCTCCCGCCCTGTCTCCTGCCCACACACCTGTACCCACCTCCAATCCCGTGCTCACCCGGCAGGTGCACGGCCCCCACTTCTGTCACTCATCTCCTGAACCCACTTCCATGGAAGCCAAATACATCCACAAGGGCATGGCCACAGTAGCGAGGAGCTCTCAGAGCACATGCCTTTTACTGAACTGCGCCCAGAAAAGCCCCAATATATTGAAAAGACTTGAGTGGATCTGACAAGGGTAACTCGCTTGGAAACCAGCAACTTGCCAATGTGTTTGCCAATCTGGGGGCTTGGTTTTCTTTTTCTTTTTTTTTTTTTAAAGATTTTATTTATTTATTTGACAGACAGATCACAAGTAGGCAGAGAAGCAGGCAGAGAGAGAGGGGGAAGCAGGCTCCCCGCTGAGCAGAGAGCCGATGCGGGGCTCGATCCCAGGACCCTGAGACCATGACCTGAGCCGAAGGCAGAGGCTTTAACCCACTGAGCCACCCAGGTGCCCCGGTTTTCTTATCTTTAAAAAAATAAATGGCGGTTAATTGGCATCGTACTAAACACTAGAGTGAAGAAGATTTATTTATTGTTACTGGGAATCCTGACCAATTTATCCTGCCCCCTTTATTTTTGCTAAAGAAAAAGACAATAAAAAAACAAAAAACAAAAAAACAAAAAAAAAACCCAGAAAACTTACTCTGATAAAGATCTGAAGGAAAAACAAATCATGGTCACTTTTCGGAAAGGTGCATTTAAAAGCACAAAATGTGTTTTTAAACGAACAACTGGCAGCCCCAGCTGAACATAAGATTCTTACTGGAAGCTTTTAAGAAACACTGATGTCTGTCTGGGCTCCACCCAGGCCAATTTAACCAGGATTTCTGGGAGTGAGACCCAGGATCAGTAACACTGAGAAACTCCCCAGGTGATTCTAACTGGAGCCAATACTGAGAACTTTCTCACTGGTGCCCATTATCCTAGCATAAAATGAGACATAATTTGAATGAAACCTGACTTACACAAGGTGTACCATCATTCTCAATAAATTCTAAATAATGTTAAAGTAATTGCCATTCCTCTTCCCTTTGGGCGGCCTATTTCTCACAACAACAACGGGGGTGGCAAGGGCGGTTTAAAGGTGGAATACTGAAGTTGAGTAAGTAATATAATTTGTAATATTAATAGATTAAAGAGAAAAACCATACCATCTCAAGAGACGAAGAAAGTCATTCAACATTTATTTAGAAAAAAACTTGACAAAATAAGGAGAGAAGCCAGTTTCCTTAATTTGATAAAAAACATACACTACAAGCCTGTAGAAAAATCGTATGTAGTGAAGAAGTATTAAACATACTCTCTTTTAGATCAGGATAATAAAAGGAGGCCCACTGTTACCACTCCTACCTAACACTGCACTGCCAGCTAGAAAGACCTGGTTAGTGACAAGAAAAAAGCACAAAGATTAGAAAGGAAGAAACAAAACTGTCATTATTTTCATACATGATTGACCACATGGAACTCTCAAGTGTCTACAGGTAAATCAGTACAATTAAGAAGACAATTTTAAAGTCACAGGGATATAATGTACAGTCTGTGACTACAGTTAATAATACTGTACTGCATACTTGAAAGTTGCTGAGAGTAGATTTTTTTTTAAGATTTTATTTATTTGAGATAGAGAGAGAGGGAGAGAGAAAGCACATGTGCACAGGCAGGGAGGGAGGGAGAAGCAGACTCCCCGCTGAGTAGGGAGCCCGCTATGGGCTCAATACCAGGACTCCGAGATCAGGACCTGAGCCGAAGGCAGACACTTAAACAACAAGCCACCCAGGGTGCCCCGAGAGTAGATCATAAAAGCCCTCGTTGCAAGAAAATTCTTGTAACTATGCATGGCGACCGATGCTAACTAGATTTGTGATCCTTTTGTAATGTCCACAAATGTCCAATCATTCTATTTGACACTTAAAACTAACGTAAGGTTTTGCGTCAATTACACCTTAATTTTAAAAAGCCAGTGGATAGGGGAGGAGTCAAGATGGCGGAGAAGTAGCAGGCTGAGACAACATCGGGTAGCAGGAGATCAGCTAGATAGCTTATCTAACCATTGTGAACACCTATAAATCCAACGGGAAATCGAAGAGAAGAAGAGCAACAATCCCAGAAACAGAAAATCGATCACTTTCTGAAAGGTAGGACCTGCGGAGAAGTGAATCCAAAGCGACGGGAAGATAGACCCCGGGGGGAGGGGCCGGCACCCGGCAAGCGGCGGAGCGACGGAGCACAAAATCGGGACTTTTAAAAGTCGGCTCCACTGGGAGACATCGCTCCAGAGGCTAAACTGGGGGGAAACCCAGGCGGGGTCAGCATAACCCCAGGTCCCGCGGGGTCACAGAAGGACTGGGGGTGTCTGAGTGCCGCAGAGCTCGCAGGTTTTAGAGCGGGGAAGCCGGCTATAGCGACAAAGCCGAGGAGTGAGCTCTAAGCCCAGGGTTACCTTGTGCCGGTCGCAGGCTGGGTGGGCTCGGAGCGCGGCCGGAGGCCACGGAGACAAAAGCGACCCGGCGCTTTTCTCCAGCTCCAACAATTGACTGCTTTCCTCGAGGCGCGACCGCAAGCCAGGGAGGCGGGGCTATTGGGCGCTTTGCTCTGAGAGTGCACTGAGGAGCGGAACCCCAAGCTCTCGGCTCCTCTGGGCCGAGAGATTGGGAGGCCGCCATCTTCATTCCCGTCCTCCGGACTCTACGGAAAGCGCTCAGGGAACAAAAGCTCCCGAAAGCGAACCCGAGCGGATTACTTAGCCTGGCCCCTGGCAAGGGCGGTGCAATTCCGCCTGCGGCAAAGACACTTGAGAATCACTACAACAGGCCCCTCCCCCAGAAGATCAACAAGAAACCATCCAAAACCAACTTCAGTCACCAAGAACAGCGGAATTCCACAGCAGGAGAAAGCAAATCCTACCTGGACAAAATGACAAGGCGGAAAAACTCACCTCAAAAAAAAGAACAAGAGGCCGTACCGAAGGCTGGAGACCTAATCAATACAGACATAGGTAGCATGACAGATCTAGAGTTCAGAATGACAATTCTCAAGGTTCTAGCCGGGCTCGAAAAAGGCATAGAAGATATTAGAGAAACCCTCTCCGGAGAGATAAAAGCCCTTTCTGGAGAAATAAAAGAACTAAAATCTAACCAAGTTGAAATCAAAAAAGCTATTCATGAGGTGCAATCAAAAATGGAAGCTCTCACTGCCAGGATAAATGAGGCAGAAGAAAGAATTAGTGACATAGAAGACCAAATGACAGAGAATAAAGAAGCTGAGCAAAAGAGAGACAAACAACTACTGGAACACGAGGAGAGGATTCGAGAGATAAGTGACACCATAAGACGACACAACATTAGAATAATTGGGATTCCAGAAGAAGAAGAAAGAGAGAGGGGAGCAGAAGGTATATTGGAGACAATTATTGGAGAGAATTTCCCTAATATGGCAAAGGGAACAAACATCAAAATCCAGGAGATGCTAAGAACGCCCCTCAAAATCAATAAAAATAGGTCCACACCTCGTCACCTGACAGTAAAATTTACAAGTCTTAGCGACAAAGAGAAAATCCTGAAAGCAGCCCGGGAAAAGAAGTCGGTAACATACAAGGGTAAAAACATTAGATTGGCAGCGGACCTATCCACAGAGACCTGGCAGGCCAGAAAAAACTGGCATGATATATTCAGAGCACTAAACGAGAAAAACATGCAGCCAAGAATACTATATCCGGCTAGGCTATCATTGAAAATAGAAGGAGAGATAAAGAGCTTCCAGGACAAACAAAAGCTGAAAGAATTTGCAAACACCAAACCAGCTCTACAGGAAATATTGAAAGGGGTCCTCTAAGCAAAGAGAGACCCTAAAAGTAGTAGATCAGAAAGAAACAGAAACAATATACAGTAACAATCATCTTACAGGCAATACAATGGCACTAAATTCATATCTCTCAATAGTTACCCTGAATGTTAATGGGCTAAATGCCCCAATCAAAAGACACAGGGTATCAGAATGGATAAAAAAACAAAACCCATCCATATGCTGCCTACAAGAAACTCATTTTAGACCCGAAGACACCTCCAGATTTAAAGTGAGGGGGTGGAAAACAATGTACCATGCTAATGGACATCAGAAGAAAGCTGGGGTGGCAATCCTTATATCAGATCAATTAGATTTTAAGCCAAAGACTATAATAAGAGATGAGGAAGGACACTATATCATACTCAAAGGGTCTGTCCAACAAGAAGATCTAACAATCTTAAATATCTATGCCCCTAACATGGGAGCAGCCAACTATATAAACCAATTAATAACAAAATCAAAGAAATACATCAACAGTAATACAATAATAGCAGGGGACTTTAACACTCCCCTCACTGAAATGGACAGATCATCTAAGCAAAAGATCAACAAGGAAATAAAGGCCTTAAATGACACACTGGACCAGATGGACATCACAGATATATTCAGAACATTCCATCCCAAAGCAACAGAATATACATTCTTCTCTAGTGCACATGGAACATTCTCCAGAATAGACCACATCCTGGGTCATAAATCAGGTCTCAATCGGTACCAAAAGATCGAGATCATTCCCTGCATATTTTCAGACCACAATGCTCTGAAGCTCGAACTCAATCACAAGAGGAAATTTGGAAAGAACGCAAATACATGGAGACTAAACAGCATCCTTCTAAAAAATGAATGGGTCAACCAGGAAATTAAAGAAGAATTGAAAAAATTCATGGAAACAAATGATAATGAAAACACAACAGTTCAAAATCTGTGGGACACAACAAAGGCAGTCCTGAGAGGAAAATATATAGCAGTGCAAGCCTTTCTCAAGAAACAAGAAAGGTCTCAAATACACAACCTAACCCTACACCTAAAGGAGCTGGAGAGAGAACAACAAAGAAAGCCTAAACCCAGCAGGAGAAGAGAAATCATAAAGATCAGAGCAGAAATCAATGAAATAGAAACTAAAAAAACAATAGAACAAATCAACAAAACTAGGAGCTGGTTCTTTGAAAGAATTAATAAGATTGATAAGCCCCTGGCCAGACTTATCAAAAAGAAAAGAGAAAGGACGCAAATAAATAAAATCATCAATGAAAGAGGAGAGATCACAACCAACACCAAAGAAATACAAACAATTATAAGAACATACTACGAGCAACTCTATGGCAACAAATTTGACAACCTGGAAGAAATGGATACATTTCTAGAGATGTATAAACTACCACAACTGAACCAGGAAGAAATAGATAACCTGAACAGACCCATAACCAGTAAGGAGATTGAAACAGTCATCAAAAATCTCCAAACAAACAAAAGTCCAGGACCAGACGGCTTCCCAGGGGAATTCTACCAAACATTTAAAGAAGAATTAATTCCTATTCTCCTGAAACTGTTCCAAAAAATAGAAATGGAAGGAAAACTTCCAAACTCATTCTATGAGGCCAGCATCACCTTGATCCCAAAACCAGACAAGGATCCCACCAAAAAAGAGAATTACAGACCAATATCCTTGATGAACACAGATGCGAAAATTCTCACCAAAATACTGGCCAATAGGATCCAACAGTACATTAAAAGGATTATTCACCACGACCAAGTGGGATTTATTCCAGGGCTGCAAGGTTGGTTCAACATCCGCAAATCCATCAATGTGATACAATACATTAATAAAAGAAAGAGTAAGAACCATATGATACTCTCAATAGATGCTGAAAAAGCATTTGACAAAGTGCAGCATCCCTTCCTGATTAAAACTCTTCAAAGTGTAGGGATAGAAGGCACATACCTCAATATTATCAAAGCCATCTATGAAAAACCCACCGCAAATATCATTCTCAATGGAGAAAAACTGAAAGCTTTTCCGCTAAGGTCAGGAACACGGCAGGGATGTCCGTTATCACCACTGCTGTTCAACATAGTACTAGAAGTCCTAGCCTCAGCAATCAGACAACAAAAAGAAATTAAAGGCATCCAAATCGGCAAAGAAGAAGTCAAACTATCACTCTTTGCAGATTATATGATACTATATGTGGAAAACCCAAAAGGCTCCACTCCAAAACTGCTAGAACTTATACAGGAATTCAGTAAAGTGTCAGGATATAAAGTCAATGCACAGAAATCAGTCGCATTTCTTTACACTAACAACAAGACAGAAGAAAGAGAAATTGAGGAGTCAGTCCCATTTACAATCGTACCCAAAACCATAAGATACCTAGGAATAAATCTAACCAAAGAGGCAAAGAATCTATACTCAGAAAACTATAAAGTACTCATGAAAGAAATTGAGGAAGACACAAAGAAATGGAAAAATATTCCATGCTCATGGATTGGAAGAACAAATATTGTGAAAATGTCTATTTTACCTAAAGCAATCTACACATTTAATGCAATCCCTATCAAAATCCCATCCATTTTTTTTAAAGAAATAGAACAAATAATCCTAAAATTTATATGGAACCAGAAAAGACCTCGAATAGCCAAAGGAATATTGAAAAAGAAAGCCAAAGTCGGTGGTATCACAATTCCAGACTTCAAGCTCTATTACAAAGCTGTCATCATCAAGACAGTATGGTACTGGCACAAAAACAGACATATAGACCAATGGAACAGAATAGAGAGCCCAGAAATAGACCCTCAACTCTATGGTCAACTAATCTTCGACAAAGCAGGAAAGAATATCCAATGGAAAAAAGACAGCCTCTTCAACAAATGGTGCTGGGAAAATTGGACAGCCACATGCAGAAAAATGAAATTGGACTATTTCCTTACACCACACACGAAAATAGACTCAAAGTGGATGAAGGACCTCAATGTGCGAAAGGAATCTATCAAAATCCTTGAGGAGAATGCAGGCAGCAACCTCTTTGACCTCCACCGCAGCAACTTCTTCCTAGGAACATCGCCAAAGGCAACAGAAGCAAGGGCAAAAATGAACTATTGGGATTTCATCAAGATCAAAAGCTTTTGCACAGCAAAGGAAACAGTTAACAAAACCAAAAGACAACTGACAGAATGGGAGAAGATATTTGCAAACGACATATCAGATAAAGGGCTCATATCCAAAATCTATAAAGAGCTTATCAAACTCAATACCCAAAGAACAAATAATCCAGTCAAGAAATGGGCAGAGGACATGAACAGACATTTCTGCAAGGAAGACATCCAGATGGCCAACAGACACATGAAAAAATGCTCCACATCACTCGGCATCAGGGAAATACAAATCAAAACCACAATGAGATACCACCTCACACCAGTCAGAATGGCTAAAATTAACAAGTCAAGAAATGACAGATGCTGGCGAGGATGCGGAGAGAGGGGAACCCTCCTACACTGTTGGTGGGAATGCAAGCTGGTGCAACCACTCTGGAAAACAGTGTGGAGGTTCCTCAAAAAACTGAAAATAGAGCTACCCTACGACCCAGCAATTGCACTCCTGGGTATATATCCTAAAGATACAAACGTGGTGCTCCGAAGGGGCACGTGCACCCGAATGTTTATAGCAGCAATGTCCACAATAGCCAAACTGTGGAAAGCGCCTAGATGTCCATCAACAGATGAATGGATAAAGAAGATGTGGTATATATACACAATGGAATACTATGCAGCCATCAAAAGACATGAAATCTTGCCATTTGCGACGACGTGGATGGAACTAGAGGGTATCATGCTTAGCGAAATAAGTCAATCGGAGAAATATAACTATCATATGATCTCTTTGATATGAGGAAGTGGAGATGCAAGGTGGGGGGGTTTGGGGGGAGGTAGGAAAAGAAAAAATGAAAAGATGGGATTGGGAGGGAGACAAACCATAAAAGACTCAATCTCAAGAAACAGACTGAGGGTTGCGGGGGGGGAAGGGGGATGGGAGAGGGTGGTGGGGAAATGGACATTGGGGAGGGTATGTGCTATGATGAGTGCTGTGAAATGTGTAAACCAGACGATTCACAGACCTGTACCCCTGGGGATAAAAATACATTATATGTTTATTAAAATAAAAAAATTAAAAAAAAAAAGCCAGTGGATATAAAAACAATATATAAGAATCCATAAGCAACCTGTTACACTATAAAAAAATGTAAAGTACACAGTAACGAATCCATAAAAAGAGAAGCCCTTTGTGAAATAAACTGTAAGACGTTACTAAAATACACTGAAAAAGACCCAAATCAGTGAAGAGGCATCCCATGATCTTAGATGGCAACCCGTCAAATATCCTATTGGCACAATGCCCTTCCAGTAAAAATGCTGAGAAGATTCTTTATGGAGGTTGATGAGCTGATTCTAAAATACATATGGAAGTCAAAAGGACCGATACCAGGCCAGGCGTCCATGCAGAAACAGAACACCCGGGTGTGGAGTTTGCCATAAAGGCTACCAGTGCGGCACAGGCACAATGATATGTGAACAGACAAGCGGAGCTGAAGAGAGATCCCAGAAAAAGACCTACACATGTATCACCAAGTAGGCATAAAGATCAGACAGAAGGAGGGCCTGTTTAAATAAACAGTACTAGACCAACTTGTTATTAATATATATAAAAAAAAGAAAGAAAAGAAGATCTGGTGATTGCCCCGTCCATGAACAGCAGTAGCAACGGACAGGATGGCTAATTTCAGATATCAGTTCGTGCCACAGGGTAGCAGACAGTTGGCCTAACATTATTCAGAGTGTTTCTGTGGGGTGTTTTGGGGGTTTATTCTCTTAAATTAGTGGACTCGGAGTAAAACTGATCCATGCCCTGCCTTTCTGTCCCACCCACACCACATGGCTAGTCTGTATCCAGTCCGTTGAAGGCCATTAGGCCTTCTATTCTTCTATTCTTCTATTAGAGAAGAAAAAGATTCTGTGCGAGAGAAATTCTCCAGCGGACTGCCTTCAGAGTGGGACTGGAATTGGAAAGTAAGCCCTCCTAAAGCTCTAGCCTGGTGAGCCGCTCTGTAGATTTTGGCCTTGTCAGCCTCCACAGACTGACAATGTGTGAGCCAATTCCTTACCATAAATCTCTTTTGGCATGGATACACAGTGTATTGGTTCTTAATACCATGTATTTAAAGAATTAATTGTAAAGGATATCAAGGATCCATCAGTATAACAATATTAGTTCCTACACTGCAGCACGAATGGTCAGCACTTTGGAAGACAGGATATAAATTT
The DNA here is from genome assembly GCF_963455335.1 of Martes martes. Lineage (NCBI taxonomy): Eukaryota > Metazoa > Chordata > Mammalia > Carnivora > Mustelidae > Martes > Martes martes. Next base: position 15,608,734 of record NC_137893.1, read on the forward strand.
AAAATTATTGGGGCTAAAATGGGCAAGTTCAAGGAGGACAGGATTTTCCACTGCACAAATTATGGAAAAAAAACAAGCTGGATAAACATAAGAGGCCGCTATGGTTATTTGTGTAATGATATCCAAAGGAAGTAGAAATTATAATGGATCAAAAACATTACCACAGAGTTGTTTCAAGTAAGAAGGAAAGACACTGAGATGGATAATACAGAGTATAGGATTAAGAAGATGAAAGTTCATTTATTATTTAGTTGTTGAAAACATTTCCTGGATACAGACTCTGCCAGGCATTAGGGATACACACATTAATAAGACATAGGCCCTTATCTCAAGGAATTTAGAGTAGAGAAGAGAGACATACACAGAGACAGTCATTAAACAGTACAATGGGGAAGGCTCTTCTGGAGCTCGGGAGAGGGATACTAAGCTCTGCCAGGCTTCCCGATCCTTTCTTTTTATCATCCTCTGCCCAGATCTGTGCCTACCCCTTGTGAGTCCTGTTACAATCACTGGGCTGGAAACATGATGTGAAGTAGAAGGTGTACAGAAGAGTAAGGTCAGAGGGAAAAGCAACCACTATAAAACAAGCACATACATTAAGATGAACTAAAACAGGATTATAAATCATGTAGAGAATTTTTATGAGACAGACAGAAGTATGGAAAAACACTTGACTAGAACTCAGGAGACCTTGAGTCTGGTTAGTCCCCTAAGAAGATGGATGATACGAAACAAATCAGTGAATCCTCCTCTTAGCTTAGTCATTTCATCTTTACAAAGACTGAGCCAGACTCAATCTCTAAGCCCTTTCCAGTATCAAAACCCTTTGGTTTTAGAACATTCAGGGTGCAAAACAGTGAGGGAGAATTTCAAATGCATTGTATGGAAGCAGAAATAGTTTTTGGAAAACGGAAATTGGTATACAGATTCAAAATCTGAGGTTCAGGAGTCACTGTAGCAACAAATGGTGTTTTGAACAAACTCAGAATTCCTCAGGATCGACTGCTTAATAATACACATTTTGTCAATCTTACATTTGAATTAATGATGAAGCTTTAGCCGACAATGAACTACCAAAGTGTTCCATTATTACTAGTGGATTTGGGATTCAATGTTTACCCTTCATTAACGCTCAGCTCTGCCTGGTGGACAGAGAAAGGAATTTGGATCAAAACCTTAGACTTCAGATCTCGGCAGGCCTAGTCACACTGCTCACATTCTCCAAACTGGTTGAACCTCAAATCCCTTCTCTATAAAATGGCATAAAATAACGTCAGACTCTCCTAGGACAAAGAATTGCTAAAATGATTATACAATGCCCATCAGAGACGTATTTCATGATGGTGAAATTGTTACTTGTTCCTGCTACGTAATAATCATGGATTATGTGACTTTTGTATACACAGTATTACTAATTAAGCAATCTGATTTGGTAGTTTGTCTAATGTAACAACAGTATAAATAATAACGACACCCCAACTTAATTTTATTTCAAAGATGAAGTATGTTACTCAGTATAACATTTCTTATTCTCCCTTTGAAAAAAAAACTAAAACCGAAAAAAGAAAAAAATTTTCTTTCAAATGGGTGTGAATTATGTATATAAGGAAGGTTAATATCAAAAGTCTGTTAAAAGAAATGTTAAAACAGGGTGTCTTTTCCAAGCAAAGCTCTTTTAGAAATAATTCAGGGCCATAACAGAGCTATAAAACAAAATCAGAATAAGCAGAAACAGAAGGAAAATGGCTCTGGAGGAAATCTGATGAGACAGTGCAGTGAACCAAAAAAACTGTGTGTACGAACACTAACAAGCCTCACCCACAAAAGAAATCACGCTAATCCTTATGTTCTCTGCTCAGGAACAAGAGCTTCCAGCCTCCCGCCACCATGCGGTTATAAAATGTTGACCTGAGTTTCAGGTATAAATCTTAGGACTAAAAAGGTGGTCACATTCTGCTCCTTCCCAAAATGCTGCTTCGAAATGATGGTGTGAGAGTCCCTGTTTACTTGAATTCACCAAACGGCCAGAGCCTTACAAGGGTGATTTGTAAAAAAGGAGACATATAAAAATACCGCAGCTATGGAGCAGGTCTGAAGTTTTCGAAAGCGAAATTCTGCTTCATCTGAATTTTAAAACGTGTTTTACTGGGAAGGAAGCAGGGGACTTACACTCGGCCCGCCTCCGTGCATCTTCAGAGCTCGCACCGTCGCCACCAGCACAACCGCGTTGGGCACCAGGCCAGATGCTCGGCACTTGATGTTGAAAAATTTCTCCATCCCAATATCCGCACCAAAGCCAGCTTCCGTTACTGTGGAGAATCAAGGTGGAAACTTGCTATCAGCTTCTCAAAACAAGAGCAGGTTTTGACAGTCACCGGTATGACTCGGGTTCAAAGGACAGCTGAAGTGGCCACCACCTCCAGGCTGCTCCCCCGCATCGCATCTTGTTCCTACACAACGGTACACGGATTCTCCCGTAGTCACAGAAAACCTTCCACTTCCCTACGCTCTCTAAAAAGATGGCTCTCCACTCTGCTTTAGGCCACCATGCCTGAAGGATTCATTGCCAAGGGCAAGATTCTTCTTCCGGTATGGCCACCCAAAGCAAAGCATTTACCACAGGTGGGACTGTCAACTGTTTAATTCTGTTCCAGATTGTATCAAAGGACATTGTTAGCACGATTACCGTCGAAGATCCTTTTTACTTTTTTACAACATGCACAGAATCGTTGATTCAATGCCACCTGGTCATTTCTGTCCATTGACAAAATTCAAGTTAGTTGAGTGGCTTAAGATGAATCATCAGGCTTGATCAGACAGCGTCCTTCTTGCATAAGCACAGATGACAGTCACCTTCAGCCAGGCCCTCCTCTGCCCCAAATTGCTAGAGATGGTCCTGTGGAGGCAGCTGAGAGAGCACGTAACTTTGCCTTCCCACACATTTTAACAAGAATGCAGAAAATAAAATCGTGAAGTGTCGCATAATAATTTCGAATTCTAAGTACATCAGCCCATCATTCTAATTCTAATTATGGTTTCCTTTACGTACTTCATCTGCTTGTAAATTCTTACACAATAGGTAATTTTGTAGTTTGCCCCTTTACTTTAAAATTTTCAGAGTTTTCTTCCTGTATTACAAGCTTTCGAAATTTATGATCTTAAGTGGCAGCTTATAACTTTTTCTTTTCTTTTTTTTTTTTTTTAGTTTATAACTTTGTTAGGTGGATGTATCAAGATTTACAAAATTGTTCCCCCTGCTATTAGACATTTGGGTTGTTTCCAATATAAATAATGCTGCAAAATATCTGTGCAGATGAGATTTTACCTCTTTCAAATTATATTCTTGGACTAAATTCCCAAGGGTGAGAGAACGGTGCCAGAGGATGTAAAACATTTTTATGACTGCTGATATGCTTTTGACACATTGAAAAATATTTCTCTAAAAATACTCAATTTGGAATGAATTTAGCTATAAAGTCACTATGTCCTTTATTTTATTTTCTTCGAGTAAGTGATACAGCAGAACGAGCCTTCCTTTTTACCACTATTTGGGACAATTCTAGTGATTTGATCAGTGGTGGTCAAAACCAGAGAAGATCACGGACAGTAACAATCCCTATCTCAGGGGTCCCCTGGGAAAAGCCGTGGTGACTTTAGCATGGGAGTGGTACAGTGGCCCACAGAAGAGGGATGTTCAGTTGGTTTTGTCAAAGGTCATTACAGAGTGGGCTCCCAGAAGAGGAACGGTGACCACTCTCCTGGTTAGTATCAGACAGACTGGATCCAGTCCGGACAGCTGTGCACACGAGCTGTCAGCTGAACAGTGACAAGCAGCAAGTGAAGGCTGGTGAGTTAACCTACTAGAATCTCAATGTCCTCATCTGACTTGCTGGCGGATTTAAGCGAGATAACACATGTCAAGTACTTTGTTACTGCCTTATGGTGGGTAGCAGGCACTCACAAAAATGGTCCGCATCACTGTTAACAAGAGAACAATTCTCCCACTTGCTAGAAATCATACTCTATTCTTAAGCATTCGGCGAATTCCTGCTACGCCCAGGCATTTTGCTCAGGGGGTAGTGGCCCAGGATCAGGGTCCCTAACGTGAAGCACTCCAGAGAGCTGAGGGGAGAGACTGTCTGCTATTGGACGGGAGGGAAGGGGGGTGCGGTGCGGGGAGGGATGGAGGCTGTGGGGAGGGTTGGAGAATGGGGATGATGGGAGTCAGGCTCTGAGGGACACAGGATCTCTCCAAGCAGAGAAGTAAGGAGTTGGGGGTGGAGGGAGGGAGGTTAGGGAGGAGTGAAAGGATTCACAGGTAAAGGAGAGAGCAAGAGCAGAATCGGTTTGGGAAGAGAAGAGAAACGATCCACGACGACCGGAGGAGTCCGTTACCTCAACCAACACGACCTGTTCTCTGGGCCGATCAGCTCTGAGGGGCAGGGATTCAAGCAGCAAGTGTGTGTGTGTGTGTGTTCTCAACGCTGTTATACTGGAGAAACTGCTCGGTGTTGCTACACAGATGACTGTGTGCGGTGTTTGATCAAGGTCTTTCCAGCCGGACGCCTGTTTCCACTTGAAGCTCCTGTATTAGACCAAGCTCCAAGGGGAAAGGGGTCGCGTCTGTGTGAGACACTGACACTGCACGGCATCCAGTAGGCACCGATGAACCTGTGCATCTCTAAAACAAATAAAACAAAAAGGCAGCGGGAGGACAGCAAAGTTTTCTAACACTTGGCCACAACTATATGAAGAGCACCGTTCATTGAAAATCCTTTCATTCTCCTGAAACGCTGCAAGCTCACTTCAAAAACCACCTCTTCCCTTCCTTAAACTTCACCATGTGGTGGCCACGCTCTCCTCCCTTCAACAGCTCATTACTGCCTCAAGGAAAACATCCAAGTTCCTTATCATTAAAACTAAGGCCACCCCGATGTAACCTCAAGTACACGCCTACGTACACGTTCACTCTGCCTACAATGTGGTTCCTCACTAAGATCGAGTTTCCTGCAGAGCTCGCACGTACTGCGCTTGTCATCTCCGAGCCTCCTCCAGATGGGAACGACGGGAACGTTCCTCTCTTCTTCAACTCACTGCCTAAGCCTCGGCTCAGACGTTCCAGAAGCTGGCCTGGATCCTCTCCGGGAGAGCTGGCTGGCCCTCTGGTTTGCTCCTTTACCGTGCTCTCACCTCTCTCTGCATGTGGCATCCCAATTAGATTTATGTGGCCTCTCCCACTCAGAGGCCAGGGACCATGTCCTACTCAGCTCTGTACGTCCAGTGCCTGTCACAGTACCGGGTGCACACGAAGGAATGAATGATCAGAGATGTGAAGAAACCAGCAGAGTGTGATTCAGAGCCCGAGGTGATCGAGTCCCGGCCATCGTTCAGGGGAGACAGGTGGACACAAACAATAAAATTAAACAATGAAAAATGTTTTCCTATCACCCTATCACGCTTCCTTTTTCCCTACAGTAGCAAAACAGGCTTAACAAAAGGTATAAATGTCATCACAGATAAAGGTATGACCATTGCAGATGGCTAAACGGGACAGCTAAGCCTAATTCCGTATTTGAAGAGACAAACTGAAAAAAAAAAAAAAAAGTAGTAACAAAGAGCTGCAGTTGGGGAAGGAAACAGGATACAATAATAGAGGTCCAGGGGCTATGGCTTCCAAATGCAAAGGAAATATGGAGGCAAATAATGTGTAGAAAACAGAAGAAAGTGCCAGATTCTCACACTTCGCACGAAATACAGCATGGAATCATTTCTCTGTTATTTGTTTTTGAACACTGGGCTGCTAAGGAAAACAGAGCATGGAGAAAGTGTGCTGGTGCACAATCGTTAATCACACATGTAAGCACCACTTCATAGGGGACAGCCACACGGGTCGGCTTGGGAACAGACTGTGCGCAGTGCTGTGTGTCTGTGTCTTGTGAATCTGTGGGTTTAGAAGTGAGCAGGGGACAAGACACTCTCACTGATAGGTTCTGGTTCCCAGACGCTCCCTGACAATGGTCAGCAGAGCACCCTGTAAGCTAAGCGCTCCCAGTCATCGGAAATAAGCAATTGAGTACTTACCCTATTTACTGCTTTTGATAAATTTCAAAGGACGTGCACACTTGAGAATTACTGACTGTTGATCTTAATAGGCACCTGTGCTTGAGTCACGAAGCAAGGATACGTACTACGACTTTGCATTCTTGAAAAGCATGTAATGGAGCCCTCTGAAAGTGGCATATTTAAAAAGGCTTGCAGGAAAATGCGTATGCCACAATTATTTGTCCTGGCAATCTCTTTGGGGGTGGGGGGGGTGCGGAGGTCACAGCTATTCACCTGACAGCAGGATGGAAAACAGGAAACTGATACTCTTCTGTGTAAGCACAGAGGCTGTTAGGTCGTGATTTGGAAGCAAGACTTGACTCCAACTTTATAACCCAAAATCTGTTCAGAAAGGAAGTGTCAGCGGGTCTGCGTTGGGAAGGGACTAGCTGTTTGGACAAAACCTGTGAGCGCTTTCGCAGGAAACAGAGCTCAGGGTTCAGGTGGAGCGTGAAAACCAACACCGCACAACCAGGCACCTGCCTCCCACACTGCTCCTCGAGGGTGCCCTGAGCCAAACTGGATGAACTGAGCAGAAATGACAATAAAACATGACTGGCGGGCACCTATCGAGTCAATGAAATTCTTCGATGAGGCAGAGAGATGATTTTTCTATGTCAAATTACCTATCATGTGTCCAGTTTGCAGTACACAATGCACTGAAGATTTTCATCACAATGAGGACGGGGATAAGCAAGCACCAATCAGCTGACTTACGAGGAAAAAAAAAGCATTTACATTACCACCTCATGGGGAGACCTAAAAATTACGGGCTCATAAAATTCTAGAGCTCTGAGGGAAGGCGCCTGGCCAGTTACCTTCCTGAGATGGTGTCCTGGGTCCCTTGGATGCTCAGCTCAGGGCTCTCTTCCGCATTACATGCTTTCTGTCCCTTGACATTCTATTTAAAAGCACTTTTAATTAAACACATGCATCTCAGCATTAAGGAAAAGCCACCATTTTTTTCTCATCTAACAATTACTGAACCTCTCTTATGTCGCCTAGCCCTTAAGTACTCCTGTATGTACTCCTGTCTTCATTTAGGGAGGAAACAAAGTCCATTTTTAACATGACAAGCAGAAATATGAATCGCCTCATTAAAAAGGAACATCTTTCTGACTGTCCCCATTGTACTTTTTCTTGCTTGAATTCCGTCTGGTATTTAAAATTTTTTACTTATTTATCAGTACATAATAAATTTGAATTCATGTCTGTTTCACATTTACTTCTTTTAAGAAAAATTTTTCATTTAAATTCAATTCAGTGGTCATATACTGCATTATTAGTTTCATGGGGCATGCCCTGACTTCGGTCCGTGCTTTAGTACATTTATTGAGCCCGTTGCTATGGAATCACAAACCTTAAGGACAGACCAGTGGTTCTCTAATGCGGGCAGATTCTGCCCCCATTCCCCCTCCCCCCACCCCGGACGTTTGGCAATGTCCACAGTCATTTTCGGTTGTTGTCACTGGCATCTAGGAAGTAGAAGCCAGGGTTGCTGCGCAGCAGCCTCAACAACTCCCCTCTAAAAAAACCAAAAACCAGAATTATCCACTAAAATACCAACAGAGGTCAATACTGCTGTGGTTCAAGCATGATGAAGGAGCCTTAAACAGTCTAGATCCTCATTCCTGAGAACGTTACAAATGCAGCAGATGCCGGAATAGAAAATTATGTAAAAGCTGTTATGCTAACGATACCCTTACATCCCGTAAGTTCCTGAAATAGGACAGTTATAGTAAAATTTCTGCGTGTTCACTCCGCCATGGCCATTCCTAGAGATGGAAAGTAGCGAGGGCCTCACCGGGGGGTGCGGCACTCACTCTGCGAAAGAGAAGGGACGGATGGATACCCAAAAAAATTCAGTATGGAACAACACAGGCGGGAGCCATAGTCAGTCTTTCTGCCAAGAAGGAACACATACGACGGGGAAACCTATTCTAATTAGAGACCGGGCATGGGGAAAGCACAGAACTAACGTTCACTAAGCACCGCCTATGTGTCAGGCAACATACTGGATGTTGTCTGTCTTGTTTCACTCTTTAACACCTGCGAGGGATCTTTACCTGCCACAAATGGCTCGTAAGGCTAAGGGTAAGCCATCCTTCCCAAGCTCACACGGCTACGAGGGATAGAGCTCGGGCTGAAGCCAAGGCCCATCCGATGGCAGTCTGTGCCAGTGTCCCCGCCCTGCTGTCCTGTCCCCGAGCCAACTAAACACAAGCTTTCCTTTCCTCCAGCTGAACCGCGTGGTAGGTTCTGCTTCCACTGAAAATCTTGACACCTTGTACTTCATTATTTTGGTAGACGAAACGCAGCTCTGAATTCTTTGCCTGAACTCTGACAGGTGCACCCAGACTTGTTTTCTCACCGCAATATGGATCTGCTGTGACAACATCTGGAGTTTTCTTCATTACGACATGCATTTGTTTCTTTCTTAAACTGAATTCATAAATTTGTTTTCTTTCTTGGAGCAAATAATCTAGGGACTAAGAATCATAATCCTCGCTTACTTCTTGGTCTATGTGCCAAGAGGGCCAAGTCCTAGGCAGCAGTGGGGAGTACACGGGGACAACAAGGAAAGAGCTCCCAGAGACGAAGCTCCCAGGACCAGTTCCACTGGGCTTGGTACCCAACGCAGCACCGGGCCACAGCAGAGAACACTCCCTCGGCCACTTGGCCTCCTGAAAAGCAAACGGCCCTCTTCTGCTGGGAGAGTCAGACCCTAGCCTTGACTTCCCAGCTTCCTCCAGCCAGGCATCTGCCTTCCCAGGACTGGAGGGGGACACGAATGACCCCCACTCTCTCTCACGTTCGTGTTCATCACCACGGGTACACGGTGGGAGAAAATGCAACAACTGCTTTAACTCTAGACTCTCAAGCTTGTTTTTACCTTGGGGAACCCCTCCTTGGCTCTGAGATAGAGTTAAACTGAGGCACCAAGATCATTTTCCTCTGAGTTTCTGGCTAACTAACGGGTCCTCCATTCCACGTGTCCTCAGAAGATCAAAACTCTCAGATTTCATAGCCAGTTTATAATGGCAGTAATTTTTTCCTTTATGATACACGTAAAAACATAGGTATCAAATATATGACATTACTGAGTTCCGCATTACTTTGGGACGTGAACTTGAGCTTATAGACTGTGAGAGGGCTCACGGAAGACCTAGTCCTTGCAACCCATGTGGCTCAAAAGGGGTGGAGGGGCGCCTGGGTGGCTCAGTGGGTTAAAGCCTCTGCCTTCAGCTCAGGTCATGATCTCAGGGTCCTGGAATCGAGTCCCGCATCGGGCTCTCTGCCCAGCCGCGAGCCTGCTTCCCTTCCTCTCTCTCTGCCTGCCTCTCTGCCTACCTGTGATCTCTGTCTGTCAAATTAAATAAAATCTTAAAAAAAAAAAAGGGGGTGGAGGAAAGAAGTATGTCTGCACAGGGCCGACCCTGCTAACTGAATCCGCGAAAGGATTTCTTCCAAACAAAGGGAGGGATGAAACTGCAGCCTCCACTCCACCAGCCTTTATTTTCTCCCAACAAATCAGAAATAAAAATAAAACCTTGTACAGGAGGAAGCAAGGAATATGCCGGACTAGACTTCATCCTGAAGCACCCTGGGCTATAATTCCTGAACAGCGCTAAAGGAAGTGGAAACCAGACTCTTCGAACCAACTTTCTGTCCTATGTAAACACGTCTATCCAACAGTAACTGTCTGCAGAGAAACTCGGGAAGACTCTGGTCAAAGTCACAGAAGCACATGAATTCTGAACCGGAGCTTGAGGTAGGCTAGCCTTTGAACATTTTAATTGTTTTCAGTGACTAGGAGGAGACTAAATAAACCAGGATGAACCATTAATTATAAGGGAAGCTTAGCATTATTGCTGTAGCTGAAAAAAAAAAGTAAACTTGATGTCAAACATACTAATTTTGAGGATCCAACTGATCTTATTTAAGGCTATGGAATTTTACAAAAAATCAAACCCTTTCTGCTCTTTTGGATTTGGTTTTATTAAATGTCTTAAGATTAAATTTTCCTAAGAATATGTAGAACCAACTGGGCACATGTTAGGAGACCCACATAAGGAAATCAGTAAGAAAACAGTATTCATACTAGCCTGAGCCTTTCTACCTACCCTTTTGACGATGGCAATGCTTACATATATTAGGAAATTTTGAGAGTTGTATAGAATACATGAGAAAGTTATTGAGGATGTATCTGGGGAAAGGAAAGAAAAAGATAAGCAAAGGATAAAAAGGACATAGATCAACTTGAACCATATGTTTTCAGTAATGACAAAACAAAACAAAACAAAAACAAACTTTGAAAATGCCAGTAACGCCATTTAGATGTGCTTTGGTATCAAGACCCAGAATTTCCTTCCTCTGGAGTTAATTATAGATGCTGGTTCCCATTATTTGAACCCATCATTAATCATCCTATTTTATAAAATAATTTTGACCAAAGTGAAATTTAATTTTGGAAAAAAATGTTAAAGATGAAAATTAAATTATACATGTTATTTTTACCTCCCTTATAAAAATCCAACTGAATTAAATCCATGAATCCATTATCCAAATAGTTCCCATCTTCTTGTTGCAATCGTGAGCATTTGGACAATGTCATCGCCATGACCAGGGTTTTAACCCTTCTGTTTTTAGCAAACAATAGTGCCCCAGAGTTCTGGCTAGAGGCCTGGAATTTTGGATGATTGCATGGGGGCAGAGCTGTTTTCCTGCTGCTCCCAAGAACTGGACACAAGGAAAATAACTCGAAAGAGAGGCCAATTCGGAAAGGCTTTGCTCCTAACATCTCACCCTACAATAATCAAAAGATGAAACAGGGGGCGTCTGGGTGGCTCAGTGGGTTAAGCCGCTGCCTTCGGCTCAGGTCAGATCTCAGGGTCCTGGGATCGAGTCCCGCATCGGGCTCTCTGCTCAGCAGGGAGCCTGCTTCCCCCTCTCTCTCTGCCTGCCTCTCTGCCTACTTGTGATCTCTGTCAAATAAATAAATAAAATCTTAAAAAAAAAAAAAAGATGAAACAGGACATTTTTCATGGAGCATTTTATGAAAACGAACCCATGGAGGAAAAAAGTAAAGATGTCAAAAGAGGAATGTATTTTATCTGAAAGGTTTCCAGGAAAAAAAAACCAACAACATTGAAAGACCTGTAATAGCTTTTTCTGCAAGTATAAGAAACCCAGCAAGTGAAACTATGATTACTGAGCTTGAGAACAAATGAAATACATCAGCATTCCTACTAGCACAACTTCTAATGGAAGAAACTAAGACAACAGGAAAGCATTTTGAACTTGAAAGCTGGAAGATGCTACAATGTATTCAAAAAGCAGGCAGAGCAGGGATTATCCAAACTGAAGGCAGAGATCCATTAGTGCCTCACAAAATCAACTTATAGGGTTGCACCCAGAATTAAAAAGAGAAAAAGAAACATTATAGGAAATATTAGGCTACGTCACACATATTGGAAGTAGTATTGTTTCAGAAGATGTGATTCAGTTTTCGTGTACAACACACGTGTGTGCACATGCAATGACAAGGGTCACTGGCCCAGACTCTACTTTGCAGGTTTTTTATCTAAGAAGGGAGAAGGCTAGACTTGCTGGTTTTACAGTTGTGTCTAGTCCTGCTTGTTTCCTGTAAGATCAATGTCATGATTATTCAGGCCTGGCTCCATTGTCCTCAGGACTGGTGCAAATAGCACAGAGAGTTCACAAGGAACAATGACCCCCAAGCTCAGTGTTATCAACCATTATCTTTATATTTAGGGTCACAGATGCAATGTTCCTCTCACTGGCCCTAAGGCTGGGCATGGAGGCAGCAATGGTCTGCACGGTCCTGCTTTCTACGTTTCCTTTGGTAGAAAGGACATGGGCAGGAGAGTAAGATGAACACCCCACTCGACCAGTAGGACTGGACCTTGAAAGGATCTGATTTTAAGACAAAAAATGAGAATGCACTGAAAAGACCAGTAATTCATATTTCCATTTGTAAAAAGGTCCCAGTTAAGAAAATAACCTTGAAAAGGAAGTATGTGCATATTTTTTCCTATGGCTTATTTTCAATATAGCCCTTTTCGGTTTAAAAATGGATATATTGGGCGCCTGGGTGGCTCAGTTGGTTAAGCGACTGCCTTCCGCTCAGGTCATGATCCTGGAATCGAGACCCGCATCAGGCTCCCAGCCCCAATGGGAATCTGCTTCTCCCTCTCCCTCTGACCTTCTCACGTCTCGTGCTCTCTTTCTCTCTCAAAGAAATAAACAAAATCTTTTAAAAAATGAATATATTATTAGTAATACATTATTGGAAAATTTGATGTGGAGGAAAAAAAAACCAAATCAGGCACTTTTCACTAGAATCTATGATCCTGGCTATCACTCTACTGTTGACAGAGGAAAGATGCCCCTGAGATGTTCCATAACGCATTTTCTGGGGAAAAGGTAATAAATAATCAGGAATAATTCTAATCGTCCCACCTCCTGACCTCTACCCTATCCCTAAGCCCCAAAGGAGCTGAAACTACAGTCTACTTACTTCTCCTTTTGTATAAACAAAGAGCAAACTCTCAATTTGCCATTGCTTTCTCCTCTGCTTCTCTTTGGCGCATCCCCAGCCTGGCCTTTTATCTAAAAGTGGGTCTGACTTGGGTGAAGCTGATGATTGAAACAGGATTACGTGTATTACACAGGGAACTGCTAAGAGTATAGAAATATTCATTATCATGATACTGGCAAAAGGTGAGCATTCATACAAGGCTTCATTATGCCCATCTAGCTTGCAAATTTCTGAGACGGGTCTGCAGGGCAGCGAGCACTGGCTCTCACAAGGACATGGGTCCCGACTTACCTGCCTTTATTTCCGACATAATGGGTGCCACGCTCTGTAGAATACTTTTGTATCCTGATCTTTTCAGGGAACCGAATGTGGAGCATTTCCCCAAGATACTAACATCTGCCGGATAATAGTTTATTATATGGTATTGCATTATAAGAAGGAGTCATGATTCATAAAACTGGTCTCACTTTTGGCCGGTTCTAAGCTCTTCTTCAAAAATGATCTGTGATGTACTTAAGAATGAAAATGAGCTGGTCGGTTTGGCTGACTTAGAAGTTGATCCTAAGCATGGCTGTAGAGAGAAGCCAAAAGCCTGCTCTCCTCCACCCTATCTGGGGCAGGTGCTGTCAAAAAGGAAATGAAGATAGTGACACAGTGATGGAGCATTAATTCAACTGTGTATTTGGAAAACCTCTGGAGCTATGTCATGCTGACAGTGGCTTATCAACTCACTTTTTTTTTTTTTTTAAAGATTTCATTTATTTATTTGACAGAGAGGGATCACAAGTAGGCAGAAACAGACAGAGAGAGAGGGGAAGCAGGCTCCCTGCTAAGCAGAGAGCCCGATGTGGGGCTTGATCCCAGGACCCTGAGATCATGACCTGAGCCGAAGGCAGAGGCTTAACCCACTGAGCCACCCAGGCACCCCTCAACTCACTTTTCTATTTAAAAGAGACCATGGAGAAATTGGAAAGTCTTAGCTTCTCTGGTAGCTAAGTATGGGTTAGCTGTACTTAAGTGTGACTAAGAGGATTAATTAATAAAAGTGCTGGGTGTAACTTCCAGGAAGTCTCCTAAAAAGGGGGTATGCCTTTCTTCCTTCTTCCTTGTTGGCTGGGATACAGATGTGATGGCTGGGAACTGGGCAACCATCTTGGACTACTAGGCAGCATAGAGCCCCTGATGATTGAGGAGCTGCCATTCCAGTCTAGACTGGATTTCTTTTATTTGACAGAAAAATGAACTTGTATTTGCTTTGGGTGCCTTTCTTTCGCTGTTGCTGTTACTTGTGGGTGAACCTAATCTTAATTGATGCGTTTGTGGAAACAAAGCCTATTCAGAAACATTACAGTATTTTTCATCTCTATCATTTCAGCTTGCACATTATTTCAACATTACACAGTGTTTTCTTTCTGTGCACAATGGTAACTCTGGGACTGAAGTCAAGGTTACATTTCCAATTTAGAAAAGATGTGAGATTCACTTAAAGTTTTGCTGATGAAAGAGCTGAAATTTTAGAGGGTGAGATGTGCCCATAAATGCCCCAAAGCTATGCGATGCAATGTAACTGTTGGAAGACGGTCTGATCACAAGCTCCAGAATTCAGGCAGGAAAGCAGGAACAAGAATGCATGGCAGCGTGCAGAAGGACAGGATATATGTGTGGAGCTCCAACGGACTTCCTGCTCATCTGACTTCAAGAACGATTCTTACTCTCAATGCTACTAGCTCCTTTGTGTGTGTTATGTGCCAAATAAAGAAATGCTTTTTGGAGGCAAAAAAACTGTTTTTGTAGTTGTTTTGAATATTTTTAGAAGTTACATCATTAAATTATTGCCTAACCCTAAAAGTAATAACAATCTACACTCAACCAAAGCATTCATGCAATTTTATAAAACAAACAAAAAGACAAAACAAGAGGGGAGGAAAATCAAGAGAAGGCATTCAGATTGTTAGTGTTTGGTGTTCAGAATGTTTGTGTGGCTCAATACTTGAAAATATGGGCATTTTTAAAAGGATTTTTATTTATTCAATCAAGAGAGAGAGCCAGAGCATGAACGGGGGGACAGGTAGAGGGAGAGGGAGAAGCAGACTCTCCGTTGAGCAGGGGGCCTGATGTGGACTTGATCCAAGGACCCTGAGATCTCGATCTGAGCCAAAGGCAGATGCTTAACTGACTGAACCATCCAGGTGCCCCCAAAATATGGAAAATTTTCTAAGAAACTCATTCATGAGAAAATGACTAAACATCTCAGTATGGAATAAGGATATTCACTGCCCCTGGACAGCGGAGCACACAGCCTTGGTTTCTCCCAGTTCAGTGTGTAGAGGAAGCCTCACCACCTGGCTGGGCCCGCCAGTCTATGTCAGCTGTGGGCATTCATCCATCACTTTGGCTAGAAAGTAACATCAAGCCCTGAACCTCTAAGCATGACTATTAACATCCAGATTTAGCTAAAAAAAAGCTAAATACTCGACCACATTCTAATGAGGACTGCCAATCAGAGGCTCTGGTCTCAGCCTCTGTCCCAAATTACAGACACGCATTTCCTCCCCACCCCCCACCCTCCCAGTGCGTAAGTAACAAACATGAACATTTTGCCACAACCGCCTCTTCCTTTTACAAAGAAGGTAAACAGCATAGAGAGAGCTGAGGTCCCTGGTGCCTGGGTCCCCAGCTGAGCTCCCTCCCCCACGCCCTCACCCCCTCAAGAGAAATTCTGAGGAACCTGGTCCTTATCCAGGTTGTACATTCCTGCTTGTACATACATACAAAGGCATAAACAAAATATAGTGCTATTTTTGTATCTTAAGAATGTGTTAGACTGTACTTACAATCCCCCCAAACTGGCTTTTTCACTCAACATTGTATTTCTGAGATTTTGTGTCGTGGAAACACACAGAGATAGGCTTGTGGGTCTTACAGCACCTGCATTTTTACTGGCTGACAGGGTCCTTTTCGAGGGAGGGAGCACCCGTCGACAGGACTTGTGCCCTCCCCGCCGACTATTCCCTTCTCCAAGGGA
Source organism: Martes martes (assembly GCF_963455335.1). Taxonomy (NCBI): domain Eukaryota; kingdom Metazoa; phylum Chordata; class Mammalia; order Carnivora; family Mustelidae; genus Martes; species Martes martes. The sequence continues at coordinate 15,624,423 of NC_137893.1, forward strand.
CTTATGTGGGAGGCGGGGGTAGAAAGAAACACCATCTTCACGGGGAGTCCCAGCAACAGTAACTTTACAGAATCTTTCTGGAAACCTTCATAGATTAGAAACTGTACTGACTCCTCTCCATGACTTGTAAGGATGCTTGAAATAGACCTCTAATCTGTCTTCTCTGCCATGTGTCTCTGGGCTACTGAACTAACCGGGATTCCTCGAACACGTAACTTCTGCCCTCTCTGTCCTGTTTATTGGATTACATTTTAACCATTCTTCACGGCTTGTCTCAAAAGCCATCTTCTCAGGCTTCTTACTGGAGAGACTATTTAAAAACTGTCAACTTTTCTCCAGTATTAATCGCAAGCACAACATTCCAGATTAGCATTTATTCCCCTCCAAAATGACCTCCTCTGAGATTCACCACCCCCTCACCCCCCCCCCAATCTTAGACACCAGCTACACCATCCCCAGAATCCACCAACACTCCCATCTACAACCACTGGCTTGTTCTGTGTGCTTTGCCTAGAATACCTTTCTCCCTAACTCTGCATGTCAAATGACTTCAGGTGTTTCAAGCCAACTTTTCCTGTTTTAAAAATTAGGTAACAGAGTCTAATTATAAAGTTTCAAGAATACCAGAAGAAACAAAGTATAAAGAATCACCATGACCCTATTTCCTATAGAGAAATAAAAGCGATCATCTGATATATATCTTTAACTATTTATTTTAAAGATTTCACTCATTTATTTTTGAGAGAGACAGAGAGCATGAGCGGAGGGTGGGGGAGAGAAAGAGGGAGAAGCAGACTCCCCAGTGAGCAGGGAACCCAACTCGGGGCTGGATCCCAGGACCCTGGGATCAAGACCCAAGCTGAAGGTGGACGTTTAATCAACTGAGCCACCCAGGTGCCCCTGTATCTTTTTTAAAAGATCTCCCAACATGGGGCTCAAACTCATGACCCCAAGATCAAGAGTCATACACTCCACTGAGTGAATCAGCCAGGTGCCCTTGCTATACATTTTCTATGTGTTTTCATTGGAAATACAGTACAGATACTCATTGCAAAATTTTAAAAGATGAGATTATAAAATTGTTTTATAACTGTTTTACTGTATATATCATGAACATCTCTTCATGTGTCACATAAATCTTTTGTTAATAACCTTGATGTTACACCAATAATACTAACCTTTCTTTTTCTTTTGTCTTGACTTTATTTCTTTTTTAGATTTTATTTATTTTTAAAGAGAGAGAGCGCAAGCAGCAGGCAGAGGGAGAAGAAGAAGCAGATTCCCCACTGACCAGGGGATGTGGGGCTCGACCCCAGGACCCTGAGATCACGACCTGAGTGAAAGGCAGAGGCTTAACCCACTGAGCCACCCAGGCGCCCCTAATCTTGAAGTCTTAAGTTTTAATTTCCACATTAAAATTTTTATTCCAAATATGCTGTGATACAGAAATTTGTGGGTTTTTAAAAAGACTTATTTATTGGAGAGAGAGGGAGCACATGCATGCGATGGGGGGGGGAGGGGGAGGGGGAGAATCTCCAGCAGACTCCCCAACTCTGGGCTCAAGACCACAACCCTGAGGATCATGACCTGAGCTGACCAAGAGTCGTACCTGTAACTGACTGAGCGACCCAGGTGCCCCTGAAGTCTGTGTTTTAAAATTAATAGCCATTGGTCCAAACATCATTTAATCATTAATCCATCCATTAGCCACCAATTTGAATGTCACCTTTATCAAATCATTAATTTCTACATATAAGGGAATAAGTCTATTTAGGGACACTCCAGAGGGTACTTCTGGAATCATTTCTTGCCTGTCTGTCTCTATTATTGTGGCAGCATTACCTCGTTTTGATATTGAGAGGTACGTCAACCATCATCACTCTTTCAAATTTTTGGTCTATTCTTGGGACACCTGGGTGGCTCAGTGGGTTAAGCCTCTGCCTTCGGCTCAGGTCATGATCTCAGGGTCCTGGGATCGAGCCCCGCATCGGGCTCTCTGCTCAGCGGGGAGCCTGCTCCCCCCGACCCTCCGCCTGCCTCTCTGCCTATTTGTGATCTCTGTCAAATAAATAAATAAAATCTTAAAAAAATTTTTTTTCGGTTTATTCTCATGAATTTATTTTTATAGAATCTACGCACACGTTATTAATTTAACTATGAAGTTTACCTTCCTGCATAGCTTTTATGGTAACTATAAATACAGTGTAGACAGTATTGAATAGTATAGGACAGTACTGAATAGTATAGTATAGATTGAATAGTATAGTATAGAACAGTAGGGTATACCATAGTAGTTTTATATGTTAGCTTGACAGAGGAATGATGATTATTTAGAATAGATTATTCCCACCCAAGAACATGGGACATATTGCCTCACTACTGATTCAGGTCTTATTCTGTGTCTTTCAATAAAATTTCAGAGATTTTTTTTCCCCTCCATGTTCATTTCTTATTACATTTATTTCTAAGTATTTTATCATTTTGGGGATACATGTAAATAGACTATTTTCCCACACTATAGTATCTTTTTACTGTTGATATAAAGGGAAATTATTGGTTTCTACATACTTACATTGCATCCAACTCATTAGCCAAACGTTTACTATTTAAAATAAATTTCTTCAATTTTCTAATGATAGAATCATACTGTATATAAATAAAATATTAGTCTCTTCTTTTTCAATTTTTAAAATATTTTGTTATCGTTCTTGTTTTACTGCACTGGCTAGGACTCCCAGAATAATGGTAAGTAACAGTGGCGATCCGCATTCTTGTCATGTTTCTGAATATACCATCCATCCTTCCCTCCCTCCCTCCTTCCTTCCTTCCTTCCAGTGTTGGACCCTAACTCACACCCAAGGTCAAGAGCAGAGCGGAGATCAAGGGTCAGACACCGACTGCGAGAGCCACGCAGGTGTCCCTCCTCTGCTTTATTTTGAACACGATGTTCAAACACTTTGCAACCGACCATAATTCTTTTAAATCTAGGGTAGTTTTTTAAAAATTGGTATTACTTATATCAAAGTATTAACCGATAGGGCTGCCTGGGTGGCTCAGTGGGTTAAGCGCCTGCCTTCTGCTCAGGTCATGATCCCGGGGTCCTGGGATCGAGTCCTGTGTCGGGCTCTCTGCTCAGTAGAGCCTGCTTCTCTCTCTACCTCTCCCCACTTGTGCTCCCTCTGTCTTTCATTTTCTCTCTCTCTCTCAAATAAATAAAATCTTTAAAGGAAAAACACACAAAAAACCCCCAAAGTATTAATAGATAAAACAACTTTATGGCTGAAACTGGTAAGAGAGGAGGGTTTTAGAAAATGCTAATAATGTGTCTTTCTCTGCCCCCGAAAGATATCAAGAGACCCACAAAAGGCTCCCCTGTTTCTTTAACAGTTACTGGTTTCCTAATATTCCTTGCCAGCAATTCTACTGCCTTCTGCAAATCAGAACAGCAAAATATTGTAATTACACCAAACATTGTGAAAGTTAAAACAACCTCATGGAATTACAATTTTCTGAACTATAATTTACATATTAGGCGTGGGTAATTTGACTATTTAGGTTGCAAGTTCTCAGCCAGGATAGGGTAAGACAACAGTCACACAAGGGAAATTTTGAAGTCATTCGCTGCACCCTGGATCTTAGTATCTCCGTACAAAAGCCTCGCATTTTGTGAATTTCAAACCTCAAGTTTAATCTCGATCACATTCTACAGTCATTTTATGTTAACTTTCATAGTACTAATCTCTGTAGAACATGTCTTGACAAGGGTCTATTTTAACTCCACATGTTATGTGGTAGGCACAACTATATGAGGAATGTTATCTAGAATATGCATAAATCTTGAGTGGGGATGGGGCTGATATCTCATTGAAAATAAATTGGCATTTTGTAAATGTAAAACAGCTGAGATTAGGTTGGACACTCCTAAGGTTCAAAACTTCTTTCAAAACTTTCTCCAAACTTTTGACTCTTTTTATTTAATTACTCTTTAATTTATTTCAATCCTGCTTCAACAAACTACCTGGCAAATATGCATATCTTCACCATCAAAAGCCTAGTGGGAATCCAAACTTGGTGACCAGCAGGTAAGTCATGGAGCCAACTCATGTGTATTAATAATTTTTCATTCAAAGCACATTTCGTGCCCATTAGGAGCTCTGCAGAGGCCCTACTAGGATGCGACACGGAATGACGGCGACCACCAAGGAAACAGTAAGGCACCGTGGGAAGAGCCCAGGCTCTCAGGTTCAAGGGCTGAGGACTTAGGTTCAAATCTCTGATCCCCACTGCACAACCTGTTTACCTTCAGACAAACTGCTGACTCACTCTGATGTTCCATTTCCTCACCTGTAACAGGAGGTTATCCTGATAACTATCTCCTACGGTTGTTATAAAACGTATGAACATAAGTAACACGTACAAAGCCCCCAGGAGGGCTCCCAGCACACAGCAGGTCCTCAGGGAAGGTAAACTCTGGTCCCTGGGAGTAAACACTTACCCATGTCGGGAACTGCCCGTGCGCTTTAGATGCACAGTTTTCCCAGGCTTTACAGATGAAAGAACAGACTTGCGGAAGGGGTGTCAGTGCCCAACAGAGGGGTACCCCCTGGGGGGTCTACCTGGTGGTCTCAGTGAGTGGGAGGAGCTGTGGGTGGGGCCAGGATGTCGGACGTCCTGCAACATGCAGGGTGGTCCCACAAAAATTTGTCCCCTGCCCACAGGATCGTCCTTCCAGGCACTCTTGTAGTTGAAAAACCTGCTTATGATTGCAGGGGACTAGAACCTTCCCCCTATTTTCTTCTACATAGAAATACAATATTTTTTTCAAGCCATCAATAGGCACCCATTTTTCAAGGAACGCAAACAACAGTGAACGCTGAGGAAAGGGTAGCCTTAACTTTGTCACGAGTTGTGTACTTTTTCAGAAGATCACGTCACCAGTGCCAATAACCACTTGTGACATCTGAGCGGCCAACACCACCCAATCCTTCTGTACTCATGCCAGGTCCGTGCACTCGGTCTCATAGATGTGCGCAGACACCCGACCACTTGGAATGTCTTCTAATGTAGTTAAAGTACTTCTTCTCATCAGTACCTATTGTGTTATCATAAAATACTTTCATTTCGAAACTAGCACAATATCGTTTTCTGAAATTATATGTAGAAGTTTGCAGTCCACCTCATTTTTACATCAGGACAGTCAACTGCTCGTTTCAAAAAGAGGGAAGGGGCGTGTTAAGTGTGAGAATGTACTGGCCAGAACACTTGCCCAGCCACTAAGCTGGTAAGGACAGAGCCAGAATTTCCACCAGAGCTCTCCCTAGAACCCGGGTTTATAATTCTCATGCCCTGTGATGAAAAACTTATGGACTGCTCCTGTCCGTGCCTCTGCGATGTTCTCTGAATTGGGAAGACATTTATGGATTATTTGCGGAGAAGCTGGGGACACAGCTGTGAACAGAGAGGGCGCTCCTGTAAAGGGACTGCACAGGAAAGAGCGGCTGGGAGGAGACCCAGGGGAGACCCAGGGGAGGGAGAGCTTCAAGGAAGAGAAGACCCCCTCGACGTGGCTAAGAGCTGAGCAGGATGAAGTTCAGAACTGGCCATCAGAGCCTCGGAAAGAACAGATTTCCCATGAAGAGAGGACATGGTGGGGAACAGTGCGGGCGGACACAGCGGAAAGAGGAGAAACAGTTTGGAGGACGGGCTTCCTTCAGGAGAGTGGTGGGACCCAGGGCCTCTGCAAGGTCCACGTAAATAGATAAAAGTGAGTAACTCCTCTTAATAGGGTTACGATGTCCTTTACAAGGAAGCCTGCAGAGAAGAAGGGCAGTATTGGAACAAAATGTGAACGATCTGTACGCACATATGGGATATGACTTGAATTTTCTTCTTATGACAAGTTTCTGACTCCTCCATAATGACTAGAGTATTTACTTGAACAAACCAAAAGGCATTTGTTGTATATGACATATAGGTGGGATGTTCCTAAGAGATTTACAATCCCCCCTTCCCCCCTAGGTAAATTCTTACACAAGCGCCCTGGGAAATAAAAGCAAGATGATTGGACCGATCGACTCGGCAAGATGGCTCAAAGTAGCAGATACCGCACGACTTCGCTATTCTAGTTTTCCAGATCGCAGAACGATTTGCATCCTGCCTCTCTCCCCTTGGCAGTGATGGTCTTTCCCGAATAAGAAGCCGAATCGCTCATGTTTTGATTAGCCTCCCTTTTGGCACCAGAGTGTATCCGAGATGTTAAATATGCCAGTTGAATGTCAGACCATATGTTTTTAATTTTAATGTTTAATGCCACTGCAAAGACTCTCCGCATTGTTTCTCAACAATTTTCGAGTTTAAGTTTTTTGAGCTCTTTCGCATTCCAGAACGGAGCAAGGCTTAGGCAAGCCAGGGAGATGGGCTGGGATGATGTCAGGCACCCGGGATCTGCTGGGCTCCGGGGCATCCGGCTTTCTCCCCAGGAACCACAGAGCATTTCGAACAAGGCCTTCTAGAAGGATTTCCTTAACCTGAAAGGAGGGTAGTTGAAGCAATCCAATTCCCTTAGATCTCTTAGGTCCCCTGTGTGGATCGTTCTGGACGCCTCTGTATGAGGAGGGCTACAAGCAGTGGTGTCTCCCATCGGCAGAACTCAAATCCTTCTATGAGTCTCACATGAGAGTCCCCGAGTGTTGTCACACAGTTATTCTTTACTTAAAAAATGAATTAGTATTTGTGAGGAGTTATCTAAAAAGTAAAGACCCTTAGCATCTTAAGGTGGTACTAGAAGCTGGCATCCACTGTTCCCTGTGGGTCTGGGCCCCTACTTTCCCCGCATTACTGCCTGTCACCCACAGAACAAGCCTTGTGATACACACTGGAGAAACCGTGATTTGGGGAGGGGAAGTGACCTACCCAAGGACACGTCCAGCACACAGCAGAGGAGAATTCAAACCTAGCCGGCTGGATTAGTGTTTTAGTTTCTTTGGATATTTATCAAAAAGATACGTGCGCCCTTAGGTTTCCTGCATTATTATTTACAATTACAGAGATGGCAGAAGTAACTCAAGTGTCCATCGATCGGTGGAAGGGTAAAGAAGGCGTGATATACACAATGCAGTATTACTCAGCCATCAAAAAGAATGAAATCGTGCCATTTGCAACAACATGGATGGACCTAGAGGCTATAATGCTAAGTGAAGTCAGTCAGAGAAACACGAATACCGTATGATTTCACTCGTAAGTGGAATTTAAGAAACGAAACAAACAAAGGGGGGAAAAGACAAAGAAACAGACTCTTAACTATAGAGAATAAACTGGCGGTTACTGGAGGGGAGGTGGGTGGGGGGATGGGGGAAATTGGTGACAGGGGTTAAGAAGTGAACTTATTGTGAGGCGCACTGGGCAACGTATAAAATTGTTTAATCACTATATTGTACGCCTGAAGCTAACAGAACGCTGTATGTTAACTACACTTCAATAAAACCAAACCAACCAACCAACCAACCCAGGCAGCTGGAGCCAGCAATCTAATCTATGCGGCTGCTCTGTGGAAAATCATCTCCATTATCTTGATTTTCACGTCCGTAGCAGAAAATGACCTAAAAACTGTTCCCGGCCAAAACAGGAACCAAAAAATATTAGTGTAATTGAATATTAGTCTAACTTAATTCCACCAAAACTCTGAAAGATCAGGTTGTCGTATCTGGTGATCGTTAATTAACAAATCCTGTTTCTAAGTTTCAAAAAAAAATTTTTTTTTAAAAGATTTTATCTATTTATTTGAGAGAGAGACAGAGAGAGAGAGCATGAGAGGGGAGAAGGTCAGAGGGAGAAGCAGACTCCCCGCGGGAGCCCGATGCGGGACTCGATCCCCAGACTCCGGGATCCTGACCTGAGCAGTTGTTCAACCAACCGAGCCACCCAGGTGCCCAAAGTTTCAAAAAAATTTTAATGAGAGTGTTGATACATACAAAACTTATGTAAGCTGGCGGCAATAACTTAAAAGTCTGATCGTCCATACACAAAATTTGGGAGGGTGGGGACTTCGTGGAGAGGCAGAGAAACAGGGTCGGGGGGGCCATGGTGCCTCATAATTTACTATCCCAAATGCACCACGGAGAAAAACAAACAGAAACTAGGCTTCTAATGAAAAACTCTTCAATTGCTTTACTACAAGAAAGGGGATAAATGTTTTGTGTTCTTCTTCTGCAAATTAGTTCTAGAAAATTGGTATTCTTATGCACTCCTTTTTCTGCCGAGCTAGAACATAAACACCTGAAGCTTCTGGCCTCTTTAACAGTGAAGGTTCTCTATTCCTTAACTCAAAAACACTTCTGGACTGATTTACATTTGGAGACCGTATCAGCAATACAAATAAAAATCAAATAGATAAACTGAAAGTATTGCAAAAGTTAAGATAATTTTATTCCAAGTGTCTTGTCAGACAGGTAAACAGGCCATAAAATTAAGCCCTTTCTTCTCAGAGGTCCACGGGACCGTTTATGACAAATGTTCGGAACTGGACAACACAGGACCAGAGCAGGCAGGAGGACAGCTTTTCACTTCTCCAAAAACCAGGTACCACTGCCCAGGCACGTCCAGCATCTCAGGGGGCGGGCTAGTCCGGGGGGAGATGATGTGTGGATCCCCTTCTTGCAGAAAGCCCTGGGCTCTGGCTCAGAAGCCATCTGTTCCGCTGCTCTTCCCTGGGGAGGCAAAGTAGGAGGGAGACCCTCGTCCCACCAAAGTGGGTGGATTAGGAAGCAGGTCCAGGCGCAGGCCCCACCACTTGCGGCGGCCTTGAACAGGGCATGGGAGGAGGGGAGCTGAGCTCCTGACGGATTTACATCTCCTGAACCTCCCTGGCCTATTTTTGTTTTGTTTTGATTTTGGGGGCCTGGGGCTCACAGCCACCTCAAAAAAAAAAAAAAAATCACTGAGGAGGAAAAAATTTTACAAGTGGTAGGACTTCGGGAAAAGGGCCACCCTAAACAGCAATTTTGAGATAATTAAAGGCCTACATGTTAAGAGGCCACATTTTATAAGCCAATATAGAATGTCGTTCCAAAAGCAGAAGTCACGAGGGGAAAGGATGGAAAAGGAGATGGTACAATGAACACATTCAAAAGACAAGGCGTGCACGGGAGAAGATACTTGTAACACAAAACGGCCAAGTGTTCATTATCCGAACATAACCCCTAACACCTCACTCCTGGGAACAGACCCTTGAAGGCTTCTGCATAGAGACTTGTGCTCGTCTTGTCAGCGAGACCAACTAGAATGTTCCTGGTAGCATTACCTGCAACAGAACACCAGAAGGGACTCTCAGGGCCCCTGAAGGAAGAGCGCACAAATGCATGTGGTTATGCTCATGCTAAGGGAGGCTTCTCTACGGATTCTTTGGTCACAGCTACTCAGATAAACGTGAAAATGTCCGGTCAAACAGAAATAGCCTGCCTTCTGCTTCTGGGTGGCCTGCAACGTCTTTACTCTCTATAATTTTTTTTTTTATATTTTTTAATGTTTGAAAGAAAAAAGAGGAACAATAGTTCACAAGCATATGAAAATGAGGTGAAATTCAAATCAATCTATTGGAACACGGCCTCCTTCCTGTGTTTTCGGGTTTCCCAGTGACTGCTTTTGTGTCTGAGTATCTGTACAGAGATGCTGTGACTCATGACGCCTAAGAAGAAGTTTGCTGGTCCCTCTTGGAGCACAATACAGACAGTAAGATTTATTAATGCATACAATTTTAAAACACATAAAATGCTATCGAGACATGCTGCATATCTATGGTTCCCAGATGGATGTGCTGAGCCGTCCTGAGCCACTGTACTGAACCTACAGTGTGAGCTATGGGGTGTTTTCAAGTTTGGAGGGAAGCTTGGTAACACTTGACATCTGTCGAGCCTGCAGGTTCGACCACTCCGAGGTAGTTCATGGTTTCCATTTCATCGCCCTGCAGTCCTTTCGAGGACATCATATATTTGTGAAGCCACATTTTTGGTGGTTGCTACAGTAAGAGCAAGAACGCTGTGAAAGCCAGTGGGGAACAGGCGATGATCTTCGAAGCACCGGCCAATCCCAAGGACCAAAAAATTGTTCAGTGCCCAGTGACACACATCTCATTAATAAGTTATGGTGGCTATTTAAAAATGAAATAATAGCTTTCCTTTCCATTTATATGCATTCTTTTTTCCAGACAGCTACTAAGGTGTCAAGACATAAATATCCATGAAGTTGTTCGGACCTAACCACTTAATAAACTGGCATCTTAGGGATTTCTGTTGGCCTCATATGCCTTAGGAAACCATTGGTGAGACATGACTGAACAGAGAAGGTCCAGAAATCTCTGTTGTAGATCTTTTGTGGAGACCTACTTACGGAATAAATGTATAAACCATGCCTGGAAATGGTAATCCCTAAACTGGGATAGTGGCTTCCTCTAGAGAAGCAGAAAAGGGAATGAGATCAGGGAGGGATTCACAGGGACCTCAACTCTGTGTCTGATGTTTTTTTTTTAAATAAAAATACAGGGGCGCCTGGGTGGCTCAGTGGGTTAAAGGCTCTGCCTTTGGCTCAGGTCGTGATCCCGGGGTCCTGGGATCAGGTCCTGCATTGGGCTCTCTGCTCGGCGGGGAGCCTGCTTCCCTACCTCCCTCGGCCTGCCTCTCTGCCTACTTGTGGTCTCTGTCTGTCAAATAAATAAATAAAATCTTTAAAAAAAAAAAAAAACTAAAGCATGCATAGCAATGTTAGGATTTTAGCACAACGAGCGAGTGATGGGAATACAGGCATTTATTGTATTAATCTGCATAGTTTCCTAGATACTGTGTGCTCAGTATATTTCACCTTTTTTCCCCACTTATTTTTTTTTAAGGACAGACGACGAGCTGATGAAAGAAGGAAGGTTGACTCTACGCGGAAGCACGAGCAGGGAAAGCTGAGGGGGAATAGAGACCAGCCCTGAGAGTAAGGGCAGACGCGATTAGGTCTCAAGCAATGTTAGAGACATCAGAACTCCCGGGACAGTGAAAACCACCTTCTCTCACTGGGCTTCTGAATACCAGGCTTAAAGAACACTGCTGGTGATGAGTAGTTTCCCCGAAGGTCAGCATCTCTGTACTTCATGTCCTTGATTTAATTATGAATACAATCACTGGAGAAAAAGAAATTGGAAGCATTCTAACAAAAACAGAGCCGAGGCTGAGATCTGTGTTTCTAAATAATGTAAACAGAGTGAGGTCTGGAAGAATTCCAGCTTAGAAAGCTGGGAGACCACTTGACGTCAGATTTTTTTTTAAAGGGTAGGTGAAATTATAGGAATGTTTAGTTTGGTCTGGTTCTCTTCTACCAAAATGAAAGGACATTTAAAATTTGATGACAATAAAAATGGAAGCGGACAACAAGCCGGTGACTGGGTGAGGATGCCAGGAGGGTTTCCTGAAGCTCAAGGAGTGAGATTTAAACGGTTTGCAAAAGGACAGCGGAGAAGTAAGGGAGCAGTAAGGTGTTGTGACTCAATACGGTAACTTTTAATTTGTGCTGTGTTAGGGAGAAACATCTCTTAAAGTAGCAAGGAGAAAAAAAGAAGGAGGGGCAGAAGGATGAGGAGGAGAAGGAGAAAAAACCTGTATACTGGAATTAAAATTAAAAAAAAAATGAAAAAAGAATGAAAACCCAAAAGCATCCCACCGCCGTTGGCATATGTTATAGATATGTTATAGATATGTTATACATATAGATATGTTATAGATATGTTATAGATATGTTATACAGATCGGCACAGTATAACCATATCGGTACGATTGTAAAGTGTGGCCATCCCCTGTGGACTGGTCATCTGAAACTTGGTGTTTTTCCATGGGAGTGGACGGGAACCAGCTAAAGAGAAATGAGAAGATCAGCGTGGGCAGAGCAGCCAACTGACGGTCTGCACGGGTTTTGGCAAGAGGGGGCCCTGATGTTGTATCCTCTGTCACGCGCTGGCTGGGTGACAGACGACGCGTGTTGTAAGCTCTCCAGGCTTCAGCCGTCATCTGTAGAACGAGGCTAACCCCCCCCCCCCCCCGCCCCTCAAACCGTTTCAGGCTTCGTGAGACTGCAGAGGACAGAGCACAGGTCTGCAGCCCTGGAACCGCTCAGAGATCGGCAGCGTTTGCAATGAAAATATTAACGAGACTTTGTGTCCCCCCAATCCTTCTCAGTTTGTCTCTGAATGACCACGGTTATTTGTTCTGATCTCGAAATCCGAATCTGGAAACGGTCAGGGTGAAGCTCAGTGCAGGACTGAACTGCAGGGCACTGGTCTGCTCATGGGTCGGTTCCCAGGCAGCCGGGGGATGACCCAGGGCGGGTCTGCGGTGTTCTCTACGATTGGCAAGGAGACGACTCACGGTCAATTCAGGTGACGTCTTGACCAGCACTCTGGAAGGGGACGCGAAGTGTCAAATGTAAGTGGAACATCAGAAGCCCCCAACGCTTCACACAGGTCACTATAAAGGAAGTCTGGTGAACTGCCACACGGCATCCCTTAGGCCATGAGAAGACCCTGGGCCTTCATCATTTTTGGGATCAGGGACCCCTTTGAAAAATCTAATGAGAGCCGTGGAGTCCTTCTCTTGTTAAAACAACCAACCAACCGTGTATGTCCATATCCAATTCTGTATTTAATTATGGGAGGACTGGCTGGTCAGCCACCAGTGGGGAACTCCGAGTGTCAACATGGACCAGTGTGTGCTGAATTCCAGACTGAAGGAGAGGTATTCATTCAAAATGGGAATCAAAACCAAAGTAAGAAAACAGAAAGCAAATTGAAAAAAAACCCAAGGATCCTGTGTAAGTCTGAACTCCTTACAAATAGTTTAAAAATGAGAAAATTTATTAAAGCCCAGAAACCCAATGTTGTCTTCCTTTCCTTTCTTCTTACTTTTTAAAAAATAACACATGATGAGGATTTGAAGCCAAAGAAATGTTTGCTTTTACAGCAGTGAATGGAGGTTAAGTGGACTCCCTCGAGAACTGTTGGCTAAAGGAGGAACAGAAACAGCTATCACGGGGGCCAGAGCATGTCCCCCCAGATTCTCAAGGACTATTTTGGTCTAGTCTGACAAGTTTGTGTAATTTCAGCTGACGGATCAACATGGGTATGAACTGGATGGGTCCACGTATATACACATCTTCTTTCTATATATAAATTATATATATTATATGTTTAAAGACTTACTCATTTATTTGACAAAGAGACAAAGAGAGAGAGAGAGAGAGAGAGCGCGCGCGCGCACAGGTGGGGAGGAGAGGGAGAAGCAGGCTTCCCGCTGAGCAGGGGGCCTGACGCGGGGCTCGATCCCAGGACCCTGAGATCATGACCTGAACTGAAGGCAGAGGCTTAGCAAACTGAGCCACCCAGGTGCCCCAGATTCTCTTTTTGATAAATATATTATAATACTGTAAATGTATTTTCTTTCCCTTATGATTTTCTTAATACTATTATCTTCTGGGGTGCCTGGGTGGCTCAGTAGGTTCAGTGGTTGACTTTTTTTGGTTTTGGCTCAGGTCATGATCTCAGGGTCCTGGGATAAAGCCCCACGTTGGGCTCTGTGCTCAGTGGGGAGCCTGCTTGAGGGTCTCTCTCTCTCCCCACCCCTCCCCCGATAAAGAAACAAATCTTTAAAAAAATAAAAATACTATTTTCTTTTACCTAGCTTACTTTTTTTTTTTAAAGATTTTATTCATTTATTTGACAGACAGAGATCACAAGTAGGCAGAGAGGCAGGCACAGAGAGAGAGGGGGAAGCAGGCTCTCCGCCGAGCAGAGAGCCCGACATGGGGTTCGATCCCAGGATCCTGGGATCAAGACCCGAGCTGAAGGCAGAGGCCTTAACCCACTGAGCCACCCAGGCACTTACTTTATCTTAAGGTTATGGTATATAATATATACAATATGGTATATAATATATACAATATATAATATATATGGTATATAATATATACAACATACAAAATATGTGTTAACTGACTCTTTATGTCATTGATTGGGCTCTGACCCATTAATGGGCTGTTAGTAGTTAAGTTGTGAGGAAGTCAAAAGTTCTATGGGGATTTTCAACTGCACAGGATGGGTCAGTGCCCCAACCACCAAACCGTTCAAGGCTCAATTGTAATGAAATAAATTTCACTCTATTTTTAGTCTAAATGGAATACTGATTCCATTATTTTGGAATAATTATTACAGAGTAGATAAAATAATTCCTTCCTCACATAACATAGTATGGAGAAAATTCTAAGAGATGCCCATCATCTCTTAAGGTTCTTCGTTGGTCAATATACTTCATCTCATAAATGCATTGCACTTACCACTGAGGTTCTGTTTATGGGCTTATCTCCCACACCACATTATAAATTACTAGAGCTAAGAAACATGTCGTGTATCTCTGATTCCCAGCTCTCACCATGTTATTACTTGACATAACAGCAGAAGCTCAATACATGTGCACTGAAGAAATTATTTCAAAGGACTTAAATAAATCTTCAGTTATTTCTTTTCCAAGGTATGACAAAGAACTGAAGTTGCTAGATCGTTTGCTCATTTTCAGTTTGACCCAGAAATTCTGTCAGAGTGTTCTTTTTCTTTTACCCTTTCAAATCCTTTGCCCATTTTTCTATTGGATTACTTGTCTTAAAAAAAAATCAATCCATAATCCTTGGTGGTTTGTATATATTTCAAATGTTAGTCACTTGTCTATTATCTCTGCAAAGATTTCTCCTACTCTGTCACTTGTTTTTTTAAATCCTGTATCTTTTATCACACAGAATTTATTTTCTAACGTAACCCAAATTATCAATCTTCTTTTGGATTTGGGCTTTTTATGTCTTAAGAGGTATACACTTCTATAAACAATGACTTTTCTAAGGACATAAATTGTCTTACAGGCTTCAGAAAAACCTCTATCTACTGCATTTAACTTCTGTGGGAGAATGTTAAAATGGGGCTCTTTTAGTTTCACTTTTGTCTGAAGCCCCCCAAACAGTATCAATTGCTCTCATGTTCAAGGAGGAAGCCACACCTAGTAGCATTTGCAAAAACATTTTTTGAAAATAGATTCTGTACCTTTTAGCCCAATAGCTACCTTGAATTTTCAACAGGTTGATCAAGTTAGAAACCAGGAAAGGATTTCTTCAGAGAAAGTTCTCAGTGTGCAGAAGCCCACTGCCCACATCCCAGTGGAAAGGATATGGAGCTAGCGAGGGAGGCTTTACATGCACAGCTGGAGGCTCCTCTAAGGCAGGGACACAGTGGTGGCTTGGGGATGCATAGATGTTTACAGGCTGAGGAGAAACAGCTCCTGCAGTGGGACAGAAACTCAGGTGAGAGTTGTAACTGCACCCCTGCCAACGGTAAGGTCACAGGTTAAAGGTCTGTGGTGTCTGGAGATCAGGTACTAGATGAGCAGCAGGACGGTCTCATACCGCCCAAAGGGTTTCTGCCAGCAGTGTGGGTCTCTGTTGGAAGAGGCTGAATGGGTAACCATCAGATGTGAAAGCTTTAACCCTAGAGGGGCCAGAGGCAGACCAAGTGCACAGTGATGGGGGACAGAGAAGACACCACCGTTCCCTTCCCCTTATTAGCCAAATGCAGGCCCAAGATGGGAGAGACTTAAATTGGAATGAAATTTGGAGTTATTTTTATATAAGACTGCATCCACATTTTTTATTAGAATGAGACTATTCTTTTTTTTTTTTTTTTAAGATTTTTATTTACTTGACACAGAGTGAGAAAGTAAACAAGTAAAGGGAGAAGCAGAGGGAGAGGGGGAAGCAGTCTCCCCACTGGGCAAGAAGCCTGATGTGGGACTCGATTCCAGGACCCTGGGATCATGACCTGAGCCAAAGGCAGATGCTTAACCAACCAAGCCACCCAGGCGCCCCAGAACGAGACTATTCTTATGATTGAAAGTGATTAGACGAATGTAAAAAAAATTCTTAAGAGAAACCACACATTAATTAAAACTTCATCCAACGCAGCCCACAGATCAAGCTTGACCAGACAAGGGGTGGGTAGGAGCACTGTCTCCTGACCGTGCCCAGCTCCCACAGTTCAGGACCTTGGCTTTCCTTCCCACATTCCAATGCAGCCATGGCATTAGGGTACCACCTTCGTGAGAGTTTAACACTATAGATCTTGAGTCTATATGTATTTTGCAAGTCACTGCTATCACACAGTTATGCAAAATGAAGCGTGATCTTTATGCATTAAAACTAACATAAAATAAGTTATTTGCGTACCACATTCACAGCAGCATTATTCACCAGAGCCGGCAGGTGAAAGCAACCCGCGTGTTCGCAGACAGACGAGTGGATAAACAGAACAAGGCATACATAAACTGGAGCATGCTTCGGCTTGAAAAGCATGGAAATCTGAACAGATGACCCACTATGGGTGAACTCTGAGGATATTATGCTAAGTGAAATAAGCCAGTCATATGAGGGCAACAGTCCAGACTCAGAGACAGGAAGTAGAAGGCTGGTTGCCAGGGGCTGAGGGACTGGGGAATTATTGTCTAATGGGTGCAGTGTTTCAGTTTTGCAAGATGAAGAGAGTCTCGGAGATGGATGGCAGCGACGGTTGCACAGTAATGCTAAAGTATCTGACTCCTGAATGGTGCGCTTAAAAATGGTTAAAACCGTCAATTTCGTTAGACGTATTCTACCACAGTTAAAAATAAAATCACTATCATAAACTAAACAAAAACAAAAACACCCCCCCCCCAAAAATCTACCCCCAAACTCTAAATGGAAAAGCAGAAATTTAACCTTTATTAATCATGGATCAGCGATGGGGAGAGTAATGACGAGGAGTGGCTGAGAACTGTCACCGAGCCTCAACATGTGTCAGGTCTTAACAAGCAGTCTCATTCAAACCTCTTTTTAAACCTACGAATGTTTAAAGCCCTGTTTAAAGCCCCATTCTACAGATAAGGAAACCGAGGCTAAGAAGTTACCTAACGTTACACAGCTTGAAAGGAGTGGAGCCCGTTACTCTGACTCTAGAGCCAACTCTCTAAGCCATCTGGCAGTGGACAGATTTCTGTCACTGAACTCTCCCCCAACCTACAGCCTCTCAGACTAGAGGAGGGCATAGAAATCATTAGCAAAATCACTGCCATTTGACTGGTTCACCATGGTTCACACAGCAATGTCTCACTTGAAACTACTCATTAAAATGCTGCAGTTATGAAGAGAGGAAACTGAACCCTAGAGAAGCTGAGTAACTTGCCCCCGGTCGCACTCCCAGTTCGGGTCATGATCCCACAGCTTCTATCTCACGGTCACATGCAATTCCTCATTTCTCCTTTTTCACCTGAAAAAGTCCACAAGAGACACTCCCTGAGAGGCTAATGGATATCCCAAGGTCACATGTTTTGCGTGCGCCATCAGCTTATATCTTTAACGACGCTTTGCCACAATAACACGTACTCTGTAAATACATATGGACAAAGTAAGGATTTGTATAGGAGCAGAGAGCTCTGTCAGCACAAAACAGAGTGCTTTCTTCTAGAAGCTCTTTTATTTTTTATTTGATGCATGAGAACCCCCACTTCACATAAGCACCCAACTTTTCAGGGCCTGCCCTTCCCAGACTCCCGGTGCATTAGCCCCACAATTATGCTGTGATCAATTGAGCAAATCCATTTCCGCGGCACGTCCAGCCACTCTCAGAGTGGACTCGGTACCAGACGGCCAAGTACACAAGACCTATACGATACAGACCTTGAGGAATGAATTACATAAATTCCCACTGGGTCCTGCCTGCATGTCCATAGGAAATTCTTAAAAATGGTCTCCATAAAACAAAACAAAACAAAACAAAAAAACGGTCTCCATAACCCTGAACGAACTTTAGAATGGCTGAGCATAAAGTGCAGTGCTAAGTTCTTTAGAAGCTTGGTAGACTCCTTTCTAGTAAAACAACTCACTTCGAGTTTGATATAAGGCTGATAGTTAGTGTGAAAGCTAGACTTGAGGATCACAGGCACGAATGGCGAGCGGAAATTACCCGTGGCACGTGAACGTCTGCCAGTGCGGTCTGATGTCAAATGATGCTGTTATTCCAAGAGTCCCTGCTATTTGCTTGTCCTTTGTTGCCCTCGGGGGTGGGATGGGAGCTAGCACTGACAGAACAAATGCTGGCAGCTGCCCCCTCTCCCTGACCGGAAATGTCCACTGAAAACCGAAAAGAAGAAGGCACCACGAAGTACACCGTGACCGCAGCACAAAGTCGCAAGTCCTATCAATTAAAATTTCCAAGTCCAACAGTTGGGAATGTCCCCTCCATTCGACACGAAAACATACTCTGATTTGAGGAAGAGCAAACTGATTTCTACTGCTAATAACAGCTAATAGTTAACGAGCACTTCTGTTAGTTATGTACAGCATTAGGCAGTCTGCTCCACGAAGACGGGGCTAGGTCTGTTTTCCTCATGGGGTTATTTCCAGCTCTGAGTAGTATGCCTTGTGCGTAGTAGTTTCTCAATTTTAAATACTGGCTCAGTCAATAAATATTCTCATTTGGTTTTCACAATCACTCTACAAGGTTGGATACAATACTGTCATCACCAATATAGATGGGAAGACTGAGGCTCAGAGGTCATTCAAATGTGTCCAAAATCATTCTAGCAGCAAGTGTCAGAGCTCGGATTCAAACCCATGAGTATCTGACATCAGAATGTATGGTTTGAACACATCACTTCACTAGGATAGACGAGACCATAGGGCTTTTCCAATATTGAGACCATCTATGAAAGGTGGGTCTAAAAAAATGTATTTCAAATCAGAATGCATGGCACTCTTGTTCACTCATCGACGTTTAGATTCCTTCCATATTCTACGACAACTAAATTTAACAGAAATGACTTACCTACAAATCCTTCTTGACCAACCAGTTTCAGGGCGATTTTATCAGCCAACACTGAAGAGTTGCCATGGGCGATGTTAGCAAAGGGGCCAGCGTGCACAAATACAGGTGTTCCCTACAGAAATTCAAGGACAAATCAAAACCCTCAGAGACAAAGGGAGGGATGAACCAAGATGGCGAGTCTTCGTATTGAAAGACTCACTGAACCTGTTCTGTTTTTATTAATACTGCATATTCAGTGTGCAAATCCTCTCGAAGAAAAAGAAACACCCTGACTCTCTCAAAGGACCAAATTCCTGGTATATTCTACAACAGTGTCATTCCACGTTAAATGCCAAACTAGGGAGAAAAACCTATAAGGATTGATTATTTCCTACGATTGTTTTGGTAAAGCACTAATTAGCTGCCTCACTAACTATTAAGTAAACTATTTAACTCACTTCATAGTATTTTGAATTATATATATATTAATATATTAGAAGATTTTATTTATTTTTTCGACACAGAGAGAAAGAGCATAAACAGGGAGCAGCAGGCAGAGGGAGAGGGAGAAGCAGACTCACCACTGAGTAGGGAGCCCGATGTGGGGTTCAATCCCAGGACCCTGAGATCATGACCTGAGCTGAAGGCAGACGCTTAACCAACTGAGCCACCCAGGTGCCCCAAATTAAGTATATTTTTTATTTTGATTTTCATTTATTTTTATTTTTTTTTAAGATTTTATTTATTTATTTGACAGACAGAGATCGAAAGTAGGCAGAGAGGCAGGCAGAGAGAGAGGAGGAAGGCAGAGGCTTTAACACACTGAGCCAACCAGATGCCCCATATATATTTTTTAAAAGAATAGAATTAAACCCGATGGTCTAAGAGGCTTATTGAAATGCATTTTTTGCTGCATTGAGAAATCAATCACTTCAAGAAAAATCTAAAGAAAGCAAATAAAAATCAATACAATTAATGAACCGTGTAGTACGGCAGGACAACCACATTAGGTTTACGTTCATTATAGCCCGTTTTTATATCTACAATAATAAACTTTGTTCTTCTGATTTTTACAAATTCTGTTTTAAGCCTTTCTCATTGTTTAACTGGCTTACATGTTAAAAATCTGGTCAGTATTGAGACAATAAAAACAAAGCAAATTTTCACTCTTGGTAAAATGCTAGAGTAATTCTTACTAAAAAAGGCAAAAATCAACAACAACAACCCAAACTGACTCTGATAGAAAGGAATTATCAAAACTTTGAGATTTAATTCTTAAAGAAAATCTGTCACTACTGCATTTTAAATGCCCTTTCTATAGTTCTCCTTTATCAGTGAGAACAGACTGTAGCCCTGTCTGAAGGCATTAATCCCCATGCATTGCAATGCTGGGGTTTGAGCCCGAGCCCAGCCGGGGCTGCTGGGGTCTGTGTCTGTGAGGCCTTGGCTGCACCTGTGAAAACAGACGCTGCCCTCTGACTGACGGGGGGAGGCAGCGAGTGACGGAAAATTCCCATGAACCACGATGGGCTGCTAAGCTGAATATATTTCAAAGACGAGAGAGCTGAACAAAAGCTCGAAGAAAGGCAGTGAGAGAAAAATCTTCTTTGAGAATAAGAAAGAGTTTATCAAAGCCATTCTGTGAGTTCTCTCTTTACTTTTATTCCAGAGTCCCCAGGAGGGACGATGACAGGGTCCTGATGAGGTCACACGAACGTCCGGGGAAATAAAGTTGGCAACAGAAAATCCAAACGTAGGGGCCAAGGGATAGTTTGATGGGTGTGTCTAGCGTCTAGACCCCTGTGCCTATCTTTAGCTTTCCACTTCTGCCCGGATAAACCCTTCAACTGCTCTGAAGAAAACACTGCTTAGAGGATCTTCAAGTGCCCATCACCTCTTCCCCTTGCAGTCTGGACTGTGGCTGCCTGTGACACGCCCGCGGGGCCCGGGTACAGTGTTGGGAGGGCAAGGTCCCAGGCTCCGACCCTGGGTCTCACACTGCAGCCTTCACCAAACACTGGTCTCCGGCGGCGAACGGGCGACAGGGTGGGCTGAATCGCTACAAACCCTTCGCTCTTCCCAAGACAACCACGCCCCGAGATAAGCACTCTTGGAGATAAGCACTCTGCGTTAGACGCTCCTACACAGAGACACACAGGCTCATATGCTCAGCCAATATTTATGGCTATGATACAGTACACAGAGTTCAGTCCTTAGTTAAAAAATTATGACAGGGTGTCTGGTTGGCTCAGTGGACTGAGCGGCCAACTCTAGGTTTCAGCTCAGATCATGATGTCAGGGTCCTGAGATCGAGCCCCGGGTCAGGCTCTGCGCTGAGGGAGGAGTCCGCTGGAGGTTCTCTCTCCCTCTCCCTGTGCTCCTCCCCGGCTGTTTGCACTCCTACGTGTGCTCTCTAAAATAAATAAATACAATCTTAAAAAAAAAAAATCTTTCCAGGAGAGTCTAGCGTGCAGCCAGAACTGAGAACTACCAGTCTCCCGGCAGCCCCCCGCACGGTAATAAGCCATGTAGTAAAACTAATAGGTATTGATTAATTATTCGACAAATGTTTGCTGAGCACCTAATATGTGCAAGGCGGCTTCTCAGAGCCGTGATCTGGTGGTGAGCCGGGTGGGATGGGTCCTGCTCCCATCCTGGACAAGGAAGTAGGGAACTTTTGGATGACACTCCGTGCCATGCCAGAATGACAAGACAGTGACAGGACACAGTGACTGGGGGCTGTGTTGAACTGGGGCCCGGGAAGGCATCTCCAGGGTGCTGATATCTAAAGGACACAAGTCCTAATGGACAAGAAGGAGACAGACACGTGAAATCAGTGAAATCGGGAGGAATGTCCCAGGCAGGAAGAGAGAGAATGAGGGAAGAGGCAGGGAAGGGCCAGGTCCTGCAGGGTTTCCAGCCCGAACGAGGACCAGGACAAACCACCCAAGAGCTCTAAGCAGGAGGCCAACAGGAGCGATTCAGTTTCCCAGCTCCCGGACAGCTGAGCAGAGGGCTGGAGGAAAGAGTGTTAACAGCAGCCACGGTGGCAGGGCGGGAGGGCACGCTGGAGGCCGGGGCGGCGAGAGAAGTGGATGGGTCAGAGACATGTCAGGGAGGGAGGCCCTGCAGGGATGTCGAGACGGGCGGGGGAGAAGGAACCAGGCTCTGGGACGACTCCTAGGATTTTGGCCGGAACCGCTGACTGGGTTTGAAATCAAAGACCCTATTTTATAACCAAGTTTGATATGCAATGGCTCTCAGCAAATACACCCACAACTCTGAAATTCTGAGGTCAGGAGAGTCAGAATAAGAGTTGGGGGGTCATGGGGCACCTGGCTGGCTCCACGGGTTAAACGCCTGCCTTCGGCTCACGTCATGATCCAAGGGTCCTGGGATAGAGCCCCACATCAGGCTCCCTGCTCGGCGGGGAGCCTGCTCCTCCCTCTGCCTCTGCCGCTTTCCATGCTTGTGCTCTGCCAAATAAATAAAATCTCTAAAGAAAAAAAGAGTTCGGGGGTCAGCCCATGGCTGATGGGGTGGGAGGGAAGTACAGCTGTAGGAGTGGGGGCTCAGACCCTCTCACATTTAGAAGCCGGGTCAAGGCCAGGCCAGCAGAAGAGACAGGGAGGGGGAGGGGGAGGGAAGACAGTGGGAGGCCCAGAGCCACGAGGTGTCCCCGAAGCCAGAAGAACCAAGTGCTCCAGAAGGAAGAAACATCAGCCGGGTCAGACCTTGTGAAGAGACCACACAGAGAAGGACAGAAAAAGGAAGAACTGGTAGCACAGAGGGACAGGTGACCTTGACAGGAGCATCCAGGAGAGGGGGAAGCTCAGGTCTGGCTGAAGTTACTGAGGAGAGCCAGGGGACAAGGTGGAGACCCCGGCCACAGACATCAATGTCGGACTGTGACAGAGCAGAGAATGGAGCAGGAGCTGTGTGGGCACACCGGGTCCTGGCCGGTTTTGGGGACTGTCTTGCTTTAAGACGGCCTCTATCAGAGCATGCTTGCACGCCACTGGAGTGCCGGGAGAGAGGAAGGCGCTCACCCGAGGGAGGGAGAGGCCCCGTGCGAAGGTGCTTGCGCTCTCCCCTCCCCGGCTCAGCACCGCACCCTCACCTCAGACTTTCCAGCTCTGGCTGGTGCCCCCACTTCTGTGATGTTGCCTCGAGTCTGGATTCTTGCTCTGTTGGAGCCCTCCTGACCGGAGAGCTCATCCCTGCCCACAGGCCTTTGCGCCACGTCACCCTCCGCCCCGTGTCCTGGTCCGTTCACATCGCTGGTCATCAGGCGCCACCCACCTCGCTCTCTGCTCTTTTATTCCTTCCTGTTTTTCTTTCTTTCTTTCTTTTTTTTTTTTTTTTAAGATTTTACTTATTTATTTGACAGAGACAGACACAGTGAGAGAGAGAACACAAGCAGGGGGAGTGGGAGAGGGAGAGGCAGGCTTCCTGCCAAGCAGGGAGCCCAACACGGGGCTCGATCCCAGGACGCTGGGACCATGACCCGAGCCGAAGGCAGAGGCCCAACCCACTGAGCCCCCCAGGCGCCCTCCTCCTGTTTCTCTAATTCAGTCCTTGCCATCGGCTGACATGCTACGTATGGACTCATTTCTCTATCGTCCGCCCGCCCCCCCCCCCCCCCCCACTAAAGGACAAGCTCCAAGAGAGTGGGACTTGCTGTCCTAAGCTCCTCCTGCAAGGCCTGCCCACATGATGGGCTCAGTGAATAGTGAATCTTCACGATAACCCTGCTCCATTACCATCACCATTTTACCTGGGAAAACAGAGCCTGAGATCAGTAAACACTTGGCCGAGGCCACGGCCAGTACATGGCGGAGGTTGCACCCAAACTGAGCTTTCTCTCGGCTCAGTGAATGCACGGATGGAGACTCTGCTTGCCTTCCTCCAACCTCCTCGCCCCCTGGGCAGGAGCAGGGTAAATCTTATGAAAGGCGGCGTCAGCATGTTTTCTGGGAAACCTTTCTCAGCATGTGCTCTGATTTTGCTTGGGAAAAACAAACCAAAGAACCCTAAACCTCATGATGATGAGAAGCTAAGTCCAAAAGAGGCAAAACAGAAAAAACACCCCATAAACATGGCACATAACTCACCGATGTATTCGATACAGAGTTTTTAACGTTTCTACTGCGTTACCCAAGGAAAAGAATCCTTACGTACACTTTTAACATTTTTTGGATGACCCGGGACTTACTCGGATGCTCCCCGGGGGCTCACATGGGCTGGAAACGCTCGCGTCGTGTGGGGACGCACACCTGATCTGATAAACGCAAACTCTGCCAACAGTTTCCGTAGTGAGAAAGTCACTCACCTCCAGGGTCTGCATCAGATTCGGTTTTATCGCATCTTTCATCAAAACCGTCAAGGCACCTGTGACTCCCTAAAGGACAGAAAAAAGAAACCTGCTTTAGACTGTTGACGAAAGGTCATCCGTGCCAAGGTGACTCTCGTGGCCATTTCCGGGCAGCCGGCCTCGTAGGTGGGCCTTCCCAAGGGCGGCGCTCCCGTCCGAGCCGCAGGGGACACAGCGTGGCTGGCTGGACCCTTCTCGCCCCCACCAGAGTGGACGTCAACCATTCCGAGACGTGAAGCGATGGGCAAGTGGCAGTCCTCGCCTTTTTTGAAAAAACCTTCCTTGATGGGGTTTACGAGGCTTGCCCTAAAGCAGATCTTTCGGTCTGCCTTCCGGCGTCTTCTGGCCATTATGCACATTATTTTTTCATTATCAGAGATTATACCATTGCTTGAAGAAATCTGATAACGTATGAAAATCAGGCTGTTGACTGAGTGGGAAATGGAGAGGGATAAGGGGAAGTGTCTAAAAAGTGTCTAAAAGCACCCATGTTTCTAAAAGCGACAAAGAAGCCACTGGTTTCCCAGTGCCTCACCCCACAATCTAGAAGGCCCTCAGAAGACGGCTACATTGGAAAAGCTTCTCATTTTCTATTTCTCATGCTGCCCGAATGGCTGGAACGGAGCTGACGCCCCCCGCGCATAAAACACAGCTGCCTCCTCCCAAGCCTGAAGAGCTCTGGGTGGGGCTCCCGCCGCGTCCCTGTTCCCCATTTCTGGAAAAGACAGACGGGAGAAGGAAGAAACAGGAAAGAGATCTGAGAACTGCTGGACAAGCGGGCCAAAGAAGGCCACAGGGAAGCTGCAGAGAAACAAAACCAACAGAACAAAGCCCTTTCACCTTTTCTACAGACGCCGGCCAAGTGCCTTGGAAACACCGCGCCGTAAGGCAGCAATGTGTGTGAACACCGTGGGAACATCGCCTTGGGAAGATAAACGTGGCACGTCACAGATCTCAACACATCAGGGGGCAGAATCTTGAGGGTTTAAGGTTCACAGGAAACTCCAGATTATTTTCTGCTTTACTGTACAAGATAGATGTTATACAAAATGCCACCAACCTATTACAAGCAATATTAAGATGTTTTACTTTGAGAGTCACTGGCCAGGAAGGGCTCAAAGAAATTAGTTCTTTTCTTTACACAGAAGAGACAGAAAAACAGCAGTCTGCTGAGCTTTCTGGATGCTGTGTTTGCTTACACTTCCTGGTATAAGCAAGAAACTAGAGGCAGAAGGAAGGTAGACATTTCGGTTCGATCGTCTCAGGTAGCACACACCTGCTGATTTTCCCGAGACATCTCTTATCTTTTGTTGCTCCAACACACTGACTATCCTCAAGCCCATGCAGAGAGAGCAGCTCTGGGGCTGTCATGGTCACTGTGAACTCAGCATCTGTTCCATGCCCCGTGTCCAGAGGGAGAGAGTTTGGACACATTCTTCCAGAGGGTGCCAGGAGTCGATCACCTTATGAGAAACATTAACAAGCCATCTACTCAAATTCTCGTGGCAAGACCTAAGTCCTTTAGGCCAAATCAGAGTACATAAAAAAGTATAAAGGAGTGAAATGAAAAGACGGGAGCTCTTAAAATCTTCCTTTAATTTTCCATGAAAGACCAGCTATTGATAGTTCTAGCTGGTAGGAAACATAATTGGAAGAAGTTAGGCGTAGGTGCTTTTTGTAAAAAAGAGAATAAAAAGATGACTAAAGAGAGTAAACTTGGGGTTTGTTTTCAGAGCTAAGGTTTTTGTCATACACATGTGAAAATAAATGTAGGGAAATCATGTTGCAGATTAAGTTTCAAATTATTTTGGATGCATATTTACTGATACCCAAGATTAAGAGGATACAGGGAAATACATTGATACAGAAACCGTAATACGTTAGTTTACGTAGACATGTCACCATGTTCGTGGTTTATAAAAAACAGTATCTTTAGCAGCAACCTGGATTTGGGTTTTCTCATTAAGCTTTATACAAAGCATCCTAGGGGCTGCTAACAAAAATATTTAATTTAGTACACAAGACCTACGAGACGAGTCAATCAGATTCGTCTTTTCAAAAGCAGCCAAAAAGTGATCAAGACACTCTGGCAAACGGGTCCAATTACAGCCTAAGCCCTCAGAATTAAAACACTGATTTGTCTTTTCCCTTTCCAACCATCAGCATGCATTTGAGCTGCCATCATGGTATGTGACCCATATGTGGGAAAGTTAGCTGAAATTTAGGGTGCTCGATGGCTTTCCCGATGCCTCCATCCCATCTGCACTCAAGCACGTGAAACAGCTATACCAACGGGGTTTAAGGTAACAGCAAAGATGGTGATTATGAAGAGGGAAACCGATGGGCGTGCCAAGTTAGAATGAGCGCTACAAGGGGCAGTGACGCGCCAGGGTACCCAGAAAGCTAATGGGAAGCACTGTTGCACTCGAAGGGGAGCTAGATGCTAAGAAGGATTTAAGGGGATCTGGGTGTCATACCCAAATATAAAGAAAGCACAGAATTAAATAAGCCAGGGCCAATCTGCACTCTGTGCTCCCTTTCATGAAGGTGGAGTCACTTTCTTCTTATTCTTTTGAAAGGCGGGGGCACCTGGGTGGCTCAGTGGGTTAAGCCTCTGCCTTCGGCTCGGGTCATGATCTCAGGGTCCTGAGATCGAGCCCCACATCGGGCTCTCTGCTCAGCGGGGAGCCTGCATCCCCCTCTCTCTCTGCCTGCCCCTCTGCCTACTCGTGATCTCTGTCAAATAAATAGATAAAATCTTGAAAGGCGATTTTCCTCCATCGGAAGCAGGCATTATCGGCCTTTATGAAAAAGCCATGAGCTACCAGGAGGTCGCCCTGCCTGGGGCAGAGAGCAGAGATCGGGGCTGCCAAGAGTCCTGAAACGCTTAGAAAATACACGTCACGTGCTGTGGTTGCAGCCAGGGACACACATCATAGACGCTGTAAGACAAACAGGCTTGTGAGGGGAAAACGTGAGTGTAGACAAGGTCTGGGATGTCTGTGACACACGCTGGTAAGAAGATGACCTCCATTCTCCTGAACACGGGCCAGGGACATGGCGAGCTCTCTAGAGCTCCTGGGATGGACGCACTCACCAAATCTTCCGCTGTCACAGGCTGCCCACTTTTGTCACTGGCCACCACCATTCTTCCCAGCCGCTCCTTCATGTCCGCCAGGCTGTCGGTCAAGGCCAGCACGGCCATGATCTCGCTGGCCACTGCGATGTCAAACTGCGCCTAAAAAGCAAAGGCAGAAGGACTGGTCAGCGGTGGTGCCACCTGGATGGCCATTTGCACCAGGAGCCGTACTTCGGCGATTAAGTTCCCGAAGGCCCGGGGGTCTAGCTTCAGTGCGTGGACCTCACATCCTCGAGTGTCTGGAGTGCTGGAAACATGCACGGTCTTGTGCCTGGTGTCCTCTGGGGCGGGTTCTCTACCAGGGGCCACGCTCTTCCTGGATTTTGTTCTGCTGAGCAGGACGCCGCCTGGCCGGGCCACGGTGACCCCCGCCATGGCACTAGGTGGTTGGCTTTTGTAGCATGTCTCAGACTTATGATTAATGGCTAATGGGACTGTCTGTCTGATGCATGTCTCTTCATGACCGAAAGTGGGGCCCTGAAGGCTAGAACTTTGGGAAGGCTTACTCCCACGTCCCCAGCATGGAGGACGGGGCGTGAAACAGCGGGCACTCAGCGCACAGCCCCTAAATAAATAGCTGCTGGCCGCCTGCACTGTTGTCGTCGGGGTGTCTAGGGGGTGGCATTTGTCCGTCCAGCAAAGAGATGAGGAGCAGACAGTGAGAGACGGTGCTGAGGCCGGTTTCCCAGAGTGAGAGCTTCACACAGCAGTGGGGACACCCCATCATGTGCAGTCCCCCAAGTCAAAGGTGACACAGAATCAAATTTCAGCTGTCCGTGGGGGCTCGGCCCCATCAGATCTTGAAGCGCCCGGCAATGAATGCTGGACAGCAGCTACTTTCTATGACATACGCCTGGGCCTTCCTAGTCCCTCTGATGGCTCTCGCTGCAGGCTGTAGAGGGTCCAACAGGAACTAAAAGAGAAACAAGGAACCTGCCTTCCTCCTCCTCCTAATTCAGCCACTGGACAAAATCACTTCATCAGGCTCTGCCTGTATTCTCTTCTTCCCGAGGAGCCCGTGAGGCAGCCAAATGCAAGCTTACACAGAGAGAAAAGGGCTGTGCCCTGGTGGGGTGACCTGATAAGACATTTTATTGTCCATTTCCGTCAGCGACAAGAAAGGAAATGAAGGAAATAAGGAGCTTTCTGGCAGCTTCCATGTTGAGATTTCATTAGCTACTGATGTAGTGAAAAAAATATTACCCGGAAGTCAAATACAACTATGCTCAATTATTACATTTTCAATATAATCCATTCCAAACACCAGTGACTTGTCATTATGTGATAGTTAGAATTCTCTACACTACTTTCCCTTATAAACAGTGCATATTAAAAATGCCTGAAAATTCGGAGGCTTTCTATGCAAAACATGAGACTAGAGATACTCTTAAAATATTAACTATGTAAGTAAGTAGTATTTATAATACACATATATGCTCTACATTAGTAGTCATTATAACTTCAAAATTTTCTACCTTGAAAAACATCAAAAAACAAATTGGTCAATTTAAATATCACTTATTGGGATGCCTCAGTGGCTCAGTGTGGTAAGCGTCTGCCTTTGGCTCAGGGTGCTGGATCGAGTCCCGCACTGGGCTCCTTGCTCAGCAGGGAGCCTGCTTCTCCCTCTGCCTGCTTATGCTCTGACAAATAAATAAATAAAATCTTTAAAAAAAAATAAATCAATATCACATTAATTTTACTAACAACGATGTACTTATGATCAGGCTGGTCATTTTTGTTTTGCAAATAAAGTATTTCGGAATCATATACAGAGATTGTTACTGTTTTTCACAAATTTACATGAAGGACAATATACGATGTTGGATGAATGTGATCAACATGGCTTTTCTGGAAGGTAATATGGGAATGTATATCAACACTGGGAATCATCTTCT
Source organism: Martes martes (assembly GCF_963455335.1). NCBI lineage: Eukaryota > Metazoa > Chordata > Mammalia > Carnivora > Mustelidae > Martes > Martes martes. Next base: position 15,653,729 of record NC_137893.1, read on the forward strand.
TTGACTCTCCACTTACAGATCAGGGAATGTGTCCTGAGGATATCGTCAGACAATCTACACAAATATGTGTGTAATGTTCCTGCAGCTTATGAGTCCAACATAACAAATACCCTGAGTGCCCATTGGTTACAGTATATCTGAAAGAGGAGTATTATATAGCCGTTAAAAATGATATAGTGTGGGGCGCCTGGGTGGCTCAGTGGGTTAAGCCACTGCCTTCGGCCAGGTCATGATCTCAGGGTCCTGGGATCGAGTCCCACATCGGGCTCTCTGCTCAGTAGGGAGCCTGCTTCCCCCTCTCTCTCTCTGCCTGCCTCTCTGCCTACTTGGGATCTCTGTCTGTCAAATAATTAATAAAATCTTTTTAAAAAAAAGATATAGCGCTACCTTTACTAACATAAAAATATGTCAGGGGCGCCTGGGTGGTTCAGTTGGCTGAGCGTTCAACTCCTGAATTCGGCTCAGGTCATCATCTTGGGTCATGAGGTCGAGCCCCACGTCAGACTCTAGCCCCAGCGGGAAGCCTCCCTCTCTCTCTGCTCCTCTCCTTCCCCCTTTCTCTCTCTCTCAAATAAGTATATCTTTAAAAAGATGTATATCAATAGAGTCTTAGGGTTAAAAAAATAGTTAAAGCTCTTAAATATAATCTTTTTATTTAAAAATAAATGTAGGCATAAAGCAATTCAAGATAGAACCTTGGGTAAGTAACTGAAGATAACACGCCAGCCTTTCCCATTTGTAAACCAGACTTACAAAACTAGATGGACCTTGTGTAAGGATTACGAGGCATGGGACAGGCATTCAAATCTCAGCCATTACTGACCTCCCATCTCTCCAGGACCTGGTGACAATACAAAAATACTCGGAGAAACAGGAAAGGGTTACTTACGAATCACTCCTCATTCCTGCCCCTCTCTTCAGAAGGAACTCATGCCAAAAGTTGGTGTACATCTCTCCAGCTTCCATTCTGTGTTTATATACACACATGAGCATGTACGCTGGCTTTTTCTGAATAGAACCTTAATAGTACTTCAAATTTTTTTCATGTGTCATTTTTTAAAAATCTTTCCATTTCCCAAATAGGGACGAGGCCTCTACTTGTCACTTCCCCTACAGGCACTGTAATATTTTCACCTGCCATATCTGTGGCACAGAACAATGCACCAGGGGTATGTAACTGCCCCTCCTGACGGATGTTTAGACTGTTTCAAATTTCACCGTTCCAAGGAAGGCTGCAATTAATACCCTTATACATTGGGGGTTTTTGGGTTTTGTTTGTTTGTTTGTTTGTTTTTTGCACAGGAGCAGAAATTCCTTTATTTTTTCTATGTCCTCAACCTAGAATTCTTGGGTCATTTCAAATTTTAGTACAAACAACTATCATCCAAGAAACTTTACTAATTTAAACTCCAATGAACACTGTATAAACGCCTCTACGTCTTCTTACTCTCAGTAACATTCAGTACTGATTTATGTGCTTTTATAAGCTCACAGGTAAATAGCACCTCATTGTTCTAACTTGCAGTTTCGTGACCACTTGTTGGCATTTTATTTGTGTTTGCAAACTGCTCCTATTCTATTTAGCAATTACCGAACACCTTCTACTGCTCTATAACGAAGTTCGCTGCTCTGACAGTACAGCAGGAAGAGAGAAGACAGGAACTCCTGCCCCTTCTAAAACGTTTGAGGAGGGGGAGGCAGAAACATGCAAGATAAAGAGTGCAGGCAAAGGAAAGAGGGAGTTGTGGGAGAGGCAGCCCCAGTTTCTTTTTTAGGATTTCATTTATTAGTGAGAGCACATGAACAGGGGGAGGGTCAGGGGGACAGGGAGAAGCAGACACCCCGCTGAGTGGGGCCCCATGCAGGGCTCCATCCGGGACCCTGAGATCATGACCCCAGCTGAAGGCAGCCACCTAACTGACCGAGCCCCCCAAGCGCCCCCAGGCAGTCTGGGTTGTAAAGGGGAGCCGTGAAGGCCGCACTGAGAGCAGCGTGCCAGGATCACCATGAGGGAGCTCTTCTTACGTCTGGTGCCTGACTCCTTCGTTACAGCTAATGCAAACATTCCCTCCTGCTCTGTTACTGGTCTTTTGATGTTTTTGTACATGTCAGCTTTTCCTGTTCAAGATCTTAACTTTTTATGACGTCAAAACGATCTCTTCTTTCATGTTTCTGCATGTCACATCCGTGACCGCTGACACGGACAGCAAGCCCTGCCGGGTCCGACCCGGCCCAGCTGCGGCCCCTGCCTCCTCTGCTCAGCGGGCCTGACGGCTGCTGCAGCCCTCCTTCTCCTCGAGGATTCTAGGATGTGAACTCCTTTTCCTTCAGAAGTCGGGATCCATTTCCCAGGGCCACTGGCCGCTGGTGCGATCGGTGAGAAACCCGAGGCCAGCCCGGGGCTCCCTCCTGCGTGACCGGTCAGGACATTTTTGCCTGTGGCATCTCTTTCCAATCTACTTTACCCTTAGCGTTGGTGTGAGTATCACACTCTCCCCGTGCGGCACCTGGTGGCTCCGTAGTTAAGCATCTGCCTTCGGCTCAGGTCATGATCCCAGGGTCCTGGGATTGAGCCCTGTGTTGGGGTTCTTGCTCAATAGGGAGTCTGCTTCTTTCTCTCCTTCTGCTGCTCCCCCTGCTTGTGCCCCACCCCCTCTATCAAATAAATAAATAAAATCTAGAGGCGTGCTGTACCTGACTGAAAAATCACAGAGTGATTTTATGCTCCCTAAGCATCCGTCTCCACATGAAATGGAAGTAAACATCGTAACTTACCTTCTGCAGTTTCTGCATTTGGGTAATAGGACATTATTCTTCAAAACGTTTCAGGCTACTAAATAACAAGGTGTTTACGCTTTGGTTTATGAAACTTGAGTAACGTGTTTGAGATTTTTTTTTTCAGTTGTTACGCAGATGTAGAATGAACTTGATGGATTTACAATAAAATATGTAAAAATTTATATTCAAAAGACACCCTGAGTGGTTCTTCCCAGAACAACTGAAGCCACCCAGGAAAAGGACAGTAAGAAAATACCGGGGCTGTTTTGCCTGTTGCACCTCTCCTAGTCCTGCTGAGGGATGGGAGCAACACCTTGAAATGAGGAGAAACACACTGGCCACTGTAGGTGGACGACCAAGAGGAGAGAAGCAGAGAACCCACTCCAGGGCTGGTGCAAACCATCACTAGCAAGAACGGAGCCGCGCCCACGCGGAAAGGCCACGTACCTGCCGGGAATAGCCCTTCTCGGTGGGGGCCTGCCCAATCGTTATTTTTCGTAGAAATCGGTCATTTGTATCCAATACTGAAAAAGAGATAAAGCTTCTTCAATCCACAAGTACGGATGGGCTACCACGTGCACCTGGAGCTGTCGTGAGGGCCAAGGAGGCCGTGGGGGGCAGGAGGCAGGTCTGGCTATGCTGCCCCTGACATCCCAGTGAACAGACATAGAGCTGATGGAAAACATCAGGCGGCACTAAGTGCCGTAGCAAGACGAAGGTGGTGATATGATAGGGTGTGTCGGGGTGGGGGTGAAGGCGGGGTGCCGTGTTTGACTAGGTAGTGAAGGAAAACCATTTCCGAAGTGGTCACATTTTACCCTGAACCCGAGTCACAAGAAGAAGCCAATTTCGGTTCTGAAAGCGTTCAACGCTGAACCACCACAGGATGCAGCCACGACTGCCCTCGGTGTACAACCAGCAGAACCCAGAGCAGGGACTCGCACACGTCTCCGAGCATTCACGTTCACTGCGGCATCCTTCCCAACACCCAAAGATGGAAGAGCCAAGTGTCCATCAACAGGTGAATGGATGAACAAAATGTGGTCTGCAGACGATCACACAGTCCAAACCAAGGAACGAACAACCACACGGCCAGACATGGGAATAGTATGCGTCATGAAATCAGCCAGAGAGAGAGAACTAACGTTGTATGATCCCACTGACATGAACTACCAAACTCACAGAGCGAGAACGTGGAACAGTGGTTGTGGGGGGCTGGGAGGAGATGGGGAGTTATTGGTCAATGGGTACATAGTTTTTCTTGGGGATGATGGCAGGTTCCGGGTATAGAGTGTGGGGATGGCATAACCCCCAGAAGACTAGTGAATGTATTTAATACCACAGATCTTACACTCATAAATGGTTAAAATCTCATGATATGTATTATTTTACCCCAATACAATAAAGTAGTAAGGTGGGGAGGGAGGGAAGAAGTCAGCTCTGATTAAAGCAGGCACCAATTTGTATGGCTTTCGCTGATTTGTCTGAATGGCACTGACTTGCATTTGTTTGTGAAAACTAGGTCTGTTGAGTGCAAACCGGAATGACAGTGGCAGGAAATCAGTGAGAGGGACGCGGGCTTCACTAATAATTCATGTGGCTTCCAAGAACAAGCTGCCCGCCGTGACAACGCATTATATGGCCCTGACAAAACTGATGACGAGAATTCTGTATTTGGGGACTGAGAGCATCTTAGGATGAAAAATGTCAAGCTTTCCCTTCCCACCCAAGGCCTCCGCCGGCCTGCCCGCCTTGCCCTCCCACTGTTCCCTGACTCAGCCGGTGCTGCTCTCCATGCAACACACCCTCTCTCCCTCACACTCATGCACACACTCAGATACACAAACACACTCATGTGCACATTTCAAACTTCACACATCAAACACATTCAGGCCTGGATGATTTGAAGTTCCAGGCAGAGTCTACACAGAGCAAGAAACGCTTTTCAAAATGCCCCCTAGCTAGTACTTATCGCCAAGACCCATGGCGCCATCATGGTAAAAACACTTCCCACTCTGACGTGCGGGATACGCAACCTGGCATAAGATGGGTATGATGTTTGCGTTGGAAATTCAGCTGCTGTTACTGGGCAGAGAGAACACAAACAAACCAAAAAGAAAAAAATAAGAAAAAAGGCTGGCAGGATCCGCTCGAGGCAGGGGCATGGGAAAGCTGCGTGTGCGTTCAACGGGGTCCTGGCGGGCTTCGGATGCTTGGCAGGGAGACGTGTGGGTGTGTCAGGGCCACAGAAGAGACGGGAAAATTAAATTCCTACATACAAGGTAGATACCAGGAAGGAACCCTAAGTGATACTTCATTCCAGCCTCTCAATGTTAGAGCTAAAGCTGGACTGCGTAACGCAGGTGTTCACTCCAGAAGAGTCACTGAGGGCCAGTTTTGTGCCAGGTCCCATGCGAGCTGGCCAGGGACGCAAAGACAAACCAGACGTTAATCTCTGATCGGAAGCGCAGACTCGCACAGGGGAGATGGAGGTGCAGGCAAGTGTGAGTCTGTGGGGGGCCTCGGGCACTATCGTGCTGCCCGGGTCGCGAGGAACACCCATGGTGAGCAGAGCTGTTTCCTGAACAACAGCAGTTGGGGTGCTGGGTAGGTGAAGGCACTTGGTCAGGGCATGGCCACTGTTTTCGTTTCGGGGGCAGAACGGTCATGATTCCCTGCAAGGCTGGCTGGGGGGGCTGTGCTGGGAACCAGGAACTGATGTCACTTCACTGAGGGTGAGTGAGGCCTGTGGGACCTCTGTCTAATGGCCTGGAGGTGGATGAACCAATGAGACAGGAGAGAAGAGAAGACTGTAGCCCCCCGACCTGGGGTGGGCGGTGCTCGGGGAGGCAGGGACTCATGCTCCTCTGGGAGCTACAAAATGGTTTGGTGGCCATTGTGCCTTCCTTTTTTTTTAAAAAGATTTTATGTATTTGCCAGAGAGGGAAAGAGAGAGAGCGAGCAAGTGAGCACAAGCAGGGGGAGCAGCAGGCTCCCCACTGAGCAAGGAGCCCGATGTGGGACTCGATCTCAGGACCCTGCGATCATGACCTGAGCCAAAGGGAGACGCTTAACCCACTGAGCCACCCAGGAGTCCCTCTTTGTTCCTTCTTTTTCTGTTAATTGCTTCTGGAATAGTCTACTGGCTCTGGTCCCATGTTACTGCTAGGCAATGAGGCCCACAGCTTCTGAGAGGAGGCACAGGGTGAAAGATACACCAGTTACATTTCCTCCGAAGGCAGAAAGGAAAGGCTGGTCCTTACATAAATCCACGCCATTCGTACAGTCCGAGACGAGGTGTTCAGCCCCACGCCATCCCTGAGTGTCCCCCAGGTCATATAAGGACCTAATCTCATCATCATGAGGATTACGCTATTTCTAGGTCAAACCTCATATTGCCTTAAAAAAAAAAAAAAAAAAAAAAAAAGGACCCTACATTAAATGTCCTCAATTCACTTGGTAAAGAGTTCCATTTTTTATATTAATTCATGGGAGTCAGAGCCGAACTACCTAGCAAATGTCATTCTAAACTCCTCCAATCCACGTTGCTATCGACACCCATAATATCTTCTTTACTTTAGTACCATAAACAATCATATAATTTTAGTGTTTATCCGGAATAGCTTTTGGAAAGTTGTCACTTCCATTATTAAAAAAAGTCAGCAGGCTTCCCAATAAAATGCTGATGATGTTCATATCCATTATTACAACTGTCGTTTCTCTGTTAAATAATAAATTGTGGTTCGTTCACAAAGGAATATTCTAGATCCATGTAAAGTTACCACCACAATAAAGACCCAATGAAATGGAACGTGCTACTTGTAACATACATGAAGCTGGCAGGATCCAAAATCTATAGACCTATAGGTTTTATTTAAAAAGGTATAAATGTTTATAGATTCTATATATATAGATTTTATATAAAAATCTATAAAATGTAGACCAAAAAAATTCTATATTTTTTTGAGTTTCCAAAATGGCGTTCCTCTCCCTCAGCTTGGGAGACAAATGCTCAGAACACTCCTGCTACGGCTCCCATGATGGCGTATATTGATGGCTTGGGCGGTGCCGTCGAGTTTGCAAAGCACTCTCTTGCGGCAGCAGAACCAAGCCAGGCAGACTCGGGTAACTACTGTTCCATTTTATGGATGAAAAAATGGAGTCAGTCGCTTGTTAAAAGCTGCACAGCTCCTACCCGGTGGAGCTAAGACTCAGCCTCTGGTCTTTGTCTCTCCATCTCCCGGTTTACGGGAAAACACTAGGCTCTTCAAGAACTGGTTAAACAGATTCTCAGAAGGAAAGCTTTGTGTCCCCTTCGTGACAGGGGGGACCCGGGCTGTGTCCAGGAGAGTCTAGGCAAGGGGATGGGGTGGGGATGGGGGCAGACAGGCAGAAGGACGAGGTTCGGCCCAGCCGTCTGGAAAGCAGAGAGGAAAAGCCCCCTGGGGCCACGTCGCGGGGATGCTTCAGGCCAAGCTTCATGGTGGCCTTCGTGCCCCACATGGGATTTTATCACACACACTGCGGGCTTCTGAGCAAAGGGGTGACAGAGGAACACCTCTACGTTCTGAAGCTACTGACCTGTGAGACGGGCGTGTGTTCACAAGAACACCTACTACAAGGTCACAGCAATCAAGCAGACATCTGCTAAAAGAAGTTCTGGAAGTGGGTGGGACGGAGGAAAGCGAGGGGGCAGGTCTGAGGAGAATGAACAGAAGGGTCAGGCATCCAGACCTCCTAACGCTTCCAAGGCCCCCTGAGCTTCAGGCACTACCAACCAGGGAGAAGAAAACGGAGCAGCGCTCCCTGGACGTGTGTCAGGGGAGTGAATGGGACAGAGCCCAGAGAAGCAGCTGGCGCCAGTGGGGGAGGGGGGCAAGGGTGAGCAAAGAGCGGGAGATCACCGTTCTTGAAGCCCACAGAGGGATTCCGGATCCCACGTGAACCCGGGTGCCTGGGAAAGCGATTTCAGCGCTGCAGCTGGAACGCCTGTCACCCCCGAGCCCACAGGCAGCGCCTACCTCTCTGCCACGTGATGGTGGAGGGGTCGATGTTGAGACGGGCGAATTTCCCGATTTCCTCTTCCGTCAGTGCGTTGGGATCTGTCTTATTTATTCCCAGTTTCTAATGATGAAGGGGGAAACATGTGATCAATTTTAGCAAGGAAGAGAAAGCAAAACGTACCCCAAGTGATCCCTGTTTTTTTATTTCTTCCATGACTCGGAAGTCTTTTTAGAACTACACTGAACTAAAAACAAAACAAAAAAACCCGAAACTACACTGAACTTACAAAGAACCGTAGGTGAGGCCAATTCCTAAACAAATACCCAAATATCCCTGAAATGCAATACACGGATATTTGTAATACACCCTAAATGACACTGAAATCAGGCGTGGCTGCTACGACAGAGAACACGACTTGCTGCTGTCTGGGCCCGAGACTATCAGGACTGGGCAACATGGCCACATGTCCTCCACTCAGAAGGGACATCGGCTGCTGTCCACATAACTGATGTTCCGGGTCATCAGCTCTTCTTTCAAACACCAATACCAATAACTCAAGTCAAGGTGATGCCCGCTTTTTAAAAAACAAGTTATCTCTAATACACTGTGAAAAAAATGGCATTAAAACTCTCAGTGCATCCATTTCTGTAAAGGAAACATTTTCTGAAAGCTCCTAATGAAGCATAAGAAAATAATCTGAAAGCACGAATGCCAACAGGAATGACCCCCATGTTGTGGCTGCCGAGGTTAGTCCAGTGCACGTGTTCTCAACAAACTAAACTTGGTTCGGAATCAGGGTGGTGAGTTTTTAAAATCAATGATCCAACCCATCAGTGCCTGCCAGTTTTACCATTAAAGTTAGTTTTCAGTCTCTGAAAAGAGCAAGGGGGAATCACTGTGATAAGGAGGACAGCAGCAAACAGAACTAGGAAATGATAATATGGGTGAGAATTAAGACTGCTTTTACTAGTACGACCTTAGTTAGCATCTTCCTGCATAAAACCTGACCATTTTCTCTGAAAATGTATCTTATTTCCTAGAAATCGAAGAAAATTCATGAAAGAGAAGGGCTCTCAGAAATTTGATTTGTCAGTGGACTAGGTCTGCTAGGTTTGCAAAGCAGTCCTCTCAGTTTATAGTGGAAGGAACGGAGACCTCAAAAGGGGAACTAGTCTGTCCACCAGCTCTTTGGTATAATCAGGTCTGAGGTTTCTGGTTGTCTTCTCTCTGTTACGTTGCTCTGTTTCTAGACTTTAACTCCTTAAAGTGAGTCTGAAAACCCAGATCAAATCAAGTTCAAAATTGCTGGTTTTGATCATCTTTCTGACTTGTCTCTAGGACTATTTTCTTGTGGAAGAGCCAGGAAGTGCAAACTTACTTTCAGCCGAGCAAGCTGAATGCTTGAAAACTCTCGAACACCATTCACCGAAGGAACGAGTCGATTATACAGCGCCTAAAAACACAAAACAAAAACCCCACAAAAGCTTAAGAGCCAGCTATGAACTTGGATAATTCACAGGATATGACAAAGTTCATTATATTTATAACCAAACTGTTTAGATTAGAGACCCTATTAAAATTCTTGGCTAACATAAACCATGCAGCCTTAAGTTCTATCGTTTTAATAAATCTGACTAGATCTGAAATAAGGCACATTGCAAAGACTTTGCATAAATATAAATATTTTTTTATCTACATAGCCTCGCAAACCATCAAATTAATATTTATCTATATTTGCCTTCCAAAACTCACAAGGGATTACTTTCATTGGAGGAAGTCAAGACCCTTGTAAATATGCCAGGAAGTCCCACTTTTATCCATGTCCTCTGTCTATGAACAATTAGCACTGGTACTCTATCCCCATCAGGTGTTTGTTGACATCAGCTATGTGCACCTGAAGCCCAACAAGAGGGTCTAATCCCTTTCAAAGCACATCTAGAATGGCTACATGTAACCTGACAGTCTTAAAGATATCTTTCTAATCCTTTTAGTACAGACCAGAGACTGCACCTTTGAACAGAATGAAGAGAACTGGTCTACCAACTGCCTTTAAAACTGAAAGTCCTATCTCAACATACAACTAACATAATTTACCCAACAACACAGCAGGGGTCATAAACTCATTTGAGAAGCTGGCCAAAGCATGGATCTTCTTCCCAAGAAATAAGGACATGTAGAGTTCACAAAGTGTTTTAAATAATTTCAGACAGTTTACAGACTCCAAAGTTTTCTCACGAACTCCTTAAGAATCCGGAAATCCCAGGATAAGATGCCCAAAATGCCAGCAAGGAAACTTTCTCACCTTATCGGATTGAGTGTTTTCATGTAAAATCCTCGTATCAATAGCGGCTGCCAGGAGGTTATTGGCAGCAGTGATGGCGTGGATGTCCCCGGTCAAGTGAAGGTTGAACTGTAAATGACATGAAAACGTCTTTCTACTAGTTTCAGACAAGCCACGGCAGTGTTCCAGGACTTTCTGAATAAATAAACTATTGCACTAATTACACATAGCCTTATCATGAGCTAAGTCCACAAAACAGCCTAAATCAAAAAATCAATGTCAGAGTTTTCCACTTGACAACAGAGAACTCTTAAGTGGACTGGGTCACCACAAACTCTTTCATCTTTTGTTCTTGGGTTAAGGATGAGACATTCTGATGGCCTTAATGATCAGTCTCCTTGTTTTCATGCACTGTTTTTATGATTTAGAAAATAGTGTCACATCAAATATACTTTAAAATGAGGCAGAGAATAAAATAAACAGTAAGAAAAGAATAATATATGAAAGTCTGATAAGTGAAAAAATGTTATCACCCCCAAGACTCTATTCTGTTATTTTCATTCTAGTTTTAAGTGCATGCATGTTTATTATTTGTAGACTGGGCATACTTTTTTTTTTTTTTTAAGATTTTATTTATTTACTGGACACACAGAGAGAGATCACAAGTAGGCAGAGAGGCAGGCAGAGAGAGAGAGAGGGGAAGCAGGATCCCTGCCGAGCAGAGAGCATGACTCGGGACTTGATCCCTCGACCCCGAGACCATGACCCGAGCCGAAGGCAGAGGCTTAACCCACTGAGCCACCCAGGCGCCCGACTGGGCATACTTATAATACATTTGGTAACTTTTCATTTAAGGAACTTATTACTCTATGTGTTTTAATGTACTAATCTTATTTATATGTAGTTACAGTTCACAGAGTCTGTATAATGGAGTAGATGTTCTAAAAGTTTTCAGTTTCTTATGTCTAGATATTTAAATTGCTACCCAATTTTCACTTTTGCAAAGAAGGCTACAATTAAAAAGAATACATGCAAATAATTTTTTAAAATTAGTTGCTAATAAGCCATATATGTCCAGCAGTGTGGTTCCTGGACTAAAAATCTTGATAATACCACCAAAACTGCTTTCTGAAGGAATTGAAGCACCATGCCAAAACACCAGCTGATCAGTAAAAACCTCATTTTATAATATAAAATATATGGTAAGTAGAAAATATGAAAAAATACATATGTATATTTTATAAAATTTATAATTTTTAATATCAAGATCATAACACCAAAATAGTTTACACCTTGGTTTTTTTTTTTTTTTTTAAAGTAGGTTCCATACTTAGTGTGGAGCCCAAGACAGGGCTCAAACTAATAACCACGAGATCAAAACCTGAGCTGAAATCAAGAGTCAGACACTAAACAGACTTAGCCAGCCAGGCGCCCCTACACCTTAGCTTTATTTTTAAAAAAATTTTTAAATATTTTATTTATTTATTTGACAGAGGGAGATCGCAAGTAGGCAGAGAGGCAGGCAGAGAGAGAGAGGAGGAAGAAGGCTCCCCGCTGAGCAGAGAGCCCGATGCGGGGCTTGATCCCAGGACTCTGGGATCATGACCTGTGCTGAAGGCAGAGGCTCAACCCACTGAGCCACCCAGGCACCCCCATTTTAGCTTTTATACTCAGTGTTAATATTACTAGCATTTTTACATCATTAAATAGTCTTCAGAATACAGTTAGTGTGCTATCCTATTAGAAGACATTTAAGACTGTCTCGTGTGAAAATAATTTAAAATTAAATCTTTGCATACACAGCCAGTTTTTGCTTAGGATAAACTAGGCCAGAAGCTATGATACTGTTTTAAAGGCACTTGATACTTTTTTTTACTTGCCCTCCAGGAAAATTTTACCAACACATGCTTCCCAGCAGTACATTTCAATCTCTCACTGCTAATATTTAGTATTATTATTATGAAAAAAAATCCAACTCTGCCAATTTGTTAAGTCACATAACTGCTAGTAGTTTTAATGTAGATTAATTTGATTATCACTGAAAACAAACAACCACTGGTTCGTTAACCTTTTCTGATGCTTCTATTGAATCCTTTCTCCATGTTAAAATTAAAACTGGCTTGTTTTTCTTTCCTTCTGCCTATCTGATAACCGCTGGGGTGTCCACTGGCTCCAAACAGGTCTCTCTTCTTCTGACCACAACCCCTTTGCCCCGCAGCTCTAGCCACACGGCCATCACCCCGGCCCCCCATCCTCCATTTCTGATCCTTTTTTTTTTAAAAGTAAGCTCCACACAAAGCACGGAGCCCACTGTGGGGCTTAAACTCATGACCCTGAGATCAAGACCGGAGCCAAGATCAAGAATTGGACACTTAACAGACTGAGCCACACAGGCATCCCTCCCTCCATCCTCCATTAAAATGACTGTGCGGTTGCTCAGCTCGCTATCCTGGATATCTTCCCCCTTCCTCATGCCCCTCATCTAATTCTGCAAACCCAGGAAACACGTCTTCTGTCACTGTCAACTTTTCTCCATTCTCAATGCCACCACCTTGGACCACACCACCATCTTTCCTCTGGTTCTCCTTCTAGGCTCCTAGCATCCACTCTAGACTCCTGGCAGTCTATTCTCTGCACAGAAGCCAGAGGGATTCTTACAAAACTCAATTTATATCATATTATTACTTTGTCAAGATGCCTTCAATGGCGGACAATGATATTCCAATAATATCCAGGCTCGTGGCCACGAACTTCATAGCCTGAAAGAGTTGGCCCCCGCCCGTTTTTATACCTCATTCTCTCCACCCCTGCTGGCCCACAGACACAAATTGGTGCCCTCTTGTTCGTTAAAGAGAACCAATCCCTTCTGCCTCAGTGCTGTCCTCTGAGCAGGTCCCACTGCCTGGGATACTTCCCCCAGCCTCACAATCCTGGCTCCTTCTCACCCTTCCAGTCTCAGTATTTTCACTTTCAATTCCTCAGCCCATCTGGAATTTATTCAAACATTTCCCCATGACTGTTTATTAAGGTTCTTTCGGTACACTGTCTGTGCATGCACTCGGTCAACAAACGTGGTCTGAGTGCTGGGCATTGTGCTCAGAGGTGGGGAGACAGAGAGATGAACGAGATATGGGAGGTCTTTGAAATCAAGGAACAAGCTGCCTGATTGTTTCTGGCTCACTTAATGATCATAAGGCAATTACAACTATCATATGCCTTAAGTCTGAGCCATGCAGCTGATGCCATGTGACAGCAGGACACCAATGCCTTTTCAATATTTGCGTAGAAATCCCCGAGCCATTCCCCTGGGCATGTTCCTTGTACTCCAGATCCCCAACCTGGCCTCCTGGCTTTGGTTCTTCCTGGCTTGTGAATATTACTCATCCCCGTTCAGATGGGAGGCTCAGGGCTATCTTTTCAGCAATGCCCCACACTATTCTCTCTCACCCTACCCCCAATACTCAAAAAGTGTCCAGATTACCCTTGTAGCTTCCCTGACGCCCAGGTAAACACCTCCCTAGGTAAACACCTTTCCTACTCATCCAAAGAAACCAACGAAACCAACACACATTTCCCAGTGAGCCTCTGCTGTGTGCTGGGCGCCAGGCTGCGTGCTGGGTCTGTGGCCTCTAATTCACCCCAGGCTACTGACCCAGATGAGAGAAACAGAATCTGAGGGGATCCGGGGGGTGGAACAAAACCTAGAGAAGGACAGGCTGAGGCAGGGAGGGCACAACAGGAAGGGAAGAACACTCCAGGCTTGGAATCAAGAGATGAGAGGCCAGGAGTTGGCAGGGAGTCTGACAAGGTGGGGAGAGGGAGGGTGGCCCGTGGGGACCTGAGGCAGGGAGGCTGGAGCACACGAGGACCTGCCATGCTATCCAGCATGGACTGTGATGGGGTAGCCACTGAGATGCACTGAACAGGAAAGCAACCGGCTCAGACTTGGGTTTTGGAAAGATTTCCTGGGACCAGAAGTAAGAGGCTGATGCAGAGAGAAGTGAGGAGGCCTGCTCAGATGGTCAGATGCAGGGGACAGGGCGGTGGTGATGTGGGGGTAGGAGTTCTTGCAGAAATAAGAACGGACACCTTTGGTGTTTTTTGCCCATTTTTCTTAGGAACTATTTTTTTTTTTTTAGTAAAGATTTTTTTTTTAACATATTCATTTGACAGAGAGATAGGGAGCACAAGCAGAGGGAGAAGGAGGCAGAGGGAGAGGGAGAAGTAGACTTCCCACTGAGCAGGGAGCCCAAAGCTGGACTCGATCCCAGGATCCCAGGATCATAACCTGAGCCGAAGGCAGAGGCTTACCCATCTGAGCCACCCCGGCGCCCCTCTTTGGAACTATTCTGGAGTATCACTTTGCCCAAGGGAGGAGTCCAAGTCCTCCTAACTGGGACGTATAACCGACGACTGATGGGGAGCTACACGTGGAGTTCAGAATTCAGAATTTTTGGTCATTTACAAACAGTGTGATATACCTCTAGTTTTTTAATAATACACCCCAGCAGGGTCTAGGTCTGTATCCGTGAATCAAATCTGCAGCAAAACATATGAATGTTTACAGCAAACCGCATAGACACGAATGGCTCAGAACAGTCAATGTCAGGTTTTGCCACGGTATGTCATGTAAATGGTGTTGGTCTGCAGAGACTTTCGGATTCTGGGATTGAGGACCAAGGACTGGGCCTGGGCTTATGGGGCCCAGCAAAAAGTTCCAGGAAGGAAAAACAGTGACACATGACACGTTTTTCGCGGAGATCTTACCTCCTCCATGGGGATGACCTGGGCGTATCCACCACCTGCAGCGCCCCCTGCAGGACAGAGAAGGCACTGTTTGAAATCCGTCACCAAGTAAGGCTATGCAGGATGACCAGGGTCCTAGGGACACACCTCCCCCAACCCAGCAGGAAGGCCTGTACCCCCAAGATGAAATAAAAGGTGACAAAAAAAACATTAACTGCCTCTCAAAGCAGAACAAAAAGGGGGAAGAAGTCCCAACTCTATCCAACTGTGCAATGGAAGGACTTCAGTTTCTTGGTTAAAAAAAAAAAAGGTAAAAATAATATAGCAAAGGTCATTATAGCCAACACAAGATTATTTTATTCATTTATTCTTAGATCTAGGCAGCTGTGTTATCTAAATTGCACATGCTTGAAGTATCAAAAAACTTGGTTCAAAAAAACCCATCTGGTGAACTCAGACTAACACATGGTAAAATTCAGTCAACTGATTTTAGATAATCATATGTAAGGTCTGGTGCGCTGATTCTCGCTCAAAATAGCAAAGTTACTACATTAAAAAGATTTCGCTTTCTTTAAGCAAGAGTGGTACCTTTCGCGTCCTATCATTTCCCAGTGTACCATGTTTTTTATACGCCCTCGGAACTCAGCAAGCCAGATACTATCAGCCACTTTGCGTAATCACAGATGTGGCTCAGAGAGGTGACAACCAGCTAAAGGTCACACAGTGGTAAACGACATGGCACGGATAAAACCACAGCCTTCTTGCTCCGGGTTTAGTGTTCGTTCCGCTGCATCATGTCTGACATTCTATGAGTTATCGGTACTTAACGAGCCAGGACTTATTAACGGTTGTGACGGTAACATAAACATCATCCTGTGAACAATCACACAGTGCCAAGAACCAATAGTAATCGCAGCAGGAAAGGCTGTTGGAATGTGAGCTGAAGAATGACGTCATGGTCAGTCAGCGGAGAAGGAGTAGGGAGTGTGCCCGTGCCTGATGTGGGCCCAGCACAGCCAGACAGAAATTTCCCTGCAGCTCTGTCCACGGCCGGTCAGCTTCCAGAGCGCTGCCGGCCTGACAACTTTGACGGGATGAGCCCTCAGGCCCAACTGAAAGGCTCTCTCCCTGTTTAGAGGGAAAGGCCTTTCTCCGTGGCAGGGATGATAAAACGCCAATACGAGTGGCAGAATCGCAAAGCGGCTTGGCAAAGAAGGTCTTGATGAGCTCAAAGGCTTCCGCCCAAGGCTGGAGCGGTGAGCACGGGCCTGGCGACTGCTCCAGGGAACCAGGGATATGGGCTTCCCCGGGGGGGCGTGGCTGAACCCCTCCCCACACACTGCAGCCCCCTCTGCAGTGGGGGGCATCTTGGGGTGACCACCACGTACTGAGTATGTGAGGAGGGTGCACGTGGGGATGGAATGTACCAGTTCCTCCAACAAGTCATAACTCCCTCTCTGTTGATGATGTTCTTTCAAAACTTTTCTCTGCCTCGAATTTTGCCCTGAAAAATGTACCAGTTGTTAAATCACATACCTTTAACTCCAAAAGTTGGTCCTTGAGAAGGCTGCCTGAGGCAGGCAAAGGAGTTGATGTTCAGGTGTGCAGTCAGTGCCTGTACGAGCCCAACCGTCACGGTGCTTTTGCCTTCCCCGAGAGGGGTGGGTGTGATCCTGGTTTGGGGGAAAAAAAAAGGTGAATTTCATAACACATCCTGAACAACCTGTGAAAAATCAACCTACAGTACCAGAACCAAATCAGAAGAATTTGGAAGAGAACACATCATCCAAAATTCACGTAAGCCTTTCAATTTTCATGGATGTTTATAGTCTATCCAAATGACACAGGCCATGCTCACGCACGAGCCAAGACACAGACACACCTCCAGCAAGAGACCAAAAAAGAAAAGTTATTCACCAGTGATAACATTCTCAGCTCCAAGAAATGGCATAGCACTATCCATCAAGTGGTTTAAATAATTAAGATGGCATCATTTCTTGTTGATGGATGATCTGGCACTCATTCTTCTGGGGCCATTTACTGGTACAATGTGGGCACCAGGCCTTCTCAGTGATCTGTGGCCAGATTCTTAGGATTGGAAGGCATCCTGTCGTCCCACTCACCTATCTCCTTCTAGACATTACCATTCAGGGCTTGTTGCTGCCATGTTTCAACACAAACAGTGATGGAGGCGTGCTACCTCTAGGGTAGCCCATTCGTTTCCAGATAGTGTTTATAGTTAGAGGTTTTTGTCCCAAGGAGAGATGTCTGAGTTCCTGCGGCTCCTATCTCATGGAGTCAGACGTATTCAACTCCATCCCTTCTCATCCAACAGCCCCTCAAATACTGAGGAAGAATTAGTCCACCGAAGTGATAAGCACATAGGGCAGAAACTTGGCAATGAGGCTGTGCTATGAGAGCACACGGCAGGAGGTTCTGATGAGATCTGCAGCATCAGGGAAGGCTTCAGAGAGAAAGTAACACCTAAGCTGAGAGCTGGCAAATGAATAAACATTAGCCAGATAAAATTGAGGGGTTTAGGGTAGTTAATATCTGAGGCTCTGTGCTTTACACTTATTGGGTTCCTTTTTTATCCTCATTTAATGGACGAGGAAACTGAGGCATGAGAAGGTTCAGTAATTTGCCCAGCACCACACAATTAGTAAGCAGGAGAGCTGGGCATCAAAACCAGGCAAGCTCCCGGACTTCCCCAGTTTACTTCTATGGAAATAGAAGAAATTCCAGGTCACTTCTATGGATAGAAATTGTTTAACTGCTGTTAACCATTAATTAGCAATTTCAAGCATGGGAACAGGAAAGATCACTCAGTGAGAGTAACCACAGTACAAAGAGGGATAAGGACAGAATCATCCAGAACACGTTCTCTTAATGAACGGTCAGAAAAAGCAAAAGGAAACTTGGAAGGAGCAGAAGCGAGAAATCCTGAGGATGAGGCAGGGGTGTGACAGGGTCTCTGAAGGGAACCACGGAAGTCTGCACAGAATCACATGCCGCAGAGACGCAGAGATGTCTGACGCCGGGTGAGGGCCCGGCAGCCATCACCGTCCCTAGCAACAAGGTCGCTGGTAGGGAGCTGGGGCGCCAACCCAAACACGCTTGGTGAAGTAAACTTTAAACCCCTCAAGCCACATGACACTTGGTCGCCATGAAGACTCAGTTACAAGTGTTTACGCTTTGAGTCAACCTTCTATTTTCTTGGTACAACAATAGAAGCCGTTGGTCAGCCAAAGGCATCACAAGATTGTGACAGTCCGAAAAAAACAAACAAACGCGGAATCAAGGATAGGGCGGATTAAGTACTGTACTGAGCATTTACTGTTTGCAAAGGAAGAGGTGGTTTACTTGAGCGTGTCACATGAAGAATTACATTTCCATTCCCAAGGATGGGCTAACATCGCTGCTGGAGACGGCCCAAGGCAGACACACCCAGAGATGACCTCCTCAAAACTCCAGCGAACCATCCAAATTCTTAATTAGAAACACAGGACTGCTTAGCTTTCTGCCAACTAATACAATTCAGGAAAGTCAAAAAGCAGGAAGTATTTATTGGGAGCAATAAAAGGAGAGCTACAATAAAAATTTTATTTTACCTCATTCCTACACTTGATATCAGACTTGGGCTTAATTGCTATCCCACTATCCTTAACTCTGACTCCAAACTATCAAGCTGACTCGGAAAAGCAATGAGCACCGAATTTCTTTTTTCTGTAAGAGCTCAGAGTTTGTGGACTGCGGTTTCTGTTCATTCTCTTCCTCAAGGTCTCCCTGTAGCTTATCTGCTCCTCTCTCTATTCCACAGCATTTACTGGGTATTTATTATGTAACGTTTCTGAGGGGATTGTTACGAGCTTCCTGATGCAGCCATCCTGCCTACCAGCCCACAAGCTCGCTGAGGTGAAGGACGATGGCCATTCTCATTGTGTTTCTGTCACCTGTTGGGCACACTTGAGCAAAAGACGCTTGACAAAGCAAGGATGTCTTTTCGAAGACATGTTTCTAAGTATGTTTACTGCCGACTACAGTGACAATGTACTGAAGTACTCTGTGAGAGTTCAGACACATAGTAACAAGAAGTTTACCACTTATTCCAGGGTCAAAAAGACCGCTTACGCAGACTGTAGTGGTAAAACGGTATACAGGTCTCAAAACGAAGAATCTAGAACAGTACTACTGTCATGAGCCACGGGTCTAACCAGGAGCTCCAGAACTACACGCTCAAGCATTATAAGAATATGTATCACTCACCCCAGGCAACTTCCTGACTGCGAAGTTTTTAAAGGCTTTTATGCCTGACAACAAGTGTTTCCCATCACACTTGACTGATGGGAGCCGTTCAAAGGCCCTGTCAGTGGTGGTTTCTTCTAAAATACCTTTGCTTTATTCCTCGAGTTGTGCATGTAGCAAAAACAACTCAACAGATATTCAAACAGTTACCCAAGGCAGAAAAGCAAAATCTTTAAAAAGTCAGTAAAGGTTATTTTTACACTTACCAAAAAGAATGGTTTGGATTATTCAAAGAAAAATAAAATCAAATGAGGTATCTGGCATTCTACACATGAAAGAAAGCGATGCAAATGATTTTAATTATTCGTTAATGTGAAATCGTCTGTTCACAGACAAAGTTGGGCTTCTTTTTGAACTGCTCTGTCTGAGCAATGCAGAGAAACTTCTGCAGAGAGACGGGTGAGGGGCCCACGGAGGCTGAGCCCGCACACACATTCAGGGCCCGACAGCTGTATTCTGAGGCGAGCTCTCCAACAAATTCCTTTTCATTAGTGTAACTGGGAAAATATGTAAAACTCAAGGGCCCCTAAGATTCTTTTGGCCTACTTCCCTGAACAATTCCCAATACTTTTCATTTTGTCAGGCAAAGCCAATACAGTGATGTATAGGTATAAATACAGTGCGATGTGTAGCTGATGGAACACAGATGATTCTGCCGGAATGAGAAATTCTGAGGTTGAGAGAACAGCTTTTAAAACAAATTAATCTGTGCTGTGTTGGGGCTATTGACAGAAGATTTTTTAAAATCCCATTGTTTTACATTTTAATTCTACCGCTGACACGTTTAAGTCACATTTATGCATAAGTTCAAAAGGACAACCACAAATATATTATTTAGGTTTCCTGGGGAATTACTGGAGTATCTGAATTCTGCTAAAGCCTGGGGAAAGAGTCATGTTACAGTATTCAAGAATAAAAGCAGGACACAAAAGGGTATTTACAGCATGATCTCGATGTGTAAAAAAAGGACAGATACAGAGAGAAAATTCTGGAAGGAAATATAAAAATTTTTAACCCTTCTGGGTCATGAGAGATTTTGTTTTCTCCTTTTTGCTTTTAATTATGTTAAATTTTCTACAGTGTAAGCTAGTATTATTTCCAGAATATAAAAAAGATCTTGCAGGAAAAGGGAAGAATTCTCCATTTAACAGAGGAGTCCTTTCTATTTCTGAAGCAGGGACAGCGTGTGTAATGGTTTGACAACTGTCGCTTTCCGTAACTGATGTGACCAAAAGTAAAACTATGGAGGTCGTCTTTATTGCAAATGAACTTTTCATTTTAGATGATAAATAAAATGATTGCCTGGTGTTTTAAACTGATCTCAAATGTGCAGCTACTAAAAGGTTAGATTAAAAAGGCAGCTAGCACACTTAAAAAATAGATCATTAGTTGTTTGTGTGGGTTACACAGTGTGATGATACATACTGTCTAAAACCCTTCAGGCTTTCCTGCAGATACAGGTACGTCTCAAAATCCTACCCTTGCAGCTTTTTTTTTTTTTTTTTAAATGCAGTTGAAAGGAACACAATTTAATTTTTGTTCCTTCATAGATCTTTGTTTTAAAAGGAACACACACCACAATTTCAGAAAAAGAACAGTTTAGCTCTGGGGGTTAAATCCATACTTGAGAATTCAGGTTTCGTTTCATGTCTACGGACGATACAACAACCCAGCTTCTTCAGCTCAGATGCATGTACAAATGCTGGCGAAGAGACAGGGTGAGGCGAGAAGCAATGTCCTACTGGGCATGGACCCACACACAGCCCTAATCCTGGAAAGCCAGGCTAACTGTCGCTCTCTAGCATGTGGCCAGCCCTTGACAGTAATAATCTGATAACAATACCGTCAGAGCTTTTATTTTAGAAATATCACTTCTGTGTTCCCAGCTAAGGCAGGGTCACATACAGATCTGTGTTCTTATTTCCAGTACCAGCAAGCACCCCAAAGAGTAAATCACAGCCAGTCCATATGAAAAATTACTGCTTGATTCCTCCTTGGTAAATGGAGAGTACATCCTCCTGACTTTTCCTTAGATCTTTCCACGTTAAACAGGGGGAGAAAACCAGCAAATCCATCTACCAAAATCACTTAGAGCCTGGAAAACGGGAAGCAAATTTGTGGATAAAACACTAAATTTACTTTTGAAGTTCTGAATGTCCCAGAGCTTATTTCTGAAAATAAACTTGTATCAAGCACGTTCCAGAAAAGCAACACTGACTCCATGTGTGCTCCAAACCCGGGGACCCAGGGGACCCCCAACCCACTCCCCAAGTCAGCTGGCTCCGTTCACACATCTGGCCCCAGAGGTGCCTGTAGGTGAGGCCATTTCCTCTCAGCAGGGAGCTTTCCTGCAGTTCAGCTACAGAGACATTAGGGGTGGGGTCCTAGGTTGGAAAGGACCCCAGCAGGACTGGGAGTCCAACATTGTGAGCCTGGAAGTTTAGGGAGGTTTAAGCCACAGGCAGGGTATGAATTCCTTAAAACCACAGCCACTAAGGGACCCTGAGAGCCCTTCCAAAGAGGGGCAGAGGAGCTGGAGAAAGAGAAGGGAGAAGGGGAGGGAAAGAAATATGAACAAATTATTTGGCCGTTACTGGAGGCGAAATTATGGATTGTGGCTTTATTTGTAGTTTTAAAATATTGAATTTAAAACCTCTAGCGATTTTCCCTAAGAGGGTCATTGGGCAAGTGCAGAAGTGAGCACAGGCAGGGCTGTTGATTTTAGCACCGTTTATAGGGGCCGAACACGGGAAGCAATTTGAGTGCCCAACAGAGAGTTGGTTAAATAAACTGTGCCACATCTTTATGGTATTTTCAAATCACTTTTTGGCTTGAATATCCTTGAAGAATGAGAAGCATGCTGAACTTCTGGCCACTGGGCCACCCGGGGCTTCCTGGTGCTGCGAGGACGTGTGAAATGGCATCCACCTTCATCCCATTCCCTGTCCCCCAGAATCTAGGCTGGGAGCACTGGAATGATATGCAGTCATGCAAAATGACCGCCCAGCTCTACACTGACCCCCGCGGAGGGAGCCAGGCACACGACACGCTGCTGACTAATCTCGCTGCTCCAGAACAGCGTGGGGAAGATGATCTCATTTACAGGAGACTCCCTGCGTCAAGATGGTCTCAAAGGTTACCAGCCCCCTCCTCGGGGTGGGAGGATTTGGCATGTTTACTTTCATGTTGACACTTTTCTGCATTTTGGAATACCTTTATGAGCACGCGTGACTTTAAAACCAGAAAAAGAAACAAGGGGTTTACATTAATAATAAAATACGCAAAAATAAAGTTAACCAAGAGTCAAGTCCAGGCATAAGAGATGTCTCTCTGTAAACAGGTTTTGGGGCCTTAAGCCTTGGCTTATATATCATCAGTAAGTCACTGCAATGAAATTTCAAGACAACAAAGGAATTTATATGGTCTCCTGATGTTCCCTCAGGTCCATTGAAAAAATATTTTAAATCCCTTATTTTCCAACAGTTTTCACCCCGTGAACATATTTCTTTTTTAAAAAAGTGGGAAAATAAACACTCCCTTTCACAAAACCCCTGCATTTATCATTTATAAAATGACCAACACAAATGAAAATGGCTCAACATTAATTTTAAAATGTAAGAAAAGAGAAATGATGAACTTTTATAATGCAAATACATAAATAAATATTAAGGATATTAACAGGAAAATGTTAAGTTTCACACAATTATCTGTACATTTTCCATGAAGATGTTATTTCTGAGTAGAACACAAACTCCCCCCTGCTCAGTTCAAAATATTTTACTTTTGGTTCTTATTTTGATTTTTATCACAAAGAAACTAAATGAAAAATCTAAGACAGAACAAGGGTGATCAAAACACAATATGAGAAACAAAAATAAAATAAAATACTGGCTGAGGAACTCGTTACACTTTATGTTTTGTGGAGGAGACTAATCTGTTTTGCACTGAAAATGAAAACTTACCTCATGTCAAATGAAGGAATGCCAAGTGAAATGGACAAAAATGTCAAGTCTGAGAAAAGGACGGATGTGCGTGGTGTGATGACAGACAGAAATAGGGCAGAGAGTTTTATAAACATGCCTTCTTAGTCAATTAAATTTTAGAAGTCGTTTCTTACCCAGCTACTAAAACGTATTTTCCATCTGCTTGATCCTTTAACCTTTCCAGCAGGGACAAACGTACTTTGGCTTTGCTTTTGCCATAGACTTCAATCTCATCTGCAAGCAATCCTATCTCCTTGGCAAGGACATCCACGGCTTTTGGAGTCTGTGCTCTTGAAATCTCAAGATCACTGCGGGGGGCAAACACACGAGAGGCGAGGAGAGTCTCCTCAGCTTAGGTGGTCACCGCTAGAGTAAAAACAGCCATACGTCACCCCAACAAGTCAAGCAAGGCAATGGCTTTGTGTTTCTCTCTCCCAAGCAGCAGTAGGCACAAATGCTAATAATTAATGTGCATTAAAAAAAAAAAAAGGTACATTTCTTTAGGGAAGCAAACTCACGAGGATGGCAGAACTCTGCCCAGGTACAGAGCACGCCCATACTACAGGCGAGAGCTATATTCATTGTAGAGTACAGTGCTCTCTGTGGGTCGCCACCGTCTCTGCTAACCGTGAATACATGGCTCATTGCATAATGTTCTCCCCGGGCTGGCCCCATGTGTCTCTTGGCTATTCAGAAATGGGGAAATGCTATTTTGTTTCATCTGGGTCCATGCTTTTCCCTCTCTTTTTCCTAAATTGAATCCAAAAATCATATTTCAAAATATTTTATTAATTGCATAACCGTCCGTAAAAGGACCTAGTGCTCGAAGCTCAACTTCAAATATGGGAAAGTTGAGGAACACCCGAGTGTCACTGGGCAAATCTTTCATTCTATCTTTCTCACAAGATGAGAGCGCCACTGTTCAGCTTCCGGAAGTCCTAAGAAATTGGCATGTGCCGAACTTCTCAGAGAGTCTTGTGGGGCTCCTCAGCTCAGCTATTTGTTTTAATGGGGGTTCAGGGCCCCCATCTGCCGGACTGAACACCTGGCTGAGAGGAAGATGGGGCAGGCACGAGACAGAGCTGGGAGAGCTGGCCTCAGAGACTCAGTCGGTCCTTAGGGTTGACACTTGGGGACACAGCAGTGCCTGCCTCACCCTGAAGCCCTTATTTCGGGGTCCGCGGGCAGGCAGCCCCCTGCTCTGAATTTTCTTTCTCTCACTCCTGCTGATAATCAACTCAAAGCCCTCACATTGCTCTGTGTTCTTCTCCATGACCCCATGGAAGTCTGACCGTGGGGCACAAGGTAACACTACACCCCTTCCAATCCGAATTCCCCGCAGCGCACTACAGCAGCTCGGAGTGGGAGAGCGTGCCTCTGCCCGGATCGCACACGGGCTGGGCACTGCGCTTCCTTCCCCCCCAACACCTGCATTTCCCCTTCCAGTTCTCCCCTCTTCCTTCACTGCCTATGCTCCCAAGTCATTTTGCCTTCCTGTCTACACCCTTTTTCTCTTTCTCTCCTCCCCAAATCTCCTAAATGGAGATGCCGACTCTTGGAAAACCTCCAAAGTTTTCTCCTCACTAGCTAAAGAGTGACAGTGACATCGTTTTAATTTTTGAGGAATTTATAAACTACTCAGCCTGTCTTTCTCCCCCCACTGCACCTCCAGAAGTCAAATTTGGTTCAGCAATTAAAACACTTCTTCCCCCAAGTGGAATTTATTTAGATTTATGCGAAGGCTTTGGTATACAGTTTGGCAGGGGCCCCCTCAAATTTTTTTTTTTAGCTCTCTGAAAGTAAAATGTACTCATTTACTTTTAAAAATTAAAGTCCTATAACAACACAAGTAATTAAAAAAACGAAGATATTTGATGAAACAGATTACACAACAAGAGGGTGACATTATAAAACACAACGTTCCCTGGAATTTATATATTAATGAACATGGACGGGAACTAAGATGTGCAGTCTATTTTCAGGGGTGAAAACAGCCGGGTGGGTAGAATGGAACCACGAGTGTTCAGCTGTGGCCCAAGAAAACGGATCAAATCTAAAAAGCAAGCGGTTATCAAATGAAAAACAGGTCAGTTCCTGGAGGCTTTATCTGCTGACGATGGGGTTTTCAGCGCACCGTTTTCCAAGGGCATTTGTGCATGCCTGGATAGCGAGAGTGGGGCCGATTCACTGCGGTGGGGAGGCAGCCGGGGGACCCGTGATGAGGCTGGGAAATGCATTTCTCCGGCTCTGATGCCTTATCTAATGACTTATTCCTGCAGCATGGACTTCCAAATCCAGGCAGAGAATATAGAGCTCGCACTTCATTAAACGCTACTCTGAAGAAAATATCCATCTGGAGTGTCACAGAATGGCCCATCAGAGAGGAGATATTACTATGTGCTGAGGAAAGGTGAACACACTTCCTACGTAGAATGGGGTTTGGTATAGTCGGTCATTGGCCCCCAGTGCAGACACCTACACGGCCATGAAGACCAAGCTGACAGGTGAGTTGGGCATTTCTAACACTAAGAAGCATTTTCCAAACATCACGTTGCCGTATTTTTCAGCATTATGTTAGACAGCATTAAGAAGAAAGAACAATGCCATTTAATACAGGACACATCGTCGACAGTAATGGACACGCTGACTTCAGAAAGGAAAGGAATACACGTCCTAGAACTGACTGAATACGAGACACGAGCTCATTACTATTTAATTGTTAGGGCTTAATCAATAGCGTAAAGAGTGCACCGATGTGACTAGCGAAGATTATCCACCATCCGAGCCATAATACCATGACGGACGCCCCCACCCCGTGAGCCACTTTGGCTACCCGAGGCACTGTGGTGTCACTATAGACAAATCTAGCGGATACCTTGGGACGGGGGAGAGAGGCTGGAGTTTCAAGCAGTGAAGTCTCCACCTGGCGTGCTGCTGTTCACGTAGCCATCTCCGTCCACTGCTGACCATGTTCTTCAAGGGACAGAAAGGAGAGCACGTTACCCAAGTAAAGGCTGACGGGGTATGGGTCTGAACTATGAAAATACTGCGCAGGATGTTACGTCATGAGAAGGGTTACAGAGCTCCACGGTAACCCAAGTGACCATCGACAATGCTTTTACTCACGTGTAATTAGCATGGGAGGTTTGCCTTCAAAAGGAAAATGTGAGACACAGGTACTTTTCAAAGAGGTTAAGTGTTCACTAAAGACAGCAAATACCAGATAAAATTAGAGAGTGTGTTCTTCCTCTCAGTTAGAAGAGAAAAATGAGGGAAACATAAGAACCCAAGAAGGATCAGCTTAGAGGCCCAGCTTCCAGACCCCGCAACACTGTTTCAAGTATAACCCTTTTACAGTTAATAGAACAAGAGCATTGAATTGTTAAATGGTGATACACAAAGAGAGACAGAGAATTAACATCTGGCTTAGGTTGAAATATGACACACAGTTCTTACAGAAAGGTAGTAAATCCCATTTGGAAGTTACAAGTCTTACTTATTTTTATCTTTTAAAAAAATTTTAAAGGGGGTGTGTGGGTGTCAGTTTATTTATTTATTTATTTTTAGTGAGCACCATGCCCATTGTGGGGCTTGAACACATGGCCCTGAGATCAAGAGTCGCATGTTCTACCCAATGAGCCAGCCAAGCCGCCCCTGGAAATAAAAAGTTTCCATTGTACACACCATGTAAGAAAGAAACTAAAACCTGCTTCTGCTTAATTCCACTGTGGCAGGAATTACAGGCTCTGGTTTCTCTCCTGATAGTGAAGGTCACTGCCATGCAGAGCTCGCATGGTGGCGAGCTGGACATCTTGGGCTTTGGGTCATGCGGATGGTTGTGGTTTGAAAAGCAGTCCACAGAATCTTTAATACTCCTGTGCTTGAAAGGTGGGCCCAATTCCCTTCCCCCTGAACGTGAACTAGACTGATGACTCACTTCTAGCAAAGAGGAAACAGGGAAGTGATGGTGGGTGGCTTTGACAGCCAGGTCATAAAACCTACTGCGGCTTCCTCCTTGCCTTCTCCTTTGGATCACTCAATCCTGGGGAAGTTAGCTGCCCCATCACGAGCAGCTCTACAGAGAAGTCTGCATGGTGAGGGTCTAAGCCATCTTGCCAACAGCCATGTGAGTGAGCCGTCTTGGAAGTGGGAGGCTCTGGCCACAGTTAAGCCTTCTTCTGACCTCCTGATTTCAATTGTGTGAGAGACCCTGAGCCAAAACCATACAGCTGAGCCACTGCCAAATCTCTGACCCACAAACACTGTGAGTTTATAAATGTTCATTGTCCTAGGTTGCAAAATTTGGGGGATAATTTATTCCACAGCAATAGATTACTAAAAACAGACCTTGATTTGGGTCCCCATCCCGCACCTGTCATGTCACCAAAGGCAAATTTTTCCAAGCTCCCCTTTCCTTATCTACCAAATGGGAATGACATTATCTTCCAGGGCTGTTGGAAGAATCAAATGACATTATGTGTGTAAGGTGCTTACCACTGTGTCTGCTCAACAGAAAACACTTGCAAAATGTGAGCAACTATTCATCTAAGCTCTCAACTCGGAAATCCTCAGAGAGCCGCGTCAGACCCACCTGAATCCGGAGAGCCGCAGCGAGGAGACTCACATCGTCCTCGGCAATGAGACCGTTAAAATGTGCCCCGAGGGAACCACCTCCAAGCTTCCCT
The DNA here is from genome assembly GCF_963455335.1 of Martes martes. Taxonomy (NCBI): domain Eukaryota; kingdom Metazoa; phylum Chordata; class Mammalia; order Carnivora; family Mustelidae; genus Martes; species Martes martes. Next base: position 15,681,511 of record NC_137893.1, read on the forward strand.
ACAGGAAAAAAAAAAGACTTTCAGGGTACCGTCATTTACAACCAATTGCTCCTAGTTAAAAAGCCAGCCCAGCGAGTGACCAAGTGATGTTCTCCTTTGCAACCCAGGGATGTCGGCTGTCAGGCATGGCTCCAGGGGGGTCACCCGTCCCCGGCACTGCCCTGGGGCTCTTGGCTGACTCAAGAGTCAAGACTGGGTGAAAAGCCGGCTTCCACCTCCAACCGGCAACTGTGACTTTGGGCCTGTTAATTACTGTGGGTAGTTACACGCCCACCCAAGTCTGGGAGAACTGAATGTGACATCAAGGTGCTTGGCACCGAATGTGTACATTTCAACGATGCCTAGGGAATAAAAGCAATCTCGCGTATACAGAGCATAGGAAGGAGGACTCGGACGCAGCACAATTGCACCCAACCCCAGTGCCGTGCGAGAGATCAGGCAGTCTCCGAGAACTTTAGAAAATCCCTGTATTAAAAGCGATAGGACCCATTTTCTGTAGAAACTGAGAAACTGTATTTTAGGATATTAATTTTAGGGATGACCTGGGTTTCAAACCACAGAGGCATTTGTAAGGATTCTACTCCCTTCTTCACTTGGCACTTACAGAGCTTACGAAAAGCAAGCACACATGTAAAATGCTTTAGTCTATATCCTCCCTTGGAGAAAAGAAACATTTCTAATAGCAACTTTTTTGAATTAAGAAACTCTCGTCCTCGAGTTTGGACCACTCTACTTCTAAATTATCCATTTTGCTGACAGTCCTCTGCAAGAAAGAGCACAAAACACTTAAGAGTAAGTGTTTTGTGATGTTCTATAGTCAAATGTATTAAGGGTGTTGGAAAATCATCTCCCTCCGGTATCGTTTCAAGATTAGCAACACTTCACAGTTTTATAAATCATATTTAGGCAAAAGCCAAGAGCGTAGAGAATGAGATTTTGTTTTGTTTTGTTTGAACCACTAGAGATCTGATCTAAAGGTCTTGTCCAACCGTTATGGAAAAGAAATATGCTTCTCTCATTTTTATCTCTATCTTTAAATGACGAGGGAAAAAGGAAAAGCTACATGCCAGGAGCTGGTATCAATTTATTAACGTACACGCCCAGAAGAGAATCACAAGTACCTTATCATAAAAGTGACAGGATCATTCTTCCATAGAAACTGAGAAACTGTATTTTAGGAAATTAATATTAGGGATGACCAGACAACTTGAAGCAACAAAGAGGGTAACTCAGTGCATCAGGGATAACATTCTTAACAAATTTCATGGCTGAAGAGAATGGAGAGAGGAAATCATTACCTCACCCCTCTGCCTGTGTCCAGGCAGGGCTCCACCCGGAGGCTGTCTACACTCGGCCTGCCAAGGCTGTCTGCACTCAGCCTGCGAGTCCGCCAGGGGTCCCAGGGGTCCGGTCCCAAACCAAATGGGTCTTTTCACTTCCCACTAAACACTCCCCATTTACTCGTGGTTCTTCCAAGGACAGGTCAATGAATCACTTTAAAAAGATGGCCTTTCATTTATAATTTTTTCTTGCTAACCAAACTTTCTACAACAAGAAAATTTAAGGCTAACGTGTCATCATGCTTTCCCTAGAAATCAGAATGGTACTTTCCCTGACAGGAGCTGTTTTGAGACCACCCTGGGAATTTTGCCAGAATAAATGAAATGGGAGGGACCAGTGCAAATTCTTCTTCGGTCTTCCTGACAACTCTGCTATATGGAAACATTTCAGTTTTCTGCAGTCTGGCCCAGGGCACCCTTCTTATCACTAAAGCGCCATATGAAGCCATAGACTGAACCCTTAAATATTTTTTCATCCTCTGGGAGAACAAGTAACTCAGAAAAACTTTATGTGAAGTTTTGAAAACAGGAAAAGCTAAAAAACTATAAATTAGTACAGATAACACTCTCAAAATCACTGGCCGTTAGTTTCAAGTTAAATATATTCTTGTTATAGGATAACAGTAAAATGCAAGAAATGAAATCTCAATATAATTTTTGTAATAATGTTTGCAACGGTTGAACTCCTAGCTTAACACATCGGAATTCCACTATCAAATATCAATGTCCTATGATTGTTTTTTTTAAATAGAATATAATGTAAAAATCCCCCCAAAAAGAAATATAATTAAACTACTGGTATCATCTTATATGAACAGCCCTTTTGAAATCACTGACACCAAAGTAGGAAGGAATTAACACAGAACTGTATATTCTAAACAGCTTGAGACTCTTTTAAAAAGTCAGAATGTTAATGTCTTACATAGAACTAGTTAAAATCTGAAATGAAACCTGGCAATAACATGAGTCCAACTCTTCCAGAATTTCCTGGGAAAAAAGGTAAGGGAAACAGGTAATAGATATAACAGATTTTAGACTAACTGGACTTCAAAATTCGTAAGCCAATACCCTTATTGTATTCTAAGTGCACGAAGATAACGACTGTATTACATGTGTGTCTAAGTTCTTGAAGCTCCCTTCTCACATTCTCAGAAACTCACTGGGAAGAGTCCTTCCCTGTGTTTGGTTTTCAAATACAGAGTCCCATGTTGCTCATAAAAAGTCTGACGGCTCTTCTGTGTGCTAGAGGTGTGAGGACAACAGGAAGGAGGGTAAGGGGGGCCACTAGATGGCAGCTCCTATGAAGGCCATGCTGTGAGGCGAGAGCTCACTTATTCCTCTCTAGAGCCTTGTTCCCATCTTACCCACAAGGAAACTGAAGATCAGAGAGCTTAAGTTATTTGCTCAAAGTCACACAGCTTACAAATAAGATGCAGTTAAGAGGGGTGCCAGGGTGGCTCAGTGGGTTAAAGCCTCTGCCTTCAGCTCGGGTCATGATCCCAGGGTCCTGGGATCGAGCCCCACATCAGGCTCTCTGCTCAGCGGGGAGCCTGCTTCCTCCTCTCTCTCTGCCTGTTTCTCTGCCTACTTGTGATCTCTGCCTGTCAAATAAATGAATAAAATCTTAAAAAAAATAAAATACAAAATATGAGTTGACATAATTACCATGGGTCCAGAGATTTCTGTTCAACTAACACATTTATTCATTGATCTTCTCTTTAAACATACTGTGGGCTTTTGGAATATATTTTGCTGGTATCACAGCACAGGATCACTTAATTTTTAAGTTTTTACTTTAAGTTTTAAGTTTTAAGTTTTTACTTAAATTCCAGGTGGAATCACCGCATCCCATCTACTTTTACGGGGCGAAGGGGGGCGGGAATCCCTGTACCGTTAAGATGAGTATGAAAATCCCATTATAAACCCTGCCTTCACCCAATCGCCAGTTTATTAAGAATTCTTTTGTTCTTAAGTATGAATAAAAGCACCTTTCCTTTTAATAATGCTTTAAAAAAGTCTCTTTGTTTAAGGTGGCGAGCTTATGCAAAACAGAAGGGAGAAGAGCCTTTCTACAATCTGTTCAGAGATCCAATTTTCATACTAATCGAAGTTGCTAACGTTAAAACTGACTGGGGTACCAGGGTGGCTCAGTCAGTACAGTGTGGGAATCTTGATCTCAGGGTTCTAAGTTCAAGCCCCATGTTGGGTTTAGAGATAACGCAAAAATAAAATCTTAAAAAAAAAAAAAAAAGGATCTCGGGGCGCCCGAGTGGCTCGGTCAGTTAAGCATCTGCCTTCAGCTCAGGTCATGATTCTAGGGTCCTTGGATGGAGTTCCACATGGGGCTCCTTGCTCAGTGGCGAGCCTGCTTCTCCCTCTGCCTGCCGCTCCCCCTGCTTGTGTGCTCTTTCTCTCTCTCTTGGTCTCTCTTGCTCTCTGACAAATAAAGTCTTAAAATAAATAAATAAATAAACACACACACAAACATAAAACTGTCAGGAACTACCACGCTCTTATGAATGGTGCTGACCGCAAAACATCCATCTTTCTTTTTTTTTTTTTTTTAATTATTTATTTATTTGACAGAGAGAGAGAGCAGGAACACAAGCAGGGGAGTGGGAGAGGGCGAAGGGGACTTCGCACTGAGCAGGGAGCCCGATGTGGGGCTTGATCCCAGGACCCTGGGATCATGACCTGAGCCGAAGGCAGATGCTTAACGACTGAGCCACCCAGGTGCCCCAAAACGTCCATCTTTCTAATCAGTAAAGCATTCCTCATCTTTGTCTTTGCCCTCTCAGCCTGATTTCTGAGTGCGAGACAAGTTCAAAAAATGTCTTAATATCTGCAACTAACTTAAAGCTGCAATCAGTCAGAGTACATTTCTGAGTCCCAGCTTATTCACTCACTCAACACTCAGTATTTTCTGAGCATGTACTATGTGACAGGTACTATTCTGGGCACGAGGCATTCAAAAATCAAGAAGAAGACTACTAGAACTGGACCGGACACACTTCAAATAAACTAACTGGAGTCAGTCTACATACAGAATTGTTCCCTCAAAATATAATGCCTTGATCTTTTTTGTTCCCCAGGAGGATCACTGCATTGAAATTGAATGTTTTTAGGAATGCCTTTAAAAAACTAAATATCCTCAAAAGAACTATATTAAAAATCAGGCAGTTTCACTAAAAAAATACATGTCACCTTCATATATTAAATCATAGGGCTCAAAGGGATTCCAAAAAGCAGCCTCTCTCTCTCCAGCCAGGACGATGCCAAAACTGTCCTAAATATATAAACTCTAATTAAAAAGAAAAAAAAAAGCAAGTAAATATAACAGCAAAGAAGCATTCATTTAAAAGAACATGAATTCATAACTGACTTTCCTAATCTAAATGCTAAGCAGAGAAGCAAATCTGCATGCCCATAATTTATGGGTTAGGCATTGGTTTTTTCAGGCGGGGAGAGAAAGTTATTTCCTGAAACGAGATATACTTCAAAGAAGTCATTCAGTGCAAGCCTTCTATTTGCTAAAAGGAGCAATGAAGCCTACATTCGCATTATACCTCTAATTGCTTCATTCATCTGTGTGCTCTTCATCCAAGAGCCAAGTACCCGAGCATTCTGGGAAATTCCTGAGCATCGTTCCTCGCATCCTCCAATCCACCCCACCCCCTGAAGTCCCAGAAGGTTTTTTAATCTGACTGGTTAATTCTGGGAGGGGTGACATTTCCTAGTGGGGTGGGTCCATTATTTTCCTTTTTTGAAGAAACAGTTATGACATGAATTTCAGTAACATTGATAACATCACATTGTTTTCTTTTCCTTCTATCATATTCCAATCGAATTAAGTTCAGTGCATTTTTTTTTGGTGGAAAAATGTAGAATAGTTATCTCAAGGTGAGTGGGTCAAAGTTTTACATACACACACACAATCGGATCCTATTCTCTATTTCACTGCTTCTGTGGAGCCGTCTGGGTTTCGAGACCTAGAACCCCCGGGTGGTCCTGGCAGACGTGAAAGAGGGTCTCCACCCACTCTGGCTCAACTTCCGACCATCCCATCCCTTCCAGCAACTGTTTTCATCTGCTTTGATATGCTGAAGGTCACCTAAGATCTCTTCGGGCGAACAGATTCTGCTTCATAGCATGAGACTGAAAACCACTATTTCTAGTATACCTCACATGTGGACAAATTACCTCCTTCAGATCATGAGTGACTGGACTGCTCAACGCTAAAGGCCAGCAGGGGCATGTATGCACGTGGGAGCAGGGGGTGGCTACTGTGGTTGGCATCTTACCTTCTCTTTGCCCCAAAATATGGCTTCAACATGGGGTAACCCAAAAGGTAGGCCCATCAACATTCTGAGTTCCCTGTCCCGTGCACGGATGCTGACGACGAGCAACCCTTCAGGGACATCCTCTCTTCTGAATGTAAGGTTCACGTCTCATAACCATCTCGCCTCTTTTCATCAGCGGCCCAACACCAATTTTAAGACATTTACATACCTGACAGGAAGTCATGGGAACAGTTGAGAACTGTCGTTCCTGGTTGTATCCAAGAAAGGGGAATCTCTTCTGGCTTAGGAGAGCCCAAGACCACAATATCAGCCTCATGAAGCTAGAAAGAAAAAGAGAAACACCATGCTCGTTTTAATCTGTGGCAGTGATATGTGACGAGCGATCTGTGTTGCCTGATTTCGATAGCAGATGACAACCATTCTGAGGTTGGTGCCACACGGATGATGTGCACAGAATCACATCATGGATTTCCTAATGCAGCACATGTCAGCACAGGGCCTGACTATCTTGGCCCAGAAAGGAAAGGAAAAAGGACAAAGTTTCTTTAGGGCAGTCAGTGCAGCGCCTACACTGCGGGCAGCATCGCCATCCACGTGTCCTCACCGCTAACTGCAGCATCAAGAAAAAGGATGGGGGGACACCTGGGTGACTCAGTGGGTTAAGCCTCTGCCTTCGGCTCAGGTCATGATCTCAGGGTCCTGGGCTCGAGCCCCGCACTGGGCTCTCTGCTCGGCGGGGAGCCTGCTTCCTCCTCTCTCTCTCTGCCTGCCTCTCTACCTACTTGTGATCTCCGTCAAATAAATAAATAAAATCTAAAAAAAAAGAAAAAAGAAAAAAGGAAAAGGATGGGACCACGGAAACTGCACAGATGGAAGCAGGAGACTGAAAGGTATACGAGGCGGGTGGCATCTGGAGTCACGTGGCAGCTGAGCAGGGAAGATGGGGGTGGTTGCTGGGAAGCCACAGGAAGATCTGGCCAGCTCGGGGGGCTGCTGGCTTGTCCAACCGCATAATCCAAATTAGGCCCACATGCAACTTTTGCTGGATCTATGGGAGGATTTTTTCAAGAGCTCAAGAAAAAAGTCTCATTTTCCTGGAGGCTCTGCTTAGTCTCCTGTCAGACTGTTCATTTTGGGTTTTTGTTTTTGTTTTTTTTTTAAAGAAAAACAAAAGAATGCTACTATTAGCACACGACACATTCATCACAACTGTCTTGTACGGTTTTGGGAACAGTACTGGAGGAACGTGTCTGGTAGGAAGGTGACATTTAGAAGAGACTGGCTCTGACCTCAACCAAAGAATGACCGCCTGTCCCGGTACTGTCCCCGTACTGTCCCCACTAAGCCACCAATGATCACAAACCAGATCCGTTTATGCGGAGCACAAGAGGTGAAGGAGGAAAGTGGGGCCCTGTGGGGGAAATAGCTATGATTGCACATGTCACCTACGTGGGCTGGTGCTACTACGCCCATTTAACAGGCAAGGAAACTGAGGCTCAGAGAGTGTAAGCACCTCTCTGGGAATTCCTGTTTCCCCTGGGGAGCCAGTCTCAGGACACTCCACAAGGGAGGAAGAGACAGCTGCCCGCCCTCCACTGTCCCACACTACTTTCTTTCCCCCATTGCTTTTTCCAGACTTCGGTGCCCTGCACTGATTGTAGATTCTTTAGAATCAGACAGAGGAAGGGCAGACAAAACAGGAAAACAGCCCCACGGATGTGACCACCGCAAAACCGCCCCATCAACGAACATGCTCCGCGCGCCCGCATCCGTTCTTGGCTTGGACAGGCTCGTGGCTGAAGAGCCTGGGGTAGCACCAGCTGAGCAACTCAGCGTAGGCCTCTGTAGCACAGTCTGGGCAAGAGGCTGCACCCACTAACGTCTCTTAGAAATCTTAGGGCGAGAGATGGCAGCGAGGGGAAGCAAATCCATGACGGGCCTCCCTGGTTTATGAAGACAAAAAAGCCAAGGTCTAGAACAGCTCCAAGTCCCCCGATAGAGGAGGAACATGGCAACAACTTACAAGGCATGTCTTTACGAAGAGCCGATAAAGCCAACCTTTAAAGTTGCCATCCCGGGAACGTGGATCAGTTTGATCACGCCAGCAGGGAAAAGGGAATTAACATTTGCTGGGTCCCACTAATGAGCCAAACAGTGCTCACCGCTTTTCCCTCTCACACTTCATTAAGGCATAAGAAGAATATACTGAAATGGTGTCACAGTAAATCAACTGCATTGGTCACACTAAAAAGAAGGGAAGTCTCTCCTAAAACAACCATCCTTTTTTTTAAAAAAAAAAAAACAAAACAAAACCCTGTGAGACCACAACACTATGAAACAGAATTCAGAAGTTACTGGAAGCTAACATCACCAGCATCCTAGTGCAGTTCACGTCGTATGTTCTCCACAGACAGATCTGAAAAGCAGCAAGATTTTTGGGTGATGTGATAGTTAGGGGGCAAAATTGTTCTTAAGGAAAGAGGATTTTATTTTCATCTTTTTAAGAGATTTTATTTATTTATTTGAGAGGGGGAGAGAGACAGAGACAGAGAGTGCATACATGAGCAGGGGGAGGGAGAAGCAGGCTTCCCACTGAGCAGGGAGCCTGACATGGGGCTCGATCCCAGGACTGAGATCATGACCTGAGCTGAAGGCAGAGGTTAACTGACAGAGCCACCCAGGCACCCCAAGGAAAGAGGATTTTAAACATCTGAATAAAAACATGTATTTCTTCATGTACTGATCCCACTGTAGATACTCAACTACAGGAAGGCCCCCCAAAAAACTCAAACATTTAACTTTTGTTGGAAATGCTCAGCAGGTAAGAAATGCCATGTCGCTACATTATCCCGCACAACAGCAGCAAAAACAACATGTTAAGACTTCTGTAAAGAGGGGCGCCGGGGTGGCTCAGTGGGTTAAGCCACTGCCTTCAGCTCAGGTCATGGTCTCAGGGTCCTGGGATCGAGCCCCGCATCGGACTCTCTGCTCAGCGGGGAGCCTGCTTCTCTCTCTCTCTCTCTCTCTCTCTCTGCCTGCCTCTCTGCCTACCTGTGATCTTTCTCTGTCAAATAAATAAAATCTTAAAAAAAAAAAACAAAAAAACTTCTGTAAAGAGGAAGTTAATATGTACAAGGCTGAAACATTCATTTTTGGAAAAAGCCAAGGATCAGAGGTTTACACAGGTCCCCGAAGAACACTTAGTTTCCTACACGTGGTGCCTTTGACACAACTTGTTCCTTTCATTACCTATAAATCTCAGGGAGCTCATTCCCACTCCTCAGCTCCATGTTTAAACACAACCCTGGAGTGGGCTGTGCTGAGAGAGCAACGGGAGGATGGCCGATCCCGCAGAGAAGAGACGAAAATCTCCCGCCATTAGCAATGATCTCGCTGGAGATGCTAATTCTTTCTGGAGAGGAAAACTGCTAGATGCTTGAATCAGTAAATCACTCACTGAGGAGCAAAGAAGATTTTAATGAGCTAAAATTCAAGAATGATCATCTTGCCGGCTGTTTCTACTTTCCTCCTCCCAAGTGAGAAAGACCCTGGCCAAAGCCTGGCTTGAAACTCTACCTTGTAACAAAATATCTGTTTCTCGGTAGAAATGGCTTACAGAGGCCCGCCCACTCCCCAGGCGGAGGACCAAATGTTAAAACAATGGTAAGACACAGAAATGCCGATGTTTAAGGTAGGGCATGTGGGAGTCACGTACACTTTAGGTATCATGAAAACTATTTTTCTCTACGTCACTGATTTTTAAGAGCGGGGATGGGGGGGGGCAAGCATTGGAAAATGGACAGAGAGAGATGGAGGGCAGATGTGATTTCCAAGGTCATTAAGGAACATCATGGTTTTGTATTCACCAAAAAAAAAAAAAAAAAGATCTTAAAATTCAAATTACAGAAAGTACACCCCCTTACCACCCCTCTACCCCCCCTAACTAAAAGACAATTTAACTTTCACTATCGTTTTGAAAGGGCACATGGGGAATCTCAGGTATGATATACACTGAAAGCTGGGATGAATGAAAAACAAAAAAACAAGGTTGAGAGAGAGATTTTGATGTATCGTGATTCTGAGGATCTGAAGGAAAAAATCCCTGCCCACAGGATTTAAGAACAATCCTCCAGATTGGGGGGGTGGGATAGGAAAAGAAATGATTAAACATCCCATTTCTACCATTTTGGCCACAGAGACATCGGCATTCTTGATCGGTCCATGCACATGAGCTAGGCAGCTGTCACGTACAGTACGTACAGGGAGGGGTCTGGAGGGAAGGGTGCCTCGAACTTGTTCTTCCACTTTTTTTTTTTTTTAAGATTTATTTGATTCGAACCATTTTTAAAATTCTAGAATAAGCCAATTTGGTCATGACATATTATCCTTTTAACACATTCTCTGGGTTTGATTTTTCTAATATTTTGCTCTAATTTGTGCATCTATTAAAAGAACTACTGTAATTTTCTCGTTATATTTTTGAATCGGGGTTATGCTGGCCTCATAAAATGAGTTACGAATAAACATTCTGTCTCTATCCCTTGAAAAAAAAAATAAAGATCTGGTGTTGGGGGAGGGGAGAGAATCTCAAGGGGATTCTGCGCGGAGCGTGGAGCCTGACGTGGGGCTCGATCCCACGACCCGTGAGATCATGACCAGGGCTGAAACCAAGAGTCCGATGCTAAACGGACTGAGCCACCGAGGAGCCCCGGTTCTCCCACTTCCGATGAACTGGGACACACTGTCATTGTGTGAGACCGGTCAGGTGGCTTCCCAGATCGCCGTCCCACGGCAGATTGCTCCCGGTGCTTTGCAGCAACAAGGACAGTCTGTGACATCTTACGTGGCACAGAGGCTCCTTGACAATCCCACGGCAAAGTCCTGAAGAGTTAGGTTCCTCTTTTTTTAAGTTTTTTAATGGAATGTCACTTTTCTTTCTATAAAGGCCAAATTCCCCAATGTGCGGACCTTTTCTTGCTGACTGACAAGGAGCTGTCAGATGGGGCTACTCTGGTCGCCCGCACGCCACCAGACGCTGTTTTAGAAAGATTACTCTGGAAGCTGGACTGAGAAGGGGTTGGAGGGCGTAGGAGGGAAACGAGCAGGAGGAGGACACACTTGGTGGGAAGCTGGATGCACAGGTTCCCAACACAGGATGGTCCGGGAGGAGGGGAGGTAGGCTGGGACTCGTTAGCACACAGATGGGGTTAGACTCAGAAACTTGTAGATCTGAGAGAAACGGATAGAATGGGAAGGAAAGAGGCCTTCAGTACATCCCTGGGAGTAATTCCGGGTAACAGAAGAGGAGCAAACGGTGACACTGGTATGGCCCAGGAGGCAGGAAGCGTAGTGTAGCCACACAGGTGCTGGGGAAAGGGCATGGTAGACAGGTCTGAATGACACCCGATGGCCAAACAAACTAAAAGCAAAAATAATCCATTTTGGGCAATTAGGAATTCATCAGTGACTTTCCCATAGACGTGGGCATTAGCAACTTGTGCCTAGAAAATTCCTGCCGTTTTGGTCAAGTGTGTTCCCTGCAGACGCAGACTTCATTTAGGCTTTGAGCTTCATGAGCAGAGTTCCTGTTTGTTCACACATTATTTTAACTTAGGACGTCTACCTTTTCACTTGAATGAACTGAACATCTACCAGAGGATTATGGCTTTGTACCTATGGACAAATAACCACATTTTACTGAAATATTAAGCATACTATCAAATAGAAATGTTGAAATAACTCTGTAAATATGCTAAAATAGGAACATCAAACCATTCTTTTTTTTTTTTAGGTCTTTAATCTATATTTTTTATTAAATTTTTTATTTTTTATTAACATATAATGTATTATTAGCCCCAGGGGTACAGGTCTGTGAATTGCCAGGTTTACACACTTCACAGCACTCACCACAGCACACACCCTCCCCAATGTCCATAAAACCATTCTCATTCAGATATCCTAATACTTTGGCAAGATAAGAGAATGACGATTGCAGCAGAAGGTAGTCCCCCACCCTATTCCCCACACACTATGTGATCTCATTCTGGGAGAATTCTTTTTTTCCCCCCCACAAATTGGGCATGTGTCTTTCTTCCACTTTCTTCTGTGATCAGAACGGATCATTGGCTTTTATCTACTTATTTTTAAGATTTTCTTTATTTGATAGAGACAGAGAGAGAACAAGCAGGGGAACAGCAGGCAGAGGGAGAGGGCGAAGCAGACTCCCCACTGAGCAGGGAGCACGACCTGAGCCCAGGGCAGACGTTTAACCGACTGAGCCACCCAGGCGTCCAGATCACTGGCTTTTAAAATGAATACCTATCTTGTGCTTATTTCATAAATCAGAATGACTCCAAGCCAAATGGACAGTTAGGGATTATGACTAGCACTTACCTACCAACATCTTTCCGCAAAGGATCATAAATGACCTTCCTTTTTCTACACGTTCCTAAGTTCACCTCTTACTTCGCCATCCGACATACTTAACCGCTCCATAAAGGAGAAGAGTACCAAAGAGATTCGGCTGTGTCCAGAATGACAGAAAAGACAGTCACTCCGTCTTCAAGTGCGCCTGCTGCTGACGTGGCTTCTAACACGCGAGGGAAGGTGAGCGCGACCTCACCTCTGGTAACGGGTATACTCTCAATGATTCATCAAAAGTAATTCCCTTCCTCACGCTCTAGGGAGACGATGAAATTACAAAGGATGGCGAAGAGACACAGAGACAAAGAGAGAGTCTGCGTGTGTGTGGTGAGAGACAATCCAGTATGACAAAGACTCAGAACCACGTGGCACTAAAAGGAAGAAATGCCCAGGCTGCGGTCCCCAAGGCGGCCCCAGGCCAGCCAGGCCTCACAGAGGCAGGACAGCCCCGACGACCTGCCTCCACCGTATCAAGCCCGGACCTGAAAAGCGGCAGCCTGGTGGAGTTAATGAGAGGAGAGGCAGCTGTGCGAAATCAAACTTGGCCTTTCCTGACGCACTCGCCTTTTCCAGTTCTGAACCTTGGATCCCACATGGGCCCATCTGTGCGTTCCTCTTCCTCCAGGAACCCTCTGGGCCTCGGCCACCTCCTCTGCAGGGCAAAGAAGCTGTACTCTGCGGAAGGGGCCTGAGCTGCCAGGGGAAGGATGCTTGCGGGGGGTTACAAGGCCTCGGTTCAAGTGCAGTCTCTGTGGCTCCTCAAGGGGGACGCCACACTTCATCGGCACATGTCGCGTCAATGAGACGACAGAGGAGAAAAGCTTGGAGGAGGAAATCTTTACCCCAACATAAGGGGCTTTACACTTGTGGGTTACGTTCAATAACTACCCATTAAAGTATTCTAATTCTAACTCCTTAAATTACATTTTAATTCCTTAAACATCATTTACACTGGGGAAGAAAGGCTGAAAGGTGGAGCCAGGCTCTGCCAACAGGGATAACGCTGGGTGCGCTGGAAGGGACATCACCGGTCTGCTGGTCACAGGACACAGCCGGGAGCCCTTCTTTTGTGCATATAGACCTCAAACTACGTACAGCTCACAAGGGACCACTCTATGTGACTCCTGGAGTGCGTGCCCATCAGCTCCAATAGATTCTCTCATAAATCCTCTTCTCACCACTACTAGATATAATCAGCCTGATCCGGGGACTTTTAAAATAAAAGTCCCATTCACCTCCTTCTCTGGTGTTAGTAAGTGACGCAATGATCAGGGAGTGACAGGAGTGAAAAGAATGGGACGTGACATCTCCAAAGGCATTTTCAGTCCACGAACATGGAAAAATCCGTCAGAGAATGCTCAGGGCCCTACATGACTCAGGTCACTTAGTCACACATTACTGAATAACCTTGGTATTTGCTTGGTACAGGATCCCGTGGTGCCCTGTGATTGGGGATAGTCTCCTTGCCACCTGTAACTGATGTGTGTGTGTGGGGGGAGAGACTCCTGTCGAGGCACTGTCTTGCGAGCCCCCAAAGGTGACCAGGGCACCCCCACGACCCTCTCAATAGGGTAGACACCCTCCCAGGGCCTCAGGGAGGGAATAGCACTGAGTCTACTTCGGCCTCCTCTCTTGAAAGGTTGTCTGTGGGATGATAAACTGTTGGAATAAAACAAGAGTGAACTCAAGTCTAATGTCTTGGGCCTTGGATTCTCTGACGTTTCTTACCTGAGCTGTCAGGTACTTTCTGGTGCAAAAGACTAGACTTTAAATGTACTTTCAAAGGGGTGCCTGGGGGGGCTCAATGGGTTAAGCCTCTGCCTTCAGCTCAGGTCATGATCTCAGGGTCCTGGGAATGAGCCTCACATTGGGCTCTCTGCTCAGCAGGGAGCCTGCTTCCCCCTCTCTCTCTGCCTGCCTCTCTGCCTAATTGTGATCTCTGTCAAATAAATAAAATCTTTAAAAAATATATATATATATACACTTTAAAAGATGGGGTTTTGTGATCACCTGGAGTAAGAGCTGACTCAGGACACTGGCTGAAAATTCAGGCTGTAGTGCCACCTCCATCATTTTAAAATTAGATTTGGAAAGTCTCTTTACTTCTCCACGTCTCAGTCTCCTCCTCTGTGAGATGGGGAGAATGAAGGTTGTGCCCAACAGGAAATCTGGGCAGAATCAAGGACACAACATGAGCAAAACAGGGAGCCTGGTTCTTGGGACTCACTAACTCAATTGCCAGGAGGGACCATGACAGCCATTACCTCGGGGCACTGGTCTGTGGCCTCTGCTGTGATAGTTATTATGCTCACCAGAACCCTTGAAGGCCAGACGACAGTGGGGTGACATTTAAAGTGCTGAAGAAAAATGCCTTGTCAACTGAAAATTCTCCATCCAGCAAAAAGCCACTTCAACAACAAAGGGGAGATTCGTGTACTTGCATATTAACACAAGCTAAGGGAGTACGTTATCGCTAGACCGGCCTTACAGGAAATGCAGACAGAAGTCCTCAGGGTAGAAATGACAGGCTGCCTGACATTAACTCCAAGCCTCATGAAGAAATAATGATCTCCAGAAAAAACAGTATCACTGTATTTTGGATCTGTAACTATACATTTTCTTTCCCAGCACTTATAAGGGAAATGCATTAAAAATTTTAAAATATTTTATGTATATTTATGATAATAAATTGACTAAAATAAACACAAAACATGTTTTTATGTATATTTATATAATATTTTATATTTTATGCCCCAAAGGGGTACGTGCACCCGAATGTTTATAGCAGCAATGTTCAAAACAGCCAAACTATGGAGAGAACCTAGATGTCCATCAACAGACAAATGGATAAAGATGTGGTACATATATATAATGGAATACCATGCAGCCATCAAAAAACTCAAAATCTTACCAATTGCAACGATGTAGATGGAACTAGAGGGTATTATGCTGAGTGAAATAAGTAAATCAGAGAAAGATAATTATCACATGATCCCTCTGATGTGAGGAATTTGAGGGGCAGGGCCAGGGGTTGCGGGGGGTAGGGAAGGAAAAAATGAAACAAGATGGGATTGGGAGGGAGACAAACCCTAAGAGACTCTTAATCACACAAAACAAACTGAGGGTTGCTGGGGGTGGGAGGGATAGGGAGAGGGTGGTTGGGTTATGGACACTGGGGAGGGTATGTGCAATGGTGAGTGCTGTGAAGTGTGTAAGCCTGATGATTCACAGACCTGTACCCTTGGGGCAAATAATACATTATATGTTAATAAAAATACATATATATATATGTATTTTTTAAAACCCAGTCATGTAACTCACTAATCTCATTCAGTTTAAAAGCTAGAATTTTTTTTCCCCAATCTTTGGAAAAAAGACTATTCTTTTTTCAAGATTTCGTATGTACAAGCCTATTTAGAAATGTCCAATTCACTTTTAAAAGCCTTCTATAAGCCATGCTCTGCAGTGAATTTAAACTGGAAATGACTCAGTGATCATTTAGCTTTTGTTCAAAAAACCCCAACCCCCTTTGATCCTTCAAATGGGAAAGACTTGTATTTTTTCCCTTCTTGTGTTAATACTAGTTTTGAGGGTCTCTGTGCTCAGGAGGAGGAGACATGAGATCCTCTGAGAAAAACAAAATAAAACGGTTCTCTTATTTCTGGGTTATTTCTTATGCACACAGCTGGGATGGACCCGATTTGTCACAGCTGGAGGCCACTTCACCCTGTCCTCCAGCTGTGTCTCACCACAGACTCCGGAAAGGCTCTCCCTCGAGCAGTGCGAGTAACGGGTGTGCACGCGGGGCCCCAGGGAACCTGTCAGCCTCGCTTCCCTGGAGAGGGGTACCACTCCAACTCATAAATCCTAAATGCAGAACATTCTCTCGCCTCAAACTGCTTTTGGCATCAGGATGAACTCCTCGCGGTGAGGCAGAGATAAGCCAGTTCTCACTGGGCAAGTGGCTCTGTCCAGGCCCCGCACTGGGGAGACATTCCACTCCTGGGGCCTGGGACGCTGAGTGCAGGGTCTCTGTCCGGGCAGTGGAAGGAGCCCTACCCCGAAACACCACACCCAGAGCTCTTTCGCTTCCGGACATCCGACACTCCTCCATCACATGAAGCTGACTGGGACAAGTGCCCAGACATTCTTCCACTCCCCCATGAGTAAACACATAACTTCTAGCAAAGCGCAGAAGTGATGCTCAGAAACAAAGCAGGAAACTTAATTTCCAGTGACACACTCAGATGGGCATGAAACGGCAAAGCTGCAAATTACAGAAGTCTACTCTATTGTTCACAAAACTCTGAAAAGGCAAATCCCAACTCTTCTTGCTCACGCTCCGTGGAGATGTTACGCGTAACCAGAATCCGCTTCAATCCCACTAACTCTATGTAACCATTCCTCGACACTGCAGGAAGGAACGCTACTCCTCTAAGAATGAAGCAATAAACAAGGAACCCCTCCACCAGACATGACTTGAAGTAGAGGGGCTTCTGAGGAACACAGAACTTGCGGGAAGGAAGAGGTCCTAGCCATGGAGCAAAGGCTCTCTGTTGCGTTACTTCAAGTTGGCAATACTGGTGAAGAAGGAGGGGGTGGATGTAAAGGCCCAAACTGGGCCCCCACTCTCTCCCACTCTCTTCGTCTTGATTTGGTTTCATCCCTCCCACCTCAAGACGGCGCAAGACCCTCCCACAGCGACCCTCTACTTCTGCCTGCCATTCACTGGAAACACGTCCACTGGGCTTCCAGTGAGGGACCTGGGTCCCGCCACTTTACTAGCTTATCGCCTTACGATTTCATTGACCCACTGACTTTTCCACATTGCGAAACTGGCCAGTGTCTTTCCTGACTCACCATTAACAGCAGCCGAGCTGTTAATGTGGACGTTCGTAGGGGCCAAGTTCTGTGTGAAGCCAACTTGCACGACTGAATCCCCCCAGCACCCCTATGCGGCGGGTAGTATTACGATCCCCTTTCTACACATGAAGAGACAAAGTTCAGAAAAGTTAAGTGACAGGGAAGGCTTGAACCCGGAGCTGTCACCAAAGCCTATGTCCCACTGCTTACCAAGACCACAAACGTGTCTGACTCCAAACCCTGCAGCCTGCCGCTGGCCGCAGCAGGCTGCGGTCACCTGTAGGTCATCCCGGACTCGAGAGGCTGCGTGTCGTGTAGGAGTTGGTAGGCAGGACTCTAATGTTACGTGGTCACCTACTGACCCCCAGACCTCTCAGGATGGAAACCCCCAACCAGATGGCCAACGGGGGGAGCTTGTTCCATGTCAGGTACAAAGAAGCCTATAAGACATGCTTCTTGAAGATGACTTCCTTTGGCCAATAGCTATAACCCTTTGCTTCTCCTTTTTTTCCCCAACACTTAATACTGCGGTAAGGAGAATTGAAATGTACTATGATCTTACGCTGTACTATCTAATTGTTGTTGATGTAACGAGAAAACAAAAATCCCAAGCTGTTGTTAAACTTACACACTCACTGTTTTTCACAGGGAAGGTCTGCTGAGGGTGTGGCCAGCAAGGGTGGACACATGCTCCGACTCGGGCAGATGCCCCAGGATGTCAACCCTGTGCCCAGGTGACCCACCACCACTGTAGCCTGCAGAGGTCTGCGGTCTCGGTTCTTGGAAACCAGGCCCAGCAATGGCCCGTGTTTCAGAAATAAAATCCAGGAAGAGTGGAAAGTCAAATGTCAGGCAGAAGCACGGAGGCACGTCCTCGGAGAGGAAAGTGACTCATGAACTGGGAGCCGTTGGCATGAAAAACGGAAAGAACAAGGTTTTGTCTTGAGGTGCGACAAGCAGTAGGTAGACCAGGGAGAAGGGGGCCAAATGCCAGAGGCCAGATAAATTTCAAAGACCAGTATGAGGAGCCCTGAACCATTCTTTCCATATTTTTGGCTACAGAGACGAAGCAGTAAGGAGAAAAGCCACAGTCTCTTAAGATTCACGGTGGGGTCATTCTACGTACCCAGGAAACAATGTGTGTGCAACAACTCTTCAACAGAACCTTCCTGGATGTCTGAAAACAGGAAAGTTACCCAATTTCTAGATTCTCTAGAGAGTAGAGCCACTTGGTCCTTCTCAAAGTCAGGATGAGATGTATCCCAAAGAAGAGTCAAGGTGATTTATTTCCATCATAAAAAAGTACTTTGAAAGATGTCTTTGTTTTACCAAAATACAGATACAACCGGCAAAGTTATCTGCGACAGCTGTGAAAACATTCAGTTGCCAGTGAAGGTATTTTTCTCTTTTCTACCACAGCTGTTCAGTCCAGAGCAGGGCGTGTTTTCTCCTTCCACTAACCTTCCAAAATCAAAAATTCTCGGCTCTGAATTGGAGTCCCTGAATTTTCTTGCATAGGCCGCCCCCATGTGGTGACCACTCAAAAGGCACAGAGGTTTTGAGCTCAGCTGGGCGATCACGTTTCTGAGCTGCTTTCATAGGAGAAAGAGCCGCATGTGTTTAGACCCACCTGCGACTCAGGTGTCACACTTCTCGGTCGAGACACCTGCCTCCCGGGGACAGGACTGCAACTTCTCACTTCTGTTCTCATGCGGCAACATAAGGAACGTGTATTTTTCGATGTTGTTCTGCAGTTACTTTACTGTCCTTAACATACTTTTAATTTAACTTCACTTTGCTTGAAATGTGTAAAAATTCATGGCCATTTTTTGAAATTAAAAACGTTATTAACTGCTCCAGCCATGAAAATGTAAACAGATGATAGAATGCACCTGGACACCCAGCCCACTGCCCAGAAAAAAGGCACGGCCAACGTCAGCGAGTCTCCCTTCCACCTACATCCACATCCTTGTCCTGGTAAATGGTTTCCTGATTTGGTTCAAGGACCATACATTTCTTCATCTTGTTAGTTTATATATGTAGCCTTAAAGCATAGATACAGATGGCATTGCTTTTAGACTTTAAATAAATGGTGTCACATGTAATAAACCCTTTGCAAATGCTTTTTTTTCTTCCAACAAGTGCTATATTAAAAAATTCTTTCACATTGATATTTGCAGCTCAAGATCTCTTCAATATTGTCTTGTTTTTGCCCTTCTACCTCTGTGTAAATTTTATTATTATTTAAAGATTTTATTTATTTTTTTGACAGAGAGAGAAAGAGGAACACAAGCAGGGGGAGTCGGGGAGGGAGAAGCAGGCTTCCTGTTGAGCAGGGAGCGCGATGTAGGGCTCTATCCCAAAGTCTTGGGGTCATGACCTGAGCTAAAGGCAGATGCTTAACTGACTGAGCTACCCAGGCACCCCCTCTGTTAAATTTTAGAATCAGCTTGTCAAACTCGCCAAAACAATAATAAGTCAGGACTCTGACTCAAATTTATAGATTAATTTGGGCAGAATCAGTATCTTTAAGATACTGAGTTCTCCTTTTTTTTTCTTTAACAAGGCCAAATCTCTCTATTGCAAAGCCACCAACATGCTGCCACATCCGCTTCTCTGAATATTGAGTCCTCTTTTTTTTTTTTTTTAAAGATTTTATTTATTTATTTGACAGACAGAGATCACAAGTAGGCAGAGAGGCAGGCAGAGAGAGAGAGGAGGAAGCAGGCTCCCTGCTGAGCAGAGAGCCTTACTCGGGGCTCAATACCAGGACCCTGAGACCATGACCTGAGCTGAAGGCAGAGGCTTAACCCACTGAGCCACCCAGGCGCCCCAATATTGAGTCCTCTTATCCAAGCCACCCAGGCGCCCCAATATTGAGTCCTCTTATCCACGAACATGGTATCTCTATTTTGGAGTCTTCTTAATGACCTTCATCAAAATTATATAATTTCTTTCAAAAGATCAGAAATAACTTCTGTTAAATATATTCCTAAGTACCTTATATTCTCATTGCTATTATAAACTCTAATTTAAGAATCAGTTTTTAAAAACTGATAAAAAATTACAGGGATCCCAGGAGGCACAGCTGGTTTAACTCAAGTCGAGATTTCC
This sequence comes from Martes martes, assembly GCF_963455335.1. Taxonomy (NCBI): domain Eukaryota; kingdom Metazoa; phylum Chordata; class Mammalia; order Carnivora; family Mustelidae; genus Martes; species Martes martes. Next base: position 15,701,552 of record NC_137893.1, read on the forward strand.
GGGTTGTGAGATCGAGCCCTGAGTCAGGCTCTGTAACTCAGTGCAGAGTCTGTTTAAAACAGGACATTCTCTCCCACACCCTATACTACTCACATGCTTGCACTCACTCTCTCAAATAAATAAATCTTTGAAAAAAAATTACTCTTAACTATGGGTGTGGTGTTTAGAAATGCATATATCCAAGAACCCGAGTGAACTCATACTCATTCTCATATTTTTTTAAGATTCTTTTGAGTTTTCTATGTAGGTAATGCTATCATCTGGGATTGATGACGGTCTGGTGTCTTCCTTTCCAAATATTATAAATTCTCCCTTTCTTCACATTACATCAATTACTGTCTAGTAATTCCCATACAGAGCTGATTAGGACTACTGATAATAGGCACCCTTATATCTTTCCAAATTTTAAAAGAAATGTTTCTAATATTTCATTATTTAATGAGATACTTGTTCTAACTTTTTATAGATATTTACTGGGTTAAGGAATTCCTTTAATTTCCCAGATAAGGTTTTTTTAGGAAAAAATCATAAAGGATTTTATCAAATGACTTCTGTATCTATGATGGTGATAGCATAGTTTTTATCTGATAATGTGGTGAATTATGTCAGTAAATCTTAATGCATTTTTCTGATATTAAACCACACTGGCAATCCTATGATAACCCCAACCTGGTGCTGGATTTGGTTTGTTAACATTCTGATAATGATTATTTTATCTATGTTCACAGATGGAAGGAGCCCGTAATTGTCCTTGAGCATCCTGTCCTCTGGTTTGGGCACTCACGAAATGGGTTAGAAGGTGTTCTTTTCCATTCTTTGGAGGAAAGATTATGACGTGTTCCCTGATGGTGGTAGAACTCCTTTTGTTTGCATGTCTGGTGGGTAGACTGATCCAATGTCTTAAATGTATGTCAGTCTAATCAATTGTACTTAAATCCATTTTGCAAGCTACATTTAGAAGTTTTCATTTCATACAGATTTTTAAATTTACCAGTCTAAAATTGTTCATAGCCTCTTTTTTCGAAAATAATTTTTGTTCTGCGGTTATGTCCCTTTGTTCATTCCTAACACTGCTGGTGTTCTCTTTTTTGTTTTGGTTATTTTGGCTAGTAGTATTTCCATTTTACTAGACTCTTCCAAGAACTGACTTTTGGCTTAGTTGATCATCTCTGACATAAACTTGCTTTCTATTTCATTAATATCGGCTCTTTACTGTTTCCATCCTTTGAGATTTTCTGCTGTTCTTCCTCTCACTTATGTTCAATGCTTAGCTTATACATTTCTAGTCCTTTTCTTTTACTTTTTTTTTTTTTAAGATTTTTATTTATTTATTTGACAGAGAGAGATCAGAAGCAGGCAGAGAGGCAGGCAGAGAGAGAGGAGGAAGCAGGTTCCCTGCTGAGCAGAGAGCCCGATGCGGGGCTCGATCCTATGACTCTGAGACCATGACCTGAGGCGAAGGCAGAGGCTTTCACCCATTGAGCCACCCAGGCGCCCCTCCTTTTCCTCTTCTAATATAAGCACTTAAAACTATATTTCCCACATGAAAGATGCTTACCTTGCTTTGAAGCTGAGGCGTGTTCCATTGGGAGCTCATGGTCATGGACCCTCTTCTCTGAAACAGGCATTGCAGGGCAGCTTCCAAAGACCCATGGGCTCCTATTACCAAGATCTTCTTTCCATCTAAGTTGACACCTATCCACCAAAGGGAAATTCAGTATCATGATCAAAACTTCAGAGCCTTCCTCCCCTGTAGCTTTAGTGTAAGGACAAAGAACCTTTTAAAGCTTGGCCCCCTGAGCCAAGTCAGAGCCCACAATGGCTACCACGACTTACTCTTTCTTTGTGAATGTTATGGCTGAGTGACTGAGAATCATCATCCCGATCATGCACACGATGGAAAAACAGTGTCTACCTGGCGTATCTCAGCTTAATGGCTAATATCTTAAAGGTAGACATGAAAAGTTCATCTTCTGGGCGCCTGGGTGGCTCAGTGGGTTAAAGCCTCCGCCTTTGGCTCAGGTCATGATCCCAGGGTCCTGGGATCGAGCCCCGCATCAGGCTCAGCAGGGAGCCTGATTCTCTTCCTCTCTCTCTGCCTACCTGTGATCTCTGTCAAATAAATAAATAAAATCTTTAAAAAAAAAAAAAAAGCTCATCTTCTAATGGAACTCTGGTATATATTTTAGAGGAATTTTTTCACTGAAGTACAGTTGTTACATTAGTTTCAGGCGTGCAATGCAGTAATTCAACGAGACTGTATGTCACGCTATGCTCACCATAAGCAGAGCTGCCATCGGTCACCACACGCTATTCCAATACCATGGACTATATTCCCTATGTTGTATCTTTAATTCCTGTGACTTACTCATTCCATAACTAGAAACCTACATCTCCTATTCCCCTCTCACTCATGCTACCCACCAACCCCATGACAACCACCAGTTTGTTCTCTATGTTTACGGATCTGTTTCTGTTTTTTTGTTTTGTTTTGTTCTTTAGATACCACACAGAAATGAAATCATATGACACTTGCTTTCTCTGACTTATTTCACTTAGCATGATACCCTCTAGATCCATCCACGCTGCCACAAATGGCAAAACCTCACTCGTTTTTTACAGCTGAGTAAGATTCCATATTGCATATGGACACATCTTCTCTATCCATTCATCTACCTGTAGATTGCTTCCATACCTTGGCTACTGTAAATAATGCTGCAATAAACACAGGGGAGCATATAGCTTTTGGAATTAGTGTTTTCATTTTCTTTGGGTAAATACCCAGGTAGTGGAATTCCTGGATCAAATGGTAGTTCTATTTTTAATTTTTTGAGGAACCTCCATACTGTTTTCCAGAGTGACTGCACCAGTTTGCAGTCTCCCACCAGCAGTGCATGAGGGCTCCTTTTTTTCCACATCCTCCCCAACACTTGTTATTTCTTTTATTTTTTATTCTAGCCATTCTGATTGGTGTGAGGTGATATCTCATTATGGTTTAATTTGCATTTCCCCAATGATCAGTGGTACTGAGCACTTTTTCATGTACCTATAGGCCCTGTGTATGTCTTCTTTGGGAAAATGTCTATTCAGACATTTCTGATACTTTAATCAGATTAGTATTATTATTGGGTATTGACTTGTATAAGTTCTTTATATATTTGAGATATTAAATATTTTGCAATTTTTCCCTGATGGTTCTATGTCTGGGTGTGCAGGAGGAACATCTGCTTCTCTTTTACTAAGGCGGAATAGAAAAAATTTAGTTAGTTAAATTTTTATATACTCAGCTAGAAAGCCTTTAAAATATATGAAACTCATTACTCTGATAACCAAGAAAAAGAAATTACTCATTTCTATGTCCATGACATAAAAGAGCAATGTCAAGGGAAGAACAATGGAAATTAAATACTGATTATAGAAAGAGTTACTGCTCACTGATAAATCCCAATCGAGGTTCCCATACCCTGAACTCTATCTGACAGCCTCCTCATTTAAATCTTACACATAAGTTTTATTTAAGTTTACGTGTTAACAGATTTGAGAAGTTGAAGCTTGGAACATTTTCCATTGTGGTTATTTTGTGAGTTTCCTGAGAGAAGCTGAGCCTTTGTTCACCACAGGTCACTCACCTTTACCAGTTTCTTTTTACAACTGTAATAGAGGTAATCTTGCTAGAAAAGTCTTTCATAGTCATCTACAACTCCTCGAAGATAAGCAAAAGAGCTGACACTGAATATTACTTCCATGTTTCAATTAGACTCTTCAAGAAAGAAATCCTTACTAAAAAATCAGTAAGTCCCAAAAAAGAGAAAATCGCAGCATTTCTAAAGGAGCATTCATACCTGACTTTTCAAGAAGTTCAATTACAGCTCTGGCCACAGGTGAGACGTAACATTCATGGGCATCCCCACGGACCAGCCTCCCCAGGTTGATGTCGGTTACACTGAATTTGTAAAAAAGGAAAGTTGTAAGCCAAAACATGGTCAAAGCTCACTCATCTGTAACTCACATGTATTTTTTTTTAACACACTCTTCTTTTTCTTTTTTCTTCAAAGATTTAATTTATTTATTTATTTGACAGAGAGAGAAAGAGATCACAAGTAGGCAAAGAGGCAGGCAGAAAGAGAAGGGGAAGCAGGCTCCCCACTGAGCAGAGAGCCCAATTCGGGGCTGGATCCCAGGACTCTGAGATTATGACCTGAGCTGAAGGCAGAGGCTTAACCCACCGAGCCACCCGGGTGCCCCTAACTCACATGTATTAATCCCAAACGATATTCACATCAACACTGGATAGACAGAATATATTAAATCATTAAATATAAAGAATGGGCAAGAAAGGCCACTAGCTTCTTAGAGCAGTCCCTTGGGAAACTCTGAAGTGGCTCCTGTGGGTTGGGCCAACCTTGGGAATTTTGGTTCTGCGTGGAGAGCAGGACGAACACAAGGCCATGCAAGGCCTTGCCGTGCACAAGTGCAGGGAGCTCTGTTCGGTGTGCTCCATGGAATGGTGTCCCTAAAGTGTGCAACCCCACCCACTGTCATGCAGCTGAACCTACTTTTTCCTTGAGGGAGTTTATATCTCAATCAGTATCAAAATCCAGGACCAATCCTAGAAATCTGGGGTGACCTAGCAAGACGTGGGATTCACGAGTCTGATCCCCATTTAATATCAGCACTTACCTCCTTGGGAAATCAAGAAATGGCTTCTGCGCTCTTTCTCCTTCAAATCCAGGACCCAATGGTCCCTAACTATCTAGTGAAACCGATGGGCTCCATACAAGTTCGTAATAAAATGGAGACACAGAAAAATGTTCATAGATCTCTCTTTTCACAGAAGATTTGAAATTATACTTTGATACCTGCAGGTTCTGGATGTTTTCTCACTGAACAGGGCTTCTTCTCCCTTCTAGTTAGTCTAGTACAGAATCAGAGATTTTTACAACTTTTCAACCTATGTTTGTGTCTACCCTGGGTCCGAGCGCCCAGAGAGGTTCGAGAATGGAAGGAGCCCACGTGTGTTCACCAGGCGGCAGCCTTTCAATCCAGCTCCCGTGAGGCGTACTGGATGGGAGTCCGATTTTTAAATTTGCTTACAACCTTTGCTTACAATGCTAAATACATGATGTTCTTTTTGCTGCAGTACAAAACACACTTCCTATTTCCACGTAGGAAAATGAGGTTTTTCCCTCCCCAGGAGAAGTCCCGATCGCCCACATGAATGAGCAGTACTCCTCGTCTCATGAGGTGGATGTCACACCAGGACATGAGTCAAAGACAAATATTAGCGTACCACATATTTGTAGTTTTTTCCTCTAATTTCAAATAAAACCTTGTGTTATGAATGAAAGTGCTTGTTTTGCTTTTCTCAACTGGCCTGGGACGAAGGAAGCATGGGGTGCTGCTGGTGAGTCAGGACTCGGGGGTGTTTCTTTGGTCTGGCAGAATTTTCAAGGAAACGCTTATTTAGATGAGGAAGGCTGGCCAAGGGCTCCATGAATCAGACAGGAGGTTACAAAACGAATGTGATGGTGTGAAGGATGTTCCTTCCAGAATGGCGCCCAAGCCCTACAAAAGGGCAAGTGCCTATTCCAAAATATGTAACTTTCTTAGATGGAATTTAAAAAGCCCACAAATTCCTGAAATAGTTCAAGGACTCCTTCCACTCTTAATTACAGACCCAGCTGAAACAGTGGAACTAAAAGGAAAAAAGGTCACAGGAGAAAAGCTCGGTTAGCAATAAGACTGGATTGTTTTCCTTTATATTTTCTCACCCATCCACATCCTTTTCTGGTTTCAAGGCATTGAGGACTTTGTTGCTAAAGGAGCTCTCGGAGATCTGAAGGGCAAGGCCATGTACTCTGGCATCTTCGTTAATCTTCAAGATTTCATCTATAATCTACAGAGGGGAAAAAACAATCCCTAAAATCAGTACTATAAAAATAAGACCCAATAAAAGCAGTTTCATATAAAAAAATAGATTCATAAAAATGCATCATTTCTTTTTCACTCCTTGTTGAAGTTGCTGTAAAGCAGAATGAAGAAAGTCTAATTTCTCCTTTCACCGTGTTTATAAGTTTTCAAAAGCAGCATGGCTGAATTTTAGGGACTCCTTTGTCTTTCTTACTGCCCTACTCTCTGCCACAACAGAACAAAACCAAACCAAACCAGACACTGAGATACGCAAAAGACAATTCCACGACTGCACTGAAATGAAACACACTGCCAGCTTTCAGGGAGACCACGGGGCACAAATCTCGGGCGTTCCAACCTGGCCCAGACAAGCCTGTGTTTCAAACACGACGTGTTCAACAAAGACTTCCCAACTGCTACCCTCTAGAAGCCATCACTCAGGCCCTCAGGTCCCCTGGGCCTGAATGAACCCAGATAGCATTTCCAAAGGCTTGTGATTGATAAATTCAAAGCACAGATATCTCCTTTTTATAGGAAACGCTAAAATAACTCACTATTTCTGAAAAAGACCGAAGTACAGCTTGGAAAGGTGATGTAAAAATGCAAAAGCTAACAAATGCCTGGGTGTGTCCTTCCATAAGAAATGCTCTGTCCTGTCTAGCTCTATTTTATGCCAGGAGATAACACATGTCATTCCACTTTACAATATTATTCATTCCTAAATAAAAGAGACACCAGCCCATGGATATGGGTCTCCCTGTGAGAAGTGTTGCCTTCACCACCTGTTTCACTGTCTAGCAAAAATCACTGTGGTATTTCCACCTGGTGAGAGAGGAAAATGCTGTATGACACTCAAAAAATCAAGAAAGAAAATTTTGTTCCATTCATTCACCAGGTTTTCATTCATTCAACAGACGTTGAATGTTTTGAGTCCCTACTCTGTGCCAGTTCTGAGACAGGAAACACAGCTGTGAATAAAATGCCTGCCTTCCTGCAGTTTATATTCTAGTGGGGAAGACAAGAGGGAAAAGGAAAAATAATAATAATAATAACAGTCGTCATAGTAGTAGTAGTATAATCTCTGGGTATGGCAAAAGATGGCAAAGAAAGTGAAAGCAGATTAAGCAAGGTAAAGGGCTAAGGGAGTAATGGCGGGTCAAGAGCCCAGCATGAAGTGAGGGGTCTGCTGTCACCCGTACTTGGGACGTGGGAGACGCAACAATGAAATCTTAAAAAATTAAGATCCTTTCTCTTTTCCAACAGAATAGTAACACCACCATACAAATTTACATTTACCAGAATGTCAAAGAGAAATGGGGAATAGATGACGGTCAGAAAATAAGTCAGGGAATAAAAAAAGTGAAGGGCTAGCAATACCGGTGCAAACCACCCAAATGCAGACAACGGGTGTCCTTCTGCAAAGGGACAACAAATTTCTCAGCATTCGTTAATGCCGGTATGTCAGGGGGTCAATATTTGTAATATATCATAAAGGCAATTGTGACAGAAATGGTTTGCCCAGATATGGTTTCCCTTCTTCCTTAGTAATAAACTCTTGGTTTTTAGGTGCCATAATGAATGGTTTCAGGCCACCTGGTGGAAAGACTGTATCTCTCAGCCTTCCTTGCTTCATGGAGGAGCAGTGAGGGTCAGGCCAATGGCAGGGAAGCATAACTGTGACTTTCAGGAACTGTTCCTGAAGGGAAGAGACTGGGAACCTATCTTTTGTCCTTGTCCGGAATTCCTTTTACTTGCTGGTGACAAGAAGTCGTTGAACTGAGCCCCGTGATGTGGGAAAACAAGGAAGGCTAAACCTCACCCCCCCTACACTCTCTGTGTACTGCAAAGAACCAGATCCAGGCCCTAAAAATGCTCATTCTTTATCTCATAAATGATCAGGTGAACTACTTGCCTCTACTGCTCCATCTGAGCAAAATGCAAACAAAACATAAGTTTCCCTCCTTCCCCCAGGCTGCTGAACTTGGACCCACCCCCTCACTTGGTTGGCAGACAACCCCTCCTAAGAAGAGTCTGGCCACAGGGTAAAACATTCTCTGACCTGCTGTCCCATCAAGGGCCCCTCTCATCCCACTTTCTCACACTGGGTTCTCTGTAGCCTTCTCTACCCCGCCGTGTAAAAGAAAAACCCTTTTGGGGCACCTGAGTGGCTTAGTCGTTAAGCATCTGCCTTTGGCTCAGGTCATGATCCCAAAGTCCTGGGATCGAGCCCCACATCGGGCTCCCTGCTCAGCAGGAAGCCTGCTTCTCCCCCTGCTTGTGTTCCCTCTCTCACTGTCTCGCTCTTCTGTCAAATAAATAAAATCTTAAAAAAAAAAAAAAAGAAAAGAAAAGAAAAGAAAAAAGAAAAACCCTTTTGCCTACCTCTCAAAGGATTACAGATCTTACCGTCAGAGTATACTCCCTATTGCAATACTCCTTTTGAATCATGTCTCTCCTTACTAAGTCTGGATTTATTTGGCACTGGCTAGAATGTGGATGTGATATACAGGGCTGAATCTGCCATCTTGGATATGAGACAGCACAACAGACGATAGGACAGCAAGACCGAAGGAGCCAAAGTTTCTGGTGACCTTGTGATGCCACCATGCCGGCCTGCTGCCAAACTTACTGACCTAAGAGAAAAATAAACTTCTGTCTTATTTCCTCTTCTGTTATTCGAAGTTTTCCATCACTGGCAGTCAAATAAATCCTCACTGCCACAGCCCGTCTGAAGAAAAGCTAGCCACAGGACCAAACGCTAGTGCGGCCCGGGGGCTGGTTTCCTCACCACTACTTGTGGGGGTGGCTGCTTCTCCCAGGTTTGACAAGACACCTGCAAAGGCCATTACTCCCAGAACATTTGCCTGCAAAGGACGCTGAAGATGATCTCATTCTATTCCTTTATTTTATTGATAAGGGAACTGTGACACAGAGAAGCCGTAGGAATGGCCAAGGTCAAACAACTGGTCAGGACAGAGCAACACCAGAACTAGCCCTCCAGACCCCGGCAGACAATCACCACTAGATGCTGCTGCTGCCGCCAAAAAGCACAACCCAAGTCACTAAGTCCAGCTCCGACCTTCAACAGAAACATGTACTGAGGGACAAACAGATCAAGGAGCATTTCCACCAGAAGGAGAAGTGAACTCTTCCCTCTAAGAACTCAGCCACAAGCAAAGACTGAACTTTTCCAACGACAACTAAGAGATGCTAACAGGTATATGATGTCTAAAGGGAGAAGCACCCTGTGTTCAAGTGCCCGTGGTAGTTACCTCGGCCTCGCTGCTATCCGGAGGAAGGCAAATGTGAGTGATGTTCAGACCAGCCTGTGGAAGGAACGCAACGTTATTCTGTCGCTGTGAGAGAATGGAGCGTCAAACACGTAAGAGGAATTTGTAGAATTCGACAATCCTCACCTCTTCCGCCAAATTCTGGTTTATTTCCTGCATCAAGTTATCATCACCTGCCTAAGGAGATGGGAGTAAGAAGGAGAATGTAACAGCGACAAAAATAAAAATGCATAAAAAAAGCATAAAATATAATACAGAGATGAATTTTATGATGATAAATTATCCAATTTATTAGAAAGAGAAGGAAATACAGGCTCTAATTGCTCACAGAAGGAGACTAAGAGCTGGTATTTATTCACACGTCAATATCTCAGCTTTCACATTATGTTACTTTAAAAAAAGTGAGAGCCCTCCTAAGGCTCGAGTGGCCACCCAGCCGGCACCCCTCTCTAAACGAGGACACCCAAGACAGGGCTCTAGGTGGCCTGCCCGGAGCTGGAAGCTGTCAGCAAGCAGAATCCCAGGAGCTCCAGGCTCAGGCCGCTCTTCTTTCTACCCTTCTCGCTTGCCTGTCTTTGCAGGGGGTATGGAGACGACCCCCAGGAATGCGAGTGACCTGAGCATGGCTCCAGTCTCGAAAACCACAGCGCCGCTGAGACTCCAGGCCGCTCTCCTGACACCTTCCGTGTGGCCCACCTGCTGTGCTGTGTGAGCTTCCAGGTGTGGCTCCCCTCCCGACTGCCCTGCACCTGTCACCCCAGGGGGGCGCCAAGAAGGAGGGCGAACGGCACCAACTACCGTTGGGAACGAGATGGACAGGAAATGCCAAGTCTTTCTGACACGTGTTGACGTCCGGCCCTTTGGACCTACGGCAGGCTTTAGTAGGTTTCGCAGTAAGCTCACTAAGTACCATGCCTTCCACAGAAACAAAGGGGGGAACTTCGCCCCTTCTCACGTTCAAGTCACATCTGATAGGCATCTCTGAGTACAAATGGACACAGTATGTCCATATAACCCCACGGAGGTGGGTGCCTACCTCTAACTTCTCAAAGCTACTCACACCCAGGGGAGAAAGACTCACAAAAGACCCACCCAAGCAGGGAGGGAACTAACCAGTAACCTGGTAGGAGCAAAATGACCCACGGAGGAGGGACCCGACAATATTTCCCTCTCTGCCCTCTCCTCCCTGTTAAGCCCACTTCTGTGACAAGAGATGCCCTGGTCTTCTGTACACGGTTCTCTTCTACATTGAAACGCATCCTCAAAGAGCAGCACCTTACCTGAATAATAGCAAGCACCGGCTTAAAGGTGGGATTTTTTTCTTGCAATAAACTCAGAACCTCTTTTGAATTCCGAATGACTTCTCTGCATTGAGAAAGAAAAGACAACCCACAGTCATGTCTTTGTTAATGACTAGAAAGGACTGATCCAACACATTTTCCTAGAAAGCTCGTTACTGTAAGTGAAAATAGTCAGACGACAGAAGGATGCTTTCCGAGCGTGGGAAGTGTGGCGACGAGGGGCGGGATAAGCACCCTGAAGTACAACACAGAGTAAACTGGGACCATCTGATTTTTAAAATAAGCAGAGGCATGCAAACGAGCCGTTAACAATTATTTTCCTGGGGTGAATTCTCCTGTATTTTTCAAGTAGACTATAGTGCAAACGTTTTATTTCTTTTTAAATAATCCCCTTCCTCCACCCACATCCGTCCCTAGGGGTTCCTATGGGAACTGCAAACATTGGTGCGGGGAGGGTAGCAGAGACCGGGGACGGGGCTTGTTGTGGGGCAAATCCCAGGTCCCAGAATTCAAAGGAATGTGAAGGGAGTGGGAGGGGAAGAAAACAGAGGGGAAGGGAGGGGCAGGCTGGGGAGGAAGGACAGAAAAGGGAAGTGGGGGAAGGAAAGGGGGGGATGGGAACAGAAACACTAGGGCTGCATCAGAATTTGATATGCTCCCCAGGCCTCTCAGGGAGAGAGCCTGTCAGTCCTCAGGACTCCCCACCACCCAAATCTGCATTTGGACTTTCCTAAAAGCCCCAGCAGATGCCGTTGCCACTTAGTAACACTGGGAGGAAGCAAGGGGTGCCTGCCCAGGAAGGGCAGACCCAGCTGATGTACGAGCCACAGGCTCCTCCTGCGGACTTCTGGGCTGAGCGATTTCAGACTCCTTCACTCCCATCGCTGTGACATGGGCCTCCCGTGCATTCGAAGTTGGCTTTTCTTCTCTCAGGATAATAGACAAAAGGCTCAGCCAAGGCAGTACCTAGGCCCCACGTTAAGACCCTCTTTAAATTTTGTCTTCTATCTCTGATAAGGTCTTAGATGCACCAAACAGCTTCCAGAAACTACAAGGTGAATTTCCAGGCAGAGAGCATCAGCAGTGACTGGCTGAGGGGTCAAAGGCACTGCTCAGCCTCACTGGGTTTTCAAAGATGCTGATGAGTGTCCTGGGAGAGGTGCTCTTGAGCAGGTAGATGAAGAGAAGTGTGCTCAGGAGACACCCAAAGTCTCCAAAACTCCACCAGGAGGAGCCTTCCCTGACACTGGGCTACCTGAGACAGAACAGGGAGGCATGCACACATACGTGAGCTTCGAAGATTTTCGTGTCTTGTTCCTGAACACCCAGCCGAAGCAACTTAATTCTCCAAGAAATGACTGTATTATTGCGTTAGATACACGAGACTACGTGCAAGTTTACAAGCTGCCTTACAAGTGAGCACTAGAGTCTCCCGTCCGATAATGTGTGGTGGAGGGCCTCATGCTATGCTGTTTCTCTGCCTTTCATGACTGCTAATTTGGACTGAGGGGGTCCTTATTTCCGCCTGGTTCCCCAAAAGTCACTGGAAGGTAGGTTCCCAGTGGTTTTTGGCAATGTGCACAAAGAGCACCGGGCGAGCCTGGTAAGAAGCGAGCTTTCTGTGCCTCACTCCAGAAAGTCGGGAGCTGGCAGGGCTGCATGAGGCCCAGGAACGTGCATTTTCAACAAGGAGCCACGGGGCTCCGAGGTGTGGGTAAAGGGGACCAGCCATGCACCAGGATGTGGGCCCCCCATGGACCTACACCATCAGTTTACTGAGTCTCGAACCAACTCCAGGAGCCTCATCTGCGAAAAAGGGTGTCCTGTGGCTACCCTAGAACACTAAAAAATACTCATTTGATAGCAACAGTTTCCCCCCAAACTCTTCATAACCTTGACAACCCCTCAATGAAGTGAAGGGACCAAACACTTCCATAGAACACAAACTTGTCACCAACGAAGCTAACAGAGCTGGCTAATTCTCCCCACCTCTTGGAAGTGTGATATTTCATTCTTTGGGGTTACTCATGATTCCTACAGGGATAAGCAAAGTTAGCATGAAACCAGTCACCAGGCTCAATCAATCTAAAAAGTAGGATAAATGTTTCTAATCAGAGATTTTCTCACTCCTGGAAAAAAAGCAGCCTTGTCAATTTCCAGCTAGAAGGAATGCGGGACTCTCCCCTAGGCAGCCAAATGTAACCAAAATTCAGAACTTCATTACTGAAGAACTTTGTGGAATTTATGATAATGTAACTAGTAGCTTAAAGTATCAACCACTGGAAAAGACTTCAATTACCTCCATTTTGACTTTTAACTTTCTAATTGACGAAATTCTTCCTTCCAGCTGGTCTCTTACCTCAGGCAAAAGACTTGGAAGGCAAAGCGTCCCTAGATGGGGGGAGGGGGGACAATGCAGACTACCCCCTCAACCAGTAAGGGCAGCCCTGAGCCAGCAAAACCCTACCCAGGATGGACCCCAAGACAATGACCCGAGCTCTATTGCCCACCTGCCTCTGCCCACCAACCTCCGTCCCACATTTTCCTTATATAAACCTGGAAGTATCCTCAGCACTTGGGAGACTGTCTTTAAGAGGTCAGTCCACTATCTTCCTGGTGTTGGCCTCACTGAAATAAATTTCCTTCTTGTCTCACCCCTTGTCTCTCTGCCTCTGGATTTTGTCAGTGGTTAAGTAGCTGAACCTGCTGCTTTGGGACCTTTAGACACAGGTGCTCTCGCACGCCAGCACCCGAGTTACATACCACTGACTCCACGGACAGGCTGGTCTCTCTCTGGCTGGGAAATAATGTGTTCACTGGGCAGAAGAAGGCTGCTGGAATAATGACCTCATTTCTCAGTCTCCCTTGCAGCTAACTGTGGCCACACGAGAGACTCAGAGGCAGCCGTAAGGTTATTTAAAACTACGAACTTAAGTACATCCCTGAACACAGAGTCACTTTATTTCAAAGGGAAAAGAGGTACCAGTGTGCACAGAGCATTGAAATTTCCAAAACAGTGTCTTCCAAAGACTGCCATCGGTATTCTGAGAAACAGCCCAGGCTGAAAGCACCAGCCAGAGCAGCTTAATAAATCTACAGCCCTGGTAATTTAGTGGATACATTCAGTACAATAGTAACAGTAGTACTGACACAACGGATGTCGGCTTGGATGACTGGGCACTTCCTATGAATACTTCCACGCATTTTCCTCTTTAATCGAATTTGGAGCGTGAGCTCCACCTGGCATCCGGCTAGAGCGCACAGGTCCCTGTTTCCCCTGTAGCTCAATGGGCTCATGACACTAACTGCTGGCCAATGAGGCTGTGAGCTCTAGCCAGGACAGAAGGAACATGCAGCGAGGAGAAAGATACGGGAGCACCCCGGCCCCCTTTCCCTCTTCTGCCTTTCACGCAGAGCTGGAGCAGAGAGCAAAGATCATAGGGTCATCATCCTACCTTCCCTCTCTGCCTCCCTCTGGACAGTAATGTCCACAACACTTGGGGGTATTTTTATTAAAACAGCCTCGCTCGCTCATTTCCTATTTATGCATAGGCCTGAGCTGGGAACTCTAATCTTATTTGCTGTTTCACCCAATTTCAGATAGAAATGGAAAGACAGACCACTGTTTTACAAGCCACTAAGGAAGAAAACCAGCTGGCAGTTAAACTATGGCACAATCTTTTCTTCACAGATTGTGGATTCTGTAAGTACTGAAAATTCTTTCAGTACTGATTTAGATGTAGATATTTTTTGTTTGCCATAAACCACTCATATGAGCAAAAAAAGCAAAACACTACCAAACTAAAATATTCCTAAAACTTCTTCACATTCAGGATAGGACTCTTCTGAGTGTCTTTTTTTAAAAAGAAAATTTAAGTCATCTCTATACCCAATGTGGGGCTCGAACTCATGACCCCAAGATCAAGAGTCACATGCTCCTGGGACTAAGCCAGCCAGGTACCCCCTGAGTGACTTTTTTGATCCAAGTGTCCTGATGGCAGTTTCTCTCCCTTCCCCAGCAACATCACCCTCTGTGCCATCAAGGGTGTTAGTGATGTGTCATTTTTCAAAAAACTGTATCACTTCTATCCCTGCAGTTTTCCTTAAATTCCTGACACCCATCCTGTAAGTTTTAAAATTAGCATTTTCTCAATTCTACCAGATATCAATGGACAGTTGTCAGACAACAACGAGAAATCATGTCATTTCCTAAAATAGGCCTTCCATGACTTGTTGATGGAATTATTGGGGTTATTTGGGGGAAATGAGAGGTCACTATGCTTTTGAGGGAGCTTGTTCATTCACTTCTCTGGTATATGTCCATGGAAAAAAAAAAACTAACATATACGGATTTGCAGATGTCTATCCTAGGTGACTTCTAGCTAGGCCCACCTCCCCTCCTTCCTCCAAGCCCTGGGGAATCTCTCAGAGGACAGTTTTGTCAGATGACACACATAAGTCAATTAAGTTAGAATATGCCCGGCCCAGGTTCCCATGGGTACAGGCAATGACAAATAGACAATGACTGTCACGTGGCCAACGGCAATTGTCAGACACAATCGATTAAAAGACTAGTTTGGGAGATATTTAAAAATATGCCTCTTAGGATTAGCAGAGTATAGTGATGTCCATAACAACTTCTGAAGCTGGTGATAGCGGTTCCCCTTTCCTCTATGAACAGAGATCAAACAGCTTGCCCCAATTCTCACATCTAGTAAGTACTGGAGTCATATTGCAAAGCAAAGCACCTAGCCCTTAACCATAATCCTATGAAGCAGCAATTCATTGTACAAACCTCTTTGTAGTTTAGAACAGGAGTACAGGGTTAAGAATAGATTTTGTACTTTTAAATGGTTAGAAACATCAAAGTAATAACATTCTATAACATGTGACTATTATAGGAAATTAAAATGTCAGTATCCATAAATAAAATTGACTTTGTCGGGGCACCTTGGTGGCTCAGTGGGTTAAAGCCTCTGCCTTCGGCTCGGGTCATGATCCCAGAGTCCTGGGATCGAGACCCACATCGGGCTCTCTGCTCAGCGGGGAGCCTGCTTCCCCCTCTCTCCGTCTCTGCCTGCCTCTCTGCCTACTTGTGATCTCCCTCTCTGTCAAATAAATAAATAAATAAAATCTTTAAAAAAAAATTGACTTTGTCAGTAAAACACTACGAAAATGATTTTTTTCTCACAGAAAAGTGCCTACATAATAGCTTCTATCTTGCCTATTGGCCTGCAAAACCTAACCTATTTATTGTCTAGTCCTTGGCAGAACTGCTAACCCCTGGCTTAGAATGCTCAAAAAATAAATTATAAACAACAAACAATATTTGTGGAGGCCTTGCTATGACAGTTCCTGGATTATGCATTTTGTACCTGTTCTCTCTTTCCATAACCCTGTGAAGTCGACTACCACTCCCCCCCCCCAGTGCAGGAACTGAGATCACCCCTCCCTCCTCAGTGTCAGCAGGAGACTGACCCAGTCCCCCCACTGACCATCCTGCTCATCTCTAAGTCAGGCAGTGAAAAGAACATTCATGAATACAATCCACAAATGAACCCAAGTGTTGAGTGATGCATTCACCCATCATTTCACAAGTGTCTACCCTACACATGGCCCTCTTTCCAGGAGGAAGGATCCAGGAGTGAACAAGAGACAAGGGCCCTGGCCCCACAGAGCTTTCACCCCAGGGAGGTGGGGGGACACAGGCAATAAATGCACAGGAAAGTTTCGGGTAGCTGTAAGAGTTACCCAGAAAATAAGAGGGCGAGGGGGTGGTGGTTTCTGCCTCCCATACTGTCTTCAAACCCTAACCCACTAAGGCGAGCTCAGCTGTACCCTGCTGAAATTCTCATGACCCGAAGAGGCCTAAAGGAGCTCCTACATTCCGGAGGAAGACAGGATAAACTAAGCCGAAGGCTCCTTAGAGTCACCGGCCACATCATATAAGGCTTTGGAAAGAGAGAAGGTAAAGGCAATTACTTTTACAAAGAGGGACGGAAGGAAAAAGAAAGAGGATGTGAATGGATGGAGAACAGCCTACTCAGGGTCATGGCCACCCGGAACCAGGGGCAGGCAAGGGCTTTCCCCGTACCTCCAGGTTTGCCCTGAGTGCTTCACTCCACAGGTTTAGTTCCCCCGCGAACCCACTCCTCCAGGAAGGGCCGTTCAACTTCTTCCTGCCTTCTCTCCCACGGAGGGGCGAGGAGAGGTGCAGGCGGGGGAGGAGAGGAGCGAGTGGCATCTCCGGCGGGGGGGGGGGCGGTAGGGAAAGCCTGGGCTCAGGACTCCCACAGTTCACTTCTGGGTCGGGCGAGAACTTTCCATTCGCAGCTGCTCTGAGGACCCCTGGCCCCGCCCATGCAGCGATGGGGCAGGCGTGGGCCCCACTCCTCGCCCGCATTCGGCCTGTGGTCTGGTGGGCCCGGTTGCACGTTAACGCGCCCAGAAGATGATTATGTAACCGAAGCAAGCACGCTTTCCACCCGCAGGAGCCTGCGGCGACGCGGGACGCGGGGGACCACGCAGATAGGCGCGGGCGCCGGGCCTAGGCCGCCTGTCCCCGGCCCGCGCCGGCATCTCCTGCCCGCCCCAGCCGCCGCCCCTGCTCCGCCCCGCTCCCGCCCGCCGCCGCGCCGCCCCCTTCCCGCCCCGTGCGGCGCCGTTGCATCAGAGCCGGCCGGGGAGGCGCACGTGGAGCCGGCCGCGCGGGCCGGGGGTGCCGCACCCGCCCGGGATGCCCGCGCCCACGCGATCCCCGCCCTGGGTCGGCCCCGGGGCCCCGCACGCGCTCCGGCCCCGCGAGGCCCGCCCTCCCCGCCCCCCACCGCCGCCGGGCGCCCCGAACAAGTTAGCACCAAGCACTCCCGAGCCGGAGCCCCGCGAAGCACCCGCAGGTCCCCCCCAACCCAGAGCCCCGCCGAGACCGGAGCGCCCCGGACGCCCCACCTCCTGCGTCCGCGGCCCCCGGAGCGGCGGCGAGCTCCGGGCACTCACCTGACGAGCGAGTCCCGCGCCGGGGGCGCCCGGCTGCCCTGGCCGCGGCTGCTCCCGACCTGGGCGTCCCGCAGCCGCCGCTGCCCGAGCAGACCCTCCCCGCCGCCGCAGCCGCCGCCGCCGCCGCTGCTGCTGGCGCGACGGGGCGCTCGGAGGCGGAGCGGCGGGCCCGGGGGCCGCGGCGGACGGCGGAGCCCGCGCAGGAAGGGCGGCAGGCGCGCGCTCATGGCGCGGGGGCGCGGGCGGGCCGGGCGAGGCGGCTGCGGCGGGCCGGGCGGAGACGGGGCTGCGCAGCGCGGGGACGCGGCGGCGTGAGGCTCCTCCGGGGGGCGGCGGGGCGGGCGCCGGGCAGGGAGCCGGCGCGCGGGTAACGGGCCGGTGGCGGGAAGGACCAGGACCTGCCTCCGGAGCCGGCGCGGGAGCCCCTAGGGGGCACTGCACCTAGAGGCCGTGACGTGGAGAGGGCGGGGGCCTGCGGGACGCGGGCCGGCCCTAGTGGCCCGGCCGTCGGAGGCAGGCTTTCCGGCGTCGCATCGCACCGCGGCTGGAAATTGGCCGAGCGGTAGCAGGCGGGGGAGGGTGGGGCATGGGGGTGGCTCCGGTCCAGCCCAGCGACAGGAGCTCCTTTCTCTTGCCGAAGATGCTGACGCTGCCCTGCCCCAGGTGGGGAGTCTGCTTCCTGGAAGGCCCCTTGGCTGAGCCTCCCGCGCCGATACCGGCCTTGGATGATTTAGGCTGCAGGTGGTCTAGCCCTGAAGGATGTGTGAGTCTTGGAGTTCAGAGGCTGACCTGTAGCCTTGGGCGAGTTAATCTCTGTGAACCTCAGCTGCCTTCCCAGTTAAAACGAGATTATCCTGGTTTATAATCTTAGCAGGATTATAAATCCCAAGTAAAGCGGGAATAAAACGAGTCCAAGCTACAAAGGGGGTTTTCCCGTAGCTGAGCCCCGTACAAAGTGCTGGAGTGACATTTCCTTTAATCCTAATCAATGTGCAGCTCTCTCTGGAGTCATGATGGGGTTACCTGTTGAGAAACCGACCCTAAATTGAAACCATGTAAGCTGAAAATGCATTGAATGCACCTGACTTACTGAACATCACACATTAGCCTAGCCTAACTTAAATGTGCTCAGAATGCTTACTGTAGCTAGAGTTGGGCAAAACCATCTAACACGAAGTCTGTTTTATAATAGTGTTGAATATCTCGTGTATCTTTTTTTAAAAAAATTTATTTATTTGTTTAACAGACAGATTACAAGTAGGCAGAGAGGCAGGCAGAGAGAGAGAGAAGAGGAGGCAGGCTCCCCGCTGAGCAGGGAGCCCGATGTGGGGCTCGATCCCAGGACCCTGGGACCATGACCCCAGCCGAAGACAGAGGCTTTAACCCACTGAGCCACCCAGGCGCCCCTATCTCGTATATCTTATTGAATGTTGGGCTAAGAGTGGAAGAAAGAGTGGTTATATGGGTATAGCTTGGTTGTGGGTATGCGGGATGTTTACCCTTTGACCACATGGCTGACTGGGGGGCCCCCTTGGCTCCAGACCTGCCTAGAATCAGGAGAGTATACTGCTGTGTATTAATAGCCCAGGAAAAGAGAAGAATCGGTTGCAGTTCGGTTTCTACTGAATGCTCACTGCTTTCACACCATCGTAAAGGGGAAAAATCACAAGTTGAACAGTTGTAAGTCAGAGACTGTCTGTAATGTGTTGAATATTGGACTGACCAAGCTCCTGAGGGAAATGGGTCCAGAGAGGTCAGTTGTATCATTGACAGAGCTGGAGATTTGCCTGAGTCAAATGATCATGTTCTTAATCTTTGTTTTTTTTTTTTTTAAGTTTTTATTTATTTATTTGACAGAGATCACAAGTAGGCAGAGAGGCAGGCAGAGAGAGAGAGAGGAAGCAGGCTCCCTGCTGAGCAGAGAGCCCGATGCGGGGCTCTATCCCAGGACCTGGGATCACGACCCGAGCCGAAGGCAGAGGCCTTAACCCACTAAACCACCCAGGCGCCCCGTTAATTTTTGTTTTTTAATCCCATTTATTTATTTGAGAGAGAGAGCATGAGCAGGGGGAGGAGCAGAGGGAGAGGGAGCAGGGAGGCCAGTTCGGGGCTGCCTTCCTGGACTCCAGAATCATGACCTGAGCTGAATGCAGATGCCCAACTGACTGAGCCACCCAAGAGCCCCATGAGTTGCTGGTTTTTTAAAAAAATTTTTTTTAATACTTTTATTTATTTATTTGACAGAGAGAGATCACAAGTAGGCAGAGAGGCAGAGAGAGAGAGAGGAGGAAGCAGGCTCCTTGCTGAGCAGAGAGCGCGATGTGGGGCTCGATCCCAGGACCCTGGGATCATGACCTGAGCCGAAGGCAGAGGCTTTAACCCACTGAGCCACTGAGGTGCCCCTGAGTTGCTATTTTTAACATTAAAGTAATAAAACTTTCTTTGAATCAGAGAATCATGAGTTATAATAAATGCTATTAAAGGAGTTAGATTTCCCATTCTACTTTGCAAAATAGTAGAAATAAGGGTGGGACATTATGTATGTGACATGTAGGACCACTTAATAGCACATGATTTCTTTTCAATAGTTGATGTTTAATTAAGATCTATTATGATTGCGACTTTCTTTCTTTCTTTTTTTTTTTTTTTAAAGATTTTATTTATTTATTTGACAGATCACCAGTAGGCAGAGAGGCAGGCAGAGAGAGAGGGGGAAGTGGGCTCCCTGCTGAGCAGAGAGCCAGACTCAGGGTTCGATCCCAGGACCCTGGGATCCCTGAGCTGAAGGCAGAGGCTTTAACCCACTGAGCCACCCAGGTGCCCCTGATTGTGACTTTAATATGTGGTTTTTAAAGATTTTATTTATTTTTTTGAGAGCAAGAGCATGCAATTGAGTGCCAGCATGGGGCAGGGGCAGAGGGAGAGGGAGAAGCAGATTCCCCACAGAGCAGGAAGCCTGATGTGGGGCTCATTCCCAGGTCAGATCATGACCTGAGCCGAAGGCAGACGCTTAAATGAGGCTTAACTGAGGCGGGGCTTGATCTCGGAACTCCAGGATCATGACCTGAGCCAAAGGCAGATGCTTACCTGACTGAGCCATCCAGGGGCACCCGGAATGTAATTTTTTAAAAATGTCTTTAAAAGGTCTAGGACAACAAATGCCTGCGCTGATCGAGGCAGTTAAAATATTGGACTCGACCTCTTTGAATCCTGATGTGGTTGATGTGGAGACCTTGCCTTCTGCTCATTTTCACTGCCTCATGGGCCTAACACTGGAGTCCAAGGGACTCACATTCCAGAAGAAAGGGATTTGGGTTCCTGCACGCTCGTAATGCACACTTGCCAGACCAAAGAATGGGAAAGGGAGAAAGATTTATGAAAATCAATTCATATTCCCAAGTTTGTTTCATAGGGATCATCATCTCATTTGGACAGATATGTCTGAATCCATTTACCCCAAACTCAAATCTGTATTAGTCTGCTTAGCAAAAGTCAACCATGCTCAAAGGAAAGGACTCCCTTATGTTGAAGCCTTTACAAATTCACTCACTAATGTTCCTCCCCTAGTGGATGCAGATCGTTTCGGTGCACTTTGAGATAACGTTTGGATATAAGTCAAAGAAGTTTTGTTTTCAGCCTAAGGATATGTATTTGAAAATAAAATAATATGTATACCTATATAGTGTGAGAGCGCATTTGCTCCATGCTAGGCAGGTAGTAAAGGAGTCATCTGTGAATAAGAAAAGCACAGCCTTGGTCTCACAGGGTTTATCGTGCACAGCTACCCACAAGAACACAGGCAGGCGAATGGAAGGTTAGAAGTATGATAGTTCAGGGGCGCCTGGGTGGCTCAGTGGGTTAAAGCCGCTGCCTTCGGCTCAGGTCATGATCCCAGCGTCCTGGAATCGAGCCCCGCATCGGGCTCTCTGCTCAGCGGAGAGCCTGCTTCCTCCTCTCTCTCTCTGCCTGCCTGTCTGCCTACTTGTGATCTGTCTGTCAAATAAATAAATAAAATCTTTAAAAAAAAAAAAAAAGAAGTATGATAGTTCAGAGTCTTTTAAGAATACCACAAGGAGGCACCTTCTGGGGTGCCGGGGTGGCTCAGTCAGTTAAGCATCTGCCTTTGGCTCAGGTCATGATCCTAGAGTTCTGGGATCAAGTCCCACTTTGGGCTCCCTGCTCAGGTGGGAGTCTGTTCTTCTTCTCCCTCTGCCGCTCTCCCTGCTCGTGCTCCCTCTCTCTCTTAAATAAATAAAATCTTAAAATAAGAAAAGAAAAGAAAGAGGCACCTTCCTAGACCTGGAGAGCCATAAAAAGCTTCCTGAGGGGGAATACGCCCGAAGGCAGTACTTAGGAGATGACTTAGATGACTTAGGAGTCAAGCTAAGAGAAGGACGGTGCTGGAAACAATGTTCATAGTAGAAGGATTTGCATGAGCCACAGTCTGGAGTGAGGGAGAGTGCTGACTCTACCTTTGGAGCAAGAGGTGTTGGACTATAGGAAAAGAAACATCCTCCCCCTAAGGTAGACTTAGGAGGAACAGCATCCTGAAAGAAGAGCTAAATTTTAGTTTAAAAAATGAAATGAATTAAGGGGACTATTAAATTTAAAAGATGAGGCCGTAGAGCAGTTGAAGCACAGAACTGAAGCACACAAGGAAAAGATACCGGAAGAATGACAAGCTGTGAGAGGTGGTTTAGGAAAAAGTAAGACGTTAAGATGGGGATGAGAACAAGGAAAGATGGTAGGAGGGACGTGTGTCCTGGGATGTGGCCCAGGAGATCAGGGATATGGAGCACAGTGATTGAAGGGGTCCAAACGCCAAAGAGACAGACCTGTCCAGATCAGGAAGGTTGAAAACATAGTGAGGACACTCGGATTTTTTAAAGGTCAGAACAGATGGCACTTCCACGGGAATTTGAACCTTGATTAGATGACGAGACTTTGGTCTCTCAGGAGGGACAACCTGACTCTTGAATGGTTTGCTTGGACGTAGAGAGAGAAGTTCTGAATTTAATGGAGCTCATCGGAAGTCTGGAGGGGTGGCCCACACCAACACTGACTCACATTAAAATCTGCATGATTAGGGGCACCTGGGTGGCTCAGTGGGTTAAAGCCTCTGCCTTTGGCTCAGGTCATGATCTCAGGGTCCTGGGATCGAGCCCCGCATCGGGTTCTCTGCTCAGCGGGGAGCCTGCTTCCCCACTCTCTCTCTGCCTGCCTCTCTGCCTACTTGTGATCTCTGTCTGTCAAATAAATAAATAAATAAATCTTTAAAAAAAAAAATCTGCATGATTACCGACCAGCTCTGCAGGTGAGGCGAGGCTTGGAGATGCTTGATACATGTATCTTTAACTGCAACTGATGCTTTTCTTTGAATTAATTCCTAGATGGAAATTTCTGGGTCAAAGTTGAATGTGTGATGTTATTGATCTCTATTACCCAATTCGTTTCTGAAAAATTTATATGGACTTATATTCTCATTTGGTTAGGAGTAACCATCTTTCTCTATCCTTAACAATACGGGATATATTTAAAAAATATTTTTCCATGTCATGAAATTGTATCATCATCCTGAGACAGCTCTCTATGTATCTCTTTTATTTTGCATTTCTTCCTGCATTGCATGAGTCTTATTCCTGGCTTTCCTGGCAAGGACATTTGTAGAACCTTGGAAGATACAGTATCTCCCTCTGGGGCAGAGGACAGATACGTTTATTGTCCAGAGAGTAAAGATAATGGCTCCCTCCAGGTGCCAAGATGGGACAGGTTTGCTAGGAGCCCTTTATGACTGAGGATTCCTTTTCTTAATTTTTTTAAGGATTTATTTACCTATTTTAGAGAAAGAGAGAGCGAGCATGAGCAGGGGGAGGGAGAGGGAGAGAGAAGAGGGTCTCAAGCAGATTCCCTGTCTAGCACAGAGGCCAATGCAGGGCTCAAACCCCCAACCCTGAGATCATGACCTGAGTCCAATCCAAGAGTTGAACACCAGGCCAACTCTGGCACCCAGTGCCCCTATGACTGGGGATTCCTAAGTTCAGGATCATCCAGCTATGTGATAAACCCGTGGCATGTGCACCACGCACCTGGGGGGCGGCATCGCCCACATAGCTTTGGAGGAACAGGCAGAATAGGTACAAACGCAAAGGTCATACCTGTTGGGCGGGGAGTAATAATGTCCTTTATCTCTGACCGAGGAATCTCCTGTCTTCTGCCAGCGGCCATGAATGTGATGCTGGCTAAGCGACAGTCCAGCTCCTGCACAGGTCGGGGTCGTAAATTTTTTTGACAGGACATTTTGAGCTGAGTGTTGATGACCACACAGGCTTTCCCCCAGATGGCAAGGGAAGGGCAGTGCGAGCACAGAGAACAGTTCCTATAAAGGCTGACAGATTTGGGGGTGCTGGGTAGAGGATTTAATTCTGTCTGTATGTAAAAATGTCATGCTGGCTAAGATCAGGAGGGCCGACGGGAACAGGCCTGGAAGTGGCGAAGGCGGCGGCAAGACAGCCAGGGCGGAAGTTGTGGTGGTGGGCCAAGAACAGAAGTGCAACCCAGAGAAGGAGTTCAGAGGTATAAAGGACACCGGGTTGGGACAGTGAAGCTCCCGTGGAGATGTGCTGTGGGGAAACATCTCTTTACACCGGGCGTGGGGGTGCAGTCTAAGCTGGAGTTAGGAAACAGAGTATAAACCACAGTTTAAACCTTAAGTGAGTTCATAGTATTAGACAAGAATGGGATGGAGAACATAAACCTTACAAACCTGAGGCTTAAGGAGGGCGGGCGGAAGACAAACATTAGTGAAGTGGACCAGGTGTAAAATTTTCCCCGAAGAAGCAATAGGTACAGGGGCGCCTGGGTGGCTCAGTCGGTTAAGCAGCTGCCTTCGGCTCAGGTCATGATCTCAGGGTCCTGGGATCGAGCCCCATGTTGGGCTCCCTGCTTCTCCTTCACCCTCTGCCCCTCCCCCCCGCATGCATTTGTGCTCTTTCAAATAAATCTTTATACCGACTGAGCCACCCAGGGCCCCTCTATGACATGTTTTGGTTATGTAAAAAGCCTTTACATCTGCACACGAGGGCCCCATGGCTGCTTTAAATTGGCTAATGAAGTCTCTAACGGAGAACAAAAAAACAGTCTCCCCAGAGGTTAGGACAAGTCACCACGTTTTCAGGTCATCTCTGTCCTTAGGTTCCCTCAGATCTCACAGAGGTGCCTTGCCCGAGTTCAAGCCCAAATAGGCCAGATTTTTTCCCCTTCATTTAGAGAAGCTGGGAATTGGGATTTTTTATGTTAAAACTTTTTAAAAACATGCAAGCCAGGCTCCGCGTCTGGGTCAAGGTCTCATCGTGAACGGTTCCATGAGGACCACCGGGAGAGCCATGCGTGGCCATTCAAACACGAGGACGTTTGGGAGCTTGTATTTGCCCCACAGAGCAGATGATCTGCTCACCACCCAAGCCTTGTTCTTTTAAATTCAGCTGAATAAACATGGTTTTAGAACTAATGAAGTAGAACTGCTTTCTTCCTCTTCTTTTTTTTTTTTTTTTCCCCTATTGTGCGATGCATCCAGTCAAAGTCATGGTCAGGAAAATCAAGCTTTATTGTTTTTCAGAGATACAGTGGATTTTGCTCATGGGCAAGCCCTACCATTGTCAAATAGGCAAGTTTGTCTTTTGGCACCAAAATGTCACAGCATTTTGGGCCCTCCCCCTCAACCTCACCTGACTTCAGTCCCACCACTGCACTCTTGGTTCTTGGGAAAGGTGTTTTGTCTAAATGGAATCTCCGAGAGGGGTCTGATCCCCTGACTCTCCCATGACCGTGTAACTTCTTAGTTGAAAAGGTATTGGAGATCACACAGAGTAAATTTCCTTGGAATCCTCTCAGCCAGGAGATGGAAAAGGGGCCTACAGGCTTTTCTCTGACCCACCCAATAGAAACTCCAAGATGTTGGATTTCTGACGGCGGCTGCTGCGAATTTTAAAAAAAAGCAATGTCGTCCCTTTTGTGCTTCCCTTTGTGTCTCTGATTTGAATGTTTGTCTCAGGTTTTGTGCTCCAACGAGTTTTTGATTCTCTTCAATCTTTAAACATTTAGGGAACACCTACAAGTTGTTAGGCACTGTATAGAACTGGTAAATATATTTCCATTTCAAGGGATCAAATGAGTCATGTGCTAAATTTTAGAATACTCTTCTAAAAAGAAACTTATGAACTCCTATAAAAGAGTTTTTTTGGGTGCTGAGCTCAGCAGGATGTCAGCTTAAGAACTCTTTCTCTGCCCTCCCCCCACCGCCCCACTCACATGCACTCTCTTGCAAAAAAATCTTTTTTAAACATTTTTCTTTTTGGGGGGCACCTGGGTGGCTCAGTGGGTTAAAGCCTCTGCCTTCGGCTCAGGTCATGATCCCAGGGTCCTGGGATGGAGCCCCACATCAGGCTCTCTGCTCTGCAGGGAGCCTGCTTCCTCCTCTCTCTCTGCCTGCCTCTCTGCCTACTTGTGATCTCTGTCTGTCAAATAAATAAATAAAATCTTAAAAAAATTTTTTTTTCTTTTTTTAAAAAAAATTTTTAAGGTATTTTTATTTGACAGAGAGAGAGAGAAAAAAACAGAGAGAGAACACAAGCAGGGGAAACAACAGGCACAGGCAGAGGGAGAAGCAGGCTCCCTGATAAACAAGGAGCCAGACATGATACGGGGCTTGATCTCAGGACCCTGGGATCAGGACCTGAGCCAAAGGACATGAGCTTAACTGACAGAGCCGAGATGCCACTAAAAATGTTTTCAAATACGCTATACACATTCTGAATACTTAAACTGATGATTGTGTGGATTGATTGTGCAATAATATTTTGCATTAAGCTTTTTAAATGCAGCACAATTCCACATTATCTTGGTGTTTCATGCTCTGAATCACTTGTAAGGAAAGAAAAACATGGGAAGCTAAATGGGAGAGCATACTTATGTTTCCATACATTTTTTTTTAAACCAAAAACATTGAAAAAGCATGCTTAAGAAAAAGCATAGGAAAAGGTTTATGTTAAAGACATACATAAATTAGCAAAAAGGTTGAAGCGGCTTCTTTTGGTACAATCCCTTTTGGGCTGATCCAGCTGAGTGCAGTTACCACTGTCTAGACAGTGGAAATGATGTAATGTATTGAGGATGGGGCAGCTCTTTTTTTTTTTTTTTTTAAGATTTATTTATTACTTTGGGGTGGGGAGAGGCAGACGGAAGGGAGAGAGAGAATCCC
Organism: Martes martes; assembly: GCF_963455335.1. Taxonomy (NCBI): domain Eukaryota; kingdom Metazoa; phylum Chordata; class Mammalia; order Carnivora; family Mustelidae; genus Martes; species Martes martes. The sequence goes on from NC_137893.1 coordinate 15,728,305, forward strand.
AAGTGGACTCTGCCCTGAGGGCTGAGCCCAATGAGGTTTGATCTCACAACCCTGAGGTCATGACCTGAGCCAAAAATCAAGAGTCAGACCCTCAACTGACTGAGCCACCCAGGCATCTGGAAGAGATCTTAAAGTCTTAATGTCTGTTCTTCAAAACAGAGATTAAGAAAATTCTTTTTAACAGAAGAGAACTTTACAAATGTTAATAACTATTCATGTTTAACGGCTGTGTTTATAGTTCATCACAAGCCTGATTTTTAATATTTTTCTGCCTTTCCCCTAAGGATTTATGTATGAAATTTACACAGGGCATCGTTTTTCTACTCTCATTTGGTTCTCTAAGTTGACGTTGCAAGGGGCACTTGGGTGGCTCGGGTGATTAATTGTCTGCCTCTGGCTCTGTGGATCCAGCCCCTCATTGCTCCCGGATGAGCAGGGAGCCTGCTTCTCCCTCTCCCACTGTCACTCCCCTTGCTTGTGCTCTTTTGCTCACTCTATCAAATAAGTAAAATCCTTTAAAAAAAAAAAAATCGACCTTCCACAACTTCCAGAAAACCCCACCTACTTTCAGTCTCAGGGTGGAAAAGTTAAGATAAATCTGACGGATCCTCAGTGTGAGGTGTAGAAATTCTCCACTTTAAAACACTCTCAAGAAAAATTTAAGTTATTTTCTTCTGTATAAAGAAAGTTAGGCAATATATATTTTTGCTATGTTGGGATAGGATATTATGCTTATATTTGGAAATAGAATTGCTTAAACATGGCCTATAATTACCAATTTATATTAACATGCTTCTGTTCTCTGTACAATTTTTGTCAAAAAAACTTAGAACATGGAGTTACACACACACACACACACACACACACACACACACACAAAATCTGAATTTGTGCTCCCAAAATTTTAATTTTTTTGATTCAATAATGAAATATTTAAAAAGATGTCTTCTGTTACTACAGAGTAAAAAAAAAAAAAAAAAAAAAAGGATAATCTAGTGATTGATCTAACTTAGCCACCTATCAAGAAAACACATACCATCCCAGACACTAAATTCAGTGTTTTAAAAGTAACCCAAAGACACAGAAAATATGCTGTCACTGAAACATGGTGTATCGTCATTAACCCTGACCCATTGTCTGCCTGGCTTATAAGACAAGACACAGTTACAACACAATGTAGTCTGGAGAAATCTTGACATTCCTAGAACAAACACACTAATTCACACTGTAATTTACTTTGTACTTTACAAACTTTATTAAATAATGAGCATTACTAACTTTCATTATCTTATATACAATATTTAAACTATCTTTTCCTAGATGCATTTTTTTTTTGCACAAAGAGTAGGTGAAAAGTGAACTTTAAAAAAAAATTGAACCTTCAGTACAGAGCCCTAATAAGAACTTGCCATACTTTTAAGTACATATAACTCCCCCCCCCAATTATATACAATCTTACCCCACCTCCAAATGAAACTATCTGAAACAGAAACATTTAACTGGTAACTTTGAGGAAAAATACAAACATGATTATACATATACACACAGCTCTCAAAATCTGCATCCTGGTTGACAGAAGTGGTCTATGAAGCTGAAGCCTTGTCCTAGAACGTAAAGACAACCACACCGATATTTTATACAGCAAGATATCCACCTTCATGCGGCAGAGAATACTCCTGTAGGTAACATCGAAGCCGTGTAATGAGACACTGGTGTGATGAATTAATAATGTCTGAGAGTAAGACACCACCGTAATATATGGATGATATAGAACTGGGGCTCATACAAACTAAAAGGCAAAAACAGGAAACTCCATTCTTAGGACAAGAAGAATCAGGTAACTTTGTTTTGCAAACCCACCTGTGACTACCTCTTGCAAGTCTAAGAACATACTCTCCCTACAGGGCTTGTCTTTTCTGATACTCTTACTCTTGGAAACTTGTATTGAGTTTAAAGAAAGGCAGTGAAAGCAGGAATGTTTCTAGAACCATGCCATTCAACATGGACTTGGTTTTATAAGCTGCTAGAAGAAGGAAGTGTATAGAGAAGCAAGAAACCGGGGTTCTTTTTTGTTATTTAAAAGGAAAAAACAAGTGCCAGAATGTCACATCTGATGTTTCATGGTTAAGAAAGAGAGGCACAGGACTTTAAGAAGAGGAAAAGAATTATGGTTAGAGGTCACCGATTGAAATCAGTATCAGAGATTCCCTTTAAATAGAAAGCCCAGATCCCCTTGATATCAATGAAAACTGAACTCGCTGGGGAAGGGGTTCTAGAATGTAAAATTGCTTGAAAGTAGAATACAACATTCTTGTTTGAGAAAACATCCTTGTTGGACTGACAGGAGTCTTCCATAAAACAGAACATTTTTATGAAATAGCAACAGATCGGCCTTCACTTTTCTTTTTTGGTTCTTTGATTTTTGCTTTTTACTCATAAGGCCTTGCTTTTGATTTTCTGTTCCCTTCCATAAATCCTTAGATTGGTCCCTGATTATCACAACGGACTGTGGTTTGCAGACCGTAATGACAACATCAAAGAATATTAGTCAGAGCCTAGTAGCCAAAGATCCAATTCTTTTATGTGCCTCAAAACAATGAGAAAAGGCCCCCATGTTATGTTGAGTTTAGCAAATAAATTTCATCGCAGCCAACAAAATCCTCAAGGCGGGGATCAGGTCATTGGTCTGAGGTACAGAACTCGGGAAAGTACACATGAAAAACTGCTCTGCAAAGGGTGGCCCTAAAGCGTTTTAGTTTAGCTCATGGTTTACTTTGTGTTGATTAAAGATACGCACAAAAATACTGCACGGAGAGCTCCTTTTTCCACCCCTGCCTTCGGCATTCACAGGAGGACAGCCCCAAGCTGTCCCCATGCTTTCTAACAGTTAAGTCAATTGCATTTTCTTGGTCATAGTTTCCTTGGAGCACTGGAGGAGATCGTTCCTTCGACTCCAGCCATTAAAACTAAACACAACAAGCAGTACATTCTCCAAAATGTGTCCAGGAGTACAGGGAAGGATCTTTGCTTCTAGAGAATCGGTCTTGCTCCCTCCAACGTCCCCACAGCTACCCGATTTCTACGATACAGTGAACAGATGTAGGAGCAACCCACGCAGAGTGGGTCGGGCAGGGTGCACGTACACTCCAACCAGAGATCTCTAGCTTACGTGATTCTAGGGTCTTGTCCCGAATGGAACCAAAATGGCAGGTGTAATGAGCATAATCCTTTGAACAGCTTTAGTTTCCCTTCCTCTTTCAAACAATGTGGAAAGGCCTCCTTGCTGCTTTTGGGTCCTAGAATCCAACTACTCGTGGCTGCTGGAGAGGAGAGGACTACTACTGTCTTTCTTAGACTCTGGGCACTCTTCCCAGGACACAGGAGAAACTATCATGGCCACCATGTTAAAAAAAAAAAAAATAACCTAAAAATTTTCAAGTAAGATTGACTTACATGAAACATGAAGACAGTCAGTGTCAGGAAGACACCCCGTGAGAGGCTGACCCTGGTCGGACAATACAACCCCGGCTGCCTTGGCAGCCGTTTCTAAAAGTTGTGCCGTGGAAGAAAGCATGGTTGACACTCCTGGGACATTACAAAATTGTTTTAATCTGGGACGTAGAAAACACCTCCCGGGATCTGTCCTTCACGAGCCCCCCGTGACGTGGACTCGGGTGACTTCTCCAAAGAGCCTCAGGCAAAACTGCTTGAACTGAGACACTGAAATTTTTCCCTCAGCGACTGGACGATGTTTTGCTGGTTGGGAGACGGCCCCCTCCAGAGATAGTCACTCAGTTTGTCCGGGTCGCTGTAGGACGCCAGATAGGGGGACATCCCCAGCTTGTCGCTTACTGGCTTTTTTGGAGAGCATGGACTGTTCAGGGAGTAAGAGGCGTCGTTGCTGCAGGCGCCCTCCGAAAAGTCGGCCTCCACAATCCGTGGGTCAGACGTCTTCCTCCGGCCCTGGGAGAGCTCTGCCTCCGACTCGTCTTCTTCTGACTTGATTTCCACGTAGTCGTCTTCGTCTCCTTCAGTCTCTTTGAAATTGGAGAAATAGTTCTGTGTCGCTCTTTGGGCATTTAAGGGTAAACTTCTATTTACTACCAGAACCTTCTGGGAGTCTCGGAGCGTGAGATCGGAGCGTTTTTCAGTGCCCTGCTGACAGGAGTCAGCCAGGCCGGGCCGCACATCCTGGTGACTCTCACACCTCGAACTTTTGTGTAAAGACAGCAGCTGTTTCTTTCCCCCCTCCCCGGGGTAGTTGATGGAGTCCACCGACTTGTTTATCAGGATAGAGGAAGAAGACTGGGACCGGCTGTAAGGCTGACATTTACCACTGAGGCCTGTCCGACCCAAAGAGTTGTAAAGGTAGCCCTGGAGAGAGTGCTCTTTGTTGGGCTGACTGACTATCACGCTGTGTCTCTGCACGGAGCCCAGCAGAGGGTCGGAGGACTGAAGGGAAGGCACAGAACAAGCCGTGGACAGCTGTCTCGGGATGCTTTTCATATTGATCTCTAGAGTGGGATGTTTTGACTTCAAGTCTGGCTCCGGCCGGGGACAGAAATCCACTAATTCTCCATTACTGTAGGTGGAATGCAAAAGCCAGTCCTCGCTGCTCTGTTGGGCCTGGGAAGGTGATGGGGACCTGAGGCTGCGAGGTTCTGGAGGGCTGGCCCAGCCATCCTTCTGAGTCTTGGAGGGAGTCTCTCTGAATACGATCTGGTCGTACAGTTGGGAATACTCAGCAATCCTGGCACCTGGAAGGCAAATACGGAAACAATAAACATACAGAGGACTAGTTCCACACGCAAAGATTAAAAAAAAAAAATCAAACATCCTAATGGACCGATTTTAAAAATATAAATAGACAGGATCTTTATGTCTGAGGATGAGTCATCACTGACTACTACATCACTGACTACTAAGCAATGCGAACTCAATAAAATAATCCATAGTTTAATAAAACATAAAATGTAAAAAAAAAAAAAGGTCCCCTACAGGTTCATTTAATCTGATCAAATTCTGGATTATTTTTATTTTAGGTCTGCCAATGTTCGCTGTTTGTAATGAAAATTCCTAGTGTTCTTTATAAGCATGAAACTGTGTCAGTGCTAAAAAAAAACAAAAAAAAAAAAACAGGCATCATAAAAACAAGAAGGTCAGTACTTAAACCCTGACCAATGACAAATAACTCAAGTAGTCAGTAAAAGGAAGATGACACAATCCACCAAGAAGTAGCTGCCCCTGGCTTCTCACTAGTCTTAAATGCTCTCAGACAAGGACTCCCAGAAGAGTCTGCTCCTGGTGGCTTTTCCTGTATTTCCATCCAATGCCACTGTCTGGGAAACCGGTGTCTACAGGAGGCCCTCCCTTCCAGGATTTCAGAACCATGTCTGTTGACTGAGCCACGTCTACTTTCCTATCCCCAAGAAGCCAGGCACTGAGGTCTAGGCCCCCAAGGTATTGAGAATGAATCATCTGTGTGTATAATTGAGAGTGTAATGCTCTCTAGTATTTGTCCAGAACAGAATTTGACTGTTATGTCCATGAAAGCTACTGCCACTTCAGATTCAGCTATGAGGCCAGTCTCCCTTCTGCTCCACTTCGGAGTACACAAACAGTGGAGTACACAGACATTTCTAAAGACATTAACAGAATCATGCTATGGATAGAATATTCTCTTGGGTCTGGAATGATTTAAGAGACAGAGCCCAGAGATGTCTATTTCAAGAGCTGTCCCCTCCCCGCTGCCACCACCATCACCCCAATCCAGGTATCCACACAACTGCCCTAGAACCAAAAAATTCCATGCATCCTATAAATTGCCTAGACCACGTCTCCACAGTCTCCACAAAGGGAATCTCTCCATATATGATGACCAGCAAGTGATATGCACTTTCTTCTTAAGCTATTTATATTTTTAGTGACCTACTGTTAGTAAATTATTCCTTGAATTTAAATAAAAAATTTAGTTGGGTTTCTGCCATTTCTTTCGACTCTTATCTTCTATGAGGACAGATGACAAGCGCTGTTATTCTGTGTGCATTTAATTGCAACCTTCTCAGACTGTTTGCCTCCCAAATCCCCCAAATCAGGGTAAAGTCATCTGTTTAACTTCTCATAGAGCCTACATTCAGATCCTTCAGGCTTTCAAGTCCAAATTCCTTGGAAGCACAGAGAATATTAGTTCAGAATTTCTAGTAACAAGAACTTGAGCTATTGTTCCTTGACTGGCATAGTAAAAACTCTCAATACCAATTAAGTTTGGCAACCCCTTACGAGACGGAAAGTCTACATGAGCACCAAAGTGTCTGTGTTAGCCATTCTGAAGCCTATACTGTTCCATTAAGTACGAAGCCCAGACAAAGGCAGCTGTACCCTGAGACAGAGTCATGGGTAGCCGTCGCATCTGAACATCAGCTACCCCTGCCCAGACCATTCTCATCTATATGATGGCCCCACGCGCGATCCCACAACTAAGTCAGGAAGGCCCTGAATTTTCACAAGCTTCCAATAAGATGGCAATTTTGGAGAAAGCCATGAGAGCTGATTGAAACATTTGGTTCAACTCTTTCAGTACAAAAGTGTAACCACAGAGTCGTGTATGAACAATCAGCTTTTGACTTCAGACGATAGCCCAGATGATCTGGAACCATGCATGACTCAAAATAGCCACAATATTTCCCATGCCTCTTTCTTCCTAATCACACTCTTCTTCCTTTGCTTCATCAAATCCTATTAGCCGCTCAAGACCCTCTCTAAGCCCTTCCCTTTCCATGAATCATTTTCTAACCCACTTCTCTGAAGTCTTCTGTACTTAGTGTGGACCACAACATTTAGGCTCTTGGCTGCACACACGATCACGGGCATGCATGCAAACATGCACACAATCTCGTATTGCTTGTTTGGTGACACGGACTAGTTTATCACTCCCGCTAGTCTATGTTTACTCTTGGGAAAACAATCCATACAGAGCACCAAGCATAATTCTAGATACGAATTGGTCTCAAGAACTACTTATTGAGATAATTTTTGGACTTCCTTCTTTTAAGCATAGTGTTAAAAATGGATGTGCTTTCCGTAAGACCATACCACAGAGAGTGACAGGCAGCCTAGAGAATCAGGGGCATAGCAATAAAAGAAGAGGAAGCAGGAAAGCAGTCTTTGATTAAAATGCTTCCCATGGATAATGCATAATGGGTACAGTTTATCTTTGGATAATAAAAAGTTGGCCACTTATTAATTTGGAATAAAAAGTATCTCATGGGTAGATAATAGACAGTGTCTATCTAAGTTTTAGAGATTTTTTTTGTCTCAGCTTGGCATAACTTGTTTGATGGCAACGTGAACAAGAGAACGGTTCCAAAGCAACAGCTGTCATTAGCTTTCTTTAACCAGATGGGTGGGAATTAGCCAGCCCAAGAGGACATCTCCGGTCTAAAAACCTTAGTATTAGTCAGGTGGATCAAAGTGGCCCATCATCCCAGTTCTGGCATTCATATCCTTTATAGAATACGTATATTCTCATTACAGGACAACCTCGGGGCTGTCTCAGGTTTATTACTCTTTTGGAAGTTTAAAAGTGTGGCATTCTTAGAATTCCAGATAAAAACTAAAAGTGATCCTTGCTGAGAAAAGTATGAGATAAACTGTTTTCAAGACAGAGGATTAAAATCAAAGTTCTGATGCTGCTTGAAATGTAGACCAAAGCATAAAATGTGATTTTGCCTTCGCTACACAAAAAGGAAAATCCCTTAAGCCTGTATGGAGTTTCCCCCCATGTAAAACATCACCAAAAAAGGGAACCCAAAGGCCTCATTGGCCTCAAAGACTATGAGGAGGGAGGTCTGACTGCACAAGAATGTTGGCATACTACAGCAGGCTCTGGACGGTGGGAGTGACTAGACCTGGACGGGTGGTTTAGAGGCAGAAATCTGACCCGGGGCCTGTAAACCCCCGCCAGAGAGTTCAATAAAGGTGCTCGAGAGTTTCAGCAGGTGAATAGGGTGCTCCTCCTTCCGTACAACACCGAGAGCAAGCTCCTGGCAAAGTGGCAAGGCCCATACGAAGAAGTCTGGAGAATCGGTCCGTTCGATTACGACGTCCTGTGCCCAGATAAACAAGAGAGAGAAAAGGAGTCATCATGTCAACTGATTGAAAGCCTAATGGGCACAGGAAGCGGTCTCGATCCACCCAGATGGAAGATTCCTCAGGTCCGAGAGATGGCAGGCCCTAGGGACATGCTCCTGCCAGACAGCGGGGGAGACCCCACTCTGAGAAGATGACTTTGGAGAGATCTCCTCCTCTTGGTTGGGGAGAATGTTGGTAGTAGCCCACCATGTCAAGAAAGGACCCAGACACAGAACTGAGAAAAGATCCCATGGGATCCCAAGAAGACATCAGTAGGCAACACCAAAAGGAGAACAAACCAAAGGTAAAAAGAAGCAAAAGAAAACCCCAAAGGGACACCTATGAATACTTAAAAGGTGGGTAAAAAGAAGACTACTCAAGGTAGTTATAAGCCTTAATGATTCAGCATTGGAGGTTTGAGTTCTGCATTTTAATGGATGGTCCAAATTCAAACAACCAGGCTTAGGTGATTACCACCCTTGAAACAACAGTCTGCTGGCATAATCCGTTACCATCAGAAACCCTGTTCTATTCTCTCGAAGCCTAGGTTCAGTGAGTGGAGGCATGGGCCACATACCACTGCTTCCAATGCCATCTATGCTCCCAAATACTCCTTTACAGGTGGAACTCAGTCACTTTTTCCATGGGTCATAACAAACCAGCTTAGCAGCCCTGGTGCTGGAAAAGGGACATGAATTAATTCCGACATATTCTTGCAGGAAGAAAAATATATGCCATCAGGCCTCTTACATTAATACAAAATTCACTTTTCACCTTTATTTAAAAAGAAGAACTCAAGAGAGATTGTAAAATCTTTCAGGTAGCCAATTCCGGTGCTTACCTTCCCTATTTGATAGGAAATTTTACTCTAGGTGTAGCTCTACATAAAGAGTAAATCTTTAGACAATTCTTAAATACTTTCAAACTTAAAAAAAATTCCCTCTAGATTCTTGTCATGTAACTTTTAATTTGTGGCTTCATTTAGGATTTGGATATCCCCTTCTTATTCTCTGTTTTTTGCAGAGATCAAGACATCAATCTCAAAGGAAGGGGGTTAGTGGCATCCATCTGGCCCAATGAGCCATGTCACCGTCCTGCTACCATCTCAGTGAGCCTTGAGATTGATCATCTGGGTTTTACTTTTAACTGGAGAAAGGTCTCCTCTCATCTGATATCAAGGTGATCCTCTGTCAGAAAATCTAGGCCAGGGATTCTTAAAATAGGGTCAAAAGGCCACATTGTTTTAAATTGCAGATCCCAGGGCTTAACCCCAGAAATTTCTCTGGGTCTAGAGGTGAAAAGCTCCTGAGGGGAGAGCCAGGGCCCTGGGATTTCTTCTCCCCATGACAATCCTGTCTCACTCGCACCCGTGTTCTTCGACTGCGATTGGGGTCTTGGTGTCAAGTTTTGTCTCTGCACTTCTTTGTAACAGAGAAAGAGGTCAAATCTTTAGCCCTCATCATACCAATATCATACCTGAGAGATCCCAGTTTTCTGCCCCACAAAGGTGGCTTGACCGAAAGAATCACACTTTTTGGAAGCTCCCCGAGAAGACCGAGGCTGTTGGACCAAGCCTGTGCACGACACCGGCTATTTTACGACAACTATTAAACAAAAAGTCAACTGGTAAGAGAAATATGTGAGGAAACGCCTAAGGATAGAGCATGACCAGCATTTAGAAAGTGGGAAAAGACTCCTTTTCATCTGTTAGGATGAGTTGGGGCATGTCGGCTGGGATTCTGGAGCAACCCTATTCCATGTGCTTCCACATCTTCAAAGCTGACACGAGCCACGACTCCTCCCAACACAGCAACACACACATGGAAAAGCTCTACCTGCCACGAATTCAACGGATCGCTAGTTTTCACACTTCAGATTGGAGAAAACTCCTTAAACCGTCACGTCTGGTAATGACAATGTTACACAAACAACAAAAGCCTCCGAGACCGAATCTTGCTCCAACCTGAGTGACTCTGTGGGCTAAGGTAGGAAAAGAATTAGGAACGGCCTCGTCGGTGCTTGTTGGTGAGGCTGTGGTCTCAGGTGGAGAGTGTGAGCGTCTGGGTGGCAATGATCTCACCGTCTCAAGGACTTTTAGAACCTGAAAGCTTTCCTCACATGCTACTTTCAAGAAGGAGGGAGAGCAGTGAGAAGGAACGTACCGATGGCGGGACCCCCTTGCTTCTTTTCTTCCAAGATGGCCGCCAGGTCTTTGTCCGAGGATTTAGGCTGCTGGCTGGCCAGTGGCTGCTCCAGCTCTGGGCTTCTCACTTTTAAAAGCTGGTTTGCCTTCTTGATCTTCTGACTATACTGCCTGGCCATCAGAAATACCCTGCTTTTCGTCTTATCTGTGGCATCCATCCCAGGGGCAGGGTTTTCCAAGTCTGTCTGGGAGAGACTGCTGTTGGCCAAGTCGTAAGGGTTTTCCAGGGCGGGTGTTTCACTGGCCAGAGACAGCCGGTTAAGGCTCATCAAGGAGCCTTCTTTAGCAATCAGGTCCTCTTCAAACGCGCAGTTGGTCCGGCCAGCTCTGCCAGGCTTGTCTCTCAGTGGCGTGAGGAAAGCGTGGCCCTCGGGAAGCGAGAGGGTAGACGCGGAGCGCGCGGCCTCTCTCCCCAGCTCGGGGGTGCTCTCGGAGTGCAGCCTGTCCGGCACGTCCTCTTGGCTGACGGGAAAGGCTGCCAGGAGTCGGTCTCTAGCTTTGACTTCGTTTTTCTTGATGTAGTTTTCCAGATCGTTCCAGATTTCGTCCACTTCCTCAGACAGTTTGTCAGAGATAGATTTATCACCGAGAGACAGGTTGCAGCTGAAGGAGTTATAGAGCAAACTCAAGTAGTCGTTGTCGGAGGGTCCCTGGGGGTAAGGGGTCTCGTCCTCGCTGAACTGGAGGCTGTCCTGGGAAACAAAGGGCCTCAGACTGTCACAGCACGTGAAGTCGGCTTCCAGGCCTAGGAAGGTGCTCCTCTTGGGGCGCGTCAGGCTGCTGCATTTGAAATCCAGGGAGGGCGGATCTGGGAGCCCTATGGTGTCATAGATGTTCTCCTCAACCATCTGGAGTTCATGTGTGCTTTGGTTTGGGGCCCGGCAACCCGTTAGAGCTCCGTCCCTCTCCGCATGCCGAGAGCTTTTCTCGGGGCCAGGCTGCGTCTTCGAGAAGGCGAGCTCTGGCGTGCTCTTGGGGCGAATGGGGTCCCTGGCTGTTGTCGGGGGCGTGGCCTCAGCTTCTTCCCGTTTAGCAACCATTAGTTTTAAGTCCTCGTAACTTATGTTGTCATAGACGTGGTCTATATCATCGAGGGTCAGCTCTATAGATGACCCAAAGGGAGTCATTCCGTCCTGCCCTTCTGTTTTAGGGTCACCCTGCCGTTCCCGTCGGGGGCTGTACTGAGAGCCACCACTGTCCCTAATTCTTATTTCAGGAGCGCACGTGTTGCTCTCGCCAGCGCTGCTGGCCCGCCTGACCACCCGGTGGCCAGAGCTGGCGGGCTCTGCGGGCTCGATCTGTCCCATGTGCCAACTGCAGGGGCGACTGGAAGTGCTGTCTTCGCACAGTCTGGCGGAGTTCAGGTCTGAGGAGGAGAAGGATGGCACGAACATCTGGTAATCATCTTCGTCATCCTCGTTCTCCTGAGGGGACCGACGACTCGGGAACAGGGCTTGTCTGATCTGGTGGTCCGTCCAGATGTTCCTGATGGCTCCTCCCCCGCGAAGCACGCTGATAAGGGCAGAACTGCTCGGCTGGCTGTTCCTCTGGGCGGGAGATGGTCCCGTCGAGGTCCGCTGGGGAGACCCTTCCTCCCTGGAAACCTGAGGTGGGTAGAAACATACTGATTGAACTTCGGCGACATGGACACATACCATATGACACTCCTCTGGTTTTACACATTGTCTCTCCCACTGGCCTATAATAGTCTTAAAGCAAATGATCGGTGAATAGTGTTGATTTTAATGGAGTTGAAACGTACTTCGGATTTTTTGCAAAAGGGGCAGGGAGGACAGGAACTGATATTTACTTAGAAATAGGCTGGGCCACGTGCAGAAATTCTCCACACTTAGCATTCGTAATCGCTCTGTGACTTAGACAAGATTGTACTAATTTCACAGTAAGGAAATCCAGGCTCTCCGCCGTGGGTAGAAAGGCTAGGACACAAACCAAGTCTGACTCCAAATCCCTCACTCCAACGCAGGGAATCAGCAAAATTCAGAAAACTCTTAAATACTTCAAATAATTCTGATGTGCCCTTGGTAAATAGCATTCTATAAATGAACATATATAGGTATCAAGGGCCACTGTATCTGGTTTCTATTTGAGGCTTGACGCAAGGAGTTTTATTGTGGTTTCTGGTATACCAGAAGCCTCTGTCAGTAATCCGACTGCGCACCTTAAGGCTTTCCCTGGGACCTGCGGACCTGCCATGTACCTGACTGGCATTGCCTTGGTTTATGGATTCTAGGTGAAGAGGCTTTGTTGCAGACATGTAACTTAATCCACTAGTGAGCTAATGAACGTTTTACTTTCTTTCAAAATACATTTAATTAAGTAGTATTTAGATGCCTGTTAGGAAATAAAATATGAGTGATGTTAATTTCTAATCAGAAAACCAAACCACACACATGCACACACACACACATACACATGCGTGGCCTTGGAATATGTATTCTGGGAGAAATGTGAAGCTGTTATTAAGAGTTTATTCCTTTTATAAACTCTTTGACCATTAGTACATCTCTTCTTCCTGCATTCAGTATTGTTCGTTAGTGTTATAGGAGATGGGATTTGACCACTAAGAAAAAAGTACATTTCTGCACTTCTTTCTTGTCTCTAATTTTATGAGGTTTAGTTAATCCCCATATGGAGACCTGGCTTGATCACTAGTGTCGAAAGTTTCATCAAGCTCTTGAGATTCCATCTTTAGGGCTAGTGGAGTTATCCCCCACATGGTACCAAGCAGGGCTTAGCTCCGTGCTCCTGGTTTGGCTGCCTTGAAGAGCCGGGCACCTTCCACAGTGTTTGTTAATGGAAACAATGTAGATTAAAAAAAATCAAAATCTCATGCTCTATTTCAAGACAATAATGAACTAATAAATTTCAAAAGCTTCCAAACAAAAATATGTACTCCTGAAAGAAATTCACATGCTCTAATTTTAAGAAAATTACTTTGAGGTAAGAGTGCTGATTTTTAGACATTTTACTGGATATATTGGAGATACAAGTGGGGTTACTTGGGCCCTGTGCTAAGAAGTGGCGCAGTGGAATTGTGGGGAGAGAGTTTCATAACTACGTCCTAACAGATATAGGACATTAAACAAGAAACCATAATCAGTTCTCTAAGAGTTGTTAACTTAGACAATTGGTCAGTGGACAGTTGGACATGGTTTACTCTGGTCAGGATACAGTATCGACTCTTCAGCGGTAATACATTTGGATATACCTCTTCCAATTGAGTGTACTGTTTTTATGCCCCCTCTCCTAGCTTTTATCAGACGAAGAAAAGTCCAAACTTCATAGAGTGAAGTTTCATTATAGGACATGGGCTCCTACTTCTCCTACAAGCAGCAGGACCATATTCTTAGAAGGGGATTTCTGTGACCGAAGGCTAATGCTTTGAGAAGCGAGCAACCTTCGGGAGGCAGGAGCCTTGGTCTTGTGGCAAAGTGGGGTACATGTGTTACTTCCTAGATAACCTTACAGCTTTTGAGGTGAGAGCTGGGGGGAAAGGGGGATGAAGATATGGTTGCCTTAGTTCTGAGAAATGAAGCTGGGGGAGGGAGGTGGTTATAAGGCTGAGTCCTTACTTAAGTCCATCTCAAAATGTGAAACAATTATTTACATTTGGAATATAGGCTGGGGATGAGATATAGAAGGGTACCTAGAAGGGCTGCCTAAGTAAGTATTTCAAAATAAGAAATGTAATCATGCTTACCTTTTGGATGTCTTGTGCTGTTTCTGAAAAATACAAGGGTTTTAAAAGAATTTTTGAGGATTAAAAATAGTTCTCATACATAGGTAAGCACCCCTATTTTATAGGATCTTAAAACTTGTTAATAACTGAAGCCTGAGAGGTTTCTGGGTCTTTTAGACCTAATTCTCAGAAAATAACTCTCAGTTCTCCTCATTATATATCCTGCAGTGTATGTAAAAAACCAAACCAAAACAAAACAAAACAAAAACCAAAAAACCCCAAAACCTTACGTACATCTGAGGGTCAAGTTCCTTTCTTAATCCCTGACAGCAACAGACCAATGTATGTTAGGAAGTTTCAAAGTTTTCCCCCCAAAGATGTATTTTGCCTGAAATACATGCCCTAAGCCATGAGAATCACTTAAACACAAGACCATGCTTCTATTAATTTTTAATAATTTTATTGGCCTTCCCTGAACGATACAGACAGCATTTATCACTGGGGGTCACCCTGGCGCTGTACTAAGCAGCAATACAGGTGGGTTTCTAGGGGACCTGAATATTGCCACATCCTTGCAGATACCTCGATGATGCGTGGCTCACCTTTAAACAGGATTCAGTTATGGAAGCATATAAAGTAAACAGTGATCGAATCCTCTCCATAGATCCCACCCGGTGGAAGTTATCATACTTGGCAGTTTGATGGTCTTCTTCCCAGCTCCCATGCCCACGGACCCCAGCCCACCAAAATGCACGGTTTTGTTTGTAAAATAAAGGTGCAATACAGCATTACATTCCCTGCTAAATGTGCATGGACATGCTTGTCAGTAGGGAAGGAGGCACTCCATTCTTTCTGACATTTCCAGAATGTTCCACGTAGCAATCCAAGATATACTACAATTTAACTCTTTCCCGCTAGATGGGCATTTTATGGGCTGTCCTCTTACAAATGCTGCAAGGAAGACACATACGCAATTTGATCTAGCCACACCTGGGTGAGCCCTTCTATACAGGAAGTGTATACTGTGAAATTTACAAAAGTGAAAAAAGTGAAATTGTTGAGTCAAGGGCAGATGTGGATTTTAAATTTAAATGCTCCAAATTTTGCTTCAAAAGGTTGCAGAAATTTAGACACCATTTGTTTTGGAGTGCCTGTTTTTCTAGATTTTTTGGTGGAGCTTACAGCTTTCCTCTATTTATCTCCTTCAAATGTATAGATTTTCTGATTACTAACATGGATGACTGTTTATGAATTTTATTGACGGTTTGTGTTTTTTTCTTGGGAACTGCCCAATTATATTATCTGCCTTTTATTTTTATTATTCTTTTAAAAAAGATTCTATTTATTTATTTGAGAGAGAAAGAGAATCTGAAGCAGACTCCGCCCTGAGCATGGGGCCTGATGCAGGGCTCAATCCCATGACCATGAGACCATGACCTAAGCAGAAACCAAGAGCTGGATGCTAAGGGTCTCAGCCACCAGGCACCTCTCTACCTTTTATTTTTATTTTTATTAAAGATTTTATTTATTTATTTGACAGACAGAGATCACAAGTAGGCAGAGAGGCAGGCAGAGAGAGAGAGAGGAGGAAGCAGGATCCCTGCTGAGCAGAGAGCCCGATGCGAGGCTCGATCCCAGGATGCTGGGATCATGACCTGAGCCGAAGGCAGAGGCTTTAACCCACTGAGCCATCCAGGCGCCCTACCCCTCTACCTTTTAAAAGAGTCCTTTGTCTTTTCTCTTTGATGTGTGGGATTTCTTTACATAATAGGGATATTAATCTTTTTCTGCCAGTTATCTATACTGCAGACATTTTACATCATTTGGCTTTAAATTATATAATGGGGTACTATTTTTTTTTAAAGATTTTATTTATTTATTTGACAGAGAGAGAGAGATCACAAGTAGGTAGAGAGGCAGGCAGAGAGAGAGGAGGAAGCAGGCTCCCTGCTGAGCAGAGAGCCCGATGCAGGGCTCGATTATAATGGGGTACTATTATAGACATTAATAAAATCTGTCAATCTGTAATTTATTTGGTGTTTATGTTTTTGTATGGTTTGACTGAGTAGAAAGCAGTAAGAATGAAAAAAGAAAAGATATGTTAGGACTTACCACTGGTCTTCAAAACTTTATGTGACCTTGAGGAAGGTTCTAGGAGGAAAAACAAGGCCGCCATCATTTGCAAGACCAAATCAAGGTTTTTTTCTTTATAAATGAATTATTAGTTTACAGGCAAATTATATGAGCTCTAGAAATTTTTTTTAAATCAAATATACCTAAATCCCCATCACTTAGTGATACTTAACGGCAAGACATCCACTCTGACAAAGCTGTAGGGTAAGATTTAAGTTGCTCAATCAGGGGGGTCACATAACAGAAAACTACCCTCCCAACAGCTAGTAGAGCCATTTCCTTAGCTTTAACCACCACCGATAAGGTGACAGTGTTCAATTTTATGTCCTTCAGCCACTCCTCTCCCAAGCCTCAGACCTCTAATGCTAACTGTCCATCTGACGATTCCCAATGTGCCCCCAGACCAAGCAACCCAACATGCCTCAAACTCACCAGTCTCCTCCCATCACTGTTCTTTAATCAAGTTCTCATCCCGGTTGTCACTGACATTACCAGCTCAAGTTAGCCGTCGGGACATCATTCTAAATTTCTCCTGTTTTGATCCATCATAGTTCTGTGGGATCCCAATAATGGCCCCCCTCCCCCCACTGTCTTAATTCAGGCCTTTATATCTCTCCCCAAACTAGATGGAAAGCCTCCCTCAGTTTCCACATGAAGGCAGAATTCCCTTTTTATTTTTATTTTTTAAAAGATTTTAGTTATTTATTTGACAGACAGAGATTGCAAGTAGGCAGAGAAGCAGGCAGACAGAGAGGAGGAAGCAGGCTCCCTGCTGAGCAGAGAGCCCCATGTGGGGCTTGATCCCAGGACCGTGGGATCATGATCTGAACCAAAGGCAGAGGCTTTAACCCACTGAGCCACCCAGGCGCCCCAGAATTCCCTTTTTAAAAGGCAAACATTCATTGTTGAAAATCCTTCTGTAGTGTGCATGGTCAAGCTCATACCTCCCACAGCATTAGCCGCTTCTCCTGGTTTACCTTGCGCGCCTCTACCTCCATCCCATGTTCCAGCCAGGTTGCACAACTGCCACTGGGGGTCTGATCTAACGTATGCTGGCTCAAGTCTCAGGGCCTTTGCACATGCTAGTCCTGTCCCAGCTGGCTCCTTGGCCCTCAGACTCCATCCCGGGTTTTCTGCTCTGAGAAGCCTTCTCTCTCCTTCCTACACAGTTAGCCCCCCTCTCTCTCCTTTGTCTTTCCACATTTTCGCTCACTTAGCCTCTACCACAGTCTATTGTGGACTGGTACTTATTCACCCTTTTTTGACTCTCCCACCAGACTATAACCTTCTCAGAAGCAGGAATCAGGTGTATTATTTCTTCTTGCATCCCTGGTCCTTAGCACAGTGCAAGGGGTTAGGTAGGGACTCACTAAATACTGATTCAAGTCAAAGAAAGATCTGAGGGCTGAGAGAATACTACAGAGTCTGGTTCAGCAAACACATGTTACAAGTTTAGGCTTGAAAAGTCTTTCGTATGTGTCATTGACAGGATACAATTTCCCCCCAGTGGTAGTCAACAAGTTTTAAGTACCTGCATGCTAGTGGTAAGATGCTATGCAAAGCAAAATTAGTTGATTGGTATGTTTTATGTTCTGCAGAAAATAGAGAGTTTAGAATGAAACTTTTCATTCTAAACTTTTTAGTTAGAATGAAAGCCTGACAGTCGGACTGAAAGGATCTTTCATTACTTGTCCCCCTAGATTATTAAATTTTTTATCACAACCCCCTATTTACCTGACTTTCTTCTCAGCCGATATGGAGCAGAACCGTTTTTAGAACCACACAATGCTTTCGTCTCCCTGTCAGGACTATAACAGAACCCAGGATAATCTGAAAAGATAACCACACACACCGATAAGAAGGAGGGATTCTGTGACTTCCCAGATGGGTAAAACTTGTCTCGGCTCTCTCTGGATTTCTTCTTTTTCATCAGACATGTTACAATTTCTCCTTCCCATAACTGGTGTTGAGTAGGTATCACGGGACTTTTGGGTTACATTGGGACTTCCAGGAATCTGTCAGCAAGGTAAGCTGCCTTTTTTGCACACGTGTGTGCTCTCAGGCTCTCTCTTACACACACACATGCATGCACACATGCAAGCTCTTTCTGTGTACTCTTTTTTCCCCCTCACTAGCTTCTAGAAAGAGCCATAACCATTGTCTTTACCCTTTGTAGGAAGTTAGTTAAAACATATGAGGTATCATTAACCTCCTACTGCCACCCAGGATCATATGCAACTTGATGAGTCACAGAGGTCAGAAAACTCTATTAAAATAAATGTCACTGGAGCTGAACTTGTCACACGGCACCGGACAGGCTGTGGTGACCCGCCGCAGCAAAGGCTCTGTCAGGGAGGGTGGAGCCATCTGGAGAATTCCATCCCAGTCCAGTTTTGCCAGGCAACTGTGCCCCACCTGCTGGTGGAGGATGTCAAGCTATTCTTCCCCAATGGAAGCTGTCCTCCAGGGCGGGGACTGTTAATATTTTTCTAGACATTGTTCTTTTGAACATTTGATGAATGCTTCAAGTTCTCTTACCAGAAAAGAGATTTTCATTTATTTTATTTTATTTACTTGAGATAGAGAGCAAAAGTGAGTGAGAGAGAGAGAGAGAGTAATGAGTTGGCGGGGAGAGAGACAGAGAAAAAGGGAGAAGCAGGCTCCCCACTAAGCAAGGAGCACAATGCAGGACTCGATCCCAGGATCCTGGGATCATGACCTGAGCCGAAAGCAGATGCTTAACCAACTGAGCTACCCAGGCACTCCAGGTTTTTCATTTAATTTCACAGTTTATGTCTTTCTACCTATCTAAAGGGTACACAGAGTTTAGATTAAGAAAATTGGATGCCTGGTTGTCTCAGCTGTTTAAGCATCAGACTCTTGATCTCAGCTCAGGTCTTGATCTCAGGGTTGTAGCCTCAAGCCGCTTGTTGGGCTCCATGTTGGGCATGAAGCCTACTTGGAAAAAAAAAAAAAAGAAAGAAAGAAAGGGGAGGGGAGGGGAGGGGAGGGGAGGGGAGGGGAGAAGAAAAAGAAAGAAAATTGGGTCTAATCCTAAAGTACTCTAGCCCTTTCACTGATCATCTGAAACCTGAGGGTAAACAATTCTAGGGTTTTAAGAGTGTCCAAAACCCCAGAGAGTTTTGAGGATTGTAAAGACCACACATGTTTGTTCAATGACAGTGGCAAAGTTACATAAATGAGGTCATTTGGCCCAATGGACTGGCTGCTTTGCTCATACCCAGCCAAGTCCAAAGTCAAGGCAGGGCAAAGGAGGGGATGTTCCCAGGCTGGGTTGCTCCGGCCTAGTCTTGGGCCTGGAAGAAAGGGACATCGAACCAATTAGTGGCTCAAAATCATTCTACAAACACACAGAACCTTCCTGGTGTCCACGAACTTGCCCGGAGGCTGGGAATGAGGACTTGGTGCAGGCGGCTTCAGACCACCATCTTCCTCCGTCTTTTCTCCTAAATCGAACATGCTCACCCATGACCTTACCTTCTCTTTGAATGTTTTTATTTAAAAACAAAAACAAAAACAAAAACCTTGACACTTTCCCCTGAATGAAATGGGAGCTTTTCAAGAAGTCAGGGCAGCGGGTCCCAGCCTAGCCCTCTTGTAGGGGTCACCTCTCAGGAGCTGTGGGGCATGACATGGGGGCAGGGGTCTCAGCCACGTGGTGGGGATGTTCATCTTTCGACCTCATGAATGCTTCTTGTTTCCCTTGCAGAGCTAACTGCCAGCTGCATGGAGGCGACACGAATCAGTGTTCATACCTGGGGCAAGAGTCCTCAAAAGTTATTTCAAACGCTGTAGGGGAAAGTTTTTGTTAGACCCAGTTGTTAAGTCTAAAGCCATCAATTCTCTTCTTACTCTGTTTAATCTGGGAGAGAACAAGGATGTGATAAATGCTGTTGAACGAGGTTTTAATTTTATAGGACAGACCTCACCTCTATTTATTTCCTGCATGTTTTCTAAGCCTAGAAATACAATCACACTTGTGGGGCTGCTGTAATTTCGAAATCTGCATCAGGGAAACTGTTAACGATCTTGTTAACGATCTTGTTGGTGTGATTCGTGCAGGTAAACAACATAGATTTCCCTCTGAGGGGCTGTGGTGGGAAGTGTGTGGAACCCTGATTCCTGGTGGTGCTGGAAGGGAGGGTGAGACTTGACCCTGGCAGCAGGTCTTACATTCTTAGTTGATACAGAGATCTGGACACGTGGCCAGCCGTCAGGTGCAGATAAACCAGGTGAAATCAACATACAAGCAAACCAATGTGTGAGGAAGAGATCATGCTGTCTGCTGGCTCTGTTTGTTACCACAGTGAACAGAGAGCTGCTCCTTTCTTAAAACTGACATTTGTATAAATTCTAAGCAGAAAATATGATAGATGCAAGGAGACAAAATTTCAAATTGTATTAAGAGAATGAAACTTACGAATGGCATCCATTTCAAGTATTGCTTGCTTGGCCTGAAAGAAAGAAAGAATCGCTTTAATTGCAATTACTTTTGGTTTCTTCTTTAAATTACCTGTCGTCATACAGAAGACCTATATTACCTCTAGATCCTACCTGAAGAAGGGATTTATGAAAAGCTTTAAACAACTCATTATTTCTTTGCGGCACTAACGCATAGTTCAAGGGCTTCAAGCAGACGAGCGCCCTCCGGTGGGCAGCGGACGCTATGCAATGGAGGCACCAGCGCTAAGCTCACAGCCCCCATCTGGAAGGAAGCCACAAAGGGCAAGACAGGACCCACCCTTCAGGGTTGCTGGTAGACGCACATGATAGGCACTCAACCCAATGGAATTACCACCTGCCCACCAAGGGACTGGGCCAGATAATCCTCTGGCTTTCTTCTCCCCTCCACCCCAAAATTCGCAGCTTTAAAGCTTTAAGGCTTCTTTTCATTGTTATTGCTGCCAACGATATTAACGTTTAGGGAATTATAAAAAGATAGTTAATTATCCTAACATGAATCCTGTGGCCTGAGGATGCAAAGAGGGGAAAAAAAATTACTTTAAGTAGCCTATCTTGCCCCCTGTGTCATTTTCATAGTTCAAGGGTCCTGTAACTTAACCTATAAACATTGGGCGAAAAATCACCTTAAAAATAATTTGGTTGTATTTTGTCACACTGCACTGATAGTGCAGTAAAAAGGTTTAGGGTAACTGGTAATATTTAGTTTAAAAAAAAAAAAAAGGACAGGAGGGAGGTTAAAAAAAAAAACCTGGATGCAACCACCATAAGTTTGAGAAAACAAATGGTTAGATTTTGATGACATTGATGTTTTTATTATAGAATCAGTTTGAGGTTACTAGTTGGAACTAATTTCAAACACAGATAGGAGCTCAATTTCTGTGAAGTGCGTTTCTAGAACCAGGGGGATATATAAAATGCAGAAGGTGGGGCGCCTGTGTGGCTCAGTGGGTTAAAGCCTCTGCCTTCGGCTCAGGTCATGATCTCAGGGTCCCGGGATTGAGCCCCACAAGGGGCTCTCTGCTCAGCGGGGAGCCTGCTTCCTCCTCTCTCTCTGCCTGACTCTCTGCCT
Source organism: Martes martes (assembly GCF_963455335.1). Classification (NCBI taxonomy): domain Eukaryota; kingdom Metazoa; phylum Chordata; class Mammalia; order Carnivora; family Mustelidae; genus Martes; species Martes martes. The sequence goes on from NC_137893.1 coordinate 15,750,025, forward strand.
ACTTGTGATCTCTCTCTGTCAAATAAATAAGTAAAATCTTAAAAAAATGAAATGCAGAAGGCTCTACTTTTATCTTTATTCTCAATCTAGAGCAGAGTGAGTGTGACTATCATGTATTTGAATAAAGAAAATGCTTATTTCCAAGAAGTTTCCTGGTATCTATAGACTTAGGCTTTAAGGACTTAGCATTTCCCCCACCCCCCATCTTGACATTTAATTTCAGAAAAGTACTATTCCTACATTTTCCTCTAGGAGTCAGCCAGGGACCATCACTGAATCGAAAGACCGGAAGGAGGCTGGGAGTCTCAGGAATGAATTTCCAACAGCTCATGGCAACCGCGTTAGACGGTAAGGCTTTTTTGATGTTTACAAAAATTTCCCATTAGGCATTTCTTTTGTTTACTAGGAATAAACAGATTTTGAAAGCTTTGGAGAAAAAGATCTAAGAAGAAGTCTTGAAGAAAGAAGTGAAAAGTTCAACTTAGTAATAAACCTGCTTAAATAAAATAGAAAATTATTATTACATCACAGTGGATCAAGTATATTAAATAAATGTATCTTCATTGCCCCTGGGAGCACTGTGGAATGGGGCTCATGCTTGCTCTGTGCACCCAGACAGACCTGGGTCTGACTCAGGCTCAGTCACGAACGAGCTGTATAAATGTGGGCAGAGAACTCACACGTTGCTGAGTTTCTGTTCTGACTTTTCTAGAATGGGGAGAGTAAGACCTTCATTAGAAGGTGTTTTGCTGAGGGCGAAATACAAAGTGGTCAGCCCACTGTAGGTGTGTTCAAGACGTCGTCGTGGAAAAAAATAATGTTTAGATTCTAAAGGTCAGGAATTTGGGTAAAAGAGTGCAGTTCTGTTGTGACTGTTGGAACCATGTTAACGCATCAAGGGAGAATGGCCTGGAACACACAGGTCTTGTGTGGGAGAAAGAGGACAGGTACGCAAGCCGGTCTGGTTTTGTAATGGCCTTTGGGAATCCTTTGGCAGCTCTGATTTTCCCAGGAGACAGGTGAACCGTGGGTGGGGCCTATCAAAGCCACTCTGTCATTGCTCAGGGTGGTGCGGGGCACAGGGCCAGCAGCCGGGTAACTAACCACGAAGAAAACGCAGTCACCTCTCTGCCTGACTTACCTCACATCTCACAACGCCCTGATGAGATGCGACTCATGCTTCGCTCCAACACACACCTATGCACACTCATTTCCCGGGCACCAAATCGAGGCGGACAGCCCCGGAGAACGAGCTTCAGATACACAGAGCAAAACAGGCGCTCGTTGCTCAGAAATGTCCCTGTTCCTAATTCTGCAACCCTGCCACCCCCAGACCGATTCTCATGACCACCACCCCACCTTCTGCTCCACTTCCCTCCTCCCCCAGCCCAGCAAGGGCCCCTTCACCATCCATAGGACGATCCATTCTCTACCTGCACACTAGCTCCTAGCTGCTTTATCTCTGATCGCCCCTTCCTTCCACTCCAGAACAGCAACACACAGTCACAGCGGCCCCCAGGACCTTAGCAGCGCCCAAAGCTCTCCAAGTCCCCTTTTCAACCACAGACCTCTGTATTTCCATCTCCCCACCTTTCAACTCCTGCTGAGCCGGTGTGTGGGATCTGAGGCCCGCGGTCCTTCAAGCCATGCCTGTTCTCTCTGTTGACTGCACACTCCACTCAGCTTGGAGCTCATGCTCAATGCCTGTGCCGACTGGCACCCACGTTTCCCTGCTGCTAAGCTTCCCCTTTGGTGGCTCTGCTGGGCCTCACCCCCTGTGCCCTGGTTCCTTGATGCTAGTTTCCAAGCCGCTGAGCAGATTTCCGCATGACCTCAGCACACTGATCCACGGTGACCCCCCTCCGTCGGGTCTCGGATGAACAAATTATTGTAGTCATCCTTAGAGACTGGTCCATTTCCTTTAGTGTTCTGAGCCTTGCCACTTTCCCTCAGGCGCCCAAACCCACCTGGGATCCCCCCACCTGGGCTCCCTCAACCCGACACACGACATCATCGCCAACTCCTGGGAAATCAAATTCTTTATCTTCACGCGAGTCCATCTCAAAGGTTCTCGGCCCTGAATCATCTTTCTTCTCCCCCAGCTCTGGGAGGGAGGTTTCCACCTTCCCGGACTACTCTCTCACCCAGCGCTCCTGACCCCACCCTCCCTGCTTCCCAGGGGGGGGTTCCAAAGAGCACCCCTTGGCTTATCGGTTCACTTCCTTCCCGCCGCCCACTGTCGCGTCCACGGTGTTTGCCTACGTCGATGCCTCGCTCTCATCTTGCCCCCGCTCAAGCCGCCACCTTGCATCTTTCCTGCGTTTGTTCCAGTCTGCATTCGGTCTGCGGCTTCTCAGGTCCGCATTTCTCTTTAACGCCCTGCAAGCTCTCCCTGATCTCTTAGTTGCCAAACCCAATCTCTGACCCTCCTGTTTGAATCGGCTGTGACGTCCCGTCTGTGGCATTTGAGACTCTTGCTACCGTCTTCTTCTTTGAGATCCTTTCTTTCCTTTGTCCCTACGCCTGTCTCCTTCGGTTTTCTTACTACCTCCCTGCTCATTCTCCCCACCGGCTTGCAGGTCACTGAGATGGGATTCCCAGGGGTTCTCTCCTGTACACACTTTCATGGGCCGTCCTAGCGAAGCTCAGGGCGTCAGTGACTGTGTCGAGAGCCTCCAGATCCGCAGCTTCCAAGACCTGAATTTCCACCTGGGCTGACTCGCCTCCGCACACGCTACCCTGAGAGCTCCTCCTTGCTCCCACCCAACTGGTTCCTCCCCTTGGCAGCTTGTCTCAGGACTCAGCACTGTCTCCTGGGCCCAACCCCTGACTCATCCTTGACTCCTATTTCTCTCTCTGTCCTCATGCACCTCGTGCGCAACTTACGTTCCCTCTGCCTCGGTGAGAGCTTCTGCATCCGCTCCCCCTCTGTTGCTGGGGCTCCCGGAAGTGCCCCTCGCCTGTTTTCTAGACCACCGCGGTGGCTTGCTGATTCTTCTCCTCCCGCCAGCGTCCCTCCTGCAGCTCATTTATCACCCTGTCCCTGCAGTTACACGCTCAGAACACAGGGGAGATCAGGCCAACCCCTTCATCCACAGCCTTCAATAGTTTCCTGCCACCCAGACAGTCACACTCCTTGGTGTGTGCCTTCAAAGACCTTCGCCGCCCAGCGGACTGCCTTCCGCCTCTCCAGCCTCACCGCCTGCTGCATCTCCTGAGGACCCAGCCCCTCCACCGAGGCACCATCTGTGGGCTGCGAACAGGGTGCACCCATTCACATCTCCTTGTTTTTGTTCATGCTGTTCCCTCAGCTTGGGTTTCCTCTTCTTCCACTTGATAAAAACATTCCTCATCCTTCAAGACTGAAGTAGGTGAGAGTCATTTCCTTCCTTTCCCCATTCGACTGTAATTGAACACTTTATCCTTCCAGAATACTTGGCTTATACCTCTATTAATTTATCCTCTTTAGCAAACAGTTTCTTGTTTATATGGCTGACTCTCTCATGGACAAATTCCTTCATAACTGAGTCTGTATCTTCTTTCCCTAGCATTCCCACAGAACCTAAGCTAGTTCTGATCGCATTGGGTGCTTAGTGGAGCTTTGAATACTTCTCACAAGTGTATTCTACTAGTCCTCTAAAGATTTTCTTGTAGTCTTTTCCTTATTTTTAATTTGCTCAAGCCCCCAAAGAAAATGTAACAACAACAACAACAAAAACCTTTGGGGCACCTGTGTGGCTCAGTCAGTTCAGCATCTGGTTCTTGGTTTTGGCTCAAGTCATGATCTCAGGGTCCTGGGATCAAGCCCCGTGTCAGGCTCCAAGCTCAGCAGGGAGTCCCCTGGAGGACTCTCTCCCTCTCCCCCTGCCCCTACTGTGCTCTCGCTCTCTCTAAAGTATATTAATAAATATTCAAAAACCAAAAAAAACAACCTTTGACAATTTTCCTATATGTGAATCTTCTTAATGTACCTGACGGGTTGAGTTGATCCCATCTGTATCCTTTCTTTCAATTTTCTTTATCTGGAAAGTGAACATTTATTCCTGGCAGGCTGCCTTGTGGGACTTGAATTCTTTCACATTTCCCTGTTTGTTGACCTCATCGTCTTACCTTTGCCGGAATCTTGGCCGCATGGTTCTCCAGGATCAGCCTCTTCAGGTGCAGAACCCACAGGCGCTTGTCCTGCTGGGACTTAGCCTACCAGAAGGCAACGTGGACAGTCAGACGACTCGTGCCTCCCCAACACACAAGACTAGACCCTCTGATAACCCTCTGACAAGGTGGGCAACACGCTGTGCAGCCAGAAGGCTCTGGAAAGGCCGGCCAACACACGGCGCTCCTCCTTCCCAAGGGCGAGCCCCGCAGGGACGGGAGGACCCGGCTGTTACCTGAACTGTGTGCTGCAGCTTCGGGTTCTTATAGTGGAAGACGCTGAAGCTGAGCGGCTCCTTCGGAATCACTTCCACAAGCATGAGGTTGCCGCACTGCGCAGGACAGCAGAGGGAGGGTGAGGCACGCTTGGAAGAGAATGGAGCAAGGCCCCCGCCCCCGCCCAGTGCTCAGACCTACCAGGATGTGGGCTTTGTACGTGAACGTGTCGTCTCTTTTCTTTGTGATGAGCAGCAGCTTGTCAAAGAGGAAGAGCGTCCGCTCGTTCTTGGCACGCTGGATGCGAAAGGTGCCTTCCAGCACCAGCTCCCCGTAGCTGGTCAGGTCTGGCCCCTTCCAGTTAGTCAGCAGACTCTGTATCTCCTGGAAAAGTGACCATTCCGGGGGACTAAGCAAGGAGGTGGGAACACGTGGCTGCAAGGACATGGTGGCCCATATGCAGACTCAAGAATGGAGTCTGACCATCGCTGATGAGGTCTAAGGGATCTGTTTGGTGTCCAATGGTGTCGAACGATCCATGACCTAAACCCATATATATGGGTGCTGTCACTTAAGGGTTAACAGAAATGAATCAAGTTGCTAATTGCTGAGTTGCCAATTACTTATTTCCATTCCTTGATAATCCTTTCCTAGGGCTGCTGACAACACTTAGGACTCTCAAAAGCTGGGTAAAGAGGACACAGGTATGTGACCTTCTCCAAAAGGCGTCTTTCTCTTGACATTCTCACCCATATTCTCTGCATAAAAACCTTCAGAGCTACTGACGGGCAAACCTTCTTCCAGAAACTGAAATCCATACTATATACAAGTGACTCAGAACTAAGGGCAGTGAGAAGCCATGGAAGATGCATCTTAGAAATTTCCTGGTATTAATCCCATTTGTTGGGGGAAGGGAAATGAAGTTGTCACCGCCACATTTTTAATGGCACTTGATAAACATAAACTGAGAATAGGACTTTGAAGTGTCTTTGGGATGTGCTGTACATCCACACCAATGTTTTTTAAGGAAGCAGATATTTTGCTGTTTTGAAAAATGAAAATACTTGCAAACAGCATTTAATTAAGCAGCCCAGAGGAGAGCCCCAAATTTCACTGGTTGAAAGTAGAAATGGATAGGAATGGAGATAAAAGTCTGGGCCAGAGCCTGGTTTAACAGTGTTTTCAGAATGCCAAACAGATTTCTAAGATGTGAAAAACCAACCAGTCATTTAGCCATTTCTGAATATGCGATGGATGTTATGTCCGCAGAACATGCAGCTGACGACACATGAAAGATTTTCTGACTATTCTAAAAACCAGACATGGCCTGGAAGACTAGAATGTCACCTTCGCTCGATTTCTGAGCATCAGTGACTTCATACCACACTCTGGCTGCCTCTAGATGAATCCTAGGGTTTTGTTTTGATTTTTGAGCTCAATAATGTATCTTTTTTCTTGAGTTGGGCATAGGGGCTCCGCACAGCATGGAGTCCCTCTGGGCTTTCATGTCTCACTCCAGGGACACAGAGGAGTCTGTGACCAGCTTCTAGGCCCACATGACCTTTTGTTTTTATTTTTTTAATTAAAAAAATCTATTTATTTATATGAGCATTTAAAATTTTTGCACAATCAGGGTTGGGGTCGGGCAGAAGGAGAGGGAGAAGCAGATTCCCAGATGAGCAGGAGCCTGACACGGGGCTTGGTCTCAGGACCCTGAGATCATGACCTGAGTTGAATGTAGATGCTTCACTGACCAAACCACCCAGGTGCCCCAACCTTTTGTTTTTATTTTTATTATTTAAGATTTTATTTATTTATTTGACAGAGAGAGAGAGAGAGAGCATGCACAGCAGGGAGCGAGAGAAGCAGACTCCTAACTGAGTAGAGAGCCAGACGTGGGACTCATCCTAGGACCCTGGGATCATGACCTGAACCGAAGGCAGATGCTCAACAGACTACACCACCCAGGTGCCCCGACCTTTTGTTTTTAAATAGTGAACCTGGGACATGATCATTGGGTTAGCATTTATCAAATGTCTTTGTGCTGGAAAGAGGCTTAGCAAATCTCTTGTCTGTCTTATTTTAGAAATGAGGACTCTAACATGCAGTGGTGAGCCTTTTCCCAAGTGGAGCAGGAGAGAACCTGTGTCCAGACTTAGCTCTCCTTTCTCTGAGTCCCTGTCCCACACCACACATGTACCAATCCACAGTTCTGCATTCAATAGGGAGACAGGAAGTAAGACTCAAAAACCCTTCCAACAGCTTAGAGAAAGTTGCTTCCGAGAAGAAGGACTTATTTGTAATTAACATAAGCTAAGGGTGCAGGAGACTCCAACTTCAACCTGGGTAACTGAAGGGGCTATGAACAAACTGTTCGTTTAAAGCTATAATGTAATTTCTCTTAAATACCACCTTAAAAGTGATCAAATTAGCCACATCCTAATCTTCCTTCAAGGAGACCTCCAATGAAGACGGTGGAGGAAATGTAATACTTGAGCCACCTTAGAATCTGATTTGGAAAATGGTAGGGGTACCTGGGGGGCTCAGTGGGTTGAGTGTCTGTCTTTGGCTCAGGTCACGATCCCAGGGTCCTGGGATCAAGTCCCGCATCAGGCTTCCTGCTCAGTGGGGAGTTGGCTTCTCCCTCTCTCTCTCTGCGGCTCTCCCCTGCCCCTGCTCATGCTCTCTCTCTCTCAAAAAAAAAAAAATAAATAAATAAATAAATAAATAAAATCTTTTAAAAAAAAGAAAGAAAATGGTAACAAGTCCATGCCCTGCAGCACCGCCAGACACCGCCGTCTCAAGTTCACCTGCAACCGGACCGCATGCTCATGCTTCCTCTTCATGTCGTTGATGTGCCAGGCCACTCGCTGCATCGTGTCAATAGCATCCAGCACCACGTCGTAGCCTTCGGTGTCCTTGTCAAGGTGATTTTCTATTTCCTTTCAAAAGAAAAAAAAAAGACAACTAGTTATTTTTACTTTTTTCTCATATAGCCAGTGACACACACGATGAGTTCCCCATATTTCACTTTTGCCTCTACTTACACGCTACCATCATGCTTAAGAATCTGAGATAGTTTACCAGAACAGACTTGCAACAAAATGGTAAGATGGGAATGAAAATGGGGGGAGGAAAAATAGGAGTGGATTAGAATTTCATGACAAGGAAGATAAAAAACACTCTATGGTCCATTAAGTCTCGTAAGGATGCAACAGTTACAATAGATACAAGATTTGCTATTACGGTTGGAGACTTTGGAGTTTCCTGGTGGCCAATGGTAATAGAGTTCTCACCCTTACAGGATAGAAAACATACTTTCCTTTTCCTCCCAGAGGAAATATAATGTGTAACATAGGACTATGTAACAAACTGAACCACAGAGTGGACGCTGTCTTTATTTTTTATTTTTATTTTTAAAAGATTTTATTTATTTATTTGACAGACAGAGAGAGATCCCAGGTAGGAAGAGAGGCAGGCAGAGGGAGAGGGGGAAGCAGGCTCCCTGCTGAGCAGAGAGCCTGACGCCAGGCTTGATCCCAGGACCCTGAGATCATGACCTGAGCCGAAGGCAGAGGCTTAACCCACTGAGCCACCCAGGTGCCCTGGACACTATCTTTAAAAGTATGTCTATAGCAAGTGCCTTTCCTTGTAGTCAAGGCTTTAAAGCCCCAAATGAAGTTCATGAAATACAAGCCTTCAGAGTATTGAGAATGATCTCATGGTTCACGTATTCTCCGGCGATCGCTGATCGCTGACTCAGGTCAGCCCTGGAGTTCCACAACCCCAGGGACACGACAGGGACATGAGCTCTGCTCTAATTCTTTCCAGCACAGAAGACACATGTCCCTAGACCCCTCAAGAACCTATGGAGAGGGACTGTTGTATCATTTATTAATTCTTTATCTACTCGATACTAACGATCAGAGAGCTAGGGGTCAATAATGGCTTATTAAGTTGACGCGCTGTCTTCTTAAAACAATAACAGTAACCTCTACAAATATGTAAAACAATAAGAAGATATTATAGTCAATTAGATCATTTCTGGGACATCAATGATGTACATAATCATTAAGCCAAAGGATGGAGGTTGAATCTTATGGTAACTTATGAAGGTTAGTTCTTATGGTAAAGTTATGTTCTTATGGTAAGTTATGAAGGTTATTATTTTATAATCCTACTTCGGAAATCTCTGTTTGCTTTTACTACATACTGAAGTTTTCCATCTAGCTAGAAACTGGGAAGGTATTTGCATTTTCTTTCCACACTCAGACCCAGCTGTTAGAAAGGCCCTATGAAACTATACCTCCTGACAGCTCCCAGGTAAGCTACAGATCTATAGCAGATTAGAAAAAATACTAATTTCTTCTTCTGGTCTGAGACGCAGTCCTGTCCAACAACAAACAGACTCCCGAGTACAGAGTGTTGTCCTGTGCAAACCTTCATGGATGGCTACACAGCTTTGAAGTGATGTAAACGACACAGAAGGAACCCTCTAAATCACCCTTCAAAGCAAAAATACTTCAAAGGCAACCAGAAGTTAGTTTTTGATTAATCAAACCACCGTTCTTCATTACCAGTCGTTATGCACGGAATGCTTGTGTCCCCCCCCCCCCCCCCCCCCCGCCAAAGCCACATGTGGAAATCCTAACCCCCCATTGTGCTGGTCTTAGGACGTGGGGCCTTTGGGAGGTACTCGGGTCATGAGGATGGCGCCCTCATGGAGGGGATTAGTGCTCTCATAGAACTCTCTTGCCTCTTTCTACCTCATAAGGAAGTGAGAACACAACCCAGGCAGCAACCTCATCAGCACTTGACCGGACTGGCGCCTTGATCTGGCCTTCCCATGTCTAACTGTGAGAGATAACTGTTTGCTGTTGAAGCCACCCAGGCTATGGGATTTTCTTAGCGCAGCCTAAACCAAGACACCAGCTCTTAATTTAGAGGGTTAGGGCTATGCTTCCCTATCAATTGCCTTTTTGTAAGGATCTTGACTTGCTATGTCTCCCATGCTTAAGCGACTGCCATCTTAGACTGCTTTTGATTGATGGCCGCCTAACGATCTAGATGGCTAAGTTTAGAGATCACTGAGACACACTAGTCTTTTAAAAATTTTTTTTTAATTTTTTAATTAACATATAATGTATTATTAGCTCCAGGGGTACAGGTCTATGAATTGCCAGGTTTACACACTTCATAGCGCACACCTTCCCCAATGTCTATAACTCCACCACCCTTTCCCTACGCCCCTCCCCCCGGCAACCCTCAGTTTGTTTTGTGAGATTAAAAGTGAGACATACCAGTCTTAAATGCCATATTAGCACTGTCCAGGAGAGATCTTTCCCAGGTCAGGTATGATGTCAGCATTACCTGGACACTGGTTTAGCAGATTAATCCCACTAATCTAAGAGGTCATGGGTATTAATTTAACAATTAAAATGATATCTCTGGTGTAGTTTCACAGGACACAAGATTCTCCAAACATGAGCCACCCGGCCAAACAGACAAAGCTGAGAAATTTCTAGCAAAGTTGGACCATGAGCATTGTTAAAATTGTTGATGTGTGTGAACAGAGCAAAACTGGAATGATTATCCAAGTTGGAAACCTGGAATCATTTAAAAAGAGATACATATAAATTACAGGCTTGGTGATACAGATAAAAGCTCTGGATTAAAGTCATAAGATTTTAATGTAGTATAATCAAATAATAAAACAAAGCAATAGCTCACTTTTATGGACTGCCTGTGAGCTACAGTGAACATGGACAATTTACAGGATTTGAACCCAGAGCCTGGCCCCTAACCACCATGCTAGGTCTTCCTTGTGTTATAAGGGCAGTCCAGTCCTATTAACCCAACGGGAATGACTTGTGAGAAAACTTTTCGCCAATTTTATCAACTTCCTTAGAGGGAAGACATGAGAATGTGAGAGCTATGTCTACCCTCGTTTCTAAAGCCTCCTTGCGTTGTATACAAATCGTGGAAATGCAATCAATACAATGGAGCGATGCTAAGCCCAGTTCAAAGATCATTCATCACACCACTCATCGGTCTTCTCCTCTTTCGGCTCCTTCTCTTTGCTCGTACAAAAGCCAGTCTATGACAGATAGCGCCCCTGCCCAACTGCCTACTGAGTCTAGGCTCGTGGAGATAAAACACATAGAAATCTGCTTTTCATTAAGGTGAGAGCTCTCTGCCTGAAACCATCCGCTGCCCAGAATGAGACACTCCTAAACCCTATCAGAATCAGAGCTAAAATGAATCTTTTCACTTGGCTGGTGTCAATGGGGCTGCAGGCCCAGAATATAAATATCTCTAATTCCTCAAAGCAGATTAGTCCGTTGTAAAGTACGAGTGTGGAAAACGTTTCCATATGTCCACAGCCTTTTCTGATCGTTTTTCCCCCTCAGCGTAATAGAGCTGTGCACCGAATCGCCATCCCCTGGAACGTATTCAAGGGCAGGCAGAAACTTACGTGCAAGAGGAGATGATATTTGAGAATCCGCTGAACCGGCTTCAAGAGATAGGACCCCAGAGGCAGTGAGTGTTTCAGAGTTTCCTGACGTTCCCGGAAGAACTTGGCCACCATCTTGTTCCGCATGCACTCCGTCAGCACAGCCACCGACCTGTGAACACGATCCACGTTTTTATCTGAACTGTAGTCCTAAGATGGGTGTTCAAGTTTTACATGCCCTAAAGTAGGTCAGGGAGCAACAGAGCTATATTTAGACTAAAATGCCCCTGGACAAATTAGAAAAAGGTGTCTCTTTGGGTGGATGGATTAGAAAAGAGCACTAGAGAAAGCTGGTTGTGCGTGGACATGTGGCTGCTAAGCGGCAAGGTCCTCCTCCCTTCTAGGGAAGCAATCCCCAGCCACGACACATGCTTGGCCCAAAGGGGATCTGAGTCGGGTAATAGCCCCTGGTTGCATTCCATGTGGGTATTGGTGCAGTGCTTGAACCGCACATCCGTATTCGGTCTCCACAGGTCAGACTGCAAGGACGGGGCACCTCTGTACCAGGAAAAAGGAGCTCCTTCTTCAGGAGGCCCAGCCCCGTGTTGGACATCTGTCACCCCTTTTGCTGGTTGCCTTTGTAGAAATCACAAATGCTGCCGGACACTCTGTGCAGATCTTTGGAGAATGTGGCGCATAGGTTAACTCCCCTTGGAGAATCTTTGAACAGATCCCTCTAAAGAGAGTTTCTGAAACAGCGAGAGACCCTTCTTCTTAGGGAGTGTGCCTCAATGGACTAGGAAAGCAGGTCAGAGTTCCTTCTGCACCCCAGCTCCCCCGAAGGTGGTAAGTATAGCCCCCTAACACCCCAGGGGAATAATTGAAATGGTGTTCGTATCTTGTACATGAAAGCCAGTGAGCTCGTGGAGTCTCATACACACATGTAAATTAAAATCATATGGTCTCATAACTTAGAAGAAAGCAGGTGGAAGTGATTTTGGCCCCTCTCTCCCCAAGTCAGTAATATGTTTTCAGGATTAATTTAGAAAATTAGAGCCAAACAACAAAATAAGAGTCCTTGGAAGGAAGTGAGATGGAGGTCTCCTAATGAACCTATTAGAATCGCTTTTGTGCCCATGTGCTTTGAGAATTATCTGTCCAAACAGGTTTAGTTCCTCCAGAAGCTGATATTTCAAAACGACTCCTTATCACGTAGCCAAGGGTCTTTTTGAAGGTTCTTCCAGAGCCAGAACTAGCTGCCCAGTTGTCCTTTGGCCAGCTGATGGCTTCAGCTCCTGCCCAAGGACAGGACACCTGCAACAGATTGGGAGGTGTTCACTGAACTCTGGGCTCAGGGCCCAGGGAGACAGCTGAGGACAATGACCTGACAGGGCCTGGGCCCCTCCCTGGGGAAAGGAGGAAGGGCTTGTGTCTCTTCCCAGCGAAACTGCTGGGGCGTGACTGGTATGAAGAAGGTGGACATCTGTCAAGGTGTGCCGGCGACATTTAGTATCTCTAGCCCGGATCCAAGGGGAGAAGAAATGTTGTCAGATGGGCTGTGACAGCCGGCACTCTTAGCTTGGTAAGACAGTGGGGGTGGGGGGGAGCAGACTGGGGCTTCAGAAAGCAAACTGGAGACAGGGGGCCAAGAGCAAAATATTTTTCTGTGAATATGAAAATCACACAACCGGGCAAGAACCGGGCACGCCTGCTTCCCTGAGTGTGATTTGCGAGCATCTCTCGGCTAACCTGTTTCTTTCCTTCCTCAAAGTTGAAGATACATAATAAAAAAGAAAAGAAAACATGAAAATACTGTAAAACCCAAAATAGAAAACATTTCCTCGCCAGGAGACTGGTCTAAACTCTACTCCCTGGGACTTTCTACTCCCTTCTTTTTCTTTTTCTTTTCTTTCTTTCTTGTTTTTTTTTTTTTAAGATTTTATTTATTTATTTGAGAGAGAATGAGAGAGAGCACAACAGGGGGGAAGGTCAGCGGGAGAAGCAAACTCGCCGCTGAGCAGGGAGCCTGAGGTGGGACCCGATCCCAGGACTCCAGGATCATGACCTGAACCGAAGGCAGTTGCTTAACCGAGTCACCCAGACGCCCCTTCGTACTCCTTTCTCTCATGTATCTTTAGCTTCTAGGACACACAATTAAGTCCATACTACATTAATTTGTCTTTGTTGATTTGGTCTTCCCTAACACCCTATCCACGTATGCATTTAGTTTAGTCTGATGCTCAAAAAAACCCTAAAAGTTGCTAGAAGGCAACTTCTAGCAATTAGTTCCCATTTCCTGCCAACACACAGCGGGCTTGGGACCAGACTCCTTGGTGCTCTTGCATGAACCATTCTGCCTGTCCTTTGACCCTGAAGCAGCCTCATAGAGAAAAATCTACCTTTGTTTTGTACTCTCCTTTCTTATTACTAAATCTGAAAACTCTTCTTAATATAAACTTCCCAAATTGTAAATTCAGAAGTCGTTTCTTCAGATGACTGGTGTATCATGAAACTTCTGCCGACATACTCCCCCAGACAAGCCCTTCCAGTGTCTCCCACACTGATAATGGGGTCCAGAAATGGGTTGATTCTTCAGAGTTTGAATGTTTTTGTTTTTGTTCTGTTTTCCTTTCCCTTTGGAGTGGAGTGGAGACGTTGAGGGCCAAGTCTGTGGTTTCTTGGGATCAGGACGTGGTGCCATGTTGGATTTTAGCTTTTGGTTCACGGGATTTGGTTGGGGCATCTGACGGTTTTTTTGCTGCCTTCAGCACAGAGGTGGAAACCAATACTGTAGGAGAGATCATTGCTTGAGTGAAACTGTGTAAACTCCGGGTGTGTCTACTGATAAGGATATGCTGAGAGCTGTACCCATTGGCATGTGGGTTTTTGTGGTTTTTCTTTGGTTTTTAGGGAAACCTGGGAAAAGCACGGTTGGCCACTCACCAAACACACCCCCACAGCACAACATCCTGACCAGTGTTTAGAGAGGAAGACTACAGTCTTCAGTGGAAAGTATTTGTACATAAGTCTCCGCCTCTGGCTTCATGCCTTTGGGTCCAAATTGGCTTTCTGGGGCCACTTCTGAGCAGGCATTCCATTTGTTGTTCCCTGCTGTGGTAGCTGTGGGGGTGGGGAGGGCAGCCTGCGGGTGGATCCTGCCACCCCCTTTAGACTTACAGACATGTTTCCACCAAGACAGACAACAGAGTAGGTTGCTCTTATCTTCCCGGCTGGCCCCTAAGAGAATGACTCAAGTTCTGCTGAGAAACTTAACAAGGATGTAGTAGCATGAGGTCCGAGGTTGGAGAAATCTCCATTCAAATCCCAGTTGGGCCACTCATGACCTGCGTGGTCCTTATAAAATCAGCAAACTGTGGGAGTCTATTCCTTTGTGCATATGCTGGAGTGGGACAGGGTGACGATGAGGAAGCAATCGTTGAGAACCTATCCTCACGTGCCCGCACTGGGATGCATGCTTCAGTTTTCTGGAATCCCTTGACATCTCTGGATTATTGTGCAAATTAAATTCAACAACATTTTTCACTGGTAGCATTTAACACAGTGATGCTCAATAAAAGTTTTTTGCTGAAAAAAAGAAATGATGACATTGACCTTTGGCCCAGCACCATTACTGAAATGGTAATGATACTGTCCATAACGGCATTCCCTCAACTGCCCTCCTGTGTGGCTCCCCAGGTCAGCAAAACTGAAGCCACGATCCAGGGGAGATGAGAAGTCCTTTTTACGTAGTTCTCAGAGCTTCTATAGTAAAAATATTAGATAATTTATCCCCAGCTAGATTATATAAACTCATTCTATGTGCCTCTCAAATTCTTCAAAGCGTGCCATGCGGCAAGGGGGGGAACAGGCAAGAATTCGAGCTGAACACAACTGGTTCACTTAGTTTTCCCCTGAAGGATGCCTCCCGATCTTTTTAGTGTCTTGCACAATGTCCTTCCCACTGGCTCTGCCGGGAGTCCCTCAGCTGAATGGATCCCCACCTGGGTACCCCGTCACCCATTCTCAGCATGCCGTGCGATCTCCCCATGGCATTCAGTGCCGTGCTGGGTGCAGACCACCTGCCACCAGCACGCGCTGGACCCCTCGACCTGACTCTGGATTCAAATGCCCAGAGGCACTACTGCTTATGGCCAATGTGTACCTTGGGTAGTTGGTGCAGTACTGCGTGTAGATGTGGAACTCTTCACTCTGCAAGGACACAAAAAAGACTTTCAGAGGCAAAAAAGCACAGGCATCAATAGGCATTTAAAAATAATAAAAAAGAAATATTGTTCCTAACCATAAACTGGGCTCTCTCATCATGCAGGCCCGTCTGAGCCCCTGTGGCAGTTACCTATGCCTTTTTATCTACTTTGGTTCGTCCTAGAATCCCCCTACACTTGAACTCACTGGAGGTCAACAGACACTTGCTGAGCACCTGCTGTGTTAGGTGAATCTGAAGGTGAAAAGGAAGAGGAGGAAAGTAAGGTTTCTGCCCCAGGTACTTACAGTCCTCCAGTGGATTTACAAAGGGAAAGAGAAATAGAGGTAGATAATTTAATTATGGTGGTAAGAACATGGCGGAAGTATGTGCAGGGCACAACACAAGAAAACCGCTGTATACTTTCAGGCCTTCGTAGGTACAATTACCTCTGCCCACTGTCTTTCCCACCACTTGCACTGGATAGCTGCTACGGGTCTATTGAACTGAGGCTTTGTTTCCCCCAAGGAGCCTCCCTGGAGATTGGGCAGAGCCAACTGCTCCTACTCTAGGCTTCCACAACACCCAGATCTCTGGCAGCGTTTACCAAAGGACAGCGACCTTTTCTCTGCACCTGTGTCTCCCGCTCTAGGCGGTGAGTTCCTGCAAGGTAGGGGCCGTGCTGTGTTCATCTGGCACATACTGCTTGCTGAACCGTGGAATACCCCGCTTTTCTACCAAACTGAAAATTATTTGAGAGCAGGATTCATTGTTCTCGTAAACTTGAACATGGAATTACAGTATGAAAAAGAGACATTAGGTTAATTGGTGATATTTCATATTCTGCTCTTTTTACTTCTTTTTAAAAAATTTTAAAAAGATTTTATTTGACAGAAAGAGAGATCCCAAGTAGGTAGAGAGGCAGGCAGAGAGAGAGGGGGAGGCAGACTCCCCGCTGAGCAGAGAGCCCGACAGAGGGCTCGATCCCAGGACCCTGAGATCATGACCTAAGCTGAAGGCAGAGGCTTTTAACCCACTGAGCCACCAAGGCGCCCCTCTTTTTTGTTTTTTAAGCTACCTCATGCTAGGTTCACACGTGACTCCAAGAGAGTGATTTTTTTTTTGTAATTTTAATGCTTTAATTTTTTTCTTATTTAAAAGGAATGTCTACTTAGAATCCTTTCTGTTCACTTAACTAGGATTGGATTTAAAATATTGTATTATAGAGTCTCCAGCATACATATAAAAGTAGAGAGGGTGGTATAAGGAATCACCAAGTATCCATCACTTGACCTCAACAGTAACTTGTGATCTCCACCCACATACTCCTGTTTCCCCATCCCTCTGACGCAAATTCTAGACATCAGATCACTGCACTTATCTCCAGTATCTATCTCCAGTATAAGGACTTTTACAAAGAAGCATCACCACAATGCCATTATCACATTTAATAATTCCACAATATGAATATTCAACAGTCACTATGCAAATGTCCTATCTTCTTAATTTTCCTTTTTTTAAATAGTTGATCTATTTGGTTTGGAGTCCAAATAACTCCACAAAGCAACCACTTGGTATCTCTTCAGACTCTTCTAATCTACAAATTCCTCCCTTTATCCTCTTTCCCCTTACAATTTAGTTGAAGAAACCAGAAGTTTGTCCTACAGTTTCTTGTGGTCTGTTCTGCCGGTTCTATCCCTATAGTTTCCTTTCATATGTTCCCCTGTACTGGTGTGGTTCAGGGGAGATGTGAATAGATCAGATTCCATAGTTTGGCCAGAATATACCATAATTGTATTGTGCTTCCATCAGGAGGCCCAGAACTATCTGGCCATCTCTCTTTCTGTGATGTTGACTACCACTGGTCACTGTTGCCTGACCCATTAATTCATGGGGAGCTGCCAGATGGTGACTATCTCTGACTGCACTATTCCTTCCTCATTCACTAGCCAGAATCCTTCCAAAAAAAGGAACTTCCTTCTATTAACTGTGACCCTACAGTGTATAGTTGGTATGGGAAAGGCCGGATGAAGGCTCGATTCTTTCCCTTCATTTCCTTTCTTTCTTTCCTTTTTTTTTTTTTTTTTAAAGATTTTATTTATTTATTTGACAAAAAGAGAGATCACAAGTAGGCAAAGAGGCAGGCATAGAGAGAGGGGGAGGCAGGCTCCCTGCTGAGCAGGGAGCCCAATGCGGGGCTGGATCCCAGGACCCTGGGATCATGACCTGAGCTGAAGGCAGAAGCTTTAACCTACTGAGCCACCCAGGCGCTTGCCCCTTCCTTCATTTTCAAGATAACACATTGGTTCTCTAGCAACCATTTTGGGTTTTTTAAGCACCATGATTCATGAATATAAACATATTTAGTGGGGTTCCGTTGTTTTTCATTAATTATCTTTACTGATGCTGAAATGATCCCGCTTGGGCCAGCAGGAGCCTCTTCTTTCTATTCACGACCTGATGTACAGACGCCAGGAATGTCCTTGTTTTCTGGAATGACAAGATGTTCCAGATCACCTTGTACATTTCCTGCCCCACACTCTTTCTTCATGGGGCCCTGATTCCTTTTGGGGGGCAAGCAGTGTCTGGAGACCACAGTCAGGGTATTAGAGATGGTCTCGCACCTGGGTTAATCATTATTTCTAGGCCCTTTCAGTGGACAGAGTTAGGCAGATTGTGTTTTTTAAACATAAAGTACATTCTTGGTTCAAACATGCAATTCAATTCGGGATTACAGTGTTTTTCGTTGTGTCATGCTTACCCTATGTTTTCTGTCTCCTACCAAATCCAGTTCAATGACGTGAACATAAACACTCACTTGCTTTATCCCACATTACACTCGATTTCAGCATAATAATACCAACACCACCATATCTGATATCATTACTGACAACGGTTAAAAATGCATTTGCTGTGTTTTCTCCATTGTCTATTTTAAAATCAACGGGGATTTCTTCTGTGTGATTATGCCACAAAGTGGCTGTATCAGTACACTCATCATTTTGCTCTCAATTTTTGGAGACTGCCTTTTTTTTTTTTAAGGATTTTTATTTATTTATTTGACAGAGAGAGATCACAAGTAGACAGAGAGGCAGGCAGAGAGAGGGAGGGAAGCAGGCTCCCCGCTAAGCAGAGAGCACGATGCGGGACTCGATCCCAGGACCCTGAGATCATGACCTGAGCCGAAGGCAGCGGCTTAACCCACTGAGCCACCCAGGCGCCCCTGGAGACTGCCTTTTGAACTTAAGCTTTATAATGATGAAAAATAATAATTACATGGTTTCAGGGTCAACTCTATAAGAAAATGCATATTCATGGGACACCTGGGTGGCTCAGTGGGTTAAGCCTCTGCCTTCGGCTCAGGTCATGATCCCA
This sequence comes from Martes martes, assembly GCF_963455335.1. Classification (NCBI taxonomy): domain Eukaryota; kingdom Metazoa; phylum Chordata; class Mammalia; order Carnivora; family Mustelidae; genus Martes; species Martes martes. Next base: position 15,768,423 of record NC_137893.1, read on the forward strand.
GGGTCCTGGGATTGAGTCCCACATCAGGCTTCTTGCTCAGCGGGGAGCCTGCTTCTCTCTCTGCCTCTGCCTGTTGCTCTGCCTGCTTGTGCTCTCTCTCTGAGAAATAAATAAATAAATAAAATCTTAAAAAAAAAAAAAAAGAAAGAAAATGCATATTCAAAGAAGCCTAGCTTTTATTCCTCTCCATTCTGGTCTATCCCTCCATTCTTTATCAGTGATCAATTTTTAATTTTACAGTTGATTTTTTCTAACGATTTTATTTATTTATTTGTCAGAGAGAGAGAGAGCACAAGCAGGGGGAGTGGCAGGCAGAGGGAGAAGCAGACTCAAAGGGAGCCCGATGCGGGACTCGATCCCAGGACCCCAGAATCATGACCTGAGCTGAAGGCAGATGCTTAACCGACTGAGCCACCCAGGCACCCCTACATACACTTGCATTTTTGTCACTGTTCCTGTAGAGCAGCTTTCTGGAAAGAGGACTGCTGGATTATACGATGAATTCAAATGTAATATTGCTAGATACACTCAAATTCTCCTCTGTGGGGCCTGTGCCATTCTGTTCTTCCACAATTACAGGAGAGCCTGTTTCCCCACGGCCTCGCCAACTGTGTATGCTGCCAGATTGTCAAACACAGTACTTCATGAAAATTAGTTGCCAGTTTCCAAAAGTTGGAAGATCAAAATATCTTGACTTCTGGTTTCTCCTAGAAAAGTATTAGGTCCCCAGGGCCTGGCATCCAGTTTCTTGTGACTCTCACCATACGGTGTCTTAGGTTGTTCTTGGTCCCCCTGGGCCCACACACGTGCCACACTCACACACTCCACAGAGCTGTGGAGCCCTAAAGGCCCTGGAGCGTCCGGCCCTGGCTTTGTGGACAAGACCCACAAAGTGATTCGCCCAAGGTCCTTAGTAAATTAAAGTCAGATGGAGCCTTTCTTGAGCTTTGCTCACACACTCCGAGTTTCTTGCTTCTTCCCTGCCTGCCTCCCGCTGCACTAAACATGGGATTGACTAATTTCAGGTCGACTTTCCTTACGTTTAGGGACCTTGAGGATCATCTGAAGTGCCAAACTGAAAAAGAATGGTTTTAGGGGCGCCTGGGTAGCTCAGTCAGTGAAGCATCCAACTCTTGCCTTCAGCTCAGGTCATGATCTCAGGATTGTGGGATCGAGCCCCATGTCGGGCTCCACTCCAGGGCATGGAGCCTGCTTAGGGTTCTCCCTCTCTCTCTCCCTTTGCCCTGCCCTCCTCCGTCTGCCACTCACACACTCTCTCTCTAAATAAAGAAATAAAATCTTAAAAAAAAAAAAAAGGTTTCAATGAAAATATATCTAAATTACATCATATACCTGACCTACATACACCTATCCCCAGTAAAGCCCCAAGACTTCTGCACAATTGAATTGCTGTGCATTTTGTGATCTCATGGCTTATTCCAATATTAACTTGTTTTGATTTCAATCAGCTCTATGTTCTTAATGTAGAATCAAATGCATATTTGAGCTTAGATTTGTAAGCTCTGTGGACAATCCAAACAATGGTTTTATACAAAAATCAATAGCCCTTAGTTAATCCTTAAATGCCTTTTATTCAATATATCTACTATCCCGAATCCTTTTTAGAATAGGGGAAAGAAGACAATGATAAAGAAATTATATAAAAATAGGTATTTCTTTCTGATTTAACTCTGCCAAATTGTAATTAGAGATGCAAAAATTATGAAAGAACCAAATAAAAGAGGTAATTAGGGTGGGCCGATTGGGCCCATGGGGCGCTCAGCTGTTTATTGGCTGAGTAGCTGCTGTAAGGAAATCTGTATGATTGTAGGGTTTCTTCTGCTACAGGGTCCATCTCTCTCTCTGTCTCGCTGTCTCTGTCTCTCTGTCTCTCTCACAACACACCCATCCTACACACACACACACACACACACACACACATTCTGATTCCTGAGAAGTTTTCCCTGGACACATGAGAAAGGCTTAGTATATAAGTAGCACCTGGGGGAGGTTACATGGTTGTGAATTCACACCAATGATACAAATGTTCAATGTCGCACTTTCTTGAGGATAATCTCAGTAAGTGGGTAGGGTGTGTGTGTGCGTGGGTGTGCGTGGGTGTGCGTGCCTGGGCACTGAAGTGAGAAGGGCACCGATAGGAGGGGGGAGGAGGAGGTTCAGGAGAGGTTGAGTCCCTGAAGATAAACTCTGTCTCCCTCCTAAATGCTACCCAGGGTCAGCCCAGCTGAGAGCCAGGACAAGAGACAGAAATGAGGGTGGAGGCTAAGCAGGGAAGCGAGGAAACCTGTTCCAGGTGTTCCCGGAGCCCTCCGAGCAGACCCATGGGAGCCCGATGCGCTGTGAGACAGCTCGGCCTGCCCACTGGTGAACTTTTACTTCTGTCTCTCTCGAGAGTGGCCCCTGCAGCCCCTTGTGCTTTGAGAAGCAGCAGGTAAGAAGGACCGTAGTCTCCTTTTGTCAGGAAGGATTTCTGTAACCTCCACATGCCACAAAAGCAAGGTCAAAGATGAATCCGTGTGTGAGCCCCAGTGATTCAGATTAAAGCAGGAGTCAACCGCCGGCTTTCCCTCTTTCATTAATGGCCTCTCAATTAAAGCAATTTTCCATTCCTCCCCAGAGTCGAGCAGCTGGTTGTGCTACAGAAAACGTAACATCTTCTAAATTTCAGGGTGCTGAGTGAGAGGCAGGTTGGGCCAGCCCCAAACAGCCTCTCGCAGAGCCCGGCCTCCATGTGAAAGTGCGGCGCGCTGAAGTCAGTCTTCTAATTAAACTTGGCACTATTACAATGAAAAAATAAGATCTGGGAGTTGGCAACGTGGCACATAAACAGACTTTTATGTGAATAATTAAGCCGGAGCTAAGCCTATGCTGGACCGTCTTTAATCAACTTGTGATTACAGTTACCAGTAAAAGCCGGAGCGTTTCCGATCGCTCCCATGTTGTTTACGTGCTGTGGCTCTGCTAACGTATCTTCTTTGATACACACAGCCCATCTTTTTACCCATTCCTCCCTCTTCCCTCTTCCTTCTCTTTTTGAAATTCCTGCCCTTTATGAGAATGAATTATAACACAGGCAACATAGGACGAGAATTGTGTGTGGAAGCACGCATGTACATTTCACGTGGTAACACGTGGACCCCCGCACCCTGCCCACAGTCACGAGGGTTTTATGCCCAAGCCTGTCATCTGCACTTAAGGAATTACGCTTCAATAAAACCCGGAGCCTTATGTTTGGATTCGAAACCACTGGATGGCTCTGTGGCTATAGGAAACAACCCTGAAACAAGTCCTGGGCCACGTCCTCTCAAAGTTCACAGTGCACTCTGCAGCTCTAAACGAGTGTTAGTGCCTGGTTGATCCCTAGCACCATGATGAACCTCGCTCACGCTTTTGTACCCTTGAAGCACAACTGCGGAAATCGCATGACGTTTTGCTGCAAAATAATTTCCACAAGACCTTTTCCAAACAAAAGCTGGTGTAGGTTTAAGAGAAACTTGGAAAGATTCTGCATAGAGAAGGTAGAAGGATTATCTTGTATGTTTCAGAATGCTGGTGCAGGGTCGGAGCTGATCATATCATGAGCTTCAAAATCAGATCCTTCTACTTTTCTGAACCATCGAATCAGCTTAAGAAACATGTAGGAAAATGAGAATGCATTTTTAAGATAGAAGAGCTTAAAAATGAAGATTAAAGATCTGCCTCTCTTTAGTTACCCCCTCCATGATAATTATACAGCCTAGTCTAGTGCCATATATATTGTAGATAAAATACCTAGATTCTAAGATATTTTTGTAGCTCGTCTTGAGGCATTCTGTGTATATTTATTTTTCATACATTATTCTATTCTGGATTTTCCTCCGCACCATGCTCAAATTTCTTTCCTAGGAAAGATGTATAAACACCATTCAGTAATGATACAAGTTCTAAGATAACTACTAAGTTAGCATTTCCTAATGTACTGGGGACAGTAACACTATTTTTTTTTTCCCCTTGCTAGTGGAAAAAAAGAAAAAAGAGTAAGAGAGATTAGTGGCTAACTTCATCCAGTATGGAATAACCCAGTCATTTTAACTTGAAAATGAAAACAATTTGCAATCTGCATCTGTCTTGGTTGGCCCAGAGAAACGAACCCTGCTTACCTTGGACACAAAACATTCTGCTATGGCCACAGGATCATTTTCACAGTTTTCCAAATCTTGTAGAAGTTCACTAAAAAAACAAACAAACAAAAAAACAGCCAGAAAGTATTAGATTATAGTCTGATGATTGAGAACATTTTATGTGACTCAGAGGTCTACAGGTTCATATGACATTTACAAGGAATCTTTTTTTTTTTTTTTTTTTTTTTTAAAGTAAGGGTTTAATGATGGTCAAAGCCAAAGTACACTCTTGAGGTGGGAGAGCAGGCAGGTCCAGAGGTGGCAACTGCTACAAGGAATCATATTTAATTGGATAACTGAGGACCTATTGTTATTATAGCCAAGGCTTGGATTAGGGACTTGCCCAAGGTCATGGTACCCCAGGGATTTAAACACAGGTCTGACCTTTAACTCTTCCACCTAGAGATAAGCCCTGCCTGCCATTTAAGTCTTCTAGATTGTTGGCATTGTCTGTATGCCTGTTCATACACACTTACTTATTCATTCATCAAATAGCTGTCTAGGTACCAAATGCCGGGCAAGGCATAAGAACAAACACATCGGTGAGCCAAAGGAGATACGGTCCCTGAGTGCCTGGAGCTTGGCATCCACTGGAATTCCATGAAAGATCACCTTAACAAATGTAAAATTATAAACAGAGAGGGAGTCCCTGCCTGGCTCAGTTCATAGAGCATGGCACTCTTGATCTCAGAGTCATGAGGTCAAGCCCCATGTTGGGCATAGAGCTTACTTTAAAAAAATAAAAAAAATAAACAAAACAAAATTATCAATGGGGATAGTGCTCTAAAGGAAAGATATGCTGGGAGGAAAGATCTTTCCTCAGATGAAAATCTATCTTATTTTTTAATGGCAATAGCATTATTTTACGGAACCGCATACTATTTCATCGCGTGGATACAGTATAATTAATGTAACCCACTTCCCATTAGGTAAAATTCCATGAATGGAATTCCTGGGTCAAAGGGAATCCCAGAGTTAAATGGTAACGCATTTCCAAATTGCACTTTCTATAAGTCGTATTAATACATATTTTATTACGTTAAATGTTTATTTTAATTAGAGGTATATTACATATTTAAGAAAAAGTTAAATAGGGGTGCCTGGCTGGCTCAGTCAGTAGAGCATGCAATTCCTGATCTCAGGGTCATGAGTTCAGGCCCCACACTGGGCGTGGGGCCTACTTTAAAAAAAGAAAAAAAAAGTCAAATAGTAAAGCTAAATAATAAAAACAAGCAGTCTCTTATTTTCTGTTTCCTGTTCTCTACTGCCACTCTCGAGAAGCATTCTCAACATCTTGCTCTTTCTATCCATGGCTCAAAACATGCCGATACAGCATTTTCAGCATTTTTCAATTTGAGATAATTTTTATTTCTTAATTTCCCAGACTTCCTCTCGTCTGATCTCAACGGTTTCTAGTATGAAATTTGATTAGATTAAAAGTCAGAGCTTACATTCTGAAGACTGTAAAGATATATCCTCAGCTGAGCTTGGGAGTACACCATAATTACATTTCCTTTCTTGTACAACCATGTTTTCCCTGGAGTTAAAATCACCCCCCCCCCAACCCTTTTTTTTGTGCTTCATTTTCTAAGTACACACCACTCATTTATCCTCAGACTTTGCACTGGAAGTGTAACTTTCACCTCCCTGTGTTCAAACATCCGATCAGCCATTGGTTGTATTTTCTTGGTCATCTCCCGCTGGAGCCCTCGGTCCTCCTGCCTTCACCTGAACAGGTTAACCTGCTCTCCACACCTGCTGGGTTTTCCCAACACCATCCAGATGAAGTACTTCTCCTGGCTCCTGTGTTAGATGCCCTGTTTCTTAGTTACCATTTCAGATGTATTCTTCTTTGGGTGATGACAATATCTAGTAGTTGTCTGAGTCAAGGTCAAAGGTGATACATTTTCTGAGACTCTTCTTCCTGTTTTAGAATGTTCTCCCTTCCGACTTGGCTGGTCATATCACTGGATATAGAACTCTTGGTTGGAAATAATTTTCTCTGAGTCTTCGGGAAAATGTCTGTTGCCTTATGAATTCCAGTGCTGCTGAGAACTCCAGTAACATTCTGATCCATGATCCAGGATTTGTGTGACCTGATTTTCTATTCTGGAAGCTCTTAGAGTTGTTTCTTTGTTAACATAATTCTGAAATTCTGTGATGGCTGACTTTGGGGTGAATCTTCTCGGGCACAGAGCCAAGTTGACTATTTGGGAAATGTTTCTGAGCATCACTTCTCCAGGTGGTCCCCGGATTCCTGAGACCCCTTAGGAATCTGTAAAGTCATGATTTTCATAAGGATTCCTAGGCAATGTTGGCTTTTTTACTTTCATTCTTTCATGAGTGTACAGACAATTTTTCCAGAGGTGACATAACTCGGGATGAGGAAACAGATGGAAAGTAGAAGCTCACTTAGGAATCCAGTGATTTTCTACTAAGTCAGACAATAAAGAAATCTGCAAAAATGTAAACCAATTCCAATATATACACAAATGTTAGGGGGAAAAAGTCGTAAAATTATTTTTCTAAAAATGTGTGGGTTCATTATTATTGAACAAATTGAAGTCTTAATGATTTTTCAATTTTAATTTCTATCATATCTATAATTTCAGTATTAATTTCTATCATGGCAAACAAAACATCATACACCATAAACTAAAAAAAGCTTTTTGGGTCCTTAGTAATTTTGAGGTATGTACAGATCCTTGAATCAAATAGCTAAGGAACATCTATGCCGAAATTAGGTCTTTGATATTTCCTTTCCCCCATTTTCTTTTCTCTCTTTGAAGTTCCTATCATTCACATTTTTAGATCTCCTTGTGTGATACTCTAATCTTTTCTTATTCTTCCTCTCCTATTTTCTATCTTCTTGTTTACTGTTCATTTTCTGGGAGACTTCAGTTTTATTTTCTGTCCCCTCTATTAAATGTTTTCCTTTCTACTATCTGATTTTTAATTTCAGAGTGTTTTTTTAAAATATACTCTTTAGATGGTTCTTAGGTTTCTGTTCTTATGAGTGCAAAATTTCTCTCTAAAGATGATGATATTACTACTATTATTATTAATTATTTGGGGCTTTTCTTTCCTGCCTTTTGTTTTCTGCTGAGCTCTCTTTACTCTGTCTGATCCTTCTGGCTTCTGTCATTCTTGTTAGATGCTCTCCGCAAATATCTGGGATCTTCCATTTTCCTTTCCTATCTGAAAGTGAGCGATGACAATGCCCACTGTAAACTGTGTGAGAAGTGGAGCTCTCCATGGGGTCCTGTTCAAGCAAGGCAGCTGTTCTCCAACTTTATGCTATTATGACCTGTATATTCTATAAACAATTCTGTACGTAGATTACATCTACTCATATTTATTAGAAATTAGTATTAAATATTTTTGAAATGGGTCAGTTCATTTAATAAATCTAATACATGTTAATATAAATAACTTTTGCAAAAAACAGATTTTATAAAACAAAAGTTAGTGAGAGGAGTAGTGTTGTTCTACATTTTTGCAAATCTCTAATGAACTTCATGGAACACGGATGGAGTCTCATATCTGCTTCTACATTCAATCTGTTGCAATCTGTTTTTTTTTAAAAGATTTTATTTATTTGAGAAAGAGAGAAAGGGAGTATGAGTGGAGGAGGAGAGGCAGAAGGACAAGCAGACTCCCCGCTGAGCAGAGGGAGCCCAACATGGGGCTCCATCCCAGGACCCTGAGATCATGACCTGAGCGGAAGGCAGATGCTTAACTGACTGAGCCCCCATCAGGCGCCCCTGTTAGTTTAATGAAGCACACAGAAAACAATCTAGCCTCCCAGAGATATGTCACTGGAAAAGAGAGGAGTCTTTGAATACCTATTCAGGAAAGTGTGGGTATTCTTTGATATTACACTGAAACTGAACATACGATAATTTCTTAGAGATCTGCTGGGAGTCTGAAACCATACCAACACACTATACCCCACCTGTTACTTTAAAATCCATTGGTCTTTCTTATACATCGAAAGGATCTTTTACTAATGCATGATTTTGGGCTAGTCCCAATTTCAAATATTCATCCTTAATATTCCTATAAAAACATTCCTTTTGTAAGATTATTTTTCCTTTGGAAAATACAATTCTGATATTCGTACCAATATCTGTTACAGATGGATGGGTATGAATAAATCAAAGATAGCTGAAATCTAATCATTGGGACCTAAACACTGAATGAAGAAAAACGGTTGAAGAAAAGTAATAGTCAAAGAAGCAACATTTCTGAGCCAGTAATTTCCATTATTGGAAGATAGAGTGTTCAAGATCTAGGTTTTGTGTCCTGGTCTTTTCATGCAAATCCTTTCTGGTCAGAAAAGAATTTTGAGCAGAATTCAGCATGGCTTCACACAATCCTCCTTGACGATAGTCAACTCCCTGTGTCCTGTATTTTATGCTAATCAAGCCCTCTCTGAGCTTTAACTTCCTCTCCAGAGAGGACTACCTGGTAGGAGGAAGTGTCTCTGGGGACTCACCCAGGCTCTAGGTATAGCTCACCTGTAAATGAATGACTAGCATTCATTGTTCAAATCAATGGCAATGGGTGGGATGGAGCTCAAACCCCTCCAGTCCAACCTTTAATTTTAAGGGAGGAAATCATGGCTCATACAAGGGAAGGAGCTTACCTTAGTTCACACGACTAATAATTAATGGCTACAGCTGGGGTTAGTATCAGAGCTGTTGAATCCCAGTCATACACTCTCTTATAAACACATCTATAGAAAGATATATTTCCTGACCGACTCAAGAAAGCCAAGGGCTGGACTCTGCATTATGGTGTTTTCGGTGGGAGACCTTGTCTACCTGCGAGCCCTAGCTTGAGTCACCTGGCTAGCTTTCCTTTATAATCATTTTCTAAAACAGGACAAACACCAAGGATGGCAACAGTGAGGAGGAAGTAATGGTATTTCTTTTGTGCTCTTGTCATAGGGCCACTGTCCTACTGTATTTGGCCCGCCATCTTGTTTGCTCTCCATTCTACAATAATTATTGCAAGGCTCCATGTCAGGCATTGCTATAGGTATGGAGGTATGGGATAAAGAACGTGGGGGTTCACTGTGCTATGGTGCTTATGCTCTGATCAGGGGTGGTAAATGTTAATAACTAAATCCATAAAGAACGTAGTATCCAACAAAAGATAAGCAGAAAAGGATGGGAAGAACTAGAACCCCTGTACACTTTTGGTGGGAATACAAAATGCTGCAGCCTCTATGGAAAACAGTTCTTCAAAAAACTAAAAATAGAACTACTGTACGATCCAGGAATCCAGTTTCTGGGTATGTATCCAAAAGAACTGAAATTAAGATCTTGAAGAGATATTAATACACTCATGGTCATGGCAACACTAGTCACAACACTTCCATAAGATGTGGAAACAACTTAATCCATGGATGGATGAAGGAAATGTGGTATATACATGCAATGAAATATTATTTAGCCTTAAAAAAGGGAGGAAATTCTGTAATCTGCGATAACATGGGTAAACCTTGAAGACATCACGCCAAGTGAAATAAGCCAGTCACAAAAGATACAAACAGCATGAAGAGTCCTTGAAGACTCTAAAGTAGTCAAATTCATTGAATCAGAGAGTAGAATGGTAGTCACCAGGGGTTTGATGGGGGATGGGGGGAAATGAAAGAGTTGCTAATCAATGAGCAAAAAGTTCCAGTTAAACAAGATGAACAAATCGTAGAGATCTGCCATACGACATAGTACCCAAGTTAACAATGATGCATTGTATGCTTTAAATTTTGTTAAGAGGGTAGATTTCACGTTAAGCTTTCTCACATAATACAATAAAATTTGAAAGCACCATTTTGCTCAAAACAGAAAAACCTAAATGAAATTACAATAGAAACTCGCATGCCATAACACATTATCACCTAATGAGAAACGTTTATGTGAAAAATAATAAAACATTGGTTTCACTGAAAAATGAAACAAAGCCACGCAATATGACGGTATGCTATGTGACACAACGCAGAGGCTGGGGTGGGGCTGGAAGAGCCCTGGAACAGTCATGGAAGGCTCTGGAAGGAGGTGATATTGGAGTGGGGGAGGGCTGACGGAGAAAGTCGTTTAAAGAGATCAGTTGAGCATACCAAGTTCATTCTGGGCTCACTTGTGTGAGGGTACAGAAGGGAAGCCACCGTGGCTGGAGTTTGGTGAAAATGGGAGTATGGGAGATACAGGAAGAAGAGCAACTACAAAATAATATGCCCTGTATGAGGGGAGCGCAGATGTGGCCACGGAATGGGATATATCAGCCCCTAAAGATACTCCAGAAAGACCAGGACCATCCTTCTAGAGTTACAGCCTAAGGGTGGGGACCAGGTTTCTCATGGCTTCCGTGGGTCTAATGAACAACCGTTTCTGTACACTGGCAGGAGGGAGTGATTCCTAGATTGTGTTTTGTACTCACAGCTGAGATTAGAATCACCCCACCTTCGGGGTTGGGGTATTCTCCCTTTTCCCTGAGTTCCAAATATTTCTTCCTTTTTGAGTAGGACTATGAAAAAGAAGGAAACGTTTCTTACTTACTTACATTTCTTACTTGTTTGGGTGTGCAATTAGAGGAAACAATGTTTTCTTTCACAGAACATATTACATGTAAAATTTTCTCTGACCAGTGATGTGAACTTGAAGGCAGAAACTGTAGTTTGACCTGGAAGATTCTACTGCCTCACACGGGTTAAGAGTTAAGAATGGGGCTTCTCCCCTTCTGGTCTACAACAGACTCTGAGCACCACTTTCCTTCCGCAACTACCTAACTAGGTCAGCTGGCATTTTAACCTGTTGCAACCACACAGACACATGTGTGCGTGGGAACAGAAAATGGAATGAGGTTAACAGCACCAAATGTTTCGCGAATTTCACAGATACATTAACACTGGCCTTGAAAGTCCACTTGCAAAGAGCCCGCGGGTAAAAACATTTCTACCACTGTGCAGAAGTTAAAGAGATTTTGGTGGTGGCAAAGTGTACTAAAAGAAAAGATAACTTCCCCTTCTTTTCACCGCCTTCATATTCTATGTAGCCCATGATTCACTTTCTAAATTACACTTCAGGGAAGGAAAAAAGGACGGCCCCAATCATTTTTCTCTTTAGACGAAGACTAGACTTAGCGGAGTGTTTTATAAGCAGTGACTTGACATATACAGAATAAAGGGAAAGAGTTAAAGGGAAAGGGGAGATTTTACTCTCATCTTCTGAAGAACGAAGAGAGCTTAGATGATTTTAATTTTCTAATAATTTTAAAATAGAAATTCAATATAAGGAGTGGTTTCACGGGGCGCCTGGGTGGCTCAGTGGGTTAAGCTGCTGCCCTCGGCTCGGGTCATGGTCTCAGGGTCCTGGGATAGAGCCCCGAATCGGGCTCTCTGCTCGGTGGGGAGCCTGCTTCTCCCTTCCCTCTCTGCCTACTTGTGATCTCTGTCAAATAAATAAAATCTTGAGAAAAAAAAAATGAGTGGTCTCTCTTTCCTCTCTCTTCAAAGAAAGATTCAAATTACAGTTTAGGTAACTCTTCTCTATTCCAAGAGAAGGAGGAGTGTATAAAACAGTTGGTATTTTCTTCTTTAATCGGAAATGAAACAAACAAACAAAAGGTTTGGGATTTTAGGGACCCATTCAAAGGGGAAAGTGGTTTCTTTCCACTGACCTAGTTTCCTGACCATTTAGGGATTTCTTCCAGACACCAATCCTGAGATTTAAATTTCTAGGCTATCGCAGGGATTACCAGAGGAAAGGGAGATTTGGCTACAAAAAGGAAAACAAAAATGAAGCATCAACTGCATTCCAAAATGTTTTATGTTGGAAGATTTTGAGAAATAACAATATAAACCTAGTCATATACCAAAATTAAACAAAGATAGTATGAGGAAAGAAGTTATCAATTATGGTCATTTATGAACACGCATGAAACATTTCTTAAAAAATTATGAATGAATCAAACTTATCAGGGTGCAAATATATAAAACATCATCACCAGGTAGGGTTTATTTCAGTAATGAATGTATGATTCAAACAGGATGTTAATACATGTTAATATAATTTAACATATTATGAATAGAAAGAGAAAAATCATACGTTAATTTTCTTGAAGGTAGATTAAGCGTTCAATGAAATTTAACACTCATTCACAATATACTAGCAAAATAGGAAAAAGTGTTACGTAAATCCCAGAACAAATATCATAGTTATTGTGAAGAGAGTTAAAGCATTCCTGCTAATGTCAGAAAGACAATAAGGATACCAACATTGAATCAACACTGTATGAGAAGACTTACACAAAGAATAAGATAAGAAAAAACATAATGGGTGGAAGAACTATAAAGGAAGACACAAAATTTCTTCATTTTCAGATACTAGTGTTTACACAGAAAACCCAAAAGCATCTATAAACCACCTTTAGACCTCATGGAAAAACTCAGAAAGTTGGAAACATTATCAACATATAACAATCAATAGCATTCCTAGAGGACAATAATAGCCAGTTTCAAAATAGAACCAATATTCTAGTCAACATCGTAAGGAATAAGTTCTTAAAAGTTGTGTATATGAATGTGATGGAGAAATTCTAAAACACTACTACAGGACATTTTAAAAAGGTGTGATTGAAGAGAAATATTTTTATGGATGGGATGACTCAATACTGTAAAGATGTCAATTCTGCCCAAATTAATCTCTATTAAATGTAGTTCCAACAAATATCCTAAAAGAGTTCTTCAGGGAACTTGACCAAAAAAAAAAAAAATCACTTGACCATGCAAAGAGTCAAGAAAAGCAAGCTAAGCCAAAGTTGAAGAGTAATGTGGGCTTAACAATGAAGACAATGTGGTACGGGCAGAGACGGACAAACAGTAATGAAACAGAATGCGGGGCTCAGAAACAGACCCATACATACATGTAAACTTCACATGGGAGGAATGTGGAGGTACAAATCCTCACAGAAAGGATGTACTTTTCAAACCGCGGTGACGGGGCTATTGGCTAGACATAAGAAAACAAAAATTTGGATTTCCTACCATATGCCATCTCTCCAACAACTGTAGTAAGGTTAAAGACAAGGCAAAATTTTAAGACTTTTAGAAAAATAATACAGCATATTTATGAACAGAGAGTACAAGATAATTTTTTTAAACATTATATTTATTTAAGAGAGAGCATGAGAGAGAGGATAAGCAAGGTGAGTGGCAGAGGGACAGGGAGAAGAAGACTCCCTGCTGAGCAGGGAGCCTGACCCCAGAATCCTGGGATCATGACCTGAGCTGAAGGCAGACGGGTTCACCGACTGAGCCACCGAGGTGCCCCATAAGATAATTTTTTAGGCGCAACACAAAATCTGCAGATTATAAAATGTCCATTTATTTAGTGTGGTCAAGCTTATAAATTATATGATTACTTTTCAAAGAAACATTTTCACATTGAAAGTGAAAAGACAATCCTCATATAGTAGGAGATGATTTGCAAGTCAAACAATCCACAAAGATCACTAGCCAAAATTCCTCAAGAATGCCTACACAGCAATAAGAAAAAGAAACATCCTGACAGAAAAATGGGCAGGGAATAGAAGGCAGAAATTCACAATTCACACATAAAAAAATCTAAGTGGCCAACAAACAAGAAAAGATTCTCAGTCTTAATTGTCACTGGCAAAATGTGAAATACTGTATGCCCCAGTGGAATATTACATCACAGTTAAACAAGGGAGAAGTATAAATCTCAAAAACAATGTTGAGAGAAAAAAATTTTGTGAAAGGTTGGCACACTTCATGTAATATTTGAAATAAAGCGAAAGCACATTATATATTTTAAATAAATGCTTACATATATAGTCATGGCCACAAAATCATACTGGGGAGTGAAACACTCCCAGTGTTTCACTTACTCTTGGATAGTAGTAGTTCCAGTCCTAGTGGTATACTGAACCGGATTATACTGGCTTGCCTGAGCCAATTCTGTGTACCTCTTCCTAATTCCATGTTCAGTGATGTCTTGCTAATAGCTTGAAATCTGCTGTGATGGGATGTTTATACCACAGAAATCAGCAAACAATATAAATCCCAGATTCCCCCTCTCTTGTCCTAATGCCGGAGAACTGGTTGACCAGCACACTGCTGTGCCACTCTCCACAGAGCAAGACACAACTGGGAGGGATACATAAGGGACTTCAACAGTATTTGTAATGTCTTTAGGCTTTAAAGAATTTTATAAAGTAAATATGGCACAAGAAAAGGCTTTGATAGGGTGGGGATAGGGTTCGTGGGTATTTATCATGCTACTTTTCTGTATTTTGGAAATATAAAATATACCCTGAAAATAAAATCCAGTCAGCAGAGGTTTTTGGGCTAGCATAAAACCATTTTCTTTTGCCCCTCTTTAATTTTAGAGATTTAAATCTCGCTTAGTTGGTCACAGTAATATTATATTATGTTGAAAAACCTGGATCTGAACTAATAACAGAAACTTGAAAATTAGTTCAAGCCCCAACCATAGATTTGCCAGAGTCAGACCTTTGAAATCAACTGATGTAGGGTATATAATAAAAGATTCATAAGAGGCATTAACATAAAAAGTCACATCAATACTTCTTACTTAACCAAGTGTAACAGCAAAGATATTTGAACTCTAAATGCAGACTCCAGATCTAAGGGAAAGGAAATAAAAACACATAGGGACACAATAGTATAGACAACTCAGCTGTAAAAGTTAAACAAGCAGATGCTATTTTTTAATAGAATTATTCTGCTTTTTTTTTAAGGTTTTATTTATTTATTTGAGAGAGAGTGAATGAGAGAGAGCATGAGAAAGGTGAGGGGCAGAGGGAGAAGCAGACTCTCCGCTGAGCAGGGAAGCTTGCCATGGGGTTCGCTCCCAGGACCCTGGGATCATGACCTGAGCTGAAGACAGACACCTAACCGACTGAGCCACCCAGTGTCCCTCATTATTATTTTCAAGAGTATCTGCTTGTTAGGACCTGGGTGGCTCAGTCAATTAAGTGTCTGTCTTCGGTTCAGGTCATGATCCCAGGGTCCTGGGACTGAGCCCCATGTTGGGCTTCCCTGCTCAGTGGGGAGTCTACTTCTCCCTCTCCCTCTGCCCCTTCCTCCCTGCTTATACTCTCCCTCTCTCTCTCTCTCAAATAAATGAATAAAATTTAGAAAAAGAAAGTAAAAATGAAATAAAATAAGCAGAATACAATAGAAATGTGACAAAACCAGGTATTCAAAATAGGCTAAATTGTTCATCTAGTTCTACGTCCTTGAGCAAAGAACTTTCCATACTGCACTCCTGATTCATCTAAAAGATGTGCATACAATATGTGTTCTATCTGCCTCCCAAAGCTGTTAAGAGGATTACAGGAGCTCATGCATGTGCCAGGGATAGACAAGTATGATCACCAAAAGGGACAGGCATGGATACGTGGTGTTCACTGCATGCCCATCGTGTCACCACACGGATCACACATCGTCATCCAGGTACTTGTTCACTCTGACTCATGCTGACAGGTCTGACTTCCTTGTTCAGAGAATACCAAAGAGAAAGGAACAGAGAACCAATTCAGGAATACAAAGGTCTTCTCAGTCTTCTGACTTTAGCAGAATGGGTTCTACCGCCAAGTTCCCCTCCTGTTGATCTAGGGGGCTACGTCATTCTTACCTATCTTTAAATTAAGAGACACAGGAAGATTTAAACTCCAGGGAGTAAAAAAATACAAACAAACAAACAAACAAAAAAAACCCCCTTCCGGACTATGCTACCACATCCCGTGGCCTGAAAGCAGGGCTCCACTCTGGCAAGAGGGAATGTGGCTGAATGCCTGGGGTTTGGGGTCAGAGAAGTCCAGATGAGGGATATAAAGTGATAATGCGAATAAAGCTCTATGGCCTCTGCCATGAACTAGGCAGAAGACAAACAGTCATTACCACCAACTTACAGCCAAACCACCAGAGGCTTAGGCTAGGGGCCGCCCAGCATATAAGCCTCAACCCTCTCCCCATGTTGCAGTGCCATTGGTAGCCTCTGGAATGAGAAGTCCCTTGGAGGTTCATGGAATTTTACTAACAGCGACTGCTAAAGAGCCTGTTTTAATACCAACGAACACATAGACTCTAAATTCCCTAATTTAATTTTTTTTTTTTAAGAGAAAGTAAGCACATATGAATGGTAGGGAGGGGGAGGGGAGAGGAAAAGAGGGAATCTTAAGTAGACTCCATGCCCATCAAGAAGCCAGAGGCAGGGCTTGATCTCAAGACCCTGTGATCATGATCTGAGCTGAAATCAAGAGTCCAATGCCTAACTGACTGAGCCACCCGGGCCCCCCAGTCTAATTCAATTTCTTGGTGACCTTTCTCTATATTCTTATTAGTGTGTCTATTTTACATAGATGGTGTTTCTCTGCCACAGCTGTACATTACAAACATCTGAGGAGCTTTTAAAAACTTCTGATGCCTTACCCCCACCCCAAACCAATTCATTAGAACTTCTGGGCGTGGGATCCATCATATTAAAAAAAAAAAAAAAAAAAAGCTTCCCAGATGATTCTAGTAGTGTAGTTCAGGGTGAGAATCACAGTCTTGGAACATGCAGTTTCCAAAGTCTCTTGAGTCAAATCAGGGAGATGTTGCAACACAGGCAGTTTTTACATCCCAGGCTTTCAAAATGAAAGGAGGCATTGATGCAATTCTACACTCAGATCTCCCAGAGGCCAGGCTTGTGCTCGGTGTTAGGGATTCAAAGGTAGCAAAGGAGATATGGATCGTGCCCCCAAGGTGTCACTTACACCAATTTCATTAAGCAAAGAGGGATATGATGTATAATTTGCATTATGGTTGAGTCAAGCAATGACAGGGCACTGCAGAATTTTACTTATTTATTTATTTACTTATTTATTTTAATTTTCATTTATTTATTTTTTTTTTTGCACTGCAGAATTTTATAATGGGATTTTACTATAACAAAATCAACATCATCACTGGTTGATATTTTGACACTTCCTCTGGGCTGGCATTGAGCTAGGTAGGCACTTCCGGTGTTTGAGCACCCTGAAGCTTCACAATGACCATAGAGATGGATATTCTTATGATTTCCACTCATGCATTCCACAAAAGCTTGCATGCCTCCAATGGGCCACGCACAGTTTAGGCACCTGGACAATAACAAAACAGACCCCAGGCCTCGGGGAGTGTTCTGTGAGTGGGGGTGGGGAGGAAAGAAGCGACTGATGTCAACCAAAAGTCAGTCGTAGAGTGTGTCACACAGAATTTGATAAATGCCGGAAAGAAAAGGCAGAGCAGGTGAGGTGTTCTGTGGGTGTCTGGCAAGCTTTGTTGAGAAAGGGAGACATGAGCACAGACTTGTAGGGAGGGAGTTAATTCTTGCACTCCATTTCAAGACTCACCCAAGGATATCTACTCGACTAAGCTCGGATGCAAAACCAGACATGTTGGAAATGAGCGTCTGTGCTCTTAACTTGCCTACTGCCTGGCAGAAGTTTCACAACAAATAATATGCTAACTGATCTGCTTGTCCCAGACCCTTCAGCAAATTTCCTAAGCCCAGTGTCTTTTATGTAGTAGGTACTTAACATATGTTGGAGTTAATCATTTAAATTATTAATTAATTTCATTAGTATGCTACGACTTAAAGTATTTGTGTGTTTACTGGGTCCTGCCCACTCCCTAGGCAGAAGAAAACTTCTAGAAAATTCAGTGGAGATGGGGTGCCACAGACGAAGCATGCATGCGTTTTGGGATGCCCTGTTCATGTTTTGTTGGAGAAGAACGATGTCACTGCTCTGTCAGGGAAAATAGGTCTCTACTCTGAGCCAGGAGGATGGACTGGGATAGAATATTAAATGGATGTAAGACTCTTCTAGAACAAGGGTGCTTCTAGGTAGAAGACTTCATGGCATGAAAGCACACAGAAATGGATGAAGTTGAGTCAAGGATTAGAGGTTAAGTTCTCTTAGGCTGCATTCATTTGAGAGAAAGTCATAATATTCCTAAGCGACGGTGATCTTTTGAGTAGGAACTTACCTATTGAAGTGGTAGATATCCTGTATGTTTCCAAAGAGGGCCAATCTTTCTTCTGTCCCCAGGGGAAGTTTTG
Source organism: Martes martes (assembly GCF_963455335.1). Classification (NCBI taxonomy): domain Eukaryota; kingdom Metazoa; phylum Chordata; class Mammalia; order Carnivora; family Mustelidae; genus Martes; species Martes martes. The sequence goes on from NC_137893.1 coordinate 15,786,739, forward strand.
TTTGGTCCCTGATGCAGTCTAGGTAATCCTGGGAAATCAATGAGAAGGATATCTTAAACACTCCTGTCGTTCTCCAAGTCATTGTTCACTCTGCAAGATGAATCTCTCATATCAGTTTTAAGTAATTATGATATTAATGTGCTCATTAATTGTACTATGGAATACAGAATGTCACTTTTACTAATGCTGACAATGCCCACCCATTTATAGAATGGGGAGTTTGAGCAAGAAGAAGTATGGTGTTATATTAGGCTATATACCCCCCAAATGTATTAGAGTTTCCCTAGATGGGTAACATAATGAACATAGTTTCTCAAAATGTCAAATTTTTGGCATAACAACATCATCTTCTGTTTCCTTGACTGATTTATATGATAAAAAGATACTCAAATTCATTTAATGGAAAGCCAGAAATACAGACCTTAAAATTTCTCATCACAAGAAAAAGAATGTGTACCTGTGTGTGATAATGGCCATGAACTACACTGTGGTGCTCATTTCACATTTATATACCAGCATCAAGTCATTATGTTAGATACCTTAAACTAATACAATGTTCTGTGGGAATTATATCACAATAAACTGGGGAAAGAAAGTGTTGTTTAAACGTAACCTTGAAATTAGAAGGCTATTGATTGTTAAAATGCAGAATCAAATTCTTCTCAAACACCACTTTATAGAAAAAAAATCCCTTTTTTATTTTAATAGCACATAATTCACTTACGCTCTCTGGTAGGCTATGTTAAGGAGCCTTGGAAAACTCTGAAATGGTTTTCTATCTTTTAACACAGCAACTGCTCCCAAGAAGAGCTAATGTGGGCTCAGAGCCACAGTGGGTTAAATGTCCGAGGCTTGGAAGCTTCGAGCTGCTGAGAGAAAGCTGTTTTCCACCCTGGGTGTCAGAGTTCCTAACTGAGTGCTCCCCCTTCTCCAGCAATGCTTGAAAAAAGAACTCGGCAGGAGGCAGGAAAACAATAAAGAAAAAAGTGAAAACAGCTGAAATAACGTAAAATAAAAATAAATACAATCCCCTGCCCTGGGCTGTACAATGTGCTATGGCCTTCGACCAAACGTCACACGGCATTGTGCAGCCCGGAGAGGAATGGAACTTGTGGAAATCCCAGGGTACAGCTGCATCCCAGGGTGTCCCATCCCTGGCACAAGAGCAGATAGGTGCAACCAGCTGGGGGGAGCCTGAAACTAGAGAACCATCAGATAATTCTTCCTTCTCCCTCTTAATAAGCCCCAATCATTCTCTCACACTATGCTCCTCAACGGAAAAACAGGCGTCACTGTCGCCATTCTCAGGAGCACGTTTCACAGACCACATCATATAATTCACCATCCTGGCTCTTTAACGCTAAAATCACGGGCATGCATGGACCAAGGTTTAGAAACCTTTTTTCCTCTTTTATTTTTTAAATGATTTTATTTATTTATTTGTCAGAGAGAGAGTGCATATGTGCATATGTGCACAAGCAGGGGGAGTGGCAGGCAGAGGGAGAAGCAGGCTCCCTGCTGAGCAAGGAGCCCGATGCAGGACTTGATCTCAAGACCCTGGGATCATGACCTGAGCTGGAGGCAGACGCTTAACCGACTGAGCCACCCAGGTATCCCCCCTTTTTTCTCCTCTAACAAGCTTTGTGGGAACATCTTTTCTCCTTAAGACAAAGGTCATCTCAATAAGAAGTTAAATTCATCAGGTTTAAGGGGGACTGGCACCCCAAACCCACAAGAGCAAGACAGAGCCTCCTTACTTTAATAAATGGAACAATTAAAAGGAGCTTAAGTTATCTGCAGAGGAAATAGAGTTAATGCCTAAATAAAAAATGCTTGAGAAAACTAGAAGTGAAATAAATGCCTTTTGAACAACACGTAAACCTAACCTATACTTCCTCGAAAACATAACTGTTGTCGTTGATATTTACATAAAATTACACATAATACAAAAAGATGGGCTGGTATTTAACTTTCACTGATGGCTTATGTTTGATAGCTGTTTATACTTTGATCAACTTTTTAAAAAAAGATTTTATTTATTTGACAGAGAGAGATCACAAGTAGGCAGAGAGGCAGGCAGAGAGAAAGAGGGAAGCAGGCTCTCTGCTGAGCAGAGAGCCCGATGTGGGGCTCGATCCCAGGACCCTGAGATCATGACCTGAGCCAAAAGCAGAGGCTTAACCCACGGAGCCACCCAGGTACCCCCTTTGACCAACATTTTAAAAAAGGACATGTCATATGCAAAATTAAGGCAGTGACACAGAAGGATCTAGATGGGCGTGAACCTAAACAGAAGCTATGAATAGGCGTAAGCCACACCAGATAGCAGGCTAAAGGGCAGGACAGAGATGACGTAGGCATGCCACATTCACCTCGCTGGCTGCCATGGAGTTTAAATGAGAAACCGAACCACCCTTTTTCTTGTTTCAAGCGAAGAGCTTGCTCATTTGCAGAAACCTGATACTAAATTCTTCATGTGAGGGAAAGACTGAGTTAAGGGGCTTGAGGAATTTCAGCTGGGGTTAGAGACAAAGAACCGTGGCCCACTTCCAACAAATAATGGCCTCTCTCCAAATGAAAGAGTTTCAAAATCCCCCAGTCCGTGGCAGGGAAACTAGAATTTAAAAGCTGCTCGTTTTCTGAAATTGTTGAGAAAACAGATCGTTAGGAGTCCAGACTTTTGTAGGCCACTCTAGAAAACAGATCAAAGTCCTACGGCCACAACTTGTTCCCCCGACTGATCATAATTAAGTCTTTTAAATATGATACTTTAACCCTAAACCAGTTACCAAGAACTACTGTAGCGTGCACGACATTAGCAGCTGTAATCATTTCCAGCCAAAATGAGAGGTTCGAAGCTCAGTGATAATGACAGTTGAGTCTGTGCTCAAATAACAGAGTAAAGACACCCATGAAATTTATTAGAGCCTGTCACACTGCTTATTAATTTTATTGGCTTGATGTCAGCATCTGTGGCTACCCTACAGTTAACAATGAAGGATCAATTTAAAAGTTTTTTGCATTGAAAACAATTATTCTCCAAGAAGATCAAAGAATTCACGCGACTGGGAGAGGGATGAGGTGGGGAGAGACACACGGGAAAGAGGTTCCCACTGGTGGACAAAAATACCTATTATGCCATTTTAAGTTCTGCCTATTTATCTTCTAATCTCTTTCTGTCCTTAGGATCTCCTTAAGATTGCAAGATTTGTGCGTGGGTGTCCTCCTCACGTTAACTTTTTTCATTGCCTGTAATGTCTGTTATTGAAAACATCCAAGTAAAGACTAACTCGCTGCCATTTCAAGTGTGGCAAATGGAAAAGGAGCCAGTCTGCAAAGTGTCACCGAATTACAACGAATTCAGTGCAGAAACTGAGAGTAAGTGCGTGGAAACTTACAGACTTTTGACAGAATGAGATCTGCTGACTCTACTGATCAATTTGGGCTCGCATTTTGCACGCCTGATTTCTTCTATTACTTCTATTTCCTTTCCCAATTCACTTTTTATTGTATTTTCCAAACGTGTCAGTGTGTGGCTGGCTGACGGAGAACGCACAAGCACACACACGCACACACGTCCCTGTCCCTCAGCACACACAGAGAAGCGCTGGTCTAGGCAGAGATGCTGGAGAAATGGACAGAGCTCAAATTCACATTTAAACTCAAATTCAATGTTCCTGGTAGTCTGCCTTATTTCTCTGAGATGCCTAGAGAATTAAATTAACGTCCCTGCCCCCTTTTCCCTTCTTCCTCTAAAATAACATTTAAGACGTTTTTAAATTATAACCTGTTTGACAGAATGAAGATAAACCACAAGAGGGAAAGAAATACCGATTTAGAATTCTAAGTCTCTTCATACTTCACATCCCTTTGACTCTTTCCCGTGCCCCCCTTTCTTGCCGAGAGTCCGCTGTGGAGACAAAAAGATTCCATTCCTAAATCCTCTTGTGGACATGTCAAAGTTCGACCCTACAGGTTTTATAGTTTACTCTTTTTGGTTGGTTTTTCTCTTTTTAGCGCTTCCAAATTCCAAGGCCTTGGATATAACCCCTATGTAAGACTTCTTTTTTTTTTTTTTTTGGTTTTTATTTTGAAGGAAGCATTTTTTTTTCTTGTTTCTCCAACCCCTCCACCTTTTCTAGAATGTAGTCATCTGCTTATCCCCAAACCTGCCCTCCAAATGCCATGTATTAGGTTGGGATGCCACTGACACCACAATGACTTACATTTGTCTATCAATTCACAGTTTAAAAGCCTTCACGTTCATTCATACAAAACCTCTTTCCCCACCCCCCTCTTTTTTGAGGACCTAAGAATGTGTGCCAAGTTCTGTTTTACAAGATAGGAATTAAAAAATAAATAAATAAAACATGATCCCTCCCCCCTAAGGAGCTCCCTGTGTAGTTGAAAGACAAGTGTAAACAAGTAAGTACAATACAGTGTTTAGGCCACTTGGCTGATAAATATTCAGCACTGGGAGAAAGGGGGGTGGGCAGAGAAAGAAGCGGTTGATTCCTGGGCTGGGAGAGGCTTTCTAGGAGGTGCGCGTGGCACTGAGCCTTGGAGGAGAAGCGGCAGTCTGGATGGAGGGCAAGGGAAGAGACAACATCCAGGAAGTAGAAAAGTGCAGACAGAGGCACAGGGTTGGGTATGCGGGCTGTGGGCAGGGCCCTTAAAGGTGCAGAGCTGGGCTGGGGGAGCCCGCCCCAGGTGCATGCGCACTCGGGCCCTGGAGGTAGGCTGCAGGCACTGCGAGGACAGGGCTGATGGAGGGGAACGGTCCATACTCTGTTGGTGGTGGCAACCACTGAAGGACGGAGGGAGACCACCGACCATCCCAGCGTCCGTGTGAAGAAAACAGAACAGAAGCTGTAGAATGGGAGGAGTGGGGGAGAAAGGGGGGGGGCAGTAAGACCAGCTCAGCAGGGTGGATAAACCCAGATCAAGCCCTCCACAGGTCCTCCGGAGAGGCATGAAGGAGAGAAAGGAAGCCAGTCAAGGGTGAGAGACACAGGGTCATACAGGGAGGGACATTGTTGGCTTTCAGGATGGAGAGGCCAATGGCTGGCTGCCCCAAGATGGGCACTTTGGCATGAAGACTATTTTGAGTTAAAAAGCAATCAAAACCTGGGGTGCCTGGGTGGCTCAGTCGGTCAAGCACCTGCCTTTGGCTCAGGTCCTGATCTCAGGGTCCCAGGGATTGAGACCTGCGTCCGTGCAGGCTGCCTGCTCAGCGAGGAGTCTGCTTCTGCCCCCCACCCCCACCTCAGTCCAGCTCCTATGCTCTCTCTCACTCTCTCAAATAAATAAAACATTTTATTTTTTTAAAGCAATCAAACCCCAGCAGTTTGAGGAAAAGCTCTTTACCGCACCCCCTCAAATGCCTAAAAAGAACTTAGAGAGAGGACCCGCTCCAGAAAGAGAGCTATCGCCATAGATAACTCCATTATGATAGAAACTAGGTGTGGTAGACAGGGAGGGACCTAAGCTAGGCCACTTGGAGCAAAGTCCTCTCCTCCTCCCATTGTTTCAGAGCAGCCCCGAAAACATTTGTTTACCAAACATTTCCCTTTTTTCTTCTTCCTGTAAATTGGATTCCTTTCCTCTTAAGTCCCAGACCCTTGCCCCCTTCTCCTTAGTTAGTTCAGGATGACTTACAGACTGAGTTGTGCCTGTCTTTAGAATTTCCGTGTGTCTGTACATATGCTAATAAATTTGATTTCCTCCTATTAATCTGTTTCATGTCAATTTGACTCTTAGTCTGGCTGGAAGGACCTTGAAGGGGACAGGAACTCTTGCTCCCCGACAAAGAGAAGGGAGTCTAGGCCTTCTCTCATCTTCCACGCGGAGCAGGGGCAGCACTGCTCTCCTCACTCCCAGTAAGACCTTTTCTTATCCTCGCTGGCAGTGCGTGAATTAAAAGGCAGTAAGACCAACCCCTCCTCTCCCCATCCATTTGGCGTCGGCATGGAGAGAGCCGGGGATGTTCCCTCCGGGGAGAGGACCCACCAGCTCTCCTCCTTCCTTCTGACTTCCCCTGTCAGGGGGCTCGTGAGGTAAAACTAACCCAGGGCTGCTCCTGCTGGCTGAGCCTGTAGAGGCCTTGGCGGGGCGGTTCTAGGCCTTGTTGGCCACCTGGTACGCCTTGTACGGAGCTGCCTCATGCCCAGATAAAACTCTGGAAAACACCTGGAAGGATCTGTGGTAAAGAGGAGACAAGGCAAATACATTTTGGCCTTGCTCATGGCGACAGGAGGTCTTCACGCGACTCCATCCGGCTCATTTGGTTCCTCTTAGGGTCAAAGCTCTGAGAAGAAATATGGGTTTTATTCTCCAACCATTGTGGACACAAATAGTGCCCACGGGCACATCATGATGTGATGTGATGTGATGTGATGGGTTCTGAATCACCGGCCCGCCCCCGGCCCCACTCCTGCACTTCCTCTCCCCCTTCCTGAGAGACCTGAGAGGCAGGTGGCGGTGTGGGCGTAAAGACGGCCTCGGTTTCCAGGTGTGTGAAGACAGAGGTAACTGTAGGACAGCTCTGAGGAGAGGAGTGTCTTGCACAGAATCTGGGAAGAAAACCAGCAGTTTGCCTGGAAAGCTCTATGGGGAGCTAGCAGTGCGTGGCTCTGTGGTCAGCCTTTGGTTTCGGAGACACTGACAGAAAAGGGGAGACCAGAATGTTCTCCTGTGCTTCTTTCAGGCCCATGGCCACGCCAGGCAGCTAACCACACGAAAGCAGCTTTGACGTAGCTCAGTGTCTGCAAACTGCAAGCTGGGTGAGGGTCAGCAGACCAGGGCACCCCTGGGAAGTCTCCTGCGGCCTTGAGGGCACCACAGGGCCCTTGCAAAGGAAACGAGAAGAGTTAAGTGATGGGTGCCAGGCCAGGGGCGGCGCGGGGTGCTGGGGCTCACGCAGACGAGACCGCAGCCGAATGGGAGCGGCAGTGAGGGGGTGCGGAGGGGTCCCGAGATCGCGGAGGGCGGAGCCTGGTGAGCCCACAGTCTCAGGGAAACTGAGCGAGGATAATTGAGTCCTGAGTGCAGGAACTGGACGGAGCCGCAGACTGAGTTGGATGGAAGTGGGTGGGAGGAATATCCGTTCTGAGACGTTGGGCTACCCAGGAAGGAGCAGTGACTGGAAGAGATGTAGGGCCAAGGAGGATCGCCTGATGGGTCTGTTTCCCCCACACAGACACCCCCATCCCATGCCTACACGCGCCCACCCATGCACCCCCCCCTTGCACCCCACACATGCATCCATGCACCTGTGAATAGGACGGTGGTGGGTGGAGGGAAGGTAAAGGGAAGAAGAAGGTAGGAGGTAGAAGGTAGGGGGAGGAAGCCTGGTAGACAAGCAAAGAATTTCTGGTAGGGTGAGGACTGGAGCCAGGTCAGGGGACGAGATAAGAGGCGGAGGAGAGGAAGATAAACCCAACTCCTGGGGGGTCCGGGCTGGGAACACGGTCTTTCTGAGTGGGGCACGGAGGGGCCCAAATGACATGGCTCAGCTTCATTTTTCTCCATAGAAAAACAAAATTCTAAGGATTCAGAGCATATGAAGTAAAACGTTCCCTTTGCCCCCTCAAGGACCTTCTGTTCTGCCCAGATGTCACTTTCCAGCAGTAACTGTGGTTAATGATGTGGTATGTGGGTTATCGACTACGCTCTGGCACATAATTACATCTGTCAGAAAGGAGATCGAGGGGCGCCCGGGTGGCTCAGTCCTTAAGCGTCTGCCTTTGGCTTAGGTCATGATCCCAGAGTCCTGGGATGGAGCCCGGCATGGGGCTCCTGGCTCGGCAGGATGCCTGCTTCTCCCTCTCCTACTTCTGCGTTTGTGTCCTCTCTCTCTTGCTGTGTCTCTCTCTGTCAAATAAATAAATAAAATCTTAAAAAAAAAAAAAAGAAAAAATGAGATCGATGCTTGACTCACAACTTTGTTTTTTCTACTTAATGTGTATAAATGCACATGATTCCTATATGTCAAAAGAATTCTTTTTCATTCTCTATAGTGGCCGCACTGTATTCCATCCAATAGCTTACTATAATGTACCTAACGGAGACTTTCGGGGGCCCATCCTACGTGTGGGTTTCCGTATTAAGCAGGTGCATCCGGAAACAGGTAAGATGTGATCCCTGTGCTCCAGAAGAAAGACATGCGTATGTCATGCAGAGTGTGACAATGTGAGGGTTATAGGAATTATTTACAGGGGCTGCTATAATGAAGGAAATCCTTCCTCTTTCTTCCAAAGCAGCCACTAATCAGGGTTTATAGTAAAATCTCCCTCTGTAGCCTGCAGATAAAGGATCGGAAGTCTAATCTTGCAGTTGATCTCCTTTCTCTTATTTCTCTGTCCACATCCACGGGGAGGAAGGTACAGCCAAAGAAACGGGAGCCGGGGGTCTCTGGCCACTTCATCAAGCTGGAAACAAAGCTCTTACTGTGGGAACAGTGTTTTCCCGGAGTCTATATAACGGAGCCCGCACACAGCGGAGAATGGCACCGAAAATGCAATATATCACCGTCAAGGCAAACTCTTTCTGCCAACCTTGTTGGGGGTGGGGAGGGGGTGGGGGGAGGAGGCAGAGACGGGAATGGCGGGGGGCGGGGGGGAGAATGAATGGAGGAGAGCAGACGCGGGGAAGAGAAGGGGGAAGAAAAAGGGCAGTAGAAAATAAAAGAGGGGAAAGAAGATGGGGAGAGAAAGGGGGAGAGCGAGAGAGGAAGACCCACAGGCACGAGGGAGATGAGGGGCGGGGGAGCCGAGCGGGGAGAGTTCAAAGCAGCTTCTGTTCCTGCTGTGATATCGGTTCTCATTCGGTGTTCCTAACTGATGGTATAGAGGCTGATCTTAACTGGCGATATGTGAAAGTCAGAATTAATGGCTCTGAGATATTTGAGTAAAAGAATCATAAAACACAAAACACAAAAAACAAAAAACTGGAAGCTTTCAGCCTCATTTACCCAGCATAATACTTTCAACACAGAAGACATCAGTAAAAAATGTCAGGAATGGCCTTTCTTGCTAAGCTGTGACAAATGATACAGCCCGTTCTGTCCCCTCCATTGTTTCGCGTCTCCCTCCTGAGATAGGGGAGCTAGGAGGTTCCTCGCTGGAAGGAGATGGACCAGCCTGCCCAAGAAAAGAGGGGGAGGGAACTGGGCTGGTCTTCCCAGAAAGAGAAACTTATTGGGGGCAGACAGGAATTCTGTTAAAAACAGCAATGTTGAGTAGAAAGAGAAATAGGTCTTCGCTTAAAGACATAAAGGTATATTTGTTTGGTTTTTCCCCAAAGACCTTAAGCAGAAAATACACATGAATTGGCAGTCTACCGGAATCAAATGATTGAAGAAACTGGATGCCCATTTTTCCCTGTGCTTCTGACAACTATTATGAAAAGCAACAATCTTTATTTACTTCATGTAGACATGCAGAGGAAGAATTTGATGTATATAAGTGTAAACAAATCTAAAAATGTCATAAAAATTTAAAAAGTTTGGTGCAAATATAGTGCTATAATTAATCTCTTATTGTACCAAGTTAGAACAGAAAAGCTCTCACAAGAGTCACTTCTATAACAAAAACATGGCGGGAAACTTAATTTTCAATCAGCTTTGTTAAATATTTATTTTTAAAAACCGCATTTAGGGTTTTCAAATCACATGGACAGCATTCTCCTATGTAAAAGCTCTTCTTAAAAGAGGGGAGGTGGACACATGCCCATGAAGGAGTCCTACTCACACCGAGATAGCTTTCCATAATTATTTGAAACCCACCATTGCTTTCTGTTTTGCTGTATTCTTTAATCCCATCATCATTTTTTTTTTTTTTAATTTCTTTATTTGACAGAGAGAGAGATCACAAGAAGGCAGAGAGGCAGGCCGGGTGTGTGTGTGGCGGGGGGAAGCAGGCTCCCCGCTGAGCAGAGAGCTCGATGATGCGATGATGCGGGGCTCCATCCCAGATCATGACCTGAGCCGAAGGCAGAGGCTTTAACCCACTGAGCCACCCAGGTGCCCCTCCCATCATCATTTCTAACAACCAAAAAAGAGTAAAGCATTTCTGGGATAATCCACGTGCTTACTGAGTATGCATTCATGGAATGTACGTTGAACATCTTCAGAATGAGCAACCAAAGAATTTGCCAGAACCATCTGGAATGAAGCGCACCAGCAACATCCCAGCCGGTGCCAGTGGGACGGGAAACTGAAGGAAGTTTATTGCATACTTCCTCGAGAAGGAGCTCCTCCCCACCCCCATCACCCTACTTTTCTCCAACTCTCTCTTTTTGGGTCTTCCTCTTCACTGGGCTAATTTCATACAGCATCGTTTTTTACTGCTAAATTTGACTCTCTGGGTCCCATGCCAGGGAAGGAAGCAGACAGAGACAATTAGATGTGTCTATAATCCATAAGAAGGAAAACAGCAAAGAGATGTGATGTCTTGGCAAAGCTTTAAGTACCTGAAAATGAGAACTGATTCATCTCAATTATACTCACAGTACTGCTGGTATAATTTGAAACATGGTAATTAAGGAAAATTAAATAAAGCCCAAAGGATTTTGTATATGGGAAAGAAAATAAAATAAAAGATCAGTAAAATAAATTTATGTTATTAGAGCATCTGAAGTTTAACGCCTCTTCACTGTTATTTACTATTACGAGTTGTATTACCTTTATGTTTATCGCTAGGTACTGAGCTTACCACCTTATATGTATTATCTCATTTAATCTTCACTACAACCTAGGGGGTAGGTCCCATTATTAGTCCCATTTTACTGTAAGTTTGGAAAATTTTAACTGTTTCCCAAGGTCACAATGAGAATGAGTGACTCAGTTCCGTTCAAACTGGGACCAGCCGATGAGAGCCTTGGCAGGGACCCCTGCAATATTGCTCCCCAGGCTTTAGTTCTTTTTTTTTTTTTTTTAAGATTTTATTTCTTTATTTGACAGAGGGAGAGATCACAAGTAGGCAGAGAGGCAGGCAGAGAGAGGAGAAAGCAGGCTCCCTCTTGAGCAGAGAGCCCGATGCGGGACTCGATCCCAGGACTCTGGGATCATGACCTGAGCTGAAGGCAGAGGCTTAAACCCCCTGAGCCACCCAGGTGCCCCATCCCCAGGCTTTAGTTCTTAATGTAGTATCTTTATACCACAAGCAATGTTTGCTGTTGACTTCATCTGGGGACTCAATGTGGTTTTTATTAGGTTTGAAGTAGGAGCCTTCCAAAGACAACCACTCTCCAGGATCCAGACCGTATGCAAATCACTATCCGTCCATTGACACTCCAAGCCTATCTCCTTCCCATGTTCATTAACACGCATCCCTGGGCATGATTTTCCAGCAGCCAAGCACACCAGCTTTCAACCAACTGGCCTCTGACTTCTACCGTTGCCGCACACCTTCCTGTCCCATTCAGTTCACAAGGTCTCTTCCTTCCCTCTCCTTCGAAACGTCCCCCTCCTCCTTGCCAGTCACCCCACAGGGCCGACACCGCATTCCTCTTTAGAGGCATGACTCGGGGTAGCTCTCCCCAGAGGAACACATGCCTTTCCAAACAAGTCATGCGCAGACCTCACCAACGAATCCTCCCAGATCTCCCAGTACCACGTTACTTTTTAAGTCTCTTAAACTCCACATGATGGAGAGCCTGGAACGCAGAGCATTTAAAAGCTATAGATTTGGCAATCGCTAGAACATGAAGAGCCATCAGAAATGAAGAAAGAACTAGCAGCTCTGCCAGCATGGGCTTTGCCACAGGACGAGGCCAAAGGACGGAAGCGGAATGTGGGTACACAGAGGTGCAGGACACGTGGAGGAAAGCAAGCTCCCTCACAGGTGCACTCAAGTGATTGTGGCCGCTGTTCTAGGGCTGTAGCTGGGGACGCGTCTCAATGAGGGGGACTTCCGGCATGCTCCTCTGCAAGACAGTCAGCCTGGATCATCATCATGGGGTTCTGACTTCCTTCCCTGAGCTCTGCACATCCCGTCAGCACGCTGATGGCTGCAAAGCCTTCACTCAACATCAAAATATGGGTGCTTTGGGCAGCAAAAACATTTCCTGTTCACAAATCAAATCACCGCCCACACCTCACTCAGAATTCTAGAGGACCAGAAATTGTGAAATAAGGACATCGAATAATGGTCGGTGAAAACAGAGAGCCAGTTTTGCCACGGACACATCGCTGGTTACTGCACGCGTAACCTGATCACATATTGGACGTAATTAACTATATGATTTATTGATGAGTTGGAACACTACCCTCTTTTTTTTTTAAGATTTTATTTTTTTATTTGACAGACAGAGATCACAAGTAGGTCGAGAAGCAGGCAGAGTGAGAGAGGGAAGCAGGCTCCCCACCGAGCAGAGAGCCCGACATGGGGCTCGATCCCAGGACCCTGACATCATGACCTGAGCCGAAGGCAGATGCTTAACCCACTGAGCCACCCAGGTGCCCCTTTTCTACCCTCTTCTACTGGAACGGGAACTATAATATAGGTAATGTTCATAGTAGTGGGTCTGTATACAGTAGGTGCTCAAGGAGCGTGCAGTCGAGGGAGAGGAAACAAGACCAAAGCCCAGTCCCATTGGTGCGACTTTACTTGGCACTCTAACCCTGAAGCCGGGTTTCCACTGGGCCAAAAGGCTGGAGGTACCTGAGCAGTATTAAGTCGTGAGCTCAAAAAGCTGGAAGACATTAGCGCAACTTCCCATCGACTGAGTCACACAGTTTGATAATGACCCTCAAGGTCAAGCTATTCTATCGGGAAGTGGCAAGGTGCCGAGCCCGTGTATGTTAAAATAAAGAGCTGCACAGGGACTGATCTCTCTATGGGCAGTTTTTCAACGTGGACGAATGTGATTAGTCTTTGGCGGCATTAGGTAATCCAAGGGCTAAATATGGAAATGCGTAGGCTAAACTGTTCCTTCATTGTACCAAAAACAGTGAGTAGCCCCAAGGACGCATCTCATTGGTTCTCTGGCGACACTATTGTTGATCTCATCACGGTAGAATCTTAACCAGAAGTTCTGTTTTGACACGGAAAGAGCCCGTGCTTGGGAGATTCGCAGCAGAACAGAGGGTAGAATGCGGGTGCAGGTGGGCCAGCACGATGGGGCGCTCCCCAGAAAACCGACTTGCTCAGAGTGCCGGGCCCCCGGAATGGGGTAAATCCAGTGGTCTCCTTCTGTCCTCCTAGGGGTCCAATCTCCATTGCTGCCCACAGGGGGAACTATGAGATTTGGGGAAGACGAATTTTTCTCCTGTCCCAAATCTCAGGCACCATGTCCATGGCCATCTTGGTACTTAGAAGTAAGAGGGAGGGAGGGAGACTGACCTCCTAGGATGAAATTTCCGTAAATGAACTGTCAAGAGATGGTGTAGAATGAATTTCTACAGCAGCCCTTTGCAATCTGAACGGAAGTGGACCACGTGCTTTCTCTTGTAATAGATGCAGTTTCCATCAGCTGCAAAGCTGCTCTCCCAAGACAGGAGATTTAGAGGAGGACGGAGCATGACATTAGCAAAAGGGGCAGCTGATTCCTCACGAAGGCCTCTGCTACATACAGGGGGGTGGGGGTGGGGGCTCCAGATGCTAAGCATGGTGGAAAGTGCCTAGACAACAAGGGCAGGCAGCAGGGGGCTGGGAGCGGCTCCTCCGATGGTTTACCGGCTTTGCTGAGACACCACACCTCTGAGTAGGGATGACGCGACATCTGTACCTTGTCTTCATTCTGTGAGCTAAACCCCCAGGCCCATTCAAAGAGCTCTGCCAGCCTGGGCTGCCCAGCACAGCGTGCCTGCTCCATCCTCAGGAGCACAGGGAAGGAGCCGGATTGGAACCCCTTTTGGTTCAAAAGCGAATTAACTCTATCTGCACAGATGAATTATAATAAAAATTTCTACCCCCTTTCATCGGCCATAGGAAGGCTGATGTACTTACTATTGACCATGGCTTTGGGGACAGAGTCTGAAGATAGTTAGAGGAGACACATGCCTACAAGGTCTCCAGGACACCCAGAAGCTTCCCAGACCCTGGCCCTCTCACTTGCTCTGTCCACCCAGACAATAAATCCTGCCTCTCCTACCTGTCTTGAAACTGACCACTCCTCCCATCCCTGCTTTGGTCTTGGTTTTCTCCCACCATGCCCACTGTGTGCGCATCCTCACTAATCTCTCTGTGGGGCTTTGATCCCACCAACTTTCTGGAATGAAGCCAAGGTGATCTTTCTAGAACTCAAATTTGATGTTCTGTTTCCTGCAAAAACTGCTTTAATGACTTCCCAGAGTCTTCAGCATGGAGGGACGTCCTCCAAGGCCTGCACCCCTGTCTACCTTTCCAGACTCAACTTTTGCAACTTTCTGGCTTCCGCTCCTGCCCTTGCCCCCAGCCCATAGGCACTCTTTCCTGGTACTTCCGGGGAATGTCCCCCGTCTCCTGGCTTTGCTGTCTTTACACATTCTATTTTTGCTGCCAAGATGGCCCCTCCTACTGGCAAATCCAGGCTAAGATTCTTCCCAGGAATCCTTCTGGATCCTTCCCACCCCTTGAGGGTCAGGTGCAACTGGGAGCATCTGCATTTATAATTCCTTGAGAAGGGAGGCTAGAGTCAGCAACACACACAGCTCTGCAGGAATGCCTTTGTAGCTCCTGCTCGCCCCCAAAACTGACGCCCACAATCTGCAGGTGTTACCCTTAGCTTTCCCAGCTCCGACTGTCTGCAGAAGGGCGGTCAATTCCTGACGCTGAGTCTGTCTGCTAACTTCCAAAAGCCCAGCCAGGAAGGAAAGGGTTAAGGAGTCAAGGCTGCTCTTAAACTCCCTAAGGCTGAAGTTGTATTGAATTGTAACCCAACCCGGCATTCCTCTACTGCTCCCTCCCCTCCCTTTGTTGTCCCCCAGACTGCGATTTTTACCACCAACCTCTTGAAGATGCATTTCATTTTCAACTAGCTTCCCACCCACTTAGCACAAGAAAAGAAACGCTCCCCTAATCCAAAGTAGATTAACTCACACCCTTTGCTCTACCTACATTTGCATTTGGAACGCCATTTAAGAGGTCGCAAAGGGACCCCTGGGTTGCATGATTTATCCCCGGCTTTCTGGAAAACTGGAGGAAAGCTGTGTCTTTTCAGCAGATCTGTGTTTGCAGGCGGCGGCTCTGGCCCCTGTGCTGAGGCCCCTCCCGGCTCATCTCCCACTTGAAGCTTCTGAAAGGTTAACAGCATAACTTGAAGCCCCATTATGAAACTGAAGGAACTCTTGTGACATTTCTCCTTGAGCCAAAGAGAAAAAAAGGTTTGTTTCAGAAGAAAATATTTTAAAGTGCGGTTTCAAGGAATGGTTTGTTCTGCCTCCTCCCAAGACACCTCCCCCCCCCCGCCCCCCCCCCCCGCCATAATGTCCTTTAGGCAGCTTGCAGAGAAAAGAGAAAATTGAACAGTAATTTTGCCTCAATGTGATTTTGATTTTGCCATTTGCCATTTGCAACCACAGATGTAGGCTGCAGCCTCTCTCCTTCCGGGGCCTGCGTTAGGGAAGCACGGTGTCAGTGATTCCAACACGAGATTCGTTATGGATTCTTTCCTAATAGTTTAACAAAATGAGAGAATCTTAACATTTAGAGCAAGCGGTCCATTTCCCTTTGGGTGGGACAGATGCTTACAACTTTTCATCACGCCTTTATTATTTGCTTAATACTTCCCCTTGCAGAGCAAGGCTAATTTGCACTTTTCAGGAAGCGTCACCTCACTTTTGTTAATGGATCGGTTGTTGTACGAGAATCTTCTCTAGGTGTGAAAAGTTCATTGTAGTTAATGAAATTAGGATTCGCGCTATAGCGTGGCGAACCTCAGTAACATTAGGCTGAGCGAAATAAGTGAGACACAGAAGGACACAAATTGTTGAATTCGGGCAAATTCATAGGAAACAGACTGGAGGTTGCCAGCGACTGGGGGAAGTGGAACACTGGGAGTCATCATTTAATGGGTACGGAATTCTGTTTGGAATGCTTGGAGAGTTCTAGAAAGGAGTGGTGGTGACGACTGCCAACATTGTGAATGTGCTTAATTCCATGGACTGTACACTTAAAAATGGTTAAAATGGTACATTTTATGCAATGTATATTTTTACTAGAGCAGAAGATGCTGAAAAAGTCAATTACTGTAATTAGAAAATCACTTTGTTTATGAAGGCCGGGCAGCCGATGGTAGATTTTAGATGCTCTACCAAACACAAGGAAAGTTTTCTCTTGCTTTTCTGGAACATCAGTAAGGACTTTGGTTATGCTCTAAGCTCTAATTTCCAAATGAAATTCACCAGGGGGACCAAGGTGAGTTCTAGACGGCATCACATTAGTTGATCTGCTAAGGAGTTCCTTCCTCTGGCTCCTTGGTGCTGTCAGCCCCCCGCCCCTTGCCGTGGGTGAGGAAACCAAATAATTAAGCTTATTTTAAACATGTAGGGTAAGCAGGCTCTTAGTGAGAACCGAAGGCCTCTCCTGGGGTAAAGACATAGGAGTTACTGTTTGGCGTTTGAAATAATCTATTTGGGCTGCTCAAAGGACTTGCTTATTTCCTGGTTACATTCTTGAGGGCTGAGACCGGAGGAGATGAGATCTCCAGTCATCTTTAGATTTCAGCTTTTTGAATTAAACTCATTTATAGAGGATGAAGCTGAGGTCAGAGTGGTGGGTCGCCCATGGGCATACAGCTCTGGGACCAGGGCCCAGGCCAACACTCTGTCCCTTAAATCAATCTCAGTCTGACCTAGCTCAAATCAAGATTCTGAAGATAATTTCCTTCTACCGTTGCGACCCTTTCTACTGGAGATGAATTCCAACCCCATGTAGGTGCTCCAGGTAAACTCCAAACTGCAATGAGACAGAACCTATCCTTTCTTGAACAGCACAGTTAAAACAATTTTCAGAAATAATAACATACATTAACAAACACAACAACTGATGATACTTTAAAACCTACCAGAAATTCCTGGCCTTTGCAAATAATGCCAATTATATTTCTAATCCTATAATAACAACTCTCATTTGAGGGCTTACTGTGTGCCTAGCATCGTGCTGAGCACTTTGTCGGGGGGAAGCCTTATGTATTTTCATAATGACCCTATTATTTCCATTTTACAGGTGAAAATGTAGAGACGTAGGTAAGTTCAGTAAGGCGTCCAAGATGACACAGGAAAATGGCAGAGTTGGGATGTGGGTTCAAGTCTCACAGATTTTAGCTTTTCCTCATTTTGTTGTATTTTGCAGGGGGTGGGGGTGGTAATTTACGGTGTCTTTAAATGTCGGTTGTTTGCTTTATAATAATGGGAAAAAAATTCCCTTTAGGACTGTAGACCTCAACATCAATTGCTTTTTGGAATCTGGAGAGCTTCAAAAAGAAGGACATTGCCCCCAGAGAAGTGAATTTCATTAGCCCGGGGCAGGGTGGGGTGGGGTGGTGTAGCTAGGGACAAGACAGGTAACTGTTCCCCAGGGGGTACTAGGGCAGCCTCTGCTTTAGAAAAACCCCGATATTTTAACCGCTCTTCCTAACCAGATTTCTGAGGTGATAGCTTTTAATTGCTTATATAATAGCCCCTTTGAACCTGTTTATGAGGTTTCCTATCCTTGGTACAAATCTAGCCGATGACCTCTTAATTGCGCGTTCCTCATAAAGACTCTTCATTCCATTTTATTTTTTCCTATTTTTGAAGTAGGAGTTTTCTTCTAGTGGCTCTTCTTGATAAAAGTGGCTTTGGAGGAGTCTCGCTAAGTTTGAATAATAAGTAAATTTATACATTGAATCAGTAGTCTTCTTTACCTTATACTTTAAAAAAATTAGGATGCAAACTTCAAATCTGATTTTACTTCAGAACAGGAGTTGGGCAAAAAGGATCCCAGAGTACCAGCCGGACGATTAGCACCAGGGGACCAGCGCAGACACGCTCTTGGGGCTGCAGGAGACCCTCCAAAGCCCCCCGCCATCTGTTCTGGGGGGGAACGGGCCATTTCACCCCTTGCATTAGACTTGTCCCAAGAAGTTGCTAAGGAGGGGACTCTAACTGTTGCCACTTGTGCCTCAGCTCTGTGGTGGCTACACACAGAAGAGGCTGGCTCCTTTCTTCACATGTGCCCATGTTGATGTTATGCCCATCAGTGGCCAAGATCTACAAAACTGGGGAGTTTCCTATCCTAAAGCAAGAGGTCTCTAGAAAATGTCATTAACAAGCACGTGTGAGAACTCTCCTTCGCTGCTCTGTAAGGGGACACTCGCTAAATTTTATGTTTTCCAGTTGTTTCTAAGTGAAATGGCCAGGAGACAGAACCTGGGTACAGTTGTGGCACTGCCCATACTTAGCCTCAGGGTCTGGGTTTGAGTGCTATCAGCTGTGGGGCACTTGGGCATTTTATGAGCTTTACCTCATTTAATCCTCACTCCGTCCTCAGAAGTATCCAATATCACTTTCTTTTCAAGATGCAGAAACTGTGGGGTTACAGAAGTTAAGTAAGTGCTTAAGATCAAAGGTAGTGACAGCTAGGATTTGCATCCCACTGGGGAAATCACTTGGTTCTCCAAATCTCTATTTCCTCACCCATAAAAATGACTGGGTAGAACGAGATCATTCCTTCAGCAGCTAGTTAGGGATGGTCCAGGGAGGGTCAGATACAATGCTGAGAGGAGAGGAAAGGAAAGGGAGCAAAACATCCCAACACACCCCACCTCTTGCAGAATCCACGGTCAGTTAGACCACCCATTTCCTGGTTCTGTAATTTGCTGTGATTGCACTTATTTTATTTTAATTAATTAATTAATTTTTAAAAAAGATTTTATTTATTTATTTGACAGACAGATCACAAGTAGGCAGAGAGGCAGGCAGAGAGAGAAGGGAGGAAGCAGGCTCCCTGCTGAGCAGAGAGCCCGATGCGGGCTCGATCCCAGGACCCTGAGATCATCACCTGCGCCGAAGGCAGCAGCTTTAACTCACTGAGCCACCCAGGCGCCCCTGCACTTAATATAAATCCTACAGAACTGAAAACAGTCTAAGTGTCCATCAACAGACAGATGGATAAAGAAAATGTGGTCTAGACAGACACCGGAATATTACGTAACCTTAAAAAGGAATAAAATTCTGCCGCAGACTGTATAGTATGGATAGACCATGAAGACATGAGCTAAATGAGATAAGGCAATCACAAAGGGACGAATGCTGTATGACTCCACTTACATGGGGGTAGCTAGAGTAGTCTAATTCAGAGACAGAAAATAGAATGGGGGTTGCTGGAGGCCGAGGGAGGATGGAACGGGGAGTTACTGTTCAATGGGTACACAGTCTCGGTTGATAGAGAAGTTCTAGAGAAGGATCATAGGGATGCTGGCACAGCCATGTAAAGGTACCCAGTGCTACTGAACTGTCCACTTGAAATGGTTTACATGATAAATTTTATGTATCTCTTACCACAATTTAAAAAAGAGATTAAAAAAAAACTCTAAGCAAGCTATTATACAGAGCAATGCTACACCCCTTAAGCGGCACAGTAATCTTGGTAGACAAAGGAGAAACCAAAGACCTGAATGACGGGAAAACAGTGAACTACTACGCTGTGCTGGGCTGACAAGTCGGGCATCGGCCCGAACTACCTTTTCTTCTTCTGGGTGTTAAAGAGCAGGGTTGCACTTGGCTTTAGGCTTATCATATAATCTGGGTAAATTCGTCTATGGGATGAGTTTCCCAAGGTGCAAACATCTCTGGGAGATATTTCTGGCCATGGGAAACTTCTTCCAACTGAAGGTTGGTTTGTTTAGAGCATAATTTCCTGAATTCTGTAATTTTCTACCCACTCAGTCTAATTGAATATTCAAGATGGCACACATCCAAAAGGCAGCATGATCCTAACCCAACTGAACAGGACCTGTTTTAGCAAATCTTCAATAGAATTTTGCCCACAGGCGGTCTTTGAAATATATGAGCAGTTCTTTTGGGAGACCAGTAATAATGGCTACTCAATCACTTGAGTTAACTCAAGTTTCTGAAATGCCTTTTTATTAAAAATCAAAATGTTGCCTCAAAAAAAAAGCCTAATAGAACGGGAAGGACCTTTTTGATTGCAGGTATTTCTAGAAGTGCTTGATCATGCGACAAAAATGAATGTACTCAGGTCTGTGAAAAGGATAGTTTCTGTTTTCTTCCCCCAACCCCCAACTGCATGGTGAGGCTATACTTTCCTTTAATACATTGTCTAACTGAATGGGCAAGCGTAGGTAGAAAATAACATTCTAATTTTAACATCAGAAACATACTAACATTTACCCCTTAAATCTCCTTCGTGTACGAAGAGTTTCATAGACCAAGAAAATGTTATCCTCTGTGTAAGAACATTCGACCAAATTGTGCACATCTGTTCAGTAAAAGTTCCTACAACTATTTGTGTTTATAAGTAATCATATTTGTTGGTTTGAGATCAGGGTAAACAAAAAATCCACTGGTTAGTTTCCAGAAATATGAATGCATTGTCCAACTGCTAAGTGAATTTGAAATTCTTTCAAACCATCTTTTCTTAGAAGATGGAAATGAAAAGGTCCTTAAGGATATTTGTCATAGTCTTTATTAGTCTCATTTAAGACAAATGGAGGGCCATGGTTTTTGACAGCAGGAATACTGTTCTTCAATGTTACACTCTGAGCAAAGATGTGGGGGAGGTTGGTGAGGAGACTGACTTGTCCTAGTAAGTCAGAGTAAGGTCATAGTACTTCAAAGAATAAGTAGTCAGTTCTGCTATAATGTTTGTTTTGAAAACTTGAATTTGTTCCCAACATGATTAATACAAAGGAATATATATATATATATATATATATATTTTTTTTTTTTTTTAGATTTTCTTTGTTGGAGAGAGAGCACGCTGAAGCAGGAGGAGCAGCAGGCAGAGGGAGAAGCAGGCTCCCCTGCTGAGCAAAGAGCCTTACATAGGACTCCATCCCAGGACCCTGGGATCATGAGCCGAGGGCAGATGCTTAACGGACTGAACCACCCAGGCATCCAGCAAAGGAACAATTTGCACTTAATTCAAATTTCCTTACTTTGCCTTTGCTTATGCAGGATTTCATCCATGAGAAACACTAGGTGAATGCAAAAAATGCCCCCAGTTCCGGGGCGCTGCACAGGAATACAGAAACGCTCACACTCACCCCAAACCAGCCTCCAAGTGAACTCAGTCCACCTGTGCCAGCTTTGTGTGCCACACCCATCCACGTCAGGTAACCTCACTTCAAAGTAACTCCTAAATGGCAACCCTCTGGATGGTATCCTCTCTCTTTAATTCTCTTTCCTCTTAGTCTACCTTGTATTTTCCCTAGTCTCTGTTTTTTTTCCCTCTCTACTGTTCTTTTTTCTCACTCTTTCCATCTCACTCCCTCTCGTACTTGTCCTCTCTTACAGAGGGGGTGGGTGTGGCAACCAGGGGGTTTCCACAAGCAACTTCAAGGTCAACTGTCATGTCTACATACAAGGTACGTATTTCTTAACCATTTCACAGGTCTAAAACGGTCTCCCTTTTCCCCTCAGAGTCCTATCTTTTTTAATGTATCACAGAGGATGTTTTTGTATGTTGTTCTCAAAACTCATTTTTCCTACCTTATTTTTTCCCCCACATGATTTTGCACAGGGAGGGATTTTTAGGAACACACATGTCACATGTCACCTTATAGTGGAACCAATTGTAGGCACTTTCACATGTATATAGCTCTTCCCTCTCTCATCTGTATGTTCTCTCTCTCGGGTCTTAGATATTTGATGTAGGCATTAAAACAATCCCCATCTATAATCTGTTCTCAAATTATAGACTCTGGTAACCCAGTAAAAATACGCTACAAGGTCTGACTCATGGCCCCAGGACCCTTGACATCCTTAGACCGATCTTCACTATTCATCCCGCCCCACATTTCAAGAAGCAAGTCACAAAATCAGGACTGTCAGGAACTCAAGGATGACCTTTCCATTACCTGAGGTTCAGCATTTCTCAGGGAGACAAGGAGAATCATGGCTGCACCCATAATTATAATAACAATTGGTGATCATTACACAATTGCTACAGAGTAATTTGAAAACCGTACTCCAGGTGAAGGTTAACAATATAAGCAGACCACCGTTTGTCAATGCTACATTTATTTTCTCGAAGGGCGTCTCCGGAGAGATGCAAATTGACTTCAACTTCTTACAGAAAAGCATCCATAATAACGTCAGTTGGTTTGGGGTGTACGAAGCTAAGGATGTATAAAAAACAATTCTCACGGTTTGGTCTTTCAGGGCTTGTTTTTTGGTCAAATACCCATAATTCTCATTTTGGCTTCTCAGAATGGCTAAGAAAAGCTTTTTAAAGAAGGGCAGGGCGATAAAAAGGAGAGCATTCAGTTTTCGTATAAACTTTATCAGTCTGGCCATAAACTTGCAGATAGACCCTAAGCATCCTTCTGTTACAGTTAGTGGCTTCAGTCCATCATCCTCATCGACTGCCTTCTGCTCCCAAGCTTCCCAGAACACTAGCAGGATAAGCACAAACCCTGCTTTGGAACCATTGCTAGAGCCAGCAGCCCTGTTTTTAAACTGGAATCCTACCCACGGCGTTCAGTAATTCCACAGAGCCCCATGCGCTGGTTGTGTGGATGGGAATGAGGAGGACGATGGGAGAAAGGGTAAAGGAAAAAGGGGTGACGAAGGTATGTGAGAAGGGAGAGAAGAGCCTGTTCCAAGACCAAAATGGAGGAGTCATTGAAAACGTTCTGTAGCATCACTCGGCAGAGGGAGTCGTCATCATTTCAGCAGGAAGCATCACCAACATCGTTCGTGCTTTCTTCCTTGTTCATTTTTATTTTTAGTGATGGTCAGCAGGGTGTGGGGGGTAACCACAGAGTGTAGTTTCACAACAAGAATGTTTTTGTTCTATACAATGTGTTGTTGGAGACTGCCAGTTGTTCCCCAAATGCTTCCCACCTTCTCTGGGCGCACAGCTAGACTCCATCTGGAGCTCGTCATGACCAGCCGAGAAGAGTCTCACCTGGGGAATGAGGCCAGGGGGGTAAGCCCGTCCTGTGCCCGTCTTAGAAACCTCCCCCATGCATGTCTCCCTATCTCCTTGTGCTTCCAGCTAAACAAGATGGGGTAGGCTACAGCAATCCTGAAGACGACAGAGCCTTGTCAGCTGGGGTCCTTGAATGAGTGCATGTAGGAGTGTCATTCCTGCCAACCTGCACACCCACACATGACTGTTCCAGAAGAAAGAAATATACTTCTGTTCTATTAAGCCGCTACATTGGGGAGTTTCTCTTTGTAACTGTGGCTTAGCCTACCCTTAACACAGACATGGAAGATATGTTCCAAATCTGTAGAGGAGAGGTTCTCAGCCAGAGGGCATTCTGTCCCTCGGAGGATGTTTGGCAACATCTCAAGATACTTTTGGTGGTTACAAAAGGAGATACCCTTAGTGGGTTTGCTGGGAAGCACCCTACAATGCTTGTGACTGTCCCCCACACCATGAATCGTCCAATCTAAAACGTCTGTGGTGCTCCTGTTGCAAAACTCCGCTCCAGAGAGAGTGAGTAGAGGGCAAGAACGTTGAACCTTTTGCTAGATTCTAAGAGAAATTTACAATAACAATGTAGACTACTGGTAAAAGGAGTGGGCTCTGGAAAGAGACTCAAGTTTCAGTTCCATTTCTACCACTATGTGGCCTTGGACAACTCACTTAACTTTTTGTACACTCAATATTCTTGTGCTAAAATAAGAAAATTATAATAATACCCATATGATGGGGCCGTGAGTGAGGGTGGGGCTCAAGCGGGCGCCTGGTATATGTATGGTAAGCCCGTAAATATTAACTGCTGTTCACGTTTATTTCTTAGTATTTTTGTTGTTATCAAGGTGCATATTTAGGAAATTTAGAAGCGTCTGGTACGTAGTGTGTTCACAGCTGTTGGGAACCAGTGAGATGGTAGAAATGGTCACAAAGCCCAAGGCTGTCACATCGATGTCGTCACTGTCTACATGCGCTCAGGAGAATCTGAACAATATAGGTATATTAAATAATGTTCCTAAGTTTTCACTGAAGATCTAACCACAATGATTTGGAGAGAATCTTAAACCAGCAGTGTCATTATGCACACACGAACTCTTATGAAGAGCCAATAGCTACTTTTCTAGGCTACTTTTACATATCAACTCTGCCAGCTTCTACTCACTTTGCTGTCACTAAACGCTGTCCTCCGCCTTGAACATTTGCATTGTTAATACCTTCTGATGGATTGCAAATAAATAGAACATTCAACATGGGCCAAATCATCAGGACCAGAAAAAAAGTGAAAACCCAGGTCTCTGCCCTCCCTCCCACATTACATTATAATGGGTAGAAAAGATGAACACTCAGAACCACTGTGTTGAAACTGAAGAAGACATAAATAAATGGAAAAATAGTCTGTGCTCCTGGGTTGCAAGAATTAATATTGTTAAAATGTCTGTACTATCCAATGCGATCTATAGATTCACTGCAATCCCTATCAAAATTCCAATGGCATTTTTCATAGGACTAGAACAAATAATTCTAAAATTTGTATGGAACCACTAAGGACCCAAATAACCAAAGCAGTCTTGAAAAAGGAAAAAAAAAAAAAAAAAAAAGAAGAAGCCAGAGGTACCACAGTGCCTGATTTCAAACTATAATACAAAAGCTATACTAATCAAAACACTAGAGTACTGGCATCAAAACAGTCACATAGATCCATGAAACAGAACAGAAAGCCCAGAAATAAACCCATGTATATATTGTTCATTAGTTTACAAAAGAAGAAAGAAGAATATATAATGGGGAAAAGATAGTCTCTCCAAAAAACAATGTCAGAAACACTAGACAACCATATGCAAAAGAATGAAAATGGACCACTTTCCTATACCATGTACAAAATCTAATTCAAAGTGAATTAAAGATTTGAATATAAGACCTGAAACCACAAAACTGTTAGAAGAAAATGTAAGTGGTAAGCTCCTCAACATCAGTCTTAGTGATTCTTTTTTGGATCTGTCTCTTCAGATAAGGGCGACACAAGCAAAAATTAGCAAATGGGACTACATCAAACTACAAAGTGTCTGCAAAGCACAGAAAACTGTCAACAACATGAAAAAGGCAATGTACTGAAAGGGAGAAATATTTACAAATCATATATCCAATAAGGGGTTAATATCCAAGCTATATAAAGAACACATATACCTCCGTAACACAAAACCAAACGATCTGATTAAACATGGGCGGATGATCTGAATAGATACTTTTCAAAGAAGACACCCAGATGGCCAATAGGCACATGAAAAGATGCTCAGCATCACTCATCATCAGGGACATGTAAATCAAAACCACAAGGAGATATTATCTCCCATTATCAAAAGACAAGAAACAACAAGTGTTGGCAACGACGTGGATAAAAGGGAACCCCACACAGAGTGGGAGGGCAGCTTGGTACAGCCACTGCGGAAAACAGTATGGAGTTGCCTCAAAAAATTTACAATCGAGTTACCATATGATCCCCCAATTCTACTTCTTGGTATTTGTCCATAGAAAATGAAACCACTAACTTGAAAAGATATCTGCACCATTTTCATTGCAGGATTATTTATAATAGATATGGATATGAAGATATGGAAACAACCTAACAACTATGGATAAATGGGCAGATAAAGACGGGGTTTATGCATACAATGGAATACTACTCAGCCACAGAAAAGAACGAGATCTTGCCATTTGTGGACCTGGAGGACATGATGCTAAGTGAAGTAAGTCAGTCAGAGAAAGGCAAATATCGTATGATTTGACTTTTATAAGTGGACTTTAAGAAACAAAACAGACAAAACCAAATGAAACCAAGACGTGCAGGTACAGAGAACAGAGTGGTTGTTGCCAGAGGGAATGGGGGTTGGGGGTGGGATGCGACACAGGTGAAGGGAATTAAGAGGTACAAACTTCTGGTTATAAAATAAATAAGTTATGAGGATGTAATGTACAGCACAAGAAATACAGTCAACAATATTGTATTAACTTTGTATGATGACAGATGGTAAATGGGCTTATTGTGATCACTTCACAATGTCTATAAATGTCAAATCACCACCACACTGTACACATGAAACTAACAGGATATTGTATGTCAGTTATGCTTCAATAAAAACAAACAAAAAGAGAAGTGGAAAGAAATCACCATGTTTCTACCTTCTTTTGTCATTGAGGTGGCAGGAGAGGAGAATGAGGTAGGGCAGGGAAGAGGGGAACTCGATGACAACAACAACAATAATAAAGAGGTCTGGACATGCATAGTCGAAGTGAGATTGCGGGGATTAAGTACAGCGATTAGATGTGCTATTTAAGGAATAGCTCCAACACAAGCAGAAAACTATTTAACAGGTTTGCTTCTAAATTATCATAGATCTTAAACGGTTTTAAGAAAGATTTCATTCACCCATTATGATAAAAGCCCTTAGAGGGAAAAAACAAATAGAGACATTCAAATAAAAGTACTCAAATGCCACGTAAAAGAAAAAGTACATTAAATTGTGCCAAATCCCACAGTGTAAGTTCTTTATGAAATCCACCCACATAACAAGCCTTCATTAAAAACAATTCCTGCCAAGTCCTACACTCCAGCATTGAACACATATTTCTTCCAGTATTCAAAAAACTCTACATGACCTCATAAAAAGTGTCAGTATAATAAATGTTATTTAAACTGGAGGGAAAGTATTGAGTGAGGACATCTGCAAATAAGAAGGTAGTAAAAGCCATGACAGTTCACCTCTTCTCAACAGCCTTCGTCCTTGGTTCAAGACCTTTTTCCTCTTCTCCAGGGTCCTAAGCAGTTAGTTATGGCTGGTCCAGGGAGTGCCCACAGAGAATCCTATTTTCACGGCTAAAGGAAGAGAGCGGCAGAGACACGAACTGCTCCCTTTCCACACCAAACAGTCTTGTTTCTCCAAGGGGTCCAAAGAAAGCCAGACTTATCAGAAAACCACATCCAAATCCACAGCGGTGTCCTAAAGGACGGGGTGGCCCTGGACAAAAGTCTACTCAGATTCCATTCTATCTGAGTCGGAGTCTCTAGCTAAGTCTCTAGACAGAGAAAATGGTGGACAGGCCCTCCAGACTACTCAGGCCTGGTTATGAGGTTTCTTTCCTCCCCCCCTGCAGATTTGAGAGAAGGCTTGCTTCCCAAGTGTAAAAAGGTTATTCTTCTAACTTAGACGTGGTGCTTCCAGTACCAAGAGCGACCTCTTCTCAAAGCCATGGCAATGGGGCAGAACAGCTTTCAGTGTGTTCCACGTCACCAAGCGTGTGAAAAGCATCCTTCTTTTCCTCCACCTGCCCTGACACTGTGTACACTATTACACACTAAACAAAGAGTCCCTGTAGACTGGTAAACACAAGAGCTGGGGGGTCGGAGATCAACATTCTAATCCTTGTTCAGCTACGGCTTTTGGACAATGCTGAATGCTCTCGACAAAGCTATGCTTAAGGCTTTGGCTCTTTAAGTTTTAAACATTAGGGCTGGGATACTCACTTCTCAGCTTTTTAAAACAGTGTGTGGACGAAGGTGCTTGAAAAGAATTTTAGCTCTCTCGAAGATGATAGAAAAAACCAAACTCATGTTACGCTGAGTGTTTTACCCACTTTTTTCTACTAAATACGTATGTCCTCAGTGTTCCAAGAGATGATTTAATGGAGCATTTCTTACAGTTCAAAGATGCTATTTTGTAGTAGGGAATTAACTTCTAATTGTACAGCATTATATAACATTATGGACTACTTAAAATCTTTCCTAAAAGGCTAAAACAGGCCATAAAGGATATCTGGGGCCAAATCTTATGAGGCTTTCAAAGGCTCTTTTTATAGATCATTTAGGAAGATTAAAGAAACCCCCTCTACCCATGAGAGTCCCCACTCAGTCATTGTAAAGTTCCATTAAACATGAAAGAGATATTATTTTCTACTTTCCAACCACGGATTTC
This sequence comes from Martes martes, assembly GCF_963455335.1. Classification (NCBI taxonomy): domain Eukaryota; kingdom Metazoa; phylum Chordata; class Mammalia; order Carnivora; family Mustelidae; genus Martes; species Martes martes. The sequence goes on from NC_137893.1 coordinate 15,814,778, forward strand.
TGTCTCTTCATGAACTGTCTCATTGGCTATTTTACTTTTAACTTTTAAAACTTGCTTTCTTATTTATTACCTCATTTTATCTATGAATGCTATTAGGAGCCACACATAGAAATGGAAATAACAGCTCCACAGTTCCTTTGAGAAGGGGGGATAGTAAAGGTCTCACCTCTCTTTCCCTCTTCCTCTCTCTCTCTCAAATGTCAAGACTACAAAATTAGATCACTAGCAGGTCTGGTGAAGAAGCAGAGGTGGGAGTAGCCATGGTGGGGAGGGAGGAGCAGAGGGTTCACAGCAAAGGCTCTGGGGAGGAGAAATAAAGAGCGATAGGGATAAGAATAATATTTTTTTAATGTTCAGGAAATAGGAAAGGAAAAAGACCTATATATTTGGGATTAATACAATCTCTCTACATATGGGATAAAAGTCAGATAACCTTTGTAGGTGTAACCAACATCTGGGGATTCTTTTGCCTAAATAAGGTTGGAAGGACCTCTTCTCCAAAATCAGTTATTCTGGGACCAAGTTGAACAGGTCAAAGCACATGGTGTTAATGCCTCTCTCTCTCTCTCTTTTTAATAAAAGATTTTATTTTTTTATTTTTATTTTTAAACTTTTTTAAGATTTTATTTTTAAGCAATCTCTACACCCGATGTGGGGCTCAAACTCACAACCCTGAGATCAAGAGTTGCATGCTCTGTGGACCGAGCCAGCTGGACACTCCTGTATAAATGTCTCTTAAATTCTATGTCTATATCAGTGATCTTTCACAAAAGCGTTTCCATTTATAAATCCTACAAACAATTCTAAACCTGACCTGTGGAGATGATGTATGAACATGGTACAAGGATAAAATGCGCTACTTACAGGGGGAATCGATTAAGTTGAAGATGGCTGTCAAGGCGCATTGGTTAGATGGGATTCAGTTAGGCAGTGAGCAGAAAATCAGAAATGTGCTCCTGCATGGATGAAACGGGACTTACCAGTATCTCCATAAATGTTTAGATTTTTTTTTCCCCCTCAGAAATAATTCTTGCTGACAAGGAGCCGACTAACGAGTTCCACCCCTTAGGTGTGGTGAGAACCTGTATTAGCAGGTTTGCTACTGAGCAGCTCTTTTCCCATGTTAAAATTCTGCATTTGAAAAAATTGAGGATTGGAGAGAAGTCAACTACAGAACTCTAAAAATAAGAAACAGATCAAGGAAAACACATTTGAATGGCATGGACACTTCGTATTTTAAAAGAATAATGATTTTCACAGCCTTCATCGGGTAGAGTTGTTGCGTGTGGAAAAATAATTGGTTGTTCTTCATCAAGCGAAGAACTAGATAAAAGGAGTCTAAGTGTTCTGTGAAAACTGTGCTCTGGAGGAACAGGGGTGGACCCATAACAAAAGTATGTGTGGAAAATCCTGTGACAACTAATCCCTCATCTGAAGAGTCTGGCATTTTCAAGGTGGAGAGGGTAAAAAAGCCAAAGCATTCTGGTGAATTCTGGAACCCAGCGGCATTTACTTCGACCTACATGGGTGCCTCGCAGGACGTTTGGGACTTCTGTCCCCTGAGTACTCTTCCTCCTAATGCCCTTCTTCACCTTTCCTCTCCCTAATGACGTGTCACCTCAGATTTTCGGTGGATTCATTGGAAATAATCCAACTGCATTCAAAACAGTAATGCTGGGATCCCCAGGTTAAATTTTTTTCCTAATGAAATCAGTTGCCGTAGTGCACTGACTAACCTGCTTATTTCTGTGAAAGACTTCGGGTAAAACACGGCGTAGCTGAAGGGCGGCCCCTCTCAACCGGCCAATTCGGAGGAGGTTGGTGATGAGGATATGAACATCTGGTAATAACAGGCACTAACTGCTTACTGTGGGCCACATCCTGTTCTAAGAGCTCTTCATGGATTTTTAAATTCTCACACTAATCCTATGAGGTGGCTATTTATTCGTCTCATTTTAGAGTCAATGAAACACAGGCACCAATTCATAGCCTCAAACTCTGGCCCCTGGGTCAAACCTAGCCCTAAAGTTTTACTGGAAAACTCATACCCATTCATTGACGTAGTGTCTGTGGCTGCTTTAGAGCTCCAACAGCAGACCTGAGCGGTTATAAGGGAGACCTTAGGGCCCAGAAACCCTAACATTTACTTTTGGGCTCTTTATAGAAAAAGTCCACCAACCCCCAGGGTGAAGTATGGTTAATTCACCCATCATGGGGGGAAAAAAAAGGCAAGAAATAGAACTTTGACTCAAACTTTCTTAGCAAAAAATATCCTGTCTTTATCGGTCCCCTTTTGTTCAGATCTTACCCATTTCCTCTCACCAAAGTTTATCACCCAGCCTCAGAATACAACAGGGTTCACGGAGTATGCATTCAGTAATTTACTGTTTCTCTCTCAGAATGGTGAACTTCGGTAGGTGGAGAGAGTTCCAAGAAAGAAAAGAGAAAGAACAGCCCAAAGAAAGCTTTGACAGGCATGAATTTCGTGAGAGGCTGCAACATTTTTGGCAGTTTCACAGGTATTTCTTCGCAAGTACAAATGACATCATTGTTGAAATTAAAAAGAAAATTGGCCTTCTGTAGCCTACATTTGGTATCACATATTGTTTTGGTTGAGCATCCATTGATTTTTCTATTTTTACCGGGAAGTTATGTCATAACTAACTATTTTTAGTAGACAGTGTCTGGTTCTGTCATTTATGGAACTCAACATACAATTATGCCTCAGGATTTTTTTTCTGAAGCTCTAAGAATGCATGTATTTGGTGCAGAATGTACTCATCAGCAAATATTCCACTCTACTCTGAAACATTTTAGATTAAAAATCTAACCCAGGAAGTGGGTACTAACAACTCAAAGAACTTGGTATAGTCCCAGGCGGCAACATGGGTCCAGCTTTATAATATGTAAATCTGCCTTTGAAATATTCATATTTTTCATCATTCATTGAGAATGCATTAACATCTGAGCTGCTCTGGTGATTTTTACTTTATCCTTAAAAACCTATCTATAACTCAAAGTCGACTCATAACTCATTTTCCAGAGTACCTAATCGGGCCCATCAGTGGAGCCTGATTCATATGGAGTCAAATAATAATCGCGAACTTCTTTACTATCAAAGTGAACAGAAAGTAAATGCCAGAGGCAAGGCAAAGCCCATGGTTTTTCCCTAACTTTCCCCACCGTCCCCCAAACACCAGCCAACAGAGAACAGCATGGAACAGTGGCTCCCAAGTTCATGTGAATCCCTTGGGGACCTTCTACCATCCCTCTGCAGGGGCCATACCCCAGGACCTCGAAATCACAGTCTCCGGAGGTGGGGCACAGGTATCAGTACCTGTCTGGGAAGCTCCCAGACACCAGCAGACAATTGTGATTAAGGTGAAGATAGCCGGAGGGACTCGTCTGGATGGATACACCTGACCTCAGCCAGTCAGGTCGCTTCAAGTCCTGCTCCAGCTTGGGGCTGGGGGCGGGGAGTTATTAATACCAACTGGTGGATGCATGGGCACCCCCACTCTTGCTTCCAACGCAAAATTAGTGCATTGTTGCAAATACGAAGAGGATTTTTTAAACACAACGAATATGGCCCTCGGGTTCCTCTTACGTGATGATCTGTTTCAACATTCACCCCACTTCTGCGGCTTAGGAGACAAAACATCCCCGGCACCTGGCTTTGTTCATTATTTTGCAAGCCTATTTCTCCTGCATGACAAGCTTTACAAGAACCCAACAAAAAAGTCTGCCTTACCTCTACGATGCTTTTCAAGTCCTGCACGTAAGTCCTTTCGGTCTCTAGAATCTCCTGAACGACTCTATCCACATAGAGGAGCTTGGGGCTCGTGGCCGACGATTGGCCACCCGTCCTGCTCGCCCCGTGGGCTTCCATCCTCCGCGGGGCCCGGGGCGGAGTTGCTGCGCCCTGGTCCGCGCTCCGGGGCCCGGCGGGGAGGTCCCGCTGCAGCTCGCTGCTGGAAAACGGTCGGGCTGGAATCAGCTCCAGGTTTATGGCCCCGGCTTCCTTATCTTGGTGAAACAAGCCCAAGTGGCTGTTGGAGACTAAGGTCATTCTGCTGCCGAAGGAACCGTGGCTGTCCCGGGAAGAGGCGGAGGACGACGTGGAGCCGAAGCTGACCGGCCGGTCGCTGTCGGACAGCTCCATAGCCTTGGGTTCCTGGGCGCCGGGATGCCTGGCGGAGGTCTTGCCGTCGGGAGTTCCTGCTACAGCTGATGGCACTTCAGGACACAACAGGTGCACATCTGTAGTCATTAAAAAAAAAAAAAAAAAAGGCAAAAAAAAAAAGGACAAGGTAAGTAGTTTGAAATGACATCAGACCAGGTTTAGAGGAGGTGAAAACCTAGCCCAAATGCATACACGGTCCAAAGCAAAAAAGTAGTGAGTTCATGACACAAAGAAATGCAAAGGCACCCATGACCGGTCAGGTTGCCAAGTCAGAGTTCCTCAAGCATCACCTGGGAGCATGAGAGAAACGCCAAGTCTCAGGCGCCACCCCAGACCTCCCGAACTTCACTCCGCATTTTCACAAGACGCCAGCGCCGTGTGCGCACCGAGTGAACAAGAGGCCGCGTAGGCGCGGCCTCAAAGCGGGATCAGCTGGAAAGACTGCGGCCTGCAGGTCCGTCCAGATCCGCCCAATCAAAGGCTCAGCCATCAGGGCGCGAGGGCTCTGTAGCTTTAACAAGCACAAGGGAGTCTTCTGTGCTTAATACACACACTTCGTGATTCCCATGGAACCTCACGAGCACTGATCTGCATTAGAAGTATTGCACTCCCATTCCACAGAATTTGAACCTACCCTCCTGGACCCCCCACTACTTACTGGATGCTGACAAGTTCACGTTTTACTTGGATACGACGGGAAAGTAAAAGTGTTGCGTGGACAATAACTTTCTGATACTGGGCAACAAAAGCCAAACTATTAACACCCATACCTTCTTTCAAATTTTCCCTCTCAACACAACATTACTCTCAGTCTCTACTTGCAAGCCAACATCCCATTTGTGGTGCACGTGAATTTATACTATTACAGAGGATACCTGATTAACTACAACAGTCCCCACACAAAGTTAGACAACGTGGCAGTGTGAATACACAATTAAATAATGTAGAAACTCTATTATGAGAAAAATGACATATTCTTAAAGAGATAGGGCCGTTAGCATTTAGAAGTGGGCACAAGAAGAGACTAAGGGCAAAGTCAAAAGGTCATTTAATGTATGTAGCATTTAAATCTTGAAGCCCTGCGTGAAATTGAAACTCACAGAAGCCATTTTGGCGAAACACACAAAGTTCAGGTCCTCTTCATTTGCGAGGCAGGACCAAGGTTGTTTTTCCCTAATGAGACCCCACGTTTATGGAACAATATACCTTGCAATGAAGAGTGTGATGAATGAAGACGATGGCTTTGTCTTAGCTTATCTTACCACCAGGATCCATGTTTATGGGTTTTCTTAGAAAAATACAAGAGTGCAACTTATGTTTGGAAGTTTATAACAAAATACACACAATAAGAAGAATATAGATGAATGATCATTTTTCAAAAGGAACATGAATTTGGTTTGGCTCTATAATAGAGATCGTCAAACAGCTGGTAGCGATATTTCTAGAATCTAACGAATCTGTACATCAGGTCTGTATTGTGCCACATCCTGACTTTCTCTAGATAGTTTATATTCATGGCCAATATTAGTGCCAATTTATAATGCAAATAGGACAATTATAAATATAAAATAAAAGAACTAAATTGGGTCAATAAGCAGGAATGGTAAGAAATGCGTAGGAAATGAGTAATTTATCAGCATAACCACTACCACATGGTATAAACTTGCCACAAATTTTTAAAGCTTTTGCAATATTCTTTCTGCTTGCCCTATAACAACTTTATGGCCTATTAAATATGGATTGGTTATACTAGTTAAAATGCACTTGCCCTAAAAAGCCTGATCTAACTTGACTATGGCAAAAATCCAAGGACCAGCCAGGCATGTAGGTGTGCTTACAGCTTACACTTGCCCACACTTGGGACTGGCGTTAAGAAAGTCCTAGGCAGTTGAAAGTAGAAGCATACCCAGCAAGGTTTTTTTCCCCCCCTCATGATGGCATCCATCATAACCATAACCATGAGGCTGATCTCACTTTCAGAAATGGGCACTACATTGAGAGGTATATGATTATTCTTAAGCTCTCCAAGGTCCAACAAGGCAATGACTTAGTACTGAAAATAAACTGCATATACTATCCACGAAAGCCAGGGCGTCTGGAAATGTTCAGATCAACCTACTCCCCTTCCATCAGGACACACCTTCTCTCCAGTACGGAAAACTGAATTTCACAGTTATACAGCTCTTGGCACATATCCATTGTCAGGATTGGTGCAAATGAACATAATAGAGACTCATTTCTTTCCTTTTATGCCAAGATAGCCAGCCAGTACTGAGACTGAGGGATTAAAGGGGAACAAAAGTGGCCAGGCTGGGCAGCGAGGGATGATAGTGCTTTTTACACTTTCAAAGATAGGAAGAAGTAGGATATGAAACTCAGATCAACAGGGGTCCCTTCATGGAAAATAATTTTTTAAAAAAGATTTTATTTATTTATTTGACAGAGAGAGATCACAAGTAGGCAGAGAGGCAGGCAGAGAGAGAGGGGGAAGCAGGCTCCCTGCTGAGCAGAGAGCCCGATGAGGGGCTCGATCCCAGGACCCTGGAATCACGACCTGAGCTGAAGGCAGAGTTTTTAACCCACTGAGCCACCCAGGTGCCCCCATGGATGAATCTTAAATGGCAGCATGAATCTGGGCCTTGTTCCAGGTAAGCCTTCCTATATTCTAATACCAGGCCATGTATTCTAGACCACTGGGCCAGCCTCTTTTTCAGACTGCCAACCAGGCTTTTTTAAAAAATAGATTATTTAAGATATTTGGCATCTGTAATATTTAACCAAGCTAACTGCCCCAAATTAAGCACCTTCCAAAATTACCAAGGACAGAAGTGAAACATTTAATGCTAGGTCACATAATAGTATCTTAATATGAGACTACATTTGCTAATGGATCACATTTTTATGTTGATTCGTTGCTTAGAAGATAATTATAGTTTTCTCGCACGAGGAAATGGACCTCATAAAAACTGCCTAGTCTTGTTCTCACCTCCCTTGAAATAATTTAAAATTTCCACCCTGTCTGGCTTCTTCTTCTGAACACGGCACACCAGTTACTGATCTTTCTTTCCAGAGCACCCCTGGTCAACGCAGGAGCCAGTGGCCACATGTGACCATGTGAGCACTTGAAATGCCACCAGTCCAAATTGAGACGTGTCATAAGCATAAAATATATACCAGATTTCAAAGACTTAGTACGAAACAAAAAAGTACAAAACACCTCCTTAATAATTTTTACATTAGTTACACGGTAAAATAATAGGTGGGCATAATGGGTGGGAGAAAACATCTTCTTAAAATTATTTTCACTGGTTTCATTTTGCTTTTTTTAATGTTGCTACTGGAAAATTACAAATTTTATATGTGGCCTGCACTGCATTTTAGTTGTACAAGGAGGCCCTCTAGATCATTATATTGTTCTGTAAGATCTAAATTTACTTTCTTATCATGCAAACAACAGCAAATGGAGAGGTGCATACAATTCCCGGCTGTCTTTTCTTCCCTCCATTCATTAACACACCATATTGTTGAGTTAGTAAAAACAGAGCTGCAAGGCTGTCTCTACTAGATACTGGGGTAGTCATTCCCTAGACGGAAGATGCAGAGCAAACAAGCCCCTCTCTCTACCTGAGGGAAGGATGCTGACAGGCTGTATTAACATTTGGCTAACGTGATGCTTTGTTTTTCTTCTTATAACCTCTCTTCCTTCTTACCAAAACCCAAACCCTGGGCGATCTCACAGCATCCTCTGAGAACTTGCCCACCATTACTGATGGCCCCATCAGTGGGTCTTCTGACCATGAATATTCTAAAATAAGCCTGTTCAGCTGCCTGGAAGGCCTTGCTTGATCCATCTGATCCTTGGTAAACCCAGAGGTGGTGGTGCCAGAAGCCCAAGTCGAGGGTCTTCATGGACTTCAAGGTCTTGGAGTCTTCATGATTCTTGGAGCCAGAAGTACTGTCAGCCTCAACGCCGTTAACAGACAGTATTCTTTCTTGTGTCATCCTCAAGAAAAAGAAAACAATGCCTATAGAGCTCCACGTAGGTATGCCTTCCCACATTTTACTTTGTGACGGGTCTCTAAAGTCTCTAAGGTCTTTTACCAAACATTTACGAATTTAATTAAGAATTTACGAATGGATTCCCAGGCCTAGGTGAGAGAGCTTTAATTCTTTGGCTCTTCTTTGTTTGCTCCTCAAACTTCCATCATTTTAATTGCTCTCCTTCGGAATGTCACTGTCAGAATCAAAGGCAGGACGTCTTGGCTCTAACTTGTCTCAGGCTGATTTAGAGCGGAGGCGGAACTCTCCATGGCAAGTAAAGCCCAGGCTTCCGGTGACCGGGTTTACATGTTGAAGGGGGGGACAGAGGGGTCCCCTGCCGACCACTCCCTGTCGTAACCCCCAAGGGGAGCTTTACAAGGCAAAGCAGAACACTATGCACAGTGGGGGCTGACGCGTGATCAGGATTTCCAAGTTCTGCTCATTGCTATTCTAGACTTCAAATACCTACTCGGAGTTCCTTGGCTGGGCAGTCACGGAAATCAAGAGAACGTGTTGTGCTCAAGACCAATGAATATCTAAAATTATGTAGTTCCTTATCATACTGCCCGTGAATTTCTCAAAAAGGGGAAACCGACAGAAACACTAATGTATAAGCGAAAAGTTCTTCTCTCATTTAATCCAGAGCCAGTCTTAGGTAAAGCCTCAGAGTTATAGACAAATAAAGCAAATGAAAAAAAAAACTTTTTAGAGTTGAAGTTAAAAGAAATACCCATTTCTATATGTCAAAGACAATACTTGGTATTTGAGGAGAGTCGTCCTCTGCTCTATACCTCGGAGATAATGGACAGCTCAGTAAATAAAAGCCCCCAGAAAGCAACATGTATTTCTACCTCTTGGTTTTCTAAAATACCAACATGTTTCTTGCATTAATGGCAAGGCCAGGGCTGCAATTCCACCTGTTCCTTAACGCTCAGAGTCTTTACTCCTGGTAACATGATTTTTGTACTTCTCTGTAGTTCTTTGGTAATAAAGAAGTGAAAAAAAAAAAAAATCGTACTACCACATGAGTGTCTTAGTTTTGACCGAAGAACTACGGCGATGCAAGATGCTAACATTAGGGGAAGCCGGACGCAAGACGCAAAGGAACTCTGGACGATCTCAGAAACTTTTCTGTAAATTCAAAAATTTCCCAAAGTAAATAGTTTAAAAAACCATGTTCCCATAGAAGAGTCAGTTAAGTCAGTACTTGTACAAGAAGATCAAGAACGGGAAAAGATGTTTTGCAAAAACGCTCGTGTTCAAATAAGAGCCGAGAGGTTGAATGAGAGAACAAAAATGGAGATTCTTTCAAGCTCTCTAAGGTCTTTTACCAAACATTCAGGGAATTTACGAATGGATTCCCAGGCCACTGGATGGAAACTAAGGGATACAGTGGCTACTGTAGTTGATAGTTAATGCGGCTGATTTGCAAAGTGCCTCCGCTAAGTGGTGACTCTAGAATTTCTCCATTCGAGGGCACAGGCATGCCAGTTGGGTTAAAAGGGAATTCCCTTAAGGCTTTTGATACAAATGCAGCTATTTTTACCTTCACAGTCGGCTTCAACGAGTAGAGTTTCAGCTGAGTACACTTCCCAGCCTTCCCACCATACATAACAGCATGGCGGTCAAGTTCTCCTCACCAGTAGAAGAAGTAAGTGCCCCTCTGGCGGTCTGTCTCTCAAGCATTCATCATCATTCCTCCACATTCCTTCCCTTTCCACGGGAACCCAGCTGGGGCAAGGAGATTGCCTGAACCAGGAACATGGCACAGTATGGCAGAGCTGATATGGCAGAGCTGGAGAGACCATGTGGTGGGACCACATTGACAGGGAGAGAGATGTTCGAGCAGCCCTAACTGTTCTGGGGGCCTTCTGTGTGAGTGTGTCCAGCTGAGGTCCCAGCTGTGTGGCTGAGAAGCCTCCGAGGCGACCTCAGCACTGTCATGTCTGCCTGCATTTCACGAGTCCTGGATTCAGAACCCAGAGCAAATCCTCTTCTGAACTCCTGACTCACAAAACCTGGAGAGATTATAAATGATTGCCGTTGCTCCAAACCACTAGGCTTGGGAATATTTGTTGCATAGCAAGAGATAACCTGAATTATCTCTCTCTCTTTTTTTTTTTTTAAGATTTTTTAAAATTTATTTCACAGACAGAGATCACAAGTAGGCAGAGAGGCAGGCAGAGAGAGGAGGAAGCAGGTTCCCCACAGGGCAGAGAGCCCGATGTGGGGCTGGATCCCAGGACCCTGGGATCATGACCCGAGCGGAAGGCAGAGGCTTTAACCCACTGAGCCACCCAGGCGCCCCCTGAACTCTCTCTATTATGACAGATTAGCTTGGCCATAATATGCCATGGCTTTAACTTGGCATCAAAATTATCCTAAAAAAAAGAAAAAAAAACCCCAAATCAAAACAAACTAAAGCCTCAAAGTTCATTCACATGTGTCATTACTTCTTAAAATTCTTAAAATTTTATAGGGGAGAAAAAGAAACAGAGAGGGCTCAAAGTTGGACTGTGAATCAGAGACTATGGTTTCTGATTTCTAGTCCACTATCCTTTGTGCTCGGATATAGATGCCTAAAACAGTAGCGCAGAAAAGGTGCTTAGAGATCAGGAAATACACTTAAACATAAGCTCCTTGCATAAAGCACAAGGTACCAATGTGCCAAAAGCCAAAAAGGCTTACACAGTGTGTGTGTGTGTGTGTGTGTGTGTGTGTGTGTGAGAGAGAGAGAGAGAGAGAGAGAGAGAGAGAGAAAATGAGTATGTACCCAACCGTGTGTATAGAAATAGCTCAGAGGACCAGCCAGAAATTAGTTTATGACATAACACTCTCTCTTTTTGTTGGAGGGTTTGCATATGTGCCCTGGCTCTGTACCATCAAGGTTGGTACTACAGTCTTTGGGTTTCAGGTTTCCTCACGTGTAAGTTACGTGGCCAGGCTACATGATTTCCCAGGTCCCAGCCAACCTTCGGGGTGCGAATCCACCCCTAAAATAAACAGCAAGTCCTTTCCTAGCTGGAATCACAGCATATACAGTCAATGCAAAATAGCAATTTTCTTCGACATCCTACTAACGCCACGTCTTGGATACTAACATGTAATTCACTGACTCTGCCAAGGCTATTAAGAAAAATCTCTATTTTTAATGTGGATTAAAAAATCTATGCTTCAGCTTCACTTTGAATAGCACCGTCCTGTTAGTGTGGAAATACTGGTTTTAGGGCAATAACTAAAAGAGGGTAGCTATATTAAGGCTCTATCCATATCGAACACACTCAGTTCCCAAAACATTTCCGCACAGTTGAAAAGGAGGCATTAGGCTAAACAACATTTTCTGGGTGTGGGGGGTAGGCAGAAGGAGGAAGAAGAGGAGAAATTCAAGTGACTAACAATAGCACTTTGAATAAAGAAATCCATCCACAAAGTACACTGAACATTTTCTTAGAGAAAAAGAGGAAGAGAATTCCAAGTGTTAACAATAGAGATCTGAGTAAATACCTCCGTCTAGAAGGAACAATATAAAACTATTAAATGTCATGTCCTTTCAAATGCTGAAGGGTGTAGAAAATGTGGTCAAACTATGCAGTTTGGTAAAATGCATGGCTTATACATACAACGTGATCCCAATTTTGGACTTTAAAATGCCGCATTAGAAAAAAGATTGAAAGGTATAATAAAGTATTAGAACTGGTTTTACCAAGTAGGGGCACAGGTGATTTTTTTCCCTTTCATATTTATCTGTAAATGTCACTTTCCTCCACATGTGTATTGCTTTTATACTCTGAAAAAAGTTATTTAAAAAAATCAAAACCGCAACCTGAATTTGTAACAAATATTTAAACATTTTATATTAAAATAATTGATTTTTATGTTCAATGTGATTAATGGAAACGAATACCATATATCTTCTTTGAGATATATAACTATCACCTTTAAAACACTATTAAATCACTATAACTATTAAAACAATAAAAATAAAATCAGATTCCAACATGCAACAGTGCTGAGTACAACGCATGCCTCCTTTACCCTGACTATTCCTAACAAAAATATTTCTTACCAATAAATACTCAAAATGGAAATTGCATTTACTTCGTCCACTTTGGTTCCCACTAGACTTAGACTACATTTCACCACTACAGTTGCTAAACCCAAAATTTGCAAACATTTATTCCAGCAACCCCGCCCCCCCACCTCACCCCCTTGCTCAGCCTGCAGTGAACCTCAGAAAGAAAAGCACATTAAAATGCTGGGCATTCGATGCACAACGACCTGGGATTTTCCTTTTCCCTCCAGAATCACGAACATCAGCTTTCTAGATATTTCAACCTAACTTTAAGTAAAGATCAGAAACCCCAACCCAAACAAGGCAAAAACCGTTTCAGACCCCAGCTCAGACGGAGGAAAGGAAAAAAAAAATCACCTTCTGGACTAATTCCATTGTTGGATAACTTGTTTCCATAGATCGCATTCAGAGCAGAACTGTTGTAACATATCCCAGCTAGCTGAGGTCCTTGCGCGGAGGAGAAGAGCCCCTGGGACCGGTTCTCCCCTCGGCGGACCATCTCCGGCTGCTCCAAGAGGGAAGGCACGAGTTTGTCCCCGCAAGAGCATGGATCCTTTGGGGACATTCACGTGGGCACCTACCTGTGCTCTCCCCAGGCTGAGCCGCATCGCCTGCCTTCAGCTGATGCGGTGACCTCACCGGCAGCTCAGTCAGGTAAAACAAGAAGCCTTTACTAGTCCGTGCAGCTCCTTCCGTAGAAATATTGCATGAGTCAGCTTTTATCTCTCAAAACCCAACACACAAAGGCTTTACAAAAACCTGATTTGCAACTTTCTCACTGCCTTTTCCCCCCTGGTGTGCAGACCACAGACTTCAGCATCACCGAGAGCCTTAAATGAAACATGACATCATTCAATTGAGAAACGGGACAATAGACACCACTGTGGGTAACTTGAAAATGCACACTTCGCTGAGCACCACCCTGGGCCTGCCATTCTTTTGTGAACATCAAATACAACCCGCGCTCGCCTAAAGCTGCTTGGGCTTTACCTTCCTGGCGCTGGCCACCATTCTCATTAAATTCCACAAAAGCAGCAAGATCTGGGGAGCGCTGATATTTTCAAGTTCACTTCCTGAATTATAAGTATGTTTCAAAGTAAACGGACACATCTCTAACTTGAGTTTTAAAGTGAAGTTGGTGGCAGCAGATTACACAGTTGGAGGAAGCCTGGCACTTTGTTTCCTTTAACGAGGTATTTAATACAGTTTTAAGTAGGCGAAGTTAAACATGAATATAGTTAAGCTTGATTTTTTTAAAAGACCGCGTTTAAAAATCCAACTAAAGAAAAACACCTAAAAAGTAAACTCGTAGGCATTTCTTAGAAAAACAGTCAAATTCCGTGATCTTATAATTCATAAATACGCAGTAGGAAAGACAGAATGTATGAACTCCAACACTTTAGTGACTTCCAAGAGACTTCCAAATTATTTTGGATTTCGATCTCCTTAAGGCCACATGTCCTTGAAACGCTATATGTATTTTTATAGAAAGACTCAAAATGTTCATATTTGAAAAAGATACTGAGTTCTTTAGATGAAGGGTCTTCAAAAGTACAAAATGTTACTGAAAACGGAAATGACGGCACCATGGAGTTAAAACTCAAATTATGGATTATGCCCATGTATAGACACGGAAATCTAAACTCTTTCAAAGGATCAAAGTCCTTTAAATAGACATTTCACTTAAAGCATTCGTTGGTGGTTATGGAAAATAACATTAGCTGATCATCTTTAATATAGCTATTCCTCTCATACCTATTAAGTGATTTCAAACTAACAACATAATAGGATAATTATCTTGAATGCCTATTTCCTCTCCAATAAGGCTGAACATATACAAGACCACTTAAGTAAGCCATTTTGATGGAAATTGATCAGCCCGTTCGGAAGACAACTCTTGGAATGGTTTCTCGCCCACAAAATTCACTGGTTTGATGGAAATTACTGTATACAGATGCTGGCACGGAGTTTGTGGGGCAGGGTCCTTCCCTGGGCTGGGGCGAGGGGGACTCTCTTAAGCCTCCAAACCGACCTCCATGGCATTCTCTCTTGCCCCCCAAACGACCTCCCCTAGACTCACACCCAAGACCTCTGTTTTTGCTTAGCTAAGAGTCAGCTCAAATCTTAGCAAGCTTCACCGAGTCTTCCACAGTCACTCCAGCCCCCTGTGCCTTCCACTCGTTAAATGGCTCTGTGGTACCCGTAGAGCCTCATGCGGTCTCCTATTTAATTATTGTCTAATCGCCTTGCTTCTCCCAGGATTGTCAGCCTGGGGAGCAGGGAACCTTCCTCTCCTGTAGATTTGATCTTCATGTGGAAGAAACCAAGAGCTAAATTCTTAGATACGGTAGGATATACAGAGGCTCCTGGTGGGAGCTCCTTGGAGCCTGCTGAGGCTCCTTGACTCATTTCTTTTGGGTCCACATTTTCACATCCCAAGTTATCATTTTTAGTTTCCATTTTCCACTAAAGTATTATTGTACTTGGATTTTTTTTTTTTTTTTGGCCAAGAAACATTTTTTAAAAGATTTTTTTAATGTCTTTTTGCAAGAGAGAGAGAGAGATAATATGAATTGGGGAGGGCCAGAGGGAAATGGAGAAGATGACTCGCCGCTGAGCAGAGAGCCCGATTCGGGGCTCGATCCCAGGACCTTGAGATCATGACCTGAGCCGAAGGCAGACACTTAACCCACTGAGCCACCCAGGCACCTGGCCAAGAAACATTTCTTAGAAGCCACTTCTGAAAGATGCTACGTACATTATAAGCGAACAAAATATCCACTGGGGATACCTGGTGGTCTGTAAATGTTTCTGTGACCCAACTTGAAAGACAGCTGTACGGAAACAGCACAGGGCGTATTTTTTTCCATGGGTCAGTCATTTGTCACTTCACCCGTGTTTTCTGTTTTAGCAAAATCATCAACTTAAGAAGGAAACACCGTTGCTATCGTTCCCAAGTAACTGGAAGCGGTTTCCATCGCACCTGCATGGTGTGGTTCATAGGAATTTAAGAATCTAGTCTTTTCAAATCTAGCTTTTTCAGAGCAGGGGAACACACACACACACACACACACACACACACACACAATTTTTGCCTTTCTATTTATCCCAGTACCACATGTTTGCTAAATGAATTAACATAGGAACAGAGCACAAGGCCCCGGGAAGGACAATGCAGAGACCTAACAGCAGAGAGGAAGAGAAAAGGGAAGGGAAGGGAAGATTTCTTGAGTGACATTCAAGGCTCTTTCACACCTGCGAGCAGAGGAGCCTTTCTGGGCCTCCGTGTTTTCTTAAGGCCTCTCTCTGCCTCACCTTCCTCTGCAAGGGTTTCGCTTTCCAGTCCTTCCCACCTCGGCGCCCATGCATCGCTTGCACCGGCCGGTACCGGTTCTTACAGGTTCCCCACCGGGCTTCCGTGCATGGACCGAGATACATCCCAGGGCAGGCAGAGGGCACCAACACTAGCATCCTTGCTGCTTCTTCCCGTGTCGTTGATCTGCCAGTATTAACAGCACGGAAAAAGACTGCTCAGCAAAGTCTCCTTGTACGTGCTAGTCAGATGGCCGCAGATGAACCGCACACTGATGCCTTGTTGGGCGAAAAAGATACTCTTACTGGAAAGCGGCTTTTGTTGGTTCACTGGCAGCACTAGTTACACAATCAGGAAGAGCAGGAACGATTCCCAGTATCCCCGCCAGGGGTGGGGGCCCAGGCGTGAAAGAACAGGCACCCACAGAGGCCACATCTACGGCCAGCGGGCACCGACCGGCCAGCCAGCCAGCCCAGTGCAGTCCGCTCTTGTGGCCTAATTGGAAAAGGACCAGAAAGCCCCGCTATTTAAAAACATCCTTTCCCAGAAATCTGCCACAGGACCTGCACATCCACTCTGAGAAACCAGCTCCTTTTGGTTTAAGGTAAAAGTTGTCAGTTAACACTGTCATCTTACCTGGGAAGGGTTAGGGAGTCATTGCCACAGTAGTGAGAGTTAGCCGGGGCCACCGCATCCTCCCAAGGAACTTTATGGGCCTTTCAGAAGGAGCCAGAATGGGATTGTCGGAGGGAGGACTGGAGAGGCTGATGGGGAAGCAGAGAGAGCACGCAGTTCTAGGGGCATAACAAGGTCTGACCTAATTACAACAGCTCCAAGACGCTGGGCGACAAAGGGTGACAGAATGTCCTGGAGAAAGGAAGAAAGACAAAGGCACACACACTGTTTTTGTTTTTGTTTTTTTGTTTTTTTAAATTCAGGGAAAGATTTTGCTTTATATAATCAATACCGGATAAGGCAGGTTTAGAAAATAATCTCCCATTTTCAGATACAACGTTGCTAGAAGTCCCAAGGGGCTTTGTTTCAAAACACAATTAATATTTTATACACAGAACCTAACAACTGAAATCCTGGAGCGGGGGCCTGGTTATCTTCCGATCTGAGATACTGCTATTGTAACACATTTCCCCAAACAGATGATAAAACCAACCGTTTTCTGAAGCACAGGTCATTGGCAAAACATGCTTAGTATTTGTAGTCTATTAGAACTCTTTTCTTTGAAAGAACACGGCACAAGATTACCTTTTCCTAAGTTCATGCGACAGAATAAATATGACAAACATTAAAGTCAGTCACCTGCCAAGAGGTACTACACAGCCCCACTGATGTCCCTTAGAAGACACACTGACCTTCCTCCTGAAAGTGAGTCGTAATGTACTAACACCCTTCTGCATCACAGATGTTTATTAAAAATCTATATACACTCCTCCAGACAGCCTACTCTAAACCCAGAAAATGTCACTAACCATAAATCCTTGCTTTGTTACACAAACCAAGCTATATACTTTGTTAAACAAACAAAAAGCTAATCTGTTTTTTTTTTCTTTCTCAAAGACTCTTCTCAAAGTGAAATAATTTTAATGGCAAGTGAGTTTGTCTTTGCAGATTTAAAAAGTGTTTGCTCTCGACAAAAGACTCAGATCTAAGGCAGACAAAAGCACTCGCGTATAGGAGAAATTACAGTATTTCTTTCTTTGTTAGCCCTGAAGTATTGAATCTAATCATAGAAACCAAACTATAAATAATAAATGGTTTCCAGGACTCAAATCATCCAACTGAAAACATAATTTGTCACCCCCCACTGCACTAAAACGTCAGTATCGAGTCATGGTCATAAGAATTTTAGGAAACAAACCCACAAAGCCCATTATTCACATCACTTTCTGACAGTCAACCCTTACCTTGCAATCAGGTTAAAGCATTTAACTTTAACTTCTCCATCATATGTCAGTCAGCCGTGAAAGCCAGCTGAGATCGCCTGGAAGGAAGGGCACATACTCCAGGACTAAAATTCTGCTCTGTCAGGAGTTCCTGCATGGGCTCATTCCTCTGACTCTGTGACAGTCACTAGCTCTGTTTTTCACTCTGTTCTTTTATAAGGATATTGTGGTCTTTATTGTCCAGAGACGATGAAATCAAGTCTTAGTTATTTCTGAACAATTTTTAGATATCATATGTTACAAGCAATATGTTACAAATCGTCTCTTGCTTTCAGTCCTAGATCAGTCCCATCTTTAAGGACACCATGGGAGGACTCGCTGTGCTGAGCACAATGAACTAATTATCCCTCTAAGAATGCAGTATGTTTCCAGACACATTTTTCTCCAGGAGATAACACACATCTAATCCATTCAAAACGAAAGGCATTCAACACGCTCTACTCTTCTGAAAACACGCTTTTAAAAAATGCACTTGAACTCGCAGAAAGGGCTTGGATACTTTATTGATATCCTGCAGCACTATTCCCACAATAATAATTAGAACAAGGATTGATTCTCGTTTCAGAGTAACAACCATGGAGGTTCATAACCTTTACATGAGCTTGCAAAAGCATTTCACCTGTTGGCAGAGACAAACCTTCTTGGCCGGCTTTCCCCCCCGCGGCTCCAGGGCGATGGAGTGAGAGGGAAGGACGCGGCCAGGTAGACATCGCCAGTGGCACCCCTAGCCTGTAGACTCAGTGAGGCAACGGTGGGTTCACAGACACGATTAACAAGAACAGCGGAGGTGAGTACTGGGCTTGTGGGGGAGACACGGCCCAGCTGCATGGGGCAGTCAGAAGGCAAAGAGGGCTGCCGGGTGACGTGTATATACTATTACAATGATCGTAAACACCCATCTGTTACCGTGTGTACCGATCTTTGCCTTTTAGAGCTTTGGCACACACCCAGCAACAACCTGCTGACCCTTCTTCTCCCTTTACATCTTTCTCTGCTTTAACAGCACCGGCCACTCCCCCTCACTAACCGGGGAACCCACGCAACGCCAGGTTCTGCGCTAGGCTCAGTGAATGAATGAGTGGGCACTGGCTGTGCCTTCTGAACGTTCCTGCCTAGTGGGACTGGACAAGTGTCAGAGAGTGACAAGTGGGACGCGTGTTATGAATCAGATGTCACAGAAAGATATATCTATGTATCTGCTCTATTTTCCTAAACTGTCTTTCCTCCTATTCCAGCTGGCCTTCAAGTAGTATTAAAAGTGGATAGTAACTTTATGGTGACAGTGAAATCGAGCTACGCGAGGCTTCCATTCCCCTTTCCGTCTTGGCGAGTGAGCTCGACGAGTGAGCTCCATTGGACTCCTCTTTCATCTCATATTTAATTACAAGGTAACCAAGCTGAGAGCCAAATTTGCTGGAAGTTTTTGTGAGTCTGAACACTTGCCTACTTCCCAGTTCCCACAGAGATACATGAAGTAACTTGTTTATGTTAAGAGAACAAAGGAAGGGCAACAGAGCTCTCCGTCAGGCTAGAGGTTTAGTCTTAATTAGGCCGAGAAACAAGTGTAACCCAATTTACTTTGGTTGATTCTGAGTCGAAAATTTCGAATCCTATACAAGTACATGAAAGAAAAAGAAGGAGAAACAGCCCAAATATCCTAGCAGTTGAGAGGTGGGATGAGGGAGGAGACCCCCTCGTGACCCACTGCGATCTTGTCTCTACATTTTCTTTATTGAATATGTATTCTTTGTGTCATCGAAGTAGAACCAGGGGTGCCTGGGTGACTCATTCGGTTGGGTGTCTGCCTTTGGCTCAGGTCATGATCCCGGGGTCCTGGGATGGGGTCCCGATTGCTCAGCGGGGAGTCTGCTTCTCCCTCTCACTCTGCCCCTTCCCCCCGACTCGTGGACTCTCTCTCTCTCAAATAAATAAAATTAAAAAAAAAAAAAAGAAGGACGAATTTAATTTATGTGATAGTTACTCCCCTGGAGCTGACAGCTGTCCCCCACCCCTCCATCACTTTCCGTTCCACTCTGCCCAGGTCCGCTTGCCCGGCTTTCTGCTGGGTTTGGCTATTGGGAAGCCCCAGTGTTATGGGGTAGGAGGAGATGGCAAAAGGGGCATTTCCACCCACTCGCAGGCTGACAAGAAACCTGGTGTTCAGCAGTGGCTGCATCAGAGACAGCCCCATCTCCATGGTTCCAGTTCTCATTGGGTCCTCTTGTCCCTTGGGGGTCCCTATGGGTTGTCCCCCAGAGCACTGGTTAAGGCTGCCTGCCTTTGCTTCAGTCCCTGGGTGCGTCACACTCCTTGCTGGCTCCCTTAGCCATACCGCCTTTCACGAAGTAACCCCTTCATTAAATTCCCCCTTTGAGCCCACTGAACTAGTTCCGTCTCTTGTCAGATCCCTGTCTGTGACAATTTCATACTCACTCCAGAATCCCTGGTCTGAAAAGCTGATAGTTTGACTTCACATGCTTAGTCAGAATATAGACCACATTTTTTTACTGGGAGGCATACTGCCAAATTCTAGCTTGTTTTGTTTTGTTTAGGGCTGGCTTGACGCTCGTCAATGAAATAGATACTTAATTAGAACCTCTTCTAAGCCAGAAACATATTTTTGAATTTGATATCTACTGATATAATTTATTCCCGCAACTATCTTTATTGAGTAGCTACTATATGCCAGGCACTCTTAAGCACAAAAGATATACCAGTGAACAGCTACTCATTCCTGCCTTTATGGAATTTATTTTTGAGTGGGGGATATATGGATTTTATCCAAGGACAGCAGGTTATTAGGACTGGACAGCTACTTTGGGTTTTTCTAATCTAATTCCTTACTTGGTGTTCAAATCACTACTTCATGGTAGCTCACCAGATACACCAAGTCTCTGCTTGGGTCCTGCGATTTGATCCCTGCTCAGATGGTCCATCACGCTTTGGGCAGCCCGAATCTCAGAGTATTTTCTCACATTTAGCGGAAGTTCCTCAAGGACCACTTCAGGAAAACATAAGACAAATCGCCCCTCACCTCCTTTTGGAATTTCATTACATATTTGAGATGCTATCAGGTCGCCCATACATATTTGCTTCTTTATCCCGATAGTTATCGAGTAACTATTGTAGAAGATTCCTGGGGCTTAGGGCTCAGTGGTGTGGAAAGTGGGAGTCTGCCCCTTGTGCTGTGGGGAGTTTGCTTAAAAATGGCGCCATCCTGTGACCACCTTCTTGACGTGTCTCAAGATCTTGGTTTCCTGTGTCTTCCACCAAAGTCTTTTCAGAATTTTCACCTTTATACCAACTTACTACTGGAAAAAATGTTGAAAAGACACCATTCCTCTGGAAAGTAAATGGTCTCCTTGCTCCTCTTAAGTCACCCTGTCCCCAAAAGATACGCTGTGGCCAGGAAGAGACACAAGACCATCACATGAAGAAGTGCTAAATCCGTCTACGGCCATACCACCCTGAACGCGCCCGATCTCGTCTGATCTCGGAAGCTAAGCAGGGTCGGGCCTGGTTAGTACTTGGATGGGAGAAGAAGTGCTAAACCCTATGTGGAATGTATACAATGCGAGGAAGGCATGGGGTGCTATGGAAACATATAAAGGGGGGACCAGGCCTGGTTTGGGGTGCTCAGGGAGAGTTTACTTGCAGGAGGGATGTGTGAACTGATATCTGAAGGCTGAGAAGAAGATAACTTGGGGAAACCCGGCAGAGAGCAGAGGCCGTCCAGGTGGTTTTACGTCCTGTGAATGCAGATTGCTGGTATATCTTGCATTTCCCCCATAGTCACCGCTGAGCCTAGAGTTTTCCCAGGACAATCTTATTTGCAAATATACTGCTGCGTTAGATAACTATTTTAAGTGTAACAATGCCTCCTTATTAAAGTATCTTCTAGTTCACTTCTCTACTCTGGGGTGACCTCCTCCTCCAATCCTAATGTGTCAGCCTCTCTCTTCTTCTTTTTTCTTCTGCCCCCTCCAGACACTGGGTAGAGCTGCTTAGGCAGGAACCGTGACTCTCTTCTTGTGCAATCACTGGGATGGGGCCCCTTATAAGAGATGGTTACAGCGCATCACCATGTAAATTTCCCTGCCCAGCATTTTCACCAAATTATAATCAGATTAAAGCAAACATCAGAGGAGTCCTAAAATGGGAAGGGTCACCAAAGGACAGACTGGAGGAGGGGGGTCAGCCCACTCAATTTGTCTTACTACTTCCAGGGGACTTAAGGATTGACTGTGTGCATTTGAGCCTTGAGAACTTCCCAGGGCCACGTGGTCACCTTTCCTAGGAGATTCAAAGCCAGGGACAACTTCCCAGTGCCCGTATGACTCCAGACAGGACATCTGTTTAGAAGTCTGTGTAAATTAGGACATAACAAAATGGCAGACCCCAATGGATGAAGCTGCTCTGAGAGTACAGGGGAATCAGATTTTTACAGTGATGGCTGAGTATCATCCTAGTGATGTAATGATAAACGCCATTCCCCCAACAGAACTTACTTTGTTCAATCTCAACCACCATTTACTGTTCATGAGGTGATGTACGGAAAGGACACAATACCCGGAGTTGAACAGGTGTGGAGTCTTAGCTCTATGGACAATTGTGTCATCTCAGGCAAGTCACTAACCTCTCTACGTTCTGAATTCCTTCTGGATTAGTAAAATGAGAACTCAGGAGTCGATGACATTTAAGAACACTTTAAAATCTAAAAGCCTAAGGTTCCATGGTTTGGGGGGATATGTTGACATCATGACCCCCTTCTTGACCCCTTTGACAGTCTCTCTTGAAGCTCCTATACAGTTATGTAAGAGTTATATAACCTGAGGATCTTAAATATGGTCCCACTGTTATAGTCAGATAACCATGAGTTGATGCAAAAACCAGGAGCATATGGCATTTGTATAAGGAAACTACCTTAAATTACCTAGAATCCCGTATGTGGTAGAACTGTGTGGACACCTTAACTCAACTATTATCAATAGAAAGATTCCCCACAGAAAATTTTAACGGCATCATCTGACAGTAGATCAACGTCTAGCCTCAAGCTCATGAGTTCTACTTATTCACTGACATCATTCTACTTTCTGCAAAACTGCATTCTGGAAACCAGGTTAGGATGTAGCTTATGAAAGAGCTCATTTCACCATAGAGGGATATAATTTGGGGTTGCATCCCAACCAAGTACCAGCCCAAATATACCCCTGGAATAGTGGTAACATAAAAGTCAATATAACTGTACCACTGCAAAAATTACGCTCTTATAAGACACAGATAATGAAAAGTTATGGCTAGTTCTAAATTATCCTAGGAGCTCATATAGTTTATACACATGTAATTATGGTGATTAGAACAAATTCACTGTAATGGGTGTCATGGTTGAGCCTCCATGGAAATTGGGTGGAGAGAGGGGGACAAAGGGGGAGAGAAAAGAGAGAGAAAGAACGAGTGGGAGGGAGGGAGAGGCTAGCTGTAACATCTCAGGTAACTTAGTTATGGGGTTCTACTGAAGGGAAGAAAAGAGAAGAGGAAGGGAGCCCTTTCCCCACAAAGAGAGAGAGGTGAGTACCAGCAGCCTGGGGATGGGGGGTGGGTGGCCAACCAGCTGGACCCCCATAGGGATCTTGGGGACTTCAACTATCTCAGGGCCGGGGTCCTGGGGAGGGTAGGCATCCTGGACAAAGAGAGACAGGGAGGCACAGCCTGGGAGTAGAAGGAACGGGAGTGAGCTCTTGTCCCTATGCCAGTGGGAAAGGACATTGAACTGGCAAAGTTTAGTCTTTTAATGTGACTGAACCCATACCCCAGGGCTGGTGAGGCCTGGTGTGACACCCCCAGGAGTTAGGATCTGAGCCTGAGCAGGCAGAGTGTGACCTGAAGACTTTCTTTAAATTTCTTTGAACTGATGAACCAAATTTTGAACATCAGCATATTTCCTGTTAAAATCCAGCCTTTTTCCTTTTTTTTTTTGCTCGGGGAGGGAGAGTACCAAATAAAGGGAACAATTACCATGAGTTACCATTGGCTGGACCTTCCTTCTTAGCAACAATGGGGGAGCCGAGCTTGCTTCCTTTACTCTGACCGTGTGCTCTCCCTGTTTGCCCCAGTCCCCACCACCCCCTTTAGTATTACCCATCCCTTCACTCCTTTCTATGACCCGCCTGGCCCTGGAGCCTGGAGCCATTTGACTCTGGACATGTTTGGAGGCTACACTGTACACTAGGTGAATAGTCCTAGAATGACCCTATGACTTGAAATAATCTGGTGAGAACAATGTATTTCTCTACAGTTTGTGAATCATAGGAAAATGAAACATAGAGAATCTAAACTATCACTTGTGTGTTCTAGAAAAGCTTGGGTGGGGGGGAGGGTGTGAGAGAAAGGCGCACTATAAGACCAAAAAGCACCATGGAAAGATTTAGGGAAGGGAGTGAAGGAAAACTTTTCCAGCGGAGGGTGGGGAATAGGTTCTCTGCTTAACCTTCTCAGCTCTTGTTTCTGTTTTTCCATGCTTCCTAGTAATCAAACTCTTTATCCTCTTAGGTCTTTCACAAGCCTACAACAGATCAATAAGGCTTAGAATTTGTTCAGGGTCTTTATGAAGGAATCACAACAGAAGAAACAATGCAATGGGTAATTCTACCAAACCAAACACCCAAGTAACTGGTATGGGAGTTTTTGACATTTAAAAACCCTGGAACAGTAAGACAAAAGCCACAGTCCCAGAAGAATGACACGCTGAGTTGTCTGGCAACACGTGGGGGTCTTAGCCCTCCACAGACCCCCAAGGGTGGAAGTAGAGATTTGTTGGTTGATACTCTTCTGAACAAGCCAAGATCAGCTATAAACGTCCAGATTAACATATCATAGCCTCATCTCATAAAACGTTAGTTTGGTTGTAACTTAAAAAAAAAAAAAAGAGGGGAGACGTTAAGGCTTAGAAGTGGAGATCCGGGCCCCAACAAAATAAACGAAGGCTGTACGATTGGGTTTACGGGCAAGAAGAACCAAGGAATAAACAGTCCCCCTCACTTGGAAGAGCATTTGTGCATTCTGACACCGAGCATTTAAGAAGACACCCAGAGGCATTAATCATCAGCATTTTTCCTAGAAAGGGGAAGAAACCCCATCCTGCACCCCATCCCAGTGTTTATTTCTTTCTGAACCCTGGAGATAGAAATTTTAATACACAGAGGTCTCAGTGAGGATTTGCGTGCATACCCCGAGTCTTTCTGAAGAAGAAATGTCTCTGATATGTGATATCTTCCCTCAGGAGTACCAGGAGGAGGGAACCGGTGAGGGGGATAGGAAAACAAAACCAGCTCCTTTCCCCTAATCCTGATGTGGCTGAAAAGCAGAAAGCTAAAAGCTGCCCTGAGGGAAAAAGCTACTCTAGACAAGAGATAGATCAAGCAAGTGTGACAGACTTCAGACTACTTAACTTGCGGACGTTTCTCTGCACAATTCTGGAATGTGTTTACGAGGCCACGCATTTTCAGCACACCTCCTGGCTTAGCCCCCCACCCACCACCCCAGGGTTCAGGCTCAGGTGGGCCTAGACACACATGGTGAGGGCCAGAGCCAAGCAAGGCCTGAAAAACTCCAATCCAGGCCAAGTGAGGACAGGTTGGTACTTGTGTCTTTTTTTCTGGGATGCTTCTCTGGAAACTCTGTGACGAGAAAGTGTTAGGGAGCACAGGATTCTCTCTCTCTTCTGCGTCAATAAATCCCATTCCATGGTTTTATTAAAAAAAATGTTCTTCTGAAGATGAGCTAACCCATATATAATTCATGAAAATGACTGCTCTAATGGCCTACCTTTCAGATATACTTTGCATTTCATTCTTTTGTAGACATTTAGATATTTTAGTCTATTTCAATATTTTACTACATCAGTTACCATAATGGTGTTGTAAACCAAATACATGGATGGATGGAGTCGGTGAGCACAAACCCTAACCCAGCATTTTTTCAGGAGTGGCACTGCCCCTCCTAAGGCACTGATAAGGACTGAATTGTGTGCGCCCTACCCCCAAATTCATAAGAAGCCCAATGTGACTGTAATTGGAGATAGGGCCTTGAAGGAGGTAATTAAGGTTAACTGAGGTCATAAGGTAGGACCCTGATCTGATAGGAATTGGTGTCTTTTATTCTTTTTTAAAAAGATTTTATTTATTTGATAGAGAGTGCACAGAAGCAAGGGGAGGCGTGGAGGGGGAGGGAGAAGCAGACTCCCCACTGAGCAGGGAGCCCCATGCAGGCTTGATCCCATGACCCTGAGATCACGATCTGAGCCAAAGGCAGATAGATGCTCAACTGCCTGAGCCACCCAGGACTGGAGTCTTTTTAAGATGGAGAAAAGACACCAGAGGTCTTTTTCTCTCTCCATTCTCATCCAAAGCAAAGGCCATGTGAGGACAGAGAGAGAAGGCAGCCCTCTATAAGCCTCACCAGAAACGACCCTGCTGAACTGGGAGAAAATAAATGCCTATTATTTAAGGCACCCAGTCTGGGGTATCCAGTTTGGGATATCCTGTCTGCAGCCTGAGCAGACTAATACGATCACCATCAGCTTGAATTTTCAACAAGCAACTGGAGTGCTGGGCCCCTGATGCTAAAGGGGAATCTTTAGGGATGGGAACCTGGAATGGGCATTGGTCACTAACTCCCTGAGCGAGAGTTGTCATGGTAAAGGTTGAGAATCATTATTTCGGTGGGGGGCGGGGAGGGAGCTCATGGCTGCCACCAGGCCCCAACCCCTCCCTCAGCCTCCCCTATTCCACCATCCCAAAGAGGAAAAGCTTACGGGGTCAATGATAAAATAGACATCTCAAGCGCTTAAATAGATTTTTTTTTTTTTTTTTAGATTTTATTTATTTATTGGTTAGAGAGAGAGAGAGAGAGAGAGAGCGTGCACAGGCAGACAGGGTGGCAGGCAGAAACAGGGAGAAGCAGGCTCCCCACCGAGCAGGGAGCCGGATGTGGGACTCGATCCCAGGACGCTGGAATCATGACCCGAGCCGAAGGCAGCCGCTCAACCAACTGAGCCACCCAGGCGTCCCTCAAGCACTTAAAATTAGGCTCCCCACAAGAGGGACAGAATATTATGAATAGAACTTGTCAGAAATCAGGCTGGAGTCAGAGGTGAAGTACTTTGTAGGAAAATCCACACCCATTTCATACCTGGGTTAGTTCTAGAAGCACAAGAGAGGCCCTTGAGACCCACATGAGATCAGTCCAATTCCACTGTAGGAGACCACAGAAAGATTTGGTGGGAAGCAAAGGTAAAGTGAAGAGTAACTTTGTGCAGTGGTCACACTGGCCTGTAGGCATCAGACTGGAGGTGGCTGGTTGGATACTAGGGGTTAAGGCTTGGGACCCTGGCGGTCTCTTCCCTTTCCTTAAAGAATCAACTAAGATTGTGTTTCGACATCCTAAAAGGTAAAAAATGGGGTCAAACCACCAAAAACTGAGGATACTTTTGACTCTGAAACTCAGGGGCCTAGACAAAACAAATACTGGTTATTGTTATACTCTTGTAAAATTCACTCATAAAAAATCACGAGTATAGATTCTGCTGAGTCAGTCAAACTGAAAATACTTGAAATTGAGTGATAGTGTTAGCAATAATAATACATAAGCAAATTGAAAGGGAACAAGTACATTTGACTATGTGAAAATGCCACACAAAATCCTGCAAATCTTCAAAAATCACGACATTAAACAACAAGCAAACACTATTTTTTAAATGGCCTAGTCTCTGGAGGGTAAGCCCAGGGCACTAGGATTTTTTTTTTCTTCAAGTGATTTTTATTTATTGCCAAGACAGAGGTCATGGCTGTACTCTGAGAATGTTATTGTACCTCCAAATTAAGGCAACATTTAACCAAAGAGCAGAAAATTTTCTAGATTTTGAAAAAATGCTATAAGGAGTACAATTTAAGTGGAATAGGGCTTTTCTAATGGACAGAATAAAATTATACTTTAAGTACTGAGTCACAGTCTAAATGCCCTGTTGGGGCGCCTGGGTGGCTCAATCAGTTGAGCACCCGACTCTTGATTTCAGTTCAGGACATGATCTCAGGGTTGTGGGATCAAGCCCCGTGCTGGGCTCTGCGCTGACCGTGAAGCCTGCTTGGGGATCTCGCTCTCAGCTCTTGCCACCCCCATGTGTGTGTTCTTTCTCAAAAAAAAAAAAAAAAAAAACCAAAAAAACAAAACTCTAACAGGCATTAGTAGGTAATCTCTGTATCCTAACTTGCTTTGGTCTTAAAATCATGGGAATGGAGTCCATAAGGAGACTTAGCGTGATTTTCTGCCCTGTAAGCCTGAAAGCCTACGTGTGGCTTTCCCACCGGGCAGCGTGGTATCTCTCCGAGAACACCAGTCATTTTCTCATCTGAAGGCCACACAGACAGAGGGAAAATGACAAAGAGCCAAACATAGGTCTAGGTGCGGTCCTGTGATTTTTGTAGGCACAAATGAGAGAAGCGTGGTTGATGGTCACAAGTTCCAATGACCTTCAGCAGGTGCTCCACATACCAGAGCTCTCGAGAACCCTGTGTGGTCCAGGTTTGCCTGTGAAGTAGCAAAAGATGCCTGGGTCTCATGTGTTGAACATTTAGTTTATATTTTAGAAACATAATGGCTACACTAGGGATGCCAAAGGGTAAATTGTGGAGTGGAATACACCTGGTTTCAAATCTTGAACCTATAACTTACTGTAGGATCATGGACCTGAATTCCAATCAACCTTGGTCCCTTTAAAATCAGGGGCCATCTAGGGGTGCCTGGGTGGCTCAGTTGGTTAAGCATCTGGCTCAGGTCATGATCTCAGGGTCCTGGGATCGAGTCCCACATCAGGCTCCCTGCTCAATAGGGAGTCTGCTTCTCCCTCTCCCTCTGCCGCTTCTCCCGACTTCTGTTCTCTCTGTGTCAAATCAATAAAACCTAAAAAAATAAAATCAAATCAGGGGCCATCTTATTTCACAGGGTTATGGTTTGATTTCGGTGATAGGACACTCAAATCCACCATGGTACATGGCACCAACAGGCATCCACTCCTATTAGCTTCCTTCCCATTATGGATAGGCAACTGTCAAATGGCATAAAAAGACAAAACACAAGTAAGCGAAACTCATTGTATTTGTTTTCTCTAGTCAGAACGTGGATGCCGTCACAGTTGTTACGTGCTCCTGTAACCACCACCAATGTCTTCCTGAAGAAGTTCTGCTCCTTTAAAAATTCAGTTTCTGTGCCACCCTTAGCTCAGCCGTAACGGGGAAACTTCCTAGGAATAAACATTTTTGATGGGTTTAATTTATTATCTTATTTCTTTAACAAGTGTTTAATGTATAGCTCATATATAGGGAATAAAGCTCTGCGAGCTATGATTCCCATCCTCGGAGCCCCAAAATTTTCTAGAGGGAGAGGGATGGGTCTGCTAGTACCCAACGTGTGAGTAAGTTCCCCTGTGCAATGTGCAGTTCTACATGCTTTGGGTCAGTTCCTCACAACCCCGTTAGGACAAAGGCGCTATTATCTCAATTTTATGAAAAAGACTTCAATGAACAGGAACTTTCAGTAGGTTGCTTGCATCTACAACGCTACCAAGTGAGGGTACCAGAATGTGAAGCCCGGCCGTCAGATTTCCAAGTCTGTGCTCTTACTCAGTATGCAATTCTGCCAGGTGTGTACATTTATGCCACAGATTTACAGAATTTGAGAGCTTGGGGTGTGTGCCTTGGATGTTCAGAGAGGGGCCTTAGAAATAGTTACTTTAAGGGGCACCTGGGTGGCTCAGTCATTAAGCATCTGCCTTTAGTTCAGGTCATGATCCCAGGGTCTTGGGATAGAGCCCCATGTCGGGCTCCCTGTTCGGCGGGAGGCCTCCTTCTCTCTCTCTCACTCCCCCTGCTGTGTTCCTTCTCTTGCTGTCTCTCTCTCTCTCTCAAATAAATAAATAAAATCTCAAAAAAAAAAAAAAGAAAAAGTTACTTTAAATCTTTCATTTTACAGAAGAAGGAATTCCAGAGACTGGAAAGAACATCACCCAAGGTCAGCTAGGCCAGTGGCTCCCCAGCAGTGAGAACCACCCCGGAGGCTCGCTCAACACAGACTGCTGGGACCCGCCCCCGGAGTCTCATTCTGCGGGGCTGGGTGGGGCCTGAGAATCTCAAACAGGTCCCCACATGTGGTTGATGTCGCTGGTCTTGGGAATACTGTTTAAGAACCAGCGTCCTATTTCGTTCCCTGTCTGAGCCAGAACGAAGCTTCTACTCCCCTCACTTTGCATCTTCCCCATAAACAGTGAATATCAGCTGCTCTGGAACAATGAGAATTCCGAGGGAGACTGGGCAGCCTGCTGGACCCAGGCACAGAATGCTCTCCTCCTCCTAGTTTAGCTGAGACATCTAGAAGCTTCTTCACAGCAGACAGGCTCATGACATCATGATTCTCTGTAACGCTGGTATTTCACTATGACCTTCTCCACTTACCTCTGCACATACCCAGTCTGAAACAACACAGACCTGCTTACCGCCCACTGTAAGTATTATTCTTACTTTGAGCTATTTACCAAAACTTATCCTCTAAAATGTGGCTCTTTGAAGGCCAAACACAGCAGGAGTTTTAGCAAAAGGACCAGGGGTCATGAACTATCTGCCAGCATTTATCCTTGGAAGAGGAGGATGATGAGATCACTTCAAAGTTTTCTTTAGTTTACGTTATAATTATAAAGGAAATTTTTGGCTTGTTCATTTAGCTAAGAGGATCCCTTGCCTTTCATTAGGGTCCCTGGTAGAGTGAACTATTTTGGAAGTAGGGACACTATTACTGTTCGAACTTGCCACAGTGAACGTTGCTTAGTGTTCGTGCTGTCACGGGGTGCTCTGCAGCTCAACTGCTTTAAGAGCATCAGGGATGAGCGAGCTTGGCATGTAGGGAGTGTGTCCAGAGTACCAGCCAGCTCCAAAGATCATCACTCCTGTTATTTAAGAGAGCCCAGGGGTCCACACATTTGCTTGGGCAAGCAGGTGGGCTGAAAGTGGCGCGACCTGAGCAAGTTGACAGACCCATAATCAGAACTCTCTCTTCCCCATGAGCAAAGGGATTTAAAGAGCATGATACCCAAGACGCACTTATGGGGTGTCTCCATCTGTCCCCCACGAAACCTCACAGGACTTAATACTGGGTCGTCCATCACTGAACGAAAGCATCTTTTCAGAACACCTGCTAGGCTCCAGACATTCTAGGTAAGGGTGCTCAAGAACACTCTCATTAACTTGTTTTCTTTTGAAATAAGCATAAATCTGTAAGAAGCTGCAAAAAGCCAAGAAACTGGACCAGGAGATCTCCTGTCTCCTCACCCAGTTTCCCCCAATGGTAACCTTGGTGTGACTACGGTATAGACACAAAACCAGGACACTGATATCAGTCCAGACCAGGAAGTACATTTGAACCTCATCAGTTTTCAAGGACAGGGGGCATTTTGGTTGTGAAAGACACAAAAACAAAAAGAAGAAACACAAAGGAGATGTAAAGACCATGAACACAGCGGGCAGTGTCAAATCATCCCATGTTACTTTGGAAATTTGTCTTTTCACTTGTTGTGAGAAGAAGATAAATGGTAAGTGCATGAGCTAGATAAATAAGACTGTCCCTAAAAAAAGACCTTAAAATTTCTTTCCCCCAGAGATTAAGCATAACAATTATAATGAAATTAACTTGTTTTTCAAATCCTCTGTAGATGGGAACACTTATTAGTGATGTGAGATTTGATACTCAGTAGTTCCCCCTTATCCATACTTCCAGTTTCCCCATGGTCCATGGCCCCTCAAAGCAGGCGACCCTCCTGCGTCAGAAGGTCAAGTCTAGCACTAGGTCATGATGCCTATGTCGTTCCCCTCACTTCATCTCATCATGTAGGCATTTCATCATCTCACGTCATCACAAGAAGAAAGATGAGTACAGTACAATAAGATTTTGTGAGAGAGAGAGATCACCTTCCAAGAACTTTTATTAGAGTCTATTGTTGTGATTGTTCAATTTTATTTTTAGTTATTGATATTTAATGTGTTACTGCGCCTAATTTTTAAATTAAACTTTATCATAGGTCCGTACGTCTAGGAGAGTAGGTGTAGGATTCAGGAATACCTCTGGCTTTAGGCACCCACTTGTGGTCTTAGAACGTATCCCCATGGATAAGGGGGGTTACTCTACACAGATCTTGGTCCCCTCCAAACTCACACACAATCTTCGCAATCTGTATAATTCATAAAATGATGACATGAGGAGTTTAGAACTTGCTATATATCGCCAGGCCTGGAATAGCATGTAGAAGGCACTTGGATTTTGTTACTTTCCCTAAGTAATCTTTAGAAGCCCCTATTGTTGTACCCATTATAAATTAGTCTTATCAAGTCATTAAAGGTTTCAAAAATAATCTTCCCTGAGCATTCTTGTTTTCATATATGTATGAAACATATATATATATGTATATATATATTTGGAAATATTAAAATGGAATATTTTATTATTATTAAATATTAAGGTTTTCCTCTGTATCTCATTTTCATAATATACAGTCAGACTAGGACATCAAACCATTAATACTCCAGCATCTTCCTTAACTAACAACTTCTTTCAAAACTGATGTAATGCAAGGTCATCGACAAGGGACCTCCCACTGTGATGCGTTTGCCAATATTTGGTCTTTAGCCGAAATACTTTTTAAAAGAACAGCAGCAGCCCACCAAAAGAACACGATGTCTCCAGAAGCTCCTAAGAAGCAGAATGTCCAGGTCTATCAAAAAAGACCAGCAGTACTTTCCTAAGCAGGTAATGACGCGGTAACCTTTTTGATTATTCACCCTAAGAAAGCTGCTCTGGTATTAGGAAACAAAACACAGCATTTTCCTTTTGCGTGGTGGGGAGTTGTCTGTGTGGATCTCCCACCAGCCAGGCTGGCCAGAATAAACAGATGTTTCATTACGTGGAGGAGCCAAATTCCCCTCCACTGCATACACAGAGCTGATGACCCCCACTGGGGTCATCTGAATTCTAAATGACCAAGCAGAACTTTTGCAGACCCCCCACCCCTACCCTCACCCCTTCTAGGGCCAGCCCTAGGCAAGGCTCTGAAGTAGGAGAAGCTTGCTCTGGACCACACTGGTGGAGTCTCCCCTCCCCCAGGTATTATCTCAGTCGAGTGTCCTGAGGTCTCCCCTCCCTCCACCCCTGCCCACCTGGAACTCTCTCCTTCCAGGGTTGCTTCCCTAGGCTTGGCCACCTCACAAAGATTCCAAGGACATGGGGAGTGCCCTCAAATAACCTGCCCAAGACACAGAGCGAGAGAGCTGCACGCCTGACTCCAAGTTCTATGCTCTTTCCGTTGCCTACAGTGTGTTGAATGGCTCTGTAGGCTTAAGTAGTTGGAAACTGACTCTTTAATTCATTTTTCTTAAGCTCAAGAGTTTACAAATTGTTTGTGGTGGTCCTTATTTCTTCAGAATCAAATCGTCAGGTATGTTCTATTTCGGGTCCCGGAAAAATTTTAAAATGCTTAAAAGTATTTAAAAATTTTTA
The DNA here is from genome assembly GCF_963455335.1 of Martes martes. Classification (NCBI taxonomy): domain Eukaryota; kingdom Metazoa; phylum Chordata; class Mammalia; order Carnivora; family Mustelidae; genus Martes; species Martes martes. The sequence continues at coordinate 15,847,936 of NC_137893.1, forward strand.
AAAGTACTTCAGATAGTAACATTTTGGAAAAATTTTTATTTAGAGAGACAGAGTGTGGAGTGGGGGGCAGAGGGAGAGGGAGAGAGAGAATCTTAAGCAGGCTCCACACTTAGTGCAGAGCCTGACCTGGGGCTTGATCCCATGACCCTGAGATCGTGACTTGAGCTGAAATCAAGAGTTAGACACCTAACTGACTGAGCCACGAGGCGCCCCTATGGTTTACAATCAGTCTTCAGCAAAATGTAGCACCCTGTGTGTGTGTGTGTATACACGCATGTGTGCATATATACATACAAACGTATACATATAAAAAATTAAAAACCACCAAAATAATCAAAACCAAGGAACTTTTCATTGACCATAGCATGTTTCTTTGTAGTTGTTAAAGTAGAATAAAAAATAACTTTATTCTTTGCAATACAACAATGTCCTCTATTTAATAGGCAACACAAAAGAGAGAGAAAACCACCTCTGTAAAAGCTTTCAAATTGATTTCTAAAATCACCATCACACTATCAGTGGACTCAGCTTCATGCCTGCGAAGAAGACCCTGAAACCATTTACCTGGAGACCTTTCTCTGCTGCACAGGTTTTTAGATCCCTGGACTTAAAAAGTGCTTATAAAACTATGCTCATGAATCAGTGATTCAGATTCTGAACACTGGTTGGCTTCAGATTCCTTTTGTGCAGTTTGCACAGAGGTGCCGTTGTTCAGAAACACAGCCACAAAGCGAGCTCAATGGGGCTGAAGAAAAACAGACCGCGGGCTCGCGCATGAATGCGTCCCCCCAAACAGGGCAGTGTACACACATTTGTGTGTGTGTGCGTGTAACTAGTTATTCAGAGTGCTTTAGTGCAAGATGAACGTGTCCAAGTGTCATCCTCTGATTTCAAATTAGAATCTGTAGATTTTCTTCCCAAGCTGGCAGCCTGCCATCCCCACAGGCCTCAAGTGGCTCGTGGCTTTGGGGAGAAAGGGGGTCTCAGTTATGGGACACTCTGCTGCTCCCGCCCACCACACTACTGTGGGTCTCTCGGTTTTAAGGTGGATTCCATGGCCAGAATTCCTAGACCCTCAACTTAAACCATCAAAGGAATCACTTAAAGGATGTATAGACTTAAAAAAAAAAAATCTTTATAGAGGGAAGGTGTTCTATCATAGTCTCTGTGATCTGAATTCTCCCTCATCACAACCTGGAAAAATAGCCGGGGCTTTGGACACCATTTTAGACTGATAACCACTTTTCCATACTCTCTGCATAACTTACATAAAGAGGACCCCAAGTTTACCTGATTGTTTGTGAAAGTGGCCAGGAAAACCATAAATTCACATTTTTAAAAAAGATTTTATTTATTTATTTGACAGAGAGAGATATCACAAGAGAGGCAGGCAGAGAGAGAGAGAGAGGAGGAAGCAGGCTGCCCGCTGAGCAGAGAGCCCAATGCGGGGCTCAATCCCAGGACCCTGGGATCATGACCTGAGCCGAAGGCAGAGGCTTTAACCCACTGAGCCACCCAGGTGCCCCTAAATTCACATTTTTAAGGTGAAAATTCTAAATTTGAATTATAACTTCAATGGTTTTTCTCCCTTCTTTCTTCCTAAATACTGTGACTACAATAAGTACACTTGGTCACCATACAGACATTTTCATACAAAATCTCCCTCCATTCATAGAGGACACATTTTGTTTCAAGAAACCTTCAACAGCCAGATATAATTAATCAGTGAAACCTGAGGGTCAGATCTATGCAAAACAATAGCAACGAACATTTGAGCTCTTGTGTTTCTTAGGCATGGTTGTGAGTACTGGAAATGCACTGTTCCATTCAGTTCGTTTAAGAGTTTGATGATCCGCATTTCAAAGATGGGCAATTTGAGGCTCACGTAAGCTATGTAACACATCCCAAGTCACACAACTGCTAAGCACAAAGCCAGTTCTCTCCAGATCTGCTTACTCTAGTGTTAGGTTCTCAACCACTGCCCTGTGCTTGAAAATTTCAAGGGAAGGGGAATCAGTAGTTTTCTGTGTAAAGAAGAAATACTTTTGGCAGTCTAGGATCCTAGTCTGTACAACAAAGAGATATTTCTAGTAAGTTCCCAAAACTTTCTACACCCTTACCTCAAACAAAGACCAACTAAAGGCAACACAGCATCTAAAAACCAAAGAATAACAACAACAACAACAACAACAAAGAAAGAAAGAAAAGAAAAGAAAAAAGAAAAAAAAAGGACAATGAGCTGGATTTACAGCTTTCAAGAAGTTTCTCCAAATGGTCAAATATGAAAAGTTACATATGCAAAAACATCAAGCTAAATTCAAGTTCTAGGAGCATAAAGCATTGAGCAACTTCTTTGTAATGAAAATGGAAACCAGGGTCAATTTTCAAGTAGGACAAATATTGTTCTTTGGAACGGAAACTTGTTGCTGCATCTCACCATGGAGCAAAAGGCTTATAAACTCCTGAAAAAATAAGGTTCACATGGAAACAAAAACACAACAGGAACTCCAATATGGAGACGGACAGATGCTGCCTGTCTTCTCAATTCCTTTAAAAGCCATCGTTGCCTATTAAAATGTCAATGTAGAAATCATAAAATACCAATAACTCTAGTATTCCAGAGGAAATGTTTATGCTGAAGATTTTAAACGTTGGTTTTATAAAAATTTACTAGCAAGGAAGATTGATGGAAAATGATGACGTCTAAGGACAGGCAGGCCCGGTTACTAGGAAGTCACAAGACTGTATCTAGAAGTCATGACCACACAGTAATGGCTAATAAGGACAGCTAACACCTTCGATTTCTCACGATGCGTCAGGTGCCATTTTGAAGATTTTTTTAAAAAATGTAAATTAACTCACATCATTCTCACATCTCTAAAAGGTAAGTATTACTTCCAGCCCTATTTTGCGCTTGAGAAAAGGGAGGTACTGAGAGATTAAGTAACACGCCCAGTCATACAACCCGGAAGTAGTAAAACTGGAACCATTGGAACCAGCTGGTCGGGGAACGACAATTTTACTCCCTCGTCTCTGACAACTCGCCGTGCAAAGCCCTGCCCACGAGGACAGGGACTGTCCCCACAGAACTGAACTAATTGTGGAGAGAAAACAGGAATTTCCGCCATGTTCCTCCAGTAGAGCGTCTTAGGGCTGGACTTGTGGTGCCTCTCCCTGGTGGTTGACAGCTCTGTGGGCGCGCCAGAGCTCCCGGGCGAACTCTCAGAAGCAGGGAGAAAGATGAAGACGGCTTCTAACCCTCCATTTTCTTGACATGTTCTTTGCGTCTTCTTCCATTTTACCCCCACCTCTCAAACCAGTCATGAGCTCTCTGAACTCCGGCCCTGGACTGCTCCTGCTCTGTATCCCCCCGCACCCCCACTCCAGTTTGCACCAAGCAGTTGCTTCATAGAGGCTGTTGCATGATTTATGTGTGTTGTGGACATCTTCCCACGGAGGCTGAGCCCTGAGCTGAGTCCTCAGGGAAGTGATGTGTGAAGAGACATGGAAAGAAGGGGTGAGAAGGCAGCCACAGTGGTTGTGAAGAGACAGAACTCCTGGGGAGTGGTTGGCGTGAACCAAGGAACTGGGCTGGACTGTGACCAAACAGGGCAGTTACTGATGCGGGACCTCAGAGCCTATTCCGGGGAATTTGGAGATCGCTCCGTAGGCAATTAGGATCACTGGCCGATGACACCCGGGAGGAAGCAATCTGCCAAGGGCTTTGTTTGCTGACACGAGAGCTTCCAAGTCCCAGAGTTAGAATGATCAGAGAGAGAGAGAGAAGCCAAAAGTCAAGAAGCAATTTCCAGGAAGGGAGAAGACAGTGATTAAGTCACCCATTTTATTTATTTGATTTTAACATGCTGCATGGTGGGCTGCCGGTATCCAAAGCAAGCCATCTTCACACTGTTCTGACAAAGCAGGTAGAAACGGAAAGACTTGCAGAGAGGCGGTGGACCAAGTGAACTCACTTCTGTCCCTCGGGGCAGTGAGCTCTGGGGAAGCTTCTGTGAGTTTCCACAGCTCTGTTTTCAGGAGGGCTCATCTCACGTCCTGAGCCCAGACTGAGGAAGAATAATCAGATGGAGAAGGCCATGGGCACTAGAACACAGTGGATGGTAGCGGGGGCTGGAGTTGGCAAAGCTTAGGATTGAATCCAGCTGGGAAAATCATTACTACTCATGGGAACTTGGGTAAATTCACCTAAATTCACCTAAACCTGCCTTAGGTCTCAGTTGCTTCGTGTGTAAAATGGGGATGATTTAGTACTTACAGCAGATTGTTGAGGGGATTAAACGAGATAAAGGGGCATAAAGCATTTAATCAAGAGTCCCGGTACATAGATTTTCTAACTCGCATTTTTTTAGCTTCCGTATTTGTTTATTTGATATCCATTCATTATGAGGCCAAACTAATAGCCAAAGTTGTTTACATCTCCCCTGTGGTCCAGAGCCCTTAGCTGGAACCACCTCTACCTAACTCATATGCACCTAACCAATACTTCCCTGCCCTACTCATCCCAGGGTCAGGGACCAGACAACTGGGCATGGCCGTATGCCCCAGGGCCTGCTGGTATTATTCAGCCCAGCCAAGCCTAATCTGCCCTGCATGGGCAACCCCATGGAAACCCCAATAAAGGCTCAGCCTAGGCTTTCCTCTTGCTCTTTTCTGCCTCCCGACTGACTCTGGTGCTTTGGCCTGCGGTCCTGGGTGGCAGGCCACGCAGCTCCTTTTGGGAAACGTAAGTAATAAAAAATCTCCTTTGAGTGCCATGATTCTGTCTCTTCTGTCACTCAGTCGCTTCTACAAATTAAAACCCCACACATACAACCATTGAGACAACAGAGCCCAGTAAACAACAGCCACGATAACCTTCCCACAGGTCATAAAATAAATCAGTTCTGTTCATGTCTCTTCTCTCCATCCCTTCTCTCCTGTTACTTTCGCGGTTTTGACCTGAATCATCGCAACAACCTCCTGAGTACGTCTTGCTAAATCCAATCTCTTGCTTCCTCAAACCATCTCTTTAGATGCCTCTCTTCTAAAACTCAGGATGTAGGTCCCCCTCTGCCAGGAAAGCTTGATACTGTTCCCTCTGGTCTAAAGATCCAGTCCAGCTCCTTATCTTGGCAGTTAGACCTTCCAGGGTCTGGCCCAGAACAGCAGCCACATTGGACAACTTGACATTGCCCACTAAGGTCACAGCTTTTCACACCTGTCTGTCTTTGCTCAGGCGTACCCATTAGTTTTACACATAGCAGCTGCTCCGTGAATATTTATTGAATCATAAGCCCTGTGATTATTCTAATTAAAATAAAGGACTCTTATCAAGTGGTTAATTACATAGTTAATAATGGAGAAATATGGGATAAGGCTTATACAAGCTCATTTACATGAAGAATAATTAGTACAGGTCAGAGTATAAGAGTCTGTTAAATTCTATCAGAAAACAGTGATGATATAAAAATTATTTTAAAGTGTTACTGCCATATTTAGTCATAACTATTAATTATATGATGGGGTTAATACTAATTTAGGCTTGCAAAGACAAAAGAATTTTTTGTTTGTAAACAAACCGTACACCTGTGAGATGTAATTTCCCTGTGTGCATTTTACTCATGCCCGAAGTTGCTAGGCCAAATACGGGGTAAGGTTAACAATTCCACTTGGAATTTATAGAAGTCTAACCAGGCTTCTTCAAACTCTTTCTGGTCCTAAAGAAAGAAATGGGCCATGACCTGGCTGGAAGGAACCCAGATGCAGCCCGGTCTCTGTTCCTTCAAGCCTACGCTAGACCTGAATGAGGAAATCAGGTTTGGGTAGAACTCACTCATATCCTCTCTAATGGCTACCTGAAACTCCTCCCAGGTCCTCAAGAAATATTTGGTGGGTTATCTGACTTTATCATCTGACTTTCCATCCAGCACAATTGTTGAAAAAGAAAGTTGGCTGAGTTTACAGCTACCTCTTCTTACTAGGTGGGTGGTTGGGCTTGGGGAGGAATGAAAATCATTTCATTGATACAAGGAGAAGCTGTTCCTGGCCGACATAAGGAAATGGTGGTTAAGAAAGAATCTTAAAAATTACTCAAAGATGATTACAGGCTGTCACTGAGCAATGAGGAAGGAAGAGCTTTCTTTTCGACTACAGGGTGCATAGCTCTACAGACAGAAATTATTATTTTATATTTAGGCCAATGGTAGTCTATATGCCTTTGAAATGTAAAAAGCAATAATAACTTAAGTACCTGGTATGACTTTCAAAAACATCAAGATAGATCCCACTGGTCATACAGGAAAACCAGGCCCCTTGCTTTGTAAGACCTTGCGTTTCATGGTTCTGAAGTCACTGGTTAGCATGTAGTCATTGAGTGCCTGCTCGACTAGGACATCGGGCATGGGGGACTCAGAGGGTGGCAAGCCACGGAGCTCTACCTGGGCTCACCATCTGGATAAGGAGGCAGGACCACATGGAAAGTGAATGAACGAGAGATATATGCTACCTCACAGCCAAGTCTTTTCAGTGTTCCCAGAAGCTTCAACAAAGCGTGGAAATTCTGAAAGAACCCATGTGCTAAAATGAACATGACTTCACTCAACAAAGCAAATAACTTAGTTGGAATTTAAAATTTGCAAGTGTTCGTCCTTGATTCGGTCTTGAGAAAGTGTGTGGGGGAAATTGCTTATAGCAGAGATGCCCTTTGACGGTTTTCAAGCCCTGATCAAGGGCATCATGTTGCGTGCCTCGACCTTCCGCCCTTGTCTTTGCCGACTTCTGAAGCAGTCAAAGCACAATTACAGCAGGTTTTAGGATGCTGATTTGGGGCTACCCTTATATAAAATACCCATCCTTACTGCATTTGGGCAGAACTGGCAGCGACATAGTTACAATTTTAAGTCTGAAGCTGTAAAGTGACCCAAATCTGCCTTCCCCTTTAGTTTCCTCACCCCTGTGAGGTCTAAGAGGGCTCGTTGAGCTGCATCGGCTTCTGCTTCAATTTCCTGTCCATTTCTGAGCTGGGTGTTGAGAAAGAACATCCACGTAGGCAAGGCCAAGAGCGGTCAGGAATTGAAAAGACTTGTCTCAGGTCACACTGCCTAGCAGCTGGGACACTCCGGTCACTTTCATTAAAAAAAAACAGTCACTAAACATTCACGAAAGGCACGAACTAGGGGTTGTCACGTTCCCTGAGTTAACTTTTACCATGTACCAGTGAAATATCTGTATCACATAACAGATCTACTCTTCATACTTAGTGATTCTATGGCGTGTGAAACAATGGCAACTATTAAATTTTACATCAAAAGAAAACATCATTGCTCTAGAGAACTAAGAACTAAAGCATCAAAACCATATTCTTTCTTATTTAAAGTGTCTTTCCCGGTACCTAAAAGTAAAACCTTAAAAACCATTCATCAATCCCTCTCGAGAGAAATTTGTTGAATAATTACTCTGCACCAGGACCTGGATGGGGCATTAGGATAAAAAGATTTTTGAAAAGATTAATCTATGGCCCTTGCCTTTAAAGAAAAAGAGTTCTTCTCGAGTAGGTTAGAAGTTAAGGTATATTTAAGGGAGGGAGAATAAAATACGAGAGAATTAAAACACAGTATCGCATCAGCCGTAAAAAGGACAGAAGTACAGATTGATACGCGCTATGGTTGACTCTTAAAAGCATTATTCTGCTAAGTGAAATAAACCAGACACGAAAAGACAAATATTGTATGATTGTACTTATATGAAATACCTAGGAGAGGCAAATTTATAGACAGAAAGTAGAAGAGAGGTTACCAGAGGTAGAGGGACAAGGGAGAGTTGTTCCTGCTTAATGGTTATGGGACTTCTGTTTGGGGTGATGAAAAAGTTTGGGGAGTAGATGATGTGGTGATGGTGGCATAAAATCGTGACTGTAATTCACAGCTGCTACTGGATTGTGCCCTTAAAAATGGACAAAATGGCAAATTTTATGTTATATATATTTTATTACCACTGAAAAAATGAATAATGTCACATACCAGAAACTATTGAATTGTACCCTTTAACTGAGTGAATTTACATTGTAAAAGTATAAATTGTATCTCAAGAAACCTGTTAAAGAAACCACACCATCCCTTTATTACTTTGTCATCTCGTAAAGCTCTGAGTATTGTTAAAGAAATTTACCAGGAGCAGAACCAGGTGATCAATGTTTGAAATACTATGACTCATCCTTCTTGCTGAATACCTAGGTTCTACAAATAATCACTAACCCTTTTGGCAGTTCAGAACGCAGAAGAGCCTTCTATTTTTTGCATACCTGGGTTAAATAACTGATTTTTCTATCTGGCAACGAATACTTATCGGACTCTTTTCAAAATAATCTCTTGGCCTGATTCTTGAATACAGTCAGCCTGAAAAGTAGGGCTGGAAACCACCCTCAGAACAAAACAAATGACAACATTGAGTTTTTGTACCGCTCATTCGTAGGTTAGCTACAGATCAGAGCATGCCAGCATCCAGAAAAATGCCTTTCTGGCATTTTCTTTATTGACTTTCAACACATATTTGTTGAAATGAAAGAACAGTTGTATTTACTGCTCAGACAGCTCTCAGGACCATGGGTCAGATAAAAGCATTTTGAGGGGCTGCAGGCCAGATCAGAAAGCCCCTGGGAGTTTATGAGTTCTGGGCTCAATGCTCGCTTCCTCTCCTGGCTCGGAGCTTCTCTCCTAGGTCAATCATCAGCAAGACCAAAGAGTTCCTTTCTAACTACGTATTGTTAAAAAATTCAAGGTCTAGACAGAACAGAACGAGGTCAGGTGTTTCAATAGTATTTCATTCCAGTGAAAATTTGTTTCAGAAAAGGCCACAGTAACATTCTGAACTCAGTTCACAGGAAAGTTAGGATTTGGTTAATAGTTCTATTGTCGCCTCAAAACAATTGTAACAGAAAAGAAAAATAATTAATGGGGAAACCCAGAAGCTAACTCTGTTTTACCTTGTTCCATCCCAGAGTTAATCAAGTGATGTGCTTTAGACTAGAATTTGCCAAAAGCCAGTACACCTTTTGTCCTACTGGTCAAATACAAGTATCACAGAACAAGGATGACATCTGAAAAGAAAAGCTGTGGGAGGAAAACAACATGGAAATAATGCCCTTCTCCTGGGTGACCACTGAGGGCACCAATGCCTTTGACGAGGAAAATAGAAAATGAACTGTCCACAAGCAAGCTAGCCATAATTTATAATAACCTGAGAAGAAAAACAGCCTCTGGACTGTCAGCTCTGTCTGAAGTGGGGGTAAGCTTGGGCACTCATCATCGCCTTCCTGAACCCTTAAAAAAAAAAAATCACAGGGTCATAGCCGAGCGTCAGACATACCCTGGATCTGAGGTCCATCTTGGCTCCGTGGAATAAGGAGTTTGGATTCAGGCCTTCGAGGGGCGCTTCGATTCCTCCACCCGCGGATCAGGGTCCCCACCATGGTCGTGGACAGCATGCTCCCCCCGGCAGCCGTGGCCCTCCTGGGCGACGGGGAGGGGTGGACAGTCCTGTCAGGCTGCCGCCGTCAGGAGAACCATGTCCAGCCGGGGCAGGACGAGGTACTACGCCCAAGGCAGACAGGTCCGGGCAGTTCGGCTGCCTGTGTCCTCCACCCACATTCTCCCTGGCTGGCGTTGTCTGCCCTCCCTCAGGAGGCCCTTGGAGAGCTTGGGAGGTGGGATGAGAAAAGCAGACGGTGCCCAGATGAAGATGAGGGAGACAAATAGAGCCAATCGATAGGAGGGGATGGTCCCGCCTTCTTTCCGGGAGGGAACATGTTTTTAAATCTTCCCTTTTCACTTAAACGAGCCTCATTTTTTACAATTTAAAAATGATGATGTGTGTGTAGGAGGGGAGGTGGGAGGCATGTACCGATGCGTCTGTTTCTCTTTTTCCGTCCTGTTTTTCTTCTGAGCTGCAACAGCTTTGGGGCAGTTGCTTTTCGGAAGGGAATCATTCTTCTAGATCAACAGAATTCATTCACTATCTATGAAGAACACTTCTAGTGTCCTGAGTGTTCAAGTCACAGAACTCTATCAGCTTTTGTGGTTGAGGAAAGTTGATTAAGGCAATTTAATAAGAACTGACAATCATGTAAACTCTCAAAGGCTTTTTAAAAATGAATTGATTCCAATGGCCTAGTTCTATTCTCTCTCCCCATGAGCTGGCCAGAGCTGCCTCCTACCCAGGAGGAGGTGGGACCTGAGCTCCACTCATTTAGCCTGTTGCTCACTCATGCCCCCTACTGGTCAAGATGTCAGGTGCACATTGGTTGGAGACCAATGATTGCATTAAAGTTGTAGGAGGGGCAAGTGGTAGAAAATTCTAGAATCCCCTGAACGTCTCTGGATGCTCTGTTCATTCACCCTTAGTGGTACTAAAATTGAATTAATTGGAGCTAGTCTCAGATGCTTTGATATTATTCATTGTCTTATGACTTCTGTGGCTTATGCCAATGACCCATATCCAACAGGACCTTACTTTTTTCCTCCCTTCCCAGTATCACCTTATTTAACAAGCTGTAGACTGTTTTTTTGCAAGAGGCAAATTTCCCCAATTTCTCCATATCTTTCACAATAAAAAAAAAATTGCCTACAGTTTACTAAAGAGCAGCAGGGTTTTGAGGACACACCCTTTACACAGTCATTTAGTTGAAATTTCCCTCATTTGCTCATTATTTTGACATTTCCCAAATTTGGACAAATTTTAGTATCATGGCAGATGGAGGGAAAGTAGAAATGGGGGAGGGGGGCTTGAAATGGTATGAGAGTAGGAGGCTGTGGGCACTCGTCCCTCCTTATCCCAACCTCAAGGTGGGGTTCAGCCAAGAGGCCGGGACACAGTGTGGGATCATGGGGGGCAGGCAGCATTTGATGATAGGTATGGGTCCTGTTTCTCCTTGTGGTACAGCCCAGAGGAGGTACTTCCTTTGACTTGGAGCAGGCCTGCTGCCATAGGGGGCTGAGCTGGGCTCTGACAGGGTCAGCAGAGAGTTGCTCAGGGTGTGACACGATCTGCCCTTTAGGGAAAAGGCGAAAGAGGCCTTCAATGGTCTCTCAGTTCCCATGACCTCCAGTGTCACAAGGACGGGCTGAAAATGCCTTTGCTGGGGATACTGCCTGTGGGCGTGAAGTGGCGTCCAGGGTAGAGAGAAGCAGAACCAGGTGCTCAAGCCTGGGGTCTGATTCTGGCTCGGAGGTGGGGGATGAAGCAGGAAACTTCGGGATGGTCCAGGGTCACTCATCAGGGGACAGGACCAGGAGGTGGGAACACAGCACGTGCAGCTGGTTACCTTGAATCATTTTGTTTCAGAACTCTGTGTCGGGCTGCAGGAGACCGAGTGGGCTGGGGATGAGGCCTAGTGGGACTTCCAGGAGAGGCTCTCCCAAGACAAGCAGAGGCCACCTTCGCCCCGTTCTTGGGCTGGGGTGGCGGAGAGAACACAGTGATGTGGAAAAAGCAAAAGATTTACTGTGAAGACGACAGAGAACTAACATTCTCTCAACGGAGCTCTCCTTGATCGTTACGGCTGCCCCATGTCTGAGATCCCCATAAACCACAGACATCAGTCTCCGTTGGGCAGACCAGAAGTCCAAGCAAGATGAGAGCCGTGGGAAGGGTGGCCAGAGCCTGAAGCCAGCGAGAAGCCCAAATTCTGAGAACTTTCTTTGTACAGGTGCTGTTATCAGCCACCAGGGTGACAGCAAGGCAAAAAAGGAGGTAAATGGAACCAACTGTTCATTCCAATAAAATTCCCTGAGCCCCACACCGGAACTTTCCCCGTCGGTCTGTCTCCTTAGGCTCTCATGGTTCCCAGAGGCCACGAGCCTGGCACCTGCCACACTCTACTTACTCTGTTCATGCAGCCAGCTCCCTGCAAACCTCACTGTGCATCAAGAGTTCTGCATAAAAGGCAGATTCCCAGGGCTTGCCCCACTTGGTCTAAGAACTGTGTGGGAGCTGTGTTTCCTCCAGCACCCCCAGATCCCTTCTTCCCTTACCACCCTGGAATCCAGCTGAGGACGCCATGGAATCAACTGACCAGGCTGTGGGCTTCTGGAAGCCAGGGGTCACGACCTTTCTTACCAGCACAGTTTTGTAGCCGGTACACAGTTTGTTGGATGAAAGGCATCAGCCCTGTGGTCGGGGGCCCAGCGGTGTTCCCCATGGCCGGGTGGCCCCATGCCCCGTCCTCCAGCCCACCTATGGCTTGTCACCATGGCCAACGCTTCCCTGGCTGTAGGGGCTACCTTAGGACCACCGCTCATTTTCTCCGCCCCCCACCCCCCCAGGCCCCTCCCAATTCCCCCATTTCATGCGCCCGCCACGTTTGACTCCAAGCAGTGACAAGCTGTCAAGACTGCAGATTCCGGTCCCTTCCGCCCCATGCAGAACGGCTCCGTCTTGCTTCAGATACTACGGAAAAGGGGTCTGTAGGCAAAAGCTCAAAACTCAGGTTTCCCAGCAGCAGCCAACACTCAGCTGTCCTTCGTTTGTCCGCTGGAGCAGGTGGACGCTCAGCAGCCAAGGTTTTCCCCAACAGGAAGTTGAGCAATGGCCATGACTGCTGTGGGAAACGTGGTCAGGAAGAGGAAGAAGAGTAATGTCCTGCCTGTGTAGGTCAACCCCACCCTTCCTAATTCATACACTTATACTTCCTCAGCCAGGCCTGCTGGAGCCCGTGGAGTTCTTCCACCACGATGCAAAGGGAAACAGCTTAATTGCGAGTCCGTGAGGTCATTTTCCTCCAAATTAGTTCTTAGGACCTACCCTCCCCCACTTCACGAGAAAGGACACACGGAGGAAGGAAACACACTTCTTCTTCAGAACGCAGAGCTCTAGAAAACCAGAATCTTGCTGAAGGCTCTTTTAAGGCCAATATGGCTCACGACGAACTTTAGTTCATTAATGTTCGCCTCTGATTTCCTCTCGTGACTCTGAGTCCCCACGCAGTCCAGAAATTTCCTTAACCTAAATAGTGTCCCCACACACCCACTATAGAGGATGGGGGCTGACTCCGGCCGTTTGCTTCTTTGTTATCTCCTAGGACCTGCCACAGTGCAGGGCCCACAGAGGGCTCTTCACAGATGCGGACTCTGTAAAAGCATGTCAGGCTGTGATGTGGCTGTCAACTGTTAAAAGGTGCATGAAGCCATCCGGATTAAGTCCGTCTTCTGCCTCAGCAGCAAATGTCTGCTCCCCCATTATGATGTCAGGAGGGAGCTGCTGGGGCAGAGGGCAGGGCTGTGTGCGGGGAATTTCTTGCGAGCTCCTCATGGTTTTTGTCCATCTGGGTGGGCTTCCAGGAGCTTCTGGTCTTTCTGACTCCCCACACAGACTTCTCTTTGGGGCGGAAATCAGGAATTTGATTGGCAACTGTAGAAGGGAAGACTGGGCAGGTGTAATCGAGCCCCGTTCTGGCTCTTTCGGCAGAGGACTGCCCACAAGTCACACACGTTGTGCTGTATTTCTTGATGTCGTGAGTGTGACATATGCCAGATCCGCTTCTGTGAGGGGAAGGCTGCCCCGCTCACCCTGCTGCCTGGGAAAGCTTGTGATCCTGAGTCTGGGATGCAGATGATACCTGTCCTCCGACAGAAGGCACAGTCTCCAAAGTCAGCTTTATAGGGAGTCGAGGTGAGGGTGCAGCCCTTCTGTGCCCACCCCTTTGTTCTATGTTTTCAAATTGGTTCAGAACCTGGGTGGGAGGACAGCATCTTTATTGCCCTGTCCTCCCACATCCTAAGTGCAGGCCATGGGTGTTGATTTGGCATTTTCTAGTGAACTGTTTTATGCCACCATTAGCTTTTTGGGTCCTGCAGTTGACTTTTTGCTGTAACTTGGCAGGGAGCTTTAAGCCTTACACCATGAGCGGTGCTTACTTTGGCCCCTGAGTCAGCTTAAGTTGACTTTGCCCACAGGTGAGGGGCTCTTCCTAGAGTATCAGGACTGTCCATCAACGGAGGAATGGAGAAAGGAGACGTGGTGTAGATGTACAATGGGATTTGACTCAGCCACAAAAAAGAATGAGATCTTGCCATTTGTGGCAATGCGGATGGACCCAGAGGGTATTATGTCAGGTGACATAAGTCAGAGAAAGGCAAATAGCGTGTGATTTCCCCTATATGTGCAATTTAAAAAAACCCAAAACCCAAGTGAATAAACACACAAAAGAAGCAGGAACAGGCCCTAAATACACAGAACATGCTCTCAGTTGCCAGAATGGGGGTAGGGGGAGGAGGTGAGGGGATGGGCGCAATGGCTGGAGGGGGGCAAGAGATACAGGCTTCTGGTTACGAGATGAGTTAAGTCATGGGGATGAAAATCACAGCACAGGGACTTAGCCAATGGTATTGTAAGAGTGTTGTCTGGTGACAGAGGGGAGTCACACTTGTGGTGAGCACAGCATGAAGTCTGAAGTGATCGAATCACTATATTGTACGCCTGAAACTAATATAACATCGTATGTCAACCATATATCAACAAAATAGACAGACAGGCCTGCAGGCATCAAACCCCCACAAGCAGGGCTCAGGCCCCACTCCCCCAAGCAGATGGCCAGGTGGTCCCAGCAAGAGCCAGCTTAGCTTTGGGAGGTGGGCTACCGCTGCTTGCCCTTGACCTACACAGGTGCAGGGTTTCTGAAGCAGGTGTATTGAGGCAAAGAGTCAGCAACAGGAAAAGGAGAGTCCTTGTTTACAGGCTTTTTCAACATCTAGGGTGGAATGGTATTACAAGGCAGCCGGTTCTGTATGCACTGCCGACTAGACTAGGGTGTAGTCTCAAGTGCTTACCGCCAGGACTGTCCAGGCAGTGCTAAGTTCGCTGCTCTAAATTCCATCCTGTTTTCAAGGCCAAGAGGAAGTGGGGCTGGGAGAGGCAAAATTCGGATTCGGGTGGCTCATGCACAGGTTTGAGAGTCTCCTGCGCTATGGGGCCTTAAGTTGCTTCCAGATCAACCGGTCATCTCACTCACATACCACGGAGACTCTGCTCTGGAGTTGGCAACGGTCTTTGCGCCAAAGTATTGCATGTTGGGAAGATCACTAACTGCTCCAGGGGATGGGAAATAAAACAATTTTCTAAATGTAGAGGACCTGGAGTCATTGGTGTTTGTTTAGTTCTCAACATGGAGAACAGAGAAGAAATCCTAAAGTTAAAAAAAAAAGAAATAAAAAATGAGAAGAAAAAGACTATGCTCTTGGGTCATTTCTTCTCTCGAAGTAATAAGCACAACCCAGGCTGAATTGCTCGCCCTGGATCCCATACAAGATTCAGCCCACACTACCCTAACTTCCAGACGCCGTATCTATGGACCTCGGTGTTGTAGTGCTCACAGATGGGGAAAACAGCAACATGGCTGGTGTCTGTTGACAGAAGTCCATCCCTGAGAAACTTCGCCGTAAATTCATATACAGTTGGATTCTCACATACACAAGCATGTCTTGCAGTCTAGGAACATTTATTAACTGCCAAGACATCTCTCCTCTATCCACCCTAGGGATAGGAAAATGTGGTCAAATTTGCCCATCTAAGAAGCCTTGCCCTGACTCTCACGGGGTCCAGCTTCTCGGGGGGCAGCTCTCTTCTCTTCAAGGGTAAAAGTCACTCACCTCCCCATCTCTTTCCCAACTCACGCCAATCTAGCTTCCAACCATCGGAATGGCTCTGTTGCTTAACCCAGCTGGCATTCATCAGTTGCCTTCTCATGGAATTTCTGGCTGTGCCTGACACTCTGGGTCCCTCCCTTCTTCTTGAAGCACTGTCTTCCTTTGGGGACCACGGTCCTTATTTTCCTGCTTTCCCTCCTCCCTGTATTGACTTCCTTTTCAGTCTCCTTTGTTGGATCACCAAGGACTCACCTTTGTCTGTGGCCCAAGATCTGAGCACCAGACCAGCACCTACAAGGGACTGTTTGATATCTGAGAATTCATGAGTAGCTGAAATTCAGACACTCAGAACGAAATGCCACCTTCCTCCCGAATCTGGTCCTCTTCCAGGGAATGCCATCCCACTTGCGTGGATCCCCCAGCCAGAAATCGCATCCTTTCCACCATTTTGCTGCAGATATTCAAATAGGGACACCCCCACCCATGTTTCTGTTTGTTTGTTTTTACTTCGTAACTCACTCTCCAATGTCATTCCCTTTTCTCCATCGCTGCCCTGGTTGTCTTTCACCTCTACTGGTGTAATATTCTCTGAAACCTTCTCCTGGAGGGCCCAGGCTCATCACGCCACAAGCTTTGCAAACTGCGGATTGATGTCGTCCATCCTTGCTTCCTGCGCTGAAAACTCTTCTATGCCTTTTCACTTCATTGAGGACAAGGATCAAACCTGTCACACAGTTCTAACACCTGGCATGTCCTAGTCCCCGCCTCCTTGCTAACTTATTGGATTCTCTCCTGGACAGCGACAGACTCATCATCACACTTCTCTGAGTTCCTCTAGGGAGTCAGGGTCCGGACACATTGCTTTCCTGCCACGGATGACCTTATGCTGCCGCTATGCTTGGTCTCGGTCCAGTGGCCACCTCCTCAAGGCAGTGCCTGTGTGTGTTTCCTTTCTAGCATTTATAATTTGCAATGAATGCTTGGTTTACAGTCATCTCCCCTACCAGCCCACTCCGTAATATTGATGTGTGTGTGTTGGGGGTGGGAGTCATATGAGTTTGCTCACATCGAAACCCCAGAATAGTGCCTGACGCATAGTACATACTCAATGAGCACTTCTTGAATGAATGAATGAACAACTCTCGTGCACTGGGGCGTTGGTATAATTAGTGTGCATGATATCTCTATCCCAGCTGTTGTAATTAAAAAAAAACAGGCTATTGTTATAATTAGAAACTAAGTTCTGTTCAAGAAAGCAGCCCATAATTATAAAATCATTCCCGTGGGAAAGCGTGATCTACTTCATGATACCTACCTTATTTTATGAGTTCTTCAAGAGCACTTGGTGCAAAGTGGGCTGTCTCTACTTAGATTGTCTATTTAAGATTCACATTGTCTGTGCCCCTAGGAATCCTATCTGTATTGCTGTCCATAGCTGTAAAGTTCCAGAAACTTAACCAAGGACTAAACATCTCTTTGCAGCTTAATATTCATTCTAAGATTAAAACCGAAGTTAAACCATATTTTTTTAAAAAAGCCTGTGAAACTTGCAGTCCATTCACAAGCTAACAACTAAGAAAATGAAGGCTGCAGAGCCTTCTCACGTCTAACTCTTAATAAACCGCAAAAATGACTTTTGCTTTTACAGCTGACCCTTGAATGACGGGGAGGTTAGGAGTACCTCCTCTTCCTCTCACAGGAAAAAATCCATGCGTAACTTCCGACTCCCAAAACTCTACTACTAGCTGCCTGCTGATGGGAAACTTTACTGATAACATAAAGAGTCTGATGAACACATACCTTGTATGTCACATGCATTATATGCTCTATTCTTACAATAAAGCTGGAGAAAAGAAAATGGTATGAAGAAAGTTGTAAGGAGGGGGAAATACATTTACCGGACTGTGCTATATTTATTAAAAAAAAAAAAAAAAAGGCAGCGGACCCATGTATTTCCAGCCCATGCTGCTGTGGGGTCTATACCAAAGGAAGGCAGGCTATACCCTACAGTACCATGGCACCCTCACTTACAACTACAATTTACTAAGAATTTGTTTAACACATTGATTTTGCAGAAAAATCATCCCTTAATATTTTTTCCCTTCTAATTTTTTAGGGACTTATCTATAGTCTCAGACATGAAAAGCGACAGGTTTAAAGATTTATTGATTTATTTGGAGGGGAGGGGCAGAGCGAGAAGGAGAGAGAGAATCTCAAGCAGACTCTGTGCTGAGCGTGGGGCTTGATCCCAGGACCCAGAGATCATGACCTGAGCTGAAATCAAGAGCTGGACGCCTAACTGACTAAGCTACCCAGGTGCCCCTTATTATTATTATTTTTTTTTAAAGATTTATTTATTTTAGAGAGATAGAAAGAGAGAGAGAGAGAGAGAGAGAGGGCGAGCATGTGAGTGGGTGGAGGGGGAAAGCGATAGGGTTGGACTGAACTCCAGCTTATAATTACTTAGTATCTGGAGATTTCAGGCTTTAAAAACTACAATATCAGTGCTCTAGCCCAGATGATAAAACCCAGGCTTTCTAACTCTATTTAAAAGGCATCTAGATGGGGCACCTGGGTGGCTCAGTCATTGGGTGGTGGCCCAGGGTCCTGGGATAGAGCCCCGCATTGGGCTCTCTGTTTGGCGGGAAGCCTGCTTCTCCCTCTCCCACCCCCTGCTTGTGTTCCCTCATTCGCTGTGTCTCTCTCTGTCAAATAAATAAATAAAATCTTTAAAAAAAAGGGGGGGACCCAGGAATGTTCTGTCTTTAATTCACATCCTCATTCATTCACTCATGGATGGTTAGAACAGAGTCCCAAGAAAACCTCAACATTTGGCGGTTGAAAATAACCATCTGTTCTAGCAAAACCTGTGTTTTTTTGTGATTCCACCCTGAAACCTGAACCCCATAAAATTTTAGACCTCTATATTAGATTGGTGCAGAACCTTAAACCAGAGCCCGTGCCAACATTTCTCTCTCTCTTATAAAAAGAGTATGTGGATTAATTATAAGGTGCTGATTGACCGGGATTAGTCTTGATCCCTGTCTACACAAAATTAATTCCTACCACTTACATCAATTAGATTGGGTCGAGATGGATAACTCGGGCAGAACCTCATATAAAAACTTCTGTTTACTGAGGCATCTGAAGTTAACATGGATGATTTCTGTTAAGAAATAATACTTGTTTCTATACGGGGCATTATTGATGGCACTAGGAGTTAAACTTCTCCATGCTCACTTTATAGAATTTTTAAAGCTTATTCAGGCACTTCTGAATTTAGGTGTTCATTTGGAACAGGTTTAAAACATTTGACTAGAAAAAGTGAAGAAATATATTTATCTTTTTGGCCACATTTTGTCTTTAAGTATCGGATATTACCCATACCAACATTTAAGGAGTCATAAATACCATTTACATTAAAGACAAGGGAACACACTGACAAGACCTTATCAGGCTCTTCTTTTACTCTTGCTGAAAACATTTGGCATTAGACATTTTAACATTCGGCTAACTGGATGGTCTACCAAATGGAATTTGGGCAATCCCAGATCAGGGCACCTTCACCCTGGTTAGCTCCTGGTAGTAAGCTCTCTTTTACTTCCCCATGGTCTAACCCTCTTCCTTGATGCCATCGGAAGTATATCGCTCCTCTCCTTCCTCTTCTGCTGAAGGCTCCCTAGTCAGCAGTCCCAGAAATCTGTTCTTGCTTCTGCAGACAGCAAGGAAGTGAGCATAGGAATAGAGTTCTTATACATAATTTTAAGTGGTTGGAACAACTATTATCAATAACCAGGAAAAGACAGGGGCACCTGGGTGGCTCAGTTGGTTAAGTGTCTGCCTTTGGCTCAGGTCATGATCTCAGGGTCCTGGGATCCAGCCCTGCATCAGGCTCTCTGCTCAGCGGGGAATGTGCTTCTCCCTCTTCCTCTGCCTGCCGCTCCCCTGCTTGCGCCTCTCTCTTTCTCTGTCTCTCAGATAAATCAATAAAATCTTAAAAAAGAATAACAAAAAGTAAAAGATAGTGTTACATCATATTAGGGATTAAGCTGGCTGATATATTTTGCCCCACTATAATTAAATAAAAAACAGACTATTCAGACAACAGAATTTAGAATTTCTTTCCCAATTAAGAATATTTTACATGAAGGTGTACCTGGGTGGCTCAGTGGGTTGAGTCTCTTGCCTTCGGCTCAGGTCATGATCCCAGGGTTCTGGGATTGAGCCCCACATCGGGCTCTCTGCTCAGCAGGGAGCCTGCTTCCCCTCCGCCCCCCCCGCCTGCCTCTCTGTCAAATAAATAAATGAAATCTTTAAAAAAAAAAGAAAGAATATTTTACATGAGGGGCATATTTTAGGTGTTGGGATGAACATAGGTGGGTCCCTCCCTAAGCTGGTCTTATGTCTGTGTGTGTCATGAAGATGTCCCCTGATGGGATGATATATAAATTGAGCCCAGAAGAACAAACAGGAATAAATAGGAGTCAGCCGACCGGGAGCCATAACATGAGGTGAGGAGCAGGTACTGGGAATGCCAATTGCAAAGACCCAGGTTCCTCTTTGGAGGAAGTGCAAACAACACAGGAAGCAGGAACCGTGGGTTCGTACGTGCGTGTAGGAGTTGTAAGGATGAAGAGTAAGTAACAAGAGGACGACAACAGAGGTAAGCAGGAACCAGGCCACGAAGGGCCTTATATATCTTTTTTTTTCTTAAGATTTTATTTATTTGTCAGAGAGAGAGAAAGAGAGAGAGAGAGAGCACAGGCAGGCAGAGTGGCAGCGGAGGCAGAGGGAGAAACAGGCTCCCTGACAAGCAAGGAGACTGATGTGGGACTCGATCCCAGGACGCTGGGATCATGACCTAAGCCGAAGGCAGCCGCTTAACCAACTGAGCCACACAGGCGTCCCAGGGCCTTATACATCTTAACAAAGAGTCTGACTTCATCCTAAAGCAACAGGAAGGTTTTGAAAGGTTTTTGGTTGAGGAATACTGTGATCAGATCTGTGTTTTGCAAAGAAGATTCTTGATGAAGTTGGAGAACAGATGAGGAAATAAAGGCAGAGGCCAGCGGGGAAAGAGAGGATGACGGCTCCGAGTGGGGACACCTATAGCTTGGGGCTGATTAGACTGGGGTGGGGGTGAAGGAGAGGGAGGGGTCAGGGTGAGGGCTGAGGCCTGTGGTGTAGACACTCTGGGACTGGCACCGCCATCGGCTCTCAGGGGTCTGCGCACAAGAGCAGAGGAGTTTGAACTGGGGGTGGGGTGGGGTGGGGTTCAGGTAAATGGTGAGTTCTCCGTTCTTAGACATATAGGCTACTCTAGTATTTTCTCCTCCATTACAGCTAATCCTTTGAAAGCATTTTTGAACATGTGCTTTTGTAGAGCCTTTGAATTGTATTAGTTTCTCCCACAGATCAAAATCTATCTCCTTCATCCCATTTCTTGCACTTTCTAAAACTGCAGTTGCTCAAGAAGTGCTTATTGCATGAGACCCTTAGGATAAATTCCCAGAAAGAGCACTGCAGGCTTAGAGAGGTAAGGCTTTAATAATTCTTTTATATGTGCCAGGTTTTCTCCAGAAAGACTGAATCGATTTACAGTGTCAACAACGACGCACGAGGATACCTATTTTCCCTACAGCCTTTCCAGCATGGGCCTCTGACATCCCTTCCCTTGGTTGGTGTAAAGTGTTTTTGTTTTAAAATTGATTGAAGTTGGATAAATCTTCAGATATGGTTTCCTATTTGTTTTCTTTTGGGTGAAATGTCTGTTTGTATCCTTGGACCACTCACCTAGCTACAGTTTGTTAGTGTGTGTTATCAAGTCTTTAATTTTTGCTACGTGTAACTCCCCATTTTGTTGCTTTTATTCTGTCTCCACTTTAGAAGGGTTGAAAATTTTATATAAATACATTTGTGTACCTTTCCCTTTTCAGGTTTGTTCCCTTCAACCAAATTCCCTCCTTTGTAGCTGGAACTGTAAACCAAGTCTACGATTCCTTAACCATCGGGAGTCGGTTGAGTTATATATTTTGTAGCATGTGGTCTGAATCTTGGATATTTTTCCTTTTATATCTTGTGGTTTGTAACTTTATCTTTACCAGTTTTTTACTTGATTCATCTATTGTCTATAAATATTTTATCATGATATCTGTAAGAAATATTTATGTAGATCCATTTTTGTTATTTACTCTTATCTTAGATATACATAATCCTCATGCTTATTCTCCCACTAAGAAAAAAAGTTTTACCATTAAAGACAAGAGGCCAATAAGAAACTATCTCAGGAAGGGGGTAAAAGACTCAAGATCCCCAAATATCTTGGAAATCTGAAAACCTGACAGACAAGGTTGTAGGGGTAGGACCTCCCTTCCCCCAACCCCTTACCTGACCTGGAAAGCATTAGAGAAGAACCTGGAAAAAGACCTGTTTGGTCTCCAACAGATCTGAGTTCGAGTCCAGCCTCTGCCTCCTGGCAGCAGTGTAACCTTAGGCAAGTCCCCACATCTCATCATGGAGAGTGCACTGACGGGGACAAGAATGAGCACAGGAAGACCAGGCAGGAGCTGCTGTCACAGGGCGGTAGAGATGAAATGAAATGACGGAGTGCTCATGAAGCACTTACCCCCTACCACCTGCTGCTATCCAGTCAGCTCCCAAAATGGCGCTCGTGATTGCTGAACAGTAATCAGCAAGGCCACATCATCACTTGTTATGAAAGCTTTTTGAGTTTAGTGCTTCACTTTGCAAATAGGAAAGAGTTCCACTTTGTGGTCACCTCTTCTAGAAAATACGCAAGGTATAACCTGGGATTATGTGATTGGAAATCAAAGTGAAACCTGGGTGTCATAAATGTAGGTCTACAAAAGTGTGTAACAACAGCTTGATTTTGGCTGGCTCTCTGCTCTCTGCTCCTCACCTTGGGTGTCATTCTCGAGCTTATCAACCCCTGACCCCCACCCCCAGGCCCCAGCAAGCTGCCCCTGGGAAAGGAAATGGGGAAGAGAGCTCGACCTCTCAGGTCATTGTTCTGTCACGATTATTAGAGTAAAACAGCAATTATCCAAATTCCTCAAGAGATGAGA
Organism: Martes martes; assembly: GCF_963455335.1. Taxonomy (NCBI): domain Eukaryota; kingdom Metazoa; phylum Chordata; class Mammalia; order Carnivora; family Mustelidae; genus Martes; species Martes martes. The sequence goes on from NC_137893.1 coordinate 15,870,656, forward strand.
AGTTCTACCTAACTGAACTTTCTGGTCCCTTCAGGGTTAACAATAAAACCCTCTTTCAACCCTTGTGAAATTTCTTTTTCTCTAAACTGGGTCACACAAGTTCCTGTCACTGTAAGTCTGGGGTCCAAACTATCATTTAACCTTCCTCCGATGATTTGGTCTCTCGCTCTGCCTCGGGGTCAGCTCTGCCCAAGGACCAACACCACAGTCTCCGGGAAGAGGAAGATGAGTGAAATGGGTTGAATGGAAACCTACGATAACACGATAACGTTTCTGGAGGATTATCTTATTTCCTGAAACAAATTCCTCACGTCTAAGTACTTTTGTGTGCACTGTAGAGAGGGAGGGTTAGATTTTCTGCTAGAAACTGAGTTTAGAAGAAATAGTCCATTAAGGGCTTTGGCTTACCTACATTTTGCTGGACTACAGGTGTCTGTAAAGCCCCGAGGAGTGTTCTTGAATATATTTAAGCGCCTGATAGCAGCAGCTGGATATCAAGAGGCAGAAGAGTATGTACTTTGTCTCCCAGGCTCTCCATCTAAAGGCTGACTAGAAGCAGGGACTGACTTGCTGAGGTTACGGATTACACTGAACATTTTAAAAACAATGCAGCCCCAGACAGATGCGCATATGCTTAAAGATAAAAGGATCTTTTAATAGAATAGAGCTCACCTTAAAAGTGTTTTTGGAACTTGTATGCATGATGATCTGCCCTTTTAAAGAGGATGCTAAAGGTTAATTTTCTATGGCATAAGGGCTGCAGACAGATGCCAAAATTCTATTCCCAGACCTAAATTATATAATCAGAAATAGAGCATTCGAACTGCACATCAAATGGTCTCGCTTTCTGGCAGACCATGAAAAAAATCAGTTTCAATGTTTGAAGTAGGCATTTGTTTATATAATGCAACCAACCATGACTGCCAAACACAATAATTAAATGCTTTAGCAAGGGAGAAATCTTGCCAGAATATGTAATTTGAGGGGGGAAATAAGCAGAGGGTTGATGTGTAGCAGAAAATGCTGAATTATTTATTTCATGCTACTCAGAGGCAGACACTCAAACTACCTGCAGAAAGACTGAAAGAGAAAGGAGAGCCTAGGAGGGCCAGTTCCGTTATTAAATCTTCTCTTTTTATCTCTAAATGGTGCTTTTTCTTCCAACCCAAACCTGGAAAATGAAGAGTTCTTATCTTCTTTTTATTATAAAATTACCAGTGTGGAAATGAAATGAACAGCTACCGGTGTGGAAATGAAATGAACAGCAAATAAAAATCTGCAAGGACAAAAAAATCAGATCATATTTTTCTCTTTTCATTAGTTATCAACTAAAATTTTACTTAATTTGGATCATCGGACTATGCCTGTATTTCTCTTCTGGGAAGGGGAAGAGCATGATAAGGAAATGCCCAGGATAAAGAAGTGCTTACGTGTCATTTACTTCTGGAAAAGAAAGAAAGAAACAAACAAAAAAACCCCAAACTGGGAGGTTATATACCTACTCATCTTTAAAAATTCCTTCCTTCTAAACCAAAGCCTTTGGTATGATTTTCTGTTCTAACATTCAGAAGAAAAATCATAGCACACTAGCAAAGAGCTGAAGGTACTAAGCACCAAAGCTTTAATATTACTTAAAATAATAATGGGAAACATTCCCCGAATAAGCCTTGTATCTTAGAAATAATTTAATGTATGCATATCATGTGTAAATATATTATAATAAGTACAAATATATTAGTGATTATATCTTGTATATGTAATATAATTTAATATGTATATTTATATATTAGTTTATATTAATTATATTACACATGTCAAAGTGATGATGACTTAAAATTTTTTGTGTTCTCTTACTTCGCCTAAATGCTACTCTTGGTGAAATAGAGCATCCGTTTAACATAGGCTTCTAGTTAAAATGAACAACTAATTAGATCTTTTTAAAAGGGTTCAACTTCTAAGACAACTGAAGATCCTTAATGTTGCCGTGCACATCTCTAAGATCAAACAATATAAATGCCCTCTGGCTTCTCCCAGGAACTTAAAGGAGCAGCGGGGAAAGCAGAGGAGGCAGGGGCAATTGCTAGAATTTACATAGTACCCCAAAGCACCTGGTAACATAAATTTATTCACATGGCCACCCATGGCATCAGGCTCTCGTTTTCTCCACAGTATAGAGAGAACCCAGACCCCGGGAGCCCCCGCACCCCTTCCGTGGTGAGTTAGGTAAGAGAGATATTGGAATGAAGAATTCTTTTTTTTTTTTTTTTTTTTTTAAAAAGTGCTGACACTTTTTTTTTTTGAAAGATTCTATTTATTTATTCAACAGACAAAGATCACAAGCAGGCAGAGAGGCAGGCAGAGAGAGAGAGGAGGAAGCAGGCCCCCCGCAGAGCAGAGACCCGATGCGGGGCTCGATCCCAGGACCCTGGGATCACGACCTGAGCCGAAAGCAGAGGCCTTAACCCACTGAGCCACCCAGGTGCCCCTGGAATGAAGAATTCTGATATCACTCTCCCTTTCCATTATCCAGACAGCAGTTCCTTGATAGCATCTGCACATCTTCTGTGTGGCCTAGAGGGTAATTTCTTTAGCATGAGGGGACCCCCCACCCCCAGCCCAAGGGATCATTAGCTCCTGACTAGCCTCCTGCAAAAGGTTCCTAACTGCTTACCATTTTTTTCACTCTTATCTGCCATTAATCTCTACCCAAGAGCTCAATCTCCACCCAAAAGCTCAAGTCAGTCTTCAAAAACTTCAACAGGATTGCATCACTCCCCCAGCTTAAAACCTGGAAATATATTCTCTTTGCATTTGGAATAAAAGCCAAACTGCTTAATGTGGCCTTCAAGGCCACAGGTGATAGCGCCCCCACCCATCCCTCCCATCGCACCTCATTGTCCACCCGTGCCCATTGCTCACGAGTGTCTCTGCCTTCTTCATTCATTCATTCTTTCATTCATAGTCCAGCTGCACACAGGCCTTCCCCAATCTCCCTCTGCCAATGCAAGTTTATATGCTTGGGAGTACCCTGTTCTCTTCATGCAGCACGCACCATGATTTGTAATTATACACTCTACTGGTCTTTAAAGTGATCTTTCAGCTCCTCTAGGCTCTAAGCAGCCTGTGAGTGCCTCTTAAGCTGCAACACCTACTACACGGTTTGGCACATGAGCCTTTGCATAAGTGTTGGCTGCACGAAAGCCGAAGCAAGTGAGCAGTGAGAGGACTCCTGACCTGACCAACTCCTCAACAGTTTTGGGCTTTGGTTCCTTCTCACCCTGACTGGCTCTGCCTTTTGCTCTTTCACAGAGCACTCTGTCAGATGGACAAAAGGGAAGCAACCTGAGAGTTAGAACATTATGCCCTTTCCCTCGGCTAAATGGACTATTATTTGGAGTTGACAACTAATAGGTCCTTGAGCTATGAATGCTTATGCGATCCAGGGTGCCCCCATTCCCAGGATAATTAGGGAACCCCAAGGTTTATCAAATGAACCCACGAATACAAAAATATTTTTTTATAACCCTTTGCTCTAGACTGATAGGTTGGCACAACTCCAGGGAGCTCTGTTCCCAGAGGGTTTTGTGATCAACTCGCTGGGTAGAGCAGGTCTTTGTGGCCCTAGCTGGTGGCTCTGTTCTGTTACTCAATGTTTTCATTTTGAATTATTCTTCCAGCTCTATGCTTTCCTCCTAGGTTTATTCTTTGTTGCAAACCCAACATTTATCTTATATGGGTCTTTACAAATATGATTAAATGGATCATATTCAATTATGACTGAAATTAAAGTCAGTGAGAGGCTATGAAAAGAGAATCTACTTAAGTCAATTTTTTATTAGAAGAACACCCCCAAACATTACCGATTTTTGAACATTAATTCCTCATTGTTTATTTACTTTGAAAACAGAAGCACAAATGAAAATATTATATAAAATATTTTTCTTGATTATTTTTCTTGAAATTTCCATCAAGATCCATGGGGCTTATGAAGAAAAATAAATGTCTATTTCATTGCGGGAGCAGGGATAAAAATTAATAAAGCCACTGCTTTCCTTAGATATAAAAATCCCTCAGTAATCCCAGGCATGGTTTCAAAAGGAAATTAGAAATACATTTTAAGGTCAAAATCTGGGTAAAGGCAATGCCAACATGAAGAACACCTTTGGTAAGAACTTGATTGAGCTAAGAATCAGTCTTTACAATTCTGTACAGGGTCGTTTTTTACAGGATCAATTGCTTCACAGGGTTCTGCCTAAGGACCTAAAATCAAGAGTTCAAGCAACTTTGACGAGGAATATGGCATTGAAAGTAAGTGAGGAAATTAAAAATAGATCTTCCCTATGACCCTGCAATTGCACTGCTGGGTATTTACCCCAAAGATACAGATGCAGTGAAAAGAAGGGCCATCTGTACCCCAATGTTTATAGCAGCAATGGCCACGGTCGCCAAACTGTGGAAAGAACCAAGATGCCCTTCAACGGATGAATGGATAAGGAAGATGTGGTCCATATACACTATGGAGTATTATGCCTCCATCAGAAAGGACGAATACCCAACTTTTGTAGCAACATGGACAGGACTGGAAGAGATTATGCTGAGTGAAATAAGTCAAACAGAGAAAGTCAAGTATCATATGGTTTCACTTATTGGTGGAGCATAACAAATAATATAGAGGACAAGGGTAGATGGAGAGGAGAAGGGAGTTGAGGGAAATTGGAAGGGGAGGTGAACCATGAGAGACTATGGACTCTGAAAAACAACCTGAAGGGGCGGGGTGGGAGGGTGGGGGAACCAGGTGGTGGGTATTAGGGAGGGCACAGATTGCATGGAGCACTGGGTGTGGTGAAAAAACAATGAATACTGTTACGCTGAAAATAAATAAAAAATTAAAAAAAAAAAAAAGAAAGTAAGTGAGGGAAAAGATTACCCCAAAGAACATCCCATGATCTGATATGTTTACTAAAGAGTTAATTCTCCCCTTATATTATAGTCTTGTGGGTTTAAGCAGAAGTAACTGCAAGGGAGTCAGGTACCAAACTAGGTCAGAGAACCTCTGTAGAAGCTCAAAGTCCATCTCAGAAGCCTCTTCAATCCCTGTCCGCGCAGGCAAAAGTCACCTTTTCTTTTGCTTTGGTCCTATGGATTCTGTGCAATAAAGACACATCCCAATTCTGTACAATCAGGAGCCTTGAAGGCTTTTGCTCCCTCTATTTGAGGGCTACATCTAAGCCACGGATCTCCTTTTGTCTCTCCTGAATCCCCAGTGTAGCTGTGCAAATGTTTGAGTTAAAAAAACGAATGTCGGTATTTACAGTGATCTTATTTTAGCGGTCCTGCAGAACTAGGTGGGGGAGAAACAAAGAAGCCCTGAGAAGAAAGCTGAAGTTAAAACGTTTAAAAATAAATTAGGATTAGCAATTGCTTTGAGTCGTCACTGGCATGAAATAAAAAGATTACTGCCAGATGTATGAAATATATCGGGCACAATAATTTAGCTCTCATCTTATTTACATTTAAGGTCAAATAAGACATTCTGTTTTGTATTATTCTGTACAAAGTAGGAGGACTAGAAAAACCATGTATTTTCTATCATTAGAAGATGATTTTTCCAGAAACAAATCAAAATTTTACTAAATGAATGAAACACAAGTTTTTAAGCCTTTATTGTATTCCTCCCCCCACCCCCAAATAATCAACTTATTTTCATGATCCCATATAAAACATTCTGATCTTCAAGTCTTTTGTGTGAGTATTTCAGGTCAGGGCCGATTAGGAACACTGGACCCCAGCTGACAGGAACACTGAGCTCTCCCTTGGTCATGAGCCAACAAGACTCCATGGAAACCAGTGAGTCCTAACAGATCAAAGAAGAGTTTAGTACTCAAGAATTGCCTCAAACAACCCAATAATAGAAACTGCACTCAATAAGGGTACAATTTCTCAAATGGACCATTAAATTTTATTATGGAACTCAAAATATCACCCCAAATCCAGAAATTTACGAAAGGAACTGCTGGCTTTCAAAGAAAACCATAATTCTTTCTTTCGAACTAGGCTATGGAGAGGCTGAAAATATCTGAGGGAGTCGTAAAGAACCCAATCATTTTGCATTTGGTTTAGAAGGTATTGTGATTGTTTTGTGTTTCTGTGGTAATTTTTTTGTTATGTGTTTAGGAAAGTTATGATAGGCCAGCCCGTGCTCTATGTCTTTTCTTGGCTGGTAGAGATGGCAACATGGTCATCATTCAGGCCATGTGCTGGCACCAGGACGCAGTAACGCATGGGCACAAAAAGCTTCTAGTTCACAGACAAGCCCTCACACCCAAGAGAAATCAGCTTAAAAGGAAACCAAACAAACAGCAGGTAGACTTTTAGAATCAATCTTTGATATTCCTAGAAAGACCTATTTGTATACAGGCATTTTAGCCACTTTTGTATATAAGTCAATTTTCCAAATATCTCTGCTCTTTATGTCTCTTTAGACACACATCTCATCAATAGACAAGAGGTCTTGAAACCTTTTATACCTGCTGACTGACTGAGAAACCTTTCACGAGCAGCGCTCGACAACAATAAGATAGTATTTTTTCTTGTTATTGCTGGATTCAATAACACCATTGGTTCTAAGGGAGGGTTGATGCTGCTTTTCACTTCTCCATTAATTTCTGTACTTCTGAATTCACTTTCTCTAAAAGTTCCTAAGCAGAATAGAGGCTGTAGAAGAAAAACCATGTGATAGTCAGTAACCATAATGCAGGAAAGTATTTCTGCTTGAATTATTGAAGCGTATCGCTTAGACACATCTGTTGCAAATAGGAAAAACTAGATTGCTGTGAACAGGGAAAATTTTATTATTGGAGGTTGTCACTTGGTTCTGCATGTCAAATTACTCTTTCCCAAGATACTTTATAATGTTAGATTCTATGTAGCAAACAGAAACCCATTCTGCACAAACCCCATTTTAGTGTTGTATTAAGACAACATGATGCCGTCTCTTGTAAATTTGCTGAAAGCACAAAACTCAATTGAATGGACAGTAGAAGAAAGCAGCCTTCCTCAGTCAGAGACTGAGTATCTGTGATGTCCTGTATGGAAGTTCTTTTAAGAAGTTATACGGAAGAAATACAATATTTTAAAAGGCTAGTGATCAAAAAATTAGGGAATATGAGAAACTTGAAATCTTGCTAGTTAGGTGACCAAAGGTGATACAAACCCAGCCTTAATATATGTTTAAATAGGCCCAGTTTTTACATTGTGAGATTGAAAGGGTTGGCATCGCCAGCTCCAGGCTAATCTAGCAGGCTAATTTTTAAAAAAATCCGTCTTTCTTGTTGATCATCACTTTAAATATGTGTGTATATATGTATATGTGTGTGTATGTCTAAATAAATACACAACACGCGCGCACACACACACACACACATCCTTTGTGTAGAAAATAAAGAATCCACATTTGGTCTGATGGCAACTGCGCTAAGCTAGAAGACCGGGTATCTTGATTCCAGTTCACTCTCTGACGGTACTTTCTGCCCACGTTTGGTGGCATCATCAATGCTCTCTGGGCCTCAGTTTTCTCATAAGTAACATGAGATACTTAGGACTAGGTCTTTTGGCGTCTAAAATTAATACCCAACACAGCTGAAGTGAGCACAGAGTGCTAGAGACACACTAGACTCCTGGGTTATCTGGAGGCAGAGAAGAAGGGTGTTTCATGAATGGGGCAAGAAGACAAACAGACTCAAGTTAGCACAGGGATCTGGGATGGGAAAGTAACCGGAGATACGGCTGGACAGAGCCAGACCGTAGAAGCCCTTGAAGGGGGAGCCAGTGGTAGATAGTGGTGACCTCAGCTCGCTGAGAGGAAGGCCAAGTCTACCCTGTTCCTAAGCTCTCTTCTCTGGGCAGCATTCCAATTTGAAATACTGGCTTCCTTCAGACAACTACAACTCCACCCAAATGCAGAGAGTGGAACATCTGACCTTTCTAACACAGTCTGCCTGCATCATATTTATATAACTTGCCTCTTTTACTCAGAGTACTGCCAGGGTGAAGGTAGACTCGGGAAAAAAAAATCATGCATCTCTGTTCAATGTTTTGTTGTTGTTGCTTTAAAAGAGGAATTCTTGCTCAAACAAGAGCATTTCCACTGTGGAAAGTAGGGTTTCCATCAGATCATCTGTCAGATAACCATTTCCACTCCAGAGGTGGACAGCAGACAGGCCCAGTGAGGCTGAGTTTATAGATGACGAATATCTTTGGTCATAACTGGACATGAGCTCCAGAGTGGGGCTCCCCATGCTACCTTCACTGACTTTCCTGGCTCCACAAACCTTAAGGAATGAAGAAACACAAGCCAGAAGCAGCTAGGGGTTTTACCATCTGTTTCCTAGCTGAGAGAAACAGCCGCCTTTCCCTAGTGGTCTGTGCTGCTGCCTTTAAGGAACTGAAAAACACGATCCAGCAGGAAGAAGGCCCCGTGCCTAGCCTTGACATTAATTATTACATCAAATCATTAAAACCTTGACACAGGCAGAAAAAAAGTTCCATTTTCCCCCCTACCACTTTCTCTTGCAATGACTTAATGTTGTTGGAAAAGGAGGAGAATGAGGAATTTTGTCCCCCAGGGACAGTGGCACAAAGGACCACAGTTTATTTAAGTAACTTGCAACCTACAAACAGATTGCATTCTAAATCATTCTGAGCCCAGACTTAGAGTCTGGAGTCTGGAACACATTTTCCCATGGACATAACATCCTAAGAGATAAATAGGTAATGAAATTGCCTCCACTGGCCGATTTAACCTTGGCACTGAATAGCACAGGGAGCCTGCCCTCCTGTTTGCAACCTAGTTCCACCCAGCTGTCCAAGCCAGAAGCCTAGAAACCACTCTCGGCAGCTCAGTTATTGGTCTCCTGTCCTCAGGCCTGACAGGCCCTATGGTCTACTTCTGAGTCCTAAAGATAGAGGAATGGAGAGCAGACAGTATTTTCTAACAGAATAATTTTCACGTAAAACTCCATGAGACCCAGGAAACATCTCCAGTTCTGCAGACAATATAGTATGACTCTGGCACATGGTCCAAAAAACAAAACACCAGTTGGCCCAAGGTGGGTTCTGTGTTTGAGCAGTTCTGGACAGTGTGGTTGGCTGGACTGTGGGCACCTTCTAGTCATGGAGACCTCAGCAACTCAAGACCAGAAGATGAGGACATCTTCTAACGTTGTTTGTAATAGGAGACATTCTCCCCTTTCCTCAAGGTGCCAAAAAATAACTTGAGCAACTTTATAGAAAAAAGGACCGTCTGCAAAGGGATAAGAGCCAGAGGTTGACAGATTATACTCAGAATGAAGTTTTATTTAGAAAATAAGAGTGCAACAATTAAGTACAACAGCCACACTTTCATGGGCACTGTAGGTTGCTTACCCAACATCTACTCTATACTTCTCCTTTCCCAACAACCCCTTGCTTTGTTGCGGTGTCTACCTCTTCAACTCTTCTATTCACAGTCACATGGTATAAGGGCAGCATATCCCATACCCAGCTGTACTGGTGGATTCCAATTAATCTAAGTCAATCAGGTCATGGCATTTGTAGTAAAGTTAGTCCTCTCTGAGATGTAAGAGGCCTCACCAGATTAGAAGAAGGGACTCGTATTCCATGGCTAGAGAGAGACCCTTCTCTTTCTCCTGGTGCAGACGGACAAGGCTATCTGCTAATCCACTTGTGTAGAGCAGCCATTTTGTGATCATTTAGGGGAACTTGCCAGAGAAAGAAGCCAAGAAAGATGGCAAGCCAAGAAAGTTTCTAAGTCACTGAGTCAATGAACCTTAAAGAACATCCTCCCGCAAGAATAGTTTAGTAATTTCTTTTTGTTTTAGCACATTTGAATTGGAGTCTTCATCATAGTTGAAAATGTTTTATCTCATAAAGTGAAAAACAAATGGGGGAAAAGAACAATGAAACTAGTAAACTAGGGAAAATATGAAACCTTGGGGATAGTGGGGGACAGAAGATGTAATAAATGTGAATGTGCTTTGAATGTTAGGGAAGAAAATGCCTTACATATCTCTCATATTTTCTCCCTGAACATACACTGATCTACTAAAATCAAAATTCTTGAGAAGATAAGTCTTCAATTTGCTATAAATCTAGAATACATAGTGCTCATCATTTTCTCTAAGTGGCTCACTTGGGAAACACATTTTCCTGAATCAAGACACCATAGTATTTAATCCATTTACTCAACAATTGCTCATAAACAAGAGTGAGCAACAGTAAATAACTTGCCTTTCAGGCTAAAATCTGGTGGCAGGAGAGAGAATTAATCCTCTCTCTGCAATGTAAATGCAAACATTTGATGTTTAAATTGGTGCTCCCACAGCAGAGAAGATTTGTTTAATTGTAAGTCTGAATGAGCTGCCGAGAAGTGGTTGGAAATAATTAGAAGAAAAAAGTTTTCTTGGCTGTCTTTCAAGGTGGTCAGAAGAACGATCACGGAGGAAGAAAAATAAATTAATGTGTTCAATATCTCACAGCAGGTCAGCTGGTCATGTCAACAAACCTTCTTACCATCTGTTTTTTGTACTCATAAGTGACCCCATGAGCATCATAATCATCTCGTTTAAATGTTTAAAGTTTCTCAGATAGGAAAGCTCATGTTCATAAAAAATCACACGGAAAACTTTTGAAATTGTATTTTATGCCTAAGAAATACATAGTTGAGACTGGTCTCGAGGTGAACCAAGTGGTAGACCAGCTCATTGAGTTCTAGAGGAGAGAAGCCCTCCATCTCCCATGAGAATCCAGTGCTTTGCTACTCTGTCCTCAGGCTCACTCAACAGTACACGTACAGGCAGAACCAATTTAAAAGGGGAGCACGTTCCAAAAGACTCCTGGTAAATGGTTGTTTATTTCTACAAGAAAATGCGTTCCAGGTTCTAATGGTATATATGGGTCCCAGCCATACAAAAAGCCACATAAAAGCTTTTTAACACACAATAATCCTCATTGTGGGATCCAACTGTAGGTTATCTGTGTCTTTATGAAAGAACATGCCTAGGAGGCCAGGGGGTAACCCATGCTGGGAAGACAAGAAGCTGAAAGGAGGAGGAAAGGCAAAGATTTCTTTATCTTCTCTCTTCTTTCCTTCAACCTTGCATCACCCATGACTAGCAAATCCCCAGGGATGTATTCTTCCAATAGGTATGGTTCTCCTTTCTTCTTCCATGATACGTACAGTACCCCCCATAAGGCTCAAACAGGCACCTTCCTCACCATCTGTTCACTCCCCTCTCAGCATGCAAGACCCTATCTTATTGTTCATTCCAATGCATTCCACCTAAGCCCCTGCTACAGAATAAATGAGAATGCCTGGGTCTTAGAGTTTCAAAATTAAAATTGGAATAAAATGCAGATGCATAAAACTTTAAAGTGTTATACAATTGTAATGTGTTCCTGTTCTTGCTCTGATGTGTTATTGAAGCTCTCCTAATTCATTCTTATACACGATGACTCATGTCTGTATCACTACGGTTTTACAGCTCATATGCCTGTCTCTAAACTCCAATATCAAGATACGTGACCTAGTGCAAAATGCAGACGCCACATTCTCTAGGTGAGAAGTTCTCCTGGAGGTGAGGCGTGTCTACAAATACTGGACTTTCAGTTGTCTGTGGGAACAGTGGGGAAGAATATAGGTAACAGGAAGTGGTCCTCCAAATGGCCCTAACTGCATTTCAGGAATAGTAGGGGTTAACAAGGCTCTGTCTGCTTGAGGACTTCCTAGGCATAGTTTTATGTCTAATGAGGACAAAATACACTCCCAAATATTTTTCAAATGAACTTGTGGAAAACAACCCTGGCTTAAATTGAAGATTGCTTGCATATAACATATGCTGTGTATATACATAATTTACTGTCTGAATCCTTATTAGTTCCCAGTCTTTCCCTATAGAATCCTAGTCTTGAATGTTCAAATGTTCTTCAGAAATTTTGAAAAGCTTTTGGAAAGGGCATTTTGGCAAGAGGGGGATCTTGCTAGATCCTGATAGTGGTGCGGGCGAGCCAGCCCATGCCTCTGTTCCCTCTGAGACTTTCTCAGCTTCGCCTCACAAGCAGCCATTGAGACCAAGGGCACAGACGAAAGGAATCACTCACCAAGCCAGGCATCTGAGGAGATGACCCATCTGCGCAGCTGGGGGAGGAGTTTCTAACTCTTTACCCCACTCCTCAACCCAAGAAGGCAGGCCATTTCCCCAGGGAGGGCTTTTCCAAAGGATTTCACACTGTTCAATTTTACAACTTTAGACCTGGCAGACCAAGGAGACTTTTTTTGTCTTAAAAAAAAAAAAAAAAAATATATATATATATATATATATTTAAGATTGTATTTATTTATTTGAGAGAGAGAAAATGCAAGAGCATGAGCAGGGAAGGGGTGGGAGAGGGAGAAAGAGAATCTCAATCAGACTCTACACTGAGCATGGAGCCTGATGCAGGGCTCGATCCCAGGATCCCAAGATCATGACCTGAGCCGAAGCCAAGAGTTGGCTGCCCAACTGAGACACCCAGGCGCCCCATCCTTAAATAAATATTTTAACAAATAACTTTTTCTATGTACGCAAAAGATCACTCAAATTAGTAATATATATCTTGTTTGGAAATCGTCTTTGTGCAACCGCACTGAAATGGGATTTTAGGATGGAACACATGTCTTGTCTATGTCTTGTTTCAAATGATTTTTCTTTCACCGATCCTTATGTTGTCTAGCGAGGGGCCCCCAATCCTCCAGTTAAAATGATAAAGTATGGAGTTGTAAAAACCTGCCCTGAATTTAAGGTGATTCAGTGATGCTAAAAAGCCCATAATTAACCAAGCTGTCCCTTCAGTTTGAAAGTGCCACCAGATTTTCATCTCTAAGACTCCTCCTCAGGCATAAAGAACAGCATGGTCCTTCCCACTAGACTTTCCCCAGGGAAAATCTGGTTGGGGGAGGGGAGAAAAAGCTATCTGGACTCGAAAGAAGAAAGGTGGAGGTGCGCCTAAGGAAAAAAAAAGATTAAGCCTGGAAAATAACATTTATGGGGAAAACTAGAATATTTCCTAATTTGGAGTTATTCCAAGAAACACAAATGACCACATATACATCCAGGTTTTAAGGGTTGAAAAGATAGTTTTATCAGAAATATTGGATAGTAAAATGGCTTAGACTTTTAAACTTTAACCTGAGATCGTCTTCACATTCAGAACTATGGACAAAGTAATTTGGGTTCATCATGTAAAATAGAGGCATTGACCTGGTCTTAAATATCTCTGTATTTAAAACTAACCCAGCTTAGTGATTTCTTATGAATATATGTGAAATTTCTTAATTTTGAATGAAAAAAGTTTCTGAATAGTTACATGTCAGGGACCAGGCTATGTACCATGTGTAAGACCTAGTTCTGCCTTTGAATGACCTCAGTCCATTAGAGCAGGAATTAAATGCCCAAGAAGGCATTTCAAGACAGATTTTTAAGATCACAAAGCAGCGTCACATAATTAAAATTGCTAAATGCATTGTTCAGAGTCTAATTGATACATATAGTAGCTTTGAGGAGCGGAAAGATAAAATCAGGTCAGAGTAATTTAAAAAGGAGAAGGAATTTTAAAAGGATAGATAAGGTCCAGATAATAGTATTACTGCTACTACCTTCCAGCTCTAATTTGAGAGGCTGCCAAGGGCCAGGCTCTCACTACAGTTGGCATTGAACATGCACTCTCTAGACTCACAATGAAACTGAAGTGAGTTTATTGCCATGATTTTAGAGATAAGGATAGCAAAACACTTGCTCAAGGTCTGAGGGAAGAGGTGAGCAGAGACACACCCCCAGGTCCTGCTGACCCAGAGCCCTCTGTGTTTCTTGCAGACCAGCTCCCAGGAGCAGAGAGTTCTGGGTGGTACAAAATACATTTTTCCAGAACAGGTGACTTAAAGATGAAAAAAAAAAAAGGTCAGATGTTACAGAGCAAGCAACATGTCACTGTGGATTTTATTTTTATTTATTTATTTATTTTTAAAAAGATTTTATTTATTTTATTTTATTTATTTATTTATTTTTAAAAAGATTTTATTTATTTTATTTTATTTATTTATTTTATTTATTTTATTTTATTTTATTTTATTTATTTGACAGAGAGAGATCACAAGTAGGCAGAGAGGCAGGCAGAGAGAGAGGGGGAAGCAGGCTCTCTGCTGAGCAGAGAGCCCAATGCGATGCGGGGCTCGATCCCAGGACCCCGGGATCATGACCTGAGCCAAAGGCAGAGGCTTTAACCCACTGAGCCACCCAGGCGCCCCGTCATTGTGAATTTTAGACCCGACACCTGACATAATTAACCCAGCATGTTGGGTGGGTCAGGTTGGTAGACAGAAGGAGTAGGGGGCTCACCAGTTCAGAAAAATGAGAGAGAAAGAGAATCTGGTCCTTCTGCCCTGATGTGGCAACACAGATGCACATGGCATGGCTGGGATGTTGGGTGGCATTTCACAGCAGCCAAGAAGATACTGGACTTGGCCTTGTACCAGGGTATTTACAATTTGTCCTGTTTCCAAAATTCCTAAATTTGTGACTTTGGGCAATGACTTAAATTTCTGAGAGCTTCCGTCTCCTAACATGTGAAGTCCAGCTTATGATAATAACTTGCACAAGGCTAAAAGAATTAAGAAAAAAAATATATACAGCTGACCCTTGAACAATGTGGGTGTTAAGGGTACCAATCCCCTCCCCAAGCTGTTAAAACTGGCTTATCACTTTTGACTCCCCCCAAAACTTAACTACCAATAGCCTACTGTTGCCCAAAAGCCTTAGGGATAACACAAACTGTTGAATAACACATATTTTGTATATGTGTTATATTCTGTATTCGTATAGTAAAGTTTTCTTCAGGCTCTTTAATGCAGTCGAGTCATGGGGGGCATGGATTAAAGGGTGCATGAGGCATTGAAGGAGTCAAAAAGCCCTACTCTTACAATAAGGTAAGCTGGGAAAAAGAAAATCTTATTAAGACAATCACAAGGCAAATATGTTTACGGTGGTGTCTTGTACTTATTGAAAAAAGCCTGCGTGTAAGTGGACCCGTGTAGTTCAAACCCATGTTGTTCAAGGGTCAACTGCACTGTGTCGCGTGTGGTAAATGGTCAAGTGTTCATTTTTTTTTTTTTTCCTTTATGAGGGCTGTGGAAGTGGAAAAGAAAGGATGAATAGTTGGTGAGGTAAATTTTGTGAGATTTGGTGACCAAGATATGGGGGCTTGGGGTGAGGAGTGGGGAGAAGGAGGGAAGGAAGTGTTGAACGTGCATTTAAAATGAAAAGCCTACATAAAAATACCTTTATTTCCTTAAGTAGGAGTTAGGAGTTAGTTTTAGGAAGTTGACTGGGAGATCCCCCATTGAAAACACCCAAAGAAGAGTTAGAACTAAGGCACAGGGCTTAGGAAGAACAAGGAAAGCAGGAAATAGGACATGGCGGTCATTTGCCCAAGAGCTTCGTTGTTCTACTCTTCCATTTCTGAGGACCTGTGAATTTGCTCAACTGTTTTTCTTTGAATGCCCATGCTTTAAAAATCAAAGGAACATATATGAAGCTATAATGTTTTAAGAAACCAGATCCCATTTTTCTTTTTTTTGAGACAAAGAATATTAAAAGAAAATACTCTACTTAACACAGGACTTCAGATCAATTGCAACTCCATGTCTTTCAATTTCAAAACACAATAACTGCTTTAATACCCAGCTTCACTTTCAAAAGTCTTTATCATGAATGTAATCTTCCTCCAGAACAAGCTTTCCAGATGGCGTAGAAAAGCCATGGTGGGGAAAGACAATAAAACACACATTGCTAGCAGGGCGTGTATCTTGGAAAACGTGACTGCAGTAGAGATG
This sequence comes from Martes martes, assembly GCF_963455335.1. Taxonomy (NCBI): domain Eukaryota; kingdom Metazoa; phylum Chordata; class Mammalia; order Carnivora; family Mustelidae; genus Martes; species Martes martes. The sequence goes on from NC_137893.1 coordinate 15,886,578, forward strand.
GCTGGGGTCTGGAATGAGACCGGAAGAAAGGGGCCGCGGCCGAGGTGGAGGGGATGTCGGTGGCATCATGCAGTCCCCAGGAATGCGGGCCTTGATTCCCACCAGTCATGGTGGATAATTCTGTTTTTACTGACTTCTTACACTAGGCGAGCCTGGCCCAGTGCTTCTACAAGGTTCTCAAATTCGAAAACGAGTTGTCTGTTCCAGACACTGGATTCATTATCTCCAGCTGCTGAAAGCAGATCTGGCACCACTGAGTGCATCTGGTTCTTTTGACATTTTATGTGACAGCTTTTTCATGCCTATTAGATGGTCCCTAGGCAAGCCCCTGGCAGGCCTGGCTGAGGTTCATCATCGGCTGCAGATGTTAAGAACATGAAACCTCTCATAATCCTCCGTGACCCCAGACTTCTTGGGGATCTGACGGTCTATCTGCTTTCTAAAATACAACAGTGACCTGCACCGACCTATACAACAAGTAAATAACTTAGGAAGCTTAATATATCGAAGCAGAGCTTTGAAATATATAAAGGAAAAACTGATAGAGTTCAAAGGAAAAACCAACAACCCACTAACACAGTGAGAACTCTAGAACAGCTCTCTCAGAAAATGACAGGCCCAGTAGCAAAAAAGGGAGGATTCTGATGATCTGAATAACAACGAAAACAATTTTAATTAATAACTTCGTACCCAACCAACAACAAATAAGCACCATTTTCAAAGGCACAGAACATACACAAGTGAATGCTTTATAAGGGAAGGACATCTCTGTGGATCACATTTCTAACCTCTTGGGTATAATACACTTCTGATACCAGTGTTTATCACATGTTGCTTCACAGAAAGATTATTTGTTAGACATGCCTTCCCCCTCTCTGCCTCACTTTATAACTTCTCCAAGGGCAGAAGCCTTGTCTTTTTGCCTTGCCACCCCTCACAATGCTCATCGTCTTATACGTGGCGTTTCCATACAAAGTAGGCACTCATTTATGAAATGATCACCAGGACACAGGTCCCTTTCAGCAACGTATCACTTACAACTTCGGCTAAGTCACTGTATGCTACTTCCAATAATGTGTTACATAAGGAGTCCTTTAGGATCTATCAAATCTTATTAGACTGGTGGTAGTTTAATAGTGAAAGATCTAAGGAAACTTTGTTCCACATTAGACTTTCAGATGACTGAATGTCATCTTTGCTGAACCATGGGCCAGTGCTTGGCTAAATGCTTCAAGATGCCCCACAAGTTTTATGCTTGGGACATTCAGGTCACTCTGAGGGGAGAGCAGAAGGTGAGGAGGGATCCCTACTGAGCACACCCAAGGTCTGGCTCGGTTACTGGATAGGCAGATGGAGTGTACAGAGCTGTGGTGCAGGCCTCGCGCTCCAGAAATGTCCCCTCTCCTAGCTCCTCCCACAGGGACAGGTCACAGTCATGACTTCAGTTCATCTATATTGCTTTTTCTTTTTTTAAGATTTTATTTATTTACTTGTCAGACACAGAGAGAAAGCAAGAGAACACAAGCAGGGGGAGCAGGAGAGGGAGAAGCAGGCTCCCTGCTGAGCGGGGAGCCCCATGTGGGGCTCGATCTCAGGACCCTGGGATCATGACCTGAGCTGAAGGCAGATGCTTAACCGACTGAGCCATCCAGGCGCCCTGCATCTGTATTTCTTTCTACAACCGATTTCTGTGTTTGTGTTCCCATACTCGACTTTACATCTGTATTTACCAAATTACGTTCCACAGAACAACACAATTAATAGATTTAAAAGTCCTAAGGCCAGGTGGGGGCTGTAGGGAGACATTCAATGGCCTCAGTAAGTTTGAGAAAGCCTGCCTGCAGTCCCTCCTGGTTGAAGACAGCTGATTCAGAGCAGCCTGGTAAAGGCTCTGAAGAAAAAGGAATTCATAAATGTCGTTTCAATCCCAAACTTACTTGACTACAGAGCCCTCCCACCCCCTCCTTATTTTTGACAGGAACCTATTCCCATAATTCTACAAAATCGAGGTCATACTGTCCTGAGAATCCCCTAATGCTCAATGCCAGGAAGAGGAACTTGTTCCTCATTCCAAAGGTCATCCTTTCATGAGAAAACAAGTACTTTTTTTTTTTTTTAAACTAATATCCTTTTTTTCTTGAGAATGGTTGGGGAGCCTCTCATACCTTTCACCATCTCTAATGAAAGATCTACAAGAAAGATCTTCCTCCTCCACCCTCCCCTCACCCCTAAAACGGTGTCTAATCTCTATACCAGCTTAAACTACGCAAACTCCTGGAGATACTTTTTAAAAAAACAGTTTTAAATTTTTGATTGTGGTAAAATACACCTAACGTACAATTTCCCACCTTGACCGTCTTTAAGCGTGCAGTTTGGTAGTGTGAAGCACATTCACACTGTAATGCAAGCAACCTCGAGAATTCTTCAATAGAAGATATTTTTTAATGGGGGAGAGATATCCACTCTGTGGGCAGAATCAAATCGGTACCTCTTTCCGAGTGCTGTAATTTTGTGCCTATTTTTGTAACCACTATATTTAGTGATAACACATTTAATCTTCGATTATGCATTAAAAAATCATTTTCCTGACACCGATTCAGGGGATTTTGCAATGGAAGAAACGGAAGGAGAGCATCTCAGTGACTTTTTAAAGATCCCATACTGCATTAAGTCCCTGTCCTCTAGCAACGTGCCAAGAGTTGAGCCGGATGCGTGTATTATTAACACCGTCTACCTCAGGGCAACAAGTTCTATATTCACAATATGAATCATTTATGCTGCAGCCACTGATGACCCTTCTATCAGCTGCCTTCGACAAATCTATTGGCCCTGAGTAAGACACTTACCGGGCCTTGGGTACACAATGGCAAGGACACAGGCAGGACACGGAAGGATTAGGCAGAGCCGAGCCCTCCCTGAGCATGCCTGCCTTGTACTGTTTGTAGGTCCTAGGGGTAAGAAGCCCGATATTTCAATCCTAGAAAGCCTTTAGCTTCAAGACTCGACACTTCTGAGGTCCCACAGAAACAGCTACAGACCTGGGCTCAATATGCGTGCCTCCCGGGAGGGCAGGAAGAATGTTCTGACGGGGAAGCTGGACAGGAGAGCTGCTCACCCACCCGGGAAGAGCACGACCACACGGCGGGTCCCAAAGGCACCCTCATAGCAGTGCTGGGTAATGGCGAGTCTGGCAGGGGAGATCTCCCATGTCAGGTCTTTGGTGTCTCTACCAAAAACCACCCCGCTGTCCTGGGCTTTACCCTGGGCATGCCTCACAGCAGCTCTGCCCCCCACACCTGCATCAGAGGGCGGGTGAAACCCCGGGCAAGAAGGCGCAGAGAACGAAATGCAGAGGCAAGTTTATTCAGAAAAAAGTTATGTACATGTGGGTGTGTGTGTGTGCGTATATTTGGGGGGGTGACTTTAAAATGTAGTCTTGACATTGAATTTCTCTCTCTCTGACACACACATTCATGTCACATCAACAGAAAAATAACACATTCCAGTTTCCTTTGGTCAACAAACCCTGTGAAAGAGACCCACACTCCTCTGATTTTTCAATAAACTAGGACCATCTAACCAAGTACTATTAATTAGAGTTGGTCGATTCCTTCTGTTTATAACCCTAGACTTACGTTTTCAACAGCTGGGGAGAGGAGCACCTTTCTCTAGAATTCTCTTGCTCACCTAGCTTCATGTGATTAAGTGGCATCCAGTGGCATATACTGGCTTGTTAATCTCGAGAGGACAGCTCTTACCTATGGTTAGCAGGTGATGGCCTGGTAGATTACAATTTTATATTAATGTGCTATGTACATTTTTGTGTGCATGCTCAGACACTGGCCAGTCTGAGGAGTGGAGGGTTAGCAGCTCAATTAGACACCAAAGCAATTTCAGGATACTTCTGAGGTACAACATGGCTTTTCTAAAGGAGAACATTAGCTCTTTCATTCTTTGAGCAAATATTTGAGCTTCTCTTATGTCTGGCTTTTTCTAGAGTATATAGCAACGATCAAACAGACAAAGTCCTAGCTGTCAGGGAGCTTATCTTTGAGTGAGGACCTAGTTTGAAAAAAGTTCTTGAGACATGCAACACACTTTAAATCAACAAGTGCCTTTCAGAAGATAGTCTGGACACAATCTATATAGTCAGTACTGTTGAAGGCTAACAAAAATATTTTCTTCAGAACCAGATCATGGCTTCAGACACAAACAAAACCGGATCAGTCATGGTAATTGAAAATGTTGTATACTCAGTAATAGAGACCAGCAACTAGGGAAGAACTAAAATTCTAGACCCCCACGGCAGCAAGGAGGCAGGGAGAGCCACTGTTCTCACGAACACACACCAGCCCTCCCACCCCTGGCAAAAACACTTGTCCGAAACGGACCAAAGAAGCCTGGGTCAAGTCTTGCTTTCCCTTCCCTTATTTTTCTGTATCCTATTATAAAGCAAATGGAATATTAACAAAACTCTCGAGGGAAAAATTATTTATTTTAATCTAGAAAAATGGTACAAATAATCACAGCTACTCAACCTAACAACATGTCACTTCTTTTTTTGTAGCTAGAGTGGTGTCTCCCTTTGATAACCAGACAAGTCCACGGACTCATTCACAGAGAAGACAATCATTTCTAAAAATTAATAATTACTTCTCTTCCAAAAAAGAAAAAAAGAGCATTCAAATGACTGAATGTCATGTACATAGAGGGTGCCCGGCTGTGACTCAGACTTTTGTGGGCACTCTGGGCCCTTCCTTAATAAACAAGACTCCAAATTGCATTTTATGACTGCATTGTTATAAAGAAAAACATCAACGAGGCTGAGCCCCATTATCATATACTCACTATCATATTCACTTATCTCCTGCTTTTAAAAGAAATTAAAATTAAAACATTTTTTTTTAAATTTAAGATTTTATTTATTTATTTGACAGAGAGATCACAAGTAGGCAGAGAGGCAGGCAGAGAGAGAGAAGTGGGGAAGCAGGTTCCCTGCTGAGCAGAGAGCCTGATGTGGGGCTCGATCCCAGGACCCTGGGAAAAAGCAGAGGCTTTAACACACTGAGCCACCCAGGCGCCCAAAATTAAAATATTTTCATGGGCCTTTAAAAATATCATGGATCCTGGGCACTGTGCCTAATGAGTAAGTCAGCTCAGGACCACAGACTCCTGATTTTTTTTTTTTTAAGTAAGTTCCACGCCCAGCATGGAGCCCAACTCAGGGCTTGAACTCACAATTCTGAGAACAAGGCCTGAGCTGAAGTCAAGAGTTGGACAATTAACCTACTGAGCTACCCAGGCGCCCCCAGGCTCTTGATTTTTAAGCTGCTCAGCATTCTACCGTAAGTTAGGCAAAAGATCTTCTGGGTCTTGATTGCCAGCAAAGAAGATCCGCAGCAAGAAAACCATTGTTTTTACCAGTTAACAAAATATTGATGAATTCTGAACTCTGATACAGCAAAGTCATCTTTACTCCATTAAAATACCATTTGTCCTTGTAATAACTATGAGTATGTCAAGAAGAGTAATGCAGTGTATCAAATATTTATGACTCCAATAAAGCATTATTATTTTGCTAGTTAAAGGCAACAAAACTCTAACCCATGGCTACTCTGATGCTTTTAATTTTTTTTTTTTTAACTATTCGGTTAAAAAAAAGGCCTGGTATAAAACTCGGAAGTATAAACTTATGAGTAAAAAATGATAATGTTTATGCTTAGCCAACTGAGTTTCTTCACCTTTCCTATGGTTCTAGTAAGCATTTGATACATCATCGAGCAACATTAGCTCAACATTCCACATCTTGACCAAGAGCTTATCACACAGTCAGAGGATGATCAAGTACTGAGGAAAGAAGCAAAGTAAAATAATTGCCTTGACTTAAAAAAAAAAAAAGCTTGTCCCTTCCTTCCTTTGCCTTTTATTATTCACTGTGGTTTTTCTTTTCTTTTTTTTTTTTCATTGTGGTTTTTCAAATACTACCACGACAAAATTAGATTGAGACTTTAAACCTTGAAGAAAGACTAGAAGTTAAAAGGACAAGAAGCACTTTTCTAGCCAATAAAAAACATTTAAAATATTACCTAAAAGTCCAACTCATGAATAGCTGAAGGCCAGTGGGAAGAAAGGACTCCAAATTGGGTCATGCTGAGGCTTACTCTTCCTGACATTATTTTTATTGTTCACGTGTGTGTGTGTGTGTGTGTGTGTGTGTGTGTGTGTGTATTCAAAGTTTGCATTTTCTTTTATACGTCATCCTATGGTTACCATATTTGTTATTCTGGCTCACAAAATAGTTGAAAGCAAGAAAAATTTTGCCCTTGGGGTACTTATTCAAAAATACCTAACAAACCTGTTATGAATATATTAATCTTTTAACATATTTCATAATCAAGTGACAAAAAAAGAAAATCGCTCACTTTTACGGTTGAAGCCTTTCCAGTGTCTGCACTCAAGACTCCCAACGTCTGTCTTCACCTGCAGTAGAAACACAAAAATTAACTTGCTTTTTATTACTCTTCCAGAATTATTTCAGTGGAACATGGATGACATGTCAGGGCTAATTCTCAGTGCCAGAAGGAACACTGGCTGCAAAAAGGCCAGCATTTTTTGAGGAAAGTGCCACATCTACACTACTGGTCTGTAATAGACCTATAACAATAATCATAACAATTTAAATAAAAAACAAAAACTGGATGTGGTATAAGGAAAGTTACTGATATTCAGTCCTTGATTTTCCCTTTCCCTTGAAATCCACACAAAGTTCAAAAAAAGATGGGAACTTCCAATAGCACTAAAAACTAAGTTCAATGACCATGGGGCCCCTGGGTGGCTCAGTCAGTTGAGTGTCCAGCTCTTGATTTCAGCTCAGGTCATGGTCTCAGGGTCATGGGATTGAGCCCTGAGTCAGGCTCCTCACTGATCATGGAGTCTGCTTGGGATTCTCTCTCTCTCTCTCTCCCTTTGCCACCCCCCCCACCCCCGATTGCACTCTCACTCAAAAACAAAAACAAAAACAAAAACTAAGTTCAATGACCTCCCAGAAGCTGGGAACTTCTCCTTCCTGGAGAAGAGGTGAAAGCAGGAGGAGAGTGGGTGGTTCTACTCAGTCTCAACCACACTATCCCTATCCCTGAAGCCCAAGTCACCCATTGGATGAACAATTTTCTAAGGTCATGGCTGCTCTATCCCTGATTCCTCTCTATGGCTGTATTCCATAATTTGTCCCCCTTTCTATCTCTGCAAAGTAGTTGGGGTGGGGGTGGAAGTCCACAGGGGTGATATCTACATCTGGTAAAATTTGGGTTTTTTTTTTTTTCTGGTCACTATTTTTAAAAAGAAGGAACCAAGATATTTCCATGTCTGTAGAGTTTTAAAGGAAAAACCAAATGTGTTTAGAAACCTATCAGCTGGCTTTGCCTGAAATCTGTCTATGAGGTATTTCACTCTGTAATGAACCAGTGACTGTTTTTTAAATATCTAAATCACAAATTCCTGTTTTTATTTCTATTTATGCCTTTCCTGTATTATATTTATTACTGATTTCAAGCTTAACTAAATACGTATTTCACTTCTTTATTCTCTCCAATTTAAAACAAAACAAAAAACCCAACCAGTTACTAGTGCCACAATAAAATCACATTTTTTATCCCTCATATGCAAAATAAAATTGGCTCACTTTCATATCTACCCCCACTTATTTCTCCACTTTTTATAACATTATCTAGAACTTCAGACTTAGATGGGGCTAATTATTATAGTAAAGTTTTTTAAAACTAACTTTTCAAAACTTTAAAAGTTTTCACTCTATTTGGACTATTCTTAGAATAATTTGCATACCTTACCCCTTGTTTACCTGCTTTTAACACTTTCTACCAGTGCTACTATGTGATTACTTTTTCACTCTTTTTTATTTTGATTCATCCCTCAATCAACTGGAATATTCTTAAGTGTTTATCATGAAGATATCTAGCTGAATTACTAAAGGAATAAATCACAGACATGGAAGAGATTAAGAATTGAGTATATGTGGGACGCCTGGGTGGTTCAGTGGGTTGAACCTCTGCCTTCGGCTCAGGTCATGATCTCAGGGTCCTGGGATCGAGCCCCACATCAGGCTCTCTGCTCAGCAGGGAGCCTGCTTCCCCCTCTTTCTCTGCCTGCCTCTCTGCCTACTTGTGATCTCTCTCTCTCTCTGTTAAATAAATAAATAAAATCTTTTTAAAAAATGAATTGAGTACATGTAAAAATATCCTTGTGAATAATTTAACATCTCAATAGAAACAGTTTCTCAGATGCATTTAATTATTAAAACTGAACTGTAAACATAAAAGCCACAGAACTAATAAATAGGGATTAGTATAAGGATTAATGATTCCCAAACTACATAAAAAGCTCTGAGCACATAGAACAGGTGAGGTTCCCCAGTTGTTTGAAGAAGCTAGTATAAAGCTGATAACCAAACCTGGTAAGACACAATGAGAGAAGAGGCTTGTTTAACTTAGATAAATAAGGCAGAAGAATACTAAATAAAATGCTCAGAAAATTTCAAGTATATTAAAATAATGACACCATGGTATAAATTGGGCTTATTCTAGAAACCCTATTATATAAATAGATCCCTTGTGCTCTGTCAATAAGTCACAAGAGACCAACACATATTCATATGTTCAAAGATGCCAAAACTCAGGATTAAACTCAATGCCTATATCTGATAACCTCTCTGTAACCTAGAAATCAAAAGATCATTGACCATGATTTTTAAAAAGATCTAAAAACAACAGGGATGCTGGGTAATAGTAGGTTAAGCGTCCAACTCTTGGTTTTGGTTCAGGTTATGATCTCATCGTTGTGGGATTGAGCCCCAGGCTGGGTTCTGTGCTCAGTACAGAGTCTGCTTGAGATTCTCTCTCTCTCTCTCTCTCTGTCCCTCCCAACCCTGCATGCTCTCCCTCTGAAATAAATCTTTTTTAAAAAATCTAAAAATGACAACATTTTTGTTTAAAAGCCAATCATAAAATATGCTCACAGTGCAATATGAAAGGAAGGGAACAGGCCAAATTACTACCATCAGCAGGTGACAAGGTTGAATACCCAGAAAAGTCAAGAGAAATATCTAAAAAAAAGTCTAGTGGAAATAGAGAAGGTGCCATAAGATTATTTGAAACACAGTGCATAAAAAGCAATGGGGTTTTTTTTTTTTGTTGGTGTTCATTTGCAGTCATGACCAGTCACAAATAAATGAAAATGGAGACAAGTCTGAAAATAGATCAGATTCAGAAAAATGATGCTTACGGCAAAGAATCTACATAAAGCACATTTAAGGAAATCTTTAGGACAATGGTTTTCTCATGAGAAATGATGAAAAGCACAAATATGCATTTTTAGGAAAGGAGAAAAGGCAGTACTTAGCCAGGAAATTCAATATGAGCAAAACAATGTATTTATAGTTTTAGTCTGAGATGGTCGACCGCCTGTATGAGACTATGAGAACAGCAAGAGACTTTTACAACCAGAGATACTTATTTATAGGTGAATACTTGAGGGCCTCAGAGGCTGTTCTATAAATTCAAGATGGGATTTCTAGAAAAAAAAAAAACACATTAAGAATATTTGATTATCCGGCCTTAAGTGCAAAACCCACTCAGGGCATTAGAAACAAATAGAATTTGATATTAAAAAAAAACCAAACACCTAAAACACATCATTACACTTTCAAAGGTTGGAGAAGGGTTATAAATAGCCATTGATGTTATATTTGTGAAAAGAAAATGCTGATTGCACGTCACTGAATCACGCTAAAACAGGTCACGTTTTATTGCTTTTGGCCAAAGAACAATGCTAAACTTCAGGAATACATGCGAGGTGATGTTTAGAATAAGCTATAAAGGCAAAATACAAGTAATGTGAGTTTGAGAATAAAAATAAATAAAATGTCAGGATTAGACTTATAAAAAGGAGACAGAAGTCCAAAATAGGTCACTATGTCCTTTTAGCTACAGTGTCTAAAATAAGTTTACATTTAATGTTAAACAGAGTGAGGAGACTAAATTTTAATGCCCTGAAAACAACTACATAATCAATTCTAGTTCATCAGAATGAATGTGAACAAAAATTATACACAAAAGGGGCCAACTTCTCTCTTTATGTGGAGGACACAATAAAAGCCCTATTCACTTTGCAAAACCATAATACCCAGTGACTAGTAAAAGCAGCTTTTAATGGTCTGAGTAGGCATGGCTTAAACAAGGGACAATTTAAAGTCATGTCGGTTAAACACTGGTACTCATGATAATGACTTTGCAAAGACCCAAAGTGTAAATATTTCCCCTATAATGTAAACTATTTGAAATACAGGAGCCCCAGAGATCTGTACATAAGCACAACATTTCTTATCTTTATTTCTTTGGTGAAATACATGAACTTCACAGAAGAGACAAAGTAAGGGAAGAGATACACGTAAGTGGCTACTGGAAATCCATGACACTTTAGACCAGTGTAGACCATAATGTAGTTAATACTAGTAATGCTAACAAAGGGCAAATCTTCCAAAGTTCCTCCCTCAAGTATCCAGAAAGTATTCCTTTTTAGCCCCTCTCCCTAGAAAATATTTTTTGAATCAGTAACACAAATGGTCAAATGGACAAAAACAAAGTATTTCTGAAGCGATAGGCAATGGAACCATGTAAATCCAAAGGGCATCTCTGCGTTTGGACTAGAGTTCTCCTTCTGCCCCAGAACTACCTCCCTGGAGGGCCACTCCACATCTGTCCATTCTGATTTGAGAAGGCAAGATAACCTGTGACTCTTGGTCCGAGCAACATAAAACACTTTTTCTTGCTTCTACCTGCCCTGCTTTGAGCTACCTCTTATCCTTCATAGACCATAAGCAAGTAACAACAGCTAGTGTAATTCGAGCCTTCCTAAGTTGGTTGCTAAAAATGAGTGGAGTGTTCCCGAAGCCCAACATCTATCTACCCTCCTTGTAGCAACCACATTAACATTTTCTTCTCCTTTACCTTCCTCCCAGCTCTTGTGCTCTGAATGACGTTAATGAGGCTAATCTGTTCATCGTTATTTCATCCCTCGGTTACTGTCCTTGGTTCATGAATAGGACATGGCCCAAGCAGACCAATCAGGGTCAAGGAGACCTAACTTGGGGTATTTTATGAAAACCACCAGCAAAACAGACTTTTAACTGCTTCTACCAGCCACAGACAAGGGGATTTAGAACCAGAGGTACTGTAGCTGTCCATGCTTTCTCCCACTCAATGTTAGGTTTGCGAGATTCCTCCATGTTACTTGGCTGACTTGGCGGTGCCGTTGCTTGCACGGATGGATAGTATTTCATTGCATTTCATTGGATACTTTGTGGCATATATATAGGCTTCACTGTCTGACTTTTAGACTATTTCCAATTTTTCCTCCCTCTTATAAGCGATGTTGTACATGCACCTTGGTTTCATGTTTCTACCTGGTATTTATCCGAATTGGAACTGCTGGGATATTCATTAAACACATGAACATTTTTGGGTAATGCCAATTTTTTTTTTTCCCCAGAGTAACTGTAACACTCTGCCCACAGTATATGAGGGTTCATTTTGCTTCATATTATGGCCAACACCTGATATGAAAATATTTTAATTATAGCTATTCTGGGTAGGAAATTGTATTTTTGTGGTTTAAAATTGTATTCTCCCAATTACTAATGAGGTTAAATATATTTTCATATGTATGTTTGCCATTCATATTCCCTTCACTGTGAGAAACTCGTTCATGCATTTTGTCCTTTTTACTATAGAATTATCTTTTTCTAGTGAATTTATTGGAGCTCTTAATATATTCCCAAATATAAAAATTGATATGCCTGTTTTGGATTATGGCTTATCTTCAGCCTCTCTTGACAAACACAAGTTCTTAAATATGATGCTATAATATATATCTCATTATGGTGTAATGATTTTTGTGTCTTGTTTCAGTACCCCCAAGGACATGAAGCTATGCTATCACATTTCCAATAAAACTTTAAAATTGTGTATTTCACATTTAAGTCCTTGATGCATTTGAAATTACTATGCATGCTGTGAGGCAGGGATCTACTTTCATTTTTTTCTATAAGGATAACCTATTACCCCAGTATCATTTATTAATTTATTCTTTTCACTAATTTCAAATTCAGCTCTGTCACATATAAGGTTTCAATATAAGCAAGGGCCTGTTTCAGAACTACTGTTTAAGATTTTATTTATTTATTTATTTGTCAGAGAGAGAGAGAGAGAGAGAGAGTGCGAGCACACAAGCAGGCAGAGTGACAGGCAGAGGCGGAGAGAGAAGCAGGCTCCCTGCCAAGCAAGGAGCCCGATGGAGGACTCGATCCCAGGACCCTAGGATCATGACCTGAGCCGAAGATAGTGGCTTAACTGACTGAGCCACCCATGCATCCCATCAGAGCTACTGTTTTACTGGTCTAATTGTTTATCTCTATTGTCAAAATCATGTCTAAAATACTATGGATTTAGAACAATATAAATAACATCTCTAAATCCTTCTACCTGATTTTTCTTCAGAATTCTTTTGGCTATTTCTGGATCTTTGTTCCATATAAATTTTAGAATCAATCTAAGTTCCACCAAGAACTTGTTGGATTTTGGTTGGGATTGTACTGGACCTGTATTTGGGAGAATTGCCATCTTTTACCCAGCCTCCATTTGTTTAGATCTTTTAAATGTATCTTTCAATAAAGTTTAAGTTATTCCATTTTTTACACAAAGGTCTCACAGATCTTTCATTAGATACATTTTTAGGAACCTTCTTTTTATTATTACTGGTGAAGACATCTTTTAAAAATTGTATTTGAAAATATACAGAAAAGTATTATTTATTATATTTGCCTTCTCATAGAGCCATGTCTTGGTTCTGAAATGCTATATGTACACATACTTGTTCAGACATAAGGAAGAAAACCCAATAGCAATGGAATTCACAGTAGAAACTGGTTGATCAAGGTGGGAAGAGAATGGGGAGAATTAAAATAATCAAATATTTCAGAGTAAGAATGTTAAACAATCACATGAATTTTTCACTCATGCAGGTAATAACTTAAATACCTTAAACTTGATTTTTAGCCATTCATTCAACAAGGGTTTAGGATCTATTATGTAAAAACATATACTTCTATTCTCAAAGAGACCTCCAAAGACAGACACTCTATAGCTTTCCTTGCAAGCTCAAGTCAATTTTTATTTCTAATTTGACATGTCTAATCGGTCATTCCTTTCTTTGAAAGAAGTACAGTGAGTCTCAACCACTTCAAAAAAACCCAAACCCTAGAGAAACTTTAGGAGTTTCTGGAAGTGGAGATTATGGAAAAGGGGTAAAAATCTTTCAATAGCTACTATTTATTGGTTTCCTCCCCCATCAGTATACCGCTCTTACCTACAATTTGATTAAATTATGTTGGAGCACCCGACACGTGCCAGGTGCAGGGTTATTAAGTGAGTGAAGGACAGCGTCTCTAAGAAAATCTTCTCCTATTACGGAATGGGTGTGTTCTTGGGAAAACTATACACATCAAGCAATTTGAGTAGGTTGAATTATTTTCAGTGGCATTTTAACAGATACATCAGGAACAATTTGTCAAAATGAAGGTTCCGCTCACTCAACCCCATGTTGTGTATCAGGTTGCCTATCTTCTCAGGCATGGCATGCAGCTTATAAATAAAATTTAGAAGTGTGTTGAACTCTTAAGTCAAGTTCAGTTTTTAGTCTGTATCAATTCCTGGCACCCACAGGATCACACCCCAATACTAGACAGAAATGATTCAAGTTCTTTATACATTATGAAGATATAGTAGGCTGATTCTGGATACTCGCCAACTCTGAGCTTGATTTCATGGTAAGTTGGCTGTGAATTTTTTTTTTTTAAGGAAACCAAAAGCAGACAGACAACAAAACTGTGCATACTAGATTTTGATGGCCCAGACCTTAGATTCTGTCACTTCCTGTTTTTTTCCTTTGTTTTTGAAGAGACCAACAGTTGGCACAATTATTTACCGAAAGATTGTTAATTCTGATACTTGGTCAGAAATTAGGAGTTCCAGCATGTGACCCCTTCCCCTATTTTCCCCTATGTTCCTCTCTTTTTTTCATTCTTAGAACAAAGTGGACCTCTGAATAAGGAAAGCTGGCCCAACAGAACTGGGGATTTCAACATCATTCTCTTTTATTTTTTCAGTGTTAGAGGGGACACCGGGCAAAAACGTGAAGTAGTGAATGATTCTTGAATGAATGACCTTCATTCGAGTGCTGTGAAGGGCACTGGGGTTACAAAGAGAAATACTGAGACTTTGCCTGAGGTGGCAGGCATCGGAGGGATGCGGATCAGTGAACAGACTGGATGGTAACCATGTTTCAAGTGCTACTGTACAGCTATCCACACATTCCCAACTCACTACCCTATCACCCCGGCAACCATGCTACTCTTGAAGCACTTGGAAGGCATCCAACAGCTCAGCACCAACTGGGGACCAGGCACAGGTGCTGACGGTCCACAGTGACTGGCACAGATTCAGTCCTTAACCTTGCAGACCTTCCAGCCAGTAGGATGAGGGGGGGAGGAGGGAGGGTCATCGATTCGGCTCACATCAAAGCCCAGAGGCAGCTGCAGTTACACAGTGAGCTGTCGAAAGCATGAAAGCCATACAATTTTAATATTAAAACTTGGGCTTGGTAACACATCAGTGAAGGGATACTACAGATAAGGCAAATATTGCCAAAGATCTTCAAGTCCAGGCATAAATAAGAAGCAGGAAGGTCACTAAGAAAGTTGTAAGATTTGGCAGATTCTGTATTTAATAAAATGGAGGAATCAGGGAAATGGATGAGCATTTCTAAGCAGAAAAATTGTGTAAGAAATACCTTCTGTATGGATTAGAGTCCATGAGCCTCTTTGAATCTAGATCTGTAACTGGAGTGACTGAGATGTGTTAGCAAGCAGAGAAAATGAATGACGTTAATTAACATAGAGAAACTGCCCAAAAGGAACAGAATTCAGATGGCTGTGGTTTCTAACGCTGGAATATCTTATAAGTAAAATTGATTTTAGTATAAGGAAACGGAAGATACCATGTTTCTTATGCCAGTTATTCAAAATCTGGTATTTGGAGAGAGAGCTTTAGAAACCTGAACTGTGGTTGCCTGTTTATTTAACGGTGGAGTACGGAATTTTTTTTTTTTTTTTAAAACCAGGCTTCTGTAAAAACACTACTTTTATTCAGGCAACATATGGAAAAAACTGTTACATCATTTCAGAATGTTATATTTAGAAAGGTAATTTCCTTTCACTGAAGGTCTTTTTTTTTTTTTTTAAACCTTTCCACATCAGTCAGGAAAAACAGGCTTTGACTTCAGCTTTTTTAAAAAGTGAACTACCAAATATATCAGGGAGTTTTTATTTAACATCCATCTTGAGGATATTTCAATGAGCTTTCAGGTTCAAGGAGGAAAAAAAAGGAAACATGCCTGTGGAGGGCAGACTTCCAATAAAACATTTTACAGTTCCTACCAAACAGTGACTTATTCATCTACTTGTTCCTTGCCATTACAGCAACTAGAACTTCCTGGAAATCTCTGGTTTTGCAAATGTGGTGATTTTACTTCTAAAAAGAGGGGAAATGCTAAAATTGAATTGTGTAGCCCATGAGGAAAATAAATGGTTGATAACTGACATAGGCATGGAGACCTTGTCATTTTAAACCTGTCCTTGAGAAAACTATTTGTCTTCTTATTAAATACATCATTAGCGTACGTAGCATGCCCTTAGACAGTTATTTCACTGGTTTAAAAGGTTCAAACTTAACAGGAATGCTCTTTCAGAAACACTTCAAAGAGTCTGCACTTAATACCACGAACAGATAAATACTTCTCCAGCCTCTGCTTTGACGCATTTTTAGCCCAGCTACTTGGGTATATACAAGCTACAAGAGCCTGTAACAGCATGGGCCTTTGGTCACGTGATATTAAGTGCAGAACAAAGGGCAGGACGCTACTAGGGCACAGACATACTAGACAGGACACACTGCCCCAGTTTTCACGATGACACTGAAATACAGTAGTGATGCAAATACTGAAATGTCGTATCTACTCCCATAAAGTTAGTTAGAATTGCACTTTCCAATCTAAGTGTTCAGCATCTATAGATACTTGTTTAGCATCCATTGGCTCCACTAGACCACATAACATCTCATTTTCCTTTGTGTGCAACAGCACACCAATGCCTACCACGGGGTACTAACTCTCAAGTAATTATGAAATGAATGACAGAGTAAAATATGCTCACTGAGTATGTATGGCAAGCAGGGTTTCAAGTGGGAGCGTCCAGAGGATATACACATGTTAACAGAACAGATCTTTCACTGAAGAAGAGGTTGAAAATACAGAAATGGGGAAATCTTCAGAAGTTCCCTGAAAAGATAGGCAGAACTGGGTCCTAAGGCTTCGGGATGCAGTGTTAAATAAGGTTGGGCTCCTTTGGCTGTTATCACAAGGGACAGGCACAGGATAGTCACTTGGTTTGATGACAGGCAGTGACCAGCATGGTCTTAGGTGATTTCTGTCGTTTGTCCTGGGAAGTAAAAGATGAAATCATCTTCTGAAAGTGCTGAGCAAGAAAGTGTATTTGGGAAGAGTAGGGAAGACAAGATAAGTCATTTGGAAGAGTAGGGTGTGAGCTGACCATGTCTGTTAGTATCATACTTTGTGTCATCAGTCACCAGGTGATGAAACCTTAGGTAGGATGCTGGCTTGGGCATGTGCACCACAGACAGTAGGTAAGAAGCCTCAAAGCTCTTGGTTTTGGCATCAGGACACTAGTGTCTGTACCCACGCTCTGCTAGAATGAGTTGCTGGACTTAGAGGAATCACTTGATTTCTTTAGCTCCTAGGTTTCGGCCATTGGTAAAAATCACAGGGTGGCATAAAGATCTCCAAGGTCCCTTCCTGCTCTGAAAGGGCTAAGTCTTTATAAAATAACCAGTAAATGGTCTAATGGCTGTGTAATTAACACAGAACAAAAATTTAGAATTTTTAGTGTCTTAGCACACAACTTCATTGCTTTCTGGTGTGGATTACACCATGACCTCCCCTCTGCTCTGTCTCTAATCCTACTTCCATCCTGTCATCTGTACAACACGATCATGTGACCTTCTGCTTCTCTGCTTCAATCCTTCCAAAGGTCCCCTCACTGCTGTCTGGGTGAATCCAGATTCCTTAGTGCAGCCCAGGAAACCCCAAGTCATCACTTCTGGCATCACTCACAGCTTCCCTGAAACACAAACTGCAAAATAGATTTGAAAGGAAGAAAGGAAGGAAGGAAGGAAGGAAGGAAGGAGGAAGGAAGAAAGGAAAGAAAGAAAAGAAAAGAAAAGAAAGAGGGAGGGAGGGAAGGGTGGAGGGAGGGAAGGAGGAAGGAAGGAAGGAAGGAGGGGGGGAGGGAGGGAGGGAGGGAGGGAAAGGAAAGGGAAGGAAAGAGAGCATTTTTTCTATTAAAGTGAAAGTAAAATAAGGGTTCTTCATCCTTTAAACATTCCTATTCACTACTTTAGGGACACGTGTATTGTCATTTGCTATTTTAAGATCGTCCAATTTGGAAACATGGAATGCAGAGATTTGGGCCAAACACTTCTCAGGAGCAACAGTAAGAATTTGTGGCTTAGTTCAAATATACGAAAGTGAATTCCTTTCACTTTTCAGGGTCAGTACAATATAAGTTAAAGCCTTCCTAAAAGAAATGGGCTTTCCAGAGGAAGTGAAGAAAGAATATAAATAACATTACCCCATTCATTAAAAGAATGGTATTCAATGATGTTTACACAAGTGGTTCTTGCTCTTTAAACTTAAATCTAAATATATTTTAAAAGCTGTATGTAAAGTGGTAATTTACTGAAGCCAAACCACTGGGAAATTTCAAGAATGCGTCCAGGTTGTTTTACCTTATCCTCAACTATGTAAAGAGAATCTTAATAGTTTCTATTCTGGCCATCTATCAACTAATTGTTACTTAAAAGAATGTTGCAACATAAAATACTATGAAAAACTGTTAGAAACAATTAAGTTTCTATGTGAGAGGTGAAAAATGTAAGCCCCTAACCACTGATTAGCTATTTTTACACAAGAGGTACCCGGCAGGGGCAGCCTCTACCCGGTCACTAAAACTCCCCATCTTCCGTGCCTGGGCATTTGCTTCTCCTCGTGACACCCTTATTCACCTTCATTTCAGGAATCGCACAGAAGCAGCGGTGACCCTCAGCAAGACTGAGAGAGAGGCAATGACCAGAAAGTTTCAAGCAAGAGCCAAGGACTATTAAGAGAAAGGGGAGACTGCTTGTGGCTGACAGGGCCCCATAACTTTTTGTGTAAATGGGGTGGAGGGAGGGCAATCAGAGCAAGTTGAAGGGAGAGTGGGGAAATGGAAGGAAAGACATTCACAAGCTACAGGAGAGCATCGGAAGTTAGGAAAGCCTAGATCATTCCAAAAAACCAAGATCAATAACGTAGCTAGAGCTAGGGTTTGGATGGAAAACAGTAACGTGTCCTATCTAAAAATTAACAAATTAAGGAAGTGTTTGATGCTGGAAAGGACAAATTCTAAGCAACCCAAGATGATCATCTGTCAAGTTCATCATTATCAAGAATAATACTTTCGTAAGGGTTGGAATAATACTCACAGATATTCATATTCTTTTCATAGAAAAAAGAACAAGAATGGGAAAGTTTTCAGATTATTAAATAAGAGCCAAGACAGAAAACCAATGGCCTAAATGATAGAATTCATACGGCTAAAGACTCATCCAGTAGGCTCCAAAATGTAAATCTCCAGAACATATAGCCAAAACAGAGAGAAGGAAAATATGAAAGATATGGAGAATTGATTCCAAGAGGTCGGAAACCCATGCACCGGAGTTCTCTTTGAAGACTGTGTAAGTATTGGTGGGGAGAAAATGCCCTGAGCCTGAGTGGACTTTAGCTCACAAAGGTCAGCAAAAAAGATCCATGGTGAAAGGATCATTGGTGAACTACCAGATTCACAAATTCCCAAAAGCTTCAAAGAGGTAAACAGACAGATACATATGCAATCAACTAAGTAATAAGAATCAGTCACCAGACTCATTGGCTACACTAGATTGTAGTTATCCAAGGGGCAATGCTTTCAAAGTGGAAGAACTATCATTTTGAATCTAGACTGAAATTATCAATCACGTGTGAAGGCAAAATCAGACATTTTCAAACGTGCAGTAACAGAGCTTACCATCCATGCATATTATATATAAAAAGTTACTCCAAGGATTAGTCTACCCAATGAAGATGGGAATCTAAATATGAGAACGATGGGATTTTAAAAATAGGAGCCGAATATAACCCCAAAGTAGAGGAACATAGACATGAAGCTGTTGGAAAAATCTTCAAGCAGCAAAAATTAGTGATCCAGAGTGGAATTTCATTCTCTATGGATCGGTATGTTACTTGGGTATATTACTTAGGTAATATTACTTGGCTCCCCAGTGAATAATATTTGTCTGTTGGCTTTAGATTGTTAGAAACAACCCATAGACAAAATAAACATTCATGGTTATGCTGTGACAATAAGTATAACAGAAATATTAAACCTCATTCTGTAAAAAATTATAGTCTAACACCCAGGGGGAGGTTCTAGGTAGGGGCTGACCCTCCTGGCACTGAGGGGGGTTCCCGTGGGACATGCAGTGCTAAAACTGGTCAAGTCCTGGGTAAGCCAGGACGAGTTTGTCACCGTAATCATAGTGGAGAAGGAGTGAATGAAAGATACAAATATCCCCATTTTTCAGAGCCAAGGCTCAATGAAGGCTTTAGAAAAGAAGTTGGTGACAAACAACATCAATATAGCAACTGTTAGCAGGGGTTGAACTTGAAAATGAGGTTTTTATGCTTGATTTCAACCCCTTCCAAATGATACAGATTTTTAAAACAATACATCCATTTAGAGTCGAAGCAGTCAAGTCTTACTCATGAGACGTCTAACTTCTAACAAAGAGAATATTTCAAAATGAGCAAAAACTAAGGCTCTGAACATGGGGAGCTAACGAGAAATGATTAAACAACAGATTTTTATCCCAACTCTGATAGGAAAGCAAGAGTATCAACAAAACTGAGGACAGGAAGACCAGTTCCCTTGTCCAGAAGCAGTACCTGTCCTCTCGTGAAGGATGGATGGTCACAAGGAAGGGCAGGAGGAGGAAGTCTTCAGTGAACCAGAACAAGGGACCGAGTCGAGTAAATCATGTCACAGGCCATTAGAAAGCACAGGCCATTACAGCTGCTGGCGGGGGGTGGTAATCCCGTGGTAGCCTCGTAGCCTGGTCCCTCCACCTAAAAGATGCTCGAAAGATATTCTGCTTCCTCTCTAGAGGTGTGACTATTTATGATGTCATATTTTACACTAACTTAAGAAAAAAAGAAAAGCCTCAGTGATACACCATGATCTGGCTCTTTTATGCCCCAATTGTTACCCATATAAAAAATATAAGGGGGCACCTGGGTGGCTCAGTTGGTTAAGTGTCTGCCTTCGGCTAGGTCATGATCCCGGGATCTAGTCCTGAGTCCAGCTCCCTGCTCAGCAGGGAGTCTGCTTCTCCCTCTCCCCCTGCTTTCCCCCCACCCCTCCGTACTCACTCTCTCTCAAATAAATAAAATCTTTTAAAAAATTCAAAATCGGGCTTCTTTTCCTGAGCATTAACACTTTGAAGTTTGTCTAATGACCCCGAAGTGGGATTCATATCTATAGATTTTTTTTTTTTTTTGTCTTTAAACAGAACCCAAATCTTAGGTATGCTGAAGCTGATTATTTAACAGAAAGCTGTTGACTTCTCTACAAAGGATAACACAGCCCGGAAAGATAATGATTGCTTCATTCCCTTCAACTTAAGAATGCCCTCTGTTAACACCTCAAAGAGTATTTAAAGTAGAAAAAGCCCATAGTCCTGCCTTTCATAAGTCACTAACTACCAAGCACAATAATCAAAATCCATTATGAGTTTCACCCAGTGCATGGAACTAGGGCCCATGATGCAGATTCACTGGGAACCTGCCAAATCTCCCCACATCTATCAAGTTTCCTTACTTTAAGATTCACTTAACATCTTAAAAGCATACCCCAAATCAGGACATAGCTTAGGATCAACATGAACATTTAACACGGCTGAGTTTACTTAGGCTCCCTGAAGCTGTTCGATCTACTGAGTATCTTAAAAATCCAGAGTGCAGAACTGAGAAGGTCTGAAAATATCCCATCCATAACTCACTGGAAACATGTCTGAACCCATGAAAGGGATATAAAAAGACAGACCTCCAGATAAGCAGAGATGTTGGTCCTAAAGTGAAGACAACTGAGATCAGAAATACTGAAAAGGAGAAAATCAGACCTAAACAGACACACTTCCCAGTTCTTGGGAACTACAGATGACCTAGAGTTAATTCCCAAGTTCCAGCAGAAAAAACCCTACAGGACCATGATTGCTTTACCACGTCCCCTCATGGCTTTCATATTTCTTATTTATATTACAAGACTCTTAAAATGCTCATCCAATTATTTCGGGGCATTAAAAATATTTCAGTGTCATTTGTTAGAAGTGAAATTTGCAGTGCGTTAAGTCTCCATGACTCCCCAAAACAACAACAACAATTTTTAAAGCAGTGAAAGTTGCAATTTACTCACACTCCAGGCAGCAAATTGAAACGTACTGGAGTAAACGTAATGAAATAATGTAAAACATTTGTGTGAA
The DNA here is from genome assembly GCF_963455335.1 of Martes martes. Classification (NCBI taxonomy): domain Eukaryota; kingdom Metazoa; phylum Chordata; class Mammalia; order Carnivora; family Mustelidae; genus Martes; species Martes martes. Next base: position 15,908,393 of record NC_137893.1, read on the forward strand.
ATTCAAAGTATTCTGTTATAAACCCTTCCTGGGAAGGGAGCGTAACTATCCATTTTCATTTCCTTCCATCTCTAGTGACAGCTCTATTGAACATTCCAATTCAACAGGATTGAGAACTAATTATTTTTCCAAGGGAAGAGTCACTCAACTATTTTAAAACCTGGGTTGTTTTGAGAATCTTCATCCAAAAAAAAATAATTGTTCTCAATCTTCTTGGAAGGCTAACATCCCATAAATTCCTACGCAGCCCTGCCTGAAGTCAGTTACAAATCATAACCTTGCAACTCTTGGGGAAAGATGCTGGTGTTTGTAATAATCCCAAGGCACAGAAATGATGATGTACCTCCCAGCACTCACGGTATTCTCTACAAAATAAAGATTTATTGTTCAATGGCTTCATCGCTTTAATGGGTTTTCTCCCTGAATTAGCCTTCGAATCTGGAATTGAAAGTTAAATTTTTCCATATGCCTGAATTTAAAATTACCACTTGATCTAGTCATGGAAAAACTGATCGGCTCTTTCAGTTAAGATACTTTAAATGTTTATTCCTATCCACTTTATTATTATTATTATCTTTTTTTTTTTTTAAAGCTTCATCCCAAAGCTAAGTTTCAGGCTTCCCTATAGTTCTCAAGTTAGCCTAGAATGTAGTTCAGTGGTAGAAGTCAACATGGCAAAGGGTAATGAACCAAGGGTCTGCTGTGTGCCTTCTGAGCTTCCCATCCTTTTTCCCTCCAACCACTGTTTAATGTTTCTCCAAATCCAGCAGGCTTTCCTGACTGCCCTGGGCTACGCAGTTTTCCTACACTACTTACGCTCCAGCGCTCACACGGCCACTGATCACATGCTTTGCTTTAAAAGGCATATAGGTTAGTTGGCCCTTTCTCCTAAGTCACACGAGAAAGCAGTCTGACGGTCAGGGAGTCTCTCCCATGGCTTCTCGTTACCCGTGGCACTCTGCACGGAAGTGGTACCCCATACACTGACTGGCGTATGGTAGGTCCTCACATTTTTAAATGGGTGAGAACGTATCTTAGCCGTCAATCTGCAGTCAGCACAATCCTTGACTCTCAGAGGCAGAAAAACACCAGGTCTGATTTTCAATACTGTGTGGATATTGGCACTTCTCCCAGCCATGTGTATTTACCTGAGTCAAACGTGACTCTGTCACTGACTCCCAAAGATGTCATGTATGGTCTTCTCTCACTACCACCTTGACCTTGTATTTTGTTGTTTGAAAGTTTAGACTACCTCTCATTTTGTCTTACAGAGCCTAGAATGAACAACCTAGAAATATCATCATTTAAGAAGTGAGGAAACTTTTGTATTTATGGTATGCATTATACGTACGTAATAAAAAGCGATGGTCACACTTTTCCAGCCCTTATGTCTCCATTTCCAGAAATCCCTGAACCTCTCCCTTTTATCCTAGTGGGTCAGATCCTTCCTGGCTCAGCCCTGACCACTCCCCAAATGATGTCCTCCACTCCCTTCCACTCTTGAATTTTGCAACTGCCCATGAAAAGGGCCACACTGGGGTCGTTCCCATCTTCCTATTTTAAATAACATATCTCCGAGGCTGAAAACTGAAGAACCACCACGCACACAATGACACCATGATAAATCCATGGTTGTCAACCTCATTTGGGTTCCTGATGCTCTTTAACCATCTTCTGACTTTTTTTTTTTTTTTTTAAGATTTTACTTATTTATTTGACAGATAGAGATCACAAGTAGGCAGAGAGACAGGCAGAGAGAGAGGAAGGGAAGCAGGCTCCCCGCTGAGCAGAGAGCCCGATGCGGGGCTTGATCCCAGGACCCTGGGATCATGACCTGAGCTGAAGGCAGAGGCTTTAACCCACTGAGCCACCCAGGCACTGCTCTTCTGACGTTTTTTTTTAAAAAGATTCATTTATTTGAGAGAAAGAGCGAAAGACAGAGTTGGGGGAGACACAGAGGGAAAGAGTTTCAGGCAGACTCCCAGTTGAGCATGGAGCCCCATACAGGGCTCCAACCCAGGACCCTGAGATCATGACCTGAGCCAAAATCAAGAGTTAGATGTTTAACCCACGGAGCCACCCAGGTGCCCCTTGATATTATTTTGTAATTGACTGTTAATTGAACACTTATTGTGTGTCACACTCTGTGCTGGGAAAGGCTGTTCCTGCCTTTCTCCTTGGTCAGCTCCTTCTATGGCTCCTCTCTGCAGCCCCTCAGACCCTGTCGCTCATGCCAACCCCTACTATCAGAGCATAGCCCACTCTCCCACGTTGAGACGGAGGAGGCCATCAAGGATGAACTCTCTCAGGTTCCCGAGCCTTGCACTACCGTCCACCTCTGGCTTCACTCTGCTCTGCAGGCTTCCCACAGGCTCAGAGGACTGGGTGGTCGGAAGTGAGCACGGACCCCTCAGCACCAGCATCGTCCCTGTCCTTCTTGTCTGTTCCTCACTGTCTCCCATGCATCTGACTCTCTTTCTCTCTCTCTCTCTGTCGCCCGTTTATCTCTTGGGCCATGCATATGATGGCATCTCAACTCTGCGAAAAAGAATCCCCTTTGGATCCTGTACCCCTGCCTGCCCAGCTGTTATTATCTTCCTTACTTGACCACACTTTTATAGGGTCACTTTTTAAGATTTTATTCATTCATTCATTCATTCATTTCTTCATTCATTCATTCATTCATTTGAGAGAGAGCACAAGCAGGCAGAGCAGCAGGCAGAGGAAGAGGGAGAAGCAGACTCCCTGCTGAGCAGAGAGCCCGCTGTGGGGCTCGATCCCATGATCCCGGAATCATAACCTAAGCCGAAGGCAGACGCTTAACCAACAGGTGCCCCTAGGGTCACTATTTATGATCCTCTACATCCTGATCTCTCACTGACCCCCCTTATGCTTCTATTCTCTCATTCTGCAACCGAGATGAGCAAAAGAGGAATGGATGAGGCAAGGGTCTACAGAGGCTTCCGATCTTTACTTAGGGCTTTAAGAAAAGCCCTCAGACTTGCGTCTCCAACTGCCCACCAAGCAGTTCTAGGACAGCGTCTTGGCCAACTCCCCGGCAGGGGAAAGCCCCCCGACCCCCATCTGACCGTGGCCTGCTTTTCCCCAGACCCTGTGAACTTTGCGCTGCGTCACCCACACTGGCAGGACCACATTGCCGGAAGCCAAGGCTGCTGGCTGCTCTGTCACCTGCCTCTCAGGACTCTGTCCCACCCTCGCCTCAGCCCACCCTGCCACTCCCGCCCTTCCGTGCCTGGCCTCCTCTCCCTCCTCCTCACAACTCAGCTCCAGCACCAATGACCTCCTTCAGGAGGATACCCCCAAACACTGCATTTCCCAGGGACACTGTTGTTCCGTCTCTTCACTAGAACTGTAACCTCCAGGGCAGAAACCTGGTCTCATGGGGGAAGGGGGGGTCTCAGGCCCAGAGTCACTATGCAAAAATGCGAAGCTGAATTATGAGTCTTCAAAGGAGAGCAAATCCATTTGTTGGTTGCTCCCAGATGTGAAGTGTGTTTTTTGGCTTAGTAAAAATAAATAAACTTTGGAGGGAAAAAAAAAGCATTGCATAAGGTATTTGCACAGAATGGTTTAAAAGCCTAAATAAATAAGTTGGTCATTAGCAAAATATCAACAAAGTTGGAAAAAGGAAATTCAAATGAAATCACACCAGAAGTGCCTGCAAACTTTAGTATGTGGTAAGCTCTAACTTACAGCCAGTTAGTTTCCCCAGGAACTTTTTGGTAAATAAAACCAGCCATCCGTGATATGTACCATTTCATTACAAAATGTTTTTGGAAAGTATTCTTGAAAACATCACTTTGAGGTGGGGTTCCTTATTCTGCTCTGCCTCGTCTTTTAACCACCAATGTCCGTACCACTCACCTTGTGTATGTCAGAATAAAAAATTTGCAAAATGACTCTCGGTATCTCCATTTATTTGCTTCCTGAATTTGGACTCACAGAGTTAAATGTAGGCACTATGATGGATGAGGCACTTAATATACTTTATTACCAAGCTTATATTCTAAGAAATGCTCATTGTGGACCCAAGATAGTGACTACAGACTAGAATGTATAATATAGTAGGGTCCCATGTTTGCAGGAATATATCTAGAAGGATGGAAAACAAAACTGTTACACGTCATTGCCTCTGGCTGGTGGGATTTAGGTGTGTGAATTTTTTTTCCCCCTCTCTGTCCCCAGTCATCATGTATCACTTATATACATTTTTATTTAAAGCCTTTTAAGTAACAAGTAAACTGAGATGTATTTCACGGACCTCAGAAACTCTGATCCCCTCTGAGCCCTCCTCACACCATTTACTGGAGGCCTATCAGCCCGAAGCCTGAGATCAGTCTGAGCGCAGCTGGAGCCATAAGAAAACAGAGACAGTGTTTCTGGGCTGAGAAGGCTTAATATAATAATACAGGAAAGGGATTGAAACTCAGGGATTTGCATACGTGTGCCTGGCAAGATTTGCTAACAGCATTGTACATGTTCAACGGATATTTCTTCATCTATACTTATTGTCTAATTCATCAAGACTCAGTCCATATGCAACCTCCTCTGGGAATCTTTTCCCGCTTAGTCTGGGTTAGCTAAGTGCCCCTCCTATGTGCTCTTGAACTTCACACTTCTACCAGCCGGCCCTTCCCTCCCCTGTATTGCAGTAACTTACTCCTTCCTGTCTCTATCCCAACTAGACTCTGTGACAAGGGCTGGTGTCTACTCTTTTGCTCATCAACTGACAAGAACTGTGGTAGTAGATGTTCGACAGGCATTGACCGACTGAATGAGTCCGCCCACATAGAGTACTCTGCTCAATCCTGGGTGCAGTGGGGGGCTGCCCTTCCACTATGGGTAGGCACCACCCTATTTCCCAAGAAGCAAAGGTGGACAGAATGCCCAAAATGCTGGCCTAAGAAATGAGCAGGAGGTCTTGTTGTTAGATTGAGTGAGTCCAGCAATGCCCACGGGAAGGCAGCAAAAGGGGTGTATCTGAAAGCTCATGCAGGACTTCAAGATGGAAAGGAGAAGAACTTCTAGAAAGAGGATGTTGACAGCAAGGGTCGGAGGCAAGAAAAAAAACAGCGTGTTTGAGATGAAGACATGACACAAATAAGAACATTACACATCTCTCCGGACTAACCCATGTTCCCCACTTGCCTAATTCCTCCACCACCTTTATTGTCCTTATTCTCTCCGTCTTTACCCTCCTCTCACGTGGAGCACCCGTGAAGCTGGGAATATGTCATTCCTCTTCAGATCAACAGTGATGTCCTCTCCCATCTAACTCAAAATTCACTTTCTATACACTGTCTACACTTCCTATAAACCATGTGTGCCCCCTCCATACCCTTGTGTAATTTACTATGGATATGTGTGGTACATCCTTTATCCTACTATATACATGTGAGAGAACAGTGTTGTAACTGTAATTTGGGGGTTTCCCAAAGTGCCATTCACATGGTAGCGTTCAAATATGTTGGACTGATTCGCATCTGAACAAAAATCTCACCTAAGCAAGACAAAGGCTTATTACAGAACTGTGCAGCTGCCAGGCCTCAGAACCCTGGTCAGGGTGGTCTTCCTAGCCAAGGATACACCTTCAGGTTCTGCTGGATCAAGGGGCGCTTGGCACTTGAGCAGGCTGCCTCTGCCGGCCACCATTCCTGCTTTCTTACATAAGCCCTGTGATGCCTACTAGAAGCCCCTGCATGGTTTCTGGACCTGCTTGGCAGGCAATTCCCATCTCAGTGTTGGCAGAACTATGGTCAGAGAGGCTTCTTGTTCCTCAACTTCCCCCTAATCCCCACCAGTTAAACAGTCAGGAGTTCTCACTTACCCATTTTGTTGCACTGAATATATTTATTAGAACAACTTTACACTGTGCTTGTAACCATGAACAGCTTTGTTGCCATCAATGAAAAGCAAGCAAATAGAAGGAAACTATTCAAAAGACAGACCTTGTTCTCTGAGTCATGTCCCCCCAGGCAGCTGACACTCATGAGTGGACCCAAACCCCAGGGCAAATCAGGGCCAGGAGATCCCTCGTTGCTTTCAAATGTCCATTCTGTACACAAATAAAGGGCTGTTTTGTTTTGTAATCATTAAGGGAGGTGGTGTGGGAAAGTATTTATAAGAACGAATAGTAAGATTTTTAAAAAATACTAAAAAGTACATTATCACAGCCTGTATAAACTATTTGTGCAAAAGATGACCGTTCATGGGGTCCAGACGCTTGGGCCGCCCACAAGTGGTGACCTTGGAAATGGGAAACTCAACCTTCCTATTATGCCGCTTTTTCTCTTCTCAGAAGTAAAGTGACCGTCTTCATCCCATTCAGAATAGAATGTGATAACGCGGTCCAAGTTAGTCCTTTATACCATCAGTGAGCCTGTAAGACTTCCAAACATGATTGTGCCCTTGCTACTTACTGTTCTTCTTGTACATTAATGGTTCCCATAAAAATAAGAGGATTGGACTAATCTGTAAATTACTATTTAGCTCCAAAATGCTAGGATTTATATATTGTAGGGTTTATATATATATAATATTTATATAAAAGTAGAAATATTTTCATATATAAATATTATATCCAACACACATATGCAAATATAGGGCTTCTCTGAAAGTCAAAGCCTGTGATGGTATAGACACAAACAGCCAAGGGGTCTGTCTGAAATTCAGGACCTCCGACAGGCAGTGTGCACGAGCTGCTCTCTAGCAAGTAACAGGCTCTATATACTCATAAACGCACTCTCACGTGACAGAAGTGTGACTCTGCACAAAACAATGGAGAGTCAGACACAAGCCAAGCAGTTTCACTGCGTGGATTTTGGTCAAAAAGGAATCGTGACTGTAACGAAGAATGTGAGTATTTAAAAAGTTGCCACAACCCTCCAGTCAAGGGAAATGCATGTTCCTGGTCCGGGTCTCCACCGAGGGGCTCCTGCCAGCACCCCCTGCCTTCTGCGCCCAGGTTCCCTCGTTTCTCTGCCCTGGCTCCAGCCATGGCTCCTGACAGCTTCGGCCCCCACATGGAAGACAGGCCTCCATCAAGGCCGTGCCTCAGGGTGCCCTCGGAGCCTTGGTCCTCCAAGGGTCATCTGGCACAAGCGTCGTCAGCCGCAGCGACAGCTGTAGCCCTCAACCCTGCCCCAGCCCCCCTGGATGGGAACCTGCATTTCCCCGAGCTCCCCAGGCACCTCTGACCTGGGGTCAAGTGGAGAAGTATTGCTCTAGGCCTCACCACACGAGACGGGGGTTCCTTTGTGGCCCTGAGGCCCAAAGCAGACTCTCCAAACACAGAAACCCCTACCACACACATACCCAGACAACTTCTTGCTCTCCTTTCTAGAACTCAAGAATCGTCTCCCTTTACACGGCCCCTCACAGACTCCCCCGCTTCCTTCCACTTTCTGTAATGCTGCTCGGCCAGGACCCAGCCTCGTGCCAAACCTGCAAGGCCAACCCACAGCTCTGGGCCGCCTCCCTTGGGCTCCCAGGCTGTGCCGATCCCCTGGAAGAAGGCCTGTTGGGCTCTGTCTCGTGCCGGGATCCTGGTGGCCACAGCGAGTTCTGCAAGGAGAGGTCAGACCATAGTCAAGACTGAGGATTATGGCATCCAACATGGCCCTACGCCAAAAGACTGGCGATGATTAATTAAGCCAGGCACTGCAAAGATCAGGTATCTGAAGGCACTTAGAGCTGCGGCAAAAACAGGTCAGGGAGTCACAAAGTCAGCTGAGAGTTCAAAGAGGGATAGCTTCTGGAGGTTGGAACAGGCCGTGGCTTCAGCCCACATCTGGAACGCAGCAGGAAGGGCCCGAGTCAGGGATAAATGAGCCAAGGATGCCCGTAGTCCAAGGTCTGGAAGCAGCCCTGGCGTCAGGTGCAGGGGCACCCACAAACGCACAGCCCCCCAGCGGCGATTCTAGACCCAGGATGACGGCGGCTGGCGGGAGGAAAGCTGTGACAAGCTGGGGGGAGCGGCAGGTAAGTTCTGTCTGGCTGAGCGGGCTGAAGAAAGTTGTGCCGGGTGTCCCACCATGCCGGGGAACCTCAGGCCTCAATACTTCAATGTCTCCCCTTGCACCCCCGTCTTCTGTGAACGAGTCCACCTCTGACTTCAGACAAGATCATTCCAGGGCCCCCTGGATTTTGCCTCAGCAGACAGACCCTCCGGCTGTACGTATCTTCACAAGTGTCCTCACAGGAAGGGGTTTCTCTCCGCCTCACGGCGAGTCAGGAAGCATGCCTGCCACAGAAACACACGCGCCATCTTGTCTCCCCAGTGACTCCCCCGGTCCCTCACCTGGTTCCCCTCAGGAGTCTCCTTCTCTTCAGACTCAGACTTCAGACTCAGGCTCACACTCTCTTAATGGCTGCTCATCCTTCTGGCCAGTCCCGTTTCCGTCCGTTTCTGAAGGAAAGCACTGAACGAGCAGAGAATGTTCAATGCACACGCTTCTGAGACTCCATTCCCTTGCTCACACTCAGTTGCCTCCTGCTCCAGAGACTCCGGGGACTCCAGAGCCGGGCCTCCTCTTACTGCAAGGTGAGCTCTTACTTGGCGTCAATCGTCTTTTATCCTCGGGTACCTTTACCAACACTGAGCCCTACCAAAGTTTCCTCTAGAGTTATGTGACAGCAAACCTGCCTGAGGCCTTCCCAGGCTGCTATTATCTTCTTCAAGTCCTTTGCTGGCTTTGGTTTCTTCTTTCTTTCCGTCCTGCCTGCCCAGGATGGGTTGGGCCAGCGGGCTTCCATCTCTGCTCCCCGGAGCACTGGCAATCAAAGTGCCCTTCCCTGGGGGGGAGGGGGAGCCTTACTTCTCAGTCCTGCTCCAGACAGTTCAATGTGATGTTTTTTTACATGCGTATGAAATTTTTCATGCAAAATGTTCTTTCTACATAGATTGGTGGTTTTAAGAGCCTTGAAGACTGTCGTTGACTAGCGTGAGGAAACAAGGGTTCAGAGGGTCTTGTCCCGACTTTGGAATCTACCAGCGGTCGAGCTCCTCAGACGTCCATTTCCTTTTCGGTACCCAGGAAGCAAGAGTATCCTTCTCGTCTACCCTCCAGGACTACTTGGCGATCATGACAGAAATGCACGTGAGTCTGCCATTTGTGTCCCTAATGGATGATGGCCATCGGACTACCTTCTCTACCAGAGGCACATGCCCCTGCCACCGTGTGGGGAACGAGGCATGGAGGGAGAGGGAGGAGAAGCCGGGAGGAGAGGCAGAGCCAGCCTGGGCGGCAGCTTCAGCTCTGGGCGTCCCCTGACATCTGTCTGTCCGCTATAGCACCCGAGACTCTGATAGAAGCCTGCTGGCATCCACGTGGCCAAGGCAGATGGTAAAAGTGTACAAACAGAGAACTGAACTTTGGAAGAGAGCTTTACATTTCCATTTTGTTAGTTACACAAATAACAGATGCACACTGTAAAGAAAAACGAGGAAAAGGCATCGCTTATGACTCAGACACAATCACGGCTAATCCCGGGGTGCTTTCTTTCCTTCCCGGCTTGCCTGTTTAGTTGTTTGTTTATAAGGAGAACGGAGATGAAATAACTTAAGGCACTCTGACCTTTCCCCCCCTTTTGTTTCCCCCACTGAGTATTGTAACACAGACATTTCTGAGAAGTTTAAACTGTTGACCTTTTGCCACTTGCAGCAAAAACTCCTCGGAAAAGATCAGAAATGCCACACACATGTTTTAGGCATCAGAGAGCTGTGAGTAGAGAGACTGTTGCAATTCTGAGCGGGCCCAGGAGCAGGGGAGCTGGTGGACAGCCTGGCGGAGGTGGCACAGAAAGCAGACAGACGGTCCCTGGGAGCGCGTGTGCGAGAAGCAGCCCTAGCAGGAGGCTGACCCCTCCAAAGCCCTGTTCCCTTTGCCTTACAGGCACCCTCTCCACTAGCCCAAATCTTCTGTTTACCTTCATCCCCGTCTCCAGAAGCTTCCACCCTGCTCTGAAGCAACTGTGAGCTTCCTGCCAGCCGAGTGGGGAGGAGTTGCTGCAAGAGGAAAGGGAAGCCCCAAATCCACCGTCGCAGGGGAAGAAGGGTTCTGAAATGCAAACTCAGATGCTGTATTTACCTCAGATTCTTTCTGCACCTGGCAGTCCAGTTCCTTTGAGCATCTTTCCAGGTGACCTAGACATGCTGTCATTACGGTGTGAGTGATCACGAGACGTGGTCAGACAAGACTAGGTGTAAGGTGTGGCTGTTGTGCTGGGCCCCTGGGGGTCCCCTGATGCCTGTGTATCGGGGATGGGGTGTTCCCGAAAGAGTAACATTATCCATTGCATCACTCCCCGTGGTCCTGTCTATCACCCGAAAGCAGACCTGGCAAGAAGGCTGCTGGTTTTAATTGGGAAAGAGAGAGAGAAATCATGGTGATCAACATGTGGTGTGATCACAGGCTGGAGGGAAGACACAGCTTTGGGAAGCCACAACCACAGAAGATCCAGAAACCTGTATTCCATGAGCTTTTGAATTCCTGGCCATATGAGATTTTTTTGCCCTTCTTACTCTCCTAGAGTAGTTTGTAAAATCTTTGAGAATTTCAGCCTTCTCTTGTGAGTAAGAGGAATTATCAGGCTTCCACCCCCTCCATGCCACTGAAACTATTCATCAACTTGAACCTGGTCAATCGTTGACCTCCTATCACAAAATGCAGTGATCCACTCTCAGAATCTTGCTTGACTCTGCAGCTATTATGATCTACATTTCTCTACTTGGCTTCCAGGAGACCACAAACCCCTGGCTTTCCTCCCCTGCTGGCTGCTCCTGCCCAGTCTCTGGGATGGATCTTCTTTCTCATCCAACCTTGGTGCTGGGGAGCTCCAGGGTCAGCTTTCCCGCCTCTTCTTTGTCTACTCTAAGAGATCGCATATAGCCCTGTGGTTGTAAATACCATAGATTTGTTGATAGTTTCCAGATGTATGTCTCCTTCCTGGACCTCTTTCTGGAATACCAGATTCATACTTCCAAGTGCCTACTTGACATCACTGCCTAGAGCTGAAGTGCCCATTAAGGTCCAGCATGACCACAGGCTCCTACCTTTTCACCATTGCTAACCTGTCTTTCTCCCCACGTTCCCCACCTCAGCCAATGATGCCAAATGCACTCAGATGTTCAGGCTTGATCCTTGGCTTCATCCTTTAATCTCGTCTTCCAAAGCCCCACAACTAAGCTGCCCTCAAACCCAACCAGGTCCACTCTAAGCAGATATTCAGCCATGGCTCACCAGTTCGACAGCTCCTACCCTGGTCCTGACACTCACCCTCTCTCATCTGGACTGCTTCAAGCCTCCTGTAGCTCATCTTGCTGTCCTCATGCCTCATTTTGTGCACAGAAGCCAGAGCAAATCCACTCATATGCCAGATCATGGCGCTTGTGGGTTCAAACCCTCCAGGGCTTCCCATCCACCCAGAGTGAGGTCAAGGTCTAAACTAGGACCTGTCCTCTGAGCCCCACTCTTTCCGTGGCCTCCCAGCTGAACAAGGTAGAGGGCATCATGGACAGTACCGCTCAAATTGAAGGATGGTCTCACATGTGCACACACATATGTACACACATGCTTTCTCTTGGATTGACTTCTCCATTTCCACCGCTTTCCAGGCTCCTTTGAGACATCTCCATCTGCAAGTGGGCACCCCGTGCCCACTTGTCAGTGGAAGAACTTCTCTACCACTCTGTGCCTGACAGTCGCCTGTGGGATATTGTTTACCACAGTAAACTGTAAACTGTAAACTGTAATTCCACAGTACAACACAACAACCATGCAGTCATCTTACCGTCTCTGCTGGACTGTAAGGTCGTTAATGGTAGAGGCAGAATATTAACCAACCCTGCCAAACTAAATGAATTCAACCCCAAGTCCCTCCAGTTGAGTCAAGTTAATGCATAATCTGGGTAGAGAGGGTTTAATACAACAGGACAGCAGGACAAGGACAACTAAGTGCGTGTGTTTGCACGTGTGTGCATGTGCACGTGTCTGGGTACGCACGTGTGTATGTCCCTTCTGCCATACCATCCCCAAACCAATGTCCATTTGCCGAGGGCTCTTTGATCTCAAAGGAATCTGAAGAGAAACCAGGATGAAACTGCTCTGTGTGGAAGGCTGCTACTTTATGCCATTCTTTCAGGAGAGGGGTTTTCTACTAGGTCAACATCCTTTTTGAAGTTTATCCCAAGAAAAATACACACATATTAAACAGCAGTGGCAATTTACAGTCAAACAGAAACTCCCACTCAGAGAAGAAAATAACCAGAAACATATTACATTTCAAGCTTCCCAAAGTGGGCGTTCAAATGCCTAAATCATTGCTTCACTCTTCAGTTTCACTCCAGAAACAGCATTTCCTCCATCATTCCAATATTGCCAAACCTTTAAAACATTTGCTTTGAGTTCAGTCTGGTTGCCATATGTCAGACATCAGAACAGTTAAATTTGCAAATACTGATGCTGTACAAGGACGGGTTCTATTTAAAAATCCCATTATCATGTGGTTACAAGGATAGCATTAAAAATCAATATTAATGGAGGCTTATGTCTATACTTAAAACAGAATAAAGCCTGCATTCCATAAAACTTGCATATCATACAGCAACATGTTTGGGAGGCAACAAAGTGGCAATTGTTCATTATTATCTCTCTAATCTGGGATTTAAGTTTCTAATGATCGCAGGTGGCAATCAGCTCTGCGGAAAGTGCTAAAGGCAAGAGTGTTATGGAAATCTTTTCTAATTGTGGCAAGCATATGTTGACACAAATATTTATATTGAATTTTGCCAGGCAGGATGCATGTTCTATCCAATCTTGTTAACCCTGTCATCTTAATAAACAAAATCTATGTGTCAACATTGGATTTTTCAGGTAAGTAGTAGTTATTTTAACTTTATATTTGAGTAAAGACTTTTTTTTTTAAGATGGTCAAAAAAAAAAAAAAAGAAAGAAAACCAAAAAAACAGTGCAATTTCCCAGAAGGAAACCAGATGTTTAAGTTTTTGTCTCAAAAATGATGTTAGCATTGATCTAAAAAAAAAAAAAAAAAGACCACTATCATTTGTAAACTTAAGTTTCATTTTTCTTTACTCCTGAGATTTGCACCACAATAATCTGTGGCAATGTTCACTTGTCCTAATGGAAGAAACCACGATAACCTGATTTTTGACCAAAGGAAAAATTTCAGTTCAGAACAGGGATTGTTGTGATGTTAGCAAAATTCAGGAGTGGAGATAATGATGCCTTTGATCCTTTTGCAAGTTACTTAAGAGCAGACTTTGTAGCTTACAATAGAGCTTGGGAAGCTTCGAGAAGAAAAATGATTAAAAACTTTCTTTCCATCTCTGTGTGCCACAAAAACACCTTTCAAGACATAAATATTTTTCATTTTCCAAATAAACATTTTGTCCAGCATTTGACATGGTGTAAACAAACATGTCTGTTTATGGGCTTGCTGATTTGACCTGTTCTATCACATCTCTAGAACTGGGCTCTGCGAGCACACCCTTTCCTTGATCTATTACAAGGGAGCTTGCCACGTCACGGAGTCTAGACAGTGGCTTTTCTGTCTTGCCTTCCTCTCAAATGTCCCATTCACCATAAAGCATGGTTGATTTGCTATTTTTATTTCATAAGATTTCCTGAGTTTGCTAACAGTTGAGCACCAAGATATTTAACTTTGAATAGTTTTCTATAGCCTTGACCTAAAATGAGGGTAAAAATACCACACACACACACACACACACACACACACACACACAGAGTTTCAGGATGAAAATGGAACTATTCCTAATACTATAGGCTATTATCCCTCAGGCATACGGGCTTGGATTTTTTGATATTGGGCCTTGAACCTTTTGAAATGGAATGGTAAGCACCTATTTAAAGAGATTTACTTATCTTAGTCACATCCCATAATACTTGGCTGGTGTCACAGCTGAACCTTGAAAACATTAAAGAACCCTTGCCAACAGGGAACATCTGAGTCTGGCGAGGCCAGGAAAAGTGAGTTTGTCAAGATGGAGGCTGTGGCTGTGGAAGCATTTCCCTTCACTCGAAAGCCTAAGCAGTGAACAGAACTGACTTCCCAGGACCCCATCACCTCCTTCCCAGCTGGAAACACACGGGAGATCAGTACTGACTCCTGATCACGAGGCATGGGACGGAACTTTCGAGGCCTCCACGTTCAGTCCTTAGCCTTCAGGGAAGACCACAGTGACACTCAGTCAGCGCAGGGGACTCTGAACCTTTGCCTAAAGACTTCCGGAGAGCACAACGCACTCTCTTTGGGAAAATTTGCTCTCTCTCTCTCACTCTCTCTCTCTCTCTCTCTCTAGAGTGTCACAGTTTATCTGCCATCATCACATGTTCCTAACAATCCTATGTAGTAGTTATCCTTATCCCCCACTTTATGGAAGAATTTAAATATATATATATATATATATATATATATATTTATAGAGAGAGAGAGAGAGAGAGCACGCGCGCGCGCGCACACACGAGCAAATTTGCCCAAAGAGTTGTGACCTATTTGGGACACTACACCCCTGTCCATCACCTGTGTCGCAGACAACTCCTCTGAGTCGGCCCCTGTTGTGGAGTCTGTTGCGGTTTTCTCATTGTCCTCACAACTCTTGTGGCTGAGTGGTCTGAAAGTAATATACAGCTGTCACTCCTTATCTCTACATACATCATCCTGCATCCCCCAAGTGACATTTTCCTATAGAACTACAGACCATTGTTGCACCTGGGGAAATCAACAATTCCCTAATGCCATCTGATACCCAGTCCATGTCGGAAGTTGATTGGTTGTCTGTTATGGATCAAATTGTGTTCCTTTAAAATTCATAGGTTCGAGCCCTACACCCCCCCCCCCACCGTATCTCAGAATGTGATGCATTTACCCATGGGGTTTTCAAAGAGGTAATTAAATTAAAATGAGGTCATTCAGGTGGGCCCTAATCCAATATGGCTTCTATTCTTGTAAAAAGGAAATCTGGATGAACGTACATGGGGAGAAGGCAACCATCTACAAGCTAAGATCAGAATAAAACCGACCCTGCCAGCACCCTGATCTTGGACTTCTAGCCTTCAGACTGTGAGAAATAAATTTCTGTTGGTTCAAGCCACTGAGTCTATGGTAATTTAAGGCAGCCTTAACAAGTTAAGTTACTATCCTAAGATGATCTTATAGTTTTTTGATCTATGACTCAATCAAGTTTCACTCATTAGATCTGGTTGTTGTGGAAAGTTTTTTAAAAGTTATTTATTTATTTGAGAGAGAGAGAGAGCATGAGGAGGGGAGGGCCAGAGGGAGAGAGAGAGTCCTAAGCAGACTCCGTGCCGAGCACGGCCCCATGCAGGGCTCGATCTCATGACCTGGACCCAAACCAAGAATTGGTCACTCACGTTGGAAAGGAGCTCATTCATTCTCTGCAACAACTCTGTGAGATGGGCACTGCTTTCCCCTTATAGGACGTGACAGGGAAGCAAACTGAGGTCCAGGAATTGGGAGTATGGGGAAGGAGGGAGGGTTTCCTTGCAGCGGTGTGTTTGGGGCACAGGGCAGGACTCAAGGACAAGGAGGAGAGATGGGTAAAGTAGGATGGCATCAGCAAGTCCAGCTCTTCCAGTCCACCTGGAGCACAGGGCAGTGATGGGAGAGAGGGCTGGAAGGAGACGCAAAGCTCTTATCTCAGGGGCTGAGGGCTGGAGTGAAGAATCTATAATGCATTCTGCAGACACAGGCTATCACCGCAGGATTTCACACCGGTATCAAAGCCTCCTAGGCGCTGTTGGCTATGGAAAATAGATCTGCCCAACTCTTCTGGTAAGAGCTCTTGTGTTAGATCAGTGGTTCTTAAACTTTTCTCAGGATCTCTTTTATAGCTTTAAAAACTCCTGAGAAACCCAAAGAGCTCTTGATGGTGTGGCTTATGAATTCTAATATTTATCATATTGGAAACTAAACCCGACCAATTTTCAAAATATGTATTAATTTATTTTAAAATAATATTCATAAACCCATTACATGTTGATATAAATTATATTTCAATGGAGCATAAAAATTCTTAAGACAAAAACATTTAGTGGGAAGACTGGCATTGTTTTATAGTCATCTAAGTGTCTGGATTGTCTGGCTTAATAGAAAGAAGAGAGATGGCTTCTCATATCTACCTTAGCATTCAATATATTGTGATACACTATGGCTTGTACTCCCCGGAGAACTTCAAGGGATCCTTGTGAGAGAAAGGAGTAAAAAAGGCAAATGATGTTTTAGTATTATTATAAAAACAGTTTGACCTTGGGGACCCTATGAAAGGGTCTTAGGGACCCACATGTGAACCACAGACCATACTTTGAATACTATTAATCTAGAACCTAATGATTCTAGGGGACAGGGAGTAGGGGAACTTTGACTAAAACCAAAACCTAAAATGTCCTGATAATGGTTTTTACTAAGCAGTACTAAAAATGGTGCCTACACCACTGGGACACCTAGGACACCTGGGACACCTGGACACCTGGGTGGCTCAGTTGGTTAAGTGTCTGCCTTCGGCTCAGGTTATGATCCCAGAGTCCTGGGATCAAGTCTGACATCAGGCTCCTTGCTCAGTGGGAGCCTACTTCTTCCTCTGCCTGCTATTCTCCCTGCTTGTGCGTGGGCTTTCTCTCTCCAACAAATAAAATTTTTAAAAATTTAAAAATTTTTTAAAAATTAAAAAAAAAAAAAAAAGAAATGGTGCCTACAGGGGTACCTGGGTGGCTGGGTTGGTTAAGCATCCAGCTCTAGGTTTCTGCTCAGGTCATGATCTCATAGGTCATGAGATAGAGCCCTGTGTTGGGTTCCATGCTCAGCGGGGAGTCTGTTGGAGATTCTCTCCCTCCACCCCTCCCCCCACTAACATGTGTGCTTGCACGTACACGCATGCGTTCTCTAATAAATAAATAAATCTTAAAAAAAAACAAAAAAACGGTGCCTACATCCTTACACAGTACTATCAAAAGATGGCGCTGTCATTGACCCCAACAGCACAAGCTCTCACAAAATGATATAATATTCCCCTGTCCCCACCACCACCAAGGTAATTTAACTTACAAAATAGAGGGGAAAATCTTCCCATCTGTCTTCCTCTTTCTGGCTGCACCTGTGCGGCTCAAGTCACCATTACATCAAATGTGACTTCAGTGTCACTTGATGAATTACACCAGAGTGAGGTTTGGGGTAAAAAGAAGTGAAACTGTAAGAACGTGTCCCTGACACACAGGATCCCTAACAAACGGCAGAAGCAGCCTCAGCAAGCTTCCTCGGTCACTTCCTACTGAGCAACAACAGAAAAAGATTCTAGTGAAGACTCCGTATCTACTGGACACAGAAGGAAATGCCAGCTCCTCTCTGACAGACGGGCCGAGCCAATGCCCCTGACTGGGTCCACTGCTTAGAGAAAAGTCTGCTCCTTTGTTCTTCCATCCCCTAAAAGACACTTCTACACTTCGAGGCATTTGGGAGGCATTAAAACAAATAATTGTGGCTTTCTTATTTCAATTGAAGGGAAAAGTCTCCAATTTTCATGGTGAGAAAACACCATGCGAGCCCCCAATAACACACCCACTGGGAATAACTCCCTTTAGCAAAACCTATCTGGAGGGGATAAGAGAGGGGTTCCTGCTGACTCTACACTCCGGTGAGGAGAGCTGGGGTGTGGGTGGGTGCCTGTGGAATCCCTCTGAGGAATATATACCTCACTGTTTCTTCCTGAAGGCGGCTCCCTGGTCTGGCTCAGGCCCCCCACTTAAGAAGTGTGGCACAGTGGGGAAGAGTCTTGAGGAGATTCTGCCTGAGAAAAATTGCCTCATGGTCGGTGGGGTGAGCCAAGGAGACAGGATCTGGGTGAGTGCTCTACCAAGCTGCTCCCCAACACTGGAACACAGCCTCATGTCTCCAGTTATTTTAATTTTTGCAAATTTCCAAGAAGTCTGTCACCCAGAAGTCTTCCCCTTTGTTACTGTAGTTAGCCTAACCAACTATTCTTTACCTTTGGGCTAAAATTCCCACTCACCATATGGTAGCTAGGATAGTGCCTTACAGGTAATAAACCCTCATATACCATTTTTGCTTTCACTGAGATTTGCTAATTTGACAGAAGTATCCTTTGGATACCCCGTATGATAGTCTCACAAAGCTCTTTGCTTCCTTCCACCCAGTGTAGTGTGAGGTGCTGGCTAGAGGTGGACAGACTCCTCAGAGGAGGGGATAGTGTGAGGAACACGCCAGGGAAACAGAGGCTCTAGCGTGAGTTGGACTCAGATGTGTGTCTCTCATCTACAGCTCAGAGTCAATGGCACTAACACCACACAGCTGGCCACAGACGGCAAGGAGCCCAGCATGGTAAGGTCAAAGACCTGCCTCCACAGAGTGACCTGTAAGGTGTTCAAGTGACAAGACAGAGAGTGAAATAGAAAATAGGCATCGGGAAGTAAGGAGGACAAGGTGTGGAGCATAAATGATGACAGGTGGATAGTTTGGTAGCATTCCTCATCAGGTATTTCAAATAGGCCATTCTTAGTTCCAGTTAGTGACCACTACCACTGCCTCGGTTCATGGTATTTCCCAGTTTTCAAACTGTGCTCTCATCTTGTTTCAATGGATCAGCCCAACAAACCCCTGCGTGGCTCGGTGGACCCATTTTACAAAGAAGGAAGCTGAGGTTCCTTCCCCCAACAAGGCAGGAGCTCTGGCGTCCTGCCCTTCTGGAACAGAGCCTCCTTACCCCAAGGCTAGACACCCCCTAAATGCCATCATGACAGGTGATATTGGAGGACTTACTATTTGTCGGGTACCACTCCAACCCCACTACAAGGCTTCACTCAATTACTCTTCGCAGGCTCCCCCGGGGTGTGTTACTAATGCATATCACAAGAAGAAAACGGAGGCACAGAAATGAAATTCTTGGAAATTTGATCCGAGAAAGCAAAGCCAAGGGTCTTCTCCTTATGGAGGCAGGATAAATTGCCCAAATTTATTTACTTCCTCTGACTACCACTTTTAACATTGACAAATGAGCTTTATTTGGGTAACACTAAGAAAAAGAGCCCTCTTTGCCCAATCCATGTTCCTTCTCTGTCCTGTCACCCTGCCTTCCTTTTCTGCATTGTCCTGATAGCATTTGATGTTTACCTCTTTGTATCTGTCTTCTGCAGAGAATGCAAACTCCGAGGGGGCAGATCCTCAGCCTCGTTCACCCCTGTACCCACACAACAGAGTAATGATGCCTGGCCCGGAGCAGGCACACAGATATTTACTGAATGAACACACACACACACACACACACACACACACACTCATCATTATAGCAGAAGTCTAGACAACCTCAGAAAAATAGCCAAGTCAGTCAAAAAGATCTGGCAATTTAAAAGACAAGCAAAATAGGACACACAATTGGCTCCGTACACCCTCACTTGGATGAAATGGCTGTGGAAAGCCCAGTGGTCACAGAGGGAGTGACGGTGTTTACATAGAGCCCTTCCCCACTTGCGCAAATACTGAAGGGGTCTGGAGGGACAAAGGACAGACCAGGCAGCTGCAGCAAACTCCTGTGGGATCGGGACCTGCCCTGTCTGGCTTGGGTGTGGCCAGGAGTGGGCAGAGCAGAGGGGCAACTGAGTCAGGGTGTCTTCCTGGCATGAGAACGTGGTCTGGCTGCCCCATGTCTGGGGCTACCTGCCAACGGCCAGACAAGGATTTTGAGGAGTACAGGTTTGGAATGACTTTTAATGACCCACCCTGAACCAGTGTTTTTCCTTTCCTTCCCGTACATAAAAATCTCCTTTCAAATTTGAAAAGTCAGCAGAAATTGTAAAAATACACACAAGAAAGAATCTGTAAAAGTAAACTCAAAGGCAAAGAAAAATCAACAAACATCACAAAAACATAAAGTTGATAATGATTGTGTGAGTGTGTCCAAATAAAATGTGGCATTTATACACAAGATGTGGGGGCATCAATGTTAGTGTTAATGCTACAAACCACGCTCCTTAACTCAAAAAACATCTTTTGGGAAAAAGAAATCAAATTGATGCCAAAAACCGCAAGCAGTCCAAGCAGCAGATGGGTCCTCCTCTACAAGTTCTGTCATCCTACCTAGAACTCAGATCTGGTTTTCATGACTCGTTACTCTGAGAAGAAAGTGGTGGTATTTGGAGCCTGGGTCTCTGAGCAGCTGTGGGCAGCAAAAAGTGGGAGGGAGGGGAAAAAAAAAAAAAAAAAGACATTTCTTCTTTCAAGTCTGAGGAGAGAAAGCGTCTAGAAGCAGGCATTTTATTTTCTTTACCCCTCCATCTGTCCCATGAAAGCCTCCCTTGGCTCCTCCAAGTTCCCTGCTCTCAGTCTCCCTTCCCACTTAACTATCTGCTCCCTTAACATGGAGGGTCTCAGGGGCTTTAGGAATAAAGCAGTTCACATTGAATTAATTCCAACGAAAATGTGTCAGAAATAGGCCTATTTTTACAATCTTCTATTGCCTTCCAAGGGTATACGAATTCAGGGTTTTTTATGAGCTGAGTGATAGGTATGAGCCAACACAAGGGCAGAAAAAGCTGTCTGCAAGGATGGAAGAGAAGAGAATATGCAAGAATGTGAGAGACTTTCTTGGGGTCCGGGGTGGGGGTGGGCGGCAGGAGTGTGGGGAGGTGAGATCTGCTAAAGCAAGCAGGAGTGTGAAGGAATTCTGGGCATGGAACAGAGGTGACCTTTGAACCCACCCCACCCCCAAGTCTTTAACCACACGGATCTCTCAACAGGTAGAAATTTGAGAAAAATCATCACTTGAGTCAGATTGTCTAGAATCGATCCCCAAAGCAAGTCTAAACTGTGTTTTTGCCTTCCATAGTTTCTTCCCTTTGATTTCTGAATTGGTAGATTTTTCACAAACTTGACGCTCCCTCCTCTTCCTCTGCGGTTACTACCACCCTCTCCCCTAAGTAAAAAGCCTAGGGTAACCAGTGGGGAAACTTCTAGCAGTGGCTGGGCAGAGGCTGCAGCACCCCATTTGGATCTGAATTGCCCTTGGGAATTTAGAGACCATCTTTGTTTAGCTTGCCCCACACCTGAAGGGAAATCATGGCTGCTTTTCAAAATGTTTTGTCGGGTTCCAAACTGCCCAGACGTCCACATCAGCTGGGAGAGGGTTTGCTTTCCTCCGACTCTTCCTTAGCAGCTCACAGGAGCCCAGTGTGGAACTTCAGGAAAGTTGTGAGCCCGCGGCTCAAGGCAGCAGTAAAAACAAACCATATAAGCTTAAAATGAAACAAGTTGTACTAAAAACAAAGATATAATGCCCCAAACTCATCCTTTCTTAGTTATTTTACTGCCTTTTTACTTCATTATTTTGAGGTCATCGACATCTATTTTCTCTGTATGGTAGAAATCCTACATTAACCGTGGGCTCGTGCCCCTTCCTGTCCAGTCTGCATTCAATGACGTCACATCCGTAGCAGGGAAGTAGCCACAGTGGGGATATTTACGCCTTGGAAGTCAGCAAACACTACAGATCTGGGCTTGATCTGTTCTCTTCTTGTCAAGAAAGCGCTCAAGGGGACGATCATAATATGGAATTAAAACACGAAAGGCTCTTCCAAAAAGTTGTTACACTGTATAATAGCACAAAAATGTGGAAATAGTCATCGAGCTTCCAATCCAGCAGAGAGAGGAGTCACCCGCCTCACTGGTGAGTGAGTGAAACTCTGACACACTTCTTCATCGTTTCACTTTTGTCTTATTAATGTGAAATAAAATAACAATATTCACATTGAGACTATATTCGCTTATTAGCAGGTGGCTTGCCAGGGTAGAAGGCTGGCCAACGTTAACAAAAGTGTTCTGTCAAAGTCATTTTGCATTTGTATTATTATTTGCAAAGTGTGTGCGCTGTACACACTTTGTCGTGTACACACACACACACACACAGACACACACAGCCCCCCCCACACCGACCCCAAGGAGCTGTTAAACATTTACCAGCACACACACCATATTTGCTTTCCATCCTTCTGGGCTTGAATATCTCCCCTCGCCCCTTGAGACGGGTTCCCACACCCCGGGCCCTCCACTAAACAATGCTTGCTGATATGCCCATCAATGAGCTGTAATCATTTGTCTGTCAGAGGGCCTCGGAGAATGGGAGGAAATCCTTTGCCTTCATAGGGCCTGGGGAGCGTTCTGTGCTCCCCTCCTAAGCCCACTCACGCCCGTTGGCAGCTTTCTTCGCTACTTACAACAGCATCACCGTTCTTGACTTTCTTGGGCAGCTTGGAGAGAGACAAACCCCTCTACAGCAGACCAAAAATGTTCACTGAGTTCTACAGGAAACTTCGCCAAGGACACTTGCCAAGGACTCCTTGACATCAACAGATAGGCTTCTCCTGAAAATCCCAGCCATTTGAGCAGTTTAGCCACTTTTAAAGCACACGTTTATCTTGCCACACTGGTAATTAACTAGTTAATTACTTCTCATCGATTGACTTTTAAATCTCAGTAGGACATCAAGTTTGATTTTGGAATTCCAACAGAAGACAATCTCATTGACTCAACTGGAAAATAAAAGTGCTATCTTAGCAAAAACTTTTCAGAAAGGAAGTCTCTTCATTCTTCTCTGGGCCACGGTGCACACAAGTGTGATGAAAGTGAATGCTGTTTCTCAAACTCAGCGGAGCGTAAGTGGATTCTATAATCTTCACCAGAAGCCTGCCACCACAGCAATGTTTCTTTTTTGTTTTGTTTTGCTTTGTTTTTAACTTCACAAACCCTCCAACTCAGGATACCCTGTAACAAAGGACTTCCTGCAATTCTCTGGGGATATGCAATAGAAGAAAAGTCACAGAACCTACATTTCTGAAAATACACAACTGAACTCCACTGCCCTTCTTCAGATCTCTCCTCTTGGCAAAAATCTGTGCTATCCGTGTTCTCGATTTTCTGATTTTCTTTGTAATCCTCTCAGTGATGTTGAAATCCTCCCACCCTCAACGTAGGTCTTAATCCTGGAAGTGCAGCATTTACCAGTGGTTTCTTTTCTATCACAGTGGATCGAGAATGTTGAAGATTAATCAATTCATTCCAAATGTGGAGTCTTTTGAGCAAGGTGTCTGATTAGTCTGGCTCTTGGACAGAAAAACAGGTTCGTACAAGACATTAAGCAGATGGAAGCAAGCAGACCATATCAGTTGTCAGGTGTTTCCTGCTGTCACCATGACTGACATCCCATGGTGACTAGCATCTTTAGCAGCCTTCTCTCCCAGAGAAACTGCTTCTGACTCTTAGTAAACAACCTTTGCCAAAATGAAGAGTTCATTGGAAATGCCCAGTTGTTAATCAAACACTAGACTCTAATATTTATTTGTACTTAAGTAGGGCATCTCGCCAGCAGGTAAATATCTTAGACACGGTTCTGGCTTTTAGAAAAGATAGCCCGGTTGTCAGTCAAGTATTTTCATGGCGACCGTGAGCCATGGCTCGGCGAGATGCTGGAGCCGTGGAGTTCGGTGACTCTGGCCACGGGTGCTCCTTCCCTCTGGAATGCCACACCTTGCAAATGTCACCTTCCTTTTCTCTTAGCAGCTGAGTTGTCCCCCCACTAGTCACTCTTCTACAATAATGCAGTCCTCAATTTTAACTGGCCATAGGCTGCCTGGGCCTAAGATGGTATCTTTCAGTGCAACAAGATAGAAGGAGCTGGAGTCCCTAGGAGCAGACAGCTACCTACTGGCCCTCGACTTACTCAGACCTGCGTCCCCCTCCCCCACCTGCACTGGCAGTTGAATCCAATCTCAACCCATACACCAAGCATACAATGCTCAGGGGGTCTGGAGTTGGGCCTTTGGGCACTGATCCCAGCGGTGCCCTTGATTAGTTCGGTGTTTGGACCAGACATCCAACTATTAGGACACCCACTTCTTCCTCTTCAAAATGGGAGCAATTGTCTGCAAAGTGCTTGTGAGCATGAAATGAATAAATGTATGCAAAGCCTCTGGAGCTCTGCCTGGGCTGGGAAGTGCTCAGTCCATGTTAGCTATCACGTCCACTGCCACCTCCACCCATGGCCATCCCTCCAGGGTCTGCTATTCCTTGCTATAACAGGAGGGCATATGGGACTCAGAAGGCAAAACTTCATCCCCGTCACCCTAGACCTTTGCACTGCCTTACCTTCCCCCCATGCCCACTCCGCAGATGCCCTGTCCCTTCCCATCTTCCTACTGCTTATTTAGAATTTCCACTCTACTCCTCCTAGCAGCAGACTTCGCCCACTGTAATCCCTCTTCATTCGGATTCTTCTCACAGTGAATTCTAGCCTTTGTGAATTTCCATCTGTATATTTTCCCTGTTGTGAGAATTTAAATATTTGCATATTACATAATTTCCACTAATATTTGGAAAAGAGGAGCGTTGCAATGGAGAAGGAAGGAAATAAAGCAAATGCCGGCTCTCAGAGGGTGAAATTGGCCAAGCGAGAGCAAACAGAAGACTCTGGATTGTACTTGGGGGCTGGTGTGAGGGGAGGGGCCACAGACACAGAATGCAGAAGAGGGCTCACAGGTGTACGTCTGGTAAAGCTATCAGAGCTGGATCTAACACTTTGAACCTCTGTGCTGTGGAGAGAGATTGAGCTATGCAGAGATTGTAGGTTATTCAAAGCCTTGTTCACCTCAGATACCAACCTAATCTGCCTCAGAGCAAGGCACAATCTTGGAAGTAGAGGGAAGCTCTTTTGAATCATGAAACCGAGAAGGCATGCCCATGTATTAGATGAATGATGGAGAGGAAAAACTGACCTTGTAGCTAAGCTCATTAAGAGAACTGATTTGCCGACATGTCATTGACAAGACCAGTTGTGTCCCCAAATTCATGAGGAATCTCAGTAGGCTTGAAAATAATCTTCCTCAGATAGGAATCTATAGTGTAACCTAGTCATTCTTTCAAGAAAGCCCAAAATCTATTTTCATGCAACTATTTTTCCCTAGTGTTTACTCAAAAGAAAAGGTAGAACTCTGAGGATGTCTTTCAATCTCATTGTCAGCAGTAAAAGCTCTTCAAAGTCACCCCTGAAAGGGCAGTGAAGTGCCCAGAAGTGAAAGTACAACGCTGATTTCCTATTCTGCAGGAGACCCCAGCACAAGCAAGAAACCCTAAAGGGCGAACCTGAATAGGAAAGAGAGAAAGTCTGGATGGAGGGGCTGCAAGTCCTGCGGAAAAGCCCTGCTGAGGGCCACCTTCCACTCAGTAGTCCCCTGCCCCCAGTCAACCCTTGGGGGCCTTCCTCTCTCTCCTGGGGACTCTTGCCTTAGAGACTGCCAACAACAGTGGCTTCATGACAAGGGAGAGATTTTGACTGTTCATTAAACAGTTGCTAAAGGCCAAGCACCTCGTCACAGTTTATCTGCCATCATCACACGGTCCTCACAATCCTATGTAGTAGTTATCCTTATCGCCCACTTTATGGAAGAAGAAACCGCAGGTAAGTAGTACAGTTCAGTCCCTTCAGCTTGGGAAGTGTGAACCAGGCTATCTTCATTCCCTGTTCAAGAAGGTGAAAAGAGATGGAATTTCACATCCTCTGAGGCAAGAGCAGCGGGTTCAAAGATGGCCCGTCCCAACTGAGAACTCATTAAAGACGCCGGCGTTAGTTCTACGAGATGTGTAAACAAGATAGAATTATGCCTCAGCTACATTATGAGTCAAGTGGGCTTTCTTTCATTAGCCCAAGATTGCAATCACCGTGTATAATATTTTAATGGAGTTGTCTTCCAAAAATAAAATTCAAGAATACAACTTAGCCACTCATGCAGTTCAATACTGCTGTAGCTGTTGGGTACTTTGGTGGGATGTGGCAGCAAATAAAACAGGCAGAAAAACACCACTGCTCCAACAGGGCAATTTGAGTACAAATGGAGAAAGAACAGATATTAAGGAACTACAGCTAATTTTAGTAGGCATATTAATTAATTGATGGCTATTCTGGAAAAGTGTTCTTTTTTTTTTTTTTAAAGATTTTATTTATTTATTGGTTAGAGAGAGAGAGAGAGAGCGAGCGCGCACAGGCAGAGTGGCAGGCAGAAACAGAGGGAGAAGCAGGCTCCCCACGGAGCAGGGAGCCGGATGTGGGACTCGATCCCAGGACCCCGGAATCATGACCTGAGCCGAAGGCAGCCGCTTAACCAACTGAGCCACCCAGGTGTCCCTGGAAAAGTGTTCTTAACCATTGGAAATATATATTGAGATATTTCTGAGTAAAACAACATGATATCTGGGATTTGTTTTCATTGCTACCGAGCAGAAGGTTCATGGGAAAAGAGATGAAACAAGACTGGCAATTACAATTGTTCAATCTGCAAGATGGGTACATGGGGTTTCATCATATTATTTTCTCTACTCGGGTGTATTTGGAAATTTCTTTAATTAGAAGAGAGATTCCTCCCTGAGGAGCTCAAAAAAATAAATAGTAATTTACAATGTGTCAATCAGACAGAAAGATGTGCTATGCAGGAAAAATAAAGAAAGGAAGGGAGGAGGGAAATGCTGAGAGGAGGGCAGATAAATATTTCTAAATGCATGTAATATTATATATATACATATATATTAATTAATAAGACATGGATGAGTTGATAATCCATATCAGGCCAAGGCATTAATATACATGAAGCTGGTTAACATGGTAATTAAAGGGCATCTGGTTTTCTGAGAAAAAAGAGAGCAATTTGGGTTTTCCAGAAGATGTCGGTTTTAAAGAAATGCTTATGCTTTCTAGCATTTACTAGCATTTTCTGGACGCTAGAAGTAGGCTTTGCAAGCAAGCATGAGAAAGAATGACCTGGATCTGATCCTCAGCCCAAGCCTGGGGGCTGGTGCTGTTTTCCTTGTCTGTGAGGTGCTGCCCCTCAGCTAGGAAAGATAGATTGCTTGTCAGCTTGTCCAAAGTCATGCCAACTCCGAGTGGGGGAACCCGGTGTGGAACTGGGTAGTCCAGCTCCAGAATCTAGACATTTAAGCGTCACACCACACTGCCCGTTTTGATGGGTATGTAGCATTGGATAATGAAGGGTAAACCAGTAGACCTAGATGTCAAGCAGTGACTTGGTATTTTTTGAGTGTGCACCATGTGAGATTTTATTTGGTTCTGTGGGCACTGTGGAGGAGTGGGGCAGGGAGTGGGGAAGCAACCTGGGTGGAGTCGAGGGCAGATATGGGAGAACAGCGAAGAGTAAAGCTTTCTGGGTAAGATGGCGCTAGAGGGCAGACAACTGGCCCAGGGGGACCGACCGCCTAAGGAAATGTCTTTGGAAGCCCAGGAACATGAGCGTAGGAATGGAAAAAGTGGAATCACAGGGAAGGTTCTCACCATTTCTACTCCTAAGTATTCACCTACCCACTCACCCTCATCCACACACACCACCTTCGGCTGCTGACCTCTTTCTAGGATGGGGACTAACAGTATCAGATAACCAGAACCTACCTTTCTTAGAAGCCAGAGATGGCAATGGTGATATGGATTTATTTGAAAATGTATAAGCTTCTGTGTCAGGTACTGTTCTAAAACATTAGAAATAGAATGAAAACAACACAAAGCCTCTCTTCTCATGAAGAACAGATAAGAAACAAATATATCCTTTGTTAGGTGTTGATAAATGCCAAGAATAAAAATGAAGTAGGGTAGGAAGGATATGGCTTGCAAGGTGTGGGGGTTCCTAGTTTCTAAAGCATGATGAGGAAGACTTCTTTGATAAGGGGATACTTGAGCAGGGAACTGCAAACAGAAAGACAGTAAGGCTTTGATATCCAGGGAAGAATTTTCCAGGCCGAGGTCATGAAAACACTCTGAGGCTGGGGCTTGTTTGGCGTACATGGGAACTGCAAAGGGGCCAGTGAGCCAAGGCAGTGTGAGTGTGTGGGTAAGAGCAGGAGATGGGATCAGAGAGAAAGATGGGAGGAAGGGCCAACTGGTGAGGGTCTTGGAGTCTATTTCACAGATTTCTTTTGACTCTAATTGAGTTGGGAAACCATGAGGGGCGTTTGCATTAGCCAACCTATGGACAGGATCACTTTGGCTGCTGTGTAGAAAAGAGATAGTAGAGACTGTGGATCTAAGCAGGGAGACCTGTTAAGAACCTATTGCACTAATCCAGGGACAGAGGGCAAAGGAGTTGGACTCAGTGGGAGCAGTGAAGTCTATGAGAAGTAAGATTCTGGATGTTCTGGATGTAGAGCCTGCGGAGTATGCCTATCCTACTGGACCTGAGATGGGGGGAATGTGACGAGAGCAATGCTAAAGGTTCTCTATCTGGGACTTTTATCTCTATCTTAAGTTCTACCATCAACCCTTCCTTTGGGTTAAGCCATTACAAGGTGCCCCAAGACAAGGTATTCACTGGACAAATTTGTGTTCTTGATACATCAGTCAATGCTGGCTCAAGAATTATCTGAACCATCTAGGCAAGATGTAAGTGTCTAATAGGATGGGATGGGAGCATGCATAAGTGAATGTGGATTGAGAGCTATTCAGGAAGTCACTGCTAACTGATTGGACAAGGCAGGAGAGCGAAGGAAATGGCTTGCCGTGACCAGTGAGTTACAGTGCTATTAACTAAGAATTGGAAAAGGAGGGAAAAAAACAACCCCAGGAAGTTGGAGGTGGGTCTGGAAAGAGAGATTATGAGTTTGATTCTGGGTGGGTGACTTTGAATCAATTGTGCAAAAGCCAACATATAAATCCCAGGAGGCATGCAAATAAGTGGGAGGCTTGGACAAGCCCACTGCAGATTTTCTCTTGATTTCTTTTGAAACACTGTAAGGCCTCCCTCCCGACCCAGCAAATTTAAATCAGAATATTCTAAAAGAAATTTCATTTTATTATTTCCTAATAGACCTAGTCACTAAAACGAGGCTACCAGAATCCATTCCCTTCTAACATGACAGGATCATTCAAAGATCTGTCTTAGTAAGTTAAATTGGCAAATAACAGAACAATCCTTGCCTCCTTTAAAATAACACGAAACAATGTGATTAAGTCATATTGGGTTTGTTTTTTTTTTTCCAGTAAGAGTGCTAAATTCTGAATATGAGAATAACAAATACAGACTTCTCAAACTTGTTTTTACAAGTCTAATCTCAAAGTTGGTAAACTAGAATTAAGGTTTTCATCCCAAACCCACACATTTAACATTGAACATCCGACTTCTCAATCCCACTTTACAGTAGCAATCAAGAGCCGGACCAAACTTGAAGTCGAATAATTGATTAAAGGTCAAGAGCGCCTACTGACCATGCTCTCCGTAAGGGGAATTCCAGGATGAATACGACATAATCTCTACACCCCAGGAAATTCACGACCTACCAGAAGGTCTGAGGTGCCCTCCCCCAGCATTAGGAAGTGTGTTTACAGAGCTGGCATAGGGTAATATCCTGTCTGGAAATGCAGATCCATCACTCAACTGCTGGAACATTAGAGACTTATTACCACTACAATTTCTCTGATAGTTGTTTCTGTTCCAGAATAAACACTGCTGAGCTCCCAAGTACAGTATAAACCAGGGAAAGACAGGCAACGAACCTACATATTTATAGAGTACCGCATTTACTGCAGACCTATGCAACTTTCAAACCAATAACTACCGGATGCCTGTTGCAGAAAATCATTTGAATATACTTTCCTAAAAAAAAAAAAACCTTCATGAAGCGTTAAATCGGAGAACCTCCACATTTCTCCAGTGGGTTTCCCTCCTCCTTTCATTTTCTTTTCTTTTTTTCTCTTTTCCTTCCTCGTCCTCCTCCTCCTTCAAATATTTCACTGCCTACTCAGAATTTCCTTTTTCCCACCAATTTGTGAAAACAAAGATTTTTGCCCAAATTTCTTGATGCTCCTTTCAACCAGTAGAAGAAAAAGTATTTTGTTCAAATCTTTGCTGTCAAGGAGCTCACAGTTTAGTGAGGGAAGGCAGACTAACTAAATGGTTATCGAAAATACCACGCCAGAAGTGCAAGAAATGAGATAATGAGGGTGCTAAGGAGACGGAAGGAAGGGGGTACGTGGCTGTGAAGGGGTTTAGGGGGAGGTGAGGCGATAGGTAATGGCTTCACAGAGAGCACTAGCCATGCGCTGCTCTGGGGTCCCCACCCAGGGGAGCTGAAAAAGAGAGGGCGACGGAACTGAAGATGGGGACTGGTAAGCAGGAGGGTCAAAACAAGTAACAGTAGACAAGCTGCTTCCTAATCGCCATAAATTCCTTCTCCTTGAGCTGTACCGTCTTGGCTGGCACTCCAGCTCTGAATCAACCCGCTTCTCACCACCTCCTCTGCGAGCATCCTCTGGACCGCTACGGTAGTGCCCCAACTGTTCTACCTGTTTCCAGAACTTT
Organism: Martes martes; assembly: GCF_963455335.1. Lineage (NCBI taxonomy): Eukaryota > Metazoa > Chordata > Mammalia > Carnivora > Mustelidae > Martes > Martes martes. The sequence goes on from NC_137893.1 coordinate 15,938,818, forward strand.
CCGCTGCGGTCCTTTCTCTGCACAGCAGCCAGAGTGATGATGGGCCATTAATCATATTAGGTCACTCCCCTGCTTCAAACCTTCCGGTTTGAAGTGCTTTGCACTTTCAAGCCATGGTAAAGACCTCTGATAATAGAAAAATCTATACCATCCAGGTCCTGCCTGCCTGCCCCTCCAGCTTCCACCATGGCTGCTCTCCTATCTCTCACACACAGCCTGCCTTTCCTTTTCTAGAACTCACCAAGCTTATTTCTCTTAGGTCCTCACCGCTCCACCCCCACCCCCACCAATGCCCTGCCCTCAGATCTTCTCAGGGTCACTTGTTACTTAAGGCTTGGCTCAATGTAACCAGCTCAGATAGGCCCTTTAGGCCCTCAGGCAAAGACAGCACCCCACCCCATTTTCCCTATATTCTTTTCTTTTCTTCTTCTTCTTCTTTATTTTTCCTATATTCTTTCCTTTACAGCACTCGTCACAAAGAGTTTTCCCTTCATTCCAGATTTGGTCTGTTTTGTTCAACATATCCCCAGAGTTTAGGAAATTATCTTTGTTGAATAAACTGATTCTCATCGGAATGTTCAAGTGTAATGAATATCATGTCTCTACTACAGTAAAACAAACCAAAAAAATGTGTTGTTCTTCCCTCTGTCATACCACTGACTTTTGCTTCGGTCATTGTCATGTTGGTCTGTTGTTCCAGGGTCTAGGAGCGGGGAATAAAACTACAGGTGACACCCAGCGAACACAGTAAAAGAGCCTCTATTTAGCAAGGGCTTATTATTTATGAGGCAGCGCACACACACTGCACGTTTAAATCTCATAACACCTTCATTATATGGTTTTATCCCCATTACTGAAGGCATTTTCAAGTAACTTCTAAATGACATGTAAAGTGCCCAGTTCCAGGCTATTCCCCCATCTCAACTCTGAGGATTCAAACCTGAGAAAAACAAGTTAATCTTCTCCATGCACACCTATTTTCCCCATAATTAGCACCACAGAAAGAGTGTTTGAACTAGTACCACAATAAGGAAGCAAAGAGAGCAAGCGAGTATGATAGTTGATTGCATCTTGGAGTATCAAATACGAATCTTCTCATCGGTATATAGTATACAGTTCCTGAATGTTTGCCAAGCATGTTTATTGCATATATCAGCAATCCAAAACCGAGGGGACTTTCAGCCTAGCTGTCGCTAGCTCTTACGTCTTTAGGTGCTACAGACAGGTATTCTCTTCTTCATTTACATAAGAAAGTAAAAACAAATACCTGTTAGCTTCCTATTTGAAATTTATTGAACTACAGCGCTAGATTAAATAGTATCACCTCTCGATATGTAGACCATAAAGCGAAATCTCTTTTTGCTCCTCGGGGGAATTCCGGATTTTGAAAGGCATTGCTATTGTGGGACTTGTGACAAATCGATTTTTAGAACTTCATGATATTCGCGTTCATAGCAGAGTAACTTCTAAAAAGAAATAACAAAAAAAGTGAGTGCTCTATAATGATGACACTTTCTGGAAGTCATCTGGATTATAAATTGCTAGAGGTGATGTCTTGTGACAGGGTACACCAGGGGCCACAGGGTTCCTTGGACCACAAGACATTATTTTCACATTACTTTCCTTACCATTTTAGCTTCAAGATCAGATATCATTAAATATTGTGATTAAATGGCATTCCTTAGAGCTTAACCCAAACAACTGTTAAAGGAGAGAGGGGAAAATTAGCATTTATCTCATATACACAGGGAAGAATAGTGGAAAAATGCCAAGACCACCAAGATTTTGCTCCATAACGATATTCCAGAAGCTTCCAAACATTTCCCCAAGCACTTTCTAGACACAGCCAATCCCAGGCAGCCCATCCACGTGCCCATTTTCCATCTGTCTCCTGCCCACGTCATCACCCTTAGCGCCTCTCCCCCATTATTCCTCAGCACTCTCCAAAAAGTCTGATCTATGATGGCAAAGGCATAAGGTAATAGAATGCTTTTCTTAAAAAAAAACAAAACACCTAACTTCTAGAGTCTACGTCTCTGTTATGCTCTGCTATCCCCCGCTAGGTAATCCTACATTCCTGGGTCTGACTCTTAGGCTCCATAATTCGTGTGTTTGGTCGATTCACATTTTAAGAGGCATGAGACAGCTGGATATTTAGACTGTAAGCTGTTTCAGACCAGCTACCGTAACCTCCTTTGAGGCGGCGATAATATTTTAGCACAACACAGATGCTTAACCTAATGACAGGTTTACATGGTTTAAAGGGAACAAACACAGGATGGTATATTTATGCTCCAGATTACAGTTTTCCCTCTTGCCCGGCACGTCAGAGAAGCACAGATGGTAGTGTTTGAGGACCGCGTGTAATCACACAGCCCCAGGAAGCTGAACTCTGTGATGGCCTCAGTTCAGTGCCCCCACACCTTCCTCATGGCTTCGCGTTTCCCTCCTTTGCCCCGCCATCCCAGCCAGCTTTTGGGGCAGCCTTAAATCATCCTAAGGCTGGGCTGGTTCATGTGCATCCCTGGAATGCGTACGAATGACCTTTCCTTTGCATCTACTTGTTTGCGAGGTCTTGATTTCAGCTGGAGTTGGTGTGGGTTCTGAAGACCTCCTAAAACCCCAGGGCTTCCATCGAGGAAGGTGGAGGAAAGAAGAGGAAAAGGTCTGCACTTTGTTTCCTCCTTGGACAAGCAGTGACTGCCCCTCCCGGTCAGGCGGAGCGTGGAAGGGGACTTTACCGGGGCTGCAGTGGACCACGGGAAGAGGGGAGGGCCCAAAGGGACAGATCCCAGGAAGGTACGATGCTCAGGGGAACAGCATGCCACTGAGTGCTATGGATTTGGGTATGAATTTCATACCAAAACAGCTTGAAAGCACACTTTCATGACAGCTAGAAATAGCCAAGTATTGTCAAAGCTCCATTCAGAAGTCATCCATTCAGAAACCAAGGAGTTAAAAGAATCTTGGACAGATGGGGAGAGCTGGACAAGGAAAGAGAGACAGGAAGAGTCCACACTGTGCAGAAAAAGACCTTGACGAGGGAGGACTCAGAGTTAGAGGGTGGTCAGAAAGAAAAGACTTCAGCAGCATTTTACTCTCTGAACAGGGTGGAGGGTAGGGAAATACAGGAAGAGAACATTCCTTGGAGTGTGAAAACCTGGAGACTTGCCAAAGGAGAAAAGGGGGCTGATTCTAAATGGAGCCCCTTCCACTTCATTATCAGAAAGGACCTACTTGGTCAGAGCAATGATTAGCCCCTCAGGAGACAGCGGAGAGAAGGAGTATTTATGTTGAATTAACTCTAGAAAACTGAAGGACATAAGCACCAGCTAATGTCTTCATTGCCCCTAGAAAGGCACTTATGTGCATTAATCCCCGCAGACAGCTGCCAAAAGGAATTATCCAGCTGCAGAAACCACTAGACTTCACTCCTACCCAAGGTATGTGTAGGTCAATTCCACGTAGACAGGATTCTCTAATACAATTTGTTCATTTAAAGGATCGAAGTGGAAGTTTTAAACTATTTTAAAAACAGATCAGCTCACAAAAGTCTGAGGTGTCTCACAATGTCTTAATTTACTATAGTCTTTATCTTTGATGGATCCAAGTCAACCTTTCAGAGCTATGAAACAGAAGAGAGAAACTCAGAATGTAAACCATTGGCTCCAGTCTTGTATGCAACCATAGAGCATCCCTAATGTATTCCATGAATAGTTACTTAGCAACAAATATCAATACATATCAAATATCAATACATGTCCTTGATGTTAAGATGTACACTTTTCACAACTTAGGGATGGACCTTATAGAGAGGGTTGTCAATTTTTATTGACACCATTTGCTCTTAATGGGACCTTAAAAGATGGTGTCTTTCACAAGTATCTTGGATTTGATGAGACAGGAACTCACTGTTATCATTCAAGTCACAGTTCACACATTACCTTCTCTGAGAGGCTTCCTGGAGCCCCGGTCTAAGGTGGCCCACCCAACACTCTGATTCCTTCCCCTTGGTATCCTATCTCCATGGAGGCCACATCTCTTATGTTCACCGCTATGCACAGAACTGGATCAAGCATCATCCTAGACATGGTAAGTTCTGAATGGAATAAAGGAAAGTTACTATTTATTGAACAATTACTACATGTCAGACCCTGAACTACATGTTTTACGGGGGCAAATCTCATTTAATCCTAGTGATTTAGAGGTCATTCTTATTACCTACTCTAAAGATGGGACAGCAGATGGTAGCTTAATTGGAAGCCAGGACTAGACCTCGGCACAACCTCACTCCAAAAACCAGACCCGTAGGCACCATGCTATTCTGTGCATCACATACAAAGCCTGGAAATACTTCTGTGCATGTCCAGAGCTATATGGGAAGATCGCTAAAGCTACAGACTCCCACCCTTGAAAAGTAATATTTGTCTACTGGGGATCATCACATCCCTATGTCCTTCCAAGTGCTTCAAGTATAAGGTCCTATGTTAATAAAGAAGTACAGGTGTCTAATCTCTGCCTAATAAGATGAGGAGAGGCTCCATGGTATGTGTGCTGCCGAAGCGAGCACGAGGAGAGTCTCCATGGAAGTGATGTATATTTCAACTTAGAATGGAAGGGTTCCACCTTCGGTGAGAGACAGCATAGCCCACTTAGGGCTCTGTGAGTTACCTGGACTGATAGGGACAGAGAGTATACATGGGAGGTGCTAGAAGAAAAGTAAATACAAGGGCTTTGCGTGCCATGCTGGGGGCTTCATCTTCATTTCATAGGATCAGTACTCTTCACCAACAACCCATTTCAGTGTGGGCTTTTCTCCACCTCAGCCGAGATTCTCTTCCATTCAGCATCCAACTCAAGGGAAAATATTGAAATTTGGCATGGCCATTCTCTCGTCAATTGATGGCCATGTGGAACAGACGTCTAAGGCTAGTGTAAAGAGAAAATCGAGAATGACTGGAAAAAGAATGACAAGGGAGATTTGATTCTAAGTCCATTTCTACTGAGCCAGCTTAGAGCCTATTACATTTGTTGCTTTGGGTTTCTGCAGAGATACTGATGGATACCACAAACATAGCTTATTTCATTTAGGACAGAGGTGACAAACTATGGCTACAGGTCAAGGCCAACCTGCAGCCAGTCTTATGTGGCAGTCAAGGGAAGGTCGATTTTTATATTTTTAAAGGACTGTAAACAGACAACACTCCCCTCTCCAACACAACAAGTATGTGGCATAGGCATACAGGTACCAGAAAATACTTACTATCTGGCTCTTTATGGAAAAAAATTTACAATCTAGAACTTCTTATCATCCTCCTCCATCTCTGTTCTGACACAGGTCATCTGAATTAGTGTCTAATGTGATGAGACATGTAGAGAACTAGACCCATTTACCATCTCAGAAATGAAAGCCAATTCAATGGTATGATAATTTATTGCTCTAGGAATTCCTCTTATGAGAATTCTAAATTTTTAGCCAATTGTTAGACTCACACCCATTTCAACTTTGCCTTTGATATTTTAAGAAGATGTCCTCCTTACACTCAAGGGCTTGCTAGCTTTTGGCCAACTGCTGTAATGGTTTTACCTTTCCTCATGCTGGTGGTAAGTGGCTTCGGAAGGCCCCGCAGCCGCCTGGTTATCAAAGCTTACCAAAACAACTTTCTTAATTAAAGACCCGTGAAAACCCTGACTCTCCTCCCATCGGGTTAGTCCATCAAGCGGGTATAGCTGCAGTCTTTTTCAAAACTTAACCTTGCATGCTTCAAGTGGACTTTTCCTCCAGGATTATATGGGATGAGGGAAGGAAGAAGGTTATGGGTTTTCGGATCCATGAATGTAACACCCTTTAGCTTTCCATCAAACAGTAATTCAATATTTACCAGAAGAAGATGTTCAGGCTTGGAAATTTCTACTTGCTTCTATCTCATCAGAAAAACATTTTTGGGGGGTACCCTTGTGCATACAGTTTGAGAAGACAGCAAAGCATGACTCAAACATGAAAACTATTCTAGGTAGACTGTCAACTCCTGGTCCCTGGGTGAGGAATCACCCAGGCATACTGGAAGTTCTACAGCATCCAGGTAACCTGTGGCTCTGTTGTCCTACAAGCAGACCTGCCACCACCACCCCCACTAGGAGGATTAGCTACACTTCTATTATCTTTGCTAAAACATCTGTTGCTTTTCATCAGCATGAGCAATGAAAAGCTGAATGTGAAGTCTTCTCTTAATTACTTGAAAGCTGGCTCTCTAATCATAAGTTCTACTTGGCACAGATGCCCATGGCTCTGACTGCCCAAATGGTTTGGTGTCGGCTTTTTCGTTTTATTAAGATTGATGGAGGCTGTGATGGAACATTAGCAGTTGAGATGCCTGCCACCTGCAAGTGCTCGGCTGCTTACAGTCTTTTTCTAGAAAATGTTTCCATTTCCATACCTGCCTACATATGTGACCATTTTGCTTTAGGAACCATGTTTTTCTGAAGACAAAAGAGACAAGCTCCTGAAAGAATGAACCATTGCATTTAATAAAACATATATCCCTATGCCACCATCATTTCTAGATAATACAATCTGGGGCAAAGACAAGTGAACCTGGTTTAAATCACAGTTCTGCTAGAAGAGAGCTTTGCAACCTCCAGAAAAAACACTCACTCCTGGGGCTTGGTTTACCAACAATAATCACCTTTAAAGCATACAATGTGGCAAACACTTACAATGGATTGTCTCATGAATAATCATCAATGCTCAGCATGACTCCCCAGGGGAGAGTCATTATTTCCTAAATTTACAGAGGAAGAAATGAGTAAAGGTGAGATAATTCAGAGTGACCACCTATAATTGTTACATTTTCCTGGTTATAAAATAATCTACGTCTAAATAATTTCCTTAGCAGGGTCAAGGTCTCAGCTAATGAGCTGCGGAGAGGCAAATTTCATTCACAGGTCAGTTTGTTCCAGGACACTTGGTTCTTCCCTACTTGTGCTTTCCAAAACCCTTAAGATGTAGGGACTCACCTAGATCATCCAGGATCCATTCTAGCCTTAACATTCCATGCATCTAAACATCCCTGCAGAAGGATTAAAAGATGATCATTGCTTGAAAGACCAACCACTAGCAATGAAAACAGGAGGGAGAAGTCTGCAAAAAGTGGATTGCAACCGTTAAGAATCAGAGCACAGGGACACCTGGGTGGCTCAGTCGGTTTAGAGTCTGCCTTCGGCTCAGGTCATGATCCCAGGGTCCTGGGATGGAGGATGGAGACCTGCGCCTTGGGCTCTCTGCTCAACAGGGAGCCTGCTCTCCCCACCCCCCCCCCCGCCCCGTCAAATAAATAAAATCTTAAAAAAAAAAAAAAAAGATTCAGAGCATAGATCCAGAAATCGCTTTTAGTTTCCTAAGAGCTCAAAAGACTCAGGGCTACTCAAGCTTTCCCCATATGTATATGTCAGGTTACGAACCATTAAATCTTAATTAAATCACTCAAAAATCACATCCTCAGAGGAGAACAAAGGAGTACGGGTTATTCTTGGTTTTGAAAAATGACATTGCTGCTTTCTATTGATTTGTTTCAAAGTGACCGCTTTATCTCTTTGAAGCACAGACTGAGTCTCCCAGGGAAATAGTTAAGCCTGTCTCTGGTAGCATCACCCATATTCAAGTCACTACAGGAACTGGCGCCCATAGCGAAGATGGAGATGAGCAGGGAAAACCCATCAGGGAAAGCATGACTCCGTCACGGATCGGGTTGCCAGATGATTTTCCCACTTTGCCCCTCAACAGAGAGCTTCAGAGCACACGTAGGACGAAAAGGGAACGTCAGGCTGTGGATGACCTACTAGGGATGAGGTCAGCAAGACGGGACAGCTCTGGGGACATATCTTCAAGTGGTTTAGCGGCCTCCCCAGGGGCCTCAAATAGGACAAGAAGGAAAGTGAAGAATTAGGAATCCAGATTCAAAGACAGGAAAGGATCCTATGTCAAACCATCCCTTTTCTATGTAAGGGTTGAATTTTGTCACCCAAATAAATATCACTGGAGGGTGGGGGAAGAGAAGTGAGCGTGAAGCTTGAGAAACTATCTGGTTCCTGTCGATCACTTTGTCATCGGGTTAAAGCCAAGGGCACCAGAAGTGGAACGGCCCGCTCAGGTCTCCAAGTTAGACAAGTTTTCTTATTCCCCGGACACGACGGGCTTGAAAATGTTTTAACAGCGTCTAATCAAAGTCCAAAGCCTATAGATTCTTTAAAAGTCAGCCAACTCCAGAAACTGAGAAGCCAGAAGGAGCTGATTTTCACACGTGATAACTATTTTCATAGCATTTACACGACCTCTCTAGGCCTGGAATTCGGTGAGATGACAAATTTGACCTCGAGTCAACATTCTGGACGCCTCTTGGTTTAAATAGGAAACGCAAGGTAGCTCGGTATCCACTTCGCGGGACCCCCCTCTCCCCCCCAACACACACACCCAGCTCCGCTTAGACGCCTGCTGGAAACTGCCTTTCCCCGGGACTCCCACTCAGTGATTTCACAAATCTGTGCAGTAGCCCGGGCCACCTGAGGGCGGTACAAACAGAGCGTTAAGGACCAGAACTTAACACAAGGCCGGCTCTACAAACAAGACTCCACAGCGCGCTTAAAAAAGTCATCCATCTCATTGTTTCCAAGGAACCGAAAGAAATGTAACCGCTTAACTTCTCCCGGTTAGAACCTCCTCAGGCTTCTGGTTTAGGAAACAGACTCTCAACAGAGGACACAAAGAGGGCCTGGGCTTCGGGCATCCCCCGCAGACCCTGTCGAGGCCAGGAGGTCCGCAGCGTCCCAGCGGACCAGGTGCTGCCATTTACCCCCATTACGGACGAGCCACCACACCCCCCCCCCCCGGGAGCTTATTTGCAGAGCCGGGACACCAAGGCTAGTTCCTACAAAGGCAGGGGTCCCCCAAGCCAAAGGCAGCGCCCCGGCCTCCTCCTCCCACCGCAGCTCGCCGGTCCTGGGAGGCCAGGCGCCGGGACCGGTGTTGGGGAGTTGACCTCGGGTGTCTGGCAGTCGCGTCCCCTTTTCGGACGATCCAGTTTGAGTTGTGGGGTTGGGTTTTTTGTAACACTCCTGTGTGCAGGCAGAAACTCCTTCTCGGATCAGGCGGAGGGGCGGGAGCGCGGGGTCGGCAGATCAAGGCTGCGCCCGGGCTGGGGCCGGGACTCGGGGACCCGGGGACCCGGGAACCCGGAGCCCCGAGCCCGGGAGGCCGCGGGTCGCCCCCTCCAGGCGGCGGAAGGCAGCGACCGGCCCCGCGTCCCGGCGGCGGGGACGCGCTCCGGGAACACCGTCTGCTCCCACCCCGGAGGGAGCGCGCAGGGGAGAGGGGGCCGGGGCAAGACGCTCCGCTCGCCGCCACCTGCGGATTGGGGTGCCGGACCGAGGGTCCCTGGGTCCCCTCCCCGTTCCCCGGGGCTCCCGCCGAGCGGTCCCATCCCTGGAAAAGGACCCCGGGTGTCGGGGCGAAGCCTGCGCTTACCCGGAGAGGGGCGGCTCCTGCGCGGGGGCCGAGCTTCTAGGTCGCGGGGAAGGTGCGGCTGCGCTGCCCGGGCTCCGACTCCGGCTCGCGCGGCCGCCGAGCGCCCTGCGCCGCGGCTCCGGCTCGGACTTCCTCTTCCTCGGCTCGGCCCCTCCGCTCCGCCGCGCTCCCCGGCTCGGCCGCGCCCGGGCCCGCCCCTCCCAGCGCGGAGATGCCGGCTCCGCCGCCCAGAGCAGCGGATCTTCGGTCCCTCCTCCCCGCAGCCCCCGGGCGAGCAAGGTGGGGAGGAGGAGGGGGAGAGCCCAAGAGCGAGATTAAGCACTTGGACTTGTCCCTGGAGCGTTGCCAAAGAGTGCAGTCAAATTACAACCCCTGGGGGATTTTTTTTTTTTTTTTAAATCCCAGCTACCGTTTTCGCAGACACATCATTTTTCTTCATTTTCCGGGATCCTCGGGTCTAGCTTTCTCTTGGACGTGATAATTTCCCATACAATTTCCTTAAAATAATACCAAAGATCATTTTTTAAGTCAACATTCTAGTACTGCACAGAAGCTTTGGGGTTATACTATGTAAAAAGAGGGGAGAAGCTCAGGTTTCCAGACATTATTACCCTAATCACCTAAGTTAATGTACCAAATAACCTTTGCTTAGAGAAAGTAAAAGTGAAAAGGAGCGAAGACGACGACTAACCTTTGAAATAGCCTGATAAGTGTTTAAAGGCGCCGGCTCTGTAGTAGAATTATGACTTCAGTCAAAGGTGCCTAGGATGACGGTCAAAGGCATGCGAAGTGATTTCTTAACACTTGTCCCATCCAAGATCGTGTGTGCCTATGGACTCCATTAGGTTTTGTAATTTGTAGGGATGCATTCTCATATTACTTGTTTACAGACCTTCAGCGTTACCAGTTATTAGCTATATGACCTTGAGCAAATTAGTTACCCCCTCTGTGCCTCAGTTCCCCCATCTGTAAAATGGGGATAAATAATAGTAATGCCTACCGCAGAGCTGCTGTGTGTGATTTAAGCAAGGTAATGCACAGAAAAGTCTTAGGAGTCCAAGCCTGGATGATAAAACCCAGGTACATGTTAGCTGTTACTGTTTTTCTTACTTTCCCTTTTCATCTGCTTCTGTGCATGTACATGATTATGGAGAGTAAAATAAAGATTGGAAACAAAATAAGGTTTTGTGCAGTAAGGCTACACAGTGTCACTGTTCTCTCCCAACAATGCCCAATTTATGTTCAGTTTTACAATTTATTTTGTCTCCGTGACTGACTTGTATTACCTAAAGCGATGAGACGGGGTTATGCTTGGACTACACTACCACGGAAGATTTGCAATGAGACCAAAACAGATCTTTGCAGTCCTCAAAGCATCGTTTCAGATGCTCTTGCAATAACCTTGTGAGGTCGACAGGACAGGTGTTTAATCACAACCCTTTCCGGTACATGGAGCTCATACAAAACAGTGCCTATTACCCCATCTGTTTCTGTTGTTACTCGCAATAGAAGTGAGCACGTGTACAGCACATTTGAGACCTAGTATCACATGGACGGTCTTTATCACTCTTGTGAGATGGGTGCTGGTCTCACTTGACACTCAAGAAGCCTCAGGCTCAAAGAAGCTAATTGATGTGTGTGTGTGTCTGCTGGATAGGGTGTTAGGGACAACTCTGAAAAGAAGGGACGAGAACTAGGGTTTCCCGATTCCTGGAAAATGCTCTCTCTGCTATTTTACTCCCTGACCTCACATCCTCACACATTTGTGTGCACAGAGGACTTAGAGAAGCCATGTGATCTGACCCTCAGCCGCAGACTCTGTCGCTTCCTAGCTGCTCACCCTTAGGCAGATAACAGTTGTGGACTTTGATTCTTTATCTATGGAATGGTTATTATTCACTTCACCTCAGTTTATTAATGAGGTGAGAGGTGGGAGCTAGGAAGTGTAAACAGGTGCATGAGATCGCTTTTATTGATACCGAGGGCCAAGTCCAGCACGACGCACCTAATCTACATTGTCATTCCTGATTTCCCAAATGAAGGCAGTTCACCCTTCAGATCACTAGAGATCTTGAAATCACCTGGTCTATCACACTGTGTGTCTAGTTCATCTGTGTGTGCCCAGCACTTTGCTCGACTCCCAACACAATAGATACACGAAGTTCCATGGGTGGGTCGATGAATGATGGATGAAAGAAAGAGCAAGGGATGAGTTGTGAACATGCTACTATGTGGCCTTTGTTAGTAATATGCTACTCTCCCCTTTAAGGAAAAGAACCCAATGGAATGACTTTTTTTTAAAAAAGATATTTTTATTTATTTGACACAGAGAAAGAACACAAGTAGGCAGAGGGGCAGGGAAAGGGAGAGGAAGCAGCATCCTCCCCGCTGAGCAGAAAGCCCCATGTGGGGCTCCATCCCAGGACCCCGGGATCATGACCTGAGCCAAAGGCAGACGTTTAACTGATTGAGCCACTCACGGGCCCCTCCAATGAAATGACTTTCTAATGGCACATCTAGTGTCAGGAAAATTCTCTGGGTGAGAGGTTTTCTTATTATCAATTCCAATATCGGTCAAGGTCAAAAAAGGGGAAAAGAAAGTACTCAATGTATTTACAAAAGAGAGATTTTTATGCAAGGACTTACACGTGATGGAAGAAGCGGGAATCCAGGAGAGATGATGAGGCAGCCCAGGAATGATCAACAGCAGAAAGCCACCCCTTACTACCGCAGGCTGGAGAGGCAGGGAGAGGGGTTGTTACGGATGGAACGTGTCTTTGAGAGCCAGAGACAAATCCACTGCCTTAGCCACTTGCAGAAAGGGAGAGAAACACCCTTGTGTTTTTTTTTTTTGTTGTTTGTTTGTTTGTTTTTTTACCTTTCCTTGCCCCATAACCCAACATGGGTTGAATCCAACCTATAGGGGAACCTGGAGCACTCAGCCTATAGGGGTGCTCAGTTGCCACCCCCGTGATCCTGTGATGCTGAGTATGAAAAGGGCCAGGAGGATCTGAGGACAGCCAGCCCAGGCTTAGCATATCCCTCAAAGCATACCTCTCCGTTCTTAAATAGGATTGGATCTACCAATGATACTTCTGCAGAAGCAATGCTCTTGCTTTTTGATATTACCGAGTGTCCCCCATAACATCTCATTCATTCCTCATACAGACCTGGTGATAGATACTCTAACTCCTAAATTACAGACAAGGTCGCAGAGATTCAGGGAGTTTCAGTGATCTGGTCAAGGCCACACAGTCATACGTGGCAGAGCAGGTTTCGGCTCTTCTGCATGTCCCACTAACTCAGCTGTTTCTAATGAAAAGCACTCTTAATCATACACAACCTTGTATAGAATCACATTTCGAGTTCACCTGTCCACGCACATATGGGAGTTAATGTTTGCAAAGCTTACAGAGTTAAAAGGCTGGATCATGCCTTGCTTTCATTTTATGACTTATGGTGATAAATTTTAATGATGCCGATGATGGCTGTGCTGAATTTATGATCACACAAGATCAGAAACATTGTGTCCATTGGATTACAGGAGCACCTCAGGAAAAACATGAGTATCATTTATTCATTTTTTTTTTTTTGGAAAAGCTATTTCAATTTTAAATTTGATTTTGTGAGGCTTTCAGGGAATGCTCTAGAATATTCTAGCCATGTTAGAGAGATTAGGGTGAGCGAAGTGTCTTGTGGTATGGAGTCTCATGTAGGGAAGACAGAAAACCAAGAGTGTAAGTGCACAATGGGGTGACAAGCTCCTTCAAATGCTCTCCAGCCAGGAGTGGAGACCAGCATTGATACTGATGCTGCGGAATCCCCAATCTGATCCTTCTCAAGCATCAAATTAGCTAGAAGATTTAAAAATTAAACTGTGCTGATCTCCAAGAGTAGAAGATAAAATAAGAAATATCCACGATTATTAGAAGCCTGCTGAGTTGGGTCTAAAAGTAGGTGGAGGATTTTGAGGCCATTTGGAAACCCTGACACTTCGTAATATCTCCATTGCTGGTCTGCAGCACCGTCTCCAAAATTCCCCTCCCTAGAAACCGAGTGGATTAAGACCTGGCGTCCAGGAGGCAAGCGCGAATTCATTATCTATCAAAGGATAATTTAGTGAAGGATTATCCTGCCCATTATTGAACTAGTCTATTGATCTTAAAAAGCATAATTCCCTGTTGGTAAAAGAAGCTCCAGGAAAAGAAGAGGACCCCAGATATCAGCTAGGCTGGGAAGAGAACAAAGGGGCACCAACCAATGCCAAAAAAGAACAGAAATCTGCGTGGAGAACAGAAGTGAGCAGGGTAAATTGCTCACGGTCAATATCATCCTTTTGTCTCTTTAATGCCTAAATTTCCTCAATTTTGACCAATATAGCAACGTCAGATACACGTGTACCTGCTTTCTAAGTATTGATATTTGCAGGAAAAAAAATTCCCCCCCAATTCAAAACTTTTAATATGTCTTGGTTAAACGAAATCTAGTATTATTTTATGCAAATGGCCTGAACATCTTTGTAATAGAGAACACTTTTCATTGTCTTACATGCAATAAAGTGACACTGGACAGTTCATGCTTCTGCTTCAAAATCAGCTGTATTTTCAAGTTTATAACAGTCCATGTGTGGAAGCTTTTAAAATTTAATGTATTTTTTGAGCTATTTTCTCTGTGTCAGAGGTGTTCGAGGGAGGAGCTGCTTACAACTTTATTTCTCGGAAATATTATGTTTTGAAGTTCTCCATAAGAGTACTACCATAGCCCTTGAAATCTTGTAGAAATGTACGTATGGGGCGTGGGTGTTTTCGGCTGTCACTATGGGAGGTAGCGTCTACTGGTGGTAGCGTACCAGGGTCGATAAACTTTCTTTAATGCTGGGAAAGTCCTGTACCATGTAGAGTGGTCCCCTCCTAAACACCAAAAGCATCTCCTGAAGGACCCAGTCCCTGTAGATTGGACATCACAGATTTAAACGCCTTCTGGGGCCAAGCCAGTTTAAAAAATTGTTAGAATGTGGTGCACACTTAAGGCATATCATTCAAATTTTCTTTAACACTGTTTTGGCCAAACATACACTCTCAAAAGCCAGGAGCTTCTTGCAGACCTCTAGTTTGCTCCTTCTCTTTCACTTCCATTGCTTTGGATAACTTTTCAGACAAAAATGAAAGAAAGGCTCTTTCTTCCCTCCTCCATCTCCTCCCACATCTTTCTTAAGGGCATAAGCAACTGCTTGGGGAAAGATTACTAGAAAATGCTTTTCTTTTTTAAGAATTCAATGCCATGAGTGCTATAATTGAAGTGATAAAATGAGTGGGGGGGAAATCAGACCATTTTTAACCATGAAAATTGAGTTAGTGAAAAATTTAAATAAGAAACTGATGACAGAAGCTTCTAATGTGTTCTGTCATCCTCCTGTGTCTCCTCTTTTCTGACGTTGCTGGCATACAACAAATCCTTACAAGTTAGTAGACATAACAGCGAGGGCTACTGGATTCTGAACTCCTACCATGTTTTTAAGTCTACATCAAGATGCTCTGTGTCTTATCTAACTTCACAATTAAGTGTATTTTATCCATTTAATAAGTGAGGACACCAAGGCTTAGAGAACTCAGGTGATGTGGTCAAGGCTTGATAAATAGTAAGAAGCAGCGCCAGAATTTGGAACCAGGTCTGTGATCCCAAACCCGCTCTAAGTGCCATGTACCATTGAGATGAGCTTCTCCGTGCATCAGCCATCTTCATCTCCCCATTTTGGTCACCTTCTACAAGTTCACAACTGGTAGTCATGACTTCTACACAGAAGTTCATGGGCTAATGCACACATGAATCCCAATAAGGAGTTACTGTAAACATCTGCAGTTCAAAATCTTTTTCCCTCAATCTGAAATCCAGTAACTCTGCAAATGGGAAATCTTTCTAAATCATTTGTACCAAAGCCTGCCCTAACCTGAACTCATTATGCAATAAAGACCCACCTTCAGTGATTGGAGACTATTTGTAGTTTTTGCTTTTAATTCCATTGGGTATGAATTTTTCAGTTAGCTGCAGAAATATGAGGGTGATTGATTTCGGGGTGCCATCCCAGACTCCTGCAAGATTACTATTTCATATATGGTATATGCACTGTGTTGCCTTTCTAAAAGTTCCCATCAAAAAACCCCTAAAATTTTGAATTACAGATTATGAATATGGAGCTTCCAAAAGCCCACATAATATATTGAATAGATACTATTAAAACTCTATTTCCTGAATGGTAAGAAACAGTGGCATGTTAGAGTTGGCGTGTACTAGTTTGCAAGAGCTGTTAACATTTCCAGAATTTTGTAAGCCAGTGGATGTCAAGTTGAAATCTGCCAGAAATCAACCACGGTAGGAATATTTGCACTGCAGAAAGTAGCAAATGCTACAAAACAAGCTTCCCTCCTCTGCCTCTCCCCAAAGCTCCTGTCTTGCCCTGAAGCTCATTATTAAACTTTCACTAGCACACCGCTGAAGTGGGGATGAGATGAGAAAGGGGGGGAAATGCCACGCAGTGAGCTTTTCCCAGTCTGCCCTCCCTGCATGCAGGTGTTAAGGGGCAGTCTAGGACAAAGAGAAAATGTAGTGTTGGTTTCACTGGAGCGAAACATTTTTCACAGACTATTTCAATCTTTTTGTCTTGGGGATGATTTCGACAGTGCTGAACAGGATTGTCAGTGCATTGATTGAGACTTCTCAGGAAACAAGGGCTTAGAGGCTTGGGTAACGTGGCCAAGGTTTTATAACAAGTAAGATGCAGCAGGAAATTTGGAGACACAAGGGCATAAGAAGTTATGTATTTGAGGAGCATTTTATTGGTGCATCAATAAAAGGAGATCCCATGGAATTGCCTTAGAATGTCCACCCAAGTTCTCCCCAGGGAATTCAGTATTGTGAGGAATTACCGCCACCAGGTTGGGACAGTCTCAGTTTTATGAGTGTTGTGACAAAGGTCCAGGTGTAAATTTTATCTTCCTCCTCCTCTTTGTCTCTTTTTTAGAGGAAGATATGAAAAATGGTCAGATTAAGGTTTTACCATGCAAAGATGGTTCACCAAAGCTCACTAGAAATGCAGGGACTCTGCAATGTTGTGCAGAGGCTGAGCAAAGCCTTCGCGATGTTGCCAATCACAAGGATTCCGTGGGTCCCATGCCTCCTGTGTTCAAGCAGGCAAGATGTTTAAACCTTACGTGCCGTGTGGAGTATATGGAATTAAAGCAGGAGCACATGGGAGGCTCAGTTAGTACGTGAACCAACATACATCTGGAGGGAAAAGATTTTTAGCCCAAAGAAGCCCTTCTATACTGCTACGTTCAAATGAAGTTTAGTGATTATCCAGTTTTCCTTTTTTTTTTTTTTTTAAATCTTCAGGCTAACTCCACTACCTGTAAGGAAAGGAATTTTATACCCAAGATCTGAATGCGAATATTGTAGAAAGGAATAAAAAAGGAACTGAATAATTATGAAAAACAAAGTGATCAGCAGAAAGGGGGAAAAGCCCCATAATTATTCTTATTCATTTACATCAAAAATAAAAGGTCTTTGAGACTATAAATTGGCAGTGCTCTTTCAGACCCCATCATCTCAGAAATAATGATCTAGGGCCACTACTGAGGTCTCTATAATAATACTTTAGAAGCTACTGGCAAATTTAGAGACTTAGGATATTAAAAAAAAATGCTATTCCTTTTTTCCTTTCCATTTTAAGTGGTGGCAGGTTATGTTTCCTGAAGAATAAAATATACATTATCTAAGCAAAAACTCTAGAAGGAAAAGTTCCAGTGAAATCAGGCTTTCAAGGTTGTTCTCACATCAACTGCAAAGTGTTTCTGAATAGAATGATCTAGAACTGGGTTTTCATATTACACATATCCTAAGCTAAAACATGAACTTTGAAATATAGCTCAATGTAACCCAGTCCTGTAAGACAAATGCAAGATTAAAAATAAAATTAAGTCCCATGATATTCTCAAAAAAGAGAAAGAAGATTCATTTTGATTGGGGAATACTAATACTTGAAAATATGAAGACCTGAAATTTAAACAGAGTTTAATGATGAAGGAAGAAGTTATCAGTAGGGCGATAGTGCTCAGTATTGGAAGAAAGATGGGACAATATGGGGAGCAAGCGTGATGGAACGGCTGAGGGAGGAAGATGAGATTTCTCTTCCATCTCTCGGAACTCCTTGGAAAGAGAGGACTGGAGACAGTATCCTTCTAACCCTGAGATACTTTCTTCAAGTTAGCATGACCAAGTTTCTGATTTGCTACAACATGGTGGACTGAGTTTTTGTCATACACACAATTTATTTATTTATCTTTAGAGATTTATTTAATTGAGAGAGGGGGAGAGAGAAAGAGCACAAGTAAGTGGGAGGAGGGGCAGAGGGACAGAATCTTCAAACAGACTCCCTGCTGAGCACAGAACCCCTTGCAAGGTCTCGATCCCACGACCCATGAGAGCATGACCTGAGCCGAAACCAAGAGTCAGGCACTCAAATGACGGAGACACCTGGCACCCTACCTGACCATATTGTCTTTTCTTCTTCCATCAACAGTTTTCAGTCCACCAAATCCACCAATAAGAAGTGGTCCCACATCAGAGCGTATCATTAGCATGTGACTTTCTGGGTTCGTGGCTGGAATGTGCTTTCCTGTGTGTTCTCTGAGGACATGCACTCTTCCTCCAAAGAGCGGCTCTAGTTCCACTTCTTGTGTCCGGTTTTCCTAAAATCCCAGGGAAGAGTTCCTCACTCAGGACGTGCTCTGCGTCTATTGCCTTCCCTGCAAACTGCAACAAGGACCCAAATCCTTTACCCACTATGCACTCTAAGTGTAATTATTGACAATGATAGAATAAGGCGGGCGAGACACTGAATTTCATAATGGTCAGCTTGCATGGACATGATTTTTGTTTTTAAATTGACATAGTTGAAGGTCGTCGTCCAATAAACTGATTTATTGATGGGGTCTTAGAGCCACAGCTTCTCTACCAAAGTGTTTTTTAATAGACAGCTAACTAGTTGGCAGGAGCGTAGGGGATACGTAAGCTGAGACTGGATTAAAAGTAACTTTAGTGCCTTACCCGGGTCCCTCTTCACAGAAGAGGGCATTCTCTCAGTTGCCGTAGAACTTTCTGGAATCTGAGGCTGTTCGGTTTCATTTAATGAGTGTGACGATGCTGTAAATCTGTGGCCGCTACATCTGAAGTGAAAAATCACAGACTGACAATTTTCCAGAACTGGAAAGAAGTTGGAGACGGTCTAGTGCCACTTTTCAAACAATTTTCCAAATAACTCCTGTCAAGAAAATAAAATAAAAATGCCAATTTATTCATGAATGACTAATATGTGGAACAGCTTTTTATAAGTGAATTCTGCTGTGAGAAGAGATAGACCCAATCATGGAAGTAATGGTCTACACAGTGGCTTCCCATGCGGCTGGGTTACAGCCTGTCGCCTGGTGGTGTGGTTGGGGGTGGGGGACTTTCTCAGCAGATCTGTCAGTAGAGCTGTAAATGTGAGGAGGTGAGAAATACCGTCTATACCAGCCCATGAAATGGAGGAAGTACTCTGGGGCACAGTGTGCTTTCCTAACAGGATTGTGAAGTAGATTTTGTTTTTTGTCTTGAGGGTTTTTTTTTTTTGTTGTTGTTTAGCTAGAAAAGCCCTTCACTCACTTCTTGGGGTTGGCACAGATATGGTGGAAGCAGAATGATGTGGTCTAATATTGCTGAAGTACCTTCACTGGCTTTCCCCTTGGAGGGCCAGTCTGTGATGTACTGGCCTGCCTATGTAGACAGTAGCTACATTATTGCATTAATGCACAAATCAATGAAGGTATTCATTAATCCATCCGACATTTGCTGAGGCCCATGTATGTGCCAGGACCATGCTAGACACAGGTGAACAAAGGAGATGCTATTCTAGTCCCCATGGAATTGTCATATAATGGGTAGAAAAGACTTCAATGACATAATCCCCAAATGAGTATAAATCAGTATAAATTGCCAACTGTGGAAACCAAAGGATGTAGACTGAGAAATTAATGTACTCTAGAGGTTCAGAGGAGTTGTCCCTAAACCAATTATTTGATCTGGGATAAGAAGAATGAGTAGGAGATAACATGGTTAAGGGGAAGGGATGAAGACAGAGTGTTCCAGGCAGAGAGAACATTTGCAGTCAATTCAAAGGCCCTGGGGCAGGATGGTCAGTCACCAGGGAAAAGATTGGAGGATGCTGAGTGAGGAGGGGACCCAAGTCAGAGGCTGTTGCTTGAACAGAGGCTGTGGGTGCTTGATCTGAGTAATTGGCTGCAGGGGGCAGAGAAGTTGGGGTCAGATAGCTGAGGTGCAAGGAATTCCAGGTCAGTGTGCTATGAAGACAAGGAATTATGAGGCCGGTAGATTTGCAACCCAAAGCATGTCCCTGAGTTTCGGTTTCCTAATCTCTAAAAACAGATTGCCTTTGGAAGAAAGCCAAGAGTGGTTTTCCTCTTACTCACTAATCAGGTGACTATTACAAAAATTAGTTAACTACTTCTTTGCATTTCAGTTTGTTCATCCAGAAAATGTGGATGTTCCTGAAGATGAAGCCAGGATGGGGAGGACACAAATTCTAAACTAAATTTTCTAAACTGTCACGGAAATGAGATAGTTCTTTACTTCACATTAATCTATCGAAGCAGGTTTTGTGAGTAGGTTAGAAGTTGTCTTATCTATTTGGCTGACACCAAATGGAGCTCAATTTGAATCTCAGCTCCTCTACTTAATTGCTGTATTCATTTTCTATCACTGCATAACAGATTTTTATACACTTAGCAGATGAAAACAATACCTATTTACTGTCATATAATTTCCCAAGGTCAGAAAGCCAGCTTCGCTCAACTGGGTCTTCTGCTGAAGACCTCCCATGCCAGGTGTGGGCTACTGTGTTCTCATCTGAGCTTTTGGCAAAGGACCTACTTCCAGGATCATTGAGATTGTTGGCAGAAGTCAGTTTCTTGTGATTGTAGGACTGAGGTTCTGGTTTCCTTGCTGGCTGTCAGCCAAGGGTCATTCTCAGCCTCTAGAAGCATCTCTCTGGAACCTCCTGCGGCCCTCTCCATCTTCCATCTTCAAGCCAGCAGTGGTTCCTCAGGCCTCCTCATGCTTTAAATCTCTCCAACTTCTTTTCCCAGTGACAGGCAGAGAAAGCTCTCTGCTCTTATGTTTTTATGGGATTAAGTCAGGCCCATGGATAATCTCCTTATTTTAAGGTCAACTGAGCCTTATGACATAACCATGGGGGTGAAATCTCATTACACTTACAGGTTTCAGGGATGAAGCCATGGACTCCCTGAATCCATGTTCAGAATTCTGTCTACTGCAATTTCTCAAGTGACCCTGATGAGATTGCGATTTAACCTGTATTGCTCTTAGTTTCATCATCTGTATGAGGGAGTGAAATTATACCTTGAAGCATTATTATGTTGACAAGTAAAATAAGATAGACACTGGGCCGAGACATAACAGATATGTAAAAAATGTGAATAGTCTTTTCCTGATATCTCACATTCAGTTTTATACATTAAGAGCCTGGCTAACTCCTAATGCCAGATGAGATTATTTATTTATTTATTTATTTATTGTCAAAAAGAGCAATGGGTCCTCTCCCTTACAGGTTTAGAAAATTCTTTTAGAGTTGTATGCTACTGTATGACATAACCAGGATTTGGTTTCTCTTAAGTAGCTGAGAACTGATGTATGCTGCATATAGGCATAAATTAAGAACTTGGACAAGAAAAGAACTTGCCAGAATTCAACCTCGGGGTGTTTATGTCTGATCCTAAAAAAAAAAAAAAATATGTCTTGGCAGTAAAAGTAATTTCTTGGCAGTGGCGGTTGTGAAGAGGAAAACAGGGCTTTATATATAATTGCCAGAGTTTACCTTATCCTGCAAATTTTATGGGTAAATTCCCTCAAAGCCTATTTGCTTTTAAGACTGCAGAAACTGATGAAAGAAAGTGTGGGTCTACCCTACTTTTTGAGTTGTGAAGACCTCAAAATCCTTGCACTGCAATGCTTCCTACATTCGCTCCATGCAACCGTAAATTCTTATAAAGTTCCCTTCTTTAATAATATGAGTTCCAATAAGAGAGCCGAGAGCCCTTAAATCCAACAACTGGCTATAAGTCTGAGCAGCTGCATTCTGAGTCACTTGGAGATCAGCACAGTGAACCGGCTACTGTGCTTCCGCCCAGGAGACAGAGCTCCCCCTCCCTGAAACGGTCATTCTCCACTAAGTCAGGCATATGCTGGTTGGGGTTAGGGGGAGTCAGAGCTGTAGCTCCTCACAAGTCTCCGAAGACAATGTGGTAGGTGGTAAAGGATCCAGGGACCTAAATTCTGGTGTTAGTTGGAGAAGACTAGCTCCCGTTGCAATTTCAAGTGGCCTTTCAATTGCTTGCACGCCCTCATTTCTCCAGCAATGCAAAGGAATTCATGATTTCTGCATATGAGTATTTGTCTTGTAGAAGTATGTTTAGGGTTAATGGTATAGCGTGAAAAAGCATGATTTGAGTGGAGCATATTATCTGGTGATTATGCATTTTCTATGCTCTACTCCAAGGCTGAAGCCATAGATGATGACGAATGACACAGTGTTGGAGGACTGAGAAGAGAAACACGGTGCATACGAGTTCTGCCCCATGCATCCCCAAATCTTCTGACCCACAAATGTTCTCCACTCAATTCAGTCAAGTTTGGATAAAATGAAATCTCAGGAAACAGGACTCACTGAATTTTCAGATCACCAGAACTCCCTTTCTTTTGCAACACGTTACGTAAAAAATCTCTAGACATATTGATGCCTAAAAAGGTTTTCTTAAAATGATTGGATGCTTTTCTCCCTGACACAATATTGTATTAGCTCAGGGTTACCTTTCTGAGTATTTATTCTAACTGTGTAATGCCGGGGACAACTAGGCCAAGGGAAGATTGAACGGACGCTCGGGTCTCATCATAGAAAGTCACTTGAAAACACGTCTGCATCTCCAATTGGTTTTCTTTCCGTTTACTGCTTTCTTCATCAATGGGACACATATAGTTAATCTATTTAACTGCGGTCCATTTAGTGTCTGGATAACTGACATGAGCTTTAACATCCTACTGTCTAGCATTTTTTAATAAGAAAGGATAAAAATACATACTATGTGCTACAGAATATATAAAAGAACGTGAGAGTTGGGAAAAGACATTTCATTCTGCCTACTGTTTTTTCAGAGATCGCTCTATTGCTAGATATTGCTAAGTACTTTGCTTGCATTATTTCCATTAATATAACAAAGCACCCTATGAAAAAGATAGCACGTTGTCCTTGCTTCTGTTTCCCTGATAGAGAAGTGGAGCACTAGACAGGTTGGGAATTTTCTGGGGCCACCCAGCTAGAAGGTGCTGGACTTGGGTTTGAGTGTGGTTCTGTCTGGCCCTGATGCCCACTGCCTTCTGCGTTCCTCATGGTAAGCACCGTAATGGCGGGTCACAGCCTCCTGGGAGAAGGGAAGCCTTGCTCTGCAGGCGGACGGAACTGACTGAAAGGGGCTTTCTTCAGAAGAGGTAACCACATCAGACGAACAAGTGACGTAACCCAGGTGACCCTTGGAGTGGGGCTTGGTTGAGACTCAGCTCCTGATGGGATGGGGCCCTCCCAGCATTTTGGGGAGTGGTGACACCACAGTCCCTGTCACTACAGGCTGTAGATGTCAAAGAGGGGCTACCAGGCAGCACTTAGGGTAAGCTGCTGGGAACAGGGTTCCCATTCTTACCCTCAGCCTGGCGTGAGGTGAGGTGGGCAGGAGACTAGAGTAGAGCACCAGAGTGGTGTTCTGCCCAGGAAGGAGCTATGGAATCCCTGAGGCGGGATGGTGTTCCAGGAGACATGGCAACACTGTCCCCTCAGAAGAGGCACACCCTGGATGTGCTTGTCATTCTGAGGCATGATAAACAGAACACCAAACCCCTTCCCTTCACTCATCAGGCTTGTGATCCCCTGGAGGTAACTCTTTTACTTTATTATTATTATTATTATTTTTACTTATTTAGAGAATGAGAGAAAGAGCATAAAACGGGGAGAGTGGCAGAGCAGGCTCCTTGCTGAGGAGGGAGCCCAACATGGGGCTCGATCCTAGGACTCTGGGATCATGACCTGAGGCATAGGCAGATGCTTAACCGACTGAACCACCCAGGCGCCCTTGGAGACAACTACTTTAATATAAATCTTGAATGTCTTAATATGAAGATTTCAAAACTTGGAAAAAAGTTATAGTTGAGCATAATGGATACATTATAACTTACGAGACTAGCATAGCACAATGGTCCTCCTTTAATATCTATCTTCCTGATGCTCCCAGGACAGATTGGACCTCAGATTCCCAAACACACAGTGCCGCATCCACACTCCCTCGCAAGAGAGTGACTGTAGGAGGCAAAAGGCTGCCTGACATGGAAAGCCAATATTGCCACTGGGGTACCGTCATCAGGCATGATTTATATACTGACGGGGAACCACGCTTGGTGATAAGCAGAGATGCATGGCTTCATGGCACAGGACAGGCAGTGGGGAGATTGCTCTTGATGACTATAAAGTCACATCAGAAATAGAATTTCTGAGGAAGTTTGAAAGGTGAAAGCATTTCCTTTCATATACCAAATCTCAGCATCTAAGACTTCCAGATTTTAATGGAAATTCTTCATAAGAGAGGGTGGGAGAAAAATGTCAGGCGCACCTGTCCTGTCCATATCCCTAAACTATGACAATATCTATTTAGTGACCTCAAGGTGGCCTCATGGCTGGTGGTAAAGATGCACCTGAAGCCCATTAGAGGATTTTATCACCTTCATAAAAACCTGACCCCAAAGCAATTCATCATTTGCCTTTGCGATGAAAGCAGAAGAAATTTTTGCAATTATGTGACAATAACCAATGTGGATGTGAGCTCCACATGGAGATAAAGAGGAAGACAGATGGTCAGGGAGAATGGCGTGCCCTTAGCTTGTCCCCTAATGAAATCCTCATAGGTGACATAAGCCACGTCACTTTAGGAGAGCAGAGTAAGGATCAGTAGTTAATACATACAGAGGGAGAGCTGATCCTTGGGGACCGGTGATGTGAGAATGCTTTCGAACTTTCTAAGTTCTATGCTGTGAGAGCTAACACTTTCAGTAGCGACAGGAAAAGCAAAAGAACTCAAAAGTGCCCAAAATGTGTGCTTTATCATCCAAGGGAGGAATATTTATTGTTAAGTTTATTAGTAATTCACCTAAACTTTTCCAGTCTATGAGTTATCTAACTCTTGTTTGTTTTTCTCTATGGAAAGCCTTTATCTGCAAGATTTGAACCCTGTGTCTCCTGGTGAAAGAAGAAATTTCAGATTAAAAGAAAGCAAGAGAACTTGTACAATATCGCTATCAAACCAGAGACCTAAGCAAGCAAAGGAGATGAACTTCCCCGCCCTTAGGCTGAGACAGATTTTCCCTATTGAAATGGAGGAGGGGGGTATGTATCAGGGGTGGGGGTCCCTTCAGTTCTGTGTGAGCAGAATGGGTGACAATCCCATCCATCTGTGGGTTTCTTCCTCTGCTTATGCCTGTTAGGTGTGCTAATGATTGTGTGAGGTGGGGCATATGGCGGAGATTTCCAGAAGTGGGTAAGATACCGAAGCAGGAACATACAGTATCACTTTTAGGATGCCGCATCTTCCTCAGCATGTAAGGAAAATCCAGTGGAAGGGGACAAATGTTTTATTTATGGAATATAAAATTTACACTGCAGCATGTACGGTGTTCTGTTGACCTTCCGCTTCCAACCTTTTCAAAATTAATTTGGAAACCACATAAACAATACATTTAGGTATGTGAACACCAAACATGAGTATAAATTTTCTAAATAAGTAAATGCATAGGGAAAAGTTCTGCAGATAGAGACAACAGCATGATCCTAACGGTTGACTTAGTAGAGGCATGGGGACAGGGCGGTTGGAGGAATAAGGCTGGAGCAGGGGTTGGTTCTACAGGACTTTAGCCTCATCAGCCTTGTAACATTTTACATGAAGAATAGTTTTTACTCATTTGCCTTATTTCTAGAAACTGATGTAGGCTTGACAACTATTTTTTTTTTAAGATTTTATTTATTTATTTGAGAGAGAGAGAGTGCATAAACAGGTAGAACTGCAGACAGAGGAAGAGGAAGCAGCAGCCTTCCTGCTGAGCAGGGAGCCCAATGCGGGGCCTGATCCCAGGACGCTGGGATCATGATCTGCGTCAAAGGCAGACGCTTAGCCCACTGAGCCACCCAGGTGCCCCCAACTGCCAACTATTCTCGCACTTCAGTTCTCCCTACCTATGAGTACCTATGACCAAAGTCTTGTGCCATTAATTGTTATTAATAAAGAAAGCAGACTATTGGAGTTTGGTAGAATTTTTACATCCTCCAGGTAGTTTTCCCCACAAGTTAAGTAACAATCCATTCCCTTCCCCACCCAATGGAGAATGATGTCCCAAAGCCACCTTCTGGTTCTAAATAGAAAGCCACCGTTGCAGGCTCTGCGAAGTCCTAGCTGCAAGCACAGAAAGGAGTCCAGGAAAGTCCCTCCATCCACTTAACCCAGAGGAACTGATTCTTGGAACCAGTGGAGAAATGGAGGTGGGACAACATGGAAGCCAGCCAGGCCCTTTCACCTTGGCCTTCCTGCTGCGCCATCCAGCGCAGTGCTGCTGGGGGTGCGCACATCCTTGTCAGCATGGTCCAAACACCGCCCTCACTCTGGCTCCTACTGCTCTTTTATATGTACCTTGTGCTCTGGCCAAAGGAAACCACCTCCTGTTTCCTGAATATTCCCACGCTTTCCTGAAGCATGCCTTGTTCATGCCTTTTTTTCCTACTGAAAACCTACTTGTCCTTCAAGGTCCCTCTCCAAGGCCAGAGTCTTCATCCAGTCTTTCTGAATCTGTCCAACCAGATGTCATTTCTTTCTCTTCTCACCCCTGTCATGGTCTGAAGTGTCCTTATACCTACAGAGAAATGCAGAGAGAGGGTGTGCCCCATGAAGGCAGCAGGGTGGTGTTTGAGTTACGCCTTCCGTTTCTCCTTTCTTCCCATATGCCAGGTTTTAGTCTAGGATTTGGAGAAATAAATACGGTCAAGGAACTGTCCCTATTCTTTTGGAGTTCATGGTTTGAGGTTCAGATAATTATCAACATTGACCCCCAACCTCCCGAACTCAATCTCCATCCTTTGGAGCCGTTCTTCAAACACAGGCGCCTGACCTCTTCCTTGAAAACTCCATGTCTCAAGACAGAGGAAGGCTCATTCTGCACGGACCCAACGGGCCTGGATGAAACGCCTGAGGGGAGCCCCCCTTTCCAGTGGAGGAGGGAAGAGAGTAACGTGAAAATACACGGAAGTGAGCAATTCAGTCTCGGAAGAAGCAGTTACTTACCCGTGTGATCACTGGAAGCGCGTGAAACACAGCGAGGTCTCCACTCCGTGTCCATGTTTGCGCATGCGCCTTTTTTTGCATGCGCGTGTGCAGGCCCCCGTGTGTGCGCATGCCCCTGTGTGTGCGCATGCGCCTGTGTACACTCCCGAAGAGAAACCGCTGCTGTTACCTATGATGCTTTGAATCCTCGCTTTGCCTTCCTCCCTGGGAGGGGGCTGGAGGTCCAGTTCTGGCCACAGGGGATTGAAGAACTGTCCCGTAGGGAAGGAGTACTTCCCTACAGAGGGAAGATGGAGAATTCAGCCCTCTCCGGGACTAGCTTCTTGCTGTGGGCACTCTTGAAAACGTCGTTAACCTTTACAAGAATAAGAGAAAAAGGAGATGAAGTGGGCTGTGCCCCAGGAAGGCGGCAGGTGAGGGCAGAGGGGAGAAGGAGGTACTTCTGGCTGGGTCAGTGTCGCAAGAGAAGGAAAACCTTCCACTGGCCTTGTGTTAGTTTCCTTGCACAAGCTGCTCGGGCGTCTGGCTAAGTCCAAGTGCCTGCGTTCAAATCCTAGTTCTGTGTCCTAAGGACTTGGGGCCCTGTGGCAGCTAATTTAACAACTCTGGGCTTCAGTTTCCTTATCTGTGGGACAGTAAGTAGATCTTCCTCATAGAATTGCTGCAAAGGGTTAAATGTAAAGTGGTTAAAAAGCACTTGGACAGAGTAAGTATTCAATCAGCGGTAGCTGGTTTACTGGAGCGGAACACAATAAATACGAGATCATGTGTCCTACTTCTTACCGACCTAGTGTGATCAGGCCAAATTCAGCTATTGACAAGAATAGCATGAAAGGTTATTCTTCTTGACGTGGGAGTGCTTTTTCCTATCTTTGGGGTGACCCCAAATCCCTTCCTCCCACCCTCTGGGATGTTTAGGACCCTCTGCTGTCTACTTGGCCAGTCAGGTGAAGTTCTCCTCCCGGGCCCCCAGCCAGGGATGCCCTTAGCAGACAGAACTCTGATTCTGAAGTCAGGGTACCAGCATCTATGTACCCTCTCAAAGTTGTAGAAATTCTTTGAGGACAAAAGCAGTGTCTAATAGCCTCTTTTCTTTCTTTTTTTTTTTTTCTCCACTTTTTATAACAATGCCCTCTTCTATGTCAAATGCACAAACAGTTGTTTTTCATCTGTGTCCTTCTCTGGAAGGCTCCTCCCCTTAGTGAGAAAGAAGTTAGGGTTTGATCATTCCAACGACTTAACATAGTTTCTCATTTTAGCCTCAAATTCTTGCCTTGGCTTAAGTGATGGTGGCATTTTAGGAATCAGGTACTGGTGAGAAAGAGGGAGTGGGGGAGAGAGAGTTTTTGGGTGGGAGGTATAAAGCTGGTCCAGAACAATTCCTGCTAGCTCTTAGAATCACACCACAGGGGCAACCTGGAACTCTGCTGTTGTCACAGTCACCCTTGGTGCTCAGATTTGCTTAGCAAGCCCCATTTCCTGTACCCACCAAAGGTGATTTGAAATAAAACCCGTGTGACTGCCTTTCAATTTTAAGTAACTAATATTTTTACACTTTAAAAGGAGGTTGAAAGAAGCTAGGGTCAGTATCCTAAGAACAATAGTTTACCAGGAAATGTTTCATAAGTATTTTATTTGAGGCACAGATCAGATAAACATTCCTGTACCCATTCCACAGATGGGAAACTTGGGGGACAGGGGGAACCTGACTCTTCTCCGAGACTTGAATTTTTGTAGATTCCTGTAGTGCCTGTTTCAAACTGCCCGTGGGAGGTGTGGAGGACAGAGGTGGGTGGGAGAGGGGTACACGGGAGCTTAAGGTGAATCCAGAGGGTGCTGGCCCTGGGCCAGCAGGGGCCCTAGCCAGAACAGCTGCTGACCAGCTGTCAGCACAGCTGTCAGCCACCTGCCCCTCCCCCCCACAGGCTGAGCAGGGTGGTGGGTCTGACTGTGCTCTCCTGCTCTGCCTTCAGTCCCAGGCCCCGCCAATTTGCCCGCCTCCCATGACCCCCCGGCCAGGAAAACCAGACTCTGTGGCTGCTGCTGCCCTGGGCCTTAGAGGCTTCCATCTGCTCCCAAGTTCTCACCTCTGAGCAACCATGCAGGACAGCAGTGGGGGGCTTGGACTGTGTCCTGTGCCTCTTCCCCTGCCGTGCCCCTTCCGGCCTCCCCTCTTGACCCTGGTGGTCCCCACTCTGGCTCAGCTCGAACCCCTTGGTGGGTTGCCCCAGGGGATGCTGGGAAAGGGACCTGTGACCCCTGCTGGCCGAGGGTCACGGAACTTTCTGGTGGCGCACACGTTCGCCAGAACAATGTCAGTGGGTCAGCAGGGAAAAGTGCTGATGAAGGTGGACTTGTGCAGAGCAGGCCCCTGACACGGAGGACTGATGGTTATCTGTCCTTATCTTGGTTTTCCCACCTTCCCCCACCCCCGCGGCCCGCCACAGACTTTGAATGAACAAATTGAAGTCGAGGTCATCTGAAGTTAGCCAATTATGTTGCCCAGGGCATTTTCTCAAGGAAAGGGGTTAACCCAAAGAAGGGGGTGCTCTTTTTTGTAGAATAATAAATCCATGCTTCTCTTGGGTTTTCCTCCATATTTCTCTTCCCTTTTTTACTGATGCTCTTAGACCATCCTAGTCTTTCATTTGTATTTACTTTCTTGTGTATGCATTTAATTACAAATGCAATCATGCTCCTGCAATATATTTAAAAATACTGCTCTACTTATATAACTACGATGTGTTGAGAGGTGTTTCAGGTGCTATTACAGATACAAGGGAGTCTCTGCCCCTGGGAGAGTTGGTCTGATCCCATAGCTGGGATACATACACAAGTACCCACACCACAGGTAGGATGCAGTAAATGTCACAAAAAGGACACAAAGACATTGCTATTGGAGCACAGAGGATAGTGAGCCCACCTGTAGGTAAGAGGTCAAGGAGGCTCAGGAGGTGAATTGGGTGTTGATGGACTGATCATGATGGCATTGATTCCTTTGCGGGGTTTCTGTACAAATTGGGCACTCCACAAATTCTAGGCAGAAAGAGCAGCACAGGAGAAAACACAGAGACAGTCAATGACAAGTGGCCTCATTTTTATTGACTGATTGATTTGTTGGGCAATTGGTCATTTACTGTGCAGCTGGCATGGTTCTGGGTTTGGGCATGCAGGAATAAAATAGACACATGAAGTCCCCACTCTCACTGAGCTTACATTCCAGGGGCAGGAGAAAGACACCCAGCAAATAAGGCTGTAACCTACCAGGTGGTGTTAGGCACTGAAATGAAAACTACGGTAGGATAACGGGGCAGAGAGTGACAGGGGTAGGTGATGGGGAAAGCCCTTTTGACAAACAGAAACCTGATGGATGTGAGAGCAGCTCTCAGTAGATTTCAGCAGCTGAAACACCCCATCAAGGGGAGTAGCAGGTACCAAGGGCCTGCAGAGGGAACATACTGAGATTGTCTGAGGAGCACAGGCGAACCAGGGGGGGGTGTTCTTCAGAGGGGGCGAATTACAGGACTTGAGGCCAGAGAGAGTATTGGGAGTAGACCACGTGATGTATGTGCGCAACAGTAACAACTAGGTATTTTATCCTGCGTGTGACATGGAGCAGTGACGTGGCCTCCCATTTCTAAAACAGGACACTAGCTGTTGAGAGGGGAAAGGACTAGACACTAGGCTAAAGTTGTGAGATGAGCTCTGACTTGCAGGGGGGCATCTTTTCCTGGAGTTTACAGATAAGGAATTGCAGGAGAAATTAATTTCTTCAGGGAATAATCCTGGAGAAGTAATCTGAAACCAAGCTATGGGGTTTCTATCCTGAGAGCCAGACTAATGCCATTAGACCCTATTTTGTAGACAGTGAGGAAGCTGTTGGAAGATTTAAGCAGGTAAGTGATATGATTGTTGTTTAGCTTCCAAGCACTATAAGTGAACACAGGCCCAGATCCTGGGACTTGAGGGATGTGGGTCCTACTTCCAACAGTCACCAGCCCTGAAATCTTGGACCACCACTGAACCAGCCTATGTTTCAGTTTCTTCATCTGCTCCTCTCCTTTCTGCACTGCAAAAGGTTATTACGAGGATGACATGATAAGAATATATATGAATATATATGAAAACCTTCGGTAAAGTGGGATACAGAACACCATAGCTAGGATGATGATGAGGAGGAGGAAGACTACGGTGAGGATGGAGAGAAAAGGGGATTTGGGATGAGGACTAGGTCCAGGTGCCCATGGAGCGGGGCTGAACTCAGGTGGTAAGAGGGGGCATGAGAAGGAAGAGACCAGTATCAGAGACATTGCAAAACAAAAATCTCCAGCTCTTAAGGATGGACAGCAAATGGTCTGTGTTACAATTAGGGTAACAGATTTAGGGTAATACAGGCCATTGTGGCCACAGCCTGCAGGGAGACTTGTGAGTTTCCAAGCAGAGGGTATAGTAGCCACACAGGCTTACTGCAGTGATGGCGAAAGGGACAAAAATGGAGGACCAAAGGCCAGCCTGGTGCGGGGATGAAGTAGCAAAAGAGCCACTAGTATAGGACCCATAGAAATAATTGTCAAAGAGGAAAGAAACCAAGAGAAATGATAACTAAGGAGAGGGAGTGAGGAAAGGCTATACACAGAGCCCTCTTGAAGTCAGAAACGTGTAGACTGAGGAACAGAAAGGAATCACATGTCAGGGTTTTTAGCTTCAAAGACAGGAAGGAGGAAGAAGCGGTACTGGAAATGGGGCCATTGAGAAGAAGAGGGAGTTTTAGGATGGAAGATGCTCAGTTTGGATATTTTTGGCTTCCCATGCCATCAGGAAAAGTAGTGAGAGCTATCGTAGGGAACTGGACACATAAGACAGGTACCTGATACCAGCTGAGTGGGTTGGCCTGACTGTTGGAGGCATGAAAAGGATTAATCCAGGAGGTGAGGTTTTCAGTGGAGCTGGAGAGTGAATGAAAGTTCTTGAGAAGATGGGTGGGGGGTGAGGAATGAATGTCTACACAATAGAGACTTGAAGGTACCCACAGGTAAGGTGGGGAGGAAGAGCAGAAATGCCAAGGTGTCACAGGATAAAACAGAGAATTGCTGAGAACTTGGAAGTCAAAGGAATTATTTTTAGAAGGATCTAGTGGTCAAAAGTGTCCAAGATCAAAAAGCTAAGAAGAAGGATACATTGACCAGTGTCCTCCATTTGAATTTGGGAGAGAAGGTAGGGGATTGAGCAGGGTGGGGGCTGGGGGGAGAAAGAGAGAAAGGAGGAGGGAGAAGTAGAGGAGGAGCAAGAAAGAGGGGGAGGTCATGGAAGACTTTGAAAGGCATGGTCCCATCTGGATGGTGGAGGTAGAAATTTTAGGGGTTGAAGAGGGGACCGAATGGACAGATATAGGCTTGAAGGTTTTAGTGGGAAAATGACAGAGGCTGGATAGCAAGTAGGTACATAGGGATGAAGCTTCATCAAGGGATAGTTTTGGGAATTCCCTAAACACATCCATGGAGGAAGAGAGGAAGGGCTGCAGACCTTCAGCGGGTGGCTGACTCCATTGACCACCCAGCTGAACCATTCAAGCTCTAGGCAAGGTTCATTCTCTACAGGGCCTTGAATTTCCGGCCACTTCCTGCTGTTTGTGGCCCAAAGCAATAATAAATTATGGTAAAATATCCCATGTAACTAAATGTTCCTTTTAAGGTAAACTGACATAAAAAATACTGATTTATGACCAGAAAACAAAAACCTTAGCATCATTAAATAATTTTTCTTTCATCCTCGTGGCCACAGACAACTCCCAGAACAGGGTAACAGACTTCTTATTTGAGCCATTAATCTTAAACGGTTTCCACCAGTCACCTCGTTCTTCACAGCTCTCATGAATCCAGCCTCTTGACATCTCTTGGTTATATGGCCCCGTGGATTCCCGCTCTCCAGAAACGGGGCATCTTGTTCTCATTACTAGCTGGTTTACAAAGAAATCAACTTCCGAGCAGAATACACCCACGCTTGCTCACTCTGCAGTCATTTGGAATCAACAAATTCTCCAGCTCAGCACCAAGGGAACCAAGACTATTTTAGAATCCCCTGTAGTCCAAAACCTTGGAACTGCAGCCATGATACAGTGAAAACCATGCAGTTTTCCCCTTCAATTATGCGAGATCTTTTAGGGTTGCACTTCCCTGTTTGTCCCATGTTTGATAACATCAAAAATCAGTCATTTTCAGAGATTCCGGCGTATAATCGGAGATTGAACTTACCAGGTCATTTAAACATTTTTTAAATTATTATTATTCAATTATAGTCCATTAAGTGTTCCTGAAAACAAAGTCCTCATCTCTGTCTACACAGTTTTGAAAGAAAGCAACACATTTCCTTTCATAGTCTAGTTCAGAGGACAGACAACAATAAAAAAGGACAGCTTGGTTCACCTGTCAAAGCACAGAAATTTTTTCCCTTTAAGTAATGCGAATGCATTGGGATGGGCAATTCATCCTGGTCTGGGGGTCACCGGCTTATACTATAGTACGTGCTCTCTGACACGCTGAGGACCATGATTTTGAATCCTATCCTGTGAGCACCGTCCCCCCACTCCCCTCTCTCTCCCCCACTTCCCAACCCCCACTGACACCCTGAAGCCCTGAGAATGGCTCTACCAAGTGTCTAGGGACTTCCTGTCCAAGACTGAAAAGGCTCATGCCGGTCAACAATGCTGCAGCTGTCTCTCACTCCCATTGGGTGAGAGGGGAAGGAACCTTCCAGCCTTTCACCAGCTGGCATAGAAGACTTTGCCTCCCTCCCCTGTCCCCGCGCCTGTCAACACGTCTGGTGATAACACTCAGGCCACAGGTGAATGGTGTTCCTGTCTACTGGATGACAGCTTCTGTCAGATCCCGGGTGGCTGGTCCTCTCCCGTCCTCCTTGCTCCTTGGGGCTGGAGGATGGGGAACAGGATGGCCCTGCCTGTGTGGGATTCCAACCTCACAGGCAACTGTTTTTTTTGCCTGTTGCACCATATTGGGGGTGCTAGATGGTTCTCCATCAGAAAAAAGAGAAGTGTTGCTTCTGAGATCGTTTATTTGCACACGTTTCTTTCATCTGTAGATACAGACTAGGGAATACTTCGAATTTATACAGACGAAAGAGAGAAACGAAACAATTATCCAAGGGGGTAAAAAGATACTTTTTGTTTGAAACATTCAGATAATTGAAGCCAAAATATGTATGTGGGGAGGAAAGGGCGCACTTGAATTACAAGGATAATTGCCCCAGTTCATTGCTTTACTTTGTATGCGTAGAGACAAAAGTGTACAGTATTTAAAGTATCTGCTATCCTCAGAAACAAAACCCCAGCCTTTGTGAGTGCACTTTATGTTAAGAAGCAGTGTCCAGAACGCTGGAACTACGCCAGAACCATTGTTTGCGCTGCCTTTTAGTGTCACTGAAATCAGAGAGAAATTTGTTTTTAGGATAATGTACTGTGTTTTTAAGATAGGGCTTTCGCATCGAAGCGTGGGAAGGTGGGGATTTCACGCTCTTCACAACAAGCCCTTTTGCTCTGTCTTGAGGGATGGAGCTGTGCCTGAGAAACTTCCAAAGGCTGCGGGATTTGAGTGTGGAGAATACTAGAATTTATCTTTGATTTTACATGACGTCGTAAAATATTCAAACCGATAAAGGTTATATCTATGATGGAATCCTGAAAGTGTCTTGGAGAAGAAAGATTGTTGTGGTCACAACTCTAGCTTGCTGAAAAAGATACTGGAAAACAATCTCTAGGTGGGGCAGGGGCGGGGGAAGGAGGGTAACCGTTGAGTTTGAAAGGGGAAACAAACTTCCTGAGGAAGGTAAACCGATTCTTCAAACATTTCTTTTTTCCAACCATGACTTTCTTAAGAAAAGTGATGAAGAAAAGAACAAGTTTTTTTGTAAATGAGAAGAACAGGGTAAGCTAAGATATTAATAAGATAAAGATAGTTTTGTGTTGGAACTGGAATTACAAAGTACAGGGAAGGGTGAAAATAATCTTTTAGGGAACCACTTACCCATCACAAGGATGGGCTTTCCCCTTTCAATCTTCTTCTTCTTCTCCTCCCCCCCTTCCTCCTCCTCCTCCTCCTTCTTCTTCTTTTTAAAACTTCCTAATACTTATAACCAGCATTTAAAAATTAGTAATCATTTCTCATTATCGAGCAAGGAAGACAGAAGCATGAACACGTCATTGAGAAACATCCTAGACAAAGGCTGCAGTTGGGTTGAACCCCAACAAGGAGTTGGGGGAGGAGAGAGTTTTGCTTCAAAATGGCATGTAGCTTCCATAACCAGAAAAAAAACAACAACATTCTCTTGGGCCATGGTGAGGGAAGGTGGATTGCAGAGCCCAGATTGTGACTTGGACAAGCAGACCCAAACACAGGTGTTACAAGGCAAGTA
Source organism: Martes martes (assembly GCF_963455335.1). Classification (NCBI taxonomy): domain Eukaryota; kingdom Metazoa; phylum Chordata; class Mammalia; order Carnivora; family Mustelidae; genus Martes; species Martes martes. The sequence goes on from NC_137893.1 coordinate 15,974,254, forward strand.
AGTGCCTGTTGTTAGCATGGGGAGGTATGTGTATGGTTTTGGAGCCCATCTGCCTGGGATTTGAATCCTTGCACTCTCATTTGTTGACTTGGAAGAGGAAAATTTTCTTGGCCTCTCTCTATCTCATTTTGCCTGCTATCAAATGAGAAAACTAGAAATTTCTCCAGAGGTGGTTATGAGAACTATTCAGGCCAACATACACCTGGTGCTTAGGACAATATGTCACACTTATAGGTCATCCATGTCAGCTAGTATTTTTATATGTGGCTGGGTGAAGGCTGGGTTGTGTAATGAGAAATCTGCTGAGTGACTGTTTGGTCCATACAGGTCCCATGTGCTCTGGCTTCCATTATGGTCTGAAATGTGAGGTGGACTTAGCTGATGAGGCTTTTTTGTTTAACTGGCATCCAACGCTAGGAGCCATGGAAGGTTTTTGAATACGGGCATGCAAAGGTCTAAACATTTGTAGTAAGAATACAAATATGGAAAGTAGAGACAGCAGATAGAGACCCCTGGTGAGAAGCTGGTGGTGTAGGTTGTCTCTGGTAGGACCCACATTGCAGGAAGCTGAAGGGGAAGACGTCAGAATGTTGTGAGAGGAAGGAATAAAACATTTCCTAAACCAGTAACTTCCAGCTCTCCTGCCTGGGTGTCCAAGAGAATGATTGTGCCAATTAGCAGAGGGAGAAGCATGTCATTTCGAAATTTAGCTGAGCCCCCAGTACAGCTCAGTTTTCCTTTCATTTATCCCTAGCAGCAGCCCTTCACGTTTTGGGGGGTGAATATGCCCAGTTTGATGACTTTTTTCTTAAGATCCCAAGCCTGATTCACAACTTCTGGACATTTGACTTTGCTTTGTGATCAGTTACAAACTCCCTCTGCTTTGTTCCCCAAACTTCTCATGCTTCCTCCTTCCTTTTGTGGATTTCCATTATTATCATTTTCTTGAGACTTGGAGGGAAAAAAGTCATTCTTGTAAAAGATTAGCATGTCCACATATACCCTCTTTGCTTTCTCATGAATCTCTCCTTCAGAAATTTTTAAAAACAGTGCTTTATCATTTTAACCATTTATTTCCTATAGCATTAATTGTTCCCTTTCACTGGCTTTAAATAAATCAGAATAGGGGCCATTGAAATGTTTTTAATCCAAAAATATCTCTCATCAATCTTAGCACTTTCCCAGAAGCTCCTTTCCTGCCCCCTTCTGGCGGTGACCTCTTCCGTCTTCTCCAAAGATAATTGCTATTCTGATTTCCAATGTCCTGCGTTAATTTTACACATTAAATATTTTATATAAGCGGAATCATAAAGCATGCAGACTTTTGTATCAGCCTTATTTCCCTCAATATAAAGTTTGTGAGATTTGCTCATGCTTCCTGTATATAGGAGCTGTTCGTTCATTTTCATTGCTGTATAGTATTCCATTATATAATATACCACTAGTCATTCTTCTATTTATGGTAAATCACGTTGTTTCCAGTTTTTAGCTATTGCTGCCATGAGCATTCTTTTGGTGCATGCAACACATTTCTGTTAGGTATATACTTAGAAAAGGAATTTCTGAGTGTCGAAGGCTATGCATATGATGACTGCAACAGGGTTTTCCAGAATGATTTTACCAGTTTACACACTCATCAGCAGTGGCTAAGAATTCAGTTGTCCCAGTTTTTAATTTTAGCCATTTGAGTTAGTGGGTAGCAATATCTCGATGTGTGTTTTTTCTTCTTTTTAATTCTACCTTGTTGAGGTACAATTTACCTCCAATAAAAATGTACCTATTTTAAGTTCTGTGTATACATCTGTGTAACCACAATCTAATCAAGTTATGGAATATTTCCATCACCCCAAAGTTTTTGCTTCCTTGAAGTGAATGCTCCCTATTTTTGATACTAGGCAACCATCGATCAGCTTATTGTTTCAATAAATTAATTTTGCCTGTCCAAGGGTTTCATAAAATAAGACCACATGGTGTATATCAATTTGTGGCTGGCTTCTTTTGTTCACTATCATGCTTTTGAGATTAATGCGAGTGGTTGCATTTATCAATACTCTGTTGCTTCTTATTGTGTGATATTATTACAGTGTGTAAATAGACCACCTTTTGTTTCCTTATTCATTGTTTTTTTTTTTGTTTTTTTTTTGAACCCGGATAATCAGACAAAAAAATCACATTTATTTCAATAGTTCAAAGTGCAAATACAGCAAGTCAGTTCACGTTTCAAGATACAGTTTTAAGTATAATGAAAACTTGATATACAAAAATGAAAGGGTAAATAGCAGAAATAAAGCTCGATTTTTTAAAAAATTCAAGTAACCCGAAAACCTTTAGACTAAAATATTCCACTCACAATTCAGAAATGCCTTAATTTATAGACACCAGTACTGCAGTGCAATCCCAAAGGACTTCTCAAAGAAAAAGAATCACCCCAAACCGGCTGGCTCAGGACAAGAGTGAAGTTCTCCGTGCTGGCTACTCCTGCTCTGGCAGCCTCACTCACACTGTCAACTGATATGGTTCAACCCATGATACTTTGATGTTCAGGCAATTCCAAAAAATGTTTAAAGTTCAATAGGAGGCCAACACCCTACTAAGAGAGTTTCTGAAACGGCCACTATATATTTAAAAGATTTTAAAGACCAATTTCAACTTCAGGCCTATGATATTACCGGGGAAAGACATAGATTAATACTTCTTCCATTACGTAAAACCCTTCTGGAAGGTTAGCAACATGGCCTTTACCACTTCCTCATGAAAAATCGTACTTAAATACATATTTACTTATTTCTACACATACAGAGCTTTTATGTAAAGTAGAAAAAGTTCCCACCAGGAAGATAATTAAAGGTTGTTAATGTTCTCTGTATCACTTAGCAGCCAAGACACATGTTTATTTCTGCTCTGCAGAAGCAATGTTAGCTACTTGCTTCAATTCAGGAAAAGTGTGTACCTTCAGGAAGGTTTAGATGAGATACTTATTCAGTCTTTTTCTCAATCTTCTTCATCTTTTCATTGTAAGCAACAAATTGAGAGTCTGTTCCAAAAATTCTATCCCACCATGTAAATGTTGAAGCGTAGTTTCCGATGAAGTTCATATGGTGGAAATCATGATGCCGAGAACCAGCATAGAAAGGGATCAGATTTAAAGGGTTGAGAGGAATGTCATAACCACTATGGACGTCAATAGTTTCTATCAAACGAATAGTCACCCATGCCCAAAGGAGAATGACGTGATCACATAAAAGCATGATTCCAATGAAAAATCCAGTTCCAAGAATCAGAGTTTCCAAGGGATGTGCATATTCAGCTTCCATTCCAAATGGAGCCTGAAACTCATGATGAACTTTATGAATATATTTATATATTCTTTTGTGGTGTAAGAGCCTATGCAGGAAATAGTGCCAGGTATCCTCAATCACCGCACAGCCAAAGCATTTTGCCAAAAGCAGGTACCATCTTGGCATTCTTTCCCAATCGTAAGGTATATTAAAATACTCTGTAAAATAATAAGTTCCACAGATCAAAGGAAGCTGGATAAAAAAGTGATTAAAGAGAAGTACTTTAAAACATTTCCACTGGTTTTCCCATGTTTCTGGTTTATCCTTTTGAATTTTGTACTTTTTCATGTAAGGTATAAATTGAAACAAAAATCCAGGTAAACAGAACAAGAAATAAAGGACCTCATGAACTATCAAGGATCCCCATGTTGCAATCTGGAACTTTGTATAATTATCCAACATATAGTTCCATGCATTTTTAAATGGTTCTTGTAGAGGGTTCTCAGGTAAAAGTGAATCTACATACTCCACAGCCAAGGATGCTGAACTAAAGATGCTGATACTTTCATTTGTTGCCATTTTTCAAATCTCTACAGAAAGTCTTAGAATTCTGGACGACCGCGCGGGAACTGCAGGCCACGGCCACCCAGACTCCACCAGGTGCTGCAGCCTCGGAACCTGCCTCTCCGCGTCGGGGGTGGAGCCCTCCTTATTCATTGTTAACAGACATTGGGGTTGCTTCTACTTTTTGGCAATTATGATTAAGTCTTCTATCAATATTCATGCCCACATGTGTTGTAGACATAATTTGTTCCTTTTTCTTGGGTAAATGCCTAATTATTGATTTATAATGTAATGTTAAGTGTATATTTAATTTTATAAGACATCACCAAACTGTTTTCAAAAGTGATTGTATCACTTGCAACCCATCAGCAATGTAGGAGGGTTCTAGTTCTTCCTTATACTTGTCAACACTTTGTATTATCAGTCTTTTTAATTTTAGCCATTCTATCAGATACATACTAGTATCTCATTGTGGCTTAATTTTTATGTCTTCTTCAATGATATTTATCTTTTCCTGTGCTTTTTTTTTTTTCACTTGTACATCTTCGGTGAAGTGTTACTCAAATCTTCTGTCCCTTAAAAAAGTAGGGTATCTTTTTACAGTTGAGTTGTAAGAGTTGTTTACATGTTCTGAATTCAAGTCCTTCATCAGATACATGTTTTGCAATATGTTTTCCCCAGTCTGTGTCTTGGATTTTTATCTTCATAATCATGCATTTAGAAAGGGAAGTTTTAAATTCTAGCTTATGTCTAATTTATCATTCTTTCTTTCTTTTATGTTTTACTTTTTTGTGTCCTAGCTAAGAAAATTTTCCTTAACACATGATTTTTTCCTAGAATTAAAAAAAATTTAAGGTCTTAAATTTTGGCCTATAATCCATTTCAAATTTGTTTTTGTGCATGATATGAAATACAAGTCAGGATTTATTTTTCTCCCTATTTGAATAGCCAGGTTTTCAGCACCATTTGTTGAAAAGACTAAACTTTCCATATTAAATTCCTTCAGTACCATTGTCAAAATCAACTGACAACTTATATGTGTATGTAATATTTTTGGACTTACTTGTAATACATTAACCTGTTTGTCTATCCTTATGCCAGAGCTGGTACATGTTTTTGATTACTGTGGCTTTATATTAAGTCTTGAAAATCTATTATTGTAAACTCTCTACCTTTGTTCTTAGTTTTCAAAAATGTTCTTTGAAACAATCAGTAGGTCAATATTTAAGGACCAATTCTAAGTCTCTTGCTTTTCATATAGATTTTAGATAAAGCTTATCAAGGTCTACAAAAACTCTACTAGAAATTTTGATAGGAGTTATGTCAAATCTGTAAATCAATTTGGGAAGAATTGATACCTTTTTTTTTTTTAAGATTTTACTTATTTATTTGACAGACAGAGATCACGAGTAGGCAGAGAGGCAGGCAGAGAGAGAGGGGGAAGCAGGCTCCCTGCTGAGCAGAGAGCCCGATGTGGGGCTCAATCCCAGGACACTGGGATCATGACCTGAGCTGAAGCAGAGGCTTTAACCCACTGAGCCACCCAGGTGCCCCAAGAATTGGTATCTTAATAATACTGAGACTTTCAAGCCATGAATATGTTTCTCCACTAACTAGACTTCCAGAATTTCTCTCTGTAATGCATTGTGGTTTACATTGTGCAGGTCTTGTTCATATTTTTGTTAAATTTATCCTGAAGTATTTTAATTTTTTTGATGCCAAGATAAATGGTATTGTTTTTAAAGTTTTGTTTGTTACTAGACTATTGGGCTAGAATTATGATTTATGTACTAACTAAATATCTTGTGACCTTTCTAAATTCTCTTATTAGTTCTAGTATCTTTAATATATTTCATAGAATTTTCTATGTACATATTGATGACATCTGTGAATAAGGAAGGTTTAAAATTTTTCTTTTCAATCTGATTTTTATTTTTTTCTTTCCTTATTGAAGTGGCGAGGATATCCAGTACACTGTTAAATAAAAATTTTGAGAGTAGATATTTGTCTTTGTACTCAACCATAGAAGTAAAGTATTCAGGCTCTTATGATTAAGTTTGATTGGGTAATTGTAAGCCTTTCTCCATATCAGAATGACAAAGTTCCTTTCTATTTTTAGTTTGTTTAATTTTTATCATGAATAAGCACTGACTTTTCTTAAATAATTTTGCTGCATCTATTAACGTGATCATATGCTTTTTCTCCCTTATTCAGTTACTATGATACTTTACATGGATAGATTTTTAAATGTTAAACCAATCTTAAATTCCTGAATAAATCCCCTTTGGTCATCACATATTATTCTTTTCCTATATTTCTGGGAATTGTGTGATAATATTGGGTTCAAATCTTTTGCATTTATGGAGGCACTTGGGTGGCTCAGTGGGTTAAAGCCTCTGCCTTTGGCTCAGGTCATGATCCCAGGGTCCTGGGATGGAGCCCCACATCGGGCTTTCTGATCAGCAGGGAGCCTGCTTCCCTTCCTCTCTCTGCCTGCCTCTCTACCTACTTGTGATCTCTGTCTGTCAAATAAATAAATAAAATATTTAAAAAATTTTTGCATTTATGATCATAAGAAATATATGTCTGTAGCTTTCTTTCACTGTTGTATTTTTGTCTAGTTTTTAATACCATGATACTGCTGCCCTCATAAAATGAGTTTGGAAGTGTTTAATACTTTTCTATTTTCTGGAAAAGACCTGTGAGATAGATATGCTACTTTCTTCCTTATATATTTGTTAGGATTGAGATCTGGAGTTTTCTTTGTGATAAGGTTAAGTATAAAATCAATTTCTTTTACTGATGTAGGGTTAGTCAGGATTTTTATTTCTTCATGAGTCAGTATTGATAATTTGTGTACTTCAAGGAATTTGTCCATTTTATCTAGGTTGTAGAATTTTTGGACTAAACTCATTTATAATATAATTATATACTCAAAAGTACTGAGTATATACCAAGAAGTGGAATTATCAGATCATGTGATAATTCCATTTTTCATTTTTAAAGGAGCTGACATACTGTTTTTGATAGCAGTTGCATCATTTTTCATTCCTATCATTAGTGTAAAAGTGTTCCAAATTTTCCACATCCTTGTTAACACTTGTGATTCTGTTATTTTCTATTTTTGTGTTTGTTTTTGTTTGTTTATTTAGTAGCCATTCTGATGAGTGTGAAGTGATATCTCATGGTTTTGATTGGTATTTCCCTGATGATTAGTAATGTTAAGCATCTTTTCATGTGTTTGTTTGTTGGCCATGTGTATATCTTCTGTGGAAAAATCTTTATCCAAATTTGTTGCTCATTTTTAAGTTGGGTTGCTTTTTGTTATTGTTATTAAGCTGTAGAAGCTCTTTATATATTCTGGATTTTAACCCCTTATCCGATATATGATTTGCAAATATTTTCTCCCATTTGGTAAGTTGTTATTTTTAACTCTTCAGATTGTGTCCTTTGATGCACAGAAGTTTTAAATTTTGATGTAGTTTAATTTATCTATTTTCGCTTTTGTTACCTATACTTTTGGCATCACATCCAAGAAATTATTGTTAGATCCAATGTCATAAATCTGTTTTCCAGGGTGCCTGGGTGGCTCAATGGGTTAAAGGCTCTGCCTTCAGCTCAGTTCATGATCTCAGGGTCCTGGGATCCAGCCCCACATGCGGCTCTCTGCTCAGTGGGGAACCTGCTTCCTCCTCTCTCTCTCTGCCTGCCTCTCTGTCTACTTGTGATCTCTATCTGTCAAATAAATAAAGTCTTTAAAAAATCTGTTTTCCTCTAAGATTTCACAGCTTTTTGCTTTTTTTTAAAAAATTAACATATAATGTATTATTTGTTTCAGGGGTACAGGTCTGTGAATCATCAGGCTTACACATTTCACAGCACTCACCATAGCACATACCCTCCCCAATGTCCATAACCCAGCTACCCTATCCCTACCCACCTCCCCCCACCAACCCTCAGTTTGTTTCCTGAGGGTCCTGAGTCTCTTATGGTTTGTCTCCCTCCCGATCCCATCTTGCTTCTAGCTTTTACATTTAGGTCTCTGATCTATTCCGAGTTAATTTTTGTACATGGCATAAGGTAAAGATACAACCTCATTGCTTTGCATGCGGCTATCCAGTTTTCCTAGCATCATTTGTTGAAAAGACTGCCCTTTCCTCATTGAATGGTCTTGGTGTTTCCCTTTAGTGACCGTCTTCCTCCCCCAGCTCATCCACAGGGTGTAGTTGGGGCCTAGGGTGCACTTCACAAATATCAGATTTCACATCTTGTGTAAAACACCAAATCACACTGGGGCATCTCAACAGTGAGTCTGCTGAGGTGAAGAGCTGGCTCTTCTGCATTCCTTCTGGCCCCAGCCCCGCCTCTTCTGAGGAGTGCTCAAGCAGCGGGCATATTCACATAAACAAGCATCCATTAACAGGCTCAGGCTAAGTCCAGACATAGAATGGCTCACATACACCTCACAGAAATTCTGACTGACCCCTAGGCTCTCTTTCAACTGCTATTCTTTAGGCTTCTCTTTTCCTGAATGACACTCCATGAACTCAGTTTGTCATGCCAGAAACCTGCATCTCATTCTTCGTTCCTCCTTTCCCTCACCTCTCCCCGGCTCCCGCGCCCCAATCTAATGCCTCAGTGAATCCTACTGTGTGTTTTTCTTCAGGAGCCAAAGCACCTCATAGCAGTTTATTGGTCATCCCACTGGTCACGTGACCATCTCCTGCCCAGGCCTAGCAATTGCCTCCTCACTGGTCTCCATCATATACCCTGGTCTCCCTCTGACCTGTTCTTCCCAGCAGCCAGTTGTCCTTGCCAGATATTAACCGAACACGGTTGCCCTTCTGTTTAAAATTGTACGATGGCTTCCCATACATTTTGAATAGAATGTAAACCCATTCCCATGGCTTACACAGACGTACATGCTCCAATCCCCGCCTACCTCTCCAGTGTCATGTCCTCCTACCTCACCTTTCACGTCACACACAATACTTCACACCTTCCTTTCCTCGGACAAGCAAAATCTTCCCCATATTCTCCCCCACCCCACCCTTTACACATACTCTTCCCTTTGCTCAGTATATCCTCTCTTCCCCTGTATGCCTAACTGACATTTTTGCGTTCTTTAGGTCTTTGCTTTCCCTGAATAATGAACACTTTATCTAAACTGAACTTTCGTTATTATCCATCATGGATCCTATTTGTTTACTTCAGAGCAATTAAATGTCTGGTTATTTGACTGTATTTATACTTCACTCTGCTGCAAGTTGAGAGATGGCAGGGACTCTGTTTTGTTCACCACCATAAACCTAGAAGCTATAGGTTTGGCATTTAGTCAATTGTGGACAACTGAATTAATGAACTAATAATAGTCCAATAAAGCAGCTTTTCCCTTAAAAGGAACACTCTGTTGGGATGTAAAATCAAGCGTTTGCATTCAAAGCAGAATCTGTTTGCAGCTCCTCAGGTTGCAATTTTGTTCTAGCTTCAGAAAAATTGTTAAGGACTGTTCTCCATAAGACACGCTGCTGCTACACAAGGGAAAATAAGAAAGATAAATTCTTGTCCTGCGGATATGAATGGTCCTTTGGCCACATTGCACATTCTTACTGATCAGAAGCAGCCATCAGTATCTGTTAGTCTCCAGAAAGAAGTACTGTGCCCATCTTGGCCCAGATACGGTGTAGTGGCTACACGGTGTGGTGTGGGGACATTCCCATGGCAAGGTTTTACCTGCTCAAGGGTACTTGTGACTCATCAGCACTGGAGATTCTGCCCATCTGGCTTGAGCTGAGCACTATCAGAATTGCCACTGTATGTGAGACAAAAAAAAATAGATATATGAAAAATGCAATGCTAGATGCACATTTGATGAAGAAGGATCTGGTATGTGCGCGCCTGTGTGTGTGTGTGTGCGCACATAGCACCCTTAACAGATTTACTTTGATTCAGAGAATGTTCGAGCTAAAAGAAATTCAGGGGTTGCCAAAACCAATCTGTGGGCAGATTAGAGGTCAAAAGCCAGTCTTTTAGGGAACAGGCCACATTCAGTGAAAGCAAGGACCTTGGGCAATGAGTAACAGGACACCAGGGCAGGGCAACGGGCCAGTTGAGGAGAGCTGAACTTAGTGGTACGTGGCATCACTGGAAGACCTGATCAGGCCCTGAGCAGGGCAGGGAAAGGCACAAGCTTGCAACCTAGCATTTTCTTCCCCTTGCAATCCTCCCTCCCACCCACTCTTCCAGCCGGGTTCAACGAAGAAGAGATAGTCACTCCGAAAGAATTTTCCAAGGCTGTAAGTGGATCAAGAATAGTGCACTTAATTAAAGAGAGAGCACCCAGATGGGCTTTCCAGCCATTGGAATGTGGAGAACTTTGTTATAGAGTGCGATGAAAAATTCACATAAACAGACTCCCCGGGAAATGAGGTCATTTATTCAAAGTGCAATAATACCAAGACAGCTTGGGGGGAGCTCCAGGTACTTCCTCCCTTTCCTTACTCCCTAGTTTTGCCTGTTTGTTGCTTTTTCCTCACCCCACCCCCTTTCAAAATCTCTTGCAAGCAACCGGTAGAAGAGATGCTGAGCTAGAAGGAGAGGTGGTGAGGACAAAAAATGGGAGAAGAAGGGGTTCAGAGGGGGCCAGGAAGAGGAGGAGGGCCAAGAGATGTAGGCAGGAGGGAAGAAGCATGACAGGTATTCCAGTAAGGTTAGTCCTAGGACATCCTCCAAAGCAGCGAAGTATCACAATAAGGCTGTAGCTTCCACTCTTCTCAAAGGACATTTTCCTCAGAGAAGCTACAGAGAATGCCACCTAGAGAAAAGTTCTCTGTCTAGGAGTTCACCAGTGTAGTACTGATCCAGTGTGATTGGCCATGCTACCCTGTGCCACTTGGTAGCCTCAAGTCATTGTAGAAAAGGAGATGTTGGGTGGGAGGGCTTGTGCGGTCCTCTCAACTCAGATATCCAGCAAGTCATAGTACAAGGTGGAGGAGGAGACTGGCTGGGAGTAAAGGCCCCAATAAGCTGGGCCCTTAGGACTGAGGGTTTTATAGCATAGTAGCCCTTGTTCTATGAAATGGTCCAGGCAGCCAGAGCCCCAAATTCTTGTTTGACCAAGACTCGCAGATGACTAAAATGCACACCCTCATGTTTCACCAACTCACCAGAGCTAGAAGGGCCTGTTGGGTCTAAGGTCCAAGAGGGTTATCGGATTGAAATGTGAGGATGAATTATGACAACAAGACTTTTATAAGCTTCTGGTGGACTCTCTGGTGGGATTTTTCAGTCATGATTTTCAGAGGCACAAAAATGGTGCATGCATCATCAAATAGGATGCAACCTCCGTGAGGTTGACCCTGTCCTCCCTCAGGGTTCCAAGCCTTGGGCTGCTACAGGGTGGGATGGGGCCCAGCAGAGCTGTGGCACCCTCAGACGCCTAAAAGAAGTGAGTTGCCCAGGTGTTGGTGTGGAACCGAGGTCCATGTGGAGGATTGGACTGAGGGTCTGGCCTGACCCTGGAGAAGTGGGGAGCACTTGACAAAGAACAGCTCTCTGGATGCAGATGGATATATCTATTTTCATATTTTCCAAAATGAGTGTGAGACTGGCTGAGACCAAGAAACCATAGAGAATTAGGAGGGAGGGTCTAGACGACGGGTTTCCTCTCTCCTAAGACTAGTGTAAAAAGCAACTGCTGGCCCAAAGAAGAGACTCCTGGACAAAACATAAGCCATCAGACCAACATAGAATGGGTTCATCCTTGTGTAGGGGACTCTGAACAAACATTCAAAGGTCCTGATCACAAATCTGCCCCTCCTTATGTTGAGTCCCCTGATCAATTTTGGCTGGTTCCCCATACAGGCTGAGGAAGCTAAGTAGACAAAGAGAAGCGTAGTTGTTACTGCTAAGCAAATACACAGGAAAAGAATAACAATTAAAAGCTTCATTATTGGCTGTAAATTACAGACTTTAAAAGCTGTCATGGAGGTGTTTGGAGACACAGGAAAAAGGGTTGATGCTGAAAATCCAGCTGTTGAGGAGTTTTTGACCATGGTCACAAAGCTGTTCCTGAGTCCCAGGAATGTCCAACCCGAAATCAGATGGCTCACAGGTATAGCTGCAATGTTTTCTCTTTTTCTGGGAGATGTTCTCTTAAAGGGGGGATAACTTATCTTCTGGTGGCCCACGTCAAGAGGATCAATGTCAGGAAAAAACAGTGGTTATTTCCTTTGTATTTTAAGACTTCCCATTTTTGGCATCCTTCCTTGAGAATGGCTTTATCTCAGTGAGGAGACCAGGAAGTCAATTGTGTTGGCTGGAGCATCCTCTGGGCCAAGCCATGTCTTGGGCTGCAGACAGTGCATCTGAATTTTTGCAACTCTGTTAGAGTGGACGAGCTCCAATCTTTGTGTCCCTCCAAGAAAACAAGATTTTTTCAGTTTCCCTACTAACAATAGAACAAATGACATTGTGAATGTCCAGGGAATGTTTGCGGCACACTGTAGCAGTGGGTGGTTGGGCTGAAGGGTGTAACAAACATTACTCTTTCATTTTATTCTCCAAATTCAGTCATTAACAAAGATTTTAAAGAAATGCCACTCTTATTAAAATGATTAAGAAAAATCACTTCATCTGTTTGTGGCTCATCTACAGCATGTGAATATTTCCCCTCAACTTTAGCAATGACTTAATTTAAAAATTTTGCTCTTTAGAATGTTTTTTTCTTATATTAAAAAAAAATTTGAGTTCTCAAAATAAAAAAAAACAAAGAATAATGTAATACCACACACATATTTTCATCATCTTAATATTTACTGGATTGCTTCTAGCTTTTTTTTTCCTCCCTCCTCTTTGTTTTTTGTTTTTTAAAAAACTGAAGCATCACAGAGGTGGTGAAAGTTTACTTTAACTCCCATCCTTGGTCCAAGAAAGCTTTGTCATTCCCATCACCTCAACTATGCAATGGTATCATGGGTTTGGTATGTGTGATTCAAGCCCATTTTCATATTTTACATAAAATAAATGCCCAGAAAATATACGGTACATTTTTATGTGTATTTTTCTTTTTTTTGTTTTCAAATAAATTATTTTCTTATACTAAGAACATGTAACATGAGACCTACCCTCTTAGTAAATTTTTAAAAAAGTTTTTATTTTAATTCCAGTTAAATAGTGTTATATTAGTTTCAGGTGTACAATACAGCGATTCAAGAATTCCATACATCATTGAGTGCTCAGCATGACAAGTGCCCTCCTTAATCCCCATCACCTGTTTAGAATTTTTTTTACCAATCGGATGAGTGGAAAATGGTATTCTATTCTCAGTTATATTTCTCTGATCACCATTGACAATGATGCTTGCTGGCACTTGCATAGCAGTGTGTGTCAGCCACTTTTCGAGCAGTTAATTTTTATTAACTAATTTTATGCTTTCAATCCTAGGAGGCAGGAAGCTCTTTTACTGGGTTAGGAAAACTAGACCCAGACATCAAGTTGCCTGCCAAAGTCATTGGCCACAGCATTCCCTCTACTATAAATTTCCTGTTAATACCCTTTACGCAATTTTTTTTTATGATGTTGCTGGTCTTCTTCTTACCAATATATAGGATTATAAGAAATATAGCATAGATGTCATATTTTTGGTCAATTATACATGTCGCAAATAACTTCTCCCAGTCCGCCACTTACTTGTAGAACTTATTTATGATGGTGGGATCTTCATGTTTTCCAAAGCACTTTTCTCTTGCACTGTGCCAATCATTCATTCATTCATTCAATATTTATTGCTCACAGTGCTTGGCACTATTGAAGCCTCCAAAATTACAGATCTCTTTGCCATGATGGAGTCTGACTCATTCTAGTGGGAAATAACAGAAAACACACCAGCAACCAAAGGTCTCCTGGTGATAAGTTCTATGGAAGAAAATAAAGTCTAATTATTGCCTTCAGGTGCTGAGAGACTTCTGGAAGCATTAAGTTATTTTGTTTGGTTCTTAACTGCTCTAGTAAGAAATTGAATTTAGGAAGAAAGTTAAAAAAATTTAAATAGAGTATGTTGTTCATTGTCAATTCAAGAAATTTGGCTTTGATAAATATTCCAAGGGCTTAAATGTTGAGGGGAGGGTGTTCCTTTTATGAATTCAGCAGTTTAGAGTATAGGGTAAATGGGGCCAACTCCGTGGACTCAGGCCAGCCAATCAAATGGAATCACAGGTGAAAAATAGCAAGAATAAATGTAAAGTTCTGTGCTTGAGCTTAAAAAAAAAAAAAAAAAAGACCCAATAACTCAAGGGCAGCTCATGTGAAAAGAACCTGGGAGTTTTAATTGGCTTCCATCCAAAATTCATGTATAGCAAATCAACTTATTTAACTTCCTAGGGATTTATTTTACAACTGGTTTATGTTGGAAGGTTAACCAGGAGGAGCACTGCCTAAGATTAGATTTCTATGGACTCTTTGTGTACACACACACACCCACCCACACACACCATGTACACTTCTATGCACAGTAAGCAATTTGTACATTTTGTTTTGAGAAAGTGTCTTGGCAAAGTTTTCACAGATGAGAGCTACCTGGTAATGTTTCTTGCCATGTGGTCTGTGGACCACCAGAATTAGCATCACCTGAAAACTTGCTAAACATACAGATTCCTAGGTCCTGCCCTTGACTTCCTAAACCCAGATCTCTGAGGATGGGTCCCACAGTGCTCAGCACTTTCACAAACAATCCCAGGTGATGCTTTTGCATGTGAAAGCTTGAGAATGCCTACACTATGTCAGAAAAGACAGTCTTCTCTGGGAAAATCTTGGCTTTACCTACAGGTATGCTCTCAGGACCCCTGTGGTTAGTTTTTCTTCTGACCCGGTTTCTTAATTTCCATAAGGACATGTCCACTCTATTCTTTCCCTTCCCCGCAACCTTCAAAGAACATGGTCAACCTTCGAAGAACGTGGCCTCACCATTTAGCATCAAGAGAGAAAAAACTGTCTTCCTGTTTTTCTTTTTGCTTTAACTAGTGGGGAGCTCAGTCACAAAATTGGAGCCTGTCACAGGTACTACCCACGAGTTTATGGCAACCATTTTGCGTTCCTGCATTATCCTTGGCTCCGTCCTCCTTCCCCATGCTGCTTTTCCCTTTCCATCCTTTCACTGAAAAATTCTATTGTCCTGTCTGCATTTCTGCATTCCTCACACACTTCTGTTTGGAATAGGGTAAGGTAGAAATAAACAATAAAAAAGAAATTGGTGTTGTTATTGTTGCCAGGCAGATATGTATTGAATAAAATAAGGTCGACAAATCATCAAATGAACAAAGAATCACATTAAAATCAGGGAAGAAAAAATGTGTGAGACTGGGATTTGCATTCATCTAACGACTTATTCATGTTTGTCTTTATCTGAGAACTGGAGATGAAGGAGAAGCTGTACTAGGAGCCCAAGTAATGAGCTTACTCTTAACAATCAAGATGCTTATCAGCATCCCTAACTCATAATAAGAATTTATATATTGTTATGGGCTAAATGTTTGTGCCCTCCCTCCCTCAGTTTCGTATGTTGAAGCCCTAACCCCCAAGATGACTATATTTGGAAAGGAGGCCTTAATGGAAAAAATTAAGGTTAAATGAAGTCCTAAGGGTAGAGTTCTGATTCAATGGATTAGTGTCCTTCCAAGAAGAGACACCAGAGAGCCATCCCTGCCCTCCCCTGACCCACCATGTGAAAACCCACGAGAAGGCTGAAATCTGCAAACAAGGAAGATGGCGTTCGCCGGGAGCCCACCATCCTGGTACCCCGATCTTGGACTTTCTAGTCTCCAGCACTGTGGGAAAGAAATTGGTGTTGTTGAAGTCACACAGTCTATGATGTTATGGCAGCCCAAGCTGACTAATATATAACGTGTGTGTGTGTGTGTGTGTGTGTGTGTGTGTGTGTGTGTGTGTGTGTGTTTAAAAATGGACAAGAGATTATGACAGGAAAAGAATACAAGCTCCTTGTTATTGACCTTCCAACAAAAGATTTGGGCACATATTAAAAGAAAATGAAACTGAGAGAGAAAGAATATGCTACTTGCAACAACTCCCAGGAGTTCTAGGTTAAAGTCCATGGAAATTTACTCTTTCTTCTATATCTATGAAATGAAAGCCAAAATAATGAGCCCTTTAGCAACTTGCAGTCCTAATTCAGCCACCTGTTTTGATTGAAAGGGGGCTGCCTTCTAAACCTGGCATCTGTCTAGCCTTAGATACCAATTAACCAGAATACTTACAAAGAGGTGACTGCCCAGAGTTGTTTTCTACTCTCGATCCTGACAAGGGAGTCAGAGCAAGAAAATGGGTCCTGTACTGAATCGCTTCCTAAGGCAAAGAAGGCCATCCTGGGTCTGCTGGCTTCTCAGGGCCCTGCCAACAGATCAGGCCACCACTTAGGTCTCTGAGACAATCCCAGGTTTAGAGCTTTTATCTGTAATCAAGTTGTACTAAGATAGGTTAGAAAACCACCTGATCACCCCCAAATACCTCCCCCAAATGCTGAAAATCTAACAAGGAGCCAGGCCCATACAAACTGATGGGAATTTCTTTTAGGGGCTACCTCAATAACCCTTTATAGAGATGTCCTAGAATTCCTGTTTCTGACTAATGCTTAGCTGAATGTCATCCTCTGGGTGGGCATAGGTCTTTATTCTTCTGCTCACTCCCCAAGTCACACCATGCTATAGAGAAGTGTGAGTTCCATGTGAGTGAATGGAGAAGCTAAGGTGTTTGGGAACATATGGCGTTTGAACTATTCCTCGGACACTAAGAAGTGCTTATAACAGTCCTAGAGGCCATAGGAGAGGAGCGAGTTGAATCCTAAGAAGGAAAGAACTAAGAAAGAAGGTGTATAGATGATGCAATCAAAAGAATTGCATTCAGGAGGGAAGGAACTTATCACTTTTGTTTGTGTCATTTTCTACAACAGTTTCCAACTATAGCCATTTTTCTAGTGAAAGCCCATAGGAACCCCCTGATCATCGTGGGAGAGTGGTAGTTTATAGCTAATCCCGATCTGCACCCAAGATACAGACAAAGATTGTCCTAGTTCTCAATCATTCCCTTTTCTGCCCAAGCACACCTTCCCCCACCTGGGATCATACCTCTTCTCAACTTTCCCATCTGCTACTGCAGCTTGTAACTTACCTCTCCTATACACTGTCTTCCATTTCTAGAATCCAGAACCTTCAGCTCCACTGCTTTTGGGCCACAACACAGCAAGTACCCACACCAGTTAACGTGACTGGGGCTAGACTCCGTGTTAAGCCCTCACATTATTTCACATACTCCTCACGGCAAATGCATAGGCACTACTCTTCTCCCATCTCACAGAGGATAAAATAGGCTTGGAGGGTGACTTGCCTAGACCACAGAACGAAGCACATTCTTTCCTGACTCCGTCGTACCCTCCCCCGTCAGAACAGGAGCGCTGTTCATCACCATCTGAACATGTCCTCCACTATTCATCCTTCCCTGAGAGGTCAGAAGAGAAGAGAAGTTTCCCCTCTCGTCTAAAATGAACAAAAATTGTTTCCCTTGATTCAGTTCTTTTCTATTCTATGAAGTTCTTCTTCCGAACATTTCCTTTTTTGTACCTTTGATCTTTCATTCTCTACTCACTCCTTTTCATGATAAAGGTATGGTCCGTTTACCCCGTTGTGCAAAGTGACATTTCCATTTCAATGACTTATTTAGCAGAGTGCTGACATCGTGAAACTCAGACTCCAGAAGGGAAGATGGGATCTAAGTTAGTGCTACATGGACACAAGATGCCATAGAGTTCAAGGAAGGGCAAGGCACTTATCACCAGAGAGGCAGCTAAGTTTTCGTGGAGGACCTGGACTAGAAGGCTACATATGGGAGAAGTTCTGCATGCAGAAATTGGAAAGGGGGCACTAGCTAGGGGGAATAGCATAAGAAAAGGAATAGAGGCAGGACAGGCTAGAGAATATCTGGCAAAGGGCATTTTTCCATTTTGGGTGGGCACAGAGAACATAGGCGTTAGGGACGTTAAATCAGAATTTGGTAATATGAAGGTGGGAAGACTAGTTGAAGGGCTATTTCAATGGTCTGAGTAAGAACTACTGTGTTCCTGTCCTGTCCTTGAATGGTAGCAACAGAAATGGAAAAAAAAAAAAAAACCCAAATATTTGAGAGCATTTTGGAGGTGAAAGTCACTATTGTCCTGGGTAAAGGGAAGAGGAACTTTGAAGGTATCTTAGCCTGAGCCCATGCGGTGTGAAGACGGTGATACTGAACAGAAATGGAAAGTCACAAAGAAGAGCGGGCTTAGAGGAGTGGGGCATGAGTTCAATTCTGACCATGTCGAAGCGCGGCTGTCAATGGGACGTTCCTGATGAGATTGAATCTAGCAGACGTGTTGAAATCTGGCAACTCTGGGAAGCAGCCAGAGTTGGAAAGACACAATTGAGAACATTTTGCATGTAATGGAAAGCTCTTAGAAAGTGCATGGCACTTAGTAATGGCTTCAGCGTGTGGGAAATGCTCCTGAGTACAAACCCTGTTGTATACATCTCCTAAACCCACTCCCATTCTTGCCAGTGAGGGGTGCTCAAGAAATAACAAAGACATGAGTGAATAATGAGACGCTCAATGTATGTTTGTTAAGTGAGTAAATAAAAAACCAAATGATTCGATGATGAATGTATGAAGTCCCGGAACAATAAGTGAGAAGAGAGTCAGACTGGGGGCATACTATTGGGAATATAATGTGGATGCATTTTTGCAAAATTCCACCAAGAGCCTGAAGAAACCTTTGATAGAAAAGTAGGTGAGAAGCGGAACGGACTGCAAGCATGCTAACTTGGCGAGAGTAGCCAGTGTGCCCTCTCTGCCTCATGGGGATTTCTGGGACATCGCAGAAGGTTTCTGGCTTGTGAGCCTCTGTTTCCTGGCTGCAGTCGAGCTCTGGGCCATCTTTTGTTTCATTCAGTCCCAAATCAGAAGATTCTCTTGGATGCTGGCTCTCAGCTGGGAAATGGAAACTATTTGTGCGGCCATGAAGGAAGCTTTCTGCATCTGGCAGGGTCTCCGGGCTGGAACCAGCATAAAGAGAAAATTAGGAAATAATCAAGTAGGCTGTGCTCTTGGTACATTTCATTGTTAGTATTCCAGTTACCGGGGAGGATGTCTCAAGCTCTTCCTGGTTGACTGCCTTGAACATGGAAAAAAAAAAAAAATCTCCATATAGCTCAAGTTCATGAGCATGAGTTCTTATAGCAAGAAAGTCTGTAAGAATCTGAATAGTGCAGGATGGCATGGGTGAGAAACACAGTCTGTCAGGACTTTTTTCCATTTGCTCACTGCTCTTCTGGCCCAGGCCCGAGGGGGCAGAACAAAGCCTATTTTGTGCTTCCAAAGCACCCCTGCTGTACTTTCGAGGGTTTTTCTTTTCCCCAGAAGCTGCTTGAGGGAATTTTTAGCCCTTCCCTTCAATGAACTAAATGAGGCCACTGTTTCGCTGGTGTTTGGCATAAGGAAGGGCAGTCTCTATCTCACACTTATAATCTTTGCATAGTCCACGGAGGAGGCAGAAATCTGTGTGGTATAATCAGGATGGAGAAAACTCCCTCTGCTCCAAAAGGTGTCCCTTCCCCCCACCCCAATGCTGAAGGATCTGGTATACTGCTCCAACCCTCATAAAGTAGATGCCTTCTGTCTGCTTCTCCTGCTCCTAGCTCATCCCTATCACCTCCAATGAGCCATGACCTGGTCCTGCTTGGGGGATGTCTGGGGACAAGGCAGCACCTCGAGAGGGAGCCTGCTGTGTGGACAATGTTCATTATTTTACAAAGTTCCAGTTCACACTGAATTAAAATCCACCCCCCTGGTTTACATTTCATATTTCTTCCATGCAACAGCCTTGTAAATACTTTTTTTTTTTTTTAAAGATTTTATTTATTTATCTGACAGACAGAGATCACAGGTAGGCGGAGAGGCAGCCAGAGAGAGAGGAAGGGAAGCAGGCTCCTTGCTGAGCAGAGAGCCTGAATGCAGGGCTTGATCCCAGGACCCTGGGATCATGACCTGAGCCAAAGGCAGAGGCTTTAACCCACTGAGCCACCCAGGCGCCCCAGCCTTGTAAATACTTGAAGAGAACTAGTGTGTCTCCATCTACCAAGCAAAATATTATCAGCTGTTTCCCAATGGTCATGATTACCAGCCCTGATTAAAGCAGATACTATCCTCCCCCTTCCCTTCTTCCTAGTTGCTGCTGATTTTCTCCCCATAATATTTCTGCATCTGTATGTGCTCGTCACTGTGCTAGATGGCCTTTGCCTCCACTATACACCATGTACACTTGGTTCTTAAAGGGAAGTGTACAACTCACCTTAGACTGAGTGAGGTCATGGACGACTTGAGAGTTACATGGATCCGAATTCAAGTTCCAGTATGTGCTTCCATTTTGCTGTAGGATCCAGTCAAGTTTCTTGACCATGATGAACATCGATTTTGTTATTTGTAATATGGAGAAAGTGGTCTCTGTTTTGGAGGGGTAGAGACAATATGTGCAAACTGCCTAGCACCTCACCTGGGCCGAGCAGGTGGGCCATCACTGAGAATAACTGGGTCCATTATGCCATGCTTTTAGGTCAAATGTGAGCATGGAAGGGTCTTGATTATCAAAATATATCAGCCACAAACCCAGCCATCTGTGAACTTGTTCAACACGCCATCTGTGTTTTACTTTAAGTTACTGATAAAAATATTGGCCAGGATGTGGCCTTAGAAAGAGCCCTGTGACCTTCTATAGGGACACCATCTTCTTGTGCCTTCTTTCTTTAATAAGCATTCCTTGGTCGGGGACATTGAGCAAGTTGTAAATAGAACTGTGCTCTTTTCTGGTCTATGTTTCTCCCTCTCTTCCAAATGAATATTGTGAGAGCTTTTGTCAATTGCCCTGCTGAAATCCAGATAGTCTATGTCTAGATCATTCCCCTGATACAGTAATGAAAAGATCCCTTCTCTCCCATGCATTCTCTTTTGAAAGGCAAACCCTCTCGGGAGAGCTAACATGTTGCCTTGATTCACAGTAACCTGGTAGTGATCTAACAGATCCCTTTCTAACTGATTCAGCTGGGAGTGAAGAAATCGCTAAATACTGGAAGTGAAGGGAGGGTTGCTAATCTAAGCATGAAAGTGTGTAGTTACAGCAGAATGGAGAATGATAATAAATCTTATTGACTTAGCAAATGAGCTCAGAATGGACCCAGGCACAGACCCACCTTTACAAAGAGATAAAGACATGAAACTGATTGCATAGCCTCTGAGGATTCCCATACATGCTCACAAATATGCCCTTCTCTCCCCTTCTGTTCTAAAAATCGCCAGATTTAGCAAATGTCAAATGCACTTTACTGTCCCTTCTTTCAGCCCCAGCAAGGGACTGGAGGGGTGCTAGGTCCCTGTTGCTACAGATGTTCAAGTTTAGCCCAACCCTAAAATCCCCATTAATGGTGATAACAGCAGCCAGCATTCATGGAGGGCTGACTTACATGCATTATATGCTAATCCTCACAACCCTGTGATGGAGACATCATTGTCATCCCTATCTTACAGCTAGGGAAATGAAGCCTCAGAGAGGGTAGACAATTTGCTTAAAGCCACACAGCTATGCAAGGAACAGGGCCAGGTCTCTGTCCCAATTCTTCTTCACTTAAAAGAGCTCTCAATATTTAGACAAATAATGCCTATCAGTCTTGTTTTAAGGATTCCTTGTTTGACAACTAACAAGACTGTATTTAGCAAGGACTCTAGGGGTTGGCTGAGGGAGATAGGACCACTGAGGCCCTTTCAGCTTCCTTCTATCCACTCCATCTATCTTCCTGGAGGTTGCATGCCACTCTGTGATCTCCTAGGTGGCCTGGCTGCAGCTCCTACGACCACAGTGATCTGGGGTGGACTCCCCCAATTTAATTTGTGGCTCACACCCAAGGAGACATCTGCTCTCTGGAATTCATACTGCTGGGAAGCCGCCCTCAAAATTGTTTTGGAAATGGGCGGCGGTGTCTTGGACAGCTTGACTGGGGGCTGCATCTCATTACTGACATAATTGTGACCTTTCAGCAGAATATGGAAAATGCCATTGATAGAATATGCAAAAATGATGTCAGTGCTATGATATGGGAGGGAAAGGGACGGCCCGTGTGGGATATTTATTTTAATGATATCACCATCATTTGTTATGTGGTTCGAATTAAATAGAAGTCTTTGAGTCTAAACTCCACCAATGAGCTCTCAAAACATCCCCTTGTTTTGTCTGGTGTCATTTAGCACTCAATCTGCTCCATATCTTGGCTGACCAGAGTCCTTGATATGATTTCTTTGTTCTGATGACTAAAATCAGAAATAAGGGGCCTTTATCTTCAATCACATTGTACCCTTAAGGATCCAAGATTCAAGCCTTCTTTCATGAGAGTAGGTGGGAAAGTGATTTAAATTAAGGAGACAGGTGAGATGGAGCCCCAATCATAGATAAGTTAACATGGACGCAGGCACATGGACACATACTAAAGTCGAGTTAAAAGTGTGCAGTGACAAACATTACAGAAATGATGTTTACATGACATTTTGGCAAATTTCCAACATGTGGCTGCTGGGTTGCATCTGAAAGCCCTTCCATTCTACCAGGTGACTGAGTTCAGGGAAGCAGATGGTTCTTTGTGGGCTCCCAGCTGTTGCTCTGCCCAAGCTGTAGAGCTAGCACATTTGCTAATAATAGCTCTATTAATAAAGTGAAAACAATAGTCCACATCCCCACCTTCCATTAACAATGCATTTTAATGCTCTCACTCATGTTACCTCACTTGACTTTCTCAACATTCCTGTAAAAGAATTGTTGACATTATGAAGGTCATGAATGTTTCCATTTTGCATATGAAGAAACAGACCCAGAGTGATGGCATTTGCCCTCAGACACACGTGTAGTTAATGGTAAATCCTGGAACCCTAAGTGTTGGGCTGATGATGCCCTCCCTCCCCAGCTGGACAAGACAGCCCAGAGGAACACATTCTCACCTGAGTCAGCACCAGGCAGAGGTGATCTGCACAAATGGCCCAGCACAGAAAATCTCATGCACAATTCCCACCCCAAAGGCCAATGATGTGTTGCTATAGGAATTAACAGTTACTACAGAGCTCTGTAGAGCTCTATATTAGAGCTCTGGGTAGAGCTCTGTATAAACCTTTCCCGGTGTGTGAGGGCAGAGGTGCATAATGTATTAGTTTGCTAGGGCTGCTGTAACAAATTACCACAGACTGGATAGCTCAAACAACAGAAGTTTATTCTTTCATAGTTCCAGAAGGCTAGAAGTTCAAGATCAAGGTGTCAGCATGGTCAGTTTCTTCCAAGACCTCTCTCCTTGTTAATCTTCTCCCTGTGTCTTCTCATGGTCTTTTCTCTGTGTATGTCTGTCCTAACGTTCTAATGTCCTAATGTCCTCTTCTTATGAGGACACAGTCTATTGGATTAGGGTCCACCTTAATGAGTGCATTTTAACTTATTTACGTCTTTCAAGACTTCATCTCCACATATGGTTACTTTCTGAGGTCCTAGGAGTCAGCATTTCGACAGATGAAAGGGGCGGGGGAACAGATTACAAGAAGTATATAGAGTGTAAGGAGAAGCAGAACATACATGGGAGCTGTGCTACATTTATTCTTTGACAAGTATTGGGTGCCTGTTTGTGCCACGCTCTTTGCTCCAGGGACTGTTGGACCCATCACGGCCCAATAAAGTCCATTTGAGGGCTATGGGATTTTTACATGTTCTAGCATCTACTACCAATGCTAGTCCCACAGAATGTAGAGAAGACAAACTTAGCACCAGTTCTCTTTGCTGTACATAAAAGCACTTGGGAAACTTGTCAAAGCCCAGATATTTGGGCTTCACCCCAGAGATTCTGATTCTGGGGGGGCTCAAGAATCTGCATTTCCAGCAACCTCCCAAATGAGGTGGACACAACTGATCCATGGACCACACTTGGAGTAGCACTGCCAAATACCACACTGGGAATTTGTCCTTCTCTGTTCTGACTTGTATTATTTAGAAGCCTCAGGATTATGAACAATATCTATTCTAAAAGCTCTTTTCCTCAGGTAAGGCCAAGGGTGCAAACTAAGATAATATGTTCATTTTACAGACTTGAGAGCTGTGATTATATACAAAGCATGTGCAATTCATCCTCAGTTCTCCAGCAGCGCTTTTAATCTCCTGCCTTTGTGCAGGAGGACCTGAAGAGTGCTAGTCTCCATGAAATCAAAGAATGTGTTTTATTGCTCATTACATCCACATTTATCCTTTTGCTTGTATACAATAAGAAGACAATCAACATTGCTAATGAAGGAGAGCATTGTGGCACGTTGGCAGGACATCCTTCCTGAGGGCTTAGTTTTGAGTATTTGGAATTTAGAGAAGAGTCTGTGTTCTGAAACTTCATTTGAAAGCAGGCCACTTTCTATTTAGAACAGCTTTTCCAAAGAAATAGTTAACAGTCCATTCACAAAAGCCCATTTAACCTGTAATGTGGCTGAAGTATTTACATCATTCCTAACCACTGTTTCCCAGAGTAAAATGCATTCCAAGTTCCAACATGAATACCCAGAGCAAACATTTCCCTTAATGACTTGGGTGGGGGAAGGGGAAGAAAGAACCGGTAAGTGGAGCTGAGATGACAGAAGGGTAACCATGTGTGGGAATGTGGGAGCAGTTGCAATATGGACGTCAGGACTGTGGGCACAGGCTTTAATATTCCTGAATTTGTTCAGTGGCTGGAGCTATTTATTTGTGTGTTGATACATGTACTTGTGTATTTGTTTACTAATAGAGATTATATGTACATTGTCATTTATTGCTCTTTAATTCATGTGAGTTTATCTTGTCTCTGCAACTAGATTATAAACTCTTAGAGGTCTAGCACTACGTACGATACCTATACTGCCTTTTGCAGTGACATCTTGAAATCAATTAGTTACGCGGTTGTTCACACTACTGACATGCTAAGTCCCAGCAGGCACCATCAATCTGGTTGTGAGGAGTAGTGAAATCACGGATTTGAAGGTGCTGACAATGGCAGGAGGACAGGTGGAGGTTTCACCGGTCATGCTCTGCCAGGAATTTAACTCCAAAGAGAAAAGAGGAAGCTGGACAAAAAATCATTTCCTTTGATCTCATGGGAAATCAGACTGAAGGAGAGTCGGTATATAAATAGCTTTGCTCACACCAAGTATTCTTGTGGTGCCAGGACAGGTGGACGGACATAGGATCAAGAAGACAGGTCAGTGAAATTGCTAGAGATTCTCAGATCAAATAGGACCATTGCCCATTCTGGAAGCTCTCTGGAGGCTAAATAAGCCTGGAGCTGGACTTGGCAATGAGGTATCCCTGTTTCTGGCCTGGCTGTGGGAGCTTTGTTAATGGCATAGCCCACATGTTATTCAACTCTAAAAACTTTTAACTTCAAGTACTCCTTAACTTCAGGAGATTACAAGAAATTGTCTTAATTGTATTCTTTTCTGGAGAGGCTTTTTGCTATAGAGAAAAGAATACTAAACTAGAAGTGAGAGTATCTGTGTTCTGATCCCTGTTCACTCACATTGAACAATTAAGGAATTCAATTTACCTCTTCCTATCTCAACCGATGATCTTCAAAGCTTCTTCCAGCTCTATTAGGCTGTAAGTCTACTATTATTCTTTGGAATTAACCAAGGAATTAATATTAGAGGAAATGATATTAGAAAAATAATATTAGGGAAAGGGACAAATATACCCATTGTCATCATTTCTATTCAACATTTCACTGGAGGTTCAAGCTGGTGTGTTAAGGGAAAATAAAGAAACAAAATGTACAAGTTCTGAAGAAGAAGAACTAAAACTGATGAGTCTTTCTCAAGTTGACATATGTATTTAATGCAATCTCAACCCCAATTTTAAAAATCCCAACAAAATTTTTTTTAATTAAACAAATTTCCTTTATTAAATAGAAGCTATAATCTACAGTCTTAGAAGCCTGAAAGTTCAGAAAGTTGAAATTTTAAAATCCATTCAAGGATACCTCTTAAGATCCCCAACATGACTTGTCTGCCCACATAAGACAGCACTCTCATAAAACATCACCTAAGGAAGGACTATCCCACAACCCTCCCCAGACCTCCCAGGCCTCCACACTGTGAAGTGAGAAAGAGGGTGAGGGGTACAATGGATTAGGTCCATGAGAAAGTAAGGGGTCATGGGATGTATCTGCAGCCCAGGGGAAGAATTAATCTAAACAACTTAAAAGAACCTCTGAAGACAATGGAGAAAAAGAAAAGGATGTAAGGGCATGCAAGTTAGTTTGTTGGTTTGGTGTCAGGAGTTGAGTGGTTTTCCAATTGATATGTTCTATTCTCTTTCATACGAGTTAATACTAACAATTAATACTTGCTATGTATTACCGTATTCCAAGCATTTTAACTATATTAACTCATTTTATCCTCTGAACAGCCCTGTGAGAAGCTGTTCTATTAGTATATCCCCACGAAAGCAGAGGAAAGGGAACCGTAGAAATAGGTTAACTAATTTACCCAAAGTCACACGGAGCCCAGATTCACACCAGGTAACCTGGCTCTGGAGCCCACAGTCTTAACCACCACTTCACCCTGCAGTTTGTTTTCACTCTGTAAAAGAGGGAATTCAGTTGGAAATGCTCTTGTGGAGGACAAGTGACAACGCCTTCTGAGAAAATGCAGAGAGCTTTCCCGGTGTTGTCAGGGTCTCCAGGGAGGCTGGAGACCATGCTTTGTTGGCCCGAGAAAGAACTTCTGAATATGTTCCAAGTCAGGAACAACCAGAAATCAGGC
This sequence comes from Martes martes, assembly GCF_963455335.1. Taxonomy (NCBI): domain Eukaryota; kingdom Metazoa; phylum Chordata; class Mammalia; order Carnivora; family Mustelidae; genus Martes; species Martes martes. Next base: position 16,000,986 of record NC_137893.1, read on the forward strand.
TAGCTTCCCTACCAAAGGACAATAGTCTTTCAGCAGGATCCAAATATAATACTAAAAGGCTGTTCAAAGAATAGAAGCTACCCAGTGCTGGCACTTGGTGTTGCTAATTGCTCATTTTCTGACTTTTTTTTTTTTTTAATTTAAACGCAAGGAGGAACGTGCTTTTCTCCAGAATTACCCTTGGAGAAAAAGCTAGAGGGAGATACTAACTCCCAAATCGTCTTCTGAAATGAGTAAGTGGATTAAAAGGATGTAGTAGACCTAATAAAAGAAGAGGTGAAATTAAACCGTTAGGAGGGGGTGTAATGAAACTGTTGACTTATTGACCAAATTATGCGGTTTCAATCTTATAGGAACACTGTGCTTCATAGAGAACTGCTGAACCATCGGTGCTATTTATATCCCTAGGCAGGCACTCAGGGGCACCCTGTGAGCCAAAAGCTATGACTCAAACTTCCAGTCTCGACGAGCTGGTCAGACATAAATATTCTCCTGATCTCCACAATCCCGTGCACATTAATGCTCATTATCAACAAACTCTAGTAGATTGACTGTTTGATCAAAGGACTGGAATCTTTCCCAAGAACAGGCTAGATTTTAAAAATGGAAATGATGTTGGAACAGAACCTTAGAATTTTTCACATATTTATTAGAAAGAAAAGAGAAGATGCACAATAAATTTTCAAAGTATACAAATGGTACTAATCATGTTTATACAGTCAAATTTTGATCTGAGGTTAATAAACCAGAAAATCACCAGAGACTCACAGAGCGGCCAGAAGAGGAGGGTTGAGTTTGCTTGTGGGTATGTGCAAGTTAATTCAGACAGAGAAATGACCCTGTCTCGTCTGCTGGAACTAGAAGAAAAAAAAAGCCAAACAGTAAACATCACTAGGGAGAAAGTTGGAAAAATACAATTGTTTCAGTCTACGTAATTTTCTATACACTTGAAATACTACAATAAATAAACTGTATTCATTACTTCCAGAAAAGACCAGAATGCACAGATAAATATATTTTTACAACTTATTTTGACAGAAAGGACAACGATAAACCTCGAAGAGGAAGGTCGAAAGCAGAGACAGTTTGGAAGGGGTGTTTTTTGAGGGAGGGCAGCCAAGATGGAGAATCAGAATCTCTGTTGAAAGGAGATAAGATAGGGGTAGGAACGTTGTACAGAAGGTCAGATTAGAAGAATAAAGTCAGAATGGAGATGGCAAGAAAGCGCAGCCTGGACTGGAAAATGACAGGAGCTTGGAACCATTTGGATCAAAGATGATGGTTCAGGACTAAGGTCATAAACTTCAGTTCTCCTTTATGATACGGATATGGGGGCTGAGAGGAAGGGCATATGGAGAATCTCAGGGCCATGTTAGATTATTAAGGAAAATGGGTACTTTTAAGTTTCTAATCCTAATATTTGAGAGATGATAACCATGTCTTCTTACAAGGTGTAGCTTGTAGCCTTTGTCAAACACCAAGCCCTGATTGGATGAAACAAGGCTCTATGCCTGTATGGAAATGATTATGGCAAGCAAAAATGTGAATTCCTAGAACCTAAGACACACCTTTATTTGAATATAGACAGAAAATATCTTGGAAATAATTGTAAACGATCTGCATTTGTTTGGATTCTCCATACGCATGCTTCCTTCATAGGAGAGAAAAGAGAAACGACTAAAAATCCGTTTTCTTTTGGAACAGTCACATGCTTTTGGCATCTCACATGGAGAGGAAACTTATTTTCTCTTTTCTGCTCTAGTAAACAATTGTATAGCTTCCTCCACTGTCTGGTTGGTGGTGAATTGCATGTACAGTGAGCTGATGAGAGTGGCCACACTGTCTTCTAAAAACCCCACGAAGCACTTGTTTGAGTCCCCAGCCTGAGGAATGGCTAGGTTACAATTGCTGGTTAGGACTCCTCTTTCTTGGTTTATATCTGCTAGCAAGATCATCATAAAATGATGTGACATCTCAGTTAAAGTCCTCCAGCCCATGAAGGAACCCCCAAATGCCATGGTTTTAAATTTTTTGGCAAAGGTCTCTGCCCTTATGATTAATTTCTTCCACACATTTCTCTTTGTAAGCACGTGCCCATTGTCAAACACTGTAAGGAGGCAAACCTATTCTTTTTGAGATGTTTCTTACTTGATTCCTGCCTCCCACTTGTATTTGATAGCGAACCTGAGCTTGTCTCTTCTTTTCTGGAATTGCAGCTATTTCAGGGAGAGAGATATATAGCTCCATAACAATGATTTACATAATAATAATACATACATACTATATATTATATTTTATATAGTATTTATTATCATGTAGTTCTTAATAGAGCAGAAAGAATATTTGATGATCTCTAATTTTTATAGAAAGAAAACATCTTAACTGTTTTTCAAGAGGGAAGATAACTTCTCTCGGGATGGTTATCAACTCCCTAAATCCTTAAAATTAGTGGAAATGAGGCCTTTGAGGAGAGAAAATGATTATGTATCTGCTTTGTAGATGAGACTGCCGGTATAGAACTGAGAATCAGAATCAATTTCGGAATCCATTCCATTAGGTGAGAGAAGATTCCTTTTTGGAAAAAGAAAACCATCCAGGTACAGCATATCTGCACTGTGTGGGTACTTGAGAGCTATTCCAAACCCAAATCTTCTAGGACCTCTGGGAAGCAGGAATGTAACTGCCTGGTGTGATTCAGTTCACCACGGGGAGACTGCTGGGCCGTAAAGGGTCACAAACGCACCTGGGTATGGACGCCCGCTGTAAGTATACTCACAGGCACTCATTAGACTCGGGTAATATCCCTTCCTTAAAATTAAATCTGTATGTGGGTATTCTGGGACCCCCTCTGGTGTTCACAGCTCCATACGTTTGCACAGGGCCACATGTAACCCGATTTCGTTTATGCTGTCTATCAAAGCCAAGTCTTTGGAGAATTAAAGATGCACACAGGGAGTACTAGCAGCATCAAGGGAAAGATGTGGGCCTCATGCTATCTGGCTGGGGAAATCCTGCAGGACGACGTAGAAATGTGGAGTCCTAGGGTTGGGTGAATCAGGGAGAAGCGTGTTCTCAGGATGTTAGACACCAACACGGCCAAGGTTGGAGGTAGGTAAGCAGGTAGGGGGTTTGAGATGACACCATGCATAGACTACTCATTAAAAAGAGAGCACAATGGGGCCAGGAGCCAAATTTGAGAGTGGTAAGTGGGAGACGCAAAGTAAGGTCCTCGCCCTCTAGTTTAGGAGACAACACTAATAAAACACAAATGAGGCCCACTGGATGGCACAGAAAACATTTTGTTAAGTACCAGATTATGTGTCTGATGATTCTGTTTCCTTAATTAAGACTTGCTAGGTTATCTTTCTAAAGCCCATCCATCCTGGTCTACACCAACTGGGTAGCAACTCTTGGTGGTGTTGGACTAAAGCCTCCTGGTCCAGACAGGTGGATTCCTTCCAGACACAGAATTAGAGAATTTTTCCACCAGTGAGATAGGACTTTTTTTAAGTGGAAAAAGAAAGAAAAAAAATCTTTGTTAAACCAACTAAGGTCAAATTTGATAAAGTCTCTATTATATTTAGCCAGATGATCCCTATATAGAAAAATTTTAAGAGACACCCATCAAAGATGTTATGAACCAGCTTTCTAATTTTCAGCTGTTATCAATTATTGCTCAGTTCAGCCATTCTGTTTTTAATGTGTTACAGAATGCCTGGAAATTTGTTTCTAGCTCTTGAACTTGTGGGTCCTCCCATGCCGTTTTGCTCCCAAAGCACCCACAGAATTCTTCCATCCAGCCTGGGCCTGCTGTGGATGAGGAAGGACCCATACATGTAACCTTGTTAGGGGAAAGCACTCATCCACCCTTAGTAGTTGCTTTCCTCCATTTTATTTTTTGGTCTGATTGAAAGAGAAAGGACAGTTTCCGGCTTGGAAAGTTACTGTCACTTAAAATAAACATTTTAGAACATCTTAATTAATTCATTGTAAGCTTCCTCCACTATCTACAAACATTGCCAGTAACACGAGGTCTCGGGTTTCCTGGGACATAGAGAATTGGTTAATATGACTTATACTCAAATTTTTAAAAATTTTATTTTAAAATCACCTTTATTAATGTATAACTTAAAATAAAATTCACTCATTAGAAATGTGCAGCTCTATGAATTTTGACAAATGCACATAACCGGGTCACCTACACTCCTATTGAAATACAGATCACGTCCATCATCCCAAAATGTTCCATTTGCCCCTTTGCAATCATTCCCCAGCCCCCAGACAGCCAGTGCTCTCTGTCACTGTAGATTAGTTTTGCCCTTTCTAGAACTTCCTATAAATGCAATCATGCAGTGTTTACTCTTGTGTCTGGCTCCCTTTGTTCAACACGCTGTTTTTGAGATTCATCCATGTCCTATCAGCAGTTCCTTCCTTTTTGTGGCTTTTTATGTGTATACAGGAGGAAAGAGGCTTCCTTGTGCAACTGCATACTTGCTGGTAAGAAGATTTTAGTGACGATCTGATTTTTGTCTTTCAGGGGCTTCTTGCAGATCCTAGTAAGACAGAATAAAATTCCATAATGTCTCCTTTGTCTGAAGTGAATGGAGATTTCTATATGGCTAACGTACACAGGACAATCAACTAAACTACCAGCTTAAAATAAAACATATGTGTGGAGTTGTAATGCACTGACTGATTTTAGAACCGATTTTTGCTGTCGGTTAAGGTTATGAATGACTTGACTGTCCTGTGAAATCTTTTGAGCCTGGAACCACCCAAAGCTTTCATGGGTACGATCTCACAATCTTTCTCTTCGTATCCTTAGGCCTTGTGTTTAGAGGATACGGCCCCAAGATTTTTGTCCACAACTTCAAAAGTTTTTGGTGTTTATTCATAATGTTTAAAAAAAAAAAAGTTTTTGGTGTTTTCCCTCATCACTGATAAGGCTTTGGAATATAAGTTGAATAACCAGAATAACGTTGACAGGGTAAGAGGAAAAACACAACAAGTATTTAGGAATCATTTAGTTGAAATACAGACAAGTGAGCCCTTATTCCCTCTCTCCTGAAGTTTGTGATCTAGTAGGATCAAAAGACACCCAGAAAGAGCTATAAGAACTCTGGTTGCAGGGGGGAAATCGGAGACCTCTAGGGGAATTCAGTGAGGAGAAGGAGTAGTTTGAACTCCTGAAATACAGATTTTCCAGAGAAGAATTGACATTGGAACCGAAAACTAACAGAAAAGTCAGACTTTCGATAAATGAGAAAAATCAGGACCTTGCAGACAGTGGGAAGCTGCCTCTATCGGGTGCTTATCATAGGTCAGGACTTTGCTGCCAGCAACGCACGTGTGGTCTGGGTTCTCACAAGGACTCCCAGACTATATATTATTTATTATCCCTGCTTCCGGGGTGAGGAAACAAAGGACCGACCGCAAGTCCCACAACATCTAAGTGGCAGAACTGGGATTTGAACTCATGTTTACTTTGCTCCCAAACCCATGCTCTTACCACATGGCCCTTCTGCTGGACTCTCCCCACTTTCCCATCACTAAGACTGCCTCCTTGGTGGCTTCCGCCTCCTGGCTCGTCGCTGCCCTGGGTGGCAGTCCCTCTCGGCCTTTCTAGAGGGGAAGAGCATAGGCCTTCTCTCTGTCTCAGGTCCTGCCACCAGTTCCTGGTTACTGCAGTGTCTGTGTGAACAACACATGCACAGCGGCATCCTCAGAGTCACGATGGTCTTCTCTCCGGTGGTTTCTTCTCCTTTCCATTTCTGCTACCCGGTGTGTCTCCACGTCTCAGGCCCTATCACCACCCAGAATGGTTTCACCTCTGAAATCTAAGCTCTAGTACCCCCATCTCTGGCCACAAGCTCACATTCTCTCAGCCTTGTCCCTCCTACACCTGCTCTTGACTGTACCTGCTTTGTATCCCTTCACATCTCCTAACCTAGTAGCTCTTTCCTAGTCTGACTTCTTGATCTACACTGGGCCACAGCATGGATCCCCAAACTACGTTCTATCTCAGATCTTTTAGGCTCTGTCCTTCCTAGTCCCTGCCCAGCCCAGCAAAACCTCTGGACCAGTCTGACAGTCTGTTGCTAATGCTGTTGAGTGTCACTGGAGCGAACCAAAAGAGAATATGCTGGATTCACTATGAACTCCTGGTCTCCTCCTTCAGTTGGACCTCGAACATATTTCACAAGTCTTTTTTCTTGACCTATGTTGGCTCTTACCACTCAGTCACCATTTCAAATCTTTACATGTGTCCTCTAATTCCCTGTCCAAACTCTAGTCTTTACCCTTCGGAAGAGATGTGTCCTATCAAGAGAACTGAAGTCATCAGGTGTGAATTAGATCAAATTTCCAAAGTCATATCAGCTTACGAAGGCCCTGGACCCTCTTTTGCTCCCTGTCTGCAGGCCCCCTGGGGGAGCCATGCCACTTCCTGTCCAGGGGCTCTATCACCTGCACTCTAAATTCCACTCCTTCCTGCCTCCAACTGAAGATCCTGTAATGATTCCCTTTCTCTCTTATATTTCCAACCCTTCTCCCATTTTGCTCTCTCTTTCTTTTCAGCTTCTAAAAAATGCACAAGTCCCTCCTATCCTAAAAAGGTATCAGTTGACCTTTTGTGCCCCCCTGGCTATAGCCCCATCTCTCCCATTTCCTTTTCCCAGGTTTCTGGAAAGAATATTCTATACTTATTATTCTCTCTATAACTATTCATCTCCTTTTCACTCCTGCTCTTTGCCCTTCACTGATTTACACAAAATGTAGACATAGGTCTCACCTCAGCTCCCTGAAACTCAGCTTCAACAGTAGACTCAGCCATTAATAGAAGTTTAACAAAGGCTTGGCTCTAATGTATATGGGGATTATAATGCAGGAAAGACACACCTTATCTGAGTGACCTAGAGTAAGTTGCTTAATCTCTCTATGCCTTGGTTTTCTCATCTGAAAAATGGGTATGATAAGAGTCCTTCCCCCTTAGAGTTATGAGGGTTGCATGGGCTCACTTATGTGACGTGCTCAGAACAGCATTTGAGGAGGGTGAACCTTTATAACTACCGCTGTCAATGGTGATTAGGTAGCAGTTTTGTAGAACTGCTAAAAAAGGAAAGCAAGTCAAAATGAGGTCTCACCACCAAAATCCGTGAGTCATGCCTTCCCCAGGAGTGTCTTCCTGGCTGTACTTCTTTAAAGAGGACTCTCTAATGAGAGTCCCTTGTCCCTGTCCTGAGTCTCTGCCCAAAGTGGGAGGGATGCCCGGCATCTTCCTAATCTCTGGAGATCTTTTGCTCTGCCCACATGTCAGCACTCACTGTCTGAAATGCCTGCATTTAGATTTGTTCCCTGGTTCAGATCTTTCCCAAGGACGGGGCAGACTTTTTCTTAACACCCTTGTGACTAAGGGAAGGAGGATAGTTCATCTCCACCCTCAAAAGCAGGATCCCTTCAACCCCTACTCCCAAACGGTGGTGGGCACACCACACCTGTTACCCACCCACGAGAGCAGGCAGATTGTTCTGAGTGTACAAGTGAGGAGTGCAGAGCAGGTAGGAATGTCCAAAACCACAGAGCTAGGACAGGTGATGGAGAATTCATGCTGTCTCTATGACCAAATATCTCTCCGTTCCCTGACACACAGCATTGCTTCATTTCTCATAAACCAGAGCGGAGTCATTTCCAAACCAACCTAAAGCACAGTGGCTCTCAAGATGTAAAAGTTAGTGATGAAGTTTGAATACAAGGGACATTTCTTCAAGGATTTTTCTTGCAGATTTGGCCAACTTCTTAGCTAGAATTTGCAATTACTATCACTGTGTCTCCTTCCAGTGGGAGAATGCATGTTCCCTTTCCTCTGTGCACGCAAATGTTCCTTAAGAAATCAGACTCGTTGACAGTCTAGGAGAAAGCCTTTCGTGGTTCCGCACAGGTTTGCTGAGGATGAGTTCACCGAGCTGGCTCACACAGGAGGTGTGGGAGAGAGAGGAACAAGTATGGTTACAGGTATAAATACCATCCTTAGGCTGATGTTACCCAAATCTTCATATTCAGCTAAGACTTCTGCTCTGAATTCTATCTAACTGGCCATTTGGCATCTCCACTGGGATACTTTACACTGTCTCAGAGTTAAAGCATCCCGATGAAACTTCTAATTTTATTCTCCCACCTCCAGAAATACGATCCTCCCCGTTGTTTCTGACTGCAGCAGAGGGCACCACCAGGGCCCAAGGAGACAGCGAAGGGTTTTTATCAGAAAATGGCACGATTAACTTTATTTGTTTATAAGAACATCATCCTAGAAACAATGGGGGGTCAGGAATTACAGTTGAGAGGAGGGAATTGAGTTGGTGGCTATTAAGAAGGCAAAGCTGTAAGACTTTGTGCCTGAGTTACTTTCTTTATGTTAACAAAATAGGATATGTAAGAGTGAGATAATGAAGTGTGTTTCTAGAAACTGCTCTTAGGTTTACCCATATGAAGTGATCATTTATAGGCAACAAACATTGAGTAGCAGCAAATTTTATGATTCCCTTACTATGTTATAACAGGGCAGATGCGCATCTCTTTCAAAAAATAGGAAGATATCTGGCTCAGTTGGTAGAGCATGTGACTCTTGATCTCAGGGTCATGAGTTTGAGCCCCACATTGGGTGCGGAGCCTAATTAAAAACAAACAAACAAACAAACAAACATAAGCATTTACTTCTGGTTTAAGTACAAACGATGGAACACTTTCTGGAAAGCAATTGTATCCTAAGTCTTAAAACAATAACATGTCACATGGTTATTTTACTTGAGAGAATAAATACCAACGAAAACACCAATGGAAAAGAAGTCATTCCAGAAGTGTTTATAACAGGAAAAAAATGGAATTAGTCCAAATGTTCATTTACAAGACACTTTAAATAAATAAGCATCATCTGTTCCGTGAAATAGTACACAACTATTAAAGTGATGAGTAGAATGAAAATTTAATGTCACGAAAAGATCTCCACAATATGTTCTTGAGCATCAGGATGAGATAGAAAACAGATGGGTCCTATTATACCACTTTTACTAAAAAATAGGTTTCTAGGTCTAATTATTACAATATGCAGAGAAAATTACCAGCAAAAACGGTATTCCTAAATGTTAACGGAGACTACCTCTGAGCAGTGGACTTCCAGAAGATTTTTTTTTAATGTAACTGAGGATTTTATAAAAATTTGGGGCAACTTTATATTATTTTTATAATAATAAAGCAAAAGCTTCATTCAAAAGAAAAAAAACTAACAAAAAAGAAAAAAAGCTTCATAAACATTTAAATGCAGGTAGGAGTTGATCACTTCTTAGGGAAAACCCCAGTGTTCAGACAAACCTGGCTAATCTTTGACGTGAGCAGTGATGGGTACATTGCTACATTTTCTGTGACATCAACATTAAAAACAGAGACTCGGTCCTTCCACAGATGACATTCGGTGCCTGTAAACAAGGGATGTGTGGCGGGTTTGTACCAACAGGCGGAGCCTGCAGATCTCATGAGGTATCGCTCTGTGGGTTGAAAGCCCCACTGTCAAGTCTAACACTGTTCACATGAATTCTAATTTCTGAAGTAAAAGCAGCTCTTTCATCAACTGTTTGTTTTTTTCTGATTCCTGATTCCTATTTTTTTTTTTAAGAAAGATTTTATTTATTTATTTGACAGACAGAGACCACAAGTAGGCAGAGAGGCAGGCAGTGGCGGCGGGGGGGGGGGGAAGCAGGCTCCCCACGAGCAGAGAGCCCGATGTGGGGCTGGATCCCAGGACCCTGAGACCATGACCTGAGCTGAAGGCAGAGGCTCAACCCATTGAGCCACCCAGGTGCCCCTCCTGATTTCTATTTTAAAAGAGTGGGACTCCGAGGCTGGTTTGGGGACTGAGTAGGTCTAGGAGCATGAGATACCCTATTAATATTCTTATGAATGGGAAAGCCCATATGTAAGTAAATTTTCTCATAGCCATATTAAAAAATGGATGGAATTAATTTTAATAATCTCTTTTATTTGAACTCGGTACCAGAATGTTAGTATTTCAACATGTAACCAATGTAAGATATTATTGAAATAGTTTATATTTTCGTTGGTTTTTGTTTTATTCTGCTATTACTTTTCAAAAATAAAAGCTCAGCCTTAGACCGTTTCTATGCCCTCCCCTTCTTAGATAAAGGTGGCACGCTAACAGTACATTCTGTGCCTAGTTTTTAAACTTAATACGTGCAGAAGTCATGCCATTGAGATGGATAGATCTCAAGAACATTTGAGCGTTTGCAACACTTGACAATCACCGGGCGCTGGCATTGATGGGAAAAGAAATTTTGTGCTCGATTCCTCTCTTCTGGCAATATCCATCAGAAAACCCTTCTCTCCCTCCCAGAAGGGTCATACCACTTCAAAGGGAGCCAGTGGTGGCTTTTAGCTAATAAAAGGGTACCTCTGTCTCTGATTTATCTTTACACTAAACGTCTAAAGGACAAGGAACTGTTATGATCCCAGAAAATGTTCTCAAGAAGAAAGGTATTTGCCTTTATTTGGTAATTGTACATAATAGTTGAAAGGAGATCGGCTATAAAAGCAGGGGAAGCTGGAAGACGGCCCATGAAGTTAATTTTAAAAGTTATTTATTGACTCTTTGATGGGTGGGGCTTTTTCTCTCTTTGGTACCTCCCCACAAAGTCCTGAGCTTCCATTTAAAAACAAAGCTTGAAGCTAACCCCACTATTCCCAGCTCTCTGTGAGTAAAGTGAACACGGCCTTGAGCACAGGGCTGGTACCGGAGTTGGCGGGGAGATTTCCTTCTCCCATCGGTGGCTTGACCCCAGTTGCCTTTGGAGCCCAGGCGATTCCCATGGTTTGGGACCAAAATACTTCATTTGTGAATCGAGGTAAGCGCTCACTGGCTGTAAACCTGCAAACTCCAGAAACTGCCATCATCCTTGAGAAAAATTTGTCTTCAGACTGACTGATGGGCTGATTGATCCTTTCTCCTCAAGGAGGTCTGGGAAGAGGGCAGCTTTTGCTAGAGGACATACTACAGAAGAATCCAAGACTCGTTGATGCTAAAGTTTCTACTGGAATGAACTTATTCAGTAAGTATTCCCGAAACAGTGGGGATGATATTACTTTCTGGCTTTATCAGGTGTCAAAATTTGGCTACAAATAAGAGAAACCATTTCACCACCAGATTTCTTGGCTTCCTCAGTTGGAGGGGCTCTCGGAACAGTGGGTGTGGTGATGGCTTTTTCTGAATGTCCCCGATCTGGCAAGGGACACACATCGGATGCAAATGGGATGGAAGGTGCAGAGTGTTAGCTGTGTACACGTGGGATGTGAACAATTTCAACACAGCAAAGAGAGCACATCCACCTGACGCTGGTGTATCCTTCTGTGAAATCGATCAGACCTCTGATGGGAATCCTTCAATGAAATCGATCAGACCTCTGATGGGAAGTTCATGGCCATGGGGGCTTTGGAAACCCCCATCTTTGAGAAACCTCTGAAAGGACTCCGTCTCCATCCTTTAAAACTTTTCAGGCTGCTGAATTTACTGCACAGGCTGAAGCTGAAGTCGCTCTTTGCAGAAATATTCCCTACGCAGACTCGGGCAGAGTGGTGTAAGATCTTTGAGGAACTGGATGCGTGTGTGTGATCCCTGTTCTGATGTTTGATGATGTTTCTCAACTCCTTAAGAATAAGGAACATATCCCCCCCCCCCTTTTTTTAAATCACGAATCAGGAGGTAACAGTCCCCATGCTAGTTCCATTTCTTTCCAAAACTATGCAGCTTCTGTCCCTTCCAGGCAGAGTTCAGCCCTGAAAGAACACTCAGAAGGAATATTCAGAAAATATGGATTTAGCATAGCAACCCCACCCTTTGGGAATCCTTAAAAAGCAGTAAGTCAGCAGCTAATCTGTAGCATTTAAAAGTAAAAAGTACCTGTTTCTTAAGTAATCCAGTGAGCTTAAGTTGATGTGTGTGATTTGGAGAAATCACGAGTGCTTTCATTTGGGGAGAAGTTCATTCTTGTGTCAAGACGAAATCTTATGCTCTCAGAAAATTTAAAGAATGCTGGCATGTTTTAGTTAATCTTCTGTAACTTTTATGCCAAGTAAAGACTGTAGACTTTACATGCGTTGTTATTATTCTAATTGAAAGGCAAACCAGTGTCATATTTGATAGGTATTATGCCTGAAGTAGTTTTAAAATATTGTGTCATGTCTGGAAATGGATACAAGTTCCTGCATGATCGTACTTTGAAAAATCATTTAACTATTTTCTTGGGTTTTCACTAGTGGGGGAAAAGAGAAAACATGATTTAAAATGTAACCATTACATACAAGCTACTGCAAGGTAGGGTGATATGGAAGTAATACTGGTTACACTTTAATGAAATGTACAGACACATACTTTGAGCCAGGACACTGACAAGCCTGTACACTGCAGTGTACCAGGAATTCTGTACTTCTGTATGTTCAAAAAAGAAAACCCCAGGCCGTAAATGGTGTTACTTAGACCGGGTTTCCAAAATGGTGCTTGAAATACAATCTAATTGTAGTTTCCACCCTCCCCAGAAACGTGGCCTTAACCAGTCAGTCCGGAAAATTTGTCTCTCCATCAGCGTCCACAAGTCTGTCACCTGGGTCCTCTCCATCCCCTGAAGAAAGATGAGGTTATCTGTGTGATAAGACAGCTTGCTTTCCCCCCTAGCAAACAGCACGTTCTGGAACAATCCTTTTCTTTTCCTGACAACTTTCTTGCCTCTACCCTCTGTCTATAAAAACCTTCCATTTTATACAACTTCTCAGAGCTCCCCTCTACTTGCTAGGTGAGATGCTGCCAGATTCATGAACTGCTTAGTAAAGCAAATTGGATCTTCAAAGGTACTTGGTTAAATTTTTGTTATTTAGCACATATAATGAGTGATATGTGTTTTTTTCCTGACGTGGTCCCATTTTCTTCCTTCCTCCCTCTCTCTCTCCTTTCCTTCCTCCCTCTCTTTTGCTTTTCTTTTTTCTTTTCCTTCCTTCCTTCCTTTCTTTCTTTCTCTCCTTCTTTCGTTCTTTCTCTGTGTCACACAAAATGACCTCATTTCACAAAAATTATCTTTTCTTTTCAAACCAGGTTTTCTTGCGAGGAGGGGTTACCTTATTTTATTCTTTCCATCCCCAGGGAATTGTAGCTCTGTTCCCACTCCATTCTCCTGGGCATAATTCACACAGACTCCTTACCCCCCCCCCCCCCACCCCGCACACTCTAAGTGCCTTCTAATTTTTATGAATTAAAGGAACTTCAAAGCTTTAGTAGATTAGTTCATATAAATAAAAGTAATAAAATTCCTATGCCAGATAAATCCATGTGTGTTCTGGAGGGGCTCAGCCTTCCACAGCAGGTAAGTGGCCTCAAGGCCACACTCCAGCATCTGGCAGACCCGGCTCTCGCAGACTCCTGCTCGGTGTCCTGCTCGGTGTCCCCCGGAGCTCTCTCAGGCATCTGCTGGGAGATGCATTCCACACAGTCCTAGCCTAGGGGATTGGTCCCTCAGGAAACAAAACAAGACAATGAACCAAATTAAAAAAAAAAAAAAAGTCCAAACAATAAGCGAAAGTATTTCCTACCCTTCATAGTCTCTTTTAACATTGATCAAAAACTTTCAAACATCATTGGGGAGGGTATGTGCTACAGTGAGTGCTGTGAAGTGTGTAAACCTGGGGATTCACAGACCTCTACCCCTGGGGCTAATAATACATTATAGGTTTATAAAAAATTATTTAAAAAACCCCACAAAACTTCAAACATTATCAATCCCAGTTTCCTCTATTAACACCACTGCTTGCTACTTATTTGTCTTTGTCTTTCTTTGAGACAACTATTGAGTGTGTGTGTGAGAGAGAGAGAGAGTTTAATGGAGCTTTTTCTGCTATATACACTGTTTGTATTTCACATTTTTCTCAATTTGACATTTCTCTTTTAACTTTATGGAATCTTTTACCGTGCCTAAGTTTTACATTTTTATGAAATCAATACCGAAAGCATAAAAATAAAAAGAAAGAAGTTTATACTGTGGAAGATCGCAAAAAGGGCCACAGGTTTTCATTCCTTCATCTGTGTCCTCGGCAAAGCACTTTGTCTGCGGCTCCCGGCAAGCGGTTGACCTGTTTCCCCACTCGGGCCCTGCATGGGCTGGTGGATTGCCGCCGAAGTGACAAGGGGCACAGTTTTCTCTTTTTCTTAAAACCCTACCTCTACCATGTGAAAAATCCGGGCTGGCTCACTGGGAGATGAGAGACGTGTGGCCTAGTTGCCCTCAACCCATGCCAGTATCCGGGCAACCAAGAGGCCTGTGGGTAAGGCCGCGTAAGACACGCAGCCCCAGCCCACCCCGCAGCTGAAGGCAGCTTCCTGAATGAGGCCGACTGACCTCAGCCGGTCCTGGCCCAGATCAGCAGAATGGCCCAGATGACCTGCAGACACGTGAGCGATAGTAAATGATAGCGGCTTTACTTTTTTTTTTTTTTTTTTAAGATTTTATTTATTTGAGGGAGAGAGAGGGAGACAGAGGGAGCACACAAGCAGGGGGAGCTGCAGGCAGAGGGAGAGGGAGAAGCAGACTCTCTGCTGAGCAGGGAGCCTGGTGCGGGGCTCCATTCCAGGACCCTGGGATCATGACCTTAGTGGAAGGCAGACGCTTAACCGACTGAACCACCCAGGCGCCCTAATGATTATAGCTTAAAGCACTAAACTTTGGGGGTACTTTGCTCTGAGGCAGTAAATACCTGATTCACTTGTGTTTTCTTGGAACATTTTTTTCTTGTTCTTGACTCTTTAATCCATAGAAAGTTTATTTTTGTGACTGGGGTGAGGTAGTTAAGGGGCTTTTATTTATTTTACTAAATGTATGGCTGATTTTCTCAACACGATTTATTGAAGTTTCTTTCATCACTGAATTGAAATGCCATGGTTTTCATTAACCAGATTCCCATATGCATGAGAGCTAGCTTCTAGATGCTCTAATGCATTCTGATGATTTATTTTCTTCTATCTGTGCCAATAAGACAGTGTTTAATTTCTTAATTTTAGAGTATGACTTGATATCCAGAATCTTCCCTTAAAATAATGTCGGAACTCAATTATTAGAAGTGAAGGGAAGGGATAGTGTTAGATACTTTTGTATTCCCCCTAGAATCCACCTATCTTCTGTGGTGATTGCAAAATGTTTTTTGAAAGAGGAAACATTTGGTCTTCTTTATTGTAAATCTGTGGCATTTAATGTGCCAAAAATAAATTCAGGAGCCTGCAGTTGATAAAGATGTTATTTTGGTCATTATCCCTTTTATCTGCACAACTCTATAAGGTATAAGGTTAGCAATTTGAGAAAGGCTATATCATCATGAAGGTGGAGGGAGAAGCAAGAGGAGAAGGAAGAGAAGCAGGGATGGAGGAGAAAAAAGTTAATATGTGATGAACATCTACTCTGTGTTACTGTCTATACTGAACACTGTATATGCCCCGCCTAATTTATGGCTCACAACAGCTTTGTGAGGTCTGTACTATTTATATATCCTGTTTTCAGAAGAGAAGGCGAGATTCAGAGAAGTTAAGTAGCTAGTTCAAAGCCACACAGCAAATGAGTCAAAATTCTATATGAATGTGAAAACAGGGGAAAACACACACACACACACACACACACACACACACACACACACACAGAGTGGGGGGCGGAGAGTAAGTAAAAGAAAATACACCTAACACTTAGCAACTGTCTTCTCTGGCTTCTGGGATCATGACAATTTCTATTTTCTTCTTACACTTTTTCTGTTGACCAAATTTCCCGCAACGAGCATACATTATTTTAGCAAATGTAAAATAGAAACATGATAATACTAATAGTGCACAGATAACCCCCCCAAAATGGCACGTTGCAGCCACTGGAATGTAGCGTGAATTCTGCAGTAACACCGTACAGAGTTTCCTCTCTCACACGGTCTGGCTGGACCAGTTACCAAACGAGGAGGCGGGAACAGGATGCGCCCCGCGGTCCGCGGAATCATTACCCAGCCTGCCCCGCGCAGCTGTCTCTTCTGCACCTGTCATCCGTACATCGCACTCCTGCCTAGGATCTTTGGATGACTCTAGTCCTTCATACAGAGTGGAACCGGAGGAATGGAAGAATTGTATACAAAAAGGCATTAATAACAAATAGCTGCCCAAGGAGGTTAGAAGGCACAGAAAAAATCCAATTTGGCTCCTTATTCCTGTTTCTGCTTCTCAGGCCACCTGCTGCCTAAGTGTGAACAAGTGATGGGTGTGGGCACTAGCTGGCTGGATCTGTTATACTGTAATGGAAAAAAAAAAAAAGTAAGGGTTGGTCTATGAATATCGGGACAGAGGTGACAACCTTTTACTACAGCCCAATAGTAAAACTGAATAGGACTTCTGAAAAGAGGGTAAAATAGGCAAAAAACCAATAACTTGACTAAACCTGGAAGAAAAAAAGAAGAAAGAACAACTAAAAAAGGTGAAATGAGTAAAAATCATTAAGCTGGAGGGGATAACACTGAGTTTCCTGGCAGGTCCGTTAGATATGAATGGGCTGAATTCTATTGAGAGACCAAGACACGCATTTTTTTTTTCTTTAATTTAAAAAGATGATGGGGTGCCTGGGTGGCTCAGTGGGCTAAAGCCTCTGCCTTCCGCTCAGGTCATGATCTCAGGGTCCTGGGATCGAGCCCCATATCAGGTTCTCTGCTCAGCAGGGAGCCTGCTTCTTCCTCCCTCTCTGCCTGCCTCTCTGCCTACTTGTGATGTCTCTCTGTCAAATAAATAAATAAATTCTAAAAAAAAAAATGTTTAAAAAAATAAATTTAAAAAGATGACACATAAAGTTAAAGGAAAAAGAGAAGGGAATGATTACATATATGTGGCGAATACACAACTGGCAGACCTACTTCCTTTTTACTTGCACCTGAGAAGGTGGAATTCATGGTTCAAGAACTTACAGGTCAAAGAGAAACAGCACGGTGGGCTGCGGTCGGTGGCAGCAAAGGCCCGCGACTGGAGGGAGGGTGCTTTTCTCTTTCTTCTCCTCCTTCTTCCTTCCCTCCCTGCCTTTTTCTTTTTTTAAAGATTTTCTTTATTTATTTATGAGAGAGAGAGGGAAGCAGAAGGAAAAGCAAGCCTCTCCTCACCCCCTGTAGAGAAGGGATTTTCCTAATGGGGACTTGATGCCAGGACTGTGGGATCACGACCATAGCAGAAGGCAGACACTGCACCAACTAAGCCACTCAGGCACCCTGCTCCTTTCTTTTTCTTTTCTTTCCTTTTTTTTTTTTTTAAGTAACAACAGCCAGTTTTATTGTTGAACATTTACATCTCATAAGAATAATTAAATACTGAGATGATCCAGTAGCTTAAAAATAAAACAATTTTATTCTGCAGGGTTCAGATTTGATTAGATTCTTAATTAGATTCTGATAGATTCAGTTAAATTTATGCACAGTAAAATTAAAAATTAATATTGAGGGGCAGCTGGGTGATTCAGTCAGTTCAGCGCCTGACTGTTGGTTTTGGCTCAGATCATGATCTCAGGATCCTGAGATCCAGTCCCCAACCAGCTCAGCATGAGTCTACTTCAGATTGTCTCCCTCCCCCTTCCCCTCTACTCCTCTAACCACTGCCGCTGCTCCGCCGCCCGCCACGGCTGACCCATGCATGCGTGCGTGCATGCATTCTCTCTCTCAAATAAATAAACGAAACCTTAAAAAAAAAATTAAAATTGAGAGGCTAGCTGCTCTAGGAACAGAAATAGAGTGCTACGTCTTCCAAACAAGTAGAAGGTAAAACAAAACAAAACAAAAAAACTAAAACAAAATCTCAATCCAAAAAAAAGGCAGGAAAGGAGGAAAATTTGTCATACAAAGTTTAAGATGGTAGAAAAAACCCAAATTCATTCATTCAATAATTACAGTATGGAGCACCTACTAAAAGCCACATACTCTTTTAGGAGCCAGGGATGCAGCAGTAAATCAAACATTGAAAATACCTACTTTCATGGAGCTTCTGTCCTATGGGGGAAAGATAATGAACTAGATGAATGAATAAATCATGTGGCATGTCTTATGATAATAAGCACGAGAACAGTAAATGCAATTGATATGTTAAGGATGGAAAAATCTTGTCAAAAATGGCCTCACTGAGAAGGTAAAAAAAATATGAGGGGGAAAGAATTGAACCATGTGGATGTGAGGAGAAAAGCAGATCAGACAAAGGAAGTGCAAAGGTCCTGGGGTTGGCATGTGCTTGAGGAGGCTGCACAGAACAGAGGGAAGGGTAGAAGGAGGTGAGATCAGAGGTGAAACAGGACCACATCATTTTGGACCTTTACTCTAAGTGAAATGGGTCACTCAAGGTGCTGCCCCGTGAACTGACCACAGGAAGGGAAGGCAGACACCAGGTGGGTGGCTCCTGCGTAAACCAGGTGAGAGGCCACTCAGCTCAGACAGGTGAGGTGATGGGAAGGGCGGGGGAGTCTGGAATGATTGCAAAGTAGTCCATAGGATTTGCTGACAGATTACATGTGTGGTGTGAAAGAGATGAGTCAGGATGGGGTTTGTTATGACTTGAAACGGTGACAAGGAAATGAAATTTACAATTGCAATTAATCCTAAATCTGAGACATAGACCATTCTTATCCCCAAGTGAGCTGGAGGAGCCAGAGTTCCTGGCTGGTCCTTGGCCATTCATTACCCTGCAATGTTCTCTCTAGCTTCTTTCCATTAATAGGAACCTCGCCGGTTGCCAGAGACAGGTTGCCGGCTCTCTGTGGCTTTGATCAAACCCAGATGCCCCAGCCCAAAGTGAGTGCGTGTGTTTGGCAGCCCCGCCCCACACTACATAAAAAAGTGAATGTTACTTAAGAAAATGTGATCCCTCAGTTTTTAAGCTTCTCTCAGAAAATCGTCATGTCACCTTGGAAGAGGAGAAACTGGTGGAGACACCAGATGACTTTACTTGGTGTCATCTGAGAAATGACCAGACCCCTCCTTCACAAATCAATTAACATTTATGATGAAGGAAAACTCAGTAGACAGCACATATCTCATATTTAGGATTAATTGCAATTATAAATTTAATTTACTTGTCACCGTTCCAAGGGTGTCATATGTGCATTGTGAATACTAACTGTTATTACCAAATAAGTACAATCTTTTTTTTTAAAGATTTATTTATTTATTTATTTGGGAGGGCAGAGTCCCAAGCAGACTCCCCACTCAGTGCAGAGCTCAATGCGGGGTTCCATCTCATGAGCCTGAGGTCATGATCTGAGCCGAAACCAGGAGTTGCACACTTAACTGACTGAGCCACTCAGGCACAAACAGTACAATCTTAACGAATTTTTTGGGGGGAGGCAATGACCTTGGTAAAAGTCAGGATTCCTTTTCAAATTGTTTTCTCTGCCCCCAAAGAGATGGGGACTCAGAAGTGGAAACACATAAAAACTTAAAGGCTAGAACACCAAGTAAGAATCCACATACATAATGCTAAGCTCCTCTAAAATTATCACGTAAGTCAGTGAGAAGATAAGAAAATAAAAATGGAATGTTCCACAACTTTTCCAAACCACAATTATTTTTTTAAAGGAGGGTTATTGGGGTGCCTGGGTGGCTCAGTGGGTTAAGCCTCTGGCTTCGGCTCAGGTCATGATCTCAGGGTCCTGGGATCGAGCCCTGCATCAGGCTCTCTGCTCAGCAGGGAGCCTGCTTCCCCCCCCCCCCGCCACCCCTCTCCCCCACCCCACTGCTGCCTGCCTCTCTGCCTACTTGTGATCTCTGTCCATCAAATGAATAAATAAAATCCTTTAAAAAAAAAAAGGAGGGGCATTGTGTTCAATACTGAGAATTAAAGTTTATTTTAGCAATGAAAACTGGAACAGCATTATTTCAGTATGAATGCTTACAGAACTCCTTCCCTATCATCTAAACCCCTGAGTGGCTTGCCCCTCCCAGTCTATGAATGCCCCCGTCTGCTCAACTGCTTGGCACCTTCCTTTCCTGGTGCCTACACAAGATCCCCCCAACCACAGCCCAAATCCTCCCTGCCCAAATTTCTTAGTTATCCCCAGTTCACCATTTATCCATTAAACAGTGCCCATTCTCTAGCATCAACATTGTTAAGAATCATGTAAGTTGTCTGTTAAATGCAGACTGCCGGGTTTCAGTCCTGGACTCGAGATTTAGAAACAGGTGGAGCATGGTGTTTTTGGTTTTGTTTTTTAAGATTTTATTTATTTATTTGTCAGCAGGCAAAGCAGTCAGAGGGAGAAGCAGGCTCCCCGCTGAGTAAAGAGCCTGTGCTGGACTCGATCCCAGGACCCTGGGATCGTGACCTGAGCTGAAGGCAGACACTTAACCGACTGAGCCACCCGGGCACCCCAGGACTCTGTTGGGTCTATGTCCTTGCTCCTCAAAGTGCGGGTCACAGATCAGAAGCACCTGTCGTGTATGGAACTGGTTAGAAATGCAGAATCTGGGGCCTCACTTGAGACCCTCTGGAATCAGAATCTGCCTCGTAACAAGATCTGCAGGTGCTTCACATTCACGTTAAATTTTGAGGAACACTAATTAGATCACACAAAAGAGATGTGCTGACCATATATTTCAGTAAAGGCTTTATGATGCTTTGAGGCTTTCATTAAATTTTGAAGGTTTTTTGAGAAATCATATATGCTGTTCTCTAATTCTCCGATTTGGTTATGTTCTCCAGAACATGAAGATTTCTTACGGAGATTACTTTGTTGATCCCTTTACAGAACCATTTTTTGGGCTATTGCTGGTGCACCAAGAGAAGAACGTGCTCTTTTTAATCTAATGTAATTGTCTTAATCGTGTATAGACTGGTCCTGCTCTTAGTTTGTTCATTTGGTTTCTTGGCTTAAGCCATGACGTTGGGGTCATCTCCCAAACAAATATCCCATCTCGCCTGATGAGGCGAGATGAGGTGTCCAAGGGATGAAATGTCTCATCTACTTGCAGGGGGCGGGAGTGGGGAACCAAACTCCTTGGCCAGGGGAAGCCAGGACATCTGCTACAGGCATGAGCCAGCCTCTTGGCTGAGCTGAGTCTGCAGAGGCAGGAAGGATAAACCATTGGGTCTTCATCCGAAGACACTGCTGTGGTCAACAAGATATCTGCAGTGGAATCCAGGACACACCCATAGGGAATAACTACACACTTAAGAAAAAGTGATTATTAATCTGATAGTGGGCCCAAAAGGTTCTCAGGCTGGCTCAGGCCCTGACTTTTCTTTTGATCTTTTTTTTTTTTTTTTTAACTCACTGGAAATAGACTTAAGAGTATTTCAGGAAGAACATTTTCACTAATAGATATAATCTGTAAGATTTAACAGAGCAGTTCAGATAATGAAAGAGACTAGAAAGATAATATAATAAAGTTTGACTTTTATTCCAAAAGCATTGTGGATACTTTATGTATATTTTATTTTCCTATTTTTATTTTTTAAGATTTTATTACTTATTTGACAGAGAGAGAGTGCACAAGCAGGGGGAGCAGCAGGTAAAGGGAGAGAGAGAAGCAGGCTCCCCATGAGCAGGGACCCCCCCAATCTCAAGACCCCATCTCAGGACCCCAGGATCATGACTTGAGCCAAAGGCAGGTGCTTAACTGACTGAGCCACCCAGGCTCCCCTTCTCTATCCCATTTTGAATTCTCTTTTCTCTCACCTAGGTGAGACTCACAAGGTCATAATCATGAGCAAAGATAGAGGTTATAGCGCTTCAGCAACTGGTGATGTGGGACTCTTGACCACCTACTCATGTCATCTACTTGAGAAGCCCCCATTCTCTGATCTCAATGTACTACTTCGATAGTATGACATAATTCTGCCACATCCTCTAGGCTTAAGATTTGGTAGACCCAATAATGCCCAGCTCATAGGCAAATACCCCTCTTTACTAGGACTCTTCTCTTTTCCCATCTCTGTATCTGTTTTCTAAACAAATATAGCCATTGGCCCTTTTTTCTTAAAGAAAAGAACAGTTTTTAAAAATTACACAAATCTGGCTGGGCAGAGTAACCCAAACATTTTTATGAAGTGGGAGATCACAAAAGCAGTTTGTTGAACTATGAACTAGTTATCCACAGAGTTCTAATGGGCAGAGCCCCAAACTTGTGGCACACTGGGAGTCCAGGTGGGGAAGGAGACCATGCTCGGTGGGATAACCCGTGAAAACAAGATTGGGGGGAGGAGTGGACTGGGGGCCACTGGGGACAGGAAAACATTAACTGGAACAGAAAGTCAGGTGCCCTAAAAAAGGGTTAACAGTCTAAATCCTCAAGCCCAGAGGGAGATCGTGACTTGAATCTGGTCCTTCTGGGGACAATCATCCAAGTGGTTATATCCAAATGTCCTTCTCCATTCACTCTTCCATGCTCATATGAACCTTAAACAATTGTAAACATCATGAAATGTGTAATTTCTAGGTCAAAATTTCTAACTATTTCTGGAAAAAAAGAGACTAGGGAGCTAAGTCAGACAGTCTTGCCTCAAGAGCCCCCAGACCACTAGACAAGACTTCAAGGGAGTCACCTAATAGTTGTTGAGGGAGGAAACATTTTTAGACAGTCATCCTTATAGCCAACTCATACTCAAAGTGGGTGACTTATTTCTCAGACCGAAGGGAGCAATTTCCAGGATATTTTTCAGGGCCAGCAATCCCTCCCACCAAGGGCTCACAAATCTGGACCCCACCATGCTGTGTTACTCCCACAAACAGACCTTAAGAGGCCAGGGAACCTGTTAGGGAGGATGTACACTTTACAAACATGGGGACGGTCTCATGTCTCAACACCAGTAGGTTCTCCGGGGATGGAAACTCTTTTCATCTCTCTGTGTTTGCCAAAGTCTTGGGTTCAGGTTTCCCTGTGTCTTCCCCATCTATTGTTCAGATCCCTCATGGGAGTGGTTTTTATGTTAAGCCTTAACCTGTTTCACCAGAACCCTTGAGGATACATCAGAGTCCCCTGGAGGGCTCATTAAAAGACAGATTGTTGGACTGTCCCACCCCTCAACCATCCTGATTCAAAAAGACCCCAGTGAGACCCTAGCATTTGCATTTCTACAAGTTCCCAGGTAAGGCCTCTCTGCTGCTGTCTGCAGACCAAGCACTCTTGGAGAGCTGTGATCACATTGGTTATTCATTCATTCAAGAAATATTTATTGAGCTTCTACTCTGTGTCACAGACTGTACCAGGCACTCAGGATAAAACAATCCAAAGAGCAATGGAGCTGATATTCTAGCTGGATAGGCAGATGTTAAATAGTTACATACATAATTATTTAGTTACAGTTGTGATAAGGAACATTACTAGATATTGTCTCAACAAATAACAATGGACTTCAAGATATCAGGGAATGCATCCATTTCAACTAAGTCTGAAGGACACATTTATATCATTCATTCATTCATCCATTCACTCATAATCTTCATTCAAGAAAATAAAATTTCTGCCCTGAAAATAACCTTCGTGAACTACCCTTAAGTTTTAAACAGTGCATACCAATCACTTGGATTGATAATGGGATTGTCTTTCCCTGGGAACCTGGTTTTAGCTTCAGCTGACATATTATTAGAAAAAAGGAGTAAAAGGAAGTTAGGGAAGTGAGCCAATGAAGGTGTTGGGGCCTTGGGAGCTGCGTGGCTGAGCCATGCTGTGGATGTGGTGTTAGAACTAGAGGCTGGACTTGTAGGAGTCAGCCCTAGACGTGGGCTTGTCCCGGCTTCCCTTCCCTGGGTGAGGCAGGAAGATCTCAGGGGGCTGCAGGGCTCACCCAGCACAGCTAGTGTTGGAGCTGAGACCCCAGCCTTGCCCTGCAGGATTCTGCTATTTGTCCAAAGCAGCCTCTGCATGGCAGGATGTGCCACTGGAACCACAGCAGGTGTAGAAGGGGACCAGCTGGGAAAAACCACCAGGGCTGAGATGGGCTGAAGGGATAGGAGGGGCCAGAGAGTGGGTGGGGCCAGGGGGAGGGTGGAAACAGAAATGCTTTGTCTCAAAATGTATGGAGACCCATTGAATAACTTTGACAAGTTATTAGCTGTGAGATTTGAAGCCAATCACCTAATATTTCTAAAACTCTGTTATCTGGAGGGCACAACACCTTTTTCACCTACTGGAAAATGAAATTCTCAAGTGAGATTATTAGCGGTGGAATGCAGTAAATGTATTCATAAGAAATTATTACAGCGGCTGCCCTGTGTTGCAGAATTGGGTCCCATCACTAACCAGCAAGTCACCTTTCTGGTGCCATTTCTTCGCCTACATAAGATAAGGGCTTGATTAAATGAACTGTATGTTTCTTTCCAATCCTAACACACTCTAATCCTCGGTAAACTGAAAAAAAATATTTTTAATTGTTATTATCATTATTTTTTTAAACTTTTTGCTCTTCAGTAGAGGAATCAGTCCAGACAGCTGCACAGGAAAAACAGATGTTTAAAAATACATTTTGTGGATAAAGTGTATTTATTTCCCTTTTCCTGGTTCCTTTGACCTGTTGTTATTGTTGTTTTGGTTTGACCCTTAATATGAAAACATCGCTGGATATACACTCATTTCTTAGGTTCTGTAAACCCCTCAAGCACCCCAGGGCCTGGAACACCTGGTGAGAAGGAGGTGGGAGGCCGTGACCTGCTATCCCATGATTTTCAAGCCCCTGAAAAGGCAGGTCAAAATTTTGGTTCTTGAGGCATTGGTGACATGACCTCAGCTAAACATGTAAAGTACTTTTTCAAAATAACATAAAACCCTGACCAAACATGATTAGGAGTCTTCAAAGTCTCAGAAAAAGTTGAGGTGAGAGTCCAAACTTCCACATTTGCTTGGGGCCAACAATCATTTCTATTCTGGAGCTCCTTTAAGCCCCCTTGGCAAACTAGGTTAATAACTAACCGCGTGAAGTGACTCAGAAAATCCCCACATCCTGCTTGTGGTTGCCTTAGTGGTGCTGTTCTGAGGGCTGTGTTTGGTGGTAAAATAGTGCCTTAAGATCTTTGACTACCTTTATCTCAGACTTAGAATCACCTGTTCTTTCTCTTTGAGGTCTTTGTGGTCTTTGTGAAACAAGGAGCAGATTTAGCGCTATTTCACTCACTTTGTGGATACTGAGAGTCACTAGAAGTTTCTATAAGTGGTGTATTGAATGAACTGAATTCAGTAGATATGACAAAAACCCTCTTGGCCCCAGTCAACTCACTCCATACCAGTTGTTTTACCTGCCTCTGGGAGAAACCTTGCCATTATCCCCTGTGGGGAGGGAGGAAGAGGAAAAAGGAAGGGGGAGGAGAGGGAGAGTGGATGAGTGGGAGGAGAGGCCAGAAGGTAAAACTGAGCTGTGATGCTCTCTCTCTCTATAGGGCCTTCCCTGACCCCAGACAGTTTTGAAGCTGGGATGACCCTTCAGAGTTGTCCCAATTGTGGCCGGGGGATCAGGACTTTATTCTCCGACATCTATTAGCCATGGCACACTGGCCTCCCCAGGAAGAGAGTGTGGCCTTGAGCAGGTGGCTCTCTGCAGAGATAAGTCCTCCAGGCAGCCGATAGCTGAATGCTGTCTGTCAGCAGCACTCCAGCAGGTGGGACTAAGTCCTTCATCCTGTGTCAGGGCATCCCAGTGGCCACCACAGGGATCAGAAGGAAAAGGGGACAATCCTTAGTAGGAGAGGTGTGACCTGCCATTGGCGCCTTCTGCTAGACATCCAAGTGCATCCAAAAGCATCCAAGGTGCTTTTGGGCTTCTTTTCATTGTAGTTCTTTGTGCCGACAAAGCTTCTCAGTCTAGCTGCTTGTTGTTCCTATGCAGGCCTGGCATGAGGTTGTTGATCCTTCTGTTGGGATCCCTTGCCCTCCCAGGTGCTCTTTTGGAATGGGACTCTTTTCAGGATGACTCGTGGCTAGGTAGTATCTTCAGAGTCCATGTCCTGTTCCTTGGAAAAAATATCTTTGCCTTACTCTTGGTGACCAGCCATTCTGGTTTTGTCCTATTCTTGGCACTGAAGTCTCACATCTCAGGAGATCTTTCAGTCCTGGACAGACTGGGGTGGCCGCTCACCCTAGAATGTATGGACCCAAAGCAGCCACAGCATCCCATACTTAGACTCTTTCAGTGTGAATCAAATATCCATTCCCATGCCCATCAAACTCTGGGGACTCATACAAAACCTTTCAAGTGTGTCCTGTGAAGCCCTTATGCTAGTTGTGAGGCATAGGGGAAGTATATACTCCCATATCCCTTGAAATGAGAGAATGGAACACAACAGCCAATGCTCCAAAGAAAGCCTGTCTTCGGCCAGCATTTCCAGGTCCCTTAACGTCTTCTTATCTAGACTAGAAGTGAATCATGGACTACATCTTTCAAAATCTGTTAGCTTATCTGCTTAGGATGGAGTTAGGTAAATTTTGGGGTTTAAGCCACTGATGGACCATTTGCCAGTGGGAGACCATTCCTTGGGGGTGGCTGCTATCAGTCTTCAGAAGGTCAGCTGGATGGGAATCCACTTCTTAACATTAGGGTTCATTTCACCACTTCTTCCTTCAGGTTCTATGGCTTTGGACCAGAAACTTTAAGAGCCAGGTGTATAATAAGGCTCATCCAAGGATTCTGTTAAAAGTCTAGATTACTTGACCTTAAACATGAAAAGATGCTCAACTTCACTTACAATAAGAGAAGTATAAATCAAAACTCATAAAATACCATTCTAACCTATCAAATTGGCTAATGTGTGACATTCTCTTTCAGCAATACTAAGGTAGGAATTGAGATTCTTGTGCACTGTTGGCCTAGTCCCTGTGGAGAAGTTTCTGGCAATATTTAACAAAATTATGGGTACATTTACCTTCTGGCCCAGAAACCCAGCATCTGGTCATCTGTCCCACACGGACACCTGTACACATAATAAATGACAGAGGCAGAGAGTCATTCATTGTGACATTGTTTATAACAAAAGATTGAAAATAACCCAAGTGCAAATCATTAAGAGACTAATTATTAAACTATGGTAGATCCACGCAATAGAATATTATGCAGTATTAAAAAATATGATGGAAATATCTATCTACTTACTCCTAGCATAAAGAGAGCTGTAAGATCTAGTGTTACATGAAAAAATTAAATAACAGGTAGCAGATATATATATATCTTTAAGATATATATATCTTTTGCAAGAAAGAGGAAAGTGAGAATATATGTGCATACTTGCATTAGGAAAAAGAGGATAATACAGGGGCCAAGGGGGCAAGAGGGTGACTGGGGAGAGGGACTTAGGGGAATAGTCTAAATGTTTTGCTGTATATATGCTTCTGTACACTAATTTTTGAAACATGCAAACTATTTGCTGTTTATTAAAGCAGTTTAGAACTATGTGAATTTTCAAATCTACCCTGTCTCCCAGTTCCAATTTATTGATTCTAGAGTGGGATGCAGAATTCTGTATTTTTGTAGAGATTTGGAGGCAGATGAACCAAGGAATATACAGTGAGAAAGATCCTCTAAATGAACTTTTTTCTACAGTATTTTATTAGCATTTGGTTTTAGCCATTCAGTTCAACTGAATTAATAAATATTTTAATGGCACATTGTGTTCCAAAGAAGGCCACTTGAGAGAGACCAGTAGAATTGAATGGAGGACTCTATTGGCATCCGTGGTTGTATGGAACAGCATAGAGTGAGGTCAAAAACCCATCTAGAAGTGGCCAAGTGGTAGATAACCCATGGGGGAAGCTGTGATGTAGTTTTTTCTATGGTGTAAATATCCCCACCATGGCCAAGTCCAAGCTTCCAATGTGATGCCCCTGAACATGGAGCAGGAAGAGATGCTAACTAACAATTGGCCCTTGGAGTCCGTGTGAGCCAGTCTGAGCTAGCTTGAACACCCCACCAAGTTGCAAACTCTGAAACCTGCGGGAAGGAGGATTAAGGAAGAAACAGAAGCTTAGCAGGAGCTAAGCTACTTAGTAGTAAGGAGCTCCTTAGTAAGGAGCAAGAGAGGAAATGGAGAGAAAGGCTCTGAGCCAGGTGGGTCTGAGGTCCTGTCTCAGCCCAGACATGTGTGAGCTGGACCTCATGTGTAGATGTACTCATCTACAAAATGGTACTCATTCCCCAGGATTACATGATACAGGAGTGTTACTTGTTATGGGACAGACACGCAAAAATGGGAAGTTGCCCTGAGCAATGAGCTGAATAGTTTTGTGGAAGTGTCGGTGTAGGACTATAGTGATAGATAAAGCTCTAAATACACACACAGACACAATTTATATATACATATACATGAATATATGCACACACGTGAATATATGTATGCATATATGATACAAGCATGTGTATGATCACAAACATAAATATCTGTGCATCTATACACACACAGGCCTGGGGAGCTATTTCATTCTCTCTGACTGTAGATTAGGAGACCTCTAGAACATTACGTCATTCCTATTTAGTTCTTCAAGGACAGCTGAGGGGTGAGAAGCCCTGAGGAACTGTGGAGAGAAACATCCTGCCTTGGCCTTTGAGGTGACAAACAACCCCAGCAGGACCGGAAAGAGTGCTCACGTGAAGACGGGTTCCTTCCAGACTTGTTGACAGAAGGGATTTTAGGCCAGCGTTCATCCTTCAGGAAACAACAGGGAAACAGGAATCATTCTGCATTCTGTCAGCAAGGTGAGGACCTAAGGCAGAACTGGAGCAAATTCCTAACATCAAACAAAAGAAAGTCATTCGAGGTTATGATGGAGTTGAGCAGGGGCACCTGAATGTGTCTTTTGATTTGGGGTGAGTCACTTGAGTAGACAGAAAGAGCCCTTCTACAGTTCAATCATTCTACCTTAACAACTTGATGCAAACTTAAATTCTTCAGCTACGAGCTCAAGTTCACACTGGGGCTCACCCAGCCTAGATGAGTAAATTGTCCTGTACAACCCAACACCACTGTTAGAAAACAACAATGATGACCCTATGTTTGTTGTCGTATCTACTTGTACTCATCTTGTGAGTCTGAAGAATTAAAGAAGATTTTTACATTTACATGGCTATTGATGTCAAAATATGTAAAGACAGGATGTCCCTGAGAGGAAACCAGAATTGCTCAAAGCCAAGGATGATCTGTGACAAGAATAAATGGGAAGAAAATCTAGGACCAAGCCCTAAAGTTCATTCCCATCCAAGATGACCTGAAATGGCACCTAAGACACAGAGGGCTGGCCAGGGAAAGCAGGGGAGCCCGACAGGATGCTGAAGGACTCTTAGCATGTGAGGGTGAAGAGCAGACCAAGCAAATGGAACAATCTGACACAGATGGCAAAGATGGCAGATTCAAAGCCTATGGGAAGTGTAGCTCAGGCCAAGCTACTGCCAAGTTTAGTACCTCAAGTTCCTGTCTGAGCTTGATGCTAAGGCCACATGAAACAGATGTTGGGGCCTATGTGGACCTCATGCCATTGGCTTTCTACCTGAGATGGAGAAGGAAGTAGGACTAAGTTTGGTTCCTGGGGTAGGGGATGGAACCAACTGGAGCAGATAATGTCTTTGGGGAAAAACCATACAGAGTTTGTGGGATGGGGCTGATAGCAGGACTGGGTCTTACAGCAGAGCATGGGAGGATTAGGAAGAGATTGGCAAACCCGATGGTTAAAAATATTTCCGCTTCCTTTATGTTGTTATGTTGAAAATAGATGTAAAAAGAATTATGTTTTCCAGTGGAAATGTGTTCAAGCCAGCCAGGTGGGATAAGCAATCATTTGTATACATTAGCAGGACTTTGGTGCTCACACATGTATATATTTGAACAACTGTGGACCTGATTTGAGCATTAATTATGAAAGGAAATGCATAAGTGTGGTCCATCTTTTGAATTCCCCTGATTATTTTTTGGATTTGTAAAACAATTTTAATTTTTATTAAAAATAAAATAGACACAAATCTCTTCTAAGAAGTTGAAATTTATAAAAACTTAGGCACACAAATACAGATCATACATGGTGCCATTTACTGTCAAGAGAAATGTGAACAAATGTAAAGACACAGTGTTAAATCATAACTGCATCGAATTGACTACAGTACATGTGCTACTTCTGTAATCATTTCATAGCCACCTCCTGTTGCTGTTGCAATGAGCTCAAGTGTTCCAAGTACCCAGTTAAAACACATGGTGACATGAATCATCTCCATATGAGCAATCTGTCTCTCCAGTAAATTATATATCATAGTAAAAATTGTTCTGCATGCTTCTCGTGTATTTTTCACTGTGTTTAGTACAATATGGCAAAACATGACTAACACCATGGGACCTATACAAAATGCCACTAGAGATGTTGGAAGTGCTCCCATGAAGGCGAGAGAAGTCATGACATGACATTACAAGAAAAGTTGAATTGCTTGATAGGTGCCATAGATCAATGTCTGCAGGTTTGGTTGCCTACCATTTCAAGATAAATGAATCCAGCATAAGGAAAACTGTGAAGAAAAGAAAAGGAAATTCATAAGCCCACCAGCAGACATGAAATACCATTTTATCTAATATTGAAAATGAGGGCATAAGATTGTTATAAGCAAGACATACCCATAGACTCTAACATGATTTGAGAAAAAGCAAAGTCATTACAGTATAGGACAACTTAAAGCCAAAGTGAAAGAATGAACATTGGAGAATTTAATGCCAGCAAAGGATGGTTTGATAATTTTAGAAAGAGGTTTGGCTTAAAAAAAATCAAGATAACAGGAGAAGCAGCTTCTTCCAGCCAAAAGATGAGTTGAGATGAGTTTCCAGATGACATTAAGAAAATCATTAAGAGGAAAGAATATCTGCCTGAGAAGATTTTTAATGCAGATGAAAGTGCCCTATTCTGGATTAAAAAAAAGCTACAAAGAACATTTGTAAGTAAGGAAGAGAAGTGATCACTAGGATTTGAGACAGGAGGGGATAGAATATTGTTTTGTGGAAATGCAGTTGGGTTTATAATCACACTGCCCTTATCTCTCCAACTAACCCCTGAGCCTTGAAGGGAAATGATAAACACCAGCTGCCAATCTTTGATTGTGTGACAAGAAGGCCTGGACAATGAGAACCTTTTTTTTCCTGGATTGATTCCATCAGTGCTTTGTCCCTGAAATCAGGAAGTACCTTGCCAGTAAGGGACTGCCTTTTAAAGTTCTTTTGATATTGAACAGTACCCGTGGCCACCCAGAAAGAACCCTGTGAGTTGAACACCAAAAGTGTCAAAGTGGTCTACTTGCCTGCTAACACAATGTCTCCAATTCAACCTCTAGGTCAGGGGCTCATAAGGATCCTTAAGGCTCATGACACATGATACTCTATGGAAAGGATTGTCAACGGTATGGAAGAGAACCCATGACAGAGAGAACATCATGAAAGTTTGGAAGGATTACACCAATGAAGATGCCATCACTGTTACAGAAAAAGCCATGAAAGCCACTAGCCCAAAACAATGAATTCTTGCTAGAGAAAACTGTCCAGAGGGTATGTATGACTTCACAGGATTTATGATGGGGCCAATTAAGGAAATCATGAAAGAGATTGTAGATATGGCAAAAAGATGTTGGTGGGGGGAACAAAGGATTTTAAGGTATGGATCTTGGAGAAATTTAAGAGCTAATAGACACAACACCAGAGGAATTAACAGAAGATAACTTGATGGATACAAGTGCTTCCAAACCAGTGCCAGATGATGAGGAAGAAGACCTAGAAAAAGTTTGCCAGAAAACAAACTGACATTAGATCTTCTAGCAGAATGTTCCAATTATTCAAGATTGCTTTTGACTTCTTTTAGGACACAGGTCTTTCTATGATATGGGCATGGAAACTAAAGCAAATGGTAAAAGAAGGATTGACTTCATGGAGAAACATTTTTAGAGAAACAAAAAAGCAAAAGAGTCAGGCAGAAATGATGATTTATTTCCATAAAGTTGCACTCAGTGTGCCTGCCTCTCCTACTTTCTTTCCCTTCCACATTCTCCCCTTCTTCTGCCCCTGCTACCTCCCAGGAGAGCAAATTCAACTCCTCTTCCTCCTCCTCCTCAGTCAACTCACCTCAAAGATGACAAGGATGAAGCCCTTTATGATGATCCACTTGCATTTAATGAACAGATACTCATCATGCCATGTAGTGAGTAAACTTTTCTCTTGTATATGCGTGTGTCTTTTTGTGAAAATCTAGTAACTAACTGTATGGCAAGAACTGCATAAGGCTTAATTTTTTTTTATTGAAGTAGAGTTGATACACTATGTTACACTAGTCTCAGGTGTTCAATATAGTTATTTGACAACTCTGCATTTACGCTATATTCACCAGAAACATAGATACTACCTGTCGCCCCACAACGGTATTCCAATAGCACTGAGTATATTCCCTATGCTGCATCACTCATCCCCATGGCTTATTCATCCCATAACTGGAAACTTTTATCTCCCACTCCCTTTCACCCCTTTTCCTGTCTCCCATCCTTCTTTCCTCTGGCAACCACCGGCTTGTTCTCTATTTATAGATCTGTTTCTGCTTTTTGTTTGTTTTGTTTTTAGATTCCACTTATAGGTGAAATCATATGGCATTTTTCTTTCTCTAGGTCCATCCACACTGTGGTGAATGGAAAGATCTCATTCTTTTTCATATAACTCAACACCAAAAAAAATAATCGGATTAAAAATGGCCAGAGGACCTGAAGAGACATTTTCCAAAAAAGACATACAGATGGGTAACAGACACATGAAAAGAGGTCCAACATTGCTAATTATCGGGGAAATGCATACCCAAGCCTCAATGAGATATCACCTCACACCTATCAGAATGGCTGGTATCAAAAAGACCAGAAATAACAAGTGTTGGTGAGGTTATGGAGAGAAGGGGACCCTTAAGCACTGTTGGTGGGAATGTAAATTGATACAACCATTGTGGAAAACAGTGTGGAGAGTCCTCAAAAAATTAAAAATGGAAATACTGTAAAATCCAGCAATTCCACTATTGGGTATTTACCCAAAGAAAATGAAAACACTAATCCAAAACAATATATGCATCCTTGAATATTTATTGGAACTATA
Organism: Martes martes; assembly: GCF_963455335.1. Taxonomy (NCBI): domain Eukaryota; kingdom Metazoa; phylum Chordata; class Mammalia; order Carnivora; family Mustelidae; genus Martes; species Martes martes. The sequence goes on from NC_137893.1 coordinate 16,034,129, forward strand.
TTTATAGTAGCCAAGATATGGAAGCAATCCAGGTGTCCATCAGTAAATTAATGGATAATGCAAATGTGGTTTATATACCCAAGGGAATATTACTGAGCCATAAAAATGTGTGAGACGTTTTCTTGTCATCATCACCATCCCCTAAGTATTCATCTTGTAGAACATCATGTGCTAGGTTTGTGTGGAAGTGGGGAGCCTAATCTTACAAAGGCATAGAATGAGTGACATTTTATATAAAATTAATAATGTATTTGTTTTCTTGCTGTTTTATATCTTTGCTTTCAAAGAATTACATTATAGTACAGTATGCCTCTTTTATAATTGGAGAAATCGTGCATTCGCCTATCATCACAAGTAAGTGCTTTTTTTTTTTTAAATCACAATGTTTCTGATATTGTATGATGACTGACTGTCACACCATATGCCATTAAAATTTTATGATTCATTCATCGTTGTAGAGGCTGGGCTACCTTGAAGCAATTGTATTGATTACACTAAGCTACCAGAAAGCAGTCATATTGCTGCTTCTTCATTATCAATGCATGAATCACTCTACCTGGAAATAAGTATGAATTTTTTTTTCATGTAATCTTTTCATTTGGGATGTCTAGTGTTAGTAGGACATATAATGTCTACAGTGCTTTATGTCACATACACAGTATCGGTACAGGTAGTGACAATTCATCATGTAAACAGATGATATAAGCTTCACTACTTTGTTGGTAAATACAGTGCAGTACTGTAAATGTATTTTCTCTTATAATTTTTCCCTAGTTTCCTTTAATTTTAGAATACAATATAGAATACCTATAACAAAGTATGTGCTTATCTACTTCATCAGTGAGGCTTCTGATAGAAAATAGGCTATTAGTAGTTAAGTTTTGGGGGAGTCAAAAGTGACACCTGGATTTTCCACTGTGTGGAGGTCAGTGCCCCAACCTTTGAATTGTTCAAGGGTCAACTGTATTTTCACAGAACCACCTCGATTAGTAATTGGTTGAATATCTACATACTACAGCCTAGCCAAGTTGACACATAAAACCATCGGACCTCCCAAACTCACATGACTCTGTTTTATAACACAGTGATAATCCTGACTGGGAGATCAAAGAAAACAGTGCTCTTTTATGATGCCCAGGGTTCTCTGCAGGGACAGGGAAGATGTTTGGTTTCTTGCCACTTCCCGGTTTGTGGCTGAGATACGCCTGGCTGGCCAGTGGCCCAGTCAAGTCCTAGGGTCCTTATCTGGGATTTTTAGAGAGAGGGTTTGCAGGTCTGCTAATATTTATTCTCACTACCTTTTCAGGGATTTTATTTGTTTCATAAAGGAATCTAGAGCTCTTAGAGTTTTCTATCATTGACCCAAATGGGAGCCTCAACAGTCAAAGCCTGGAAGCAGTCATTGGCCCTGAAGACCATTGCGTGGCCCCCACAGGGCTTTCTTTCATAAACACTCACGAATGAATGCAATTTGGAGAGTCCTGATCCACTAGGGCCTCATGTCCCAATGGCCTTCAGGAGTTCCACAGGAGGTTAAAGCAGGTCAGTGACTTAATACAGAGTGTTTGGCCCCAAGAACCTTGGTCACATCAATAGACGACCTCGTCTACTCCCTGCTTGATTATAAACTCTCAAAATATTTCCTAATGATGATTACTTCTGAGAAACATCTATGACCAGTACCCAGTCAGCAAATACTTCTCCCTGATAAAGTGGTGTCATTTTAAAATGTGCACATGTCTAGAAGTGTATTCATGAGGCAAAACCTAGTTTATTGTTTTTGTTTTGTGTTTTTGGTTTCTTTTCTCTTTCCTGCCCTGCTCCTCTTCTTTTTGTCACCACATAATCTTCCCGGCTCTGCTTTGGCTCATAAATTATTAAACTGTGTGGTTATTGGGGGTACAATATAATTCTCCCGATTCAGACTTTTCATTCAGAAGGTTTTCCTGAGGTCATCACTGTCAAAGCTGCCATGTACAATGATCTGCCATCTTTCATGGAATCATTACCTGCTCCTTTGAATTAGTAATAGCAGCAACTGATGCGTTGTGATGAAGGATGTCTGGGAGTTCACAAACCATTGTTGCCTTGATTGGTCTTCTCCCACAGGTCAGGTGGGGGAGGGGGAAGACGAGGAGAGGCACAGACTTAGGACTGAACACAACAGAGTTGGTTTCTGCCCCCAAGACTTACCAGCCCAATCAACCCTTTTATTCTCACTCCCAGTCAGGTCCTTATTGTTTAGAATAAGATGGATGGCATAGAAACATCAGAAAAAAAGGATAAAATAATGGAAAATTGGACTGATCAGAAAAAAAGTAAGCCTTCGAATTCCTCTTGAGGACTATTAAAACTTAGGTATTTTGTAAACAATGCCTTAAATTTTCTTTGTTCCAGATAAGAAAAATCCATGTGGGGAATACCTTCAAGTCTTAAATCAGTTGAGGCAAAGTATGTGTTTGAAAGTTTCTGATGCTTGATGATTTCCTGTTGGAACAGGAAATTATTTTATTAACTTTCATTTATTTCTTCAGAGAGTACAAATAACACCATTAATAAACCATTTATTTGTTATTAAGCACCAGACTCTGTGCAAAGGGCTTTACATAGCTTAACTCACTAAAGCATCACAAAAACTGTGAGTCGGGTTCTGTTCTTGTCACCATTTCATAGATGAGGAAACTACCACATAAAGTGGTTTGGTTGTTCACTGTCACGCTACCAGTAGATGGTGGACATCTAATACACAAATGTTTCAAATGCCACAACTACCACAACTCTGGCTAGCGGTTGCGTAAAACCCCGAAGACACATCACTTCCCTTGCACAGATTTTCATATTATTTATCCCATTCAGACAGAAAGATTGTTTTTTCTGCCAGGTATGGTGAAAGGTGCTGCTTATATTTTTAGTTGTTCTTTATACCTGTATTCTGTTAGAGGCTTCTGGTGGGCAGAGGGGGACCACATGGTTATATGCTTATAATCATTTATAATCCTACAGTAGCAATTTATGTAGTTTTATTGAAATTTTTACTATAATAGAATTTATATAGAAATGTACTTATAATGCTATTTTATTGATGATATTAATTTTCCTGAATGATGACCTAACAATTATCATGTGTCACTTCTCTTCAAGAGCCATTGGGAGTTGCCTGGACTGTGGATTAAATCTGAATCCATCTGCATGGGTTTCAAGGCTTGCACTCATCTAACTAACCTCTCCTGACAGCCTTATCTCCCATGAGACTCCAGGATGATTTTTCTCTCTTGCTACTGCTCACTCATGGCCTCTTCCTTGACTTGCTTCTGTGTTATCCAACCTACACTGCCTTCTCCTTGTATTTCATTTTATTCAACCTTAAGTGCTGAGGCTGCTATCCATCCTCACCTTTTCTCTACAGCATTTCCCTCCCATGTTAATTCTTTCTATTGTCCCCTCTTCCTAACCCCCCATAGTATTTACTATCTTATTGTACAAATTGGGGACTTGACTATATCATTTCATGTCCTCTAGTCCAGTGTTTCTCAAACGTTGATGGGTAGAAGAATCATCTGGTTTCTTAAAAAATTTAAAAAATAGGGGCACCCAGGTGGCTCATTCTGGTAAGTATCTGACTCTTGATTTCAGCTCAGGTCATGATTTCAGGGCTGTGAGATCAAGCCCTGTGTTGGGTTCCATACTCAGCATGAAGTCTGCTTGGGATTCTCTCTTTCCCTCTCCCTCTGCCCCACCCCACCCCATTCACACACACACACTCTCTCTCTCAAAAAAAAAAAATTAAATTAAATTAAAAATAACATTTCTATATGATCCAGGAATTCCAATTCTGGGTATTTATCTCCCAAAATTGAAAGCAGGATCTTGAAGAGATATTTGTATATCCAGGTTAATATATTCACAATATTCACAATAGCCAAGAGGTGAACTATCCAAGTATACATAGATGAATGAATGACTAAGCAAATGTGCTGTACACACACACACACACACACACACACACACACGCACACACATGCTGTAATATTATTCAGCCTTAAAAGAGAAGGAAATTCCTACAGATGCTACAACATGGATGAAAATTAAGGCATTCTACTAATTGAAATAAGCTAGTCATGAAAAGACAAGTACTGTGTGATTTCACTTAGATGGCGTGTCTAGAGTAGTCAAATTTATAGACAGAAAATAGAAGGCTGGTTGCCAGGCGCTGAGGGAGGAAGAATGGAGGGTTTAACGGATACAGCATTTTAGATTTGCAAGCAAAAAGAATTCTGTAGATTGGCCATACAATAACATGAATGGAAACACTACTGAACTCTACACTTAAAAATGGCAAAGGTAGTTATGTTATGTATATTTTATCATAATTTTAAAAAAATAAATGGGAAGAAAATACAAAGGTGAAGGTTCTCAGGCCCACCCCTGAGATTCCTGTCTTTGATGTTCTTGTCTGAGTGCGAGGGGTAGGGAAATCTTCATTTTAATTATCACTCTCAGGTGCTTGGAAGCAGGAAGTGTTTAGGACGAGATTAGAGATGCTTCTAGGTTTGGATACATATGTTCAGTATTGTCTCCAAGACTGCAGATGCCTCAAAATAAAAGGAAGAAAACTAGTATTTCATGAAGACCTAGATGTCAAGCACTGAACTTTCATCCAAACAGCTGATACTGTGTGTATTTTATGAGACAATGGAGGGTGAAAAGCTGGTGAACTGCCCATGATCATGAAGATAAAAAGCTCCAGAGCTGGGAGTTAACCCCAGGTGCGGTGGAGACATAGCCATGTGTCTGCCACACCATTTCCTATCCTTGGGCACACAGGGACTCTAGGCTTCCCACCTCAGCTGAACTGGCAGTGGGGTTCCAGCCACGTGACTGAACTCTGGACTGTGCAAAAGAAGTTTCCAGACCTGGCCCTTAGAAACAGTCTACCCTTCTCCTTCCAATGGCAAGTGTAAAGGATGTGAATTCCAGATGGCAATCTTGGGACATGGAGGGTACTACAGACCTGCCCCAGACTGGATGGTGAGTAAGAAAGGAATGTTTGCTGTGTTAAGCCAATGAGACTTTGCAATTTATTTGTTACTGCAACTAAGCTTATTTTATCCCAGCTAAATCCATACCCTTGTCCTTCTCATTTTCCTGAAGTCTAGAAAATAACTCTCTTTTGTATTTCCGACAGCACTAAGGGTAATGTTAAGCTGATAGAAGTTTCTTCCCCGCCCTTAAAAATTTTTTTAAAAAACTCCAAACCTTTTGGCATTGATGTGGTTTATGAAAGTGATGAAAATTCCCAGTTGAAAGAGAAAGAGATGGAAACCCACTCCCCTGGCAGTTGAAGCTGCTCCAAAAGAAACACTTGAATGTTCTTAACTTCAATTTCCTCCTCCCACCTATGTCCCCAGTTCTGTTTCACAAATTGTTAGTGTCATTTTTCTAAACTCTCAGCAAACCAGTGTTTTAGTTTTAGCTGACCAAAACATGTAAGGAAAGGTTTATTATTATTTATAAATAAATTATTGTTGCCAAATGAATCGAATGCTCAGCATTGGGCTCATGTAGGACAAATTAATGCATTCCGGAATAACCAAAGTCATCTCTAAGGCCCTCTGTGGAGTGAGCCTGCCAGACCGTAGAGCCTCTGATGAACACATGGTCTCACACACGAAAACAGGAAATGGAAGTGGGAGACTTAATGTTTGGGCGAGTGGAAGAAATGAAGACAAACAAAGACAGCTTCCCAAAAGCTGGCATCCTCCAATGTACTGTTTTACAAAATGTTTTCTGGTCTTGTGTTTTCTCTTTGGTATGCGTGCATGTGGCAAAGATATCAGTGGGCCCCCATATGTATTTTCCCCATTTTCTTCAGTAATAGGACCAATACTTAGCTGGGCACATGGCCATACTAAATATAGACCCTTCTTCCCAGTCTCATCTGCCAGCTGTTTGTAGCCACATAACTAAGTTCTGACCAATGGGATAGGAGAGGTAGTAATATCCACAAGTTCTAGGGGACAGAGGCCACTTCTTGTCCCCATTACCCATTCAGCTTTGCCATAGATGCATGATGGCCTGTGCTCCATCTTGGACCATAAGAATAAGGACCAGATCTTTGAGTTGGTGGAACAGAAAATTGGAGGCATCTATGGCCCAGATGATTCTAGAACCATCACAAAAGCCCTGAACTGCCCATGCTTAGACTTTCAGAGAGAAATATGTACCCTATACCCTTCTATCATGTTTAAGCCACCGAGATTTAGGACCTTAAAGTGAGTGGCAAGTTGGGTCTCACCAATATAATGAGCAATTTTCTGGCTTGGTTAAATGTCTCATTTGTTGTCTAAAATGCACATACTTGGTCCATAATGCAGAAACAGGCAAATTATGTATGCATTTCAATCTGTAGTTTACATTTAAAACAAATGATATCAGCACAAAAAGTCTTCTTTGAGCCCTTCTTTTTGTTATGTGATGACAAATCCATATTTTATGAAAGGATAAATGTGTGCATCTCAGGCCCTATTTTTTTTCTTTTTACCTTTCTTAGAATCAGAATCAGATTTAATTAATAACACATTTAATTCAATAACCGTTGCTTGGATGCCTACATGTGTTAGGCACACATAAAACTCTGGTGACATGAAGATAAAAGAGTCATGGCCTAGACTGTGCCCGCAGTGTTCACAGAGGGACCAAGGAAGTGAAGAGCCATAATGTGATACACAGGGTCTCTGTCCTCCAAAACTCACATTATGAACAGAATGCTCTGGAAACAGAAGGAAGAGGCTTATCCTGTCTGGGGTGAGAGGAGACACCTAAGGAAATCTTGTAGAGTGAATAGAATGTCTGAAGGTGGGGACACCCGTGTGGCTCAGTTGGTTAAGCATCTGTCTTGGCTTAGGTCATGATCCCAGAGTCCCAGGATCGGGTCTTGCATCAGGATCCCTGCTCCATAGGGGGTCTGTTGCTCCCTCCAGCCCTCTCCCCTCTCATGTTCTCTCTCTTGATCAAATAAATAAATAAAATATTAAAAAAAATATCTGAAGGTATAGGATGTGGAGGAGATGTTTCCGAGAAAGATGAAGGCATGGAGGATTGCAAGTGCGCATCTATCCTGGGAATAATGGCGGCTGGGTATAGCTGGGAGGCCAGCAGAACATGTGTCTCAATCCTGAAGGTAGGAGGTGGGCGGCCATCTCAGCACACACCACGCATTCCACCTAGAGATGGTGCATTTAGAAGCTATTCCATGTTAGCAAAGAGTTTCTGTTTGAAACTAGCCAGGGGATGGAATACATGACCTACGAACCTGTAAGGGCTCCTCACTGTGTTCAGGCAGAAGTCTAACCCAGCCAGCCCTTCAGGCTCCCTTGACACTTCTGCCAACCTCATTCAGTCCCATCTTCTGCCACGGTCTCTCTCTTCCTGCCCCAACTGCAGCTGCAGTGCCCAATGTGGTGTATTTACTAGAGCAGATCAATACAGCCTTGGGTTTGCGGAATATCACCATGGCATTGGGACATGGTTTCTTTTCCAGTCTATTCCAGGATCAGAAACAGCTCTTATTCATAGGGGATAGACAAGAGTATATATTTACAGTGTTGTCCCAGAGCTAGACTAACTCTCCTGCCATCAGTCATGATATATCCACAGGGACCCGAAGCCCAGAACATTCCAGAGAATGTCACATTAGTCTATTATACCAGTGACATTTTATTAACCAAATGTGGAAGAAGTCCCTAGCAGATTGGAGGGCCTGGTGTGCTCCATGAAGGTGGGAGGTAGACTTTATGAAGATTCAGGGATCTGTCATATCAGGGAAGTGTTTATGAGTGTGCTAGGAAGTCCCATGAAATTAAAGGACAAATTATGGCACCTGTTACTTATCAACACTAAGAAGGTAGCACAGTTCTTGGCAGGAGGCTTCTGGCTCCACAGCCAGTATATGTCACATTTGAGAATGCTGTCTGATCCATTTACTAAGTACCACGAAAGGCTCCAAGGTATGAATCAGACCCGGAACTCAAGAGGGTTCTGAATAAGTCCAGACAGAAGTACGAGAATCCCTGACACAGGCCAGTTGATCCAGCAGACACCATGGTACTAGAAATATCTGTGGCAGGAAAAGTCATTTTGTAGAGCTGAAGGCAAGCCCTGATAGAAGAGTTTCAGTATAGACCCCAGAGTTTTGGAGAAAGATCATACCTTCTGTAGGACAGAGTTCTACAGCATTGGGAAACCATCTCTTGGTGTGCTACTTGCCTCTGCTAAATACAGAGCACTTGACCATGTGACATCAAGTGTCTACATGTTCAGGGCTGCCCATCCTGAACAAGGACCTGCGAGACTCACAAGCCAAAAGGTTGGCTAGATTAGCAGCAATCCATTATAAAGTGGAGTGGGACATTCGGGACGGGCAGGGAGCAGGGCCAAAGGATATAAACCATGCAGGCCAAAGTCATCAAAAACAGGAAGGTCTGAGAACATGTCAGAGCCCAGAGGAAACCAAGGAGACATGACAACTAAATGTCATGGGATGGATGGGATGCTGGAACAGAAAAAAGACACTAGGTAAACGAATAATGTACCAGTATTCACTCATTAGTTTAACAAATACACTAATGTAAGATGTTAACAACCAGGGAAATTGGGTGTGGGATATATGGAAATTTTCAACTCTGCTTAATTTTTCTATAAATCTAAAACTGTTCTGAAAACTAATACTATTAATAAAACAAAAAGATGTAAGAACCAAAAGATCGAACTTTGATTCTTATTTCACACCATATGCAAACATCAACTCAAAATGGCCCTAAATATAAAACCTAAAAGTATAATAGTCCTAGGGGGAAAAAAAAAAACAAAACAGAGGAGGAAATCTTTGTGACTAGAGGTTAGACAAAGATTTCTTAGGACACAAAAGCAGAGATCATAAGAGGAAAAAATGATCAATTGGACATCATCAAAATGAAAAACTTTTGCTTTTCAGAAGATATTGTTAAGAACATGAAAAAATAAGTGACAAAGAGAAAATGCTCTTAATACGACTGACAAAGCATTTGCATCTAGAATGTATGAAGAACTTTTACAATTCAATAATAAGAGAACAACCCTGTAATTCAGAGGGGGATAATGGTCTTTTCAATAAATGGGTTTTTTTTTTTAAGATTTTATTTATTTATTTGACAGACAGAGATCACAAGCAGGCAGAGAGGCAGGCAGAGAGGGGCAGGAGGAGCAGGCTCCCCGATGAACAGAGAGCCGATGCGGGGCTCGATCCCAGAACTCTGGGATCATGACCTGAGCCGAAGACAGAGGCTTAACCCACTGAGCCACCCAGGCACCCCTCAATGAATGGTTTTAGTTAGTTATATATCTTTAAGGGAAAAAAGGAGAAACTTTGAGCCCTAGCTCACAGTGCACGCATGTATATATCTTTTAATTCAGTCTAATTAATCAAAATTAAATTAATCAAAATTTAAATTTCCATTCCTCCAAAACAATTTATTAATGAAAACACAAGTCACAGAATCAGACAGGGAGACAAACCTTAAGAGACTCTTAATCATAGGAAACAAACTGAGGGTTGCTGGAGGGAAGGGATGGGGGGATGGGGTAACTGGGTGATAGACATTAAGGAGGGCACGTGATGTAATGAGCACTGGGTGTTATATAAGACTGACGAATCACTGACCTCTACCTTTGAAACTAATAATACCCTATATGTTAATTAATTGAATTTAAATATAAAATATACAATAAAAAAACCACAAGTCACAGACTGAGAGAAATAGCCTCTCTCTTTCTCTCTCTCTCTGTATATCTATATAATCCAAAATATTTTCTTTCTAGAACATATGTTAATATATAAAGAATACCCTGATCTGATATTTCCCAAAAGCTCATAAACATATGAAAAAGTGTTTAGCATTATTAGTCATCATGGAAAAAGGCACCTTAAAAGCACAGTGGGATCCTACTACCACCCATCATTAGAATTGTCTGGTGACAATGTAAAGGGGACAATCAGGTTGGAAAACAGGAATTCTGGAGGCTGAGAAGTCCCGCCATCTGCTGTGGACAATCTGGGACCCAGGATAGGTAGTGGTGTAATTCAGTTTGAGTCCAAGGGCCTAGATCTGGGAGCAGATGTCAGTCTGAGGGCCAGGGAAGATGACATGAGACGCCCCCACTCACACAGAGGGGCTGAAGAAAGAGACGGATTCTCCCTTCCTCCACCTTTCACACCATTTAGGCCCTCAGCAGATGGGGGGATACCGACCCACGCTGGGAAGGGCAGTCTGCTTTACTGAATCTACTGATTCAATGTTAATCTCATCTGGAAACACCCTCGCAGACAATCCAAAAATAAGGTTTAATCCGGGCACTCTGTGGTCATTGGGCACAATGTGGTCATTGACACAATTAAAAAATGAGACGTACATAAAATTAAGAATCACAGCCATTAACCTTCAGAGTTTGCCAAGTTGTTTGCCAAGAGAAATGAAGAAAACATACATCCACACGAAGACTGGTACACAAATGTTCAGAACAGCTTTGTTTATAATATATAAAGACTAGAAACAACCCAAAGGTCTATCAGCAGGTGAGTGGGTGAGTCAGCTGTGGCTTATCTATGCAATAAACCATTACTCATCAATAAGATGACACATGCAGCAACACAAATGAATCTTAACACTCTTCTACTGAGGGAGTGAGAGAAGCAGGGCACTAAAGAATACATATGTGTGATTGCACTGATGTGACCTTCTAGAAAAGATAAGTTAATCTACGGTGATGGAGAATGGACCAATGGTTGCCTGGGGTGGTGGGGTTGGGAGAATTAACTGGAATGGGACAAAGGGAACATTCTGGAAGAAATGCTCTATATGATCATGGAGGTGGTTTATGGGTGTATTAGTCAAAACTCATCCAAATTTACACTTAATATGGATACATTATTGTAAGGAAACCATACTTCAATTAAAAACCATACCTCAATTTAAAAGTTTATTTTTAAAAATGGTTGGAAAAATAATAAACAATTTTTAAAATGGTTGAGGGGCACCTGGGTGGCTCAGTTGGTTAAACGTCAGATTCTTGTTTTTGGCTCAGGTCTTGATCTCAGGGTGGTGAGTTCAAGCCCCACACTGGGCTCTACACTAGGCACAGAGCCAGCTTAAGAAAAAGGTTGAAATAGGTCTTACTCCTACCAACATATAAGTGTCCATTCCTGCTAGCCTCTGTGTCACCAGTTACTACAGCACCTTTAATTTTCGCCATTCTAAGAAGTGGGTGAAAAACATAATTTCCAACTTTTGAGATGCGCTTTTGTACATTATACAATAGGAATCTCTGACCGAAGACTACACCACTTTTTATACTCTAAAAGTCATTGCCAACGAGGCTTTTGCTTCATGAGAAAGAGTTACTAGGGTGATCATTTATGCCTCTTCAGGTGTTCGATTCTGGGTAATTGTCCAAATGTTCTATTATTCTCTAAGAATTTCAACATTTCAGATTCATTCCAATCTTGTAGTCCATGTTCATCTTTTATTTTTTGTCACTAGGCTTATTTTTTAACCAAATCCTAGATCCATAGAAGGATGGCGGAACTTTAGGGCTGAACTGTGTATGTAGCCCTGAAGATGCTGTAGACCACCTGCATCAGCACCCCCTTCCCATTTTCTAACACGGATGATTGCTATTTCGGGGATTTTATAAAAAAAAAAAAAAAAAGTGCTGCTGTAGGGACACCTGGGGGCTCCGTTGGTTGGGTGTCTGACTCTTGACTTGGCTCAGGTCATGATCCCAAGGTTGTGGGATGGAGCCCGGCATCAGCTCTGCACTGGGCGTGGAGCCTGCTTGGGATTCTCTCTCTCCTCCCTCTGCCTCTCCCCACCTTCCTCTAAAACAGCAACAACAAAAGTGTGCTATAACTGCAGCTTCACATGAGGCCCCCAGCCTCATCCAAGCCCCACTGCTGTCGCTAAGCCCCCCTCTATGGGAATGACAGAGCCTTGACTGATTGTAGAAACCTGGTCCAACCTTCACATTCTAGAGCTAAGCTGGTGATCTGACTTTGAGGACTGGCAGAGCTGACCCCTGGACCACCTCTATTTCTGTTCCACTTGCTGTTTCCTTAGTCAGCAGCACGGCCCGGCACACAAGACGTTCAGCCGTGGGTGCCCGAACTTGCAGTTCTGCACATGGCCAAGCTTGGGGAAGTATTAAAAATACATGGTACCATCAGCTTATCCAAATAGCTTTGTCGGAAAGGAAAAAAAAAAAGGATGCTTGTGATTTTTATGATTTAAGAAACAATGAGCTAATACCCTGGAAGATTCTTCAGTGACAGCTGTAACTAGGGCAAAAATATTTGTTTGTCTAGTACAATGATTGCACGTCTGCTTAGAACAACCCTGGGTCCCGACTGTATCCTGGCATGATTTTTAATAGTGTCTTCTTTCACTTTGAAAAATGTCCTAGCTTGAAAGATAAATTACTTTATCACTGTAATTACATGGGATTTCTAGCTAATAAACAGCCCTGTCTCATCTGCTAATTTTTTATTACTAGAAATAAGTGGTTGGGGAGAGTGGCTTATAATCAGCTTCTAAGTCATGCTAGGTTAGGAAAAATAGCACAGTTCTCTCTTTGACGATTTTAGAAAAAAAGAAAGAAAAAACAACTCAGCCAACTCAGTTGTTCAATGTGCTCAAGGGTTACCCTGAAACACTGCTTTAGGAAGCGTCTAAGATTCCAAGTGTCTGTCCATCTGCTCTCCAAAAGCAAGGAATTGTCCTACTCCTAGAGAAAATATTTGCTACGATGTGGTATTAAAGCTCATTAAATTTAACTTACATACAAATTGAAGGGTTTTGAATTCTGCTATCCATACTATACATACGTATTTGTGAAATCTCTTGTTAAAATTTTTGGCTGGACCCGGGCTAAAAGAAGGCCCAGCTCACAACATTCTGGATGCCACGTCAGGCCAAGAGGCCAGGTCTGTAGGAGCAGACATTCTTGGCTTGCTGTTTCAGGATAGAGAGCTTCTTAAGACAAGGAGCTGTGACATTCTCTTCTCTGAATCCCCCATTTACCAACCGTGGTGATTTTCCCCAGGACTTTCTCCTGATTGACATTGATCCAACAAGGGACACCTTAATTCCACATGGGTTAGTGAGGGTAGGCTGCAAATTAGTTTCGGAGGGCTACCATAATCGATACCACAAACTAGGTAGCTTTGACAACAGAAATTTATTTCCTCACCATTTCGGAGGCTAGAGGTACGAGGTCAAGGTGTCGGCTCGGTGTTCCCTTTGCAGTCTCTCTCCTTTGCTTATAGCTGATCATCTCCTCCCTTTGTCTTCACGTGGTCTTTCCTCTGTGCACGTCTGTGTCCTAATCTTCTGTTCTTATAAGGACGCAAGTCATATTGGATTATGGCCTGCCCTACTGACCTCATTTTAATGTAATTACTACCCTAAAACCCGTATCTCCAAATATAGTCACATTCTGAGCTACTGGGGCCTACAGCTTCCATGTATGAATTTGAGGGGTGTGTTGAGGGGTGTGGGGAGGGCACAATTCAGCCCACAGCAGATAGTATTTAGGATTTTTTTCATTAACCAACCTTGAAAAACACTGCATAATACTGCCTCATACACTTCTCACTTACCACCTATGTATGTGTAGCAAAGCCTTGTGTCAGAAAAGAGAAAAATTAATGTATGGATTCACTCATGGTGCAGATGATAAGTCAGGTAGCATCATCAATCAAATGTGTCCCCTCAAGGACTACGGCATGCTCTGGTGCTCCATCCAGAGAGACGGAGAGATAATTCAACACCTGCTCATCCTCTGAGATGAGACACAACACCATCTCTTCCTGAATGACTGCCCCCGTCCCCAGGGCTGCCCTCCCCAGCCTCAGCTGTGCCCACCAGACAGGTGGGAGAGGTTCTTCTAGCAACTGCCATCCAGGGCTTATCTCTTTTGATAGTTCTTATCCCACTATGTTATTCTACTTTATATTTGCTCGGTTGTCTTCCCAACTGGACCACGTCTTTTCTTCCTATATCTCTAAACCTGGCTCAGTCCTGACACAGAGTAGATAACACGTGATTGAGTAAATGAATAGGTGACTTGCATTTCCAGTACTCTTTCTCAAATAAGGCTAGCAGACCTCCCAGAGGAAACACACGTGTAGACAAAACGTGTTCACTAGCGGAGCCCTTCATCCAGCCTCGTGATTGTGTGTGAAACTATCAGAATCAGAGAACGAGATCCCATCATGCACGGCTCCTTGAGTGTGTTACACACAGGCCGTCCTGGGAAGCAAATGTGCCGATTTGTCAGGTGGCTTGCTATTCTGTGATGGTTAAATGAGGCACAAGAATGAGCCGTCTCCAACTGCAGCTCAAATTCTGCAGTCCCATTGTCCAGGCTTGAGTCCCAGCTCTGTTACTTATGGGCTGTGTGGTCTTGGGCAAGTTACTTAACCTCTCTGTACCTCAGCTGCCTCATGTGTAATACCTACTTCACAGGGCTGTTATGAGGAAGGAGTTAACATATATCAAGTACCTCGGATAGTACCTGGAATGTAAGAAGCTCTGTGTTTGCTACTATTGTCCCATTAATATTGTCCCTGTTATTATTAAGCAAGAGGACACCATTTAGTTTGGTTTCACGCTGTCATTATAATTCCAGTCAAGCCCCTGAGTGCATGGCTCTGCGAGGGGCTTCTCATGGCCCTCTGACCCCGTCCTCATGTGCATGCATCCCTTGCTGGGCTTCCCCTGCCCGGGTGCCCACCCTCCAGACCTGGCTCTCCACCAGGTGCTGTCCTGGATTGAGGTGGCAAGTAGCGGCTGTCCAGGCCGCAGACTCCCTGGGCCACAGAGCCCATTGGATTCCTTCCTATCATTTGTGCATCCCGTGGGGTTGGAGACAAAAATAATGGTCATAGCCACTCCCTCCAAAAAGGTGGGGCAGGAGAGAGGAAGTTGTGGAAGAAAGACTTTGTGCTTTTCAACTTCCAAGTGTAAGCAAGGGAAGGAATGGGATGGAGAGAAAAGAAGAAGGGGAGGGGAGGAGAGCAGAGGGGAAGGGAGAGGAAGGGAGGCGAGAAAGAGAAGAGGAGAGAGGAGAGGAGGGGAGGGGAGAGGGCATGCGAAGTGGAGGGAGGAGGGGAGGGGAAGGGGTATGGGGAGGGGAGAAGATAAAAGGGGAGGGGGCGGGAGGAGAGAAGGAGGGATAAGAGGGAGGATAGGAGGAGTAAGGAAGGGGCGGGTGGAGGAGAACTCACAGGAGCCCTGAAGGACAATCCAGGTCGGGTTTGGGAGCTTCTCCAATGACTCCCCACATAAAAACAACTCATGGCCACCAGCTTCCCCAGCACCAGCTGTTTCCACTTCCGTAACATATGTTCACTCACGTAAATTGTTTACTAACTTCACATCCAGAACTTTTTAAATAGAGGAAAACCTGGGGCTTGTCTACACCAACCAGAAGAGCAGAGATAAGGGGGGAAAATCCAGCAACAAACAAATGAAAAAGCAGAATGATATAAGGGAGCCTAAATTTAACCGGGACAACACGTTTCCCTCCACTTTTATGGCTTCCTGAACGAGGGGGGAGCCTGGCCACTTCCAGCGCTGCTGCGCGAGGGTCACAAAGCACAGTGCACGGACTTCTAGAGTGAGCCGCATAACCGGCCAAAGAGAGGGCTGCACGGACTTCTAGAGTGAGCCGCATAACTGGCCAAAGAGAGGGCTAGACTTAGCCTGCCCAGCGCAGGGTCCCCAGCCAGACAGTCCTGTTGGAGTCCCAGTGCTGCCCCTTGGGATTTAAGTAACTCGTCTAGACTCACCTGAGGTGAGTTACCCCACCCCTCCGCTTCAGGTTTATCATCTATCAAGTGGGGGATAATGATAGTATCTACCTCAAGGGCTGTCGTGGGGTAAAGTGAGTAAAGGTAAAGCATTTAGAGTAGTGCCGGGCACTTACGAGCACTGTGTGTTTGCTATTTTTATTATAGATACGTGTACCTAATTTGGAAAAACTAGAATTTATCACTCTTCTTTGATATTCATGACATAGGACTTGTAATATTTTGGTTGACTACCTTGTCAGGCCCCGCGTTCCTGACCTATCGTTTGCCAACTTCCATGAAAATACTACTGTTTTCCCCTCACATCCCCTAAATAATACAAGCTTTCCAATTTCCTGAGTTTTAAATGCAACAAAAGGCCGCATACCAAAAGCAGATGGAATTTCTACAGAGTATCATCAGTACTGATGAATTCAGGAGTCACTTCCCGACACTTCTATGGCGGGGCTGTGATCAGGGGAAGGAAAATGGATTAGAGGAGGCAAACAAAAAATATTTGCTGTATGCAGGCACTAATTATAAAATCAGAAAAGTTCGTATTACAAATATAATGGTGCAACCAGGCAATTAGGCTAGATTAATATTTGGAAGTAATTAATAATTTGGATGCAGCCAAATTTTACTATAGAAATGGATACAGTGGCCATTAGATTGACCAACAGAATCATCTTGATTTTCTCTGTGTTTCTCGTGTGGAATCCCAGGGAGGTATGGTTAATAAACCTGTCCTCAAAGTACCCTTGATAGAGCAGAAGTTCTCAGCCATTTTTATTGCTTACATACAGTGTCTTGGACACATATTTCACGCTTTGTCTATTTCAGGATTGAAGGAATATAGCTAGAAATGTATCTTCTGCTCGTTTCAGGAAAACAAATATTCTTTTTGGGTTTTGGACCAGCTGACAAAATGTATCTCAACATTTAACTTTTTTTTTTTTAAAGATTTTTATTTATTTATTCATGAGAGACAGAGAGAGAGAGAAAGAGAGAGAGGCGGAGGCAGAGGGAGAAGCAGGCTCCCCGCTGAGTCCAACGCAAGACTTTTTGATCCCAGAACCCTGGGATCATGACCTGAGCCAGATGCAGATGCTTAACCAACTGAGCCACCCAGGTGCCCCAACATTTAACTTTTGTTTGATTTTTAATTCCTTTCGTTTTCCTCCATATGCTTTTGGAAGAGCATATTATGCTGGGAGCTTCAAGCATAACCCGCATGCACAGTATTTCTGACCATTTTTGTGGATTTGATGTTTCTTTGAGAACAGTTCTGAGTTGTAATCATAACTGAGAATGGGTTAGATCCAGCTACCAAGGGCACTGTCCTCAGGTGGGGCAATTTCTGCCTTAAAGACACTGCTCATTAAAAATCTACCTATCACTGGGAGTTATACGCAACTGATGAATCATTGAACACTACATCGAAAACTAATGATGTACTATATGTTGGCTTAATTGAATTTTAAAAAATCTATCTATCAAGACAGGTACTTTTGGAAGACACACCAAGGCGTTGGGTGTCTTGGGGTCCCCTGGTCTCCTAATCACAGAAGGAAAAGAACGTCCAGCTACTGGTTGCTGATTCACATCAGAACAGGGCTTCACCTATTCATTCACTTAGAAAGTCCCTGCGCTTGGGAGCCTGGATCCTACTCAGGGAAGCAGAATATAAATAAGCAAGGCAACAAATATAAAATTTGTTGTTAAGACATGGTTAGCATGAAATCAATCAGTCAATCAACCATAATAACACATAAATAAAGCAGGTGGGGACATGGAGAGAAGGAAAGGCAAGATGTGTCAGATCCAGTCAGTCCTCTGCTTCAAATCCCCACAGGGCACTGCCTTTTACCCTGCTGCAAAGGACTTGATCCTACAAGGTCCTACTTGGCCTGCCCCGTCCCTACAACCTCTCCGACCTCATCTCCTGCTCTTTCCTTCTCTCACTTCATCAGCTCCACTGGCCAAAATGCTGCTTCTAGAATGCGCCCGATGCGGGGGGTCGCTGCCTAAGGGGGCTGCTGCGCTCTAGCACATTCCGCAGCTTGGGCCCGCCTTCCCCAGATAGCTGCTTCACTAATTCCTTCAGTCTCATCTGCTCAAATCTCATCTTCTCAACGAGTTCTGTCCTGACCATCTGATCTGATGATGAAGCCTGCCCTCCTCCCCAGAACCCACAACCCCAATCTCTTTTACGGTCCTCTTTTGTCCATATCTGATCATACTCCAGCATCTTCGATAATAAACTTATTCTGTGTATTGGCATGTTTTGCTTCCAAAAGCCTGCCTTACGCTCCTTCTGCAGAGACTGCCCTTGGGCTATGGGAGCTGCCATGGGAGAACCAGGGGCTGTAAATACCTGGGAGTTGCAATCCGCTCCATGGGCGGGGTCTTAACCCAGTGGCTGATGAGTGCAAGGATAGGAGAGTCCAGCTCCTGGGCATTTAGGCAGAACAAATCCAAGGTGTAAGTGACGCTCCAGAGTTCTGTGGCCAAAACATGCTCTGAGGGATTTTGTCTGAAACTGCACCCTTGTTTGGCTCCCCCTCACCTGGTTGCTTTCCCCTGTCCATGCCTGGTTTCTCCTGTGAGTATTTTAACAAATTGTTTCACCCAAATGCTCATCTCAGGGTGTTCTTCTGAGGAACCCAAGCAGGAAGAAGCTGGCCTCGGTGGGGAGCAGGGTAGCATCCCATGAATGGGAAGGAAGGCAGGAGATTTGGACAGACGGGTAAATTTGGGTGTGGGAAGATAAGGGTGCCTTCTGTTATCTCAAATAAAAACCATGGTCTCCAGCTGGGAGAGGGAGGACTGCTGGATGGCCAGGGAGGAAGGAGAAGGTGTGAAACACAATCGACCTTTCAACTGTGTGAGTTTGGGGCACTGACTGCCCCCCTCCCTGTGCAGTTGAAAGTCCATGTATAAAATTTGACTTCCCCAAAACTTAACTACTAATAGCCTACTGTTGACCAGAAGGCTTCTTGATAGCATGGTCAATTAACACATATTTTTGTATGTCATATGTATTATATACTATATTCTTACAATAAAGGAAGCTAGAGAAAAGAAAATGTTACTAAGAAAATCATAAGGAAGAGAAAATACATTTATAGTACTGTCCTATATTTATTGAAAAAGAAAATCCACGCATAAGTGGACCCACCCAGTTCAAATCCATGTTGTTCAAGGGTCAATTATGGTTATCTAGAAGAGTCAGAGATTGAATGTTCTAAGGAAACACAGCGAGACTGCTAGGCATTGTTGACTAATGTTCTCCAGTCAAGTAAGCTACTTGGATGCAGCCTAGAGTAGGTGGGACTAGGATTTTATCAAAGTTGGGGTTAATTCCAGGGGAGGAAGCTGCAGGGAGAGAGGGTAGAAGGTGTTGGAGTATAAGAAAGGAAAGATCATGGTGAGGTGATATGGAACCTTTGCAGGGTCCGCAAGGAAGTGAGAACACTGGAGGGGTGGCCTAGAAAAGAGGCCAAAGACAATAGATGGTAGATCCTGATACTGCTGGAGAATTGTCAGCCGAGTGCTAATAGCTGTGAGGATAGGAAGTGGTAGGCAGACGGCGGGGCTCCTGGAACCAAGATCGTGGAGGTGATGAGGTGGTGGTAATGTCAGGGTCAAAGGTGTGCCAGGGAGTGGGTGGCTGATGTGGGGTAGAGAGCGAGATCACGGGCTATTAGAGTTCTACGTATCTCAAGCTTAATCACAGAATATTTAGATACTCATTGTTTGCTTTGGTTTGGGGGTTGTTTTTGAGACTCTAGCAAGGAGATGAGGAGAGGATAGAGCAACACTTAAAAGGTTGCCTCCAACCTCCTCTCCCCTGACCGAATCTGTGCACTCTGCACCCTGGAAGGCAGCCACACTCCCCTCTCCACCCCTGCTCCAAGCCTGGACCCGACCACCTTCAGCTTTCAGTCCACCCAAGAATCGTCTCAGTTTTTACGCTGATTCGTCGGATCAGTGATCTCTAATTTCCATAGTTTTCTCCCAGGTTGGTTTTGGTGGAACGAGCCTGGAGCCTGGGCCTTGTTCTCAACCCAAATAGACTTGGAGCAGTTACTCTACGGACCGTCTGAATGCCAGGCCTATGTCTGTACTCTCCCTTCGTTTCCAGAATACTTCAACTTTTTAGAAGGAAACTCCTCTTCCCTCCTACAGTCGAGTGGGCGCTGCCCAGTTCTCATGCCAGGCGCCTGATGGGACTTAGTTTTGCCTTCCAGTGCTCAGACTGGTTCTGTATGACCCTGTAACACCAGGAAGGATTTAGAATCTCTTTCTTCACATCTCTAAGGCAAGTTCCACTTCCCCCAATGCATACTCACACACAAAGACACACACACACACGCGTGTGCGTGTACACACACACACACACACACACACACACACACACACATAGAGTCTTGTGGATATTAGCTAGCACCATCTGGGGAATTGGTTTCCAATGTGGAAGCACTGAGAGGGATAGCTATGGTGTAGAGCACAGGGTTAGAAGTCAAGAGAAATGGACACTCACTTTGATAGTCTCTCCTGGTTTTCTAGGTGAGGTGTAATCTATACCATGAAACTTCAATTTCTGTGAGGCAGAAACATACAATATTTTTTTCCCCAAAGTCTTGAGCATGCCACCTAGAAGGACAGGGAGATGTTGGCAGGAGGTCCTTTTCTGGGCCAGGTTGTGGGCCCTGAGGCTAAGTGCTTGACTTTCCCACCAAGTCAGGAAGAAGGGCCACCATAGGACTGTGGTAGTTAACCTCAGGGGTTCCCTGGTAGCACTTTGGCTATCTCTGTAGATATTCTTCCTGCCCCCTCCCCCCACCAAACATGTGTTGGGAATTAGTAGATACGGACTGTAAAGATCTTTTTCTTCTTGAGAACATATGCCTATCTAATATTTAACCGAAAACTTGTGTCTAAATGGCCCAAGTTTTGAGTACCTTGTGAATATGATATATTCCTCTGCACAAGCAACAGTTTTGGCAATGGAGTTATGTAACATGGATCACAACAGTGTTGGAAGAGGTTCTGACGTTAACCTTGCCTCATGCCTCCACACTGGCCAGCTGATACCACCAGGAATGACATTTTTCTCCCAGGAGCATCACTATATCTCACAGCAGATGTTGGAAAAGATGGGGAAACCCCAATTTTCTCTTTTTCTTTTTCACTTTTTATTTATTTTTCTTTTTCTTTTTTTTTAGAGGTGTGGGGAGGGGGATGCAGAGGGAGCAGGAGAGAGAGAATCCAAGCAGGTTCCTTGCTGATGTGGGGCTCATTCTCACAATCCTGAATCACGACCTGAGCTGAAATCAAGAGGTCAAGTACTTGACCGACTGAGCCACCCAGGTGCCCCACCCCTTACACCTATTGACTATAAGTATCGTATCAACTGAATGTGTTGTCCAATACTTATCCAGGTATGTGCATAGCCAACTCCCCGTTTTCCATGATACAGGTTAACTGTGCTTGGCAGGGCATTTGTCCATGCCCTCAGTCTACCCAAAGCCTCCCCCAGTCTTCACAGTGCCATGTGTTGGATATATACTTATAATGCCTCCCCAAAGGGCCAGCCACCCCTAGAGAGCAGGTGAGATGAAGGGCTGGAGTATGGAGGGAAGGGAGGTAAAGGCGGGTTACCTACCACCTTGGATCAGTTTCATGATTTCTTCCTCCTCATTGTGGATCATTAAACTGTGAACACAGGTTCTTAACAATCTAATTGAAATTACCTGGACTATATGTTATGTTCAAATTAATTTCTTCCCCATCCTAATGTAGAACCATGAAGTGAGAAGTGCATATTATGTATTCTTCATTCAGGTAAAGCCATGCAGATTTCTCTGACTATCACGGAAAGTTTCATTTCAGGTTGAGTTTATCGAAGGCAAGTTGACTCATTTCTACACAATTCCCCTGTTTCCCTTTGACCAATTGTCAAGTGTGCTTGACGCAGAGCAACTGACCTTCAAATACAAAGAGGGTTGGAGGTTGGCCTGGACTGTCAGTGTGGATTTGGCAGCATGAATTGCTCCAAAGAATCCTGATTTCTTATGCATGAACTACTGACCCCCGGCACTGGAGCCTGGAGAGCAGGACGGGAAGGAAGGTGGACTCCTGCTGATTCAGGGTCCCTCCCCAGCACCTTTTCCACTGTGTCAGCAGTATTCACCCCACTTCCCTCTCCTCCCTCTTCCGCTCCCCCCCCGCCCCAATAGTCCTGTCCCTGGAAGTGGTTTTCAGTTGCCAGGAATCATGAACATTGGGAAACAATCCAAAAAACTGGGTGGCTCCTGATTTTCCATAGTCCACATGATAACATGTGGCCCCAGTTTTAGCATCAGGTCATAGGTGTGGACACAGCATGGCCTAAAGGAAGGAACCAGGCAAGTACGTGCCTGGGCGGCCAGGCTTTCTTAATGGCCAGTCTGGGTGAAGAGCGAGAAACGACCTACATGGGTTTCAGAATTTTCTCCTCTAGCTCCATTACTTGGGAGGAGCTTCTCGATGTTGAGGCTGTAGGTCTGAGGACCACATTTTCAGATGGAAGACAACCAGGCCCCAGGCGACATCATTTCCAGGAGGTGGTAATGAGCAAGGAGGAAAGTCCCAGAGGTCCACATGCCTGCTCATTGAGGATCATAGGAAACGTCTTTAAAACCAGTGCGGGGTCCTGAGCTGGAGAAATACCTTCTTTCTTTGATTTTATAACATTGCTAATGTTCCACTGTGCAAGAGATATTCCAAATGCCTCCACTGAAAAAATGGGCTTCCAAAGGCCAAACGGTGCCTGTTGCTCCTGTCCATTCTAGGCAGCCGTGCAGGAACATGCTGTTACACTCCATTAGCGCTCTGATGACAGGTGTACCTCGCTTTTGTCAAGCAATGAGGAACTCAGTTGTGCAAGCAACTATCCCTCATTCACATTTGACAAAGGCTTCCTAATGTAGTAAGGTGATGAAAGCTTCCTACCTTCTCTTCCAGCTAGATATCTTAGCCCCATTGCCCCTGAACCTCTCATCCTCCACGCCCAGCTCTATGGGTGCAGAAGCTGTTTGCAGACCCCATGTGCTGGTGCCCTTGGTCATTCAGAGATGGCCCACAAAGGGCCCTGTGTGTGAGCGTGTGCAGCTGTCACTGATAAGGCCGGTAGGTGGTGAGCCGTTCTTTCCACACTTCACATCCCGAGCTTATCCTGTGACTTGTGTGGGTACCACCTGTTTGCACGGCCCACACTTATCTGAGATTCTGCTTCTCAGACACCTGGGCAGGTTAAAGTCTTTAACTACCCTCCTCCCTCCCCTGCTCCGAAAACCGCACTTTGTCCCAGAATTCTGTATGTCTAGCAGGGATGTCCCTTCTGCTCGCTAAAATCCTCCCTTGAACCAACCAACCAAATCACTCATTGAAATGTTTTCTGCATTCAGCAGTGCAAAAAGAGGAGAGAAGAGAGACAACCTAGAGGAAACAAACTGGTATCGTGGCTTTTGAAAAAATAAACCACCAACGAAACATCTTCCAGAATGTGTTGGGTCCAAGTTCTTAAACTTCTAACATTAACTCAGTGATTGTGTCTGGTGTTTAGAATGAACAGCTACTCTGGGGGACCCCACCCAACAGCAGAAAGAGCCCTGTGGGTTTCAATATTTTACCCTAAAGCAGGGAATCAAACTGGGTTTTGGGACATAAATATCAACTCGCTGAATGAATAACAAAGAGAGAGAGGGATTGACTGACACCCTTAGGGAAAACTCCTTCTCTGATGGTGTGGTCCAGACCTTATTCTCATAATCCTCATAATCATAGCCTACTTGTCATGGCACTAGGTACCCGACGTCCATTATTACTGTTCTTCCCAACAGCCCAGAGACGCGGGGCTTCTCCATCTCCTTTTATTGATGAAAAGACTGGAGCTCATCTGAAAATTAAGCTGCCTGTTTTTTTGGCAAGTAAGCGGGAAAGACATATTTCCAACAGAGACATGCTTGACTCCCAAGTTCATGTTTTTGCTTTTATGCCAAGTGTCCAAAACAAAATTTTTACCAATTCTTCACAGTCGATTTAGTTCAACAGTTACTGAGCACCTATCATATCTTGGTTGTGATGGCGAGTACAGAAATAACAAAGTTACAGTCCCTGCCTTCAACCAAGCAAAAAATACCCTCTTTAGGGAATCTTTCAAAACAAACACTTTCAGAAAATTTCCCTAATTGGGCTTGAAATGGTAACTTGACTCTTTCATTCTTTTTTTTCCTTCACCCAACTGATTTAGCTATCAAAAAATGACAGTGCCACAAAATTCAGCATTGTGTGTTTGGTTATGCATTTAACCTTCTAACTAAAGAGAAACTTTAGTATGATTTCTCCTAAAGAAGGAGAAGGAAGTGTCTTTTCTTGTCATGCCACAAAGACAAGTAAATATGTGTAGTCTCAATACAAAGTTCCATTAGCTTTAGGTTACAAGGAGGGATTGCCATATATCAGACCATAAAAAAGAATCAAATCTAAGATTAGTCCAAAGTGTTTTATGGAACAGGGTTGGAGTGTGGTTTCTAAAACTCATCATTTCGTATGCAAAATGGCGATTGCTGGGTGGGAATTCTGTAACTGTGAGCAAGACTGGTTCACATTCCAGGTTAGAAAGGAGGCAGATACTGTGGTCCAGAAGTTCCCAGAAGAAATGAGGGAGTTACGTGTGTATGTTTATGAGCATTTTTGGTGTTTTCAGTCTCTCAGAGCACCTGGTATGAGCCTCAGTGGGAGACTACACAGAGCATAAACAGGTCATTGTTTGTAAGTACTCAAAGGGATGTTTCTAGAATATGCTTCTGTAGGTGAATAAAGATGGCTATTGTTGAGTCTTTCTTCACCAAAAAATAATAGCATGATTTTTGTAGACAGATTTGGAAAAAAGCCTAGTAAAGTCTATTGCAGAGTTAGGATCTACTTTGAAAGAGTTTTTCTGTTTTTAGAGGCACACTGATGGAGTGTTTTCTTTCCTTAAGTGATATTTGCTAAGCTACTTCAAGTCTGTCTTGGAATGAAATCGAGAATTTAAAAAATTTTATATAATAATTACATTTAATAAAACATAGTTCAGTCATGTTCATGCTCTCTAGTATCCAAAGTTTTTGATCTATTACAAACTGAACCATAGTAACCATTTCTTAAGTTAAAGTCTAATCTGTTACAAATTCACCCAAAGAAAGAGTAATTTTCACAGTGATAGAATAAAAATGTTTCGATGGCACTTATGAAGCTGTGTGTGACCAAAATTAAACTCTGGGTGTAGCAGCGAATGTGTAAATGACCGAGGACTACTTAGCAAACTGGAAGTTGATCAGCCACAGAAAAATTGGGCCTTGGTTGCTGCAAATCCTCATCCTGGCCCTCCTGAATTGCAGCATGAAGTTAGGAAGGGCTTGTAAGTGTCACACCTCACCTACCCATCTGATTCGCTCGAAAAGTTGATGTCTGTGGATGAAGTATTGTTTCTTGGAGGACATCACTGCCATGGAAATGAATTAACTAGGAGGGGAAATTCCAAGACCATTAGTATTTAGTGACTTTCAGCAGGGGATTGTTTTCTTTGAGGCTATGAGTCATCAGACAGAGGTCAGGACTTCAAGAAATGAAGCACAAGATAACTTTGAAGGTAAAGAGAGAAAACAGATGAGCTCACATCATCCTGCTAGCCAGAGGAGGTTCAGAATGGGAACTCTGAAAAGAACTTTGTAAAATGACACCTATGAAAAATTTATGGAAGCTTTACCTTAAAGAGAGAAAAAAATGGTGATTCCCAAATATCCATCAATAGGAGATGGATTATTTTGCATGCATGGGATGAGCTAAGCCTCATGATTAAAAGATGAGGTTGTATACATTAGGTAGGGTAGGATCCCATTTGGTAAATATGTGCATAAATTAGTGCTGTAGATGCATATGCAAAAAGGTCAGGAGAACATACTCAGACTGAAAGGACTATTATCTGTGGGGCATAGGATTACTGGAAATTGGAGTTTTTGTGCTCTATATTTCAGAATGATTGGCATTTTGTAATGAATGTGCATTACTTTTGTAATCATAAACAAATGGTTTTGTTCCTTTTTTTTTTTTCTTGAGAAGATAAGTATGTGTGTTAAGGGGGGGAAATGGGGAGATTTGCGACATCATCAAAGGACCGTGTTTGGAATATTCAGAAATTGCTTTGCTCTCCCTGCTGTACTTCCTTAACCCCACAAACACTGCTTTTATTAGACTGCACTTTGATGTTATCCTTCCAGCCCCTTGAGGAACATAAGAAACAGGTGCACAAAATTTGTCACTATAGCTACAGAAAAAGACGTGGAAGGCGTTGCCTATTACGTCTTGGTTCCTCCCACATGAGAATTCACAGGAAACATCTATCTTGGCCCTTGCTAGCATGAAAAGCTACCTTCCTGAACAGCTGGGCATCTTACCTTACGGATGCTGTGATTCTTGTGAGTAATCTTTTATACCTCTTTGCTTTGGCTCCTGGGAAGCTTGGAGACAAAATTCTATCCTGTCTAGCAGCTGTTTAGAATCTACTGGTAACTGATTTAGGTTACCAGTTAGATTCTACAGATACCTACTGATACCAGTTAGAATCTACTGATACTTAACTTGGCTCTGATGCTTTCCTCTCTTTCATTCTTTACGTATCTTTGCAAGTTGCTTCGAAGAAATTGCCCATTAGTAACAGATGTGCCGTGTGTCCGCACCTTTGCAAAGGATGTGGGTTCGTAGTAAGAGGAGCCTCCAGTGTTTCACACAGATGTTCTAAGGACCACCTTGGCTTTTATCTGTTCTACAGATTCGAATGATAAGTGGAATTTAGTTAATAAAAGCATTCTGTTTCTTCACAAAATAGGCTGAAAAACCTCAGAAATAGAGGCACAGTTGGATTTTAAAGCAGGAACTTGAACAATTTTACGTAACAAGTTTCAAGGATTTAGTGTTGCATAATCGTCTCTCAGTATCTGCAGCTGTCATTGTTTACATGACTTACTAATTATTTTAACCTTGAGCACATGCATCCCTTCAGCCAACCCCACCTTTTCTCCCTCATTGAGGGTCCAGGTTCTCAAGAGCTGTCTTCACTCAATGTCTTCATTTGCTCACCTCCATCCCATGTCTCAACCCACACCATCTGGCCATTTGTTTCCCTGGTCATCATATTACAACCAGCTGCAGTAACTACCAGGTCACTAAGTATGATGTGTTTGTGTGTGTTCCCCCCCGACCCTAGCTTTTGGCTTCTCAGCAGCACTAAATACAGTGGACCGCAGGCTGCAGTAACTCTCCCAATTTTTTCCTTCAGACTCTGGCCATCCCCCTCTTTGTGGGCTTATCCTCCTCTCATGGACCATGAACACTGAGAACCCATCAAGGCCCCGACCAGCTCTTCTCTTTTCACCTTGCACATGCTCCCTGGTGGGTTCCGTGCTTGCCTCTGTGCTCAACGATCATACACCAGGGTCTCTCAAATTTGTATCTCCAGCCCAGACCCTTCTTCTAAGTTCCAGATGTCTGGGTCTGACTGTTTATTCACTGTCTCCGAGAGGGTGCCTTCAAACCCGAAGTGACCGAAACAGCATGGATGTTGACCTCATGATCTTCTGTACCAGACTGTTCCTCTTTTAGGATTTCTTACTGGATGGATACTCTTTTCCATCAAGTTCTACAAGCTGGAAGCCTAGGGCCTCCCTGTCCCTCAGCCTCCAACTCTTATCTACCTACTCATACCTCACAAATTCCTCAACATCCGTCTCCAAAGCTACCACTTCCATCCAAGCCACCAACCCCTCTCACCTGAAGTATTTCAATGGCCTCCTAACAGGCCCTTCTTAATCTACTCTTACCTGCCAACTTCAGTAACACTCTTCACACTGCAAGCAAAGTGAAAAATCTTACCTCCTCTCCCCACCACAGACCCACTAATATCTCTTTCTTGGCCTGAAGCATGGCTCTTATTGTCCTTAAAGCAAAATCTTTCATATGACCTAAAAGGCCATGCAGGGTCTCATTTTTACTTTATTCTCTCCTATGTTTTCTTTGCCCCGGTCTCTCAAGCTTTCTTTGAATGTATCACAGGGCCTTTGCATAGGCTGTTACTTCCGCCTGGAATGTTCACTAGCCCTACCAGCTCTTCCCTGATAATTTTCACTCTAAAACTGAGATTTCATCTAAAACATTATTTTCTTATAAAAACCTTCCCTACTCCCAGGAGATCTCTCACATCATGACTTAAGTATCACTCATAGAACTTACACATATTTTAATTGTATATTTACTTGTGAGATTATTGAGATTTCAACTAAAACATTATTTTCTTATAAAAACCTTCCCTACTCCCAGGAGATCTCTCACATCATGACTTAAGTATTACTCATAGAACTTACACATATTTTAATTATATATTTACTTGTGAGATTATTGGTTAATGTCTATACCCATACTACACCATAAGCTTCATATTTTGGGAAAAAATCAATTATTGTTCATTATTACATTTCCAACAACTAGAACAGAGTTTGACCTCCGTAGGTGTTTGGGAAATGTTTCTATAATGATTAATGAATGAAATAAACCCTGCTTGTTATATACTTACTGGGTATTAATTTGTATTTTACTAGACTGCAAGTCAGTTGGAATTTTTTATTAGGTTCTAGATTCGGTGATATTTTGGCATGTAAGAGGTTATTAGTAGATTTGAAAATGAGATGAAAGATATTACCAAGCTTTAAAAACTTTTAATAAAAATACTGGGAATATCCTTTAGGAGGATAACAAGAATTTTATCCTATATATGTGAAATCATCAAGGCTATATTTCAATGATCACAGCTGTTCAGAAAGCAAAAATAGCTCGGTATGAATGATTAGGGTTTTTTTTATTATTGAAAACTCATTTTAGGATTTAAAAGTGATGATAT
Organism: Martes martes; assembly: GCF_963455335.1. Classification (NCBI taxonomy): domain Eukaryota; kingdom Metazoa; phylum Chordata; class Mammalia; order Carnivora; family Mustelidae; genus Martes; species Martes martes. Next base: position 16,062,991 of record NC_137893.1, read on the forward strand.
AATCCTAGATGATAAAACCATTGAATGAGTGAAATGTTTTTTTACTAAGTGGTCACCCTTCAAAAAATAATGATTGAACTTGAAAGGTAGAAGACCAACAAAGTGAGCAGATATTCAGATCAGAAATTTATGAATAGTTTTCCTCTGCATCAGTTTCATGTCTTTAAAAACGCACACCCTCCTTGCTCTCCAGGGAGGTTGAGATGATACAGCAAATCTTTGAAGTCCAACATTACAGGTGATTTTTCTCTTTGTGAGTGACATTATTGGCTACCTAGCACTTCTGTTCTTAACTCTTTTCATTTTCAATTACAGCTCACTTTGTCCCCTAAATCGTGCTTATTACCTCGTTTTTGTTATGGACATCAGAATGTGTGAGCCCCAAAGTAATAGAAAAGTGTGCTTTATTCTTTATAAAGGATCGATGGTGGCTTTGCTGCTTCTTATTCTGTTTATCCCAAGTCTTCAAGACTTTGACAGGTGGAGATGCTATCCATATAATAGATTTTGAGTTGTTCTGTGTGATTTATTACAAGAATGACTTTCCATTTATCTGAGAAAATGCTGTAAGTGGAAAGGAAGTACTAAAACCACATGAGAGCCTGGGAGCTGCCAGCTACTGAAACATAAAACTGGTTCTAATACGAAAAGCATGTCCCATAAATTGATAAATTGAACTTCATCAAAATTAAAAGGTCTTTAAAAAGTTACTGTTAAAAATAAAAAGAGGAGGCACAGGTGGGGAAAATACTTGCAAAATCACAGATCTGTTTAAAAAGCCTGTATCCAGAATATAGAAAGAACTGTCAAAACTAAGTGTTAATCAAACAGCTCAATTAAAAAGTGAGCAAAAGCATTGGGCCTCTTGGTGGCTCAGTTGGTTAAGCATTTGCCTTCAGCTCAGGTCATGGTCTCAGGGTCCTGGGAGTGAGCCCCACATAGGCCTCCCTGCTCAGTGGCAAGTCTGCTTCTCCTTCTCCCTCTGCTCCTCCCATTTGTGCTCTCTCTCGCTCTCAAATAAATAAATAAATAAATAATCTTTGATAAATAAATGATGAGCAAAAGCTTTGACTAGAAACTGCTTCAAAGAAAATATACAGTTGCAAATAAGTATATGAAAAGATGTTTGACATCATTAATCATTGGGAAAATTTACATTCATTTATTTATTTTTCAAAAGATTTTGTCTATTTATTTGACAGAGAAAAACAGAGTGAGAGAGGGAACACAAGGGTGGGGAATGGGAGAGGGAAAAGTAGGCTCCCCACTGAGCAGGGAGCCTGATGCGAGGCTCGATCCCAGGAACCTGGGATAATGACCTAAGCCTAAGCAGACACTTAAAGACAGCCACCCAGGAGCCCTGGGAAAATGCAAATTTAAACCACAATAAGATGTGACTATATTATAATGGCTAAAAACCCAAACCAAACCAAAACGTAACTGACACTATTAGGTGCTAGTGAGTATGTGGAGCCACTGGAACTCTCATACATTATTTGAGCAAGATGGTGCAAACACTTAGCAATTTCTAGGAAAAGTAAACATGCACTTTCCATATGCCCCAAGAATCCCACTCCTGTGTATTTATTCAAGTGAAAACAAAGACTTAAGTTCACACAAAAATCTGTACGTGACTGTCTATGATAGCTTGATTGGTAATCACCAGAGACTGGAAACAAAGCAAATGTCCGTGAACTGGTGAGTATATAATTAACCTGTGGCACATCCAAACCTCAAAATGCTACTCAGCAATACAAAGTAGCAAAGGACTGATACACGTGGTAACATAGATGAATCTCTTCGGCCCTCTACGCCCCAGGAGGATATGAAATCCGCAACTCAAGTTCACCTGGGTTGGCAAATGTCCTCAGAGCAAGAGTGAATTTGGTCCTTCTTCTCACCACTACAGGTTTCAGATTTCACTTACATTTTTGGCCTGATCATTCCTTACTATCTTCTCATAGCTTCGGTGTTTTTGAGAAAACATTCTAAAATCTTTTATTGAGAATTTTTCATTTTCAGCAAAAATACTGATCCCAATAGCAGAGTCCACCATATTAACGTGAAACAGAAGTTGAGTACTTGGATTTAATCACAAAGAAAAGACTTGGTATGGGTGGGGGATTTCAGGAAACTGGATAGTCAGGAGACTCCTCTTCAGGGAAAAGGGATGTTTTGCCAGCGCTACTCACATCCCATCACAGAAGGAGAGTATGCGCTCATAGCACTGGTCTGTGGCAAGGAAATTGCTGTGCAGAAGGGGCATCCTTAGGGGATAGCATCAGAACAATCTACCATGTGAAATTAATCTGATCCTACAGCTTCCTCTAACTGACCACCACTTACCCCAGTTTCTGTTGGCAGAAATAACTGAAAATAGGACCATGATGCCCTTCTACTGGTGGCCACAGCCTGCCCTGTTCTTGTCCTGCCATTTCAAACTCCATTTCCCTTTCTCCTTTCTCCAGCTTCTTTTGCCTTGTCACACTTGGGGCTTGTCACTTTCCTCTGCGTGGCTTAGGCTCCCCATCCCCAGGTCTGTGCTCCTGAGTCCTGGGTCTGCCTCCTTGGGTGTGACCCTTTAGGGACAGCTTCTGTTACCTTCCTCAGAGCCATGGGCAGGACCCAGATGCTCCATGCAGGTCCCATAGTCCTTTACACAAGAACTTTCCATCAAAATTCATTTAGGAAGGTTAAATAATTCAATCCTTAGAACCTGTCTTCACTGTCAAGTGATTCATTTTCAGGGTCAGTGGCATTTTATACTGGAAAGTGTGAGTTTCAATGGCTTACACTTTGGTACCCTGTGTGAGTCATTTTAAAAATCTGAATAGAAATGAGTTGTATGCCACTCTGACTTTAATACCTTTTACGTGCAGTCTCTGTAACCCATCGAAACAGTCATCATTCACTAAAAGAGCAGCAAAGATCAGCTCTGGGGGCATATTAAAGGTAAACAGTGAAGAATTATATTTGGTTGGAGCTGAAGTAGCTGTCTCCCAGTATCTAACGGGCTCGTGCCATAAAGATGTATAATTTATCATAAAACACTAAGCTGGGAATTAAAGTGCACCAGGTGAGTTCAGCCTTCCCTCGGTATCCCACCCTCCCCAGCCAGGAAGCCCTCGTCCTGGGGGTGTTCCTGGCACAGTCACAGGACTGCCTAGAGCTCTGGGCCCCTGGCTTCCCACCTCACCAGCGAGGCAGCAATGAGGGAATGTCTTACGACCACCATGACACTTGAGCACCAAGTGAGTGGCTTCAACAATTGAAATGTATCATCTCAGAGCTCTGGAGGCTGGAGGTCAGGAACCAAGTGGTCAGCAAGTTGTTTTCCTCTCAAGTCTGTGAGAGAGAATCTGCCCCAGGCTCTCTCCTTGGCTTGTCCATAGCTGTCTTCTGTCCCTGACTCTTCACACTGTTCTCCCTCTGTGCATATCTGTCTCTGTCCAGATTTCTCCTTTTTATAAGGACACTAATCCCACTGGATTAGAGCTCACCCTAATGGCCTCATTTCACTCTGACCCATTGTAAAGTTCCTATCTCCAATAAGGTCAGGTTCTGAGGTGCTGGGGCTGGGACTTAAGACTCCAACACATTTGTGTGTGTGTGTGTGTGTGTGTGTGTGTGTGGTGTGTGTGTTGGGGACTTTTCAACACATGCCCACTCCTAAACCAAACACCAGAGAAGGGAAATTGCCCTGCGAGGCTCCCACCAATCAGATTCATGCCAGGGGGTTGACAGCAGGACCCACCTTCACTGACCTGGCTAACAGAACTACACGGTTTTCTTTATAGATGAGGGGAAATGGGTCATCATTCTTAAGAGGGAAACCAACAGCGTCTGCCATGTACACCCATTCAGTTTACTCATGAGAGAACAGAGGCTCAGGGAGGTGAGGGGCATGCTGAAGTCATGGAACCTGTTAGGACAACCCAGTGCACACTTCTTTTCTTGGATACCATCCTGAGACATGTTGTATTAATGTAGGAATTCCCAGTGCTTTCTTTTCCTGGAAATAGGATCTCTCTTCCTTTTCCTTGTCTCTTAAGATTTCTCTTCTTAGGGTAGAGTGGGGCAGGAAAGGCCCCAGTCATGCATCAGTCACCTTTTCAACTTGCCCCAGCCCCAAAGCCGTATCTTATTTTCCTTCTTGCTTCTTTTCATCGCAGGAAGCCCTGAGATGTGACTATGATATAATTCCAAGTTGTGAGATAAAACTCATAAATGACACCACATGACCTTCGAGTTTGTGCCTGTGCATAAAGTAAAGATAGAAATGGCCATGGCCTTAATGTCTCATGACAAGAATGAGGTAATATCCAAGAGTGCAAGGGAAGAAGTATTGACCGAGTGCAGTAGCCTGTGGCTGAGACATCCTGTGGTGGGAATCTCTAAAAGAGTATGATGTAATCAAGCGTTCCAGGCTGTTCTCAAAAATGAAATATTCAGAATTCAGCCGCACCTTCCAGACAGGTCAGACTCTACTTGCACCAGCTACAAATGTTCCTCGGGAGCTCTCTTGCCTTTCCAAGCTTCTCTTTTCCTAATGGAGGGAAGCACATGTGAGCATAATTCCCTGGGCTCCATGTAGATTGTGAATTCTCAGGGAAACCAAACCAAAAAGGAGCAGAGGATTCATATGCGAAGTACTTTATGATTAAGAACAAATACCTAAACAATGAAGGTTGTTTAAAATACATTGAGTCATCTCCTGCCCGTGGGGAACTTCTTGAAATAAATGATAATTTGCTCCTAGATTATCCTCAAAACCCCTATTTAGTCTGTAATGTTTCTGAAGTGCAAAACTGTGTGTGTGTATATACACATAAGCTTATATATATGTATATGCATGTGTATATTCATTCTAGGTATACAAGTATAAGAGTATGGAAACATACACACACATATTATGTACATAAGTATAAAAGTAGAGATTATAGAGATGCCCCATGGAAACCTTTGTCTTTGCTCTGTCCCTGAATCTTCCTTATCATATCTGGTCCTGCTCTGGTTCTCATTAATTTCTGGTTGGCCAAGTGAATGGAGCAGTTGACTTTCTCCCCCATGCCTTGTCAGTAGAGCCTGACTCATGGGCCACCAGCTCTTTCTTGTAGCTTAGAAAGGGACCTGTAACTCTTTAGCATACTATGAGGGTTTTAGTTAGAGGCAAATAAATGATTTAATGGCTTAATGACTTTAGACCACTCCTTCATTATTGGTTTCTCTATCACCAGTATTTTTATATTAAGATATGATACGGTTATTTAAAAAGATGATCTCCCAGAGGAAGATGACATGAAAGATGCTAGGAATTGAAGAATTTAAAAGCAAAAAGAGAGTATCTCTCTCTCACACCGATATTGTCCATTTTTATTTCTCTGGCTTATTTAGAGGTGACATGAATTGATCTTTCAGTGTTTGAGCTCCCCTCTTTTTGTGCAATTTTATGGAAAGGGGGAAAGATGTAAATATGCAATTCCTGATTTTTTTCCAAACATTTACCAGAGGTCATTTTCAAGCCCTGTGAAAAACAACAGAACCAAGTGGTCAATTTTAAGTGCTGTGAATTGATACAGGCTGGGCCTGGAGTATCCTACCTATAGTGTTGAATGTAAGCTGCTATCCAATTGCAAAGTTTTGCATCCCATTTACTGGTGTATATGTTCAGGGATAGGGGTTCAGGCAGAAAGGTACCCACAGATAACAACTGAGAGGTCTAGGCAACCCAGAGACAGAGGTTCTTAAATCTCTGAAAACCAACATTTTGGTAAATGTCTACCCATATAAATGAGGCCCTGAAGCTGTGTGGTGGTTGTTGATGTTCTCTGCTTCTCATTCATCTATTCATTCATTCAGTATATATTAATTGAGCATCTATGTTTTAGAATTTCCTACCATTAGGAATAACTCCTTTCTCTAGGCTCACCAGCAATGAAATAGAAATTTTAGGATGTCTTCGGGCAAGGATCCATGAAAGGTTTTCAGGATCCTTTTAAACCCTTTCAAGAGTAATGCCTGCGCTATAGTAAGGAGTAAGGGCAGATATGAGGAAAGGAATCAAAAGTTCTGGTTTTGCCGTGTTTAATTTGAGATGCCTGTCAGACATTTAAAAAGTGAGTCTCAGAACGCTCTGACAAAGACTGGGAAAGAGAGACCAAGAGATAAAAGGAAAACCATGTACCTGTTGAGACTTGGCAGCCAAGTGTTCAAGGACAAGCGATCAGCTGGTTCAGTGCTGCTAAGAAGTCAAATGAGTGGACTTGAGAATTGTCCACTGGACTGATACAGGACACGGTCAAGGTTGGTGTTTATGGAGAGGGGCAGGTGAAAACCTGATTGGACTAGGTCGAGAAGAGAATGAGAGAGGAGAAACTGGAAACATTAAGTATGGATGATTCTTTCAAGAAATGTTGCTGGAAAGCCAGCAGAAGCTACCACTAGGAGATGTCTCTTCCTGGGGAACAGTCCTTCAATTGTTCCCTCTGACCTAAGCAGCCGTGTTCTCACCCAGCTTCCTCTCGCTCTGTCTGTCCCGCAGCGCACCATAAGGCACTCTTAAACTCTTCTCTTTTTGGCAGGTGTCTTCCAGGTGGGGTCCATATTAAACAACAAATCCCTCCCTGGACCAAAGTCTGTATGCCGTGACCCTCTCTGAATAAACTCCTTGTCTGTCACCCTTGCTGACTTCTTCGTGCTTACCTGTCCCAGGGCCCAGGGTAAGATGGGGCCGGAGTCTTTAAAACTGTTGTTGTAAATAAACTAGATTTCATTGTCTGTGAATTTAAGTACCATCTTTTCTAAATTCAGTTTCAAGTAGAAATCTGAGTTCAATGCAATGCCTAAACATAAAGTAAGTCTATAGATTTTAGCCTTTTCTAGAAGGGAAAAATCTGGTTGTGCATTAGACTTCAGAAGAGACAGGCAGAAACTTCAAGTCCCTATGAATGTTCCCAAGCACGTTAAGGGTTTGGGAACTGTTGTCTGTCCCATGGATAAGGCAGCAGTCCCTAGGGAGATGAGCAGGTGTGGAGGGACAGTTATAGCACACGTGATGGGAACCACCATCAGAAAACCACGGTGGGGAGTCCATGCTCCCCCAATTAACCTGCCCCACACTTTTTATTTATTTTTATTTAGTTATTTTGTGGGGGAGGGACAAAGGGAGAGAAAGAATCTCAAGCAGACATCACACTCAGCACAGAGCCCAACGTGGGGCTCAATCTCATGACACTGAGATCATGACCTGAGCCGAATTCCACAGTCAGACGCTTAACTGACGGAGCCTCCCAAGCACCCCTATCCCACACTTTCCAAAATGAAAACAGAGGATTAAAGAAAAATGAGACACCCTCCTCCCTTTTGAGCCTTTGACTATTTGGATAAACCTAAGCATCATTCAGGAATAAATGGCAAATTCAGGCCAAAAAAAAAAAAAAAAAACCCACAAAACAAAACGAAGGGCGACCATTATAGAAAAGGGGCCAGGAACATGGAATCATAGAAGGCTAGAGCTAGAGAGGTGAGGTCCCTCAGCAATCATCCCGCTGAACCCCCTCATTCCATAGTGAGAAAGTGAGGCTGGGGCTGGGAAAGCTCTGAGCCCGGGCCAGCCCTCCCCCGAAGGCAGCACCTCGAGGAGGAAAATGAGACACCTGCCTTGGGGGATCTCATATAAAATCCCATGTCTTTCATCTTTCCCTTTGTCAACATTTCTTAAGTTGTGAACTCTAACATACCTTCCAAAGAAGACACACGTCATTATGTACAGTTCCCTCCTGCTTCTTCTGCATTTTTACTATGGAAAAAAAAAAAAGATCCAGGATGCAAAGAAGGAACCTTTTGCACTCCAGTGCTCAGAAGGGACCGTGGCCACAAGGAGGTGAGGGGCCCCATGGACGGTGCGTGTTAATACCGACCCGAGGGCTGGAGGGCCTGGGTGCAAGAATAGTCCCCCAGCCCCCCCTGGCCCGGCGCCCTCAGCAACCCCACCTGCCCTGTCCCTGTCCGCTTGCAGCTGGCTCAGCCACGGGCCAACAGGGCAAGGCTGTAGCGACAGCCCCTCTTCTTGCCATTGTTGTAGCTGCAGCCTCTTCCTGCCAGACGGGCCACAAGGTCACGGCCAGCAGGAATCCCCGCTAACTGTGCACAGCTTAATGCAAAAATTTAAAGGCACCGTGCACATATAAATTGGTTCTTTTCTCATTGGAAAAAAATTTTAGAACCCTAGCTCCTGACTCCCAGTGCACATGGTAGAAGCCCTTTTATCCAAACATTTTTGATGAAGAGCTACAAACATTATTGATTAAGCTCCAAGTATCATCGGTTAAGGGCTCAACTGGTCATTTAATTAAAAAACAATTCAAATGAGTGGATTGTGTAGACCCGATGGCATTAGAGAAATTGCCTTCTCATGGGTTCTTAATCAGCACTGTGATTCTCATTGGTAAAATGCAGTCCTTGTCCCAGGGGCTGGGTGCCCTGCGTAGCTGCCTCCACACCTGTGGGCTCAGCTCAGAAGTTCCCAAAAGACCTTCTGACCCAGTGCTCTTGACTCCCAGGATACTTCCAGTCTCTGTCCCTCCAACCACGTGTGCCTTATGCCGCCAAACTTCTCCTGGAATTCACCTGCCACCTCAGTCTGGAGGAGCCAAACCTGCCTTTTTGCCGCACACCCGTTTCTCCATCCCCAGCCTCATGGCCAGGGGATGGAGGAATGATGAGGGTCTCACACTCCAGATTTTGGGAAGCTCCTCTTTGTCCCCAGACACCTTCTCTCCGCATGGCCTCCTGGCTCAACTGTGACCCACGGGCTGCTTCTGCTTCTCCCTGGGGTTCCCCCAGCAGTCAGCATGCCAGGCATGGGACCCTGAGTGCCCTTGACCATCTCAATGGTGGAACGAGTCCTTTGGGTCTTCAGGGCTGTAACTGCCACTGGGACAACGGTGTCTGGAGGTCAGAGCCCCTCAGAACTGCTCTGCCAGCTTTTTCACACCACTGCCCCTCTCTTCCACCCCTAGACACTGATGTCCCCCCTGGCCCGAGGTCTTTCCGAACTTTCTTCACGGGTCAGAGTTGGCGAACACGAGCTGGGAAGGGACGCAGACCCTCCCTTACCCTGGGTGCACTCTCATCACTCTAGAATGTTCTAGATTCTTTCCTCCTCTTCCCACATGACCTTGTACTGTACTAGCTGGGGCACAGGGTACTTTCCCAGTGGCTGACTTCGGGCGTGGCCATGTGAATTCCTTTGGCTGAAGAAATGTTAGCAGCCAGTCTGACCAGAGGCCTACCTTAACTGTAGACTTCGGCTTATCCTCTTGCCGGTCCTAGGTCTGCCCTTTCTCTCGGGACTACCCCCAGCTCCTGCCTGCTGCTGCCTGTTACATTCCGTGACCTGCCTCAGGTGCAGGGAGGTATGGGAACACAGGGCTAGCCTGCTGACCCACCTGCTACCTGAGCTCACTCCCTGGGTAGCTGCCCTGGGCATCCCCTACTCCACCTCCACAAGGGCAGGCCTCCCTGGTGCTTCTCCGTCTCGTGGGATGACCGCTCTGCGGGCTCCTACACCATTTCCAGTGCTCTTCCTTCCCTCTTTCCCCTGATCCCACATCCATGTTAGCTTTCAAGGAACATCTACTGACCCTCTGTTTTGTAGCCAAAAATGACACATATTGCTCCTCATACTGACTTGTCAAATAACTTCGGGGGGGGATTTAAATAGAAGACAACTGTAGCGTAAGAGCAGACGGTAGTGAATACATTTTTATTTTTAATTTCTAAAAAGATTTTTATTTATTTAGTTAGTTGACAGAGAGAGAGAGAGAGAGAGAGACAGTGAGAGAATGAACACAAGCAGGGGGCATGGGAGAGGGAGAGGCAGGCTTCCCACCGAGCAGGGAGCCCGATGTGGGGCTCCATCCCAGGACCCTGGGATCATGACCTGAGCCGAAGGCAGACGCTTAAAGACTGAGCCACCCAGGCACCCGTGAATCCATTTTTATGAAAGCAAAAAGCAGCAAAGGAAATGGGATTCCTAAATATCCGAGTGCAGGTTCAAAACCCCATATATCGGTGGAGTTTTATTATTTGTTTTTTATCTGAAGGTACTATAGTTCCAAAGGGTGTTGAGTTCTGCTAACATGGGGCTATTTGCAGATGTGTGCGGTACTCACGTGGGTCTGGATGACTTTCCCCAGCATGAGAATCCCACTGACAAGAACCTGTATGAACCTACTTGATACGCATGCCAGAGGCACATCCATTCCTCTGCAAGCTTAAAGAAAAATTACTTCAGGACGTTTTTAATCTTGCTTTCTGAGACAAACTCTTAGTGGGTAAATTAACTCTCTCTGAGTAAATTAGACACAATTGAAAGCTGCCTTAAACTTTCATGGGTGTGAGACCTGTACGGTTGCCCAGGGCCTATACTCTGAAAGCCTGTGCCTCTTTAAAGCTCTGCTCTCAGGATTCATAACAATTTTGAACTGGGGGCCCTGCATTTTTCATTTTGTACCGGGCCCCACCAAATATGTGGCTGGTCCTGCTTCCAGACCATTATAGAAGAGGGAGTTTCTAAATATTACTTCAGTATCTTTTGTTTTCGGTCCAATTATTTGTTAATTCACACGCACTCTTGGCATCTGCTTCGATCCCTGAAACCTCCTTCCACAGTAAACTGAGCATTTAGAAACCATCTTTCACCTCTTTAAATTGTGGAGGGAAGGGGTCGTGGGAGATGGTGTGATGTCACCGGTTTTCTCAGCCAGTGGACATATCATGTTCCCTAATCAATTCTGAACACACCCTTAAGTTTATGTGCACCACCCAAAGCCTGTTCTCTACTGCCTGCCTCCTCCCAGAAATAAAAGGGTAAGAATTTGGGGGAAAGGACTAGCGGAGCCAACTTAAGTTTGCATTTGTGGTAATTGTTTAGAAAGGAAATCAAAAAAGCAAGGAGATATGAACACAGTAGGCAGCACAGAGGTTCAAAGGACAGTCGACTTGAGATATGGGTGTGGAGGCAGGACCAGAGTCAGCCACCCAGGGCAGCTCCCAGTGGGATGGAAAGTCTCCCCCCCCCCCCCGCACCCACACACACATAAGCAGGAGACAGCTACCTCCCTGTGGAAGATTGCCCATGAAGGATGTGGGATGGGGTTTATGAATATTTAATTGTACCTTTTAAGGGGTTGGGTTTTTATCATCTCTCTTATTTAAAAATAATTCTGACTTCATCCCCGCCCCTCCCCCACCCCCCAAAACGTAAATGAAGACAAAATAGCACCCAGAAAGCATTTCCTAGGGCTTCCAAATCCTTGTGTTTGTTTTACCGCATGGGACACAAAGCTCCGTGGGTCTGCTAGAGGTTCAAGATTCTCTGAAGTGCTTCCCCCATCCTTGATCTCCTCCCCCACTGCCTGACCTTCACCTCTTTCCCTGGAAGAACGGCTCAACGATTCACTGCCAAATGCGAGCCAAATTAGTCACGGATCTTTAGATCCCCCCCCCCCAAATACTGAGTTCCACTAACTAGAGAGCTCGTCAGCGGCTTGGGGGGGGGGTCGTACTAATTGTTCCTGAACAGAGGTGAATGGCAAGGGATACCCTGTCTGCCAGACCAGCAGTTCACGAGCACGACCACATGTGAAAAGTCACTCAGAGAGCGACCTGAAATGAACTGAGAATGAGTTCCCCTAGGATAAATTGCAAAGAGTAGTAAATGTTGCAGAAAAGACAATATTGACCCATGTAACCTGTCGCAGGGTGACCTGGCCCCGATTTTGGCTAGGTCGATCAAGAGCAGCGGGCATTGACGTGGCGCTCTAATTGCTTAAGCGCCTTTAGGTATGTTACCGTTATCTTCCAGTCCCTGATCTGAGAAAGTGCAAAAGGGCAGCTTCCCATTGGAGACACTCATTAGGGACATGCAAAGTAAATAATGAAGCTAAGACCTCTATTTATACAAACTAAGCATCTGCAAGAGCGGTGATGGGCTCGGCAGTATCGCTTGAGCAGTTCCTGCAAAATCGCCTGATAGGGGAGCTTTCCCTCATCCTTCTTTGCTTCTTTTACATGTTTTTTTCTTTTTGTACTGTCCTTCCACCTGTGGGGCTCCAGCCCCTCAGACCGTTCAGTGGCGACTGGCCACCCATCCCCAACTTGACCTTGGGGTTAGGTTCTTACTACTTCGTGTCCCTCCTTCCCAGATTTCCCCATTATGCCCAGGGCCATGTCCGAGCAAGGCCCAGGGCCACCCTGATGCTCCTCCCTTGGCCCCGTCTGCCACCTCCCCTCACCTCCCCCCACCCAGACAACACCGCTCAGGGTGAACGGTGCCCTCACCTTGTGCCTCTGCCTGGCCTGAAGGGTGCCACCCTTGTGCTCTCAAGGGCCAGATGTTAAAAGTTTGAGGCTTTGCAGGCCACACAATTTCTGGGGCAGCTACTCAAGTTATGAAAACAACCACAGATAATACATAAACAAATGAAAATGGCTGGGTTCCAATAAAATTTGATTTAGAGACACAGAGAATTAGAATTCCATGTCATTTTCTTGTGTCGTGAAATATTATTGTTCTGTTGATTTTTTTCCAATCATTTTCCAATCATTGCCATTTCCATGGAAATCACCCATTTCTAATCATTTCCAAATATGGAAATGGGCGCCTGGTGACTCAGTCAGTTAAGCTGTCCTCCCCTAATTTTTTACCTGCTCTTCATCCATATTTCAATCATAATATATATAAGATACACGGGGCGCCTGGGTGGCTCAGTCGTTAAGCATCTGCCTTCAGCTCAGGTCATGATCTCATGGTCCTGGGAAGAGCCCCATGTCGGGCTCCCTGCTCAACGGGGAATCTGCTTCTCCTTCTCCCTCTGCCACCCCCCCGACCCCATGCCCTGCTCGTGCTCTCTCTCTCTCTCTCTCTTTCTCAAATAAATAAATAAACACTTTTTTAAAAAATGTAAAAACTGTTCTTGTCCATGGGTTGTATAAAAAGCTCCAATTGCCTGGATTTGGCCCATGGGATGTAGTTGGCCAGTTCGCGACCTCAACTAATCCCAGCTCTTCGCAGTCCTGTCAGAGGTTGCCTACATCAGGAAACTTCTCTGAACGCTGGGCGTGTCGGGCAAAAAGGCCCTTCATCTGTGCTCCCACGGGACCCAGTTCATACTTCTTTTTCAGCTCTTTCTGGCATATTGAAGTAATCTGCTCCTACTAACAATGAAGTCCCCTGGGGAAGGGCTGGTGTCTCCCTGTTCCAGACTCCAGGGGCTGCCGACAGAATCAGAGTCCTGATTTGAGGGCTGACTGGCCCCAAGTGGAGGTGGGGGATGTCTGAGCCCTCTCCCCTGGTTTGCCTGGGCCCTGAGAACAGACCACTGTGAGTGAGAAAGGGTGTGAGGATTTACATTGTGGGCCAGAAAGGCCACCTGAACCAGGAATTACGGGAAGCCTGAGAGGAACTTTGAACACATGAGTGTTCTGGGAAGGACAGCAGCCCCTCAGAAGGTGGGGCACGTGGAAGAGAGGGCCCATCTCTGCTACAAGGTTCTTCCAGGGCTGGGGATCTCCTTCTGCCTCTGAATCACCAGCCTCACCCCCAAGCCTACAGCTCAGAATCGCCTGTGGAGCCTGGGAGCTGCATTTTAAACAGGCGCTCCAAGCGATTCGTCACACCTTGCCGCTAGACGACCATGTCGCATTGCTTGAACACAGACTCCTTGATGGTCTTTGAAGACTGATTCAGGCTACATCAAAGCTGGGGAGTGCTTTGGTCAGTTGGAGCTGCTCTAACAAATTACCCCAAACTGGATGGCTTATAAAGAACAGACCTTTATTTCTCAGGGTTCAGGTGCTGAAAGTCTAAGACCAGGGACCAGCTGTAGTCAAGTTCTGGGGAAATCCCTCTCTCGGGTTGCAAACTGCCAATTTCCGGTGGCATCCTCACGTGGCAGAGACCAGAGAGGGGAGGCAAGCTTTCTTACAACCCTTAAAAGGACTCTGTCCTTGTGACTCCATCTAAACCAAATTACCTCCCAAAGGCCCTAATTCTATCCTAATACTATCACATCATGGGGGTAAGACTTCAACATGAATTTCAGGGTGGGAGAGGCACATTCTGGCCATAACAGAAAGAGTAGAAGAAACAACAGTCTAGAACCCATAGAGCTCTGGCAAGGAGTGTGGCCACCACGTGGACATCAGCAGCGGGCAGGCTACAGAGCATGAACACAAGGTTGCTGAGCAACAGGGGTGGTGGTTGGACCAGGAGCTGACGTGGAGAGGAAGACACAAGAAGGCATGGCAAGGAGGGTGGAGGCAGGGGGGAGAAGAGGGAGGGGTGTTTTAGCTTTTGGGGGCTGACATAACAAACACCACAGACTCGGTGGCTTCAATAGCAGACATTTATCTTCTCACAGACTTGAAGTCCAAGATCAAGGTGTGGTTTAGTTGGGTTGGGCTCCTTTTGAGGTCTTTCTCCTTGGCTTGCAGATGACCACCTTATTGTGTCCTTATATGGTCCTTCCTCTGTGGGCATGTGTCCCTCACATCTCTTTGTGTATCCAGAATTTCTCTTAAGAGGACAAAAGTCAAATTTGATGAGGTCCGTCTCTTACAGCTTCATTGTGATCTCATCCCCTCTTTAAAGGAAGGCCCATCACATTCTGAGCTATAGGGGGTTAGTGCTTCAGCATATGAATATTGGAGAGAACAATTTAGCCCATAACAGGGGGTGGGTAGACTAGCAGGTACAGCATGAGCCTAACCTCTTCAATTAAGCATCCTGGAAAGGCCCACAGTGCACTTCAATGCCCAGACTCTGTAGTCAGCTTCTTGGGCTGGAGTCCCAGCTCCACCACTTCCTCTGCCTCCAGTGACCCTGAGGGGCTTATTCACCTTTCTTTGCTTTGGTGCTTCATCAGTCAAATAGCATGAGCAGCAGTTCCTACCCTAGGTTTGTTGTGAGGAGAGAATGAGGGAATACGTGGCAATGAGTTAGGGTAGTTTCTGACACAAGGTAAGCACCGTGCCATCGTTACCATCATTATTATGACCATCAAGAATCCACAGGATGTAAGTCCGAAGGGCACAATTTACTAAGTTGGAGCTTAGCAAACGTTATTAAACTGTTCCAACTGACTTTAGACTGAACGCTGTGTCCCTCACCATCCAGCAGGTACCATGCCCCCAAACTGACACTGTCTCCCTCTCAGGGGTCTCTTTCCCAGGGTTAGATTTCACTCCTGCCTGACTGGGGGTGGCAGGAGTGGGCTGGGTCTTGTTGGAGGAGTTCATTGAGAAGTGGAACATGACATTTCTTACAAATAGTTTCGTATCTCACCAAACTCCATATTGCTGGTGTATAGGTGTGTAAATACCAGAGTATTTTATGCCCAATGTCTAGCTTCTCTTCTTCCTGGCGTAGGTTCCTGGGAACAGTGCTCGACAGTGGAGCACCAGCAGATGTGATGGATGTCACCTCCAGACTTAAGCAGAAGATGATTTTTCCATTCTCTTCTCTTGGTGGCTGGTAAAATGCATTGGTGGAGGAAATGAAAGCCTGGGAAGATGGCAGAGCCATCAGTGGGAAAGAGCCTGGATCCCTGAATGAGGGTGTGGATCCTGGGATACCCAGTGCCAACTGTGACGAGTGTGAGAAATAAGCATTTGTTGCATGAGAGCCCCTGAAACATTCAGCATTCTGCTACCACAGCCAACGTTTCTTGTTATGACTAATGCCAGGTTTAAATCATACATAAATCTTTGCCATCCCAGAAGACAATTTAATTCTCTCAAAGCTGAATCCAGGTCTACTTTCTTTAACATCTGTTTTCTCATGGGACATATCATTTTTTAAATAACAAGGGCACCAAGACCCTAGGGCATTGCTCTAAGGTACAAATGTATGATGCCACAACTTATGACATGACATCTGGATCCAAAGAACAGAAAGGTGGGGTTTAAAAAAGAAAAAGGAAATAAGGATTATTAAAAATGCAATACTGTATAAAAATTGATCCAGAGTATTCAAAACTTAAAAGAACTCTACTTCTTCATAAATGTTAAAGTGCCACAAAGTTCTATTTATATCTTAAGGACAAAGCCTATAAAAAAAAAAAAAGAGAGAGAGAGAGAGAGAGAAGGAAAGACATCTTTACCCATATGCTTCTAGAATTGAAGGTCATCTCTGGATACCTCAGTCACATACTTGTAAATAGGTCCTAAAATCTTGTGGACACAATTGAGAGCTGTTTCTCAATGCTTTTCTCTAAAAAAACTAAAACAAAAATGACAAAAACACAAATCAACAACTAGATCATCCCCTTGTTTTGTAATTTAGACACTTTCAATTTTGTATTTAGAAAATAGAAAATAAAATTTTCATCTTCCCCTTTTGGAAAATGAGCACCATAAGGAAACTGAGGAAAGCATGCCAATGTGTCTCTTCTTACCCCATACACCTTCCATCTTCTTGGGTTGGGTCTGTTGCCCTTTACTCTACACCTTCCACTTCAGGGGTTGCCACCACACCAGAGGGACCTCTTCTTTGGATTCTGTGAGATCCCAAACTCAAGAATTTCTGGAGATAGCCACAGGGACCCCGCCATGAGGTGGAACTCCCAGCCTCCAGCTCCAAGCCTGCGGGTTGTTCTGGTTTTGCCCTTCTGCACGAGGAGCCTCACACTGGTTGCATGTGGGACACTGTGACTTCAGACTAAGTAAGTCTCATTTCTCTCTTATTGCCCCTAAGCCTCTTGTATTAGTTTCCTCTGTTGGCTCTGTACTTGCTTCAATGATGCCCTACTTAGCATTTCCTCTGGGGGCTGCGTGTGTCTGGCTTTAGAGGGGGTGATGACTGGGGCCCGGGATGGACTAGGAAGGGACCGTCTCTAGGGATCACAGGTCGAGGTCTCACTAACATGCCTGGTCTTGCTGGTTCAGCTTCTGACTGTGAGTAAAACACTTCCTCTCATTTTTGTTTTGTTGTGTTTTGTTTTTCAAAAGACAAAGACAAATAAAGCCAAGTCTACTGTGTGTCTTGGGACATTTCTTTTCCCTAACATCATTCCAAAAGCCGGAGCTCCCTAACACAGCACAGAATCCAATGAGTGACATCTTAGTTAAAGAGGGCTAGGAAACTGAGGTACTGGAAAAGAATCACCAGCACATTAAAGACGGTAGTTTCCCTCTCCATCAGTATGTGTACAACAGAGAAGCGATCCAGTCCACTGATGTAACTGTATGGAAGACAGAGGAATGTGTGACAAAGGAATTGTCAAAATACTTGAACCGAAAACAAAGGGAAATGCTCAATTTTACAGTGCTGCGTTAGTCACCCAACAGTTGATTTGAACGACTAACTCTAGCACATCTGTATTTACATGATCTGGAACACATAGGAAAATTCTAGGGGTGGGGTGGGGCGTGGGGGGGAAGTAAACCACAGCTCCTTAAGTATCTGATGAAGTTATCTGGGGAGATTGTTTCTTCTCCCGGCTCAGTCTTGATCACATCCGGCGAGACGGTGCCATCTAGTGGCTGCGCGGGAACTGCCTCCAGCCGGAGCTCCTTCCTGTTGAGAAATGTGCTTCAAATTTCCCAGGAGCTGCGAGAAAAGGGGTTGAAGGAGTTTTTCCGTGGCGTCCACATGTAGCTATTTCCAAACTACTTAAGCCAGTGGAGTGAAAGCTCATGAACTTCACACAAATGCCTGATTTCACGCTCCTGATTTCATTGTGTAAGAGCAGCCCCTCAATGCTCAAATGTGCGCATGTGTGTACCATGGTATCCTCAATACACCAACCATCTGGGTCCGGATTCAGTCACTGCCCTTCAGACGCTTAAGTGTTGAGGAGAGGAGTAACAGACCTCTCTTTCCTTCTGTTTATAAGGTGCTGAGAGGCAGAGATAGTATTTATAGCATCTAGTAATAATACAGAAAAGAAATTCCCAAACTCAGTGGACAGCCTTCAAATAACCAAGGGCTGATGCTCTTCATGAAGCAACGACATTGACCTCCCAATTTTATTTATTTATTTATTTTTGCTCTGAAATTTGATGATCTCTGCTAATTTTAGCTCTAAATGTGAAGCCTAGCCACACCAAACTTTTGCCTCTCTCTTACTTTACCTGGACTCCTTTCCTCCCTGTCTTGTTCCGACAGTACCCTGCCCTCAAATTTCCCCCCAAGAGGGCAGTTCCGAGCTCCGTCTTCTACTCTCTGAGCGTGGGGTCAGTGCCCACCATGGCAAGAGACTCAAAAAGAAATTCAGGAAAGGAGAGTTAGAAAACAATCTTCATAGTTTATTTTACAAGTTGCTTTGATATGACTGTGCACTTCATGTAGATCTAGAAAAACATATAAATATACAGAATGGTCAACTAGCTGAGCCAGGAAGGAAGCAATCTGGAGCAAAAGCCTCCATATCCTTTGGAAAAACAGAAATGTTTCAGAATTTAAAAAATGTATTCTACGTTTGAAACTAGAACAATCCAAATAGTTGAAATTATTTTTTATTGAGATATAATTCACATTACATAAAATTCACAACTTGGAAGTGTATAGTTTAGTGTTTTTTAGGCCTTTCACAACGTTGTGGCATCATCACCCGAAACTAATTTTAGAACATTTGCATCCACTTCCCCCTCCTCCCCCCCACCCAGAAACCCCCTTCCCTTGGCAATCATTCCATATTCCCTCTCACCTCTGCACTTTCTGGCAACTAATATTCTCCCTTCTTTCTCTATGGATTTGTCTATCCTAGATATTTCATATAAATGACATGTGCATGGCCTTTGGTGTCTTTTCTCACTGAGCATGTATTCTGAGTTCAGCTATCTTACAGCATGACAGTGCTTTATTCCTTTTGGTGGCTGACTGATATTCCATTATCTAGCTATACTTCACTTTATTTATATGTTCAGTAGTTGATGGACAGTTGAGTTGTTTCTACTTTTTGGCTTTCATAAATAGTCCTGCTTTGAACATTAATGCACACTTTTTGTATAAATGTATGTCTTCAGCGTTCTTGGGTCTAGATCTAAGAGTGGAACTGATGGGTCTTATGGTAATCGCACGTCTAACTCCTTGAAGAACTACCGAGCTGTTTTTCATGGTGGCCTTACATTCCCACCAGCAATATATGAGGATTCTAATTTTTCTATAGTTTCACCAGCACTTGGTATTTCCTGTTTAAAAAATTATTGTTGCTGTCATTGTTACATTATTATAGCCATTTTATTGGGTGTAAAGTAGTCACTGATTTTTAAGAGCAAATATTTAGGCAAATATAGACTAGAAAAAATGCATGATCTTTGTGCATAGAAAAGACCTTGATATAGTAGTCAGCTATGTGCCTTGACCATACCTAACCCAGAGGAGAATAATCATGTGGCTTGTTAATATATATAGATTCTAAGACCAGGGCACTAATAGAGTCACAGAGTTAGAATGGCCGTAGAGGAACTTTCTCTACCTGATGCAAGAGAGTTCTCTACAATGTACCTGACAAATTATTTCATCCAGTTCATTCAATGACATGGAACTGTTTTCTTCACAAGGCTTACCATTTTACTTATAATTTCTATGTTGTTTTTCCTTACATCTAAAGTTTGTCATCTCGGGGTGCCTGGGTGGCTCAGTGGGTTAAAGCCTCTGCCTTCGGCTCAGGTCATGATCTCAGGGTCCTGGGATCGAGCCCCGCATCGGGTTCTCTGCTCAGCAGGGAGCCTGCTTCCTCCTCTGTCTGCCTGCCTCTCTGCCTACTTGTGATCTCTCCCTGTGTGTGAAATAAATTTTAAAAAAAAATCTTTAAAGTTTGTCATCTTATAATTTCTTGTATAGTTTGAGAACATGTGAAAAATCTGTAAGATTTTATTTATTTATCTATCTATCTATTTATTTATTTTAAAGAGAGTGCAGTGGAAAGAGGGGCAGAGGGAAAGGGAGAGAGAGAGTCTCAAGCAGACTCCACTCTGGGTGTGGAGCCTGATGCAGGATTTGATCTCAAGATCCTGAGACTATGGCCCGAGCTGAAACCAGGAGCTGGATGCATCACTGACTGAGCTACCCAGGCTCCCTCCCCCCCCCCCCCGTGAAAAATCTTTAACTATGTCCAGTCATCTACTAGATCCCTGCCCTCAATATATAGCCCCACTAAGCTAGCTATCCTTAGACCTTTACCTTTTCTATAGATTCATGGATTCCATTCCTTTACCATCTCCCTTTCTCTACATATTAAAATGTGTCACTATCCCTCTAAACATGTATCACTCAAATGTGAGCAAGATGTGCTCTTGGGAATGGGGACTAGAATGAGAGCATTATTTGGCTGTAATACTGGGCTTCCTCTAATAACATAGTCTAAGACTACACACCTTTTTGCAACTATGTGATATATTAGCTCAAGTTGTGTTTGTACCAATCAGCCAACATCCCTGAGACTGTTGTCAATGATCTGCTGTTGCCTGGCTGTTCTTGGGCAGTTGGTTTTTACAACTTGTGGGACTTTATATCTAAACTTATGAAATCTCATCTTTAAAACTTTAGTCTATAATTCCAGCTTACTAGAATCTTTTGGACCCATGAGTCTGTTTCCACTACATGACCTCTCTCAGCTTTATGTCCATCATGAATTAAAAGGCATTTTTGTTGGTCTTTGGTGACTCCATTTTTAGGAACCAGACAGAAAGAATCCTGTCCCGCATAGTATCTGTTCTCTCATGCAGTGCCAGGATGCAGTTAAATCACCTGTTTGCTTGTCTGCCTCTCTGATGGGACTCTCCTTGTTCTTGTAAGTGCTAGTCACTCAATGCATGTCAGTTGAATGGAAATGGGCTGACTCTCCCTTTCAAATACCAGCTTAGAGCTTGGTGGATAGGACCACTCACCAATCACACAAGACACCTCCTCCCTCTTGCTAAAATCCCACCATTGATCTATGGTAAGCCATGGTCAAGAAAAAATGAAAAGCTGGACATTGACACACTCTGCATAGCTAACAGTTAGTTCACTTTCTACCACATCCTCCTTTATCTTCCTAGTTCTCATTGTAGTAGTTGGTATTTTTCAGTCTTTTCTATGTGCTTAGGATGTGTGCTAACATTTTATATATAGTACCTCATCCCATCCTTGCAGCAAACCTATAAGGGACACAGATTTCTGCTGATGGCTGATACCTTTCTTTCAAAAATGAATCCCAAGGAGTGGATGCCTTGGAGAGAGGCAGGAATGGCTCAAGACTTAGAAGAGATTGGGGAGATCTTACATATTCATTTCAAATGTTTTGCTTCTTTTATTTCAAAAAAAGGCTGCAAGGTTGCAAAAGGTAAATATTCACTAATTCAAATGTTGGATGTGTGTGTGGTGTGTGTGTGTGTGTGTGTGTTTTATTGTTGTTTTTTTAAGCAGGCTCCATGCCCAGTGTGGAGCCCAGTGCCCAGCGCAGGGCTTGAACTCAAGACCCTCAGATCAAGATCTGAGCTGAGATTGCGAGTCTGAGACTTAACCCACAAGCATCCAGGTGTGTTTTATGTTCTCTATACCTGCTGGCATTTTTTTAAAAGAAGGATTATTTATTTATTTATTTATTTGAGAGAGAGAGAGAAGAGTGAGAGAGAATATGAGTGGAGTGGGCAGGCAGAGGGAGAGGGAAAAGCAGACTCCCTGAGCAGGGAGCTCGATGTGGGGAATCATGACCTGAGCTGAAGGCAGACCCTTAACCCACTGAGCCACCCAAGTGCCCCTGGCATTTTTTCAAGTTACAAAACTAGTATTTCAAAAAACAAATCTATGGATGTGTGGACATTTTGATACATGGGAAACTGCTGAAGCCACCATGCTTTTTGAGCAATGAAAGTCCCACCTAACAGAGGGACAGGCAGGTGAAGAGGTATTTTAACTCCATCCTGGTGCTCCATGAGGGAACAGACACAGCTTGTGTAACTCGTGACAATGAATTATTCAAAGATGAACAAAACTGGCCTCAAATTTCACATTGTATCACAACACATTTAACGTACGTCAGTAAAAAAGTCATTTAAAAATCACTTCAGAGTGGCTACTGCATTTTTCAGAGTTTCTTCTAGAAGACCAGTTTGGCTCCCAACAGGAAGGGAGAGAATATCCAGATTCCCTTTGAGTCTGTTGATTCCTCTCAGAGGCTCCAACAATAAGCTTCTCCATAAAAAGCCAGGCCAAGCCATTAGGAAATGAGCTCATAAAAAATCTTATTGCTACAAATTTACTGACCATGTTGACAACCAGGAGGAAATAAAACAAACGAGTATTTCTAAGTTTTAAGATCGTGAGAGATTTTTTTTTTCATATTCTTCAAGTGTGTTCCAAATTTTCCAAGAAAAAAGAAAAATTTATTTTAGTATGTCCTCCTTTGTCGTCCAGTGTTTTAATAGTCATCTAGAAGTTATATGCAGTGACACAGTGGCACTCCTAAATACTGTTAAAGTTGCACATACACTTGAGAATTTACTGTCCCCAGCCTTCTATCCACGAGTTCATCTAGGCTTATGGCTGGCTGTCTGTTGTGGAGCAGACCATCGTGTCTTCCCTCACGTTGCTTCTTCCTATTTTTGTCACTGTTCCTCACCTTCCAAGTTGCAATTTAATTTACAATATGCTAGGAAATGAAATAACTCTGGTTTTCAGACATGTTCATATAATAAATAGACTTTGAGTAAAGAGCTGAAGACCTTGGTGGTGGATTGTTCTGGATCTTTGGAATGGGTTTTGTGACGGCCATTTAAGGCTCTGAGGGGGGAAAATGTTTGCTTCTAGGTTGGAACTGATGAACCAGAGGATTGAGATTTTTAGAAACTCAAACATCTGTCAAATAAGTCATTTCTATATTTGATAGAAAATCTACACACTTCACATTTTTACCTTTAGATGCTCCGTCAAGAAATTATCTGCTTGCTGCTGAAAGTAGTGCCTTAAAAATCAAAACCAAGTGGGAAGACATTAACTTTTTTTCTACTTCTGGACTATTAGATGATGAAAGTCAGCATTCTAAGTTTTTTTTTTTTTTTGAGAGAAAGAGCACACGGATATATGAGCTGTGGTGGGGGTGGGGGTAAGGGGCAACAGAGGGAGAGAGAGAATCCCAAGCAGGCTCCATGCTCAGCAAGGAACTGGATGCAGGGCTCAATTTCATGACTCTGAGATCATTACCCAAGCCAAAAATCAAGAGCTGGATGTCTGACCGACTGAGCCACCCAGGCACCCCAGTCTTCTGATTTTCTAATCCAACGATTTTTTTAAAATTTTTATTTATTTGAGAGACGGAGATCACAAGTAGGCAGAGAAGCAGGCAGAGAGAGAGGAGGAAGCAGGCTCTCTGCTGAGCAGAGAGCCCGATGCGGGGCTTGATCCCAGGACTCTGGGATCATGACCTGAGCCGAAGGCAGAGGCTTTATTTAACCCACTGAGCCACCCAGGCGCCCCCCCAACGATTTTTATTTGAAGCAAACTCCCTTAGCAATTTGTGTCCCGTAATCAAGCCAATTTGGACTAGGACATTATAAACTGATTCTTGAAAAGTACTTTTTAAATATATCATTAATTATTGAATTAATGTTAGTAAACATATATAACTATGCCATTGTTGAGTGTTTAAGATGCATTTTGTATGATCGTTTCTATTTTCCCCCAAGAAGCCAATGGTTGGGTCTCCTGTGTTTTGCAGCTGCAGATCATTAGAAAAAGCTGTCTTTTGGTTTTCAGATTTGATGAAATTATTTTGGTTCTGCTTCAAAGTGGCTGTCCTTCCCTTGCTGTCCTTCCCAACACAAGGCAATGATACGCTGATTTCATTTTATAGAAATAAGAATAGTTTGCATTGAATCTCCAGTATTTCTGTCCCTACTGTGACTATCACATCTGATATATAAATGGTGCTTTATAGGTTCAAACTAGAAAGGATGGCATTTGAGTCCTACAGTAGTAGACACGGCCACTGTTACCCAAAGAGGAAGAACCCAGTGGTTGTTTTCTGTCTCTTGGTGGAGGAGGCTTTTGACCACTCAGAATAGCTGACAGTGTCTGTTTCTGAGAGGGCAGATTTTCTGTAATCAAAGGATCCTCCTGACCCCTGTTGGCTCTATAGTTTTTGTCTTTATTTGCTTCTTGTTGGTTATGATAAAAAATCTTTGTCATAAGGCTTCATTTTGTTAATGAATAATTATAGAATAGAACCAGTGAACCGTACACATGATTTGTATGTAGAAGGACGTCAGCGAGCTGCCCGATTCTCTCCTTTCTAACCTTGGCTTTGAAAAGGATAGATCTTCTCGTAAATGGCTGGCACATAATCCAATTTGCTTTTTATGATCAATCATAGAAATATGGGTTATAAAAAGGAAAATGGCATTTTAAATCATATCTATTTGTATGTAAGGCTTGGAGTTGTTTTAATCCTTCAGTATAATTCATCATCTCGAAGTGAGCCATTTATCTCAATGGCCGTGATCGATAGCTTTTTCTATGACTTATATAGCACGATTCATATTAGAATTGACTCAGACTGCAGCTTTTCGTGATAGGAGCTAACACCGAAGTAGTCTTTAGAAGAGCCTTTCCACATTCAGACTCTTTTCAAGGGTTCTTATGGTGAGATAACCGTGCAATGTCATCATCTTAAGTTCTATAAATTTGTACCCCAGAATGCTGAAAGAGGACCATATCTCAGTAGAAGTTGTCTTCCTTATTGTCTTTAATTCTTCTATTTTTTCCTATTTGTTTTTGTTTAAAAAATAGGTTTTGATAGTGCTGGCTGTCTTAAATTTTACTGAAAGTAGACCTATTAAAACAGTAAGAGGGATTCCTGCATTCAGCAAATACTTATGTTGTATCGAGTGTGGACTTGGCCATGAAAACCAGCGTTTGGATATAATGTCTTTTTTATTTTTTTAAGATTTTATTTATTTATTTGACAGACAGAGATCACAAGCAGGCAGAGAGAGAGGAGGAAGCAGGCTCTCTGCTCAGCAGAGAGCCCGATGTGGGGCTCGATCCCAGGACCCTGAGACCATGACCTGAGCCGAAGGCAGAGGCTTTAACCCACTGAGCCACCCAGGAGCCCCATGGAAATGGTGTCTTAAAGACCTAAAACCACCATCTATTAGCTTTGATTTTCATGTCCCGTGTTAGTCTTGATTAGTGGACATCTGCCTCTTTTAAGCTTTATTTTCTCTCCAGCTTCTCCCCCACACCATTTTCCCATTACAGGTCACTGACAGAGTTCACAGTGGCTCTGGTTTAGTTTCTGCCTCTAAGCTAGGAAATTCTGAGTTTTACTTTCAACATGGAAAAAAAAAAATCATGCATGGGTGGAAACTGGCCTAGGTTCAATCACTTCATTTCTTTAGACCTTAATTAAGGGAAAAGTGTTAATTTAATTACATTTAAACACCTAATTGAAAATCAGAAGTCTTGTAGCTTCTAGGGACACAAAAAGCTTGCGATAAAAGTTTCCGTTTCTCCATTTCCATTTTGTGAACTAGATCATTGATTCTTGGGAGGTCTCCTGTGTTTGATAGAGGTCTTTTTTGATTCAGTGGTTTATATGTTGAGGATAAGGTGTATAAACTTCTGGGATCTCTAGTCCAATTTTTATTTGTTTGCTTATTTGTTTTTTCCCCCAGAAATTATGTTATAACTTCAAAAGATAAAGAAGCAAGAGCATACAGAAACTAGGAAAGCAGCTGATTCAAGAAACCAGTTCGCAGAAGCGCAGGGCTTGGATAAATAAGCCTGCCTGCCAAATGGTGCAGGGGTGGCGGGGGGGGGGGCGGCAGGGTGTGGGGAGGTACTGTTCTGCCCCTGCAGGCGTGCCTGCCTGGGACTCTCAGCCCTCTGGCCTGGGGCTGGGGGTGGGGGCACATTGCAAGCCCAGGGCCCTAATTCCGCAGGTGCAGCCCACTGACCCTGATTTGCGCTGGGGCGGCAGCTGAGCCTGGCTGGCTTTGAAATACCATCGTGAGACAAAAGAAGGGCTTATTTTGTCTCTCCTCCTTCCTGCTGCTAGCTTAATTGGGCCTTCACCAGTGGACATTTGGCAGGATGACAAGGCAGCCCTCGATGTGCACTGGTGGAAATAGTGTATGTTTGATTAAAAGCCGAAAATGGGCACTATCCGACCTCCACGTCCAGCTATTTCCATAGGAGGAGGATTGCTACAGTCTTCTACTTCCCGGGGCTTGCCAGGGGACACTCGAGGACTGCAGGACCACTTAGGAATCTTCCTGGGATGAGAGCTCTCGTGTTGGTGGCCAGGCACTCTCCTAAGGCCCTTATGTGTGTCAAGGCTATAATCCTTACAGTCACCCTGTAAGGAAGGACTACTGTTAGAGTTTCCCTGCTTCCCACAAATGGGAGCACCCCACGACCACGTGCACACTTGCCCAGGAGCCAGGAAGTGGGGCTGGAGCATGGACTCAGGTTGCCCGCCCCCAGGCCCCGTGGCCTGCCCACCAGGCCCTCTGTCCCTCAGGGAAGACACCAGTGGTCCCCTGCGGTTTCCGTGGGTGCTCTGAGGTCAGGGACAGAAAGGCCTCAGCTCCTCACTGCCATCACGGCCACCAGGACCACTCTAGTTTTTACTTTTCAATTTTAAGTGAGCTGTTTGCTTTCCTCGATGTATCTGGAGAGCTCTAGAAAAGTCTTCCTGTT
Organism: Martes martes; assembly: GCF_963455335.1. Classification (NCBI taxonomy): domain Eukaryota; kingdom Metazoa; phylum Chordata; class Mammalia; order Carnivora; family Mustelidae; genus Martes; species Martes martes. The sequence continues at coordinate 16,089,683 of NC_137893.1, forward strand.
CTTACAAAAATTTTGGTGGGGGGCTCTTAAAAATAGGAAAGGAAGTAAGAAGGGAAGAAGGGAGGGAGGGAGAAAGGCTCTGCCGACTGGAAGCCCCGGTGCATTTGGAGGGTGGGAGGAAGCACACACTCAAAGTACGACTCCACGGCTCACACTGCCCTGTGGCGCCAGCCTCCACCTGACCACTCATCCACGTTCCTAGCTTTCTCCACACGGTCCCCTGCTGAGACCCCATCCCCCACTTCCCACCTGGCTGGCACCCAAGAGGGGAGTGGGGAGGGGTAGAGAGGAGGTTAAGGCCCATCGCCCATTGCCTCACTGTCTCCTTTGGTTTTCCAGTATTCCCATCACCTGGGCAACCAATTTCTTCTCTTAAATCCCTTTGATGGAAATACCCAGAATGGTATCAGTTCGCCTGGCCGGGCCTGTCTCATACACCCTGTCATAACCTTTCTCACACCGCAGCATCATGGCTGCCATCCATCCCTTCCGAGGGCAGAGGGTGGGCTTGGAAAGAGGCTTTCAATTCCATATTTGGTCCAAAAATGGACAGAAACAGGCTATTTAGTCAGCCCAGCACTCCTGGTTTGTGACCAGAAATTAAATTTGGAACTCAGAGTGCCAAGGAGTGAGGAGGCTGTTTAATCCCATCTCATCACCACCCCCAAACACGTGCCCCCACTCTGCCCGTGACTATGTGGGTTTGGGTCTAAATCTGAGCGACTTAAGCTCTTCTTTTTTTTTTTTTTTCCAAGATTGCCCACCAACAATGCAGAAAAGACGTTGGTGCCCTCAGGGATAGCATCAGATGGCAAGGATTCTCTGTAGGGTGAGTCCCCGTGGCCAGCACTTACCAGACACCTGCCTGGGCCAGGCCACGGTGAGCAGTGGAGAGGACATGGGGCTGAGTCAGACTCGGCCCTACTCTCCAAGAGCTGGGAGTCGAGCAGAAGGCTTGACCCGAGCAAGAGGATGGAAGGGACACCTCGGTTGCTCAAAAGAGAAAGCTGGGCCCAGCCGTGGTCTTCCCTAGTGAAGTGTGACAGGAGAATCTGAGGAAATTTCCTCATCAAAGCAACAGGAAGTTGGGAGGATAAAGCTAGGAGAGAACGGAAGGGTATTCTTGGTCCGAACAGGGAGGGCAACCATGGTGGGTGAGTAAGCGGGACCCCATGGGGGGAAAGCAGGCCACTTGAGTGATGGTGGGACACCCTGATGCTAGATTCCTGGGCTTGTTCTCTTTCACACACTCTCTGTACACATGCTTAGTCCAGCATGCTCTGTCCCTCTGTCTGTCTCTGTCTCTCTCTCCCCCTCTCAGTATCGAGTTCTGGCATAGCTGGTCTTTGGGAACTTGGAGACACTCACTACCTTGGTGATTCACACCCCTCGCCCCCACTCCTCTCTGCAACCCCCACCTGCCAGTTCTTCCCCCTCTCCCCTTTCTCCAGTCGCCCGTTCTTAACCTCACTGTGGGGGTTTTCTTTTCCTTTCCTTTGGTGGCCCTGCTGTTTGCTTGCTTGCTAAGTGATTGATACATTCCAGGCTGGATCCAAGACTGTGTGGGATGGAAATCAACTAGAAAGAAAGGCCAGAATAAACACAAATTTAATGACCTCCAACTCACAGCTTCCAAGGCTGTGCTCCCATGAGCTGTCCTCACCAAGGACATGCAGGGACCTGGGGAGAAGGTCTCTTTGAATTTCCTCTTGACCATGTGAAGGTCAATGCGATCTCAGGGCTTGACCTAGGCGCCTCCGCTGGACCAGCATTCCCTCTGCCTTTGAAGTGGCCCTCTCTTCCCTCCCCCACCTCCTCTGCAGGGGTCCTCCTGCCACTGCAGCCGCCCCATTTCCTAGCAGCTCTTTTCCTGCACACTTGGCCTCAGAGCCTCACCTTTTGAAGACTCTTGGGAAGCTACGACTCCCACCTGCACTGGGAGGGTGTGTCTGGCCCACACCAGCTCAGGCACTGTGGGAAGTTCCATGGGTTAATCAGTGTGAACTCATTCTGGCTTTCTTCCTGTCTTCCTGGGACCCATAGCTCAGGGGATTGTATTAACAATCACCGCTTCCTCTTAGTCAGGCTTTATGGAGTCACTAGCCTGGGTTCAAATCCCGGCTGTGTCACTAAGATCATTTTGTAATTCTGGGAAGGTCACTGCTCCCTTCTGGGTCCCCATTTCTTCAACAATTCAATAAATATTCATGTAGCAGCCTCTGTTCTAGGCACTGAGAATATAGAGGCAGACATGATTGATAAGATGGCTTGGAATTTAGTCTCGCCATAGAGATCATCAATAAATGAGCTTAAATCACTGGCAGTGGGTGGGGGGACCCTTAGGAGAACAATTTATAATATCTAGTTGAAATATGAATGTCCTTTGACCCACTAATTCTATGCCTAGGAATCTACCTTAGGGAAATTCTTAAACATTTGCCCAACCAGAAAGCATGAAACATGAAAGAATTTAAATGCCAACTCACAGGGTAATGAATAATGTGTGATGTATCCACAGTCGTGTATAGCTGTGAAAACGAACAATGTGGCGATCTCACAAACAACACTGACTTGAAGAAGTAGTTGCAGAAAAACATGTAAAATATGCCGTCTATGCAACCTTAAAGTATGCAAAGTAATATTATATATTATTAAGTGGTAATAGTATATTTTTAAATTTATGAGAATGAATAACTCCAAATTCAGGTTGGTGCTTTTCTTCCAAACGAGGGAACCTGCCGGCTTCGTGGGTGTCAGCAGAAGACACGAGACACCAGGGTCAGACCACAGATTTTATTATTCATGGCAGCAGGCAGTGTGAGCTCTGTGTTTATACTGGATCACCCCCCTCCTTTCCCAAGGGCTCTGTTCAGAAGTGGAGTACACAAGTAATGATGATGGATTTGGATGTGGGGTATGAGAGAATGATGGGAATTTAGGATGATCTAGATTTGGGGATCCACCCAAAGGAGATAAACTGAGGGTCCAGGCAAGCAGGGACAAGGTTGTGTAAGTGCTACTTGGAGTGTGTAAACGTTGAGATGCTTAGTAGACAACCTAAGGAGAGGTGCACGGAAACAGTTGGGGGTAAGCATTTAGGGTATAGGCCACGGCTGGAGGTGTAGACTGGGAGGCTCCAGCAGATGGCAAGGACTTATAGCCCTGAGACAGATGAGCCCATGAGAGAATGTTCTCCATGTTTACCTGACTCACCTGGTCAGCAGAATCATCTAGAGAGCTTGTTAAAAACACAAATTCCCAGGTCCTGTTCAGATCTCATATTCTGAAATTGTATGATATATAGTTTCTATCATATATAAATTATATATATTGCATATATTCTGTTTCACCAATATCTGCTGAGTGTCTATTATGTTGCAAGCACTGTGCTGGGTTGAGATGGGTAAAATTGTAACAGCATTGCACAGTCATGAGGAAAGCCTGGAGAACCACCGAGATTTCATTGCACTGATAAGACTGCATCCAAACTTGTCATTATGAGAGAACAATAACCCCACTTTATTTAAGCCACTCTAGTTGGGGTTTTGGCCCCAAACACCAAGTTAACATACACCTTTTACTATTATATTTATAGATCTAGCAAGTGTAAATAAAACAAAACTAATCACTTTTGAAAGAGAGGCTTTGATTAATGTTTGATTCATTCAAGTTGAATAAACTAAACTCCCTTAAGCCATCAGTCTCACTTACAAGGAACATTTTGTTAAAATCTCTTAAGCATTTTAAACTCCTTGGATAGTCTTATCATACTTGATTATCTGTTTTAGCACTTCAAATCATTGACCTGGCAAGTTGACAACCAATTAAGTCAAATGTTCTCATATATTTAAGCATCTTTTCTTAATGTAATAATCTTATAAATATAGTGCATTTGTTCTTTTTTCATGTATAGATAATTTTTAGAACATTTTTATTAAAGTATAATTAACATACAGTGTAATGTTAGTTTCTGGTGTACAGTAGAGTGATTCAACAGTTTTATACATTTCTTAGTGCTCACCAGTGTAAGTGTACTCTTAATCTCCTCTATCTATTTCACCCGTCCCACCCAACTCCCCTCTGACAACCACCAGTTTGTTCTCTATAGCTAGGAGTCTGGGTTTTTTTTTTTTTTCCTCTTAAGATTTATTTATTTATTTGAAAGGGAGAGGGAGAAAGCGCGAGTGGGAGAGGCAGAGAGAGATGGAGAGAGACTCTCAAGCAGACTCCACACTGAGCTTAGAGCCTAACACGGGTTCAAGTTCATGACCATGAGCTCATGATCTGAGCCAAAACCAAGAGTCAGATGCTTAACTGACTGAGCCAGCAGGCACCTCGAGAGTCTGGGGGTTTTTGTCTTTCTTCTTTGCTTATGCGTTTGTTTTTCTTTCTTAAATTCCACATATGAGTGAAATCATACAGACTTTGTCTTTCTGTGGAAGATTTTTTTTTTTCCACTTAGCATTATACCCTTACCATTATACACTTACCATTATACCCATTATACCCTGTTGTTGCAAATGGCAAGATCATTCTTTTTTATGACTGAGTAATATTCCATTGTGTCTATACACCACATCTTCTTTATCCATTCATCTGTTGAAGGACACTTAGCTTGTTTCTATATCTTGGCTATTGTAAATAGTGTTGCAATGAACAAAGGGGTGCATATACCTTTTTGAATTAGCGTTTTTGTTTTCTCTGAGTAAATACCCACTTGGGGAATTACTGGATCATATGGTAGTTCTACTTTTAATTTTTGAGGGAATTCCACTATTGTTTTATAGTGTATCTGTGCTGGAGCACCTTGTGTGGCTCAGTTGATTAACTGATTAACTGATTAACTCTTGATTTTGTCTCAGGTTGCGATAGCAGGGTCATGAGATCGAGCCCCACATTGGGCTCCAAGCTCAGTGCAGAGTCTGCTTGAGATTCTCTCTCTCCCACTGCCCCTCCCCCTACTTGAACTCTCTCTCAAAATAAATAAATAAAATCTTTAAAAAAATAATTTATAGTGAACCTGTGCTAATATTGCTAATGAGCAGTCAAATTTTCTTACACCTTTCAATTTAAAAGCACAAACCTTAAATCAATTTCACATCATAAATTGGCATGGTGAATTCTGCAAACATTTAAATCACTTAAATAAGAAACATATACAAAATTATTTCTAAACTTAACATGAAAGTATCACTGTTTTGGGTTAGATTTATTTCATCATTTCCATATTTAATTCTAAACAGTCCCAGATGTGAAAAGTCACTTATTCAAGAAGAGAACAGAATTTCTACCTCAAGGGAGTCAAAGTTCCTGGGTCAAAACCTCATGACGACAGCATGGCGGACGTCTCAGAGAAGCCAAGTTATGTAGGAGCCAGAGTCAGAAGGAAAATGAGCATCTTGACCCTTTCTGTGGTCCCCATGACAACAGGGGAAACCCTTTAGAGGGGTTTGAATTTAGAGCCTTCATTCCAGTTACCTTGTAGTTATTCTTTATTTTTAATCATTAGAGAAGGAGTAAGTTGGCAACTCTACCCCAACTCGAGTTAGTGAACTTCCGGTATCACTTCATTGGCTTCTAGGTTTATTTGGTCCTCTGCAGACATTGCTGGCATATTTTCATGTTGCTCTAAGGACATTTGAATGCTGTTGAGTTTAATCCTGAACATTGGCTCTGTGCCATGACTTTAAAGTCATGATAATCACACAAACCATTCCCCTTCCTGGTGACCTTTTAGGAATTTCCAAAATGAGATTACAGCATCTCACATCACACGGGATCTCTGCTTCGAGTTCTGTTCTCCCTAAAGCCTGTCACTGAACATCCTCTAAATTAGCTGAGGCCATCCAAAGGGGACGTGTATCTGGTCTCAACCGCAGATGCATTGGCCCGTTCTCTCCTCTCCAGTGCAGGGCGTCTGTTCACCACCTCTGCCTCTCATTCTCTTCACTGACCTCTCTGTAAAAGTTAGGTAAGTACCTCTCTTTTGAATGTCCAGTCTTTTTTGTGTGTGACACTGTGGGCACCACAACAGCAGAGTGGGAATGACAGTTGTTTTAGACTTTTATTGTTTATAGATATGTGTAGATGGAAACATTACAACTGTTACCATTTCACCAAATTAGAACATTCTGCTGATAGATGACATTTCTCATGCCTCTCAGGCAAAATATTTGTTGATAACTAGGATTTACTTCAAGTTATAAATATTCCTAAAAGATACTTACAAAAATGTTTAAAAAGATCATATCAGTGTGAATACGCTTTTGGAAAACGGCAATATTTATAGAAGTTCATTGGTTAATCATCTTCCTCAGGTGAATAACCCCCCCTAACTTGTACATGTAGCTTAGAGTGTACTTTTGTTGGGTCTGAACACATACAATCATCTATTTTTTCCCCCAATTTCACTGGCCAGACAAGTCCCTTTTCCTTTCATAGGGATGAGCAAGTAAGAAGTGAAAATAAGGACTTTCCCTCCGTGCTTCTGAGATAGAAGTTTCCATTCTGTTGGCAGAGGCAGGCACATTTAGGAAAAGAGAACTTTAGTTCCTTTCTCTACATATTTGTATTGATTTTCTTGGCCCACATTATTTCTGTATTTAAAAGTTGCACATGGCAAATGTCAACTATCTCAATATATACCTTTCAGGAGAGAATCTTCTCGCCTTTTGTCAATTTTTTCGACTTCCTATTCCCACGCTTTTTTTGTTACATCCAATTTTATTCCTTAAGTTCAAAGTTCCCTGTTCTTGGGGAAGAGACTGCTAATGCCTGTCCACCTCTGGATCTCCTCCCCAACCAGGCACAGAAGGATGACACTGCCCAGCCCTCTGGTGAGACCATGTGACTAGTCCTGGCCAATGGGCTGTGAGAGTGAAGAAGTCACTCCTGGGCCAAGGTATATGATTGTTGCTGCAATCATCTTCCTGGGTAAGGAGGCAACATGCTGTGGGTGGTGTGGCTACAGGAGAGCTGAGTCACTTTATGGAGAATGATAGTCTTGGAGAGTTCCCAAGGCCTGCAGGGGACTTTGCCCCAGAAATACAATTTTATCATGTTTAGTCACTGAAGAGTTGGAGTTGTTAATTGCCACAGCTCTGTGGTTCTCAAAGTGTGACACCCAAGTGGTAGCATCATCACCTGGGAACCTGTTAGTCTCAGGCACCACCCAGCTCTACTAAATCAGACACCCTGGAGGTAGGACCCAGCCATCTGCGCCCAGTGGGGTGGTGATGCAGGCTGACATTCGAGGACCACTGCTCTGGCCCATCCTGGTTCACACAGCTCCCCATTCCAAATCTCCTCCTGGCAAAGTGGGAGTCTTCAAGTGAGTCCTATCAATGAGACACAAGTCATTTTCTAAAGTTTCTTCGTTAGTTATTCGTTTTCACAGTGGTGAAATAATCCAATGATTTCCCCTTGTTGCAGGGTCTCAGAACTACGAAGGGATCTATAAGCCTGCCAGGTCACTCTTTCTGCTTTGAACACAGTGGTTACAGGATTGCATTTAACGAACACGTAGAAGAAAGAAGAAAAAAGCTTGAGGCTGCAGAGAGAAGAAAGAGAATTTTCTGTATTTTTCCAGGCACAGCCACTGGCTGGGGGCTGTGCTGACCTGCCTAGATTAGGAAGCATCAGCCAAATTTAGTGTGTGGTGTGCTTGGGGTGAGATATAACCGGTTTTCCTGGAAGGTACCCCATGCCAGGAGCAGGCAGAATGAAATGTATTTTTACATTTTTTTCCCAAGCTCCCCTCCCTTCCTTTAGATCCAATGGGCTCCCTGTAAGCAAGTTAAACTTTTGGTCTTATTTCTCCTGTGATTCCCATCTTCCCACCTTAAACGCATCTCCCTGGGGACACTACAAGATAATCCAATGAAATAAGCGTGATCTCTGGTGCCTTCAGTAAATGTCTAAACTTAACAATGGATTTAGGTGGCATGTTTAGACAAATTGTTACAATTACTCAAAGAAGTCCTCATTTATAGGTAGCATTTCCATTGAGATTTAATTCTAAGTGGTTTTATTCCTTTATCTTTTCACCTTGAAAGATTCCAAGCACACAGAAAAATTAAACTAAAAGTATAATGAGGGAGTGACATCAGCAAGGTAGCCAAATAAGAGGTCTTTTGTTGTATATGTCCCCTCACAAAAACAATATGGCGCCCATCCTCGGGCACCGGTACATTGGCGGGAGCTGTGGGAACACACTTTGAGTAGCAAGGGTATAAAAGTGACTTTCCTGCTTCTTTCCCTTCATGACAGTGACTTGGGAAGGATCCAGGCCTATTTCTTGTAGAATGATCCGCATTCTTGATTTTTCTGATTGTTTCATCGTATCAATTAACTAGTTTCTCTAGCCTCTGTATTTACAAGCATACCTTCATTTTATTGCACTTTATTTTTATGTTTTGCTGATACTTCCTTTTTTTACAAATAGAAGGTTTGTGGCAACCTTATGTCAAGAAATCTATCAGTGTCATTTTTCCCAACATTTGCTCACTTCATGTCTCTGCATTATATTTTGGTTGTTCTCAGTATTTCAAACATTTTCATTTTTAATGTATTTGCTATACTGATGGGTGATCAGTGATTGTGACTCACTGGAAGGTCAGGTGATGGTTAGCATGTTTCTTTTTGTTGTTGTTGTTTTGTTTTTTTTGAATCAACATATTGGCATTTATTTCCATACTTCTGGCAATAAAAACTGCTTTTGTTTCTCTGATCGTATTTCTCTTCCTAGGGTTTCTTGGCTATGGTATCCTATACTGGCGCTTACTTCCTTTCAACCTTTGAAGACATCTTTCTGTTTTCACTAGTCTTACATCGTGTCCACTGAGAAATATCTCCTTTGGAGTTTAGGGCACATCTTTACTCTGTACTTGATAGTCAGCTGTTGCAAGCATCGCTCTTCTCCTCAGAAGATCACTCTAGTAACTTTGTATAAAGTCTTGGAAACAACCAGAACTTTTTTTTTCCACATCTTATCATCATGTTTTAGCATATTTTAGCAAGAAACCACTTTTAGATTAAGGTGTGTAGATTGTTTTTTAGGCATAATACTATTGCATGCCTAATAGACTGCAGTATAGTATAAACAACATTTATGTGCACTGGGAACCCAAAACATTCATTTCATTAGCCTTCTTGCAATATTTGCCATCTGGCAATGGGCTGGAACTGGACCTACCCTATGTCCAAAGTATTCTGTACTGTCAACTGGAAGGTAGACGTACCGACTTAGTTAATTTCCCTTTGGATGTTTTGGTCTAAAATGTGATACAGAATCCTTCATACTGTATCCAGATGGGAGGCACGTCATGTCAGTTATCCTTCGGTTTAGTGGTGTTTAATCTTCGAGATGACTCACAAATGGGTCAAAGTAACAACGTCCTCTTTCCATTGTAATTTTTAAGTAAAAAGGTGAAAAATACATACAAACCGACAACCTCACTTAACCACACAGAGAGAGAAAGCTCCCAGTGGTGAGACCCTCTGAGCCAACTTCAAATGGTCCTGCGTCTGCCACCTGGGCCACAGGGGGCTTTTCCTCCAAAGAGGGGGTGATCTCTGGCCCACCCTTCTTACCTTCACTCACCTGGATCCCAAAGTAGGGCTGCCTTACGATGATAGCGGTGACCACCACAATAAAGACACCAGCGGGTAGGAATGCTGAGTAGCAGGCACTGTGCCAAACTCTGCAAGGTAAGTCTGATGACTGCCATTTTACACATCCGAGAAGAGCCTCTATTAAGCAATGAACTCCAGGTCACCAGAGAAATAAGAATTTTTTTCTTTAGCTCTCTGGTAGGGCAGTGGTATGTTTAAACCCAAGCCGTGTGACTCCTAGGCTCCTGTGCTTAACTATTATACCCATGACCACCCTTGCTGCCCTGGCATGGCCGTGAGGGTGATCGTGACATATGAGGGTGCACCACTTCTGCTTCCGGGAACGTTCCTGAGAGTCTATGCACTTGGTATCTGGGGAGCAGACTCCAGGCCACACTGAGATTTGACTCTTTGTTCTGACACTGATTATTCTCATGGGAGCTTACTTCATGCCCCCTCTTTCCTCCCTGAAAATAGTCTTTTTATGATTCATTTAATAGACCCCTGCAGAAGTTTCCAGAACCCAATCAGATATGGCTAATGTCAAGCCTAAATCCTTAAAAAAGCCCAAGTTCAAGAGAAGATAGCAGATACATCGCTTCTACAGTTTAACACTACATAGTGCATTAAAGGTAAGATTCTTAAAAGACATCACTGTATTTTATTTTTTTTATTTATTATTTATTTATTATTTATAGCACCTAGCCTTAATCATTGTGAGACCACTACTACCACTAACACCGGGAGCCAACAATACCAGTCAGCCCTCAGTGCTACCTACCACATTAGGAACCACCTGGGACTCATCACACACAAGGTTTTAAGTGCAACTTTCACCTTCATTTTTTTTTAAAAGATTTTATTTATTTATTTGATAGACAGAGATTACAAGTAGTCAGAGAGGCAAGCAGAGAGAAAGGCGGAAGCAGGCTCCCCACTGAGCAGAGAGTCCGATGTGGGGCTCAATCCCAGGACCCTGAGACCATGACCTGAGCCGAAGGCAGAGGCTTTAACCCACTGAGCCACCCAGGTGCCCCTAACCTTCATTTTACAAAGGAAGAAAATGAGGTTTGGAGAGATCTCCTTTTCTCATGGCCATCTAGCTGGTGCGTACCAGATGAGAAACCAGGTCATGTAGGCTGTGCTGTCCAGACTAACAATCACTGTTACGGTTGCCCCTCAAACAGCACCGGGGTTCAGGACGCTGACCATGCCCCACCACCGCACACTCCCAAATCTTTGAGAAACCAGGACGGTGATTCTGGGTGTAGCGATCTGGAAGGTGGACAGGCCTTGGCAATCTTGCTGGAGGGCTCCTAACTCATCAGGCTGGCCTTTCCCTTTCTTGTCCATGTCTCTACTTGAGCATGGTACTTGGACTCCCACCCCCCCACCCCCCCTGCCAGATTTCCTCTCCACCCCTCTCCCTGGTGGCAAGGTTCCCTTTTACCCTGAGCCCCCCTCAGCAGACCCAACTAAAACTAGCCCAAAACTCCAGGCTCAACTAGTTTCAAAACATAAGAAACGAAATGTATCTCTCTAACTTCAATTTCTTTGCATTTGTAATGCCAAAGTGTGTTTATTATTCTGATACCTGGAACTCTCAGAATATCTTTTTTCTACTAAAAACAGTCTGAAATACAATGGTGAGGCTCCCGTTCCAGCCCATGTAAGTCTAATAAGGCTTTAACAATGTAGTTAAAATGATGCTCATTTACAATAAAAAATCCAGGACAAATACCTGTCACAATACTAATGATATATAAAAAAAAAGAATAGAAACAAAATGTAAGAGAGTTGCATTTATTAAAGTCCGTAGCCTTGGGGAAAAGCATGTTTAGAGGAAAATGAAACCGGAGGTGCAAGATTTCTGAGATTTTTAAAGGAAGCTTCTAGAGCCTTCAAAGGACTTCAAAGGTGGTTGAGGGCACAGGTTCTTGTAATATCTAATTATATTTTAAAGGAAAATAAAAGTCCTCCTTTTCTCTAATACAGATTCATCACCAGCCTCCGACTCATCAAAAACTCTCAGGGCTTTTCCTAGGTTGTGTGACTCACAAGAGGAATGAAAAGAGGCAGGAGAGGTTTTTCTTGAGGAAGCTGAGTAAGAAAATAGAAAAAGGGTAATAGAAGGGATAAAGAGACCAGTGGGGATGCTGGATGAGAACTGATCTGAGCTATGAGCGTGCCCGCGTGTGTAGCGCCCGGGAAAGGGAAGACAGAGTGATGGGCCAAAGACAAGGTCTGGCATTCCCAACCTCACACCTCCTACCCCATCAGTCCCAAACTGCTCGACTGCCATCTGGAGAAAAGGAATATCTTTTGTGGTCTCAAGTAGAAAAGAAGGGAGACACTGTTAGTGCTGTGTATGGAAAACAGTTCCCTTTAGGAAAAAGGCAACAAAGTCTGATTTGTAGTATCAATCGATTGTGGTGTTGTAAACACTCCACCATGGGCGACTTCCAGCCACAAATGGTTTAATAACTGGCTCACAAAATTCCTGAATACTTAGCAGCCTGCTTCCACAAGCTGGTGTGAACCAGCTCCAACACGCCACTCCGTGATTCAACAACCCTTTGCACGTTTGGAGGGCTGCCGGTCAGAGCCACCTGCTCAAGCTGTTCTGTTCCGAGAGGGTGACGTTGGAATTATTTTGACAGTTACTTATTAAAAACTGGCAGGATAGCCATGAAGTTCAGCAAAGGAGTAGATCTCAAAAGCACATCCTGGCCTAAAAGCCACCAGAAATCAGAGGGCAGAAGTTACTTGATGAGTCTAAATTTAAATTCAAGAATGATCACATAGCCGAGTTCTCCGGGCTACGTTCAACATTCTGGTGACTCTTTCCTGCCTATGAGCTTTTAAAATGTAAGAGGAAAAAAACCCACCAGTGACTTTTCTGGAAGAGTTTTAAAAACCTAAAAACCAGGGCCTGTTCTTTTAAAAAAAAAATTTTTTTTAAGATTATATTTATTTATTTGAGAGAGAATGAGTGAGAGCATGAGAGAGGAGAAGGTCAGAGGGAGAAGCAGACTCCCTAAGGAGCTGGGAGCCCCATGCGGGACTCGATCCTGGAAGTCTGGGATCATGACCTGAGCCCAAGGCAGTCGCTCAACCAACTGAGCCACGCAGGCGCCCCACTAGGGCCTGTTCTTAGTAAAAGCTTAATGCCTTTCCAGAGTGGATGAGACACGAAAGTACCCGTTGCCCTCTTACTATTTCGGGGAGCAGGACTTCTCAGACTCCAAGGGCCCAATGCAGTGGAAAGTTTCTTGCGTGGAGTGGGGCGCTGAGGAGACCTAACCCCCATGGAAAGAGCAGCCTTGTACACCCAAGAAAGGACAACAAGAGAGGACCAAGCCGTCGTCTGCCAGCATCCCAGATGGGCTCCTGACTACACGGTCACCATGATCTGATCTAGGGGTTTCCGTGTTAGGTCGGGCACCGTGGCCTCTCTGCTGGGGTACCCCACTGGCAGCAGCATCAGCAGCTTTTCATTTGCGGGGCGGTCCAGGAGCTCCCTCAGTCGGGGGCCACAGTTGAGAGGAGTGGTAGTGACAGTCACCAGTCCCGCATTCTGCAACAGGAGGGGAGACAATACACAGGCAAGTGATGGGGAAAAAAAGTCACAGCTTTCCCTTTAGCTTGGGGACACGGTGGTCCCTGTGATGCCTGCTTGTCCCATCCTTTCCCAGAAGCCAGCCCGGGCAATTGTACCTTGAACTTCACTGGCTCTCCTCAATCTCCCAGTCCCCACATTCTTTTGACCCAGTGGTGAGAGGCTTCTTCAAGAAGAAAAACACTAGTCTTATTTTTCACTGATAGTTAAAAAATAGGAATGGTTATTTCATGGAAGGAAATGTGAGGAATCTTTTTTTTTTAAGAAAAATTTTAAAAGACTTTATTTATTTATTTGACAGAGATCCCAAGTAGGCTGAGAGGCAGGCAGAGAGAAAGAAGGGGAAGCAGGCTCCCTGCTGAGCAGAGAGCCTGATGCCGGGATTGATCCCAGAACCCCGGGATCATGACCTGAGCCGAAGGCCGTGGCTTAACCCACTGAGCCACCCAGGCGCCCCGAGGAATTTTAATACACCAAAGGAACACCCCCAGAAGCAGGGAGTTCCTGCGTTTATATAATCAACATTGAAGAAGAGCGTCATCCCCAGCTAAAAATACCTATGTCCGATCACAGAAGACCCAGGGATCCGGGGATCCGTTGGAGGTAGAGGAATTATTCCATCAACTTCTCCATCAACTCCATCAACTTCTCCCCAAGCCCCTCCAGATAATAAACACCTAAAAAATTCATGTGCAGCTTCGAGATGTCTCCCAAGCTAACTATCTTCATCCCCTCTGTTTTGCCAACCAGAGGGACACTGGAGAGAGTGTCCAGAGCCAGACAGAAGTTCTGGAGCTGACTTGGACTGTCCTGCAGGAGAGGCTCTTTGGTCAGGTCATTATGGGATCTGTGCAGATGGGGGTTTCAGGAAGATTCCTCTTGCCTCCCTCACGAATAGGACCTACACTCAGAATTAGGCCTGAGGCACCGCTAGAGGGCACCAAAGTCAACACTAATGGGATGAGGCTGCCGACTCAGAGCTTGAGAAAATCTCTGGAAATAAAGCGTTTCTTCTTCTTCTTTTTTTTTTTTTAAACATGTACTTTAAGGAGGCCATATATTGCATGGCGCTCTGGGTGTTATATGCAAACAATGAATCTTGGAACACTACCTTCAAAACTAATGATGTACTGTCTGGTGACTAACATAACAAACAAACAAAAAATAAACACTTTCCAGTTAAGTGTTTTCATACGCATTACTTTTTTCACCCCTACAACATCTCTGTGAGGATATCCAGTTCCCGGTTTCTTTTCTTGTCTTTTTTTTTTTTTTTCTTGGAGAATTAGTTTCACGTGTTTTTTTTTTTGTTTTCCTTCCAACACCCTAAGATGAATGAACGGTGGGGCCATATGGTCCGACCTCACACGTCACTTCCTCTATTTTCCTCACAGATTCAGGAAGGAAATAAGGGGTCACTTGCTTGAGGCTGACTTCTCAAGGAATCTAAAAGCGAGTGTCTCTTTGGTGTAAAAATGACTATATTTTGTGAGGTGTTTTTGGCATATGCATTTTTCATGAAGAAGCATGTAGGTTTTGGGAATTGTTTGTCCCTTGATGGTACGATCACTCGTCCTTATAATCTTGTTTGCTTCTCTTGCTTTGTGTGTTTTCTATTTCTCTCCACCAGTAGACCCCGGTTTCCACTAGAAAGCGCACACAGCTCACACACGAGGCAGCTACCCCTGGGACCCCCCCCCCCCCACTTACCCCGCCTGGGGCCTGTCCAGTAGAAGGAGCTCAGAAGCTATGGGTTTAGGGAATGAATGGAATCGTGTAAAAAGTGTATGTCAGTTCCTGCTCTATTTCATGCTGAACAGTGCTCTAGCTCCTACGTAGTTGGATTTTTTTTTTTTTAAAAAAGCACATAGAGACATCTTTCTCATGCAATACAGTGTCATCTCGACTTTCCAGGAAGAGCTCTGTGACAGAGCCCTCTTCGGAGCCCTGCCATCATTCCACTGGCTCCGACAGCTGTGAGCACAGCTAGGCAGTGTGTCCGAGGAAACCCTTGAAGCTTCCTGTTGTTACGGATGCAGGCAAACACAGTGTTTTTCTGAGCCTGATGTCCTACGTAAGTGAATTTCTGGAGGAATCCCAGCTTCTGGCACCATTATACTCACCTATCCAGCTTTCTAGGGTGACTTTTGTTTACACATCAGAGTCGCCTTACTTAGAAATCCAGCTCTAGATAAACAACTTCCAAATGTCTCTAGGCTAGAAACTTGGCCGAAATGTGTGAATAAGGCCACTGTTTGGCCCTGGAGCCTGGCTTCTGTCTTTGGGGCGGGCTGGGCAGGGGAACAAACCTGCAGGGCAGCCAGGAGGAGACCGCAAGCAATGGAGACACTGATCTCGTTGTAGTAGTGGACTTTCTTTTTGCCGTTTGCGGCAAAACCATGAACTTGCTTGAAAATCAGAATCAGAACAGGAGCTGTGTCCAAGTACTCCTTAATCCAATTGGTTCTGAAGGGAAAGAAAGATAATTCAGAGATTATTTGCTCATAATGATTTTTTTCCTTTTTTTTTTTTTTTTTTAACCAACTTGGCTTATTTCTGTCTAAAATAAAAGCATTTTCTCAGGGCAGCTGGGTGGCTCAGTTGGTTGAGCGATGACTCTTGGTTTCAGCCTAGGTCTTGATCTCAGGGTCCTGGGATCGAGACCCATGATGGGTTCTGTGCTCACTGGGGAGTCTGCTTGAGGATTTCTCTCTCTCCCTCTGCCCCCCCACGCACTTTCTCCTCCTTCTCTCAAATAAATAAATAAATCTTTACAAAAAATAAAATCAAAGCATTTTCTTGTCTTTTATATTTCAATTTTTAAAAGAACCGAATTTTTGTGTGGGTCTTATTCATATTTTTCTGTCCAGGGTCATTCAATCCAGTAAACATGTGTTCGTAAGGATATAGCATGGCAAGGCTCAGGAAATGCTGAAAGAGATGAGGGTGGTCCTATAACCCAGAGGGCGATATGGAAAACTTGGCAAACTGAAATCTGGTAAGTGGAATTAAAGAAAAGTAAGTCAAGTGCACTGGGAGTCCTCCAAATGAAGGGTTGATCATTTTGAATAAGCAGATCAGAAGAACTTTTCCAAAGTTTCCCTTGAGGTGGGGCGCTGAAGACCAGATGGAAAGGGGGCACAGGGCAGGGCATCCTAGTAAGTCGATGAGTAAAGGCAGAGTCAGGACAGAGGATGATGGGCAGGCCGGAATTTTCAAAAGCCTGGTTGCCCGGAGAAAGAGGTACACGGTGGAGCACAGGTGTGCTCTTACTTACTTCATTTGGTAGATAATGGAAAGTGACCACAAGCTCCTGAGCAGAAGCTTCACGTGATCGGGTTTATTTCTGAAAGAGGCAGATTGCTATGGCCAACGGACTAGGAGAATTTGGGGAGGTGCAGAGGCTGGAGCTGATAGGTCTGGTATAGGAGCAAAGGAAAAGAAAAAGATGATGGTGATGTTTAACCAAAATCACAGGTGCAGAGACTATAATGCTGTCCATCCAGTTGTAGAGAAAAAGAAGGGAACTTTGTGGGAGTGGGAGATAATTCATGTGAGGTATAAACATTAAGTTTCAATTTTTGCTTTCCAGCTAAGAAGCCTATCTTTCTCTCTTCCATTACCGTATCCCATACATTTGGCAAAAGTTTTATTCCAGCACAGATACTCAAAGTAATACTCATGCAATGCTATATATTAGAATTTTTTTTTTTAGGATACAGACACATTAGGTCATTAATTAACAAGAGATGATTTCATTTTAAGCCTAGTTATGCTTCACTGTTTTAAAACATACTAAACTCATGTGTGCAGTTTTCTATGGTTCCTTTTACACTCTTAACTTCTACAGTTTACATTTCCAAAACTACCTTCCCATGTTCCAATTAGCTTACATGCTTCTCAGCCTTTTGGCTAAGATCAAGTGTGTTACCACACTTCAGTCAGCTTAGTCACATTGGGCTATTATCAATCCTTTTCTCCTTACAAACATGGAGAATGGTCATCATTTACAAAGAACATAAACTCTGGAGCTGATGGGTTTTGCCATGTTGGGCAACTTCTTGAATGTCCCATGGCTCAGCTCCTGCATATGTAAAGAGCACTATCAGACACTCACCCCATACAGCTATTGTGTGGGTGAGATCAGTCAAATAGATAAAATACCTAGAAATGTACCTAATCTAGCACACACTGATATGTGGGTGTAAGCGTTACTACTACTACTATTTTAAAATGGATAATTCAAAAAAAAATTTAATGCAAGATGAAGATTAAGCAGTTTACCTTGGTTCAAAGGCAAATTAATAATTTCAATGATTTTTGTACTTTTTTTTGCCTGGACATACATTAGTATCTCATATTTCTGGTTTGTTAAATTTTACAGGAATTTATTATGACATCACATTAAAGCTAATAAAAACACAGCAACGAGACCTATTAGGAGAAGGACAAATAGGACGTCCCGCCTGGGGTAGAGGGCTTAGACCCACAAATAGAAAAACAGAATGTTTGACAGGTAGGTTGGACCCAGGTTGTATATTGAGTCTTTAATGACAGCTATTGGCTTCAAAATGGACTCAAACAGGATGTCAGGATATATGCTCAATTGCAATTCAATTCAACAAACATTTATTCAGTTACCCACTATGCATCAGCACTATGCTAGATGGTATAATGTAAGACATCTTAAATCTGGACTCCTAGAGTTTTTATGTATACATGCGTGTGTACATACTGCCTGCAGAGAAAGTCTATAATCTTTCTGAAATATGGCCTATAACACAAGAAGAAAAGTAAACCAATAATTAAAATGCTACGTGATAAAAAGACCATATTAGATGCACAAAAAGTGTATGTTAAGTTCTTGGAGCACAGAGATGAGAGAGTGACTAATTTTGCCTTCGCTGGGGAGAGGACCAGGGGCTAGCGGCATTCCGTAGGCACTGTGCGTGCAAAGAGCAGGACATCCGAGGGTAGGAACTCAACTTAATTTTACCCATCCCATTTTTTCCCCATGAATATGCAATAAGGTTTTATATTTATTATTAATATCCTGTACTAGTTTCCAGAGCATGGTAATAAGTTACAACTCCATAAGACATCAATTTCATAGGGTTTAAATATCTTAGGAAAAATATATCCTCTGGGGCCAAATAAATGAAACAGGAGCAGAGCCAAGAGGCCCTCTTCTCCTCCCCCAGCCCTGACTACTGGATGAGAGGTCCCCCCTCTTCTCCGCAGGGCTGCAATCTCATTGCCCTTTCTTGTCTTACAGGCTTGGGTCACACTGGGGTGTTGGATAACACCCCAGGACTGGCCACGGAAGGCCCACAGCTGAGAGCCACAGGTATGAAGACCTCTGTATTCCAAGTGCCAAGCACTCGAGCAAGCTTCCCTTCTTAGAAGGAAGAACCAAATATCTGCCCGTTGTCCCTCCTCAGGCTCAGCCTCAGGGCACCCCAGAGGGGAAAGGAAATGGCCTTTGTGGGGAAGGCAGAGTTTATAAAGAGGACTCGGCAAATGACAAAGCAGAGTCTAAACAGTTGAAAGTGACTGTTTTGATGAAAAAAGCGACCGAGAAGTTATGAAATGCATCTGAGCTATTATGAAGGACGACTGGCCCTCAGTGGGGAAAGAGGACTCCACAAGTCACTGTTAGTCACAGCGAATGGAGGAACAGACAACTTAGAGGACCTACCCTAATGCATTAAATCTAGTCACAATGAGTTTCACCACACTTCCTTCCTGGAGATAAGGAGGCCTACACAGTGACTAATGCCTAACAGATATTATACTTACACTAAATATCTACTCTCACTAATTGTACCCAAACTAAAGCCTGCTTAATAAGATCACTTGGAAGATGGTATCACTTCAGCAAATGTAATTTACTTCAGTCAAGGTCCTGAGAAATACCTCATGATCTTAGATTCCAGATAGGAGAAAAGTAAGTCCCCAGTGTTTTATTCACTATTACTTGGGTCAAAGCCCATTTATTTCCCGAAGACACGGATGGCAAACATGCTTACATATTTAATTTTCATAATGAAATAAATCCTAGACATTCCCCTTTTACAGATGAGAAAACCAAGCACAGAGAGGTTAATAACTCCATCAACTTCTGTACCTCAGCTTCTTCAGGTCTGTGACCCATTGGCGTCCCATCCGTTTCAAGTAGTTTATTTCCTCCTCCTCCTCAATGATCTCCCGAATCTTGTGCTTCATGTCCGGATCCTTCACAACCACAAAGGTCCAGGGCTCTGTGTGGGCCCCACTTGGGGCGGTTCCTACCATCCATTAAATTAAAATTAGAAATTAAAACACAGGAAAATGTGAAAACGTTCATTAAGGATAGATATGATAACTCATACTTGTTCAAAATGAAGTTAGATCGCCTGGTGAATGAAGGGCCTGGCCCCAGACACTGGTTTCTTGCTGCCACTCCTTTTCATTCTGCATCCCTTTAGACTGAGTTCAAGACCACTGGTTCCAGGGCTATGGGAATTTACCACCACTTCTCTAATTATGTGGGGGAAAATGTCCCTAAATAACTATGCCTTGACCACTAGAGGAATCCAGAAGGGAAGCTCTGACAGCCCAAATTCTCTGAGATGTTGTTTGTTTTGATATTTTTGAAACAAGATAAAGTCATGAAGCTTACTGAAAATGATAAAAATTCAAATGGTAAAATGACTTTTAAACACTTATGAAATGGGCACCTGGGTGACTCAGTTAAGCATCTGACTCTTGATTTCAGCTCAGGTCATGATCTCAGGGTCGTGAGATCGAGTCCCACCTCCAGCTCCATGCTAAGCTTGAGATTTTCTCTCTCCCTCTGCTCCTCTCCCCGCTCACACACTCTCTCAAAATAAAAACAAAACTCACCTTTAAAAGAATAATAATAAATAAATGAAATACTCATGAAAGGGAACTGAACTACAAATTGTTTGGTACCTATATCAGAACTCTGAGTGTGGCACTGTGGGGTTTGTGGTCCTGCTGGGGACACATGAGATCTCCTGGCCCTGGGTGCTTAGTACACGTTAAGTCTGTCTTCAGGTCTCATGGGCTGTGGGAACCCTCAGCCCACACTTGGGTCAGTCCCAGGATCCTGAGACAAAGCTTCCTAGTGTGCCCAAGGAGCTGGAATTCTCTTTCAGATTCCAACCAGGGCTGACTTCTGCTGTGAGTCAACCCGCTGTCCTAGAGATGGCACACCCTGCTGTTCCTAGTGAGAGACCACAGTGACCCATAGGTAGGATATTTCACAAGGAACTATTCCTTTCTCCCTAGTGAGTAATTTAATGACATAATCTCTGCACCAGGGGGGTTAGAACTGCCTGCTTGATGGGGATCTTTGCCTCCCACCACTCCCTGTGGTTGAGAGGGCATGACTGGATTGTGAAATGCAAGTCAAAAGCTACACACAAAGCCCAGATTTCTGAAAAAAGTGATTCCAATTTCCGTTGTACCCATGTTTTCCCACTAAATATTTGCATCACTACACATAAGAAACAAATTGTTCCCTAACGTTTCTGATTATGCCAAATTCATCTGCACATCATATGTATAAAAACACAAATATAGGTACAGGTATATACGTAGAAGGAACTCAGGGACTGTTACTGTTAAATAAAAAACTAGCCAGTACATTTGTATTCTTAGCTTAAATGAATGCTTTATTCTTGCTTCCTTTCACCTTGAGCAATGGATTCACAACAGCCATGTAATATTTCTGCAAATGAACTTAAATGTGACTTACATAGGAATAAAACTCAATATTCCAATAGTATTCAAATAGGAAGATTTCTCTTATATCTCTTCCCCCTTCTTCTGTAATTCTTTTATTCTCCTCCATGGAGATATCAATTTATGTTGAAAATGGGGTTGCCTTGCTGTAGATTACTCTGCAAATTCATATAGTAAATGTTGCTAGTTCATTAGAGAACAGTATGAGAGCATCATGGTGTATAATATAAAAAATTTCGTTCCAAAAAGAGAAATGCGTAAATGTGAGTGTGTGTGTGTGTGTGCATCCATGTGTCTCAAGAGGAGGGGAAACAAAGGGCATGTTTCTCTTCCAGTATATAACAGTATATTCAAAAATTTTAATTTTTAATAAAAGATCATAATATTCAGTAATTTCGGAAGCTTTACACTGTTGTTACATCTGCTCCAGGAAGTTTGTAATAGTCAATAGTTTGTAGAAAGTGGAAATCATTATGTTTCTGGCAGCCAGTCAACACCTGGGTAAGCCTTTAGAGATAAATGCATCTCTCTGGGCTTCGTTCACTGTGTTTGAGCTTTATGGCCCCAGTATTATCACTTGCAGGTGACATTCTCAAGGACACAATGTGCCATTACAGACCTGCTGCTTTGATGACATTATCAATGACTTCCATGGGTACTTGCTCGTTACTTATGAATCGGACAGACCGCCTTTTATTGAGAAGTTCATAAAATTCCTGGGATCGCTTAACCATTTCCTTTTCAGGATACCGGGTGTGGGAGAATGGAATATGTTCAACATTTTCCTCTGAGTCTTGCCAGTCATCAGCATCTGCAAATACGAGCGAGAAAAGCAGCAAATTCAATGATCTCTCTTGGTCATGAAGGGGAGAAGACTACGCCGCCCCAAAATATGCCTTTTTGACATAAGAATTACATTGAGCTGATAATTTTTAAGAAACAACAGACACAAGAAAAGTTCTGAAAACCAGAGTAAAAGTTACCTTTTGGAAGGAACACTTACTTTTATAAATGATATCTCCATTCATAAGCCTTCTCTGTACCAAGAAGTAAAGGACTCTCACAAGAAATTTTTATCTATGGAGAAGGTAGACCTAAATCTGCACAACAACCTTATTCTATTTTAAAAATTATTTTTATTTTTTAAAATTTTATTATGTTATGTCAGTCACCATACAGTACCTCATTAATTTTTGATGTAGTGTTCCAAGATTTATTGTTTGCATATAACACCCAGTGGTCCATGCAATATGTGTCCTCCTTAATACCTATCACCAGGCTCACCCATCCCCCACCCCTTCTCCTCTAAAACCCTCAGTTTGTTTCCTAGACCATAGTCTCTCCTGGTTCACCTCCCCCACTGATTCCCCCTCCCTTCATTTTCCCCCTCCTTCTCCTAATATCTTCCATGCTATTCCTTATGTTCTGCAAATGAGTGAAGCCATATGATAATTGTATTTCTGTGCTTGACTTATTTCATTTAGCATAATCTCCTCCAGTTCTATCCATGTTGGTGCAAATGGTGGGTATTCATCCTTTCTGATGGCTGAGTAATTTTTCATTGTATATATGGACCCCATCTTCTTTATCCATTCATCTATTGAAGGGCATCTCCACTCCTTCTACAGTTTGGATATTGTGGACATTGCTGCTATGAACATTGGGGTGCATGTTCCCCTTCTTTTCACTACATCTGTATCTTTGGGGTAAATACCCAGGAGTGCAATAGTGGGGTCATATAGTGCTCTTCTTGATAACCTCCCATAACTGGATCCTCCTCCCCCAACATCTTCCTTTCATTTTTAGAAGATGGTAATTAAGGCGGTGGCTTGGGCTATTTCAGGGACTCACTCAATTTTCCTGAATCTGTCCCATGTATACAGGAAGTATATGTGTTATTAAGCTCCTATTTTTTTTCTCTCTTTAGTGTGTCTTTTATTATGGGGGGGTGGTTTCCTCAGCCAAGAACCTAGAATAGTAGAGGGGAAATTACTTTTTCTCCCCTATAGTCATAAGGTGGCCAACAGGGAGGAGGAAATAAAGTTCTCAAAAATGTCTGCAAGATTATAATTTCAAAAACATCGAGAAAAAATGAAAAGAATGAGTCCACAGAATCCTGAACTCTGATCTTGACTACTGGCTATCCAAATTCCATACTGGTTAGAAGTCAAGAAAAAGAAAATTTTACCTACACAAAGATGAAGAATGAAAATTTCTATTAATGGTTAAACTGGTGTATTTGAAACAATATCCCACAAGCTGAAAACCACTAAGATCATGAAATGAAGTATCTTTAAAGTCTTAAAACAACAACAACAACAACAATGAATTGCTGACAATGTAATAAGAAATTCCTAAGCCAAAACTGAAGGGAAATATGAGCCTGCAGAGGCATATGAGCCTGCAGAGGCAAGTAAGCACAGAAGCCACATTTCCTCTACATATTTGAATTTTTATTTTTGTATTTTCAGGGGTTGTGGGGGGCAGGAATCAAAGCTCAGACCCATACACAGTGAGAAGGGTAATAAGCTGGGACCCCAAGATTACATCCTTAAAGAAAGCATGAATGATAAATATAACAGCCCCCAAGGGGTTATACCATTTGGTGGGTCCTGCCTAAAACTTGAACTTGGGAAATAGGTGGTCTTGCCTGTAAATGTCTCCATTGTCTAGCAGAAGCAAATGCCAATATACAAATAATTTTAACTACAATTACTAGCAACCCACCATATACAGTCAAGCATAAAAAGAAAACATTTTGAGCAAGAAACAACAGAATTGTTATTTAAAAAGTCTCCAAATATTGGAATGACCAGACTCAAAAGATAAAACTACTATGATTACTAGGTTTAGAGGGGAAAATCACAAATCTGTAGGGTACAGAAAAAGATAAAAGGTGACACAGAAAATATGAAAAAAATAAACTTCCAAACTGAAAAATAAGGTAATAGAATTAAGAACTTAATGGATGGATTTAAAGCAGGATATACATACCTAAAGAAAAAATTAGTGAACTGGAAGATAACTCAGAAGAAAATATCTGGAATGGAGCAAGGAGAAACCAACAGACAGAAAGCATAAATGAAGCAGGGTGAGGTGTATATTGGAGGGAGACGAAAGTGAAGGGGAAAGAACCATTGAGAAACCACTACAATAGCCAGGGTGGGATGATGTTGACTCAAGCTAGTTGTGCAACAAAAGAATGACAAATTCTTGGAGCATCTTGGAGATACAAATGATGAGACCTGCAGAAGTGTGTGGTTGGGAGTGGAGAGAGAGAGGGATGAAGGATGAGACCCAGGTGGCAGGCTTTAGCACCTGGGAAGACAGAGGGATCATCGACTGAGATAGAGGATGAATGATCTGGGGGAACCACCTGGGGGAAGTAGAGGTAGGAATCACCAGTCCGTCACATTTGAGATGCCTGTGAGTTGTTCAAGCAGAGATTCCTAGTGTGAAACTGGAAGTCTGAGTCCAGAAGGCTGGATGTCACTTTGGGAACCTCCCCATAAAGATGAGAATGACAACAGGAACAGAAGGAAGAGAACAAGAGGATCCAGTGCCCGGCCCTGAGGGTCTGGAACATTCCAGGGGGAATTCAGGTAAAGGATTAACTTTCCCCTTCAATCATACGCACATACTTCACTCCTAGGTCTTTGAGGACTGACTGGGGAGAGAGAAGGCAAGAGGGGATGACTTCAAAGACATTGAAAACCTCAATGACAATACCAGGTCAGCAAGTACAATAGTTTGCTCATTGCTGTTAATGAGAAAATTCCTTATATATTTTACTAGCCAGGGATGTTTGGACCCAAACTATACACATTTAATGAAAATGCCCAGTTACTCAGTTAAAAGGAAGTAGGTGTGATCGGGGAATAGCAGCAGACACCTATCAGCTTTCTAGCGATCAATTCTGAACCAAACCCAAGTGTCATCAATATCAACCC
This sequence comes from Martes martes, assembly GCF_963455335.1. NCBI lineage: Eukaryota > Metazoa > Chordata > Mammalia > Carnivora > Mustelidae > Martes > Martes martes. The sequence continues at coordinate 16,114,613 of NC_137893.1, forward strand.
TGAACTTATCAAATGTGTCAATAAAGACTTTCAACACCAGTGATAACTTCTATATCATTTGTTATGAAGTCTGACAGCCTCTGTTCTTAGTAGGTGGTAAATGAGCAAATGCATGAAATGCTTCATTAACTATTTGAAAGGTAAGTTACCAACTCTTACTATCCATTCAGCATTTGTATAAACTAAAGGCAACCTAGGTGCATGTTTGGCAGTTTCTGCAGCTTCTAAAGTCCAAGGTAAGCGTTCCCACTGTAGCAGAATGAAGCGGCTGCTAAACATTATCAGTGAGCAGTGCAGAAAAATGGCCTGATCAATGCTGGGTTGGATTGTCCTGAAAGGCTTGGTCTTCCTGGAGCTTCTCCCAGAGCAGAACGGCAGGGCAGTGAACTGATACCAAAGGTACTTTTCTCCTTCCCCTTGACCTCCTGACTGCTCTAGGAGGAAAGAGAACAGCCACTGAAAGCTGTCTCCATGCTAGACCAGCCAAGCCACTCTGGGGGATTCATTCAGGCATAAAACCCATGTATTTCAAAACAAATGTGTGCAATTATGGTCCACTTTTTGCTATAAGTCTGTGCTGCCACACTTGGGGTTTAAACACTTGGGGTTGACACCAAGAACAACTCACCTTTTATCATTGCTTTAATGCCAAGGGACCCCAAACTGCACTGTAATTAGGTTTAACAGCCAAGAAGTTCTAGGCCACATGTATTCTTTAATGTTTAACACAAAGGTGGTTTTCTTTTTTTTGGCTGCATGTCTACTTAAGTTGCTTTTGTGTTTTTGCAGTTCTATTTCAAAATCTTTGCAAATGAGCCAAATTTTCTGGGTAGGAATCTAAAAGGCCAATTTGTGTTATGTCATCCTTGCTCCCTCCTTGGAATTTTGGGGAACGTTGAGAAGCAATATTAATAAGGGTGAGGGTAATGCAGCTCTTGCAGGAGACCGATAATGAAGGTGGGGATGGAGCAAGGTCAGGGCTCAACCCCTGCCCTGAGAACCCTGAGAATACCTCCTTCCTGACTGCCTCAGCCCTCACCGTTTCCACACTGGCCTGTCAGTCATTCAGCACCCTCCAGTATATATTTCACTAGCAGCTCCTGAGGTGTATGGCAGCTGTAGACTCTGGGGGATGTTCAGATGGAAAGTTCTTGAATAGAGCAATGTTATTGTAGGGGCTTAGGGCAGGCTGCCTCAAAAGGTGCCACAATGGCATATTGATTATTCTGAATTGAAGCTACTTGGGAAATAGCTGGTATAAGAAGGAAACTCTGACCCTCCTCTGTCCCCTTGAAAGCAGGAAATAACTCTCTCATGAAACGTACTCCTCCTGTACTAGAAAGTAGTGTATATATAGAGAGAGAGCGACCCTCATCACCAGGGACAGGGACTTTAGAGGCAAGAAACCTGTATGAACAAATCTTTTTACTTTTTACTAATCTACTACCTCAGCCCAAATTCTGTTTAGAATTCCTTCCTAACTGAAGCCTTCAAGCATTTGTATTCTTTGTCCTATCAACTCCTCACAAATTTATTGTCTCTGTCTAGAATGTATAAAATCTGCCTGGCTTGGTCATTTTTTTGGGTCTCAATTATATTATTGCGTCTCTGTGCACACGTAATTAATTGTGTTTTTTTTTCTTCTTCTATTAATCTGTCTCATGTGAATTCAATTCTTAGATGAGCTTGAAGAACCTTGAAGGGTAGAGAGAAATTTTTCTTCCCCGTGCTATCCTAAATGAATTTGACGAACTTCTTTCTGAGCCCCATCATCTCTTGAGGTATCTCAGTGCCCTCCCCTCTACCCCTGTGTTGATCCTTACCTTCCCCTAGGGCCCACCCAGACTTGATCTCAAAGACAATGTCTCCATTCAAGTCCTTTCCCTTTGTTAATTTTCTCCCACCTGAGTTTACCTGTCCTTTGCCCTAAAGTTTTAAGGTCTTATAAGAGTCTTGGTAAATCAACCTTTTAAAGCTAACCACGTAAAAGTATTAATGGCTGTGTGTATGTGTGTGTGTGTGTGTGTCCAAAGATAATGAAAAGTAAAGACAAAGCCAGATTTATTGCTTCCTATAGCAAAAGAGAGTCTCTGTGAACACAGTAAATACTGCCAACCTTTTACAGTATTTTTGAGAGTGATGTGCTAGTAAACCAGCTCTAGGAGGGGGTGGGGGAGCCTGACTTACAACACTTGCCAATTTCCGTTGTGTAAATACTTTCATCCAGGCCTCAATTCAAGCTGATGATTCAAAAATGGTGCACGAAATTCCTGAATATTTAACAATTGGTTCTTGCTTCTCCCAGAGGCTACCTATAGCATACCACCTGGTTGGGAAGCTTGGAGTTCAGGGATTGGTGGACTCCCAGAAATGTAATAGGATTAATATCATCTCTAGGGACAGTGTTACTTGTTTGAAACTGTTGTTGATTGGTTGGTACTGAAGTGAATTCATCCTTGATTGGCTGGCTTTCAGAAGCAAGAAACTGTCACTGACTGGTCTGCTGGCTAAGTTTTTACTGAAGTGAGTTGTCATTGAGCTATTGAACAGATCTGAAACTGGTTCTGACAGCTGCTTATTACCTCGATTACCTAAATTTTAATTCTTAGGGGTTACCCACATTAGATAATTTTAACACAGGCCTTTTTTTTTAAATAACCATGCACAAACCTTGAAGATGCTTATCGTCTCTACATGTATATACATATATGTCATATATGTATATACATATATGTCATATATATGTATATACATATATTTCATATATACATATATATCTCATATATATCCACACACAGAGATGCATTAATTTGTGGGTGAAATTTATAAGATCATATACACACATATACATGCATATCTATGTACATATATCTACCCTTACCACTGAGCATTTTTCTAACACATTTGCCTTTCCTGCCTTCCATTGGTGTGACTGAGTTTTTTCCATTTTATCTTTTCTCACCTGGAAGTTACACAGTGTATTAGGTTGAACTAAATGAAATTGCTAACACAAGCCTTTCTTAGTAGTGACTGGACAATCTGGGACAACCAAAATTTCAACTAGGACAGTAGTTTTTGGATGGTCAGTAAAGCTAAGTGAAGACAAATTCCTACCAACATTAAAACAAACATATCCTGGGGTACCTTGGTGGCTCAGTTGGTTAAGCAACTGCCTTCAGCTCAGGTCATGATCCTAGGGTCCTGGGATCCAGCCCCATGTCAGGCTCCTTACTCAGCAGGGAGTCTGCTTCTCCCTCTTACTCTGCCTGCTACTCTGTCTGCTTCTGTGCTCTCTCTCGCTCACTGTCAAATAAAAATTTTAAAAATAATAATAATAATAATATATATAATATAATATAATATGATATATATTATATGTAATATATGTATAATATATATAAATACATATATAATGTATATTATATATAATATAATATATATAATATAATAATAATAAAAATAATGATCTAATAAAATTTTAAAAATAAATAAATAAAACAAACATAAGAATAAATAAAACAAACATATCCTGATGAGATGTGTTCCCTCTATCTTTTTCTTTTATTTCCATTCCCATGCACTTCCATGAATCAGGCCCGACTAGAGTATGTTTGTGCAGGATTTTTGCCTTGTTTTAGGGAGATAATCTAAGGTTTTCTTTTTGTCACTTGTCCTCCTAAGACTGCTGTTTTCTTTTTGTCACTTGTCCTCCTAAGACTGCTGCTACAGTTAAACAGGAAACTGAAAATATTAACAGAACACATGTTTGACCATCCCCAAAGGAAGTCTGTGCCTGATGTCTAGTAAGCATGGCCATTCTGTGCCCTTCCCCCATTCCCCCAAGCCGCCCACACACATGCTGATTCTCTGGTCTACGAACCTGGAGTAGGAATTCTTTGTGAGCCAAAGCTGGAGGAAGCTTGGATTGTTACCCATTATTTTCCTTAACTCACACTAGGATGGCCTAAATACTTATTTTACTGTATTGTCTCTTATAATTAACTTTCAGCACAGTTTGAATCTGGTATCCATTTGCTGTCATCAAAAGCACCTCCATGTTTCTTCAGTAATGGAATCCTTCCTCTTAGACCCCTTCTACCCCCTGCTCAGTCCCCTCTAAACCTACACCTGGTACTGGTGCCATGAATCCTCTCTTGGACGGTGTCCACCCTTCCAGGGGTTAGGAGTAGGGACCTGGGGGTGGCAGAGAGGCCTGGGTTCAAATGTCGCTTCTCACTGATCACCTGTGAGACCTCAGCAGGCGTCACTTCAGTGAACAACAAAAATTCCAACAACAGACTGAACTCCACCTTCAGAGCAGAGGGGCCCATGGCTGCTGAGATGCCCCTAAAATTCAACTTATTCTTCTGTGTGAGGAACAGAGAATAAAGAAGCAGAGGATTTTGCAAAAAATGAATAAGCAGGAAGAGAGCAGAACTGGACAGGGCCATACAGTTTGCTCTGTGTTCCCAAACTTCAGGCTCAGCCCCTCACCCCCGGTTCCCCACCAGCCTTACCAATCCCTCTCGTATCCCCCAAACTCTTCAAATTCAGTGGCCTTTTCTCAAAGCACACTACCTCTGATATCTTGGGCCGATGGTCTTCTCCCGCCCTCTCTGTTCTAGGTTATTCTCCTGTTAGAAAGACAGGAGAATAGCAACTAGCAAGTGTCTGTGTGTCTGGACTCCAGAACAGACTGCCTGGGTCCCAGCTCTACCAGGACCTGCTTGGGCCGGTTGCTTAGCATAGCTGAGCCCCAGTTTCCTTATCTGTAATGTGGGATAATAACAGTGTCCACCTTGTGTTGACATGAAGACTGAGTGGTTTACTATACGTCAGCTGTGATGCTAAGTGAACACAGCCAGTGTTCTCTAAGAGCCCGCTGTCATCATTATCCTGAGCTGCTCCCCCATATGGTCTTGTCTGTGGTCGCTTCTCCCTCCGCAGCCCCTCTTAAGTGCAGGTGCCCCAGATCCATCCTCAGTCTTCCTGCCAGAAACATCCCCTTTAGGGAATTCATCAGTTTTCCAAGTTTCAAGTAACCCTCTGTGCTGGTGAGCGTCCAATCAGTATCTCTGGACCCCTCATCTGGACTGCCTTTCCCTGTCTGCTTAGATGTGTCATCTTCTCAAATCCAACATGTCCCTGTGTACGCTCAGCATCTTTTCTGTGTGTCCTCTCCCCTCCCCCGTGTGTGATAGTTTCCTTCCACTTCTTCCAGCCTCCAGCTCTCATCCTCCCCTTCTCCCACTATCCAAGGTATTATCAAACCCTGTTGTTCTTCCTGTAACTTTTTTACCAGGGCAGACCATCATGCGGCTTCATAGCGGATGTCCCTTTGTTCAAGAAAAGTGCTTCTCGACTGGGCCGAATTGCCATGTGGGTGGGATGTCCTTCGGTGAAATGAAGAGTGAGAGGCAGGTCTGCCTGGCCTTGAACCCTAGGCGCTACATTCAGCATGGCTGGCTCCCAACACTGAGTGCCAGCTGTATACACCAGTCCCCAATCCTGAGATTAGGGCAACTCAGAACACATGCGCACATACGTGCACATAGGCACCTCAACACACCCCCACCCATGTCCAGGTGGCCTCTTCCGAGGGTGGGGGTATCACTAGCCCAGCTGAGAATCACTGAGTCTCTTCCAAATTGGATCCATCCTACAAACCCACCTCAGACGAACCTCAGACCCTGATCGCTTAAGCCTCAAGAACCTCTCCCTTCCTGCCTGCTCCCTGACCACCTCTTCATCCTGGGTCAGCCATGACGGGGCGCACGCTCACCACCACCATTCACACTCACCCATCTCGTCCCCCCACCCAACTCCATGCGGTCCTCCCGTCTTCTCAGCATCTTTCCCCAGGGTCCCATCCCTGCTTTTATGCTCTTTCTGCTCCTTTCGCTTAAGATGCCTCTTAACCATAGCTATTCGTGTCCTAGTAATTGGTCAGGCCTGACTGTGCTTTCCCTGTGGCCCCATCATGCCCCTATGCCTCCTTGAAATCCCTGATAATCACTTTGACCCCTCATTCCTCCCTAATTTTACCTGTTTATTGCCTCGTCCGCTAAACTGGACACCCAGCTTTGAGGACACAGCCGAGTGGTCTCTAAGCCACACAGTCTGGCCCAAGGAAAAGTAGTGAGCCCCTCAACCGATGTCACTTTTTACATTTCCAAGTCCTTGTTTCAAACCTGACCATTTCCCCCACCAGCAGCCTGGGATGTGCCCCTTCAGAAAGATTTCAACAGCTAGAACAGGACTGGGGCCAGGGAAAATGTCAGCCCCTCAGCAGTTCTTTGACTCTTTATCCAGAAAACAAGGGGGGTTGGTGCCAGCAGGTACTAAGCTGACCACCTGAGAGAAATGACCTGTCCCTGTCACATAGTACTGCAATCTGTACAGTACACACTGCCGATGAAACTTCCCCGTGTGTGTTTCCTCCTCTCCATAAGCCCAGGTATCAATCGGCGCCCAGCGAAACAACACAGAAGGTGGAAGCTAGGCAGCTGTGCCAGTATCCTTACCTTCTTCCACGGGGTGAAGGTCAGAGCTGTCTTTTAGGTCCTCATCCACCCAAGGACGGGCCTGGGCCCTGGCTCTAGTCTCCCCCTTTCTTCTCTCCATGTTTCCATCAGCATTTTTAAAGATCCAGGCAATCAAAATGCAGACAACTGCTACCAAGAGTGGAGTCAGGAAAAACATGGTCATAAGACTGACTCTGAACGGTGCCCACGCTTCCCACACAGCATTTAAACAAACAGACCTGGAATGAGAAACGCTGGGGGATGGGATGAAGGAAGAGAGGGGTGTGCGGCTGTGGGAGGGACCTGGTGAACTCTCGGACTCTAGGAGGACTTTGCAAAGGAGCAAAGATCATGGCGTGTGCCTCCAGGGTGTGTTGTCGGGTTGGAAATTCACAGGTGCATCCCCCTTTTAAAACTGTGCTCTATCAATATATTCCTGGACAATAATTGCCGGGATCTGAGGAAACACTTGAATGCACCAAATCTTGCTAACAGTGGTCTAAGGGGTTTGGTTTTCCTCCTCTATAACTTTTCTCCGAGACCCCTGTGTCTTCAACTTGCCAGAAGCCAGGAATCACCTGGGGGTCTTGTTTTTAAAAGAGGAGATTTCCAGGCACCAACTCAGATCTAGTGAAAGAAAATGTCTGGAGGGAAAAAGGTAATCTGCATTTTAAAAACAGCATATTTATGAAACGCTGCCCTGAGGCTTTGAACTTTTTTAAAGGACACCTGAGACAACAGATAAAGCAAAGAAATTATCACATTTTGCATTAGAGAAAAACTTTCCCATCCAGGAAAAGTGATCCCAAATCATTAAAAATGATGGTTTGGTTAATTATATAACTTAGGATTTGTTTGTTTGTTTTTATTTTTAAGCAACTGTCTTAGAATTTGCTGAGCAAATGTTGGTTTGGGTCCCTATAACAAAAATACCTTACGCAAAGTGGCTTAAAAAGAAATTTTTTTCTTACCTTCCTTGAAGCTGGGAAGTCTAAGATCATGATGGGGCCCAATTTGGTTCCCAGTGAGGGTGTTCTTCCTGATTCGAAGGCGGATGATTTCTTCTTGTGTCTTCACATGGTGGAAAAGGGAGACCATATCTCTCATGTCTCTTTTTACAAGGGCACTAATGTCACTTATGAGGGCTCCATACTCATGAACTCACAGAAACCTAAGCAACTCCCAAAGACCCCACCTCCTTATACCATCGCATGGTGGTGTATTGGGACTTCTCTGTACTAGTTTTGCAATTTCTTCTGAGTCTATACTTACTTCAAAAAAAAAAAAAAAAGGTTAAGAAACAACAGTAGCTACTTCTTTTGGATGAGGTGTGGTATTGGATTGAGGGGACAAGGGTGGGAGAGCGAATTATTACTGTATACTATTCCATAATTTTAAAATTTAACTATTATGGTTATATTACCTATTCAAAAATAAAACAAATGTTATTTAAATAGCCCTTTTATGTTTTGTTTTGTTTTATTATACATTTTAATGTCTTTTTGTAAGAGACAACTATTCTTTTAATAGCTGTTGTACTTGTCCTAACTCCAGAGAGCAGTGTAAGATTGTGGGCAAAGTTTACGATGGAAAACCTGGACTCCAGAGGAGACACTGTAGTTGGGATGGCACTGGCTGCCATGCCCACAGCTCTTTAAAGGGAAGTCCCCTCCAGAGCTCCTCTGAAAGGACATCAGAGGCAGCCATGTATCGTCCAAGTAGATCCAACCCCACACCTGACCCAAGGCAGCTGGTCCGTGTGATGTGTGGCAAACCCATGCTGGGGCCAGCTCACCTTTTCATCCCACCAAAAGTACAGAATAAATAAACCACTCAGTCGCGAGGGAGGTACAGACCAAACGTACAGGGAGAGAAATAACCTGGAAGGAAGAAGCACCTTACCGGTCATGAGGAAACAGAGATGGAGAGGCCACTGGTGGCGCAGGCTTCAGTTCCCGGCAGGTCCCACGTCTTAACTTTGTTTCAGCCCACATGGCTCCTTATCCTCAAAGGATAAGAGTGATGCTCTGTTTCTGCAATCACAGAGCCCAACTCTGATAGTGCCAGGACGAGATGGAGCCAGGGAGATGGGGGGATGGGAGAATGGGAATTTATTACAGCACGGTGGTCAGTTCAGAGCATGTGCAGTCCCCCCACCCCCCATCTCACGACAGAATGCGAATAGCTCACGGTGTGCGGCGGCTGGTTGGCTCATTGTAGCTCACTGTGGTTTACCTCTCTTTGGTTTCAGACCATTGCCTGGCAAAACAAGTCTTTAGAAGAATTTTGAAACCATCAATAACCTAAAAGGATTAAAAAAAATGCTGAATAGATGTTTTTCATCATATTTGGCAACTTGCAGTGGGAAAAGAAGACCCTTACCCTGGATTGCTTGGCCGAAGGCAGTAGGGTGATCATTTGTTCCTTCCTTCCTTCCTTCATTCATTCATCCAACGTATTTTTGAGGATCAACGTGAAAGGTATTGCATTAGGTGCTAGCAATGAAATGGTGGGTAGAACGGAGGGCACATGCCATGGTGGAGCCACGGGCTAAGGGGGAGGCAGACAGGATCAAATGTCACAGATGTCACAGCTCAATTTCCATAAGAACTATTAGGGGGCAGAACAGAGCATGGTTTGGCCAAGACAGTGAGATCAAAGGTTTTCCAGAGGAAGGAACAGTTGAGTTGAGGTAGGAACCATGAGTGGGAGACAATTAGGTGCTGAGAGGGGAAGAGAACCTTCCAGTCAGAGAGTAGGCAAGGCCTGTGTTCTGGAAGGAGATGGCACCTTTGGGGATTGGACACAGGGGATGCAGGGATCAGCTGATGCTAGATGATGTTGGGTTTTGTGGGTCACATAAACAAATTGTTTTCTTTACCCTAAAGGGAATGGGGACAGGGGTAGGGGACAGGTCAGTGGAAATTTATTGAGTGCTTACCATCCACTCTTAGCACTTTTTATGTATTAACTCACATACGCTTCACCACAACCTGTGCAATAATTCCCATGGTACAAATGAAGAAAAGGAAGCACAAGGAGGTCAAGTAATATGCCCAAGGTCAGTGTTATACAAATGGGTCAGTAATAACCCCTGTGTGTTAGCCTAAAATCTCTCCATGTCATTTACTTTTCCATAGCAAGCTAGGATCATTAACCCCAAATGCACTGGAGCCAAACTGACTTGACTGGGGAAGGGAAGGTGGAATTTTAGAAACTGAATGTTTGTATCCACCCTCCCTCCCTCCCACTCATATCTTGAAACCCCGATTCCAGTGTGATGGCATTGGGAGGTAGGGCCTTTGAAAGTAATTAGATCATGAGGGTGCAGGCCTCCTTGTGAGACTGGTGCTCTTAGAAGAGACCACAGAGCTAGCTAGCTCTGTCTACCATGTGAGCACACAGCATGAAAGTGGTCACCTATGAATCAGGAAGCAGGTCCTCACCAGACACCAACTCTACCAGCTTCTTGATCTAGGACTTCCCAGACTCCACGACTGTGAGAACTTAATGTCAGTGGTTGAAGCCACTCCTTCTGTGGTATTTTTGTTACAGCAGCCTGAGCCAACCAAGAAATGGCTTTCCATGGCTCATGCTTAGCAGAGGAGGAACAAAAACAAGAAGTTTAAAAATATGTATGGCACAGAATAAAGGAATGAAACAGGTGTGTTCAGGTAAAGAGTGAGATGGAGAAAGAATGCAGAGGAGCCGAGGCAGTGAATGGTGGTATCTGGCAGGAAGCAACCCAGCTCCCAAGCCTCGGTACCCAAGCCACCTCTTATCCCCAAGCACCTTGTGGTGCTGATCTCAGCAAAGGGTAGCCTACCTGAGGTTCTTGTTCTTAGATTCCTACGTGCCTATCTCTGTTCACTCCGTGTGAATTCCTACAATACTCATTTGAGCTAGGCTGAGTGGGTCTTCACTGTTCTTTACAACCAACACAATCCCATGACCAGGCTTCCCACTCATGATAAAGTCAGGACAGTAAAATTCTCCATAATCACTACCCAGCTTTATAGTAAAGGTTTCTGATAATATCACAGTTTCAAATCAGTTTTACTTTAGAAACAGAGTTTGATGTGCTACGAGACAGAGATGACATATGGCTGATTTGGGGGCGGCCCCACTCACTTCTCTACTTTGATAGTCCAAAACAAGCCTGGGGGATAATTATTGTCTCCATGCTTTGCCTTATCAAGGTAGGAGCAGGGAGTGAGTCCTGAGGGTAGAGGCCTTGTCGCCTGGTGTGGGACACTTCACATTGTTTAGGATGCTTATTTTGTATTACTCACTTCAGACTCATTTTCCATTTTAATTATTTCATTTCCACAGTGGGGCCAAAACCTGAGTTTTGCTATCTAGACAATTCAACCTACATCATTAAAAAATGGAGACGATTAGAAATGTCTCTTGTCCTTCCTTTCCCTGGATACCCTCAGTGTGTCCTGATACTCGAGGAGAGGCATCTCGACCTTGGTGTGGGCCTTTTTCTTACTGGATTTCACCAAAAGGTACAGTCTTGAGCAACAGGCACGGTATGAGTCAGCCTCCACAGGAAACATCCTATCTCCCTACTTCTGCCCTTGCTTTTCCAAGCCCAGACCACGCAGCCGTTCTGGTTGGACCGTTCTCAACCTCTCTCCATGCCCCTTTGAGTAGTTCCAAAATCTCCTGGGATGTTCTTGTGTGGTTTTAGGGACTGCGGGAAAGATTACTTCTCTCATTCACTGTTTGCCTTATATATGTGTACATTATTTGAATTTTTTTCAATTGGCATGTACAGTTTTATATATTTTTTATTTTGATAAAATATAATAATGTAGAACTTACTATTTTAGTCCTTTTTAAGTGTACAGTTCAGTAGTATCAAGTACATTCACAATGTTGTACACTCATCACCATGATTTCCAGAACTGTTTGATCATCCCAAACAAAAACTCCCATCATCCCAAACAGAAACAATTAAGCAATAACTGCCCACTTCTCCTTTTGTGGCCCCTCGTAACCTCTACTCTGCTTCTCATCTCTACGATTCTGACTACTCCACCTCATACAGGTGGAATTGTACAATATTTTTCCTTTTATGACAATGTCTTTTACTTAGCATAAGGTTCAAGGTCCATCCATGTGTTAACATGCATCAGAATGTCATTCCTTTTTATGGCTTACATGGGCTATGTTTATAACTAACAAATAGATACTAAATTGATACTACATAAAACCCCTTTGTGGGGTTTTAAAAAGACCATTACTGTACCATGGAATGAAGGCCATGATCACTGTTAGCTGTGAACTCAGGGGCCCTCGTTCAGTTTGACACAAGATTCCCAGAAAACATAAAGCTTTTCCTGAGAAGACTCAACCTCTTCTGTGACAGTGTTACTCGAGGAACTTGTGACAGAATAATGTAATCAACTTGTTCTCTTTCTTTAGAAAGTCGTACTACAAAAAAAAAAAAAAAAAAAAAAAAAAATCAGTTGGCCCAAACAGTGTGTGTAGTCACTTGGTTGGTTTATCAGAATTTACATTCCAGTGCATGCCATATATTCCCTTTTATGACTGGTAATCAAGAGCGGATGGGTTGGCCAGTCTGCAGACCATCCTATGAATAGCACTATGCTAGAAAACACGTTTTCCCAAGACATGATTTTTAACTTCCAGTGCTGTTGCTAAATCTGATTGACTCTGTCCCCACTTACTTCCTGTTTCTAAATTCCACAAGTGTATTTGCAGAAATCACATGAAACGAAAGAGAACTTTCTAGGAATGTGATTTCTTGGGGCACTGAGTGAGGTAACACGGTTCTAATGGTTCACACAGCAAACAGTTACAAGCATTTCCATCATATACTCATTTAGCAAGTGTTCTAGCAAGTGTTCGAGTGAAAGGTTTAAAATAGGATATGCCTGTGTCTGCACTGTTATCATATCTCAGTTTAAGTGTGAAGTTGGGAAAAAAAAAAAAGAGGTTTCAACAATGTTTTATTTACTTGTTTTGTTTTTTTTTAAAATAAGCTCCCATCTCTCTATATCATGCAAAGCATTGTAAACATCAAATGTTTACTGAAACTTTTTAAAAATGTTTTTTGAAACTGTATGGTGTCTCAGTAAGGCACTGTGTCTTGCCCATAATAAGCGCACAATAAATATTAATTCAAGGTTTCAAGAGTGGAAGGGATGCTTTTAAAATGTTTTTAAGGAAGATGAATATGGCCACAAAATCAGGTGCTGATAAAAACTGTGGCCAGGAAGGCCAGCCAAGGAGGGACGGCAGCCTCCCCAGAGGAGGGCTCACAGAGCCTCGTCCAGGGGCCTTTGGGAGTGGGAAGGGGAAACGGAGGCACATAGTCCAGAGGAGGTGGATGCGACAAAGTCCAGACATGCGGATTAGAGAATGGGAATCAAAATTTACAATCCCCCTTCTCTGAGCAACTCGCTTGTTCTCACCCATGCTTTGTCTCACTCCTTCCTTGCCCTGGGGGAGAGAATGCGGGATTTCTTGGGCTTCCTGTGCCATTTAACCCACTGAGCATTGAAGTGGAGTCACTGATGATCTCCCTGGAAGAGAGACTCTCCATTAGAAGGAGCTCTCAAGAAAAGAGCTTGAAAGAAAAACTGGAATAATGTTCTGGAATGTGATTCATCAAGTGCAACTGTCTCTGCCCCTATCAAAACAGGACTTCTGAGTTGGGGATTTTCCAAGTGTTTCTTTTCCTCACCCAAGCAATATCCACACAAAACTGGCAGGTCATGGGTTGGGGTCCACAGAAGAAAAATGACAGGATTTCTCCAACCGCTGCATTATAGTATGTTTTCAAAACTATGCCTTCATTTGAAAGAACTTAGCCACAAACAAGATGCGTCCATTCTAGACAAGATGACAAAAACGTTGTGAAATTAGTCTCAATTTTTTAAATAGAAAATGGCATGTTCCAGAACAAAATTATGTAGCATTTGCCAATACTGAATTTGTTCTCCCAATAGAGACTTATTATCACTTTTCTGAAAAGTAAAAAAGAGGAAGTCAGAACTAGTGATTGTTGCTCAACCTTACTTCTTTGAGAATGAATTACGAGGCATTATTTTGACAAAACAGGATGGCTCTTGATAAAGGCATCGGTTGCTTGGTGTTTAAGGTGATGCCTTGTATATTGGTTTCCTGGGACTCTTGTAAGAAAGTTCCCTAAGCTGAGTGGCTTAAAACAACAGAAATGTATGCTTACAGTTCGGGAGGCTAGAAGTCTGAAATTAAGGTATCAGCAGGATAGTGCTCCCTCTGAGAGCTGTAGAGGAGAATCTGTTCTAGAACTTTCTCCTTGCTCCTGGTGGTTGCCAGCAATCCTTAATGCTCCTTGGTTTGTAGACACCTCATTCTAGTCTCTGCCAACAGAGACACCTGGGATACTCCCTTTACATCATCTTTACATCATCCTCCTTCTATAGACATCTGTCTCTGTGTTGTTTCTTCTCATCTTAAATGGACACCAGCCATGGGGCGCCTGGGTGGCTCAGTCAGTTTAGCGTCTGCCTTTGGCTCAGGTCATGATCTCAAGGTCCTGGGATTGAGCCTCAAGTCTGGCTCCCCACTCAGCAGGGAGTCTGCTTCTGCCTCTCCCTCCACCCCTCTCTCCACTCATGCTCTCTCTCTCTGTCAAATAAATAAATAAAACTAAAAAAAAAAAAAAAAAAGACACCAGTCCTTTTGGATTAAGGCCCATCCTGATGACCTCATCTTAACTCAATTACATCAGCAAAAACCCTATTTCCAAAAGAGGTCAGTTCACAGGTTCCAGGTAGACATGACTCTTTTGGAATATATTTCAACTCGTAACACCTGGTAAAATGGAAGTAAGATATTTCAGCCTGTTTCCTTTGAGATTAAGTTCATTATTCATGCAGACATAATTCAATATGGGGAAATCTCAATATATTACAACAACTAGCCAAATTTTAAAATTGTGTAGTAGTCTTCGAAGATTTCCAAAAGCTCTCTGAGATTACTCACTACCCAACATGATTTTTAGGAACTTCTTTAGAAACCAACAATTTAAAAATATTTGTTTAACATGGTTTAAAAAATCTGTCGTAAACTGAATCAACATTCTTAATGATAAATACTAGAGGCAATGTTATTAAAATCAGAAGCCATTTATACAGTGGTATATTACTCAGCCATGAAAAAGGATGAAATCTTGCCATTTGCAATTCATGGCTGGAACTGCAGGGTATTATGGTAAGGGAAATAAACCAGTCAAAGAAAGACAAATATCATATGATTTTACTCATATGTGGAATTTAAGAAACAAAGCAGATGAACTTAGGGGAAGGGAAGAAAAAATAAAATAAGATGACATCAGAGAGGCAGACAAACCATAAGAAGCTCTTCACTCTAGGAAACAAGCTGAGGGTGGCTGGAGGGGAGGTGGGCAGGGGGGATGGGGTAACTGGGTGATGGGCATTAAGGAGGACACTTAATGGAATGAACACAGGGTGTTATATGCCACTGATGACTCACTAAATTCTACTTCTGAAACTAATAATACATTATGTGTTAATTAATTGATTTTAAATTAAAAAAAGAAATCAACATGCAAAAAAAAAAAGGTAGGAAAGAAGGGACAGAGGGAGAAAGGGAGAGAAATTGGTGCTAAATTCCCCATTTGAGTTTTACCAATAATAAAACTAATATTTGTGTTCCCATCTGTCTAACTCCTGGGTCTATCTCTGAGTTCCAAGCAGCAGAGAGAGAGAGGTGAGCATTACACTCAAACCCCAACAATAGACATTTTAAAAAATCTTAATTTTATAGAAGAAACAGGCTTGAAGAGGTCAAGCAACACATGTGAAGACAAGACGGGCCACCATGTTCACACCTGCTGGGTGCCTGTGGTGTGAATGGCGCCTTCCTAGAATTGCCCTGTGCAGACTTCTGTCTCCCACTGTGGCTACAACGGTTCTGGTGCCTCTTAAAAAGAGCATCCCAGGAAGGGAACTTCTGGGCCACAAGGTAGAGAAACATTCAGCTTTCCAGAATAATGCCAAACAGGCTTCCTGGGATCCTAGTAGCAGAGTAGAATGTTAAAAATATTATTCCATCTTTTGCGGAAGACTTTATTAAGGGACTGCTGCAGGGGAGGTTTTGCACTAAGGGAGAGAGACTGGGCTCCTCTCTGAAGATGACAAGGAAAGTGGGGATAGATAGCCAAGATGTGGGTCAGTGGATAGATAATTATTAAGAGGACATATCAAGGCTAGAGAGATTCTTGATAGAGCCAACAGGATTCTTGTTGAAGGCAGGCCAGGGTTAGAAGATACCAAGGGTGGAATGAGGTATTGATCAGATAGCAAGGGTGGGGGATTTTTGATAAACTGATCCAGAGGATTCTTACTAAAAGTTGGACTAAGAGGACAAAAGACACAGTCCCAGGTCTGGACCTAGCTGAGAAGAAGGCTCAGGGAAGTCCGACTCAGTTTTGGTTAAGGAGAAAGTCTTTGTCAATAGGTTCCCTTTATTCACATCTTCATCAACATGTGACATGTGACACTGTCCTTGGAGTAGCGTACACTTGCCTGCATGAGTGAGTTTCTGACAGGTCAGGGAGGAATCTCAGAAGGTAGAGGTTTGGAGCCATCTTGCTTCTGGTCAAGAGCTTGGGTGGTAGGGGATGAATCCCATTGGTCAAGAGGCTGCTGAGGGCACCATGGAGGACAGGACCTGGAGGGAACTGAAGGAGGTCAAGTTGGAGCTGGTTTCCTCCTTCATGAACTCACTGTGGGCCCACCTCTCACCAGGGCACGTGGACCAAGAAGCACTTTTTCTGTAAAGGAGCCATAGAATAAGTCAAAGGAAGAAAGTTTGATTAAATGATTATAAAAAAATTAAAACCTCTGTGTATCAAAGTAGCACATACAAAATTAAAGGACAATTGAATCAGAACACAGCCATCAGGAATATGACCAAGAAAAAATAGACTTCACGTATTAAAAGTGTGAGCAAACTGATATAAGAAAATCATCAGATTCAAATAGGCAAAAAGACAACAGAAAAGTAGCACAAGAGAAATACATTAGTCTAGAAATATAAAGAATGTTCAAATTCAATAAGGAAGTAATATAAATTAACTACAAGATACCAGGTTTAATTTACCAACTCAGTACACCAACCCAGTCAGACCCTAGCCCCCTCATTTGAACTATATTAAAACACAATATTCAAGGTTGGCAAGACCAGGGTAAAAAGTCTTTCTTGTTTCAGACATATCTGAGGTATGTAAGTTATATAGCTTTAATGAAAAGAAAATTTCCAATATTTAGTAAATGTCTTTTGAAGAGTTGTTTTAAACCAGAAATTTCTCTTTAAGGAATCAATGTTAAAGAATCTGAAACACAGAAGTAACTGTTAACCCAAAATGTTCATTTCACTACTATATATAAAGGATTAAAAACAATAATAAACAGCAAAGATATACAGGTGATGAAGCAAGTCATGATAGACTATTAAAAAACAAATTAAGGGGCACCCGGGTGACACAGTCGGTTGAGCGTCTGACCCTTGGTTTCAGTGCAGGTCATGATCTCAGGGTGGTGAGACTGAGCCCCATGTCTGTCTCTGTACTGAGGGCAGAGTCTGCTTGAGACTACCTCCTCCGTGCTCTCACTCTCTCGTTCTCTAATAAATACGTTAATTAATTAGTAACAAATTAAAATTATGTTTTATGAGAATTTAATAATATAGGGAGATGAGTGGGAAAATATAAGAAAAAATACATTAAATAGAAAAGAGCATAAAGTGAAAAATATATGACAAAATTTTAAATATAAGCTAGAGCATAAGATCAAATTTTAAATTACATTCTAGGTTAATATTAGAAACCTGCATAGAAGAATATAGGACAGGCATCAGAACATTAATGCCGACGATTTCTGAGTGGTATTGGTTTTTAATGTTCTTAGTCATATTTTCAACATTTTCTATATTTTCAACCATCAAGATGTAATATTCCTATGAATTTAAAAGGTGATATATTCCCTAAAATATAAGCTTGAATACATAAGAATTCCTTTCCCGATGTTCTGGGAACTAGAATTACTTAGAGAGCAGGTGTCACGTCATGGGCCAGATTGTCTGAGTTTCAGTCCTGGACTTACCAGGTACCAGCAGTGTGACCTTGAGCAAGTCACTTAAACTCTTTGTGCCTCAGTTTCCTCCTCTGCAAACTTGGGGCAACAAGAGTCCCCCCTTCGTGGGGTTGTGTGAGAGGCAAAAGAGTTAATATAGTGAGCTATATAGCGCATGCCCTAGGAAAGACAGCCATTATTCTGATTCAGGAAAAGAAGGAAGAGTTTCCCCTTCTGTGCCCCTTGAAAGTGAGGCCCATTTCTCTTCTACATCTGTAACACCCTCTACCTGCTCCTAGACAAAAACTTTCATAATAAGTATAGAATCCATAGTGATGTTCTATACAGTCAAAGGTTAGTGACTTCTCGCCATTCCTCCTACTCCTTTCCTTGAGTATTGCGACCATCAGAAGTGACCAGTCTGCCATGGGCAGTAGGTGTGTGAACACAGCTCTCCCACCATCACCATTACACCATCATCCTCCATTGCATAGCGCTATTATTCAGCATATTCAATGAGATATTAATGAAAGCAAATCCCAAATCAACCACTTAGCTTTTCATCAGAAAGTTCTGCATTCCGTTTGCCCTTAGATCAGCAACAATAGCTGCTGTGTCCACAAGGGCTGGTTGTCAAGGGCCTCTCCTTGCTGTTGTGAACAGAGAACAGCTACTTGACCATGGGTGCTTGGCAAGGAATCCTAGAATGTGACGTAAAGAAGGCAGTAGGAGCGTCTGTTCTGGATTTCCAAAGTTGGCAAGTGGTACGTGAATAGGATCGCATTCAAGGGGAGCTGTTGATGTCTGGGAGAGAATCAAGTTCTCCGAGCAAAGTGACATGGAGGATGGTGATGGGAATCTGAGTAGGGAGATGAAGAGGGGGAGGGGTGGTCTGAGAACAACAGCCACCCAACGAGAGACAACTATCGAGCAATGGGACTGGATACTGTCCTCCATGCTGGGACTGTGGTCATGACAAACAGGTGGCATGACATGATGGGTTCCCCTTTGAGAGTCCTGCGAGTGCTGCCAGCACTCAGCCCAGCTGTCAGCCCTGGTGAGTCTTGCCTCATGTCACACAGCCCTCATCAACTGTCAGTTGGGTAGAGATCCAAAGGCTTGGGCATCTAATCCAATCTGGTCAGTTTTAAAGAGTTGTCTCATCTTGATTCCCTGTGGGGCATCTGTCGAAATGGCATCATGGCCCCATGGCGCTTCTGCCCAGTGAAATCTCTCCCCTCCCCTTCCACAGTGTTGATCCCAGAGCTCCCTGATAAAGGTCTGCAGGGAAATCTCTACCTCAGAGTCTGTGACAGTCCCTGCTCCCCTCCCGCAGAGCTTACATCCTAGCGGGAGATAGAGAAAGTGAACAAGCAAGCAAACCAATAACTTTAGAAGAAAATAAGAACTAGAAGGAACACGAAATAGGGAGAATTTGTAAGCAGGGATAGGATAGGGCTAAGGGAACCAGGGAAGGCCTCTGAGGAAGGGACTTTGGATTCAGACAAAGAGCATCGGAGAAGTCAAAGGCCAGGATTAGCAAGTGTTTGCCAAACAGGAAGAAGTCACTGACCCTAGAGTGATCCAGGGTGAGCTGGAGAACACAGAGTTGGAAAGAGCCTTTCCACATAGGAGCTCACAGGCATAACAAGGAGTGTGGGTTTCATCCTGGCTGAATGAAAAGACCCAGGAGGGTTTTAAGTGCTCAGAGACCTGATCTAATTTAGGTTTTTAAAAGATTATTCTTGCTGCTGGGTGGAAAATAGATTGCAGAGAAGTAAGAATAGAAACAGGGAGACTATTCAAGAAATTTCTCCTTAATCCAGGTCACTGCTTCTCAAAATACAAGCCGCAACCCATTAATGGGTAATGCAATCAATTCAGTGGTTATGAACGACATTTTTAAATGAAATAGCCTAGGCTAGATTTAAAGAGAATAAAATAGAGGAGAAAATTGAGTGTGTGACATTCAGAAAGAATAAATATCATTTTTTGGTACTTAATGGGCTTATAGTTTTATACATCTGTATTGGTTCCAGATTGGTTGATTGCTTTCTACAGGTTGTGTCAATTAACCAAGACCAGAAAAAAAAAAAAAAAGACTTATAAAGGAAGAAGAGTTGACAAAGGACGGAGGGGATGTGATGGTCAGCGGGGTCAGCCTGTGAGAAGTAGCAGGGAAAAACAACACGTGGCCTAGAGGTACGAAGACCAGAGTAAAGCCCAGAACAACACAAGGTTGTCCAGGAGGGTAGAGGGCAGCTGGAGTGAGCTGCTGCCTCCGGTACGTTGGCCTTTGATGCAGTATCAATCCCACTGGAGGCAAAATGATCTGTTTTATTTGAAAAAAAAAAAGGCGGGGGGGGTGCCGGGCTCCTGCAGGGGGATGGCTGACCCAACCACAAGATGGCAGACACGCGCTTAGGGAAGGTCTCCGTTCCAGCCCAGAATCACTGCGCAGTCTCATTCAAAATGCAGCTCCTCTGTGGGTGGCAGGTTCCATGGTTCCCCCGGAAACGGAAGCGGAAGAACAGTGGTATCCGAGGCAGCAAGACCTGAAAGGGATGTTGAGGGTAGTATTTGAGGGAAACTGAAGAACTCCGTGAGCTGGCATTCCAGACGGGGAAGAGCATTGTTTCATACACAGGTTCCACAAGTCATTCATTCCACAGTATGCTCTTCCATGAAAAAGGGCTCTGGACACATAAGTTGGGGAAAACTTGGATTCTGTATTCTTCTTGTTGTGGGTTCAGTTGTATCCCCCTAAAAGATAGGCTGAAGTCCTAATCCTAGTACCTGGACACCTCACCGTATTTTTAAAATAAAGTCATTCATCTCAGATGTAATTAGGTAACTGACGACAAGGTCATCCTAGAGTAGAGTGGGCCTCAAACCCAATATGACTGGTGTCTTCAGGAGAGGAAGCGAGACACAGAGACACAGGAAGACAATCAGGTGATGACAGAGGCAGAGATTAGAATGACGTGTCTTCAGGCCACGGGAGGCCATGGATCACTGGGAAGCACCAGGAGCTAGAAGAGGCAAGGAAAGATCCCTTCCTCCAAGCTTCTGAGGGAACATGGCTCTGCCAACACCTTGCTTTCAGACTTCTAGCCTCCAGCGAGAGAATACATCTCTGTAGTTTTTAGTTCTAGCGCTTGGTGAAAGTGGCCCTAAGAAACTAACACACTAGGCATCACGTTCGATGCAGAGCAACCCAGGCCCTTTGGAAGGAATCTATCTCTCTAGAGCCCCAACTTACATAATGCATACTGAAGACCTATGAAGTCCATGGCTTGAGACCCACAGATCTAGAATATTCCTTAAAAGAAACTTCTTTTTTTCTTTTTCCTTTTTTTAGTGGTTTAAAACAATAATAAATACTATTTCAGACACTTTCTTTGGATCAGGAAGTTAGGAGTGGCTTAGCTGTGTCTTTATGTCCAGGGAAGAGTCTCTCAGGAGGCCACAACCAAGCCGCTTGCCTGGAGCTACCGCTGGTGTGGGAGGATCTTTTCATAAGAGACTCACTCACGGGGCTTAGGGAGGAGATCTCAGTTCTCTGCCATGTGGATCTCTCCAAAAGGTTGCTTGAGTATGCTCTTTGCAAAGCCACAGACTGATTTTTTGCTCATTTTTCAGTTTTTATCTTAATTAACGTGTGTTCCTGAGGCCTTTGCTCCTTGATCCACATCACCTATTTCTCCCATCCCCCCATTACCCTCCCCTCTGGTAACCAACAGTTTGTTCTCTGTAGCTAAGAGTCTGTTTCTTGGTTTGCGTCTCTCTCTGTTTTTTCCCCTTTGTTCATTTGTTTTGTTTCTTAAATACCACATAGGAGTGGAATCGTACTTGTCTTTTTCTGATTGATTTATTTCACTTAGCAGTATACTCTCTAGCTCCATATATGTCATTGTAAATGGCAAGATTGCATTCTTTTTTATGGCTGAGTAATTGAATAGATAGATAGATATAGATACAGATATAGATATAGTATATGCTACATCATCTTTATCCATTCATCAGTTGATGGACACTTGGGCTGCTTCCATATCTTGACTATTGGAGGTAATGTTGCCATAAACATAAGGGTACACGTATCCCTTTGAATTAGTGCTTTTCTTTTCTTTGGGTAAATACCCAGTAGTGTGATTGCTGGATCATAGGGTAGTTCTATTTTTAACTTTTTGAGGAACCTCCATACTGTTTTCCAGAATGACTACACTAGTTGGCATTCCCACCAACAGTGCGTGAGGTTTCCTTTTTCACCACATCCTCGTCAACACCTGTCATTTCTGTGTTTTTGATTTTAACCATTCTGACAGGTGTGAGCTGACATCTCATTATAGTTTTGATTTGCATTTCGCTGATGATGAGTGATGTTGAGCATCTTTTCCATGTGTCTATTGGCTATCTGAATGTCTTCTTTGGAGAAATGTCTGTTCATGTCTCCTGCCCATCTTTAAATTGGATTATTTGGGAAGGGTGAGTTTTATAAGGTCTTTGTATATTTTGGATACTAACCTTTTATCAGATATGTCATTTGCAAATATCTTCTCCCATTCTGTAGGTTGCCTTTTAGTTTTGTTGATTGTTTCCTTTGTTGTACAGAAGCTTTTTATTTTGATGTAGTCCCAATAGTTTATTTTTGCTTTTGTTTCCCTCACCTTAGGGGACCTATCTTGGAAAAAGTTGCTATGGCCAATGTCAGACAAATTACTGCCTGTGCTTTTTTTCTAGGATTTTATGGTTTCAGGTCTTACAATTAGGTCTTTAACCCATTTTGAATCTTTTTTTTTTTTTTTTTTTAGAGATTTTATTTGACAGAAAGACACGTAGCAAGAGAGGGAATACAAGCAGGGGAAGAGGGAGAGGGAGAAGCAGGCTTCCCGCTGATCAGAAGCAGGCTAGCCCATGTGGGGCTCCATCCTAGGACCCTGGGATCATGACCTAAGCTGAAGGCAGATGCTTAATGGCTGAGCCACCCTGGCACCCCTTTAACCCATTTTGTATTTATTTTTGTGTATGGTGTAAGAAAGTAGTCCAGTTTCTTTCTTTTGCTTGTAGCTGTTCAGTTTTTCCAACATCATTTGTTGAAGAGACTGTCCTTTTCTGATTGGATATTCTTTCCTGCTTTGTCAAAGATTAGTTGACCATATAATTGTGGGTTATTTCTGGGTTTTCTATTCTGTCCCATTGATCTAGCTGTCTGTTTTTGTGCCAGTGTCTTACTGTCCTGACCACTATAGCTCTGTAATATAATTTGAAGTCCAGAATTGTGATACCTCCAGCTTTGCTTTTCTTTTTCAAGATTGCTTTGGCTATTTGGGGTATTTTGTAGTTCCATACAAATTTTAGGGTTGTTTGTTCTAGCTCTGTGAAAAATGCCATTGGTATTTTGATAGGTATTGCATTAAATGTATAGATTGCTTTGGGTGGTACAGACATTTAATGATATTTATTCTTCCAGTCCATGAGCATGGAATGTCTTTCCATTTCTTTGTGTCATCTTCAATTTCTTTCATCAGTTTTTATAATTTTTGGAGTACAGGTCTTTTACCTCTTTGGTTAGGTTTATTCCTAGGTATCTTATTACTTTTGGTGCCATTGTAAATGGAATTGTTTTCTTAATTTCTCTTTCTGCTGCTTCATTATTGGTGTAGAGAAATGCAACAGATTTCTATACATTGATTTTGTATCTGTGACTTTACTGAATTTATCAGTTCTAGAAGTTCTTTGATGGAGTCTTTTGTGGTTTCTATATAGTATCCTGTCACCTACAAATAGGAAAGTTTTACTTCTTCACTACCCACTTGGATCCCTTTTATTTTTTTTTTTCTTACTAGATTACTGTAGCTAGGACTTCCAGTACTATGTTGAATAAAAGTGGTGAGAGTGGACATTGCCTTGTTCCTGACCTTAGGGGAAAGCTCTCAGTCTTTTCCCCATTGAAGATGATGTTAACTGTGGGTTTTTCATGTATGGGCTTTATTATGTTAAGGTATGATCCCTGCTTTGTTGAGAGTCTTTATCATGAATGGGTGTATGAATGTACTTTGTCAAATGCTTTATCTACATCTATTGAAATGATCACATGGTTCTTATCTTTTCTCTTGTTGATATAATGTATCATATTGATTGATTTGCAAATATTGAACCACCCTTGTAACCCAGGAACAAATCCTACTTGATCATGGTGAATGGTTTTTTAAATGTACTTTTCAATTCCATTTGCTAGCATTTTATTGCAGATTTTTTGCATTTATCAGAGATATTATCCTGTAGTTCTCTTTTTTTGTGGTGTCTATCTGGTTTTAGTATCAGGGTAATTCTGGCCTCATAGAATGAATTTGAAAGTTTATCTTCCTTTTCTATTTTTTGGAATAATTTGAGGAGAATAGGTATTACCTGTTCCTTAAATGTTTGGTAGAATTCACCTGTGAAGCCACCTGGTCCTGGACTTTTGTTTGTTGGGAGTTTTTTTGATTACTGATTCAATTTCATTTTTAGTAATCAGTCTGTTCAGATTTTCTGTTCCTTCCTGCTTCAGTTTTCATAGGTTATATGCTTCTAGGAGTTAATTCATTTCTTCTAGGTTGTCCAATTTGTTGGTGTTTCATAATATTCTCTTATAATTATTGGTATTTCTGTGGTGTGGTCTCTCACTTGTGATTTTATTTATTTGGATTCTTTCTCTTTTTTTCTTGATAAGTCTGGCTAGAGGTTTAACAATTATATTGAAATTTTTTCCCAAAGAGTCAGCTCCTGATTTCGTTGATCAGCTCTATTTTTTTTTTTTTTTAGTTTCTATGACATTTATTAGTTCGAATTTTTATTATTTTCTTTCTTCTGCTGGTTTTAGTTTTTTTTTTTTTTTTTCTTCTTTCTCTAGCTCCTGTAGGTGTGAGGGTAGGCTGTTTATTTGAGATGTTTCTTGCTTCTTGAGATAGGCCTCTATTGCTATAAACTTTCCTCTTAGAACTGCTTTTGCTGCATCCCAAAAGTTTTGAACTGTTGTGTTTTCATTGTCATTTGTTTCCATGTAATTTTTTTATTTCCCAGTTGACCCATTCATTGTCTAGAATCATGTTATTTAACCTCTGTATATATCTGTGCTCTTTCCAGATTTTTTTCTGTGGTTAACTTCTAGTTTCATAGCATCGTGCTCAGAAAAGATGGATGGTCTGATGCCAATCTTTTTAAATTTGTTGAGGATTGTCTTGTGGCCTAATATATGATCAATTCTGGAGAATATTCCATGTGCACTTCAAAAGAATGTGTATTCTTCTGTTTCAGGAGAGAATGTTCTGACTGTATCTGTTAAATCCATCTGGTCCGGTGTGTCATTCAAATCTATTGTTCCCTAGTTGATTTTCTGTTTAGATGATCTGTCCATTGATATCAGTGAGGGGTTAAAGTCCCTAACTATTATTATATTATTATCCATTAGTTCCTTTATGTTTGTTATTCACTGTTTCATGTATTTAGATGCCCCCATGCCTGGTCCCTAAATATTTACAATTATTATATCTTCTTGTTGGATTGTTCCCTTTATTATTATATAGCGTCCTTAAGAGAAACTATTCTTTAAAAACATGTTCTAATCCCAATCTATATCGTCTTTTCAGTTTGAATACTTTATTTGGTATACCGTTTATATGATTCTATATCTAGTACTTAACCAGAAGGGAAGAAATTAAATATTCATATTGTATTTTGGAGACAATCCTGTCAAACTCAGAGGTCTGGATTCATGGCCTCAGACCAAGCTTCCACACCATTTCAAGGTTCACTAGGCAGTAATGATTTCTTCCCTGCTCCCTTGTCACCTGCCATGAGGCTGCCTGCCCCATTTGCCTGTTGGCAGCAGAGAACTCACAAGAGAAAGCTCTTCAATGGGTGGTGTTTATGTCTTCACTTCACACCCTTAACTTGGGTGGGAAAAAGGGCAGAAAAGAGATCTTTTTTCTAGAATGTACACCAGGAGCCGTCACCCAGAGGATCCCAGCAGAATAAAATTAAATCAGAGGGTAAAGTGTTCAACAGCCTGATAGAATCGAGCTGTCTTTTAACTAAGATGCTTCCGGCTCATCCCTCCATTTGTTTAATAGAGCGTTTACATCAATTACCGCTGCACTGCAGTAAAACAGGATACTGAAAGCAGGACTGCCCCAGGAGATGGGGACTGTGTTGCTGAGCAGGAGGGCAGGACCAGGACTCCAGGGAGCCGACGGTGGTGGCTGCTTCACCCAAAAAATCCGTTTCCTCACAGGGATTCGAGATGGAGCTCATAATGTGAATGTACTTTTTTCTTTTTTTTCTCCCTTCTGGGGAGTGAGGGTCTGATTACCAGAGAGATCAAGACTATTTAGGAATGGTTGCCTGGGTGGCTCAGTCGGTTAAGTATCTGCCTTCAGCTTAGGTCCTAATCTCAGGGTCCTTGCATGGAGCCCTATGTTGGGCTCCTTGCTCAGGGGGGAGTTGTTAGGGTACGGAGTCGACCACCCCTCAATTAGACAGAGAACACTCTCGATAATGCAAGTCACACAGCGAGGTTTATTTCCAGCTAGCTGGGGTCCAAGTATCTGCCCGGCGCAGCGGGTTTCAACAAGGACCCCGAGAACTCAAAGCCAAGGGTTTATATAGCATTTTCAAGGCACTTTTTCATAGTTACATACATCTCTTGCGCCCCACTTTGACAGTTTAACTTTGTTTAACTTTTTGCCACCCCGGTGTCACCCTGGCGGTTAGGTGAGATTTAGGTTTAGAAGAAACTTAACTTTATTTCCATTTCCTTCTGCCTCAGTCTCCTTCAGTTTTATGGTGGGGAGGGTGACCTTAGGCCTTGAGGAACTGAGCCATTTGTCTCTGGAAATTGGGCCATTGAAGAGATAGCCTTTTTGTTGTAAATCACCAGGACATTTGCAAACCAAAGGAGACTCCTGTCTTGAAGGATTGTGATCTCTGCAAGTTAACTATTTGTTTTTCTTTAACATCTGGTCCCTGTGGCACCAGCGCCTAACCGCCCTGGTGGTATCTGATTAAGGTGTTTTTTAGGTTTTAGCTAGTTTCTCTTATCTCAAGTCACGTGTGTGTGGGCTGGTTAGGAACGCTCAGTAAAATGCCTTCCGGGCCTTCAGGATGGCCATTCTTATTATGCTAACCCACTCTTACAGAGTCTGCTTCTCCCTCTGCCTGCTGCTCCTCCTGCTTGTGCTCTCTCTTCTTCTTCTTCTTCGCTCTCTCTCTCTCTCTCATGCACATTCTCTCTCTCAAATAAATAAATGAATAAAATCTTAAAAAAAAAAAAGTAGTTTCTGAGTGTCCAGTGTGAGGCTTGAACCCGCAACCCTAAGATCAAGAGTCGCACACTCCACCTTGGGTGTAGAGATTACTTAAATAAATAAAACTTAAAAAAAAAAAAGACTATTCAGGAACCTGGAACGCATTACGGATGGGAAAAAAAAAAGTTAGTTTTTAGGGTCAGAAACACTGGCAGGAAGGTAACTGAAGGAAATGAAGGTAACAGGAAGGAAATGAAGGAAATGTCAAGGGGTGACATAAAGTCCAAAGTAACCACAGTATCCAGAATTCAGACTCTGTAGTACCACGCTACCACTCACACTAAAATGACAGCTTTCCTTTTTTTTTTTTCTTTTAAGGATTTTATTTATTTATTTAACAGAGATATCACAAGTAGGCAGAGAGGCAGGCTGAGGGGGAGGTGGAGGGGGAAGCAGGCTCCCCGCTGGGCAGAGAGCCCAATGAAGGGCTTGATCCCAGGACCCTGGGATCATGACTTGAGCCAAAGGCAGAGGCTTAACCCACTGAGCCACCAAGGGACCCCATAAAATGACAGCTTTCCTGAGGAAGAATCACCTGGTAAAGTTAATGTAGCTCCGCGAGACCCGCAGCTTTTTCCCGCCCAGTTGGGATGAGGCAGCTTGTCCGCAGCTCAGAACAGAGCCTCCGCCTCACTTCGGATTCAGGCAGCACAAATTACTTAAAGAGGTTTGGAGCCCTGAGGGGCTTTGCTGATTCCCAGTGATTTTTCAGCAAGTCTGTACTTAGAGGAAAAAAAAGGAACTCTTGTTGGGAAGTTTTACCTGTATCCCTAATTTCCATACCTGACACCTACTGGGAATCAGTGGGAGAGGAGAGTGGATGGATCCATTTCCCCCCACCACAGAGTCACAGAATCTTGGAGATCTTGGGTAAACCTAGCCTCTTGCTTTACCATGGACAAGGGGCTTAGGAGGGTTGCACCGTCTGGCCTGTAGACCCAACACCTCAATCAGGTCTCCCGAATGTTCTCCCCACTCAGCCCTGGAGTCAGATGATCTGAGATAAAATTCCTGCTCAGCCACTTCCAGGCTGTTGGGCTTGAGGCAGATTACCTAACCGCTCCAATCTTCTTTAATGAGGACAACAAAACCTGGCCTTTCTTCCTGACTCACGGATGATTGTGACACTCAAAGGATGCACATGCAAAGAAAATGCTCCTATTTGGCAGACGTGTTCACAAAGGGAAGACATTGTCAGGACTTCCCGTCTTTGGGCAGGACTTCTTATCACTGATGGTGAATGAGGGGAAGACAGGCCCCAGGGCTCTAGAGTTCCTGTCAGGCGATGCTAACTAAAATATCCATATACTTTGGTCCTTTTTTTTCTTTTTAGTTACTTAACATGCAGAGTTTGATTTGAGTTAAGAATGTTAGGCTGCGCTCTTGGAAAACAGTATGGAGGTTCCTCAAAAAGTTGAAAATAGAGCTACCCTATGACCCAGCAATTGCAGTCTACTGGGTATTTACCCTAAAGATACAAATGTAGTGATCCGAAGGGGCAACTGCACCCCAATATTTATAGCAGCAATGTCCACAACAGCCAAACTATGGAAAGAGCCCAGATGTCCAATAGATGAGTGGATAAAAATGTATTTGTATATTATAAACATTATATATTATTTATATAATATTTATACTATATTATACTCTATTATAGTATAGGAGAAATATTCCATCATATATATGTATATATATGACGAAATAATATGCAGCCACCAAAAAATGAAATCTTGCCATTTGCAATGACGTGGATGGAACTAGAGGGAATTATACTAAGCAAAATAAGTCAATCAAAGGCAATTATCATATTATCTCACTGATATGAGGAATTTAAGAAACAAGACAGAGGATCATAGGAGAAGGGAGGGAAAAATGAAACAAGAAAAACCATGAGAGACTCTTAATCTCAGGAAACAAACTAAGGGTTGCTCTAGGGGAGTGGGGTGGGAAGGATGGGGTGTCTGGGTGATGGACGCTGGGGAGGGTATGTGTTATGGTGAGTGCTGTGAATTGTGTAAGACTGATGAATCACAGACCTATACCCCTGAAACAATACATTATATGTTAATTAAAAAAAAGAACATTAGAACTAAGACCAGTGTTCCAACAGCCCATCTCCTTCCTTTCAAGGTTTTGTGTCACCATCATCATTAATCATATATTTAATAAATAATCAAGATAAATTCTAAAAAAAAAAAGAATGTTAGGCTGCGAGAACAACAGACATATCAGAGTTGGTTCCAACGGACTTGTTGCCAACCCTCCTAAAAAGAAACATGAAGCCACCTCCTTTTCCTACTTCCTCCGAGCCCCAAAGGCTCTTCTTATCAGCGTCCCCACTCCTCCACTAGCACCTGCCAAAGGGTAAAAGGGAAAGGGGGCAGGACACACATCTCCTGCACCATCATTCCCGTTGCTTGTCCTTTTAGCCAGACTTGCACCTTCACTAAAATGGAAGGGAAAGGACAGTTACTCTAGGACATTCACCGTCTTCCTTTGATTTCCATGTGCTCTCTGTAACACAGTGCCAACAGTGTATCCATTTTTAAAAACATGTTGTGAAATGATAAGGAAGCATTGTTATCTTTGTCATTTTTTATGCCAATACCTGAGTAAGTATACGTTCAAAGGCAGATGTAGGTGGTGACCTAGCATAATGCTTGCCACAATGGGCACTCAGTAATTATTTATTAAAGAAATAAGTGAATGAATGGAGAATATTCATGACTTTAGCAATATTTATTTGCTTTTTTCTTTTTTTTATTAACATATAATGTATTATTTGCCCCAGGACAGGTCTGTGATTCATCAGTCTTACACAATTCACATCACTCACCATAGCACGCAACCTCCCTGATGTCCATCACCCCGCCACCCTATCCCTCCCCCTCCCACCCCAGCAACCCTCAGTTTGTTTCCTGATGTTAAGAGTCTCTTATGTTTTGTCTCCCTCCCTGGTCCCGTCTTGTTTCATTTTTCCCTCCTTTCCCCCCACGCACCCCCGCCCTGCCTCTCAAATCCCTTATATCAGAGAGATCATATGGTAATTGTCTTTCTCTGATCGACTTATTTTGCTAAGCATAACACCCTCTAAAATTTTTATCTGAAACTCCAATATTTTGCTCAGTCCAATTCAGCCTCTCATTTCCCTACAGAAATTCCCCAGGCCCCTCCTAGGTGTCTCAGAACAGATAGAAACTAGAACCTTATAGAACCATTAACATTTTTATTCTTATACTTTGGCCTTCCCTCCATGAAGAGGTATCTATTTTTAGATTTAAAAATTTGTTAATTGGACTTGTTCAAAGAATACTATTTTGTTTGTACCTCACATATTTTCATCAAATTAGACTCTGAATTCTCCATTAACAAGTATCATGTTACTGCCCACAAATTGTATGTTCTGTTTGACATTCCTTGAAGCCATTCCATTTCACTGAACTTGTTAGTAGAAATGATTGTCAGAAAAACCAAAAAGCAAAAAGATCCTGTCATGTGCCTGGTTTCACCAAGATTCTACAATCTGATACTGATCTAAACAAGAAGCAACCCTATTCCAGATTCCAGATGCAGCTAGGACACTTAAGTACAGTTTCTGAAACTGGGTGGAAACATTTACAGTTTTTGTGGATCTTGGTAGGAAGCTGAAATGTGTTCTCACGCTATTCACTGCAAGGAGGATTTTTACAATAAAAGAATTTTTAGCTGGAAGAGAGTTCAAGGGGACCCTTCATCCAATTCTCATTCAAAGGCACAACAGTAGACCCTTGGCATTTGAGGAATTCCAAATAACAAATTCCACTACCGACAATGATTTTCTTCACAGAAGTATTTTAGTTCAATGGAAAAGAGCAAAGGGATCTCTTCGGACACTTCCAGATGGCTCTTGCAAACGAGGAGATAGAGAACAGGTAAGTCCAGTAGAAATGGAGATGCTGGAAGTTGGCTAGGCTCGCTTAGTAGCTCTGAAATTTGTTCCTACACTCCAGCTTTAAAGCACACCGATTCCCATCTCAGCAAATCTAACACTTACTACATACCATGGGCTTTTCAGATCACTTGCAAATAATTTAAGCTCTGGATGTTACATCTCAGATACAGGTCCACTTGATTCTAAAAAAAGAAAACATCTGAGATCACATCCAAGGGAAGTTGATGCTACTAATCTCCTCATAGGACACCATCCATTAGTCGGTCAGTAACTATCTACTTAGCAATTCCAACATGACTGTTGCTAATTCCGGAACAAGTCAAGCATCCCTTCCAGCATGTGGTTCCAAAGTTCTAGCACCTTCTTTAAAGGTCAGTGGTACAAAATTCTGCTCCTGATGCCACAGATGTTTGTTGGTATTTTCCATCAATATTTATTTTTTAGTGTTCTATTTTAACTGGAGATGTTGAAAATTACACAATTACATAACTATAAAAAACATACACCATAGACAAAGAGGTTTCAATTAAGAAATATATAGAGAGAATCTCTAACCATTTTTTAAGGATTTGAGACAAAACAAACTCTGGCATCAGATGAGAAAATACCATCATCAATGGAGTAGGAATTATACGCAAGCCAAAAAGTGCCCAACATCCCCATTATTACCAGGAACATAAACACATTCACTCATCTGAACTGATTCAGGAAAACCTTTGTTTTTGGACTTTTTAAATAAAATGTTTAAATAATATTCTCTTAACATGTTCTTTGGAAAGAATTTGAGACAATTTACACATCAACATAAATCAAGACACAAGATATTGGACAGAGAGAGAAAAAAGACCGGATTGTACTTAAGGTAATAGGCACTTGTGGTTCCCATAATGAAGCAACTTGGTGCCCATTGGTAAAAATATCAGGTTTCGTATCTGCTAACGCAAATTAAAAAGCCCACAAACAATAAAGAAGCCAACAAAAAAACAAATCCATTTTTCTCTAGAGGTAAGGTTTTGTACATTCATCACATTTTGAAAATAGATAAGAGGTTTTTTTTTTTGTTTTGTTTTTAACTCAAAAGAACAAAGAGTCTAGCAAAGAATAGCCCCTTCCCACAGCCAACCAGGCATCCTGGGGTGACACAAGCATGTGAATAACAGTTCCCACTCTCCCAACCTCCTTTTCTCTCAATTTTAGTAGCATTTGCAGCAACCAAATCCCAGTTAACTTGCAGATTTCACACACCCCACTCTATTTTTCCTGGAACTGGGTCCAGAGTCCAGAGCCTCCCATAGTACATGCTGGGAGGGGTCCAGACAGATGTTGACATCCCCATGGTTCTCCCAGGTCAGGGCTGGGCACTCCATCCCCTCCCCCACGTGGGACCACACAGGCCTGCAGGCCTTACTGCGAGACTGCCCAAGGCCTCACCTGCCTGATTCCCAGGGGCTCCCTACCTCCCATTCCTGGCTTCTGCAGGAAAATTGTGTCCCTCTGTCCCTCTAGCAGAGTCCTCAATGCCCATCATCTTGTCCCTTTCCTCATCTAAGAAATTTTTTTCTAGTTTGAGGGAAGGAGAATTTCTTCATCCTTTGATATCCTCTAAACACTTTACCAGAGCTCAAAGTCCCTTACATCCTCCTAATATTTTTAGGGAAACCAAAGCCAGGAAGTCTTGCCAGCTATTTCCTGTTTTCTTCTTTGTCCCATTCCTCTCTTGAAGGATGAGCAGGAGATCTCCTTGACAATTAGAAGAGGGCAGGGGAGCATAGAAAATTACCCATGCACTCCTCAACGTGGTCCTCACAGCCCGGCATCCTCCAGGTTTTCCCCACCTCTACCAGCCAGCGCCACCTGTCCCCTTCCTGCCCTGCAACCACGGAGGTCTTTCCATGGTCCTTTGTACTCACTGTGCCCTTGATACTACAGGGCCTTTGCACATGCTGTTCATATTATCTGAAAGACTCTTTCCCTCTTCTCTAGTAATTAAGCCTTTTCAGCTCAGATGCCACCTCCTCAGGAGCCTTTCTGTGCCTGCGTGTCCCTTTTTAAGACATTCCATAGCACAGTATTCCCCTCCTAGTGTTTCACGTGGTACTTAGTTATTTATGTACCCCCCTCTCTTTCTAGGCTGTAAGCGCCATAAAGTCAGAATATCTGGCTTTGAGATTACTCTTGCTTTGTATAGAATCTGGCACTTAAATAAATGCTGAACTGAATGACTAAATGGAAGGAAGGAAGGAAGGAAGGAAGGAAGGGAAATTTTCAGCTGAAGGAAACTAACTTCTGGGTTGTCTTGCAAACCAGGCAGTTAAGCACAATGAATGGTCTACTTTGTTTAATGACTGGCAACCCTATGAGTCACACCAGTATGAATACCTAATTGACACACCCAGCTGATGTGCACCTTGTCAAAACAGTAGCCATAGTCACCTGCCAGAAAGTTCTGCACTCCTCCAATCACATTACTGATTGATACACATCAACACTCTTCAAAGACAAAATTACGTCAGTGAACTAGAACTTAGGAGACGTTTGGTTAACTTCTGGAAGTAGCATGAGGCTGGATGTTAGAGGTGGCGGCCCCAAAAATAATACAAGAGAGAATTTGGGGAGGAGTCTTCTTGGAAGATGAGAATCGAAGTGGCTTTTGTGTAGAAAATGTCAAATGTCCACATCATATAAAGGGAAGCTGGGTTGACGAAGATTATGAGAGTAGAGGGAAAGCTGAAGAGTCCGCATTCCTCGCCTCTTGGCTCCAGCTGGCGTTTGACATCCTGAAACCTGCTGTTTTTTTTTCTGCTCCCCACCCTAGGGCCCTCCTGGAATTATGGTAGATTTTAATAATGGTATTGCCCTTTGAAACTTCAGAGTCCACAATCTGCTTAGCTCACTTTACAGTGCCTAGCACCAGAAACAAAAGGTGCTTAATAAATACATCCTGATCAGGAGAAATATAGTATGGTTAAAAATAGGGTATCCATATATATCTCTTCCACATATATTGAGAAATACATTTTACTCTGGGCGCCATTTAAGATTTAACACTTGCAGAAATAGTTCTCTTTTTGCTGTTTATATTTCAGTAGTTTCTGCCTGGCTGGCTCTCTTTCTCTCTTTCTCTGGTTATTTTGGTGCACCAAAAATTATTGAAAAACTTTTTTTTAAAAGATTGTTCTCTCCTCTTTAGACATCAACTCACTGAAACCTCCAAAACCAGAAGGTGGTATTTTTCACAAATTCAAAAGGAGCTGCAGGCACAGTGCCAGCGATAAGTTACCAGGGTTCCAATGTGGTAGAGACGGTTTCGAGATCGTTCTCGGAGACAGTTTTACTGACATTTCATGCTGTTCGGGTTTCTAAGAGGCATAAGGAACTGACCCTGCAATTCAGGTAAACAGCCACTAGGTGGGGTCAGCGGTACAATCAACCTTGGTACAATCAAGGCTGCCATCCAGTTTCCCTGTAATGCTGAAAAGCACTTTTTATTTGTCCACTGCAGAGCTTCCCGTTAAGACAGTTGGCCCTGCATGATCTTATTAGATGCTATGTAATGACGCTTCATATCCCAAAGTTTATGTAGTTTATGTCACACACACACACACATACATACATACCTTGAAAGCATGATTGTTTGTGTATCCATCCTCGAGGGGACCATCATTTGTCATCCTTCTGTTCTCGATGGCATTGAAGGCTCTGAGAGGACCGTCTGCCCTGGAAGGCACTCTGTAATGCTTGTCGAATCGAGGTCATCATCACTGAGAGGAATCATGTGGTAGTCACCACACTCTGACTTGATCATGTCTCACCTGTGTACCTTTTCTCCTGGGTCCTTCTCTGGGGGCCCTGCCTTTCTGGAATGATGAGTGGGGCACTTCGGACACGCAGAAAGAACATCTGAGTGTTTTCTGAATTTCGTCTGCAAACTTGTTGTCCTCCTGAGGCTCTATCACTACTTTTATTACTACCATTTAAACTCCAGCTCATTTCAGGATCTGATCTCTTACACAGAGCCTTGCTACTCAGAGTGTGGGCTGAGCCCAGGGACACTGGCCTCAGCTGGGAGCTCGTTCAAGTCTCAGATCCCATCCCAGGCCTCCTGAGTCAGAATATGCATTTTATAGGATCCAAGGCAACCTACCTGCCCATTACCTTTTGAGAGACAGGCCCTTTGGGCACAGAGCTCAGCCTCTTTTAGGCACAAATGCTGGTCACTTCAGTAGCCTTCCCCTCCCCTGCCTCTCTCCCTTGGGTGCCTCTGGCCAGGGAGTCCTCAGGGATGAATGAAGTCTGTTACAGGCGTGCCCCCGACCTACCAGGTCTAACCCCACATCACAGTGTGGTAGGACCCCCTCAAAGCCTGGCCAGACTCTTGCTTGGCCCAGTTCATGGCACCCCCCCCAACCCTAACAGAGGCCTCCTTGGCTTCAGCCATAGAACCTTTCTCCGGCAGGACCCACAGGTGACTCACAGCTACTTTTGGGTCCTGCCTGGGCCACTTCAGAACCTTAGGGCAGCTTGGTAAAACCCTTCCTGAGAGCCTTCACCCACCTGACTACAACTGGTTACTACTCCGGCTTCCCTCCACCTGGTATCGAGGCAAGTCTCTGACCCTGCAAGTCAGCCTCCTCTGGGACCCCAAATTAATCAGAGGGAAGGCTCATCTGACTTCCCCATGCTCCTCAGTTCGTCTAGAATATCTTCCCCACAGCCAATGCACAGAGAGGGGAAATCAGGAGACAGACATGGAAAGTGTCCCCTTTGCCATCTTTGATCCTCTGGGATTAGAGATGCATTAGGTAAGAGGCCAGTGGATGCCTCAGGAAGATGAGGGCCCCACTCAGATGTTCTGGAAGCTTCAGAGGCATGCACATTCATCATTTTTGGGGGGGTCGCACAGAGCCCTCACACCATGGATGCCCGCCACCTCACGCTGAATGGGCACCTCATTTCTCCCGTCTCTTCTTCCTTGTACTAGGAATGTGAACAGCAAAGAGCACAACTCACCTTGCATGACAGGGAGGTGAGGGAGATGGGCTGCCATCACCGACGTCCAGAAACTTCGTGTACTCTCAGCTGCTGAACAAGCGTGACCACCTCTCACTGGAGCTTACAGCGTAGAAAGCAGTGTTACATTCGGTATTTCAGTTTATCCTTGCAACCATCTTTTGTGCTGGGTAGAACGAGTATGACTGATTCTTGTTACTGCAGGTAGTTAAGTTCTAGAGAGTCTCCACAAACACGGAATTAGCAAATGCGGAATCATTGCTCCTAGCAAAGACTAGTTTAGGTTCCTGCTGGTCCCCCGGTCACATCATTTTCATTTGTCGATCATTACGTCAACACGCTTCACGCATGCTTCAGTTGAGAGGCACCTTGTTTAACACATCCCGCTGGTTTATTGGCACCAAACTCTCGGCCAACAGCTCGATAACTCGAGCTTGGATGAAGGTCATCTAGGACAATGCACTTTTTCCCATAAGACACATCACAGCCTTCCTGAGCTTAGGAGCACCTCACGGCATCAGTGCTAGGCTCGGGGCTGTTTTAAACAACAAAATCAAAATGCACAAAAATTTTTTTTTTAAATGTAGCAGAAAGCAAACGCTGCCAAAAGGACACTTGTTCACAGTATGGGGACCGGAACAGAAAGGCAGCGTGCCGCCTTGTCTGACATCGTCTAAGAATGGGTGACTGCACGAGGCAACTCAAATTTTTCTCTGTTCTGCCTGAAGCCTCACATGATCGCAAAAGTGCCGTGAGCAATGATGGGGGGGGGATTCAAATACATCTCTGAAGTAGGCAGACTCACAATATAGAATCCGTGAATCGTGAGGTTCCACTGAAAGGTAATCCCCATTTCACAGGAACAAAAGCTAAAATGTTACGTGACTTGTCCGAGGCCATGCTACTGGCAAGCAGCACAACTAGGGTGTGAACCAAGGTTCCTGGTCCAGCTGCATCTTTTCTCCCGTGACGGCTGGACTCGCCTTCCTTTCAGCAGCCAGCGGGCCACTTGCCACGTCAGCTGCTGTAAGTTCAAATCTCCATGCAAGCTTCCGGGAGAGGAACCTCTGGGGTCACCTGATTTCCAGATGTGGTAGGCTGAAATGAGCCAGAAAAAACCCAAGAGACCATATTTTGGTTTCCTCTCGCACCACGACACAGAACTAGAGGCTGAGGTTATTAGATTTAATCTGTGCAAAGAGAAGAAATAATCTAATTTTGTGTTGGTTCTGATTGTCTTCTCTCCTCTTCACCACGATTCCTACTGGGACAAGATAGAAATATTCTAAGACACTGCTGTGAGGGACAGCAGGAATACAAAAATGAATAAAAGAGTTTAAACCCAGAAAGAAGAACGAAAAAGCCTATGGAGAAAAGCTTCCCCCAGTTCTCAGGTTTGCACATTCCTACTCCAGTATCTTCTTTCTGCTATTTAAAGTGTTATCTCACAGTCACATTTCAAACTGAGGACAGGTGCTCACCTATCCAGTGGCTTAGAGACCATCACACACTGGCCACTGTCCGCATCTGCTTGAACTCCAGACTGTCTGGCCAGGCCTGCTCAACCTCTCCAATCCCAACCACCCTCAACTCCTGGTTCTTTCCAAACCAGCCCTCTCTGTGGTCTTCCCCAGGAAGACTTGATCCAAGTCGTCATCCTTAGGCAATACCTTGCTAACTGTCCTTCCTTCCATCCCTGCCCCCTTGTCTATTCTCAGTACACCAACCAGTGTGATCCTTTAAAATGTAAGTTAGATCATGACACTCTGTCAACTCTTGAATGGCTTCTTATCTTACCAAGAACAAAAACCAGAATCTTAGAGGCCCCACATTATTTCATCTGCTATTCACCCCCTAAATTATCCCTCTCCTTGTCTCCCCTCACTCCTTCTGCTTAGTGCCTTCCCTGAAAATGACAGGACTCCTCCTATCTCAGGGCCTTTGCACTTGCAGTTCTCTGTTTGTAAGCTTACCTCTCCCTACCATACATTGCTGAAGGCTCACTTGCCAACCTCTCAGGTCCCTGCTCAATTGGCACCTGTCCAGCGGGGTCCTGCTTGGCCACTCTATTTAAAACTGCAACCCTAAACATTGTTGGACTCTTTACCCCTTTCTCTGCTTTCTTTTCTTTTCTTTTCCTTTTTTTTTTTTATGGCACTCATTACCATCTGACATTATTGTCAGTCCCTCCCACCAAGTAAAAGCTCTGTGAGGGCAAGACATGTTTTTCTATTTTGTTGGTTCTTTTTTTTTTTTTTAATTTTATTATTTGACAGACAGAAACCACAACTAGGCAGAGAGGCAGGCAGAGAGAAAGGAGGAAGCAGGCTTCCCGCAGAGCAGAGAGCCCGACTCGGGGCTCAATCCCAGGACCCTGGCATCATGACCTGAGCCGAAGGCAGAGGCTTTAACCCACTGAGCCACCCAGGCACCCCTGTTGGTTCTTTTTTATTTATGGAAAAAGTTCTTGGTTCATTGGAACCTGAACGCACAGATGGAGATTTTGGGATTGGAAGGAATTTTAAAAATGGCAATATCCAGGGGCACCTGGGGGGCATAGTCAGTTAAGCATCCAGCTCTGGATTTTGGCTCAGGTCATGATCTCGGGGTCGTGGGATGGAGCACCGCATTGGGCTAGTGCTCAGCTCGGAGTCTGCTTGAGATTCTCCCTCACCCTCTTCCCCTCCCTCTCATACTCTGTCTCACTCTCTAAAATAAATAAATCTTTTTTTAAAAAATGGCAGTGCTCACATTTCTCCTTGCCCTGCTTTCCCACCGAGTAGACAGCT
This sequence comes from Martes martes, assembly GCF_963455335.1. Lineage (NCBI taxonomy): Eukaryota > Metazoa > Chordata > Mammalia > Carnivora > Mustelidae > Martes > Martes martes. The sequence continues at coordinate 16,153,328 of NC_137893.1, forward strand.
CCACCCCGGGCCATCACTCTCATACCGCCAGGAATGTCACCAGGCAGCCTCGCACCCCATTTATGTGCAGAGGGGGCCCATGGCTACGTGAAAGGGGAACCGAGGGAAGGAACACACGATGCGGAGGAGGCTGGCTCCCCCTGCGCCGTCCTTCCCTGTGGAGTGACACGCAGCTTCTCTGAAATCATGCCTCTGCCACCTGCCAGCAGCCACTGGCCAGAGACTCAGGGGACTGTGGCCATGCCCAGGTTTCCAGGTGGTCATAGAAAGCCTTCCATGTGCTCACACCGGGGTTCTTCATCTCCCCTTCACGCTTGACCCACACTGGAGATCAGGGATTATTGTCACCAACATCTTTTAAGCGTGACTCCAGGCTAAGTGCCCTGTGGCTGTGGTCTCCTGGCCCTGAGAGGTAGGCATCCTCGTGGACCCCCACTTTTCAGGTGAGGAACTGAAGCTTAGGGAAGTCTGGAAACAGGGCCAAGGCACTGGGGCCGCGGCTGTCCTGGAATGCTATGCCATCCCCTCCACATTCCCAGTTCTCCCTCAGCACCGTCTCCTTCAGGTCCTTCAGAACAGCTGGAAGAAAAATCAACAGACACTGAGTCCTGAGCAGCCCCAGGAAGGACTTGCAACACACAATGATCTGAAATGGGGTGGGGGGGCATTTCTAGACCCAGAGCAAATTTGCTCCAAGTAAGGAGATCTTTGACTTCCACAGAATCATAGGATGGAGTCTCGGCTCTGAGAGGAAGGAATTTAAGCCTTTTCAGCAATAGTTTCCTTGCAGGGGAAAAGGGGGAGGAGTACCATAGGTACTATTTTAATAATTTTTAAAGTGCAATTTGAGCAAATGCTTTTAAGCCCAGAGACCAGCAGCGTAAAGTAGAACTTTGCAAGGAGACGCCCCACCGTCCGTTGGAACTCAGCCAGGTGCAGAGGTGGGGACCGCTGTGGGGTCTTCTTGCTCTGATCACAGTTCCCATGGCCTCCTGGTCACACCTGCCACTGGAGGTTCAGGAACGGGGGGCAAGCTGGCCCCGGGGACCATTTAAGGAGATCCCACTAGTCCCAGAGCTTGTCAGCAGGAGTTCTCCGTGGCCAGCTTTGATTTTTGTTCAAAGGACAACTTGGAGGAAACTGCCTTCCTCGGAGCTCAGGGAGCTTTTCCTTCTTCCTGCTCAGTGGGCTTTCCCAGGCCCCAAGTTTGTGAGGCTTGTTGCCCCATACATCTAACTAGCAGCCGCCTTCACGTTTTGCTGCAATGGCCTATCCATTTATCTCCACTCCCTGCTGGACTTGGAAGTTTCTAGATGGCCCAAACTTCCATATCTTCTATTTTATTTATTTATTTATTTTTAGAGAGGAGGAGGGGTGGGGAGGAACAGAGGTGGGGGGGGGAGAGAGAGAGAATCTCAAGTAGTCTCCATGCCCGATGAGGAGCCTGATGCAGGGCTCAATCTCCAGATCACAGAGATCATGACTTGAGCCCCAAATCAAGAGTCAGACTTAAAACTGAGCCACCAGGCGCTCCACATAGCTTCTGAGTCTCTCACACTGTGCCTGGCCCACCGTGGTGCCACTAATGGGCCTTTGAGGACATATCAGAGGGGAACCAAAGTCCACATTGCTCGAGCAAACATGGAGGAGTTTCATGGAACCCGTCCTGGCCTGAGCACTTAGGACAGAGACGAGGCAGGGAAAAAAATAGGGCGAGCCATCCTCATGGGGCAGGAAGTGGGAAACGTGTGGAGAAATTGGAACGCGCTTGTCTTCCCTTTCTTCACCCTGTCCAGAGCAGTTCCTACACTGGAGTAGGATCTCCCCTCGTGGGAGATGGGACGAATAAACCACACGTGTTTGCCCGTAGCCTGTGTCACTTCAGCGGGTTCCTTGATTCAGAGTGAATCGAGGAAGTTCCCTCAGGCCCATCAATGAAGGCCGCATTGCCTTCTGTGGTGGCTGCCTTAAGAGATTTTTTTTTTTTTTAACGAGCTCATGTTGCTGGCCTGTTGGCATCAAGTCTTCAGTGAGTTTGTCTAAGTCAGGAGCGCTCTATCCCCATATGTGTGGGACTAAACTTAAAAATTGGCATCAGTCACAAAGTCATCCTGTGTGGCAGTGACTGAGGACACTGAGGCAAACACGTCAGGCTATATTAACCAAGGACACACTTTTGCATTCAGTAAAACACTGTCCTATTTGGAAGGTTTACTCTTTATATATATATATATATAGAGAGAGAGAGACAGAGAGAGAGAGAGAGAGAGATGGGTTTGATACCTTTCCTAAGGATACAAAATATAATGCAGAAAAAGAAACAGAACTATCTTAAACATTTACCAAAAAAGCAACTTGATCAAGAATAGAAAATACAACTTTTCTTTCAGTGCCTCAAAATGTATTGGATACAGACTTTCGAAAAAAAAAATTAAAAAGTCTCTACCTTCATGTTCTTAAAGTATTACTTATATTGAGTATAAGGCCATTATTCTGCTTAAAATATGATTTTCTCTACATATATAACTGCACAGTGCTTTCCTATTAAATAATTGGGACCCCGAGTCGCCCTGGCTGATTCCGGACATGAGGACGGACATCTGTCCCCGACCTTCTGCATTCCACACGCTTACTGGGTGCCAGGCCCGGCAGGACATTTTGAAGAAATGACTGTTGACAAGATGCCTGTCCTGGGATAACTGATAACGAGGTAAGGAGGGCACGTGATGTGATGAGCACAGGGTGTTATATGCAACTAATGAATCATTGAACACTGCATCAAAAACTAAGGATGCACTATATGCTGGCTAACTGAACATAATAAAAAAATAAAAAATAAGCAAGTGTACGGAGCTGAGCCAAACCGAGGAAGTGGTTAGAGAAGGTGATGTGAATGGCGGCCCCTGAGAAGGAATAAGCCAGCCAAGGGAAGAGTCAAGAGCAGAGCAAACCCAACGGAAACAGAAGCAGCTTCCGGAGCTGGAGGTGGGGAGGGCGTGTGGGCGGGGCCAAGCCAGCAACGGGACCAGAGCGCTCTGGTCTGGCAGGAAGCTGAGAAGTTGCTTGGGGAGAGGTTTGAGTGTATTCTAGAAGGATGGGAAACCACTGAAAGAGTTTAGCAAGGAAGCCACATGACTGACATACAGTTTTTGAAGATCATTGTCTTTATCTTGGCTGTGGTTACATGAATCTACCACATGATATGATTGCATACACACAAACACACACACAGAAGCACACAAGATCATAAAATCGCCTCGGTGGGTTGCATCAATGCCGATATCCTGATTGGACATGTATTTGTTGTTTTGACCATTATGTAAACTGGGTGATGGGTACACGGGATCTCCTTGCCCATTATTTTTGGCACCTTCCTGTGAATCTATAATTATTTCAAAAGAAAAAAGTAAGAAAAAAAAAAAGTCATTCTGATTCCAGGACTGTGGATGGATGGAAGGGAGGTTTTGTGACAAATAAGGCAGGACACAGTGGTGGGGCTTGGAACAGAAGTGGAGAGAGAAAGGAAAAGAAGGGTTTAAATTTTAAAATTGAAACAGGAACTTTCAGCAGGTTAGATGTTAGGGCCCCAGGGATGGGGCAGTGGGGGAGGGGAGAGGATGACTCAGAGGATTCGGCTTCAGCAGCTGGCTGGGTGGTGGTCATACTCTAACTTTTCTCTGGGGTATCGGGGAGGGAATCCTGGGGAGAAAAGTTCAAAGTGGCTGTCACTACAAAATAACAAACCTAAAGAGGCATCTTGGACACAATGTGTGTCATTAATAATACTGGGAATAAAATATTTAAAAGACAGGAGATTTAGATAGTCCAGGAGTGAAATGAAGTTAGAAACTCTGGATTCTGATCAGGTTTTGCTCTGTATTGTGTGACCCTGGACAAGTCATTTCTTCCCCTCGGAAACAGTTTTTCTCACCTGCAAAAAAAAAAAAAAAAGGACTAAACAGGTCTGAAATCCTTCGTTAAAAATTCTGAGAGGGGTGTCTGGGTGACTCCTCTGTTAAGCGTCTGCCTTCCACTCAGGGCATGGTCCCAGAGTCCTGGGATCCAGCCCCAGGTGGGGCACCACCCTGCTTCGGGAAGAAGCCTGCTTCTCCCTCTCCCACTCCCTCTGCTTGTATTCCCTCTCTCACTGTCTCTCTGTCAAGTAAATAAAATAAAATCTTTAAAAACAATTCCAGGGGACAATATTGAAGTTGGAAGACCCTTTTTACATCCTTACCGACTCCGGGCATGGCAAGTGGCACAGTGGCATGTGTTTTCTCTGGACACCCATTCTCAGAACCTAAGTTGCTTTTAATTTCATATCTACGCCAACCTCGCATTGCAGGAAGAGCTCCCCCTCCCTGGGGCAGGGGTCCTAGTCCACGAAAATCTGCACCATTGCAATGTCTCCTAGCCCACATACGGACAGTAACAAAATACACTGTGCACCCCAGAATGCTCTTCTCTTTTGTTGAGTTTAAGCTCTCCATGGTCTACCAGATTAGCCTCGGGACTCGGAGAAGCCACTGCTGACAGGGCTGAAACCGTATCTGGGTTTCATGGATATGGTAGGCATCCATTCACTGCGCCTGGCTCACTGCCAGGACATGCCGCCGCCTCCTGTCCTCTCCGCTGCTGTATTACACTATGTTCCCTCCTTCCTGTCCTGAACTGTGAGGAGGGTAATTTCTCCTGAGGCTGTATTTTGAGTCAGAGTCGCTTGCGATCCTGCATTTATCAAGCTGCAGGTGTTGCCTGGCGGCACGACTATCTTGTACAAAGCCCAAGGAAAGGGGTCTTGGAAAAGGCCCGCCTCCGGAAGTCAGCGAGCATGAGCCACACACGTATATGAAAGCCAGACAGGAACCCAAACTCTGCTCCAGGACAGAAGAGAGGCGTCCATCTCTCCCTTGACTCAGTGGGCATTTATGTGGGGGCCTGCTAGGCGACGCATGTAGGAGGGGACCAGGGAGCAGATGCCACTTCGGGGAGTCTTGCTGAGGCTACCTGACCCAGACAGCGAGACACCCAGAGAAACTCAATCCTAGGAGCCTTACCAGCAAGCAAACCACTTTTCAGATCACACACAAGTGGATTTTCCAGGTGAGGTCTCTGCATGGCGATGGTATGAGCAAGAGGATATGGAGAGCGTCGTAGTCACCTGCCGATAGCTGGGAGGGGGCCGAGCGGGCGTCTGGCTCCAGGGTCCTGTCCTAGCCTGACCTAACCTGACCTAACCTAACCGTCCTAACCGCCAGGCAGTGCTACCACTACCCCACACAGCCTTGTGAGCTGCGGAGGGCAGCCCTACAAGCAGCCCCTGACCTCTGACTCCAGCCCTTAGTTTCCTGGGCCTGAGGGTGCATGGAACGAATTGCTGAAGGCCTTTGGCATTTCAGTGCTGCCGGGACTTGTGGAAGCCCCGAGCATCTCGGATTGCTCTGCCGAGTTTAGCTGCAGAAACAGCATTCCGCTAGCTGGGGCGGGGTTGGGGACAGGTGTGTCCCACAAGCCAACAGCTGTGTGCCCCACTTTGTGAGGGCTGTGCCTCTAGCAAACCACCAAGGGCATCGGGCTTGCTTCTGACCCCCCATTTCCAGCCTCGAGTCGGTAGAAAGCACAACGTGAAGCACTCCCGCCCGAGGTTTGCGCTGTGTCGGGAATGGGCCCCCGTGACAGCTCAGAAGTCGTGCACATGCGCACTGTCGCGGCCCACTCCCTACCCTCACCCCCAGCCCTGCGCTACTCGCTGCTCGTTGCCAGTCATCCCCTGCGCCCAGAGGACCGCGAAGACAGGGAGGTGGGAAGACCTGTCGAGTTTGTCATTTTGCAGCAAGAGGTTCTGGGCATTTTCAGAGAGCCCCCGGAAGAACAAACACATTAAGCACTGGGCAGGGATACTGCTGTGTGCATAAGCAGGGGCTGGTGACAGACTGGCCACTTTTGTCCGGCCATCCTAACTACCTTCTCTGAGGTTCCTAAGCGGTCGCCTCGCTGGCTAGGAAGCTTCTATCGCTGGGGAGGGGCCTTTGAGGTTGCTAAGGCTTCCCCCACAGGACAGCTCTCCTGTGCTCCCAGCCCTGCCAGGTGGTGACAGGCTGTTCAACAGTGAATTATCCCCAGATGTCCTCCGACAGAATGCAAGTCTGATCAACACCCTTGTCAAAGGAGACAGCCTACATCAAGAAAGACTAAGGGTCATCAGAGTAGTGCTGTCTTCTGGAAACCAACATTTGTGACACTCAAAAATTGAACGTACCTGAGCTATGGGGTCATATACTTCTAAAAGCAACTTGGACATGGCAGTGGTTTGGTTGCCCAGAACAGGTTAGAGATACCTTGAGTCCATTTCACCTGAAACCATGAACCAGGGCACAGGGGTCCCATGGGCACCCTGGGCCAGGCTTCTCTCCTGGTACAGGAGTCTCTACCAGCTGTCATTGTGCCTTGAGTAAAGTCCGGGAGGCCTGGGGACAGCTGGGCCACAGCAGTAGGGCTCGGTGACAAGGAATGGATTTGACAGATCGCCTCTGAGGACAGAGCAGTAAAAGGACCTCTGAATGTCCAGTGATCAGTCGTTATCTTGAAAATGGTGTCTATTCCCTTCCTTCTACATTTCACTTCCTGATGGGGTCCCCGGAAGGCTAGCACCCACTCCAGCCAGTGCCCTAATTTTTAAAGCAACAAAGGAGAGAAAGAGCTCATGTGTCGGGAGCAACTTCCTGTGATTGTCTTATGAACTCATTTGAGTTTCTATTTATAACTAGGCCATAAATGCCGTCTAAAATGATAAGCACGTACACATTCTCCCCAGCTCACACCCATGCATAACTTGTCTTCTAGGCTTTAATATTATTCCACATATCCTATTGTTTATATAATTGGTAATTTTATAAAAGTCATATTAATTAGGGATATTGCCTGTGTGTTCTTATCGCTTTGCCTTAGGTACTCATACCATAGGGGCTCACAAATCCTTGTTGAGTGATTGAATAAATGAATTAAAAGGCAAACACCAAGTCAACCATAAATCGACTCAGATTTTTCCGCCACTGGCTGCACATCAAGGCATTGCTTCTCTCTTCAGTCCCTTTTATGAACTGAATTATGTCTTCCCAAAATTCATATAATGAAGCACTAACTCAAGAGTGGCTGTATTTGGAGATGGGCCTAATGAATGTGTAATGAGTTCATAAGGAGAGGGCCTTGATCTAAAAGGATTACTGTCCGTAACACCAGAGAGTGGCCTCCCACCCCCACCATCCCCTGCTGCCATATGAGGGGACAATGAGGTGACAGTCACCTACAAGCCAGGAAGAGGGCCTTCACCAAAACCCAGCCATGCACCTGATCTCAGACCTTGAGCTTCCGGAAGTGTGAGAAATCAACGTCTGGTGGGGAAGTCCCCTAATCTATGGTATTTTGTTACCATGTCCGAACTTCTCCATGTGCGTCCCCTCCCCATGTGCTTCTTTGGGGAGGCAGCTTTTCTGTTTTTAGCCACCAGAGTCCTGGCTCTCCTCCCTTGCTGTCAACCTAGAGAGGCCTCGTTCTAAGCAAAACATCTGTCCCATCACATGACGTAAAGCATGAGTTTGATGTGTTGTTCCTCCTAAAGAGCGCCCATATTTTCTTTTCCTAAAACGAAAGCATTCGGAGCAAGGGGGAATCATCAGTGAAAAGATGAGAAGACACCAGGCTGCCAACGAAGAGTCAGACTCACTCTGGGGTCTAGGAATGAGGACTCCCCCTTAAGGATACACATGTGTGGGAGAAAGGGAAATGCAGGGATTCCTGGAAAAGCTGGCCCAGTGACCACCTGGCCACGGGGATGAACAGCCCCCTGGAGGGCAGACCCCAGCCCTGGAGCCAGAAGAAGCCCCATTCAAGGCTGTGCTGGTGGGCAAGTGTCCTGTCTGCAGGGACCAGAGAGTGTGGATTCCCACGTCAGGGTGAGCCAGGCCTCCCCATCCTCCCTGTCTGGCTCCTGCCTGCCCTTTGGCTCTTGGCCCTAGGCAGCCCTGCCTTCCGCTCTCTGGCCTGCTGTGCACTCACGGCCCCTTCCCCCTGTGTGTCTGCAAGTCTTTCTGCAGGATCCATCGCCAACTAGCGACTTCAACCTGGTTCTCCAATGCAAATTCCAAAAAGGGGAGACTGTGGTTGATTTTTTTGCTACCCTTGAGTGAGGCTCTAACCCCAAACTGTCACAAGCTGCCAGGGAACCCAGGCTGCTTGCCCTTGTGGCGGGAGTGCTCCCCAAACCCAGTTGTCTCAGAGGGGTGGGATCCCTCAGGCTGGGCTGGGGCTGAATGGGGGGTGGGGAGGGTGGAATTGGGGCAGGGGCGGTCAGGGAGGGGGTGGTTCTTCAGCTCACCCACCATGTGGCTAAGGACACATGGTGGGTGAGCTGTTTCCCAAGGAGGGGGCTGCATACAGTTGGCATGCCGAGAACCGGGCCATTCTGGAGCCAAGGAAGCATCTGGTGTGTCCCTTGGAAAGACATTCTGACAAGAGGGAGCGGCGGACCCTGAAGACAAACCATCTATGTCGTAGCTTCACCTTGGGCTTGAGCTACACGGCATGGGAATTTGCCCAACCCATGCCATCTTTCCTTTACTCTTTACATATTCACTATGTGGCTGTGAAATATTTCATGTTAAATAAGCAGAATTATTTGCTCTGGTTCTGGAGATACCTATTTTTAAAAATAGCCAAAGTCTGAAGGTCAGTGTACAAGGGAAACATGACCCCGAAATTCCAATAACCACATCTCCATCCCTCCCCCCAGCAAAGGCTACGACACGTCAAACCAGTGAGTGCCATTAAGGGGAAACCTAAACACTCTCTAGGGACACAAACACTTTCCTAGCTTCTATCTTTGTGGCAGCATCACAGACAATAGGGCTGATCTGGCTTGAAACCACTTCAAGTTCTAAAAATGGCTTTTTTGAAAAAAAACTGCTATCATGGAAACCATCTAGGCTGGGCTTCATACATGTCACTCCAAAAAAAGAAAAGAACCACATCACTGTCCTTCTTTTCCTCCCCCTCTCTTCCTCCTCCTCCTCCTCTGAAATGTGAGAAGAAGTCTCTGGCTAGAACAGAGGGAACTAACAGTATTGCCCCCCACGTTAATGGATCACGCACTAGGGACAGCCAGGGATTTAAAGCGCTGTACGAATATTCTCTTCTGAACCAGGAATTCCCCATTTGTCTGCTGAGATCAGGTCTGTCATCAGCGTTCATGTCCATTTGAAAGATTTTGAGATGTTATATTTAACAAAAGCAACTTGTCCTTCATCAGTAAAGGCGAAGAGAGTTGGCTTTTCTCCAGCCATTTCAAAAAAATTAAATGGGCCAATAGCTTTGAAAGCACCCAGAAATGAGCTCTTACAGTCCCAGCTGTTGAACAAAATTGGTCAAGAGACAAAAGAAGCCAATGGAAAGCGGGGAGAATCTACTGTCGCATCAACATCCTTTCATTCACGGGATGCCTTCCCTTAGCTAGAGGTGGAGTGGATGCCAGACATGGCCGCTGCTCCCAAGGGGCCTCCATACTACCATGACAGTAACAGCCAGCTCTTACTAAGCACGTATTTTGTGATAACAACTTACGTACATTGTCCCTGGTCCTTAGAACAATCTTCTAAGGCAGATGACACACAATTTATTGAGGAACAGGCCATGCATATAAATGAAATGGTGGTGGGTATTGTGGAGGGCATGTATTGCATGGAGCACTGGGTGTGGTGCATAAACAATGAATTCTGGAACACTGAATAGAAATTTAAAAAATAAATAAAAATTTTAAAAAAGGAAATATATGTAAAGTTTCAAACACACAGTAAAACCACAACAACAACACAAGAAACAAGAGTTTTGAGGAAGGAAGTCAACTAAGGTGCTCTTTTGAGGCTTCCAAAAAGTGTGACAGCAGAAGAGAAAGAGGAAGTCCTTCCAGGGAAGGGAGGGGCAGCTGAGGCCAAGTTTCAGGGGTAGGGTTTGTGCACCTGGGGGGGGGGAGGGGGGGGGAAGCAGGGGGGACTGGGCTAACCAGATCCTACACATTTCTCTGTGCATAACTCTGGGCTAGAGGCTATCTCAAGTGCATTGCAGTGGACGCAGAGCCCCCAGAACACTGTCTTGGGCTGAGCTTGCCTCCCTCTCCAAGAAGCCTTCTGCATCAGCTCCATCTTATGACATCTCCCCCTGCCTGCCTGCCCACAGCACTTACGGTCTGGAGAGCCCAAATCATCATGTTGTGGGTTTTTTTATTGTTGTTTTTTCATTTTTGTTTTAACCATTTTCTTAATTTTTATTTAAATTTTAATGAACATACAGTGCAATGTTGGCTTCAAGAGTCGAATTCAGTGATTCATCACTTACATATGATACCCAGTGCTCATCGCAACAGGCTCCCTCTTTAATGCCCACCCCCCAGCTAGCCCATCCCCCATCACCTCTCTCCATCAACCCTCAGTTTGTTCTCTGCCATCAAGTCTTACGGTTTGCTTCCCTCTCTCCATTTTTTTTCTCTCCTCTTCCCTTATGTTCTTCTGTTTTGTTTCTTAAATTCCACATGAGTGAAATCATATGACATTTGTCTTTCTCTGACTGACCAATTTCACTTAGTATAATACACTCTTGCTCCATCCATGTCACTGCAGATGCCAAGATTTCATTCTTTTTGATGACTAAATAATACTCCGTGTACATATATAAATATATATAATATATACTTATCATATAAATATAAAATATACCACATCTTCTTTATCTATTCGTTAGTCAATGGACATTTGGGCTCTCTCCATAGTTTGTGATAATGCTGCTATAAACATCTGGGGTTTTTTTTTTTTGTATCCTTTGGGTAAATACCTAATAGTGCAATTGCTAGCTTGTATGGTAGTTCTATTTTTAACTTTTTGAAGAGCCTCCATACCATTCTCCAGAGTGGCCGCACCCGTTGTCATTCCCACCAACAGTGTAAGCGGGCTCCCCTTTCTCCACATCCTCACCAACACCTGTTGTTCATGTGGTGGTTTTTACAGTCCTCCATCCCTCTCCAATCCTTCATGTTGTGCACATTTAGTACCTCCAACAAGATGGCTGTATCCTGGAAGTCAGCAGTGGCATTTTACACTTTCCATCTCCTTTTCCCTAACTCTGGATTTGCCCAGGGCTCAACCCTCGATTCTCTGATCTTCAGACTCATTTTTATCTGCCATTTGTTTGCAGTGGACCCCTCAACCTTTATTCCTAGTTGTTCCTTGTCCCCCAAGTTCTGCTCCTGGATCTCCAGTTGTCAATAAAATAATTCCACAGCCATGTCTTGTCATCATCTCAATATAATAAATCCAAAATACAATAGGCCATACTCATGGCAGACCAGCTCCTACAGCAAACTTTCTCATCTTTGTCAAATACACCACAGTGGACCCCATCATAAAATCCTTTTACAAAATTACAAATGATGAATAAAATGTTTATTTGGTTGAATTCCAATACACTAGCTCTTTTTTTTTTAAACTTATTTTTTAATTTAAACTCAATGAGCCAACATAGGTGCTCAATTTCAACCAAGTGTGGCACTAGGTCCAAGAGCTCAAATGCCTATAACGTCTCTCTGTGTGGCTGTCTCTTGTCCAACAGCTTCCACTACCTCCAACATATCTGGGATCCCAGAAGGGAACCCCAAATGTTCAGTACATTTTATTATTGTTAAGTGAAGTTACCAGCCAAAATGATGCCTCCTCCCCCCAAAAAAATTAAGATCTAAAGTTTATAACTTTGCTAGTAGAAGAGCCTTCTCCAGATACTTTACATGCAGTTTTAATGGATGTGGTTATCTGGTTTACCACTCCATCCTGCAAGCATACAAGTAGGAGGGAGAAAGGTCCCCACAGAGCTGAGCCGCAGAAGTTAGTCTCTTAGAGACAGGAGAGGGTTTTAGAGCCATGAGAGAAGCTCAAAAGAATAGCAATCCAAAAACTATCTCACACAAAGGCAGGAGGACTTTCTTCTTTCTGAGAACAATGCTGTTTTGTCGTAGAGCATGAGTTATTTTGTATAATAATAGCAAATGTTTGCCTAGTACTTTATATTTTGCAAAATGTTTTCCAACCTATTTTGTCTGCTTCCTTAACCGTCTCTTCCACATTTCCTCCTTCCATACCTCCCTTCCTTGTTTCCTCTCCTCACACTCCACACTTTAGACTAAAGCCTCTACCTACATCCACCTAGCCTAGGATGAGCAGAATTCAATTCCTGAAGATGCATTACTCATTCACCCAGAGAAGACCATTCTGCAAAAATCCCTTAAAACTAATTACTAACTAAGGTTTCCAACCTCATAAACTCTATTTACTTTACTCCAAACCTTCTTTCAATATTTAAAAATGAACACATGTTTTATGGAGCTATAATCAGTGTGTTTATGCTATTTCAAGTTCTGGGTTGTTTTTTTTTTTTTTTTAACTTCCATTTTTTTCAAATACAGTATCCATATTAATCAACATTTTCCCATAGCATCTTATTAGCTATTCCCTCACCATAGTTTGCTAAATTGACAAAATACTCTTTAAAATACATTTTCAGCAGGCTGCATGGTGAGGGATGCCTTCTGCACTGACCTAATGCAGGACCCACCAGGGAGGAAACCCTGACATTTCATTTCTCTTCCTGAGTCATTGCCACAAATCATTGTGCAGTAGCTGTCTCCAGCAAAATGCCAGATTGCACCTTGAGAACAGGGTGGGGGAGAAGCTAATTTCCACTCCTGTCTTTCACCTGTCTCTTTCTGTTAGAAGCTCAGTCGAGGCAATTTCATCTCAGGGAGAAGGAAGTCAGGCTGTCTGTTGGTGCTTTATTTTTATATCCACCCATGTCCTTCTGTGGCAAATGTCATTTCCAAAACCAGATCCAGGGGTCATTGAGCTCCCAAGATGCTGGAACACACCAGTGTGTTCCTGAGCAGTAAATAGAGGGAATCCCCAAGCTTTCAACATGGCCAGTGGAGACAAACTCCAAAGCCCCAGGCACTTGCTGCTCTCCACACTTACTCCATCTGTTCTGCTTGGACATAGAATCCAAAGTCCTTGGGAATAGCCAAGAGCCATCATCTGGAAGTGACCGCTATAGAGGCATCTGAAGTAATTGACCATCAGAAACCTCTACTGAACACATGGTGTATGCTAGGACCTGGAAATGCAACCATAAATCACCTGGAGTCAAGGAGTTCACTTTCTAAGTGGGGGAGACAAGAACAATTCTATAGAAAGCAAGCAGTGGTGAATGCTATGCTGGGGGTGTTCACTACATGTGCAGGCACGTGTAGCATCTACCCCTGCCCTTCTTTCATCTTGGTATCTGAGAAGTCACCGCCTCCCTGTTCCCAGCCAGGCAGGTGGCTGGACCTGACTCCACCCCAGCTCCCAGGAAGCAGGAAAGCCTGAGTGTTTCCCATCATCTTGGTCTTGGCAATTGGTTGAGGGATAGACACTTATT